>NW_026972138.1:0-2621638 GCF_036711695.1 Zophobas morio
GACCTGACCTGACCTGACCTGACCTGACCTGACCTGACTGACCTGACCTGACCTGACCTGACCTGACCCTGACCTGACCTGACCTGACCTGACCTGACCTGACCTGACCTGACCTGACCTGACCTGACCTGACCTGACCTGACCTGACCTGACCTGACCTGACCTGACCTGACCTGACCTGACCTGACCTGACCTGACCTGACCTGACCTGACCTGACCTGACCTGACCTGACCTGACCTGACCTGACCTGACCTGACCTGACCTGACCTGACCTGACCTGACCTGACCTGACCTGACCTGACCTGACCTGACCTGACCTGACCTGACCTGACCTGACCTGACCTGACCTGACCTGACCTGACCTGACCTGACCTGACCTGACCTGACCTGACCTGACCTGACCTGACCTGACCTGACCTGACCTGACCTGACCTGACCTGACCTGACCTGACCTGACCTGACCTGACCTGACCTGACCTGACCTGACCTGACCTGACCTGACCTGACCTGACCTGACCTGACCTGACCTGACCTGACCTGACCTGACCTGACCTGACCTGACCTGACCTGACCTGACCTGACCTGACCTGACCTGACCTGACCTGACCTGACCTGACCTGACCTGACCTGACCTGACCTGACCTGACCTGACCTGACCTGACCTGACCTGACCTGACCTGACCTGACCTGACCTGACCTGACCTGACCTGACCTGACCTGACCTGACCTGACCTGACCTGACCTGACCTGACCTGACCTGACCTGACCTGACCTGACCTGACCTGACCTGACCTGACCTGACCTGACCTGACCTGACCTGACCTGACCTGACCTGACCTGACCTGACCTGACCGCATGCCTGACCTGACCTGACCTGACCTGACCTGACCTGACCTGACCTGACTGACCTGACCTGACCTGACCTGACCTGACCTGACCTGACCTGACCTGACCTGACCTGACCTGACCTGACCTGACCTGACCTGACCTGACCTGACCTGACCTGACCTGACCTGACCTGACTGACCTGACCTGACCTGACCTGACCTGACCTGACCTGACCTGACCTGACCTGACCTGACCTGACCTGACCTGACCTGACCTGACCTGACCTGACCTGACCTGACCTGACCTGACCTGACCTGACCTGACCTGACCTGACCTGACCTGACCTGACCTGACCTGACCTGACCTGACCTGACCTGACTGACCTGACCTGACCTGACCTGACCTGACCTGACCTGACCTGACCTGACCTGACCTGACCTGACCTGACCTGACCTGACCTGACCTGACCTGACCTGACCTGACCTGACCTGACCTGACCTGACCTGACCTGACCTGACCTGACCTGACCTGACCTGACCTGACCTGACCTGACCTGACCTGACCTGACCTGACCTGACCTGACCTGACCTGACCTGACCTGACCTGACCTGACCTGACCTGACTGACCTGACCTGACCTGACCTGACCTGACCTGACCTGACCTGACCTGACCTGACCTGACCTGACCTGACCTGACCTGACCTGACCTGACCTGACCTGACCTGACCTGACCTGACCTGACCTGACCTGACCTGACCTGACCTGACCTGACCTGACCTGACCTGACCTGACCTGACCTGACCTGACCTGACCTGACCTGACCTGACCTGACCTGACCTGACCTGACCTGACCTGACCTGACCTGACCTGACCTGACCTGACCTGACCTGACCTGACCTGACCTGACCTGACCTGACCTGACCTGACCTGACCTGACCTGACCTGACCTGACCTGACCTGACCTGACCTGACCTGACCTGACCTGACCTGACCTGACCTGACCTGACCTGACCTGACCTGACCTGACCTGACCTGACCTGACCTGACCTGACCTGACCTGACCTGACCTGACCTGACCTGACCTGACCTGACCTGACCTGACCTGACCTGACCTGACCTGCCCTGACCTGACCTGACCTGACCTGACCTGACCTGACCTGACCTGACCTGACCTGACCTGACCTGACCTGACCTGACCTGACCTGACCTGACCTGACCTGACCTGACCTGACCTGACCTGACCTGACCTGACCTGACCTGACCTGACCTGACCTGACCTGACCTGACCTGACCTGACCTGACCTGACCTGACCTGACCTGACCTGACCTGACCTGACCTGACCTGACCTGACCTGACCTGACCTGACCTGACCTGACCTGACCTGACCTGACCTGACCTGACCTGACCTGACCTGACCTGACCTGACCTGACCTGACCTGACCTGACCTGACCTGACCTGACCTGACCTGACCTGACCTGACCTGACCTGACCTGACCTGACCTGACCTGACCTGACCTGACCTGACCTGACCTGACCTGACCTGACCTGACCTGACCTGACCTGACCTGACCTGACCTGACCTGACCTGACCTGACCTGACCTGACCTGACCTGACCTGACCTGACCTGACCTGACCTGACCTGACCTGACCTGACCTGACCTGACCTGACCTGACCTGACCTGACCTGACCTGACCTGACCTGACCTGACCTGACCTGACCTGACCTGACCTGACCTGACCTGACCTGACCTGACCTGACCTGACCTGACCTGACCTGACCTGACCTGACCTGACCTGACCTGACCTGACCTGACCTGACCTGACCTGACCTGACCTGACCTGACCTGACCTGACCTGACCTGACCTGACCTGACCTGACCTGACCTGACCTGACCTGACCTGACCTGACCTGACCTGACCTGACCTGACCTGACCTGACCTGACCTGACCTGACCTGACCTGACTGACCTGACCTGACCTGACCTGACCTGACCTGACCTGACCTGACCTGACCTGACCTGACCTGACCTGACCTGACCTGACCTGACCTGACCTGACCTGACCTGACCTGACCTGACCTGACCTGACCTGACCTGACCTGACCTGACCTGACCTGACCTGACCTGACCTGACCTGACCTGACCTGACCTGACCTGACCTGACCTGACCTGACCTGACCTGACCTGACCTGACCTGACCTGACCTGACTGACCTGACCTGACCTGACCTGACCTGACCTGACCTGACCTGACCTGACCTGACCTGACCTGACCTGACCTGACCTGACCTGACCTGACCTGACCTGACCTGACCTGACCTGACCTGACCTGACCTGACCTGACCTGACCTGACCTGACCTGACCTGACCTGACCTGACCTGACCTGACCTGACCTGACCTGACCTGACCTGACCTGACCTGACCTGACCTGACCTGACCTGACCTGACCTGACCTGACCTGACCTGACCTGACCTGACCTGACCTGACCTGACCTGACCTGACCTGACCTGACCTGACCTGACCTGACCTGACCTGACCTGACCTGACCTGACCTGACCTGACCTGACCTGACCTGACCTGACCTGACCTGACCTGACCTGACCTGACCTGACCTGACCTGACCTGACCTGACCTGACCTGACCTGACCTGACCTGACCTGACCTGACCTGACCTGACCTGACCTACCTGACCTGACCTGACCTGACCTGACCTGACCTGACCTGACCTGACCTGACCTGACCTGACCTGACCTGACCTGACCTGACCTGACCTGACCTGACCTGACCTGACCTGACCTGACCTGACCTGACCTGACCTGACCTGACCTGACCTGACCTGACCTGACCTGACCTGACCTGACCTGACCTGACCTGACCTGACCTGACCTGACCTGACCTGACCTGACCTGACCTGACCTGACCTGACCTGACCTGACCTGACCTGACCTGACCTGACCTGACCTGACCTGACCTGACCTGACCTGACCTGACCTGACCTGACCTGACCTGACCTGACCTGACCTGACCTGACCTGACCTGACCTGACCTGACCTGACCTGACCTGACCTGACCTGACCTGACCTGACCTGACCTGACCTGACCTGACCTGACCTGACCTGACCTGACCTGACCTGACCTGACCTGACCTGACCTGACCTGACCTGACCTGACCTGACCTGACCTGACCTGACCTGACCTGACCTGACCTGACCTGACCTGACCTGACCTGACCTGACCTGACCTGACCTGACCTGACCTGACCTGACCTGACCTGACCTGACCTGACCTGACCTGACCTGACCTGACCTGACCTGACCTGACCTGACCTGACCTGACCTGACCTGACCTGACCTGACCTGACCTGACCTGACCTGACCTGACCTGACCTGACCTGACCTGACCTGACCTGACCTGACCTGACCTGACCTGACCTGACCTGACCTGACCTGACCTGACCTGACCTGACCTGACCTGACCTGACCTGACCTGACCTGACCTGACCTGACCTGACCTGACCTGACCTGACCTGACCTGACCTGACCTGACCTGACTGCTGACCTGACCTGACCTGACCTGACCTGACCTGACCTGACCTGACCTGACCTGACTGACCTGACCTGACCTGACCTGACCTGACCTGACCTGACCTGACCTGACCTGACCTGACCTGACCTGACCTGACCTGACCTGACCTGACCTGACCTGACCTGACCTGACCTGACCTGACCTGACCTGACCTGACCTGACCTGACCTGACCTGACCTGACCTGACCTGACCTGACCTGACCTGACCTGACCTGACCTGACCTGACCTGACCTGACCTGACCTGACCTGACCTGACCTGACCTGACCTGACCTGACCTGACCTGACCTGACCTGACCTGACCTGACCTGACCTGACCTGACCTGACCTGACCTGACCTGACCTGACCTGACCTGACCTGACCTGACCTGACCTGACCTGACCTGACCTGACCTGACCTGACCTGACCTGACCTGACCTGACCTGACCTGACCTGACCTGACCTGACCTGACCTGACCTGACCTGACCTGACCTGACCTGACCTGACCTGACCTGACCTGACCTGACCTGACCTGACCTGACCTGACCTGACCTGACCTGACCTGACCTGACCTGACCTGACTGACCTGACCTGACCTGACCTGACCTGACCTGACCTGACCTGACCTGACCTGACCTGACCTGACCTGACCTGACCTGACCTGACCTGACCTGACCTGACCTGACCTGACCTGACCTGACCTGACCTGACCTGACCTGACCTGACCTGACCTGACCTGACCTGACCTGACCTGACCTGACCTGACCTGACCTGACCTGACCTGACCTGACCTGACCTGACCTGACCTGACCTGACCTGACCTGACCTGACCTGACCTGACCTGACCTGACCTGACCTGACTGACCTGACCTGACCTGACCTGACCTGACCTGACCTGACCTGACCTGACCTGACCTGACCTGACCTGACCTGACCTGACCTGACCTGACCTGACCTGACCTGACCTGACCTGACCTGACCTGACCTGACCTGACCTGACCTGACCTGACCTGACCTGACCTGACCTGACCTGACCTGACCTGACCTGACCTGACCTGACCTGACCTGACCTGACCTGACCTGACCTGACCTGACCTGACCTGACCTGACCTGACCTGACCTGACCTGACCTGACCTGACCTGACCTGACCTGACCTGACCTGACCTGACCTGACCTGACCTGACCTGACCTGACCTGACCTGACCTGACCTGACCTGACCTGACCTGACCTGACCTGACCTGACCTGACCTGACCTGACCTGACCTGACCTGACCTGACCTGACCTGACCTGACCTGACCTGACCTGACCTGACCTGACCTGACCTGACCTGACCTGACCTGACCTGACCTGACCTGACCTGACCTGACCTGACCTGACCTGACCTGACCTGACCTGACCTGACCTGACCTGACCTGACCTGACCTGACCTGACCTGACCTGACCTGACCTGACCTGACCTGACCTGACCTGACCTGACCTGACCTGACCTGACCTGACCTGACCTGACCTGACCTGACCTGACCTGACCTGACCTGACCTGACCTGACCTGACCTGACCTGACCTGACCTGACCTGACCTGACCTGACCTGACCTGACCTGACCTGACCTGACCTGACCTGACCTGACCTGACCTGACCTGACCTGACCTGACCTGACCTGACCTGACCTGACCTGACCTGACCTGACCTGACCTGACCTGACCTGACCTGACCTGACCTGACCTGACCTGACCTGACCTGACCTGACCTGACCTGACCTGACCTGACCTGACCTGACCTGACCTGACCTGACCTGACCTGACCTGACCTGACCTGACCTGACCTGACCTGACCTGACCTGACCTGACCTGACCTGACCTGACCTGACCTGACCTGACCTGACCTGACCTGACCTGACCTGACCTGACCTGACCTGACCTGACCTGACCTGACCTGACTGACCTGACCTGACCTGACCTGACCTGACCTGACCTGACCTGACCTGACCTGACCTGACCTGACCTGACTGACCTGACCTGACCTGACCTGACCTGACCTGACCTGACCTGACCTGACCTGACCTGACCTTACCTGACCTGACCTGACCTGACCTGACCTGACCTGACCTGACCTGACCTGACCTGACCTGACCTGACCTGACCTGACCTGACCTGACCTGACCTGACCTGACCTGACCTGACCTACCTGACCTGACCTGACCTGACCTGACCTGACCTGACCTGACTGACCTGACCTGACCTGACCTGACCTGACCTGACCTGACCTGACCTGACCTGACCTGACCTGACCTGACCTGACCTGACCTGACCTGACCTGACCTGACTGACCTGACCTGACCTGACCTGACCTGACCTGACCTGACCTGACCTGACCTGACCTGACCTGACCTGACCTGACCTGACCTGACCTGACCTGACCTGACCTGACCTGACCTGACCTGACCTGACCTGACCTGACCTGACCTGACCTGACCTGACCTGACCTGACCTGACCTGACCTGACCTGACCTGACCTGACCTGACCTGACCTGACCTGACCTGACCTGACCTGACCTGACCTGACCTGACCTGACCTGACCTGACCTGACCTGACCTGACCTGACCTGACCTGACCTGACCTGACCTGACCTGACCTGACCTGACCTGACCTGACCTGACCTGACCTGACCTGACCTGACCTGACCTGACCTGACCTGACCTGACCTGACCTGATGACCTGACCTGACCTGACCTGACCTGACCTGACCTGACCTGACCTGACCTGACCTGACCTGACCTGACCTGACCTGACCTGACCTGACCTGACCTGACCTGACCTGACCTGACCTGACCTGACCTGACCTGACCTGACCTGACCTGACCTGACCTGACCTGACCTGACCTGACCTGACCTGACCTGACCTGACCTGACCTGACCTGACCTGACCTGACCTGACCTGACCTGACCTGACCTGACCTGACCTGACCTGACCTGACCTGACCTGACCTGACCTGACCTGACCTGACCTGACCTGACCTGACCTGACCTGACCTGACCTGACCTGACCTGACCTGACCTGACCTGACCTGACCTGACCTGACCTGACCTGACCTGACCTGACCTGATGACCTGACCTGACCTGACCTGACCTGACCTGACCTGACCTGACCTGACCTGACCTGACCTGACCTGACCTGACCTGACCTGACCTGACCTGACCTGACCTGACCTGACCTGACCTGACCTGACCTGACCTGACCTGACCTGACCTGACCTGACCTGACCTGACCTGACCTGACCTGACCTGACCTGACCTGACCTGACCTGACCTGACCTGACCTGACCTGACCTGACCTGACCTGACCTGACCTGACCTGACCTGACCTGACCTGACCTGACCTGACCTGACCTGACCTGACCTGACCTGACCTGACCTGACCTGACCTGACCTGACCTGACCTGACCTGACCTGACCTGACCTGACCTGACCTGACCTGACCTGACCTGACCTGACCTGACCTGACCTGACCTGACCTGACCTGACTGACCTGACCTGACCTGACCTGACCTGACCTGACCTGACCTGACCTGACCTGACCTGACCTGACCTGACCTGACCTGACCTGACCTGACCTGACCTGACCTGACCTGACCTGACCTGACCTGACCTGACCTGACCTGACCTGACCTGACCTGACCTGACCTGACCTGACCTGACCTGACCTGACCTGACCTGACCTGACCTGACCTGACCTGACCTGACCTGACCTGACCTGACCTGACCTGACCTGACCTGACCTGACCTGACCTGACCCTGAACTGACCTGACCTGACCTGACCTGACCTGACCTGACCTGACCTGACCTGACCTGACCTGACCTGACCTGACCTGACCTGACCTGACCTGACCTGACCTGACCTGACCTGACCTGACCTGACCTGACCTGACCTGACCTGACCTGACCTGACCTGACCTGACCTGACCTGACCTGACCTGACCTGACCTGACCTGACCTGACCTGACCTGACCTGACCTGACCTGACCTGACCTGACCTGACCTGACCTGACCTGACCTGACCTGACCTGACCTGACCTGACCTGACCTGACCTGACCTGACCTGACCTGACCTGACCTGACCTGACCTGACCTGACCTGACCTGACCTGACCTGACCTGACCTGACCTGACCTGACCTGACCTGACCTGACCTGACCTGACCTGACCTGACCTGACCTGACCTGACCTGACCTGACCTGACCTGACCTGACCTGACCTGACCTGACCTGACCTGACCTGACCTGACCTGACCTGACCTGACCTGACCTGACCTGACCTGACCTGACCTGACCTGACCTGACCTGACCTGACCTGACCTGACCTGACCTGACCTGACCTGACCTGACCTGACCTGACCTGACCTGACCTGACCTGACCTGACCTGACCTGACCTGACCTGACCTGACCTGACCTGACCTGACCTGACCTGACCTGACCTGACCTGACCTGACCTGACCTGACCTGACCTGACCTGACCTGACCTGACCTGACCTGACCTGACCTGACCTGACCTGACCTGACCTGACCTGACCTGACCTGACCTGACCTGACCTGACCTGACCTGACCTGACATGACTGACTGACCTGACCTGACCTGACCTGACCTGACCTGACCTGACCTGACCTGACCTGACCTGACCTGACCTGACCTGACCTGACCTGACCTGACCTGACCTGACCTGACCTGACCTGACCTGACCTGACCTGACCTGACCTGACCTTTTTTTTTTTTTATTTTTTTTTAAACGAGGAGAAATGCTTTACGCACGCCCCCAGGTACGGGGGTAGTGTGGGACTCCAATCTCTCTAGAGATTGTATACCCACTAAAACTCCTCTCTCCTCCTGGCGTTACTGTGGTGTCCCCGTCGTTTGGACCTTACACCAACAGGCGCCTTGTCTTTCATCCTACTTCTTTTTCTTTCCTAACTTCGTCTTCTTCCTTTTGCCGCATTATTGTCACTATTATGTTGTTAATATTTTTCCAAGTGTTCTCATCTCTCAGCATGGCTTCCATCACTTTCTCCAACCCTAAGTCACCTTCTACCCATCTTATAAGCTCCTCTCGCTGTTGTTGCCATCTTCTGCAGTGTACTATTGTGTGTTTCGGGTTATCTTCTTCCTCCTCGCAATACACGCATCTGCTGTTATCTTGTTTATTGATCCTTTTCCTGTATGTTGCAAACACCCCGTGGCCTGTTAATATCTGGGTTAGATAAAAGGTAATTTCGCCGTGTTTTCTTTTCACCCAATTGCATATGTTTGGAATTAGCTTGTAAGTCCACCTGCCTGCCCCTGATGCATCCCACTCTGCTTGCCACATACCGATTGTCCTATCTCTCTCCTCTTGCCTGTTTATTTCCTCCCCTTTTTGTTTCCTTTCATAAATCCTCTTACGTTCTTGTGCGAGAAGGTGTACGGGTACCAGGCTCGAGATCACCATAGCGGCGTCTGTTGAGACCGTCCTGTATGCCGATGCTACTCTGAGTGCCATTATTCTTTGTGCTCTTAATATGATATTCCTATGTACTACTTTATTTGTTACTTCTGCCCATATAGGTGCACCATACAGCAGGACTGATTGCATCGAGAGAGCCAGTACCCTTCGTTTCGAACCCCTGGGACCTCGAATATTAGGAAGTATGGCAGAGACTGCGTTTGCCGTCCTACTCGCTTTGCCACAAACATGCCTGAGATGTGGACCAAAGGTAAGACCTCTGTCTAATATTATGCCCAGATATGTCACTTTTTTAACAGTTGTAATTGTCGTATCGTCTAACTCAAAATATATGTCTTTGTCATTTCTATTGTTCAGGACTATTGCCATAACCTTATCCTTCGCTACTTCAAGTTTATTCGTCTGTAGCCACAGTCTAATTGAATGCAACACTTCATCTCCTTTGATCATTAAATTTTCTTTTGTAGTTGCAGTTACCAAAGCGGCTAAATCATCAGCGTACCCTAGCATAGTCGTTCCTTCTACCGTTGTGCATTCGAATATGTCGTCGTACAAGACGTTCCACAAGGTCGGTCCGAGAACCGAACCCTGTGGAACGCCGCCCCCTATGAGTTCTTTTTGTTTTGGGGAAATTTGAATTTTCCTTTCGGATAAATACGACGCTATCGTGTTGACCAAGTACTCGCTCACCCCGCGGTTCTTTAATTTTGTTATTATCTTCTCCCAAGAGGCCTGATTAAATGCATTTTTGATATCGATTGTTATAAGGGCACACCACTTGTTTTTATTTTTAGCTTCTCTGGCTGTTTGTACCACCTTAGTTATGGCATCTACTGTCGTCCTACCTTGTCGAAACCCAAATTGATATTCACTGAATCCTCCTAAACTTTGTATCTCCGTTATTAGTCGCGTATTTATTATATTTTCATAAACCTTCGCTAATGCGTCTATCAAGCAAATAGGCCTGTACTTGGTTTGGTCCTGAGGATTCTTTTTCGGTTTTTCTAGCAGTATCAACTTCGTAATTTTCCAGATGTCCGGAAAAATATTGTCGTTCAGCATTTGGTTGAAGATTCGAAGAAAATATTCTGAGTTCGCGTTAACCATATGTTTGATCACCTCTGGTGGAAGTCCATCTGGTCCGGGTGCTTTTCTTGATTTGATTTTCCTCGTTGCCGCTTGTAGTTCATCCGCCGTTATTAATTGTTTATTCTCTTCAATTTCTTTTTGTTGTTTCGGGAATGTGTCGATATCGGTCACAAAGAGTTTGTTAAACTGAGTGACGCGTTCTTTGGGAGTTAGTGCAATTTTTGGTGCCGTATATCGCAATTGTGCCATCACTATTTTGTAGCCATCTCCGTATACATCTTCATCTAGCCGATCGCAGAGTTCTTTCCATCCCTTTTTCTTTTCAGCAACTATTTCTTTGCACAGTTTCCTCTTTGCGATTTTATACGTGTTTTTCTTTATTGTTCGTTGTTCTTCAGATCTTGTCTCCTTTTGGAATTCTTTCCTTTTCTTGTGCACTTCAGTAATCAGTCTTTGTATGGAGTCAGTCCACCAGTACGGCATGCCACCTCCTGTATCTACTCTAACGCGAGGAGTGCTCTGTTCGTAAGCTTTGATTAGTTCTTCCCTACATATTCGCAGTTCCGCTTGGTTTGATATATTATCTCGAAATATTCTCTCCATCTTTTCTAAGTTAGTATTGCCGTATCTATATGTATTTATTCGTGTTTGCGTTGTCGTAATATCTAGTTTTATGGCTTGATGATCGCTCAGTGACAATTCATTTTTCAACACACACCATCTCGGGTTCTTATCCATTATATTGTTATCGACTATAGTCAGGTCTACATATGAAATTCCATTAGGTCTTATGAGTGTTGGTTCTTTTCCATCATTGAGTATATTCAAGTCCAGAGCAAATGTCCATTCCAATACTGTTTCTCCCCTGCGATCTGTTACTTTACCTCCCCAGTACATATGTTTAGCATTGAAGTCTCCGGCCACAATCAGTTTCTTATCTAACTTCTTCGTTACCAACACCGCATTTTGTAATTCTTTCAAATTTTCCAGAAAGGTTTCAAAAGAGCTATTAGGACTTATGTATACACTAAACATCACATACTCTCTGGTTTCTACACATACGTAACAGTTCCCCATCTGGATATTGGTGACTTGCTGATTTAAGCTAGTCTTGATTATGGCCGTGGTTTTTTCTCTATTCATATAGATATTACTTTTCCTGCTGCACATAGATATATTGGGTTCGGAGACAATCATAAAGTCGTAGCTGTCTCTTTTGACCGTAGCATAGGCAACATCGTGTGCTGCCTTGCTACAGTTCGCATTTAGCTGTAACAGCTTGAATTTTATTTTTTCCTTTTGTCTTTGGCAGCGGTCAAGGCGCTTATAAAGGACCTGCACTTACCGCTTCCAGCCTGATGTCCTTGTTCGTTGCACAATGGGCAATGAGGTATCTCTTGGCAGTCTCTGGCTTTGTGCCCCTCTTTCGTGCACCGCTGGCATATGTCCTTTCTGTCTTCACCCGTGCATTCCTTGGCTTGATGGTCGTATTGCCAACACTTGTAGCATCTTCTCAGTGTTATTCTTTCTTCTATTCGACAGATCTCAAAGCCTATCTTGACTTTGCCCATTTTTAATAGTCTGTTGGCGTCTTCTTCTGCTACTAATAACGTTGCAATTTTACTCTCATTTTTAGTCGGTCGAACTGATTTGACAATAAATTTTTCGGGTATACTAATACATCCTGCGTCTTTCAATGCTTCCTCTATCTCCCCCGTCTCTGTTGTAATGTCTAGGTCTCTTACATGGAGTACTTTTATTCTGACTCCTCCTAACGAGATTGCTTTCCGTCCTTCGAATATCTCTTTAATCTTGTCATTTGTCTTTGTGTCCTCTTTTGCTATCTTGATAAGAAGTTCCCCGTTTTTTGTTTTCCGTACTCCTTTTATATTTTCCTTAACTAGCTGTTCCTCTTTCAGCCCTTCTTTTAGTTTCCTTACTGTATCAGCATATGACACGGAGTCATCTTTTCGTATGAGGATTGCTTCTCCTCTTTTTTTCCTTTGTCTCTCTTCTTCTTTATCATTTCGTCTACTCAATATTATATTGATTTTGTATCCCATATTGTGATAATTCACTTCTACCATTTTTCTAAATTTCTCACCGAGTATACCTACCGGGCAGACTATCGTCGCCATCTTCTCCTCCGCCATGTTTATTATTTTTGTCATTTCCTTTAGTATATGGAAAACATCTTGTTCCGTCCTACCGTCTTGCTTGGTTGGGTCATAATATGCAGTCGTTAGTCTTCTTGTCATCTTCTTTTGTGTTTTTTGTATTAGGTAAGATACAGTCTGTTCAATTGCGACATAACTTCCTCCTTGACATTCGATTTTTTCTCCATGTAAAAGTTCTGGATATCTGTTCAGAAACATTTTACTTATTCTTGTCCTTCGTTTAGGTTCTATGTCCATGAAAAGGATCATATTTCCATCATTACACTTTGCCGGGTCTTCAATCTTAATTTCTGTACATACAAAACTGGATGGGGTCCAATTTTTGTCCTGTACATTAACGAACTCTTCATACGTAGATATTTCTATTTCGTTTAAATCGAACTGTGGTTCTATTGTTCCTCCATTCTGTCCCTCTTTACTCACTTGTCTGGCGAGCTCTTTCTCTAACTTTTTTATTTGTTCCAGATGCCGCATTTGCTCTTCTTTCATATAAATAATATCATGTTTAAGTGTCCTTATTATTTCTTCTTGGTTCTTTATGCGTTCCTCTGCTTTCTGCCGTCTTTCTGATATCATTTCCTTTTCATTCTTATACTCATTAGTCACCCTATTAACTATACTATTTATTTCTGTCGCCCATGCTTTAATCTCCTTATGTACGTTTTTGTTCTCCTTGACAAATTTATTAAGGTCATCTGTCTTAGACCTCAGTTTCGAGATAAGTTTATGTTCTACCTCTGTCGTGTTCGTAACTTGCGTCTTTGGCGGGCTATCCTCCACATATTTCCTTTTCTTGGCATATTCGCCTTCCATCTGGGCGACGGTTCCTCTCACGCTACATCCCCATGTTGCGGCCCTAACCCTTGTAGGTGTTAAGAGAACGGATTCTTCTGTGGTTTCTCTTGATATCTCCTTAGCCGGAGACCTTACTACTCTGGGTTTCCTTGCGAAAATCTCTTTTTCTGCGTCGATAGCGAGCATCTCACTCATCATTTTCTCTTCTCTTCCAGTAACACTAGTAGACGCTGCGGCCTGGTCACCCACCACAAACGCCTCGCAGTCTCTGGATGACGACCCGGGATCGGCCTGCTCGACCACCTCTCCCGTGCCGGGACTGTCAGTTCCGAGTTCCGACTGCCCGTAAGTTTCTTTCGTTTTATTAAGATCCATTATTGTTTCTTAAGCATTTTAGAGCTCCTGCCAGCGTTTCTTCAGCCGCCCGCTCCGGGTCAGACGCTGACCAGGGGAGCCGCCCATTATGGGACAGACGCTTCCAGGCTTTAATAGAGGTCTGATAGATAAGAACAGGAAAGGGAAGACCCCTAACCCTTCCGTTCCTTCACACAAATCATTGTCCGGTCCATTGCCAATGTCAGTACGTTAGTCCTCCCTCGATGGGTGGCCACCTTGCCGTGGTGAGGGAGCTTTGTACCAAGAGCCACCCATACTCACTAACTATAACCCAATCCATGTCCTTGTTCGCGCCAGAGTTGTTGTCTTGTTTTTTATTCCTGGAGGTTGTCTCCTCCGTTGCTCTATTTGGTCCGCGGTGGCTATTTTATTTCACCACTACCCGCCGGCAAGCCGGTGAGGGCATTCCCCTATCCGCCACGTGGGGGACGCGCCCGGTAGGAGTTTGGCTTCTCCCCCGAGGACCTGACCTGACCTGACCTGACCTGACCTGACCTGACCTGACCTGACCTGACCTGACCTGACCTGACCTGACCTGACCTGACCTGACCTGACCTGACCTGACCTGACCTGACCTGACCTGACCTGACCTGACCTGACCTGACCTGACCTGACCTGACCTGACCTGACCTGACCTGACCTGACCTGACCTGACCTGACCTGACCTGACCTGACCTGACCTGACCTGACCTGACCTGACCTGACCTGACCTGACCTGGGTCATGACCTGACCTTGACCTGGGTCATGACCTGACCTTGACCTGGGTCATGACCTGACCTTGACCTGGGTCATGACCTGACCTTGACCTGGGTCATGACCTGACCTTGACCTGGGTCATGACCTGACCTTGACCTGGGTCATGACCTGACCTTGACCTGGGTCATGACCTGACCTTGACCTGGGTCATGACCTGACCTTGACCTGGGTCATGACTTGAAAATGTTATCCGTAGGGAGTCATAGTTACTCCCTCGACCTTGATATGTTATTGATAGGGCGTCATAGTTACTCCCTCGACCTTGATAAGTTATTAATTGGAAGTCATAGTTACTCCCTCGACCTTGACTTGTTATTGATAGGAAGTCATAGTCACTCCCTCGACCTTGACAAGTTATTGGTAAGGAGTCATAGTTACTCCCTCGACCTTGATAAGTTATTGATAGGAAGTCGTAGTTACTCCCTCGACCTTGAGTGTTTGTTGATAGGAAGTCATAGTTACTCCCTCGACTTTGACTTGTTATTGATAGGAAGTCATAGTCACTCCCTCGACCTCGACAAGTTATTGATAAGGAGTCATAGTTACTCCCTCGACCTTGACTTGTTATTGATAAGGAGTCATAGTTGCTCCCTTGCCAAAAAAAGTCAAAAACAGTGTCACACCCGGAAAGTTTAAGACAGTCATAGGCTTCTCATACACTTGCCTGGATGCCGTAAGACTGTGATGACGGAAATAAATTCGACCTTGGCGACAAAATGGCGGTTCATTTCTCACTCTTCACCTCTTAGAGAGTCATAGGCGTCTCATACGCATCTATAAAGCTTGCCTGAATGCCGCTTGTAATTTATAAGTACGACGAATTCCATTTTTTCTAAAAAAAATGGCAAAGTCCATTTGACACACCTCATGTTTTGGACGGTCATGGGCGTCTCATACGCATGGCTTACGCTTGCCTGAATGCCGTTTGACGGTGATAACCGAGACAAATTCGACCTTGGCGACAAAATGGCGGTCCATTCTCGCCCCTCACCTCTTGAAAAGTCATAGGCGTCTCAAACACCACTCATTCACTTGCCTGGATGCCGTATGAGAGTTATCCCTCTTACAAAAAAAACGATTTTTACGAAAAAATGACTAAGTCCGTTTCAAACGAGCCTCGGCTGACGAAAAAAGCGGAGGTCCGTCCGACGAGCGCACCTAGACCTGATCTCCGAACTGGAGTCGTCTCGAAAACGCAAAATCTACCAGAAACGGATTTTTTTGGTAAAATCGCATTATGGGTGTTCTTTGAAAGGTTGCTGATTGCTTTTGGATGACAAAAAACTTTAAATAAAAACAAAAAAAATTAACCAGTTTATTAATAACTAACATTACGTGTGCAAACATTTTTAAACAATTACTATTCAAACTTACTCCTTCGACTTTGAGTTTCTTAAAGGTGGGAAGTCATGGCTCAGGGAAGAGTGCTTCCTAGTGTTCAGGCGGTTCTGCTGTCAAAAACGACAGACGATTCTCCAACTACTGGGAGAAAAATCTGACAAGTCACACTCCCAAGACCACTAACTTTTTAAAAATGTTTGCATATGTAATGTTAGTTATTAATAAACTTGGTTCATTTTTTAATTTTTTTATTTATTAATTTCTTTAATTTCTGTAATTTTTTTTCACTGTAAATTTTTTTTCATGGGCATCTCATTCCCATCTCATTTACTTGCCTGAATGCCTTATGCGAGTTTTAGCTATGAAAAAAACGATTTTTACGAAAAAACGACAAAGTCCGTTTCAGACGAGCCTCGGCTCACGCAAAAAACAGAGGTCCGTCCGACGGGTGCACCTAGACCCGATCTCCGAACTGGAGTCGACTCGAAAATGCAAAATCTGCTTGAAACGAATTTTTTTGGTAAAACTGCATCTTGAGTGTTGTACAGAACGTCAGAAGATGTTGATTAGCGCCATTTTCAAGGTCACGCAATTTTCAAGGTCCGTTTTCGAGCTCGGGCCATTTTCAAGGCCATGTCATTTTCGAGCTCGGGCCATTTTCAAGGCCATGTCATTTTGAAGGTTATGCCATTTTCAAGGCCATGTCATTTTCAAGGTTATGCCATTTTCAAGGCCATGTCATTTTCAAGGTTATGCCATTTTCAAGGCCACGTCATTTTCAATGTTTTGCCATTTTCAAGGTTATTCCATTTTCAAGGCCATGTCATTTTCAAGGTTAATGCCATTTTCAAGGCCATGTCATTTTCAAGGTTAATGCCATTTTCAAGGCCATGTCATTTTCAAGGTTATGCCATTTTCAAGGTTATGCAAATTTCAAGGTTATGCCATTTTCAAGGTTATGCCATTTTCAAGATCAGGCCATTATCAAAATCATTGTTTTCAAGGAGTTTTGAAGATTTGTCACCATTTTCCATTGTTTCCCAACATTTCCCGTGATTTCCTACGATTTCCTTAGATTTCCCAGAATTTCCCAGAATTTCCCAAAATTTCCCAAAACACATTTCCCGTCATTTGGCGTCATTTTCCAAGATTTTCCAAAAGTCTTCAAAACATGTCCCAAAAACCATTTCCCGTCATTTCGCAATGTTTGTCATGCTTTCCCACAATTTTCTTGGATTTCTGAAGATTTCAAAAGATTTCCGAAAATTTCTTGTGATTTCTTGTCATTTCCCATCATTTCCCGTCATTTCCCACGATTTCCCAGGATTTCCCAGAATTTCCCAGAATTTCCTAAAATTTCCCAAAACTCATTTCCCGTCATTTCCTGTCATTTCCAAAAGATTTTTCATAAGTTTCCAAAAATTGTCCAAAAATTCATTTCCCCTCATTTCCCAAGGTTTCCCATGATTTCCCACAATTTTCTAGGATTTCCCAAGATTTCAAATGATTTTAAAAGATTTCCCATTTTTTCATGTCATTTCCCATCATTTCCCACGATTTCCCACGATTTCCCAAGATTTCCCAGATTTTCCCAGAATTTCCTAAAATGTACCAAAACACATTTCCCGTCATTTGACGTCATTTTCAGAAGATTTTCTAAAACTCCCCAAAAGTTGTCCCAAAAATCATTTCCCGTCATTTTCAAAAGTTTCCCATGATTTCGCACAATTTTCCACGGTTTTCCATGATTTCAAAAGATTCCCCCAAATTTCCTGACATTTGTCGCTATTTCTCATCATTTGCCATCATTTCCCACGATTTCCCAAGATTTCCCAAAACTCATTTCCCGTCATTTCCCATGGTGACAATTTCCATTATATTTCAAAGTCCAATGTTTTTTCAAGGTCCACCATATTCTCAAGGTTACCTGTTTTCAAGGTCATCATATTTTCAAAATCACTGGTTTCCAGAGTGACCAATATGAAAATTTTGAAGATTTTTTAAGACTTTTGAAAACTTTTGAAGATTTTTGAAGATTTTTGATGATTTTTGAAGATTTTTGAAGATTTTTGAAGATAATGGACGATTTTTCAAGATTTTTCAAGACTTTTTTAAGATATTTCTCAAGGTCACGTTTTTTCGAAGTTTTGTTAACTTTTTGAAGATTTTTCAAGATTTTTCAAGATTTTTCAAGATTTTTGAAGATTTTTGAAGATTTTCAAAGATTTTTAAAGATTTTTTTGAAGAGTTTTAAAGATTTTTGAAGATTTTGAAGATTTTTGAAGATATTTCACAAGGTCACGATTTTTACGAAATTTTGCCAAACTTTTTGAAGATTTTTGAAAATTTTTCAAGATTTATGAAGATATTCCACAAAGTCACGTTTTTTACGAAATTTTGTTAAACTTTTTGAAGATTTTTCAAGAGTTTTCAAGATTTTTCAAGATTTTTCAAGATTTTTTTCAAGATATTTTAAAAGTTTCAAGATTTTTTTCTCCGGCCTCGATTCTTTGATAGTTGCAACCGTTTTTCCAGAATCGACGGTTAAAATTTCGAAATTTTTGAAAATGTTTTTCAAGATTTTCACCCCAAAAAACCAAGATTTTACCCCCAAAAATCAAGATTTTTACCCCAAAAATCAAGATTCTTACCCCAAAAAATCAAGATTCTTACTCCAAAAAATTAAAGATTTTTACCCCAAAAATCAAGATTCTTACTCCAAAAAATTAAAGATTTTTACCCCAAAAATCAAGATTTTTACCCCAAAAATTCAAGATTTTTACCCCAAAAAATCAAGATTTTTACCCCAAAAAATCAAGATTTAACCCCAAAAAATCAAGATTTTACCCCAAAAAATCAAGATTCTTACCCCAAAAAAATCTTGATTTTTACCCCAAAAATAAAGATTTTTACCCCAAAAATTCAAGATTTTACCCCAAAAAATCAAGATTTTTTCCCCCAAAAAACCAAGATTTGGTCCCCCCTTCTTCAAATTTCGCCGAAATTTTGACATTTTCGAAACCTAACTGAGTACATTTTCTTGTAGATTTCGAGCTCTAGAACTCACTTCCGGCCTCGATTCTTTGATTGCCGCAACCGTTTTTCCAGAATCGACGGTTGAAATATCGAAATTTTTGAAAATTGTTTTCAAGATTTTTACCCCAAAAAATCAAGATTTTTACCCCAAAAATCAAGATTTTTCAAAATTTTTACCCCAATTTTCCCCCCAAAAAAACTAGATTTTTCAAGATTTTTCAAGATTTTTCAAGATTTTTACCCCAAAAAACAAGACTTTTACCCCGAAAAATTAAGATTTTACCCCAAAAAATCAAGATTCTTACCTCAAAAAATTAAAGATTTTTACCCCAAAAAACAAGATTTTTTCGCCCAAAAAACCAAGATTTTTTCAAAGGTGACAATTTTCCAATGGTCTCCCCTTCTTCAAATTTCGTCGAAATTTTGACATTTTCGAAACCTAACTGAGTACATTTTGTTGTAGATTTCGAGCTCTAGAACTCACTTCCGGCCTCGATTCTTTGATAGTTGCAACCGTTTTTCCAGAATCGACGGTTAAAATTTCGAAATTTTTGAAAATGTTTTTCAAGATTTTCACCCCAAAAAACCAAGATTTTACCCCCAAAAATCAAGATTTTTACCCCAAAAATCAAGATTCTTACCCCAAAAAATCAAGATTTTTACTCCAAAAAATTAAAGATTTTTACCCCAAAAATCAAGATTTTTACCCCAAAAATTCAAGATTTTTACCCCAAAAATTCAAGATTTTTACCCCAAAAATTCAAGATATTTACCCCAAAAATTCAAGATTTTTACCCCAAAAAATCAAGATTTTACCCCAAAAAATCAAGATTTTACCCCAAAAAAATCTTGATTTTTACCCCAAAAATAAAGATTTTTACCCCAAAAAACAAGATTTTTTCGCCCAAAAAACCAAGATTTTTTCAAAGGTGACAATTTTCCAATGGTCCCCCCTTCTTCAAATTTCGCCGAAATTTTGACATTTTCGAAACCTAACTGAGTACATTTTCTTGTAGATTTCGAGCTCTAGAACTCACTTCCGGCCTCGATTCTTTGATAGCTGCAACCATTTTTCCAGAATCGACGGTTGAAATATCGAAATTTTTGAAAATTCGATAAATTAGGCATTTCGTACCGATTTTTTCGAAAATGTCGCTCCGCGACCATCAACAGCCTATATTTTTGGAATCAGCATGTCGAGATCTACGTCCCTGAATTTTTTCAGAATTTTTAAACGACTTTTTCAAAAGTGAAAATTTTCCAATGGTCCCCCCTTCTTCAAATTTCGGCCAAATTTTGACATTTTCGAAACCTAACTGAGTACATTTTCTTGTAGATTTCGAGCTCTAGACCTCACTTCCGGCCTCGATTCTTTGATAGCTGCAACCGTTTTTCCAGAATCGACGGTTGAAATATCGAAATTTTTGAAAATTCGATTAATTAGGCATTTCGTACCGATTTTTTCGAAAATGTCGCTCCGCGACCATCAACAGCCTATATTTTTGGAATCAGCACGTCGAGATCTACGTCCCTGAATTTTTTCAGAATTTTTAAACGACATTTTCAAAAGTGAAAATTTTCCAATGGTCCCCCCTTCTTCAAATTTCGCCGAAATTTTGACATTTTCGAAACCTAACTGAGTACATTTTCTTGTAGATTTCGAGCTCTAGAACTCACTTCCGGCCTCGATTCTTTGATAGCTGCAACCGTTTTTCCAGAATCGACGGTTGAAATATCGAAATTTTTGAAAATTCGATAAATTAGGCATTTCGTACCGATTTTTTCGAAAATGTCGCTCCGCGACCATCAACAGCCTATATTTTTGGAATCAGCACGTCGAGATCTACGTCCCTGAATTTTTTCAGAATTTTTAAACGACTTTTTCAAAAGTGAAAATTTTCCAATGGTCCCCCCTTCTTCAAATTTCGGCCAAATTTTGACATTTTCGAAACCTAACTGAGTACATTTTCTTGTAGATTTCGAGCTCTAGAACTCACTTCCGGCCTCGATTCTTTGATAGCTGCAACCGTTTTTCCAGAATCGACGGTTGAAATATCGAAATTTTTGAAAATTCGATAAATTAGGCATTTCGTACCGATTTTTTCGAAAATGTCGCTCCGCGACCATCAACAGCCTATATTTTTGGAATCAGCACGTCGAGATCTACGTCCCTGAATTTTTTCAGAATTTTTAAACGACTTTTTCAAAAGTGAAAATTTTCCAATGGTCCCCCCTTCTTCAAATTTCGCCGAAATTTTGACATTTTCGAAACCTAACTGAGTACATTTTCTTGTAGATTTCGAGCTCTAGAACTCACTTCCGGCCTCGATTCTTTGATAGCTGCAACCGTTTTTCCAGAATCGACGGTTGAAATATCGAAATTTTTGAAAATTCGATAAATTAGGCATTTCGTACCGATTTTTTCGAAAATGTCGCTCCGCGACCATCAACAGCCTATATTTTTGGAATCAGCATGTCGAGATCTACGTCCCTGAATTTTTTCAGAATTTTTAAACGACTTTTTCAAAAGTGAAAATTTTCCAATGGTCCCCCCTTCTTCAAATTTCGGCCAAATTTTGACATTTTCGAAACCTAACTGAGTACATTTTCTTGTAGATTTCGAGCTCTAGAACTCACTTCCGGCCTCGATTCTTTGATAGCTGCAACCGTTTTTCCAGAATCGACGGTTGAAATATCGAAATTTTTGAAAATTCGATAAATTAGGCATTTCGTACCGATTTTTTCGAAAATGTCGCTCCGCGACCATCAACAGCCTATATTTTTGGAATCAGCACGTCGAGATCTACGTCCCTGAATTTTATCAGAATTTTTAAACGACTTTTTCAAAAGTGAAAATTTTCCAATGGTCCCCCCTTCTTCAAATTTCGCCGAAATTTTGACATTTTCGAAACCTAACTGAGTACATTTTCTTGTAGATTTCGAGCTCTAGAACTCACTTCCGGCCTCGATTCTTTGATAGCTGCAACCGTTTTTCCAGAATCGACGGTTGAAATATCGAAATTTTTGAAAATTCGATAAATTAGGCATTTCGTACCGATTTTTTCGAAAATGTCGCTCCGCGACCATCAACAGCCTATATTTTTGGAATCAGCACGTCGAGATCTACGTCCCTGAATTTTTTCAGAATTTTTAAACGACTTTTTCAAAAGTGAAAATTTTCCAATGGTCCCCCCTTCTTCAAATTTCAGCCAAATTTTGACATTTTCGAAACCTAACTGAGTACATTTTCTTGTAGATTTCGAGCTCTAGAACTCACTTCCGGCCTCGATTCTTTGATAGCTGCAACCGTTTTTCCAGAATCGACGGTTGAAATATCGAAATTTTTGAAAATTCGATAAATTAGGCATTTCGTACCGATTTTTTCGAAAATGTCGCTCCGCGACCATCAACAGCCTATATTTTTGGAATCAGCATGTCGAGATCTACGTCCCTGAATTTTTTCAGAATTTTTAAACGACTTTTTCAAAAGTGAAAATTTTCCAATGGTCCCCCCTTCTTCAAATTTCGGCCAAATTTTGACATTTTCGAAACCTAACTGAGTACATTTTCTTGTAGATTTCGAGCTCTAGAACTCACTTCCGGCCTCGATTCTTTGATAGCTGCAACCGTTTTTCCAGAATCGACGGTTGAAATATCGAAATTTTTGAAAATTCGATAAATTAGGCATTTCGTACCGATTTTTTCGAAAATGTCGCTCCGCGACCATCAACAGCCTATATTTTTGGAATCAGCACGTCGAGATCTACGTCCCTGAATTTTTTCAGAATTTTTAAACGACTTTTTCAAAAGTGAAAATTTTCCAATGGTCCCCCCTTCTTCAAATTTCGGCCAAATTTTGACATTTTCGAAACCTAACTGAGTACATTTTCTTGTAGATTTCGAGCTCTAGACCTCACTTCCGGCCTCGATTCTTTGATAGCTGCAACCGTTTTTCCAGAATCGACGGTTGAAATATCGAAATTTTTGAAAATTCGATTAATTAGGCATTTCGTACCGATTTTTTCGAAAATGTCGCTCCGCGACCATCAACAGCCTATATTTTTGGAATCAGCACGTCGAGATCTACGTCCCTGAATTTTTTCAGAATTTTTAAACGACATTTTCAAAAGTGAAAATTTTCCAATGGTCCCCCCTTCTTCAAATTTCGCCGAAATTTTGACATTTTCGAAACCTAACTGAGTACATTTTCTTGTAGATTTCGAGCTCTAGAACTCACTTCCGGCGTCGATTCTTTGATAGCTGCAACCGTTTTTCCAGAATCGACGGTTGAAATATCGAAATTTTTGAAAATTCGATAAATTAGGCATTTCGTACCGATTTTTTCGAAAATGTCGCTCCGCGACCATCAACAGCCTATATTTTTGGAATCAGCACGTCGAGATCTACGTCCCTGAATTTTTTCAGAATTTTTAAACGACTTTTTCAAAAGTGAAAATTTTCCAATGGTCCCCCCTTCTTCAAATTTCGGCCAAATTTTGACATTTTCGAAACCTAACTGAGTACATTTTCTTGTAGATTTCGAGCTCTAGAACTCACTTCCGGCCTCGATTCTTTGATAGCTGCAACCGTTTTTCCAGAATCGACGGTTGAAATATCGAAATTTTTGAAAATTCGATAAATTAGGCATTTCGTACCGATTTTTTCGAAAATGTCGCTCCGCGACCATCAACAGCCTATATTTTTGGAATCAGCACGTCGAGATCTACGTCCCTGAATTTTTTCAGAATTTTTAAACGACTTTTTCAAAAGTGAAAATTTTCCAATGGTCCCCCCTTCTTCAAATTTCGGCCAAATTTTGACATTTTCGAAACCTAACTGAGTACATTTTCTTGTAGATTTCGAGCTCTAGAACTCACTTCCGGCCTCGATTCTTTGATAGCTGCAACCGTTTTTCCAGAATCGACGGTTGAAATATCGAAATTTTTGAAAATTCGATAAATTAGGCATTTCGTACCGATTTTTTCGAAAATGTCGCTCCGCGACCATCAACAGCCTATATTTTTGGAATCAGCACGTCGAGATCTACGTCCCTGAATTTTATCAAAATTTTTAAACGACTTTTTCAAAAGTGAAAATTTTCCAATGGTCCCCCCTTCTTCAAATTTCGCCGAAATTTTGACATTTTCGAAACCTAACTGAGTACATTTTCTTGTAGATTTCGAGCTCTAGAACTCACTTCCGGCCTCGATTCTTTGATAGCTGCAACCGTTTTTCCAGAATCGACGGTTGAAATATCGAAATTTTTGAAAATTCGATAAATTAGGCATTTCGTACCGATTTTTTCGAAAATGTCGCTCCGCGACCATCAACAGCCTATATTTTTGGAATCAGCACGTCGAGATCTACGTCCCTGAATTTTTTCAGAATTTTTAAACGACTTTTTCAAAAGTGAAAATTTTCCAATGGTCCCCCCTTCTTCAAATTTCAGCCAAATTTTGACATTTTCGAAACCTAACTGAGTACATTTTCTTGTAGATTTCGAGCTCTAGAACTCACTTCCGGCCTCGATTCTTTGATAGCTGCAACCGTTTTTCCAGAATCGACGGTTGAAATATCGAAATTTTTGAAAATTCGATAAATTAGGCATTTCGTACCGATTTTTTCGAAAATGTCGCTCCGCTACCATCAACAGCCTATATTTTTGGAATCAGCATGTCGAGATCTACGTCCCTGAATTTTTTCAGAATTTTTAAACGACTTTTTCAAAAGTGAAAATTTTCCAATGGTCCCCCCTTCTTCAAATTTCGGCCAAATTTTGACATTTTCGAAACCTAACTGAGTACATTTTCTTGTAGATTTCGAGCTCTAGAACTCAATCGACGGTTGAAATATCGAAATTTTTGAAAATTCGATAAATTAGGCATTTCGTACCGATTATTTCGAAAATGTCGCTCCGCGACCATCAACAGCCTATATTTTTGGAATCAGCACGTCGAGATCTACGTCCCTGAATTTTTTCAGAATTTTTAAACGACTTTTTCAAAAGTGAAAATTTTCCAATGGTCCCCACTTCTTCAAATTTCGCCGAAATTTTGACATTTTCGAAACCTAACTGAGTACATTTTCTTGTAGATTTCGAGCTCTAGAACTCACTTCCGGCCTCGATTCTTTGATAGCTGCAACCGTTTTTCCAGAATCGACGGTTGAAATATCGAAATTTTTGAAAATTCGATAAATTAGGCATTTCGTACCGATTATTTCGAAAATGTCGCTCCGCGACCATCAACAGCCTATATTTTTGGAATCAGCACGTCGAGATCTACGTCCCTGAATTTTTTCAGAATTTTTAAACGACTTTTTCAAAAGTGAAAATTTTCCAATGGTCCCCCCTTCTTCAAATTTCGGCCAAATTTTGACATTTTCGAAACCTAACTGAGTACATTTTCTTGTAGATTTCGAGCTCTAGAACTCACTTCCGGCCTCGATTCTTTGATAGCTGCAACCGTTTTTCCAGAATCGACGGTTGAAATATCGAAATTTTTGAAAATTCGATAAATTAGGCATTTCGTACCGATTATTTCGAAAATGTCGCTCCGCGACCATCAACAGCCTATATTTTTGGAATCAGCACGTCGAGATCTACGTCCCTGAATTTTTTCAGAATTTTTAAACGACTTTTTCAAAAGTGAAAATTTTCCAATGGTCCCCCCTTCTTCAAATTTCGCCGAAATTTTGACATTTTCGAAACCTAACTGAGTACATTTTCTTGTAGATTTCGAGCTCTAGAACTCACTTCCGGCCTCGGTTCTTTGATAGCTGCAACCGTTTTTCCAGAATCGACGGTTGAAATATCGAAATTTTTGAAAATTCGATAAATTAGGCATTTCGTACCCATTTTTTCGAAAATGTCGCTCCGCGACCATCAACAGCCTATATTTTTGGAATCAGCACGTCGAGATCTACGTCCCTGAATTTTTTCAGAATTTTTAAACGACTTTTTCAAAAGTGAAAATTTTCCAATGGTCCCCCCTTCTTCAAATTTCAGCCAAATTTTGACATTTTCGAAACCTAACTGAGTACATTTTCTTGTAGATTTCGAGCTCTAGAACTCACTTCCGGCCTCGATTCTTTGATAGCTGCAACCGTTTTTCCAGAATCGACGGTTGAAATATCGAAATTTTTGAAAATTCGATAAATTAGGCATTTCGTACCGATTTTTTCGAAAATGTCGCTCCGCTACCATCAACAGCCTATATTTTTGGAATCAGCATGTCGAGATCTACGTCCCTGAATTTTTTCAGAATTTTTAAACGACTTTTTCAAAAGTGAAAATTTTCCAATGGTCCCCCCTTCTTCAAATTTCGGCCAAATTTTGACATTTTCGAAACCTAACTGAGTACATTTTCTTGTAGATTTCGAGCTCTAGAACTCAATCGACGGTTGAAATATCGAAATTTTTGAAAATTCGATAAATTAGGCATTTCGTACCGATTATTTCGAAAATGTCGCTCCGCGACCATCAACAGCCTATATTTTTGGAATCAGCACGTCGAGATCTACGTCCCTGAATTTTTTCAGAATTTTTAAACGACTTTTTCAAAAGTGAAAATTTTCCAATGGTCCCCACTTCTTCAAATTTCGCCGAAATTTTGACATTTTCGAAACCTAACTGAGTACATTTTCTTGTAGATTTCGAGCTCTAGAACTCACTTCCGGCCTCGATTCTTTGATAGCTGCAACCGTTTTTCCAGAATCGACGGTTGAAATATCGAAATTTTTGAAAATTCGATAAATTAGGCATTTCGTACCGATTATTTCGAAAATGTCGCTCCGCGACCATCAACAGCCTATATTTTTGGAATCAGCACGTCGAGATCTACGTCCCTGAATTTTTTCAGAATTTTTAAACGACTTTTTCAAAAGTGAAAATTTTCCAATGGTCCCCCCTTCTTCAAATTTCGGCCAAATTTTGACATTTTCGAAACCTAACTGAGTACATTTTCTTGTAGATTTCGAGCTCTAGAACTCACTTCCGGCCTCGATTCTTTGATAGCTGCAACCGTTTTTCCAGAATCGACGGTTGAAATATCGAAATTTTTGAAAATTCGATAAATTAGGCATTTCGTACCGATTATTTCGAAAATGTCGCTCCGCGACCATCAACAGCCTATATTTTTGGAATCAGCACGTCGAGATCTACGTCCCTGAATTTTTTCAGAATTTTTAAACGACTTTTTCAAAAGTGAAAATTTTCCAATGGTCCCCCCTTCTTCAAATTTCGCCGAAATTTTGACATTTTCGAAACCTAACTGAGTACATTTTCTTGTAGATTTCGAGCTCTAGAACTCACTTCCGGCCTCGGTTCTTTGATAGCTGCAACCGTTTTTCCAGAATCGACGGTTGAAATATCGAAATTTTTGAAAATTCGATAAATTAGGCATTTCGTACCCATTTTTTCGAAAATGTCGCTCCGCGACCATCAACAGCCTATATTTTTGGAATCAGCACGTCGAGATCTACGTCCCTGAATTTTTTCAGAATTTTTAAACGACTTTTTCAAAAGTGAAAATTTTCCAATGGTCCCCCCTTCTTCAAATTTCGGCCAAATTTTGACATTTTCGAAACCTAACTGAGTACATTTTCTTGTAGATTTCGAGCTCTAGACCTCACTTCCGGCCTCGATTCTTTGATAGCTGCAACCGTTTTTCCAGAATCGACGGTTGAAATATCGAAATTTTTGAAAATTCGATTAATTAGGCATTTCGTACCGATTTTTTCGAAAATGTCGCTCCGCGACCATCAACAGCCTATATTTTTGGAATCAGCACGTCGAGATCTACGTCCCTGAATTTTTTCAGAATTTTTAAACGACTTTTTCAAAAGTGAAAATTTTCCAATGGTCCCCCCTTCTTCAAATTTCGGTCAAATTTTGACATTTTCGAAACCTAACTGAGTACATTTTCTTGTAGATTTCGAGCTCTAGAACTCACTTCCGGCCTCGATTCTTTGATAGCTGCAACCGTTTTTCCAGAATCGACGGATGAAATATCGAAATTTTTGAAAATTCGATAAATTAGGCATTTCGTAGCGATTTTTTCGAAAATGTCGCTCCGCGACCATCAACAGCCTATATTTTTGGAATCAGCACGTCGAGATCAACGTCCCTGAATTTTTTCAGAATTTTTAAACGACTTTTTCAAAAGTGAAAATTTTCCAATGGTCCCCCCTTCTTCAAATTTCGGCCAAATTTTGACATTTTCGAAACCTAACTGAGTACATTTTCTTGTAGATTTCGAGCTCTAGAACTCACTTCCGGCCTCGATTCTTTGATAGCTGCAACCGTTTTTCCAGAATCGACGGTTGAAATATCGAAATTTTTGAAAATTCGATAAATTAGGCATTTCGTACCGATTTTTTCGAAAATGTCGCTCCGCGACCATCAACAGCCTAAATTTTTGGAATCAGCACGTCGAGATCTACGTCCCTGAATTTTTTCAGAATTTTTAAACGACTTTTTCAAAAGTGAAAATTTTCCAATGGTCCCCCCTTCTTCAAATTTCGGCCAAATTTTGACATTTTCGAAACCTAACTGAGTACATTTTCTTGTGGATTTCGAGCTCTAGAACTCACTTCCGGCCTCGATTCTTTGATAGCTGCAACCGTTTTTAAAGAATCGACGGTTGAAATATCGAAATTTTTGAAAATTCGATAAATTAGGCATTTCGTACCGATTTTTTCGAAAATGTCGCTCCGCGACCATCAACAGCCTATATTTTTGGAATCAGCACGTCGAGATCTACGTCCCTGAATTTTTTCAGAATTTTTAAACGACTTTTTCAAAAGTGAAAATTTTCCAATGGTCCCCCCTTCTTCAAATTTCGGCCAAATTTTGACATTTTCGAAACCTAACTGAGTACATTTTCTTGTAGATTTCGAGCTCTAGAACTCACTTCCGGCCTCGATTCTTTGATAGCTGCAACCGTTTTTCCAGAATCGACGGTTGAAATATCGAAATTTTTGAAAATTCGATAAATTAGGCATTTCGTACCGATTTTTTCGAAAATGTCGCTCCGCGACCATCAACAGCCTATATTTTTGGAATCAGCACGTCGAGATCTACGTCCCTGAATTTTTTCAGAATTTTTAAACGACTTTTTCAAAAGTGAAAATTTTCCAATGGTCCCCCCTTCTTCAAATTTCGGCCAAATTTTGACATTTTCGAAACCTAACTGAGTACATTTTCTTGTGGATTTCGAGCTCTAGAACTCACTTCCGGCCTCGATTCTTTGATAGCTGCAACCGTTTTTAAAGAATCGACGGTTGAAATATCGAAATTTTTGAAAATTCGATAAATTAGGCATTTCGTACCGATTTTTTCGAAAATGTCGCTCCGCGACCATCAACAGCCTATATTTTTGGAATCAGCACGTCGAGATCTACGTCCCTGAATTTTTTCAGAATTTTTAAACGACTTTTTCAAAAGTGAAAATTTTCCAATGGTCCCCCCTTCTTCAAATTTCGGCCAAATTTTGACATTTTCGAAACCTAACTGAGTACATTTTCTTGTAGATTTCGAGCTCTAGAACTCACTTCCGGCCTCGATTCTTTGATAGCTGCAACCGTTTTTCCAGAATCGACGGTTGAAATATCGAAATTTTTGAAAATTCGATAAATTAGGCATTTCGTACCGATTTTTTCGAAAATGTCGCTCCGCGACCATCAACAGCCTATATTTTTGGAATCAGCACGTCGAGATCTACGTCCCTGAATTTTTTCAGAATTTTTAAACGACTTTTTCAAAAGTGAAAATTTTCCAATGGTCCCCCCTTCTTCAAATTTCGGCCAAATTTTGACATTTTCGAAACCTAACTGAGTACATTTTCTTGTAGATTTCGAGCTCTAGAACTCACTTCCGGCCTCGATTCTTTGATAGCTGCAACCGGTTTTAAAGAATCGACGGTTGAAATATCGAAATTTTTGAAAATTCGATAAATTAGGCATTTCGTACCGATTTTTTCGAAAATGTCGCTCCGCGACCATCAACAGCCTATATTTTTGGAATCAGCACGTCGAGATCTACGTCCCTGAATTTTTTCAGAATTTTTAAACGACTTTTTCAAAAGTGAAAATTTTCCAATGGTCCCCCCTTCTTCAAATTTCGGCCAAATTTTGACATTTTCGAAACCTAATTGAGTACATTTTCTTGTAGATTTCGAGCTCTAGAACTCACTTCCGGCCTCGATTCTTTGATAGCTGCAACCGTTTTTCCAGAATCGACGGTTGAAATATCGAAATTTTTGAAAATTCGATAAATTAGGCATTTCGTACCGATTTTTTCGAAAATGTCGCTCCGCGACCATCAACAGCCTATATTTTTGGAATCAGCACGTCGAGATCTACGTCCCTGAATTTTTTCAGAATTTTTAAACGACTTTTTCAAAAGTGAAAATTTTCCAATGGTCCCCCCTTCTTCAAATTTCGGCCAAATTTTGACATTTTCGAAACCTAACTGAGTACATTTTCTTGTAGATTTCGAGCTCTAGAACTCACTTCCGGCCTCGATTCTTTGATAGCTGCAACCGGTTTTAAAGAATCGACGGTTGAAATATCGAAATTTTTGAAAATTCGATAAATTAGGCATTTCGTACCGATTTTTTCGAAAATGTCGCTCCGCGACCATCAACAGCCTATATTTTTGGAATCAGCACGTCGAGATCTACGTCCCTGAATTTTTTCAGAATTTTTAAACGACTTTTTCAAAAGTGAAAATTTTCCAATGGTCCCCCCTTCTTCAAATTTCGGCCAAATTTTGACATTTTCGAAACCTAACTGAGTTCATTTTCTTGTAGATTTCGAGCTCTAGAACTCACTTCCGGCCTCGATTCTTTGATAGCTGCAACCGTTTTTCCAGAATCGACGGTTGAAATATCGAAATTTTTGAAAATTCGATAAATTAGGCATTTCGTACCGATTTTTTCGAAAATGTCGCTCCGCGACCATCAACAGCCTATATTTTTGGAATCAGCACGTCGAGATCTACGTCCCTGAATTTTTTCAGAATTTTTAAACGACTTTTTCAAAAGTGAAAATTTTCCAATGGTCCCCCCTTCTTCAAATTTCGGCCAAATTTTGACATTTTCGAAACCTAACTGAGTACATTTTCTTGTAGATTTCGAGCTCTAGAACTCACTTCCGGCCTCGATTCTTTGATAGCTGCAACCGTTTTTCCAGAATCGACGGTTGAAATATCGAAATTTTTGAAAATTCGATAAATTAGGCATTTCGTACCGATTTTTTCGAAAATGTCGCTCCGCGACCATCAACAGCCTATATTTTTGGAATCAGCACGTCGAGATCTACGTCCCTGAATTTTTTCAGAATTTTTAAACGACTTTTTCAAAAGTGAAAATTTTCCAATGGTCCCCCCTTCTTCAAATTTCGCCGAAATTTTGACATTTTCGAAACCTAACTGAGTACATTTTCTTGTAGATTTCGAGCTCTAGAACTCACTTCCGGCCTCGATTCTTTGATAGCTGCAACCGTTTTTCCAGAATCGACGGTTGAAATATCGAAATTTTTGAAAATTCGATAAATTAGGCATTTCGTACCGATTTTTTCGAAAATATCGCTTCGCGACCATCAACAGCCTATATTTTTGAAATCAGCACGTCGAGATCTACGTCCCCGAATTTTTTCAGAATTTTTAAACGACTTTTTCAAAAGTGAAAATTTTCCAGTGGTCCCCCCTTCTTCAAATTTCGGCCAAATTTTGACATTTTCGAAACCTAACTGAGTACATTTTCTTGTAGATTTCGAGCTCTAGAACTCACTTCCGGCCTCGATTCTTTGATAGCTGCAATCGTTTTTCCAGAATCGACGGTTGAAATATCGAAATTTTTGAAAATTCGATAAATTAGGCATTTCGTACCGATTTTTTCGAAAATGTCGCTCCGCGACCATCAACAGCCTATATTTTTGGAATCAGCACGTCGAGATCTACGTCCCTGAATTTTTTCAGAATTTTTAAACGACTTTTTCAAAAGTGAAAATTTTCCAATGGTCCCCCCTTCTTCAAATTTCGGCCAAATTTTGACATTTTCGAAACCTAACTGAGTACATTTTCTTGTAGATTTCGAGCTCTAGAACTCACTTCCGGCCTCGATTCTTTGATAGCTGCAACCGTTTTTCCAGAATCGACAGTTGAAATATCGAAATTTTTGAAAATTCGATAAGTTAGAAATTTCGTACCGATTTTTTCGAAAATGTCGCTCCGCGACCATCAACAGCCTATATTTTTGGAATCAGCACGTCGAGATCTACGTCCCTGAATTTTTTCAGAATTTTTAAACGACTTTTTCAAAAGTGAAAATTTTCCAATGGTCCCCCCTTCTTCAAATTTCGGCCAAATTTTGACATTTTCGAAACCTAACTGAGTTCATTTTCTTGTAGATTTCGAGCTCTAGAACTCACTTCCGGCCTCGATTCTTTGATAGCTGCAACCGTTTTTCCAGAATCGACGGTTGAAATATCGAAATTTTTGAAAATTCGATAAATTAGGCATTTCGTACCGATTTTTTCGAAAATGTCGCTCCGCGACCATCAACAGCCTATATTTTTGGAATCAGCACGTCGAGATCTACGTCCCTGAATTTTTTCAGAATTTTTAAACGACTTTTTCAAAAGTGAAAATTTTCCAATGGTCCCCCCTTCTTCAAATTTCGGCCAAATTTTGACATTTTCGAAACCTAACTGAGTACATTTTCTTGTAGATTTCGAGCTCTAGAACTCACTTCCGGCCTCGATTCTTTGATAGCTGCAACCGTTTTTCCAGAATCGACGGTTGAAATATCGAAATTTTTGAAAATTCGATAAATTAGGCATTTCGTACCGATTTTTTCGAAAATGTCGCTCCGCGACCATCAACAGCCTATATTTTTGGAATCAGCACGTCGAGATCTACGTCCCTGAATTTTTTCAGAATTTTTAAACGACTTTTTCAAAAGTGAAAATTTTCCAATGGTCCCCCCTTCTTCAAATTTCGCCGAAATTTTGACATTTTCGAAACCTAACTGAGTACATTTTCTTGTAGATTTCGAGCTCTAGAACTCACTTCCGGCCTCGATTCTTTGATAGCTGCAACCGTTTTTCCAGAATCGACGGTTGAAATATCGAAATTTTTGAAAATTCGATAAATTAGGCATTTCGTACCGATTTTTTCGAAAATGTCGCTTCGCGACCATCAACAGCCTATATTTTTGAAATCAGCACGTCGAGATCTACGTCCCCGAATTTTTTCAGAATTTTTAAACGACTTTTTCAAAAGTGAAAATTTTCCAGTGGTCCCCCCTTCTTCAAATTTCGGCCAAATTTTGACATTTTCGAAACCTAACTGAGTACATTTTCTTGTAGATTTCGAGCTCTAGAACTCACTTCCGGCCTCGATTCTTTGATAGCTGCAATCGTTTTTCCAGAATCGACGGTTGAAATATCGAAATTTTTGAAAATTCGATAAATTAGGCATTTCGTACCGATTTTTTCGAAAATGTCGCTCCGCGACCATCAACAGCCTATATTTTTGGAATCAGCACGTCGAGATCTACGTCCCTGAATTTTTTCAGAATTTTTAAACGACTTTTTCAAAAGTGAAAATTTTCCAATGGTCCCCCCTTCTTCAAATTTCGGCCAAATTTTGACATTTTCGAAACCTAACTGAGTACATTTTCTTGTAGATTTCGAGCTCTAGAACTCACTTCCGGCCTCGATTCTTTGATAGCTGCAACCGTTTTTCCAGAATCGACAGTTGAAATATCGAAATTTTTGAAAATTCGATAAGTTAGAAATTTCGTACCGATTTTTTCGAAAATGTCGCTCCGCGACCATCAACAGCCTATATTTTTGGAATCAGCACGTCGAGATCTACGTCCCTGAATTTTTTCAGAATTTTTAAACGACTTTTTCAAAAGTGAAAATTTTCCAATGGTCCCCCCTTCTTCAAATTTCGGCCAAATTTTGACATTTTCGAAACCTAACTGAGTACATTTTCTTGTAGATTTCGAGCTCTAGAACTCACTTCCGGCCTCGATTCTTTGATAGCTGCAACCGTTTTTCCAGAATCGACAGTTGAAATATCGAAATTTTTGAAAATTCGATAAGTTAGAAATTTCGTACCGATTTTTTAGAAAATGTCGCTCCGCGACCATCAACAGCCTATATTTTTGGAATCAACACGTCGAGATCTACGTCCCTGAATTTTTTCAGAATTTTTAAACGACTTTTTCAAAAGTGAAAATTTTCCAATGGTCCCCCCTTCTTCAAATTTCGGCCAAATTTTGACATTTTCGAAACCTAACTGAGTACATTTTCTTGTAGATTTCGAGCTCTAGAACTCACTTCCGGCCTCGATTCTTTGATAGCTGCAACCGTTTTTCCAGAATCGACGGTTGAAATATCGAAATTTTTGAAAATTCGATAAATTAGGCATTTCGTACCGATTTTTTCGAAAATGTCGCTCCGCGACCATCAACAGCCTATATTTTTGGAATCAGCACGTCGAGATCTACGTCCCTGAATTTTTTCAGAATTTTTAAACGACTTTTTCAAAAGTGAAAATTTTCCAATGGTCCCCCCTTCTTCAAATTTCGGCCAAATTTTGACATTTTCGAAACCTAACTGAGTACATTTTCTTGTAGATTTCGAGCTCTAGAACTCACTTCCGGCCTCGATTCTTTGATAGCTGTAACCGTTTTTCCAGAATCGACGGTTGAAATATCGAAATTTTTGAAAATTCGATAAATTAGGCATTTCGTACCGATTTTTTCGAAAAAGTCGCTCCGCGACCATCAACAGCCTATATTTTTGGAATCAGCACGTCGAGATCTACGTCCCCGAATTTTTTCAGAATTTTTAAACGACTTTTTCAAAAGTGAAAATTTTCCAATGGTCCCCCCTTCTTCAAATTTCGGCCAAATTTTGACATTTTCGAAACCTAACTGAGTACATTTTCTTGTAGATTTCGAGCTCTAGAACTCACTTCCGGCCTCGATTCTTTGATAGCTGTAACCGTTTTTCCAGAATCGACGGTTGAAATATCGAAATTTTTGAAAATTCGATAAATTAGGCATTTCGTACCGATTTTTTCGAAAAAGTCGCTCCGCGACCATCAACAGCCTATATTTTTGGAATCAGCACGTCGAGATCTACGTCCCTGAATTTTTTCAGAATTTTTAAACGACTTTTTCAAAAGTGAAAATTTTCCAATGGTCCCCCCTTCTTCAAATTTCGCCGAAATTTTGACATTTTCGAAACCTAACTGAGTACATTTTCTTGTAGATTTCGAGCTCTAGAACTCACTTCCGGCCTCGATTCTTTGATAGCCGCAACCGTTTTTCCAGAATCGACGGTTGAAATATCGAAATTTTTGAAAATTCGATAAATTAGGCATTTCGTACCGATTTTTTCGAAAATGTCGCTCCGCGACCATCAACAGCCTATATTTTTGGAATCAGCACGTCGAGATCTACGTCCCTGAATTTTTTCAGAATTTTTAAACGACTTTTTCAAAAGTGAAAATTTTCCAATGGTCCCCCCTTCTTCAAATTTCGGCCAAATTTTGACATTTTCGAAACCTAACTGAGTACATTTTCTTGTAGATTTCGAGCTCTAGAACTCACTTCCGGCCTCGATTCTTTGATAGCTGTAACCGTTTTTCCAGAATCGACGGTTGAAATATCGAAATTTTTGAAAATTCGATAAATTAGGCATTTCGTACCGATTTTTTCGAAAAAGTCGCTCCGCGACCATCAACAGCCTATATTTTTGGAATCAGCACGTCGAGATCTACGTCCCCGAATTTTTTCAGAATTTTTAAACGACTTTTTCAAAAGTGAAAATTTTCCAATGGTCCCCCCTTCTTCAAATTTCGGCCAAATTTTGACATTTTCGAAACCTAACTGAGTACATTTTCTTGTAGATTTCGAGCTCTAGAACTCACTTCCGGCCTCGATTCTTTGATAGCTGTAACCGTTTTTCCAGAATCGACGGTTGAAATATCGAAATTTTTGAAAATTCGATAAATTAGGCATTTCGTACCGATTTTTTCGAAAAAGTCGCTCCGCGACTATCAACAGCCTATATTTTTGGAATCAGCACGTCGAGATCTACGTCCCCGAATTTTTTCAGAATTTTTAAACGACTTTTTCAAAAGTGAAAATTTTCCAATGGTCCCCCCTTCTTCAAATTTCGGCCAAATTTTGACATTTTCGAAACCTAACTGAGTACATTTTCTTGTAGATTTCGAGCTCTAGAACTCACTTCCGGCCTCGATTCTTTGATAGCTGTAACCGTTTTTCCAGAATCGACGGTTGAAATATCGAAATTTTTGAAAATTCGATAAATTAGGCATTTCGTACCGATTTTTTCGAAAAAGTCGCTCCGCGACCATCAACAGCCTATATTTTTGGAATCAGCACGTCGAGATCTACGTCCCTGAATTTTTTCAGAATTTTTAAACGACTTTTTCAAAAGTGAAAATTTTCCAATGGTCCCCACTTCTTCAAATTTCGGCCAAATTTTGACATTTTCGAAACCTAACTGAGTACATTTTCTTGTAGATTTCGAGCTCTAGAACTCACTTCCGGCCTCGATTCTTTGATAGCTGCAACCGTTTTTCCAGAATCGACGGTTGAAATATCGAAATTTTTGAAAATTCGATTAATTAGGCATTTCGTACCGATTTTTTCGAAAATGTCGCTCCGCGACCATCAACAGCCTATATTTTTGGAATCAGCACGTCGAGATCTACGTCTCTGAATTTTTTCAGAATTTTTAAACGACTTTTTCAAAAGTGAAAATTTTCCAATGGTCCCCCCTTCTTCAAATTTCGGCCAAATTTTGACATTTTCGAAACCTAACTGAGTACATTTTCTTGTAGATTTCGAGCTCTAGAACTCACTTCCGGCCTCGATTCTTTGATAGCTTCAACCGTTTTTCCAGAATCGACAGTTGAAATATCGAAATTTTTGAAAATTCGATAAGTTAGGCATTTCGTACCGATTTTTTCGAAAATGTCGCTCCGCGACCATCAACAGCCTATATTTTTGGAATCAACACGTCGAGATCTACGTCCCTGAATTTTTTCAGAATTTTTAAACGACTTTTTCAAAAGTGAAAATTTTCCAATGGTCCCCCCTTCTTCAAATTTCGCCGAAATTTTGACATTTTCGAAACCTAACTGAGTACATTTTCTTGTAGATTTCGAGCTCTAGAACTCACTTCCGGCCTCGATTCTTTGATAGCTGCAACCGTTTTTCCAGAATCGACGGTTGAAATATCGAAATTTTTGAAAATTCGATAAATTAGGCATTTCGTACCGATTTTTTCGTAAATGTCGCTCCGCGACCATCAACAGCCTATATTTTTGGAATCAGCACGTCGAGATCTACGTCCCTGAATTTTTTCAGAATTTTTAAACGACTTTTTCAAAAGTGAAAATTTTCCAGTGGTCCCCCCTTCTTCAAATTTCGGCCAAATTTTGACATTTTCGAAACCTAACTGAGTACATTTTCTTGTAGATTTCGAGCTCTAGAACTCACTTCCGGCCTCGATTCTTTGATAGCTGCAACCGTTTTTCCAGAATCGACGGTTGAAATATCGAAATTTTTGAAAATTCGATAAATTAGGCATTTCGTACCGATTTTTTCGAAAATGTCGCTTCGCGACCATCAACAGCCTATATTTTTGAAATCAGCACGTCGAGATCTACGTCCCCGAATTTTTTCAGAATTTTTAAACGACTTTTTCAAAAGTGAAAATTTTCCAGTGGTCCCCCCTTCTTCAAATTCCGGCCAAATTTTGACATTTTCGAAACCTAACTGAGTACATTTTCTTGTAGATTTCGAGCTCTAGAACTCACTTCCGGCCTCGATTCTTTGATAGCTGCAACCGTTTTTCCAGAATCGACGGTTGAAATATCGAAATTTTTGAAAATTCGATTAATTAGGCATTTCGTACCGATTTTTTCGAAAATGTCGCTCCGCGACCATCAACAGCCTATATTTTTGGAATCAGCACGTCGAGATCTACGTCTCTGAATTTTTTCAGAATTTTTAAACGACTTTTTCAAAAGTGAAAATTTTCCAATGGTCCCCCCTTCTTCAAATTTCGGCCAAATTTTGACATTTTCGAAACCTAACTGAGTACATTTTCTTGTAGATTTCGAGCTCTAGAACTCACTTCCGGCCTCGATTCTTTGATAGCTTCAACCGTTTTTCCAGAATCGACAGTTGAAATATCGAAATTTTTGAAAATTCGATAAGTTAGGCATTTCGTACCGATTTTTTCGAAAATGTCGCTCCGCGACCATCAACAGCCTATATTTTTGGAATCAACACGTCGAGATCTACGTCCCTGAATTTTTTCAGAATTTTTAAACGACTTTTTCAAAAGTGAAAATTTTCCAATGGTCCCCCCTTCTTCAAATTTCGGCCAAATTTTGACATTTTCGAAACCTAACTGAGTACATTTTCTTGTAGATTTCGAGCTCTAGAACTCACTTCCGGCCTCGATTCTTTGATAGCTGCAACCGTTTTTCCAGAATCGACGGTTGAAATATCGAAATTTTTGAAAATTCGATAAATTAGGCATTTCGTACCGATTTTTTCGAAAATGTCGCTTCGCGACCATCAACAGCCTATATTTTTGAAATCAGCACGTCGAGATCTACGTCCCCGAATTTTTTCAGAATTTTTAAACGACTTTTTCAAAAGTGAAAATTTTCCAATGGTCCCCACTTCTTCAAATTTCGGCCAAATTTTGACATTTTCGAAACCTAACTGCGTACATTTTCTTGTAGATTTCGAGCTCTAGAACTCACTTCCGGCCTCGATTCTTTGATAGCTGCAACCGTTTTTCCAGAATCGACGGTTGAATTATCGAAATTTTTGAAAATTCGATAAATTAGGCATTTCGTAGCGATTTTTTCGAAAATGTCGCTCCGCGACCATCAACAGCCTATATTTTTGGAATCAGCACGTCGAGATCTACGTCCCTGAATTTTTTCAGAATTTTTAAACGACTTTTTCAAAAGTGAAAATTTTCCAATGGTCCCCACTTCTTCAAATTTCGGCCAAATTTTGACATTTTCGAAACCTAACTGCGTACATTTTCTTGTAGATTTCGAGCTCTAGAACTCACTTCCGGCCTCGATTCTTTGATAGCTGCAACCGTTTTTCCAGAATCGACGGTTGAAATATCGAAATTTTTGAAAATTCGATAAATTAGGCATTTCGTACCGATTTTTTCGAAAATGTCGCTTCGCGACCATCAACAGCCTATATTTTTGAAATCAGCACGTCGAGATCTACGTCCCCGAATTTTTTCAGAATTTTTAAACGACTTTTTCAAAAGTGAAAATTTTCCAGTGGTCCCCCCTTCTTCAAATTCCGGCCAAATTTTGACATTTTCGAAACCTAACTGAGTACATTTTCTTGTAGATTTCGAGCTCTAGAACTCACTTCCGGCCTCGATTCTTTGATAGCTGCAACCGTTTTTCCAGAATCGACGGTTGAAATATCGAAATTTTTGAAAATTCGATTAATTAGGCATTTCGTACCGATTTTTTCGAAAATATCGCTCCGCGACCATCAACAGCCTATATTTTTGGAATCAGCACGTCGAGATCTACGTCTCTGAATTTTTTCAGAATTTTTAAACGACTTTTTCAAAAGTGAAAATTTTCCAATGGTCTTCAAATTTCGGCCAAATTTTGACATTTTCGAAACCTAACTGAGTTCATTTTCTTGTAGATTTCGAGCTCTAGAACTCACTTCCGGCCTCGATTCTTTGATAGCTGCAACCGTTTTTCCAGAATCGACAGTTGAAATATCGAAATTTTTGAAAATTCGATAAGTTAGGCATTTCGTACCGATTTTTTCGAAAATGTCGCTCCGCGACCATCAACAGCCTATATTTTTGGAATCAGCACGTCGAGATCTACGTCCCTGAATTTTTTCAGAATTTTTAAACGACTTTTTCAAAAGTGAAAATTTTCCAATGGTCCCCCCTTCTTCAAATTTCGGCCAAATTTTGACATTTTCGAAACCTAACTGAGTACATTTTCTTGTAGATTTCGAGCTCTAGAACTCACTTCCGGCCTCGATTCTTTGATAGCTGTAACCGTTTTTCCAGAATCGACGGTTGAAATATCGAAATTTTTGAAAATTCGATTAATTAGGCATTTCGTACCGATTTTTTCGAAAAAGTCGCTCCGCGACCATCAACAGCCTATATTTTTGGAATCAGCACGTCGAGATCTACGTCCCTGAATTTTTTCAGAATTTTTAAACGACTTTTTCAAAAGTGAAAATTTTCCAATGGTCCCCCCTTCTTCAAATTTCGCCGAAATTTTGACATTTTCGAAACCTAACTGAGTACATTTTCTTGTAGATTTCGAGCTCTACAACACACTTCCGGCCTCGATTTTTTGATAGCTGCAACCGTTTTTCCAGAATCGACGGTTGAAATATCGAAATTTTTGAAAATTCGATAAATTAGGCATTTCGTACTGATTTTTTGGAAAATGTCGCAACGCGACCATCAACAGCCTATCTTTTTGGAATCAGCACGTCGAGATCTACGTCCCTGAATTTTTTCAGAATTTTTAAACGACTTTTTCAAAAGTGAAAATTTTCCCATGGTCCCCACTTCTTCAAATTTCGGCCAAATTTTGACATTTTCGAAACCTAACTGAGTACATTTTCTTGTAGATTTCGAGCTCTAGAACTCACTTCCGGCCTCGATTCTTTGATAGCTGCAACCGTTTTTCCAGAATCGACGGTTGAAATATCGAAATTTTTGAAAATTCGATAAATTAGGCATTTCGTACCGATTTTTTCGAAAATGTCGCTCCGCGACCATCAACAGCCTATATTTTTGGAATCAGCACGTCGAGATCTACGTTACTGAATTTTTTCAGAATTTTTAAACGACTTTTTCAAAAGTGAAAATTTTCCAATGGTCCCCCCTTCTTCAAATTTCGGCCAAATTTTGACATTTTCGAAACCTAACTGAGTACATTTTCTTGTAGATTTCGAGCTCTAGAACTCACTTCCGGCCTCGATTCTTTGATAGCTGCAACCGTTTTTCCAGAATCGACGGTTGAAATATCGAAATTTTTGAAAATTCGATAAATTAGGCATTTCGTACCGATTTTTTCGAAAATGTCGCTTCGCGACCATCAACAGCCTATATTTTTGAAATCAGCACGTCGAGATCTACGTCCCCGAATTTTTTCAGAATTTTTAAACGACTTTTTCAAAAGTGAAAATTTTCCAGTGGTCCCCCCTTCTTCAAATTCCGGCCAAATTTTGACATTTTCGAAACCTAACTGAGTACATTTTCTTGTAGATTTCGAGCTCTAGAACTCACTTCCGGCCTCGATTCTTTGATAGCTGCAACCGTTTTTCCAGAATCGACGGTTGAAATATCGAAATTTTTGAAAATTCGATAAATTAGGCATTTCGTACCGATTTTTTCGAAAATGTCGCTCCGCGACCATCAACAGCCTATATTTTTGGAATCAGCACGTCGAGATCTACGTTACTGAATTTTTTCAGAATTTTTAAACGACTTTTTCAAAAGTGAAAATTTTCCAATGGTCCCCCCTTCTTCAAATTTCGGCCAAATTTTGACATTTTCGAAACCTAACTGAGTACATTTTCTTGTAGATTTCGAGCTCTAGAACTCACTTCCGGCCTCGATTCTTTGATAGCTGCAACCGTTTTTCCAGAATCGACTGTTGAAATATCGAAATTTTTGAAAATTCGATAAATTAGGCATTTCGTACCGATTTTTTCGAAAATGTCGCTTCGCGACCATCAACAGCCTATATTTTTGAAATCAGCACGTCGAGATCTACGTCCCCGAATTTTTTCAGAATTTTTAAACGACTTTTTCAAAAGTGAAAATTTTCCAGTGGTCCCCCCTTCTTCAAATTCCGGCCAAATTTTGACATTTTCGAAACCTAACTGAGTACATTTTCTTGTAGATTTCGAGCTCTAGAACTCACTTCCGGCCTCGATTCTTTGATAGCTGCAACCGTTTTTCCAGAATCGACGGTTGAAATATCGAAATTTTTGAAAATTCGATAAATTAGGCATTTCGTACCGATTTTTTCGAAAATGTCGCTCCGCGACCATCAACAGCCTATATTTTTGGAATCAGCACGTCGAGATCTACGTCCCTTAATTTTTTCAGAATTTTTAAACGACTTTTTCAAAAGTGAAAATTTTCCAATGGTCCCCCCTTCTTCAAATTTCGGCCAAATTTTGACATTTTCGAAACCTAACTGAGTACATTTTCTTGTAGATTTCGAGCTCTAGAACTCACTTCCGGCCTCGATTCTTTGATAGCTGCAACCGTTTTTCCAGAATCGACGGTTGAAATATCGAAATTTTTGAAAATTCGATTAATTAGGCATTTCGTACCGATTTTTTCGAAAATGTCGCTCCGCGACCATCAACAGCCTATATTTTTGGAATCAGCACGTCGAGATCTACGTCTCTGAATTTTTTCAGAATTTTTAAACGACTTTTTCAAAAGTGAAAATTTTCCAATGGTCCCCCCTTCTTCAAATTTCGGCCAAATTTTGACATTTTCGAAACCTAACTGAGTACATTTTCTTGTAGATTTCGAGCTCTAGAACTCACTTCCGGCCTCGATTCTTTGATAGCTTCAACCGTTTTTCCAGAATCGACAGTTGAAATATCGAAATTTTTGAAAATTCGATAAGTTAGGCATTTCGTACCGATTTTTTCGAAAATGTCGCTCCGCGACCATCAACAGCCTATATTTTTGGAATCAACACGTCGAGATCTACGTCCCTGAATTTTTTCAGAATTTTTAAACGACTTTTTCAAAAGTGAAAACTTTTCCAATGGTCCCCCCTTCTTCAAATTTCGCCGAAATTTTGACATTTTCGAAACCTAACTGAGTACATTTTCTTGTAGATTTCGAGCTCTAGAACTCACTTCCGGCCTCGATTCTTTGATAGCTGCAACCGTTTTTCCAGAATCGACGGTTGAAATATCGAAATTTTTGAAAATTCGATAAATTAGGCATTTCGTACCGATTTTTTCGAAAATGTCGCTCCGCGACCATCAACAGCCTATATTTTTGGAATCAGCACGTCGAGATCTACGTCCCTGAATTTTTTCAGAATTTTTAAACGACTTTTTCAAAAGTGAAAATTTTCCAGTGGTCCCCCCTTCTTCAAATTTCGGCCAAATTTTGACATTTTCGAAACCTAACTGAGTACATTTTCTTGTAGATTTCGAGCTCTAGAACTCACTTCCGGCCTCGATTCTTTGATAGCTGCAACCGTTTTTCCAGAATCGACGGTTGAAATATCGAAATTTTTGAAAATTCGATAAATTAGGCATTTCGTACCGATTTTTTCGAAAATGTCGCTTCGCGACCATCAACAGCCTATATTTTTGAAATCAGCACGTCGAGATCTACGTCCCCGAATTTTTTCAGAATTTTTAAACGACTTTTTCAAAAGTGAAAATTTTCCAATGGTCCCCACTTCTTCAAATTTCGGCCAAATTTTGACATTTTCGAAACCTAACTGCGTACATTTTCTTGTAGATTTCGAGCTCTAGAACTCACTTCCGGCCTCGATTCTTTGATAGCTGCAACCGTTTTTCCAGAATCGACGGTTGAAATATCGAAATTTTTGAAAATTCGATAAATTAGGCATTTCGTACCGATTTTTTCGAAAATGTCGCTTCGCGACCATCAACAGCCTATATTTTTGAAATCAGCACGTCGAGATCTACGTCCCCGAATTTTTTCAGAATTTTTAAACGACTTTTTCAAAAGTGAAAATTTTCCAGTGGTCCCCCCTTCTTCAAATTCCGGCCAAATTTTGACATTTTCGAAACCTAACTGAGTACATTTTCTTGTAGATTTCGAGCTCTAGAACTCACTTCCGGCCTCGATTCTTTGATAGCTGCAACCGTTTTTCCAGAATCGACGGTTGAAATATCGAAATTTTTGAAAATTCGATAAATTAGGCATTTCGTACCGATTTTTTCGAAAATGTCGCTCCGCCACCATCAACAGCCTATATTTTTGGAATCAGCACGTCGAGATCTACGTCCCTGAATTTTTTCAGAATTTTTAAACGACTTTTTCAAAAGTGAAAATTTTCCAATGGTCCCCCCTTCTTCAAATTTCGGCCAAATTTTGACATTTTCGAAACCTAACTGAGTACATTTTCTTGTAGATTTCGAGCTCTAGAACTCACTTCCGGCCTCGATTCTTTGATAGCTGCAACCGTTTTTCCAGAATCGACGGTTGAAATATCGAAATTTTTGAAAATTCGATTAATTAGGCATTTCGTACCGATTTTTTCGAAAATATCGCTCCGCGACCATCAACAGCCTATATTTTTGGAATCAGCACGTCGAGATCTACGTCTCTGAATTTTTTCAGAATTTTTAAACGACTTTTTCAAAAGTGAAAATTTTCCAATGGTCTTCAAATTTCGGCCAAATTTTGACATTTTCGAAACCTAACTGAGTACATTTTCTTGTAGATTTCGAGCTCTAGAACTCACTTCCGGCCTCGATTCTTTGATAGCTGCAACCGTTTTTCCAGAATCGACAGTTGAAATATCGAAATTTTTGAAAATTCGATAAGTTAGGCATTTCGTACCGATTTTTTCGAAAATGTCGCTCCGCGACCATCAACAGCCTATATTTTTGGAATCAGCACGTCGAGATCTACGTCCCTGAATTTTTTCAGAATTTTTAAACGACTTTTTCAAAAGTGAAAATTTTCCAATGGTCCCCCCTTCTTCAAATTTCGGCCAAATTTTGACATTTTCGAAACCTAACTGAGTACATTTTCTTGTAGATTTCGAGCTCTAGAACTCACTTCCGGCCTCGATTCTTTGATAGCTGTAACCGTTTTTCCAGAATCGACGGTTGAAATATCGAAATTTTTGAAAATTCGATTAATTAGGCATTTCGTACCGATTTTTTCGAAAAAGTCGCTCCGCGACCATCAACAGCCTATATTTTTGGAATCAGCACGTCGAGATCTACGTCCCTGAATTTTTTCAGAATTTTTAAACGACTTTTTCAAAAGTGAAAATTTTCCAATGGTCCCCCCTTCTTCAAATTTCGCCGAAATTTTGACATTTTCGAAACCTAACTGAGTACATTTTCTTGTAGATTTCGAGCTCTAGAACTCACTTCCGGCCTCGATTCTTTGATAGCTGCAACCGTTTTTCCAGAATCGACGGTTGAATTATCGAAATTTTTGAAAATTCGATAAATTAGGCATTTCGTAGCGATTTTTTCGAAAATGTCGCTCCGCGACCATCAACAGCCTATATTTTTGGAATCAGCACGTCGAGATCTACGTCCTTGAATTTTTTCAGAATTTTTAAACGACTTTTTCAAAAGTGAAAATTTTCCAATGGTCCCCCCTTCTTCAAATTTCGGCCAAATTTTGACATTTTCGAAACCTAACTGAGTACATTTTCTTGTAGATTTCGAGCTCTAGAACTCACTTCCGGCCTCGATTCTTTGATAGCTGCAACCGTTTTTCCAGAATCGACGATTGAAATATCGAAATTTTTGAAAATTCGATAAATTAGGCATTTCGTACCGATTTTTTCGAAAATGTCGCTCCGCGACCATCAACAGCCTGTATTTTTGGAATCAGCACGTCGAGATCTACGTCCCTGAATTTTTTCAGAATTTTTAAACGACTTTTTCAAAAGTGAAAATTTTCCAATGGTCCCCCCTTCTTCAAATTTCGCCGAAATTTTGACATTTTCGAAACCTAACTGAGTACATTTTCTTGTAGATTTCGAGCTCTACAACACACTTCCGGCCTCGATTTTTTGATAGCTGCAACCGTTTTTCCAGAATCGACGGTTGAAATATCGAAATTTTTGAAAATTCGATAAATTAGGCATTTCGTACTGATTTTTTGGAAAATGTCGCAACGCGACCATCAACAGCCTATCTTTTTGGAATCAGCACGTCGAGATCTACGTCCCTGAATTTTTTCAGAATTTTTAAACGACTTTTTCAAAAGTGAAAATTTTCCCATGGTCCCCACTTCTTCAAATTTCGGCCAAATTTTGACATTTTCGAAACCTAACTGAGTACATTTTCTTGTAGATTTCGAGCTCTAGAACTCACTTCCGGCCTCGATTCTTTGATAGCTGCAACCGTTTTTCCAGAATCGACGGTTGAAATATCGAAATTTTTGAAAATTCGATAAATTAGGCATTTCGTACCGATTTTTTCGAAAATGTCGCTCCGCGACCATCAACAGCCTATATTTTTGGAATCAGCACGTCGAGATCTACGTTACTGAATTTTTTCAGAATTTTTAAACGACTTTTTCAAAAGTGAAAATTTTCCAATGGTCCCCCCTTCTTCAAATTTCGGCCAAATTTTGACATTTTCGAAACCTAACTGAGTACATTTTCTTGTAGATTTCGAGCTCTAGAACTCACTTCCGGCCTCGATTCTTTGATAGCTGCAACCGTTTTTCCAGAATCGACGGTTGAAATATCGAAATTTTTGAAAATTCGATAAATTAGGCATTTCGTACCAATTTTTTCGAAAATGTCGCTTCGCGACCATCAACAGCCTATATTTTTGAAATCAGCACGTCGAGATCTACGTCCCCGAATTTTTTCAGAATTTTTAAACGACTTTTTCAAAAGTGAAAATTTTCCAGTGGTCCCCCCTTCTTCAAATTCCGGCCAAATTTTGACATTTTCGAAACCTAACTGAGTACATTTTCTTGTAGATTTCGAGCTCTAGAACTCACTTCCGGCCTCGATTCTTTGATAGCTGCAACCGTTTTTCCAGAATCGACGGTTGAAATATCGAAATTTTTGAAAATTCGATAAATTAGGCATTTCGTACCGATTTTTTCGAAAATGTCGCTCCGCGACCATCAACAGCCTATATTTTTGGAATCAGCACGTCGAGATCTACGTTACTGAATTTTTTCAGAATTTTTAAACGACTTTTTCAAAAGTGAAAATTTTCCAATGGTCCCCCCTTCTTCAAATTTCGGCCAAATTTTGACATTTTCGAAACCTAACTGAGTACATTTTCTTGTAGATTTCGAGCTCTAGAACTCACTTCCGGCCTCGATTCTTTGATAGCTGCAACCGTTTTTCCAGAATCGACTGTTGAAATATCGAAATTTTTGAAAATTCGATAAATTAGGCATTTCGTACCGATTTTTTCGAAAATGTCGCTTCGCGACCATCAACAGCCTATATTTTTGAAATCAGCACGTCGAGATCTACGTCCCCGAATTTTTTCAGAATTTTTAAACGACTTTTTCAAAAGTGAAAATTTTCCAGTGGTCCCCCCTTCTTCAAATTCCGGCCAAATTTTGACATTTTCGAAACCTAACTGAGTACATTTTCTTGTAGATTTCGAGCTCTAGAACTCACTTCCGGCCTCGATTCTTTGATAGCTGCAACCGTTTTTCCAGAATCGACGGTTGAAATATCGAAATTTTTGAAAATTCGATAAATTAGGCATTTCGTACCGATTTTTTCGAAAATGTCGCTCCGCGACCATCAACAGCCTATATTTTTGGAATCAGCACGTCGAGATCTACGTCCCTTAATTTTTTCAGAATTTTTAAACGACTTTTTCAAAAGTGAAAATTTTCCAATGGTCCCCCCTTCTTCAAATTTCGGCCAAATTTTGACATTTTCGAAACCTAACTGAGTACATTTTCTTGTAGATTTCGAGCTCTAGAACTCACTTCCGGCCTCGATTCTTTGATAGCTGCAACCGTTTTTCCAGAATCGACGGTTGAAATATCGAAATTTTTGAAAATTCGATTAATTAGGCATTTCGTACCGATTTTTTCGAAAATGTCGCTCCGCGACCATCAACAGCCTATATTTTTGGAATCAGCACGTCGAGATCTACGTCTCTGAATTTTTTCAGAATTTTTAAACGACTTTTTCAAAAGTGAAAATTTTCCAATGGTCCCCCCTTCTTCAAATTTCGGCCAAATTTTGACATTTTCGAAACCTAACTGAGTACATTTTCTTGTAGATTTCGAGCTCTAGAACTCACTTCCGGCCTCGATTCTTTGATAGCTTCAACCGTTTTTCCAGAATCGACAGTTGAAATATCGAAATTTTTGAAAATTCGATAAGTTAGGCATTTCGTACCGATTTTTTCGAAAATGTCGCTCCGCGACCATCAACAGCCTATATTTGAATTGCTAACTGCAGAAAGGGGACATGTCCCATTTTTTACCACAATAACATTCGTACATAATCGTGTTCTAGAGGTCTAAACACATCTTTACTGCAAAAACGGGCCATGTTTAATGATTTAGCTCGGGGCTACAAGCGGATGAAATTTACGGTTACAGCAGAAAAGGGATATGTCCAGGAGATATCGACTTTCTGCAGTAAACACCGTGGTCTCAACGTCTTGCGTTATTCTTATCCAACACGACACTCAAAAACATGTCTTACATGATAATTTCTTGTAGAGAAGTAAGAATTTTACAATTAAGCTACGCCCTCTTGGCTCACGACGAATAAAAAAATCATCACAATTGAGATAGGGTGGGTGGGCGGGGCTTATATTTTGCCCTTTTTTCTTAATCTCCGCAGTCATCTTTTCACAACAAAAATTTAAAACATGTTTAAAATGGTAAATTTTTGTAGGGAAATATAGATTTTTCAGTGACGCTTCACTCCTCGGCCTGGAAACGAATGAAAAATTCATCATTAAACTAAGCCCCACCCACACCTGCCGCGAACTCAATAGTGGAGAAATTTTCATTCGTTGCCAGACTGGGGGGCGGAGCATAATTGCAAAATTTGTAGTTCCCTACAAAAATTTACCATTTTAAACATGTTTTAAATTTTTGCTGTGAGAAGATGACTACGTATATCAAGTGCAAAATTAGTATAAGCCCCGCCCACCCACCCTATCTCGATTGTGATGATTTTTATATTCGTCGTGAGCCAAGAGGGCGGAGCTTAACTGCAAAATTCTATTTTTTTTAATTATTATTCTTATCCAACACGACGCTCAAAAACATGTCTTACAAAGTAATTTCTTGTAAAGAAATAAGAATTTTGCAATTAAGCTACGCCCTTGGCTCACGACGAATAAAAAAAATCATCACAATTGAGATAGGGTGGGTGGGCGGGGCTTATATTTTGCCAATTTTTCTTAATCTCCGCAGCCATCTTTTCACAACAAAAATTTAAAACATGTTTGAAATGGTAAATTTTTGTAGGGAAATATAGATTTTTCAGTGACGCTTCACTCTTCGGCCTGGAAATGAATGAAAAATTCATCATTAAACTAGGCCCCACCCACACCTGCCGCGAACTCAATAGTGGTGAAATTTTCATTTGTTGCCAGACTGGGGGGCGGAGCAGAATTGCAAAATTCGTAGTTCCTACAAAAATTTACCGTTTTAAACATGTTTTAAATTTTTGTTGTGAGAAGATGACTATGTGTATTAAGTGCAAAATTAGTATAATAACTAGCCATCAGCCAGAAGAAAATGACGGATATAACAAACACTTTACGATTTATCCCAGACGCTTATAACGCATTTTGGCAGGAGATTGCTACTTGGCCATCTGTAGAACAGGAGCGCGATAATGATTAAGTTTTTTAGTCAGATATACATATAACATGTTTGTGTAAAATTATAACTGAAATAAAGCTGTTTTTTGTGTTTTTTTTTACCTTTTTTTTCATTTTACTGCAAAAAGGGGATATGTCCAAGTGTCAAATTTGACAGCCAAATTGACCCAAAAAAGAAAACATGCATTTAACCAACACTCGTTGATAACTGAGAACATAGAGAACCGACAATTGAAAACGGGGATCGGAAACAAGTAGTTGTAAAAATCTGAGACGTTTTATTCATTTCCTCAACATTTTGAAAAATGTGATATATCCCCTTTCTGCAGTTAGCAATTCATTTTTGGAATCAACACGTCGAGATCTACGTCCCTGAATTTTTTCAGAATTTTTAAACGACTTTTTCAAAAGTGAAAACTTTTCCAATGGTCCCCCCTTCTTCAAATTTCGCCGAAATTTTGACATTTTCGAAACCTAACTGAGTACATTTTCTTGTAGATTTCGAGCTCTAGAACTCACTTCCGGCCTCGATTCTTTGATAGCTGCAACCGTTTTTCCAGAATCGACGGTTGAAATATCGAAATTTTTGAAAATTCGATAAATTAGGCATTTCGTACCGATTTTTTCGAAAATGTCGCTCCGCGACCATCAACAGCCTATATTTTTGGAATCAGCACGTCGAGATCTACGTCCCTGAATTTTTTCAGAATTTTTAAACGACTTTTTCAAAAGTGAAAATTTTCCAGTGGTCCCCCCTTCTTCAAATTTCGGCCAAATTTTGACATTTTCGAAACCTAACTGAGTACATTTTCTTGTAGATTTCGAGCTCTAGAACTCACTTCCGGCCTCGATTCTTTGATAGCTGCAACCGTTTTTCCAGAATCGACGGTTGAAATATCGAAATTTTTGAAAATTCGATAAATTAGGCATTTCGTACCGATTTTTTCGAAAATGTCGCTTCGCGACCATCAACAGCCTATATTTTTGAAATCAGCACGTCGAGATCTACGTCCCCGAATTTTTTCAGAATTTTTAAACGACTTTTTCAAAAGTGAAAATTTTCCAATGGTCCCCACTTCTTCAAATTTCGGCCAAATTTTGACATTTTCGAAACCTAACTGCGTACATTTTCTTGTAGATTTCGAGCTCTAGAACTCACTTCCGGCCTCGATTCTTTGATAGCTGCAACCGTTTTTCCAGAATCGACGGTTGAAATATCGAAATTTTTGAAAATTCGATAAATTAGGCATTTCGTACCGATTTTTTCGAAAATGTCGCTTCGCGACCATCAACAGCCTATATTTTTGAAATCAGCACGTCGAGATCTACGTCCCCGAATTTTTTCAGAATTTTTAAACGACTTTTTCAAAAGTGAAAATTTTCCAGTGGTCCCCCCTTCTTCAAATTCCGGCCAAATTTTGACATTTTCGAAACCTAACTGAGTACATTTTCTTGTAGATTTCGAGCTCTAGAACTCACTTCCGGCCTCGATTCTTTGATAGCTGCAACCGTTTTTCCAGAATCGACGGTTGAAATATCGAAATTTTTGAAAATTCGATTAATTAGGCATTTCGTACCGATTTTTTCGAAAATATCGCTCCGCGACCATCAACAGCCTATATTTTTGGAATCAGCACGTCGAGATCTACGTCTCTGAATTTTTTCAGAATTTTTAAACGACTTTTTCAAAAGTGAAAATTTTCCAATGGTCTTCAAATTTCGGCCAAATTTTGACATTTTCGAAACCTAACTGAGTACATTTTCTTGTAGATTTCGAGCTCTAGAACTCACTTCCGGCCTCGATTCTTTGATAGCTGCAACCGTTTTTCCAGAATCGACAGTTGAAATATCGAAATTTTTGAAAATTCGATAAGTTAGGCATTTCGTACCGATTTTTTCGAAAATGTCGCTCCGCGACCATCAACAGCCTATATTTTTGGAATCAGCACGTCGAGATCTACGTCCCTGAATTTTTTCAGAATTTTTAAACGACTTTTTCAAAAGTGAAAATTTTCCAATGGTCCCCCCTTCTTCAAATTTCGGCCAAATTTTGACATTTTCGAAACCTAACTGAGTACATTTTCTTGTAGATTTCGAGCTCTAGAACTCACTTCCGGCCTCGATTCTTTGATAGCTGTAACCGTTTTTCCAGAATCGACGGTTGAAATATCGAAATTTTTGAAAATTCGATTAATTAGGCATTTCGTACCGATTTTTTCGAAAAAGTCGCTCCGCGACCATCAACAGCCTATATTTTTGGAATCAGCACGTCGAGATCTACGTCCCTGAATTTTTTCAGAATTTTTAAACGACTTTTTCAAAAGTGAAAATTTTCCAATGGTCCCCCCTTCTTCAAATTTCGCCGAAATTTTGACATTTTCGAAACCTAACTGAGTACATTTTCTTGTAGATTTCGAGCTCTAGAACTCACTTCCGGCCTCGATTCTTTGATAGCTGCAACCGTTTTTCCAGAATCGACGGTTGAATTATCGAAATTTTTGAAAATTCGATAAATTAGGCATTTCGTAGCGATTTTTTCGAAAATGTCGCTCCGCGACCATCAACAGCCTATATTTTTGGAATCAGCACGTCGAGATCTACGTCCCTGAATTTTTTCAGAATTTTTAAACGACTTTTTCAAAAGTGAAAATTTTCCAATGGTCCCCCCTTCTTCAAATTTCGGCCAAATTTTGACATTTTCGAAACCTAACTGAGTACATTTTCTTGTAGATTTCGAGCTCTAGAACTCACTTCCGGCCTCGATTCTTTGATAGCTGCAACCGTTTTTCCAGAATCGACGATTGAAATATCGAAATTTTTGAAAATTCGATAAATTAGGCATTTCGTACCGATTTTTTCGAAAATGTCGCTCCGCGACCATGAACAGCCTGTATTTTTGGAATCAGCACGTCGAGATCTACGTCCCTGAATTTTTTCAGAATTTTTAAACGACTTTTTCAAAAGTGAAAATTTTCCAATGGTCCCCCCTTCTTCAAATTTCGGCCAAATTTTGACATTTTCGAAACCTAACTGAGTACATTTTCTTGTAGATTTCGAGCTCTAGAACTCACTTCCGGCCTCGATTCTTTGATAGCTGCAACCGTTTTTCCAGAATCGACGATTGAAATATCGAAATTTTTGAAAATTCGATAAATTAGGCATTTCGTACCGATTTTTTCGAAAATGTCGCTCCGCGACCACCAACAGCCTGTATTTTTGGAATCAGCACGTCGAGATCTACGTCCCTGAATTTTTTCAGAATTTTTAAACGACTTTTTCAAAAGTGAAAATTTTCCAATGGTCCCCCCTTCTTCAAATTTCGGCCAAATTTTGACATTTTCGAAACCTAACTGAGTACATTTTCTTGTAGATTTCGAGCTCTAGAACTCACTTCCGGCCTCGATTCTTTGATAGCTGCAACCGTTTTTCCAGAATCGACGATTGAAATATCGAAATTTTTGAAAATTCGATAAATTAGGCATTTCGTACCGATTTTTTCGAAAATGTCGCTCCGCGACCATCAACAGCCTGTATTTTTGGAATCAGCACGTCGAGATCTACGTCCCTGAATTTTTTCAGAATTTTTAAACGACTTTTTCAAAAGTGAAAATTTTCCAATGGTCCCCCCTTCTTCAAATTTCGCCGAAATTTTGACATTTTCGAAACCTAACTGAGTACATTTTCTTGTAGATTTGGAGCTCTACAACTCACTTCCGGCCTCGATTCTTTGATAGCTGCAACCGTTTTTCCAGAATCGACGGTTGAAATATCGAAATTTTTGAAAATTCGATAAATTAGGCATTTCGTACTGATTTTTTCGAAAATGTCGCAACGCGACCATCAACAGCCTATCTTTTTGGAATCAGCACGTCGAGATCTACGTCCCTGAATTTTTTCAGAATTTTTAAACGACTTTTTCAAAAGTGAAAATTTTCCAATGGTCCCCCCTTCTTCAAATTTCGGCCAAATTTTGACATTTTCGAAACCTAACTGAGTACATTTTCTTGTAGATTTCGAGCTCTAGAACTCACTTCCGGCCTCGATTCTTTGATAGCTGCAACCGTTTTTCCAGAATCGACGATTGAAATATCGAAATTTTTGAAAATTCGATAAATTAGGCATTTCGTACCGATTTTTTCGAAAATGTCGCTCCGCGACCATCAACAGCCTGTATTTTTGGAATCAGCACGTCGAGATCTACGTCCCTGAATTTTTTCAGAATTTTTAAACGACTTTTTCAAAAGTGAAAATTTTCCAATGGTCCCCCCTTCTTCAAATTTCGCCGAAATTTTGACATTTTCGAAACCTAACTGAGTACATTTTCTTGTAGATTTGGAGCTCTACAACTCACTTCCGGCCTCGATTCTTTGATAGCTGCAACCGTTTTTCCAGAATCGACGGTTGAAATATCGAAATTTTTGAAAATTCGATAAATTAGGCATTTCGTACTGATTTTTTCGAAAATGTCGCAACGCGACCATCAACAGCCTATCTTTTTGGAATCAGCACGTCGAGATCTACGTCCCTGAATTTTTTCAGAATTTTTAAACGACTTTTTCAAAAGTGAAAATTTTCCCATGGTCCCCACTTCTTCAAATTTCGGCCAAATTTTGACATTTTCGAAACCTAACTGAGTACATTTTCTTGTAGATTTCGAGCTCTAGAACTCACTTCCGGCCTCGATTCTTTGATAGCTGCAACCGTTTTTCCAGAATCGACGGTTGAAATATCGAAATTTTTGAAAATTCGATAAATTAGGCATTTCGTACCGATTTTTTCGAAAATGTCGCTCCGCGACCATCAACAGCCTATATTTTTGGAATCAGCACGTCGAGATCTACGTTACTGAATTTTTTCAGAATTTTTAAACGACTTTTTCAAAAGTGAAAATTTTCCAATGGTCCCCCCTTCTTCAAATTTCGGCCAAATTTTGACATTTTCGAAACCTAACTGAGTACATTTTCTTGTAGATTTCGAGCTCTAGAACTCACTTCCGGCCTCGATTCTTTGATAGCTGCAACCGTTTTTCCAGAATCGACGGTTGAAATATCGAAATTTTTGAAAATTCGATAAATTAGGCATTTCGTACCGATTTTTTCGAAAATGTCGCTCCGCGACCATCAACAGCCTATATTTTTGGAATCAGCACGTCGAGATCTACGTCCCTGAATTTTTTCAGAATTTTTAAACGACTTTTTCAAAAGTGAAAATTTTCCAGTGGTCCCCCCTTCTTCAAATTTCGGCCAAATTTTGACATTTTCGAAACCTAACTGAGTACATTTTCTTGTAGATTTCGAGCTCTAGAACTCACTTCCGGCCTCGATTCTTTGATAGCTGCAACCGTTTTTCCAGAATCGACGGTTGAAATATCGAAATTTTTGAAAATTCGATAAATTAGGCATTTCGTACCGATTTTTTCGAAAATGTCGCTCCGCGACCATCAACAGCCTATATTTTTGGAATCAGCACGTCGAGATCTACGTCCCTGAATTTTTTCAGAATTTTTAAACGACTTTTTCAAAAGTGAAAATTTTCCAATGGTCCCCACTTCTTCAAATTTCGGCCAAATTTTGACATTTTCGAAACCTAACTGAGTACATTTTCTTGTAGATTTCGAGCTCTAGAACTCACTTCCGGCCTCGATTCTTTGATAGCTGCAACCGTTTTTCCAGAATCGACGGTTGAAATATCGAAATTTTTGAAAATTCGATAAATTAGGCATTTCGTACCGATTTTTTCGAAAATGTCGCTCCGCGACCATCAACAGCCTATATTTTTGGAGTCAGCACATCGAGATCTACGTCCCTGAATTTTTTCAGAATTTTTAAACGACTTTTTCAAAAGTGAAAATTTTCCAATGGTCCCCCCTTCTTCAAATTTCGGCCAAATTTTGACATTTTCGAAACCTAACTGAGTACATTTTCTTGTAGATTTCGAGCTCTAGAACTCACTTCCGGCCTCGATTCTTTGATAGCAGCAACCGTTTTTCCAGAATCGACGGTTGAAATATCGAAATTTTTGAAAATTCGATAAATTAGGCATTTCGTACCGATTTTTTCGAAAATGTCGCTCCGTGACCATCAACAGCCTATATTTTTGGAATCAGCACGTCGAGATCTACGTCCCTGAATTTTTTCAGAATTTTTAAACGACTTTTTCAAAAGTGAAAATTTTCCAATGGTCCCCCCTTCTTCAAATTTCGGCCAAATTTTGACATTTTCGAAACCTAACTGAGTACATTTTCTTGTAGATTTCGAGCTCTAGAACTCACTTCCGGCCTCGATTCTTTGATAGCTGCAACCGTTTTTCCAGAATCGACGATTGAAATATCGAAATTTTTGAAAATTCGATAAATTAGGCATTTCGTACCGATTTTTTCGAAAATGTCGCTCCGCGACCATCAACAGCCTGTATTTTTGGAATCAGCACGTCGAGATCTACGTCCCTGAATTTTTTCAGAATTTTTAAACGACTTTTTCAAAAGTGAAAATTTTCCAATGGTCCCCCCTTCTTCAAATTTCGGCCAAATTTTGACATTTTCGAAACCTAACTGAGTAGATTTTCTTGTAGATTTCGAGCTCTAGAATTCACTTCCGGCCCCGATTCTTTGATAGCTGCAACCGTTTTTCCAGAATCGACGGTTGAAATATCGAAATTTTTGAAAATTAGATAAATTAGGCATTTCGTACCGATTTTTTCGAAAATGTCGCTCCGCGACCATCAAGAGCCTATATTTTTGGAATCAGCACGTCGAGATCTACGTCCCTGAATTTTTTCAGAATTTTTAAACGACTTTTTCAAAAGTGAAAATTTTCCAATGGTCCCCCCTTCTTCAAATTTCGCCGAAATTTTGACATTTTCGAAACCTAACTGAGTACATTTTCTTGTAGATTTCGAGCTCTAGAACTCACTTCCGGCCTCGATTCTTTGATAGCTGCAACCGTTTTTCCAGAATCGACGGTTGAAATATCGAAATTTTTGAAAATTCGATAAATTAGGCATTTCGTACCGATTTTTTCGAAAATGTCGCTCCGCGACCATCAACAGCCTATATTTTTGGAATCAGCACGTCGAGATCTACGTCCCTGAATTTTTTCAGAATTTTTAAACGACTTTTTCAAAAGTGAAAATTTTCCAATGGTCCCCACTTCTTCAAATTTCGGCCAAATTTTGACATTTTCGAAACCTAACTGAGTACATTTTCTTGTAGATTTCGAGCTCTAGAACTCACTTCCGGCCTCGATTCTTTGATAGCTGCAACCGTTTTTCCAGAATCGACGGTTGAAATATCGAAATTTTTGAAAATTCGATAAATTAGGCATTTCGTACCGATTTTTTCGAAAATGTCGCTCCGCGACCATCAACAGCCTATATTTTTGGAGTCAGCACATCGAGATCTACGTCCCTGAATTTTTTCAGAATTTTTAAACGACTTTTTCAAAAGTGAAAATTTTCCAATGGTCCCCCCTTCTTCAAATTTCGGCCAAATTTTGACATTTTCGAAACCTAACTGAGTACATTTTCTTGTAGATTTCGAGCTCTAGAACTCACTTCCGGCCTCGATTCTTTGATAGCAGCAACCGTTTTTCCAGAATCGACGGTTGAAATATCGAAATTTTTGAAAATTCGATAAATTAGGCATTTCGTACCGATTTTTTCGAAAATGTCGCTCCGTGACCATCAACAGCCTATATTTTTGGAATCAGCACGTCGAGATCTACGTCCCTGAATTTTTTCAGAATTTTTAAACGACTTTTTCAAAAGTGAAAATTTTCCAATGGTCCCCCCTTCTTCAAATTTCGGCCAAATTTTGACATTTTCGAAACCTAACTGAGTACATTTTCTTGTAGATTTCGAGCTCTAGAACTCACTTCCGGCCTCGATTCTTTGATAGCTGCAACCGTTTTTCCAGAATCGACGATTGAAATATCGAAATTTTTGAAAATTCGATAAATTAGGCATTTCGTACCGATTTTTTCGAAAATGTCGCTCCGCGACCATCAACAGCCTGTATTTTTGGAATCAGCACGTCGAGATCTACGTCCCTGAATTTTTTCAGAATTTTTAAACGACTTTTTCAAAAGTGAAAATTTTCCAATGGTCCCCCCTTCTTCAAATTTCGGCCAAATTTTGACATTTTCGAAACCTAACTGAGTAGATTTTCTTGTAGATTTCGAGCTCTAGAATTCACTTCCGGCCCCGATTCTTTGATAGCTGCAACCGTTTTTCCAGAATCGACGGTTGAAATATCGAAATTTTTGAAAATTAGATAAATTAGGCATTTCGTACCGATTTTTTCGAAAATGTCGCTCCGCGACCATCAAGAGCCTATATTTTTGGAATCAGCACGTCGAGATCTACGTCCCTGAATTTTTTCAGAATTTTTAAACGACTTTTTCAAAAGTGAAAATTTTCCAATGGTCCCCCCTTCTTCAAATTTCGCCGAAATTTTGACATTTTCGAAACCTAACTGAGTACATTTTCTTGTAGATTTCGAGCTCTAGAACTCACTTCCGGCCTCGATTCTTTGATAGCTGCAACCGTTTTTCCAGAATCGACGGTTGAATTATCGAAATTTTTGAAAATTCGATAAATTAGGCATTTCGTAGCGATTTTTTCGAAAATGTCGCTCCGCGACCATCAACAGCCTATATTTTTGGAATCAGCACGTCGAGATCTACGTCCCTGAATTTTTTCAGAATTTTTAAACGACTTTTTCAAAAGTGAAACTTTTCCAATGGTCCCCCCTTCTTCAAATTTCGCCGAAATTTTGACATTTTCGAAACCTAACTTAGTACATTTTCTTGTAGATTTCGAGCTCTAGAACTCACTTCCGGCCTCGATTCTTTGATAGCTGCAACCGTTTTTCCAGAATCGACGGTTGAAATATCGAAATTTTTGAAAATTCGATAAATTAGGCATTTCGTACCGATTTTTTCGAAAATGTCGCTCCGCGACCATCAACAGCCTATATTTTTGGAATCAGCACGTCGAGATCTACGTCCCTGAATTTTTTCAGAATTTTTAAACGACTTTTTCAAAAGTGAAAATTTTCCAATGGTCCCCCCTTCTTCAAATTTCGGCCAAATTTTGACATTTTCGAAACCTAACTGAGTACATTTTCTTGTAGATTTCGAGCTCTAGAATTCACTTCCGGCCCCGATTCTTTGATAGCTGCAACCGTTTTTCCAGAATCGACGGTTGAAATATCGAAATTTTTGAAAATTAGATAAATTAGGCATTTCGTACCGATTTTTTCGAAAATGTCGCTCCGCGACCATCAAGAGCCTATATTTTTGGAATCAGCACGTCGAGATCTACGTCCCTGAATTTTTTCAGAATTTTTAAACGACTTTTTCAAAAGTGAAAATTTTCCAATGGTCCCCCCTTCTTCAAATTTCGCCGAAATTTTGACATTTTCGAAACCTAACTGAGTACATTTTCTTGTAGATTTCGAGCTCTAGAACTCACTTCCGGCCTCGATTCTTTGATAGCTGCAACCGTTTTTCCAGAATCGACGGTTGAATTATCGAAATTTTTGAAAATTCGATAAATTAGGCATTTCGTACCGATTTTTTCGAAAATGTCGCTCCGCGACCATCAACAGCCTATATTTTTGGAATCAGCACGTCGAGATCTACGTCCCTGAATTTTTTCAGAATTTTTAAACGACTTTTTCAAAAGTGAAAATTTTCCAATGGTCCCCCCTTCTTCAAATTTCGCCGAAATTTTGACATTTTCGAAACCTAACTTAGTACATTTTCTTGTAGATTTCGAGCTCTAGAACTCACTTCCGGCCTCGATTCTTTGATAGCTGCAACCGTTTTTCCAGAATCGACGGTTGAAATATCGAAATTTTTGAAAATTCGATAAATTAGGCATTTCGTACCGATTTTTTCGAAAATGTCGCTCCGCGACCATCAACAGCCTATATTTTTGGAATCAGCACGTCGAGATCTATGTCCCTGAATTTTTTCAGAATTTTTAAACGACTTTTTCAAAAGTGAAAATTTTCCAATGGTCCCCCCTTCTTCAAATTTCGCCGAAATTTTGACATTTTCGAAACCTAACTGAGTACATTTTCTTGTAGATTTCGAGCTCTAGAACTCACTTCCGGCCTCGATTCTTTGATAGCTGCAACCGTTTTTCCAGAATCGACGGTTGAAATATCGAAATTTTTGAAAATTCGATAAATTAGGCATTTCGTACCGATTTTTTCGAAAATGTCGCTCCGCGACCATCAACAGCCTATATTTTTGGAATTAGCACGTCGAGATCTACGCCCCTGAATTTTTTCAGAATTTTTAAACGTCTTTTTCAAAAGTGAAAATTTTCCAATGGTCCCCCCTTCTTCAAATTTCGGCCAAATTTTGACATTTTCGAAACCTAACTGAGTACATTTCCTTGTAGATTTCGAGCTCTAGAACTCACTTCCGGCCTCGATTCTTTGATAGCTGCAACCGTTTTTCCAGAATCGACGGTTGAAAAATCGAAATTTTTGAAAATTCGATAAATTAGGCATTTCGTACCGATTTTTTCGAAAATGTCGCTCCGCGACCATCAACAGCCTATATTTTTGGAATCAGCACGTCGAGATCTACGTCCCTGAATTTTTTCAGAATTTTTAAACGACTTTTTCAAAAGTGAAAATTTTCCAATGGTCCCCCCTTCTTCAAATTTCGGCCAAATTTTGACATTTTCGAAACCTAACTGAGTACATTTTCTTGTAGATTTCGAGCTCTAGAACTCACTTCCGGCCTCGATTCTTTGATAGCTGCAACCGTTTTTCCAGAATCGACGATTGAAATATCGAAATTTTTGAAAATTCGATAAATTAGGCATTTCGTACCGATTTTTTCGAAAATGTCGCTCCGCGACCATCAACAGCCTGTATTTTTGGAATCAGCACGTCGAGATCTACGTCCCTGAATTTTTTCAGAATTTTTAAACGACTTTTTCAAAAGTGAAAATTTTCCAATGGTCCCCCCTTCTTCAAATTTCGCCGAAATTTTGACATTTTCGAAACCTAACTGAGTACATTTTCTTGTAGATTTGGAGCTCTACAACTCACTTCCGGCCTCGATTCTTTGATAGCTGCAACCGTTTTTCCAGAATCGACGGTTGAAATATCGAAATTTTTGAAAATTCGATAAATTAGGCATTTCGTACTGATTTTTTCGAAAATGTCGCAACGCGACCATCAACAGCCTATCTTTTTGGAATCAGCACGTCGAGATCTACGTCCCTGAATTTTTTCAGAATTTTTAAACGACTTTTTCAAAAGTGAAAATTTTCCCATGGTCCCCACTTCTTCAAATTTCGGCCAAATTTTGACATTTTCGAAACCTAACTGAGTACATTTTCTTGTAGATTTCGAGCTCTAGAACTCACTTCCGGCCTCGATTCTTTGATAGCTGCAACCGTTTTTCCAGAATCGACGGTTGAAATATCGAAATTTTTGAAAATTCGATAAATTAGGCATTTCGTACCGATTTTTTCGAAAATGTCGCTCCGCGACCATCAACAGCCTATATTTTTGGAATCAGCACGTCGAGATCTACGTTACTGAATTTTTTCAGAATTTTTAAACGACTTTTTCAAAAGTGAAAATTTTCCAATGGTCCCCCCTTCTTCAAATTTCGGCCAAATTTTGACATTTTCGAAACCTAACTGAGTACATTTTCTTGTAGATTTCGAGCTCTAGAACTCACTTCCGGCCTCGATTCTTTGATAGCTGCAACCGTTTTTCCAGAATCGACGGTTGAAATATCGAAATTTTTGAAAATTCGATAAATTAGGCATTTCGTACCGATTTTTTCGAAAATGTCGCTCCGCGACCATCAACAGCCTATATTTTTGGAATCAGCACGTCGAGATCTACGTCCCTGAATTTTTTCAGAATTTTTAAACGACTTTTTCAAAAGTGAAAATTTTCCAGTGGTCCCCCCTTCTTCAAATTTCGGCCAAATTTTGACATTTTCGAAACCTAACTGAGTACATTTTCTTGTAGATTTCGAGCTCTAGAACTCACTTCCGGCCTCGATTCTTTGATAGCTGCAACCGTTTTTCCAGAATCGACGGTTGAAATATCGAAATTTTTGAAAATTCGATAAATTAGGCATTTCGTACCGATTTTTTCGAAAATGTCGCTCCGCGACCATCAACAGCCTATATTTTTGGAATCAGCACGTCGAGATCTACGTCCCTGAATTTTTTCAGAATTTTTAAACGACTTTTTCAAAAGTGAAAATTTTCCAATGGTCCCCACTTCTTCAAATTTCGGCCAAATTTTGACATTTTCGAAACCTAACTGAGTACATTTTCTTGTAGATTTCGAGCTCTAGAACTCACTTCCGGCCTCGATTCTTTGATAGCTGCAACCGTTTTTCCAGAATCGACGGTTGAAATATCGAAATTTTTGAAAATTCGATAAATTAGGCATTTCGTACCGATTTTTTCGAAAATGTCGCTCCGCGACCATCAACAGCCTATATTTTTGGAGTCAGCACATCGAGATCTACGTCCCTGAATTTTTTCAGAATTTTTAAACGACTTTTTCAAAAGTGAAAATTTTCCAATGGTCCCCCCTTCTTCAAATTTCGGCCAAATTTTGACATTTTCGAAACCTAACTGAGTACATTTTCTTGTAGATTTCGAGCTCTAGAACTCACTTCCGGCCTCGATTCTTTGATAGCAGCAACCGTTTTTCCAGAATCGACGGTTGAAATATCGAAATTTTTGAAAATTCGATAAATTAGGCATTTCGTACCGATTTTTTCGAAAATGTCGCTCCGTGACCATCAACAGCCTATATTTTTGGAATCAGCACGTCGAGATCTACGTCCCTGAATTTTTTCAGAATTTTTAAACGACTTTTTCAAAAGTGAAAATTTTCCAATGGTCCCCCCTTCTTCAAATTTCGGCCAAATTTTGACATTTTCGAAACCTAACTGAGTACATTTTCTTGTAGATTTCGAGCTCTAGAACTCACTTCCGGCCTCGATTCTTTGATAGCTGCAACCGTTTTTCCAGAATCGACGATTGAAATATCGAAATTTTTGAAAATTCGATAAATTAGGCATTTCGTACCGATTTTTTCGAAAATGTCGCTCCGCGACCATCAACAGCCTGTATTTTTGGAATCAGCACGTCGAGATCTACGTCCCTGAATTTTTTCAGAATTTTTAAACGACTTTTTCAAAAGTGAAAATTTTCCAATGGTCCCCCCTTCTTCAAATTTCGGCCAAATTTTGACATTTTCGAAACCTAACTGAGTAGATTTTCTTGTAGATTTCGAGCTCTAGAATTCACTTCCGGCCCCGATTCTTTGATAGCTGCAACCGTTTTTCCAGAATCGACGGTTGAAATATCGAAATTTTTGAAAATTAGATAAATTAGGCATTTCGTACCGATTTTTTCGAAAATGTCGCTCCGCGACCATCAAGAGCCTATATTTTTGGAATCAGCACGTCGAGATCTACGTCCCTGAATTTTTTCAGAATTTTTAAACGACTTTTTCAAAAGTGAAAATTTTCCAATGGTCCCCCCTTCTTCAAATTTCGCCGAAATTTTGACATTTTCGAAACCTAACTGAGTACATTTTCTTGTAGATTTCGAGCTCTAGAACTCACTTCCGGCCTCGATTCTTTGATAGCTGCAACCGTTTTTCCAGAATCGACGGTTGAAATATCGAAATTTTTGAAAATTCGATAAATTAGGCATTTCGTACCGATTTTTTCGAAAATGTCGCTCCGCGACCATCAACAGCCTATATTTTTGGAATCAGCACGTCGAGATCTACGTCCCTGAATTTTTTCAGAATTTTTAAACGACTTTTTCAAAAGTGAAAATTTTCCAATGGTCCCCACTTCTTCAAATTTCGGCCAAATTTTGACATTTTCGAAACCTAACTGAGTAGATTTTCTTGTAGATTTCGAGCTCTAGAATTCACTTCCGGCCCCGATTCTTTGATAGCTGCAACCGTTTTTCCAGAATCGACGGTTGAAATATCGAAATTTTTGAAAATTAGATAAATTAGGCATTTCGTACCGATTTTTTCGAAAATGTCGCTCCGCGACCATCAAGAGCCTATATTTTTGGAATCAGCACGTCGAGATCTACGTCCCTGAATTTTTTCAGAATTTTTAAACGACTTTTTCAAAAGTGAAAATTTTCCAATGGTCCCCCCTTCTTCAAATTTCGCCGAAATTTTGACATTTTCGAAACCTAACTGAGTACATTTTCTTGTAGATTTCGAGCTCTAGAACTCACTTCCGGCCTCGATTCTTTGATAGCTGCAACCGTTTTTCCAGAATCGACGGTTGAATTATCGAAATTTTTGAAAATTCGATAAATTAGGCATTTCGTACCGATTTTTTCGAAAATGTCGCTCCGCGACCATCAACAGCCTATATTTTTGGAATCAGCACGTCGAGATCTACGTCCCTGAATTTTTTCAGAATTTTTAAACGACTTTTTCAAAAGTGAAAATTTTCCAATGGTCCCCCCTTCTTCAAATTTCGCCGAAATTTTGACATTTTCGAAACCTAACTTAGTACATTTTCTTGTAGATTTCGAGCTCTAGAACTCACTTCCGGCCTCGATTCTTTGATAGCTGCAACCGTTTTTCCAGAATCGACGGTTGAAATATCGAAATTTTTGAAAATTCGATAAATTAGGCATTTCGTACCGATTTTTTCGAAAATGTCGCTCCGCGACCATCAACAGCCTATATTTTTGGAATCAGCACGTCGAGATCTATGTCCCTGAATTTTTTCAGAATTTTTAAACGACTTTTTCAAAAGTGAAAATTTTCCAATGGTCCCCCCTTCTTCAAATTTCGCCGAAATTTTGACATTTTCGAAACCTAACTGAGTACATTTTCTTGTAGATTTCGAGCTCTAGAACTCACTTCCGGCCTCGATTCTTTGATAGCTGCAACCGTTTTTCCAGAATCGACGGTTGAAATATCGAAATTTTTGAAAATTCGATAAATTAGGCATTTCGTACCGATTTTTTCGAAAATGTCGCTCCGCGACCATCAACAGCCTATATTTTTGGAATTAGCACGTCGAGATCTACGCCCCTGAATTTTTTCAGAATTTTTAAACGTCTTTTTCAAAAGTGAAAATTTTCCAATGGTCCCCCCTTCTTCAAATTTCGGCCAAATTTTGACATTTTCGAAACCTAACTGAGTACATTTCCTTGTAGATTTCGAGCTCTAGAACTCACTTCCGGCCTCGATTCTTTGATAGCTGCAACCGTTTTTCCAGAATCGACGGTTGAAAAATCGAAATTTTTGAAAATTCGATAAATTAGGCATTTCGTACCGATTTTTTCGAAAATGTCGCTCCGCGACCATCAACAGCCTATATTTTTGGAATCAGCACGTCGAGATCTACGTCCCTGAATTTTTTCAGAATTTTTAAACGACTTTTTCAAAAGTGAAAATTTTCCCCTTCTTCAAATTTCGCCGAAATTTTGACATTTTCGAAACCTAACTGAGTACATTTTCTTGTAGATTTCGAGCTCTAGAACTCACTTCCGGCCTCGATTCTTTGATAGCTGCAACCGTTTTTCCAGAATCGACGGTTGAAATATCGAAATTTTTGAAAATTCGATAAATTAGGCATTTAGTACCGATTTTTTCGAAAATGTCGCTCCGCGACCATCAACAGCCTATATTTTTGGAATCAGCACGCCGAGATCTACTTCCCTGAATTTTTTCAGAATTTTTAAACGACTTTTTCAAAAGTGAAAATTTTCCAATGGTCCCCCCTTCTTCAAATTTCGCCGAAATTTTGACATTTTCGAAACCTAACTGAGTACATTTTCTTGTAGATTTCGAGCTCTAGAACTCACTTCCGGCCTCGATTCTTTGATAGCTGCAACCGTTTTTCCAGAATCGACGGTTGAGATATCGAAATTTTTGAAAATTCGATAAATTAGGCATTTCGTACCGATTTTTTCGAAAATGTCGCTCCGCAACCATCAACAGCCTATATTTTTGGAATCAGCACGTCGAGATCTACGTCCCTGAATTTTTTCAGAATTTTTAAACGACTTTTTCAAAAGTGAAAATTTTCCAATGGTCCACCCTTCTTCAAATTTCGGCCAAATTTTGACATTTTCGAAACCTAACTGAGTACATTTTCTTGTAGATTTCGAGCTCTAGAACTCACTTCCGGCCTCGATTCTTTGATAGCTGCAACCGTTTTTCCAGAATCTACGGTTGAAATATCGAAATTTTTGAAAATTCGATAAATTAGGCATTTAGTACCGATTTTTTCGAAAATGTCGCTCCGCGACCATCAACAGCCTATATTTTTGGAATCAGCTCGTCGAGATCTATGTCCCTGAATTTTTTTAGAATTTTTAAACGACTTTTTCAAAAGTGAAAATTTTCCAATGGTCCCCCCTTCTTCAAATTTCGGCCAAATTTTGACATTTTCGAAACCTAACTGAGTACATTTTCTTGTAGATTTCGAGCTCTAGAACTCACTTCCGGCCTCGATTCTTTGATAGCTGCAACCGTTTTTCCAGAATCTACGGTTGAAATATCGAAATTTTTGAAAATTCGATAAATTAGGCATTTAGTACCGATTTTTTCGAAAATGTCGCTCCGCGACCATCAACAGCCTATAGTTTTGGAATCAGCACGTCGAGATCCACGTCCCTGAATTTTTTCAGAATTTTTAAACGACTTTTTCTAAAGTGAAAATTTTCCAATGGTCCACCCTTCTTCAAATTTCGGCCAAATTTTGACATTTTCGAAACCTAACTGAGTACATTTTCTTGTAGATTTCGAGCTCTAGAACTCACTTCCGGCCTCGATTCTTTGATAGCTGCAACCGTTTTTCCAGAATCGACGATTGAAATATCGAAATTTTTGAAAATTGGATAAATGAGGCATTTAGTACCGATTTTTTCGAAAATGTCGCTCCGCGACCATCAACAGCCTATATTTTTGGAATCAGCACGTGGAGATCTACTTCCCTGAATTTTTTCAGAATTTTTAAACGACTTTTTAAAAAGTGAAAATTTTCCAATGGTCCCCCCTTCTTCAAATTTCGCCGAAATTTTGACATTTTCGAAACCTAACTGAGTACATTTTCTTGTAGATTTCGAGCTTTAGAACTCACTTCCGGCCTCGATTCTTTGATAGCTGCAACCGTTTTTCCAGAATCGACGGTTGAAATATCGAAATTTTTGAAAATTCGATAAATTAGGCATTTCGTACCGATTTTTTCGAAAATGTCGCTCCGCGACCATCAACAGCCTATATTTTTGGAATCAGCACGTCGAGATCTATGTCCCTGAATTTTTTTAGAATTTTGAAACGACTTTTTCAAAAGTGAAAATTTTCCAATGGTCCCCCCTTCTTCAAATTTCGGCCAAATTTTGACATTTTCGAAACCTAACTGAGTACATTTTCTTGTAGATTTCGAGCTCTAGAACTCACTTCCGGCCTCGATTCTTTGATAGCTGCAACCGTTTTTCCAGAATCTACGGTTGAAATTTCGAAATTTTTGAAAATTCGATAAATTAGGCATTTAGTACCGATTTTTTCGAAAATGTCCCTCCGCGACCATCAACAGACTATATTTTTGGAATCAGCACGTCGAGATCTACGTCCCTGAATTTTTTCAGAATTTTTAAACGACTTTTTCAAAAGTGAAAATTTTTGAATGGTCCCCCCTTCTTCAAATTTCGCCGAAATTTTGACATTTTCGAAACCTAACTGAGTACATTTTCTTGTAGATTTCGAGCTCTAGAACTCACTTCCGGCCTCGATTTTTTGATAGATGCAACCGTTTTTCCAGAATCGACGGTTGAAATATCGAAATTTTTGAAAATTCGATAAATTAGGCATTTCGTACCGATTTTTTCGAAAATGTCGCTTCGCGACCATCAACAGCCTATATTTTTGGAATCAGCTCGTCGAGATCTACGTCCCTGAATTTTTTCAGAATTTTTAAACGACTTTTTCAAAAGTGAAAATTTTCCAATGGTCCCCCTGTTCGGGTTTCGGTTTTACCTACCAACCGCAACCCTTGTCAACAAGCGTCCCCAACTTTCTCTTTTACCTGCAATGTATCGCTTCCGATTTTAACAACTTTGTACATAGACTCCGAACTGTCAACAACAAGTAAATACAGTGTTACACAGCACATGTTTGTGTTTCATTTTATATCAATCTTTTTCGGTACGTATGTATGAATAACAATCATACATCCAACATTGGTCCTTCGAGCCGGATCTCTCCACATGTGTGATCCAGTGCTGTGAATTCAACAATAAAACGCGGTGGTGCCATTTTTCGACGCCTGTATCGGGAGACGTGATCTACCGGCCATCGGAGTTCCCTACCGGACAGGAGAGCAGCGAATCCAGCCCATCCAGTCGTTTCATCCAAGGTTCCAAGTGACCTTATCACGTTTTTGGTAATTTTCGACGCCTGTATCGGGAGACGTGACCTACCGGCCATCGGAGTTCCCTACCGAGCAGGAGAGCAGCGAATTCAGCCCATCCAGTCAATTCACCCAGGCTCCAGGTGATCTTATTACGGTTTTGGCAATTTTCGACGCCTGCATCGGGAGACGGGATCCAGCCATTGGAAATTCCCAACCGGACAGGAGAGCAGCGAATCAGTCTAGCCGTCCCAGGTGCCAGAGGGCCTTATTGCAGTGAGTGGGTTCCAACTATTCCTTTTCTTTATCTATTTCCGGTCAAGCACGCATTCGACCGTAATTGTACGTCATTTTATTTAAATTTCATTGGCAAGTACCATTTACCTTGCCTGAACTGTACCAGTTTTACGTATTTCAACTAAGCGGTTTTTCAAATGGTTATGACGCGTTCGCAAACTTTCGATGCTCCACACATGGCAGGCGCGGAAGGTGACGACAATGCCGAAACATTTTCGGACTCAAATCCTACACCAGAGGATGCAGGAAATTTACAAATTTTATTCTTAAAAAGAGATCGCATTCACGACGAAATATCGCGTTTCAAGTTGTGGTTTGAAACAAACAATCTAAGTACATCCGCTTCTCGACTAAGAGTAAGATTGCGCGATTTTGTACGTATTAAGGCTCAGTTTGACAAAATCCATTCTCAGATTGAAGCTCTTGATGACGCCACCCCCGATTTAGAACAAGCTACCACAAGACTTTATTTTGAAAACGCGTATTACGATTTATGTGCAGATGTCGAAGATGCTATTGAACAAAAACGCGTTAACACATCTTCACCTGCACCGCAAGGTAACGCACCTACGAGCACACTGTCACCATCGGTGCAGTCGCTCCCGAATGTTATTAAACCGTTTAGCGGAATTTATACTGAATGGCTACCTTTTTATAATACATTTAAAACACAAAAGGTGTCTACATTTACAGCGGCAGTAAATCGCAATAGTACACAATCCACTTGTTATTTTTGTAAAAAATCTCATTTAATTTACAACTGTGTTACCTTTTCAAAACTCAGTGTTTCGGAAAGAAGGTCTCAGGTAGATAGGTTGAAATTATGTCAAAATTGTCTCAAACCATCGCATACGTCCGATAGCTGTAAATCTATGTCATGTAAATTATGCCAATTGAAACATAATACACTTTTACATAGTGACCAACCCTCCCATTCAAACGAAAACCAGCCTAGTACCAGTGGAGTTTATTGCTCATCCGCCCTTTTTCCACAAGCCGTTTTGTCTACAGCAATAATTCTAATAAAGGATTGTAAAAACAAATTTCAAAAATTCCGGGCTTTGTTAGACGTGGGTTCAGAATCGCATTTTATTACTGAAGCCGCCACTAACAAATTGGGTTTAAGTACAGAAAATGCAAATGTGGTCGTAGCAGGTATTCAATGTTCAAATACAACCGCTAGACAAAAGGTTCAGGTACAGATCGAGTCGTTGCATTACTCATTTACAACAGCTTTAAATTGTCTGGTAATCCCAAAAATTTCGAAGAACATACCTGTCCGTACCTTTTCTAAAGATGAGCTGGACATACTTGAAGCGGTAAAACTTGCCGATCCTAATTTCAATTTGTCACAGCCAATCGATCTGTTAATCGGAGCTGGATTATTTTGGCAACTGTTATGTGTAGGTCAAATTCAAACGATAGGACATGGCTTAATATTACAAAAAACTTTATTAGGTTGGATTGCAGGAGGGCCATTGCATGGATGCCCCACCAGTAACACTCGTCAAAATCTACATTGCGCGGTCAATAATGTCAGTTTAGAAAACCAGGTTGAAAAGTTCTGGAAACTTGAAAGTTATTCAAACGATGATAAGCCGCTCACAGCTCTTGAAATACAACATGAGAACTATTTTATTAACAATGCCACTCAATTATCCAACGGACGATTTCAAGTCAGATTAACATTTAACGAATTTTTACCAAACTTGAGGAATCCGACAGAAATCGCGCTCAAACGGTTCAACACATTGGAACGAAAGTTCGCAAAAAATGTCATGTTGAAAATAAATTATCACGATTTTATGAAAGAATACATTAATTTGGGTCATATGCGTTTACTAGGTCCATTGACAGAGCATAGAATCGAAAGTGAACCCTATTACCTCTTGCCTCACCACGCGGTTTTCAAAACTGACGGGGTCACTGAAAAGATTTGCGTAGTGTTTGATGGGTCAGTCAAACCATCAGTCGGAAAAAGCATAAATGCTTGTCTCAGTACAGGGTCAAAAGTACAAAACGACATTTCCGATTCAATAATTCGATCTAGGACGTATGAGGTCGCTTTTACTGCGGACATTTGTAACATGTATCATCAAATTTTATTTCAACCCGAAGACAGACGATACGAAAAAACTTTGTGGTGGGATGATCCCGTGCTTTACCAAGCACGTGTCACTTTAGCCAAACGGGCTTCGAATACAAATTTGCTGAATGATTTGACAACTAACCACATCAATTTTCATTTCATTCCGCCTTCCGCACCACATATGGGGACTATCGGGGAAGCAATGGTCAAATCTGCGAAAAGTCAGTTGAAGCTCGTTACTGGTATATTTTTATTTAATTTGCAAGAAATGCAGACGTTGCAAATACAAGTCGAAACGTGTATGAATTCGTACCCGTTAACCGCCATGTCCAAAGATCTAAATGACCTGACTCCTTTAATTCCCGGTCACTTCCTCGTTGGAACCCCTCTAACTGTTATTCCAGAGGATAACATCACCACGGTCTCAACGAACCGGCTCTCCAGGTGGCAACAATTCAGCCGCACTCAGCAGCAATTTTGGAAATGGTGGACAGCAGAACATATGGGTCAACTTCATCATCGCCCAAAATGGACCAAGGCCAGCCACAAGGGCATAAGGTGGACGATTTGGTGGTCATTAAGGAGGACCACACACCCCCGCTTATATGGACCACTGGGACGCGTTATTACTGTTCATCCCGGTCTACTTGGCCCCATTCGCGTAGTGACAGTGAGAACCGCGCATGATGTGATTAACCTGCAAGTGACTAAGCTGTGTGTGCTTCCGACATAAACAAATGTGCAGTGTCTAAATTTACCCCTTTTTTTCTATGTGTTCTGTACTCTATTTCATTGTCAATGTATGCACCTGTCATGTAGACACATATTATGTATTTCATATTTGCAATTGTTATACTTTGTCATGTTGAAAGTTAGTTCTTTCAAGGCGCCGGACCATGTTCGGGTTTCGGTTTTACCTACCAACCGCAACCCTTGTCAACAAGCGTCCCCAACTTTCTCTTTTACCTGCAATGTATCGCTTCCGATTTTAACAACTTTGTACATAGACTCCGAACTGTCAACAACAAGTAAATACAGTGTTACACAGCACATGTTTGTGTTTCATTTTATATCAATCTTTTTCGGTACGTATGTATGAATAACAATCATACATCCAACACCCCCCTTCTTCAAATTTCGCCGAAATTTTGACATTTTCGAAACCTAACTGAGTACATTTTCTTGTAGATTTCGAGCTCTAGAACTCACTTCCGGCCTCGATTCTTTGATAGCTGCAACCGTTTTTCCAGAATCGACGGTTGAAATATCGAAATTTTTGAAAATTCGATAAATTAGGCATTTAGTACCGATTTTTTCGAAAATGTTGCCCCGCGACCATCAACAGCCTATATTTTTGGAATCAGCACGTCGAGATCTACGTCCCTGAATTTTTTCAGAATTTTTAAACGACTTTTTCAAAAGTGAAAATTTTCCAATGGTCCCCCCTTCTTCAAATTTCGCCGAAATTTTGACATTTTCGAAACCTAACTGAGTACATTTTCTTGTAGATTTCGAGCTCTAGAACTCACTTCCGGCCTCGATTTTTTGATAGATGCAACAGTTTTTCCAGAATCGACGGTTGAAATATCGAAATTTTTGAAAATTCGATAAATTAGGCATTTCGTACCGATTTTTTCGAAAATGTCGCTCCGCGACCATCAACAGCCTATATTTTTGGAATCAGTACGTCGAGATCTACGTCCCTGAATTTTTTCAGAATTTTTAAACGACTTTTTCAAAAGTGAAAATTTTCCAATGGTCCCCCCTTCTTCAAATTTCGCCGAAATTTTGACATTTTCGAAACCTAACTGAGTACATTTTCTTGTAGATTTCGAGCTCTAGAACTCACTTCGGGCCTCGATTTTTTGATAGATGCAACCGTTTTTCCAGAATCGACGGTTGAAATATCGAAATTTTTGAAAATTTGATAAATTAGGCATTTCGTACCGATTTTTTCGAAAATGTCGCTCCATGACCATCAAGAGCCTATATTTTTGGAATAAGCACGTCGAGATCTACGTCCCTGAATTTTTTCAGAATTTTTAAACGACTTTTTCAAAAGTGAAAATTTTCCAATGGTCCCCCCTTCTTCAAATTTCGCCGAAATTTTGACATTTTCGAAACCTAACTGAGTACATTTTCTTGTAGATTTCGAGCTCTAGAACTCACTTCCGGCCTCGATTCTTTGATAGCTGCAACCGTTTTTCCAGAATCGACGATTGAAATATCGAAATTTTTGAAAATTCGATAAATGAGGCATTTAGTACCGATTTTTTCGAAAATGTCGCTCCGCGACCATCAACAGCCTATATTTTTGGAATCAGCACGTCGAGATCTACGTCCCTGAATTTTTTCAGAATTTTTAAACGACTTTTTCAAAAGTGAAAATTTTCCAATGGTCCCCCCTTCTTCAAATTTCGCCGAAATTTTGACATTTTCGAAACCTAACTGAGTACATTTTCTTGTAGATTTCGAGCTCTAGAACTCACATCCGGCCTCGATTCTTTGATAGCTGCAACCGTTTTTCCAGAATCGACGGTTGAAATATCGAAATTTTTGAAAATTCGATAAATTAGGCATTTCGTACCGATTTTTTCGAAAATGTCGCTCCGCGACCATCAACAGCCTATATTTTTGGAATCAGCACGTCGAGATCTATGTCCCTGAATTTTTTCAGAATTTTTAAACGACTTTTTCAAAAGTGAAAATTTTCCAATGGTCCCCCCTTCTTCAAATTTCGCCGAAATTTTGACATTTTCGAAACCTAACTGAGTACATTTTCTTGTAGATTTCGAGCTCTAGAACTCACTTCCGGCCTCGATTCTTTGATAGCTGCAACCGTTTTTCAAGAATCGACGGTTGAAATATCGAAATTTTTGAAAATTCGATAAATTAGGCATTTCGTACCGATTTTTTCGAAAATGTCGCTCCGCGACCATCAACAGCCTATATTTTTGGAATCAGCACGTCGAGATCTACGTCCCTGAATTTTTTCAGAATTTTTAAACGACTTTTTCAAAAGTGAAAATTTTCCAATGGTCCCCCCTTCTTCAAATTTAGCCGAAATTTTGACATTTTCGAAACCTAACTTAGTACATTTTCTTGTAGATTTCGAGCTCTAGAACTCACTTCCGGCCACGATTCTTTGATAGCTGCAACCGTTTTTCCAGAATCGACAGTTGAAATATCGAAATTTTTGAAAATTCGATAAATTAGGCATTTCGTACCGATTTTTTCGAAAATGTCGCTCCGCGACCATCAACAGCCTATATTTTTGGAATCAGCACGTCGAGATCTACGTCCCTGAATTTTTTCAGAATTTTTAAACGACTTTTTCAAAAGTGAAAATTTTTCAATGGTCCCCCTCTTCTTCAAATTTCGGCCAAATTTTGACATTTTCGAAACCTAACTGAGTACATTTTCTTGTAGATTTCGAGCTCTAGAACTCACTTCCGGCCTCGATTCTTTGATAGCTGCAACCGTTTTTCCAGAATCGACGGTTGAAATATCGAAATTTTTGAAAATTCGATAAATTAGGCATTTCGTACCGATTTTTTCGAAAATGTCGCTCCGCGACCATCAACAGCCTATATTTTTGGAATCAGCACGTCGAGATCTACGTCCCTGAATTTTTTCAGAATTTTTAAACGACTTTTTCAAAAGTGAAAATTTTCCAATGGTCCCCCCTTCTTCAAATTTCGCCGAAATTTTGACATTTTCGAAACCTAACTGAGTACATTTTCTTGTAGATTTCGAGCTCTAGAACTCACATCCGGCCTCGATTCTTTGATAGCTGCAACCGTTTTTCCAGAATCGACGGTTGAAATATCGAAATTTTTGAAAATTCGATAAATTAGGCATTTCGTACCGATTTTTTCGAAAATGTCGCTCCGCGACCATCAACAGCCTATATTTTTGGAATCAGCACGTCGAGATCTACGTCCCTGAATTTTTTCAGAATTTTTAAACGACTTTTTCAAAAGTGAAAATTTTCCAATGGTCCCCCCTTCTTCAAATTTCGGCCAAATTTTGACATTTTCGAAACCTAACTGAGTACATTTTCTTGTAGATTTCGAGCTCTAGAACTCACTTCCGGCCTCGATTCTTTGATAGCTGCAACCGTTTTTCCAGAATCGACGGTTGAAATATCGAAATTTTTGAAAATTCGATAAATTAGGCATTTCGTACCGATTTTTTCGAAAATGTCGCTCCGCGACCATCAACAGCCTATACTTTTGGAATCAGCACGTCGAGATCTACGTCCCTGAATTTTTTCAGAATATTTAAACGACTTTTTCAAAAGTGAAAATTTTCCAATTTCTTCAAATTTCGCCGAAATTTTGACATTTTCGAAACCTAACTGAGTACATTTTCTTGTAGATTTCGAGCTCTAGAACTCACTTCCGGCCTCGATTCTTTGATAGTGCAACCGTTTTTCCAGAATCGACGGTTGAAATATCGAAATTTTTGAAAATTCGATAAATTAGGCATTTCGTACCGATTTTTTCGAAAATGTCGCTCCGCGACCATCAACAGCCTATATTTTTGGAATCAGCACGTCGAGATCTACGTCCCTGAATTTTTTCAGAATTTTTAAACGACTTTTTCAAAAGTGAAAATTTTCCAATGGTCCCCCCTTCTTCAAATTTCGCCGAAATTTTGACATTTTCGAAACCTAACTGAGTACATTTTCTTGTAGGTTTCGAGCTCTAGAACTCACTTCCGGCCTCGATTCTTTGATAGCTGCAACCGTTTTTCCAGAATCGACGGTTGAAATATCGAAATTTTTGAAAATTCGATAAATTAGGCATTTCGTACCGATTTTTTCGAAAATGTCGCTCCGCGACCATCAACAGCCTATATTTTTGGAATCAGCACGTCGAGATCTATGTCCCTGAATTTTTTCAGAATTTTTAAACGACTTTTTCAAAAGTGAAAATTTTCCAATGGTCCCCCCTTCTTCAAATTTCGCCGAAATTTTGACATTTTCGAAACCTAACTGAGTACATTTTCTTGTAGATTTCGAGCTCTAGAACTCACTTCCGGCCTCGATTCTTTGATAGCTGCAACCGTTTTTCCAGAATCGACGGTTGAAATATCGAAATTTTTGAAAATTCGATAAATTAGGCATTTCGTACCGATTTTTTCGAAAATGTCGCTCCGCGACCATCAACAGCCTATATTTTTGGAATTAGCACGTCGAGATCTACGCCCCTGAATTTTTTCAGAATTTTTAAACGTCTTTTTCAAAAGTGAAAATTTTCCAATGGTCCCCCCTTCTTCAAATTTCGGCCAAATTTTGACATTTTCGAAACCTAACTGAGTACATTTCCTTGTAGATTTCGAGCTCTAGAACTCACTTCCGGCCTCGATTCTTTGATAGCTGCAACCGTTTTTCCAGAATCGACGGTTGAAAAATCGAAATTTTTGAAAATTCGATAAATTAGGCATTTCGTACCGATTTTTTCGAAAATGTCGCTCCGCGACCATCAACAGCCTATATTTTTGGAATCAGCACGTCGAGATCTACGTCCCTGAATTTTTTCAGAATTTTTAAACGACTTTTTCAAAAGTGAAAATTTTCCCCTTCTTCAAATTTCGCCGAAATTTTGACATTTTCGAAACCTAACTGAGTACATTTTCTTGTAGATTTCGAGCTCTAGAACTCACTTCCGGCCTCGATTCTTTGATAGCTGCAACCGTTTTTCCAGAATCGACGGTTGAAATATCGAAATTTTTGAAAATTCGATAAATTAGGCATTTAGTACCGATTTTTTCGAAAATGTCGCTCCGCGACCATCAACAGCCTATATTTTTGGAATCAGCACGCCGAGATCTACTTCCCTGAATTTTTTCAGAATTTTTAAACGACTTTTTCAAAAGTGAAAATTTTCCAATGGTCCCCCCCTTCTTCAAATTTCGCCGAAATTTTGACATTTTCGAAACCTGACTGAGTACATTTTCTTGTAGATTTCGAGCTCTAGAACTCACTTCCGGCCTCGATTTTTTGATAGCTGCAACCGTTTTTCTAAAATCGACGGTTGAAATATCTAAATTTTTGAAAATTCGATAAATTAGGCATTTCGTACCGATTTTTTCGAAAATGTCGCTCCGCGACCATCAACAGCCTATATTTTTGGAATCAGCACGTCGAGATCTATGTCCCTGAATTTCTTCAGAATTTTTAAACGACTTTTTCAAAAGTGAAAATTTTCCAATGGTCCCCCCTTCATCAAATTTCGCCGAAATTTTGACATTTTCGAAACCTAACTGAGTACATTTTCTTGTAGATTTCGAGCTCTAGAACTCACTTCCGGCCTCGATTCTTTGATAGCTGCAACCGTTTTTCCAGAATCGACGGTTGAGATATCGAAATTTTTGAAAATTCGATAAATTAGGCATTTCGTACCGATTTTTTCGAAAATGTCGCTCCGCAACCATCAACAGCCTATATTTTTGGAATCAGCACGTCGAGATCTACGTCCCTGAATTTTTTCAGAATTTTTAAACGACTTTTTCAAAAGTGAAAATTTTCCAATGGTCCACCCTTCTTCAAATTTCGGCCAAATTTTGACATTTTCGAAACCTAACTGAGTACATTTTCTTGTAGATTTCGAGCTCTAGAACTCACTTCCGGCCTCGATTCTTTGATAGCTGCAACCGTTTTTCCAGAATCTACGGTTGAAATATCGAAATTTTTGAAAATTCGATAAATTAGGCATTTAGTACCGATTTTTTCGAAAATGTCGCTCCGCGACCATCAACAGCCTATATTTTTGGAATCAGCACGTCGAGATCTATGTCCCTGAATTTTTTTAGAATTTTTAAACGACTTTTTCAAAAGTGAAAATTTTCCAATGGTCCCCCCTTCTTCAAATTTCGGCCAAATTTTGACATTTTCGAAACCTAACTGAGTACATTTTCTTGTAGATTTCGAGCTCTAGAACTCACTTCCGGCCTCGATTCTTTGATAGCTGCAACCGTTTTTCCAGAATCTACGGTTGAAATATCGAAATTTTTGAAAATTCGATAAATTAGGCATTTAGTACCGATTTTTTCGAAAATGTCGCTCCGCGACCATCAACAGCCTATAGTTTTGGAATCAGCACGTCGAGATCCACGTCCCTGAATTTTTTCAGAATTTTTAAACGACTTTTTCTAAAGTGAAAATTTTCCAATGGTCCCCCCTTCTTCAAATTTCGCCGAAATTTTGACATTTTCGAAACCTAACTGAGTACATTTTCTTGTAGATTTCGAGCTCTAGAACTCACTTCCGGCCTCGATTCTTTGATAGCTGCAACCGTTTTTCCAGAATCGACGATTGAAATATCGAAATTTTTGAAAATTCGATAAATTAGGCATTTCGTACCGATTTTTTCGAAAATGTCGCTCCGCGACCACCAACAGCCTGTATTTTTGGAATCAGCACGTCGAGATCTACGTCCCTGAATTTTTTCAGAATTTTTAAACGACTTTTTCAAAAGTGAAAATTTTCCAATGGTCCCCCCTTCTTCAAATTTCGCCGAAATTTTGACATTTTCGAAACCTAACTGAGTACATTTTCTTGTAGATTTCGAGCTCTAGAACTCACTTCCGGCCTCGATTCTTTGATAGCTGCAACCGTTTTTCCAGAATCGACGGTTGAAATATCGAAATTTTTGAAAATTCGATAAATTAGGCATTTCGTACCGATTTTTTCGAAAATGTCGCTCCATGACCATCAAGAGCCTATATTTTTGGAATAAGCACGTCGAGATCTACGTCCCTGAATTTTTTCAGAATTTTTAAACGACTTTTTCAAAAGTGAAAATTTTCCAATGGTCCCCCCTTCTTCAAATTTCGCCGAAATTTTGACATTTTCGAAACCTAACTGAGTACATTTTCTTGTAGATTTCGAGCTCTAGAACTCACTTCCGGCCTCGATTCTTTGATAGCTGCAACCGTTTTTCCAGAATCGACGATTGAAATATCGAAATTTTTGAAAATTCGATAAATGAGGCATTTAGTACCGATTTTTTCGAAAATGTCGCTCCGCGACCATCAACAGCCTATATTTTTGGAATCAGCACGTGGAGATCTACTTCCCTGAATTTTTTCAGAATTTTTAAACGACTTTTTAAAAAGTGAAAATTTTCCAATGGTCCCCCCTTCTTCAAATTTCGCCGAAATTTTGACATTTTCGAAACCTAACTGAGTACATTTTCTTGTAGATTTCGAGCTCTAGAACTCACATCCGGCCTCGATTCTTTGATAGCTGCAACCGTTTTTCCAGAATCGACGGTTGAAATATCGAAATTTTTGAAAATTCGATAAATTAGGCATTTCGTACCGATTTTTTCGAAAATGTCGCTCCGCGACCATCAACAGCCTATATTTTTGGAATCAGCACGTCGAGATCTACGTCCCTGAATTTTTTCAGAATTTTTAAACGACTTTTTCAAAAGTGAAAATTTTCCAATGGTCCCCCCTTCTTCAAATTTCGGCCAAATTTTGACATTTTCGAAACCTAACTGAGTACATTTTCTTGTAGATTTCGAGCTCTAGAACTCACTTCCGGCCTCGATTCTTTGATAGCTGCAAACGTTTTTCCAGAATCGACGGTTGAAATATCGAAATTTTTGAAAATTCGATAAATTAGGCATTTCGTACCGATTTTTTCGAAAATGTCGCTCCGCGACCATCAACAGCCTATACTTTTGGAATCAGCACGTCGAGATCTACGTCCCTGAATTTTTTCAGAATATTTAAACGACTTTTTCAAAAGTGAAAATTTTCCAATTTCTTCAAATTTCGCCGAAATTTTGACATTTTCGAAACCTAACTGAGTACATTTTCTTGTAGATTTCGAGCTCTAGAACTCACTTCCGGCCTCGATTCTTTGATAGTGCAACCGTTTTTCCAGAATCGACGGTTGAAATATCGAAATTTTTGAAAATTCGATAAATTAGGCATTTCGTACCGATTTTTTCGAAAATGTCGCTCCGCGACCATCAACAGCCTATATTTTTGGAATCAGCACGTCGAGATCTACGTCCCTGAATTTTTTCAGAATTTTTAAACGACTTTTTCAAAAGTGAAAATTTTCCAATGGTCCCCCCTTCTTCAAATTTCGCCGAAATTTTGACATTTTCGAAACCTAACTGAGTACATTTTCTTGTAGGTTTCGAGCTCTAGAACTCACTTCCGGCCTCGATTCTTTGATAGCTGCAACCGTTTTTCCAGAATCGACGGTTGAAATATCGAAATTTTTGAAAATTCGATAAATTAGGCATTTCGTACCGATTTTTTCGAAAATGTCGCTCCGCGACCATCAACAGCCTATATTTTTGGAATCAGCACGTCGAGATCTATGTCCCTGAATTTTTTCAGAATTTTTAAACGACTTTTTCAAAAGTGAAAATTTTCCAATGGTCCCCCCTTCTTCAAATTTCGCCGAAATTTTGACATTTTCGAAACCTAACTGAGTACATTTTCTTGTAGATTTCGAGCTCTAGAACTCACTTCCGGCCTCGATTCTTTGATAGCTGCAACCGTTTTTCCAGAATCGACGGTTGAAATATCGAAATTTTTGAAAATTCGATAAATTAGGCATTTCGTACCGATTTTTTCGAAAATGTCGCTCCGCGACCATCAACAGCCTATATTTTTGGAATTAGCACGTCGAGATCTACGCCCCTGAATTTTTTCAGAATTTTTAAACGTCTTTTTCAAAAGTGAAAATTTTCCAATGGTCCCCCCTTCTTCAAATTTCGGCCAAATTTTGACATTTTCGAAACCTAACTGAGTACATTTCCTTGTAGATTTCGAGCTCTAGAACTCACTTCCGGCCTCGATTCTTTGATAGCTGCAACCGTTTTTCCAGAATCGACGGTTGAAAAATCGAAATTTTTGAAAATTCGATAAATTAGGCATTTCGTACCGATTTTTTCGAAAATGTCGCTCCGCGACCATCAACAGCCTATATTTTTGGAATCAGCACGTCGAGATCTACGTCCCTGAATTTTTTCAGAATTTTTAAACGACTTTTTCAAAAGTGAAAATTTTCCCCTTCTTCAAATTTCGCCGAAATTTTGACATTTTCGAAACCTAACTGAGTACATTTTCTTGTAGATTTCGAGCTCTAGAACTCACTTCCGGCCTCGATTCTTTGATAGCTGCAACCGTTTTTCCAGAATCGACGGTTGAAATATCGAAATTTTTGAAAATTCGATAAATTAGGCATTTAGTACCGATTTTTTCGAAAATGTCGCTCCGCGACCATCAACAGCCTATATTTTTGGAATCAGCACGCCGAGATCTACTTCCCTGAATTTTTTCAGAATTTTTAAACGACTTTTTCAAAAGTGAAAATTTTCCAATGGTCCCCCCTTCTTCAAATTTCGCCGAAATTTTGACATTTTCGAAACCTGACTGAGTACATTTTCTTGTAGATTTCGAGCTCTAGAACTCACTTCCGGCCTCGATTTTTTGATAGCTGCAACCGTTTTTCTAAAATCGACGGTTGAAATATCTAAATTTTTGAAAATTCGATAAATTAGGCATTTCGTACCGATTTTTTCGAAAATGTCGCTCCGCGGCCATCAACAGCCTATATTTTTGGAATCAGCACGTCGAGATCTATGTCCCTGAATTTCTTCAGAATTTTTAAACGACTTTTTCAAAAGTGAAAATTTTCCAATGGTCCCCCCTTCATCAAATTTCGCCGAAATTTTGACATTTTCGAAACCTAACTGAGTACATTTTCTTGTAGATTTCGAGCTCTAGAACTCACTTCCGGCCTCGATTCTTTGATAGCTGCAACCGTTTTTCCAGAATCGACGGTTGAGATATCGAAATTTTTGAAAATTCGATCAATTAGGCATTTCGTACCGATTTTTTCGAAAATGTCGCTCCGCAACCATCAACAGCCTATATTTTTGGAATCAGCACGTCGAGATCTACGTCCCTGAATTTTTTCAGAATTTTTAAACGACTTTTTCAAAAGTGAAAATTTTCCAATGGTCCACCCTTCTTCAAATTTCGGCCAAATTTTGACATTTTCGAAACCTAACTGAGTACATTTTCTTGTAGATTTCGAGCTCTAGAACTCACTTCCGGCCTCGATTCTTTGATAGCTGCAACCGTTTTTCCAGAATCTACGGTTGAAATATCGAAATTTTTGAAAATTCGATAAATTAGGCATTTAGTACCGATTTTTTCGAAAATGTCGCTCCGCGACCATCAACAGCCTATATTTTTGGAATCAGCACGTCGAGATCTATGTCCCTGAATTTTTTTAGAATTTTTAAACGACTTTTTCAAAAGTGAAAATTTTCCAATGGTCCCCCCTTCTTCAAATTTCGGCCAAATTTTGACATTTTCGAAACCTAACTGAGTACATTTTCTTGTAGATTTCGAGCTCTAGAACTCACTTCCGGCCTCGATTCTTTGATAGCTGCAACCGTTTTTCCAGAATCTACGGTTGAAATATCGAAATTTTTGAAAATTCGATAAATTAGGCATTTAGTACCGATTTTTTCGAAAATGTCGCTCCGCGACCATCAACAGCCTATAGTTTTGGAATCAGCACGTCGAGATCCACGTCCCTGAATTTTTTCAGAATTTTTAAACGACTTTTTCTAAAGTGAAAATTTTCCAATGGTCCCCCCTTCTTCAAATTTCGCCGAAATTTTGACATTTTCGAAACCTAACTGAGTACATTTTCTTGTAGATTTCGAGCTCTAGAACTCACTTCCGGCCTCGATTCTTTGATAGCTGCAACCGTTTTTCCAGAATCGACGATTGAAATATCGAAATTTTTGAAAATTCGATAAATTAGGCATTTCGTACCGATTTTTTCGAAAATGTCGCTCCGCGACCACCAACAGCCTGTATTTTTGGAATCAGCACGTCGAGATCTACGTCCCTGAATTTTTTCAGAATTTTTAAACGACTTTTTCAAAAGTGAAAATTTTCCAATGGTCCCCCCTTCTTCAAATTTCGCCGAAATTTTGACATTTTCGAAACCTAACTGAGTACATTTTCTTGTAGATTTCGAGCTCTAGAACTCACTTCCGGCCTCGATTCTTTGATAGCTGCAACCGTTTTTCCAGAATCGACGATTGAAATATCGAAATTTTTGAAAATTCGATAAATGAGGCATTTAGTACCGATTTTTTCGAAAATGTCGCTCCGCGACCATCAACAGCCTATATTTTTGGAATCAGCACGTCGAGATCTATGTCCCTGAATTTTTTCAGAATTTTTAAACGACTTTTTCAAAAGTGAAAATTTTCCAATGGTCCCCCCTTCTTCAAATTTCGCCGAAATTTTGACATTTTCGAAACCTAACTGAGTACATTTTCTTGTAGATTTCGAGCTCTAGAACTCACTTCCGGCCTCGATTCTTTGATAGCTGCAACCGTTTTTCCAGAATCGACGGTTGAAATATCGAAATTTTTGAAAATTCGATAAATTAGGCATTTCGTACCGATTTTTTCGAAAATGTCGCTCCGCGACCATCAACAGCCTATATTTTTGGAATTAGCACGTCGAGATCTACGCCCCTGAATTTTTTCAGAATTTTTAAACGTCTTTTTCAAAAGTGAAAATTTTCCAATGGTCCCCCCTTCTTCAAATTTCGGCCAAATGTTGACATTTTCGAAACCTAACTGAGTACATTTCCTTGTAGATTTCGAGCTCTAGAACTCACTTCCGGCCTCGATTCTTTGATAGCTGCAACCGTTTTTCCAGAATCGACGGTTGAAATATCGAAATTTTTGAAAATTCGATAAATTAGGCATTTCGTACCGATTTTTTCGAAAATGTCGCTCCGCGACCATCAACAGCCTATATTTTTGGAATCAGCACGTCGAGATCTACGTCCCTGAATTTTTTCAGAATTTTTAAACGACTTTTTCAAAAGTGAAAATTTTCCAATGGTCCCCCCTTCTTCAAATTTCGCCGAAATTTTGACATTTTCGAAACCTAACTGAGTACATTTTCTTGTAGATTTCGAGCTCTAGAACTCACTTCCGGCCTCGATTCTTTGATAGCTGCAACCGTTTTTCCAGAATCGACGGTTGAAATATCGAAATTTTTGAAAATTCGATAAATTAGGCATTTAGTACCGATTTTTTCGAAAATGTCGCTCCGCGACCATCAACAGCCTATATTTTTGGAATCAGCACGCCGAGATCTACTTCCCTGAATTTTTTCAGAATTTTTAAACGACTTTTTCAAAAGTGAAAATTTTCCAATGGTCCCCCCTTCTTCAAATTTCGCCGAAATTTTGACATTTTCGAAACCTGACTGAGTACATTTTCTTGTAGATTTCGAGCTCTAGAACTCACTTCCGGCCTCGATTCTTTGATAGCTGCAACCGTTTTTCCAGAATCTACGGTTGAAATATCGAAATTTTTGAAAATTCGATAAATTAGGCATTTAGTACCGATTTTTTCGAAAATGTCGCTCCGCGACCATCAACAGCCTATAGTTTTGGAATCAGCACGTCGAGATCCACGTCCCTGAATTTTTTCAGAATTTTTAAACGACTTTTTCTAAAGTGAAAATTTTCCAATGGTCCCCCCTTCTTCAAATTTCGCCGAAATTTTGACATTTTCGAAACCTAACTGAGTACATTTTCTTGTAGATTTCGAGCTCTAGAACTCACTTCCGGCCTCGATTCTTTGATAGCTGCAACCGTTTTTCCAGAATCGACGGTTGAAATATCGAAATTTTTGAAAATTCGATAAATTAGGCATTTCGTACCGATTTTTTCGAAAATGTCGCTCCATGACCATCAAGAGCCTATATTTTTGGAATAAGCACGTCGAGATCTACGTCCCTGAATTTTTTCAGAATTTTTAAACGACTTTTTCAAAAGTGAAAATTTTCCAATGGTCCCCCCTTCTTCAAATTTCGCCGAAATTTTGACATTTTCGAAACCTAACTGAGTACATTTTCTTGTAGATTTCGAGCTCTAGAACTCACTTCCGGCCTCGATTCTTTGATAGCTGCAACCGTTTTTCCAGAATCGACGATTGAAATATCGAAATTTTTGAAAATTCGATAAATGAGGCATTTAGTACCGATTTTTTCGAAAATGTCGCTCCGCGACCATCAACAGCCTATATTTTTGGAATCAGCACGTGGAGATCTACTTCCCTGAATTTTTTCAGAATTTTTAAACGACTTTTTAAAAAGTGAAAATTTTCCAATGGTCCCCCCTTCTTCAAATTTCGCCGAAATTTTGACATTTTCGAAACCTAACTGAGTACATTTTCTTGTAGATTTCGAGCTTTAGAACTCACTTCCGGCCTCGATTCTTTGATAGCTGCAACCGTTTTTCCAGAATCGACGGTTGAAATATCGAAATTTTTGAAAATTCGATAAATTAGGCATTTCGTACCGATTTTTTCGAAAATGTCGCTCCGCGACCATCAACAGCCTATATTTTTGGAATCAGCACGTCGAGATCTATGTCCCTGAATTTTTTTAGAATTTTGAAACGACTTTTTCAAAAGTGAAAATTTTCCAATGGTCCCCCCTTCTTCAAATTTCGGCCAAATTTTGACATTTTCGAAACCTAACTGAGTACATTTTCTTGTAGATTTCGAGCTCTAGAACTCACTTCCGGCCTCGATTCTTTGATAGCTGCAACCGTTTTTCCAGAATCTACGGTTGAAATTTCGAAATTTTTGAAAATTCGATAAATTAGGCATTTAGTACCGATTTTTTCGAAAATGTCCCTCCGCGACCATCAACAGCCTATATTTTTGGAATCAGCACGTCGAGATCTACGTCCCTGAATTTTTTCAGAATTTTTAAACGACTTTTTCAAAAGTGAAAATTTTTGAATGGTCCCCCCTTCTTCAAATTTCGCCGAAATTTTGACATTTTCGAAACCTAACTGAGTACATTTTCTTGTAGATTTCGAGCTCTAGAACTCACTTCCGGCCTCGATTTTTTGATAGATGCAACCGTTTTTCCAGAATCGACGGTTGAAATATCGAAATTTTTGAAAATTCGATAAATTAGGCATTTCGTACCGATTTTTTCGAAAATGTCGCTTCGCGACCATCAACAGCCTATATTTTTGGAATCAGCTCGTCGAGATCTACGTCCCTGAATTTTTTCAGAATTTTTAAACGACTTTTTCAAAAGTGAAAATTTTCCAATGGTCCCCCCTTCTTCAAATTTCGCCGAAATTTTGACATTTTCGAAACCTAACTGAGTACATTTTCTTGTAGATTTCGAGCTCTAGAACTCACTTCCGGCCTCGATTCTTTGATAGCTGCAACCGTTTTTCCAGAATCGACGGTTGAAATATCGAAATTTTTGAAAATTCGATAAATTAGGCATTTAGTACCGATTTTTTCGAAAATGTTGCCCCGCGACAATCAACAGCCTATATTTTTGGAATCAGCACGTCGAGATCTACGTCCCTGAATTTTTTCAGAATTTTTAAACGACTTTTTCAAAAGTGAAAATTTTCCAATGGTCCCCCCTTCTTCAAATTTCGCCGAAATTTTGACATTTTCGAAACCTAACTGAGTACATTTTCTTGTAGATTTCGAGCTCTAGAACTCACTTCCGGCCTCGATTTTTTGATAGATGCAACAGTTTTTCCAGAATCGACGGTTGAAATATCGAAATTTTTGCAAATTCGATAAATTAGGCATTTCGTACCGATTTTTTCGAAAATGTCGCTCCGCGACCATCAACAGCCTATATTTTTGGAATCAGTACGTCGAGATCTACGTCCCTGAATTTTTTCAGAATTTTTAAACGACTTTTTCAAAAGTGAAAATTTTCCAATGGTCCCCCCTTCTTCAAATTTCGCCGAAATTTTGACATTTTCGAAACCTAACTGAGTACATTTTCTTGTAGATTTCGAGCTCTAGAACTCACTTCGGGCCTCGATTTTTTGATAGATGCAACCGTTTTTCCAGAATCGACGGTTGAAATATCGAAATTTTTGAAAATTTGATAAATTAGGCATTTCGTACCGATTTTTTCGAAAATGTCGCTCCATGACCATCAAGAGCCTATATTTTTGGAATAAGCACGTCGAGATCTACGTCCCTGAATTTTTTCAGAATTTTTAAACGACTTTTTCAAAAGTGAAAATTTTCCAATGGTCCCCCCTTCTTCAAATTTCGCCGAAATTTTGACATTTTCGAAACCTAACTGAGTACATTTTCTTGTAGATTTCGAGCTCTAGAACTCACTTCCGGCCTCGATTCTTTGATAGCTGCAACCGTTTTTCCAGAATCGACGATTGAAATATCGAAATTTTTGAAAATTCGATAAATGAGGCATTTAGTACCGATTTTTTCGAAAATGTCGCTCCGCGACCATCAACAGCCTATATTTTTGGAATCAGCACGTCGAGATCTACGTCCCTGAATTTTTTCAGAATTTTTAAACGACTTTTTCAAAAGTGAAAATTTTCCAATGGTCCCCCCTTCTTCAAATTTCGCCGAAATTTTGACATTTTCGAAACCTAACTGAGTACATTTTCTTGTAGATTTCGAGCTCTAGAACTCACATCCGGCCTCGATTCTTTGATAGCTGCAACCGTTTTTCCAGAATCGACGGTTGAAATATCGAAATTTTTGAAAATTCGATAAATTAGGCATTTCGTACCGATTTTTTCGAAAATGTCGCTCCGCGACCATCAACAGCCTATATTTTTGGAATCAGCACGTCGAGATCTACGTCCCTGAATTTTTTCAGAATTTTTAAACGACTTTTTCAAAAGTGAAAATTTTCCAATGGTCCCCCCTTCTTCAAATTTCGGCCAAATTTTGACATTTTCGAAACCTAACTGAGTACATTTTCTTGTAGATTTCGAGCTCTAGAACTCACTTCCGGCCTCGATTCTTTGATAGCTGCAACCGTTTTTCCAGAATCGACGGTTGAAATATCGAAATTTTTGAAAATTCGATAAATTAGGCATTTCGTACCGATTTTTTCGAAAATGTCGCTCCGCGACCATCAACAGCCTATACTTTTGGAATCAGCACGTCGAGATCTACGTCCCTGAATTTTTTCAGAATATTTAAACGACTTTTTCAAAAGTGAAAATTTTCCAATTTCTTCAAATTTCGCCGAAATTTTGACATTTTCGAAACCTAACTGAGTACATTTTCTTGTAGATTTCGAGCTCTAGAACTCACTTCCGGCCTCGATTCTTTGATAGTGCAACCGTTTTTCCAGAATCGACGGTTGAAATATCGAAATTTTTGAAAATTCGATAAATTAGGCATTTCGTACCGATTTTTTCGAAAATGTCGCTCCGCGACCATCAACAGCCTATATTTTTGGAATCAGCACGTCGAGATCTACGTCCCTGAATTTTTTCAGAATTTTTAAACGACTTTTTCAAAAGTGAAAATTTTCCAATGGTCCCCCCTTCTTCAAATTTCGCCGAAATTTTGACATTTTCGAAACCTAACTGAGTACATTTTCTTGTAGGTTTCGAGCTCTAGAACTCACTTCCGGCCTCGATTCTTTGATAGCTGCAACCGTTTTTCCAGAATCGACGGTTGAAATATCGAAATTTTTGAAAATTCGATAAATTAGGCATTTCGTACCGATTTTTTCGAAAATGTCGCTCCGCGACCATCAACAGCCTATATTTTTGGAATCAGCACGTCGAGATCTATGTCCCTGAATTTTTTCAGAATTTTTAAACGACTTTTTCAAAAGTGAAAATTTTCCAATGGTCCCCCCTTCTTCAAATTTCGCCGAAATTTTGACATTTTCGAAACCTAACTGAGTACATTTTCTTGTAGATTTCGAGCTCTAGAACTCACTTCCGGCCTCGATTCTTTGATAGCTGCAACCGTTTTTCAAGAATCGACGGTTGAAATATCGAAATTTTTGAAAATTCGATAAATTAGGCATTTCGTACCGATTTTTTCGAAAATGTCGCTCCGCGACCATCAACAGCCTATATTTTTGGAATCAGCACGTCGAGATCTACGTCCCTGAATTTTTTCAGAATTTTTAAACGACTTTTTCAAAAGTGAAAATTTTCCAATGGTCCCCCCTTCTTCAAATTTAGCCGAAATTTTGACATTTTCGAAACCTAACTTAGTACATTTTCTTGTAGATTTCGAGCTCTAGAACTCACTTCCGGCCACGATTCTTTGATAGCTGCAACCGTTTTTCCAGAATCGACAGTTGAAATATCGAAATTTTTGAAAATTCGATAAATTAGGCATTTCGTACCGATTTTTTCGAAAATGTCGCTCCGCGACCATCAACAGCCTATATTTTTGGAATCAGCACGTCGAGATCTACGTCCCTGAATTTTTTCAGAATTTTTAAACGACTTTTTCAAAAGTGAAAATTTTTCAATGGTCCCCCTCTTCTTCAAATTTCGGCCAAATTTTGACATTTTCGAAACCTAACTGAGTACATTTTCTTGTAGATTTCGAGCTCTAGAACTCACATCCGGCCTCGATTCTTTGATAGCTGCAACCGTTTTTCCAGAATCGACGGTTGAAATATCGAAATTTTTGAAAATTCGATAAATTAGGCATTTCGTACCGATTTTTTCGAAAATGTCGCTCCGCGACCATCAACAGCCTATATTTTTGGAATCAGCACGTCGAGATCTACGTCCCTGAATTTTTTCAGAATTTTTAAACGACTTTTTCAAAAGTGAAAATTTTCCAATGGTCCCCCCTTCTTCAAATTTCGGCCAAATTTTGACATTTTCGAAACCTAACTGAGTACATTTTCTTGTAGATTTCGAGCTCTAGAACTCACTTCCGGCCTCGATTCTTTGATAGCTGCAACCGTTTTTCCAGAATCGACGGTTGAAATATCGAAATTTTTGAAAATTCGATAAATTAGGCATTTCGTACCGATTTTTTCGAAAATGTCGCTCCGCGACCATCAACAGCCTATACTTTTGGAATCAGCACGTCGAGATCTACGTCCCTGAATTTTTTCAGAATATTTAAACGACTTTTTCAAAAGTGAAAATTTTCCAATTTCTTCAAATTTCGCCGAAATTTTGACATTTTCGAAACCTAACTGAGTACATTTTCTTGTAGATTTCGAGCTCTAGAACTCACTTCCGGCCTCGATTCTTTGATAGTGCAACCGTTTTTCCAGAATCGACGGTTGAAATATCGAAATTTTTGAAAATTCGATAAATTAGGCATTTCGTACCGATTTTTTCGAAAATGTCGCTCCGCGACCATCAACAGCCTATATTTTTGGAATCAGCACGTCGAGATCTACGTCCCTGAATTTTTTCAGAATTTTTAAACGACTTTTTCAAAAGTGAAAATTTTCCAATGGTCCCCCCTTCTTCAAATTTCGCCGAAATTTTGACATTTTCGAAACCTAACTGAGTACATTTTCTTGTAGGTTTCGAGCTCTAGAACTCACTTCCGGCCTCGATTCTTTGATAGCTGCAACCGTTTTTCCAGAATCGACGGTTGAAATATCGAAATTTTTGAAAATTCGATAAATTAGGCATTTCGTACCGATTTTTTCGAAAATGTCGCTCCGCGACCATCAACAGCCTATATTTTTGGAATCAGCACGTCGAGATCTATGTCCCTGAATTTTTTCAGAATTTTTAAACGACTTTTTCAAAAGTGAAAATTTTCCAATGGTCCCCCCTTCTTCAAATTTCGCCGAAATTTTGACATTTTCGAAACCTAACTGAGTACATTTTCTTGTAGATTTCGAGCTCTAGAACTCACTTCCGGCCTCGATTCTTTGATAGCTGCAACCGTTTTTCCAGAATCGACGGTTGAAATATCGAAATTTTTGAAAATTCGATAAATTAGGCATTTCGTACCGATTTTTTCGAAAATGTCGCTCCGCGACCATCAACAGCCTATATTTTTGGAATTAGCACGTCGAGATCTACGCCCCTGAATTTTTTCAGAATTTTTAAACGTCTTTTTCAAAAGTGAAAATTTTCCAATGGTCCCCCCTTCTTCAAATTTCGGCCAAATTTTGACATTTTCGAAACCTAACTGAGTACATTTCCTTGTAGATTTCGAGCTCTAGAACTCACTTCCGGCCTCGATTCTTTGATAGCTGCAACCGTTTTTCCAGAATCGACGGTTGAAAAATCGAAATTTTTGAAAATTCGATAAATTAGGCATTTCGTACCGATTTTTTCGAAAATGTCGCTCCGCGACCATCAACAGCCTATATTTTTGGAATCAGCACGTCGAGATCTACGTCCCTGAATTTTTTCAGAATTTTTAAACGACTTTTTCAAAAGTGAAAATTTTCCCCTTCTTCAAATTTCGCCGAAATTTTGACATTTTCGAAACCTAACTGAGTACATTTTCTTGTAGATTTCGAGCTCTAGAACTCACTTCCGGCCTCGATTCTTTGATAGCTGCAACCGTTTTTCCAGAATCGACGGTTGAAATATCGAAATTTTTGAAAATTCGATAAATTAGGCATTTAGTACCGATTTTTTCGAAAATGTCGCTCCGCGACCATCAACAGCCTATATTTTTGGAATCAGCACGCCGAGATCTACTTCCCTGAATTTTTTCAGAATTTTTAAACGACTTTTTCAAAAGTGAAAATTTTCCAATGGTCCCCCCTTCTTCAAATTTCGCCGAAATTTTGACATTTTCGAAACCTGACTGAGTACATTTTCTTGTAGATTTCGAGCTCTAGAACTCACTTCCGGCCTCGATTTTTTGATAGCTGCAACCGTTTTTCTAAAATCGACGGTTGAAATATCTAAATTTTTGAAAATTCGATAAATTAGGCATTTCGTACCGATTTTTTCGAAAATGTCGCTCCGCGACCATCAACAGCCTATATTTTTGGAATCAGCACGTCGAGATCTATGTCCCTGAATTTCTTCAGAATTTTTAAACGACTTTTTCAAAAGTGAAAATTTTCCAATGGTCCCCCCTTCATCAAATTTCGCCGAAATTTTGACATTTTCGAAACCTAACTGAGTACATTTTCTTGTAGATTTCGAGCTCTAGAACTCACTTCCGGCCTCGATTCTTTGATAGCTGCAACCGTTTTTCCAGAATCGACGGTTGAAATATCGAAATTTTTGAAAATTCGATAAATTAGGCATTTCGTACCGATTTTTTCGAAAATGTCGCTCCGCAACCATCAACAGCCTATATTTTTGGAATCAGCACGTCGAGATCTACGTCCCTGAATTTTTTCAGAATTTTTAAACGACTTTTTCAAAAGTGAAAATTTTCCAATGGTCCACCCTTCTTCAAATTTCGGCCAAATTTTGACATTTTCGAAACCTAACTGAGTACATTTTCTTGTAGATTTCGAGCTCTAGAACTCACTTCCGGCCTCGATTCTTTGATAGCTGCAACCGTTTTTCCAGAATCTACGGTTGAAATATCGAAATTTTTGAAAATTCGATAAATTAGGCATTTAGTACCGATTTTTTCGAAAATGTCGCTCCGCGACCATCAACAGCCTATAGTTTTGGAATCAGCACGTCGAGATCCACGTCCCTGAATTTTTTCAGAATTTTTAAACGACTTTTTCTAAAGTGAAAATTTTCCAATGGTCCCCCCTTCTTCAAATTTCGCCGAAATTTTGACATTTTCGAAACCTAACTGAGTACATTTTCTTGTAGATTTCGAGCTCTAGAACTCACTTCCGGCCTCGATTCTTTGATAGCTGCAACCGTTTTTCCAGAATCGACGATTGAAATATCGAAATTTTTGAAAATTCGATAAATTAGGCATTTCGTACCGATTTTTTCGAAAATGTCGCTCCGCGACCACCAACAGCCTGTATTTTTGGAATCAGCACGTCGAGATCTACGTCCCTGAATTTTTTCAGAATTTTTAAACGACTTTTTCAAAAGTGAAAATTTTCCAATGGTCCCCCCTTCTTCAAATTTCGCCGAAATTTTGACATTTTCGAAACCTAACTGAGTACATTTTCTTGTAGATTTCGAGCTCTAGAACTCACTTCCGGCCTCGATTCTTTGATAGCTGCAACCGTTTTTCCAGAATCGACGGTTGAAATATCGAAATTTTTGAAAATTCGATAAATTAGGCATTTCGTACCGATTTTTTCGAAAATGTCGCTCCGCGACCATCAACAGCCTATATTTTTGGAATTAGCACGTCGAGATCTACGCCCCTGAATTTTTTCAGAATTTTTAAACGTCTTTTTCAAAAGTGAAAATTTTCCAATGGTCCCCCCTTCTTCAAATTTCGGCCAAATTTTGACATTTTCGAAACCTAACTGAGTACATTTCCTTGTAGATTTCGAGCTCTAGAACTCACTTCCGGCCTCGATTCTTTGATAGCTGCAACCGTTTTTCCAGAATCGACGGTTGAAATATCGAAATTTTTGAAAATTCGATAAATTAGGCATTTCGTACCGATTTTTTCGAAAATGTCGCTCCGCGACCATCAACAGCCTATATTTTTGGAATCAGCACGTCGAGATCTACGTCCCTGAATTTTTTCAGAATTTTTAAACGACTTTTTCAAAAGTGAAAATTTTCCAATGGTCCCCCCTTCTTCAAATTTCGCCGAAATTTTGACATTTTCGAAACCTAACTGAGTACATTTTCTTGTAGATTTCGAGCTCTAGAACTCACTTCCGGCCTCGATTCTTTGATAGCTGCAACCGTTTTTCCAGAATCGACGGTTGAAATATCGAAATTTTTGAAAATTCGATAAATTAGGCATTTAGTACCGATTTTTTCGAAAATGTCGCTCCGCGACCATCAACAGCCTATATTTTTGGAATCAGCACGCCGAGATCTACTTCCCTGAATTTTTTCAGAATTTTTAAACGACTTTTTCAAAAGTGAAAATTTTCCAATGGTCCCCCCTTCTTCAAATTTCGCCGAAATTTTGACATTTTCGAAACCTGACTGAGTACATTTTCTTGTAGATTTCGAGCTCTAGAACTCACTTCCGGCCTCGATTCTTTGATAGCTGCAACCGTTTTTCCAGAATCTACGGTTGAAATATCGAAATTTTTGAAAATTCGATAAATTAGGCATTTAGTACCGATTTTTTCGAAAATGTCGCTCCGCGACCATCAACAGCCTATAGTTTTGGAATCAGCACGTCGAGATCCACGTCCCTGAATTTTTTCAGAATTTTTAAACGACTTTTTCTAAAGTGAAAATTTTCCAATGGTCCCCCCTTCTTCAAATTTCGCCGAAATTTTGACATTTTCGAAACCTAACTGAGTACATTTTCTTGTAGATTTCGAGCTCTAGAACTCACTTCCGGCCTCGATTCTTTGATAGCTGCAACCGTTTTTCCAGAATCGACGGTTGAAATATCGAAATTTTTGAAAATTCGATAAATTAGGCATTTCGTACCGATTTTTTCGAAAATGTCGCTCCATGACCATCAAGAGCCTATATTTTTGGAATAAGCACGTCGAGATCTACGTCCCTGAATTTTTTCAGAATTTTTAAACGACTTTTTCAAAAGTGAAAATTTTCCAATGGTCCCCCCTTCTTCAAATTTCGCCGAAATTTTGACATTTTCGAAACCTAACTGAGTACATTTTCTTGTAGATTTCGAGCTCTAGAACTCACTTCCGGCCTCGATTCTTTGATAGCTGCAACCGTTTTTCCAGAATCGACGATTGAAATATCGAAATTTTTGAAAATTCGATAAATGAGGCATTTAGTACCGATTTTTTCGAAAATGTCGCTCCGCGACCATCAACAGCCTATATTTTTGGAATCAGCACGTGGAGATCTACTTCCCTGAATTTTTTCAGAATTTTTAAACGACTTTTTAAAAAGTGAAAATTTTCCAATGGTCCCCCCTTCTTCAAATTTCGCCGAAATTTTGACATTTTCGAAACCTAACTGAGTACATTTTCTTGTAGATTTCGAGCTTTAGAACTCACTTCCGGCCTCGATTCTTTGATAGCTGCAACCGTTTTTCCAGAATCGACGGTTGAAATATCGAAATTTTTGAAAATTCGATAAATTAGGCATTTCGTACCGATTTTTTCGAAAATGTCGCTCCGCGACCATCAACAGCCTATATTTTTGGAATCAGCACGTCGAGATCTATGTCCCTGAATTTTTTTAGAATTTTTAAACGACTTTTTCAAAAGTGAAAATTTTCCAATGGTCCCCCCTTCTTCAAATTTCGGCCAAATTTTGACATTTTCGAAACCTAACTGAGTACATTTTCTTGTAGATTTCGAGCTCTAGAACTCACTTCCGGCCTCGATTCTTTGATAGCTGCAACCGTTTTTCCAGAATCTACGGTTGAAATTTCGAAATTTTTGAAAATTCGATAAATTAGGCATTTAGTACCGATTTTTTCGAAAATGTCCCTCCGCGACCATCAACAGCCTATATTTTTGGAATCAGCACGTCGAGATCTACGTCCCTGAATTTTTTCAGAATTTTTAAACGACTTTTTCAAAAGTGAAAATTTTTGAATGGTCCCCCCTTCTTCAAATTTCGCCGAAATTTTGACATTTTCGAAACCTAACTGAGTACATTTTCTTGTAGATTTCGAGCTCTAGAACTCACTTCCGGCCTCGATTTTTTGATAGATGCAACCGTTTTTCCAGAATCGACGGTTGAAATATCGAAATTTTTGAAAATTCGATAAATTAGGCATTTCGTACCGATTTTTTCGAAAATGTCGCTTCGCGACCATCAACAGCCTATATTTTTGGAATCAGCTCGTCGAGATCTACGTCCCTGAATTTTTTCAGAATTTTTAAACGACTTTTTCAAAAGTGAAAATTTTCCAATGGTCCCCCCTTCTTCAAATTTCGCCGAAATTTTGACATTTTCGAAACCTAACTGAGTACATTTTCTTGTAGATTTCGAGCTCTAGAACTCACTTCCGGCCTCGATTCTTTGATAGCTGCAACCGTTTTTCCAGAATCGACGGTTGAAATATCGAAATTTTTGAAAATTCGATAAATTAGGCATTTAGTACCGATTTTTTCGAAAATGTTGCCCCGCGACCATCAACAGCCTATATTTTTGGAATCAGCACGTCGAGATCTACGTCCCTGAATTTTTTCAGAATTTTTAAACGACTTTTTCAAAAGTGAAAATTTTCCAATGGTCCCCCCTTCTTCAAATTTCGCCGAAATTTTGACATTTTCGAAACCTAACTGAGTACATTTTCTTGTAGATTTCGAGCTCTAGAACTCACTTCCGGCCTCGATTTTTTGATAGATGCAACAGTTTTTCCAGAATCGACGGTTGAAATATCGAAATTTTTGAAAATTCGATAAATTAGGCATTTCGTACCGATTTTTTCGAAAATGTCGCTCCGCGACCATCAACAGCCTATATTTTTGGAATCAGTACGTCGAGATCTACGTCCCTGAATTTTTTCAGAATTTTTAAACGACTTTTTCAAAAGTGAAAATTTTCCAATGGTCCCCCCTTCTTCAAATTTCGCCGAAATTTTGACATTTTCGAAACCTAACTGAGTACATTTTCTTGTAGATTTCGAGCTCTAGAACTCACTTCCGGCCTCGATTTTTTGATAGATGCAACCGTTTTTCCAGAATCGACGGTTGAAATATCGAAATTTTTGAAAATTTGATAAATTAGGCATTTCGTACCGATTTTTTCGAAAATGTCGCTCCATGACCATCAAGAGCCTATATTTTTGGAATAAGCACGTCGAGATCTACGTCCCTGAATTTTTTCAGAATTTTTAAACGACTTTTTCAAAAGTGAAAATTTTCCAATGGTCCCCCCTTCTTCAAATTTCGCCGAAATTTTGACATTTTCGAAACCTAACTGAGTACATTTTCTTGTAGATTTCGAGCTCTAGAACTCACTTCCGGCCTCGATTCTTTGATAGCTGCAACCGTTTTTCCAGAATCGACGATTGAAATATCGAAATTTTTGAAAATTCGATAAATGAGGCATTTAGTACCGATTTTTTCGAAAATGTCGCTCCGCGACCATCAACAGCCTATATTTTTGGAATCAGCACGTCGAGATCTATGTCCCTGAATTTTTTCAGAATTTTTAAACGACTTTTTCAAAAGTGAAAATTTTCCAATGGTCCCCCCTTCTTCAAATTTCGCCGAAATTTTGACATTTTCGAAACCTAACTGAGTACATTTTCTTGTAGATTTCGAGCTCTAGAACTCACTTCCGGCCTCGATTCTTTGATAGCTGCAACCGTTTTTCCAGAATCGACGGTTGAAATATCGAAATTTTTGAAAATTCGATAAATTAGGCATTTCGTACCGATTTTTTCGAAAATGTCGCTCCGCGACCATCAACAGCCTATATTTTTGGAATTAGCACGTCGAGATCTACGCCCCTGAATTTTTTCAGAATTTTTAAACGTCTTTTTCAAAAGTGAAAATTTTCCAATGGTCCCCCCTTCTTCAAATTTCGGCCAAATTTTGACATTTTCGAAACCTAACTGAGTACATTTCCTTGTAGATTTCGAGCTCTAGAACTCACTTCCGGCCTCGATTCTTTGATAGCTGCAACCGTTTTTCCAGAATCGACGGTTGAAATATCGAAATTTTTGAAAATTCGATAAATTAGGCATTTCGTACCGATTTTTTCGAAAATGTCGCTCCGCGACCATCAACAGCCTATATTTTTGGAATCAGCACGTCGAGATCTACGTCCCTGAATTTTTTCAGAATTTTTAAACGACTTTTTCAAAAGTGAAAATTTTCCAATGGTCCCCCCTTCTTCAAATTTCGCCGAAATTTTGACATTTTCGAAACCTAACTGAGTACATTTTCTTGTAGATTTCGAGCTCTAGAACTCACTTCCGGCCTCGATTCTTTGATAGCTGCAACCGTTTTTCCAGAATCGACGGTTGAAATATCGAAATTTTTGAAAATTCGATAAATTAGGCATTTAGTACCGATTTTTTCGAAAATGTCGCTCCGCGACCATCAACAGCCTATATTTTTGGAATCAGCACGCCGAGATCTACTTCCCTGAATTTTTTCAGAATTTTTAAACGACTTTTTCAAAAGTGAAAATTTTCCAATGGTCCCCCCTTCTTCAAATTTCGCCGAAATTTTGACATTTTCGAAACCTGACTGAGTACATTTTCTTGTAGATTTCGAGCTCTAGAACTCACTTCCGGCCTCGATTCTTTGATAGCTGCAACCGTTTTTCCAGAATCTACGGTTGAAATATCGAAATTTTTGAAAATTCGATAAATTAGGCATTTAGTACCGATTTTTTCGAAAATGTCGCTCCGCGACCATCAACAGCCTATAGTTTTGGAATCAGCACGTCGAGATCCACGTCCCTGAATTTTTTCAGAATTTTTAAACGACTTTTTCTAAAGTGAAAATTTTCCAATGGTCCCCCCTTCTTCAAATTTCGCCGAAATTTTGACATTTTCGAAACCTAACTGAGTACATTTTCTTGTAGATTTCGAGCTCTAGAACTCACTTCCGGCCTCGATTCTTTGATAGCTGCAACCGTTTTTCCAGAATCGACGGTTGAAATATCGAAATTTTTGAAAATTCGATAAATTAGGCATTTCGTACCGATTTTTTCGAAAATGTCGCTCCATGACCATCAAGAGCCTATATTTTTGGAATAAGCACGTCGAGATCTACGTCCCTGAATTTTTTCAGAATTTTTAAACGACTTTTTCAAAAGTGAAAATTTTCCAATGGTCCCCCCTTCTTCAAATTTCGCCGAAATTTTGACATTTTCGAAACCTAACTGAGTACATTTTCTTGTAGATTTCGAGCTCTAGAACTCACTTCCGGCCTCGATTCTTTGATAGCTGCAACCGTTTTTCCAGAATCGACGATTGAAATATCGAAATTTTTGAAAATTCGATAAATGAGGCATTTAGTACCGATTTTTTCGAAAATGTCGCTCCGCGACCATCAACAGCCTATATTTTTGGAATCAGCACGTGGAGATCTACTTCCCTGAATTTTTTCAGAATTTTTAAACGACTTTTTAAAAAGTGAAAATTTTCCAATGGTCCCCCCTTCTTCAAATTTCGCCGAAATTTTGACATTTTCGAAACCTAACTGAGTACATTTTCTTGTAGATTTCGAGCTTTAGAACTCACTTCCGGCCTCGATTCTTTGATAGCTGCAACCGTTTTTCCAGAATCGACGGTTGAAATATCGAAATTTTTGAAAATTCGATAAATTAGGCATTTCGTACCGATTTTTTCGAAAATGTCGCTCCGCGACCATCAACAGCCTATATTTTTGGAATCAGCACGTCGAGATCTATGTCCCTGAATTTTTTTAGAATTTTTAAACGACTTTTTCAAAAGTGAAAATTTTCCAATGGTCCCCCCTTCTTCAAATTTCGGCCAAATTTTGACATTTTCGAAACCTAACTGAGTACATTTTCTTGTAGATTTCGAGCTCTAGAACTCACTTCCGGCCTCGATTCTTTGATAGCTGCAACCGTTTTTCCAGAATCTACGGTTGAAATTTCGAAATTTTTGAAAATTCGATAAATTAGGCATTTAGTACCGATTTTTTCGAAAATGTCCCTCCGCGACCATCAACAGCCTATATTTTTGGAATCAGCACGTCGAGATCTACGTCCCTGAATTTTTTCAGAATTTTTAAACGACTTTTTCAAAAGTGAAAATTTTTGAATGGTCCCCCCTTCTTCAAATTTCGCCGAAATTTTGACATTTTCGAAACCTAACTGAGTACATTTTCTTGTAGATTTCGAGCTCTAGAACTCACTTCCGGCCTCGATTTTTTGATAGATGCAACCGTTTTTCCAGAATCGACGGTTGAAATATCGAAATTTTTGAAAATTCGATAAATTAGGCATTTCGTACCGATTTTTTCGAAAATGTCGCTTCGCGACCATCAACAGCCTATATTTTTGGAATCAGCTCGTCGAGATCTACGTCCCTGAATTTTTTCAGAATTTTTAAACGACTTTTTCAAAAGTGAAAATTTTCCAATGGTCCCCCCTTCTTCAAATTTCGCCGAAATTTTGACATTTTCGAAACCTAACTGAGTACATTTTCTTGTAGATTTCGAGCTCTAGAACTCACTTCCGGCCTCGATTCTTTGATAGCTGCAACCGTTTTTCCAGAATCGACGGTTGAAATATCGAAATTTTTGAAAATTCGATAAATTAGGCATTTAGTACCGATTTTTTCGAAAATGTTGCCCCGCGACCATCAACAGCCTATATTTTTGGAATCAGCACGTCGAGATCTACGTCCCTGAATTTTTTCAGAATTTTTAAACGACTTTTTCAAAAGTGAAAATTTTCCAATGGTCCCCCCTTCTTCAAATTTCGCCGAAATTTTGACATTTTCGAAACCTAACTGAGTACATTTTCTTGTAGATTTCGAGCTCTAGAACTCACTTCCGGCCTCGATTTTTTGATAGATGCAACAGTTTTTCCAGAATCGACGGTTGAAATATCGAAATTTTTGAAAATTCGATAAATTAGGCATTTCGTACCGATTTTTTCGAAAATGTCGCTCCGCGACCATCAACAGCCTATATTTTTGGAATCAGTACGTCGAGATCTACGTCCCTGAATTTTTTCAGAATTTTTAAACGACTTTTTCAAAAGTGAAAATTTTCCAATGGTCCCCCCTTCTTCAAATTTCGCCGAAATTTTGACATTTTCGAAACCTAACTGAGTACATTTTCTTGTAGATTTCGAGCTCTAGAACTCACTTCCGGCCTCGATTTTTTGATAGATGCAACCGTTTTTCCAGAATCGACGGTTGAAATATCGAAATTTTTGAAAATTTGATAAATTAGGCATTTCGTACCGATTTTTTCGAAAATGTCGCTCCATGACCATCAAGAGCCTATATTTTTGGAATAAGCACGTCGAGATCTACGTCCCTGAATTTTTTCAGAATTTTTAAACGACTTTTTCAAAAGTGAAAATTTTCCAATGGTCCCCCCTTCTTCAAATTTCGCCGAAATTTTGACATTTTCGAAACCTAACTGAGTACATTTTCTTGTAGATTTCGAGCTCTAGAACTCACTTCCGGCCTCGATTCTTTGATAGCTGCAACCGTTTTTCCAGAATCGACGATTGAAATATCGAAATTTTTGAAAATTCGATAAATGAGGCATTTAGTACCGATTTTTTCGAAAATGTCGCTCCGCGACCATCAACAGCCTATATTTTTGGAATCAGCACGTCGAGATCTATGTCCCTGAATTTTTTCAGAATTTTTAAACGACTTTTTCAAAAGTGAAAATTTTCCAATGGTCCCCCCTTCTTCAAATTTCGCCGAAATTTTGACATTTTCGAAACCTAACTGAGTACATTTTCTTGTAGATTTCGAGCTCTAGAACTCACTTCCGGCCTCGATTCTTTGATAGCTGCAACCGTTTTTCCAGAATCGACGGTTGAAATATCGAAATTTTTGAAAATTCGATAAATTAGGCATTTCGTACCGATTTTTTCGAAAATGTCGCTCCGCGACCATCAACAGCCTATATTTTTGGAATTAGCACGTCGAGATCTACGCCCCTGAATTTTTTCAGAATTTTTAAACGTCTTTTTCAAAAGTGAAAATTTTCCAATGGTCCCCCCTTCTTCAAATTTCGGCCAAATTTTGACATTTTCGAAACCTAACTGAGTACATTTCCTTGTAGATTTCGAGCTCTAGAACTCACTTCCGGCCTCGATTCTTTGATAGCTGCAACCGTTTTTCCAGAATCGACGGTTGAAATATCGAAATTTTTGAAAATTCGATAAATTAGGCATTTCGTACCGATTTTTTCGAAAATGTCGCTCCGCGACCATCAACAGCCTATATTTTTGGAATCAGCACGTCGAGATCTACGTCCCTGAATTTTTTCAGAATTTTTAAACGACTTTTTCAAAAGTGAAAATTTTCCAATGGTCCCCCCTTCTTCAAATTTCGCCGAAATTTTGACATTTTCGAAACCTAACTGAGTACATTTTCTTGTAGATTTCGAGCTCTAGAACTCACTTCCGGCCTCGATTCTTTGATAGCTGCAACCGTTTTTCCAGAATCGACGGTTGAAATATCGAAATTTTTGAAAATTCGATAAATTAGGCATTTAGTACCGATTTTTTCGAAAATGTCGCTCCGCGACCATCAACAGCCTATATTTTTGGAATCAGCACGCCGAGATCTACTTCCCTGAATTTTTTCAGAATTTTTAAACGACTTTTTCAAAAGTGAAAATTTTCCAATGGTCCCCCCTTCTTCAAATTTCGCCGAAATTTTGACATTTTCGAAACCTGACTGAGTACATTTTCTTGTAGATTTCGAGCTCTAGAACTCACTTCCGGCCTCGATTCTTTGATAGCTGCAACCGTTTTTCCAGAATCTACGGTTGAAATATCGAAATTTTTGAAAATTCGATAAATTAGGCATTTAGTACCGATTTTTTCGAAAATGTCGCTCCGCGACCATCAACAGCCTATAGTTTTGGAATCAGCACGTCGAGATCCACGTCCCTGAATTTTTTCAGAATTTTTAAACGACTTTTTCTAAAGTGAAAATTTTCCAATGGTCCCCCCTTCTTCAAATTTCGCCGAAATTTTGACATTTTCGAAACCTAACTGAGTACATTTTCTTGTAGATTTCGAGCTCTAGAACTCACTTCCGGCCTCGATTCTTTGATAGCTGCAACCGTTTTTCCAGAATCGACGGTTGAAATATCGAAATTTTTGAAAATTCGATAAATTAGGCATTTCGTACCGATTTTTTCGAAAATGTCGCTCCATGACCATCAAGAGCCTATATTTTTGGAATAAGCACGTCGAGATCTACGTCCCTGAATTTTTTCAGAATTTTTAAACGACTTTTTCAAAAGTGAAAATTTTCCAATGGTCCCCCCTTCTTCAAATTTCGCCGAAATTTTGACATTTTCGAAACCTAACTGAGTACATTTTCTTGTAGATTTCGAGCTCTAGAACTCACTTCCGGCCTCGATTCTTTGATAGCTGCAACCGTTTTTCCAGAATCGACGATTGAAATATCGAAATTTTTGAAAATTCGATAAATGAGGCATTTAGTACCGATTTTTTCGAAAATGTCGCTCCGCGACCATCAACAGCCTATATTTTTGGAATCAGCACGTGGAGATCTACTTCCCTGAATTTTTTCAGAATTTTTAAACGACTTTTTAAAAAGTGAAAATTTTCCAATGGTCCCCCCTTCTTCAAATTTCGCCGAAATTTTGACATTTTCGAAACCTAACTGAGTACATTTTCTTGTAGATTTCGAGCTTTAGAACTCACTTCCGGCCTCGATTCTTTGATAGCTGCAACCGTTTTTCCAGAATCGACGGTTGAAATATCGAAATTTTTGAAAATTCGATAAATTAGGCATTTCGTACCGATTTTTTCGAAAATGTCGCTCCGCGACCATCAACAGCCTATATTTTTGGAATCAGCACGTCGAGATCTATGTCCCTGAATTTTTTTAGAATTTTTAAACGACTTTTTCAAAAGTGAAAATTTTCCAATGGTCCCCCCTTCTTCAAATTTCGGCCAAATTTTGACATTTTCGAAACCTAACTGAGTACATTTTCTTGTAGATTTCGAGCTCTAGAACTCACTTCCGGCCTCGATTCTTTGATAGCTGCAACCGTTTTTCCAGAATCTACGGTTGAAATTTCGAAATTTTTGAAAATTCGATAAATTAGGCATTTAGTACCGATTTTTTCGAAAATGTCCCTCCGCGACCATCAACAGCCTATATTTTTGGAATCAGCACGTCGAGATCTACGTCCCTGAATTTTTTCAGAATTTTTAAACGACTTTTTCAAAAGTGAAAATTTTTGAATGGTCCCCCCTTCTTCAAATTTCGCCGAAATTTTGACATTTTCGAAACCTAACTGAGTACATTTTCTTGTAGATTTCGAGCTCTAGAACTCACTTCCGGCCTCGATTTTTTGATAGATGCAACCGTTTTTCCAGAATCGACGGTTGAAATATCGAAATTTTTGAAAATTCGATAAATTAGGCATTTCGTACCGATTTTTTCGAAAATGTCGCTCCGCGACCATCAACAGCCTATATTTTTGGAATCAGCTCGTCGAGATCTACGTCCCTGAATTTTTTCAGAATTTTTAAACGACTTTTTCAAAAGTGAAAATTTTCCAATGGTCCCCCCTTCTTCAAATTTCGCCGAAATTTTGACATTTTCGAAACCTAACTGAGTACATTTTCTTGTAGATTTCGAGCTCTAGAACTCACTTCCGGCCTCGATTCTTTGATAGCTGCAACCGTTTTTCCAGAATCGACGGTTGAAATATCGAAATTTTTGAAAATTCGATAAATTAGGCATTTAGTACCGATTTTTTCGAAAATGTTGCCCCGCGACCATCAACAGCCTATATTTTTGGAATCAGCACGTCGAGATCTACGTCCCTGAATTTTTTCAGAATTTTTAAACGACTTTTTCAAAAGTGAAAATTTTCCAATGGTCCCCCCTTCTTCAAATTTCGCCGAAATTTTGACATTTTCGAAACCTAACTGAGTACATTTTCTTGTAGATTTCGAGCTCTAGAACTCACTTCCGGCCTCGATTTTTTGATAGATGCAACAGTTTTTCCAGAATCGACGGTTGAAATATCGAAATTTTTGAAAATTCTATAAATTAGGCATTTCGTACCGATTTTTTCGAAAATGTCGCTCCGCGACCATCAACAGCCTATATTTTTGGAATCAGTACGTCGAGATCTACGTCCCTGAATTTTTTCAGAATTTTTAAACGACTTTTTCAAAAGTGAAAATTTTCCAATGGTCCCCCCTTCTTCAAATTTCGCCGAAATTTTGACATTTTCGAAACCTAACTGAGTACATTTTCTTGTAGATTTCGAGCTCTAGAACTCACTTCCGGCCTCGATTTTTTGATAGATGCAACCGTTTTTCCAGAATCGACGGTTGAAATATCGAAATTTTTGAAAATTTGATAAATTAGGCATTTCGTACCGATTTTTTCGAAAATGTCGCTCCATGACCATCAAGAGCCTATATTTTTGGAATAAGCACGTCGAGATCTACGTCCCTGAATTTTTTCAGAATTTTTAAACGACTTTTTCAAAAGTGAAAATTTTCCAATGGTCCCCCCTTCTTCAAATTTCGCCGAAATTTTGACATTTTCGAAACCTAACTGAGTACATTTTCTTGTAGATTTCGAGCTCTAGAACTCACTTCCGGCCTCGATTCTTTGATAGCTGCAACCGTTTTTCCAGAATCGACGATTGAAATATCGAAATTTTTGAAAATTCGATAAATGAGGCATTTAGTACCGATTTTTTCGAAAATGTCGCTCCGCGACCATCAACAGCCTATATTTTTGGAATCAGCACGTGGAGATCTACTTCCCTGAATTTTTTCAGATTTTTAAACGACTTTTTAAAAAGTGAAAATTTTCCAATGGTCCCCCCTTCTTCAAATTTCGGCCAAATTTTGACATTTTCGAAACCTAACTGAGTACATTTTCTTGTAGATTTCGAGCTCTAGAACTCACTTCCGGCCTCGATTCTTTGATAGCTGCAACCGTTTTTCCAGAATCTACGGTTGAAATTTCGAAATTTTTGAAAATTCGATAAATTAGGCATTTAGTACCGATTTTTTCGAAAATGTCCCTCCGCGACCATCAACAGCCTATATTTTTGGAATCAGCACGTCGAGATCTACGTCCCTGAATTTTTTCAGAATTTTTAAACGACTTTTTCAAAAGTGAAAATTTTTGAATGGTCCCCCCTTCTTCAAATTTCGCCGAAATTTTGACATTTTCGAAACCTAACTGAGTACATTTTCTTGTAGATTTCGAGCTCTAGAACTCACTTCCGGCCTCGATTTTTTGATAGATGCAACCGTTTTTCCAGAATCGACGGTTGAAATATCGAAATTTTTGAAAATTCGATAAATTAGGCATTTCGTACCGATTTTTTCGAAAATGTCGCTCCGCGACCATCAACAGCCTATATTTTTGGAATCAGCTCGTCGAGATCTACGTCCCTGAATTTTTTCAGAATTTTTAAACGACTTTTTCAAAAGTGAAAATTTTCCAATGGTCCCCCCTTCTTCAAATTTCGCCGAAATTTTGACATTTTCGAAACCTAACTGAGTACATTTTCTTGTAGATTTCGAGCTCTAGAACTCACTTCCGGCCTCGATTCTTTGATAGCTGCAACCGTTTTTCCAGAATCGACGGTTGAAATATCGAAATTTTTGAAAATTCGATAAATTAGGCATTTAGTACCGATTTTTTCGAAAATGTTGCCCCGCGACCATCAACAGCCTATATTTTTGGAATCAGCACGTCGAGATCTACGTCCCTGAATTTTTTCAGAATTTTTAAACGACTTTTTCAAAAGTGAAAATTTTCCAATGGTCCCCCCTTCTTCAAATTTCGCCGAAATTTTGACATTTTCGAAACCTAACTGAGTACATTTTCTTGTAGATTTCGAGCTCTAGAACTCACTTCCGGCCTCGATTTTTTGATAGATGCAACAGTTTTTCCAGAATCGACGGTTGAAATATCGAAATTTTTGAAAATTCGATAAATTAGGCATTTCGTACCGATTTTTTCGAAAATGTCGCTCCGCGACCATCAACAGCCTGTATTTTTGGAATCAGTACGTCGAGATCTACGTCCCTGAATTTTTTCAGAATTTTTAAACGACTTTTTCAAAAGTGAAAATTTTCCAATGGTCCCCCCTTCTTCAAATTTCGCCGAAATTTTGACATTTTCGAAACCTAACTGAGTACATTTTCTTGTAGATTTCGAGCTCTAGAACTCACTTCCGGCCTCGATTTTTTGATAGATGCAACCGTTTTTCCAGAATCGACGGTTGAAATATCGAAATTTTTGAAAATTTGATAAATTAGGCATTTCGTACCGATTTTTTCGAAAATGTCGCTCCGCGACCATCAACAGCCTATATTTTTGGAATCAGCTCGTCGAGATCTACGCCCTGAATTTTTTCAGAATTTTTAAACGACTTTTTCAAAAGTGAAAATTTTCCAATGGTCTCCCCTTCTTCAAATTTCGCCGAAATTTTGACATTTTCGAAACCTAACTGAGTACATTTTCTTGTAGATTTCGAGCTCTAGAACTCACTTCCGGCCTCGATTCTTTGATAGCTGCAACCGTTTTTCCAGAATCGACGGTTGAAATATCGAAATTTTTGAAAATTCGATAAATTAGGCATTTCGTACCGATTTTTTCGAAAATGTCGCTCCGCGACCATCAACAGCCTATATTTTTGGAATCAGCACGTCGAGATCTACGTCCCTGAATTTTTTCAGAATTTTTAAACGACTTTTTCGAAAGTGAAAATTTTCCAATGGTCCCCCCTTCTTCAAATTTCGCCGAAATTTTGACATTTTCGAAACCTAACTGAGTACATTTTCTTGTAGATTTCGAGCCCTAGAACTCACTTCCGGCCTCGATTCTTTGATAGCTGCAACCGTTTTCCCAGAATCGACGGTTGAAATATCGAAATTTTTGAAAATTCGATAAATTAGGCATTTCGTACCGATTTTTTCGAAAATGTCGCTCCGCGACCATCAACAGCCTATATTTTTGGAATCAGCACGTCTAGGTCTACGTCCCTGAATTTTTTCAGAATTTTTAAACGACTTTTTCAAAAGTGAAAATTTTCCAATGGTCCCCACTTCTTCAAATTTCGCCGAAATTTTGACATTTTCGAAACCTAACTGAGTACATTTTCTTGTAGATTTCGAGCTCCAGAACTCACTTCCGGTCTCGATTCTTTGATAGCTGCAACCGTTTTTCCAGAATCGACGGTTGAAATATCGAAATTTTTGAAAATTCGATAAATTAGGCATTTAGTACCGATTTTTTCGAAAATGTTGCCCCGCGACCATCAACAGCCTATATTTTTGGAATCAGCACGTCGAGATCTATGTCCCTGAATTTTTTCAGAATTTTTAAACGACTTTTTCGAAAGTGAAAATTTTCCAATGGTCCCCCCTTCTTCAAATTTCGCCGAAATTTTGACATTTTCGAAACCTAACTGAGTACATTTTCTTGTCGATTTCGAGCTCTAGACCTCACTTCCGGCCTCGATTCTTTGATAGCTGCAATCGTTTTTCCAGAATCGACGGTTGAATTATCGAAATTTTTCAAAATTCGATAAATTAGGCATTTAGTACCGATTTTTTCGAAAATGTCGCTCCGCGACCATCAACAGCCTATATTTTTGGAATCAGCACGTCGAGATCTACGTCCCTGAATTTTTTCAGAATTTTTAAACGACTTTTTCAAAAGTGAAAATTTTCCAATGGTCCCCCCTTCTTCAAATTTCGCCGAAATTTTGACATTTTCGAAACCTGAGTACATTTTCTTGTAGATTTCGAGCTCTAGAACTCACTTCCGGCCTCGATTCTTTGATAGCTGCAACCGTTTTTCCAGAGTCGACGGTTGAAATATCGAAATTTTTGAAAATTCGATAAATTAGGCATTTCGTACCGATTTTTTCGAAAATGTCGCTCCGCGACCATAAACAGCCTATATTTTTGGAATCAGCACGTCGAGATCTACGTCCCTGAATTTTTTCAGAATTTTTAAACGACTTTTTCAAAAGTGAAAATTTTCCAATGGTCCCCCCTTCTCCAAATTTCGCCGAAATTTTGACATTTTCGAAACCTAACTGAGTACATTTTCTTGTAGATTTCGAGCTCTAGAACTCACTTCCGGCCTCGATTCTTTGATAGTTGCAACCGTTTTTCCAGAATCGACGGTTGAAATATCGAAATTTTTGAAAATTCGATAAATTAGGCATTTCGTACCGATTTTTTCGAAAATGTCGCTCCGCGACCATCAACAGCCTATATTTTTGGAATCAGCACGTCGAGATCTACGTCCCTGAATTTTTTCAGAATTTTTAAACGACTTTTTCAAAAGTGAAAATTTTCCAATGGTCCCCCCTTCTTCAAATTTCGCCGAAATTTTGACATTTTCGAAACCTGAGTACATTTTCTTGTAGATTTCGAGCTCTAGAACTCACTTCCGGCCTCGATTCTTTGATAGCTGCAACCGTTTTTCCAGAGTCGACGGTTGAAATATCGAAATTTTTGAAAATTCGATAAATTAGGCATTTCGTACCGATTTTTTCGAAAATGTCGCTCCGCGACCATAAACAGCCTATATTTTTGGAATCAGCACGTCGAGATCTACGTCCCTGAATTTTTTCAGAATTTTTAAACGACTTTTTCAAAAGTGAAAATTTTCCAATGGTCCCCCCTTCTTCAAATTTCGGCCAAATTTTGACATTTTCGAAACCTAACTGAGTACATTTTTTTGTAGATTTCGAGCTCTAGAACTCACTTCCGGCCTCGATTCTTTGATAGCTGCAACCGTTTTTCCAGAATCGACGGTTGAAATATCGAAATTTTTGAAAATTCGATAAATTAGGCATTTCGTACCGATTTTTTCGAAAATGTCGCTCCGCGACCATCAACAGCCTATATTTTTGAAATCAGCACGTCGAGATCTACGTCCCTGAATTTTTTCAGAATTTTTAAACGACTTTTTCAAAAGTGAAAATTTTCCAATGGTCCCCCCTTCTTCAAATTTCGCCGAAATTTTGACATTTTCGAAACCTAACTGAGTACATTTTCTTGTCGATTTCGAGCTCTAGACCTCACTTCCGGCCTCGATTCTTTGATAGCTGCAATCGTTTTTCCAGAATCGACGGTTGAATTATCGAAATTTTTCAAAATTCGATAAATTAGGCATTTAGTACCGATTTTTTCGAAAATGTCGCTCCGCGACCATCAACAGCCTATATTTTTGGAATCAGCACGTCGAGATCTACGTCCCTGAATTTTTTCAGAATTTTTAAACGACTTTTTCAAAAGTGAAAATTTTCCAATGGTCCCCCCTTCTTCAAATTTCGCCGAAATTTTGACATTTTCGAAACCTGAGTACATTTTCTTGTAGATTTCGAGCTCTAGAACTCACTTCCGGCCTCGATTCTTTGATAGCTGCAACCGTTTTTCCAGAGTCGACGGTTGAAATATCGAAATTTTTGAAAATTCGATAAATTAGGCATTTCGTACCGATTTTTTCGAAAATGTCGCTCCGCGACCATAAACAGCCTATATTTTTGGAATCAGCACGTCGAGATCTACGTCCCTGAATTTTTTCAGAATTTTTAAACGACTTTTTCAAAAGTGAAAATTTTCCAATGGTCCCCCCTTCTCCAAATTTCGCCGAAATTTTGACATTTTCGAAACCTAACTGAGTACATTTTCTTGTAGATTTCGAGCTCTAGAACTCACTTCCGGCCTCGATTCTTTGATAGCTGCAACCGTTTTTCCAGAATCGACGGTTGAAATATCGAAATTTTTGAAAATTCGATAAATTAGGCATTTCGTACCGATTTTTTCGAAAATGTCGCTCCGCGACCATCAACAGCCTATATTTTTGGAATCAGCACGTCGAGATCTACGTCCCTGAATTTTTTCAGAATTTTTAAACGACTTTTTCAAAAGTGAAAATTTTCCAATGGTCCCCCCTTCTTCAAATTTCGCCGAAATTTTGACATTTTCGAAACCTAACTGAGTACATTTTCTTGTCGATTTCGAGCTCTAGACCTCACTTCCGGCCTCGATTCTTTGATAGCTGCAATCGTTTTTCCAGAATCGACGGTTGAATTATCGAAATTTTTGAAAATTCGATAAATTAGGCATTTAGTACCGATTTTTTCGAAAATGTCGCTCCGCGACCATCAACAGCCTATATTTTTGGAATCAGCACGTCGAGATCTACGTCCCTGAATTTTTTCAGAATTTTTAAACGACTTTTTCAAAAGTGAAAATTTTCCAATGGTCCCCCCTTCTTCAAATTTCGCCGAAATTTTGACATTTTCGAAACCTAACTGAGTACATTTTCTTGTAGATTTCGAGCTCTAGAACTCACTTCCGGCCTCGACTCTTTGATAGCTGCAACCGTTTTTCCAGAATCGACGGTTGAAATATCGAAATTTTTGAAAATTCGATAAATTAGGCATTTCGTACCGATTTTTTCGAAAATGTCGCTCCGCGACCATCAACAGCCTATATTTTTGGAATCAGCTCGTCGAGATCTACGTCCCTGAATTTTTTCAGAATTTTTAAACGACTTTTTCAAAAGTGAAAATTTTCGAATGGTCCCACCTTCTTCAAATTTCGGCCAAATTTTGACATTTTCGAAACCTAACTGAGTACATTTTCTTGTAGATTTCGAGCTCTAGAACTCACTTCCGGCCTCGATTCTTTGATAGCTGCAACCGTTTTTCCAGAGTCGACGGTTGAAATATCGAAATTTTTGAAAATTCGATAAATTAGGCATTTCGTACCGATTTTTTCGAAAATGTCGCTCCGCGACCATAAACAGCCCATATTTTTGGAATCAACACGTCGAGATCTACGTCCCTGAATTTTTTCAGAATTTTTAAACGACTTTTTCAAAAGTGAAAATTTTCCAATGGTCCCCCCTTCTTCAAATTTCGGCCAAATTTTGACATTTTCGAAACCTAACTGAGTACATTTTCTTGTAGATTTCGAGCTCTAGAACTCACTTCCGGCCTCGATTCTTTGATAGCTGCAACCGTTTTTCCAGAATCGACGGTTGAAATATCGAAATTTTTGAAAATTCGATAAATTAGGCATTTCGTACCGATTTTTTCGAAAATGTCGCTCCGCGACCATCAACAGCCTATATTTTTGGAATCAGCACGTCGAGATCTACGTCCCTGAATTTTTTCAGAATTTTTAAACGACTTTTTCAAAAGTGAAAATTTTCCAATGGTCCCCCCTTCTTCAAATTTCGCCGAAATTTTGACATTTTCGAAACCTAACTGAGTACATTTTCTTGTCGATTTCGAGCTCTAGACCTCACTTCCGGCCTCGATTCTTTGATAGCTGCAATCGTTTTTCCAGAATCGACGATTGAATTATAGAAATTTTTCAAAATTCGATAAATTAGGCATTTAGTACCGATTTTTTCGAAAATGTCGCTCCGCGACCATCAACAGCCTATATTTTTGGAATCAGCACGTCGAGATCTACGTCCCTGAATTTTTTCAGAATTTTTAAACGACTTTTTCAAAAGTGAAAATTTTCCAATGGTCCCCCCTTCTTCAAATTTCGCCGAAATTTTGACATTTTCGAAACCTAACTGAGTACATTTTCTTGTAGATTTCGAGCTCTAGAACTCACTTCCGGCCTCGACTCTTTGATAGCTGCAACCGTTTTTCCAGAATCGACGGTTGAAATATCGAAATTTTTGAAAATTCGATAAATTAGGCATTTCGTACCGATTTTTTCGAAAATGTCGCTCCGCGACCATCAACAGCCTATATTTTTGGAATCAGCTCGTCGAGATCTACGTCCCTGAATTTTTTCAGAATTTTGAAACGACTTTTTCAAAAGTGAAAATTTTCCAATGGTCCCCCCTTCTTCAAATTTCGCCGAAATTTTGACATTTTCGAAACCTAACTGAGCACATTTTCTTGTAGATTTCGAGCTCTAGAACTCACTTCCGGCCTCGACTCTGATAGCTGCAACCGTTTTTCCAGAATCGACGGTTGAAATATCGAAATTTTTGAAAATTCGATAAATTAGGCATTTCGTACCGATTTTTTCGAAAATGTCGCTCCGCGACCATCAACAGCCTATATTTTTGGAATCAGCTCGTCGAGATCTACGTACCTGAATTTTTTCAGAATTTTTAAACGACTTTTTCAAAAGTGAAAATTTTCCAATGGTCCCCCCTTCTTCAAATTTCGCCGAAATTTTGACATTTTCGAAACCTAACTGAGTACATTTTCTTGTAGATTTCGAGCTCTAGAACTCACTTCCGGCCTCGATTCTTTGATAGCTGCAACCGTTTTTCCAGAATCGACGGTTGAAATATCGAAATTTTTGAAAATTCGATAAATTAGGCATTTCGTACCGATTTTTTCGAAAATGTCTCTCCGCGACCATCAACAGCCTATATTTTTGGAATCAGCACGTCGAGATCTACGTCCCTGAATTTTTTCAGAATTTTTAAACGACTTTTTCAAAAGTGAAAATTTTCCAATGGTCCCCCCTTCTTCAAATTTCGCCGAAATTTTGACATTTTCGAAACCTAACTGAGTACATTTTCTTGTAGATTTCGAGCTCTAGAACTCACTTCCGGCCTCGATTCTTTGATAGCTGCAACCGTTTTTCCAGAATCGACGGTTGAAATATCGAAATTTTTGAAAATTCGATAAATTAGGCATTTCGTACCGATTCTTTCGAAAATGTCGCTCCGCGACCATCAACAGCCTATATTTTTGGAATCAGCACGTCGAGATCTACGTCCCTGAATTTTTTCAGAATTTTTAAACGACTTTTTCAAAAGTGAAAATTTTCCAATGGTCCCCCCTTCTTCAAATTTCGCCGAAATTTTGACATTTTCGAAACCTGAGTACATTTTCTTGTAGATTTCGAGCTCTAGAACTCACTTCCGGCCTCGATTCTTTGATAGCTGCAACCGTTTTTCCAGAATCGACGGTTGAAATATCGAAATTTTTGAAAATTCGATAAATTAGGCATTTCGTACCGATTTTTTCGAAAATGTCGCTCCGCGACCATCAACAGCCTATATTTTTGGAATCAGCACGTCGAGATCTACGTCCCTGAATTTTTTCAGAATTTTTAAACGACTTTTTCAAAAGTGAAAATTTTCGAACCTTCTTCAAATTTCGGCCAAATTTTGACATTTTCGAAACCTAACTGAGTACATTTTCTTGTAGATTTCGAGCTCTAGAACTCACTTCCGGCCTCGATTCTTTGATAGCTGCAACCGTTTTTCCAGAATCGACGGTTGAAATATCGAAATTTTTGAAAATTCGATAAATTAGGCATTTCGTACCGATTTTTTCGAAAATGTCGCTCCGCGACCATCAACAGCCTATATTTTTGGAATCAGCACGTCGAGATCTACGTCCCTGAATTTTTTCAGAATTTTTAAACGACTTTTTCAAAAGTGAAAATTTTCCAATGGTCCCCCCTTCTTCAAATTTCGTCGAAATTTTGACATTTTCGAAACCTAACTGAGTACATTTTCTTGTAGATTTCGAGCTCTAGAACTCACTTCCGGCCCCGATTCTTTGATAGCTGCAACCGTTTTTCCAGAATCGACGGTTGAAATATCGAAATTTTTGAAAATTCGATAAATTAGGCATTTCGTACCGATTCTTTCGAAAATGTCGCTCCGCGACCATCAACAGCCTATATTTTTGGAATCAGCACGTCGAGATCTACGTCCCTGAATTTTTTCAGAATTTTTAAACGACTTTTTCAAAAGTGAAAATTTTCCAATGGTCCCCCCTTCTTCAAATTTCGCCGAAATTTTGGCATTTTCGAAACCTAACTGAGTACATTTTCTTGTAGATTTCGAGCTCTAGAACTCACTTCCGGCCTCGACTCTTTGATAGCTGCAACCGTTTTTCCAGAATCGACGGTTGAAATATCGAAATTTTTGAAAATTCGATAAATTAGGCATTTCGTACCGATTTTTTCGAAAATGTCGCTCCGCGACCATCAACAGCCTATATTTTTGGAATCAGCTCGTCGAGATCTACGTCCCTGAATTTTTTCAGAATTTTTAAACGACTTTTTCAAAAGTGAAAATTTTCGAATGGTCCCACCTTCTTCAAATTTCGGCCAAATTTTGACATTTTCGAAACCTAACTGAGTACATTTTCTTGTAGATTTCGAGCTCTAGAACTCACTTCCGGCCTCGATTCTTTGATAGCTGCAACCGTTTTTCCAGAATCGACGGTTGAAATATCGAAATTTTTGAAAATTCGATAAATTAGGCATTTCGTACCGATTTTTTCGAAAATGTCGCTCCGCGACCATCAACAGCATATATTTTTGGAATCAGCACGTCGAGATCTACGTCCCTGAATTTTTTCAGAATTTTTAAACGACTTTTTCAAAAGTGAAAATTTTCCAATGGTCCCCCCTTCTTCAAATTTCGCCGAAATTTTGACATTTTCGAAACCTGAGTACATTTTCTTGTAGATTTCGAGCTCTAGAACTCACTTCCGGCCTCGATTCTTTGATAGCTGCAACCGTTTTTCCAGAATCGACGGTTGAAATATCGAAATTTTTGAAAATTCGATAAATTAGGCATTTCGTACCGATTTTTTCGAAAATGTCGCTCCGCGACCATCAACAGCCTATATTTTTGGAATCAGCACGTCGAGATCTACGTCCCTGAATTTTTTCAGAATTTTTAAACGACTTTTTCAAAAGTGAAAATTTTCCAATGGTCCCCCCTTCTTCAAATTTCGCCGAAATTTTGACATTTTCGAAACCTAACTGAGTACATTTTCTTGTCGATTTCGAGCTCTAGACCTCACTTCCGGCCTCGATTCTTTGATAGCTGCAATCGTTTTTCCAGAATCGACGGTTGAATTATCGAAATTTTTGAAAATTCGATAAATTAGGCATTTAGTACCGATTTTTTCGAAAATGTCGCTCCGCGACCATCAACAGCCTATATTTTTGGAATCAGCACGTCGAGATCTACGTCCCTGAATTTTTTCAGAATTTTTAAACGACTTTTTCAAAAGTGAAAATTTTCCAATGGTCCCCCCTTCTTCAAATTTCGCCGAAATTTTGACATTTTCGAAACCTAACTGAGTACATTTTCTTGTAGATTTCGAGCTCTAGAACTCACTTCCGGCCTCGACTCTTTGATAGCTGCAACCGTTTTTCCAGAATCGACGGTTGAAATATCGAAATTTTTGAAAATTCGATAAATTAGGCATTTCGTACCGATTTTTTCGAAAATGTCGCTCCGCGACCATCAACAGCCTATATTTTTGGAATCAGCTCGTCGAGATCTACGTCCCTGAATTTTTTCAGAATTTTTAAACGACTTTTTCAAAAGTGAAAATTTTCGAATGGTCCCACCTTCTTCAAATTTCGGCCAAATTTTGACATTTTCGAAACCTAACTGAGTACATTTTCTTGTAGATTTCGAGCTCTAGAACTCACTTCCGGCCTCGATTCTTTGATAGCTGCAACCGTTTTTCCAGAGTCGACGGTTGAAATATCGAAATTTTTGAAAATTCGATAAATTAGGCATTTCGTACCGATTTTTTCGAAAATGTCGCTCCGCGACCATAAACAGCCCATATTTTTGGAATCAACACGTCGAGATCTACGTCCCTGAATTTTTTCAGAATTTTTAAACGACTTTTTCAAAAGTGAAAATTTTCCAATGGTCCCCCCTTCTTCAAATTTCGGCCAAATTTTGACATTTTCGAAACCTAACTGAGTACATTTTCTTGTAGATTTCGAGCTCTAGAACTCACTTCCGGCCTCGATTCTTTGATAGCTGCAACCGTTTTTCCAGAATCGACGGTTGAAATATCGAAATTTTTGAAAATTCGATAAATTAGGCATTTCGTACCGATTTTTTCGAAAATGTCGCTCCGCGACCATCAACAGCCTATATTTTTGGAATCAGCACGTCGAGATCTACGTCCCTGAATTTTTTCAGAATTTTTAAACGACTTTTTCAAAAGTGAAAATTTTCCAATGGTCCCCCCTTCTTCAAATTTCGCCGAAATTTTGACATTTTCGAAACCTAACTGAGTACATTTTCTTGTCGATTTCGAGCTCTAGACCTCACTTCCGGCCTCGATTCTTTGATAGCTGCAATCGTTTTTCCAGAATCGACGATTGAATTATAGAAATTTTTCAAAATTCGATAAATTAGGCATTTAGTACCGATTTTTTCGAAAATGTCGCTCCGCGACCATCAACAGCCTATATTTTTGGAATCAGCACGTCGAGATCTACGTCCCTGAATTTTTTCAGAATTTTTAAACGACTTTTTCAAAAGTGAAAATTTTCCAATGGTCCCCCCTTCTTCAAATTTCGCCGAAATTTTGACATTTTCGAAACCTAACTGAGTACATTTTCTTGTAGATTTCGAGCTCTAGAACTCACTTCCGGCCTCGACTCTTTGATAGCTGCAACCGTTTTTCCAGAATCGACGGTTGAAATATCGAAATTTTTGAAAATTCGATAAATTAGGCATTTCGTACCGATTTTTTCGAAAATGTCGCTCCGCGACCATCAACAGCCTATATTTTTGGAATCAGCACGTCGAGATCTACGTCCCTGAATTTTTTCAGAATTTTTAAACGACTTTTTCAAAAGTGAAAATTTTCCAATGGTCCCCCCTTCTTCAAATTTCGCCGAAATTTTGACATTTTCGAAACCTAACTGAGTACATTTTCTTGTCGATTTCGAGCTCTAGACCTCACTTCCGGCCTCGATTCTTTGATAGCTGCAATCGTTTTTCCAGAATCGACGGTTGAATTATCGAAATTTTTGAAAATTCGATAAATTAGGCATTTAGTACCGATTTTTTCGAAAATGTCGCTCCGCGACCATCAACAGCCTATATTTTTGGAATCAGCACGTCGAGATCTACGTCCCTGAATTTTTTCAGAATTTTTAAACGACTTTTTCAAAAGTGAAAATTTTCCAATGGTCCCCCCTTCTTCAAATTTCGCCGAAATTTTGACATTTTCGAAACCTAACTGAGTACATTTTCTTGTAGATTTCGAGCTCTAGAACTCACTTCCGGCCTCGACTCTTTGATAGCTGCAACCGTTTTTCCAGAATCGACGGTTGAAATATCGAAATTTTTGAAAATTCGATAAATTAGGCATTTCGTACCGATTTTTTCGAAAATGTCGCTCCGCGACCATCAACAGCCTATATTTTTGGAATCAGCTCGTCGAGATCTACGTCCCTGAATTTTTTCAGAATTTTTAAACGACTTTTTCAAAAGTGAAAATTTTCGAATGGTCCCACCTTCTTCAAATTTCGGCCAAATTTTGACATTTTCGAAACCTAACTGAGTACATTTTCTTGTAGATTTCGAGCTCTAGAACTCACTTCCGGCCTCGATTCTTTGATAGCTGCAACCGTTTTTCCAGAGTCGACGGTTGAAATATCGAAATTTTTGAAAATTCGATAAATTAGGCATTTCGTACCGATTTTTTCGAAAATGTCGCTCCGCGACCATAAACAGCCCATATTTTTGGAATCAACACGTCGAGATCTACGTCCCTGAATTTTTTCAGAATTTTTAAACGACTTTTTCAAAAGTGAAAATTTTCCAATGGTCCCCCCTTCTTCAAATTTCGGCCAAATTTTGACATTTTCGAAACCTAACTGAGTACATTTTCTTGTAGATTTCGAGCTCTAGAACTCACTTCCGGCCTCGATTCTTTGATAGCTGCAACCGTTTTTCCAGAATCGACGGTTGAAATATCGAAATTTTTGAAAATTCGATAAATTAGGCATTTCGTACCGATTTTTTCGAAAATGTCGCTCCGCGACCATCAACAGCCTATATTTTTGGAATCAGCACGTCGAGATCTACGTCCCTGAATTTTTTCAGAATTTTTAAACGACTTTTTCAAAAGTGAAAATTTTCCAATGGTCCCCCCTTCTTCAAATTTCGCCGAAATTTTGACATTTTCGTAACCTAACTGAGTACATTTTCTTGTCGATTTCGAGCTCTAGACCTCACTTCCGGCCTCGATTCTTTGATAGCTGCAATCGTTTTTCCAGAATCGACGATTGAATTATAGAAATTTTTCAAAATTCGATAAATTAGGCATTTAGTACCGATTTTTTCGAAAATGTCGCTCCGCGACCATCAACAGCCTATATTTTTGGAATCAGCACGTCGAGATCTACGTCCCTGAATTTTTTCAGAATTTTTAAACGACTTTTTCAAAAGTGAAAATTTTCCAATGGTCCCCCCTTCTTCAAATTTCGCCGAAATTTTGACATTTTCGAAACCTAACTGAGTACATTTTCTTGTAGATTTCGAGCTCTAGAACTCACTTCCGGCCTCGACTCTTTGATAGCTGCAACCGTTTTTCCAGAATCGACGGTTGAAATATCGAAATTTTTGAAAATTCGATAAATTAGGCATTTCGTACCGATTTTTTCGAAAATGTCGCTCCGCGACCATCAACAGCCTATATTTTTGGAATCAGCTCGTCGAGATCTACGTCCCTGAATTTTTTCAGAATTTTGAAACGACTTTTTCAAAAGTGAAAATTTTCCAATGGTCCCCCCTTCTTCAAATTTCGCCGAAATTTTGACATTTTCGAAACCTAACTGAGCACATTTTCTTGTAGATTTCGAGCTCTAGAACTCACTTCCGGCCTCGACTCTGATAGCTGCAACCGTTTTTCCAGAATCGACGGTTGAAATATCGAAATTTTTGAAAATTCGATAAATTAGGCATTTCGTACCGATTTTTTCGAAAATGTCGCTCCGCGACCATCAACAGCCTATATTTTTGGAATCAGCTCGTCGAGATCTACGTACCTGAATTTTTTCAGAATTTTTAAACGACTTTTTCAAAAGTGAAAATTTTCCAATGGTCCCCCCTTCTTCAAATTTCGCCGAAATTTTGACATTTTCGAAACCTAACTGAGTACATTTTCTTGTAGATTTCGAGCTCTAGAACTCACTTCCGGCCTCGATTCTTTGATAGCTGCAACCGTTTTTCCAGAATCGACGGTTGAAATATCGAAATTTTTGAAAATTCGATAAATTAGGCATTTCGTACCGATTTTTTCGAAAATGTCTCTCCGCGACCATCAACAGCCTATATTTTTGGAATCAGCACGTCGAGATCTACGTCCCTGAATTTTTTCAGAATTTTTAAACGACTTTTTCAAAAGTGAAAATTTTCCAATGGTCCCCCCTTCTTCAAATTTCGCCGAAATTTTGACATTTTCGAAACCTAACTGAGTACATTTTCTTGTAGATTTCGAGCTCTAGAACTCACTTCCGGCCTCGATTCTTTGATAGCTGCAACCGTTTTTCCAGAATCGACGGTTGAAATATCGAAATTTTTGAAAATTCGATAAATTAGGCATTTCGTACCGATTCTTTCGAAAATGTCGCTCCGCGACCATCAACAGCCTATATTTTTGGAATCAGCACGTCGAGATCTACGTCCCTGAATTTTTTCAGAATTTTTAAACGACTTTTTCAAAAGTGAAAATTTTCCAATGGTCCCCCCTTCTTCAAATTTCGCCGAAATTTTGACATTTTCGAAACCTGAGTACATTTTCTTGTAGATTTCGAGCTCTAGAACTCACTTCCGGCCTCGATTCTTTGATAGCTGCAACCGTTTTTCCAGAATCGACGGTTGAAATATCGAAATTTTTGAAAATTCGATAAATTAGGCATTTCGTACCGATTTTTTCGAAAATGTCGCTCCGCGACCATCAACAGCCTATATTTTTGGAATCAGCACGTCGAGATCTACGTCCCTGAATTTTTTCAGAATTTTTAAACGACTTTTTCAAAAGTGAAAATTTTCGAACCTTCTTCAAATTTCGGCCAAATTTTGACATTTTCGAAACCTAACTGAGTACATTTTCTTGTAGATTTCGAGCTCTAGAACTCACTTCCGGCCTCGATTCTTTGATAGCTGCAACCGTTTTTACAGAATCGACGGTTGAAATATCGAAATTTTTGAAAATTCGATAAATTAGGCATTTCGTACCGATTTTTTCGAAAATGTCGCTCCGCGACCATCAACAGCCTATATTTTTGGAATCAGCACGTCGAGATCTACGTCCCTGAATTTTTTCAGAATTTTTAAACGACTTTTTCAAAAGTGAAAATTTTCCAATGGTCCCCCCTTCTTCAAATTTCGTCGAAATTTTGACATTTTCGAAACCTAACTGAGTACATTTTCTTGTAGATTTCGAGCTCTAGAACTCACTTCCGGCCCCGATTCTTTGATAGCTGCAACCGTTTTTCCAGAATCGACGGTTGAAATATCGAAATTTTTGAAAATTCGATAAATTAGGCATTTCGTACCGATTCTTTCGAAAATGTCGCTCCGCGACCATCAACAGCCTATATTTTTGGAATCAGCACGTCGAGATCTACGTCCCTGAATTTTTTCAGAATTTTTAAACGACTTTTTCAAAAGTGAAAATTTTCCAATGGTCCCCCCTTCTTCAAATTTCGCCGAAATTTTGACATTTTCGAAACCTAACTGAGTACATTTTCTTGTAGATTTCGAGCTCTAGAACTCACTTCCGGCCTCGACTCTTTGATAGCTGCAACCGTTTTTCCAGAATCGACGGTTGAAATATCGAAATTTTTGAAAATTCGATAAATTAGGCATTTCGTACCGATTTTTTCGAAAATGTCGCTCCGCGACCATCAACAGCCTATATTTTTGGAATCAGCTCGTCGAGATCTACGTCCCTGAATTTTTTCAGAATTTTGAAACGACTTTTTCAAAAGTGAAAATTTTCCAATGGTCCCCCCTTCTTCAAATTTCGCCGAAATTTTGACATTTTCGAAACCTAACTGAGCACATTTTCTTGTAGATTTCGAGCTCTAGAACTCACTTCCGGCCTCGACTCTGATAGCTGCAACCGTTTTTCCAGAATCGACGGTTGAAATATCGAAATTTTTGAAAATTCGATAAATTAGGCATTTCGTACCGATTTTTTCGAAAATGTCGCTCCGCGACCATCAACAGCATATATTTTTGGAATCAGCACGTCGAGATCTACGTCCCTGAATTTTTTCAGAATTTTTAAACGACTTTTTCAAAAGTGAAAATTTTCCAATGGTCCCCCCTTCTTCAAATTTCGCCGAAATTTTGACATTTTCGAAACCTGAGTACATTTTCTTGTAGATTTCGAGCTCTAGAACTCACTTCCGGCCTCGATTCTTTGATAGCTGCAACCGTTTTTCCAGAATCGACGGTTGAAATATCGAAATTTTTGAAAATTCGATAAATTAGGCATTTCGTACCGATTTTTTCGAAAATGTCGCTCCGCGACCATCAACAGCCTATATTTTTGGAATCAGCACGTCGAGATCTACGTCCCTGAATTTTTTCAGAATTTTTAAACGACTTTTTCAAAAGTGAAAATTTTCCAATGGTCCCCCCTTCTTCAAATTTCGCCGAAATTTTGACATTTTCGAAACCTAACTGAGTACATTTTCTTGTCGATTTCGAGCTCTAGACCTCACTTCCGGCCTCGATTCTTTGATAGCTGCAATCGTTTTTCCAGAATCGACGGTTGAATTATCGAAATTTTTGAAAATTCGATAAATTAGGCATTTAGTACCGATTTTTTCGAAAATGTCGCTCCGCGACCATCAACAGCCTATATTTTTGGAATCAGCACGTCGAGATCTACGTCCCTGAATTTTTTCAGAATTTTTAAACGACTTTTTCAAAAGTGAAAATTTTCCAATGGTCCCCCCTTCTTCAAATTTCGCCGAAATTTTGACATTTTCGAAACCTAACTGAGTACATTTTCTTGTAGATTTCGAGCTCTAGAACTCACTTCCGGCCTCGACTCTTTGATAGCTGCAACCGTTTTTCCAGAATCGACGGTTGAAATATCGAAATTTTTGAAAATTCGATAAATTAGGCATTTCGTACCGATTTTTTCGAAAATGTCGCTCCGCGACCATCAACAGCCTATATTTTTGGAATCAGCTCGTCGAGATCTACGTCCCTGAATTTTTTCAGAATTTTTAAACGACTTTTTCAAAAGTGAAAATTTTCGAATGGTCCCACCTTCTTCAAATTTCGGCCAAATTTTGACATTTTCGAAACCTAACTGAGTACATTTTCTTGTAGATTTCGAGCTCTAGAACTCACTTCCGGCCTCGATTCTTTGATAGCTGCAACCGTTTTTCCAGAGTCGACGGTTGAAATATCGAAATTTTTGAAAATTCGATAAATTAGGCATTTCGTACCGATTTTTTCGAAAATGTCGCTCCGCGACCATAAACAGCCCATATTTTTGGAATCAACACGTCGAGATCTACGTCCCTGAATTTTTTCAGAATTTTTAAACGACTTTTTCAAAAGTGAAAATTTTCCAATGGTCCCCCCTTCTTCAAATTTCGCCGAAATTTTGACATTTTCGAAACCTAACTGAGCACATTTTCTTGTAGATTTCGAGCTCTAGAACTCACTTCCGGCCTCGACTCTGATAGCTGCAACCGTTTTTCCAGAATCGACGGTTGAAATATCGAAATTTTTGAAAATTCGATAAATTAGGCATTTCGTACCGATTTTTTCGAAAATGTCGCTCCGCGACCATCAACAGCCTATATTTTTGGAATCAGCTCGTCGAGATCTACGTACCTGAATTTTTTCAGAATTTTTAAACGACTTTTTCAAAAGTGAAAATTTTCCAATGGTCCCCCCTTCTTCAAATTTCGCCGAAATTTTGACATTTTCGAAACCTAACTGAGTACATTTTCTTGTAGATTTCGAGCTCTAGAACTCACTTCCGGCCTCGATTCTTTGATAGCTGCAACCGTTTTTCCAGAATCGACGGTTGAAATATCGAAATTTTTGAAAATTCGATAAATTAGGCATTTCGTACCGATTTTTTCGAAAATGTCTCTCCGCGACCATCAACAGCCTATATTTTTGGAATCAGCACGTCGAGATCTACGTCCCTGAATTTTTTCAGAATTTTTAAACGACTTTTTCAAAAGTGAAAATTTTCCAATGGTCCCCCCTTCTTCAAATTTCGCCGAAATTTTGACATTTTCGAAACCTAACTGAGTACATTTTCTTGTAGATTTCGAGCTCTAGAACTCACTTCCGGCCTCGATTCTTTGATAGCTGCAACCGTTTTTCCAGAATCGACGGTTGAAATATCGAAATTTTTGAAAATTCGATAAATTAGGCATTTCGTACCGATTCTTTCGAAAATGTCGCTCCGCGACCATCAACAGCCTATATTTTTGGAATCAGCACGTCGAGATCTACGTCCCTGAATTTTTTCAGAATTTTTAAACGACTTTTTCAAAAGTGAAAATTTTCCAATGGTCCCCCCTTCTTCAAATTTCGCCGAAATTTTGACATTTTCGAAACCTGAGTACATTTTCTTGTAGATTTCGAGCTCTAGAACTCACTTCCGGCCTCGATTCTTTGATAGCTGCAACCGTTTTTCCAGAATCGACGGTTGAAATATCGAAATTTTTGAAAATTCGATAAATTAGGCATTTCGTACCGATTTTTTCGAAAATGTCGCTCCGCGACCATCAACAGCCTATATTTTTGGAATCAGCACGTCGAGATCTACGTCCCTGAATTTTTTCAGAATTTTTAAACGACTTTTTCAAAAGTGAAAATTTTCGAACCTTCTTCAAATTTCGGCCAAATTTTGACATTTTCGAAACCTAACTGAGTACATTTTCTTGTAGATTTCGAGCTCTAGAACTCACTTCCGGCCTCGATTCTTTGATAGCTGCAACCGTTTTTCCAGAATCGACGGTTGAAATATCGAAATTTTTGAAAATTCGATAAATTAGGCATTTCGTACCGATTTTTTCGAAAATGTCGCTCCGCGACCATCAACAGCCTATATTTTTGGAATCAGCACGTCGAGATCTACGTCCCTGAATTTTTTCAGAATTTTTAAACGACTTTTTCAAAAGTGAAAATTTTCCAATGGTCCCCCCTTCTTCAAATTTCGTCGAAATTTTGACATTTTCGAAACCTAACTGAGTACATTTTCTTGTAGATTTCGAGCTCTAGAACTCACTTCCGGCCCCGATTCTTTGATAGCTGCAACCGTTTTTCCAGAATCGACGGTTGAAATATCGAAATTTTTGAAAATTCGATAAATTAGGCATTTCGTACCGATTCTTTCGAAAATGTCGCTCCGCGACCATCAACAGCCTATATTTTTGGAATCAGCACGTCGAGATCTACGTCCCTGAATTTTTTCAGAATTTTTAAACGACTTTTTCAAAAGTGAAAATTTTCCAATGGTCCCCCCTTCTTCAAATTTCGCCGAAATTTTGACATTTTCGAAACCTAACTGAGTACATTTTCTTGTAGATTTCGAGCTCTAGAACTCACTTCCGGCCTCGACTCTTTGATAGCTGCAACCGTTTTTCCAGAATCGACGGTTGAAATATCGAAATTTTTGAAAATTCGATAAATTAGGCATTTCGTACCGATTTTTTCGAAAATGTCGCTCCGCGACCATCAACAGCCTATATTTTTGGAATCAGCTCGTCGAGATCTACGTCCCTGAATTTTTTCAGAATTTTTAAACGACTTTTTCAAAAGTGAAAATTTTCGAATGGTCCCACCTTCTTCAAATTTCGGCCAAATTTTGACATTTTCGAAACCTAACTGAGTACATTTTCTTGTAGATTTCGAGCTCTAGAACTCACTTCCGGCCTCGATTCTTTGATAGCTGCAACCGTTTTTCCAGAATCGACGGTTGAAATATCGAAATTTTTGAAAATTCGATAAATTAGGCATTTCGTACCGATTTTTTCGAAAATGTCGCTCCGCGACCATCAACAGCATATATTTTTGGAATCAGCACGTCGAGATCTACGTCCCTGAATTTTTTCAGAATTTTTAAACGACTTTTTCAAAAGTGAAAATTTTCCAATGGTCCCCCCTTCTTCAAATTTCGCCGAAATTTTGACATTTTCGAAACCTGAGTACATTTTCTTGTAGATTTCGAGCTCTAGAACTCACTTCCGGCCTCGATTCTTTGATAGCTGCAACCGTTTTTCCAGAGTCGACGGTTGAAATATCGAAATTTTTGAAAATTCGATAAATTAGGCATTTCGTACCGATTTTTTCGAAAATGTCGCTCCGCGACCATCAACAGCCTATATTTTTGGAATCAGCACGTCGAGATCTACGTCCCTGAATTTTTTCAGAATTTTTAAACGACTTTTTCAAAAGTGAAAATTTTCCAATGGTCCCCCCTTCTTCAAATTTCGGCCAAATTTTGACATTTTCGAAACCTAACTGAGTACATTTTCTTGTAGATTTCGAGCTCTAGAACTCACTTCCGGCCTCGATTCTTTGATAGCTGCAACCGTTTTTCCAGAATCCACGGTTGAAATATCGAAATTTTTGAAAATTCGATAAATTAGGCATTTCGTACCGATTTTTTCGAAAATGTCGCTCCGCGACCATCAACAGCCTATATTTTTGGAATCAGCACGTCGAGATCTACGTCCCTGAATTTTTTCAGAATTTTTAAACGACTTTTTCAAAAGTGAAAATTTTCCAATGGTCCCCCCTTCTTCAAATTTCGCCGAAATTTTGACATTTTCGAAACCTGAGTACATTTTCTTGTAGATTTCGAGCTCTAGAACTCACTTCCGGCCTCGATTCTTTGATAGCTGCAACCGTTTTTCCAGAATCGACGGTTGAAATATCGAAATTTTTGAAAATTCGATAAATTAGGCATTTCGTACCGATTTTTTCGAAAATGTCGCTCCGCGACCATCAACAGCCTATATTTTTGGAATCAGCACGTCGAGATCTACGTCCCTGAATTTTTTCAGAATTTTTAAACGACTTTTTCAAAAGTGAAAATTTTCCAATGGTCCCCCCTTCTTCAAATTTCGTCGAAATTTTGACATTTTCGAAACCTAACTGAGTACATTTTCTTGTAGATTTCGAGCTCTAGAACCCACTTCCGGCCCCGATTCTTTGATAGCTGCAACCGTTTTTCCAGAATCGACGGTTGAAATATCGAAATTTTTGAAATTTCTATAAATTAGGCATTTCGTGCCGATTTTTTCGTAAATGTCGCTCCGCGACCATCAACAGGCTATATTTTTGGAATCAGCACGTCGAGATCTACGTCCCTGAATTTTTTCAGAATTTTGAAACGACTTTTTTAAAAGTGAAAATTTTCCAATGGTCCCCCCTTCTTCAAATTTCGGCCAAATTTTGACATTTTCGAAACCTAACTGACCACATTTTCTTGTAGATTTCTAGCTCTAGTACGCACTTCCGGCCTCGATTCTTTGATAGCTGCAACCGTTTTTCCAGAATCGACGGTTGAAATATTGAGATTTTTGAAAATTCGATAAATTAGGCATTTCGTACCGATTTTTTCGAAAATGTCGCTCCGCGACCATAAACAGCCTATATTTTTGGAATCAGCACGTCGAGATCTACGTCCCTGAATTTTTTCAGAATTTTTAAACGACTTTTTCAAAAGTGAAAATTTTCCAATGGTCCCCCCTTCTTCAAATTTCGCCGAAATTTTGACATTTTCGAAACCTAACTGAGTACATTTTCTTGTCGATTTCGAGCTCTAGACCTCACTTCCGGCCTCGATTCTTTGATAGCTGCAATCGTTTTTCCAGAATCGACGGTTGAATTATCGAAATTTTTGAAAATTCGATAAATTAGGCATTTAGTACCGATTTTTTCGAAAATGTCGCTCCGCGACCATCAACAGCCTATATTTTTGGAATCAGCACGTCGAGATCTACGTCCCTGAATTTTTTCAGAATTTTTAAACGACTTTTTCAAAAGTGAAAATTTTCCAATGGTCCCCCCTTCTCCAAATTTCGCCGAAATTTTGACATTTTCGAAACCTAACTGAGTACATTTTCTTGTAGATTTCGAGCTCTAGAACTCACTTCCGGCCTCGATTCTTTGATAGCTGCAACCGTTTTTCCAGAATCGACGGTTGAAATATCGAAATTTTTGAAAATTCGATAAATTAGGCATTTCGTACCGATTGTTTCGAAAATGTCGCTCCGCGACCATCAACAGCCTATATTTTTGGAATCAGCACGTCGAGATCTACGTCCCTGAATTTTTTCAGAATTTTTCAACGACTTTTTCAAAAGTGAAAATTTTCCAATGGTCCCCCCTTCTTCAAATTTCGTCGAAATTTTGACATTTTCGAAACCTAACTGAGTACATTTTCTTGTAGATTTCGAGCTCTAGAACCCACTTCCGGCCCCGATTCTTTGATAGCTGCAACCGTTTTTCCAGAATCGACGGTTGAAATATCGAAATTTTTGAAATTTATATAAATTAGGCATTTCGTGCCGATTTTTTCGTAAATGTCGCTCCGCGACCATCAACAGGCTATATTTTTGGAATCAGCACGTCGAGATCTACGTCCCTGAATTTTTTCAGAATTTTGAAACGACTTTTTTAAAAGTGAAAATTTTCCAATGGTCCCCCCTTCTTCAAATTTCGGCCAAATTTTGACATTTTCGAAACCTAACTGACCACATTTTCTTGTAGATTTCTAGCTCTAGTACGCACTTCCGGCCTCGATTCTTTGATAGCTGCAACCGTTTTTCCAGAATCGACGGTTGAAATATTGAGATTTTTGAAAATTCGATAAATTAGGCATTTCGTACCGATTTTTTCGAAAATGTCGCTCCGCGACCATCAACAGCCTATATTTTTGGAATCAGCACGTCGAGATCTACGTCCCTGAATTTTTTCAGAATTTTTAAACGACTTTTTACTTCCCGAGCGTAAGCAAAGAAAGTATTGTAATCGAGTGCGTCGGCCGACTCTCTACTTTTACGTTTTCTCGATCTTTCATGACCCCTAGTAGACGAAGAAATAGGTCTCCCATTTCCGTCTGTCTGTCCGTCTGTCCGTCTGTCCGTCTGTCCGTCTGACTGTCTGTCCGTCTGTCCGTCTGTCCGTCTGTCTGTCCGTCTGTCCGTCCGTCTGTCCGTCCGTCTGTCCGTCTGCCGTCCCGGATTTTTATTAGACAGATAATCTCCGAAAGTACTCGACCGATTGTTGTGAAATTTTGTACTTATATTAAGAATATCATGTAGATGGTAAAACGCTAACCAAAATTTGTCTAATCATCCCCACCACTAATGCGATGACGTCACTTCAAAATTGTACATTGTAAATGGGTTTTCAATTGTATAAAATAACATAGTCCTACACATGTAGTTTACAACTCTGAATCGACTTTTCACCCGAAACGTCCAGATTTTTGGAAAAAAAATCAAAATTATAAAACAACATTTTGAAATTTAATTTTTAATCTGCTAACCAGAATGCTTTGAAATGTTGCAGATGTTTTAAGGCTATAAAGAGCATCATAAATCTTTGGTCAAAAAATATTTGCTTATCCCCTCCAAAAACTTGATGACGTCAGCTCAAAAGTTTGTGGAATAAATCATATCTAAAATGTACAAAATATGATGAGTCTGTACTTGTGATCTATCACTCCATTCATATTTTTTGGATTTGCATATACAGGGTGACTCAAAAAAAAATAATGAATGCGTAAATATATTTTATTGATTTAATCAGGGACTACAAAACCGAATGCTCTGAAATCTTGCAGATGTTTTAAGGCTATAAAGAGCATCATAAATCTTTAGTCAAAAAATATTTGCTTATCCCCTCCAAAAACTTGATGACGTCGGCTCAAAAGTTTGTGGAATAAATCATATCTAAAATGTACAAAATATGATGAGTCTGTACTTGTGATCTATCACTCCATTCATATTTTTTGGATTTGCATATACAGGGTGACTCAAAAAAATTAATGAATGCGTAAATATATTTTATTGATTTAATCAGGAACTACAAAACCGAATGCTCTGAAATCTTGCAGACGTTTTAAGGTCATAAAGAGCATAATAAATGTTTAGTCAAAATATATTTGCTTATCCCCTCCAAAAACTTGATGACGTCAGCTCGAAAGTTTGCCGAATAAATCATATCTAAAATGTACAAAATATGATGAGCCTGTACTTGTCATTTATCGCTCCATTCATATTTTTTGGATTTGCATATACAGAGTGACTCAAAAAAATTAATGAATGCGTAAATATATTTTATTGATTTAATCAGGAACTACAAAACTGAATGCTCTGACATCTTGCAGATGTTTTAAGGTTATAAAGAGCATAATAAATGTTTAGTCAAAATATATTTGCTTATCCCCTCCAAAAACTTGATGACGTCAGCTCGAAAATTTGCCGAATAAATCATATCTAAAATGTACAAAATATGATCAGTCTGTACTTGTGATCTATCACTCCATTCATATTTTTTGGATTTGCATATACAGGGTGATTCAAGAAAATAAATGAAAGCGTAAATTTATTTTTCTGATTTACTCAGGAACTACAAAACCGAATGCTTCGAAATCTTGAAGATATTTTAAAATTATCATAAGCATGGTAAATTTTTGATCAAAACGTATTTGGTCGTCCCCCCTAAAAAATTTATGATGTCACCACAAAATTTTGCTGAAAAAATCCTATCTAAAATGTACAAAATATGGTGAGTCTCTTCTTGTGATTTATCATTCCATTAAAATTTTTTCGATTTGCATATACAGGGTGACTCAAAAAAATTAATGAATGCGTAAATTTATTTTATTGATTTAATCAGGAACTACAAAACCGAATGCTTTGAAATCTTGCAGATGTTTTAAGGTTATAAAGAGCATAAGAAATTTTTAGTCAAAATATATTTGGTTATCTTCTACAAAAAATTGATGACGTCAGCTCGAAAGTTTGCCGAATAAATCCTATCTAAACTGTAAAAATATGATGAGTCTGTACTTGTGATTTATCATTCCATTCATATTTTTGGATTTGCATATGCAGGGTGACTCAAAAAAATTAATGAAGGCGTGAATTTATTTTATCGATTTAATCAGGAATTACAAAACCGAATGCTTTGAAATCTTGGGAATATTTTAAAGTTATTATAAGCATGGTAAACTTTTGTTCAAAATGTATTTGTTCATCCCTCCTAAAAAAATTGATGACGTCACCCTTAAATTTTGCTGAATAAATCCTATCTAAAATGCAAAAAATATGATGAGTTTGTACTTGTGATTTATCATTCCATTCATATTTTTTAGATTTTCTTAAGAGGTGGTTCAAAAAAATTAATGAAGTCAATTTATTTTATTGATTAAATTAAAGGCAACACTTATTATTAGTATTACACCCCAACCAACCCAATTTGGTAGACACAAAATTTGTTAAAGGAAAAACTCGGTTGAAACATAAGGGTAGCACGCTTATTTACATCGACTTTAACATTACAGACCTGCATTTGTTTTATGCGCTCACTTGGTTCCGCGAATGTGAAATAGACATGTTTATAATCAACCAATTGTGAATTTCACCGTCAAGAATTAAAATAAAACCCAATGTTTTATATAATAAGCGGAAGTCGAAGCAATAAAACCGATGGTCGTTTTGTTTACAGTTTCTCTGTTTGACTCTCCCGTATGCTGTTACGCCTGTCATCCTAAATTAAGAATGTTTATACATACACGATTTTCAGTTGCCTCTGATACGTATTGTTTCGTTATTTTATTGATTATTACAAATCAATATTCAAAACGACCCAATTCATTTTCCCGAAAATTTGAGAATATAATAATTTTATTCTTAGTATTACACTACATCTATCCCAACTGATATACGTGTCCTTGCAAAAATGTTGATGACGTCATCGCAATTTTTTTTTAAATTCCCACTACAAAAATGTAATGAGAAAAAAAACACAATAGGCATGCAGTCGTCAAGTTTCCGACAGCGAGGGAAGTACTGTCTAAACTCTTTAGACCAATTTTTTTACTAAACCAAATGAATGTTTCTAGATTTCATACTGGTAAATTCTGGAACTATTTTTTTATGTCCAAATTGTCTAACAGTTTATTTTCAATTTTGAAAAGATCACTGGCCAGATGGAACCGAAAATGGTGGTGTAATCAAAATTCTTAATGCTATTGATGTATCGGAAAAGTTGAGATAAAATTGTTTTCACACAAATACGTAAAATTTGGTGGGGATCTTCTAAGGGTTTAGCTGAAGAGTGCAGTTTTAAAGCTTTAATATTATTAAATACGTCAATATCGGCCTCACCAAGGGAATCAAGTGTAAGTTTTAAATGCAACATGTCTTCTTCTGAGGACTTAAAACACATTATTGAAAAACCCAAATACATTATCATATGTGTTTTAGTTCCTCAAATCTATTATTTAAAGAAGACAAAGTTTGGTCCAGAATTCGGTAAAAGAAAATTATTTTAAAATTATTTTTTGGATCTACGACAACTTCGTCATTCTGCTCACAATCAAAATGTTGCGGTTTTCTTATTGGACGCACGGTTTGGATTGGCGGAAAAAATGGTTCAACATTAATTTCATAGGCAAGTTTGTCTGCTTCAGTTATAATTTTAGCAAAACTTTCATCTAAACGATATTTGGTACAGTAACCTATTACATCTTTAAGTAAATTGATACATACTTTGATGTTGATGTTAGAATTCTGCATCATTTTAGTTAAGAGGTTGATTTGATTGAAAATATCAAATCAAATTATCTTTGAACAAATAAATTTATAGTTTTGTATGTTTAAAGCTAATAAATAAGCTTCATGTGTTATGGTACAATGCCATGAAGAAGTATCTTCATATATTTCCAGCAAATCATCAAAGATTTTGCAAATGTGATACCGTATAAATAAAATAAAATTATTGTCTGTTCCTCCGAACAGTGCAAACTCCAAACTACAAATTCAAATAACAACTATGTTGCATTTGCCCCATCGGATACCAACTAATTTATGGAGCAATATTCTTTCACCTTTCTGTCAATCACTAAAATAATTCAATTTATTGCTAACATCCTCCTTCACACTCCGACAAACAACACCCGCAATTCTCGAAACTTATTCCTGTATGCTTTACCGATCTACAAGTTTGTTCACTATGCACTATAAAAACCAGATGTTTATTGATTTATCGATGACCGGATTACCCAAACAATATTTCTTTCTTTGCTTTCTCCCAAAGTCCCAATAAACCCTTTTTTCGATTTGTATTTTTTTTTTTATTTTTTGAGAATTCTGAAAAGTGCTGCTTTGCTTGCCAATTTGCCGCCCCCCTTTGGCAGCGCCCGCGTGCGGTGCACGCCTTGCACCCCCGCTTACGGCGGCCCTGATACTGAATACCTATTGCAGATGGAAAAGAACAGTACCCTGGATACAAAAAAGTTTTGGTCCTTTGTCCGCTCAAAAAGAGGTGTTACGCGTATTCCCGGTACAATGTTTTACAACGATGAATGCAACTCTGATCCTAATATTGTTGTTAACTCCTTTGCTGATTTCTTCAAAAGTGTTTTTATCGACTCTTCACCTCTCACAGACGATGCTATTTTCACGAAGGTTAACAACACAGTATCGGTTACATATATATCTGAAGATGAAATTATTGGAGAATTGAAGCGAATGAAGAACTCTATGACTTCTGGGCCTGACAGTGTCCCAAGTTTTTTATTAAAAGATTGTGCCCATGTTCTCTCTAAACCGCTTTTACGTATCTTTAATATTATGTTGAAGTCCTAATATCTAAAAATTGGCACATAATCTGTCCGGTACTAAAGAAAGAGGATCCCTCCCAAGTCACAAACTATAGACCTATATCCATCTTATGCAATTTTTCCAAAGTATTTGAGAGCATCTTGTATGCTCGTATTTATGCTTCTGTTAAAAATTATATTTCTGAATATCAGCATGGGTTTATGCAAGGAAAATCCACCATTACTAATCTAGCATGTTTCTCTCAGTTCGCCTCTAATGCGCTAGATAGAAATAGTCAAGTTGATATTATATATACGGATTTTCAGAAGGCTTTCGATCAAATTGATCACTACGTCCTGCTTAAGTAACTTGAAATCTTTGGTTTCTCTAACTCTCTTCTTGTTCTTCTGAGATTTATCTTCTCAATAGGCGTCAACAAGTTGCACATCGTAAATTTAAATCTATAGTTTTTGTCTCAACATCAGGTGTCCCCCAAAGATCCAACCTTGGACCCCTTTTATTTCTAATGTACATCAATGATATTACTGACGCGCTGGAACCCTGTAATAAATTGTTCTTCGCTGACGATTTAAAGATCTTCATGGAAATCGTGTCAATTGTTGACTGCGTCACGTTACAAAATTGTCTCAATGTTCTATCCAAGTGGTGTAGTTCTAATCGTCTTCACCTAAATTTTTCTAAATGCAGTATTGTATCCTTTACAAAGAAACTCAATTACAATATATACCCATATTCAATTGAAGGAACAATATTACTCCGCAACTTCAATTTCAAAGATCTAGGTATCCTGTTTGATGCCCAACTTATGTTTAAAGAGCATATATTTAATGCTATCAATAAGGCATTCAAAATCTACGGTTTTATATATAGAAACTGTCGAAGTTTTACCAATTTGACCATTTTGAATACCCTGTTTTGCTCATTGGTGCGACCGCACCTTGAATATGGTGCGTTGATCTGGTACCCCATCTATAGAATATAATATGTCCATTGAAAAAGTGCAATGACGTTTTTTAAAATTTCTCGCCTTCAGAATGGACGGTGCTTATCCTGTACGTGGCATCCATTACAATATTCTCTTGAATAGATTTCAATTTTCTTCTCTAGAAACTCGAAGAATGTTAACAGTCTTGCGTTTCCTATATAAGTTAGCTCATGGTAAAATTGATTGCCTTTTATCTTGGGTTCCCTTCGGTTTAATGTTCCTCGTCCTGGACTGCGTTATGCTCCGTTGTTCAAGCTCTCTTACAGCCGTACCAATGTAGCTGTCAAAGCTCCAGTAGCAGTATTGATGTCCACATACAACGTCCTTTGTCAAGATTGTGATTTACACCATGACTCAATAAATTCGATTTTAAATCATGCTTGTGCCGCTTTAAGTGTTATTGAAACGTGAAACGTTCTGTTGTCTCTATTAGGTATGTATACCCTATCATTTTATTGTGTTATTGTATATATTTTATGTTGTATACTTTGATCTCTGTAACGCGGTTTTTACCTGTAGAATGATCAATAAAGATTAAAGATTGAAGAAACGTGAAAACTGAATAAGCCTTAAAACTCGGAGGACCTTTGTGGCTTTATCATAGAGCTAAACTGATCAACTATGCATAATAAAACTGCATGATTAAGGTGTTCATTTTTTTTATTTAAAATATTTATTGATCTGATTTAATAAATGTTAATAAGTATGAAAAAATGTTTAATGAAAATTGCATAAACATAACGATTCACATGAAGAAATATTATTTTTTAATTAAACAACTTCCAAGCTATCTACAGGTTCTCGAACATTTCTACTCGTCGGACCGTATTTCCTCGACGAATTTCAGCCAACGTTTTGTACTTGTTTCTCCCTTCGGCTAAATTGACACGATGAATCTTATCTAAATCTGTGTCCAAAGTTTGTTCACGCGTTTCATTTAATTTCATTTGCAAAATCTACAAAAAGACACAAAATTTTCTCCTAAACGTTATTTACATAAATACCACAGCACTAACCCTTAGTTGTTCACGCAATTGATCATTAACGTCAGCAAGTTCTGGTAAAGCCGTATCGGCTCCTTCTGGCACCTCTTCTAGTTCCTGTTCTTCAACTTTTTGCTTGGCAGCTTCCTCAAGTTCACGTTGTCTTCGTTCCTCTTCTTGTTGCCTCATTTCTTCTTCTCGTTTACGCGCCTCGTCCACTTGTTCTTGTAAACGCTTAGCTTCTTCATCTTTTGCGGTGACTTCGTCTTGTATTCGCTGCACTTCTAGTTGCTTCGCTGATATCTCTTCTTCAAGCTTTTGCCGTTCAGTGGCTTCCAGATTTTTACTTTGTTCCAGACGCTCCATCATTTCTTTCAACTCCATTTGCTGCTTCTCTAATTCTTCCTTGGCTTTTTGAAGTTCTTCTAGTTGTTGCTGAAGTTTTTGGATGGTGTTCTGAGCTTCTAACAAGCTTGCTTTGTTTTTTTCCATTTCCTCTTTCATTGTCTCTATAAGAAGTTTATACTGAGTTTCACGTCTCTCAACTTCTTCTCTTGCCGATCTTTCTTTATTCAACTTCAACCTACGATTAATAATTAAAAACTATTTTAATAATAATAATATTAATAATAAAGAAAATACTTTTGTGCTTCTCGATTCTTTCTCATTTCTTGAGCTCTTTCCTTCATTCTTGTAATTTCTGTGCTTTCTGGTTTTCTTCTTTTAACGTATAACGCATGATTTCCAATTCCTAAATTCAGGATTAGTTTACTAATTTTTGGATCAGTTGTGAAAAATATGAAGTCTTGGGCGGTCTTATCAGTTGGTTTTATGATAAACTTGCGATCCTTAAATTTTAAATTCTTAATTTCCGCCCATGGGAAGGATATTTGAGGATTCAGTCTAAAACAATAAACCTCCAATAATTATGAATATGAAATATTATATTCTCACTTGTCTTCCGGTTTGTATATATCAATACCCAGAGCGGTAACACCCAAAAGTAAATCTGTGCCTTTCCTGTTTCTAATTTTGAAAAAACTAACCCCATACATTTCTAAATTTTGAGTTAATTTTAGGTATTCCATCATCGCATCTTCTTCGTCTAGTCCTTTATGTTTCTGCCACATTGTTATTATACTTTCTTCCCATACCGAATCATCGATTTTGTGCTGATTGAGCACTCTAATGAAAAATACAATGGTAATTAAGTTTTGGTATGTAAAAAAAATACCTTTCTGGAATCAGTTTTTTGATTTGAGCAGACCATTTCTTGTTTTCGTCACTTTCATAATCGCCAAATTTTGCTTGCAACGCATACGAGGCTAAAAGAGCACAGGTATCCGCGGGACAATAGATTTCGTCTCTGTAAATATCACTCTTGACTTGCGCGAAAAATAACTCTATTGTAGATTTTTCGATTAATTCTTCGCCAACATCCTCTGGGAAGTACTTAACCTTAAAGGATAATTTTTCCACGACTGTTTTGAAATCTTTGAGGCTCTGTAAAGTCAGAATTTAAGGTTATTACGTAGGTAATACTAGTAGTAAATACCTTCTTTGATCCATCAACCCATATTTGTTCAAAATCGGAACCTCTATACATTAACCCAAAGTACCATTTTTCAAAGATTAGTAAATTTTTGCACATTAAATCGAAAATTTCTCTAATGGAGGTTTTTGGTAATGCGTTAAGTTCACATTCCGAAATTGCTGACCGTACAATAACTTTCATTTTGACGACCGAAAAATTAACGCAGCTAAGTTTCACACTGTTTCATCACGAACACAGCGAAAAGTATTCTTATCGAAAATATTTTATAGGTAGATAAGATAAATAAGTAAGCAACTATTTATTTCTGGTGCCTGTTTTCTATCTATATTTAAAATATTTTTTTTTTAGAAGTAAGTATTAGAATAGTTTCCACGTTTAAAGACATGCATTTATTTGTCTTCAAGCTTATTGTACTGAAAACTTCGAATACAATGGTCATTTATATGCTCCATTAGTTTAATTAATCTGATGTACATATTTTTATCGTTTGATACGCAGTTTTGTTTCGATCCAATTTTTACAATAAGAATAATTTGCTTAAACATCATTTGTCATTTTTATATGGTACATTTTCCAAGAACTTATATTTTATAAAGAAAAGTTCTGCATAACTGGAAATACAGCTGAGTAAATTTCAGCGTAAATTTATCGCTTTCTGGTATGTTTGTGTTTGATATACTTAGTTCCGCTAACAGTGACAATCCAAATATTGAACAATTAAAAGTCTGAAATGGTGACATGGCTATCTAAAAATTGTACGTATTTACTTTCTACATGAACTGATAGAATCAAAAGTGGGTGGGTAATAGAAAAGTATGTATAATTCTTATCGAGAATTATCTATATCCATATTTCAAGGTTTTGAAACATGCTTCAAGTAAATTATGACATATTTTTTGCAATAAGTAATTGCTTAATATAGCAAATAGGTAAGTACTAATCGAAATATCTTTATCGGTTTAATGATAATATGTAGGTACTAAAATTTCTAGGAATGTGAGTGTATACTGCGATTGATTTTACGTACTGATGAAATAAATTATTATGCATAAATACTGCAGATTCCTTTAACATTAATTAAACTAATCCAGCGTTTTCAGAAATCGATAAATATTTTGAGAAAACTCGCAAGGGTATGATGAAGTTAGAGAATAAACGATAGCAAACAAATCAGTATGCCAGTATGTACCTACTTAGTTCTAAAATCTCGAACGTTCGTCGTTTCATTTTGTCATCAGTTGTATCAATGGATATGACTACCCTGGTCTTAAATTATAAATATAATAAAAAGAGCACGTCGACCCAGGGATGCACGGATGGAGTTTTAACTCTGCGTTGTCAATTTACATAAATTAAACACATATACGCGGCCAAGTCATTAATTTTCCTTTAAAAAATAATAAAAACCAAAAATATGTTGCATTTGTATTTTTTGACAATATGCCGATTAATGATGATAACTGGATTAAATAAAGTAAATATCCATGTATTGTCAATTGTTGTTTATTATACAATATACTTTTTTATGGGTGTTAAGACCCACCACTGACCCGGAAATGACCGGCATTCAGGCAAGACTTCTATCATTACGGGTACTAAGACCAAGTAATGATATGCATTGATTAGATTAACAGAACAACTTTCGAGATTCTAGAATTACAGCATACAAATTAGTCTGCTATTATTCTCTAATCTCACCCCATCCCCAAAAATCTAACGTAACTACCGACCATTTATCCGCGCATCACTTGGAAAGTGACCTACACTACTCTGACCTACTGGTGCTAATCTAATCTGACTGACATGATCAGACTGTTCAAGAAACTTACGAACAATATAACATGTTCCTAACAAAACAGCTTTTTGAATTTTGATAATTATTGAATCATTCAAATGCAAAGACTTTAAATTCTCAACTAAGCTATTTGGAACTACACCTACATTAGAAATAACTAGGGGTAGAATTGAAATTTTTTTAAGACTCAACATGGATTTCATTTCTATCGATAAATGTAGATATTTTGAAATCTTGGTGTGGTATGTTTGAATAATGTTGTTTGTGTTAGGAACAGCAATGTCAATGAGAATGACTTCGTTCGTGTGTTTTTTGATAAGTATGATCTGTCATTCATTTTATTTATTTATCATATAGAAATATCATAATTAATTATTGTAATAATATTGTGGAAAACACCGACACCGAGTTCGAACTCGTAAGTCGAACCGACATCCTATTCCGGCGCGCGTCGTGTACGTGTTCTATAATACGAAAAGAAAGGAGTTAAAACTCCAAAAATCTTGCTTGAATGTCGGCAAACCAGGTTAGTGACTGACCATTTAAAGTAAGTACAAGCGATCGCAAATGGTACGCCTAAATTATAATTCCATTCCAGGTTGATACAATAAAGTGTCGAAATACATTATAGCAGTTTACAGATAAAATAAAACTTAAATTGATTTATAATTCAACCTTCAAGCATTTCATGAAAATTCTGGTGTGCCCTTCAAATACGAGTAATAACCCTTGCTAAGGAATCCGCACTCAGAATCTTATAAGAGAATAAATTTGGATTTTAGTTTTGTGAGGTATGAAATGCTGGAATTCACACTGATGAAGCTGGGTGCGTCGGCTCGGAAAATACAATCAGGTCGATTTTTATTGCCTCGAGAGGAGCGGTTCCAACTGTTGGCATCCCGACAAAAAAGACGCAGTTTTTTAATATGGAGGCTTCCTGGGAAAAGGCTGGAATGTTGACTTTATAATTTACCATGTACGAACACAAACAAGCTCAAATCAAACAAAACAAGAGAGGTATAAATTTAATTTAGTAAAGTGCTGTAATGAAAGAGTTGCATAGCCAACAATCACATGCAGGTAAAATTAGATTGATCAGTCTGATTAATAATAATTGACACTAAGAGATATATCGAGCATATATATAGTACAAATAAATCGTTAAACTTATTTACACAGGATTTCCTTCTCAAGCACAAGGGCCGCATAACATCCAGCAACAATTTGATGACGCCCGCTCATTATGTTGCATAATTAACATTACCGATTTTGTATGAAACAATATACTTCTGTACTTGTGGTTTACGAATATATCTTGATTTTGTTTATTATTATAGTTTAGGAAATATCGTTGTACCCTATAAAATTTTATTGACAATAACGAGGCGGATAGTAGTACAATGGTAAGAAATATTTATGGCTCACACCCGTCCACCCGAATTTGTCGGAGAACATTTAATAGGTAGTTGTACTCATAAAATAATGGTCATTTTTGTTTGTGAGTAACGATGGTCTCTGTCCGGATCTGAATTATTCCGCTTTCTAACATCTGGGGATGACCGCCACGCGACAACTTTAAGTTGTAAATATCTCTTGCTATTGTAAGACTGTCCGTCTCATTATTGTCAATAAAATTTTATAGGGTAAGTACAACGATATTTCCTAAACTATACTACATTTTTACTTCCCGAGCGTAAGCTAAGAAAGTATAGTAATCAAGTCCATTGGCCGAATTTCCACTTTCATATTTTCTCGACGTGTCATGACCTCTAGATTACGAAAAAAGTGGTCTCCCGTTTCCGTCTGTCTGCCTGTCTGTCTGTCTGTCTGTCTGTCTGGTGTCTGTATCCATTTTTATTAGACAAGTAATCTCCTCAACTACTGGATCGATTATTGTCAAATTTGGTATGTATATTAGGAATACCATCTAGATGATGCTAACTAAAATTTGGCTAATCATCCTCACCACCAATTAGGATGATGTCATCTCCAAAATTTATAATAAAAACTTTTTTGAAATTTTATAAAATAAGATACTCCTGCACTTGTGGTGTGTGAATCCGTGTCGAATTTTCTCCCCAGACATCCAGAATATTTAGAAAAAATTCAAAACTGAAGAACAATATTTTGCAATATAGCTTTGAAACTGTAAAACCGAATGCTCTGAAATCTCGTAAATATTTTACGGTTATCGTAATCATGGTAAATCGTTAAGTCATTTATCCCCTCCCAAAAAATTGATGACGTCATCACAAAATTTTGCCGAGTAAATCCTATCCAAAATATACAAAACATGATGAGTATATACTTGTGATGTATCATCATTGGTCGATAAAACGTAAAAGTAGAGAGTCCGCCGACGGGCTCGATTACAATACTTCGCTTACGCTCGGGAAGCAAAAATGCTTTTCAAAATTTTGAAAATATTTTTAGTAACACAAGAAATAACAAACTTATGAATTAGTAGCTAAAGAAATCAGTTAAAATCACCAAATACAACCCTATCCTACAAAAATAAAGCTATAATTTATCTCCTCTGTAATCAAATTCGTGACTATGAAAGAACAACATAAATATCGGCACGACTGCAACCAGTAGCGTTCACTAGTTGAAATAAAATTACGATGAAGATGTTTGGATTAGGGCGAATAAAGCATCGGGAAAACGAGAGATGCCGAACGTTTTCAAGTACCAAGCGTAGCCGCCGCCGCCGTCGTCGTCGTCGTCGTCGTCGTTTCAACCCCGCGCCAGTTCCGTAATCGACGTTGCTCTTGTTGGTGGAGTTTCTACGAGTGCTTATGCGTGTTTGCACACACGCACTGATTGGAACCAACGCGTTATTAAAATTTGTGCTTTTTTCCTACAATAATTCAGCTGATAGAGTAAGTTGGAAGAGATTTGTTCTGGACAGATTTACGTCCCAGTTTTTTATTTCCAGTTTCACCTTGGACTTTTTTTCAAATAGAAACATATACATTTTTTTAATTAAAAAAATAATTATTCAGTGTGCATTTTTAATTCCCACCGCGTTGGTTTGTAAGAATTTCTTTACTGATTGCAAAAGATGAATCTGTGATGATCCGATGATACTTCATTTTAATTGCGTTTATTAGGAAATGTAGGCGGTTGAGATCTCGGGGTCTAATACTTCTACTTATAAGTAATTTGAATTAGTTCGAAAATGCAATTAACCAAGTTAGGTCAATTCTAAGTGAAAAGTAGGGCCTTAGGAACTTATGAAAGTTTAATGGGAAATCTTGTAATCTTGTAATAACAAGTTACTGTATAAGACTGTTTATTTATACATATTTTCAATATTACGTAACATTTGACAAAGCGAACGATATCGCACACTTTTTACCAAAAGCGTGTACAGTAAGTAATACAGCTTTATTATATATAGGTAAATTTTGTAAATTCATTCAAGTTATTTTATTGACGATTGTTACTGCAGCGAGAATGTATCTACATAAGCCCAGCATTACTATCATCTGCCATGCAAATATTTGGCTTTACAACTGTTACCATGACATAAAACGACTGACGAAGGCCATGGTCCTGCATCACAAGCATATCCGTATAAACCGTTTCTGCACAAGTATGGACATTGTAAAATATATTTACAGCAGATATGCTTGTTATGCTGGACCAACAGGCCCCCGAAGTTAAGGAGCCCCTTCTGGCCTAAATGAAACGCAAAATAAAATGTATTTTTTTTTATTTTGTTATTACAAAAATACGATTTCGTCTTCGATTGACCGTTTGTTGACACATATAATCTCGAGATTGTGCAAAATTCAAAACTGCCCACTGCCGGGCGTGCCACTAATTATGTCTTGCAGCCAGGCAACCACCTGCACAAAGAGCTGCCGCCTGAGTTTTGTTTGCATTATCGTTTCCCATCCTTATTTTGCTTTTTTTATCGCTCAATAAAGTATACCGGACACTTTTGCAATGATTACATTTGTATTAATATTTTTTCGATTTGCTTATACAGGGTGATGCAAAAAAAAATGACTCAATTTATTTTATTGATTAAATCAAGAACTGCAAAGCCGAATGCCTTGAAATCTTGCAGACATTTTGAAGTTATTGAAGGCATGGTAAATTTTTAATCAAACGTATCTCTAAAATTGATGACGTCTCAAAATATTATCTAAACTGTGCAAAATATGATGAGTCTATACTTGTGATTTATCATTGCATTAACATTTTTTACATTTGCATGAATAGAATAATTTATTTTGTATTTGCTCTAAGCTCTGAAAAATCATGAAAACATTAAATATTCGTCAAAATTACACTGTTACAATAATTTCCTTCGATTTGCCTCAGAAAATTGTTTGTTATGAATTGTTTCTATTTTTTAAACTCGTATCATATTTTGCCTAAAATTATTTTGTAAATTTGAAACTTCTTTCGACCACGTAAAATAATAATTGCTATTTGTAAACAAATCGTAGAAAGAACAAATCTCCAAAAACGATTTTTCTCTCGCTGGCAGAAGCATAACCCAAACGATTTTTAATCGGCTCACTTAATATCGCCATTTTATTAGGTATTTTATTGATCGTTACATTATTTTATGAGTTACTAAATTTTTATTCCACACTTAAGTAATAATGATTCTCTGATATCTCAGAAACAGTATTACCCTCTTATTAACTTTGAAGTGATGCTTTAAAAACGAAAGGCGACCGCATTCTTGCTTTCTTTACTCAATTGCGACAAAAAAAAATTGTTGATTCCGTCCATTATCTTTCACGGGAATGGTCGCACTGAGTGTAAATTTAATTTTTAAAGTAGGGGGAAAATTATTCATTGTGTCTTAAGGAATCTTCCTGATCGCTCGGTGCGCTATAATAATGTAACGTTTGTCTAGATAATGCTAATGCGGTTGGCGAAACACGTCGGCAAATATTTTGTGTTTTAGGTGTTATGGGAATAAACGTTATATTATTATAGCACACCGAGAAATTAAAAATATCTACAATTTCTCCCATTGGTTATCTGCTTTAAATATACATGTTTCAAATTGTCCACACAAACACGCCCCCTTCGACCAATTTTTATTAAATTAATTTTATTACAAACGATCACCGGAAATTATTTTAAACTGCGCTTGTTCACATCAGGTTCGTTATATACACATATGTCATGTATCGAAGCTATCCTCTGCTTTTATGTTCCCATCTGACTTTCCTTTTTCACTTTCCCGCAGCCGTCGTAACTCCCCGGTAAACGCAACATAGTCTCATATCAACAGTGACATTCGATTAGAAAAAGTCAATTTTCGTGGATTTTCATGTAAGCACGAACGTGACAATATTTGAAGGAGTAATTCGCAAAGGACGAGTAAACTAATTTGCAGCCAAACAAGTTGAGAAAACTGTGCTTCAATGCGCTTTGTATTCTCGATGGAAAATGCTCGATTAACGCCTCTCTAAATTGACAAACTTTAATGGACAGTTACTGCGCTGCTCCCGTTTCTTCAAATAAATTTACTTCGTTTACTTTTTTTCTAGAACAATATTTGTATTTTGTACGCCACAAAAGAAAATTATCCGGACTGAAATAGGGACCATTTATAAATAAATGATTGCAAATTCGAAAAGCAATCGATAGATAAGTGTATTACGGATGATTAATTTAAAGAGGCTGCCAGATGTTTCCCTATTATTTTGGTCGACACGGAACAGAGATCTTGGCCATACATTTTTTATTTCGTTAGTGTGCAAATAAAAGGAGGTTCATTTCTTTTTTTTCTATATTTTGTTTTTAGATAATTACTATTACTATAGTTTCTGAATGTATTCCCAGAAAACTTCCATTTCCTCTCATCCATAACAATTTCCGGGAACACATCAGGGCGTACTTTTCAATAAAAAATTTGATACATGTAGTGAACTTTTTTTCAAACTACTGGATCGATTGTCTTTTATATACAATGGGATGACGTCATCTCCAAAATATACAACACTATCTAATATTATTTCCATTTTATAAAATAAGACCCTTCTCATTTGTGGTTTATGAATCCCTGTTGAATTTTTACCCGGATTTTTGAAAAAAAAAAATAATAAAATGGAATAACAACATTTAAAAATGACGTCACCTTACAATTTTGCCGAATGAGTATTAACTAAATTGTATGAAAAACATACTCCTGCATGTGTAATCTATGAATCCGTGTTGTGGTATTACCTTAATCATGCAGATTATTATTATCAGAAAAAAAAATGCACTTATTCAAAGTGATATATGTGTCGTTGATAAAATGTTGATAACGTCATCACAAAATTTTGTAATAAAAAAACTCACTTGAAACACACGCATAGCATATTCCATTACCTATACTTTAACAATCACACATATCTTTATTTTAACTTTTGGTTTATCATTAAAAAATCAATTTGCAAAAAATTAAATTTTATAATTTTTAAACTGTATGTGTTCGACTATACTTTATACGCAGAGAAGTTCTGTCGAAATAAACTCCTTTAACTAATTTTTTTGCTTCCGTATTTAATATGGTGCCGACAACATACGCTAATTATCTTTCGCAAAAATTACATATCCTCCACCGAATAGTGTGATCTTTTTAAATAAATTTGTAGAAGTATACATATATTGATACAATATCTACAAAAATGCATACGAAAGAAATTAGCAGTCGTCAGCAAAAATAAATCAAAAACTATATATAAATTTATAATCAGATTTAATCTTATTAAACTCGTCCGTGTTTGTTTCTTTTTAATTTAGAGCGTTTACTGTTGAAGTGTTCACGTTCGTGGTGAGAAATATTTTAAATTTCAGACATCGGCTCTCCGTTTTAAATGTGTTTGTATAGGACACAAGATTGGGAAATGTTAATTCTGGAAATAAATCACCTTTGATCCTCTTCAGCAACATGAAGAGGTACACAAAGTAGAACTTAATTAAAACACTAAAAACACATTAAAGATGCATTTCGAGGTATTATGTATGTAACAGTGTGACTAAAAACTGCTGAACCAATTGTCGGCAAATTTTATACGTGTATATTTTAGGAATGCGCTGTAGATGGTAAAACGCTAACCAAAGATTGCCTAATCATATCCAATAACAATTTCACGGCGTAAGCTAAGGAAGTATAGTAATCGAGTCCATCGGGCGACTTGCCAGCTACATGTACGAAAAAACTGGTCTCCCGTTTCCGTTTGCCTGTAGTCTGTCTGTCCGTTTTATTGTAGTCTTATAATCTCCGAAACTACTGGACCGACTGTTGTCAAACTTTGTATGTATATTAAGAATATCATGTAGATCGTAAAACACTAACAAAAATTTGGGTAATCGTTCCCACCAACAATTTGATGACGGCGTTTCAAAGAATTCTATTTTAAAATGATTTAAATGTTATACAACAATATACTGCTATACTTGTAGTGTACGAATCCGCTTTGAGTTTCTTCCCTAAACATAGAAATTTTCTCAAAAAAATTAACACAGTACCTATAATAACATTATACCACTAACTTTGGAAATAACCGTCCATAGTCTTACAGCTTAGGTCTCAGCACACGGACCAGCGGTCGCACGTTCTTTTTTCTTTCGCGCTGTGACTAGTATTACCTATGTAATGAGGTCATCACAAATTTTTTATTTATCAAATTAAGAACGAGTCACCCTATTTTCTCGAAAATGTGAGAATACGCACGTCTTTATTTAATAATGATAAAATAAGAGTTATAATAATAACATTCAGAACATTTTGTTCGGTTGTGGCTTAATTAATAATTTTAGTCCTCTGTTTTGAGAAGACAAACTCATTCAAATCAAACAAATTTCTACATGACATTCTTATGACGTATGAACATAAACACTCGAAGTTAAACATGTTATTATTGCTGAGAGGTCATTTTTCCCGTGGGTTATCTGCTTTAAAAATATCTTACGTTGTCTGTACTTGTACGGTGTCCCCTTGGAATTAGCGCTTCCACGACGCAGGGGTTGCGAGCTTAGATCATATAATATCTATTTATTATATGATCTAAGGTTGCGAGGGTGTTATTTATGCCGTTGGTTTATTTTTACTTTATAGAGGATATCACAAAACAAAAATCGCAAAATCAAATTTTATAATTTTTCAAAGAAGCGGGATTTGTTGCACTTATACTTCCAATTTTTTTTGTGACATTTTGTTTGAATGCTATACCGTTTTCATCACTCAAGTTGTGAGCCTAAAATCTATCGTGTATACTGAAAAGAAATAATGATGATAAGACATTTTATTATTATTAATTCTTATTATATTTATGTCTTACAAAAAAGAACCCTCATAAATCATGCGACTATTAGGTATACATATAAACTATAAACCCTATTCAACGTACACATAAAGTATGGTCATCACTAAACTCATTGAACAGTGAAGAGTGCTTCCCGGTAGACTTAATCTAATCGTTCTACGGTTCAGCAGTGACATGGAAGGCTTGACGGTAGATGTGTCGTCGCAAAAAATGCGTACAATAAAAGAACCGTCTAAAAGCGTCTTGCTGTGGTCTGAAAAATTGACTGAAGCTTTCGAGCACCTACACCCCATTTCATAAAATGTAGACAAAGTTTCAGATTACGTGATTAGTTGGAAGTTGAAAACGGACAACTTTATTAATTACAGTCAAGAAGCATCGAAGTCCCTGCATACATTTAACTTCTAAAATACATCATGCTACTCAACTTATAAAAAAAAGGCAAACCGCCAAGCGATTTCGTTGGTGGGTTCGTAAAAATAAAAATGCATCATATAGAAATTGAACTAATTGTATTTCATTTAGTTGCAAGGATATTACACATACTATAGAATAGAATTATAGATCCTCACAAAACCACAGCTACTTTTATAACAAAGGCTGGAGAGTTTCGGAAATACAGAAGTTTGACACCAGAGAATTATTATTTATGACCGCAAACCACTAGCCGACTATCTGAAGTGACTACAAAACAGAATACGCTCGTAAAAGCTTTACCCCCTTATTAATCGAAATTCCTCCACTTTGCTTTCTTTCATTTTTATGAACTTTACCTACACTAAATATTCAGATAACATGCATAAACAAGACATGGAAAGGAAATTGCCGGACGATGCCCTAAAAAATTACGCTTTCACGTTACATATCGAACAAGTGAATTTATTTAGAAAATGAGGAAAATACAAGTGAATTCCATAGTTGTCTCAAAAATTTTAAACACGATATTCTGAACCAACAAAACAATAAACAATTCGCTATGATCAGATACTAACGCAACACACAGAAGTGAATCAACGAAAATTGTATTTCACGTTATTGTTGTTATAAGACTGACTTGGAAATGACCAGCATTCAGGCAAGACTTCTATCATTAAGTAATGATACCCGCTAATGAAATTGTCAACAAAATAAACAACGTTCGAGGTCTTATTTTTCGCATTCTTTAATCGCTGTCCACCTATTTTGTTTCGTACGATCTTTCGGCAAATCAAAGGTAAACACATAGGTCACCACATTACATCTCACTAACACTAGGTTTCTTATTTTGAACAGGCGACTGAAATGTTCATACATATTACGCAAAACTAAACTAAAGAAAACCGCAATATTTACTCAGCATTAATTTAGGATTGAACAATGCATTACGATGGAAATAAGATACACAAGCCCACATTTCATTTACTCTCTAAAATAGAGCGTCTTAAAAGGCATTTATATATTACATCATCCATAACATTATTAATATTAACATGCTGTAATAGTTCTCATATTAACTGAGACTTATAAGCGCCACCTGACAGTCTCAAAAAAAATATCTTGCGAACGATAAAGCCATTTCGGAGTAAATTAATTATTCACGTTTTCAAGCAATTTTTTAATAAAAATTACAGCTAAAAATTTGCTCTCTAGCACCTAACTTTTATCTCTGGAAAATGTTTGGTCTCCGACTATTTTTTCCTATCACAAAAGTAAATCTTCGTTTCTCACTATCCCACTTTATGCAATTATGATTGATGACGACAGTTCTACATGCGCTATTCAAAAGCAGAAATATCTCGCAGTAAGTGTTTGATTAATCCATTTATAACGGCTGTTTTACTATCCGAATCGCAAACTCGATATATATGATCTCACGATTTCATAATTATGCGTTCCAGTAGGTATTTGCTCTAATAACAGTTTGTCGTTATTATTATCGAATTATTTGCCGAAATACGATTACACAGTTGCGATTGCCGAGATGTACTAGCTACTGTTGCACAAAGTGAAACAAACCTCAATATTTTATAATTATACTGTTAAATTCGAGCAAATGAGCATCTTGCTGTCAAGAGAATATCTTTAGGGTTGATTTCGTCGTAACCTCTTCTTCTTCACAGATTTCAATCTCACCCTAAGAGAAATAATTAAGAACAAATATAGAAATTACGCAAGCTAAATCAGAATTCATTGTACGACTTTTGTACATGACTTGAATCAAATAGACGCTGTTCTAGTGCGACGAAGACGTAACCGGGATAAATAAGATTTATTTTTCAATTGAGAAATATAATAACCCGTAATGTCATTAATTTGGATCAATGTTAGGCAAGAAAGGCTACCGTAGATAAACTTCGATCTCCATTCAATATAATTCAATAATTTAAAAACTGATAAAATTTTTAAAAAGCACTCTAAATTAATTACCTTCACAGCAGTTCTTTTTGCTGTTCATTTATAAAAAAATATATAATTCGGAAAATTAAATTTTATAATTTTTCGGAAAATCTGGATATGTTCTACTGTTAGTTTTTAATGGGACAGTCTCTATACATATACCTACAATACAATTTTAAAGTCAGCTTTCTCCCGTTATAAATCTGGAACCGATTACGTATAGATGTATCAAAACTATGACATATCTAAAAAAAATTAATGGCATTGAATACGATCCTTTGAGAACTTGCTTCATATAATATCAAAATTTAGAAAATTGGTCTGGTAGTTATTTAAGCAACTTCCCTCACCCCTGACTTAAAAAATAAATAAATCCACTTTATTAGATACATATATTTTAAAATTTAATTTTACGATTTTTTTTATAATACTCCCAAATAGAGTATGTTTTAAATAAGTTTTTTTTTAAATGCAATTTTGTGATTTTGTGTTTTAGGAAGAACACATCAATCTGGATAGGGACAATATAATACTAACAATAACAGTACCTACTGTACTCCCAAATTTTAAGAAAAATAGGATGAGCCGTTCTTAATAAAATAACATTCTTAAAGACAATAACTGTAAAATGCTCCCAAAATTTCAAATTATCGGATCGGTACGGGAAAAAACATGAAACTTGCATTTTGATATTTCTATAATATGTGAAACTTCAAGAAAACATTAAATCAGACATAGCTAAAATGACCATCTTACAATGCTTCCCTTAACTATTGCTATCGAAATAAAAATATGAATATACAACATTTAAATAGAAGATCTTTATAAATATTTAAAATCTTATTTTAGCGCAATAACAAGCCAACGAACTACGTAGAATCGTTAAACTCACCTTAAAACGTAAACGAAGAACATTTCCAGCATAAAAATGCGTATTACTTTCCCAGCAACAAATGTACAAAATAATTTCTTTTTCCTTAACGCAAAATTGAAACTGATATACTTAGGTACGTTGTACTGTTTTCAGGTCCGATCGTCGAGGAGCACCAGCAACTTTGTAAAAATGCTAGCGATATGCACGTTCCGGAATATCTGGAGACAGTGCTGATCACAGTACTTGGGAGTATCGTCATCATTGTTCTACTATTATGTTATGCTCGAGTATTTCGACACATTTGCTGTCCTCCGCGTCCACCAAAGAACAATCATCGACAGAAATGTAGAAGAGAATCTATTTCCCTTAAATATATCATGCATCTATCAAACCAACCCACCGAAACAAGTGTAGTATAATTGGTTAATAATGTTAAAGAACTTTAAATCAGAAAATATTTTGCACAAGGCCCAAAGATGTTTATAATAAGAAGTGCTCGGCATCGGTAATATAAGTGAGGTAATAAGCTAATAAGACTGTACGTACCATAACCTAGCCATATAGCATGTAAATATTAATATATTGTGAATTATGTGTACTTTCTGTTGCAGAAAGAAACGCCGAGATTTTATATGTTTTGTTAAAATGTAGACTAAAATAAATATTTTTCAGATCTAACTGATTTTTTTCTAAAATTAATCTCAAAATTTTGTACAGTTAATCTCATTTGAAGTGTTCAGATTAGAATGATTCTTAGAGTTTCTTCATACATTCCTATATTTTAGAATTGTTAATTGTTACTACAGTGTCTCAAAAATGAAGCAATTTATTGTATTTTACTACCTAATGTGGTATTTATATTAAATCAAAAACTTGTCTCATTTTACTAAAATCCTGTAAACACACAGTACCCACTGTTATCATTAACATTAACACTGTACCTGTCCAAGGTGGTTTATCTGTCTCTGCTACAAATTTGATGACGTCATCACACAATTTTATTGAGCAAAATCTTATGTATTGAAACATACGCATATAATATAATCATGCAATTGCGGCTCGTAACTTTTTCTCTCGAAGAGGCCACTGTTTGCATGATTATTTTTATAAAATTGTGCGTCATTAATCATTATAAAAGTATCTTGCTATTAAATGTAGTTTGACTGCAAAAATTCAACGCAAAATAAAACATTTGATAAATATTACTACCTATTTTTTATTTAGTTTGATTAGGATTGACAATATACCACCGATCAAATAATTTAACTCTCAAGTATACTTACTTAAGTCATAATCGTAAATTACCACTACTTTTTAGATAAAAATGTTCTCTTCGCAAGTAAATGTTCAATAATATTTAGAAATTTTGTATAAATACATCTAAAAATAGGCGCTGAAAAATATGGAGTTTTACATATATTTTAATCACATTTAAGACCCACTACTGAGTCGGAAAAAAACGGCGTTCAAGCAAGACTTATTATCATTACGAATACAGAGATCAAAATAATAATGACATTCGTTGACAATTGCTTTTAAAATTGACCTAACCTGACCTGAGATTCTAGAACTACACAACGTGCCTATACTGATTTGAGGCGTTTCTAATTTGCAGACCACAGTTTATCTTGCAGACTGGGGGTTAAAAATGCTCCAATCAAGTTGAAACTCAACAGTTGTTTATTTCTCAATACGAAGATTATTAACACAAAATTTCAACCCGATCGGAGAAACCGTTAAAAACTACCCCCAAAACAACCTTGCAGACTGGCACTTAAAAATACTCTAATCAAGTTAAATTTTGACATTCGCTAGTTCTTCAATACGAGGATTATTGATGCAAAATTTCACCCCATTCGGAGAAACCCTCAAAAATCATCCCCAAAACAACCTTGCAGACTGGGGGTAAAAAATGCTTCAATCAAATCAAAACTCGATATTTGTTTATTTCTCAATACGAAGATTATTGACACAAAATTTCAACCCGTTCGGAGAAACCGTTAAAAACTACCCCCAAAACAACCTTGCAGACTGGGGCTTAAAAATACTCTGATCAAGTTAAACTTTGACAATCCCTAGTTTTTCAATACGAGGATTATTGATGCAAAATTTCAGCCCATTCGGAGAAACCCTCAAAAATCACCCCTAAAACAACCTTGCAGACTGGGGGTTAAAAATGCTCCAATCTAGTTAAAACTCGATATTTGCTTATTTCTCGATACGAAGATTGTTAATACAAAATTTCAACCTGTTCGGAGAAACCGTTAAAAACTACCCCTAAAACAACCTTGCAGACTAGGGCTTAAAAATATAATATATATATATAAAAATACTCAAGTCAAAATTTGACATTAATTTATTTTTTTATTATTTTATTGTTAATTATTAATTAATTTATTTATATTTAAATTTAAAAAATATATAAATTACGAATACATATAGGAGTATTTGTTACAGATACGTGAATTGTGATAATTTGAGTTCATGTTTATCGCTGTTAGATAATTGTTGCTACTATGTAAGAATGCATAAGTTGGGCATTTTTTCGTCCAATCTCTCATTTTTTGTGCGTTTTTACACGTCATTTTTGTTGTTAACTTGGTTCATTCAGTACATACTATATGCTGCTTTTGAGTTCTTTGAGATATAATTAAACTTTCATCATCAGTCAAAAAATACAAAGTTAGTGGTGTCCAAAAGAGAAAATTTAAAATTCAGAGGAAACAAAATCTTAAAGATATTTTAAAGAAAATTAGAGACATTTTCCGAGAAACCTAACGTAAAAAAAAACGTTTTGAGAAAAAATTTAAATTAATAATAATAGAAAGCTCAAACTTAATTTTATTTGAATTTCAAAAAGAACCCAGAAATATGCTAATTTCTTAATTAATTATTATTATTAATGGGAAAACAAATAAAGATTCGTTATATTCAATACGACGCAAAATTGTCTTCATATGTAGGTCTTACAGCCTTTGGATGGTGTCCACGTCCATTTCTCTAACTGTCTGGTAAATTGTTCTTTTTAATTGTTCTTCTAAATTGGCTTCCCAGCCGTTGTTGTAAACCTTTCTACTTAGTATTCCCCAAATTTTGTTTTCGATTGTTCGCACTGGGGGCACTATGGGGGGATTACCTTTTCTTAAGTACAAAACTTATATTATTGCTTTCTAACCAATCCCTGGACATTCTAGTATAATGGCAACTTGCTAAATTTGGCCAAAATATTACATCGTCGTTATTATGGTGTTCCCATATATTGTTATGTATTGACCGCGTCACCTTTAGTACGGCCAATGAATTGTGCTGAAACGCCGGCCGAAGATATAGCCCATCAAACCAAAATTTTATCTTCAAATTTTGCCTTCGACTTAAATTTTACTTTTAATTTCTTCTATATTGTTTGTATAAAATCCATCGTTACCTTCCATCTCTGAATGGGCAAATGTAAAACACACGATTGTCCAGAAAATGATGAATTCTCAATAGCCGGCAACATCTAAGAATTCTCTCTAACTGCGATGCTGTATGTTTTGAACATTTAGCTCTTTTGCTGTATTTTAAGTTGTTTTTGCCTATTTCTCTAGAAACTATTGTATAGGAACTCTAAACAATCGAGCCAATCTTCTTGTTGATGTTCCAGGCTCTTGTCTTTCTTTTTAATCTTTCTAAACTTATTGTGATATTGCTACCTCGCAGTCTTTAATTGTTCTGTATATAGTTGCGCGTGTAATATATTTGGTCCAAAATATATTCACAATTTCACTTTTAGATACTTGGGTAACTAACTGGTATATGGCTCTTTGCAACTCTGTTTTGTATGACATTGTTTAAGCGTTAATTGACATAAATCTATGACATAAATTGTATAAAATGGGAAATAAGAAAGTTTGTTTGGTTACGCTGTTGCAAATGTAACTTGATTCGATTGCATTTTAAGTTCAAAAAAAGATAGGAGTATATGTAAATTTTTCTCAAAACTCTTTTACGTACTAGCGGTAAAAGTGACATAGAATTGGAAAATCTTAGTAAAAGTAAAGACGACTACAGTTAAGACTAATCTAGTTGAGTGCATGTATTTAGGGAAATTTTAGTTGTATTGATAAATTAAATTCTTAGATGGAAATAACGATATAGATGTGAAAATTCGAGAAAAAAAATATAGAATTTGAAAGTATACATGATTTTAATCTTTCCAATGGCACTACATACCTTATTTATAAACTGTTGACACATGATCTACAAATTAACAAAAAAAAGAAGACAAATAAACCCAAAATTTAATTTAATTTAACAAAATAACAGAAACAGACCAACTAGGATATTTTCTTAATTAAAATAATAAAGGAGGCTGTTGTTGTAAACAGTGTTTTTCATCATTTGATTATAAGTTTGGCAGTTAATAAACGTTTTCACGCGAAAATAATGCCGTTAACTCTTACAGACGTCTCCCAAATTGTCGCTCTGTTTCTGTTATTTTGTTAAATTAAATTTAATTCTGCGTTTGTTTGTCTTCTTTTTTGTTGCTAATTTATACATCATGTGTCAACAGTGAATGGTTCTTTAATAAAACAACGATCACTAGTTATATTAACAATTTCTAAAGTTTGGTTCCGCGAAATTTTACAGTGTGGCAGGTTTTTTGCCGCTCAGTGTATATACATTAAAATACAGTTATAAAAGGTAACAAAACAATATTTTTCATAATTAACAATGCATATTAAGATCATTAGGTGATTAATTATTGTAGGAATTAGCTCGGTTCGCGCAAAGGTGGAGATAACACAACGACCGTAGCAACGAATCTTAACCAATTAAAAACTCAAGTAAATTTGCTGCTGCTGCTTTTATATGCTTTCTTATGAAATTATTTTTGTTTTATGCCTAGTATCCCGCAAACGCTTTCGAGCACGCCACTGGAACAACCAGTTTCTCGGAGGACCTGGAAGAACCATTTTTTAAGGCCCAGTCTTCAAGGTTGTTTTGGGAGTAGGTTTTAACGGTTTCTCCAAAAGGGTTGAAAATTTGCATCAACAATCTTCGTATTGAGGAATAAGCAAATCTCGAGTTTTGACTTGATTGAAGTATTTTTTACCCCCAGTCTGCAAGTCTGTCTGGGGGTAGTTTTTAAGGGTCTTTGCGAACGGGTTAAAATTTTGTGCCAACAATTTTCGTATTGAGAAATAAGCAAATGTCGAGTTTTGACTTGATTGGAGTATTTTTAATCCCCAGCCTGCAAGGTTGTTTTGGGGGTGATTCTTGAGGGTTTCTTCAAATAGGCTGAGATTTCGTATCGATAATCCCCATATTGATAAACTAGCGAATATAAAATTTTGACTTCATTGGAGCATTTTTAATCCCCAGTCTGCAAGGTTGTTTTGGGGGTGATTTTTGAGCGTTTTTTCGGATAGGCTGAAATTTTGTATCAACAATCTTCGTATTGAGAAATTAAGAAATATCGAGTTCCGACGTGATTGGAGCATTTTTAACCCCCAGTCTGCAAGGTTGTTTTGGGGGTGATTTTTAAGGGTTTCCCCGAACGGCTTGAAATTTTGTATCAACAATCTTTGTATTGAGAAATAAGCGACTGTCAAGTTTTGCTTTGATTGAAGCATTTTTAATCCCCAGTCTGCAAGGTTGTTTTGGGGGTGATTTTTGAGGGTTTTTTCGAATAGGCTGAAATTTTGTATCAACAATCTTCGTATTGAGAAATTAAGAAATATCGAGTTCCGACTTGATTGGAGCATTTTTAACCCCCAGTCTGCAAGGTTGTTTTGGGGGTGATTTTTAAGGGTTTCCCCGAACGGCTTGAAATTCTGTATCAACAATCTTTGTATTGAGAAATAAGCGACTGTCAAGTTTTGCTTTGATTGAAGCATTTTTAATCCCCAGTCTGCAAGGTTGTTTTGGGGGTGATTTTTGAGGGTTTTTTTCGAATAGGCTGAAATTTTGTATCAACAATCTTCGTATTGAGAAATTAAGAAATATCGAGTTCCGACTTGATTGGAGCATTTTTAACCCCCAGTCTGCAAGGTTGTTTTGGGGGTGATTTTTAAGGGTTTCTCCGAACGGCTTGAAATTTTGTATCAACAATCTTTGTATTGAGAAATAAGCAACTGTCGAGTTTTGCTTTGATTGAAGCATTTTTAATCCCCAGTCTGCAAGGTTGTTTTGGGGGTGATTTTTAAGGGTTTCTTCGAATAGGCTGAAATTTTTGTACCGATAATCCTCGTATTGAAAAACTAGCGATTGTTAAATTTTGACTTGATTAGAGTATTTTTAAGCCCCAGTCTGCAAGCTTGTTTTGGGGGTAGTTTTTAACGATTTTTCCGAACGGGTTGAAATTTTGTGTCAACAATCTTCGTATTGAGAAATTAAGAAATATCGAGTTTTGACTTGATTGGAGCATTTTTAACCCCCAGTCTGCAAGGTTGTTTTGGGGGTGATTTTTAAGGGTTTCTCCGAACGGCTTGAAATTTTGTGCCAACAATCTTCGTATTGAGAAATAAGCACATGTCGAGTTTTGACTTGATTGGAGCATTTTTAATCCCCAGTCTGCAAGGTTGTTTTGGGGGTAGTTTTCAACGATATCTCCGAACGGGTTGAAATTTTGTATAAACAATCTTCGTATTGAGAAATTAGGAAATATCGAGTTTTGACTTGATTGGAGCATTTTTAACCCCCAGTCTGCAAGGTTGTTTTGGGGGTGATTTTTAAGGGTTTCTCCGAGCGGCTTGAAATTTTGTATCAACAATCTTTGTATTGACAAATAAGCGACTGTCGAGTTTTGACTTGATTGAAGCATTTTTAATCCCCAGTCTGCAAGGTTGTTTTGGGGGTGATTTTTGAGGGTGTTTTCGAATAGGCTGAAATTTTGTATCGATAATCCTCGTATTGAAAAACTGGCGAATATCAAATTTTGACTTGATTGGAGTATTTTTAAGCCCCAGTCTGCAAGATTATTTTGGGGGTGATTTTTAAGGGTTTCTCCGAACGGCTTGAAATTTTGTGCCAACAATCTTCGTATTGAGAAATAAGCACATGTCGAGTTTTGACTTGATTGGAGTATTTTTAAGCCCCAGTCTGCAAGATTGTTTTGGGGGTGGTTTTTAAGGGTTTTTCCGAACGGGTTGAAATTTTGTACCAACAATCTTCGTATTGGGAAATAAGCAAATGTCGAGTTTCGATTTGATTGCAGCATTTTTAACCCCCAGTCTGCAAGATAAACTGTGGTCTGCAAATTAGACAGGCCCACTGATTTGTTTATTGTTGTTGCCCTCTAACCCCACGTCAGATCCGCAAGTCTACCGATTTTGATCCACGCATCACCTAATGATACCATACGCTAAATTATATATTAACGATCATAAATTATTGTGTGTATTTAAGTGAGTTTATATTTTAATGAAATTCGTCTTTCTTTTTTAGAAACAAAATGATCTAGAATTTTGTCATAAAATAAAGTTTGTTTCATTAAATTTCGTACAAAGTCTTTTAAATTCTTCAAAATTTAGTAATTCAAAAAACTGTAAACTTCCAATATCAATTTATAACAAAGAAGGTAACTTCACCATGGTACCTTCTTTGTTATAAATAATTCTTGGTTTCTTGGTGTTTTTCCATTGTGCCGAAAGGTCGTACTTTCGCGCTATTTGGACTATTTGGAGAACCAACCGGTGGACGGAAACAGCTACTTCGCGTATGTTCCCGTACAAAACCCCGCCGGACGCTGAATTACACCGAACTATACTAGTGTCACCACGTTCGCGGATTTTCCCGCGTTCCTCTCAATTGTGTGTAAACAGGTTACAATTCTTGGTTCATCATAAAATCTAGCTCTTTTTGTTAGAGGTTCAATTTTATTGGTATGGTCCCCAACAAAAATATGAAAGTGTTTTTCCACTTTTTGAAACCTCATTAGTAGGTATGTACATCTAACTACTAACTTGACTAATCTTTAAATGTCTGTCAACTTATTTTGTAAAATATTTAAAAACTAATTGTTTGGTCAAAAATTAATTTAAATGTATATACCTATATAAACAGAAATTAAAATCAAAATATTTTAATAAATTTCTTAAACCTATGGCTCCTCTGACAGAATTATCATCTCTGCCAAAACTATCACTATTAATAATATCAAATACTTCTTTTAATTTTTCATTTATTGATACCTCTGTTTGAACACTTCTAAATGTAAAATTTCATTTTGTCTGTACATTACTTTGAATTCTTTTCTTACATACTTGATCTAAAATTATACACCATTTCGTTGATTTTGAAAAAATATACGGACGTCTAAATAGAAAGTTTTTATTTGCATCGCTTAAAACTAATTTTAAATTATGCGCATAACCATGAAATGCTTAAGGGTCAATTATCTTTATTTTGGCTTGAAGCCCATTAAGTTCCCCAGCCCATTACTGCTGCCCCATTATCTAATATATATTTGTATGTATTGATGAGGCGGTTACTTGTTTAAAGTCCATATTAATGTTATTATTAAAGAAAAAACTTTTAAGAGTTTAAATAATTTATTAGTAGGCACGGCTACACGTGTTTCGGTACACTTGAAAAAAAAAGTTTTTTCTTTTATTTGTTCCTCACTTGTAAACATCAATTTACCAAGTCACTGTATTCAACATGAAAATGTCACTTAACTGGCTATAGCCTGTAAAAATTTTACTGGCTAGCCAGTCAAACTTTTACATCCCTGCTCGTGCTCATACAGCGTTGTATTTTAAACATTTTAAACTACTATAAGTTGAAATGACAGCCAAAATTGACTCAGGCAAATTTCCACTCACAATTGCTGCTTCCTCAGTAATATAGCTTGCGCCACACTCACTTCAATACATCGAAAACGATAAATCGAAAAATCTAAATGACAGAACTAGACAACACAATAACTGCTATGATAAGTGCCATGCTGACGTGCGTTTCCAAGGTAATACGTCTAAAGCTCACACGATATTTCTTCAAATATTGGAACTTCTAGACCTGGTTTATAGAAACCGAAGTTAAAGTTAATTCGCGATTAACTTTTAATTGAGGTTCGTTGCTAGGCGACGTGCAGGTTTTAACCAATCACGAGCTCCCATTCCACATTTTAATCCAGTGTTAAATTAATCGAGGATTAAATATTTAACTCGCGTTTCTATAAACCGGCCCCTAGAGTTTTTAATAGTTTATAGGAGTAATAGTTAGTTACAAGTGAGAAACAAATAAAATATTCAACAATATACGCAAAGTAACGGGTTTTTACTGGCTCCAGCAGGTTACTGGCTCGCCAGTCATATCCTTCTGTCCGCCATTAAAAACCCTTTTACCATGCTAGTAATGTTAAATACTACATATAATATTAAGATCTAATATAATCTTTGCCATTTCTATTGAAACACCACCTGTTGATTTTGCCTAAAATTTAGCAATTGCTAATAGTTTTCGGTTGATTGACAACGGCTTTTAGTTAGAAAATTGTCTGAATATGAACTTTGCCAAATTTACGATCAACAAGTGGTGTTTCAATAGAAATGGCAAAGACATTATGTAGGTATTTGTTGATTTTGTCATAACTAAACACTTTTTGTTGTTATGGAATAGATACAAACCTGCTTTTGTTTCTTTTCTGATTGCCGCTTTTTTTTTAAGTTTAACTTATGGTTTTTTCTAAAATAAAGAGAAGCGCTTTCATTATCACAACATTAAATTAAAAAAATGTTTTTTTTTTAAATAGCAATGAAATATCTCTTTTAACACTTTATTCTAAAATCAGCAATGCTGACATAAACTGAAGAAGTGTAACAATATAAAAAAAAAAAAACAGAAATTCTTATCCCACATTTGTGATGGTAAACAACAATGAACAAAACTTGTACTAAACTTACAGCAAATCAAAAACTATACAACAATAAAATAAACAACAAAGTTATGAGCCTAATCATTGTTCTGTTAAAGTTATCCATCAGCAGAAATATACAATCTGCTATGAATTGGGTGGTTGACTTCTCATATGATTATTGTGTCTTCGTAATACCTGCACCACTGTCTCTTTTAACATTTGAGGCTTACAGTATTCTTCTAACCAACTAAAAACGCCCGCAGATAACTCAGAAAAGTTACTTACTGAAACATTATTAAACGTGAGAAACAACTGCTCCATGATGGCTTGAAACTGAAACATTTAATTAATGAGAACATTGTATTTTCACTCAAATAAAAAAAATACCACGGAAAATTTAACTTCATCAGAAATTCTAGTCTCTGTGTGTCCTGGTTGAGTTTGCTGCGCTTTTACTATTTGTTCATAATTAGTTTGCATAATTCGAAGAGCTACAACCTCTTTTCTTAAAGCATTCCTTTCTTCTTCTTGTTTCTTCTTCTGCTGTTGTAAATATTGAATGTAGTCTATAGACTTTTGGAGTACAGTTGCTTTACTTAGCTTATAACCTTGTCAGAGAAAGGTAAATGGTGACTAGTTAAAAAAAAAAAGAAAAGGGAAGAAAAATACCAGAAACATCAGTTTGTTGACAAGTTGGGACTAATTCCTGCAACGTATCATAACCCTTCTTAATTGCGTCTCTCCGTTTTTGCTCTGCCTGAGTATGGGCTTCTCGACGTCGTTCTTTGTAACTCATTGGTGAAGGTTTACTTTCGATCTCATCTTCATCGTCTATGAACAATGGTTGAGTTAATTTTCCCTACAGAAAAATATTATACCTGAATTAAGCGATGAAGAATTGCCAATACCGATTGAACCAGTACTGTTGCATCTTGTAAACGGGTGATCCCGTGGCATTTTTATTCTTAAACGATAACCGTATAGGTGATATTTAAAAAGAGTAATTGCACATGCTTGGAGGTTAATCTGGTTGTGTGTGCATGGGTCTTGCCTCAATAAAAAATTGATTGGTGTACTTTTATCACTCGAAAGATAAGAGGAAAAATCAGCTGTTGCAGAATATAACACAGGCGTAAAACAACGAATTCGGAATTTTTAATCAAACTACGACCAAAACATATCAGATGGGGAGTAGCCATTATGCAATCACATCATCTTATACATGTACTACGTGTTGCCTAACTTAGAAAAAAAAAAACAAGTTTTATGAGTATGACTTATCCATTTGTTTATGGATCTATTTATTTAATACTCTTTCTCATTTTATTTTTTTTACCGAATTGGGTGAACTTTTACAAAACTTCTCGATTTCGCACAAACTGTTTGAGCAAAACTCTCCTTCAAAAGTTGTGCAAATGCCTCCTTGTGTCAGAAAAAAATCTTTAGTGTTCACCCTATAGTCCGGCACTTCGCACCCTATTAGTTCCGCCAAATGTAGGCAACCAACTACACACGCACTTTAATTTTGTCATTTTCTTGTAATGGAATAAATATTATTATTATTGATAGATTGTAAAGTAAAAATACTTAGCGTAATGTTTGTACCTACACCGTGTCAATAAATGATTCTGGTATCAATGGGTGCTTTTGGATGACACGGAAATGTGTCGTACTGTGGTAACGAGGCGACAAAATAATAAAATCTGTGATAAAATTAACAAAAGAATTTACAGTCACACTTGACACCTGAATCATTTATTCATTTATTAGCTATTGGAGACATTATTACCTCAAAGTAAATTAGGCACGTCACGTTGTACATTCCTGATGAGGTACGGAACTTGAGAACACTATACGAATGGATGTATGAATAAGTTAAAATTATCACACAAATAATTTATTAACTAAATAAAATACGGGTACATAGGTACATATATTAAATTTGAAAATAGACAATTTTTTTCTTTGTTTATTCAATTTATACTTTGTTAATTTAAATCTAGTAGTGTTTATTATCACACCTATTCCTAAATTTCTGAATAAAATAAAAGGACACTTTTTGTTAAATTAAGTTAGAAATCATAGAGATTATAGTGTATCAACAATGTTTAGTAAATTAAACTACCTAAAAACTAATGAAATTAGTAAACCTGTTAATACTTCATGCAAAATATTCTATGTAAAGCATAATATTGAATCTTGTAATATACATGTCAATTTACACTGTAAATAAAAGAAACTAACTAAACGTTAATGTTTACAAAAATTAGTCTAAGTAAATTAAAAATTAATCTTGTACTAGAAAAGTTGTAACTGTATGTTAACATACACAAAAACTGGCAGTGTCCAAACAAAACACGTTTGAAAATTTAATTTGGACCCTACAAATGAAATCCATTCAATATAATATACACCGTAGCGAATTTTATACAAAATACAAAAGGGGCAAGAGAGTTAGTCTATCACACATAATGCTCTAAACTGGCTAGCAAATATGGACACTTCCTGAGACACAATATACAACAGACATGGAGAGCATGTAATACTTTAAAGCTGAGTAATATTGTACTTCTACTGTTTTTTGGTGGGAGGTGATGATAAACAAAAACCTTGCTGTGCACGAAAAAGCTCGAAAAATTCACGACAAACAAATAACACTGTACCAGTCTTAAAAGGCGGTTTCCAAACGAACAAAAAAAAATAATAGTTTACACTTCACTACGAATGTTGAAATGAAGCTCTGCTTTCTCAAAACAAACATGCATCTCTCAAAACATTTCCGTATTTAAATTTTTGATCTCTTATTGGTGCGCCCCTTCACGATCCTGCGCGACTTTTTATTCGTGGTCGCCCTCGTCGGCGTATCCTTATCATCTAATTTCCTTTTAGTACTTTTAGTACTTGTGCTAGGTACGTACGATTCAGTTATAAGCGGAGATTCCGCCTCCGGTTCTTCAACTGGAATTTCTGAAGTCGATTCACCGCTAGTCTCAGGAATGGGAACGAATTCCGAAAGAGGTTCTAAGCCAAAACCTTCGGGATTGACCCCTTGATTAACCAATGCTTCCAGTTCTTCTGGATGAGGAAGAACGGCGTTGCCACAGCTGGTGCAAAACAATGGTGTTGCTGGCGATTTTGAACGCCAATATTGCAATTCTGTCTTGCACTTATTAAGCTCTTGTAACAATGTACTGAATTTACGCGAAATTTCCTCGTTCTTCTTTTCGTTTTCGTCCATTCGAGAAGCATATTCCAAAATCTGTTTCTGTTGTTCCGCTAACTGCTTCTGCTGCTCAGACATGAGTTTTTGCTGCTCAGCAGCTTTTTGTCTGCAAGATCTCACATCTTGTCGCAGAATTGTCAACTGACTGTTATACCTTTTCATTCCTTGTTTAATCTTCCTTATCCCTATAAAGAGCGACACATTAGCATCTGTCATAAAAAAAATTGCACAACCAATTCTGCATGTCTGCTAGAACGTTTTCTTAAATAAAGATTTTAGAAACTATGAAATGTGGGAAAAAACATCAAATTAGGCATTCTTCAAACGGAGCTCCTATTTTACACTTGGAAAGTAAACATCTAATATAGAAAATTCTCGTGTCACAGTATTTGTAACCGAACTCCTCTGAAACGCCTTGAAATTTTTTGTGTATATTCGGTAGGTCTGAGAATCGTCGTAAACTATTTTTTATACCCCTAAGTGATAAGGGTGGCCCATCCAAAAACATTTTTGTTTATTTTTTGGACAAAATTTTTTATTTTTATTTTTTTAAGATTTGGCATCAAAAAATACCCTAAATTTTCACCCTTCCACCACCAACCCACATTTCTTCATAACGATATTAGTATCTTTACTTTCATCCACAGATGCGCAATAGGATTGAAAGATGGCTGTTGAATATAATAATTGTCGTACGATAAATTTTTATGTATAATTTATAATTTAATTTAATTATAATTTATTTATTTATTTTAATTTAATTTTTATTTTAACTACCAAAATATTCACCAGAAATAAATTATATGGCAAAACAACATTTGCCGGGTCGGTTAGTAAATATATATTATTATCATACTATATGCAACACTGCATCTCTGGCATTTTGTTTTTTACAAAATTCTACGCATTCGATTTTTTTTTTTCTCTACAGATAAATTTTAAAAAAATCGATGTTCTGTGATCGTTATTGTTTTGGCAAAATTTCAAAAAAATCGGTAATTTTAATTTTCTTTTTTCTTTTTACACAAATTTCACGAGATTAAGAATATGGATAAGTGAAATTTCTTCAATTTTTTAGGCGGAATAAGCAGACAAGTTTTGGCGCCAAAGAACAGACGAAAATATCTTACCAGACTGAGAAACGTGGGGAAACATAAAATTAAGCATTCGACAATGTGATCTTATTGATACATGTACTTTCTTGGCTCGCAGTCGGAAGTGAAAAACGCGAAAATATACTGGTAGAGCTCTCTTCAAAATGTAACTTTTTTTCAAAACAAGATAATTAATTGCACACAAACGTTACACTTTCAATCATCTATTGCTCCAATCTACATCGCCAATATTTAATACAGTTTTTGTGGAACGTAAACCTTTTTGCACGATAAATTAATTTAAAAATTACAAACCATATTATACGAAAATAAAAGGCCCAAGATAAGGGAATGCAACAAGTATTAAATTTAACAATACAAGTGTTACAAAAATTACATACAGTTTTTTATTTGATGATAAATACATCTTTAAGAGTTTAGTATTTTGAAGAGAAACATTATTATAAGACAACGTGAACTGATTTTCCGTAAATACAGATAATACAAATAAAGACGCTAAAATTTACTATAAAACGGTACTCGAAATTATTTTTGATTTGTAAAACATTAGCACTTACATATCCACGAGTACGAATTAATTTCGCAATTTGACAAGGCAACCGTTTATCCATCTGATCTTTATGAAAGTATTCATGTGAAACTAAATGAATTTTTACAAATCTAATCAAGTGAATATATGTACTACCTTTACGTAATACGATGTTGGACTGCGGCGCCCCTTCCTGCGAAGCGTCAGCATTTGGAACATCATGTACTTGATTATCATTATCTTTCGTTTCTTCCATGTCTATAGAGTAAGAATCCAAACACAAATAGCTTTTTGAGCTCGTCGCTACAACATACGAAAACTGTACAGACAATTCAAAAAAATCATACATACTTACAAGGATAACTGCCAGCAAAATCAAGGAAATCTGTATTGAAATATGCAATTTCGGGCAGATCTGGTTCAATTTTTTCTTTAAAATATTCCATTGCCATTGTTGACAAGTCAAAAAGTTCGTCAGTGACCTTATAGGGACGTGCTAATTTTGGGGTAACTTTGATATAGTGTAAAATGTGTAAAACCTCATCCAGAATCTCGCCAGGAAAGAAACAACAATGTTTGCGTTCTATATGTTTACCAAGCGACATCTGTAAGAGAGTTAATCTCATGTGAAGCGTTTCTATGATGTCACTTTCGCATGCTAAGTGGTGGTTTCTTCTGGCGCTTTCTCGACGAGGCATTTTCTTTTTAATTTCGTGAAATCGATCAAGAAGTTGATGTTGCAGACGTTGAAACGTTGAATTTAAAATATGGCCGCAAATACGATCGATTCGGGTGCATACCTGCAAAGGACAATATCGTTATACGTAACCAGAAAATTAAGAAGACTTGCTATCGCAGCACATGTTGAAGCAAAATGGAAATGTTAAAGTACAGAAACTGCAGACTTTTGATATAAATCCTTTGAAGGCTAAGCAATGTTTTCAATATTTTTATCATGCATCATTTTATTACACCCAATTTGGTCCAATGTTCACAAAGAGTACTTCATCGTTTTAATATTAAGAACTGAACATCACAATACAAACAGATCAAAAATATGTTGATAGTTATGAAATTTTAATAAAAAAAATTTTATGCTTCATGAAAATGTTCAGTAATTTTTGTGTACAAACTAAATTTCACTACTACTTTACGCCGGTCAAAATAAAAGTGTAATTTGTTTTTACTGAAACCGTTCAGAAAGTCACATTCTCACGACTATTTTGAATCTTGAAAGATTTTACTGAAGACTTTTACAGTACTGTAATGATTTTAGGGTACTCCTTCCGATTTTAGTAGTACATGCAATTGAAAATACGCCAATATTGATGGTCTCACAAAGTAATTAATAAAGAAAACCTTCATAGGCTTTGTCATTTTTTTCCCGTGATCGTTTATTCCAATAATGGAGTAATGAATATTATTTCATTGAAACTGATAACTTCTTTGTCGCTTTAAAAATAATCTTTGGCCACTTTAGTCTTGCACACATAATTAATGATAATAATTTCTAATTACCAGATGTGAGATGATGTGCACCAAACAGGGCATTCCACATTACTTGTCAACATTATACACAATAAATGTATTTTCAGTTAAAAAATGCAGTATTTATGTTGATTATTGATTTTTTAACAAAAACATGCAGTTTATATTGAATAATCATGCAAAGCCTCGTAACTGATTTTACAACACACAAAAATATGTATACTTACAAATCTCAGTTGGCATATATTTTTGTATGTTAAATAACTGAAAATTTTTTCGATAACTTCCTGAGGTAGATCTAAAAAACGTGGCTTTGAAGGTACACTGTTGCTGGTGGCGATGGCTTTACTGCTGCACTGTCCTTGATTGGAATGTGCAGCAGCCGTACTATTTCGAGTGTATTTAGCAGGACCATTGTCAGTGCTTGTACTACAGTGTTCCGAACTCTCAGAAGTTCCACTATTACCAATAGACATCTGCCTCGTTGAAACCATTTCAATAGTCTCTCCAAGCAACCCAACAAATCACTCCTTCATCTAGAGACCCATCAAAAAGAATTTTTCTGCATAAGATAATCAAACCGAGAAAGTTTATAACAAATTAAAAGATGAAACCGAACATCAAACTTTGGAAAATGAGTGTTGATGTGCGATTATCGGGAATAGAATCGAACCAAATCGGAATTTTCAATGGATATGTCAATGGAATAATCAAAAATGGATGAACCTACCTGAAACAGCTTTTCCCTTTCATTTGCGAACGGATTATGTATACTCGCACATTTTAAGTTTGATTTTCGAAAGTGCGACGATTTTATTAGTAATCTGCAGAGTTTAGTTTTACGTTGGCGAAATGTTCCAGAGGACAAAGGCTTTGCAAACTTCTGGACTATTTCCAAACGTTAGATCTGGATCCAAAATCTGGAGATCGCAGCGACAAAACTCACTAAACCAACATCGCCAATCCACTAAACTAAAAGAACAAAAGTACCAAGGCACACGCGCGAATATAATTGACCTATCACAAAAATTCTCTTTCTAAACTCGGTGAAGTGGTATTCTTCATTCTTAACAAAATTGTTCACAACTTCCCTAATCTTTCTTGGATTAATATGTCGCGCACATAATCATTTATAAATTTGAAAAAGATTTTCTAAATAACTTTTACAAGCGACGTCGTCGACTTTCTTGAAGCGATGAACGAACACAAAGCACATAGTTTTCTATTACACTGAAATACTGATGATAGATAACGTTACTATGTCTTGTCAGCATCATAGAGAAAAAACAATTTCTCAGATAATCGAAGTCAATTTACATATTTTTTTTAAGATGAGCATAAACAACTGAAGCAATTTAACATACGCTTCTTTAAATTTTTTTAACTCGGTAAACTGGTAGTTTAGAAACGTACGTATGTGTCAATATCAAGTTAAACCGGAACAAAATAATAATATCTAACCTAAAAAAAATTGTTGAATAGACTTAGATCATAATAGATACCAACACGCCGTATACTTTCCTTACGAGAGCCTGTGATAACATCCTTGTGTCACAAATCTCTCTTGTATATAATGGGATTACAATGAAGCTATCCTTGCCTGATCACTATTTGAATTTGGCGCGCCTAAATTTTAGGAAGTATGTCGGAACTAACTTCGTGCGAAAGATGTTGACAGCTTGATTTTATAAATAATTCACAGTAGGTAACGAAAGGAATAGTAAATTATTGGACAGCGATAAATTGTGATCCATTATGATACTTAAAATAGGATCTGTGTTCTAAATTCTGAAATGGTTGTTCTTATAAGAACTTGAATGACAGGTTAGAACAAACATCTGTCAAAAAAGCGATGTGTACGCTGGCGCGGTAATGGAAGCGAAATAAACATATACAGAGGAAATGCATATAACAAAGATGAAGATGTAATGATCACACAAGGATAGCATTATGCTACTCCCCTTGACGTAGAAAACGACAACATATACCTTCATGTCTAGTCTTCTAGTCACAGCTTCCAGTTTGAGTATTGGTATCTATTTATTACATGATTAAAGAGAATAGATAGGTTGATACTGCTATACACTAACATGTATCCGTGTATCCCTGGTTAGCAACGCTAATTGCCGATAATACGAACATGCAAAAAGCCAGAATTTAAAGTTGGGGGTCATGACAGCCACATGACGTCACATAAAATACGCAATATCATAACACGTCTTCTTGTACGATGGTATTGCCTCATTTAGCTACATCCATGCTAAATCTGCTCCATAGACAAGGGAGTTGTTAGTTGTTGGTTGCGTTGATCAGTGTTGCCAACTCTGGGGATTTTCCCCGAAATTTAGAGGATTTTTTTGATTTCGGGAAAATCTAGGGGCAAAACTTCTTTAGGGGGTTTTGTAAACATCCAGGCCTGAACGCAATAAAATGTGCAGTCGTGTTGACTGATAACAGAGACTTTAAATATGTATATATGTACATATTTAAAGTCTCTGACTGATAATAATAATAGGTAGTGAGCCCTCTACATAAAATTATCGGAAACAAAAACTGACAAGTGACAGTTGATTTGACAGTTTACACACCGACAACTGCTGGACAAACACAAAAAACACTTCTAATGTAGCAAAAGACAAAGTAGTGTAAGTAATATTCATATTACTCATATACAATTTATATTGGCAAAATACTTTTTCTATTTTGTATTTAGGGAGTTTTTTGGCTAATTTAGGGGATTTTTTAGACGGGTTTAGGGGGAAAGTGATCAACAAGGTTGGTAACACTGGAGCGAACAGAACAAACGTTAATGCGTTCTTTTATTTCTTCACAGAAGAAACTGAGTTAAGGAGGGATATTCTATGGTTACATCAAATATCTTTGCCATTTCTATTGAAACACCACCTGTTGATTTTGCTTAAAATTTAGCAATTGATAACAGCTTTCGGTTGATTGACAACGGCTTTTAGTTACAAAATTGTCTGAATATGAACGTTGGCAAATTAACAAGTGGTGTTTCAATAGAAATGGCAAAGACTATCACTTACAGGCCAAAAATATAGGTTATGTGTAACGTTAAGAATTTTAAGGTGAGATACTTTTGACAATTATAAATTACGTTCTTTTATTTGTTCACGACTCTAAGATTCTATGCTCTATGCTCTAAGTTTAATCGATCAGCTTTGACATAAATGCTCGCTCTGATCTTAATCTATGTGGATGTAATTTTGGAACGTAAATAGCATTAGTCGTGCAAAATGTACGTAAAGTCAGTGTTGCCGATTTGTTGACTTCTTCGTCTCCAAATCTGAAGAATTTTACTGTTCCGTTGCGACGTACAACTTTCATAATAAAACAGAAACAGCTCTCAAATGTGGTGAAATGACCAACTAGTTTTGGAGATTTCGAGCTTTTTTAAATCACATTAATTTTCTTCTGTGAACCCAACTCACCAAATACCAGTATACATATATGTATACTGTGCCAGTATTATTCATTTCAGATCGCTATATAGAAATAACTAAATCTAGTCTCTTGATTTTTTGAGCTATGTAAATATGGACATCATTTTTCCAATTTATAATCGGCTTATAGAGGGTCAAGCCGCATGATTCATTCTTCATAAAATATCAGTAGTGTCACTCTATATGTATAAATCAATCTAATTCGTCTACAAACTCAAATTCTGAGTCATCTGAATCTGATTCCACCAAATTTATAACCACGGGTGGAATATTGTTCACAGGTGAGGTTCCCATTAACTTTTCCGAGTCGTCGTGAATTAGTTTTTCATGTTAACAATAATGGCTGTCAAAAAAGAATGCACAAATGCGAGTATTGACATTTTTTGTGGCACAAGGATTCATTTTCACAGCATTTGAAGATCAGGAACGTGATTGGAGGAGGAGAGGGGCTTGTAGAAACAATTTCGACAAAAAAATCGCACAATGGCTGATGTAAACAATTATCCTATTTTTCTCTCATCAGCTGTTGAAAAGTACCATCCTTTGTAAAATACTTCATCTCAGGGCATACCTACTTTCTCCAAAACACCGTTGGCAACACACTTAGACATCATTCTAGCATGCACATTTATTATACATATTTCACAAAAAGTTTAAATTTTGTTGCTCAGTGTAATGGTCCAGCAATACGCATATGATGGGGGAACGAGAAATCGGCGGCAGTTTTGCAACCTCTGACGCGCTAAAAAAGCAAGAAATTAGATGATGCCCACATACCTACATATTCTGCCACCTATCAGAAAGTTAAAAGACTTGGCCAACCAGTGACAAAATCAGGCTGTCCAATGTTTCGGCGGAAAAAATGTGAAGCCTAACATCACTATAATTGTCCCTATTTTTCATACGCTTTGATGTGCTCGTGAATAAAAACGCCCAGTTTTCATGAAAATGCATTTTATTAAATATGTGCTATGATTTAAAGTAAAATGGAAACAATGATCATGAATAATGTAATTCTATCAGTGAAATACACATGTGAACCGCCATGTTAGCACCTCGTGTACTGAAATAAGTACAGAGTGACAAACGAATCAGTACAAAGGGCGATCAGAAAGAAAGTTTTATAATAATGATGAGGTAACACTTGTCTTGTACTTAGGTTTCAAAAACTATCTAGTCATTATTATTCATTGGTTCCGGAAGAAAGCTAAGTGCTAGTTCAAACGTAAACGAAATCGTTAATACAAATAACAATTCAACAATACACAATGAAGCGAGAAATCATGGGCTTATCACAGAACATGTATGGCATGTTTTATTATTATCAATACCGAAGGGTGAAACTGCCATGAGGCAGGGACAGGAAGCAGAAGCGCAATACTGTACAGTCCGTTAAAGTAAGCCATTAAACAACCTTCTTTGACACTGTCTTACTAAATGACGAACGACAACTGTATCTATAAAGTTTTGCAACTTTCTTTAGCTATGACATTCGAAGCACTACTATTTACACAATTAGATTTGTTTAAGTTTTGTTTACATGTCCACGTCGAAATTATAAATCGTCGTGAGCTGTCCACTACGTCGCACCAATGATTTGATTTTGAAGTCGAAACTTGTTGAGAATATGGACAGCCGTCCAATGTCATAACTACTTAACTAATAATATATTACAAATCACTTGTTGCTGCTATTTTTGAATTTTCGATAATCCCCTACGAACGTTGCCCGTAAATTCAAACCGAGGAAGGAATCACCGAGAAAATGAAAACGTACAAACATACGAAAAATAACTGAATTACTTCAGTACAAGTGATAATTTTGCATTGTACAAACGCCTAGTAATTTCAATTGAATTCTTGACAAACTCTGCTCTCTTTTTGACCTTAACTTATCCGGAGAGATCATTAAATACAACACTAACTTAAATTAAAAAGAGGTTGAGAAGTCCCCCAATAGGAACAAGCTGTGGTCATTTATATCACAATTCTTTTTGTTTATTCAACCAGTGAGCTCTCACTGTCTATTCAAGTGCAAGACACTTGCCAAATATAGAAATATCAGATCAACATTGACCAGAGAAACTCACTGTGCTAAAAAACAAAACTTTAAAACTTAAATTACACAGGATTTTGATGATTTAACAAAATGTTAGTCATACTATACTACAACAGCACTCATAGAGTGTCTTATTGTGAACACATCGATAGCAGTCTGTGGCACTATCACGAGCTTCAGCTCTGTTTAACCCTTTTCCGAGGTGGACCTATGGGGGGTATTTGTTGCGTTGCTAACGCACGGAACGCTTCTGCAATCAAGTGGGGATGGGTCTGGATCATACTCTTCCACCCTGGTGTGTCCATCACATCTGTCGCATGCCTTAAAACAACAAATTAACCTTAAACTCCACTTTTCGCAATCACTTACGTATTGATAAAGTCTATTGCTTGTGCTTTCAGTTGATCTGCGCTATGCAGATCTGCCAATATTAGGATTTCGGCGGCATTATCTATTGATAAATTCGTACACAGCGCTTCTTCACACATCACTTTAAGTCTTTCTAACGCATACTGGAAATGAAAAAAAAAAAATAAAAATAAATAAAACTAGTCAGATAGACAACGAAGATGCGAACCTTATCCGCAGCCGCTAATAAATCGTCGGCCATTTTCTCTAAATTTGATGCTTTTCCTGTATATATAAATCTAAGCATTTCCCGTAATACTTCGTGGTCTACGTCCGTAATATCTACTCTATTGTGTTTTCTTTCTTCCATTTCATGTTCGAACATGGCTTGGAAAACAGGACTCCTCGCTGAAATGAATCCATAAATAAATAAAACACATAACTAACTGAATAGGGGAAACATATAATAATATTCATAATTAATTGGCCATATGAATTTTGGTAAATTTAGGTTGTTTTACCACCTTCACGATATTAAGGTATGCTTGACGAACTCTCTTGAAACAGAAACATAGTTTCTAGCAATGTGTTACAATTAAAAAAATAGATAAACACGGTGTAACGGCAGAAAATTATGCACATATAGCATATATATCATAAGGACTATTGAAAACATTCTTTAACGCAGTCCATAGAATACGTTTAATTTGACATTATTTTTAAACAAACGTCGTTACGTTTAAAAGTCAATCTGTCGTCTGTTGGCGTTTTATTTGGTACTGAACACGTTGCGAACTTTTAAACGACTTTAAGAATATCATGTTATTGTCAAAATGCTAAACTAAATGCTAATGTCAAAATTTTCCTAAATAAATTCCATTTAAAATGCAAAAAATAATAAAAATAATATGCTTTTATGCCTGTTATTTATTAATCCACACACATTTTTAACCTTATGTAATTTTATATTTTAATTTGGAAAGCACGAAACCGATGGCTCTGAAATTTTGCACACGCTTTAAGGTCTTCACGAACATGGTAAATCGCTAATCAGAATTCACCTATTCTTCCTTTCCAAAAAATTCATAACGTCACCTCAAAATTTTGTTAAATAAATCTCCCGTAAAATTTATAAAAATGTGATATGCTCTTTTAATTGTAGTCTAATAAATTATCAATTTTTTTTAGTCATGCAAGATGTTTAAAAAATGTGATTTTATCGATTAAGCCAAGAGCTGTTTACTTAATGTTTCTGGAATTCTATATACAGAGTACTGTTGTTATTAATATTACATTATACCTTGATGTCACCACAAAATCTGTTACGATAATCTTAGTCGAAAAATACAATATAGCGGATATACATAATAGTACTATTTTACCTGTTTATTTTAATTATCGTAAAAAAAAATTGTTAACATTTGCGAAATAAAACTTTATAATTTTACCAAGAGATTGGACTTGTCTAATGAATTATCCTCAACGGTCAGAGGAACTTTTCTCGAAATAACTTTAGACAATTTTTTATACTTATATCAAGGTGAAGTCCTTAAAAAGTTGAAATTCCAAACTTTAATCTTTAAAAATGGTGAAGCTATGAGCTCTTAAATATGACCGTATTTATACAATAAAATGTAAAAATTTTGAAAAACCATTAATTAAAACCATTACGTCTGTTATCAAGTCTTTTCTTTTTTTATTGGTGCGCTGCAGTTAAAAAAGTAAGGTTTGGTGCCTAATTCTTAAATAAAACATCCCCCGCATGTAAAAAAAAACAAACAGTAATACATAAAGTATGTACTTTTTTAGTTTTCGAACGTAAGCTAATTCACACTAGCACTTGTAAACCAAACCTTCGTTTAATCGTTCTGAATATCGAATATTAAAAACAGTTGAATTATAAATGTTATCTGACTAGTGCAAAAATGCAATTTAAAAAACAAGAGAGACGTAGAGATATTGAAAAAAAAAATTAAACTTTTGTGTAACAGGGGAATTCGATGTTATTTCTAATGGCAACGAAAACATAACATGGAAATTGTTTTGGAACACAGATAAAATTAGCCTCTATAATTAGTTAATGATATTTAAAAACAAGATTCAAGAATACTTATTTACAAAGATTGCCTTTTCAAGTGAATTAATATTAATACTTTTCATCATCATACACCCAACTAACGATTCGCATTCAAATAACTTTAATTCTTACCTGCTAATATCGCTTTATGTGCCTGGAACTCCCTACCGGCTACAGACAAAGTTACGTCGCTAAATTTTTGATTTTCGAATAATAAACCTAAGTCGTCCGATAACCTACATTCTGGCACTTTAAACTGAATCGTATTCGACTGGCCAGAAATATTTACACTATCAGCAACAACACTGACCTACAATCCCGAATCGTTTAGTGAATTTATTAATCACAATTAAAAATCCGAACTCACTTCACAAAATATCGTAAGTTTGTCATCCGGCAGAAGACCATTTGCTTCGTCCAACAGAAAATCCCTCCTGATGAACTTCTTGAAACCCCAGTCCTTGCCCTGGACGAACCTGTACGCCCGCTGACTCTCCATCGCCTTCGTTTCTTCCCTTTTTGCATTTAATATACTAAATTTAAATTTGGCTCTAACTTCACTCTTATTGCACGACACAAGAAGAAGGTACAGTGAAAGATAGTCTTTGCTTTCTTCGTCCAGGCCTTTGGGATTCACCCTCAGACACCTACAGAGAAGTGGGATTAATTTTAGTCAACTAGGGGATGAGGATGGTTTCATACCATTTTAGTTTGTCGTTGGCTCCTGCTGAGAACGTCGAAGACTTTAAAACTTCTCCCATTTCTTCACGACAGAAACTAAAATTATTTATTGTCCACATGTAGCTGAATTTGACGACTTTCACCTGCAATAAAAAAATTATAATGAATGAAAATTGCCGATGAATACGATGGATACCTTTGGCCTAGCAAATGTCGAATAAATCAACATGAATTTTTGAAAATTGTACATTTTTAAAAATGACACCGCCACGCTATTTGACAGTTACTGGCCGCGGCCTACTTGGATACTCTTGCGATAACAAATCGCCAAAATAAATACACACATTTTTATAGTGGATTCTTTAAATTTCTAATCTAGGTTGGCTTTGGAACAAAAAGTATTGCCGTTAATAGCATACGCGTACCGCCAAATTTTTGTTTTGTAAACCTCAAAAGTAAATGTTTAGCAATTTTGATTTATAATTGTTTATTTCACGCTACAATTACAATAGTTTTCACTGAAAATCAAAAAGCTTACATGATAGAAGCTATTTTGGCACCGTCCAAAAAATCGATGGTCAATGGTATTGTTCAATAAAAGTTTGACTGGTTTTCAAGAACAGTTTCCTGCAGTGTTTGGACAATATAACCAATTTTATAACAGTCTGATGCACTGTGTAAGGTATTTCGTCAAACTAGAAGTGTGCGAAGAAAAAACGTAGCGGACATCAAAAAAAAAAAAAAAACGCAGAATTGTTAACCACTTCTATACGTGTTCTTTCACAACAAACTGATCTTTGCTATTTGACTTGTCAAAAAGTATTAAGCCAACTTACATTCTATAGGAAAATGCATAAAAAATTAATACGAGAACGAAGAAATTATTCCTACTGATTGCTTCAGAAGTTTATTGCACATTAAAAAATGTGAATCTATTTTCAATTCAAATTTGAATTTGTGTAATAAAAATACTACGTGTTATAGTTTTAATGCCCTTTTAAAATTATTTGGTCTTTAATATCAATTTTTAGAAATTTAGAAATTAGCAGTTATCAATGAAACAATAAATGAAAAACTTTTTTAAAAAGATATCTCGATTGCTCTCCAATATCTTTTTGGGTGTAACAAATGAAAAGACACATGTACACACGGAGCAATCTCTTAAGTTAAAATAATTAATAATGCTAAAAATAATAATAACAATAATAACAATTGTGTTAAATTATGTAGTTTACAGAACTTTTACGAGCACTTCGTAAAAAAATAGTTAAGCATCGCAACTTTCTCTTAAAAAAAATGTACGTTTTGAAAAAAGTAATAGCTAGAAAGCTGATAAAATTGTCTCCTCTTATCAAACTGTAGGTTTTAAACTTCCCTTAACGTATGATATTTGAAAACAGTCACAACTTTCTACTGATAACCCTGTACGTTTAGCATTGTAAACACTGAACCACTAGAAAATCTTTTTCCCATTTAAAAGTGTACGCGACGCCTCTGTTTCTTCGAAATTTCGACCCTGAACAAGGGCATTCACGCCGTCGGTCTTGAGAAATCCTGAACATCACCATAACGTGATCTGATAAGCTGGAAGCTTACAGCGGGACGGTTTTTTCAGTATCAACCTCGATATTGCAAAGGTGGAAAACTTTCAGGATACCGTCGTCTAACCAACCAGCGCCAACCGCAATGAGAATTTAACCCTGATGTTGGACGGTCGCACATCGCAATTGGTCAAATAATCTAACTGTACTGTAAAATCGAAAAGATGCATTTGTGGTGCCCGGTTACAACCGGAGGTATAATTTTCAAGTAAGAGCCGTTGGCCTCAACCAAGGTCAGCACCAGAACATTGTCGTTTGCCGACGAGTAGTTTACCTTTAGGTAGAACGAGTTGGTGGTTCGTTGGGTCGTGGAGGTTTGGCTTACCTGCGTGTAACACCAGTTCTCTGCCACTGGGGTGTTTACCTCCTGGGGTGGTGGACTCGGCACGCGGCTAACGGCCATGGTACTCGTGGGATGCAGGTTGGAGCTGACTCGGGCCGTTTGGCCGGCCGAGCAATCACTCACCACCGGCAGCCTGGAGTCATACAAAAACTTCAGTGAGATGATATACACAAATACCCGTAACTTTCTAATAGAGTTGCATTTTTTTTGAAAACAGGTATATGACTTAAATAAACCATCAGTTTTCTTTTGCCAACTACCACTAAAAACGTTAACTATTTGTGGAATACTGAATAAACTATATGTTTTACCGCTGATCCCCCCAACTTAGCATGATAAATTGGAATTTCGTAGATGTACTATTAATTTTTACATGTAATTTTAGTTGAATTAATCCTTCCAAAACATAATATTTATTAACTAGGTACGAGCAACGCTGGCGTTGATAAATTGCATTTCATAATGATGACTGGTGCACACTGTATTTAACAACTGCAAGAAATGTAGTTCATTTATGTGATGTCAATTAAAGAGACTGCAAATAAATAGACGTTATTTTTATTCAAAATCCATCAACGCATTTCAAGTTGAATTCTCAGAAAATTTCATGAAAACAGTGGCAAGTAGATTATACATCGTGCAAGTGCATCAAAATAATTATTTACATTACAAAAGCCGAAAGTACCGAATAGCATAATGAGCAAAAATGCGGGTCGACGGCGCAACATGTAAGCTAGTTAGCTATTCGGCTTTGGCGTGTATAATGTACATAATTTTTTGTACTGCTGTTTCCGAAATTAGGTTTTTTAAGAATAATAATTTTAGTACAAATTTATTCAAATTTTGACGGCAGAGACAACTGCAAATTTGTTGCCGAATAAATCTGGTGAAGTACAATGTTGATCTTCAGTGGTGCCATCCCAAAATTCATCAGGTAAATGTACCCTAAATACTGAAATCAAAATTCGTACAAAATAGTTATTTACATTATGAGTGCGGCGGTAGGTATCATTTTACAGGTGAGGTTTTAATTTTGAAGCACGACGCGCAGCGGAGGGCTTTAATAAAACTCAACAAAAGGGCCGGCTTATTAAATCTTAGATGTAGGAATGAGCAGCTTAAATGCCACTTAGTCAAGAATACTGCATTTTCCTATTTTACGAGTTGTGAAATGTCAAAAAAATTCCAGTTTTAAAAATGACGAGTACATTCATAAAATAACACTTTCTCAAAAACCATCAGTAAAAAGACCACAACTGACATTTTTCTACTTTTTAAAATTTTTAAATACACAAGAATGTATGGCGTATTTCATATAAAGATGCATCATTTTAACATGTAAATTATAAATGGTTTACTCTATATGAATACAGTATTAGATACTTTTGATTGTGTTACCTGAACAGTAATTTAAAAATAAAATGGGTTGTGATTGTGCTGTCCACATATCTCGACATGCTGTCATTAGACAAACTGAATTTGGCATACATAAACCACTCTTTTCATACTATCTTTTATGCGCTACAGTATCACTTCGTACAGTACTTAATTCCGCAAGTAATTCTTGACATTCCCGTTAAAAGTTCCACTACACAACACATAGCCGAGATGTGTATTAGGTAGAGGTGCAGTGCGGATGATAACAACAATGCGTTTTCAAAGTGCATATCGAATTAATGAATGATGACCTGCCACACATGAGTCGATAATTCAATAGAAGCTTAATAAAGGCATATACAAGCTCGATAATAGTACAACAAAAGTGTCACATCTGAAATTTATGCGATCTGTAATTAATTTCCATCATTCGAACGGAGTATGCACTATGTAGCAATATCCGACACAAGGTTTGACATATTTTTGTCCAAATATACATAGGTACATCACTACGATGAAACATGTGAAGGCGAATACACTGCTTTACCGTAAACGTTTAAAAGGAAATCCCTGTCCGATAAGATAACCGCTCCAAAGAAACGTGACTTTTGACATTGACAGATTTCATAAACAGTCATGTGGAGGATGCGGAGGACACTCATAACAGTCTGCACATTAAAAAAAAAAAAAAAAAACAATTCATTGAGACGAAATGTAAAAAAAACCTTCACGGTACTCTTCAACGATCCGAACTGAAACTTGTGAACAGCGCCGAACAGAACTCAGGTATAGATATAGGTAGTTCTTAGGTTTTCTAAAGACGAGGGCTTGGTCCTTTTCGGTAGGTAGATGTCGTGCTATGGTAATGTAATACGAAAAATGAATAATCCAGGCTACCACAATAATGTATTACTACAAGTAGCGGTACCGGCGCTCCATTCACGTCAATATTGCCGAGTTAATTATCAATACGAACGTGTATTAAGGAGGAGGCATAAAAATTCTGCAACACTGGTCGCGGTTGGCAAGGTCAAACACCCCGGCATATTCGATGATAACCAGACAGTTAGGTTGAGGATGATGACTGTTTATTGAAGGTCAGACCTAGTACATCGCTCCTGCTCAAGAGCTTTGGGTCAATGACCGTTTCACGATTTACTCCTCTATGCAAGACAGACAGTGATGGTGGCTGCAGGGGCGCAGCCCCTGTGCCAAGAACCCTCGCTCAGCCTGATCGGTTAGGGTTGGGGAGAACGGGCAGAGAAACGTGGGAGAAATGACGATATTTTCTAACGTCGACGTTATGGATGGTTGCTAGTTGTGATGTCGAAGAAGAAATTATTTGTCGAGTCTGCATAGTTACGCAGAATGAAATACTAAATCTGCTAACAGAATTTAATTAATGTAGTACAATAATTTTTGCTAGATAACTTCTCCGCAGTCTTCCTTCAAGAAGTAACCGGCCACGTTGACGGTAAGTATACACGAGTTGGCTCCCGCGGTTGGTTTTTGACCACCCTCCACCGAAAAATGAGTATAGGTAAATTAGTTCCCATGATGCAGGGTGGATAGATTTTGTGATGCCGTCTTAAAATTGACTTAACTTTTTTGAGTCACCTGTATAAGCAATTCTAAAAAATATTAATGCAATGATTAGTTACAAGTATAGACTCATCATATTTTAGACAGTTGTAATATATATGTTGTTGTTATTACATATCCTAACTTAATGTTGCATAAAAACTTCAACAACGAACAACAATTTCATAAAAAATACAGCTTAAGAAACTTCACATTCGCATGGGCTGTTAAAAAAAAAACGGTCAGAATCCAAAACATTTATCAGCAACAATACTATCGCCCGCAAAATATGTACCTACAAAGTTGAATGTTACACACCATGATATTAAGGTCACTTATGACACTCTAATTCTATGTTTTGAACAGTAACTGAAACAACTTTACGAGGTTTCTGGAACAATTCAAATTAGGTAATTTTACATCAACTGACCCCAAACATCTAAAAACTGAGCATAATAATCCAAGGTTTGCATTTCAAATTTCTTTCATTTTCAATTCCTAAGAGTATTACACCTACACAAGAAAAAAGGACAAGGGCTATTTTAACATGTCTGCCCTATAATTAAAAATAAACGCCTATTTTCGCGTCACAATCTTGTTTACACGAACGAAATCTCTCTTGTAATCGGGTCAGCTCTATCTAGGTAAGCGGTTACCTTTAATGAGAACAATGATAGGTTAATAAGGTAACTCGCGTTGTGGAATTGATTGCTGCTACGGTCGCACCTTAACACCTCTTGAAATTGCAAAACTCAGTGGATTTCACTTACTCATTTTTCCGTGCAGATTCACTAATACTCGCGGTTCGATTACTGCTATTATTATTATTATTATTATACAACGGCTGTTTGGCAATCAGGTTGTAGATGTATATAGGCAGATGTCTCGTTTAAACATGTTTCATTTAACAAACACGTATCACCTATTATGATGCATCACATATCAGATAAATCATTGGATTTTCGCTGTTGAATTTGTTCGTCGATTAACCGCTACTGTTTTAGGATATACATATACATTTTTGGAATTGTAGAAGTCTGAAAACCAACGACAGAGGAAACCAAAAACAGTGGATGCTTTTAATGTCATATTGTCCATGAGATTCAAGTCGGACAAGATATGGCAAAAAGATAAACTTATTAAAACAAATTCCAGTCAAACCGGAAATTTCTATTTTCTTATAAACCGTGATAATTGTTCGCTAGATTTGACAGCAGTTTCACTATTCTCTAAAGGCCGTGTGACACGATGCTAAATTTATGACAAATTTTTGTACGAAATTTAGTTCGAAAAAATGTAACTAAATTTACAACTAAACAATATATCTCCTGTATGCCACCTTACTAAATTCTCTTGTAAATTTACCATTCGCGCATGCGTAGTGAGTGAAAATTTTCGGGAATTTAAGAAATAGTGTTGGTAATGGTGATTGGTAAGGTGCGTTTTTCAACATAACCTCTGTGACATAACCTACAATTTGTTTGTTTATTATTTACTTATTAATCATTTATAATGAATTGTGAGGAAATACTTGTTTATACAACTATTGCTGCTTCGAGTATTGTTCTAAGCTGCTATGCCAATAAAACAAATCGGAAAATTCAAAGAAGAAAACGACGTTCACTATGGAGCAGACCTTGGTTAACAAGGCGACAAGAAGGACGAGATATTTTAAACATGTTAAATACCGAGTTGTTGCCAGAAGATCCAATTGCATATCAAAATTTTTTGAGATTAACGGGTGCTCAATTTGTGGGCAAAAGAACTGTTTGGTTATGTTGATTTCATCATGGCGTCGTACCGGTTGCGCCTTATCGTACTGCGCAGTTTTCGTAACAAATTTAGTCAGTATTTAGAACGTGTCCTAAATAATTTCTCACCAAAATTTGCACACAAATTTAGCATGTAAATTGTGTATGACACGGTACAATTTTTTGCACAAAATTTATCTCGCTAAAATTTGTCATACGGCCTTAACGCTCCGAACAGGGTACTAAAACCGATTTAAAGTGTAACGATTACGCAAAACCTCAGCACTGTTAAATACTTCAAAAATTTTCAGAATCTTTCTAATTTTTATTCTTCGTTAAATGTAACTGATGGTTAGTCATTAATGTCATTATGAAAATCGGTTGTGTCCTTAGTACACAATCGTATCACACTTTTACCAGCATGCACATTCCACCATTGTGAAAATGATTCACTAGAAGTTGAGGATAGTGATGATAAACTCAGGTAAGTATCAGTATTGAAGTGACAATAAGCCAATAGTAATTAAGCCACTAAGCGAATAATGAAAAGTATAGTAATGAAAGTATAAGGATGATTTTTGAAATTATTGCAGTTATCACATTTTGGAGAAAGTTATAGATTTTTATGGTTTTAGTTGAATATTTAGTTGCGTTGAGAAAGCAACAATGATCTAGGTGTTATACAACTATCAATGCAGTCTTTTCGAAATATTTGAACAAAATTGAATCTCAGATTAATGTATCATACTTCAGTTATCATAAGGTAATAATCTCTACGAGTTTGTAATTAATTATAGTTAATATTTTTATAATGATTAACAATGAAATATATAATTTAAAAAATTGGTCGAAGGTTAATTCGACAGAACTTCCCTTGCTCCAGTAGAGTAAATAACACGCCGTCAAATTCCAGCGCCACCAGGGTGCAAATTCCAAGGGTACATGGTCTGCACAAATGTGGACAATATTAAATATATTTGAAGCGTATAATCAGTGGGAAACGATGTATTATTAATTCCTAGTACTCGTTTAACGTTAAAAGTTTCGTTTATGTTTATACTTTGAAAGAGTTCGACCATTACCACGTCACATCGTATCAGCGTATATTGAAGTACGTAACGGTGACATTAAATGCATCCGTATGTATTAAAAGAAACTGAAATTTTGATTTTGTTTCTTCCACACAGAAGAGAGGACCAATTAATTACGTAAGCGTACTCTTTTTTTTTTGTCCAAAAAATATACCTAGATAATAGCAGCATAGTACAAGAACAAAAACATCCCGTGCTGGAATTGAACTGTCCGCTGTTTGTACGCAACGAATCCGAAACAGGCGCGACCAACCCTGACGCAAGTTCGCTTCTACTCGCAGAAAAGGTTGATGTACAATTTCGATTTGTTTTACGAAAATTAAGATGCCTCGGGGAAAATTTGAACTCAGATTCATAAAGGACAAGTGCACAAATATGTTATCTTTTAAAATTTACACCCTACTTATTATGAAAAATTTTGAGGGGATGTCATCAGGTGGTTGGTGGGAATGATTATTAAAATTTTGGTTAGCATTTAATCATCTACATGATATTTCTAATATTCATACAAAATTTGACAACAATCGGTCCAGCAGTTTCGGAGATTACTTGTCTAATAAAACTGGATACAGACAGACGGAAACGGGAGAATTCTTTTTACTTCCCGAGCGTAAGCAAAGGAAGTATTGTAATCGAGTCCGTCGGCCGACTCTCTACTTTTGCATTTTCTCGACCGAAATGATCCCTCGAGGACGAAGAAATAGGTCTCCCGTTTCCGTCTGTCTGCCGTCTTGGTTTTTTATTAGACAGATAATCTCCGAAAGTACTGGGCCGATTGATGTCAAATTTTGTATTTATATTAGGTATATCATATAGATGGTAAGACGCTCACCAAAATTTGTCTAATCGTTCCCATCACTAATTTTATGACGTCACTTCAAAATTGTACATGGTAAATGGCTTTTAAATTGTATAAAATAACATAGTCTTACACATGTAGTTTATGACTCCGAATTGAGTTTTCACCCGAAACGTCCAGATTTTTTGAAAAAAAATCAAAATTATGAAACATTTTGCAATTTAATTTGGAATCTGCAAAACCGAATGCTTTGAAATCTTGCAATGATTTACAGTTATCAAAATATATTTACTTATCCCCTCCAAAAAATTGATGACGTCAGCTCAAAAGTTTGCCGAATAAATCCTATCTAAAATGTAAAAAATATGACGAGTCTGTACTTGTGATTTATCTTTCCGTTCATATTTTTTGGATTTGCACATACAGTATGACTCAAAAAAATTAATGAATGCGTCAATATATTTTATTGATTAAATCAGAAACTACAAAACCAAATGCTTTGAAATCTTGGAGACGTTTTAAAGTTATCATAAGCATGGTAAATTTTTAATTAAAATGTATTTGCTCATTCCCCCTAAAAAATTGATGACGTCACTCCAAAATGTTGCTGAATAAATCCTATCTAAAATGTACAAAACATTATGAGTCTGAACTTGTGATTTATGATTCCATTAATATTTTTTGGATTTGCGTATACAGGGTGACTCAAAAAAAATTTTGTATTTCAGGAGCGAGGGAAGTTCTGTCGAAACAACTTTCGACCAATTTTTTTTAATTGAATCTATTAAAAGAACTGCCTCCGAAAGATCATTTTTAAGTACAACGGTCTTTTTGTAAAGTTTTTGGGACGGTTTTACACAAAAATTATGCTGGTAAAATATCGGTACATTCCATATATGTATGAAATTATACATATGTACATATATAGAATGTTAATTACGAATACCTATTATTAAATATATTTATGATTATCCATACAATATACAGGGTGTCTCAGAAATAAGTACATTAATTTTAACCAGTAACAGAACTCGTGAAACGGAACAACTTTTTTATCTAGCATTTTTTCGAAAACTCAAGTCGAATTTCGAATTTTCCCACCCATATATTCACGAACCGTCTATGTTCACCTTAAATAATAACTTAAATAATAACAACACTAGAACAATGAAGAAGGTACCCTAGCAACCGTTTTGACACTGACAATCATTTTTATGTCAATGTTTTTACTAAACGTTGTCTCTTTAAAGTTTGTTTAGCACAGATTTCTAATTTATAGACGAAATGTGTTGAAATGGCTTTGTTTTCAAATCTGGAATGCACCGATATCGTTTTAACGTACGGTGAAGCTCGGGGAAACGGCACTTGCGTCCAACGAATGTTTTCAGAAAACCTCCCAAATCGTCGTCTGCCAAATGTGCGCAGTTTTAAGAACGTTGCAGCATTTTCGAGAGTACGGATCTTTTAAACCTGTACATCACGTTCGGGGTAAGTTACGTAGTAATAGAATTGCTAATATTGAAGAGGCTGTTTTGAAGAGTGTCGAAGCTCGACCGGGCACTAGCACGTCTGGTGAGATGTATCGGAGAGTAGTATTTGGAGGATACTCAGAGAACAAATGTACCCCTTTCAGGACCAGAAAATTCAGTTATTGAAACTAACAGACTTACCACGTAGACAAAACTTTTGTGAGTGGGTTAATAGAAAAATAAACGAACAAGCAAATTTTGTATCAACTGATGAGGCCGGATACACGAGGGAAGGTGTTCAACACCCACATTTGGGCCGATGAAATTCCGTACGCCATTAGGGAGCAGGATTTTCAATTTCTCTCTAAATGTTTGTCACATTGACAAGATAAGGAAAATACGTATCCTAGTAACTGTTTTTGACAATAAATTATTAATTATAATAATTATTAGTGTCCATGGGTGACTGAGGATCCATGGGCGGGTAACCTTAATTGGGATATAACTTTAACAATTTTTAACTTGATAATTAAAAAGTTCTTGACAAAACTTTACTAAAAAAAGTTGTTGAGTTCAATGAGCTCTATAACTGATTAAAATTAATGTACTTATTTATGAGACACCCTGTATATATATGTGTATATGGATAATCAAGTATCGCATCATATTGTACAAATACATGCGTTAATTTACTTCTAGATTAAAATCCACAATGATATCTCTACGTAAAATGACGATTATTTATTAGCACAAACAAACACAGTTTGATTTGGAAATTGTGATATCATTACACGAAGAACTAAAGCCAAGGTTAGATAAGAAAAATGTTTCCTTTCTGCTTAAAATAAGTAAATTAATGTCAAAAAATTGGTCTAAAGAGTTTAGAATTTTTCGCTGTCGGAAACGTGACGATTGCACGCCTATTATGTTTTTTTTTTTCGCATTAGATTTCAAAGCATTCGGTTTTGTAGTTCTTGATTAAATTAATAAAATAAGTTTCCGCATTCATTAAATTTTTTGAGTCACCTGTATATCCAAATCCAAAAAACATGACTGGAATGATAAATTACAAGAAGAGACTCATCATATTTTGTACATTTTAGATAGGATTACTCGGCGAAATTTTGAGCTGACATGTATCAATTTGGATAGATGCAGTGTAATACTAACAATAACAGTAAATTTTCAGGAAAATGGAGTGAGTCGTTGTTGATTTAATTAATAAAATAAATTGCCTCCTTCAATAATTTTTTGAGTCACCTATAGTAATTACAAAAAGTGAGTGCATTGATAAACTACAAGTATCGAGTCATATTTTGTATATTTTAGAGAAGATTATTTATTCGTCAAAATTTTGAAATGACGTCATCATTTTTTTGGGAGTTTGCTGAAGGGTGCTGGCGATAAAAACTTACTTTGTCTGAAATAATGTGTAAAGTAGTCATTATTCCCGATAAGATACTGTTGGATGGTGCAGTGCACAAGTTTTACATGTGATATCTTTAAAAGTTTTGTAGCTTACGCAGTTTTCAAAATTTTATTAGTAATTAGCTTCGATGTCCTTACAAGTCGATGAACAGCTCATTCATTATACTGAAACTTACAAGTTTCTCCATGCAAGTGGAAGATAGACTGAGACCCAAATTTCAAGGAATATGATGGCAGAACATACTTTTAAGCTATTTTATATTTCATTATTATTGTGACATTTAAAAGAAAATAATCGCCGCCTCGTCTTTGCATTACATCTTTTGGTAAATACTTTGAAGGATTCTTTTTCTTAAACTTTTGTTAAAAACAATCCCATAGACTTTGAAGGCAGATCAATTTTAATCTCAAAATTTCCTGAAGCTAAAATAGCAGTTTTTCTAAAAGTGAAATTTTGGCATTTCACACTACAGAATAACAGACCGAAATGTAATATGTAACAAAATAAGCCGTTTTAATGCTAATATTTTACTTCACGAATTGTAATTAGTGAAGCAATTCTCAACAATCGAGTCTCGTCCTTGTTAAAAATTTGACACTTCAATTCACATCGTGAAGCTATACTGATCAGTAAAAATTGAAATATCTGCCATGTAATAAATAACAAACTTGAATTGATAAAATGACAATACAAAACAAAGCGTTTCACGACATCTAAAAAGAGTAGATGCACGAATCGAGTTCGTATACGTTATCATAGGCTGCAACCGTTTCATGCCTGCTTTACGTAACGAGCCCAAATAAAAAATCTCTCGAAAAATCGATGACTTCAACAACGTTTTTATTATTACGTATTACTAGCACACTGCAACATTTAAACAGTTTACTGGTTCTTTACGTTTATTCCAACAATTAGTAGCATCACAGTACGGTGAGAGAGGAGGGCCTGCGTACGTAGTTACCAAACACAAAAGCAAGAGGTCAGCGTAAATTTAGGTACATGGAGTAATGTAGATTTTAACTTTCTCCTGAATGTAGGTACGCAGTGCTGATGGTTCCATGTAAAAGAGAAATCGATATAGTAGAGCGCGGGTGTTCAATAAGGAATAAAGAGCGCATAAAGGGAAAGCGCGGGTCCTTTCGCTCTCTCGATCGGGTGAAACTAGGAAACATTTCACCAGAGCCGATACTGTTGCCTTAAAATAATTGCACAACTAGCATTGCATTGAATAATAATTGATACGCAGATTACGTTTTGCGAAATCTCGACGTCTTCGAGATAAAACAGACCAAAAAGACGGCAACGTATACCGTGGAAGTTGAATTTTCCAATATTTGGTGACCCCAATGAGAATGTTCTCGTTTTAAACTTGCCATGGAACACAAATTTGACGACAGATCGCAATGGATCGAATGGAAGCTGTATTTGAAGTTGTGATAATATTGCAACGTTTTATTAGATTTTATTTATGACGATATAATAGACGACCGATTTTGCTCCTTCTTTAGCAGACCGTTCCGATTATTATATAAAACATATGAAATAGAGCTCCTGCAGGAGTGAAATGTGAAAATTTGTCGTAACGAGGGTGCGTACACTGACAGAGGAGTGCCTTAACACGATATCTAAGTTTCTCGTACCTTTCGCTATTTTGTGTCCAATTATAAACTACCCTACCCTCTAGCGCGGCTGCCCCGATCGCGTATAGTCCCAAAGTCGGTCCTACTGGCACCGAGCTAGAAGTTCATGTCATCACAATTACGCCGAGTTGTCACGTTGGAAATGGCATGACCCTGTGTTCCTTATGACTGACGGTCATTTCACTTCTCACATAGATGTATAGTGATGTAGACACCGAAATCTGTGGACATGGCAAACTTAACAACGGGCACATTTTATGAGATTACAGACTACTTTGTTGTACCTAATCATCAAGACTGTGCTGTGACAGGTATTAATATTATTAATTTTCTTGCGGATTTTCTAAGTGAACTCACTTTGAAAATACATACTCTACAATTTTTGTCTCTCTCTAGATTTTACTCATGGATTTCACCGTTCAAGGGCGATGCTTTCTACTCTTTCAAAACTTCAACGCATATCGCTTAATGTTCAAATGGTCGAATTTCTCCAAAATTTCTACTCAATAACCAAAGCCCTCAAATTTTATAGCACCCAAAACATATCTGACATCTACTTCCCAAACCGTAAAAACTGACCGCGCTGTCATGAAGACAAAGAACTCACAAAACCAAGGTCTCTTTTAATTTTACCAATTTCCATTATCTCTTCTGTAAACGTGCTGTTAAGTAGGTTAGTACAGTTTAGTGCGAGACGTCAAATCATAAACGGAAAAAATCATTACATAAAATAATCCTAAACGTGTCATGGTGCTTCCGCGTCTAGGTCAAATCGAAACGACATAATCTAATTAGTAATTAATTAGCAATATACACAATTACGTAACGACAACAATTAAAAACTGATGAGCATCATAAAACCGCACACTTTACAATATGGGTCAGAGAGAAAAAACAGAGTTGTGAAATTGTCCGCTTAAAATTTACTTTGATAATTTCACTAAAAGACTTTCACTCATTGCGTGTGGTAATTCCACGTTTAAATGCACTTTTTAAATGCAGTGTTGTCCGCTGCGTTTTAAATGCTACAGGATCGTCGTCATAAAGGGTCTATTTTAACTAACGATTTTCAATAATTTAGTATTGAGAACGCACGTGTTTTTACATGACATTCAGAATTAATGTCATGGAATACTGACGGTTTTTATTACCCTTCCACCCTCAATCATTCGATTACCCCCGAAATCTGGGTTAAGGGCAGCAAATAAGGACATAATCACAGAAAGTAGGTCTCATAGGATTTCCGATTTAATCTCATCATTTTTTCATTGCTTCGTTATTCAGAAATTACACACTTTACAAGACTCGTGCTCGTTTTTGCTTCCCAAGCTTATCACAATAGGGTCGATTTTGTACAATACCAAAATCTCGATCTTCGCTTTCTGTTTTTTCACGAAATTATTGGCCTGTAAAATTTTAGGACTAAGTACTTTAAACTTATCGTGTAGATACTAAAACACTAATCAATATTTAAAGTTAAAAAGTGTATATTCGTCCCCACCAAAATTTGACAGTCATCTTAAAATTTTCTTACGCAATTCTTTGTTTGAAACTTAGATTCACTCAGTAACGGTGCGCTCGGCAAGTAAAAAGTTCATTATGATGTGTTGTCAACGGCCATAGAATAATCGATTTTTCTAAGAGGCACTTTTCGTCACAAAGTCGCTTGTCCACCCCTCTGAAAAATTAATTATCATAACGAAGGGTTATTTTTCCAAACGTTTACGCGTCCTACAAAACTAAAGTTTGTGCTATTAACAGCATTTAACTTCTAATCGATCCATCTAAATGAATGGTATACGTAAGCGAAATGCTCATTTATACTATACGTAATAAATGTTTAGTTTTTTTTTTACATTTTTAACAACCACGATTAGAAAATTAATTTTAAGAAATCATTCTCAATACTGCTCAATCGGAACAGATTAATTAACGACCATCCTAACGCGCAAACTGAGTGGCTACCTACTCAAAAAACATACGAAGCATTTCTGTTATAAAAATTATTCATTCTAAATTCCACAATTTTCACAAACAGTAAAACAATAAAAACGTTCAAAGTCTTAATGAATAAAAACGTATCTTTGGATAAAAAGTGAACATGAATAAAACGCGTCGTTACTCTAATTAAGTTCATAAATAATCTGGTTGCATTACGGTGGCATTTTATCGATTAGGAGTAATGTTCTGCTTCCACTTTTTGGAAAGTAGCATTACTTTGCAACAGGGACAGAGAATTATTTCACATTTGTTGCCGCTACCACGCTCTATTAAATGTATGCCATGTTAATAAAATGCTATATCAATAGGCCATAAACTGTATTAAGTAATCTCACATACATAATTATTTTACAGCGCAAAAACAGAAAATGTGTAAGTACTACTATACGCGACACGAATGTTCATACGAATTAATCTAAATAAAAAGCTCGTACGAGGCCATCTCGGAAAACTATCTGTTGTTATGATCGTAATTATTATCCCAGAAAAATTACAGCGACACGCAATGATAAATTATAATTAAAAATTAAACCTCGATGTTTGTTAGTAAGAAAAGACAAATAATATTCAGTGTGGCTGCGGCCTGTTAATCGTTTGTTCCGATTAAAACGTTCTTTCATCCAAAGGTGAAATCTTGTATCAAAAGTTCGCGTTACGCGAGTAATTTAGGTTAAAAAGTTAAATTTACCTTTAGCTCGGCTGTGTAATACTTTTTGGTATTTCTGGCAGGAAAATGGTTTTATTTTTATCCAATATTTACAAACCGTGTACTTACTTTATCATCGCAGGTAACCTTCGCTTCAAATTCAATTAGAGAATCGAAATGTAATTATTTTCGAACGTGGCTAAACCACAAATCTAATTCCAGAACTTTGCAATTTTACAATCATCCGACTTGTTTCAAAGTAGATAACCACGTGTGTCGGAGAGTGCGGTGCTTTAGCTATTTTTAATAAGTCTTAACCTTCAAATCGGTTGGCTGAAGGCCGAATAAAGGACTAGTTGATAGGCATAATTACCTTTGCTCTACGTCAAGCAAACACCAACTCAAAAATTTAAACATTATCGACCACTTTTGATTACATGTATCACCAATCGCTCTATTGTTATTCGAATATTTTTTTCGCATTCTTTTAATTCGTATCAAAAGTGAAAATTGTTTAGATTCGCGCGGAAAACATTTCAAAATATAAATTTCACTAAGACGGTGTGACGCACGAAAATTCCTTACAATTAGATCATAACTTAGTATCCATCGTGTAATTTTATTTTCATCACCGACAAATGTTGCGAACTGCTCAAATTAGGTAGAAATACAGAGGTGGCTTCGCTGACTTACGTGAAATTAATTTTTGAATAAGCACGACGAAATGTGATAATCTTTACGGAAAGAAAACCGCTAACATACGACTTTTATCATGACCACGTTCCTTTTCCAAGGTAAAATATTTCACAAACTCGACTGTCGGTTGTACGGCTCAAGGCAGTTTTTCCTTATATTTAAATCGTTTGAATGGATAGAAAACTCGCCTTTCAATGGTTATTTTTTACTTAAATTAAACAAACGAGTGCTGTTGCCCTTGAATTTGGTTAAAACAAAACAAATACTAAACGCTGAAGGTTTTATGCGGTAATTTTTATTTTTGAAAAAAAAATCTATGGAATCACAAGATAAAATAACATATTCGATTTGGCAAAACAAATATTATTATAATTTTTGCTCCTGTGAAATGTTGACCATTACACGAACGCGACCTTGCCTATATAAAATACGCTGGCACATGTGACATAATACTAATAACAATGTTTGTAAATGTCTGAAGCGAAGGAACACGAAATTAAAATATATCAATGTGCAAGACCGTGCTCACGTAGAAATTCTCGTCTGTGTTGTCACAGATCTCGATTTCGTCGTTCATGCTATCTTAGCAGCACTTTTGTGTCCGTTTAGGTTCGCCTGCTTTCGCAGCGAGCCTGCAGCACACCTCCTTGCCGTTCTCAACCGTGCTCGATTAAAAAGTCTGCAGCGCTCAATTTTCTAAACTTTCATCTGCGAAAATTACGTAACTATTTTACAAGACAAGCGATTTTCCTTCCAATTAACAGTTTCGAACGGTTACACAGAATCTGACTTTCCAAAACAATTTAATCGCCGAACAAAAACCAGGAAATGAACTGTTTTTTTTCCCTCCGTCGCATCGGGGACCCGATCCCGGTATGGCTTATTCATGGGCGGCTGAGCAAAATTACCTTCACTACCCAGCGAGCCTACCTCGCCCGCCCCAAAAAAATCCGCCGATCTTGAAATGCATCGAAGAAAGTTGACAGCTCTCGCGAATAGAGCACTGAATGAACCAGAGCACGGTTTGGACTGCGGGAAAAAATCCATTGTTGCAAAAAACGCGAAATCAAACGAAAATGTTGAGCATTTTCTGAGCGCGCGTGTCTGATGTGGAGTATGAAAGTAGAACGGCGAAGTCCCCAACATCTCCGCTCTAGATCCGGAGCGGGCCAGGTCAGGGGTCGCCATACTGTTCCCCTTCTCTCGGACGTGGTGCATTCGCTCGCTGTTCTCAATAGGAAACCTGGTTATGGCATGGCCGACGAGGACGGTACCGATGGACCACATCCTACCTACTGCAAAAATACGCGCCATTCCGATTGTTGTCGGGGGGCCTCGAATTGGAGCAATGACAAAACGGTTAACTCCAATGTCAATAAATACGAGTAAATGCTGCCTAAGCCTTGGTCCAAAACGCTTCCTAATCGCGGACGACTTTCCTCGTGCGATTCACTTATCGCGGTAACAAACCGTCCAAATACCACCCGCAGAAACGTGATGTTGCTGTTGATAACAAACGATACTAACGTTCGACGTTACATTGGTACCTAATCCAAGAGGCGTTTTCTCTTTATGCGCCGGCAAAGTCTATTTGGTCGCTAAACCTTCAGAAATCATACCAACTTGCCCATAAAATTATCCTTACTCTCCCTTGTTTTACATATGTACATATTTCAATTTCAGGGCTGCCGAACAAAATCATTACTTATTACTTCAAATTTTTAATAAAGTAAGTTCTATTGTTTTAAGAGTTACGTTCAAAGTTGAGTAAAATTTAATTTTGCGAAATTGTATTTATTCTGCGAAAACGTCTGAAAGTTAAAAAGATTTAAGTCCAAGGTTATTTGGACAAAACTTCCGTCGCCCCTGAAAAGCAGTACAAGTCCAGCTTTTCCGAAAAATATAATAAGTTTCAATTTTGCGAATTTTAGTTCTTTTATGATTACACTTATAAGTTAAAATAAAGATATGTATGTAATCTTATTTAAGTAAAGGTAAAGAAACATCCTATGTGTATTTCAAGCGAGTGTTTCCATTACAAACTTTTGTGATGACGTCATCACATTTTTGCAAGGACATGTATATCAGTTTGGATAGGTGCAGTGTAATATTAATAATAGCGACATTGTATTCCCAAATTTTCGGGAACATGGAGTGGGCCGTTCCTGAAATAAAATAAATTAACTCATTCGTTTATTCTTTTTAATCACCCTGTATACACAATATAGGATTTACTCGGCAAAATTTGATGAATGATGCCATGCCTAGAGTAAACAATCAAGGCAAACTCATAAACTACAAATACAGGAGTATGTTATTTTATAAAATCCAAATGGTGTTTGCTATACAAAATTTTGAGCAACGTCTTCTGACCGTTGGTAGAATGATTAACCCAGTTTGAGTTAGCGTTTTACCATCCACTGATATTCCTAATACGTATACACATAATTTGACAACAATTGGTCTAGTATTTTCGGCGATTTTCTGTTTAAAAGACAGACGACACACACACAGAGAGAGAGAGAGAGAGAGACACAGATAGACAGACAGACGGACGGAAACAGGAGATCTATTTTTTGTACTCTAGGGGTTATGAAACGTTGGGAAAAAATAAAGCCAGTCGTCCGATGGACCCTATTACAATACTTCCTTAGCTTACGTTCGGGAAGTAAAAACGACTAGGAAGATGTTATTTCTTACTAAGAAGTAAGTGTAGTAAGAAATGGATACTTGTGTTCAATGGTGCTAATGCCCTAGATGCCACTGGTTCGCAGGCGAGGCGGGAAGGCCCAGCGACAGAACAGCTGAGTCTTGCGCTAGATTTAAGAGTGTGTCGCTAATGCGCGTGGTCATTAACAGTAACATCATGATAAAAATAATCAGGTCATCCTTTGAAAGAATTACGAGCTTTAGGAGTGTTCTGGATGATAAATAATTGTGGAATTGAATGCTGGAAGTGTATTCCCAATTTGGGAGGTGTCGCCGTTTTCTAAATAATATATGAAACGGTACAATTTGAATGTCGAAAATTATCATGCAAATTTCGACAATTTTTTTATTGTTACGGCTACTGGAGATTATTATTTTAGCGAAGGAAACAATACCATGTACCGAGCATACGTTTTTAATCGGAAGTGAAATCAACTTTCGTACAGAAAATAGAACTATGACGCGTGGGGGGGTTTCAGATTCTTATTGACGTATTTGTGATGATTTAAATGAGCGTCTATCAATAGTTAAAGTAAGGCCTGTGCACTTTCTCGGACCAATTAATTGGTAATCTACAGATCATTCATAACAAATGACCTCTAAAAAAAGGAAGTTTTTATATCTGTCCCACACATGTATTCTGTCAAGTTTTGTTTGTTCGATAGTCGCGAAATCTAATTATAATTAACCTTCGCAATGTACGAAATTAATTCAAATTCGTTTTGTTCACCCACTAATACATATGTAGTGAACAGATTCTCGAAAATATAAGAAACTTCCATTGCCTCAGCTATCCAAAAAATTATTAATTGAATTATTGTATTAAGTTATGCTAGTGTTTTTTCACGAACTGATTTTACGTAAAAGTCGACGCACGCTAATAATAGTGCACATACTTTAATTCGATAATTTTAACCAGAAGTGGACCATTACTAGCAATACATCCAATAACTTGATGTCCAGATCTATTTTAACCAACGAATTCGAAGGATTTCTTGGTTTTTCGAAAAATCGACACAGATGACAGTTTACCGACAGACGGAAACGGAAGGAGACCACTTTTTTGTACCCATGAGGTCATAAACCGTCTAGGGAACATGAAAGTAGCCAAGGTGTTGGTCACTTTCGCGCCTCGATTGGTTTAACCGATGTGCCAGGTCTTATTCCCAAGAAAGTCCTGCATGAATTTCATAACAAATCTAGAACTTCTGGGATAAAAAGATCAGTATATCGGGTTTTGTAAAAAGTGTTTCTTACAAATTTGTAAAAAATAAAATAATTTCTCGACCGTTTTGTTGTTTACAAGATGAACCTATTGACAGAAAATTTAAGAACAAAAAAATATTTGCCAATAACCAGTTGCGAACATTACATGCGTTAATTCACGGTGAATTTTAATCTAAGTAAAATGCTTTATTAACAAAATGTCCGACATTATACGGTATTTAAAAAGATCCGCTCAGAATTCGCTAGTAAGAAAATCATCAACCAATTGGCAACTCTAACCACGACAGGAAACAACTATTTCTGGTGTTAACCCTTCAAATTATATGCAAATCTTTCTGACCACCGCGCGCAACTGTCCCTTACCTCTCAAGTAGTTTACGCAACTGTCCGGAGTGTCCGGTGGGATTAGGACCACCTGGAGACTTGTGACCGGTGCGCGCAACTGACCCATTCCCAGTAGCATTGATTAAATACATATAGATAGACCCATGCTATTGTTTGGAGCGAACAGGCCAACGGCCGGCGAACAAGAGATGGCGCACCAACAGTCGGCCGTCAAACGCCGGCGAAAAGCTTGGACACCAATCGCGCGCGTAGATAACCCAAATCACAGCAACAATACATTTAATAAAGCTACCACTCGACAGAGGGCGACGAAAACAATGTGTAAAAATCTCTTAGTAACCATTTATATAATTTGCAACGTTGCCAGATGAGCCTAGCACAACTTTGCCGTTATTTCTAGTCGATTAGATTTTATTTCGTTTAAAAGTTTCTGGTGAATAAATGGAATTATTATAATGAATAAACAATACAAACAAATTATTACTTGTTATTTTAAATACTTGTTAGTGTTGATGAAAACATAAATGGTAATTAAAGTTATTCTAAATACGGTCCGGTCCGGTAGCTCAAATTTTACAGTACGAGTGATATGTTTCAGGACGAGTAGGTAGCCGAGTCTTTAATTTCGAAACGAGTACTGCGAAAAGAGTTACCGGACGTATGTTGTTATCTATTTTATTTCATACTGTCAACATACTTTTTTATTCGATAAAATTATTATTATTTTGAGAAAAAATCCAAATCGAGTCACTTTTTCTGACATCGTTAGCAAACGCTCTTTGGTAAATGTTTTAATTTGTTTATTCGTGCAAATCAGCATCATATGTTTAAACACATAGTACTTATAACACTTTACAGGACTTATTGTTTTGTATAATCCGACTCGATGGACGAATGTTTTGTGCAATCCGTCTCGAAGGACCCATGTTTGTGCAACTCGGCTCGTCCTACCAGTATTTTTTGTAATCTGGTTGATACGACAATGTGATACCGAATTGCACTTTGATATTGCTCCAAGGACCTTTGTTTTCTTGCGTGCGAGATAATAGACAGCGTTCGGTTTCGATGTTTAATACAGGACGGTTACAGAAGTACTAAATTTACATTTGTATTTACAATAACAGGTAAAGCAAAAGAGACCCAAAAGGGTCAGTGGCCGCTTCCGGAAATGGAAAACTTGTCCTTTTTGGCCACGGAGGTAGAAGAGTGTCTCTTCTACCTCCGTGTTTTTGGCTCAATTTTATCGGACTTGTCCGTTTTTTTGATTTTACCGGAATAGTTCGATCCAGTAAAACGTCAAACTTGACATAGTATGAAGTAAAATAAATAAATTTTATGATGTAAATACAATTAAGTGTATCGATAATTCGCTACTGAAAATTTATTGAAATATAATTTGTGTTAAAAAAAGATTTTTGTGGTTTTATGGTTTATTAAATGTAATTAAAATAAATAATATCAAGAACTTGTATTATATATCAAAAACATTCATTGTAAATAAGAAAATTATGTAAATAAACCATAAAACCATACAAAATTTTCCTGCGACCTCTATTCAAAATCCCAGTTTACCAATAGGAATTAAGGCACAAAGATGTTTCACTGAATTTAATACCGATTTTTCAAGAAAAGTATGCTTATAAGCCTATAAGCGTCTAATGGATTAAAACAACAAATAATAATCACAATTTATTTGTTTTATGTGTTCATTACAATAATCCCATTTATTTACCAGAAACTTCTAAATGAAATAATATCTGGTTGACGAGAAATATCCGCAAATTTGTGTTAGGCTCATCTGGCAACGTTTTCGGTAGGTAGGTATCAATGGAACTAAAAGATTTGGTAATTTTCTTGGAGGAGTTTGTTTCTTCAATGAAAATTTATGGTTTTTAATTCTTCGGCCGCTTGAAAGTCTCGCCATGTGAAAATAGATTATTTGATAACCTGTTTCGTAATAATTGTAAATACGAACAAAAGCATATTTGCATATTCTAAACAACTGGCCATATCGATTCCAAACTTGTACAGATATGTTTTTTATTGTTTCTGTTTTCAATGAAATAAATTTTATTTGCAAAATACTTAATGTCTAACGACATATCACGCATACATACTACCCCATTTACTATATTTTCAATCTGTGCATTTTTCGCTTCATTCGTAGGAGCCAAGTAAGAAGTATCAGTGAGACCGGCGGTCTTTCAAAAGCTCGTAAATGAAAAGATTTAGTAAAGTTTCCTAGAACAGTCTGTCTCTTCATAAAAAAATTTAGACATTTTTACTATGAAATATTGGTACAATACGCTATATTCCACTGTTTGTTTTCTTTGAGATACGACTAGTTCTTGTGCCGAAGTGAAACACCAAAAAGTCTAAAGTCCGGAAATCAGAGTGAATTTTAAAACACATAAAACGACTTCTTTATTTATTTAAATATTGTCTTGTAACGTCCTGTGACGTGGAATGGAGTTTCTTAATGTACAAAAGTATGTTAGATAATAACCGAAAAATTTTCTTGATTAAAACTAAAGGAAACACAATTATTACTTGGAATAAAAATAAAGAATATCAAGAACTTGTGCTATGTATTAAAAATATTTAATTTCAAATAAGTAAATTATGTTAATAAACCATAAAACCACAAAAATCTTTTTTAACACAAATTATATTTCAATAAATTTTCAGTAGTGAATTATCGATATACTTAATTGTATTTACATCATAATAGTTATTTATTATATAAGCGGTTAAAGTGAATGTTTAATGAGCGGCCAGTTTAAGGTGAGAGCGGCGTATGCCGCGAGCGCCTTAAGACCACGAGTTACACATTCATTTTAACCGCGAGTGTAATACAAACTTTTATTCAATTTTGACAACCCCAAGTCCCAAATTGTGAAAAAATTGGTGATTCAAAGTTCACATTCGAGAAACGTCAGAATTGACAGCGACCAAATAAAAGTTTTATATGCGTAGAATTTAGGTTACAATATCAGGTGTGTGTGTGTAGTATGTGACTCTGGCGACGGTGTTTGTTTATTTTAAACAAACTAAAATTATCGAAAAATTGCAAAATCATGCAAGATTCCAACGGCAAAACTTGCTCCCAAAAAAGAGCAAATCAGAAAGTGTATCAAAAGTTCCTTAGATGGAAAGAGCAGCAAGACATTGGAGAAATTACAGAAATGGTAACCATGGTTTTAAAACAGCAAAATAAAAATTTTATTTCGCTAGCGGTTTAAAAATTTTATGGTGCTACCGGATAAACCAAAGCTTTAGTGGCCTACTGACGGCAAAATAAACGTTTGTTTACATGTCAAAATTGAATAAAATTTATTTATTTTACTTTATACTATGTCAAGTTTGACGTTTTACTGGATCGAACTATTCCGGTAAAATCAAAAAAACGGACAAGTCCGATAAAATTGAGCCAAAAAGGACAAGTGTTCCATTTCCGGAAGCGGCCACTGACCCTTTTGGGTCTCTTTTGCTTTACCTGTTATTGTAAATACAAATGTAAATTTAGTATTTCTGTAACCGTCCTGTATTAAACATCGAAACCGAACGCTGTCTATTATCTCGCACGCAATAAAACAAAAGTCATTGGAGCAATATCAAAGTACAATTCGGTATCACTTTGTCGTATCAACCAGATTACAAAAAATACTGGTAGGACGAGCCGAGTTGCACAAACATTGGTCCTTCGAGACGGATTGCACAAAACATTCGTCCATCGAGTCGGATTATACAAAACAATAAGTCCTGTAAAGTGTTATAAGTACTATGTGTTTAAACATATGATGCTGATTTGCACGAATAAACAAATTAAAACATTTACCAAAGAGCGGTTGCTAACGATGTCAGAAAAAGTGACTCGATTTGGATTTTTTCTCAAAATAATAATAATTTTATCGAATAAAAAAGTATGTTGACAGTATGAAATAAAATAGATAACAACATACGTCCGGTAACTCTTTTCGCAGTACTCGTTTCGAAATTAAAGACTCGGCTACCTACTCGTCCTGAAACATATCACTCGTACTGTAAAATTTGAGCTGCCGGACCGGACCGTATTTAGAATAACTTTAATTACCATTTATGTTTTCATCAACACTAACAAGTATTTAAAATAACAAGTAATAATTTGTTTGTATTGTTTATTCATTATAATAATTCCATTTATTCACCAGAAACTTTTAAACGAAATAAAATCTAATCGACTAGAAATAACGGCAAAGTTGTGCTAGGCTCATCTGGCAACGTTGCAAATTATATAAATGGTTACTGAGAGATTTTTACACATTGTTTTCGTCGCCCTCTGTTGAGTGGTAGCTTTATTAAAAGTATTGTTGCTGTGATTTGGGTTATCTACGCGCGCGATTGGTGTCCAAGCTTTTCGCCGGCGTTTGACGGCCGACTGTTGGTGCGCCATCTCTTGTTCGCCGGCCGTTGGCCTGTTCGCTCCAAACAATAGCATGGGTCTATCTATATGTATTTAATCAATGCCAGTAGCTATTCGTCCGATGGACCCTATCAGAATATTTTCTTAGTTTACGCTCCGTACGGAAAAACAATGGATTTACAAAATCTCAGATATAGATAGATCCAAGCTATTCTGTACTTAGATTTACTTAGCAATATTTTGAGATGTCATCAAGTTTTTGTAAGAACTAAACACAAAAAAAATCCACTGGGCTATTTATCATGCTAACGAATTTCGAGCCATCGGTTTTGTGGTTTCAATAATGGTAAATCATAAAATTCTGTTGAAAAAAAAAATATATATATTTTTTGCTTAAACCTTGCAAGTATATAATTAAAAACACGGGTATTTTAATAAGGCGCAAATATAAAAACACATTTTTTAATAAAAAGAAACTACGAAACTATTACTACTAAAAAATCTGGTACCTACATATTGTGAATTTTTTGAATTATTTTCGGATTTACAAAATGATACACAAATTAACGAACCTGAATATCACCCAACACAGAACAGTAGTTTCAGTTCACCATTTCAACATTTTAATAGGATCCCCTCCCCCACCCTAAAATAGCATCGTTAATAAGGGGGTAAAAATTATTCAAAAAAACAGTGTGGAGTGTGGTTCCATAATTTTTCAATACATAATTACTCGTCCAGTATAAGCAATTCCTGTAAAAATTATTTCGAAATAAATATTTCAGGTCGATGTGTATCGAAAAACTGTATTTCAAAGAGCAATGTTTTCAGTTCATACCTCTTTTTATTGAACGCGCTAAAATACTACAAGATGTACCTAAAATTTTTAATTTTCAGAGTCAACCTCAAATAGTAATTTGCATCTCATACGGATATATCTAATCATCATTTTATAGTGATGACATTCACACCGAACAATGTAAAAATTTACCAAGTACGTAAATTTAAATTTAAGCAAAAACGCATGTCCGGCCATCATCTTATCGTGAACAGTCCTCGTGCAGCATTTACATAATTTTTACCAGCCGAGCGCAAAAATTTCGATATCGATTACACAATTGAGCTATATTAAGACTAAAGGTTAAGATTAACGAGGATCCAATTATTTTAAATCTCCTTTACCTCCAACGAGTTATTTCGACCAGTGGAGGCACGCATCGGCAACACGCTAAGAAAATCACCGATCCGACATCAAGTAGACAGAAAAAAGATTCTAATCGTGTCGAATTTTCTCGTTGTTTCCGCATTGATATGATATTAGCACAAACACTTATCCCCACTGCTTCTGCTAGCGTTGTTCGCCAGGTGATAAAAGGTTTATCAATGTGACATTGGGCCAGTGTTAGCAAAAAAAATATTTTCATTTGTTCGCTTTTTTCGACGTGCAATTTATATCTCCTAAAATTGCTCGCAAGGCCAACACGTGAAATAACTCTGTAAACGATTAAATAAAACGGCCTTGCGTATTAACGCGTAATTGCGAAATTTTTGATATCAGTGGAGGTTGCCTCCTTATCTGCGATCAATAAGCGCGAAGTAGCAAGTGCAAAAATCAATTACCTGACAAATTTATCTGAGGAACGACCCAAGTTTTGCAGAGATGCTGAAAACAGCGAAAAGTACAACTCAGCTGGCGTCATCCGAAAAATCAATTGGAATGAAATATGCACATGTAATGAAATCAGCACTATATCGGTCTCTACAGCACCGCACGGTTTTATTTTGGTATATACATTTATTGCCAAGGTTACAACGTATTAACCGATGATAATAACAATAATAACGATTAATACTTGAGATACTTAAAACGATCTTATCGTCAGTGAACAATCCGGGAACATGGCGAAAATGTTTGAACTATTATTGTCTTGTTCGTATTTCCTTCGTACATTAGGTAGCGGTAAATAAGATCATCTTTATGTATTTCAAATTTAATGTTTGTTCACGTTACAAATTATAGCTTGTTTGGCATTGACGTTTTGACTATGCGTACTTTATTTTGGCTTTATAAACGGAATTCAGCGAGTACAGTAACTGTAAAATCCCGCTATACCTACAATGTGAAAACTATTTATGCAATAAGTGCAATAATTTTAAAATTGGTCGAAGGTTATTTCGACAAAGCTTCTCTTGCCCCTGAGGTACAATCCAACAAATTTTGCGAAATTTTACTTTTTACGTTTACGTGTACTTACTTAGCGTAAGCCGGCGTAAGCTAAGGAAGTATAGTAATCGAGTCTTTCGGACGAATTACCACTTCCATATTTTCTTGACGTATCATGCATGACCTCAAGAGTACGAAAAAGTGGTCTCCCGTTTTAGCCCCACCAATAATGTGATAATGTCACTTCAAAATTGTAGATAGTAACTGGGTTTTAAATTGTATAATATAACATAGTCCTATACATGTAGTTTACGACTCCGTATTGAGTTTTTACCCGAAACGTTAAGATTTTTGGAAAAAATACTTCCTTTGCTTACACTCGGGAAGTAAAAATCAAAATTATAAAAGAACATTTTGCAATTTAATTTTGAATATGCAAAACTGAAAGCCTTTAGATCTTGCAGATGGTTTACAGTTATTAAAAGCATGATAAATTTTTAATGAAAATATATTTACTTATCCCCTCCAAAAAACTGATGACAGCTCAAAAGTTTGCCGAATAAGTCTTATCTAAAATGAACAGAATATGATGCGTCTGTACTTGTGATTTATCATTCCATTCATATTTTTTGGATTTACATATACAAGATGACTCAAAAAAATTAATGAATGCGTGAATTTATTTTATTTATCTAATAAGGAATTATAAAACCGAATGCTTTGAAATCTTAAGAGATGTTTTGAAGTTATCATAAGCATGATAAATTTTTGATCGAAATGTATCTGATCATCCCCCTAAAAAATTGATGACGTCACGCCAGAATTTTGCTGAATAAACCGTATCTAAAATGTACAAAATATGACGAGTCTGTACTTGTGATTTATCATTCCACTCATATTTTTTGGATTTGCATATGTATACAGGGTGATTAAAAAAAATTAATGACTGAGTCAATTTATTTTATAGATTATTCCAAAATTGCAAAACTGAATATTTTGAAATTTTGACGTTTTGAAGTTATTGTAAGCATGTATAGATAATGCCAACGTGTTTGGCGAAACGCGTCGACAAATATATTGTGTTTTTGGTGTTGTGGAAATACACGTTCTATGTTCGAAAAATCATAAAATTTAATTTTGCGAATTTTATTTTTACTTCCTGAGCGTAAGCAATGAAAGTCTTGTAATCAAGTCTATGGGGGGGCGACTGACCACTTTTATGTTTTCTCGACATTTCATGGTCCATAGAGTATGAAAAATTAGGTCTCGTAGCTCAGTCTGTGTACCGTCTGTTCAGATTTTTATTAGGCAGATAATCTCCAAAACTACCGGACCGATTATATCTGATATATATGTTAAGAATATCGTGTAGATGGTAAAAGTCTAACCAAAATTTGCCCAATCTCCCTATCAATGTCATGACATCTCAAGTGTTTATAATAAATTTTATAAAATAGCATACTCTTGTATTTGTTTTATTGAATACAAATTCGCAAAATTATTTTTTTTAATTTTTCGACGAAGCGGGATTTGTGACACTGCACTTTGGTGGCGAGGGAAGTCCTGTCGAAATACATTTTTTTTTTAAATGTTCCGGCTGATCTCAGTTTCCTAAAATTCCGCCAACACAGTTGTTATTAGTATTACACACCATCTACCCAAAGTCATTTATTTGTCGCTGCTAAAAATCTGGTGAAGTCCTCACAAACTTTTATCAAGAAAATGTCGCGTGAAATATAAGCATTCCATGCTCCTTTATCTGCAGTTTGACAGTAATCTAACCTTATTTTAACGCATGGGAGTTTTACAGCAAAAAAAGCCTTCTCAGAATCAAATTTTATAATTTATCTAAGAAGACATTGGATTTATTTAATCGATTATGCCAAAGGGCGACGGAAATTCTGTCTTAATAATTTTGAACAAATTTTTTTCAAGTACCGCGACTCATTATTATTATATTAGAAAACACTTCTCGATTTTATATTTTTTTAATTCACGGAACACAAGGCACAGATAACATAATGATTTACGTTATCTCTAGATACATATTGAAACGAATATATTTGTTCTCATCAAAAAGTTGATGAGATCATTTTAACTTACAGAGAAGAAAAAAGTTTGATAAAATTGTAAACATTTTTTAAGGGGTACTTGCGCCCCGCAGCACACTTTTCGATGGTAAATTGTACATAACGATTACCGGAAAGCTTGTTTAACGGAATTAACCATCTTTCGGTCTTTTCTAATTAGTAATGATCCAGTTTGAGAATTCTTGTAGTTGTAACGAAACCTAAAAAAAAAATCTAGTAGATTCATTATACCTAAATAAAAGAAATTTCGTATTGGTTTTGAAAAATCACTAACATCTTCCAACTGCGGTGGGGACAATATACAACAGCATTTCATTTAAATTAACATAGAGCTAACAAAAACATCGTATAATTTAAGGTTACTCAATTAATTTTCGAATTTACATAACGAAACACTTTCTCGTCTCTACTGTTTACCGATTCTTTCCGCTCCGTGTTGATATTAGTAACAAGAATGTTCACAACAGAGGTTACACGATGGTGAATCTCAAATGCAAATTGCAAGCCAAAGCCACACAAAAATATCACAATTAAAACCAAATTAATTTTGATAAAGACGAACCACTTCATTACAATAAACGGTGCTGCAAATACCGTAATTAAAACATAAATTATATCATTCTCGGCGATAAATAACTCAGATACTCAGACCGTAATGCAGAAACAAGAACAGTACGATGCATGGAGCTATTCCCGGACGATGACCGAGGCCTTGAAGGCCTCCTGGGTCCGATGGCCCCACGAAGAAGAACAAAAGTATACAGCTGGAACGGTCGTCGACAAGAAAAAATATATGAAATGTACGAGACGAGGACAACACAACGACCAAAAAAGACCAACAATATTATGGTGAAAATACCCTTGAGCCGACAGCTGAAGAACGAACCCTCTCCCCACCTAGCAGGGCCGGACCTGCCGGATTTTCGCAGCATTTGGATGTGCTCGGTTTTCCAAAGCGTGGCATTTGAATGTGGGGTTTCATGGCGATATTAGTCGGCATTTTGGGGTCATTGAAAATATCTAAACTGAAGCAACCAGCCGTGCTCTACATAGACTGGCACACATAAACATGGGTGGGTTACTCTATTATATCGTTTCTGGTGATGGGCAGACTTGCAATAGGTAACGTTGACTACGCGAGGCGCCGGCCGAAGTTACACATGTGCCAACTAACACAAGGCTAATACAACACAAAATTAAAAAAAAAAATCAAAGTCCACATATGTAATCTTTGCAGAAAATTAAAATCATAATAATAACACTAAAGTAATTAAGTCTGTTTTTCTTTTCAAAAATCCTTACCTAGCTAAGGCCATTTTGACATTGGTTAATCCTTAATCTAGTCAACAATCACTGGAAAATTATTCACTGTTTCACTCAGAAAGCACAGCACCGCAGCACACGTTTTTCACTCGACTGTCAAACTTAACCCTACTTTGTAAAAATAAACAATGCGCCGAGCAATTCGAACAAGCCCACCTCCCTCTGCATTCGGTGGGGAACTACATCAAATTAGAGATCCGTCCTTTACCGTCCCCCCACTCACGGAGTTCAGTGGAAAAAGCACCAATCGGGTGAAGTCGACTAAGGTCGTCGGCGACGTCAAAGACAGAGAAATTCTGAAATTCTCTAGTGAAGAGATAAAGCTCCGGTTCGATCAATACGACCCAAGTCCTTCCAGCGTTGCACCACCTAAAGCTCTGCCGCACTCGATCCAAAAAACCCAACCAGACCAATATGATCGTAAATTTTGCGCATGTGTGTGCCACCCAGTCATATTAAATTTCAAGGAGCGGGAAAACGACACAACTTCATCAACAGGAGGAGGTGTACTCTATACAATGGAATTATTTATTCAACCGAATGACATACATCAAAAACCGATTCCGAAAATCGACAACGACTGGTCATAACAAGTTCAGAATGGTAATCATTGAGATTTAATAAATCCCTTTAAAAATTTAACCAGGGTTTCGTAAATAAAAACTGACTTCAACAAAACAATAACACGAAGATATACGCGCAGAGCTCTCGAAAAATTTGCTTTTTTGATAACGTTACGTAATTATTATTGCATTGTGGTTGAGCCGCTCATGCCACCAATGATGGACCCTTTTTTAATTCGCGAGATGTGATTAAAAAATAAGAAATGAAAAAAATAATCCCACGAAGTGCTCTGTACTTGGGTAATTCTACTTTCGCTTTTCCAAGCAAAACCAATTCTGTCAATTTAGGGGTGATTATAATTTAAATTAATTTTGATTTCCTCATGATTGGAATCAACAATCAAATGTGTATTAATGTTTGCCTAACTAACTCACTCAGAAAAAATGTGTCCGTAAAGAATTACCCATTCACCTCCTTTGTATTTTACAGGGACTTACAACCAGACCCACGTTACAACGATATAAATCAATGGCATCTGTATGTTTAATGACGAAATATTTAATTCAACGTCTAAAGATGATCATTCTTGAACAAAAAAAAATTGTCACAGTAAACTTCGAGTTACACATCTATGGCCTAATTTCTATTGAAGACCCGCTCATGAGAATTTTAGATTGTTGGCCATTCTACTCAATTAAATGCTCTCTACAAATAAATGAATGTAAATTGCATGTTGAAAACGTACGAGATATTGTTCGCTACATTAAAAAAACAATACTTTCTACTGTGCGGAAGATACGACGTATCATACATTGTGCCGGTAATTTTTGGAAGTATGTCTTTAATTCGGTCGCCTAATTAGATGTAACGAAGTCTAAAATAATTCATTCAAATGTAACAAACAATTAACAAATAAAAATTGTTACAATTTAGATTCAGTAATTGTATCAGAACATTCCCGTAACCACCTCATGCCTTATTAAGGGCATACACTAGTTTAATGTTAAGTACTTATTTATTTCGGCAATCGCAATGTAAATAAAAGATTTTGCGTATCTGATAACTATTTCACTTGTATACAGTGCAACCGCTATTGTAGAACAAGTTTTATAAAACTCATAATTATTGATAAAAACACTGAAACAGATAAACATTTTTACCTCCAAAGAGTTTTTAACTTGGAGGCTAGACAACCGGTGAAAAGTTGTAGACTGCAGTTTTCATGTCCTTACGGTCTCATCAGTACAGCATATTTCAGTGGTTATCTAGTACTCCAAGTCATTTACTAAAACCTAAGGGCACGTATCTTTCTTTTAGAGGGTGACGCCGGTGATCGCAGATATAATTCAGCGTTCCGCGGGGCTCTTGTCCCGAAAGTAGCTGTTTCCTCCCACTGGCGGTTCAATTAAAAAGTGCGCATGGATTTGCATAAAAAAGAACCCATGAGTCAGCGCTTAAATTCCTTACATCTCGCCAGATAAATATTTTTTACACAAGCTTCATTCGAAAACGAAGTTTTTATCTCCTTCTTAAAAACAGCCGGTTAACAAAAAACCGTGACAATCATGACAACATTAACAATAAAATTTCAAATTTTCTTTTAAAATATCAAGTGGATCAAAAATCAACTTCCTCACGATTTTGTTAATAAATAGTAATTAACAGTACGGTAAAGTGTAAAGAATTTTAATTGGTAATTTAATTAGAGTCTGACTGAAACTGATCTGCTGTACCGAAACATGTACCACGTACAGCAATGTTGTGTACCAATTAAAGTATTTTAAAATCAACTGTGTCGTTAATTACTATTAAAGCAATGTTAGTATGTTGTCTAAATTTAAAAGACGTTTATTACATAATTTTTGAGATAAAATGTTAAATTATAACACATACAAACTAAAATTTTTTTAGGATACATATACCACAAATGTAGATCCTACTATTTTGTACATTTTAGATATCATTTATCTATCAAAATTTTGAAATGACCCCTCCAAATTTTTTGGAAGGGGACAAACAGTTAAATTTTGATTGACGATTTACCATGCTTGATAATCTTTTGATTTTTTATTTCCTGAGCGTAAGCAAAGGAAGTATTGTAATCGAGTCCGTCGACCGACTCTCTACTTTTACGCTCGTCTTTGTAACAATCAAATAATGATAAAGTAAGAATTATAATAATAACATTCAAAACATTTTGTTCAATGGAGACTTGTGGATAATTTTAGTCATCTGTTTTGAGGCGTGACATTCTTCCGATGTATAATATAACAACATTAACATTTTTGATAATGTGCTGTAAATAAATTTTTTGCACTCGCGACCTTTTTTGATGACCTTCGCGCATTCACTAGGATGCGGGAGGTCAAACTTCGCGCACACGTGCTTTTTGCTTTCCGTTGCAATGGCAACCTTAAAATAGCCCGAAGACGTCAAATTGCCAAGTGTTTACGGCGGCGTCAACGTCGTTGTTTATAATAAAACTGGCCGGTCGAAATTTATTCATCCCCACTATCCGTCTGCAGTGCGCCCAGTGTAGGCTTGCTTTACTCGCTGCTTGCTTTACTCGCTGCTCGCTTTCCGATTGTGCATTATTTTTGGTAATTTACAGAAATAGTTTTATTTTCAGCGAGGCCGACACTTGAAAATTATTAAAATTATCATTATTATTATGTCGTGGATACGGATTTTAAAATCACCAACTGACGTTCAGTTAACATTAGTTTTCCCATAATTTTCTTCGGGATGCGTAGCATCGGCTGCGAGTCACTGATCTGCCGTGGTAGGGGTCCATACGCAGCGCATAAATTTCAACCGCCTAGCCCTAATTATAAATAACTTACAGTTAATCTTTTCGGTTTAAAAATTTATTCCTTGCAAAAAATATTGTACACAACACGTTCGTGAAGCCTGCTTCTCGTTTATATTTGCTTAAACAGATGGCTCAAAAAAAATAATGAATGGAACAATTTATTTTATTCACTAAATCAGAAACGGCTCACTCGATTTTTCCAGAGAATTTTGGGAATACAATACAGTTATTTTTAGTATTACACTGCACCAATCCAAGTTGATATGCGTGTCCTTGCAAAAATGTTGATGACGTCATCACAAAATTGTGTAAAGAAAAAACTCAACTCGAAAATGCTGGATATGTTTCATTGTACGTCAGGAGCGAGGGAAGTTCTCTCGAAACAACTTTCGACCATTTTTTTACAAAAAACTGGACTAGAATAAATCAAGATAAATTCATAAAGTACAAGTATATAAATATATATGTTTTTATAAAATTTAAATAGTATTTACGACTATAAATTTTAAGATGATGTCATCAATTTTTGGTGGAGATGATCAGACAAGTTTTGGTCGGCGTTTTACTATATATACGACATCCTAAAGTACATATTAAATTTCACAAAATCAGTCCAGTGTTTTTGAAGATTGCCTGCCTACTAAAATCGCAAACAGACGATAGACAAACGGACGCGGCAGATATATTTTTCATATTCTAGGAGTAATGAAGCACTGTAAAAACTTTAAATTAGCTTATGTTCGGAAAGTAAAAATGATGCCAACCCAATTCAAATAAGAAATTGATAATGGTATCTCAAAATATTATCAAATAATTCTCGCATCTAGTTTAACAATATACCCCTCTTGCTGTCCAAAAAAGTATATCATCAACGTATTCAGTTTATATTTCATGTAAAGAACGACATAAAACGAAGTTCAGTGATTCAATCGTTCCAACGATATCTCATCGGTCAATTTTGTTAAACAAATCTTACTTTCTATCTATGCTTTCTGTGTATCAGTGCCTCCCTCTATCCACGCTACTCCAAATAATTAATCACCAAGGTATTGAAAGTTTCTGTACGTATACTAACCTGTGTATAGATTATATACTCTGCTTGAAAAGGTTACAACCGAAACAGACAATAATTAGTTTAGTGAGAGTTATAAGCAGAGGACACGAAATATTGACCTCGGACAGGGAGGTCGTCGAGGAAACGCTGTGCCACAGACCGCGAAGAAGAATATTTTTGGGTCAAACTAAATAAAAAGGGTCACTTTCGTATTGTAACCTCCTATGACAAATGAAACTGCTTACTTTTTTTTCACAGTTTGTACACCTCTAGCATCTGACATATTTGTTTAACAAGGGTATAAAACTATATAGTTATTTTATTAGTTACACAGAGCTTCCTAGTCTCGAAGGCACAATCAATATCACATGACGTCATCAACTTTTTGAGGTACGAACTAATGAACTATACGTCTCATATATCAAATACTACTATAGTATGAGATATTATGGGTATGTATCAAAATTAATATATCTTGCAACAGAAGCATAAGCATGCTTCTTTACCGCTATTTTATTTTACCATAGAGGAGTTATTATACAAAAAAATTAATTTCTAGAATCAAATTTACATAAGAAAAATTGACTTCGTTCATTGATTGTGTTTCAAAGGCAAAGGACGCTCTATCTCAATAACTTTAGATACATTTTTTAAATGTGATAATAAAAAGTATTTTGCGGTAATTTTTTCCAAAGATTCGTAGTCTAAGAAAACGTGCTAGTCCTTATGGAAAATAATATTATGTACAACGTCTGACGCTTCATTTGATTCTAATTTTAGTTTGCTATCGATAATAATTTTTTAGTTTGGAAAATAATTTAGGAAAATTATCATTGAAAGCTTCATTTCTTTTACACAAAGCTGAAATTCCAATGTGAAAGTTATCTTCGTATGTTGTATTTCTGTTTTGAACACTTTGTTGGCCACTGGTCTAAATTTAATCCCACTCGATCCAGACTCTTGTGAAATCCACTTTCACTAGCGTGGCCAAGTTTCATAATTAAACGGGGACGATTCTTACAATAATTGATTTAGACTATGCAGGGTACTTCAGAGAGACCCTTCACTTAATGAGGCAAGAAATATTTTACTGATTTGATTTAGTAATATGCGATAAATAATGAAATTTGATAAAACTAGAAGTAATCTCAACTGAAAAATTGGAAAGTGGAACTACTGTTAATACGTTCTGAAAATGTAAGAAAGAGAAGAGCTACGTCGTGATTACGATTAGAAGGAAACTGAAAAAGCGCTGAATTTACCGAAGGTTGAATAACCCTCGTATTCATTTAAAACAGCAATTTTGAACACACAAAATTTGAAAGATTTTTTACAGGTAAAAAAATCAGTTTTTAAATACTTTAAAACACAATTATAAAATTCAAAAAACATGTCAAATGATCCGCTCGACATTTCCCTTACTACTGGAACTTAATACAGTAGGAATGAACTTCCGAAATCTTAATTACACATTCCACACTCAAGTTTTAAAAAGCCACATCCTATTTGCTTAATTAAAAACTTAGTCCAGTTCAAAGACATTTAATCATTTTAATAAAATAATAAATTGATATGAGTAATATGTAATAATAATTATGTATCAGAAGACTATATGTATTTTATCTTTTTCATGCATAGCCTGAGATCTAACATAAATTACGCTTAGTACGCTCTATTTTATGCTCGAAAAGTATTGTAGTACAATATTTTTTTTAATTTTGGTAAACCCTAACTTTGATTTAATGATTAATTGATTAGAGACCAAAGACTAAAATTTATTTATTCATCCCCTCTACAAGTTAAAGATGTCATCGCAAAAATTTAGTAAACAAATGAAAATGTTTCGAGATACAATGTTTATACAGAATGTTAAAAAATATATGAAGGGCCAATTAAGTAGTAGTGATTAAATACAAAATGTTTTATCAGATATTCCCAAAATTATATTCTGAGAGCGTCATTTTCATTTTAAGATAATAAGTACGGGTTATCATAAAAATAAAACTTGTAGAACCAATTTTTGTTTTTTATCTATGAAACTGTTCTGGGCGAACGATACAAGATTTTTTGTGTCTATTTTTATATAAATAAAACATATAAACAGTATGTACATAATAATAAAAATGAAAGTGTATATAAACCCTCCATAGCCGAAAGCTCGACGACCGAATTTCGCTTGGTGCTGATTGCTGAACATTTTTTTCTCGCCTTTGCAGGATTTTTTTACATTAGACACATTATTTACTTTATTTATTCCTAAATTAAAGTGTACAGTTTCGGCCACAAAATCTTGGGCGTTTCTATCATTCCAGTGAAATAAGCTCTAAAAGAGGCTTTACTTATAACCTCAAATTTGCCATGTTTGTCATTTTGACGTAGCCTGGAATGTGGATGATGACGTATGTCAAAATTTATATGACGTACGTCGAAATTTATTTTTTAAAAGTGTCAGTCATTCTGACAAAGCATAGACTTCATCGTGTTTTTTTTAATGACAGAACAACAACAATAACAATCGGAGATTCTAATTAAAAACAAAAAAACTTTGCTTTTTGCAGAAACATCCACAGAGAATCCACTTGTCAGTGACGGAATGATAAGCGACAAAATAATAATAATAATAACTTTATTATCCAACGAACAGTTAAGTTCATATATGACACAACAAACTAATTATAATAAATAAAACATTTAGAAATTAGAAAAATGAAATGACAAAATAACAAAATAAAAAATTGGTGCAGTGATTTCTGGACAAAAATAAATTAACAAATAAACAAATAAATTGATCAAGTAGGCACTATTGGTAACAATCAGCAACTTACAATAAATGACGAAAGATTAGGGTAAAATACATCAAATGACGTACCGTACGTATTAAAAAGTGTACAACATCTTAAAATAGATGAATTTTTATAAAAAAAATCAACCGATATCGATAATCATAAAAACTCCCTAGGTTTTTGCCGAACTAGTGTACATAATAGTGCGGCAATTTCTGGTTTCTCGTCGTTAAAGACTCATCCAAACCAGTGATACGGGGTTGGAGGCATAAAAAATATTTTGCACAAATTACTGAAATAAGGAAACTTGTTTCCTGATCCATCGTAGTTTATACATATGTATGTATTTAGTTTCTCGTTAATAGCAACAGTCCAAAAACAGTCACATTTTACGATAGAGCATTCTAAAGAGTTGGTAGGTACTTTGAAATGACATTTCGCACAATGAAGGATATCCAATGCTAATGTGTAACTTGTTATTACAGCAACTTTTAAAGTAAGCTTTATGAGTTAGACAACCGGAAAAAAAAATAACACACACCGATAATTAAACAATGAGAAAAATATGACAAAAAGTTAACTTCTATAATTGCATTATTTGTTACATTATATCATATCAATACTTTTCACGCGCTGATAATGCTGTCTGCTTATCATCCGCTTTTGGCACAGTTCGGCCTTTATTATTTGAATATGGAGCAGTTTTTGCTTTTTTTTATTATTGCATTAAAATTTTAAAGCGACATCAAATGATTAAAGCAAGTAGTGGCTTTACACCCTTAGATATTTCTTAAGAATTATTACTAGACCTGTAAGGAAGGGAACCTGTTGTGTATACTTTGCTGAATAAGACACTGAAAAATATAGCATCTACGTATCGTGTATTTCTACGTTTCTATTCCGAAGTGAATGCTATCTTCGTTCATTTAAATTTATATCTCAGAGAGCATAAACCGACGATATTCTTGGAAGAAAAGCAGGTAAGGATAGTGTGTCAATATATTGAATTAATGTAGCCCTTGGCCTGACCCGGATTTTGTTGAATTACTTAACAATGTCTGATCAAAGTAAAGCGAACAGGCTTAAATAAAACTCAAGTAAAAAAAATAAATAAATAAAATAGTTACGTCTAACCCTCGCGCTCCGCAACACGATTTAACCTTGAAAAGTTCACACTCTGATAATAAAACAGATAGGAAGCAATATTTGTTTTTATTTGGATTTATTTACAAACGCTGGAGCAAACAAGGTCTACTTTCGTACTTATTTATAATGGCGTATACGCGAGGAGTATTTCCAAATTTAAAGCAAACAAGCAAAGTATTTTCAGTTTGGAAATATGAAGTACCCAGAGTCAGTACCACAAAAGATAACCTTCAAAAATAAACATATGATACATACCCAATATTTCACGAATTCTTCATTCACCTTCACGCCAGCAACATGTTAAGATGTCATTAAATAACATTTTTGCGAACCATATGTACACTTATATCACAAAACTACTACGGAAAAACCTTTTTTCATGGGAAATAAAATTTAGGACTGCGAAACCATCTTGTTCGATCGTTGCAACTACCTTCGACAGATGGCGCTATGCGTTTCAAATTTCTTCGCATCGTAAATACGAATGTTGCAAATTAAATAAATCAAAACGTACTCAAGTAACTTGTATTTGTATAGCACAATTTTTTTTATAAAAATAGTCGTTTTTGTTAAATTGTCTGTTCCGTCAAAAATTGCTGCAGAACAGTATTAGCAATTGGAATTATTACATACTCCGTACCATCTGGAGATCGTTTATATTTTACCATTTTATGATCCACGAATTCAGTCAATTGCGCCCTCAGGGCAAGATCTGAACTTACCAGAAATGCCTCCCTACATAATGAATACAGATCCTTGAACGCTAACCCTAAACAAAGTATATATAAAATTGCTGCTTCCTTAAAACTCGATTAAACTTACCTTGATAATACTGTTTTTTGATATTTTCCATTTGATATTTAACAAGAATAAGATATATACCTTTGGAATTACTAGTTAAAGACAAGAAAACGTTCCTTAATGATGACAATGCTAAAGTGCCTGTCCTTTGCACCATCATTGAACCTTCAAACAAAGTTTCATCGGTGTATGATTGAAAAGTGGTAACATCCCACCACGTGAATTTAAATTTACTCAGTTTTGAATGATCCCAAACTACAACATTATTTTTAGATACTTATTAACACATTGTCCAATAAATTACTTAATGGGGCATTTATATGTTCAATTGTTGCAATAAGATGAATATTACTAAGTGTAGAAAGTCTAGCAAATACAGTCTGGGCTTTACCATTCCTTATCAGATCTATATTGTGAACAAGCAAATACAAATGAGTGTCAGAGATATAGCTAAATTCTCGTTCAACAAGCTCACATGCTTCAAAAACATTGGCTGGAGTTTCTTTCAATTCTAACAAATTTAAAATTATGCCATCCAAAACATCCTTAATTGACAGAGAAGGAAAAAAACCATTCACCACAATTGTTGGTAATTTTTTTAAATATTTTTCATGAAAAATATTTAGTATGTCCTTTTTAGAACCTAACCCATACAACAAAATGTTGATGTTTTCATGCATTAAATACATCCATTTTTCAAAATAAATCCTATTCCGTTCTTTTAATCTCTGAGAAGCTGCTGAATGCTGGGTACTCAATTTTATCCTTGCCAACAACTTTTGTAGTTCATCTTGAGATAATCTTGGAGTTTCCAATTTATCCAATGTATGGTTGGACGTCAAGATCTTCTTTGAAGCATGATTTGAAAAATAATCCTCAGTTTTTATTCGGTAGCTCTTTGTTATTCTTTTAGATGTTTGTTGTTGCTTGAAAATAACCTTTGGGGCGTTTGTCTTACTTTTAATTGGTGTTGGTTCATTAGCACCATCACTGTTGGTGCCTGATGTGGCCTCACTCTCTGTTTCATTATCAGAAACAACATATTCACTATCACTACCTGAAAAATCTGCCTCACTCGAATCATCTAGGACTCTCATAGCAATGTCTAAAATTTATTAATGAAAACATTAAATTAGCACGAAAAAGAATTCAACCTTTTTTGAACTTGGTTCTAAATGTCTGGGGGGTTTTAGGAACCATTAACTGAATCATGGTTTCACATTTCTTGCGGACTTGGAATGTAAAAATTTTATCACCAGTAACGTGTTCATTTTCATGTAAGACTACATAAAAATTATATTTATAAATATATGTATGTATATGTATATATTATAAGGATCACTCACTTAATGGTTTGTCATTACTATCACTCTCATCTGATTCAGATTCTGAGGCACTTGTCACAATAATTGGTCGTTTATCTTCGTTTATAGTACTTCTTCTAGTGTGAGTAGAAAGGAATTCTGAAGCCTTTTGACTTAATTTACGTTGTCTGGTGCCTCTACGAGGCGAAAAAACTTCTAGGTCTCCTATTGAAGGTTAGAAATTACAAAATAAAAAATTCCCGTTACAAACTATTCAAACAAACCTTCCATGAAATATACGTCCTGTTATCAACTTTAAGGATCACATAAATGCACTTATAATGTGAATTAAGTTCAAACCAATTCCACTAAATCTAGATGTCAAATTTTGGCGGTATAACAAGAAGGAATTAGTTTTTAGTTTGTAACTAGCAGCAGGAAGAAGGAACTGGAAATCGTAAATTGGTAAACTTGCAATTGACAGATTCACACCACAGTTCACCCTGTGGCCACAGTATAGATATCAATCAGTAGAGACAACTCGGTATTTTTACTGACCCATTTTCATGGGTGGTCGTTTGTCTTGTGACCGTATGAGGGCGCGCAACGCAAAGTACTTCTCTTTCTTACACACTGGGACATTGAACTGCGGTACTTTGGTTGTCTAGTGACTTTAATGTGAAATATTTGAAATTTGGCAGTTTAGTTGCATTGGTTTTGATGATTTAAGGCTGATCTTCCGGTGTAATTATTGCAGTTAAGTGTAATTTTCACAGAGACATTTTAAAAAGCGTTGTTCACGTTTTCATAGGACCATTGTTTACAGTTTATTTTTTTTGTAAAAAAAATTAAATGTACATATATTAGCGTTTTCTAATAACGTTGAATTTTACAACCATTTACAGCCATCATAAAAAAGAAATTAATAAAACGTAAAATCGTAATCAGAGAAGCGGGCCACATCTAAATTTCTACACGGCATCTCTGTTATAGGGCGCTTAATTAATTGTTTATTATAATAGACTGTGTGGTTTCTAAGATCAACTAGTTACAAAATGTTATTGTTATTACACTATTTTTAAGTCTTTTCCAAAAATTCATTTGCATAAAGTGTAGTAAATTGTGTACACGAATCAATTTTAAAGTGAAGCGTTTGTGATCCTTTTTAAATTGGGTGGTGACATCTAGAAATATTTTGGGCAACGACTACCGATGACGGCTTAAAATTCGGGTCAGAAAGATCAAAGGCGCCGACACGAGTTGTCTCTACTGATTGATCTCTATACTGTGCTGTGGCCTCACAGCTTATATGCAACCAGATATACATTACATACAATACACCGTCACTTTGGAGTCTATGAAATAAATCGACCATCCAAAAAAATTTTTATTTTACCAACATTTTTTCGTTTCAGAAAATATCTCTGCCTATATCCTTAAGTTAGGTTCTACTTACATTAATCCGAATGTTTTAAGATTGCTAACAAGCATACGTTAAGAAATAAGCAGATATTCTCGTACCATCCACTTGCATCCCAGCATACATTGTGCATTGATCATTCTTTCCTCCATTTCTCCGTACTATGCGAGCCTAGCACATAAATAAGTTCGGTTCCTCTCCTTTCATTTTCATCGTAACGATGGGTTTAAAGAACAAAAAACGACGTAGGTCTTCATAGTTTTTAAAATTGATTTTTATTATTGAATGTGGTACATGTTTTACAGAACTACTGCTCACCTCTCCAGCTTAGGAAATTAACTTATATAATGGGAATTTAAATGTAAGGCAACCTTACCTTACTAGAAAGAACGAATGTGATATCAGAGGTGATATTGTCAAACGTACGTTTTTCCTATTTAATGTCAATGTGACTTATTTATTAGTGATGAAAAGGTTGCAATTAAGGCAATGCGAAAATACACAAATTGAAAATTTGCACGCATTATAAACCTCAATTCTTAAAAAACCCAAAAATCAATGTCATTGTGCTGTTAAAAATTGATATGAAATTCATCGCATAGAAAACCCTACAAGTGAGGATATTCTGTGGCTCACCGTGACGATCATCTTCTTAGAATACATCTTTTTCTTTAACTTATTAATTAGCTTATTACGAAAAAGGAAAATGATCACATAACCTTGCATCAAATCCAGGTGAAATCCAGAATGTACCTACCACACCGAAGTTGCCGCACAAGTAGAATAATCGTTGTACACAAACACAATAACTTTCATATAATGCGATTTGAGAAGTCGCTTAACATTAATTATTATCATCCACTACTGCTATGATTCACTCTCGTAAAAAGAGAGTACGACTCCGTACTGACAATATCTTCAGACTTACGATACACAAATATAAAGTCCATATATGTAGACGTCATAACACACAGGAGTATTCCAAAATGTAATCTACTGAATCTGATATTTCACGTTACTTTTTGAAGTATAGGTTTATTTATCAACAATGTGGAAAATTACAAGGTGTGAACCCTTCGGCGTTAACTATCTACTAGTTACACATTACTATTATAATCCGTAAATTACTCGGAAAATGGCGACTTTCAAATCATTTCGAAAATTCTGAAAGAATTCTATCAAGAAATGTTGAAAAAAAAATCCCAGATCACTTTATCTGATACCTTCTAGATTATTAGTTTTTCTGAATATCGCCTTTTACTGACACGTATTATATGTATGATGAGTAAAATAAATTCACAATTATACCTAAGAAAATGTATTTAATTAATTATAATGAGCATTTAGATTAAGGGCCGGTTGCATAAACGCAAATCAAATTTAATCTCTGATTAACACCATAGTAACGATTGTTATTATCATAGTTACAATTGTTCTTAATCAGAGATTAAATTTGATTTGCGTTTATGCAACCGGCCCTAAGTGTTACAAAAAAATGATCAATAGTCCAAATCATAATAACTAAAAGTAGAGAAGAAATTAACTAAAGATAAAGATATACTGCTTTTTAACACCACCTAATAATAACGGTTGTTGTAAAAATCCAGTCCCCATATATTACATAGAAGTAGGCGACCAAAAATTCATCTCTCGCAGCTCAGACGGTTTGGGTGTAAACACTTGACTCTTTGTCCTCCCAGACAGATCATCGATACTCACGTTCGAATTTGCAAGCTTCAGTTCACTTCCTTCTTCTTCTGCAATATGATTCATTGATTGTGACACATCCTGTCTCCTCGCTAGCAAATTCGACAGAATCCAGTGCCCATGATTATTCTCCGAATCCACAAACGGTCCCGTAAAGTACTTATTAATCCGACGGGTGCTCTTCGGCGACGAAGAGGGAGAAGCCAGAGGTGACGCAGGAAGCGATTTGCTACCCCGTCTTAGCGACGGATTGAAACCTTCTGGTGGCAAGTCGCAGTCTTTTGTTTGAGCAGTGAAGCCGCGAATTGCTTTTCCAGCTACCATTTGATGAGCAACACGCACAACTGAAGAACCGCACATGGCCGCTTCTCCTTTGAAGCCATCATCCACACCACTGGATTTCGTTTTGGTGGCAGACGGAAACTGAACTTTCTGGGCCGTGGTTGTGTCTGGAAACGAACGTTTTTGCCATATGGAGAAGATTTCGAGCATCGAAAACGTGAGAATGACAATGAGATCAAAAGTAACAAGTTGTAACCAAGAAACAAACAAAATTACCACACGGTTTAAACAATGGTGTGCCCTAGTTGTTGGTGTCACTGAAAGGGTTAAGTATTGACTTCTAATTGTACTATTGTATTTACATGAGATAAAAACTAAAAAAAAAAAAAAACTACACTCGCCAGTTTTAATTACAATTATAACCGATGTAAGAATTATAAATTATTTTTGATACAAAATTTTAAAAATAATAGAAGTAGCATTAGTAACATTTAAACTTACATCAATATTGATTACGACCGCTGCGGATTGCGTTTACTTTTCAAATTAAATAGCATATTTAGAGCTACTGTAACCGCTTATGTCAACATTTCGATTACACTACGTCATTGTATGATAACGTTTGGTTTATTCAATTTTAAACAACTTACCAACTGAATTATTCAAAAACTTCTGACAATAGGGCGTATGTTTGGAAAAATCTGTTTTTTTCCCGTTTATTGCAGAAGCAAAAGGTTGTTGTGTTTCTGCCAAAGACGCCGAGATTGTTTGATTTGGCGGTTCACTGAAACCTCTTTTATTGCTACGATAATAATACATAAAACTATCATCTAGTTCAGTCGGAGAAAAAGCGCTCTGTTCGAAATCTAACCTAGAACATAAAAATAAAGTAACGTTATGAACTTAACATTTTAGTGGTTTACCTATCATTCATTTTAGTCTTCATCCATTGAGGAAGCGACATACCAGAGGACAAAGAGCGGTCTTCTTGAGTAGCCATGATTAAAATTATGGAATCGTAAAGTTATTACAATACAAATTTAGTAGTTTTGACTAAGATGTTGTAACATAATCAAAAAACCCAAACATATAATTAATCATTAAATACAGTGATATTACAGTACTATTAACTAAAGTTACAACTAAATTTGTACTTAAAATTTATAACGTCTCAGCCGACCCGCCTCTAAGAGTATGCCTTTGCCATTCTACTGAGCTGTAAACAAAAATAAAATCATATGAGGTGTTACGTCAGGCATTGTTGAATGCGCCAAACACTGTTTTTGGCACATGCTGGTGATTTAATTCATTTACACGCCAACAATAAAATTCGCGGTAAACGAAATCAAAGTGATTCGAAGCATACTTTTAATCAGCATTTATTTAACAATATCCTGGGATGTTGTCATCAAATTCTGGAAAATATACACAAATAAAAGTTTGCTAATGTTCTCTAATTACTAAAGCAGTATTAATCGGTCTCTCATCAAGAATTTTAAACAAACCCATTTTCTTAGATGCAATTATAAAATCTAATTCCCGTATATATGTACATAGTTTATATATTTTTATAATAATCTTTATTCGCTAAAAATGGGGGCGGTTTATTAAACCATACCTACAGAAACACGACATGCTGCAAAATTCAAATGAGATTTTCTTAATAAAATTTAAAACGTCTTGATCAATTTTTTGATGGCAATGAATATATCAATTTCAATATGTACAGTGTATCCACAACAATCGTGAGTGTTGAATGTGGGCAAAATTAAGACTTGTTCTTTGTACGTGAAAGTTATTTCGACAGAACTTCCCTCGCCCCTGAATTACAGTCCAACAAATCCCGTTTCTTTAAAAAATTATCATTTGATTTTATGAATTTTTTTTATAACTTCTCTAAGCTAATAAAAAATGAATGCATTATTAAACCACAACAATCGACTCAAAATGTTTTGTACATTTTAGATGGGATGTATCAGAGAAAATTTGGTTATTCCGTCAACCGCCTCGCCAATCTGGTAGGAAAGAAGCAAAGAGATAGTTTCATTACAATTTACCATGCTTACGATAACTTTAAAATGTTTGTGAGATTTCCAACTATTCCGTTTTCCAGTACCAAAGCTAAAATGTTAAATGTTGTTATACAATTTTGTTTTTTTCCCAAACATCTGGATCTCAAGGGTAAAAATTCAACAGATTTATAAATTACAAGTGTAGGAGTGTGTTGTTTTATAAAATTTCTATAACATTTATTCGGACAAATTGTAAGATGACGTCATCAATTTTCGGAGGAATTTGCATTAACGATTTACCATGAGTCCCATAACCTTAAAATGTTCGCAAGATTTGAAAACATTCGGTTTTACAATTTAAAAGTTAAATTGTAAAATGTATTTTTTTTCCTCTAAAAAGCTGAATGTCTAGATAAATCTCACCACAGATTTATAAAGCAGAGGTGCAGAGGTATATTATTTTATAAAATTTAATTTATTACTGTAAATTTTGGAGATAACCTCATCCCATTGTTGGTGGGGCTGATTGGACAAATTACACAACTGCAATTTTCATATTGGTATACCTCAAATAATCTAAATAAACAATACCTAGGCATAAAATAACATGTTTCAACTCACCTCACAATAAAAAAATACCTTGAAAAAATCCAGCAAGTACAGACTTTTTAAGAGTAAAAGGAGACGATAATTGGGTACATTTTTATCGTTTATTACGATTACTATCCACTGTTGCTGTCAAATTAAGTAACAAAACGAAACATACGACTGCTAAATAACGTTGCAATTATGCAATACAGTTGTTTGTTATTGATATCAAAGGATTTTTGTAAGTATTATTTTAGAACAAGCACACAAATAAACAAGACCTGAACTGACATTCGTTGCATCACCTTCTTGCAAAACCAAAAAATAATAACCACATATTTACTCCGGCAACTGTGTTCTTTTCTGCATCTGCCTTTGCAGCTATTACACACGTGTAAAGAAAAATTGAATTTATCAATTTACCTACACAATATCATAATTAAACTATACGGTTGCTATCTGTAAAACGATAGACATGTTCGTGATAGTCCGCTAACAAATGCACGTCCATGAGGCATAATTCTTAATTTTACAGGATAACAACGTTGTCACGATTTTTCCTTGGGAGAAATTGTAATAAACAAATGTTTTTCAGGTGAGAGTACGTACCTTTGTTTTTCTACTGATTAAATGGGGGTTTATAGAACAGAACAAACACATCGTTATCTGCCAATTACGAACAAATATGGAGTATCTGGACTCACTGACGACAACACCGTTCCCAACCTCGGAAGAAAACGGAACTCGACAGACAGAATGACAGCATACACTGCGCAAAATCGATTTGCGCACACGATTTTATTTGAAAAAGGAGGTCCGTTGATGCTGCGACACAGTATAGACAGAGAACATAGAGAAGCGCCATAGTTTAAATAAAATGACGGTTGAGGCACAGACTATACCGACAAGCCACTCCCCCACCACTGACAAACGAATATATACAGTAGCGGTCATTTCTACGGAACCACTCGATAAAAAGTCAAGTTGGTAGCCCTGTCATCTAGTACTTTACGCCGAACGCGGTTGGTAGCGGTAGTTGACATGGCAATCGAAACTAGTACAACACGAATGTTTCGGTTGCCCTCAGCTATGCCGTACTGTATCCCCTGCAGACTGTATGTTCTGTTCATCTATTTATTAAAATAAAATATCTACATTGACAATGGGGCCATCTAACCTGTCAAATTTTTGACACATATGTTTTCCCCCAGAAACCCGTCAAGGTCACTTACACCAAACAAATTTTGAAAATTTACACTAGGGAGTGGTTCTATAGAAAAGATCGCGACATTATAGTCTTTAATTCAAGAGTCCAAACAGTCGATTTCAATTATTTTGCCCTTGAACACAGGAAAATGACGGTTTAGGTAAGAATGACCTTGATTCCGCTTAAAAATTTGCAAAATACTGTAGTGGCTACCCTGTTTAGTGGAAACTTTTAGGAGAATGTAACTAGAAAAACTAGAATTTTGACACTTCGGGTCAGAGTTATTGAATATAAGTAAAGATTGTCCAGAATTATATGAATTTTATGGACTCCCAAAGTTAATTTGTTTTACAGCCCTGTTGTCAGTTTTATTGTTTAACTGAAGAGCGGGGCGAACTCAGGTACAGAAAAGATCGGCTTTCCCCTGACAGGCTCCTTACCTGTACAATAGAATTGACGCCTGAGCTGTGAAACAAATTAACGTTGGGAGTCCATAAAATTCTTATAATTCTGGACAAACTTTACATATATACATTTAAACCTCCTTGCTTTGGGTTGACAACATAACCACATATAACCTCAAAATCGGTCCGACCAAGACGTGTGAAGTACAACGCACTCCTGTGAGTCCTGTGGCGACAGAATACACAATACAATACAATATAATCATTCACTCACTTTTAAAAAATGTATAAATTTAATAGCACTCATAAATTTTTTAGCTTGTTCATGTTTTTTTTTACTATGAACGTACGTACGAACGCCTTTATTATTTTAGTAGGTTAAACATAATTAATATGACTTCTGTTGATGTATTTTTTTAACATTATGTTGGTTTTTATCCGAGATTGTGTTGTAAAGTGGCAGTCCTCGCGTTTAAAAATCGCGCGTATGAAGTGACGGTTGAGGTAAGTCGTCAATAAGGGTCACGTTCGCTCAAAGTGGGTATGTGTCTTGTCTGTGTAGTCTGTGGTTGAGGACTTCTCAATTTATGTTGGTAGCAGTGTTTGTTTGTAACTAGGAATAAAAGTAACAAAAAGAAATGTCATAATATTTTTAACGACGCGTTTTATTTTCGACAAATTGACACTAGATTTACCAGAATATTACAAGCTGCTTACTGTTTCCATCACTTTCATTTAGGTCACACGAATTACAATTATAGTGAAGCAAGGTTTTAATTGGCATCGACTATTTAAATTTGGCGCTGATCTATACGTATTTAATCAATGCCCAAGCAGTGATGACCCGAGTATAAAAATCGTTCCGCCAGTTACCGTAGGGGCCACGGGGGGGCGCAGGCGACGCAGGGCCTATATTATTGACTGTTCTATGGCCAAAACCACCATCTAAATGCATCTAAATGTCAAATGTCAATATAGATAATTCATATACCAATGTATTTTTTAGTAATGTAATCATAACCTAGTACTTATCCATCTACCTGTGTTTTTTAATCTCTAATAAAAAACAAAAAGAAAATTCACAAATGTCGGAAAAACCATCTACATCCAGAGAACGAATTATTCCTATAGAAATGGAAGGCGATGAAAATCGTGTCGAAGGCATCAAAGAAGCAGAAATGGGTTCTGGAGAACCATCTACATCAAAATCACGTAAAGAGCGAATAGTCCCAATTCAAATAGAAGCTGAGGATTCGTCTGATGAAAATAAAGCGAAGGAAGCAGCAACTAACTTGGATACCAATGATCCAGAGGAGAAAACCAAACCGACGAATTTAAAAAGTAATGCTCTACCAAAGGTCAATGTAAAGGAAAAGATTATACTGGTTGTGGATAGTGCAGAAGATGAAAAGTTCACACCCTTTTGGCAGATTAACGGACAAGAGCGCAAACCGTTTGACATGCTGAAATACGCAGTAGCAGTGTTTTTAAATCATAAACACTCAATGGACAAGAAACATGAATATGCTGTGGCAATCCTCACTGCAAATAACGTTAGTTGGGTAGTGGATTTCACCAACAAAATAGATGAAATTATAAGTAAATTGGAAGAAATTAAGAGCTGTCAAACTGAAGACATTTTCCAGTTAAATTCACTCTTTGAGTTAATTTGTCAAAAAGTACAAGTGCCTCGTTTGTGCAAAATGGAAGACATAATTTTTCCACCTCCTTACATAGTGCGTACTGTTTTGCTTTATGGCCGTTCATACACAATGCCAACGCTTCTTGAAAATAAAGAAATTCAAGAATTGTTAAAATCACCTTACTTTATTTTGGATGTTTTGATGACCCATGAAACTATAGATGAGGATAACAACTGTAATAAAATATTTAATGTTTTGCAAAACTTGGATGTAAAAGGTTACTCTTATTTCCTATCTGTTGGACGAGACGCTAAGACTTTACTGTATTCAATGGGGAAGCTATTAGGGCATCCACTCCAGAGACCAAGACAAGAATTAGCTAATTATGCAATCCAACCTAAGTAAAATTTAAGTGTTTATTTTTGTTTGGGAAGTATTTGTTATATTCTTTTATTTCATTTTTTCATTTTTCCATTATTTACACACCTGTTTTGGATGCCATCATGAAGAAGGTGCAAGATCTTTTTTCCTTGTAGGTAAATTACAGAATAATTAATTCCAAAAATTTAGTGTATTTATTTCTTATTTGTATTGTTTACATTACATTTATATAATGTGTATTATTTTACTTTCCTTGATTCTTTCCTCTAGTGCACATTGAATATGTACCTCCTGAATAAAGAAATTTGTAATCATACCCGCGAGTGCAGTCACATATGTATGGACACATATATGTATACATGTGTATTTTATTAGTAGCCGTTTTGGGTGACTTTTCTTGATATAGGTACCTACATACTTGCCTTGTGAACAGAAAATCTGTTCAGTCGATTTTCATTGTGTTTGTAGCAGAAAAAAATGTTGGTGTATAATTATTTGGTGAAAAATTACAGTAAATTTTATGGGATGTTCAACGGTTTGATTCCTCAATAAATAAAAAAATTTAAATTTTTTAGAAAATTGTTACAGTTATAGCAGAGAAAAAATCTGATCTAATGTTCCCCAACGAAGGCAATGAATTTTTAAATATCTACTAAATAAGATAGCTACAGGCTTTTTTGAACTTTATTAAGATATCAAATCTAAGAAATTGAAAAAAATTCGCTGTAGAATCTGAATGCGAATTAATAACGAAGAGTCAAAAATTAATCCCTGAAACTTTGGCGAATCCAGTAATTTTTTGAAATTGCTACCTGAACTCCAAGGTGTTTAATGAGCATTAAATGCATGTATGACTATGAAAAATGGTAAAACGGTTAAACAGGGCTAGTGTTTTTAGCAGCATTCGTGATTAAAAAACCACGTACTCAAAGTACGTATGTACCTATATCAAGAAATAAAACTTACCATTCGACTGATAAATACATATCATGGCAGAACGTTTGCTACTTTACGTTGAAAATTCCTGTCGAATATATTTTTTTTGGGAGAAAAAAAAACACAATTTTTTCATACATTTTTATATCGTTATGCAACTGGTTAATTTTTTGATAGTTAAAAATTAATTTTGAAATTTGTATTACAACACTATGCGCAACGTTACTGGATCTAATAGAATTTGAGTCTTCTGAGAAACTCATCACTGAACGCCATACTTATTTATTGACACCGGGCGAAAGTTTAAAACAATGCTTTATTATAATTAAAAAAAAAATGTTTAAAGACAACTTCAAGTAAGGGCTGTGTATATAACTGTATGTGCATATATGGCATGACGTATTTATTACAGCAATTGGAATGGCGAGTGGTCCCTTGCCGTGCTCCCTTGCTATGTGCGAAAATTGGATTTTGAAATTTCCAAATTGAACCGATTACGTAACAAATTTCTTCGAAATTTTTGAGACGATTTATGTGGTAAAAAATTAATCAGTAGTTATATATCAAGTCCCACTAGAAAACAATTAGAGCAGCTTAAAAAATCATAAAATTATTAATTTTCTGACGTACCAAGAAAAAAGTTACAAGCGAGGTTACAAAGTGTTAAAAACCAAATTCCTGAACATCTAAAACTTCTCTATGCCATACTTACCTACTAATAGGCCATAATGCCTAACACTATTGTTTAAGTAATTATAAGTATACACAGTATTATAATATGTATAGTACTGTGTAGTCTCCAATATCATTATATTATTGTATTTGAACTTCGCGTCCATTTTTATTGGAATGTTATATGTATAATTCAAAATGGTGCATCATTTACCAGTTTAAAGCAAAATTATTTAAAATCATGGAGGTAGGATAGTTATTTCATTCTACCTCCATCATATTTAAAACGCATTAATCCATTTTTATTTTTGTGCCAAGGCTACAATTAAATACAATTGTGAAATTAAATAAAAATAAATAACATGAATTGAGCGAACGTAAGATTTTAATTTGTAATAGTAAATTATTACGATATTTGGAGCAAATATCGAGAATTCAACACTATCAAAAAATTCAAATATTTTCGCGCCGCACAAACCCAAATGTTGCTGTCCATCAACATCCGCTACATCCGCGTCTTCAAGCAGACCTCGCATGAATAACCCCCGTCGAGTATTTTCTCATAATTATACATCTCTTGAACATCGTTTAAACTCTGTGCAAACGTTTCTACCACCCCACAGCCCCCACAGATAACCCAAAGTGCCAACATTCAAGCCTCAACTGCATTTAACCTCAAAAAATCCTTTACTCTGATTGGTTGGTAAATCTCCCGCCACCGCATCCATTGTGTTATTGTAGGTACCCCTCTAGCGGAGCATTGAAATGCCATGAACGCTGTGGCGGCTAATCGATGAGTTCTTGTCTTGTCCGCTGTCTTTGCGTTGTCGTTTGAAAGCTCAAAGCTGAAGCGGTGTTAGTGCAAGGTTACGTTGTATGAAAACAGCCCAGCGCTGGTCGATTTTGCTTCGTGTATACCAGGATAAAACCATTTCGGGATGGAAAAGCGTATAGATTTGGAAAAACGAGGAAGAAATCCGGCAGACGTAAGTATTCCCGTACCGAGGTGTCGTCAGCGGCTTTATACATGTGCTAACATGCCCATCGTAGTCCCATTCGCAAGAAAACAGGATTTAATGCATTTGTACATGGTTTGTTGTCCTTTATAACGCGTTCCCTCTGTTGGCGCTTCTTTGCGTCGTTTGTTTCTTTGTCGTCGCTAGTTTCGAATCCCAAGCGTCCCGAAATTGAGGTTTCACTAACGAAAGTTTTACCCGCAGATCAAAGAATTGAATTTGGACAATTGCCGGAGTACCAGCATCATAGGGCTCACAGATGAGTTTTGCAATCTGGAGAGTTTATCACTCATCAATGTAGGTCTAACGTCCCTCAAAGGATTCCCCAAACTTCCAAATTTGAAGAAATTAGAATTAAGTGACAACAGGTAGTGGTATTGCTAAAACATGTTCCAGAAGAAGAAATCAATTTTGATTCCAGGATAAACAATGGTCTTAATTTGTTGGAGACAAGCCCCAAGTTAACACATCTTAACTTAAGTGGGAATAAAATTAAGGATTTGACCACACTGGAACCTTTAAAAAACTTCAAGAATCTTAAAAATCTTGATCTCTTTAATAATGAAGCTACTACTGTTGAAAACTACAGGGAGAAAATTTTTAAAATGATCCCAAGCCTTAAATATCTTGATGGGTAAGATTAGTTTATGGCTTCCTAACAAAAAATTAATTCAAAATGGGTTTAAAATTTTGAAGTGTTCATCATAGTCCCTTACTGGTTCTTGCAAGTGTGAGAAGCAAAATCTATTGTTTATTTTGTTGTTTTTGTCATTTGTGTTCTGATTGTTCTTACGATTCTAATTTGTTTGATTTTATGTAAAGTGTTAAACGTAGAGTCCACTCTTTTATATTCTCATATCAGCAGGTGGAAAATGTTGTATTCTCAAGTCGTTGCCTTCAGTTGTTACAATCTAGTGTGGAGGGTTTAGCATTTGTCAAGTTTTTTACATTAAATCGGTGTACAGTATATTTTATTCATTCATTTAAATTATCAGATTTAATTAAAAAAAAAACCTTGACAATTTTCAGTCACAAAATACTTCAGCTTTTTTCCATGTTGTGTGCCCTGACCTAAACAGTTGCAAGTTGTAATGTGCTATGAATGAATGAATTAAATTTTATTGCCCATTTTAACTGCTTTGTTTATCTGCCCTTGCTGGATCTTAAAAATGGTAAAACAATTAATCTTCGCCAACATATTCAAGCCCTACGTTATGTGTACAGTTAACAAAAATTTCACAATGTCATGGACAACCCCGTTGTTGGTTTTGAATTTGATTTACCACTCCATTTCTGTATTAAATTAAAGTTTTCAATGTATAACACAAGATATTTATTTACAAAAACCGTTGCACTGTAATATCAAAATTTAATCCGAAAGCAACTGTAGGGTCATGCATATATTTCTATCGAAATTTTCACTTTTCTAAAAAGAAAGGTAAAACCCAAGTTAACATTTTTCGAAATTTATTTAAGATTATTTCAACTCGCAAAACCACTTTTTAACAAGAATGTTTGAAACATTGCAGTAATTTTGTTTTTTCTTAGAATATTTTCAGATTAGCAACAAAGTAATGTTATAAATGTTAATAAAATGTTCAGGGAGAAATATTAATTTTACACATTAGTCACACAAATTAGATTTTTTATGGCTTGCTATTACAATACTTTAGTATTTGAGAAAAACAAATAATGTACACATATCTGGGACTGAATTTTTAAATAAATTCTTGTTTGATGCATTAAATTTAAATTTTTAAATAATGTCCTCTTAATGCAATTTATGACTCAGAAGTTTAGCCAAACTTCTTTCTGGGTATAGTCCTGTCTCTTCTGTTTTGATGAGATCTGCCTACGACTGAAAGTTTTGAATCACTTTAGTATATAATATTTTCTATAGATTTGATGCAGAAGACTGTGAAGCAGAGGATAGTGATGCTGAAGAAGAAGTCAATGGCAATGATGACGAGTCTGAGGAGGAGGGAAGTTCTGAGGACGATGATGAGTTAGAGGACAGTGTTGGATTAGGTGCTGTTTATTCAGAAAATTTAGATGAACTTTCTGACGAGGGTGACTATGAAGCTGGTGAGGAAGAGGAGGAAGAGGATGGAATTGAAGAAGAGGAAGAGGAAGAGGCTGGTGAAGAAGAAACACAATCACCTGATGGTGAGTATTGTTATTTCAAATGTTATAATTTTTACCATATGTGTTTACAGTTTCAAGGGGTAAAAAGAGAAAATTAGAGGATGGTGAGGGAAATTAAAATGTGTTTTAAGTAGTGATATGAACTAAAAATTGACCAATGATTGTGTCTCCATTTTGCGAGAAGAGACGTCACCCCTGGCTGTGGTATCATACTTTACAAAAAATCAGATTACTGATACGTCTATAATAATTTACTAAATTGATATTCTAAATTTCCAAAAATTGAAAATGTAGTAGTTTTATTATAGTTGTAAAGTATTTCCTTGTAGCAGCCAGTTGTTGTTAATGTAAGTCAATGATGGAAATATATTTTGTACAGGAACACTTGTTCCAATATAGATTATATGTATTAGTAGTTTAGTACGTTTACATAGCTAAGTTATTGGTTTTTTATCTTTTGTTATTTTTTTAACGTGGTAGTTCAATAAACTTCATTTAGTTTGGAAACGTTGCTGTAGACAGTTGTTACTTTTTCAAACATTTAATGCACTCGTCAAATAAGAAGAACACATAAGTGAAGTTTATTGTTAATATTAAGCTATGTTGACGTCATTTTGTTAATGGTATTACAGCTAGGAGTCATAATAGACATAAAACATGAATATATACAGTACAAAATTTTTAACATTTTATACATTTTAGTATTAATCTGCGAAAGAAATTTTAATATTGTCTGTTATGAAGCCTTCTGTATCAAATTTAACTTATATATAGATATGAATATCAAAACTATATTTCTAATTGGGGAATTTCTTAAGCATTAACAAAAATGAATTTTTTAGTAAATATAGTATATTCCTTATTTTTTTCCACTAGTACTGCGCTGTGTCTACATGCGGTCATAAAAAATAACATGTGTAAAAATTAACAAATAATTTTGTTAAGAAAGATGCAATGGATTTAATTAAATTTGCTAGTGGAAACAAAATAGGCATTTTTTTTTGTAACTAGATGAACATCACAAAACAATGCTCAACAATTCCTTAATTATTGGTATTTTGTTGTTACTTATTAAATCTATTCTCAGATTTTAAAATATAGATCTTTCAATGAATTAGTGGAATATGCTATATCTTGTGTAATGGATAATCTCTTGTAATTTCAGTTAAATACACAGTTTTAGTATAATTGTTTTTTTTTTTTTAACACGAAAACCGTCAGGGCTAAGTAGTGAACAAAAAATATATTTCAAGTCAGTGGCAATTTCACCTTTGCTGTTAAACATCTGCAAAAATATTACTTTTTACGTGTTCTATAGTCAGTTAAATATTATTTTTTACCAGTGGAATGAAAGTGGAAGTGGATACACAGTTGTTGCAGTTATTCTTCTATTCACCGACTGTTAATGTGGGCGTGGCCGCACCACTACATGTGGGGACGTGGAATGTCATTTAAGACGCTGCAATTTCAGTTGTCTCTCGTCTGTGTACACGTTTCAAAGTCTGCTGTGAGTGTTATAGACCCACCAACTTGGATGTTAGATGACTTCAGAGTTTATGAATTATTTAAGTGCTGTTTTTAAATTGACAGAAACCCTGTGTGGCGTTGCTGTGATGTTAATGTAGGCAACACAACGCACACGTACTACTTCCTCTCGCCTACGAGTAGGCAACTCAATATGCTCACCGAACACCACTCGTGATTGGTTAGCCTGGCGCCGACGCAGAGACCAACTGGGGACACAAGGAGGCGCGAGTACGGCAAGTACTCTCTTCTGCCGCCGACATCGAAACGAAGAAGATGGGTACCGTCTCCTGTTCCACGTGTAAGATATCCGTTTGTAAATAAACTATAGAGAAACCCTACCTGGTGTTAGTCATTTCCACATTGGTGACCCCGGAAAGAAAATAGGAAGAGCTAGCACCATGGAAGAAATGCAAAAGAAACTGCAGGAACAACAAGAAATAATTTGCCAGTTCCAGACACAACTGGCTACCATCTCCAACAAACAAGCCCTTGATGAGGTAAGAAGTGGTTCAAATCTGAAGCTACCGACATTCTGGCAGCGAGACCCGGTGCTTTGGTTTGCACAAGTCGAAGCCCAATTTAATTGCGCGAGAATCAGGTCCGACCAGACCAAGTACTGGACCGTGGTAACCGCCTTAGACTGCGCGACGCTCCAGCCGGTTGCCGATTTGGTCGCCAACCCCCCAACAGAAGAGACAAAGTACGAAAGCATAAAATCCAGATTGATCGCCGCCTATGCAGACACCCCCGAAAAACGACTACGGAAGCTCATGTACGAAATAGAGTTAGAGGACAAGCAGCCGTCACAACTACTAAGAGAAATGGAAGCCCTAGCGGGTAAGGGGATCAGCGGTGACGTCCTCAAGACTCTGTGGTTGCAGCGTTTACCCCCACAACTACAGATGATCCTCGCCGCAAATGATAAAGAAACGCTGGACAAAATGGCGACCATAGCGGACAAATTGACCGAAATCCACCATACCAGCGCCATCACAGCAAATATTGGTGCCCTAAATCGCGGTACCTCCGCGCACGCCTCTCAAACCGTTACATCGGCGCAAGAAGATGGAATGGCTGCCGCCATTACGGCACTGCAGAAGCAGTTCGTAACTTTATCGACCACAGTAAACCAACTCGCAGACGACAGAAGGCGCCATGGGCAAGGCGAAAACTGGAATCGCGCCAAATTTAGGTCAAGGTCGAATCCGCAGGACGATAATATCTGCTATTATCACAATCGGTTCGGAGCAAACGCCAGAAGATGCGCCAAACCCTGTGACTACAAAAGGCCGTTAAACTAGAGGCGCCGTCGACGATTGAGGTGGTCCACGACGCAGCGCAAACACAACGCCTCTTCATCACCGACCCAAAATCAGGTACCCGATATTTAATCGACACGGGGGCAGAAGTTTCCGTGTTACCCAAGAGATTGTTCTCAGGCAGACAACATCTCAGCCCAGCTGAGACAACGCTCTTCGCGGCCAACGACAGCGCGATCAGAACATACGGCCAAAAGCTAATGTTCCTTGATCTCAAGCTGAAACGTCCGTTCAAGTGGGTATTTATAGTGGCAGACGTAGGCAAACCCATCATCGGAGCAGACTTCCTGAGGCATCACAATCTCCTACCTGATCTCCGCAACCGACGCCTCGTAGACGCAGCCACCCTCTTATCAACTCGCGGAACCCTGGCTATATGCAAGTCGCCTCAGATCACGACAGTGGCCAAGACGACGCCATATCACGCACTGCTAGCGGATTTCGCAGAAATTACACGCCCACCGCCACCTGGAACGAAGCACAGGGGCAACGTGTTCCACCACATCATCACCAGAGGTCCCCCGGTCGCAGAAGCTCCTCGCAGGCTTGCACCCGAGAAGTTGAGAGTGGCGAAAGCCGAATTCCAATATATGATGGAACAGGGCTGGTGCCGACCATCCAAGAGCCCTTGGGCTAGTCCGCTTCACCTTGTCCCAAAGAAACTCCCTGGTGAATGGCGTCCATGTGGCGACTATAGGCGCCTAAACAACGTGACAGTGCCTGACAGCTACCCCATCCCTCATATACAGGACTTCACCTACAGACTCGAAGGTAAAAGTGTGTTCTCCACCATAGACCTAGTGCGCGCATACCATCAAATTCCCGTGGCTGAAGAAGACGTCCCTAAAACAGCCGTGTGCACTCCGTTCGGGCTCTTCGAGTTTACAGTTATGACGTTCGGACTACGTAATGCCGCACAGACTTTCCAAAGACACCTGAACTCTCTAATAAGTGACCTTGATTTCTGCTACGTGTATATAGACGACATCTTAGTGTTCTCCCGAGATGAAGCAGAGCACGTCGAACATCTAAAAATGTTATTTTCTAGGTTACGGGAGCATCACATAGTGATTAACCCGACCAAGTGCGTGTTTGGTGAAGCCGAAGTGAAATATTTAGGACATACGATTTCCGGGAGTGGAACCAAACCACTTGAGACGTCGGTCAGTGCAATCCGCGAATTCCCCAAACCAAAGACAGTTCAAGATCTGCGACGGTTCCTTGGCATGATCAACTTCTACCGACGTTTCATTCCCCACGCAGCCCAGACCCAAACACCACTTCACCAATATCTGAACAACGCGCGGAAGAATGACAAAACAATAGTCGAGTGGACAGAAGAAGCTGAAGCCGCTTTTGAAACGTGCAAGACAGAGTTAGCCAACGCCGCGCTTCTGGCACATCCCGCCGAAAATCTGCCGCTCAGAATTATCACCGATGCTTCTGATTACGCAATCGGGGGCGTACTAGAGCAGCACTCCAATGGGACCTGGCAACCTTTAGGTTTCTTCTCCAGAAAACTTAGCAAGGAGCAGCGCAACTACAGCGCATACGATCGTGAGCTGCTTGCAGTTTACGAAACCATAAAATTCTTCAGGCACATGGTGGAAGGCAGAGACTTTTGCATACTCACCGACCACAAACCCCTCATCTACGCGTTTCAGCAGAAAGCAGGCAAAGCATCCCCAAGACAAGTCAGGCAGCTAGATTTCATCGGCCAGTTTTCCACCAACATTATCCACATTTCAGGAGAACAAAACACAGTTGCAGACACACTTTCAAGGGTCAATGAAATCACAACTCCTACGTTCATTGACACCGACGACTTAGCCAAGGAACAAGAAAAAGACGCCGAACTAAAAGCACTTTTAAACTCTGATACAACAAGCCTGCGGTTAGAAAAACTCACCCCACAGGCCGGCCAGAAAGCTATCTGGTGTGACACGTCAACGGGGGTGGTTAGACCATACGTTCCACAAGATTCGAGAAAAGTAATTTTTGAAGGATTTCACAACCTCTCACACCCCAGCGGCCGAGCGACCAGTAAGCTCATCAAGAAGCGATTTGTGTGGCCATTTATGGAGAGTCACATAATGAAGTGGGCACGAAGCTGCATCCCTTGCCAGCGATCCAAAGTTGGCCGACACACCAAAGCCCCATTACAGCATTTCGATGACGTCACAGAACGGTTCCAACATGTGCACATCGATATAGTAGGTCCGCTACCTCCCTCTCAAAGCTACAGGTATTGCCTCACTATGTCTGACCGTTTCACCAGGTGGCCAGAGATCGCACCCATGACCGACATGACCGCAGAGACAGTCGCCAAGACATTCTACGAAACATGGATTTCAAGATTCGGTTGCCCAAGACAAATTACAACCGACCAAGGGCGACAATTTGAAGCATCCACCATGAATGCCTTGGCGAAAATTTTGGGCATTCAGCGCTCTCGGACGACGCCATATAGGCCCCAGAGCAACGGCCTTATCGAGAGATGGCATCGAACCATGAAGGCAGCCATCATGTGCCATGAAGCAGAAAGTTGGCTAGACGTTCTACCTACAGTATTATTAGGGTTACGTACAGCCATCAAAGAAGACATCGGTCACTCACCAGCAGAGCTGACCTACGGAACGCAACTGAAAGTCCCAGGCGAATTCTTTTTCAGCAATATCGACAGATCCGTAGAACCCACTACCTTTGTAGAAAAACTACGGGACCACATGAGGAAACTTCGCCCAACTCCAGCGTCGCACCACATTAGGCAAAGCACCTTCGTCCACACAGAGCTCAGTAAATGTAGCCATGTTTTCCTAAGAGACGACACCGTGCGAAGACCGCTCCAACAGCCCTACACCGGTCCACACCTTGTTCTGTCTCGTACTGCTAAGACAATAAAGGTCAATGTAGGCGGTAGGGAAACAACAGTGAATATCGACAGAGTAAAACCCGCTTTTATTCTCCAAGAACCAGAACCACCACCGGCTCCATCCCCAGTACGAACACAGGAAGTTACTCAAACCACCAGGTCAGGCCGCAGGTCAACGCTCCCCGCACGTTTCAGAGAATGACAACTGACAGCCGTTTTGACAGCTGTCACCCGTTACTTGGGGGGGGGTATGTGGCGTTGCTGTGATGTTAATGTAGGCAACACAACGCACACGTACTACTTCCTCTCGCCTACGAGTAGGCAACTCAATATGCTCACCGAACACCACTCGTGATTGGTTAGCCTGGCGCCGACGCAGAGACCAACTGGGGACACAAGGAGGCGCGAGTACGGCAAGTACTCTCTTCTGCCGCCGACATCGAAACGAAGAAGATGGGTACCGTCTCCTGTTCCACGTGTAAGATATCCGTTTGTAAATAAACTATAGAGAAACCCTACCTGGTGTTAGTCATTTCCACACCTGCTTAGATACATACGTTTTCTAAAATTGTGTCCTACAAGTCTTATTAAACAGGTTTCTGTACAACGTATGAAAAAAAAAAACAATTATTAGCATTGAACTTTACTTCCTAATCACTGTGGTGCAGAAGGTCGGTGCAAATAGCTTTGCAAATTTGTATACATCAATATTATTTTTACTTTTGGAGAATAAGCTAAAGAAGCACTTTGAATGCGATCAATGTTTTCTAGAAGTTTCACATCTTGTTGACGACGGCGTCTGTCTTATTCTGTTTACGTCTGTCAATCCTCGTCAATCTGCTGGCCTATGATGCTGCTGGCGATTTTAAAAAACCCGGAGATGGTTGTAGACCAATAATCTCCGAAAGTATTGGACTGATTACTGTGAAGGTGTGAAGTTTTCAGTGTACTTTGAGATTATCGTGCAGATGGAAAAACAATAACTAAAATTTGTTTGTTCATTCACATTTGATTACGTCATCTCAAAATTTCACTTAGTATATTTCGCATGAAATCAATATTGTGGCATGCTCCTTTATTTGTTGGTATACGGATTAACATAAAAAAATTTGCCTAAAGTTATTTAGACAGAACTTCCCTTGCCTCTGAAGTATATGCATTGGACTTACCAGTCCGTCGCACCGAGCTTATCTTTTACGCGTTGAGTGTGGCAAAACGTATTTTTACTTCCGTCGGCCGACTCTCTACTTTTACGTTTTCTCGACCTTTCATGACCCCTACAAGACGAAGAAATAGGTCTCCCGTTTCCGTTTGTCCATCTGTCTGTCCGTCTGTCTGGATTTTTATTAGACAGATAATCTCCGAAAGTACTGGGCCGTTTGTTGTCAAATTGTGTATTTATATTAAGAATATCATGTAGATAGTAAAACGCTAACCAAAATTTGTCTAATCATCCCCACCACTAATGCGATGACGTCACTTTAAAATTGTCCATAGCAAATGGGTTTTAAATTGTGTAAAGGTAACATACTCGTAGTCCTAAAGATGTAGTTTATGACTCCGAATAGAGTTTTTACCCGAAACGTCCAGATTTTTGGAAAAAAAAATCAAAATTATAAAATAACATTTTGCAATTTAATTTTGAATCTGTTAAAGCGAATGCTTTGAAATCTTGCATATGTTTTAAGGTTATAAAGAGCATAATAAATTTTTAGTCAAAATATATTTGTTTATCCTCTCCAAAAAATTGATGACGTCAGCTCAAAAGTTTGCCGAATAAATCCTATCTAAAATGTACAAAATATGATAAGTCTGTACTTGTGATATATCACTCCATTCGTATTTTTAGGATTTGCATATACAGGGTGACTCAAAAAAATTGGTCTAAAGAGTTCAGACAGTACTTCCCTCGCTGTCGGAAACTTGACGACTGCATGGCTATTGTGTTTTTTTCTCATTACATTTTTGTAGTGGGAATTTTAAAAAAATGCGATGACGTCATCAACATTTTTGCAAGGACACGTATATCAGTTGGGATAGATGTAGTGTAATACTAAGAATAAAATTATTGTACTCCCAAATTTTCGGGAAAATGAATTGGGTCGTTTTGAATATTGATTTTTTATAATCAAGAAAATAACGAAACAATTTACTCATGTATACGGCAACTGAAAATCGTTTATGTATAAACATTTTTAATTTAAGATGACAAGCGTAACAGCATACGTGAGAGTCAAACAGAGAAACTGTAAACAAAACGACCATCGGTTTTATTGCTTCGACTTCCGCTTATTATATAAAACATTGGGTTTTATTTTAATTCTGGACGGTGAAATTCACAATTGGTTGATTATAAACATGTCTATTTCACATTCGCGGAACCAAGTGAACGCATAAAACAAATGCACGTCTGTAATGTTAAAGTCGATGTAAATAAGCGTGCTACCCTTATGTTTCAACCGAGTTTTTCCTTTAACAAATTTTGTGTCTACCAAATTGGGTTGGTTGAGGTGTAATACTAATAATAAGTGTTGCCTTTAATTTAATCAATAAAATAAATTGACTTCATTAATTTTTTTGAACCACCTCTTAAGAAAATCTAAAAAATATGAATGGAATGATAAATCACAAGTACAAACTCATCATATTTTTTGCATTTTAGATAGGATTTATTCAGCAAAATTTAAGGGTGACGTCATCAATTTTTTTAGGAGGGATGAACAAATACATTTTGAACAAAAGTTTACCATGCTTATGATAATTTTAAAATATCTGCAAGATTTCGAAGCATTCGGTTTTGTAGTTCCTGAGTAAATCAGTAAAATAAATTTACGCTTTCATTTATTTTCTTGAATCACCCTGTATATGCAAATCCAAAAAATATGAATGGAGTGATAGATCACAAGTACAGACTGATCATATTTTGTACATTTTAGATATGATTTATTCGGCAAATTTTCGAGCTGACGTCATCAAGTTTTTGGAGGGGATAAGCAAATATACTTTGACTAAACATTTATTATGCTCTTTATAACCTTAAAACATCTGCAAGATGTCAGAGCATTCGTTTTGTAGTTCCTGATTAAATCAATAAAATATATTTACGCATTCATTAATTTTTTTGAGTCACTCTGTATATGTAAATCCAAAAAATATGAATGGAGTGATAAATGACAAGTACAGACTCATCATATTTTGTACATTTTAGATATGATTTATTCGGCAAACTTTCGAGCTGACGTCATCAAGTTTTTGGAGGGGATAAGCAAATATATTTTGACTAAACATTTATTATGCTCTTTATAACCTTAAAACATCTGCAACATTTCAAAGCATTCTGGTTAGCAGATTAAAAATTAAATTTCAAAATGTTGTTTTATAATTTTGATTTTTTTTCCAAAAATCTGGACGTTTCGGGTGAAAAGTCGATTCAGAGTTGTAAACTACATGTGTAGGACTATGTTATTTTATACAATTGAAAACCCATTTACTATGTACAATTTTGAAGTGACGTCATCGCATTAGTGGTGGTGATGATTAGACAAATTTTGGTTAGCGTTTTACCATCTACATGTACATGATATTCTTAATATAAGTACAAAATTTCACAACAATCGGTCGAGTACTTTCGGAGATTATCTGTCTAATAAAAATCCGGGACGGCAGACGGACAGACGGACAGACGGACGGACAGACGGACGGACAGACGGACAGACGCACAGACGGACAGACAGACGGAAATGGGAGACCTATTTCTTCGTCTTCTAGGGGTCATGAAAGATCGAGAAAACGTAAAAGTAGAGAGTCGGCCGACGGACTCGATTACAATACTTCCTTTGCTTACGCTCGGGAAGTAAAAATTAATGAATGTGCAAAATTTATTTTACTGATTTACTCAGGAACTACAAAACCGAATGCTTTGAAATCTTGAAGATGTTTTAAAATTATCATAAGCATGGTAAATTTTTGATCAAAATGTATTTGGTCGTCTCTCCTAAAAAATTTATGACGTCACCACAAAATTTTGCTGAATAAATCCTATCTAAAATGTACAAAATATGGTGAGTCTCTTCTTGTGATTTATCATTCCATTCAAATTTTTTCGATTTGCATATACAGGGTGACTGAAAAAAATTAATGAATGCGTCAATTTATTTTATTGATTTAATCAGGATTTACAGAACCGAATGCTTTGAAATCTTGGAGATGTTTTAAAGTTATTATAAGCATGGTAAATTTTTTATCAAAATGTATTTGCTCATCCCCCCTAAAAAATTGATGACGTCACCCCAAACTTTTGCTGAATAAATCCTATCTAAAATGTACAAAATATGATGAGTCTGTACTTGTGATTTATCATTCCATTCATATTTTTGGATTTGCATATGCAGGATGACTCAAAAAAAAAAATGAATGCGTGAATTTATTTTATCGATTTAATCAGGAATTACGGAATCGAATGCTGTGAAATCTTAGAGATATTTTAAAGTTATTATAAGCATAGTAAACTTTTGTTCAAAATGTATTTGTTCATCCCTCCTAAAAAAATTGATAACGTCACCCTTAAATTTTGCTGAATAAATCCCATCTAAAATGTACAAAATATGATGAGTCTCTTCTTGTGATTTGTCATTCCATTCAAATTTGTCCGATTTGCATATACAGGGTAACTCAAAAAATTTAATGAATGCGTGAATTTATTTTATTGAGTTAATCAGGAACTACAAAACCGAATGCTTTGAAATCTTGCAGATGTTTTCAGGTTATAAAAAGCATAATAAATGTTTAGTCATATTATATTTCCTTATCCCCTCCAAAAAATTGATGACGTCAGCTCGAAAATTTGCCAAATAAATCCTATCTAAACTGTACAAAATATCGTGAGTCTGTACTTGTGATTTATTACTCCATTCATATTTTTTGGATTTGCATATACCGGGTGACTCAAAAAAATTAATGAATGCGTAAATTTGTTTTATTGATTTACTCAGGAACTACAAAACCGAATGGTTTGAAATCTTGAAGATGTTTTAAAGTTATCATAAGCATGGTAAGTTTTTGATCAAAGTGTTGCTCATCCCCCCTAAAAAATTTATGACGTCACCACAAAATTTTGCTGAATAAATTCTATCTCAAATGTATAAAATATGATGAGTCTCTTCTTGGGATTTATCATTCCGTTCATATTTTTTCGATTTGCAAATACAGGATGACCCAAAAAAAAAATGAATGCGTAAATATATTTTATTGATTCAGTCAGGAACTACAGAACCGAAGGTTTTGAAATCTTGCAGTCAAAATATATTTGGTTATCTTCTCCAAAAAACTGATGACTCAGCTCAAAAGTTTGCCGAATAAATCCTATCTAGAATATACAAAATATGATAAGTCTGTACTTGTAATTTATCATTCCATTCATATTTTTTGAATTTGCATATACCGGGTGACCCAAAAAAAAAAAATGAATGCGTAAATTTATTTTATTGATTTACTCAGGAACTACAAAACCGAATGCTTTGAAATCTACTGCGAAAAGAAAACATAATAGGCATGCAGTCGTCACGTTCCCGACAGCGAGGGAAGTACTGTCTAAACTCTTTAGACCAATTTTTATCCGCTGTTTTAGTGATTTCGTTGTCTAATAAGAATGAGAAACGAGTCTGCAAACAAAATTCAGGTGGTTTGTGCAGGTGGAAGCCTGGCTGCAAGTCGTAAGTTAGTGGAGCGCCGGGAAGTGGCTAATTTTGCATTTTGCACAATCTCAAGATCATATGTGTCAACAAACGGTCAGTCAAAGACGAAATCATATTTTTGTAACAATCAAATTAAAAACAAATAATTTTATTTTTCGTTACATTTAGGCCAGAAGGGGTCCGTTTACTTCGGGGGCCTCATGGTCCAGCATCACAAGTATATCCCTATAAACCATTTCTACACAAGTACGGACATTATAATAGTATAATTATTAGCCAAGGTTGCAAAGCCAAGCATTCTAGACCGAGTGCTGTGACCGAGCGCAAATTAGAACCCGAGACGCGCAGCGTCGAGGGCTCTGAAGCGCGAGGTCTAGAAGTGGCTTTACAACCGTGGTTAATATACTATTTGTTTCACTAGTAGAAACCATAAGACAATAAATTGAAAAAATGAACGTTCAATTTTTTGGCGCAACATGATTTTGTTTTGTAACAATTTTTCTAATCAAACTTAATCTAAATCTTCAACACAAAGAAAACCGTTTACACTTGTCGCTGAATAAATAATAAATAAGTCTTTATCCAAGTATGCACTTATGCAGAACTGATTGTTTCAGGGGCGAGGCAAGTTATCAAAATAACAATAGGTAGTATAAGTCATGGACGAAAGAATATAATAATTTTATTCCTTCCTCCATAATAAATTCGACTATTTTTTGACGATTCCTCGTATAGAATCTCCTACTATCGCTCCCCCTACCGCCAGTCTCAGCAACGATCCATTTCGACCTGTTTTACCTACACGAGTTCCCAGACGTTTATTTCATCCTGAAATGTACTAAAATAATATGCGGCTAAAGCTAAAGCTAAAAGTAATACAGTGGACGAGACTGTCGCGGTGGTAGATCGTCTTGTGGCCTTTGTGCTTGCATCACTAAGAAGACGTTTATTAAAAATAATTGTGCCAGTGAAATTGTGATAAGTCTGGGCGGAACATTTTCAAAATTCAAAGAAATGGCAGAAAGTCGAGGATCTTTATTGGCCAAGTCGGTACAGAAACATGCAGGAAGAGCAAAAGAAAAGGTCAGTGACTCATTACTGAGTTAGGTTATGTCTTAAATTAATCTAATGTAATTAAAGGTATTGAATGACAACTAACAGTCGTTCTGTGACACTTGTTAAGGTATTTTCCTCCGTATCGACTAGAAATTACCTTGAAACTAGGTGTTTCGTCGCGGGCAAATTATTTCCCATGAAATATCACTGTTGATATATCGTAAATTAGCACAAACACCAGTCGTAAATTATTTTTTAAGTTATTGCAAACATCGGTCTGCTTGGTCGGAGCCTACATGCTCGCCCACAATATTCCCAAGCTTACCAAATACGCCAAGATATCAAAACTTTACCACAGCGTAAATTTCACACCGAAAAAGTAGCCCATCTTCGTGAATATATTCGTAAAATTCGCCTTGAGCACCAGGCAATCTTTTTTCCAGCGTGTTTATATCCTACTTTCTCGGAAAGTGTGCCAAACCTTTATATTTCAGAAATCCGTAATTTATCATTGTTTTTGGGAATTGTTCATTCGCCGCTGGATCACTCGAACGAAACAATCGAATTTCGATGAAAAATCTTCCAACCTTCAATGCAGCGAAGCACCTCCTTATATCATCCGACACCGCTCGCACTTGATCGACCCAAATATTTGCCGTCAAAATAATAATCTGCTGGATTTGTTGAATGAAAGTATGGTCTTTGGTAAATTCGAGCCATCTATTTTTATTTGTGATTCGCGTAACTTCAGCAATAGTTGACCGAGCCATCCAAATAAAATAGCCAGGCCTTAGAATAGCACGTCTTGGCACTTGCAACCGACTCCTCTCTATAGGAATTTTCTAACAGACTTCAAACTAAAAAGATAACAATTGCAAAGTTAAGTAATATGCAATGTTCACCGTGTTTTGCAATTAGGTCGCTGATACACCTCGACTCGTCCGTCGATGGATTGCTGCATTCCTAGAACGATTTGTTTGTTAGACGCCGATGTAACTGTATTTTAACTTATTTGGTGTGAGCGGTTTACTTATTTCGATTCATTACGACAAAATCAACGCTGGTTTTAATATTACTCCAATTTGGCATAATAACCATTACCATTTCAATGTAAAACTTCTTTAAACGCCTGCGATTTATATTTTATCAAGCTTTTAGTGTGCGCGTACTAAGTTTTCTTCATAATTCCTTCCTTACTTGTGATTTGGTCATTATCTTCTTTCTTCTTTCGCTTGAAAGGAAACTTGCATTCGTACGAGGCAACACTTTTTCTACAAAATTTGCATTCCTTTTGATAGCAACCACGTGTTGCCACCACGACTTTCAAATGTCAAGATTCGGCATGAATACGATATTCACAATGTTGGAAGTTTTGAGTTTGAAAATTACAGTAATTAAAGTGGATTTGTGTGGAAAGAAAACGAGAAACAGTTGTGAACACATATTTAACTACAAAAGAAAAAACAGCACCGTGTATTTTTAAACGAATTCTGGGTTGGAGTTCCTACACGTAGAACAGATGAAATCGCGTAATTTGTTTCGAAATTAAGCACAGTTTTAAACTGATTACTCATGTAAACAAACACTTTAATTTTATTTCACGCCTTTGTCATAATTGCTATTATTTTTTTTATTGTGCAGTCTGATTTTAAAGTCGTTTGCTTTTACATTAATTTTCGAATTGTCGTTATTTACTGTAACTCTTGGATTACCGATTACAATATTAATGTTTGACACAATAAATTATTGTTAGTCGTATAGAAAATTCACATAAAAGGAAATGACTTTCTGTGTAGTTTTTGTCTGACTGATTTCATTGATACAGGAACGGGTTATTATTCTTTTCCGTTTCGCAGGTTTAATTAGACAAATTATGCGTGATTTTATAAGCAGCATAGTCGAGTATGGTATGCCTATGTATGTATATGTCTTCCATTCGTACTTTTTGTTCTAAAAAAGAATAACCGACACTCAACCCTAAAACTCGAAAATGCAATTGGGTATGTGCGATTTCCATTTTATTTTTTTGTTTCTCATTTTTTGATAGATGAAGGTCAAATTTAGAAACTAATTAAAATTGAATACTTACCTATATTAGTTGATCACGTAATTTTCGATAATTGTGTACTCAACAACATTCAGAATTTTGTCATTCTTATATAGATTACGCAAATAGTAAACAACACAGGATACTAATTTTTTACTTACCGTACGCTTGAATATTAGCAATTTCTGTTATTCTTGCCTATAGAGAACACTGACCATATTTTGTCAGATATTTATTATTAGCGTGGAATTTATATAAAATAAAGAAATGGTAACTACATTTAACGGGAATTTTGTGGATATGAACAGAAGAAGTTGAAGTTGGAGAGAATAACGAAACTTTCTGTCTCCGAAATTCCACACTCCAGGGGTTCCATCATTGCCAGGAAGAGATAAGAATACTTCAGAATATTTGAACTAATTAAAATTTTCATTGTGTGATTTGCTATCATACTACTGCACTCGCAAAGTTCCTTTTTTTTTTTTTTAAATTACGTTACAAAATTTGTAACCTTGCGTAACATACAATTGTAGGAGCAAAAACGGAAAGCTAACAATGGGGACTGATTCTCCTCCTTGTGTATACCAAAAGGTATAAATATAAACGCATATAATCCTCCAACCTAATAGATCGTATTTTTTTGTGTGTAAAATTAGGGCTATGTAAACAGTATTGCACAACATAATCCACCTTACTTACTTTGGATATAATAATATTGTAATTGTCAAGTTTTTATGGAAGTGATTATACAGGGTGTTATTTAAAGGTACGTACAACAGTTCTTCGCGAAGTCCAAGAGGTCTGAAAAACTTATTTTGTGTTATCAAAACTATAAGGGTAAAATTAACCCTGATCTAATCTTTTTAGACGCTACTGAAGGATAAATAAGTAAAATTAATTTATTTTAGTAAATCCTAGAAAACTGTAACAATGAAACTTTTGTCAAGACTAAATGTTGCTATAGAAACGAAAGATCATCTTTTTATCAGAGGCGTACAACGAATTTGGACATAAATTTTAATAATTTTTATCTCTAAAATGAGAACACTTTTACCTGAACTTTTTTTAACTTTTAGCATCCATACTTCGAGACCAATTGCCGATTTTATTTTGTACGTACCTTTCAATAACATGCTGTATTAACTTTGTTCTTTCTTTTTGTATACATGTATGTATCGATGCAGATATCAATATTTTCTCTTTGTCATGATATGTACAGTCTTCATCTTCAGATAAGATGAAGATATCGTATTTTTATTAATTATCAAAAAAAAAAAAAAAATGTGAAACAGTACGTAATGGATAGATAAATCAGTCAAATACTCAAGGTTTCCGCCAGCTTCTAGATTGCGTCTTATTTATAACTTATAACTTTATGAATAATTGCTCTTAAATTAGTACCCTGTTGTAAACGTTGATGTTTCTTTCTGATCTAGTTTTTCGAATCATTCACGTTTATAGGAGGCGCAAAATACATGTTTTTACTTCCCAAGCGTAAGCGAAGGAAGTATTGTAATCGAGTCTGTCGGCCGACCTTCTACTTTTACGTTTTCTCGACCTTTCATGACCCGTACAGTACGAAGAAATAAGTCTCCCGTTTCCTTCTGTCGGTATGTTTGTCTGTCCGTCACAGATTTCTATTATACAGGTAATCTCCGAAAGTGTAGATGGTAAAACGCTAACCAAAATTTGTATATTCGTCGCCACCAATAATGTGATGACGCCACTTCAAAATTGTACATAATAAAAGGGTTTTAAATTGTATAACATAACATAGTCCTACACTAGTAGTTTATGTAGTAGTTTATGATAGCGTAATGATTTTTGGAAAAAAAATCAAAATTATAAAACAACATTTTCCAATTTACTTTTGGATTTGCAAAACCGAATGCTTTGAAATTTTGCAGATGTTTTACAGTTTTGATAAGCTACATGTCTTAAAAAAAGCGAATAATTTTTGTGTTTTCATATAAAGAAAAGTTGTATTTTATATCTTGGACAAACGCTGAAGATTTCAGAATCGTGTCAGAAGAGAATGTCAACGTTTAAATCAAGATATTCTTTTAATAGCAAGCATTTGCTGGGTTATAAATAGGGCGTAATTACGCTTCGAACCCGGTGGAAGTCTGTTCTGTTTGTGATTGATTAAAAATTATCATTAAGTGCTGCTTGATCTTATATTTTAAGTTAATATAAATGTAAAATTGTCTCAGTTTTTTTATTGGAAGTATTTCCTTTAACTGCGTATGAAAATATCAGATTTTTGTTACAAATGGAAGAAAAAACAAATCCAACATTATATATCAGGAAATTGATACCCCGTTACCCGTTGGTTGTAATCAAAGTCGATGTTTAAAGATTAATCAAATCACCGTACCGGTTTAGTAACATAGTTTAAAAACAATTGCTTTTATGCGGGTACTGTCATATTTTGGGAGACGTATGAATATTGTAACTGTGATACTATGCAATCTACGATAATACAGGTCAGTTGGGGAGTTTATAAATAAAAGGTAAAGGTGAAAAAACTTTTTTTTTTTCTTAAAATAATGTTTTCATACTTCCGGCAGCAGCAAAAACTGTTCGCGTTAGACTTTGGAGATTTTCCAAATTTCTTTATTGAGTTTAATTTCAAACTGATTTACAATTGCGTACGACAGTTTACTATAAAAAAAGAAAAAACTTTTCCTGGCAATTTCTTAAAAAAAAATGCACGTTTGTATTTTTTTTTTGCTGCAAAGAAGTATTGTATATAGTAGGTTATTTTGATGTTTAGTTTGTTATTTCCTCGACGTTTCACAACTTATATAATACGCAAATATTGGTCTCCCGTTTTCACGTCTGTACTCGGTCTATTATCCGGCTGTCTGTCGTTTGTTGGCAGGACGAAGATTCTACCTCCACGGTTGGCAGTTATTATACATTTACATAAATTGTTAGACCGACATTGTGTAAATGTTAAAACACTAACCAATATTTGTCATACGTGGTAGATATCTTTTATGTAAAAGGTCTTCTTACAAAAATGCGGTATTTTCGTGAAATTTTATCCTGCACGTGACTATCTATTCTTCATTGTGATAGCTTACCGTCTTTATTTGCAGAGAGTTATAAATAGACGATCGTCACCATTGTTAACAAGCCAACAAAACACTATCGAAATACTTTCCTTCTTTGATACATATAAATATAAAAGTTCAAAAAAAGTCCAATATCTTCAAAACGAAATTCCTGTTTCCAAGGAGCAAATAGTATTTGTTGCCACAATTAAACTTTGGATTATTGTGCCACTGCATTAGTAATAATGTTTGTAGCACGTGATTCTTCGAGTCGGTAATATGCAATTAAAAAGAAAAAAAAAAAAAACATGGTGCAAAAGGTAGTAAGAAAACAACCAGCAAATTAACACATCTTCAGCTTTCGTAGTGCAAAGAGTACGTAAAAATAAATATAGGTTACGTCTTTGTAAACATAATTTAATTTGCAAATTGAAGTTGAGTGTAAATTTGCTTCTTATGACAACTATTTACGCTTCGTGAGTTTCGAGATAAGTTCATAATTAATGGACTGTACCCTGGCAAGAATCTCGATGTTATAAGTTGAAGATCGAATAATCAAAAAATTACTTCATAACACGGATATACAGCTACATTGCACTTTTCACGTGAAAACCTGTTATTAGGATGATATGGATGACGTCACTTTTAACTATTTAAATCCCGCCATCGACGTGGATTATCGGTAGCCGTATACGTACGAGGTGTAGTTTGAAAATTTGTTAATTTTTGTTGTTTCCGAATTTAAACTGGGCCTGTATTTTCAAATCATTGTTCAATGTAATTTTTTGAACAAAAAAAGTGTTCATCTGTTCAGCAGAAAACTTTCTCGTTCTACGTTATACAGGGTTTTCGTAAATGTTTCTTACCTCCAAATATTGCAAATTTTCCGATTAAATGGTTAATTTGTCATCTGTTAGGGTAATTATGACACAATTTAAACCGTCGTTACCACCATAGTTATACACTTCGAAAAAGATGAAACAAATCAGTGATCACTTGTATGTTAGAATAATTTATGAAAACCCTGTATTTATTTCCGGATTTTTTTTTTGAGAGATATGATTTTTGAAGATTCTTACAATTTTAAACAAAAAATAAAGCATAAGTTACGTTAGGGGGGGGGGGTACTTTGATGTAAATTTATTTGTTTCATTGACCTTGAGCGCTGAAATTTCTTGAAAGTGGTGTGTGATCCGTATGTATCTTTGTAATCTGCCTTAACTTCGGTTATTTGTTCGCCATTTGTAGAACCTCTCCGAAAATCAATGTATTACGTATCATTTTTGGCATATTTGCAGCGCCCGGTCAACATGGACTGTAATATTATAGTTTTTAGAAAAACTACGGTATTGGTTGTATTTCAGAAGCGAAGGAAATTCGTTGCAAATAATTTTGCAGATTTTGTTATGATTATGAGTACTGCGACCTTTGTCTTTGTTTTTCTTTTTTTTTTAATATTAGAACAACAACTTTATAATAATGATTTTATAAATCTATGTCAGCATACATATTCAGTGTTTCATTTTGTAACAATGACAAGACGGTCACGGGACACCGACATTGTCATATTCTGCAAGCAAGAGACGTCCAGAAAAGTTGACATTACATATTCGTCAAAATGGTCATCACAATAGTTGCTTAACTGTTGAGAATTAAAACGTCCGTGAAAAGTTCCTAATTTCGTACCCTAATACTGTTGAAATTAACGTCTCGTTCCATCATCAGACATTCAACTCGCCGAAGAGAAATTGTTCCACATCTCCGTGCAAGATTCGTGAAATGTTAGCACTAGATGACCTGCAGTCCAGCTAAAGTTATTGTTGAAAGGAGAACGTCGCAGAAAAACTTGGGCAGGTACATACATGCACGCTCATTCCTTGCAAAGTAACCTACCTTTCAAGTAAAAATTTTCATGAAGAATGCGGCATTATAAGATTACAAAAGGGCGCAGACAGGTGCAAATGCTTTTCACAATCAGCGAAGACCGATTATTGTTTTGCATCAAGAGAGAAACTTGTTTTCGATTGAGTTACAAGTTCGAGTGGTAATAATTGCTGAACAAATACATATTTTTCGTCGAAGTTACGTTCTCTTTTATTTTACGTTTTCCTTTGATTTCGAAGTTGTATTGTCTGAAGAACGTTATCTCTACACATCTTCACATTCCATTTGTGGTTTCGTAAAGCAACCACTGTGGGTAGAGGATACACTCACGCAGGCTAAGAATGGAAGGTAATAACAGTTTTAAGGCGTGTGCTCACAGGTGAACTGAGAAAAATCGCTTAAAATCAACGAGTTGACATTTCCAAATAAGCCTTTCTTGCAGTTCTAACAACTCGAGTAAAATGAGCGAGAAAGTTGTAAATAATAATATCTTGTGGGAATGGTTCGCAGACAACAAACATTCCTCTGATAATAGTTATAAATTCATTATTCTTATACATGTCATTGAAAATCTATAAAAAGTTACGTTCACCTCACCGGCTCAGCAATGTTGCGTGTTTACAATTATTTAAATAATTAACGTTGAAAGCAGGAAATTGTTCTGTAAATGGCGTTATTTGTACTACGGGACGTACTCTTAAAATAAATTCAATTTATTTAAAATGTTCAATTTACACGGAATTAGTCACAGTTCACAGTAAAATTACTTTCAGGAATCTTCGATTTCATTTTATAAGTTTTGGGGGTAAATAGTTATTTACTTCTCGTACGCGTATCTAATATTTATAATTTGAGACAATTGGGTTAAGAGTGGCGATGAAAAAGGAGTGCTGTTTCTAAAATTAGGGCTCGTCTTTGCGTGTACGCAGAGTAGTAACTTTGGAGTCCACTTTAAACTAATCACAGTAGACGTGAAAAATTAGGGTTGTGAAAGGCGAATTGACATGTTTTTTTTTATTGTTGTATTGCTTAGTCTATAATCGTACTAAACACGTACTGATACCTCCAACTAATGAGGGAGTTATTTTCTAGGGAACATATTTGGGACACTCTATATGTTTAAGTCAATAATCTCTGCCTTCATAATTGCATAATTCGTCCTTTTTTTGTAACATTCGAACATCGGCTATGAATGCATTTAAGTTGAAATGCTTCGCCGATTCCTAGCAGAAATGTTGTAAGTTGTAAGTGTAGAAATCGGTTAAAGCAACAGGTGATGATATATTTCGAGATTTCAAAATAAACTGTAGTATTAAATCGTTATGATGTGTGTGTAGGTAATGCAGAATTGATCATAAATATTCGTTTACTGCATTTCAAGACATTAGGCTTTTATTGCAGAAAAACAGTAGTTTAAAAAACTAACAAAATCCAACGATACGTATACTTTGAAAAAATCGTGCAGATTAAAAACGAGTGACTGCAATAATTAAAATGTAGCAATTTCCATTGATCTTCTTTATAAATAATAAACGCATGTTGTTTGTTGAGTGAATACAAACTAGGTACTTGTGTATTGATGTAATATGATAACAACATGAATCATTTGGGAATCGCACATAATAGAATTCGTAATTAGGTGGGCAGTTTTATTTTCTACTAATAGTACACTCGTTATAACGTTTGCTGTGCGTTTTGTCCCTTCTCACTCTGCACAGGCCTCCTATTGTGACGTTTGGACAAGAAATTTAATTTAATTATCAATTGAGTCGCGTTGCATAATAGCATTTTGAGCGGAAAACGACTATTGAGTACATTGTGATGTAAAACGTCGTGTTACTTTAAATTAAAAATAAAAACCTAACGTGTAAACTGAACAAACTGGCCACGGTGCTATTTCTAGTTAATATGGACAACTTGAATGCATGGATTACACGAAAAGCTATTTTCATATTGTAAATAAATAGGTTTTTGATGAACGTGTAATAATTAAAAGTTGACGTCAACTTGCGATCATTACACATCCAAAGTCAACATATAAACACCCAATTTCCTCTTTTGATTCAAGGTAGTCCATGTTGATTTTTCTTTGGCATAAAACTTTTCCAGTATGCAAAGCAAATTTCGCCCGAAATCGATGTTTTATAGGGTGATGAACTTCGCAGCATTAACCACTTGAATTTATTTTGGTAATAAGTGCACTTTTAGCTTCATTACATGTTGGTTTTATGACCTTGGTGTATTTTGGCGGCTGAAATTGTGGAAGTTTTCTTGGCTTAAAATAGATTTTGCAAATTTTTATTTACAAAAAAATACACCGAGCTGCAGGAATTAACATTTTTTCGTATAATACAGTTGTATACTTGTTGATAATCTTCGCGATTATAAATTGCAGTTTGTTGTCATAAAGTATGTTTCATGTTCGTCAGTAATAAAACAATTTGAGAAAACATGCTAAATTTTGTCTTTAATTCTAGATCTTGCAAAACTTAGGAAAGGTCGATAGGACAGCGGACGAAATATTCGACGAACACCTACAAAACTTCACTAGACAACAGAACGCTGCGAATAGAATACAAAAAGAGTTTAATAATTACATAAGGTGTATAAGAGGTAATTTACAGGCTGGTAGATTTTTTAAAATTATTTGGATTTCTTGTGTGACTTTGATTTTTGAGCATATTGATAGTTTATTTGTCTGTGTACCTTAATACTAATCTTATATACTATAAAATCCAAATAGTTTCAATTCTTTTGACAATTGTTTTTATTCGTAATATTATTTTATTTGGGACTTGTTAGCCGCACAGGCAGCTTCAAAATCTCTGTTGGAAGCGATCGGCGAAACATACGAGAGTCAATGGACTGGACATGATTTGCTGTACGTTCAAACGCAATCGGTAGATATGCTATGGCAAGATTTTAGCCACAAGTTAGCCGACCAAGTACTTTTGCCGTTGAATACTTATCAGAGTCAGTTCCCGGAGATGAGGGTGAGTCGGTATGAGTAGTTGCAATGCAGGATATATAGATTTTATTGTAGAAAAAAATCGACAAAAGGGGTAGGAAATTGGTAGATTATGACAGTCAAAGGCACAGTTTCCAAGCTCTTCAAACGAACATGAAAAAGAGGGATGATGCCAAGATCGCCAAGGGTCGGGAACAGTTAGAAGAGGCCAAACGAACATACGAAATGTTAAATTCGGAATTACACGACGAGCTTCCAGCTTTATATGATTCCAGAATACTGTTCCTTGTGACGAATTTACAATCTCTTTTTAATGCCGAACACGTTTTCCACTCAGAAGCAGCTAAGGTAAGTTAATTGTGCTGGTGTAAGTGTCGTGTAGAATTAATTAATACTTACTTTGGTAATGTAAATTAAGTAGTAAATAACATTTTTCTTTGCTTAAATTTCATTGTATGTTTTATACCAATATTATTTGAAATACACACGTAGCTTTGAGATAAAACTCACTTTAAAGCCAGTGAACATGATTTAGTAATCGCCGAGTCCACGCTGTCGACCGCCACTAATTGTGGAATAATTTTTTACTACTTATCAAAACTTTTTATACGGACTCCATGTACTCGTCTTTATTTTAAAATTGTATGTTATGATGTCTTTCACCAAGTTTCACTTTGTAGAATTATTTCACGTGCGGATAGTAGTTTTTAAGTAATTTTGACTTGAATACTTGATTTTTTTAATTTATCGAAGTAACATTGATGGCAATTTATCAAATTACCTAAAAGTTCGACTAAGTTTGTTATCGGTATCTTTTTATCGTAGTCATTTATCGTGATATTGCTAGATGTCGGAACTATGAAGTCGTTTCTATTTTTGAAAAGAAACAATACATATTTTCTATTAATAATGTTTTCAAAGTTTGTAAGTAAAAGAATTATTTGGAGTGAAATAGTTGGATTTGTTATACTTTATAGTTATTTAATAACGTTTTGAACTATGCAGCAGTTTATAAAAATATTACCTCTAGAAAAAGAACTCAACTTTGGAAATTATATTATTCGTCTGCTTGTGACTCTGACAGTTACATTTATTAAACCGTTATATTTTTACTAGTGTTAATTTCAGCTATATAAATTTAAATATTCTATTTAAACCAGTAGCTCTTCTGTCTGAAGAAGCTACTGGATACCACCTAAACACGTATAGCAGTGTTCTACAATAAATTATTTTAAACTCAAAACCTTCCTGTTTGTGAAAAGTTAAACAAATGTTGATCTAACAGAAAAAAGTCGTTTCAGATTTTTGGTGAACTGGAAGCGGTCGTCGATAAACTTGCGACTGATAGTCAAAGGGGATCGTATAGTGTAAAAAAGACAAATGGTTCCAGTTTGCCACGTCCATCGAGCAAGAATTCGTCACCTTTAATCATCAATAATATTTCTCCAATAACTTCACCGCACCGTAAGTGTTTCGTTGCCAGTTGAAATTGTAATAATTATTGTTCTTAATGTGTTGGCTTTCACTACTATCCCAACATTTACTAAAACTAAATTATTTCACTCTAAATTTCATTTCGTTGGGTTTGTAGAATTATTAAAAACGCACAAAATTCACGTTACAGTAGAACGTCGACTCTGGGTCGAAGTTTTACAACTTTTTTTTTTTTTTAACTAACATTGTTTATGTTGTGTTAAATTTGAGCGTGTGTTTTGCAGCCGAAGACCCTACACAATCCCCAACTAAAAAAGACTCTCCTAAAAGTGAAACTGCGCAACTGTATCCGGCCGTTCCAACCACTCCCACAAAAACAGAACCAAATCCTCCATCTACTCCAGTAGAACCAACAACCCCTGTTACTCCTTCCAAAGTTGTTCCTCCAGAAATAAACGGTGCGACTACTCCCGATGGTAAGCCTTCCTCCCCTGAACCCAGCATTCCTCAAGCTGCTAATGAGAAAGCCAGTATTAACAATGCCCAAACAAACAATAAAAAAGTCGAGGAACTTTATGACATTCCTGTTGGTAAGTACCATTAGATTAAAAATGCATGTATTGTAATAGATATCACCATTAAACTTTAAACCATGCACATTTTTGTTAGTTTTGGTCAAAGTCGCTACTAAATTTTCAAATCGTCTGTTCGGACAAAAATAATTTGAATGCAAATCAATTTCTAGGTGCTAGTACTGATAATTTGCCACCAGGTGTGTTATACAGAGTAAAAGCAACATATAAATACAACAGAGAAGATGTTGATGAACTTTCATTTGATGTTGGAGAGATAATTCAAGTAATAGAATATGATGATCCAGAAGAACAGGTAATTGCAATCATACATTTTGAAATTAATTTCCTTGAATATTACTTTTTAAGGAGGAGGGATGGTTGATGGGTATTAAAGAAACTTCCGGGGAGAAAGGGATGTTCCCAGCGAATTTTACGCGACCACTTTAAGCTCCTTGTAAAATTAAACAGGGAACTCAATTTGCACATACACTAACAAAGGACTTCCACGATAGTCCGTTTATATTAAAATTCAAGTGCCTTATTGCATATTTGTATGAAACTATTGTTTTCTTTTAAGTTATACATTTATATTTTATACAATGAATGCTCACTGTTAATTTATTTATTATGATATTATTTACAGATTTTATTCCGTTCGAACAGTAAGATCTGAACGTAAAGAACGCATCAGATATTACACTTTAGGTGAATTAAAATTTGCTAGTTAGAATTTAAGTACAAATATTAAAAACATATTATGAGTATAATCAAATAATGCTTGCTCATGTCCGCCTGAGTGTGGAATTTTTCGTCTCGAATATGGAACTCGGACATAACAGAACTAATCATTTTTATGGTAGAATAAGTTTTACATTTATTTATATGCATTTTCTCTAGTGTACTGTGGAAAGCATTATGAACATTTTTGTTTTGTTTCTGCGTATAGCAAGTCTAACTAGTCATCAAAACAATCATCACTGCTCAAATTTGATAAAAAAAATTTACTGTATCAAGTTAGGCATCATCTAGTCACATTTTTTAACATGTCTTCAGATTTTCTCATTTATAATGTCGTTTGGGATCAAGATTTCAGGTGCCAAGAATTTTTTGTTTGTCCATTTTTTTTTTAATTCACTTTTGAAATTTTTAATATGTATCTATATATAAGTGAATTCAAAAACTTTGTAAATATTTACATTGTTGAAGTGATTAAAGTAATTATGTTATTGTTGGTTCTTCCACTTATTTTGAAATGTTCATATTTGTGCCTTAAATATAATTGATGATATATTGTTACTTTTTGTTTTACATTAGATTAAATTTTTGCTATTCAGGCGAAGGATTGTTACTGTGTAGTAAATATTCTTGTACAATAAATGTAACTTATTTTTATCCGGTTAATTATGTTTTAATATTTTATTATTATTATTAACTAATTTTAAGTAGAGTGTATGTTTGGATTATGTTAAATAAAGTTTAATTATTATAGTTGTTCGTTGAGATTATTTTCTTAAATCATCGAGTGACTGTCAAAACGTAAAAATAAAAGTTTTAATGGAATAGTAGTCCTATTGTCCACTGTTTCACAGTTAGTCTCTTCACCTCAGTCGTTTTCTGTATTTTTTGCATTAATTCTGAGGTGTTGATTACACATTATTGTTAGTCCCTTGTTCTATATTTTCTTGACGTTGAGGTGCTAAAATCAAAAAACGAACCACAACCCATTCTGATTTCTAATACTTACTTGAACTATCACCTAAAATTCGGGTAAAGCGTCTTTTGATAATGTACCAAAATCACGACGCGATGTAAACCTAATTGCAATTTGTATCAACATGTCTAGTGGATTCAAGTACCTCTCGTTGTAGCTGAATCCGAGAAGCCAGAACGCATTTAACCCAAAGTTTTAGAATGGGCGCCCCAGCATAATTTCGCGTAGATTACATGGCTAAAAAAAGTGCCCACGGAGAAGGAAACGGGAATCAAGTTTTTATATTCTAAAAGTCATAATAAGATTTCGAGAAAACATGAGAGGAACCATTCGTCAAGTTAAAAATTATTAAACGATTCTATTTTTTTTTTACGTTATTTTTTGTTGCATAAAGTCCCCAACAGACGGGGAAGTACCGGGTAACTATTAATGATTGAAGCAAATTTTTGTGTTGGCCGTTCTGAATTAATGGCAGCCATGCACAGTTGTCAATTTTGACATGAACACACCTCACAAACGCATTGATTGGTTGTGACGATGACCGCTACGAGCCAGGCCATGGACGAATGAATATAATATTATATAATTTAATAATTATATTCTTTCCTACATGTAACTAAGTAGTGTTATAAAACTTAAACGTCAATTTGAGGTTCGGTATGTCATCACAAAATTTTAAATATGTTGCCAACCTGACAAAAAAAATTACAAACATTAATAGTCATAACTCGGTATTTATATGTAGCAAGGTCATTAAGATGCATATTTAATATCGTTATTCATAGTTCGTATTTTACAAAAAGTTATTGATGGTTTCCTGTTTTTATCACTCGGTCTCTGTCTTCTGGGGGAAACTTTTTATTTCTAATTTCAAAGTGTATTTTAATATCATTGTGAAAATGATATCTAAATCACTGAATACCTCTATAGTGACACTTTTTATTTAGGTATATAAAGTCGACAAACAGAAATGGCCTGGATTTTATTCCTTTACCTACTTTAAATCATTATTCATTGTTTTTATAAGTCACAGAAAAAATGTTGACTATTCTCATTATCAACTCTTCACGTTTGAGTTGGGAACTATGTTTTTTCATTTGCAGATAACACCTTTTTATTCAAATTTTTTGTTGTAACAAAATAATTTTCGGCATTTTAAATTTTAAAGACAGAAACACAGGACAGAAGTCACAAATGTTGCAACTCGATAATGTGATTTATAAATGTTTGAGGGTCGGCAATATTTGTGAAACGCTCTGTCTATACGCTGACACCAGTTCAACTTGTTGTCTATATATACTTCAAGAAATTTTGCAATTTCTAAATTTTCAGCCTTAGTGAGGAAGACTTCGACTTTTTCGAATTTATCTTCATTTTGTTGTTGTGGGCTGTGGTCTTAATATTTTCGTGGCTGTCTTTCAGTTTAGAACTAACTTCTAGTTCTTCTTTTCCTTTTTTTTAGGGAGGAAGTGTCATCAATCCATCAGCAAACAGACAACAAGTCGAGGTTGTTACGTTTTCAGTTAGATGATTGACATAATATTAGGAACAGTATCGACCTGTGGTATTGGCCCCAGAACTGATCGTTGCGGTACAGCATTATTTACTTGATTTTTTTTTTTTAATTTCTGAAACCACTTTAGTTGTTTTTACGATTTAGCTTCTGTTCCTAAGATGCGGTGTTACCAACAGAGTAGTGACGGTGTTTCAGCAATATTTGCCTCATTTTTTAAACCAAAGGCCAAAATTTGTATTTTATTTTGTTTTCCGAATGCATTACTTCCAGGACATGTCGTTGTCGGGAGGTTATTCATAAAATTACGTACATTGAATTCGAAAGTACGAATCTCCATAATTATAACTTAACTGTGACTTGCGTTTGTGCATCTTCGTCGCCGCCACCGCCACCGCCACAGACTTCCAGACGAGTTACCGCTATCCAGTCCAAATCTCATGGGATCGCCGAGTTATAACATCACGTTTTCATGTCCACTTACACCACCATCGTAACGATGCGATGTACCAAAAAAAAAGGCAATTAGGTGACACAACCGTCAACCCATTTTTGATCGCGCCCATGGGAAAAAAGAAATGTAAATTTTGAACGGTCCTCGATTCGCGCGCTTCGCGCACTTCCTGTTCTGCGTGCACCGTCGGCTGGTACAGATCAGCGCCATATTGACAAGAGGCGGCTGCTGTTTGGCGTGAAATGGATTTGTGGTGAACGTGCAGAGTGCATCGGTGCAGTTTCCCGGAAACGAAGAATCGGTAAGCAGCGACCCAATGGTGGCGAGTGCTTGATGGTACAGCGAGTCGTGTGCGCCGCCGGATCGAGCCGTAACCTCAGCCCAGCGGACGGGACGGCGACTCGCCGCCCATCGCCCCAATCCTGTTAGCGGGGGCCGTGAATGAGGCTTCCCCAATCCGTTTACCCTAACAGGATCAAATCGAGCCCCCACGAGGTATAAGAGCATGCCGGCGGACCGACCCAAGCACCACACCCAGCCAACTGCGATGGAAGGAAGTGTCTGTCTGTAGGTGTGTTTTGGTCTAGTCGGCGTGGATGGTGGTAGCTAAGGGGGCCCATCACCAAGAGCATGACCATGCAGTGCTGCCAATCGGATGAGGCTCGGGAACAGAAACGCATCAACGCCGAAATCGAAAAGCAGCTACGGCGAGATAAGCGCGATGCGAGGCGAGAACTCAAGCTTTTGCTTCTTGGTGAGTCCCATATTTAACCCATCAACCAACCCATGCCCTGATCCGGACCATAACGAGCGATGTTTATCTCCGCTTTGCACGTAGCTGCCGCCTCGGAACTGGTGCACAAGTGTGAGATAACAGCTTGGCCCCAAATTACATTGTACTTTTGATTAAAAAAAATACGAGTATTACAGAGCATTAGACATGCAATCGCGAAAATCTAGCTCGACAGGTTGACAATTCGACCGAGTGACAGTTTTGCACGACTCACTTGCACACGATACGTTTTTTCGAACCCGTCCACCAACAACTAAGTCAGAGCTTTTGCATTTCGGCACTGACTTCCTTAAATTCAATTGAAACTTGAAACTAAACCAATGCTAATATATACCGAGAAAGCAATAAAAAACGATATCAAAGACATCCATGGATTTGTTTTTGATCGCATATTTGTTTTGCCGATTTGAAAATGCAACTATCAGAGACAAACTCCCAAAAATCCATGGCTGAGTTTGGTCGTGTTTTCCTCATCGAGATATACTCCTCTTTCGTAAAAAATGTTTTAGCTGTTAACTACGAACCGAAGTTATTCTATTTGTGGTTAACATTTGAAATATTTTCAGTCATGTCAGCAGGATCCTAGAAAAGGCAGAAATTCGCCATTTCGAATTTTTTTTAATTGCATGGTTTTTCAGCGAAGAAGTTTGTGATTGGCAGCAGGGTACCATATGACATGATAACTCTACTGCGAGGAACAACTAACCACCAAAATGATTAGAATTAAAATAACGAGTTTTGTTTTTTGGTGGATACCATTGTTCTTCTTTACCTTGTTGAACAGAGAAAAACATTTCAATTTTTATCTTTGCCACTTGTAAAAAATACTCCCAGTTTTTTCAACTGTAAGTAGCCTGTGTTTGCACGGTGTCGCTCCTTGACTCTAGTCTAAATCTAAATTGTAGAAAATAAAGATTTTTTGTATGCCAAAACGACCAAAAAACGAAGGTCAAAAAGTACAGATGTTTTAAAAACAAAGTAAAAGTAGTAAAATTAGGAATTAGAATTTTCTGTTGTGGTATGTCCAATTTGCCTTTTTTTTATTTAGTTATAACCTGTAACTTAACACACACTAGAGAACTGAATAGGGATACAACGACAAAGGTTGTTTAATGTTTAATTTACTTCCGGAAATTTCCAATTTACAAATGACACAGAAATTTTTAATAATTTCAGTAGCTTTTTCGCCAGGATATATACATAAATTTTACCTACTTATATATATTGCGTTTGTAGCGTAGTAAACGAAAAATATTGGTTGGATGTAAGATGAACCAAAATTTTCGATTTCGTTCCGCATCCTTTTGTCGTTCATTGCGCGAATGTACCAATGTATAAAACTCACTTGACATACACCTTGTAAAACTTTTATGACTTAAGCGTCGTAAGTCAAACCACCCTTATAATGGATTTGATTATAATGGAGCTGTAAAGTTTTACTAGGTATATGTGAACTGAGTCAAGTTATACAATAGCCAGTTTGACTTCTAAGGGTGCTTTGGCTTAAGCCGCTCAAGTCATAAAAGTTTTACAGGGTGTATGTCAAGTGAGTTTTGTATAATTTTGTAGATTTCAATTAGGACTTACTTTCAAAATTTTTCCCTACAGAACAGTTTTTTCATTAAAATTTTTGACATTTTTAATTTTATTTTTTTGCGTTAATGGGTTATTTTTCACCTGAAGATTCATTTTTGTATATATTTTTTATCATTTTATATTCATTTATCTCAAATTTTCAAAATTAAATATTTATTAAAAAGTATTCTTTGTTTTGACCAGTTTGGCGTGACATGGTCTGTCCTGAAGCTAAATATTAATTATTCGATTTAAAAAAAAAAAAAAACACTAGGCAAACGACCTTTAACTAGTCCTTGCCGACATTTCGCTCAGAGTGGCAGTTGTGCAAGGCCCACGTGCACACGATACGTTTTCTGCGATCATGCGGTAACTAGTCGGACTCCGTGAACTTAGAAGATTTTTGTAAACAAATTCAGAACTTGTAAATTATTGGAAACTAAATATTTGACATTAAAGCTGACGTCTCAGAAGTAGCCTCCGTAAATTTTTACTTAATTACACATACTTCCTCGGTAATTTACTTCGGGTGCATTGTAGGTATGCCTGATTTAATTTTATTGCGAAGATAAAAATACCACGGTGCCCACGCTGCATAAACACATGAGCTTTTGGCCTCAACATTTTTTATTCGCAATTATCCAATTGGTACGCATTTTTTTAACAACTTCTTTCTGCAATTTGCACTGGTTACTTATATGTATCAGAATTCTATATTTTCGTTATTTGTTTCTACGCAATTTTATGTGTTACTTTATTTTTTCGTAGATGTCTTTAAATGTATCAAAAAAAATTCGTTCCTTCACTAGGATGAGGAAAGGCGAGACAGTAATTTTTTGTGAATGACAGGCACAAAAAATTCACGTATATATATAGTACAATCCATATCGACCTAAAATTCCAAAGTGTGAAAAAGTAATATTATCCTTTTTGAATCTGTTGCCGTGCACTTTTAGAATGAAAGGAAGGAGCATATTTTTGCTTCATTTTTAAAACAGAAAAAGCAACACGTAGTGTAAGTTACTGCTCCTAATAAAAATATTGTGCCGCTGTCTTAGAGGCCGAGTGAATTGGCATTTCGTGATTGTGATGGTGTACAAAATTCTATCTGCAAATTTGTAGTTATGTTCTTAGTATTTCATAACCTAATAAATAAACGATAAATTAAAGTGTTCTTCAAAATTATTGAGCAAAAATTTCAAAAATAAAATTGTTTATACTTTAACTGCCTTCGACGGATGCAAAGACAACCATTATAAATTAACTGTCTTTTGCTATAAATGGTTATTTTTTAATTGTGTTTTAAAGTTTTGAAATTTATAGCAAACAGACAAAACAATATTAGTCAATCTAATAACAACTTTCTGCACTATTTACTTATTAAAATAACATTGTTTATTTGTTATAGGTACTGGAGAATCCGGAAAATCTACATTTATTAAACAAATGCGAATCATTCATGGAGCTGGATACTCCGACGAAGATAAACGAGGATTTATCAAGCTGGTCTACCAAAACATCTTCATGGCTATGCAGAGTATGATTAAGGCTATGGATTTGTTAAAAATTCAATATGGCGAGTCTTCCAGTCCGGTGAGTGTTTTGAAGGTTTAAAAGTGCGATGTTTTCAGTATAAATAATTGTTTTAAACATATCTTTAAACTCTTAAAACTATTGACTAATAATTAGCAGTCTTAAATGTATTGTTTTCTTTTATTAAATTATATTGAATAAGCTTCTATTTGGTTACGAAGTTTATTAGCTTATTACATAAATATTTCTTAACGTTTTACTACTTTGGCATATTCATATGGATATGATACTCCAATAATCTTACGTCGCTTAGATGATCCGATCTAATGTAATGAATTCCATATTCTTTATGTAACGTAAAATTTAAGCCATTACTTGTTCAGGAAAATATGATTTGTTAAGTGGATTATCATAATAGAGCGTTACTTTGCAGAAAATTCAATTATTTTAATCATAAAAACTACGGGCTTCTTCGCATCTGGTCACCAATAACTATTGCAAATAAGGCAACATAAAAGAAATACCACAATCTGTTTCTAAAATATTGTGCGACACGGGCACTAATACACGTGGTGTGATAAAATTAGAGTAGTAAAATAACTTGTTCATTTACTCTTATCAATCCTTCAAAAAAACCACTTAGTCGCTTGAACCACGTTGATGTAGGTAACCTCGTCGCATTACGCTTTATAAAGAAAACAATTTTTTGGACAAATTATTTATCTGATTTCAGCATATATTCTATAGTATTACAAATGAATCTGTTTTTTTTTTTAACGTGAAAACAATTGTTTAAACATATTTTGAGGAAATACATATTAATTAATTTTATTTTATTATAGGCAAAAGCCGACTTAATAAAGGATATCGACTACGAAACCGTCACCACTTTTGAGAATCCATATGTAGATGCAATTAAGGATCTCTGGAAGGATGCCGGAATTCAGGAATGTTACGATCGCCGCAGAGAATACCAGCTTACGGATTCTGCAAAATAGTAAGTGTGACAATATTGTAAATAATAACATGTAATATTTTTACCATTGTAACGAACGCTGCCCTTAATAACTGCAAACAGTTGTGATAATTACAAAATTAGTCAATGGTGGTTGTGGAGTGTAGTGTTCTTATTGGTAGATTCAGTCACAAAAAGGTACAAACAAATGTATTCTCGTGAGTGCGTGACGTGTTCGTACATAACACACATCATCGTGTTCTCTTCGTTTCCGTCTGTTGCTAAACCCCCGGCTGTTAATAAATGAGAGAAATTGTTTGATTAATGGTTCGATTTAAGACTTTGACTTGAGGGACTTTTTTTAATTTCGTATTTGAACGTTCGGGGTCATACAATATTAAATGACGTACTCTTATGAACCATAGAGGGTTTTTGAATTACATTGTTGTTCATTTTTTAGAATTAGAGTAAAAAGTGGAATAGAAAAATGACGATGCAACGTACATAGAGTAACGTTAACAAAAACGTTAATTTATTGTAATTAAAACTAAAGCTGGTTGATTTGAAGAAAATATACAATTTTTAGAAACTGCTAACATTAACAGTTATATATACTATTACTATAAGTTACCTATTAATAGTCAGAAAATTGTAGGTGTTCTTGAAGTTCACGAAGACATTTGTCGAAATCGTAAAAACATCATTTTAAAAAAGTGAGCGAGCATTTAGTGATATGTAGGTAGATCTTCGTAATTAATATATCGATTATAAACATTTACTAATAAAATAAATAACAATGAATGTAACTTCCACCGCTGTACTGCACCAGGAAAATAAAATAGAGACATCACGTGCATGTTATAAAGAAATGGCGTTAGCGATTAAGTACGATTCTGTAGAACTAACAGTTTTTTCAATCAAGGTCATAGTGATATAACCAACCTGTGTGTAGTGGGTATTTGTAAAAATATCGGATATTAAGTTAAGCCATAATCCTAGGGAAATTTCTGTACTATATTTAATACTCCTAATAAATATACTAAAAAGCTAGTTTGTTATGTTAAAATGAATAATTAAAATTGATGTTTCGTAGTTTCACAAGCATTGCATAATACGAAAATTCAAATCACAAATTCACAGATTTACTTGTATTTTTTTGTTTGGTCGTCATTTTTGATTGTTTCATTTTATTATGAGCAATAAAGAAAATACCTAATCGAAAATCTTGAAATACTAGTGTTGTGGTGTGTACTATCAGGAATTAAATATCGTTAAAACTGCGCCAATAGTAATAACAAACTCCCGTTTTTGAAATCAACAAATTTTACGTTCTACTATATTTGGCGATTAAAAGATTGTCTAGAGAATCCGTAAAACTAGAGAGTACACAAGCAATTTAAAACGAACTGTACTTAACATAGGTTATATGAAACATGTTATCAAGGTCCGCCATTAAAAAAAGCGTACTAGCTAAAGTATATTATACATATATACATTTTGTGAAATTTTTCCGTAGAAGTGCCATTGTGACTGTAAATGTTAAAATATACTATAACAACAACATTCTTATATGAACGTTCCGATAATATTGTTCAGATTTTGATATTAAAAAGTGCATATAGCGTAAATTACAAAATTTGAAAAAGTATCTGTCGTGTCGGTCTCGTCGTGCCGCGGCCTCTAATTTCAACTGCTTTAAGTGTCATATTTTTACGAAATTGCCACATTTGTCGATACACACAACAATCATTGGTAATCATATGATCTATTTCTCTTTGTTCATAATTGCAAACATTTAATTGCTACTTTAACCGCAAAGAATAAAGTGGACATTAAAAAACCATATTGACGTTACGTATATTAGAGGTTTTTTTGTTATAAATTGTTAATTATAAAGGCGTGTGGGTTTACTCAGAATTCATGGTGAACAGTTTAGGTTAGCAATCTCGGGTGTCCAGTATCTTAAACTCGTGTAACTTACGCATTGAATGCATTATAAGGAGCTGTGGTTTTTTATTTCCGAGCGTAAACTAGTAAAGCATTGTGATAAGGTCCATTCGACGAATTGTTAATTTTATGTTTACTAGACGTTGCATACCTCTTAGAATACGAAAAAGTAGGTCTTCTGTTTCCACCTGTCTGTTGACCGCCTACAATCTGCCGCCAATTTTATTAGAGAAGTAATCTCCTAAACTATCGGACAGATTGGCATGAAATTTTGGATGCATTGTAAGAATACCATGTACATGGTAAAACGCTAACCAAAAAGTGTCTGTTTGTTCCCCTGATAACATCATCTTAAAATTTTGCTAAATACATCCTATTTACACTGTGCAAAATAATACGCTTCCATACCTGTGGTCGATTGGTTCAGTCTTATATTTAACATTATCGTTAACATTGGATTTTTCGAAAACAAAAATGAAAGTGGTACAGTAAACTTTTACAGTTTTTCTCAGACACTACACAACCGATTGCGCTGAAATTTTGTACAGGCTTTAGCATAAAAATAGGAGTATGTTATTTTGTAAAATTTAAATAGCATTTACTTTACAAAATTTTGATGTCGTCAAATTGTTGTTGGTGAGAATGATCAGAAAAATTTTAGTTAGCCTTTTACCATCTACACGATATTGTTAAAATACATATAAAATGTCAAACACTCAGTCCGGTAATTTCGGAGAATTTTCTGTCTAATAAAATCGCGAACAAACGACGGACGGACGGAAAACGGGACTTAATCTTTCAGAGTGTAGGAGTTATCAAACGTCGAGAACATATGAAATTTGCGGTTTGCCGGATAGATCTTATGTTTTTAAGGTGCCGTCTTTAATCGTACAATTTCTCGCAATGTCTCCGCCAGCAAAATCCGCCTTTTTATAATTTCGAGAATTGTTTTTTCGCGTCCCGTTTTTCGCCTATCCATAGCTGTTGGGTGTAAACCGAGTATGCGTTCCAGCTACTTGATGGAGATAGACCGGGTGGCGGCGCCGGACTACCTGCCAACAGAGCAGGACATCTTACGTGTGCGAGTGCCCACCACAGGCATCATAGAATATCCATTCGATCTGGACGAGATCAGGTTTAGGTACGGTCGGCATGAATTTGTCGCGCCTTTTTATTTCCTAACACTGGTGTGTGCCACGTCTTTTTGTAGCACGGCGTTCCTTTTTTAATTGATAGCGGGAGAGCACTCACACGTTCACTTGTCTAATTTACTACATTAGCTGGTCTGTGTCTTTGTTGTTTGGCTGCATGTTGCATGCTTATGTTGGTTGCAGCTATCTTAGCGACCTGGAGCGAATAAGAGCTCCTGACTATCTGCCCACCGAACAGGACATCCTCAGGGCGAGAGCGCCTACGACGGGCATCATAGAATATCCTTTTGATCTCGACTCCATTATTTTTAGGTATGAGTGCACATTGATTTCTTACAGTTGCTAGTTTTCGGTTGCGTTCGGTACGAGACCACGAAACGTACGAAAGGTTTAGTATACTTCTTTATTTTGATAGGTTTTACTTTTCAACCGATAATAGTTAAAGGGTTTTTTTGTTTTTGAAAAACATGGTTGAATCAAACGGGTTGGGGCATTTTTTTTTTATTTTTCGGTTTTTGTTTCACCCGAGATAATTAGTCTGTATAAATTTAGTCGTTGCATTGCAAGATGAAAATTCACGTTTTTGTGGAATATTTTTGGTATGTTATTAGATGTACATATGGACATTAATAGATAGATCTGTCGATTGTGTATCTCTTTGTAATTTTTATTTTGTTTGTTGAAATAACTAAAAAAACATGATGTAAAAAAATATCTGTTCTTTATAAGATTCGTACGGACTGATAGAATACTTAAAAAAAAGAATGTTTCGTTACGATCGTTAAAACTGCCCAGATTTTTTTTAACTCAAAAATATACCTGCAAAACCATCAAAAACCACCTGGTCTCATACAAAAGATTTTTTTAAGCGATCGCTGTATATATATGTTTCCTGCAAATAGTATACGTAATATGTTTTGATTGTTTTGAAGTACTCGGCATTTCTAGTTATACATTAAATTCTAACTCACTGTCAGCAGAAAATGTAGAATTTTTCTGTACAGATTGGAACTAGATGTAGTGATAGTCAGGGAAACTAAAATTTTACTATGTAATGGATATTCGAAAAATGTAATTCTACTTGATGCGAATTGCAAGAAAAACAGCACGGACATTATTTATAAAAAAATCAATGTCGGTTCTTCAAAATAACACGAATAGCACGTGTAGTAAATTACTTAAATAACTTGATGTTAATTAATAATTTTTTTTATTGTGTAGAATTACTTTTGTGTTGCAACGACTAGATTGTCATTAACGAATCTCGTTAAACGTGTAACGTTTGAAATTTCTAGGTGAAACAGAAAAAAGAAAAGAAAAAAATATATTTTTTTAAGTTAGTCGGTCACAAAAGAAAAATGCCAAAAGATCAGGTAAACGTTGTGTTGTTTTTATTTTTTTTTATTTAGCTTTTGTAGAAGCACTAACGCGTTATTGGCTTATTTTAAATGTCGATTTTGTAGTGTTACCAAGCGTGTTGCATGAATAAAGAAGTATTTTAAATAAACACATAATCTTAAAGCTTGCAACTTGTAGTGTAACGTAAATCTGTTCACTAACATAATAACATGAGTTTTAATTCACTTCACGGTGAATCTTACGCTGTTTTAGTTTTTAGAGCACTTTTTGTTTAGTTGTTTTTTCTGTGTAGATTATGATTTTTGTAAATTACGTTTTAACGAAAGCAATATTTAATTAACGTTTTTTATTTATTTATTTTTTTAATTTGACGCAATATTTACTAACGTTTTTAATGTGTTTTGGATTATTGCAGAATGGTAGATGTTGGAGGCCAAAGGTCTGAAAGAAGAAAGTGGATTCACTGTTTCGAAAATGTGACATCCATCATCTTTCTAGTAGCTTTAAGTGAATACGACCAGATCCTTTTCGAATCAGAAAATGAGGTAAGGAAATGTACGATTCAAGGATACTTTTTAAAATACCAACGTTTTTCAGAATCGTATGGAAGAGTCCAAAGCACTCTTCAAAACCATCATAACATACCCATGGTTTCAGCATTCGTCGGTCATTTTATTTTTAAATAAAAAAGATTTACTGGAAGAAAAAATCATGTATTCACATCTTGTAGATTATTTTCCAGAATATGATGGTAAGTAACTCATTTTTGTTTCGTTATATTACAAATGTCGTGTATTTTTCCACCAAAGGAGCAAAGCAGGATCATATCGCGGCAAGAGAATATATTTTAAAAGTGTATTTGAGAGAAAATCCTGATCCTGAACGCAGTTGTTACTCACATTTTACAACAGCAACAGGTTCAATGCAATTTGTCTTTGCTAGAATTACAGTAGATTTCCAACGTAGAACTCATTAATTAAACGTCCTTTTGCCGCCGTTTGATATTTACATTCTTAATCACAAAAATGGTAGCAATGCTAATTGTGTTTTAAATAGGCCTCCAACGAGATGCGATTGCAGCTAGGGAATTTATTCTTAGGATGTTTGTCGACCTCAATCCAGACAGTGAAAAAATCATATACTCACACTTTACATGTGCTACAGGTATTTTTAGTTTATGAACCGATAGCTTTCGCTTTCTTAATCGGCCCTAACAAGTTTTAATTTTACTTATTGATGTGTTATATTTAAATTAATTTTTTTGTGCATGCTTTCATGTGGAATGGACTTTCTTTTCTTTTTGTTGTCAAATCAGATACGGAGAATATTAAACTTGTGTTTTGTGCTGTTAAAGATACGATTATGCAGACAGCATTGAAAGAGTTTAATTTAGCTTAAGTTTTGCATGGACGGTGTAGAGGAAGGGGACTTGAATGTTCGCATTAAGGTGACGGAAATATTTTGTATTCTTGAGTGACTGTTCGTGTATGTTGGTACCCAACTAACCGCCATACAATGCAATTAATTAATATGCCCGTAACTTGTAAAATGTACAAATTACAGTCAATATAACTATAATTCGCATTTGCAACAGGGCGGGACGTTGATGCGATATTTACTTGTTCAGGACAAGTAACGTAAATACGAATTCACATATTTGCAACATTTGCATAAAAATCGAGAATCTATTTATTAATAATTCTATTTTATTAATGCTGTAACGTTAAATAGAACATTCAGAAAATCAAAAATGTAATAGAAACTTGTAATAAGCAAAACAAAAACATTATGCCTTCTATAAAAAGGTGGGTAGTGCCACATTTTGGACCTTTTCATATATATTACAATTAACACGTTAATTATTAGTAGGACTGTTCCCATATATGTATACGCTACTAAACATATATTTACAGGACATTTTAATAGTTCGTTTAATAACTAAAAGGTACGCAACATTTTTGTGGCATATAATTCTAGTATTTTAAAGTTCTATTATGTTGGTTGGGTGTATTTAAAAGTGATCAGTAGTGAATAAACGCAAGAAATTTTTGGACATAATTTGTGTAGAAATTATTTACTTGTATGCAAGTAGTTGGCCTTATGTTTATTTAAATAAAATTTATTGTTACAACACACTTTATTCTTTATAAATTTTGATACGTATTCAATAACTCTTTTTTCTGCATTAATTGTTATGCTTCACTCTTCCACTACCACAAAAACATCATCGCTTTGGTTTCAGTGCCTGTCTTGTTCTTAATATCGTTGTTTTTCTTTCCTATCGTCGTCGTGGTCTCATTTATATGTACTTTATATTTTTGTAATTTAATCTATTCACCTTACGTTTTTCAAGAGCGCTTATGTCTTTTTTTCGGGTCATGTTCCACATCTCATATAGATTTTCACTTGTATTTTTAACTACGTGCGCAATTTTCATTATAAAATGTAATTTCTTGGTTCTTCACGGCTTATTTTCGGTCTGTGTTTAATAAGTTATACAGAGTTTTCTTGATACATTCCAAAACGGTTAGCTTTTTGACTGCAGTAATTCTATTATAATTGGATTTTTACTGTATCAATGTTCACTGCTTGAAATTGATAAAAAACTTGCATTAATGAAAATCGAAAATGTCAAAACTTTTATTTCTTCCAGTGCTTACGTTTTTCTCAGACCTTGTAAATAAAAAAATCTGAAATACGGTCAAATATTCAATAAAATGAAAATAATGTTTCGTTTCAATCTTATCCAAATATTGTGATTGAGTTAAATTGTTCTTAGGTTTTCTGTAAATGAGTACGAACTTGATAATATTTAAATATCCTTTGTGTTCGATATCTTCTGACCACAAATTAACAAATAAAGTTCTTCCATAACACTATTACTGCACTACACTCAACGTTTCATAATTAAATATGGTTTGGACAAGTACTTTTTTATAATTAAAATTTGTGTTATCCAGGTGTGGATGTGAATGCATGTACTAATTAAATTTAAAATATAAAAAGAGAACTGTTTGTGATGTGATTTAATTTTTCAGATACTGAGAATATAAAGTTTGTATTTGCGGCTGTAAAAGATACGATACTACAGTCTAACCTCCGTGAGTACAATTTGGTTTAGGAGAAAGATACGATTGTGATACGAGTATGGATCACGTCAAGAATAAACCAAGGACTTCGATTGTGATGTTATCCTGATTTACTGTCGATTAAATTTATTTGTGTCAAAGTGTGCGCTTAGCTTAGTGGCTGCGTTGGAGTAAATCTAGTGCCATTTTACTAGTATGGTGTCCCTCGATGGATTAAAGCCAAAGTGTTTTTTTAACAGTGCGAAAGCATTATGACTATTCATTATTATAAATAGTATTGTTATATATAATATATTAAATTAATGTAGAAATAGAATGTAAGACACTAAACTTTTCCCATATTTGCAAATATTTTGAATACGTGCAGTTCTTAAGAAGGCGTCATAGAAGAATTCATAGATCAAAAGCTTTTATTTGCATGAGTGTCGTCTTTCAGTCAAGTTTATGATTGTGCAATCAGTATTTGACTGTTGACGGCATTACGTATTTCAAGACTGCCAGTGTCTATGAAAAAAATACAATTTACAGCAAGAGGGATGTATTTGGAAAGCGATTAACTGGTCATAAACTGTTAGTGGGCTTTCTTTGCGTATTTTCCGTTAACTTACTATACTAATGGCAAATTTATAAACATATTATAGGAGCTTGGTTTTATGTGGGTAAATGAGCGGATGATTGATGAATGTTTGTGGCAATAGTACATTTGTAAAATCAATCTTTGTCAAATATAGATTTTTTTCTGAAGTCGCAGAGTTTTTATCGAATCCAATCCCCCAATCCATGAGTCTCAGAATATTTTTCAAGAAAATCTTTGTTCTTTAAAGCCAAAGGCAATTGATGCAACTATTCTTAGGTACAGCCCATTCGCACCCCTATTTTTAGTTACCGAAAGCATTATATTGGATTCCATCGGACGAATGGCTAATTTCGTGTTGTCTCGACAATTTATAACTTCATGCAAACGAATTTAAGTATTCCTATGCTACCGGACTGAAGTGAAATTTCACAGGCGTTTTAGGAATATCGTGTGGATGGATATGGTGCTAATTAAAATTTTTCTGATCATTCTCGCCAAGAATTTGATCACGCTATACAAAATTTTGCAAACTCATCAATCTTCATTAAATTTCATAAAATAACATGGTGGTTTATAAATTCACCAAAAATAAACAAATTGTGGACTTCCAAAATAAATTAAGACGAGTGCTGAAGAAGGTGAAGATCTGAAGCTAGTTCAGTAGAATCACGGAGGTAGAAGAGACTCTCTTCTACCTCCGTGAGTAGAATAAATAACTATGTATAACTAAGGGAAAGCGTTAATTCAAGTTGTGAACAAAATTGTTTAATTTTTTTTTCTCGGTAGTTCTCACATGCTGTGGTTTTGACTGTCACACGTAGTTTACGACAAGCGGTGTGCTTTTGTTGGGCTTGATGGATTCCTTAAGACCATTCTCGCGACTGTTGAATAGTAAAAATATCACAAAAACTGTGATTTGTTTTGTTCCATCATGCATTTATTGCATTAAAGCTAAATAGTCAAAAAATGTAATTTTGTCGTGTTTTTGATGTCATCTCCAAAATGATCACTTATCAAAATTAGATGTCGATTTATCGCATGGTAAAAAATATTAAGCTACAGATAATCGTAAGGTGAGAAACTATGTATTAATCTAAAAGTTATTACAAATACATGAGTTGACATAATTTTAAGGTTATTTATAGAACCAACGGGAAATTTTTGTTTGAAAGTACTGGTGGTTCCAAGTTGAAGTAGTTACCTATGTAAATGACGTCTTCGGCAGTGAGGTGAAAGATTAATCTTTCACTTCACTGGACTTGAGGCAGTTTTAAAATTGGCGCGTTCAACCACGTTTGAGTAAAGTCACTAGAAAGATATGAATCTAGTGACTTTACGTTTGAGGCACTTTGAGATTCATCCAATGCCACCAAACTGACAAAACGAAAACTTCTCAAAACAAAATGGTGGTTCGCTAAATGCACAGGGGTGAAAGCAAGATAGGCAAACCAGCAACACGAGTTTGTAGGGGCCACGACGGACGAAGTGAGGCAAGGGGAAATGACGTTGGTGACAGTTTGGTGCAGTTTGGTGATTTCAGTGTGATTTTGGTGGGAAACCGAAAATTCCTTTCACCAACAATGAACTGCTCACGCGTTGTGCATTGTGTTTTGTTTTGTTTTTGATTGTTTACCGCGTTTTCAGGTTAGCGTCAGTGTGGCGTCAGTGAATTTTTGTGCCATGAGTTGAAGTGTTGTGTTTTAGAAGCTTGTGTAAAGATAAGTATAAAATTTCACCATTTTTGTAATACGTTTTTGCAATTAATTAAGTATTTGTTGATCAGATTTTCATTCACTTATTTTCAGGAATTATGGAGGGAAAGAGGAAGAAATACTGCAAATTTCCAGGTTGCAACAATGCATACATCACAGGTGGTGGAAACAAGCACTATTTTCAGTTCCCGAAGGACCCAGAAGTGCATAGAAGATGGAAGGAAATTTGCAGTGTGAAGGAAAGTACAGGTTCTTCAAATTTTGTTATTTGTGAGGATCATTTTCGAAATACGGACTTTGTGAATGAGAACAAACAGAGATTGAAACCAGGCACTGTGCCGTTTGTACAGTGTTCTGATATTGCAGAGAATTTGTTATGCCCATGTTTTAACACTCCGTCAACTTCAAGCACTGTTTGCACTTGTGAAAGTTCTTATACAGAAAGTCTCGGTGAAGTAACATGCAACATTGATATTCAAGATCATGATTATTTTGTTAGAGACTTCGTGGATGTTCCCCAAAAGTTTGCGTTTTTGAATGAAGGGAGCAAGGGAATTTTAGGGAAAATAGGGCTTTCAAAGAAGGATTTAACTCCAACAAAAAATCTCATGTATAAAATTCATCGAAGCACCACTGCAAAATTGTCAAAATTAAAATCTTTGCTAGAAAATGAAAGGGAAAAAGTAAAAACACTTAGTGACTTGTATAAGAATGATAGGTTTGCTTTTCTTGAAAATGAGTTAAATTTTGTCACTAAGGAATTTGTTAATTCACAACTCAGAAATAGTAATAGAACGCCTCATGCTCGCAGATGGTCTGATCAAGATAAAGCTTTTGCATTGTCCATTTATAAAAAGAGTCCACGTTTGTATAGATATTTAGACAATTATTTTCAACTTCCATCAATCCGAACTTTAAAAGCTATTTTATCTAAAATTCCCTTTGAAACCGGCATCAATCCAGCAATTTTGGAACACCTGGCTAATGAAGTTCACAGAATGAAACCTGCAAACCGTGTTTGTTCGTTGCTTTTTGATGAAATCAGTTTGTCAGAGGGATTACATTACCAGGAGTCTTTACAAAAAATTTGTGGTTTTGAAGATTTGGGTTCATTGGGGAGATCACAACAGCATGCTAATCATGCTCTTGTTTTCATGGTCAGGGGTTTGCGCAAACAATGGAAACAAATTGTTGCATATTATTTTACGGCAAGCACTATTCCAACAGACAAGTTGATGGTCATTTTAAAAGAAATAATAGGTCAACTTCAGGCTGTCGGCCTGAATGTTGTGGCGACTGTTTGTGATCAAGGTTCAACTAACCAGTCTGCTTTGACGAAGTTATGTTCTGAACCCAATGAGAAACAAGGCCCCTTTTATTTTTTTGTTAATGAACAGCCTGTTGTCACCATTTTCGATGTTCCTCATTTATTGAAGTGCACTCGTAATGCGTTGTTAAAGTGTAAGCTAGAATTTGAACCAAACAAATTTGCCTTTTTTAGACATATTGAGGAAGTTTTCAACATTGACCAAAGGAAGTCTTTCAAGGCTCTCCCAAAATTGAGGGTCGAGCATTTTAATTTTAAGGATTCATACGTCAAAATGAAAGTCAAAGTGGCGGCAGCTCAGTTGAGTGCATCTGTAGCATCTGCTATAGAAACGTACTCGGTTTTTACTGAGTTGTTACCTTCCGAGGCTATTCATACGGCTGAATTCGTAAAATTAATTGACGACTTGTTTGATTCGTTGAACAGCTCTCAACCTCGAGCCAGTCACACCAAGCCTTTTAAAGGTGCTCTGAGAGAGAGTGTTCCTCATTGGGATCTTTGGTCAAAGTTGTTAACTGCGATGGACCACTGGAAGCTAACTGATCTGTCGTCTGGTGCCGATTGGACTAATCGTTACTCGTTTATTCGAGGTTGGCGAACTACGATTCGTTCAGTTATGTATCTGTGGCATCGTCTCAAAAACATTCCCGGTTTTGATTATTTAAATCTCCGTAGTTTAAACCAAGATCCTGTAGAGAATTTATTTTCCAGCGTTCGCCAACACGGAGTGTTTAACACCAACCCAACCTGTAAACAGTTCACTGCCGCCCTGAAAACTGTTGTGGTCAACAAGCTTGTTGCCCCAACAACAGAAGGGAATTGTGAAGATGATGGTTGCACGCCGTTGGAAAATCTCCGAAACCTGCTGCAATATGCAGAGAAGACTGAAACTGCGGAAGTGGAAGAGGTAACTGAATTTGAGGAAGAAGAGGTCAGTGGCACATCAAATTTGGACGCATCTATTTGTTTTGAAAACCTTGAAAAGCTGTCGGACGAAGACAGTCAAGGATTAGCCTATGTTTCAGGCTATATTTTAAAACAGATCGATGTATCCAATTGCGATGCTTGCCAGAGTGCGTTGACTACCACGGAGATGTTACCATCTCATTTGTTAACGTACTTCAAAGACCGTGGTGATGATGACTTGAGACTGACGTATGCAAGTGAGAATGTAATGTTGTTTGTTCGAAACATACATGACAATTTGTACACATTTTTGGACAAGAATGCTCATCAAACAAATTTGGAGAGTCGTTTCAAATCTGAGTACAAGTTAACATGTGGTCTTGGGCAAACTGTTTGTGAGAGACATGATTGTTTTGGTATGATTCTGGACAAGTGTACGAGGTTTTTGATTTACAAGTATGTTAGAGATAGAAAGAAAAGGAAAGGCTTGAGTGAAGGTCATCACACCAAAATGAAAAGATTTAAGAAAACTGCTTAAAGTATTTTTAAATTTTTTCATTACCTTACACCCCAATTTTGACTGAAATACTGGCTGTGACTTAACTTTCGGCTGCGACATTAAACCAAATATTGACTGTTAGAAAATTTGTTCATTTTATTTTACTGTTTGTGTTTTGTTTTTGTTATATTGTATATTAAGAGAATAACTTGTTTTGTTTTTTAATATTTTTATTTTTTGTTATACTTGTTTATGCATGCCAAAGAATTATTTTGTTTGAAATATTTTTATCGTTTTGTGCTTGATTAATTTTATTGAAAATATATTTATTTAGGTCATTATGTATTGTAATATATTATGGAATTAATAAATACATTTTTTTTTCAGCATATCTGGGTTTTATTGAAAAATGAGTGAAATTAGAATTAAATTTAATAAACAAAAACATGGTACTGACTTTTAAACTACGCGCTTGCCCGTTAGTTGGGCCACTACGACACCAGGTGGCTCTACTTTTTGTGTTTCTTGAAATTTGTAGGGACTTTGCATTTCTATTAGTGAGTGTTCTGTGGCTAAATGGCTAACGAAACGACAAGAGTGTTGTATGACTAATGACGTCATGGCATTAAATGAATTCGTGCGTTGAAAACAGCATTATTTTTGCGATTAGTGGTTTTGTAACATTATTACAAACAGGTGTGTTATAAAATTATAATTATTTGATTATTACATTGGACGCATCAATAAACTAGATAATTTTTTAAGAACACGCAATAAGCGTTCAGTTGGAAGTGCTACTTGTAGTATAAAATTTTTGGGAGTTTGCAAAAAATTATCGACAGTCAAACAAACGCCTTATTTGATGGTTTGCATGTTAAAAATTCTACGACTCTAGTGCGTTCATTCTTACTGTTTTCAACAAAATGGAGTTATCAAGGTAAATCTAACCTCAGCTGGGTCATACACATTTAATATAAAATTAAACTTTTTTAGTATCTTACCAGCCCCTATACAACCTGTGTGGGATCGGGATGATGACAGGAGACAACAGAATTCTGCAAATCAACGTTCAACGGCAGTTGTGACAGCACAAAGCATCGCTCCTCCATATGGACAACGAAGGGGTTGGGTGCCCAGAGTGCACACTGATTATGGAGGTAATGAATAGGGCACCCACATTTACTGAAGCTTTTGAGTAATTACGTGTTCTGTTGTTGTAGATGGTGGAGCTTTTCCGGAAATCCACGTTGCTCAGTATCCGCTGGAAATGGGTCGAAAAGGCAAAGAGTCCACATCCAATGCTTTAGCAGTACAATTAGATGCTGAAGGCAAAGTAAAATATGACATCATTGCTAGACAAGGGCATGGAAAAGATAAAATCGTGTATTCAAAATTATCAGACTTGCTACCTGTGGAAGTAACAAGTGAAAAAGATCCCAGTTTAGAAAAACCTAATCAAGATGAAATTGACGATATCACAGAGAGAACCAGAGCTGCATTACAAAAATTGACGAATTCAAAAATTGCCGCTGCCATGCCTGTGCGATGTGCCGAAAAACAAGTAATACATGCATTTGTCATATTAAAGAAAATTATTGAGTAAATTTCAGGGACCAGCAGAGTTCATCCGCTATACTCCATCTCAACAAGGTGCCGCCTTCAATTCGGGCGCAAAACAACGCGTTATTAGATTAGTGGAAGCCCAAGTTGACCCAATGGAACCACCACGATTCAAAATAAACAAAAAAATACCAAGGGGGCCTCCTTCTCCTCCAGCTCCAGTACTACACAGTCCCACACGTCGTGTCACCGTCAAAGAACAAAAAGAATGGAAGATCCCACCCTGTATCTCTAACTGGAAGAACGCAAAAGGGTACACTGTGCCATTGGACAAACGATTAGCTGCCGATGGTCGAGGTTTGCAGCAACTCCACATCAACGAAAACTTCGCCAAGCTGGCAGAAGCTTTGTATATAGCGGATCGTAAGGCAAGAGAAGCTGTAGAAACCCGTGCTCAGCTCGAGAAGAAATTAGCTCAGAAAGAGAAAGAACAGAAAGAGGAGCATTTGAGGCAACTCGCACAGAAAGCCCGCGATGAACGAGCTGGTATTAAAGTGGGAATGTCTGGAGCAGATGCGAAAATAACGGACGAAGAAGAGCGAGAAAGGGAGATGTTGCGGCAAGATAGGCATAAGGAGAGAGCGAGAGAAAGGAACTTAGCAAGAGCTGCGCCTGATAAGCGTTCTAAATTGAAGAGAGAACGCGAGAGAGATATTTCGGAGCAGATCGCGCTCGGGATGCCCGCACGAGGAGTGTCTTCAAATGAAGTGCAATTCGATCAGAGATTGTTTGGGCAAGCTCAGGGCTTAGGACACGGATACGCGGATGATGAAGCTTATAATGTCTATGATAAACCATGGAGAGAAGGGGGTTCGATGGCGAATCATTTGTACAGACCTAGTAAAAACGTCGACAAGGAAGTATACGGAGAAGATCTAGAGAAGATCGTTAAAACTAACAGGTGAAGAGAGATGTGTAGTGTGTTGATTTGAATGTCATATTGCTTTGGTTTTGTTGCAGATTTGTTCCTGACAAGGAATTCAGTGGTACCGATCGTTCTGGCGGGGCTCGGTCCGGCCCTGTGCAGTTTGAAAAAGAAGAAGATCCATTTGGTCTTGATCAATTTTTGAGTCAAGCTAAACGTGCGAGTAAGCGCAAAGAACCAGACAGGAGAGATGACCGTGACAAAAGGAAGAGAAGGGATTAGAAGAAAAAAATACTGCAAGCTGTTTTTTTCTTATTATAAAACTGATTTATAAAGTAAATATAGTATACTGACATAATTAAAATTCATAATTGATTTTCTAAATTTTATCTCGGGGTACCGTTTGCACCTGGATGCCAATACACATAGTTATTTATTGAGCGACAGCGGCGTTGGCTGCGATGCTTGGGCTGTTGATTACTTCGCCTAAACTTTCCAAAAGTTCTTTCCTGTAGTCATCAAAATCTCCATCTAGTTCGTTTATAGTCTGATCTTCTATGACGTATAAGGCGCATTCAGTTTCTCTATAATAAATGAAATTTTATTAAAATTAAACTGGTAAATTGTCACGGACGTCGTATCTAGTCTATTCTACTCTACTGAGGTTTCTATATAGAAAATTATACGATTTTTTTTTTCTTTTTGGTATCAAAAACAACAAAAAAGTCTTGCTACATAAAAACTGCTGCTGAAATTGAAATAATATTAACCATATTGCAATATCTCTAAATTACTTTGATAGGCTTGCTAATGCTGAAAATAATAGCTACCTTATAAGGCGTTCGTCGTGACTCACTATAATAACACCACCACTATATTCGTTGATAGCTTCAGCTAATGCATCAATTGATTCTATGTCCAAATTATTTGTCGGTTCGTCCTAAAATTGAAAATATAATTGATGTGTATCTGCAAAAACGCTTTCCAATTTGTACATAAATAACGACGAACATCTCAAAGAACTTTTTTTTTACATTCATATTACATTTACTGTTAACAATTCTTAACAACCAATTCCATTTTATACAACTTACCAGTATAAGTACATCAGGGGCGTTAAGGCACAGTTCAGCTAAAGCAACGCGAGCTTTTTGACCTCCAGATAAATCCTTCATTTTAATAGTATGGGCATGACTAGCAAGCCCAAAAGTGCCCAACTGCTTTCGGGCTTTTTCATATGGAAGATCAAATAATCTCATTAAATATTCGGCTGGACTTTCTTCAGCAGTTAAATGTTCTCCTGAATGCTGATCAAATCTACCAATTCTCTAAAAAAAAAATAATAAAAAAATGAATATATTCACTGACAGATTACGATTATTGTATTACAAGTCTATGATTTTTCCTAACTTCTCCTCTTTGTGGTTGCAAATCACTAGTTAATAATTTCAAGAATGTTGATTTTCCTACTCCATTAGGACCCACAATTGCAACTCTACTACTCATATCAATGCCAAAATCGGTGTCAACAAACAGCGGTTTCTGACCCTCATAGGAAAAAGTAACATCTTAAAATACTCAGCTGAGATACAAGGGAAACATGATTATTCCAACTTACTGTGTAGACCTAGGATAGGAGGTTGCAAAGGTGGCGGTTCTGGAAATGAAAATTTTACAAAATACTCTTTAGGTTTCTGAAGAAGTTCAGTGGGAGCAGTTTCATCTTCTTGTTTTTGTATTTTTGACCTATTTTTTTCTTGTTTTCTCGTCAAGGCTTCCTTTTGTTTCTTCTCCTATAGGGAGAATAAATAAATACCAATATATCTATGACCTGTAAAATTATTAACTTACAGCTTGTTTTTTTGAAGAACCATGTGCTTTTAACTCTTTCAAACGTTTTTCCTGCTTTTCATATTCTTTTATCATTTCTTTCCGTTTCTGATGATACATTTTCTTAAACATTGAATAGTTTCCTTTGTAATAAAACAACTTTTGATTATCTAAGTGAATGATTTCATTGCAAACGTTATCAAGGAAAGACTGGTCATGGGAAACTATTAGCAACGTTTTTTTCCATACTTGTAAGTAACTTAAAATAAAAAGTGTTTTTCTTTTTTGAATACACTGTGCACCTTGGTTTCACTTACTTATCTAACCAAATGACTGCATTTAGATCTAAATGATTTGTAGGTTCATCAAGAAGTAGTAAAGTGGGCTCCATATAAAGGGCTCTGGCTAAGGAAACTCTCATTCGCCAGCCACCTGAGAAATTCTTAGTTGCTCTATCCTGTTATGTAGGCACACAAAATAAACTCAAAGAAGACATATGTAACACAAAATCTTACTTGCATTTCTTTTGTAAATCCAAGACCAGCTAAAATTCGCCTAGCCCTTGGTTCAGCTGAATCTGCTCCAATAGCTTTCAATTCAGCGTATATCTCATTTAGTCGGTCTTGAACTGACAAATCGCCAGCATTGAACGTTTCTTCCAACTTTTTGCATTCATCTAACAACTCAGTTCGTTTAACATCAGCTTTTAATACAGAATCAACTGCTGAAAAGTCATCCGCGACGACTTCTTGTTCACAATATAAAATATCAATATTTGGGGGTATCGCAAACGCACGTTGAGCAATATGGCGTAATAGTGTAGTTTTCCCATGTCTGAAATACAGTTTCACTAAATTGTTTGGCAACATAAAAAAATACAGACCCATTAGGACCAACAAGACCATAGTGACGTCCTTGCGCGATTAATAAATTGGCGTTAACGAATAAATCATTTCCTTTGGCAGAAATACCAAAATTCTCTATTTTAATGTCTACAGCATTTTCTAAGTGTGCTAACTGACCGGCAGATTTTTGGGACTGTGAAACGGTAAAATTACTATCTAAATCTGAATGCCCTTGACCTCCTTTCTTTAACAAAGTCTCCATCTGTTTTTCATATTCTTGTTGTTTTTTTAATTTTTTTTTCTCTTTGTGTGTGAGCTTCTTTTCTTCAGGTTCTTTCTTCACCTCATCTTCACTTGCTTTGACATCTGACAACTGATCTGTAATTTCATCTATATCTTCAGCGGCTACTGGAGGTTTTTTATTTTCAACATGGTTTATATCATCTTTACTTTCGTCATCACTTTCTTGAGGTATTTCCTCTTGGTCTACATCTTCATCATTAAATTCTTGTTTCTTTTTGTTCTTGGCGTTCTTTTTACTTTTTTTCACTGGCTGCACTTCTTCTTCAACATCAGATATATCCAGTTCTACATAAATAAAGTTTAAAAGATTGGACAACTCCCTTAAATGTACAAACCCTTTTTCCCCGTTTTCTTCTTTGACTCAGGTTCGCTTTTAATTTCGGGTTTACTGTCTTCATCTTCACTACCTGAACTCTCTTGATCTTTTTTCTTAGATTCTAGTAAAATTGTGATGGAATTTGAAAGGATTTTTGACATATGTTACATTACTTACTCTTTTTTGCACTTTTCTTTGCCGCTGGTTGTATTTCTTCATTCACATTACCAATCAAAGAGGCAATCTTCGTATCATCATCGTCTTCATTATTCCAATCGTCTTTTTTCCCTTTTTTGCCCTTCTTGGTAGATTTACTTTTACTTGATTTTGAGGTTATGTCATTCTTTTCGGCATTTACTCTTGAAATCGCTACTTCTTCTTCGTCGTTGTCATCTTCTAAATTAAAATTTTTCTTGTTTGCACGTCTTTTCGACATTTTACGTAAACTAGGATAAATGTATTTTACAAACGAATGTACAATCTATCCACGTGTATGTGACATAAATTTCCTAAACTGTCAACTGTCAACTTGAACAGGAGTGACAGTATTGAGGGGCGGCAGGTGTCGTCCGTTTCTGAGTTTACAGACGGCACGTTTATCTACCGCAAGGTAGCAAGAAGATACAAAATTTAAATTTCTTTGACTCCTGAATTTTCCAAATGGATTTGATCAAATATTATAAACTTGAATAAGACGTAAAATTAGAGTTGGTTAAAAAATAAGTTTTGAAAACCTGTTCATAAAATATCAACACTTTTTCGACGCTATTGCAACGTTGGTTGCGTAGCTCACATATGAAAAAATATAATGCAGTCGGGATAGAGTATTATATGTACTTATTACGTTCGACAAAGATAAATAAGTGGATAATTACATCATGTTAACGAATTTACACTCTTATTTATGTATGGGGGTATATAGATGTCATTTCTCTGTCATTGTGAGAAGTTTGAATTAGTCTATGCTTTATAGTCAATGTTTGAAGTTTAAAAGATTTGTTTCGCATTCAGCGTCAGCATGTTCGCAGTGTCAAAAATTACAAAACTACAAAAAAGTCACAATGTTAAAAGAAGTTTTATACTTTGTCACAGTGAAATGACATTGACGTTTAAGTTTTGATAGCCGCGGGAGTATTTTAATATATGTATGACGAATAAACAGGAAAAAGAACAGTACCTACTATGTAAAAACAAATATTTATTCTCGTTGTACAAAAATTTTTTTGTTGCATGACCATTCTAACTCCACCTGTGTGACCAAATGAAAATGACAGAATGAATTCTGTCTTTTCCTATACATTTAATTATACCAACGTTAAATCTATATACAATAAGTAAATTGTTTTGTTTTCTCTTCTCCGTGAGTATAGTTTTGTTTAAAAATGTTGTTATTGCCCTAAAAATCATAAATCGTAGAATTCCAAATAACAAAAATACAACGTTTTTACAAATGTTTCATTTACAAAATGTTTACTTTTAACCACCTACTATTTTTATTACGGTTGCTTTTTATTTTTTTTTACGTTTAACAAGTGTAAAATAAGAAAATTCAGGTTTTGTTTCTGCCCTTATCCATGGATTAGTTGTCGGGTTATAAATAATTCAGTAACTTTTTGTAGGATAACTTTAAAATTTATATTTAATCCCTTCCAAAAATGCATGACGTCATCTCGAAACATATCGTGAACAAATCTAATCTGAAAAATTCAAGGCAATATGTTTTAACTGCACGGACGTGAGGTCACACAAGTTAGGATTTTCAACAAGTACTTTTTTTTAATTTGTTTTAAAATTGTTAAAAAAAGTAACTGTTTACATGAGTAAGCGATGCCGGTTATCCCGACTGGATAAGTTGTAAACATAAAAGCGTAAGTGTTGATAAGATTATGTTGTCTACGTAACATGTGTGGTATAGATATCATCACTGTCGGTATATTTGTACTCAAAACAGTATTGTTTATATTGCGGCGACGCCATTGGTCGCAACGGCGCGTAATACACATTTTTACATTTTTGACTTCATTGTGTTCGTTACACGTAGAGAGAAGTAATATTTTTGAAGGAAGCCTAAAATACGCAAAAATGTCACTTCTTATGTAGATATACATATAACGTTCAAAACAAACATCCGCAAATAAAACAAGTGTGTAATCACATAATCATTTATTTTATCTTGGATATAAAATTTCTCACCATAAATAAAGTAAATTATATATTACATAAATAATTATTTACAATTTTTAAACAAAGTTCGCTATACAAAAATTTACATCCGTAAAAAATACAGTACATACATTCTCTTTAAACATTTTTAAACAAGAAACTAAGTATAACCTGTTTCGAGTCATGGCATAAATTAATTAAGGAACACTTGTAGGTCTTCTTCCCTAGTCTCTTCTTACCTAAGTCACTGGCCAAAAACTTAAACCTATATTTTTTACATATCACTCGTATAAATGCGAAGGTATGAAAAAGTCCGCAGTAATATACAACATCTTCGCGTACCAAAAGATCCCAGTCGTCGGCTTTGCCACCGCCCTCGTCTCATTCCCCGTCCAGCCCCCCAAAGGTCGGCTTACCGCAGTCCACAACCGCCCCAGCCCTTCGTGGACGTTGTGCGCCAGCCTAATAGGCGAAAACGCCCAATGGGCTAACCACTGACTATCAATGGTAGCATAACACGACGCTGCCACCCCGTCCACTATTACGGTGCCGGCGGCGGTCAAGGGGGCGTACACCCCCGTCCTCCACACGCCTTCTACACGCACAATTTTCTCCTTTATGAGTTCTTTTGAGTCACTCACGAGCAAACTGTCACCAACTCGCAATTTTTCTGCGTATTTGGCTGTCCAATCGTCGAGAAGGACGAGGTGGGAGGGGGTGATAGTAAGGGTGCGACCGGAAGAGAGAGTGATATAGAGGAATTCGCGTTTTTGCTGGGGGTCGTAATCGAGAAAGAGTAGCACCTCGCTGAAGACGAGTTGGTTGGTGGAGGAGTCCAACGCTTGAATGAACTCCCCAATCTGGAGGTCGGACAGACGGCGGCGACCTGTGGCGGTGAGGACAGTACTATCGCCGGAGAAGCAGCCGCCGTACTTGGCTGCTTGAGAAGATTCTGGAAAAAAAAGTCGTTTAGAAGAAATCTTCATCTAGTGCCTGCATAGAAGCACAAAAGAAACTAAGAGCAACAATTTATAACAGACTAATAAAAAAAAACAACATTTATTTATGAGCATTCTTCATTTTCGCGGGTTAATCCAAAGTAAAATTCAAAATCAGGGCTACGAAGTCTTTTTGAATTCTTCCTGTAATTGTTTTAGAAAATTAATATAAGTATACCTACTATAAACTAACAGTCTCTTGTTTCTTTTTTTGATGTAATGTAATTTTTAATTTGGTTGGGGACTTTCTCTAGGTGACGATTTTGTAGTGGCAGCACATAAGTCGCAGTCTCCCGCGAAAAGCCAAAACTATCACACGAGCCGCGAATTATGTCCATAAAACCAATTTAGAAGTGCGTACAAACCACTTAAAACTGATAAATAGGTCGTCCTGTGAGAACAGAAATTCGGGAAGGATAAATAATTTGTGAATCTTGATTTTACGATGTTGGGACCGTAAGAGTGCTGTGTTGGTTGCGTCATCGAACGACTTTAAACTTAAAACGACATCACAGTTACATCGAATTCCCTGACTTCCCTAATGAAAAACGTCTTCGTTTCTGGTGAGCGTTTAACCAAATTTCTTTTTTGAATGTTGCGAAAATTTCGTCAATATAAGGCAAATAGGTCACGTGCATGACGTCATCATGTGTGTCAAAGTTGTAGGTATGATGGCTAGGAGGTGATCAAACTTACTTGTTCGTTGCTGTAGCAAAAAATATGATGTCATCGATGACGTAATAAAATTATTTTCAACTGCACAGATTGTTCTGTAGAGTACATACTTTTACATATTTGGCTTAGGTTACAATATACAGTGTTTATAGAGTATTCTAAAATATTATAATTTTCTAATATTTTATATAATTTAGTTTTTTCAAATAGAACACCTGTATATTAGTAGATACGGCATCTTACCGCGGCGTTTTTATTCTTTTTATTTTTTTGTGAAGTATTCCAGAATTTGTTTGACAATGGTAAATGGATAATTAAAATTTATCTGTCATCCCCTCGAAAACAAGATCACGTCATCTCAAAATTTTTGTATAAAAATCCTATGTAAGTTATATGTATGTTTACACTTGTGGTTTTTTAGAATTGCTTATACAATTTATTTCACGTTATAAACGAAAAGCTTCAACTACAATTTAACAACAAAGAAAAAAATGATTTTGACATATCTAACTAAAACCACTTTTCAGTTTGCACTTTTGTTAATTTTTAGGAAAAAAATGTTTAACGCGTCAAATTTCGACAATGTATATTCAGAAAACTCTAAATGTTTAATATCGGAATCGACGACGACACCACAGAAACTACAAATTCTTTAGCAGTTCGCAAAGTGCTCCTTATCCGTTGATAAATTCCTGCACAAAATGTATGTCACTCTCCGCTTGTCCCAAAACTAATGGCCCCATTTCGGGCAAAATCCGAACCACGCACACAATTCCCATAAAAGCGCGCGACATAAAATCGACAACATCGACTGTGGTGGTTTATCGTCTGAAGGAATAGATAACATGAACTACTAAAGTTAATTTGGGGCTATTAAACTAGCAGCAAATGTCAAAGGCGATGCTATCTGAAATGTATCGCTTTCAAGTGGCCGTCGCCGAGGTTCTGGCGTTCAAAATAACAAATGACCAGATCGTTGGGATTTGATGATAATGCGCTGCAAGTTGGTAGGATTGGGTGCCGTTTCGAAATTAAATATTCTGGTAAAGATAAACCTTATTTATAACTAAACCGGTTCCGCCGGAGATGCGGGATTTCGTTAGCCCGAAATATCGCACACCGATGAAAATTTCACAAAAACCATGTACTAAATTAATTTTTTTGTTAAAACTAGGGCAGAGAAAACGAGATCTGGTCGGGTGCGACACTGTGGTTACGAGAATGTCAAACTGTAGTGGCGGATTTGATTATTATTAACGGTTAATAATAATTAGATTCAGTTATCAAAGTGAGGTGATAAAAAGACACGATGGTGTCTGGTACCTACTCCTCAAGTTTTTTTGTGAACGCATGTAAACTTGGCTTTGTAGAATTTAATGGTATGCGTTTGTAGCGACCTGAACAATCTTATTACTTATTTTCGTGTATTTTGTTCCATTTTACTTCCCGTGCGTAAGCGAAGGAAGTATTGTAATATACATAGAGTTCATCGGACGACTGGCCACTTTCATGCTTTTTCGACATTCCATCGCCCCTAGAGTACGAAAAAAGTGATCTCCCGTTTCTGTCTGTATCAATTTTTGTTAAATCGCAGAAGCTCCGAACTATTGTTGTCAAATTTTATAGATATATGTATGTTAGGAATATGGTGTAGATGGTAAAACGGCTTTAACTACAATTTTTTTAATCATCCCCACCAACGATGTAATGATGTCATCTCCAAAATCTACAATAGTAAATGTTATTTAAATTATAGTAAGTATGTATTTGTGGTTTATGAGTCCGTGTTGAGTTTTACCCTAGGTATCCAGATTTTTGGAAAAAAAATCAAATACTCTGAAATCTTCTGAACTTTTTTAAAGTTATCGTAAGCAGGGTAAATGGTTAATAAAAATTTATTCCGTCCCAAAAGATTGAAAATTTTCCCTAATAAATCTAACCTTTTGACCTGAGTTTATATTTGTGGTTTATCAGTGCAGTTATAGTTTTTAGAATCACTTATCCAGGTGTCTCAAAAAAAATCCGAAAATGTGAGTATACAGTATTAGCACTACGCTACACCTATTCGAATTGGCATACGTGTCCCTGCTAAAATGTTGATAACGTCATTACAAAATTTTGTTATGGAAAAGCTTACTTGAAACATGCGCATAACATGCTTTTTTGCCTGTATTTTGATAGTCCACACGTATCTTTATATTAACTTGTAAATTGGGGTTTTTACAAAAAAAATATTCTCCAAGGACCAATTTTGTATATTAACACGTTTAATTGCACGTGTAATGTAAAAATATTCTACACTTCGACTTCTGGTGATTTACCACATAGGTACTTAAAAAAAAAAAACAGCAAACATCAATTTAACAGCTCACAGAATTAATATTTGCGAATTTTTGTACTTGTAATGAGCCAAGTTCTCAGAAGAAGACCACAAATTTGTCAATATTGTGCAAGTGCAACGTCAAACTTAGTAAATTTGCTTATTCTAATAAGCGTTATGATGATCGTAACGTGCTAACAACTATTTTCGGTACATCGCAACTTCCCACAATTCATACCTGCACAAGTGCCAAAAAGCTTAAACTCAAAAACCAATTATGGGCTCTTTTCAATCCCTTGTAATCGCATTACACAGGTTGAAACAAGCCTCACCGAGAGACTTAACTTTTGCCTTGTCAATCTTCGCATGATAGGTGGGATTAGCAGTATTGGTTTTGCGGTATTTTCCGTTTCCTGAAACTTTATCCTGTGTTTGTTAAATGGTTTAAGTCGAATCAGTCAGGTGTACAAAATTCTGTTATTCGACTCTCTCAGAGATTATGATTTCTGAAAAGTTGTCAAGATAAATGTTTCTATACGTGCAAAAGATTGTTGTTGTGCGTCTTAAGATCGTCCCACCGTCTGAGTACTGACGGGCGAAGTTTATACCGGATTATTTGGTGACACTAGAAGATTAGTCATACCATTATGCGACTACCTGATATCATTACGCCCATCTAATTAGATACGTGTTGGGTCAACGAAGTTGACCTTGTCTAACCGCAACTCGAACTTTTATCTACTTTTTAACGCATCCGGATTGTATTTCAAGATGATGGTAATTTTTCTAATGAGCAGTCATCGATTATTCCCGGCGTGAGACATTTGGTGCAATACTAAATTCTTTTAAATAACATTTCCTTGTGTAAGTAAAAATTTAATCAAAATAAATAAATAACAAATAGGCAATAATTAAAAAAGGAATTATGACGTTTACTCAATTTAGAACCGAGATAGTATAGTTGGTTTTTGGGGAAGGCGGCACAGTTGTATGTATTATTAATACTTATACCGCAGCTCGCTCCAAGAGTATAAGTGTCTGTGCAATATGCATTTAATTTTGTTTTGTGACAGGGACAATTGCCGTTATAGAACTTTGTCACACTTTATTTCCCACTTAACCTTTCATACCAAATAAAACAAATCGAAGGACGATTTCGTCACAGTCTCATCAAAGCATGAAAATCCTCGCCCTTGACTTTGACGAGCCCAACTTATTTATTATATGACAAATAAGTAAAAAACCCATCCGGGAGCCAACCGATAATTAAATTGACGCCAATAAGTGTGATTATCCCTTATCGTAAATTCATGCATCTGTAACAATAATTAAATCGATATGAAATTATACGAATGCAAGCTGGTTGCCAACGCGGACAAGAATGCGCCATATTTCAGCGAGCGCCTTAGGGCCCCGGCTTGTAAAAACTGTTGACAATCGTCTTATAAATATCAAAGATAAGATCAGCCGTGTTCGTAGTTTTTTCGATTTTCTTCGATGCATGTACCGACTCGGTAATTATTCTGTTATACAACCGTGGCTGACTTCATCATTTCCAATTTTCTAAAGGTTAGGTTTCTCTTCCATCGTAAAAAAAAACGGAGATGATCGTAAATCATTGATTATGACAACGACGACTGCTTAAAAGAGTGTTATATAAGAGGATTTAGCATTCTTGCAAGGGTTAAGACGTTGACGGAGTATTGCTTGGGAGATTTTCGAGAAGCATCTTATTTGTTGTACGTTGTACAAATGAAGAATTGCTATGATGCTTTTGTAGCCATTCTCACGCATAGTTGCCAGTTGGCTAAAAATACAGCTATAATTGCGCCTTTTTCGTTTTAAATTATATGTAGTATTTTTTTAATACACCATTGTATTTGCCTAAAATCCTCTCTTAAATCTACTCCACAACACAGAAAAGCAATAACTGGACTTTTTTAAAATGGAGAAAATTGCAATCGTAGTGTGATTCAGTTCTCCTTTTTGGAAATTAAAACTGAGAAATAAATCCATGACAGAATTTTTTGGACTATTCATATTCTACTTATGCAACCATTTGTCTTTGGGTTAACGAGTTCAAGCGCGGGAAATATCCGTTGAAGACGTACCACGTTCTGAAGGTCCAAAAACTGTCGTCATACCAGAAATCATTGACAAAATTCATGATAGGGTTTTGACCGATAGACGTATAACCTCCGACGCAACAAGACGTGTTACAACTTTGAAGCCTTGCTCTGTCTGTGGCACTATATAGCTCCCAAAGGAATGAACCGATTTTAATGTTTTTTTTTTTTTTTTGTTTGATAGCTGGTTTAATCGGGATGGTTCTTATTTATGTTTGAGTTCAATGGCTTCAGCTATTTCCAAATCATCAGGTCATAGCACAGTTAGTGTAGTAATCAGCTCAATCGTCGACCGTCGCAACGATCTTAACCAATTTCAGACTTTTTAAGGATTATTTTTTTTGTGCCGGGGGTTTTTAACCCTTTGGTGGTGTTAACACGTGTTATGAAATTATTGAGTCTATTATTAGTTTGTTTATATCGTAGATTTCGATCCGATCGATTTTCGAGACGATCGAAGTTGTCAAACCCATTTTAATCTACGAGCGTTTATATCTCGGAAAACAGTCCGTTCGATCCACTGATTTGTAGTTTGAAATTGGATTGAGTTTGACGTTTGGAGAAAGATAATAGTGTAACCAGTGATGGTGTAACACTATTTCTTTTTATGTGTGAAGTTGTCAACATAAATAGTAAACCTATAAAAGTTCAAGTCCGTTTACATAGCTTCTTCAAGCATTTGAATCCGTTTTAGATCCGATCGGTTCGATTCAATCCGACTAGTTTGTCAGATCGAATTTTGATAGTGAACCCACTTCAACATTCGATCTGCAGCGTTTATACCATTAGTTTCAATCGGATCGGACTGAGTCGATCGGCTCGAAATCCACGATATAAACTAAGTATATATCATGATTTTTCATTTCAGTCTTCTTCTGTTCATAAGTACTAAGTAAGTATACCTATGTTGCCAACTGTAACAAGTGGATACTTGATGCAAAATATGTGAGGCTTAAGCTTCACCTAAGATTAATTTTTGTATAAATGACGTTCGTTAAAAGACAAGCAGTCAGTTTAGTGTATGAACTTAAGCTTTGCATTTGATAATTTGACAGGTATATTGATTTGAGATTTTTTTCGCATAATTATTATCAGTTAAATATGCATTTAATATTTAACAAGTTCTTTACAGATCTTATTACCTGATTTCACGGAGCAATGTATGTGAGACCTACTTTCGTAGTAGACCCAATCGAAGCCCGCTTCCACAGCCAGTCTAGCCAACATTCCGTATTTCGAACGGTCTCGATCGTTGGTCGTGATATCCACAGCTCGCCCTTCGTAGTGAAGGGAGTCAGATGAGTGGAAACGCTCTTCGTCCCATCCTTCGGTCACGAAGAGGCGAACTCCAGGCCATTGATTCATCACAGATATTGCCAATGTGTTCAGCTTTTCTTTACATCTCTAAAAAAAAAAAACACTTCTTTCAGCAAATCTTAATTAATCGTTGCGGACAATCTTTTGTAATAATAGTAACAAGAATAATGAGCTTTTTTTTTGATCACTAGGTGATTTTCTTAAAATTCCATAATTTTAGTAGACAATACAGAAAGAAAGTTAGTGTTGATTTAAAAAAACCTGATGGGATCAGTTGTTTTAAAATAAAATGAATATAATGAAACAAACACAAATTCGTTTTTATTACATCTTTTTTATTTTATCGAATTGTTCTACAAAACGATACCACACCATAATAATAGATCTTTCTTTTGAACGTAATTATAATTGTTTTACTTTTTGTGCAATAACCAGATATGTTTTTAAGCGCTCTTCACACTCGTTATATCAAATTTTTAATTTTTGTGAGCTTCTTCTTTAGTTTTCTTGTAGTTTTTATGAAAAAATTAAGCCAAGCATTAAAACAATACATCAGCAAACGGCACCAAATAAACAAAAGGCCAGTGTCCACTATTCCCTGAAGCCCGAGCCTTTTACGCTTTGCATTGTGTCCCTTTGCGGGTGCTTGTTTAGTAGTGTTAACAAGTTATGCCGTGTTAGCAACGTCCCAGTCGAGCAATGTTTGACATTCGACTATAACGAATTCTATTCTTCGATTTCTTTGTCGTTGGATGGAACCGATGTCCCGCTGCACCACTCCTCCCATGTTTGACCAAGACCAACAAAATCGATTTCACGTGCGTCACTCACCATTCAAATGTGTACATATATTTTTTTCAACAAACATCAAAATATTTTCACCGTTTCGGAAAAAAGAACTACCTGGGCCGCATGCACGCTGTGGGGTGACTATACAAGTGCAGTACGAAAGAGCCAGTGTATCAAGACGCCCATTTTGACTTAATTTTTGCTTTTACGCCAATTAGATCATCATGCGATCGACATTCACTTTTCATTTATGCCATTCATTAGTTAGTTTTAGAGTTAGCCGTCGCTAAACGATTGAAAATTCCAACATAAATAGAGTTACGAGTTGCCGATTGCAAAATGCACAAGTGCATAAAACGCTCACAATAAACAACTTCATTACAAACTACCTATGAATAATTAATACAAATTTACAATACATTAGCATATCTATTAATAGATGTAAACATCTATTTTACTCTTTTACTGTTATTTCATTATTTACTACTACAGAATGATAATGTGCGATATAAATCTAAACGTCATAAAATTGCTTGTCTTGTTTTACAAATCGGTTAAATATGCAGCAGACAAAGACTTGTGAATGAACCGCTTCGGTTGTAAATTATTATTGAATATATCGAACCCACCACAGGTCCATTGTGGTTCTATTTTATGGCAGGTAAACATTGAGACAGTTTTAGCAGTGGGAAGGAGCATTTTGTAAATGGGTGATGAATGGTACGGGACGGAAAATTTCGAAAATGTATTGTACCCACACAAATGACGCTAATTTTTTAAAGTCAGCGCTGTTGCAACTCGGGAAACGAATTATGAGATTTAGGTATATGAATTTATATATGTAAATCGAGGTGGAGTATTTTTAACCGGTGACACAAGGCATACCACATCAATCGCTGGAGGATAACGAAAATCTATTCCTTCAGTATACACCGTGCGTTTTAGATTTTGTGGGCCAGTTTCCTTGGCAGTTAAGATATGGGTATGCAATGCAGAAGAAAACCGAGGTTCATTTGTAATGATTTATTTAAAATATCTAACGTATAAATTAGAAGATAGTTTCTGTTACCAAAAATGTTACATATTCACATATTTTCTTATATGTTTGTGAAACTGCATCTATGAATTAGGTGTGTTTTTTCGTGTTATTCATCGTCAATGAATTGCTGCTTTCTGTTTTCATAAACCAATTATTAGTTTTGTTCTCATGGTGATGAAGTGGGATTTCCACGAAATTATAAACCCTGCGCTATCTCAAATAAGTTTTACCACGGGTGTAAAACAATCGTTCCGATAAGAAGGTGTCGAAAACGTTTAAGCCAGGTATTCACTTCCTGTCCGAAAATTCCGAGCGTGAGAAATGACAGGTATGATAAATACAGTCCTGGTGCAATTTGGTCCGGTCCTGTTATTACCATGCAACAAGTGAATCGATTAATAAGAGCGGCGTTGCAAGTCGAAGAAACTCATGTTATTTTTTCCAACGACATGGACCAATACAATGCCTCGCACATTTTGATTAAATATTTATGATACCGGTTTATACAGATGAAGGGGGCAAATGAATTATGATTCGTTGGTTTTGTGTTGATGCCTCGACAAAACGATTGAAAAATGGCCGATTTTATGGACAGAGCCGTCAATTCATCTCGACTTCTTCATGTTAAATATTTATTAGTTTCTCAAGCTTTTATGGCCGTGCAATAATCGAGCACTTATTATGTCCGTAAAAGGGTCGCGAACTTTTCGACTTGCTAAATAGCGTTTTTTTTTTTCGGCGAAGAAAAAGAGTTTTCTTTAAACAACGCGTTGTTATTGGCCGAAGGGCAACCAAGGGTGTAATCTGACTAATCCCTCTTGAAAGCGCTTTCTGCGCCGCAAATCTCGACTTATTTCTGTGGAGCAATTGACTGAAAAATTCAATCTATTGGTTCTTTGTGCCGCATATTGATATTTTCCGTGCGATGAATAGGAGACCAGCATTCCTCTTTAAAAGGTAAAGCGGCGCCTTTTGGGATTTCAACGTATATTCATTTTAAAGCAATATATTTAAAATGGACTAATGGATAAATGTGTACATAAGCAATGTTTGCCCGACGTTTAAGGCCAGGTATTGTGGCGGCCTACCCATGGGTCCATTTTACAAAAACTTTGCGGCTTCGTTTATTGTCTGACTTGGGCAGATATGGTTTTCTTCCGGTCCTGTTCCCACCTGTGTCTTTTTCGAAAATTTATCACCTTGTCGACCTTTGAAAGGTGTGCTTCAGTAGGGGATTGTCGAGGGGCGAGAGCGGTGAATAGAAAGAAACCGTACAACATATTACCTACATACTTACTTTCCTCATTTGTTCACAAGCATCTTTTCTGATGCTAATTTCATTTGAAAATTTTTATTGTTGGAAGAAATTGTAAAATTATGACACATTTTGGGGCGTTTTTAACACGTTTGTTCTTCATTTTTTTATCTAATTCATTCATTGTAAATCATTGTTAACCTAGTGAAAATACCTTTCGATTCACAATTACGAGAGCCAAAAGTGAACATAATTGCGACACGAGCCCAAATAGCTTAGTTTGTTGCAACAAAATTTTATCTCTAAAAAAAAAAAATAAGTAGGTAAGTACCTACTTGTGATAACGTAGTTTTCGTGTATTAGAGATTTAGGTACTTGTTCTTTTTTCGAGACTTCTAGTTGTTTTGTATTACTGAGACTGTAGTAATATGCAAATTTTAAAAGAATTTTTTCACTTTTTTATGTGTTTTAAAGTTAGTGTATTTTAAATTTATGTTCTAATAGGTGGTACAGCTGTCGATTTTTTTTTCACTCGGTACAGTTTGAGCACGCCAAACGAATAACTTATTAAACTATATTAGGTATTTCAAAATTTGTGTTCAACCTTTTCAAAAAATTTTCGGCATTTTAGAATTTTCTTAAATTAACTTAATATTTAATGATTTAATAATTCGCCTCTATTTTTAAGTTTGTGTAGGGGAGAGGTGGGGCATTTTTGTTGTAGAAGGTCTAGTAAATGTATAAAATATAAATTCAAATAGGTAGGAACAGTTATTTAAAACTTCAATTATTTGGCTATAAAAATAAAATGCAAGAATAAATCTTGAACGATTCTTAGTAGTACCTGCCTATATATTTTCGCAGTTTTAAAAAAGTGTAGGTATTTTGTCCATTTCATAAATAGGCTGCATTGAAAGGGACACAATGATTTAAGGAAGGAGATAGTGTCTTAATATGTAAGTAAATCACATAAGACATTGTCACACTCAGGTACGTAGTTTTACTAAATATTCGAAAGTGTATATAAGTACAATTTCAAACTCTCTTTAATTTGAAATTACATTTTTCAAGTAATTGAGATCAATAAGTCTTACATTTCTGATACCTAACAATGAATAAAAATGTACCCCCATATAATTAAGAGAAATAAAACAATTATAAAATCCTTCTCAGAAAGATAATTGCAAAGATAAAGTTTCATATGCCCATTTTGTGCATTTTACACTGAAACTAATCTTCAACACTTTATGAAAAATTCTCCTTATAACCATTACACTGGTTATCGCTATTCGTTTATTTTCTGACCGATGGCTATGCTATCTCAGTTTTGGACTAAATACTTTACTCTCCGAACTATCATTTGTGGAATCAGAATCAGGATCTGTATTCGACGACAAATCATTGCTGCATAAGCACAAAATTCACTAAAACAATGTTTACTAATCTTTTGTTCTCGTATCTGGATGTATGTACCTATGTCACCGGGTATAAGCATCACTAATAACTGTTAACTAAATAATTTACAGCACTGTACAGGAAGTTTATAAAGAATGGTGAAAAAATACTTTGGATCACAATTACTTATAAACACATGCACGATTTCGCCATCTTTGAAATGACAGGAGAGTAAAATAGGTGAGAATAGGTGCATTAGGATTGTCGTATAACAAACATTGTGATCATTCGATATAATCTTTATTTTGCTGGGAATTTGAATTGTCCCTTTCGATAGGTGTCTCTTTCATGCCACCTCCCCCCTACGCTACCATCAAATTTTATAATTTATGTCACAAACTATATAAGAGACTTCTACAAAATTGCGGTATGACATTAGAGTTGATTTTTTGGGACTGTACAGTACTAACTAAAATTAATTAAATCATCTCTTCCTGAAAGTCGATGACGCCAACAGATGCGGTGTTGGTTGCTCTTCAGGGGCGAGGAAAATTTTCACTTACTTATTTTTTCAAATGACTACGATTTCAATGTTCTGGAAAGCTAAAAAACTCACATGGTACTATTATATTATATTCCTTTCAATTAGTCTCCAAGCGATGTAGATGAGATCAAGTGACAAGAAATACCTACTAGCGTAGTTATAATAAAAAATGCCAGATTTTTAAATTTTATAAAAAATTTTTTCAAGTTTCATATTTAAGAATATTTTTGGAATTTCGAATATACAGGTTAGTTCTAGCTTTGGCCTTTGTTAAGGTAACTTTTTCGATTTATTGTATCTACTTGATCGCTTTGGGAAGATAGGTAGGTAGGTGTTTTCAAATAGGCAACAGTTATTTTTAGGTTAGCAGTTCATATTGGTAGCTCTACTAGCAAACGGTTCATACCTGCTTCGACGACCACTTAACAAAAAACAATACAAAGTCTAAATCCGAAAATAGCTACCAACCCAGACCACAATACAAATATGGCGTCTCTCCACCCAGCTAAGTAAATCAGCTCCATCCGCGCCTCAAATTGCCTTCACTTTGCGGAAACCCCGCCAAAACGCAAACCACGAAGCAAAAAAAGCCACAACGAAAAAACGAGGTGGTAAAAGAAGGTCGTTTCGCCGGTCACCTCCTTAATAACAAGCAGTGCAGCGATTTTTTTGCCTCATATGAGCATAAAATCGAAATCCCCAAGGCAAACATCCAACAAGAATCGTCAGCGGGTCGGAGTGAAGCCGCCTTAACGGCCGAAGAACGGCAATGAATAATTGGACAGGGCGTTGAGAAAATGAGTCTGAAACCAGCCGGAGTTGACCCGAGGCGATCACAACACGAAGAAGAAATTCGTTTCTGACGAAGGTCATGCGGTAGGACGCCATTGAAATACGGAGCTGCGATTTGGTCCAGCAATGTTAGATAAATCGGGAATAGATGGTGGATCCGAAGACGCGATGGCCACGAGTAGGCGGGCAACCGCTGCGACCGCCCAGAACACTTTTTTGTTCTCGTTCCCTTATTTCGGCGGCACAAAGAACTGGGACTCATTCCGGCGACCATGGCGGCTTCTTTGACACCCATGCCTACACGGTTAGAGAAGATGCTGGGGCGGATTTATACTGCAAATGCGATGGGGATGCGAGCTTTTCGAACTGGAATGATAGAGGTTCGAAGTCGAAGCGAACTGATGCCAAAAATACATACCTATCTATCGTACGGAAACACTTTTCAATTCGTATGTCAAACACGCCAGTCACTAAATTCCTTTGTCACAGAAAATTCCACTAGCTGTTACATAAATTGTTCCATTATTTAAGAAAGACGTTACAAATAAATGTACATACGAAGTATATCTTATTTTTTCAAAATATTTAAGAGAATCATCATTACTTATATCTCTCCGTAGACTCACAAACTGTGAGCTTTTTTAATTCCTTTTTGCGTGAGCAAAAAAAATCGTTCTACTAGAGGAAATATGTATACCTAAGTAGGTACATTTTTTGTTGTTACTTTATCTTTACCTTGTCCAAAAGGAAATTCTAAAAAAACTTGGAAGGTTATTCTGATGAATTCAGAAATGCCTTATATCAAGCCTGCAGTGCTTTGTGTCAGTTTAAGTAAATCGATAGAAAAACATTTTTTCTACATTTAATTAAAAAGCAGTAAAATCGAAATTAAACCCAGATCACCAAAAATATAAATTTTTTTTTTTATTTACTACATTGCAGCAAACCATACGAAGCGTTATCTTTTACTTGAAATAGCTGCATTTTTTTTCGGAAAATTATAGAAACAGTGTACTGGAAAGCGTATGCATCACGCTGAAAAAACGGCCGTTTAAAATTAAAATCGGCTTTCTTGAGATTTCACGCCCTATATGTACTTAGTTTTCTGTAAAAGTTGAGGATTTTGTTTGTTTCATTTCAACATCTGACAAAAATAAGTTTTTTTTTTTTGTTCAAAATTCGGAGTAAAATTGGTGTGAAATATATTTTCGCTTCGAATTAAGCTTTGATTAGTATTGTGTTCAGTAAAACAATGATAGGTACTTTGGAAATGTTTGTAAAATGCTTTTGATTTGAATATTTTGCAGTTTCGTTTCGTCCGAATGAGCACCACCTCCGCTTCTCAAAAACCCCTATCACACATCAATTACCATCGCTAATCAGCTCCTAGATTCCATATCGTGAGAATAGAAGCCGACATTGATTGATTTCGATCATGTGAAATCCAAGTGCAATGGCACTTTTCCCATTCTTACCTTGATGGTTTCTGCAATGTAATTCATATCGCTTCATTTGTTGTCTTGACGTTTCACCAGTTAGAACCGTAATTGCACAAGTCCCTAATTATACGCTTATTACAGCAAGCGAACGAAAAAACTCGTAGATATTTCACGTGATTGTTGTCAACCTGCTGAGTGTTGATGTACAACGTCGTATTTACTTGTACGCTTTAATCAATCTGCGCTGAGTTTGTTGTTGGTTTATAAATATCACACAGACGCTAATAGCTTCATTAGTAACATGTTCAAATAAAGATAACGCTTCGAGTGATGTTTGTCCTACATAAAATCAATTGTGATGCAACGGAATTGTGAGATACCGACCGATTGCACTTTCTTCGATAGAGAGTTCTCGACGACGAAAATGGGCTTTGCAAATATTCGAATCAAGGCAAAAAAATCCGACAAATAGGAAAATTCGCTAAGAAAGCTGCTCGGGGTGTTTGCTTAGAAAATATCGTGTGTGTATTCGGAATTCTACGATCTTTACTTTGGTTTGAGTAGGTATTTGAAAAGTGCCCGGGAGGTGGATATACGCGTTGTTCAACATGTATGTATATACGTTATACGAAAGCAAAAACCACATACATACAAATTACTAGGACCTTGCTATTCTTTTAGAACGTGCGTGTAATTTGTTTTTCGTGTTTAAAACAAAACAGTTGTATTTCGATCAGAAATTGCAATCTTTGTGCTTCCAAGCAATAAACCGTCAACCAAAGTGAATAAATTAACCGAACCTTATTTTTAAAAATGGTACTATTAACGCTGGTAGACCGCAATTGTAAATTGTTACATGTACCGGAATGGGTTTTTCATTATTATTGCCCCTGTATGTTATACGAAACCCCAAAAGACCGCCACGTAATGGAACAGTTCATTTTAAGTATACTGTAAAGTGGTTAATAAAAGCAAATTGGTGTGTGAATGTCATTTAAATCAATAGTTTTGTTTTATTCTAAAACAAATTAATGGGTGTGGTTGCATAAATTTCTTAAGTAATTACATTTTTGACATGTGCGGTCATATTTTCAATTTATTTATTAATTTATTGTTTCACGGTACAACACGTGACTCGATTTAAATTATAAAACCATCTCTATGGCTGTTATTAAATAGGATTCTTCGCGATGATTAAATTAATGGACGTTTATCACCTGAACGTGGGGATCAAAATAACAATGAGTAGGACCAGACTAATTGAAAAACCGACGAAAAATGTAATTAAGTACTTCATTATTGCAAAACTTGTTTTATTTTTCACCATAGAAAAGTGTAAGTTCAACTTTTCTATTTCTGAAGTGTACATACCGCATTTCTCTTATATTATTTATTATGTGTCAAGTTCCTTTATTTTCCCTCTTATTACCGCCATTCATACGAGCGACTTTCATGTGTATGTTGACAATGTTGTAGACTTTCTCTATTAATCCTGCAGAATCTTCATACACAGATTGACCAAATTTTTCTAACGGACCATAAAAAATGTTTTTGTGCAACAATATGAAAACGGAAAATAAAATGGCAGCGACAGATAGGTACATACCACGAGTATGTAATGTCGTTTTTGAAACATGGAATTTTACACGTAAAAATAGAAACTTGAAAATATTTGCTCCCCTAATTATTTTGGAGCAAAACATTAAATACCTACAAAAAGTGTAGACAATAAAAACCTCTATCTAAATCCGTTTTTATTTATTTTGTAACACCTTATGGTATTGAAATAAAAAGAAAAAAAGAATTTGCGATTAGTGATAAAATAGTTCTACGAAATGTGACAATTCGTCGACATCAGTTCATTAATTTGTCACTAAATACTGAATTTTAAGCGTTTCGTTCTTACACAGTTAATTGGGTAAAATAGTACCTACTACGTCAGTACGGGAAATTTCAAGAACTTTTGCAATACTTTACCGAAACCAACAAATTTCAGGACTATATCAACAATCAACAGCATTTTACAACAGCTAGAAACGCAAGTTTGTACAAATAAATTCTGCAGGTGCCAACGGAATAATCCTGGTGCTAGTGTACAAAAAAATTGAAACTGTTCTTGTGTTTGAACAAATTTATCCAAGTTGGTGTAACGGTTGTAGTTGCAAATGAAGCATCCTTTAGAATTTGTTTTGAACCCAAAATCATAATAATGAATTTAAACTAAATAGCCAAAATGTCAAAGTAATGAATTTTTTCTTCAGCCGTCTTAAAACATGACACTTTTAATGACAGTTTCAACACTAAAAGTAGACGTTTTCGTAATTAGGAAAAAAACTTGCGTTACTAAGGTAACATTCACTTTTAATCCTAAGATTTAAAAGTGCTTGGATTAAAACCAAATAATAATTAATCTCAAACTATATTTTTTTGTCAATTTTGAAAATATTAATAATGTTGTCTTTAATACTTTATAATTTTATTAATAATTAAACACTTAAAATTGATATTAAATGTAAAATTAGAACAACTTTCAGAGAATTTGATTAACGATTTGCCGTCACTATTATCCCTTGTAATAGCAGTGTTAACAAGGTTTGTCAGTGTTGCTGCTATTTCATTGTCAGTTACGTCTTTGATTATATTTACTTCATTGCTGTTTGGTGGTTTTTGGGGAATCACTCCACCACTCGTACCCGCTTCATCTAACCGAAAAATGCTTCGCGCCACATCTTCCTTGTGTTTCACCGAGTCCTCTATGTACCCTTCCGCTACACCATTCGATTTCCACCCTCCGTGTCTTTTGAGAGATATAATGTCACCTCCAGCATCTACATGAAAAGTGGCAGACGTGCGACGTAAGCAATGTCCATTCATTGGGATTTTCCAATTTTAAAAATTTAGCTACTTCTCGTAGAACATCGCTAATCTTGTGAATCCCAACTACTTGTCGTTGACACTTTCCATTTAGGTATTTAACGAAAAATCGACGTTCATGAAAATTATTTGGTCGAAGAGCTACAATTAAACCTGATTTAATATTTTCAATATTGTCTATTCTTAATTCCGTCAATTCTTGACAACGGCATGCGGCCACTCACTCCGAAGATTACAACGACCTGATGAAGGACAACTTATAAAGTGCAATCATTTCATTAATTTAAGTTGTAAACTTACTTTCGTAAATAAATATTTTTCATCTGGAGCATGGTTCAAAAAATCTTCTATTTGGTCATTTGTTAAAACTCTTGGTTTCTTTGACTTGTAACCTTCCGCTTGTTTCTTCAAAAACGCTCTTAGTTTTGAAAATGTTTCTATATCTATGCCATTTTTTATATTTGAACTCGTCTTTACCATCGAATATTGCGACCATAGTGTGGATGATTTCATTGTTTTTGCCAAATCGGCGAAATACACCAGCAAAACGCTCTCCGACTAGATTTCAATGTTTTTTTCCTTACACCATCTCACGAAGCGCTTGTAGGCAAACTCATTGATTTCACGCGATTTGATCGGAGGTAAATCTGCAATCACTATTTGTGCCTTTTCGGCCACATCTGGAGGCACTCGCAAAATTTTGCATTCGCTCGGCTCCGCTACCCTACGCCTCGCAAATTCAAGATTTTGCTCGCCAAAAAAACACCACTTTTAATCCTAATAAAACAATACCTAAGTATAGGTACTAAGTATTATTTGACTGATACCTACATGTCATGGCTAGTAGAATTTTATCACAATTTATTTCAAGATCAGAAGGTGTTACAAAAAGAATAAATAATGATTTAGATACAGATAAAACAATTAGCGAAACCAATATTTGCAAATTTCTGTTTTTACATCGAAAACTACAATGTTCAAAAAACGGTTCTACCTACACCCGGTATGTTTTAATTGATTTGTGTTAATTTAGATAATTACCGCATGCACAATACCTTTTACCATACATTTTGGAAATATGTATACCTATTAATGCTGGTAACATTGATTAAAAATCTGGCAAAATGACATTTTCATGCAGGGTCAATTAACAACTGCTCTAATTTCATCGTTTTTTGTGAAACATGAAATCATAAGATTGCAGTTTTGTTAGAAATGCCATCAACTTTTTTATTACGGTGGAGCTACAAATCCAGGCAGTGCCCTCTGCTACCTTCGTATCTCCAATTAAACTGATTAGAGCCGTTATCGTCCGTGAAAAGATCGCCCGTTCCAACACTCCAATCTCAACAAAATTGCGTGGCGCTAGTTTTATGGGACATGGGAAAGACTGCACTCAGCGTACGAAACAATGTAGGTATCTGCGATAATTTAGAGCGACACCCATCAAGCACATGTGTTTATTATCCAGCAATTGTTTTGTTAACACCTTCATGCAAACAGCGTCTTATTAATAAATACCTTGCGTTTTACACATACGCAAATCCAGAAGTAGGGTTTGCAAATACCGCAATTGATTTATTGGCCATAATGATCCAAGATAAACAATTTTTTCATTCGACTGTGCTCAACAAGGAACTGAACGTTATGCAAGATATCGGGAGATGACTAAACACACCACTCGTCATAATATCTGACATTGTAATATTGACATGAAGATGCGTCGAGTGTTTACATTTCAATTGTGGCTTTTAATTGCTGAAATACAATAAAACTTGCAGCGGTTATATAATGCTGCATTTTCTTTAGCGAGACCTAGTCCTCGAGGGGGTCTACGGGTCAGGACTAATACTTCTTAGCGCGTTCCCTTTTATAATGCTGTCTGGAATCCACGGATTATCGTTTTATACCATTTGGCTACCGCAACACGGTGCTACCAATCAGTCTAATATTGTTATTAGATAATAGGCTTTTGACAGATTCTTGATAGTGGGCTTATCTACTTGTAGAGTCACTGGAGATTAGGTGTTTGGGGTTTATTGGCTGTGTATTTACGGTCCAATCAGATAATTTTGACAATATGTGTACAATCTAACACAGATATTGTGATGTCCTCGCGAAATACGTCAATATTTCCAGCTCCGCTGATGGATTTGACAGCACAATAGAATAGAGATAAAATTGAAAAATATTCCCAATGTCACACTTCTTCTACTTTGTTTAGTTCTGCGGTCTCTTAAGTAACGCTTTTAGGTAACGCCAAGCCAAATTGCCTCTGGTATTTGGCAGTGACGCGAAGCTCTTTGCTCATTAATGTGAAAAACAAGAAAGCGAACCATCTACCCAGCATCTTGTTGGTAGACCCATTGATGGATTAAATGGGCCAAATCATCGATGTGTGTCCGAACCGCGTTGACACCGGAGTCACCTCTTGTCCGATCTCTGGATTAGGTTACCATCGTTGATCGGATGGGACTTGTTCATGCAACCGTGAGCTTTCATCTTGTTGGCGTCAAATTGTATCTATCTGTTTGCCCTGATATCACCCGGTTTGTTTTAGATGCTCGACTCGTGAGTGTGTACCCTTTTTTGTTGACTGTCAGATGATTAAAAGTAATTTAAAAGGTGTGAACCAGAGTACAATGCCTGCCTGTAAACTGTTTAATATTCGTCTCTGACAACTCTGTTTTATGTCTCCGTCAATATTGTCGTCTCACATCTCGCTGTGGTATTTTTCTTGGCAAACAAGAAATTCTAGTTACTGGGAATCGGACGCTGCTTTCGGATACGAATAAGTCAGGTTTTGAGGGGATTATTTTTTTTTAGATTGACAGTACTGCTACATTTTTTCATTTATTTATTTATTTATATTTATAAAAATCTGTATTACAGATATGTATCTAGATTCATTTTCCAGACATTATTGATGACAGCATGCAATTTTTTTCTTTTACGTATACCTACTTCACGGGTGTTGGAAAGTTAAAACTGCTAAATGCTTAAAATACTAAAAATTAGTAGGTATATCTCCAGAATAAATTGCTATCCATAAAAACACATGTAAACAACACGTTTTGTGTACAAATTTGTTAGAGAAAATTTAAGAAAAGTTCTGATAAATTCTTAGGAAGTTAGGGAATTTTATGACACTATGTTGGCTGTCCTAATCTCACTATTAAATATCAAAATGGTATGAATGATTTCAGAATACTTAATAATGTTTAATGCTATAATTTACTCAAGTAATCGACTTTACAAACAATTTTATTAATAATAATTAAAATAAGGTAAGTATAACATTTATTAATCGACGGATGCCAACATAATTTTCGTTAGTTTTTTTCCGTAAATATTTATTTTAAATTATTAATTTTATAATAGGGCAACACTAAAAATGGTGTATTTTATTCGTATGACAACGAGCATAGCGTAACCCACTTCCATGCAACACTCGAGCTTCGCTCTCGTGTCGCATTAATGTTCGCTGCGCTCACTTTTCAACACTCGTTAAATAAACTACTATATAAAGATTTTTTACGTTCTATAAAGTTTCAATTAATTTAACCAAAAATGTCAACAATAGTAATTAATTTGAAAATATCGACTTAAAAAAAATTGAAGTAGGTACATATTTTGATATTTGACAGTACAATATATCTAACAATAATCAGTACGTTGCTGTGTTCGCAGACAAGTTAGATGAATTCTTTTCGGAGATAATGTAAAAAATTGAAACAGTACATTTTTTGTACTACAACCTTTCTTCTTCTGAAAAATACATTACTGCAGCTCAAGCAACGGTATTTTAGGGTCTATTGTTCATTCGAGTTATTTTATGTATTTTAGATGTCGTCAGCAGCTTTCTAGATGATATGAATAAGTAATGAATAATATTAATGAAATACATTATATGCAGCTTTTGAGGTATAGGTACCTATTGTAATATTGCACAAGAAAAAAACAAGAAAGAGATAATATTAATCATATTTTAGAAAATGAATAAACAAATTTTGCAATAACTTAAAATACCTTCTTAATTTCTGAATAAAAATCTGTATATTCTCATATGAGAAATGATATGCGATAACGCCAAGAATATAAAAGTGACACTAATATCTTAATACGAATTGAATCCAAATTCTCGCGGTTCAGCATATTATGCTCCAAAATATTAAAGAAAGCTTTGTTTTATTGCATTTTCAATTTTTAAGTTTGCTGAATTTCAGTATTTATTTTGTACCTATTATAACTAAATTTCATACTGTTTTATCCCAACCAGAACCGGTGATTTTTATTTAGGCAAGATCTTCTTTAATTACAGTAACTGTAAAATATAGAGCCAAACGTAAGTACACAAGAATTTTTACCAAACTTTAAGCGTTACGATAATTCGTTGTTGTAACAACTGACGTTGTAAAAAGCTGTTAGATAAAGCATCACACATTTCTAATAACTGTTTATGTGACTAGGTACTGACAATAATTAAAATTAACTTGTACCTGGCTTGTCTTTAGTTGAGGGCTCTTGGTTCGTAAAAGTTAAAGTTGTTTTGATTGTTTCAAAGTTTATCAAAGTGTAATTCAATTAATTATAACATCATTATCTATCATCTTTGTGCAGATACCTATGTATATACCGAACGCTGTCAAATCGCCCCCAGGTCCGACAGGTGCCTTTTGCGAAACTCCGTCTGTGCGAATGAATTCTTCATCCTTTGACGGCATTACGGCTAATGTGGTTTGGTAATTTTTCTGCTGACATAACAATTTTACAGTTATTGGTCGATTTACAAAACCAATCAAATTTTACAGTGTATTTTTATTCGGTGCAAGTTTGTTTTGGAATTCTTGCGCTTTTCAAAGTTAAATTTATAAGCCACTTTTAATACGGCATGTAATTGATATATGAAGCAGCGTAAGTGTAACCATTAACTTGATGCTGTAACCAGTTAACGTGCTTAATACACATTCTTCACTTCAGATAAAGCTTTAACTAATAAGGATCGAGCTTTTACAACCCGAACAGGTGAGGATTTAATAGATTTTCGCATACCTTCACAATCAGAGAACCGAAAAAGTTTCTTCTTTCCTTATACAACTTGTTAATTTCTTCGTGAACTAGCCACATATTATTATTTATTATTTTATTGTGTACTGATGCATGGCTCCATAACAATAGCCTGTATTGTTTAGCAACATGAAAATAATTTTCTCGAATCGCCAATACACTTTTAATACAATAGGGCTCTTGTCATATGCTAATGAAAGGTATGTACGTACCAACCGACCGAGATATCATATTTTCTAGACGGCGAATGCCGTGATTGCGGCTGGAGCTTGAAGTTTCTCGGAAATCTGACGGAATTCCCATAAAAATCGTTTCTTAGTATATAAAATTCTAAAGTCAATGGGAAAACTTGATACCTAAGACTCTGACATCAGTGCAGGTATTGACTTAACTGTAAAATAATGACTCAGGTGTGTGGAAACGAACACTCATTCTTACATTTCACTAACTTAATCGAAAACGACAATTATGACACTTGTAGCGAAATGCGTTTTTTATTTTTGTTTTCACTGTTGCGAGCGATTGGGAAAAAGAGAAAGTTTCGACTTTTCAGGAACGAATACGTTGATATCTAGAGAACTGCTGATCATGCGGAGAACTGAGGTTTGAAAGTTCTGAAAATTGCAATAGGTACTTCAAAATGATACGTAAAAATTCTTGTGCTCCACCGTTTAAAAGAAAAAAAGTTTTGCTTGGTTTAATACAAATTATTATCTATCGGAATTTTTACTTTATGTTGATGGCTTCTCTTAAAAAAATCAGTTGTTTTTACAGTTCCTCCTGTAGATAACTACCTAATTTTTAGTACGGGAAAATAGGTGTTCCGTTTGTGTCTATCTACCGTTTGTGCCGATTTTTATTAGATAGATAAATTTTCGAAACTACCGAATCAATTGTTGTCAAATTTTGTATGTAAGTAGATACGAGTATGTTACGAATGTTGATGGAAAAACACACACCAAAATTTGCTCAATCATCCCACCAACAAAGGGATGACGTCATTTCCAAATTTTACAATAGTAATGTTATTTAAATATTATAATATAACACACTCCTGCTCAGATTTAACTTTGAAACTGCAAAACCGAATTCGTTTATCCCCTCACAAAAAATTGATGACGTCATATCAAATTTTTTCCAAATAAATCCAATATACGCAAAATATTATGAATTTACACTTGCGGTTTATCAGTGCATTAGTAATTTTTAGAATTACTTATTCTGGTCATAATGATTAATGACTAACCCCATTTTCATGAAAATCTGAATATACAGTACCTACTCTTATTATTATTAATATTACACTGCACCTATTCAAATTGATATACGTGTCCTTACTGTTGATGACGTTATCACAAAATTTTATTTGGAAAAACTCACTTGAAACATACGCATAGCCAGAGTACGCCTCTTTATCTGTGCTTTAACGGTCCACACATCTTTATTTTAACTTTTATTATAATAAATTTTTTTTTTCATTTTTCGAAAAAGACGTATTTGTTCGCCTGTGTTTCAAAGACGAGGGATGTTCTGTCTAAATAACTTTAGACCAATTTTTACTTCCCGAGCGTAAGCGAAGGAAGTATTGTAATCGAGTCCATCGGATGAACGGCCACTTTTATGTTTTCTCGACGTTTCATGATCCGTCTGTCTGTGTGTATTTATCTATTTTTATTAGACACGTAATCTCTGAAACTACTGGACCGATTGTTGTCAAATTTTGTATGTACATATATTAGAAATATCATGTAGATTGTTAAATGCTAACCAAAATTTGACTAATCATTCCCACCAACAAATTGAATGTTACACAAAAATATTCTCACATACGTGTAGTGTACGAATCCACTTTCAGTTTTTTCGGTAAACGTTCAAGTTTTTGCCGAAACATTTTGCAAGTTATAATAACCTTTTATTCCCAACACGGTTTGAACGTCTCCGTGACACAGAGAGCGACGACCTACACTACTGCGATTGTGGTTCGATGCCGAACTTGGCCCTTTCCTTTTTTTTTTGCATTGGTATAACGCTGTCACTACTTTTCTTTTATGCTGTGACTAGAATTATCCATGTTGATGACGTCATCACAAATTTTTTATTGGTCAAATTAAGAACGAGTCATTTTCTGGAAAATGTGAAGAATACTCACATCTTTATATATATATAATATTGGTCAAATAAGAAGTATAATATTCAGAGCATTTTGTTCGATTGTGGTTTAATTAATAATTTTAGTCCTGTTTTGAGAACACGAACTCATTCAAATCAAACTACTTCTACGTGACATTCTTTCGATGTATAAACATAAATAAACACTTGAGCTTCAGATTGCTATTATCTACTGCTCAAGGACAAGGGATGCCTCTGGTTTTTACTTTACAGCGGTTATCACAAAACGAAAATCGTAAAATCAAATTGTATAATTTTTTTAAAGAGCTGGATTTGTCGAATTATACTTCTACCCTTCGACCAATTTTCTGTTGATCAAAATAAGAACCTCATTTATTAGATTTGCTTATACAGGGTCACTCAAAAAAAAGCATTATTATTATTTTGAATAAATCAAGAATTGCAAAACTGAATACTTTGAAATCTTGCGGACGTTTTAAAGTTATTGTAAGCATGGTAAATTGTGCAAAATACATATGATGAGTTTTTAGTTCTGTCATTGCATTCATATTTTTTAGATTTCCTTAAACAGGTGGGTCAAAAAAATTAATGAATCAGACAATTTATTTTATTGATTAAATCTGAATCACCCCATTTTCCCAAAAAATTTTGGAAATACAATACAGTTATTTTTAGTATTAGACTGCACCAATCGAAGTTGATATATACGTGTTCTTAAATGACGTCTTAAATGTTAATGACGTCATCACAAAATTGTGTAAAGAAAAAAACTCAACTTGAAAATGGTGGATATGTTTCATTGTACGTCAGAAGCGAGGGAAGTTCTGTCGAAACAACTTTGGACCAATTTTTTGTATTTGGTATTATAGCCAATAATGCAGTAAGAAAAAGAACTTTATGCATGTTATAAAAAATAAAATCTGCAGAGTCAAATTTCATGATTTATCTTGTTCGATCGTGCATGGTTCAGTTGCGAGGGAAGTTCTGTCTAAATAAGTCCGTACCATTTTTTTAGCGTCGATCGATAGATCGGAAATCATCCTAGCCTTGACAATATCATTCCACACGTCTCAACAGGTTGAGGTAGGTCGGCATTCCTTGACCAAAGCAGTTATTGTTTCAATGAATCACATTTACACAAATATAGAAATTTCCTTGATCAGTTATTTTGAGAATTTTTATTGATTCCATCGCTGTTTTTGCACGGATCGTTTCATCTTTAAAGGTTTAATTAGCAATATTATTTGTTAGCGAATGCGAGTGTCAGCACTTACGCTTAATTGACGGTAATAGTTGTAAGAGGTGCATGCAATTAGGCTTAAGCCGTGTTAATTGACGGAAGAAAAACGGACTGCAATTAATTCAAGTGTATCGGAGGATTATATCTGTGTAATTATGTAATGCAGAAGTGATGCAATTAATTATGAGATTACCGTCGTCAGGTTTGTGCAAATTAATCGTGAATTAAGTTCAACACGCGCCGCGGACGCACTTTTGGCGAAAATTGTCGCACTATTTTCGAATTTTCCATGAAGGAGGTGAACTCTTTCCATTGGTTTCAACCCATCCCACCGTTCCCATAAATAATGATTGGGAGTGCAATAAATAAGAATGATGAACCTTTCGGTTTATAACCTTCCATGTAAGTTTGACACAAATGAATTTATGGCCAGCTCCGTAACATAAATAACGCTAAAAGAATAATGTTGGGCAACGCAACCTGTCTTCATTGTACCTAATAAATGTTTTTATCACCGGGAAAACGTCTACTCATCAATGATTAGTATTAATTCAGATGATTTTATCTGCAACAATTTCCGCGGCGATAAATCCTACAGGTGAGGAATTCTTGATTAGTTCTCGAAAACTTCATTCGATAATAGTGGAATTTAATCAAACTTATTGTAGGAAAAAACCTTGATATAATTCATCGCTTTTAGTGATTAAGAGAGTTGAGAAAATTCTTTCAAAGGCGTAGAATGGTATGGTATGGGCGTCTTTTACCTGTTTAGTCTTAAACAAATAGATGGGGATAAAGAAAAGCAAATAGAAAAAACAGTTCATATTTAACTTATCCCTCGGCGTGGAGGCAAGTCTTGCCTTTGGTAAAAAATTCCAAACACACCGTAAACTTTAAACTAATAATAAAACGAATTAGCGAGAGCGATAACGGTTTGAATTATTTCCATTGTTTGAAAGACAAATATTTTTAGTGTAACATTTTTCTTCAGTTTATTTCTCCAATTAAAATTTTATTTTCAGGTATGGTGCAAACAAATTTCATTACTTCATCATGAAAACAATTAAAAATGAAAACTTTGTTATATACTGCGTTTTATGCACTAATTTTGTTCTTTTGTTCTTGGTTCGGGGCTGTCATAAATGTATTATGTATCTGCTCATAATCGTTAATAAAACATATACTTATGATTTTATGACCTAATAAGTATCAAGTTTTATGTTAACATTCGGTTGACTTAAATGCCTTTTCCTTGGGACGTAATTTGAATTTCTTAAAAATTAAGAAACGAAATTTATTGTTGTGGTTTCAGCCCATACAGATACGCGCCTCAAAAAATATTTACCCTCAGTTCGCAACAGAAACAACAGAAAAGTGAAAACTGTCAATTTTGTTAGCAAACTACAGCTAAGCTTTTCGTACTAGTATCTACTAAATTCACTGACCAAACTATGAACAAAAGGGATAACAAATTATATTTTAACGATATAGAAACTAGAGACTGAATCTATTATGGAAAAATTATATCCGAGAATGAAAAAAATGTCTGTTGCGTATAAAAAAATATAAAATTTTCTATTAAAAAAAACAAACCTTTTTTTCAATAAGAAACCATATTACCAAAAGCGTTCCAATTGTTTGAAATGTATGTACCTGATGTCGAAAAGCGATCAGAAATTCAGAAATTACTTACTTATACTTAATATGCTATTACGAAACAAAATTTAGTGTGATTATAACAAAAACGTTGAAATTGTGTAGCAAATCCAACTTTGAAGAGTTCAATTGTTCCTGTGAATCATCTTATATCAATACAATTTGAAAATGTGAATTCCCGAGAAAAAAAAGTACCAGTCTGTGTTGCGCTCTTATCGATAATGACCTCGTTTGAACAAGTATTAAACTTAATTAAGATCCTAATATTTACCCAAGATTTTTCATATCCAGGAAACTGTAGGATTTTGTCATTAAAAAAAAAATACAACGGAAATGACGGGAATTTCCCCGAAAAAAAAAACAAAAGGAGCCTTCAGTAGACACTTTCAGTGTACACTCCTTGACCCAATTGCCCGTTTCTCGAACTCGACTTAAAAACCTGTAGAGACCAAAGGTTATAGTTTCCAATGCGAGAGTAATTCGCTTTCCGTCTTTCGGATTTACGCAAGCCAAGCTCCGAAAGCTCATGTTTCTGTAAGAATCTGGAGCTCGTTCTCACGCACTTTTTAAGGTTTCGTTCTGCTCTCGATTTCACGCCGAAACTCTCCGGTCAAGAAAAATTTAATTAGTGTGGCCGGTGAGCAAACAAAGAGTCCTAACAAGGTGCGGTTCACAATTTTATTATACGTATTTAACGTGCAATAAAATTAATTAGACAAACAACTGTTTATAGCATCCCAAGAAAAGCAGGCCGTCATTAAAAAAAAAAAAAAACTCGGCTCAGAATAATACACTCGGCTCGGACGTACCTAAGTCACGTTTTCTGATAAGCCGCCTTATCGGTTATTTTGGCTGGAGTGGTGCTGACTCGCAAAAATGCGAAATTAGGTATGCCGGATTTCGGTGAAATGTGTCATTTCAATTAAGCTCGAGTCACTTCTGAGCTTTCAGACGAGTGTTTACCGTATTAACTGCTGTAATTCATAAACCTTGGTTCTTTCATCTCGATATATCGAAGTGTAAATACCATTATCTTTTGTCTGGAGACAGAGACAGGTTTACACTGTTCTTCAAACAAACAGTTTAATGTTTATATGAATATTTCTCACGCTGTACAAATACGTAACACATGCTGGACTTTACGGATCTTTTTACTGAAGCTGCGGTTTGGGAAAACTGTTGGAAAATTTCTGACCATTTTCTCTGAAGACAGAAAACATAACGATAAGTACTAACGCAATTAGGAAATTAACATGTCGGGTTACTTGCCCACAGAACCCACGCTTGTTATTATTGAGGCAGATTTGGTCTGGAAAAGACCAATGAGTAAGAAAATTAGCGAACTGCGAGACGAGATACACAATATTCTTCTCACTTTTCTCATTAGCATTATCTATGAATGAAAGCGTGATTCGGTTACCTCTATAAGTAAAGTGCTGAATTCGACACCGAGGATGTTATCTATATCTATAAATCCAGACGTATACATGAAAATGATATCGTTCTGAAAAAGCAATAACATGTTTTAATATGTGTGTCATTAACCGGACACATCGTTGTTTGTGTTATGGAAACTGTATAATTTTCCACACGAAAAAGGCTACACTCAAAACCACATTAACACACTCTTTCTAAAATAGCTTCAGTACACAAGTTTTTAATCATCAATGGCAACTCAAAAAACGATTTGTAGGTTATCGTACTGATCGGTTTTTCGTGACACTTGTTTCACAAAAAATCTTGACAATACCTAGATCTATGTACTTCTTCTGAAACGATCTTCGTATCTTTGCTTTCTAATTTTTAAAATGATATCTTTGTAAAGAAATATAATCATACTACAATACTTCGTACTTTTGTGTTTCCACCATTTTTCCATCCATTGCTACACTTTTACACAAACTTAGTCGGACATTGAATTAATGCTAGCACAAGAACATTTTTTTAATTCTAAAAGAAGTTGAATCCGATTAAGTGCCAAAATATTTCACCAGGTAAAAGTAACAATAATTGATTACAATGCTTCAGTCCAAATTTATTACAGATAAAAGTGTTATTTGATCACTCGGTGTACAAACGCGAACACAAATGCCGCGGGCGTTAACGTGTTACGATTAAATTTATTCTTGTGGTAATTATTGTTGCTTGCTACTAACATTAACATTTACAGTTACTACATTAAAAAAAGTCAACCGACGAAAACATTTTCGCACACATACCCGTTTGCGCATAGTTCCTCTGATGATGATGCTGTAATGGTCATTAAAAAAAAAACACATTTTTTGAAATACGCAAGCTTATAAAATTTCTGTTTCAAATCCAGTGATTATCGATTGAATATACTTTCTTTTTTTTAGTTTCAGTCCACAACAATAATCCAGTTATTTTCGCTTACGAGTACATACTTAGGTACGTAGGTTTAACTAATGTTTACTGTTTCAATAAAGGTGATAATTTAATTTCCAAGTTTAATTCAATTGTTTTACTTTCGTCAGTTATCGCATTTATGCATAAACTTGCACTGAAGTGATTATTTTAAACTAGATAAACGTCTCAGTCAATATTTAAGATGCAGATAAGTGGTAAAACGATGTTTATTAATTTATTATGCGACTGTCATGTTAAAAAACGACGATTTAAATCTAACTATACCTGGAGAACGTTGTTATGAAAATAATTTTATGAAATTCACAGGGGTTCGGTAAAATTTTGGGTCAAAATTTCATAAATTCATAAACAATATAAACACTGTCGACGCTATTATGGCATCTTTAGATGCCGTTGATGGCAACCCTCTTTGGCACGTGAAAAAAAAAATTGAAACTTCACTTAAGAAAATACTTGCAAACTTTGCTTTACACAAGTAAAAGTTTCAAAAATATGGTATTCCATTCTTATCATTCGAAGTGTGGAGATGCATCCAAAGTCTAAAATTATGAATTAATTCTGAATACCCCGTTCGAACATTTTCTTAAAAACTGTGTACTTTCAGAAATTGTATCAAATGGAAATACAAATTGAAATTTTTTTATCATTATATGTAATAATAGGTAATAAATTTTTGGAGGACGACGGCAAAGTAACAAACGTAGGGTCAGTTTGAATTCTATCTGCAAAAAATAAATCGCATTCAAAATTTTCTTAAAAACTGAAAATAAATCTCAAATTAACACTTATATATTTGAAGATCATTAGACATAACAATTCCACCACGTTGCTGTCTTGTCCTTACTTAACTGAAAATTTTACTAAAAAAGACGATCAACCGAATCACTTAAGAAAATTTAGTAGATATTAGAACGTAAATATTTCAGCACAACGATTAAATTTATTAATGTCTCCTTTTAAGAGAATGGGATCTATTTTTTCGATATAAGTTTTACGTTTTTACTATAAATCAATTTAGAAAAAAAAATAGTTTCCAGAATTTTCCTTATCTTACATATACAAAAACAATTTTTTGTGGCTTGACCTAAGAAACTTTTAGTTCTATAGGTACAGACATGACTAAACTTACAAGCCAGGATCTATAAAAAGAAAAAAACAACAGTACCTAGAGTTCAGAAAATGTTATAAACCCATGACTGCTTATTTTATGGTCACCTTTAAAACGATTTTTTTTCCAAAACCGATTCTTTGAATCACTTAAAAATGTGCGTTTAAATCAAATTTTACCCACCCTTTATGTAATTCTAGTTGTAGAATAAAACTGCGTTGTAGGTAATGATTTTCAAAAAATGTATGTACGAGAAAAAACTGTTTTCTGAAGACAAGCTTGTATTTCTTACAGTTTTATGCAAAATTAGTAACCAAAATTTCTTCAGAACAGTTAAAAATAGCATTGCTCCAAACAGTCTTCAATTGTTGAAACGAAATCGAGGAAAAAAAATGAGTGCCTAACAATTACTTGTGAAATAAACGTACGAAAAGGTAAAAATTTCACAAAATTATTCTGGCCTGAAAATTCTAAACTCTTTGGAATTTGAATTTTCAAAAGTCAAAATTTTGAAATTTTAAAATTCTTATGGTACCACTTTGTAAAGTCTGCCCAAGATTACATCTGATACATATCCACGAAGATCTTGGAGTAGCGAATGTTCGCCTTTTTTTGCTACAAATACAAACATTTTGAACCCATCAACTTGACGGTACCATCTAATAATTGTACCTTGTCTCAAAATATTAATCCTTCAAGTATCACAAGTACCCACAAAGTCCCCAAGCCTCTCAATTACCTGCGTCATCAGCCTGTCTGCCCCCGTGCCTTCCTCATCCTTGAAGATGATCTCCTTGTTGTAGTTGGGCACCAGGTCTTTGAACCTCGAGTCGTTCCTGCCAATCCTCCCTTCCGTGAGTCCGCTCGCTGTCAGCTGGTTCTCCGGGACATTGGGCACGTGCTGCTTGAACACCAAGGGGGTGAGCTTCCTCGGGCCCCTCCGTCGGCCCACGCCCCTGCCCGGCCCGCAGCCGTACGCCACCTGCCCCAGCACCAGGCCCAGCAACAGCGCCGCCGTGGCGGACCTCATCTCCGGCGTCCGCAGCGCGCACCATCAGCACTCATCCTCATCTTGCACTTGTCATGGGTGAAACACCGACTGCGGTTCCCACTCGGTGACCACCTGGCCATCTTCGCGCCGACTGGAAAGCTATTGGCCGGCGGGCGGAGCCCCGGCAACGTCGCGAATCGAAGAATGCGCTGACGTCACGGACGACGCACGCCACTGGACGGACGCGAGCTCGGGACGCTCATGGTGCTGTGGGACGCCCGGCGCGAGCGAAGGGCCGGACACGGGACGATCGGGACGAGGGATGCGGATGATGAGTCTTACGAACGGTTGCTTCGAGGAACTGCTGGAATTCGGTTATTGTTGTGTGCGACGAAGGTTGCGTTTCGTATCGACATGTGTGTTTGATTTTCTCAATTGTTATCTTGCCAGGAGATAAAAAGAGGCTCGAATTTGTGAATTTTACAGGTTTATGAGTGTTGGGAAATAATACCGCAAGCGGAAAAACATATTTTTTTACCGGTTTATTCCGATTAGGTTTCGATGTCCACGTGCTGAGTAGGTACTCTCATACCTATTCGCATCCTATAAATGCGAGTATGTAGCTTCGGATGTTCAGCTTGTTATAAATGGTTTAAATAAGCTTACAAACGAATATTCAGTGATACCTGGAAGTTTCTCCTCAGTTTGAAGTCTTGTAGCAACTTTTTGCAGAACCATTGTACAGACCATTTTTGTTGTCGTTAATAGCTGATGTTTTTCCAGAAAAGAAAGGAACTGCACCTCTTACACCAATCTTTCAATTTGGTGCTAGATACCAGAGAAAAAAGTGTCGGCCCCTTTGGCCCACCTGCACTTTTTCCCAGGCAACAGCCAAGAGATAATTGTAACATAATTATTTTATCGAATAATAAAAAAACTATATAATTGGTCTATTCATGACCTTCAAAAAGTCGATTACTCATTTTTTAAGTATAAATCTCGCTTCAAGGATTGCCCTTAGAAAATAAAATTTCAGCAAACTTTACTTGTTAGTTATGACTCGAAATTTTATTAAAAAAAAAAATAATAACACCGTTTTAAGGAACACAGCATTAACTGAATTTTTGTATGTATCTTCCAGGGATAGTTGGTTGACGTCATCTTAAAAAATTACGCTCAAATTGTGCTTTACTAGTAGTTTTTTTATACTTGCCGATTACTAGATAAGACATTGTATTGGGCTCACGATTTTCCTATCACACTTAATAGATAAAATTTTACATCCATAGGACTTTTATGTGTAATTTGTAGTTAATTTATATAAATATTTACATTTAAACAAATATTTATATTATTATAATAAGCAAAATATCGAAATATAATAATTTCATCTTAAAAATACAAGATATAACATTAGATCCATAAAAATAGCCGACGGAAATGTAAATATTGAAATGATACGTAAATATTTTTATGACATTGACAGAAGTAAAACTTATCTTTTTATTTATCACCTTTACGTTCTTACTTTAAATAAATACAAATTAACAAAATCAAACTGCAAATTTCAAACATCGAAAAATTAGTTGACGTAACAAGGAGTGATATTTTTAACGCAATACCAGTTCTTTTATTATTACTTTATTCATGCAAATGAAAAATAAACATGCATGTAAGTTGGAACCAATTGACGTAGCTACAAACCACAGATTCATGATTTTCCTAATACAATATACAAGCAGATGTAACATTTTTCCAACCACACAAAAAGTTAACAATATTTTCGAAAATTATTTCAAACCTTTCTGGACGTGTTTTATACGCTGAAGATAATAATAGGTTTATGAGATTCCTATCCACCTTCGTAAGCCCCATTCATAAATCGATCTACCTCCAACATCAAAAGGCAAAATGCGGTGTTATTTTAATGGAGGGTGGCTTTTCAGTGTCACCCTTAATAGCATCAGGTGGGTTGGCGTGGGAATTTTGGCGCCTACCCTTTGTGATTTACAACTTTTTGTTTTGTCCTGTGCGTGAAATCGTTCACTAAAATAAACTGTTTATTTCGTTGTCGTCAAGAATTATGTAAGAATCCATAGTAAAAAATCGTTAAAAAGAATTTTAAATATTTATCGCGGTTTTTCTGCAGATTCATCTTTATTATGAAGTGATAAAACCAAACATTAAATAAAAAAATTCATAGAACTGACGACATTTGAAGGTAGGTATTTACGCGGTTTTTTAATCAATCGTATTTATTATTTTATTGTCGGTAACGACCATATTTTTTATCTACGAATGCAATTGTTAGTAATAATGCTATTAATAAATCGTAAATATTGAATTACGTGTGGGGCTAATGTAAATGTCAGATATATCCACCGATTAATTGTTTATTATATGCATTACTTTACAAGCGGCGTAAAATTTTATTGTCGTCGCGAGTAATAAAAACAAACGTGTCAATTAAACGGAAAAAGTAAGTTGACCGATAAAGAAAATAATACTGAAGGGAGCTTTTAGGACAAGAACGCTACCAAAAGTGCAAATGAAAAAACTTTTGAATAGGTAATGAAGAAGGTAAACAGAAAGTTTCAAGCTCGCTTGTTTGGTGAATTACTTACCGCTTCCGTAAAAAGTACGTTTTTATCGTTTCGTGGAATGAAATGGAACGTTTTCAAGAACAATGTAAGAAAAATCGAACAACAAAACATAGATAAGAAGCGTTTCTCACAATATTTGACCTACCCTACGAGACCATACAAAGTCCGTTGTTTTCGGAAAAACTCTTTCATTGTTCGGTGCCTTAACATCTACGAAGTGTTAATGAAGCGCAGCTACCCAGAAAGAAATGTGTTGTTACTAAAAGTTAGCGTCTCACTGAAAGCATCCAGTTGAAAAACAACATATACGATATTTACAGGACGTATTAACCGAACAATGCGATTGTGTTACATAACATTTTTCTGTGTTTGTGGTTGCTTTATTAATATTAATTATTTTGTAATGGGACAGTAATTGTATTAGAGGTGATGCATTTGCATAAGCGGTGCCACCGGTGAATTATTACTCGTTAGTTATGTAACACTCTTCTTGAAATCAAATTAAATTAATGGTCGCTCATTCAAAGGTACTATTTATAGTAATCTCCTCTGATCACTCCGATAACATACTTTTCATATTGACAAACATTATTGCATTAAGATAAACGATATATATCTACTGTTTTTGCGGAATTATTTTGTTTTGCTGTTTGCGGAATTATTTTGTTACAGTTACATTTTAAAAGATATTGCAACAGTCATAAATGCGTAGTATGCCTGAGTAGGATCGTAATTGTTTTTTGTAACAATTTTAGAGATAATATAAAAGCGGATAATGTGGATTTTGCGATTTCTCCAGTAAACTACTAACATCGTAAAACATGGTTCTTGAAGTTATTTACACATAGAGCTTCCTTTTTTTTATTTAATTTTTTTCGGACATGGTTATTTGGACAACATGAACATCAAAATGTTAATTCACAACTAACATAAGTGACATTGAAAAATAAGCATTTGCATACAGTCACTACTCGTCTGGTACTTTTAAAGAATCCACCTTAGGTCCGTTGCTTTTTGTCGTGCTCATTTGTGACCTTACAACTGGTTTGGTGGTTAATAAATATGTATTGTTCGTCCATGACATCTAAAATTATAGCGTAATAGATGATTACAATTTTGCAAAATAAGTATTGAACTTATCTAGATGTTTGCACTGAGAAAAATTATTTACAGTATTTATTTTAACATTCGATGTAATATTGGCATAAAAGTTAAACTATAAAAATTAAAAATATATAGTTTCCGAAGAAGAAAAAAACTGAGAACAAAATGCACGAAACAAAAACTGGAACAAAAAACGATTAAAGTGAATTTAGCGCAATATTACGAACTAGCAGGTTAAAGAAAGAAAAAAATTAAATGAGAACAAATTAAAGCTTAAAATACCCGAAACAACAAACCCCGCGAGAGGAAACGAGATAAACGCAGTTCCCATTTGTTAAGGTATTACAAGCAAGGTTCATTGCTATCCACCGGATTAGTAACCTACCTTGGATGCATCAATAAACCTCGATTTTGAAGAAATATTTCCGTCCAGACGTCATACTCGAATCGCGCCCAACCCGCCATCATTAGCTATTCATGTATACAGCAAAACAGCACCCAACAACATTTCGGAATCTGTCGTTTGATACAGTGCTAAATTGTCCAAGTCGTGTTAAATTAGCGCCAATTGTAATCGTTTATTTATCGTCACTTTCTCCGAACCTCTTTGAATAGTCGTTCTGCTTGTGTTATTCTTGTATGATTACAAAAGTTTAGGTGAAGGCCTGTTGAGGTAGGTAGTGTCGCCGGTAGTCGTAAATATTGTCACGCTAAATATAATTTCGTATAGGGATATTGTCACAACGAGAATTTCACGAGTGGAATTTGCCACCGTCTATTAACTATTCAAAGCGGCTCAGATCCCGGTGTAAAGTTTTTAATGTTTCGCAAACAGGAGAGTCGTAAATTATGTCATATTATGAAGTATTATTGACAGAATCGTGAAAAATGAGCTGTTTTATTAGACGGATTTGTTGATTCTGATAAGATTTATCTGTTATTTACCTCCGGTTCGAGAAAGGGGATTTTTATACTTTGGGAGAAACACGAATTGTTTAATTTCGATACAAGCGATCTTGCTAGTTTAACGTGACACATTTTTGGACGGATGTTGAATGTTTAAACTGACTCACTATTATTAGGTACTGCTGGAAAAATCTACGTTTCATATTTGCAATAAATATTATGGTGATAAATATTTGGCCGTCCACTACTGCAGGACAATCTTGACACAGCTTTTAATTTGTTTTTAGAACTACTGCAATATTGCTAAAATAATTTCTCAGTGGAAAGCCTAAGGAATCAAAAGTTCGGCACATGAACATGTAGCAGGTGTAATCCAGCGTCCGGCGGGGAAAATGATAGATTATTTATTATGCCTAGAAATATGATTATAGTGACATCCGTAATTCGTTCCTGCCAACATCCTTCAAGAAAATCAGTTATCAGTGCAGAGACAATTTCAAAACACACCAAATGGATATATTCAGTGCACACAGATTACGTTTTTTTAGCTCATAAAATACAAAAATGCAGGGTTTCCTGTTTTGTTTAGCTTTGTATTGCCTGCCTGACGATTTTATTAAACGTTGATAACTTTGAAACCATAAAACACCACTCAAAAATTCATCTCAAGTGTACAGCCTGATATAGCGTGCACAAAATTTCCCAACTTTTCGCAAAGCGTCAGGTTGTTTAAACTTCGTTAGTCCCGTGAAAGTGCATTTCCCTCAGTATCCGAAACCACTTGAGGAATTCCGTCTGTCCTATCCAAAGAATTCCGATTACGCACCCATTCCTAATGAATCGAATTTCTGAGGTGTTATCCGGTCAGTGCAGCCCGTCCGGTTCTCTCTTTCTTCGTCCAAACGGTGGTCCTCGAAACCCACATAGAGTCGGACAAGTGAATAAGGCCACGAAAACATTCATTAGTACAAGAAGTGTCACCTGATAAAGGAGCAGCCGTGTCGGCAAAGGGACCTCACTAAATCTTGAGCGGGTTTGTAGTGTTTGGACTAATGCCGCCTGCCTAAAGACCAAGAACGGCGCTGTGAGAAGGTGGACTCTTCCACTTCTTGGGCTGTTGGTGAAGAATGGACGGCACTTTCGTGTCGGATCGGCTGGAGGCTGACCAGGCGGTCGCCTTGTTTTGATTAGAATCTGTAAACACACGGACTCGGGTTCTTCTACTTTAAATTACCTGCTGTATTTTTGTCTGATTGATAGTTGTTGGCTTGTCACGGGTTTCATTCGGTGCGACTTTTTGCTTTTAAACAGGAAAAGGAGGGCCGAGGCACTGACACGGAAAGGCACGGGACAAAGGGTAGTCAAAATATTTGAGCAAGCCGGGTGACAAAAGTACCAAATTGCAGGGTTGCGGTTCGAACGATGATGGCAAACACGTCAAAAAGGAATAATAGGACGGCTGTGGGTATATCAACAATAAATGTTTTATGTTAAGTAGACTAATACTGAATTATAGTTCGCTGTGTACGGACATGTAATGGGAGGATGCGATGACGATTAAACATGGTCCTAGTTAATTCTGAGATTACCTTTAATAACCTGTGCTCTAGTTACGCCACAAGGATTGTAAATTAGGTGCCGTACTGTTATAATTTATGTAGTAAACGTGTAAAATATATACTGTGTTAAACACTCTTGATTATATACAAAAATATTTGACATTTAAATGTTGTTTATTCGTGTTTGTCAATATCTTCATAGTAAGCGCTGCATTGTCTACATAGCAAATTAGGTGTATTCAGTGATGAACAGGTACTAGACCTCTTATTAAAATTTACTTTTGTAGAAGTTTTGAAATATTTCTTGTAATATTAGCTTGACGGAAACTTACCGCAGTGTATGTACAATCGCAAATTTTTTTATAATGGCTACCAACTTTTCATACTCATTTAAATTTTTATAGCTCAAAATATTTACACACAATATATACTACTTCTACAGGAAATAAATAAAGATGAATTAACGAAGACTTGTTAAAGCGCTGTCGGAGACAGCACATTGTTCAGCTGCAATCTGATAATAAATATGTTTACCTATAATAATACAAAGATTGAATTCAAGGTGCTGTGTTGCAATCATTTCGCAGTTACTATTAGATCTTTTATTTTTGACGTTCGAAAAGTATCTGAAAATTTGGATTGAGGACGCATTTATAGTTTCACATTTTTTACTACTGTTGCTCTCTAAAATATTTATTCAGTTCTTAGAGTGTTACAACTAATGTCTTTGAAATAATTCCCGAGAACAATGCTTATTACGGCGCTTATCACCATTAAACCCAAACCTCAGACCGCCGCAACCACACCATTATTCAATAGACATAACCGTCAAACTAGTTAAAATATGCACATGGATTGTCGGGACGCTCCAAAGCCACTTTGTCCCGTCAAAAATTAGTTACACTGCGATAAAATCTCGAGGCATAAAACCAGCACAACCACAAAATCAGATGATCGCGAAGATAACATTGACCGTATCTCGAGAATTCCTCTTGTTACCCCATTTGTCAGGGAATGTACCATATCTGAACTGGCTCGTTTTTGACGTGGTATTTTTCTAGAGGCGTTAAATTAATAGTGTAGTGACTGAAAGATATAGCTACCTTGTTAATAAGAACCCACGCAAGAGCTTGACCTCCCCTGAGCGTGGGTTCTTCTTGCGAATAAAGTTTAGGACGAAATGTCGGCCACTGTGTCCTAAAGTTCGAAAAACTGACCTTCTACAAGAAGTGTCCGATTTGTCTGAAAGCTGGCGTTGTTTGTGTTTTCTATGCGCGTTACATCATTCGGTAAACTCGGAAAGGTGTGGCGGAATGAGCTTTGTGTATATTTAGATATATTTTATTTGCAAATATTAGGTGGATTTGTAAAAAGGTGAAATATTTTTAGCTCGAGTCTAGTTTATCAGAAAGATCACTGACCTTACAGATGTTTGTTTTTGTTATTGCTGAATGTTATTGGACATAATTGATGATACCTGATCTAGCAATAAATTTGTGATGGAACTTTTATTCATGAACTTGGTACTTGCAGGTGGAAGTGTATCCATTTCTTTACAAAACACGTCTAAATCGAAGCGATTTGTCTATTTTTAACGTAGAGTATTTTGGAGCGATGATTGTCTTTGAGTGTCAAAATTAGCACCAATTAAATTAGGTTGATTTTTGTATTTGCTAATCTATTAGTGTGTAATTAAAATGCTGTTAGACAGTTAGCAAACCTCTGAAATAGGTTCCAAGATCTGTTCGACTGATCTAAACTTGTTCTTATTTAAATTAATTTCTTAGAAAGGGGCATCAGCTGGTTTTAGTTCAATATTGGCTTTTAAATCAAGGTTAAATTTTAACCGCCGCCAAATAACCGGCTATTTTTGTTTAGGTACAGATAATTGTTACTTATTTTTTTTTTACTTTTAGTTTACTTTACCTATTACAATATTTTGGAAAGTTCAGCGTACACCTAAGATTTATTTACTTGTTGTATATGTTTATCTCTACGAGAAATTTACATCACTTCTAAAAACTGAGTAATTTCGTTGTTTAGCAAAACATTATTACCCATTATAGAGATGATATTATTATTATTATTACAATATAAATACAGATTGAGACTGTTGCAGTCTATAGATCTGTAGAGTTAACAAATATAAATGGTCTTCTATACAAAAATTGAAATTAAATTCTGTTATATATATTATATGTACGAATAACTTTACATACATTTAAAATTTGACGTTTAACAATAGTATTGAAATTTAGTAAAATTTTCTATACGATTACAAAATAGATTTTGACGTTTTAAGGCTTCTTAAACATGTTCATGCAGTTTTCAGAAAATTTTGTGGTTGTTACATATGACTCCTTCAGTTTGTAGTCATGGTTCTTCGAACAGATAACTTAGCAATGTTTTATATTCAGTTGGAGGGAAAAAATCACAACAAAGTCCTTTCGTATACTAAACCTACATTCAAATTACCGAAGCCATAGTTGCTATATTAAGTTTTGACGACAGAATCATAATTACTAATCATATCTCTAAAGAGAAGTAGCATATGCTCACATTTTCTTCTCACCAAGACAGAAGATGAAATTACTCCTAGAAAGAGAAAGAGACCTATTTTTTCTAGGGTTGATGAAACGTCGAGAAAATATAAAAGTGGCTAGTCGCCCGACGGACGCTGTACTGTATTGTAGGTAATAACAATACTTCCTTAGCTTACGCTCTGGAAGTAAAAATACACTTTCCAATTCAGGGGCCATGAGCGACACTCTCGTGTGAGAACTCTTTCCGTCCCATAAGCACAAAAGCTCCAGCATCATTTTCTATGACTACCCATAAATAATAAAATTCTTCCACAGAGATCGCATCTCTAACACCCGCTATGTAACAGGAGATCGTAGCACGCTCTCGACCAATGGCATTCCTCTTTGTCCAACGTGTGGTACGGCTGAGTACCATCGACATGTGTAGACGAGAGATACGTAGTGCTGGTGTAACGTGCAAGAAGTCGAGGATGGCTTGAGTAGGCTGTGTCGAGCGATGCCTGCTGAGTTTCAGATATTATTAATATTCTGACGAGTCACCGAGCTATTCAAGAGGTCGCTGTAATACATGTAAAATTCCGGATCTCTTCAGATGGATGATGGCTTGGATTATTGAACAGTCGTGGATGGTGAAGTGACGGCTGCATGCTTCCTGATCGGGAAGCTGCATGAATGAATTTTGAAGTGCACAGATTTTTTGACTCTTTTTCCTTAATTTAAAACGTAATCGTTTTCTAATGGTTCTTGTATAAATGCAACAATGGAGGAGGTTCAAGCACCATTTATTCATTTATATGTACTAAACTGGATGAATGTTTTTGTTTGTTGCTTCCGTATTTCCCTTTGGTTTTCAAATTTGAGACTGTCGTAATTATTTTTTTTTGTTGCGCTAGATTTCTTGGGTAGTTGGGAACAGTAGTGCGACGAAGCGGTAAAATATTTCTTTCCATCCATCCTTTCGAAAACAGGTATGTGGCACATTTAACATTTCCCATCGTGGCGTGAAAATCAGGAGGTTGCTTGACAGTGTTCTGGCATTCTACTTTGAACATCTCTTCTGATACTTCAGTTCGGCCCTTTTTTGAAAATCGATTCTGTATGTGTTTTACTGTGTTAATACTGAGCGACTTTAACATTTATGTCTTTATATATACATATAATCTCCACGTAGATCGTTTAGTATTGTTTTTGATTTTTTTTTTTAATAGTGCAATTACCCACTTAAAAATGTTCTTTAAATGAAAATTCAGTCGAATTGAAAAAAATTAAAGACGATCACTGATAGTAAACATCCCTTGTAACAGTAAAGTCGCACAGTTCGATCAGACCAAATAAAATAGATTTGATTTGAACCGTTCAAGAAGTTCAACAGGTGTTTCCCTCCGCCCGCAATCGAGTGATCCAAGCACACGCATGTTTCAGAAAAGTAATTTAAACCATAATTTGTTGTTGGTTTGTTGGCGGCAAAAGCAAGTATTTGGTTTATTCGCTTAACGCGCATTCCGTGTCGCATTCCATCTGCAAGTTTACACGACCGTAATATCCAATTACTGAGTTATAAACTTCTTCTTGCTCTCAAAAACTAGAGACAATTTTAATGTGCCAATACCGGTATTTATTTAAGGACATGTAGTTAAATTTAAGGACCTAATTGCTGCCATTACGGGAACGAACCCATAACGTGCTGATGCGTCGCCGTTGGAAAATTAATGGAATCGAGAAAATTAAGACGTGTGTCTGCTTACATGTAACTACACACGGGGGAATTTGTCGATAATTAGATGGATACTATAAGGAGCGATTATGGGGGTAAAAAACCACATCCGCGCTATTAGCTTGTCGATACACCACTAGAAAATTCTGCGGATGCTGGTTCGACTAAACACTGCGGTAATTAACTACAAGAATTCTACCGAGGAAAAACTGGTATGACGTCGTGCGAAAAAAATCTGTAGCCGTTCGCGTCTACAAATAGACATTACAAAGATCATGCATTTTAGCCGAGTGAGATTGTTTAGATAAAACATCAAACAAATTCCGCCAAACGAGCATAATGTGAAGTCCTTTGCAATTTATCGTCGAAAAATTCGACCCTCGCAGTAGGTGTCTAATGGCCGATTAGTAGGCTATAAAGTTAAAAGACATAATGTCTCTGCGAAACAATACATTACTATTCTTGTTCCTCGTTATGGGAGTTAAGCTAGCATTAATTTTTTACCACGAAATTCAATTAGGAGTGCCAGATAGATGGCTACAAAAGATTTAGATCATTATATCGGAATGATGGGTTTTGTAAATGTATGCACAATTTGCAGTTGCCAACAGACACGTTAAACCAGTTACAATTTATCAGCACCGAATTTGCCTCGACTCTGAACCAATACCGCATGCATACCTGGGGGAGTTTTTCAAAGATTCTTTTTTGAGCAGACGTCATCAACTTGCTGAATGAAACGAGCGAATAATCTTTATCAATAAAAATTGGTCTAAAGAGTTTAGACAGTACTTCCCTCGCTGTCGGAAACGTGACGACTGCATGCCTATTATGTTTTTTTTTCGTAGTGGATTTCAAAGAATTCGGTTTTGTAGTTCCTGAGTAAAACAGTAAAATAAATTTACGCATTCATTAATTTTTTTGGGTCACCCTGTATATGCAAATCCAAAAAAAAATCAATGGAGTGATAAATCACAAGTACAGACTCATCATATTTTGTACAGTTTAGATAGGATTTATTCGGCAAACTTTCGAGCTGACGTCATCAATTTTTTGGAGGGGATAAGCAAATGTATTTTGACTAAACATTTATTATGCTCTTTATAACCTTAAAACATCTGCAAGATATCAAAGCATTCGGTTTTGCAGTTCATGTTTAAATCAAAAAAATAAATTTACGCATTCATTAATTTTTTTGAGTCACCCTGTATATGCAAATCCAAAAAATATGAATGGAGTGATAAATTACAAGTACAGACTCATCATATTTTGTACAGTTTAGATAGGATTTATTCGGCAAACTTTTGAGCTGACGTCATCAATTTTTTGGAGGGGATAAGCAAATGTATTTTGACTAAACATTTATTATGCTCTTTATAACCTTCAAACATCTTCAAGATTTCAAAGCATTCGGTTTTGTAGTTCCTGAGTAAATCAGTAAAATAAATTTACGCTTTCATTAATTTTATTGAATCACCCTGTATATGCAAATCCAAAAAATATGAATGGAGTGATAGATCACAAGTACAGACTGATCATATTTTGTACATTTTAGATATGATTTATTCGGCAAACTTTCGAGCTGTCGTCATAAAGTTTTTGGAGGGGATAAGCAAATATATTTTGACTAAACATTTATTATGCCCTTTATGACCTTAAAACATGTGCAAGATTTCAGAGCATTCAGTTTTGTAGTTCCTGATTAAATCAATAAAATATATTTACGCATTCATTAATTTTTTTGAGTCACCCTGTATATGCAAATCCAAAAAATATGAATGGAGTGATAGATCACAAGTACAGACTCATCATATTTTGTACATTTTAGATATGATTTATTCCACAAACTTTTGAGCTGACGTCATCAAGTTTTTGGAGGGGATAAGCAAATATTTTTTGACTAAAGATTTATGATGCTCTTTATAGCCTTAAAACATCTGCAACATTTCAAAGCATTCTGGTTAGCAGATTAAAAATTAAATTTCAAAATGTTGTTTCATAATTTTGATTTTTTTTCCAAAAATCTGGACGTTTCGGGTGAAAAGTCGATTCAGAGTTGTAAACTACATGTGTAGGACTATGTTATTTTATACAATTGAAAACCCATTTACTATGTACAATTTTGAAGTGACGTCATCGCATTAGTGGTGGGGATGATTAGACAAATTTTGGTTAGCGTTTTACCATCTACATGATATTCTTAATATAAGTACAAAATTTCACAACAATCGGTCGAGTACTTTCGGAGATTATCTGTCTAATAAAAATCCGGGACAACAGACGGACAGACGGACAGACGGACAGACGGACGGACAGACGGACAGACAGACGGAAATGGGAGACCTATTTCTTCGTCTTCTAGGAGTCATGAAAGATCGAGAAAACGTAAAAGTAGAGAGTCGGCCGACGGACTCGATTACAATACTTCCTTTGCTTACGCTTGGGAAGTAATAATTATACAAATCGATATGCATTTTATTATCCCGGCCCCATTCGCCTTCACAAAATTTCCGTTAGCTTTGTGAGGTGGTATCGGATGTATGTTGGAACATTTTGATCGTGATGTTCGTGTTTAAGAGTAGGAAGTGCCTAGTTTTCAGTAATAAGCAAAAACTCAACAAGCTGATGTCGTCTACACACTAAACTAAAATAAACGTACCTACTTACACGACAATAAGCAAATGCATTTGTAATTGCCGTGAGGTTCATTATCATCGATGGGATCTTGAACACCTCTTAACTTATTAGCTAATCATTTTCCTTCTTTTGAAAGATTTTATTGGCAATAATAATTATCTCTGTAAACCTGTTTAATTGTCGCTTTAGCTTTAACGTCTCAACGCCTAATTAAATAATTTATTTTAAAACTAATCACCAGATGTTTAAATGACAGTTAATTGGGCAATGCACATTGTATGAATAAGTAGCGTAATGGGATAATGGGAGAAACTCCGTACAAATGCCACGAAACATCGAACTTTATGTCTGCACTAAAGGTGCGAACGCTAAATTAATTAACGACGTCCTCGACGACATTACTAGAAAATAAAAGCGAGCTAAGCCGAGAGGCGTTTTTTTGTATTTCGGTATGCAAAATCCAGGTATAAATAAGCCGAGAAGAATACGACCAAACCGCACGAATGGAAGTACTCTAAATCTTTCAAGGCCAAGTCTGCGCCGCGGTATGTGGCATAACAAATTGATTGTAATCATCGAATGGAAATTTTAATGAGAGCCACAATTAATTCGCACTTTATCGGAAATGTGTGCCACCTCAGTGCGTCCTAATGACGACCGAGCTATGAAGTCGTTTCATTGCCGGTTTAATTAACGACACCGACGACGTTCGCCCGTCTCGCTCGCCCGAGCGGCGTCCCGCAAGCCTCTCCTCGAGGACCTTTTTTTTCTCTCCCGTCCGTCCCGCGGCGGACGCGCATTTTTGCGCTTATCTCGTCTCTTTGTTCCCGGCGCTATGAATCACCCGTTTTTTCGAGCCTCCTCGTCTCCTCCGGCATACAAATTAGCCTGTAGTATCCTAGTCAAAGTTGGCACGGCCTGTGCCCGCGTCTGGCCTAGCCCCTTAAATGGAAGAAACAGACGGCCGTGTTGAGACACATTCCTTTCGTGTATGCGGTCAGTGTTAGATGTCACCGCCGCCACAAGCACTACACATCGAAATTCGAAGCTTTCGGCATCGAATGTCAGCCACAAAAAACGCCAACCTCTCTTCAATGATCCCAATTAATTCGACCTGGACGGTATCGGGTTGCCTCTTTTTGACCAAAACGTCCACTTTTTGGAACGAGGAATCTCCTCGGCAGCCTTCAGCGACCTTCCCTACCCCCACGCCCAGGTAGACCGAAGACTTGGAGAGAGCGCCAATTTCAGAGGAAAAATTACAGACGAAACTGTCAAACAATGTTTTTCTTTTTTAACTCTCAACAGCATTTCGGATAGCACTTTCAAGCCGCAGGAAGAAACCGATGTGTAGTGGAAGATTTCAGCCTTATTTTCAAAAAAATGTCCCCAGCGAGCTTCGTTGTTACTGTGCCGCATTTCCAAAAGACCGATTTTCCAACAGGTGATTAAGTATAAGAACAAAAATGAGATGGAGGGCAAACTTGCAAATTTATAACTTGCTGGGCTCGTTCAGGTTCAGTGAGTACGATTTTAATAAAAATAATAAAATAAAACAATTAAATTTTTTACCCTAGTTCATTTGTTAATATCGAGAACCATATTCTAAAAAAGCTCACCTAGTAACACTAGGAATTAAATGTTCAACATGAAATAAAAAACTAAAATCAGAAGAAACTACTGTTTTAAAGTGAACTTTTAAATATGACCATGCTGGTACTAAATTTTAAAAACCGTTGATGCTAAAAACGCGAAAAATTTGCGTTGTAAGTCTTAAATAGCCTTCAAATTATGTATTTTAATGTCTTCATTTTTTTGGAATAATAATAATTTACAATTATCGAGGTGTACCTATATACTGTTCAGGATATTTTTATTAGACTGGGTAAATCTAGTAATCTGGTTGGCAACCAATTTCGTATATGCAAAAATCCCTAATGAAAAATGAAATCTATCATATTAGATCAACTTGTTTAAGGTAAGAAAATCTGAAAAAAACTGCAACACTTTGAATTTTCAGAATAGTAATACTTGTTCCTTTCAGTTAAACAATTTCTGAAATAAAAAAAAACATCTTGTGCCAAGTTGCGCTTTAGTATGTTATTCCTTTTAGATTATTTCACTAGAAAAAGGTGAATCATCATTATCTTCCTTTGATGCTGACTCTAAATCAGATTCACCTAGTGAAATAATGAAAGGAGAAATGTCTTCATACAAAAAATTTCCCATATGTTTTTTCCAGTCTGCCAAAACAAGTTTTTCACAATGTTCACAAAAATTTTGCGACATGTTTGGAGAGAGCTTGAGGCCACAAATTCTCCATTCTATCCTTGTATGAAGGTTGTGCTTGTTGTAGTAATTCTTACAACCCCCATCCCCCATGCCATTTCAGTCGGTTGTATGGACAATATCTAGTATGGGGGTAATCTAAGAATTTCAAGACCACTCTCTTTCAACGTCTACCAAATAACGGTTTTGTGTATGTGTCCTAAAAGGTTTAATTAAATGACACAATTGTTTTTTCGAAAATTTTCGTTCGAATTGAATTTATGATTAAGCGCCATTCTTGCAAATGTTGGTGGCTTGTCTAACTGCACACATTTCTTGTTCCACCAAATTTTGAAAAAGTGTCCCGTCCGTTCTTTTGTGATAACCTCTATCATTGTTTTTCGAATTTAATAAAATGTTTCAACCCTCTAACAGCCCAAACTGACTTTTTGCTTGTAGAATTGTAAATCTTGGTCCTTCACTTTTAATTTTGGTAGGATTACTTTTTAAATCTGATTCGGGCACCCAACGACGAAGTAGTATTGAACTACATACTTTCGTAAATCGAAATTTCATCGAGGTACACGAATGTTACATGCACCGTTTCCAAAAAAAAAAAGAAAGAAACCAGAATATCTCCATTTCAGATACCGGTCTACTATTAATGATTGTGATTTTTTTATCAGGTTGGCAACAAATTTAAAGTTTTACGGTGTTGGGTGGCACCAAGTCATCTGCTAAGCACGTTTGTAAGAAGCGTTTGGTACGCTCCTCATACACTGACATGTTAATATTGCTGCCGATAATTTAAAATTATCAATACAAAAATTTACTGCAATCATTAATAGTCAACCGGTATATGTAGTTATCAGATACTGAGTCCTGGCTCTGTACAATGTCCAATTTACAGACAAAGCTTTTTCAAGTTTAAAATAAATCGGTAAAAATAATGATTTTTTGCCATTTATACTTCACTTTATTGCCTAAAAAATAATTAGTTTTTAAAGCTCGAGCTTTAACTTACCAGGTACTGTAAGAATCGTAGAATCACAGAGGAGGTTATTTTCGAATATAGATTTTCAGTGATTTTATAACTGCACATTGTCGATTGTGTAAGATAGCTTAGGATCCTGTGATATCTTAAAACATTAGAATATTTTCACAAATATCTATTTACTAAAAATCAGCAGCACTGCATGTAAGCCTTTCCCTTTCGTGGGGTTGAAAAAACTGCGAATACGGCCCTGCAATAAAGCAAATCATAAAACGCATTTAGTAACCCCCAAAAAGTGTATCCCCAAGCTCTCACCTACATTGACTAAGATCCGAGACAGGTTTCGTCTCTCCTCATCCATTTTCCGGCGTGAATCGGCAGCGCCGAGCTCTTAAGACACCTTCAGACCACACATCCCGCGGCACGCGCCTTCTTCATCTCGACTTCGGCCGTTTACGTCAGCTTCTTGGGTGTCCACGGTGCGCAGAGACCACACATCTAGCGGCACGCGCACGTTCGGCCGTTTTCGGGCGCGCACGCGCTCCTCGACACCTGCTAATCGGCCAATTTGTCAATTACGGCACTGACTTAAGCCCACCTAGCGCGCGTCTCCCATTGGCCGGCCGCAGCGGCGCGCAAGTGTTAAGTTGGCTTAAGCCAAGCGCTGGCTTTTCGCTTTGCGTACGCAAAGTGCCAAATCGAGGATGCAGTGGCGGCGCTGGCAGCCTTTTGTTCTTGCCTGTCGGACGGGGGGCGGGGGGCCGGCGGGCGACATTCCACCGGCCCGTGGGAAACGAGCCGGACTGTTGTTGCTTGTAGCGCGCTACCCATTCTCACTCCTACAGCACTAAAAAGCTGAGTGAAAAGACGTTTTGGTCATTTTGGAGGATCGACGATTTACGATAACGAGTTTCGAGAATGAGTTATGTGGGACGGGGCATTTGCATGCCGGGAGATGATGGCGTATGGGTTCGGGGAGACGTCAGGACTGAATATGGTTTCGGTACTGTAAGGGTTGTTTGATGGTTGTTCGTTTTAGTCATATTTTGGAGTTTAGACACACTTCGCTTACTCGTGTAGGCCGAGGAAACGTGTTAGGTGTCTCTATTAAAAAAGTCGCATATTAAGGTAGGTACTAGGAAAACTGGACCATAATCGTAGTATTAACGTTTTTCATTTTGTTTCCATTTTTGTGTTCAAATTTCTAACCAAGTAACATTTTTTTTTTACTTATATAATATACCTATCAATAGGTACATTATATATAGTTAATATCACTTTCCTTTATATGTATATTTTTTTGTAAATGGTTTTGCTTTTCGTTAATAAATATTATTATTCTTGTTATTGTTAGTACCATTCACAAATTTTTACTTTACGCCACTTACGAGAAGCTAAATGTTACAATAAGGAGATACGAAAGTGACAGTAATTTAAAAATTCACTCCCATTACTACTACTTACACCTAGCGAAATGACCCCTTCATTTAATTGTAAGTGATCATTTGAGCAATAAATCACAAAATAATAAAAAAGGAAATGAAAAAATCGGATAAACTTTTAATAACTTTTCAATAATTGTTCTCTTATGTTTAGGCTACCATATAACTATTAGAACTATTATGGTATTTAAGATTAGATAATTTGATTTTTTGAATAAACACATGAAGCACTGCCAATATAAATCTTTACTATGTGCAAAACATATTTCTAAATTAAAAAAAAAACTATTTTTTGTACCTGCCAGATAACATACCACTTTTTACATAAGGCTTTTAAATTTATTTTAAGGAATATGTATATTATGAATAGAATATTCATTCGAGATTATTATTGTTGTCTGAAATATTGATCTTCAAATTTTCAAACTGTACATTAAAACGGAGAAATCACTCGATAAAACACGATGTCTCCAGCATAGTATCTACCATCAGTGGCGCTGGCAAAGGAAGGGCAAATAGATTGCCCTCCACATCCTTTAGTAAGTGTGCATTTTTTTTTTAATAAATAAAGTGGTTCCTACGTATTTGCTGAAATGAAGTACAGTCATTAAAAGGAATGGAATCCGTGGTTCCAAGTTTCGGTGCTAAAACTTGACTTTAACCACATTCGAGGATTTTTGTTTCATTTTAATCATACAAAGCTACATTGACTAAGTTTTAAATCTAGGTTGTCTTACCTGGTAACCAACCATAAAGATTTTTTTATAACCTAACCTGATAAGTTAATTTGTAAAACTTTGTCAACTTTTTTTTTCTCAAAAAATCTAGGTTAAATAAATAAATAATAAATTGATAAACATTGAGAAAACATAAAATAGACATTTGTCAGGTCGACCCTATTACAATACTTTCCTATCATATGCTGGTGAAGAAAAAGTGCAAAAAAAGAGGTAATTCAGAATCCGGGAAAGTAAAACAGATACATACCAAATTGTATATTTTTTATTTCGTCTCGGTATTTAATGTAGACTACCTCACATAGATTGTGCATTTTATGTGTTGCCTATACTCTTGAAATATGAAAAAATATCTTATTTTCAGTAAATATTTCGGGAAATGAGAAAACCAGAATAAAATTAGTAAATATAGCCAATCATTTAACCTTGGTAACAAAATCTGGCAATTGTCAATTTTCATTTGTCAAGCATTACATAACCTCAGTCTTTTTATAACTTGGGCAGTGACCTTATGAATTACTAATGAATAATAATCAACTTTACTAAGTCTGAACAAGTCCCCAATTGTGTTTCTAAATTATTATTAAAAATAAACGCACAAACAAACAAATCAGTGTTTGTCAAAAAATTACATCAATATTTATGCAAGTCCATGGCAGTGACTACTCAGCTTCTCTCTTAATCTTAAATAACTTTTTTTTCAAACCATTGAAGCATAAAAAAATTACACTCAAAGTGCGTTTAAGTTTAAACAAAGTGGAATTACTTACATTTCTGGGATTCCTGATTAATTGAAGATTAGATAACCCGTAATATAGTACAACATGGTGTATTGCTGGTTGCTTGATTCTACATAACCTTCAGTGCTGTTAGTTGCATATTTTGAAGGTTAAAACACAGTATACCAGAGAACATAGAGAAGCGACATAGAGGCTGATTTTGCAAAACCACCCTTATTGACATTGGAGTCCTCAACCGCCAAAGGCAAGCGCCAAATTTAAATACTCGATGCCAATAAAAACCTTGGTTCACTATAATTGTAATTCGTGTGACTTGAATGAAAATGAAGGAAACAGTAAGCAGCTTGTAATATTCTGGTAAATCTAGTGTCAATTTGTCGAAAGTAAAACGCGTCGTTAAAAATATTGTGACATTTCTTCTAGTTAATTTTATTCCTCGTTAGAACCAAACACTGCTGCCAACATAAATTGCCGAGTCTTCAACCGTCATTTAATTTAAACTATGGCGCTTCTCTATGTTCTCTGTAAATACTGTGGTTAAAATACCAAAAATCACAAAGCTATTTTTATCGAACTCGCTTTGCTTCGAAGCACAACCAATACGCTATGTACCGAAAAGTGTACTATTTAATAAGTTTTTGAGATTATTACCGTCATCACCTTTTTGCATATACTTTATTAATTTTCATTCTGCACAATATATTACTAGTCGTAACATTAATCATTTTAAGTCATATATCTAATAGTACTATATTGCTAGCTCTTCAGAAGTAACATAGAAACGGTGTTCACGGACAGAGAGAGACAGAAGATGTTGTTTTCTGTCTATAAGAGTACCGAGGGTCTGTGCGCATGTACACAAAATATGTAGAAGCGAAAGTACGAAATGTCAAAACGCATCCAGTCACGCTATCCACTACAAATCAACCAAGTACGAGTGCATGCGCAGTACTGTTTAGTACCACAGAGAGACAGAGAGGTCCGATATATTGCTCTACCGTTATGTTTTCGGAATCTTTTGAGGCCAGTTAGCAATATAGTACTAGATATATGTTTTAAGTACATGTAGAGAAAAAATTTGCTGCACATGTTAAGTAACATCAATTTGAATTTGGGACTGTTTTTATTGTTTTTGTCGATAAAATGGAAAAACGACGAATGGCATACGGATAAACGAGAAACGTGTATTTTCGTGTGACACCGGCTGTGAAAAAAGAAAGGTTAATTGTTGATTTTGCATTCGTTAAAATGACGTTATGTTGGCAGTGTAACTGTGAATCACTTCACCAAAAAATAGTCGAATAAAATAAAGTGGTTTGCGGAGATAAATGTCGAATCCTGACTTTTTATACAAAATTGTGAGTTGCTACTATTAAGATTATTACCTGAGACAACGACGAAACCGGTTGCTCAATAAACAAAATATCTTCTTTCTGTAGGAATTAAATGTTTTAAAAAATAAATTGTAAATTCTTGGCTGTTCGATTGATTTTTTGTTTGTTTAATAATTCAGCAGGTTAGTAACTGCAGGCGTCATTTTTATTCATGAAAAATACAATGAGTAAATCCGAAATGATTTCATTTAATGATGAGGCGTGTGGGCCAATTTTTGGTTTAAGTAAGATTTCTTTGATGAAATAACACCTAATTTTTACGACTATCTATTTTATAAACAATCGTAACGTTAAACGGTCCCATTTCCTTACATTACTCATACCCACCATTAAACTCTATATAATAAAATCGCAATTAGCATAACCTCAACAAAAACGAGCCATTCGCGTGCATACGAAATTTTCTTGCTGATTCACTCCGTATGTAATCGAAAAGGAGGTTTATAAACATTTCCAACAACATAATTTTCATAGCACTGACAATAGCCACACGTCACATATTTATGCATATAATTAGATAGTACCTAGGTCGTCCGAATGAAAATAACTTCTCATTTTGGTCAACTGCCAAACAGTTTTGGGGTCATTACTATATCACAGTCCAGAGTTATGAAAACGGCGATCTGTGTACGCGCTGATTAAAAATTACGAGTAGGCGTAAAACTCATTGAACAATAATGCTTCAATTGTTTTAATTGAAAGTGCCCTCTCCCACATTAATTGGTCACGTGGTGGTGCCCCCTGAGTACCCGCCGTTATCGCGTCTCTAGACAGTTCCTCACCAGCATTCAATCAAAATGGTTAAATCGAAAGTGAACGATTTGCGCGGTCTTTTGTCGAAATCTTTAGGAAATGAAATCGAAATCATCGACCAGAAAACCACTCTGCTAACCGCACCGGGCGAGCACTACGGAAGTATCATGCTTTCTCTGCAAGTCACTGTCAAAAAACCGAACACCAAAGAACAAACGTACAACCTGGTGGCCAAGTTGATACCGGCGAATGAGATGCTGAGGGTGGCTTTCGACATTTCTGTCACGTTCAAGAAAGAAGTCGTCGCTTATACCGTCACCATTCCGGCTTTGACACAACTTCAGAAGGAGTACGGGGTACCCGAGGAACGTCTGTACGACAATCTTTTCCCCAAGTGTTACGGAGCGAGGGTTTGTTTGGACTCCAACAAGAACGAAGTGGACGAAGACGGTGTTCTCATTTTCGAGAATTTGAAGATTCAGGGGTTCAAAACTGAAGACAGACTCGTCGGTTTTGATCTTGAAGGCGCCAGACTTATTTTGAACGATTTGGCGCGTTTTCACGCAGTGCCAATTGCACTAAAGCGTCTCAGACCTGAAGAATTTGAGAAAAAAGTGATGCCGTGTCTCGCCAAGAACAAAGGTTTGGAACAACTGCCACCCGAAGTGGGTTTGGCTTTTCACAACAGCATTATGGAAGGTGCCGCGGAGCTCGAAGAACTGAAACCCTTCTTAGAAAGAATTCGAAAAGTCGTGGACTATGCAGCTGCAAATCCCTACGTCGACAGAGTACCACCCGAGGAACTGTGGGGGAGCGTTACTCATTCGGACTTTTGGACGTCCAACACCATGGTATTAGCCAACGAAGAAGGTATTCCCGTTAAGAACAAGATGGTCGATTTACAGATCATGACATACAGCTCGATTGCCAGAGATGTAATTTTTTTCATGTTTACTAGTATTATCAACAAAGTTCTCGACGACAATTACGAAGATCTGATAAAGCTGTACTTTGAATCTTTCATTTCGACATTAAAAGAATTCGATCTGGACGTTAGTGATTACACTTTCGACGCATTTCTACGAGAACTGGACGAAATTGCCCCCACCGAAATCTACCACGTGTTGGTTATGTTGAAACCAATTTGCACCGAAAGAGGTAAGGTCCAGAATAGTTTAGAAGACTTCCAGGACAGCGACTGGAGCCGGAAGGACCTCTTGGGGCCTGCGCACCGGAAAAAACTCAAAGACACAGTTCTCGCACTGGTTAAAAGGAACTGGATTTAATGAAATAGCACGAATTTTATTTTGTATTTTACGCAATAAATATATTTATCTCAAAACAAATTTAACTTTATATAATGGATTATTTTGTGGCGTTGTTGACTTCTAAATATTCGTCTAGCCATTGCTCGATAACGGGAAGGTTATCGTTGCTCCACTTTGTCTCCTCTTTGATGTTCTTTAAGGCTTTTTCGATTACGAAATCAGCTGTTCCGAATTCACTTTGTCGTTGGACGTAGAGCTCAGAGACCATATCTAGGCCCTCTTGTGTTTTGAAGACCGTAGTCGCGGATGTTATCAGGCTATTCCATAAATGAAGTTTTCCCTCGAACCTAAAAGTATTTATTTTTATGAATGTCTGATTTCGTTTGGTCGTGTTAAATAAGTTAAATGTTTAAATTGTTATCAAAAACGTTCCGATCTGAAAATTGATACGAGGACTCGAACCAGCAATTAGTTTATTTACATAATAAATCATATTGTAAACCTATATATTTATGATACCGTATACAACAATGCAGTAAACTTATCAGCAATGATTTCGCATCCTTGAAATAACTGGCATTGGTTTACCTATCGGTTTTTGTAGTTACGTGTGTGATTTTTTAAACATTTAAAACACCATGAACGTAAGCACTTAACTATTTAAAAACACATGGAAGCATTCAACTGATTGCTACGTACATGGACATGATTTTTCGCGCAGGTGCATTTTTATTTGATGAGCTTCGAGTTATTTGTTACAACACGTATTTTTTACATAATAATTAATTATCTGTAACAAAACATATTTTTACGTAACAAGCATCTAAACATTTAGGTACAATTCAATGTGACACCTGTAGGAAACTGATTATAGATAACCATAAAAATTGCGTTGCATAATATTTACAACAATTATTAGACTCGTTGGTACGTTACGTTTGAATTGTTTCCGCGATTGTCAAAACTGTCTTTATTTCTTGAAGGAATTGTGGTTGATAAGAAGGCGACACTTGGTTATGATAAAAAAAACGCAATTATTGTCAATTTTGTTACTTGCTAATCCATAGTTTTTTTTTTTTTATATAATTTCTCAGACATTTTTATGCATATACTTCCACGTGTTAAAAATATTAAATTTCCTGCAATTATTATGTTAAACTGTTTTACAATAAATCACTCATGTTTGTATGTACCCATACATAATGAACTTAGTGCGATAAAGTGCTTTGAATATGTTCTTGAAAAAAAATTAAAAAGTCAGTGTTATCTAAAGGCCAACGTTGTATATCTAATACATACTTGCATGACATTATTCACATATACTGGAAAAATATAAGCAAGTGATAAAGAATGAATACCACACTATAAAAAATTTATTACCACAGTTTTAAACTAGTTTTGAGAAAAATGAGGAGAGTTAGTTGGTCTCAAAGTACTGTTTTTTTTAAATACTTAGTAAATGATGTATGTATAAATTTCTTAGAAGACAAATCATTTATTGGAAGAAATTATTAATGATCGAGAAAAATTATTACAGGATACTACGTCATTTCAGGGAAACATCATAAACACATCAAAGTCAACCTCAAAAACAAGTTTGTCTTAGTGCAGAAACTTAAATCATACAATAACTAACTACAACTATTTTAAATTTCACAAAAAAGTAGTTGTATCATTTGAAAATATAAAATATGTCGCCTGTTATCAATAAATTAAGCACCTTTATTAGTTAGTAAGTAAGTCGCACTTTTTCCATTCTTTTCACAATATCGTCGTATTAGATCAAATTCCAGGAAATTAATGTATTTTGAAACCTAAATTCCCAGTTATTTAAAAAATAATGTAGGGAAATGCGTGTAATTCAACCTTGTTCATCATTTATATATAATTTAAAAATTCAATTAACCTGAGATGTACACATTCCTTGAAACTATTACAAGTGTTATAAGTAAACAAGTTCAACTTTTGATCTCTCTGTTCTTGGAAAAAGAAAACAGAAAAAAGTTCACAGTTTAAAATCCAATCTATTGGTAAAAAAAAAACTTGTATTGAAAAGAATAGTTCCTTTTTAAGTGTAAATCTGTTTAAACGGTGACGTATTGGAATTTGAATTATAAAGAAATATTAGAAAAATATAGAAAAAATGAAAATGAATAATTCGTACGTACCTAACTTTAATAGTGTCCCAGTTCTTCTTTAAGAAGTTGAAAAGCGTTGTGTACCCATTCGCACTTCCGGTCAACATACTGAAAATCAAATAAACATCATTGTCTGTAAAGTTACCATTCTGTTCCAAAATCGTAATATTCAACAGTTTTTCAATCTTCGCAGCTTCATTCGGACATCCAGCTAGAGTTTTTAAAAGATAGGTTCGTTCGCTCTGTTTTCGATTTACTGGGAAATTAATAACACGTTGTAATCCGAACTCCCATTCTTCATTAGTTCCCCATTTGAAAACGGGACAAATGTACTGATTTGACACGCTGCAAACCAAACATTAAAAACATTCAGAAAGTAAAAAAAATTACTAACGGATTCCCCTCATCTGGATTTTCACTTTCCATCCATTTCTTGAAAGCGGTTTGTGCTTCTTCGATGCACGGCTTGTAACCAGCCTGGCATAAGAACACTTTAGATGAACTTCTCAAGTGGCTCTTGCCCTCGCATTCTCCATCTTGCGGTTCATCACCTAGTTCCTCGTACAAAGGGGTCAGTAATAATCGGACATAAGTCTACAAAAGAAGTCTTCGATTTTTCTTGCCTTTGCTCGTAAATAATAAGTACCTGGAATTTCTTATGAACATCTGAACTATCGATGTGTCTACCAATGTGATCAATTAAAGTGAACACTGGATCCCACGCTAGATACTCCCTTTCGTGTTTGAGAAACAGCGTCATATTTAAAGCAGTAGCAAAACTTAAATCTCCGGCGTAAGCTAAATTCCAAGCGTCATGTAAGAGTTTGGCTCTTGTATTAACTGGGATCTTGACACGATTTTCAGTACAGAGATATTGGGCTAACATGTTCCAGTTCTGGATGTCGTAGTTGACGGGAAATGGGCCGATCTCTTCTGGGTTTATAATAATAAACTTGTCGTCACTTGGTAAATCTGTCAAAGTGATCTCTCTTTGTTTCCGCATCCAGACTGTTGGTGTTGAGTTGGTAAAATCCATTTTGTCTTCTCGAATGAGAATGATGGGTATCCACCAGACAAATTTTTCTTGGTCGGGGACATCATGAGGACGCTCTCTTAGATACACCCTCTAGAAAAAACACTGCGAATGTGGTTTGTTTTTGTGCAATAGTTCTACCTGAGAAATCGTGACAGTTTTCTTGTCATAATCTCTAGTAACGTTAATAACGGGTAGCCTGTCCTTGGTGATCCATGAGCCTGCAATTGAATTTACCGTTATGTCATCCTTTAAGACTTGATCCTTCTTGGCCTGTACAGTTAGCGACTTCCAAATATCATCAGCGAAGAAGGTTTTGTATTGCCTGAATAACAAACGATGACCGGTGCGAAAATACGAACGCTACGAGTTTTTACCTGTCCTTCATAAAATTCTGCAAACCTTGCTTGAAAGTTCTTTCTCCAAGGGTATAATTGAGCATTCTGAAAACGAGCTCGGTCTTTGCCGATGTGGAATCTTGTTTAATAGCAGTACTTTTTCCATGTGGATATCTTTTACTGAACTCGTAGTAAATTGAGTACAACATGGTCATGGGCCAGTTATTAAAAGATTCGTTGGTTTCCATCTGAAAAAGAATGGCATGGAATCCGTTTTGAACGAGATGTATATCATATACAATTCAACTGATTGTATGGTAAAAACCGAAGCGTAGTTAAAGTTTTTGTCTAGAGCTCTCGTTACTTATAAATAGAGTTTAAAATCGAAAGAAAAAACCTAATTTCGATTTCGATATATTTAGTCGTGTATTTTGTTCTGATGTGGGAAAAATGGTACCTTAACTGTCGTGTATGCAGTGACGTATCTGGCTAAGGCATTGTTAATGTGGGCATCGCTCCACCAAAATGGAGTTGCTAACGCTCCCAGCCACTGGTACGCTAATTCTTGGGAAATATGCCAAGAACCGCGACCGCTGAGCTCGCTCTCCCTAAGACGAAAACCGCATTACAAAACTGGTCAGAAAGAGTTCACGGAATAAATTACTTGAAGAGGAGTAATCCCCAGTTATCGGCAGGACGTGTCGCTTGATAGTTGGGAAGAGCCAGCAGATCCAACTTTGGAAGGGGATAAGGACAACCCCAAAATTCCTCTAGAATTTTGATCGCTCTGAACACTTTGGTCGTCACGTTTTTCAGAGCACTGATAAAGTCAGGTCGTGCCCAAACTCTTACTTTGGAATGTAGAGTCGTCCCAGGCTTCTGGTATTCCGTATCAAAGTTGCTTGAATCGTAATCGAACTCCGAAATCACTATGCCCACCGAAAACGTAGACATGGGAGGTGTTTGTTGGAACCTATCCCAAACCCAGTCTGGTTTTTCTTCCCTAAAACAAAGACCGCCGTTACTTTGTGACCACCGTTTCAAGAAAACATCTACATGGGTTTTGTGGCCTCCACGGGCATATTGGACAGCGCTGTCATATTCTTATGCCTCGCCACGTTAATGACAAACGGCACTTTGTACTCTGGTTCGTCGAAGCACGGAAAAACCTTTCTTGCCAAATTCGGCCGCAAATGTGTTGCCGCAAACCATTTCTGGGTTTTGGTTTGAGGATCCACGTAGCTACTTCTGAACAACCCTTCGCTGGTATCGTTAAACATCCGCCCTTTGTACGTGAGATCGATCTCGCACTGCGTTCCTCTATTCGCAACTTTTTCCAAATGAATGACGTACAAAGGGGTCTTCGGGTCTCTTTGGGTTTTCAAGACTCTGATTTGAGTTGGCAGTAAAGATTTCGGTGACGCCTTTTCGCTACGACAGAGTTAATCCCTCCAACTCACTATCTCTTGTTTACTTACGTTTCATCATCTGGCACAAACTGTGTGACGATGATTTTAAATATGTCCAGATTTTCGTATGCATGGAGCGTAATCTTGTCTGTGGGTTCTTGCCAGGTAACGTTGATGCGTATTCTACCATTGAAAGTACCTTCGTTGAGCTGAGGCGCGATTTCGAGGTTGTAGCTGTTCGGGCTGATTTCGCGCGGAAGTCTGGAGTCGGCGACGAGGCTGTGTGCTGCTATGAGGTCGATACTTCGCCTAGTACGAGCTTCTACCTAAAGCTTCGTTGTTATTTTGGTACTTGAGGGATTTGGACTTACCGTGACCAGAAATATTAGCAAGGTAAAAGCCTTAAAGAAAGACAACATTTTTTGAAAAATCTGCAAACAAACAATAAATATTCTGGTCAGATTTATAATCGATTAATAAAGTAAATAGCGTTTAGTAATTATTGTTTTGTGACTAGGTCTGTTTAAATTGTACGTTATCTTTTTATTGACCATGTTCTTAAGAACCGAAATAATAAATTCGCGTGTTATTAGTACAGAGATTGTAACGACGGCAGAATGTTGCGAGTAATTTACGTTTTTCTTTATATAAGTAAGCAGAAAAAACTCGTTAACATACTACTGCTACTTCTAATTTCACTAACCGCTTCTGAGGTAAGTCGCTTTGCTGTTATTTGTGCAGAAATTAGCTTCAAATATTCAGAAATGTCCGTCCGAGTACTCATCGATACCTGGTACCAACGAAAAGGCCCTGTGGATGTCCGACAATATCCAACATCAAATAGTCGTCTCGAAACCGCCATGTTTTGACAGCACGTTTGAGTTAATTACGAGAGTTTGCGTCGATGGTTCTTGGAAACCTATTAGAACTCCACTTTGCCAAAAGATTTCCAACGGTACCAATACCGACGTTTTGGAAGAAATCAATCGAGATGAACACAAGAATTATCAGCATAGTTCTTTGTCTCCGGTACTTAGACAGATAAATTATAATAACACTGTTCTCACATGTTCAGCAGAATGCAAAATTTCAAGCACCAACTCCAGATGTTACTGTAAGTCCCAGAATTGTCAGAATATAGCGACTATTCAAAATCCTAACGACAAAAAAATCATACAGTCCCTAGCAGGTAACGAAATGTGTCGCTTAGATAAGAGTAGGCCCAATTTTTCCTCTTTATTTGGTATGCATCCTTACGTGAATGCGAGTGTTTGGGTGTATGGGAATTTTTCTACAAATTGTACCATATGTGAAACTTCCATCGAAACAGTGGCACCAAAATTAGTACTATCGTTCGAAGAAAAGAAGCACGAATTATATTTAGTCGTTTATTCGCCTCAAGGTATTCATCAAGACGGAGACCAAGTTAAATTTTTTTGTTTCACGAATGCTGCGAAAACTAGTTTGAAGAAGAGACTTGATATGGTTTTAATTTTTAACCATTCAGACTCTGATCCCAGCTTTCCAAATACGTTACTTGTGTATGCGGTCGAAATGGAGAAGTATATGGGAGAATATTGGTGTGAAGCTTTCACGCGAAATGACTTTTTTCTCAAATCTGAGACGGTCATAGCTTATAAAAAAAAGAGAGGAAATGAGTACGCCTTGAGGCTTATTATCGATAACATCTGCAAATTTTCGCCTTGCGATTTGGACGATTTTTTCAAATATTTGACGAAAAAGAAACTGAAAGAAAGTTTTAGGGAGTTCAATGCTGAAATAAGAGTCATGGAAATGTTCAAGTTTGACATTTACAACGACATTGCAGATATTTTAGTTCATGTAAGTACTGGAAAACACTGGGATATTGCGACCGAGTACTACAAATTATTAACAAACGTAGAAAAACTTAGATATGAGGGTATAACATGTATAGAGTTCAGAAGTAGCGAATTTTGTTTGCCTGAAAGGACACGGCTCGGTCATTTAGAGTTGGAATGGCCTTTGGCGAAAATACATAATGCGGTAGTGCCGAAACAGTTTTGTTTGGTGAACGATGGTACTCCTATTATTAGACAGTGTCAGGGAAGTTTTCTGCATGGGGCATATTGGTCCAACGTAACTGGACGCTGTATTGACGACCCTCCAATTTCTGCCATCACCGTAAAATTGAGGGATATGGCCACGTCTCTCGACACGTCTGTAGAAGCTGTTTGGAATATTGTGAGACACGCAAATCTAACGGTTTTGGATATTTACTACTTAGACATTATTTTGGAAAAATTCCCGGACAACAACTACGCACTGGATTTTGTAAATAAGCTAATGCTCACCGACGACAGAACGTTGAAAAAATCCCAAAACGTGTTAAATTTAGCCGACACTACTTTAGACATAATCGAAAGTATAGTTACCAATCTCACTTCCTATCCAGATTTGGTGTATTGTACTCGGAAAGATAATCTCATAGTCCATCTAACTAACCCTTTCCAGAGTAACATTTCGGGATTACTAGTTTACAAAAACCACGTGGAAGATTTCCAACGCGGAAAATCTTTCGACGACGCAAATAAAGAAAATCTGGAACTAGCACTTTATGTTCCTGAAGTGATTCTCGAGCAAATTTTAAACGAAACCGACAGCAACATTACGGACGTGGTCCTCATGACCGTAGTTTTTTATAATGATAATTTCTTCGTTGATGATCGTTTCCACTCTGGAAGCTTTGTCGTAAGCGTGTCAATTCCAGGATACGGTACTTACCTGAAAAGCCCAATTCCGATCTTGTTTAAATCAAAAAACCACACCCATTCCAATATGTGTGGTTTCTGGGACAACGGTAAGAGAACCCAATGGAAAAAAGGAACTTGGTCAGTGTTGGGAAGCAACTACGTCCAAAATCATACTGACGATTTACACGAGTGCTCGTTCATTCACTTAACACATTTTGCGTTGTTGGTGATGAGCGACAAAAAAATTATTCCTGATGGTGACGACGAAGTTCAAAAGGAAATTCTCGAGGATATGAACGAGTACATTTTGGAGATTTTGACAATAATAGGATGCGTGTTCTCGGGAATTGGTATTATAGGTATATTCTTAACAGCTTTTTTTTATGAAGCATGGCGAAAAAAAATCGGAACTAAAGTTCTTCTGAATTTATCCATAGCGATACTACTGGAAATAATCTGCATCCATTTATCCGAGATCAAAACTTTGAAATCGACACAACATTTTTGCAAAATTGTCGGAATGATTCTTCATTATGTCATTCTGAGTAAATTTTCTTGGATGCTGATTTACGCTTGGTTACAGTATTATCGCTTTGTTAGGGTTATTGGTGCAATTCCTAAGAACCTAATTTTAAAATCTGTAATCGTAGGATGGGGCATACCTCTAGCATTTGTTTCTGTTGTAGGTTTGATAAATACAGAAAGTTACGTTTCTAGTTCTTACGAATTATGTTATCCCCGTGGCATGTGGTTATATGCAACCGTTTTAATCCCTATATGTTTAATCATGATTGCAAATATAACTGTCTTTTGTTTGGTAATGTATAATATTTCACATTCCAATAAAAGTAGTTCTTGTTGCAAGAACAATTTATTTAAGCTGCGATTGTTCCTAGCATTACTGCTTTTCTCAGTGTTAGGCCTTCCTTGGGTTTTCGGGCTCTTAGCCGAACTGTTAAAACAGTCGACTTTAAAAATTGTTCTTTTCTATATATTTTGTATAACCGCTACCTTACAGGGTTTTGTATTATTTCTATTTTATGTTATTTTAAACAAAGAAACACGTGAGTTTTGGTTGCGCAATTTTACTACAAAAAAATAAAAACAATGTTTTAACTTATCTCGGTGTATTTTTTTTTTCTATTCTAAATATTACTCTAAACATTCTTACCTATCACGATTGGAACAAAAACGTCAAAACGCCAACACATAAGTTAGGTAGGTACTCTTGGAACACAACTGAATCGATAGAACTGTTTTAGTATTCCTAAATCTGCACTTGATTATCACAATGAATGCCTAGACTAAGAATGAGATGGTGAGAGTTATCACTGTTATTCTGCACAATAAGGGTCATTATGCAGTTAAAATACAACAGGCAAATTAGTTGTAAATTAGATGCTACCGGTCGGTGTGGAAGCGGCAAATAATGTTATTGATAAAGTGAATGGTTGTTTGAAGAAAGAAGATTATTAAGACTGACGTCTGTTGTGACATGGTACGAAGTTTGGCAAATTGAAAATTCGTATTGTACTGCGATACCGCGAAGAAGGCTTTTATGCTAAAATTTTCCAGTTCATTTGTACGACGTCATAAATGATTTTCTTATTTTTCCAAAACAAGCACTAAAACCGCATTTGTACCATCATATGGTTTAAATCGACATTGATGAAGTCGAATTTTATTGTGCGATTTAGTTGCGATGAAACCGACCTTCAAAAAACCAAAAATAAACAGTTTTTTTTTAAACTCCACTCTAGAGGCGCCTTTTTGTACATTTTCAGAAAAACATAAGTTTATATTTTTTAACGTGTTGCGTATTTGATCAATTTTTTTCTTCATCATCACCTTAAAAACTAAAATGAAAACATTACAGTAGAAAAGTGTTTTTAAAAGAAGGCAAATATTTCATTACCAAACAGTAACATGCAGAAAACTATACATAATAGCTTCATAATATAGATAATTTGAGTTTTAACAATTTTTAAAATGTATACCTAGTAACCATGTTTCTAAAAATAATGTTGCATCTTAATATTCGAAAATATTGCACACATTTTTTGAAGTTCGAATACCTATAATTTGCAATTACGTAACTAAAAGAAAAACTTGAAATTTTGAGTTAACTGCAAAATAATTTTGTAAGAATGAGGAAGACAATTTGAAGCTACAGCAAGATTAAAATTTATTAATTTGTTTAGTTTTGCTATTAAAGAGCTATAAAAGTATTTATATATTTCACACTTAACAGAAGAGAAAATAGATTGTCCGTAATTTTTACTTCAGTCAAAAATGAAGAAATATTATTTTGAATTCTATTAATTTTAGTTCATCAGTTTAGTATCATTCATTGCCTATCTTATTGATATTCTATTGTGACTGTTAAATTTCGAATGATTTTGAATTAATGTTAATTAGTCTATCCGGAGGGGAGACAATTTAGGTCAAAACACCAATATACTGTCTTTGGATATGGATTTGAACCCAGACTTAGGTCAATTTGCAAAAGCTAATCCATCCATATTCCAATCTGAGACAATTTAAGTTCAACGTAGTTCGTAACCATGGACCATTATAATCAAATATAATACAAAAATAGGTCCTTCAAAGAGTAGAGCAATATCTAGTCACGTCCATGCGGACTGAAATCTCTTAATAATTTTATGACTAAAAAGGAAGTCTAAAACTTTGGGTACAAATCCTATGATTAAAAACATTCAAACTGATGAAAATCAACTACTTCTTGTTTTCGATTGAAAGAAAAATATGAATCTAAAAAATATCTAACTGGGAAAACTATACTTCATGATTTTCTTTCAGTACAGAATTCTACAGTTGAACCATGAAGTCACTTCTTGCTTTTGGATTTGTATGCGCTTAAAATGCACTCGACCTTTTTATTATTATTCAATAGTCTTGCAGGCGTTGACTACAATCGACTATTCTAGAAACCGTTGGCAGCCCCACCACATAGTTATGCAACCCGTATTTCTCGCCTCACCCGTGTGCGATCTACTTTCAGCCCGACAATTTTTGACGCAACCAATGTGACCCATTTCATGTGGTGTAAACTATTTAATATTATACACATTATAGGCAGTAGTATGACCATACAACAAAATTCCTCTATCCTTATATGGATAGCTGGATTAATAAAATACATGTTAAATGCTATCCAACTTATTTTGAATTTTCTCTAATGTGGCATACAAATTTTCTAATTCATTTTCATCCAACTCCAATGTCACATGTTCCTTGTCTTCACCATCCACACTTAACAGACTCATTTGCAACCTGGCGTTAATATGTTGTTCCTTATTATAAAAAGAACAAGCACTTTCGACATTCAGCTCCCACGAAACGTTATCTAAATTCTTAGAATTTTCCACATCAAAATTTCTCTTTGTTTCTTCTGTCCATAACCTCACAAAATCATCCGCCTTCTCTTCAGTGAACTTGAGTTTTTCAATTAACTGTTCTTGTAAAGCTGTGGGTTTCAGGATTATTTTCAGAGATTGTTTGAAAATGTGAACAATACTCTGCAGCAACAATTGTAAGTTTGCACTATCCAGTTTTAATGATTCTGAAAGCTTCGTCAATTCAGCCTCTGTAAAAATTTCGTTTTCCGACTGGATGATACGTTTTATAAGAAGAGTAAATCTACTTTGGTTTAAGGAATTGATTAAAGCTACACCCTGTTGCAGCCTACAATAAATAACTTTTTTTTTTGTTTACTTTGTTTGATATTTTTACCTGGGAGTGATGTTTATCCAGTGTATTGACATTTTGTGTAGTAATAAATCTCTGAATTTAAATGATCCCAAAACATCCCTTGTTGATCATTATGGAAATGAAGTAAGTTAACCTATAATATCACGCCTATACCAGAGATAATACCCATAGAACACTTAAAATCACAGCTTAAAATTCTATCACAGCTGACAACTATTAGAAATGTAAAGTCCCTATAAATTTCAAGAAACACAAAAAGTAGAGTCACCTGGCGTCGCAGTGGCCAAGTAACAAGCAAGCGCGTAGTTTAAAAGTCAGTACCAAATTTCTATTTATTAAATTTAATTCTAATTTCAGTTATTTTTTAATAAAACCCAGATATTCTGAAAAAAAAAATGTATATATATATATATATATATATATAACACATTGCAATACGTAATGATCTAAATACATTTTCAATATAATTAATCTGATTACCTAACAAGTACAAGTATTTGGAAGGCAAACAGCGTTGCCACAACGCTCTGGAATTCCCTAATAGATGGCGTAGAATAAGAGAACTTGCAATGCTCAGTGGTAATCGGTACTATTACTAGCATCCACTTCCAATTCCTCTTGCCGCCCAGTGATGTAATAAATTATTTACAAAAAATAATATTATTTAGATTTTTTGTGAAAAATGCAAGTTCGGCAACGGTGCTCTCAAATGTCGCAATTCACTGTCAAACTTTGTGTTGTCAAATCTGTCAAACAACTAAACAAAGTTTAAATCTTCTACGTGTTGAACATAAGTTTTCAAATATGTAGTTGTTAACAGCGTTATTTTGATTTTTTCGAGTCCTGCTTACGAATTAATTTTATTTCAAAGTAGGTAACTTTTTCTTCCAATCGTGAACGTATTAATTGTGTTTTCTATGCATGTTAACTGATACCTTATGAGAAATGGAGTTTAAATATTTCAAATAAATTTTTGTTCCAATCGCGCACGTATGAAGGGTGTTTTTTGTATTCATTCTAGATAACAAAATAAAGGATATAGAAGAAAAATGGCGGTGTATAACCCACCATATACCCCTGAAGAACAAAAAAAGATAGTCGAGTACATCATTGAGCATGATGCTTTCCACATGATAAAAGGAGATAGATTGTGGAAAAATATGGAAAAAGAAACAATTGTGGGACGAACGTGGCAATCGATGAAGCAACATTTCAGAAAAAAAATTATCCATGAATTACACTATCCGCGTTATAATTTGTCCTTGGAGACAGTGGAGAACTTTTATAAATATTTCAATAAAATAGATATTACGAGGAAATATGCTACCAGAAAAAAGAAAATGAATAAACAAAAGGAATATCCAAAATTGACATTAATGTTGTCACCCACACGTGATGACTCGAGTTCAGATGAAAGTGGTTTAAATTTAGATGAAGAAACAAATCAAATTAACGTCAGTTCTGAAAACAAAAAATGGAGTGTACCCTCAAATACTCCACTTGCGTTAGCGTCCACTTCGTCCTTGCCAAAGTTTACTTTTGATACATCAAGTTCGTCTGATGAACAAGAAGATAGTGTTATTTGTATTGATTTTGAAGGCCCCGAGTGTATTATTATAGATTAAACTGGGGTTTGTTATGTTTCTATGTATTCTATTTTGTTGATAATAAAATGGAAGTCAATATGTATTTCAATAATGTAGCTCAAGTTGATAGTCAATAATTATGTGATTTAACCTAAACGGGAGGAGCGTCTTCTCTGCAGTTTTTCAAATTACAAATCTAGTTTCTAATAAGATAAATTGTTAGAAAAAGTTGATTCTGCAAATTTATGTTATGGTATTTGAGCATGGAGGAATAATTTTCCCTCCATGTATATGAGCGATTATACGTAGCAGTATTGTTAGTTGCCTATCTTTTAAGTTAAAAATTTAATTGCCGAGGCAAATATTTATGTTGACCATTAGCAATAAGGTATACATTTTAGACTATATCTTGATGTAAGGATGAAGCTTTTATTATTATTATTAGTCAGTAAGTTAGGCAATAAGCAGGCACTAGTCCCAATTACGGACCAACACGTAACACACAGAAGGTATATAATAGATGTTATACTGAAAAATACAGCATTGTCGAACTATCACGCAGCTATAGATTACTGCCTGGCCCAGAAAGGTTGAATTACGACATAGTAGGACAATTAGGCGGATGGGAGAAACGCCAGCGTGAAAACAGCAAAAATAATTTGTATCTTCAATTTCCAAATTTCACGTTCGTTCATTCTGTGGGTTAAGGAATGTAAAATAATTACACAATGTTTAATGGTTTTATAAATAAATTTATTTTGATATACAAAAATGTATAATTTAAAAATTTAATAAATAAATAAAACCAATGAATATTTCCTACATAACGCAGAAAGTACAGTACTTATGTAGATTTCATAATATGATTGCTATGAAGGCACTGCTATCATTTACAAATTTTTAAACACTTTATATAAATTCTGAACATATACATATTACTTTACAATTTTGAACATATTTTACATTATGAACAGGCATGACCTACACTCTAGGCGCGCGGAATTCCGTATTTTAAATGACTAGTAAGATTTCCATAAAGACAATCGATCAAATAATGAAGACCCTTTCTGGTTAATACAAAATATACATATTGAAAAGGGCGGGACAAAATGCAGAATACCAATTATTACCAATTGCGTTCACAATCAATAAAATAAGTACAGGAAAGCAAAGGATGAACTGTTTACACAGAAATTAATCAAACAAATGGACTGGAAAACACTCGACCATATACAAAAATAAAAATGCTTTTAATTATTTATTATTAAATAACCTGAAATCATTAAAGTTTACGGATGGTCCCCCACTACTTGAGGCCCTAAACCTCCCAAGATTCGCAAGCCTCAAATTAAATTTTAAACCTTAATAATGTTCATCGTTGCGACGATGTATATAAGGCCTTTTCTGATAAATATCTAAATTACGTCACATCAGTACTTCTACTCTCACAAGTTCCTCGACTTTAATACAACTTTCTCGGTCTATAACGCTCTTAACACTGAGAGTACGCAAACATTAAAGTCACCCCTCTCAATATTAAAGCCTCTATAGCACTTAAACGCTCTGTTTTTTGCATTAACTGTCAAAAGAATTCAAGTCTCTAAAGTCCGTTCACCTTCAACTCCACAACTCTGTTCTAACTGAAGACAATTTAAAAGAAGCTTTTCGTATCGTCGGCAAAGGTAAGTCCACAAAATCTTTATATGTACTATATGACGCATCTTTGACAGACACTTGTTTGCGACAGCCAGTTAGAATCTCGAATTCTTCCGAAAGTCGCAATGGCATAAAAAAACAAAAATAATTAACAAACAGAAAACCGTATAAAAAATATCTTCAATATGGATCCTTCGTTTCGTGTAAATTTGTTAAAGTCCATAGGTAGTTCAGATATACATATAACCGCACACGTTGGCTTCCATTTTACCCTGTGGCCAGGCTTGCACGCCATCATCTTTCGCTAAGGCAGGAATTTTTTGTGTTTCGAAAAAAGAAGAAGAGTAGGACGGAAACACCACAGCACCGCTCCTGTATTAAAAATTCAGCCTTCTCAAGGTAGCGACGACAACGGAAGTCGACTGGATCACAATTTAGTTCCACATTTGTACAACACGTCGGGGCGATCGAGGGGTCTCTCGATCACCTGCACGGTGCCAAAAGTATTTCCAGCCAACAGGGGCAGGAGGTGATCTCCTGGCGCTTGTAGCACGGACCCCAGCCCTTGGCGAAGCTGATCCGTATGGAGTTCGGATCGACGGGGCCGAAGGGGGTCGTGAAATCCCAGCCGCAGGTTCGATGAGCCGCCTTCTTTGGGTCATACACGCACAGGCATTGCTCGGCAGGTACTCGAGTAGGTAAGGGAGAATCGGCAGAGTCCAGAGTTAGGGAATTTACGAAGATGGGGTTGTCCGAGCGGTTGTACACCCACACGGAGCCGCCCTCGTGAGACAGCGTAACACCTGCAATGAAAAAATGCACTTAAATAGGATCGACGAGCGAGGAGGTAGGGTTAACGATGATGAAAGCTCAACCAACACGCGAAATACTGACCATTAGAGTTTCTTCGTATCATACAAAAATATGTTTAGTTCCGTTAGTGCCCCAAAGATGACAGGAGTCATTTTCAGTATTATCAACAATCTAATTTGTACTTTATTATAAATGTAATCAAAGTTATTTATCTAATCCCATCTAATACAGTTTTTATTTTTATTAAGGACAACTGGATCATGGTTAATTTTTTGGTGTAGATTCAAGATGAAATTTATCCCTTTTAGAGTTTCGTGAGCGTAATTACGGTTTACTGTAAAAAAGGGCAAATTTTATTACAAGTGCCCGCAATGTTTACTTGTGCAAGTGAAAAAAAATTGGTCAAAGATTATTTTAACAGAAGTTCCCTCATCCCTGAAGTGCACTTCTTTATATCACGTGTTACTTTTATTTGATACAACCCCTGTAACATTTTTACTTTTAAAGATAAACGTATATAGTCTTTGCCATTTCTATTGAAACACCACCTGTTGATTTTCCCTAAAATTTAGCAATTGCTAACAGTTTTCGATTGATTGACAACGGCTTTTCGTTAGAAAATTGTGTGAATATGAACGTTGCCAAATTTACGATCAACAAGTGGTGTTTCAATAGAAATGGCAAAGACTATAGTTCTTGTATCCTTTTAAAAGATCACTTATGTGAATAAATGACATGACAACAATTTTTCAAGCTACTAGATTCTCATCAATAAATATGAATTTTTCGTATATTTTATTGAATAACTTTTTAAGTATTGATTTTATTGGTTGCTTGATTTTTTAGAAAAAATTAGTCTTTCCATTTATGAAAAAATATACCTAGTATTCCATAAAAAAATCAAGTTGACGTCATTTTCGGTTCGACCGGAAGTGATAATAAAAATGTGAGGTTGTCATAACATAGATCTTTCAAAATGACACAAATTTGCTCAAAGCACTACACGTTTATGTTTAAGCACAAAAAAGTTACAGGGGTTGTATCAAATAAACGAACCACCCTGTATATTATATAATAATTCAGAATTGCCAACACAAAAATTTGCTTTCATCATTAATAGTCCCGGTACTTTTAAATATACATATAAGTTTTTAATTTTTGGAATTGTTTTCTTGATGACAACTTATCGTTTCAATAAACACTAATAAATCTTCTGCACTTGACAAATGAAATCTATATCGTGTGCGCTTCCGCGAACAAAGCATTTTATTGTATCTTTAACTACTACTGGTATAGTGAATACTGTATATTTTCAATTCACCAATATTAACTAAGATTTAGATAAAAATCTAGTTTTATCTGCTTGATAACATGTCGAGTGTTTACTTACTCATCACAGTATCACATCATGAGAATATACAGTTCTCCAAAAACACACCTCTCAAGTCAAAAAAAAAAAAAAAAATGTCACATCAATGGAAAGGTACACAATAACGTCGAATTTCGTCAGGATAAAAATGTTATTCATTTACAAATGTGTTTGTGTTTTTTCCTCGGAGTGAAAATTGGGTTGACGATAAACATGTGCACCTTCCAATTTCCAGAGGCCCTTTTTGGGAGGAAAAATTTTCAAAATCAATGACATATACACACCTAAACCGATTTTACACCGTCCATGTCGCACTGACTCTGGAGCATTGCAGTTGTGTTGACTTAAGGTCTCTAGCGATAGACCATCGCAATAGGGTACGTCACCGAAAACATTCACAGCCGGAGCTTCTACAGGGTAGAGTGGGCCCACCCGTTGGGCCAACTCCCAGTAAGCCAGTCTACACCATTCCGAAGGGTTTCGAAAGGAATCTGCAACAAGAAAAAACATTTGTTTACGATCGAGTTATATAGTTCAAGAAATATAGTTTCAACACAAAAAAGCCGTATTGTGCAATACTGCACTGCGCCATCTAGTGGTCGCGTCGGAATGAACTTCTCAGCTGACACGCAAGCGTCTCTAGCGGACATCACCATCATCACACTTTAACCACTGTTGCCCATTGATTCTCAGTTCTTACGCCCCTACCAACGGAATGAATAATGCTCAATTTTCTGGTTACAATGTGCAATATCTTTAATTCTAGTTACAAGCGTTTGCATGACCGTGCACTTGCTTATTGTTTTAGAGAAAAACACACCAAGATAAGTAAAACTGTTAAGGAAAGTAAATACAAAAAATGTCAAGATATTAGCGAGATAGGCTGATTCTGCAGACCATCTACAAGGAACACCAACAACGCCAACTTCTCCCCGACGACGTATTTCGTCGATTTGAAATTATTCCTTGGAGCGCCTGTTGCTCAGCTCGACTAACGCACACTCCCAAAATCCCAAAAACAACCTCAAACAAATAAAAGCATAAACCCGACGATAACCAAATGTTCGTGGCGGCATTGACAGGTGCGCTGACTGTAAGTAACATCAACAACGACAATGACGTCATTGACGTGGCGCCAAGCGTCCATCTGCCGGCGCCGCGAGGTGCATGTTGATCGATCAAAAACACCTGTCCCCCCACCCACCCGCCGCGATCTTTGAACAACGAACTCGCTGCTTTTGTTCCATCTTTTGTAGTTGCAAATGAACGCCATCGAGGAGTCTGAAGAGTTGGTCGATTCGATCGACAGAAATTCAAGAATCGATTTGTCGTCCAAGTACTGTCAAAAGAAATATGATGTACCGAGGGTTTACGAGTCGGAAACGTCAAATCTTGCAATAACAATTTGACCTTGAGCTATTTTCTCACTAAACCGTAATCACACTAACGAAATTTTAAAAATTTACAGTGGGGAGCGGCCGGATGGACGTCGAAGCTTCAGCGAATGTTCGTCGATCCTGTGAGGAATTCGATTAATTCGAAGTTCCCACGGCGGCGATTTTTCGCGATTTTCTCTAATACAAATGTCCTTAGATGGCATGGCATCTGCAAATGAAGTTGCTGTCGGTAACATCGCAACGTCTCATTACACCTGCGTCTTCCCATAAAGCTCATTACGCCGGGGGTTAAAAATGACCCGAGGAATGCATGCTGTTAGTCGATTTTTTTTAAATATATAATTAGTAGCCGCCGTTTATGGTGCGCGGTGAAGTATACATTTTGATATAATTGCCGGACACGGCAGGATTTAAAAACTGGAATATACGGTTCATAATTATCAATTTATTACAAGATAGGTAAAGTAAACAGTTAAATGCATTTAGTTGAACCGAGTAGTAAAGAATTACGAAAACTGCCGGCATGTAGACAGAGGTCGATGGCTTTTTAGATTATTCCTACATCTCCGAAGACTCGGTGTTTTACGAGTGAAACAATACGACTACCAACGCATCAAAGATAACTGCTCTTTATCACAAAGACTTGACAATTTAAGTACAGTTTCGCAACGGAAACTCGGCAACTTTGGATTTTTATAACGTGACTCCAGACTCGAAGATTGGGAGTTTTGCATGTGCAACTCGTCACCGAGTGAAGTTAATAATAACTCGACATCATTCGATATTGATTTTGCATTTAGAAATGATTAGAGACATGTTGCAAGTTGGACGAAAAATCAATGGGACGCGGGTGCACACCGCTGGAATTACTTTCGGTATCTGTTTATTAAATGGAAATTTAGAAATTCTCGGAAATGTTGAGCGCACTGGTGCCTACGTGGAATTACTCAAATTCTTTAGAATTCGCCTCATATATTTTAATTTTATTATGTTTTTGCAGAAATTACTACGGGAATTGCTCATCTATTTATTGACTGCAGAGGTTGTGTGCATAAAAACATTTGATTTTTTTTTTTCGGTCACTATAATCTTTGCCATTTCTATTGAAACACCACCTGTTGATTTTGCCTAAAATTTACCAATCGCTAACAGTTTTCGGTTGATTGACAACGGCTTTTAGTTAGAAAATTGTCTGAATATGAACGTTGCCAAATTTACGATCAACAAGTGGTGTTTCAATAGAAATGGCAAAGACTTATAATAACAGAAAAAATTGGTCTAAAGAGTTTAGACAGTACTTCCCTCGCTGTCGGAAACTTGACGACTGCATGGCTATTGTGTTTTTTTCTCATTACATTTTTGTAGTGGGAATTTAAAAAAAATTGCGATGACGTCATCAACATTTTTGCAAGGACACGTATATCAGTTGGGATAGATGTAGTGTAATACTAAGAATAAAATTATTGTATTCCCAAATTTTCGCGAAAATGAATTGGGTCGTTTTGAATATTGATTTTTTATAATCAATAAAATAACGAAACAATTTACTCGCGTATACGGCAACTGAAAATCGTTTATGTATAAACATTCTTAATTGAGGATGACAAGCGTAACAGCATACGTGAGAGTCGAACAGAGAAACTGTAAACAACACGACCATCGGTTTTATTGCTTCGACTTCCGCTTATTATACAAAACATTGGGTTTTATTTTAATTCTTGACGGTGAAATTCACAATTGGTTGATTATAAACATGTCTATTTCACATTCGCGGAACCAAGTAATCGCATAAAACAAATGCAGGTCTGTAATGTTCAAGTCGATGTAAATAAGCGATGCTACCCTTATGTTTCAACCGAGTTTTTCCTTTAACAAATTTTGTGTCTACCAAATTGGGTTGGTTGGGGTGTAATACTAATAATAAGTGTTGCCTTTAATTTAATCAATAAAATAAATTGACTTCATTAATTTTTTTGAACCACCTCTTAAGAAAATCTAAAAAATATGAATGGAATGATAAATCACAAGTACAAACTCATCATATTTTTTGCATTTTAGATAGGATTTATTCAGCAAAATTTAAGGGTGACGTCATCAATTTTTTTAGGAGGGATGAACAAATACATTTTGAACAAAAGTTTACCATGCTTATAATAACTTTAAAATATTCCCAAGATTTCAAAGCATTCGGTTTTGTAATTCCTGATTAAATCGATAAAATAAATTCACGCCTTCATTAATTTTTTTGAGTCACCCTGCATATGCAAATCCAAAAATATGAATGGAATGATAAATCACAAGTACAAACTCATCATATTTTGTACATTTTAGATATGATTTATTCGGCAAATTTTCGAGCTGACGTCATCAAGTTTTTGGAGGGGATAAGCAAATATATTTTGACTAAACATTTATTATGCTCTTTATAACCTTAAAACATCTGCAAGATGTCAGAGCATTCCGTTTTGTAGTTCCTGATTAAATCAATAAAATATATTTACGCATTCATTAATTTTTTTGAGTCACCCTGTATATGCAAATCCAAAAAATATGAATGGAGTGATATATCACAAGCACAGACGCATCATATTTTGTACATTTTAGATAGGATTTATTTGGCAAACTTTTGAGCTGACGTCATCAAGTTTTTGGAGGGGATAACCAAATATATTTTGACTAAAGATTTATGATGCTCTTTAGAGCCTTAAAACATCTGCAACATTTCAAAACATTCGGGTTAGCAGATTCAAAATTAAATTGCAAAATGTTGTTTTATAATTTTGATTTTTTTTCCAAAAATCTGGACGTTTCGGGTAAAAACTGAATTCGGAGTCGTAAACTACATGTGTAGGACTATGTTATTTTATACAATTTAAGACCTATTTACTATGTACAATTTTGAAGTGACGTCATCGCATTAGTGGTGGGGATGATTAGACAAATTTTGGTTAGCGTTTTACCATCTACATGATATTCTTAATATAAGTACAAAATTTCACAACAATCGGTCGAGTACTTTCGGAGATTATCTGTCTAATAAAAATCCGGGACAACAGACGGACAGACGGACGGACAGACGGACAGACGGACAGACAGACGGAGACCTATTTCTTCGTCTTCTAGGGGTCATGAAAGATCGAGAAAACGTAAAAGTAGAGAGTCGGCCGACGGACTCGATTACAATACTTCCTTTGCTTACGCTCGGGAAGTAAAAATTATTCGAGTTATGCAACCAATAATTGAACGCGTTGCTGCCTGTTCTTACTTTTCGTGGTATTAAAAGTAAAACACTAAATTACAACCTTTATCGACATCAAGTTTGGTACCGCCTGAAAACGTGTGTTCAAGTTGTCGAAACTGAGAAACTTTCGAGTACTTGAAATAACTTCACCTGTAGCTCGGTGGTTAATTTTCTGGAAAAGACGGCACACGATAACTTCGTCTTAAGAGCGTTTTCATTCTTGTAGCTCAACGTTAAAGTTTTATTAAATTTCAGTCTGAAAATTAAAACCAGAACCCCTGGCAAAAACTCATCACAATAAACATTTCCACCAAACTAATAAACATACGACAACCACTTCCAGCGTGTCAAAAAAACCGCATTTCCGAAAAATTCCGGATCTCTCCAATCCGTCCCGCCGGAAAGTGAACCATGTTAATTTCCCGTTCCGCCGCAATCCGCCAACCTTGTCCGCTTACAATTGTCTGGAAACAATACACCATAAAAGACAAAGCGATGAATGACCCACATTTAGAGCGCCTTCAATTTTCATAGTTTGATACCGTCTGGTTGGCGCCATCGCGGTTTACGCGACTGTAATGAGCTAGGCGTTACGTCGTCGATTGATTGGCACATAACCGAGCGAAATAGCTTCGCTACCGCACGTCGCGCAAAACATGCGATCGCTGGCCTCTTCATTCCTGGCGCTAGGTCAAAAAATGAAGCGCCGATTTATTAACCGACTCTTGATTTTTATGGCACCACGCCATCAATCGCCGATTGTCGCACGGCAGAATAAATGAGGGGAAATTGCTGGGAGAAATACGACGCTGCAAGTCTGTGGTCAGTTTGGAGGTTCCCGAGCCCGTGGTGGAGGTCAAGGGGCACCGGCTTTTTTACAAGAACTACACTTTCTTCGTATTAAATTTATCTCTTACTTGAGTACATCTTACTTCTTAATTTAGTAATCTGTTGACTTGAAATTTAATTCTTTAGAAAACAAAAAAGCGGTCGCCCTGTAACTTGGAACTAGCATCCCATTGACGTAAAAGTATAGATAATAATACCTACTATAACGTTTATCCCCACAATACCAGCATGGTTAGCAAAACGCATCGACAAATATTTTGTGTGTTTTCTGCGTTAGAGATTTTCCATTATTCGTTCGCGAACCCTTTGGCGACATTCGCAACTCGCAGACTAAATACTTTCCCCGTGGTCCGCCGGTTTTTCGATGTTCTCGATTCAACGGCCGATTTCTCCCGTCACGTGACCGCGCCGCCAACCCGGTCCCACCTCTTCTCGTCCAGCCGCGCGTCCTATCGGCCCACCTTCCGTCCGTACCATGCATAAATATGTAAATGCCCATAATGAATTCCGACCGACTTCCTCGTAAAAATAAAACATCGCCGTCGTCCGTCATAAAAAATCCCTCCTCGATCAAATTACAGGCGATTAAAGTTTGCTGAACCTGCGTCCGATAACTTTGAGGTTATTTCGCGACAATGTACGTCGATCCGATCGATCGATGTGCATTTGTTTCGGGTCGATCGCGTACGTATGGCAACGTGGGCGAGTCGAAGGTGCGCCGAACGCGATGTTGTCACATGTCCTTCCTACGGCCTTCTCTGGCCTTCCGCGGCCGCCGCGATAAGCAGGCAAGGCGCCCGGCGCCTTTCTCCTCCATTTAGATATTTTTAATCGCTTATCTAATTCAACCGAGATTACCTACACACGGTGGGCTTGCAGCGTACGCGCCATCCGAGGCGCCGGGGGCGGCAGCGGCGGCGGCGCGACCGACGGGAAAACGCGTGCTCCAAACCGGCACGTATGCATCATAACCTTACTTTTTGGTACCTTTGGAACTTTAAGCTCCGACTCAATTTTTTTTCTGGTGTAATCAGTTATTTAATACCGTTGGAAACTTGCCTCGCAGATATCCACAAAGTATCACTTGCATCTAGCTTGCCTTATTCTATGGTACTCACTTTGATTGCAACCTTAAAATTAGATTTGACCTGTAGAATATCAAGTATGACATTATCACTGTACCAACTTACAAAAAGACACTACATATACTCAACCTTTTGGAGTCAAAAGTTTACTTTGGTTTTAATTCAATTAATTTATACTCTTTTTTATTTGTGACTATCAAACATTCTTTACCAATGGATGTGACAAGAGGACCAGATTTTTACTTAGACACCCGTTAGTTGTCTTACGAAGGGACGAATGAATAAATAAAATGAACAGAGTACCAATTGTCGAGTAAAGTAGAGTCCGCTGGATAATGAACATTGACTTTCCATTTATTATAAGCTCTTTTGGATACAGAAAGTCAACGTTCCTGATTTGGCGGCCTCTACTTTACTTCCACACCCGTTGCGTTGTAAACGATCGGCGGCGAGCGACCTTTTTGGGTCATTTTCGCTCAAAACTCAACCATCACCTCGGTAGCATTCTCTGCTCGGAGTCGAAAACGAACGACCCGATTATCCCGGAACGCTTCAAAATCTCGAGAACAATCCCTTTACCCATCAAACATATCTTGCTACATTAGCTTCCTCCTCGCTTCCTACGTTTGTCCCGTGTCAACACGACTCCCGACTGCTCCCGACCTGCCTCAAGATCCCCAGCGTACGCCACAATAAATCTGCATCTTTCTGAATATGGCTACTCCCGCACATTCCATTCCTGCCACACCTCCGCCGCGAAAACCCCCAGTACCCCAAAGTGCCCGACGGCTGTGCACGAGTGTCATATTATATCCATTTGTTGCCGGTTTCTGTTGGTCGACTTTATGCATTACGATGGAAGATGTGTGGTCGCACGGATAAAAATAGCCGTTACGAGTTCGATGCTGGCGCCAAGATTACGGCCAATCATGGCGGTTACGTCACACACTCGAAATGTTGCACCGAGGTTATGTTTGACACGATCCGTACAAAAGTAACCAAGAGGAAGAGGTGATACGAGTGGCTGCAATGATGAGCCAACTTCGCTCTTGTTTGTTTTCGCGGCCTTGGAAGCGTCACGTTATGTCATTGAGGAGGCGCGCTCACACTGGAGCAAAATGAGCGGACGAGTGAACGGATTAATAAAAGTAAAACGTTATGTTTAAAATTACGATTCCGCGAATTGGCACAACTCTGCCAAATTAGTGCAGGAATAGAATGAATGTCGGTGAAATGACTTGTTTTCGCGGGGTATATAATTATAAGAGGAAATCTTGCTTGGTGTGTTGACCCACGGGGACTTTTTTGTTGCGCCATGTTGGTAGTCGTGAGGTATGTGCATTTCACGCGAAGAAAATTGTTAAGTATGCATAAAACGGAGTGTACATAAATCACATATGATAAACCGACATGAAAACACATCAAAGGACGTTTTTGTCTGGACGTGTGTTCATTAGAAAATGTAAGCCACTCGCACGCACCTATTCATGACGACCGTGCTGGAAATGGGGCGTTTTTCTCGCCCGATATTCGCAATTTTCGTTTTTCTGTTGCGCGAAGTGGCGCATTAAATGCATTATTTACAAAGACGTGAATTTTCAAATTTTGATGGTTCTAGAAGCTACGGAAAAGCGAAGCGAAACTCGCAGTAGAAAATTATGTAAATTCTCGGAACCATTCCTCTCCCCGTTTTGAACCCACTAAAAATGGACATTTGGCAACAGTAGGAGCAACAAGTGCAATTTCTAAGTAACTAGAAATACTGGGAAATAACCATGGAGAAAATGGAAAAACTACGTGATTGGAAAATTTTCGAGTTAGTAAGATCAAAATAGTTATTTACATTATAAATGCGGTAGGTTACATTTTACAACGCGAAGATTTAATATTGAAACACGAGGCAAAGCCGAGTGTTTTAATAAACCTGAGCGTTGTAAAATGTAACCAACCTACCGCATGTATAATGTATGCAACTTTTTGGCCGACTACTTAGTGGTGCTTGTTTTCGTCAATTTTTACATTTTTTTAAATTGTGTGGAAATTGTAAGTAGGCTTTCCCTGCGTCAAAAGTCAGATAAAATTATAATCGTGACAGATAGTTCGATACGACTGCTGCTTATGCCACCAGATGGTGCTCTCCAAACTCAATAAAAAAAATCAATTGCTATTATTTTAAAACATTTTTACAGATGCATTTATGCGGTATCTTATTTTGGTGAACACAAGCTTTGTTAATGATGGCGTGTCAATTTTTTTAAGGGTTTTAAAACTCTGAAAATTTCTGTGTTTATTACCGCACTTAATTTGGTAAATGACAGTTCAATGTGTAAAAATCAAAATACCATGCCTATCTACGATCCGTAAATGTCAGTTTTACAGTTGTCGAGGCCAAAAAAAAATTGTCATTGCATTTGACAGACTTACAAATTTAAACTAGGACCTTCAAAAAACTTGATTCGTTTACGATTTTTATAAGTATTCATATTTTACGGTAATACATTTTAACACAACGAACACTGGCAAAGATATCGAAATTACATATAACAAGAACAAAATTTTCGCTTAATCTTCTCTTGAGTTGAGGTAATGAGTTCCGTTACCCTATGTGGTTTTTCAAAACAAAAACTCATATTCATGTATCGTAATACGCTTTTTAATCCACTCGTAACGTCAGCAATGGCTTATTTTATCCTAAGCTTCGATGGCGAGTAAAGTTTGTTGTTAGGACATTTTTAAAAGATCAATAATGGCCATAGGATTTTTCGATGCAATAGGTGGATAAAGTAGATCGAAGATATTTGTATGTTTATCCAATTCCTCTATAAAGTTAATAACACTCCCTTAGTCCCTGTGCCGCGGGAGCGCAAATTTTAGGGGGACGCGAACATTGAAAAATTGACAATCTGAGCAATCGAAACATCAAAAAATCGAAAAATCTAAAAACTGAAAAATCAAAAAAAAACGAAAAACCGATACATCTAAAAGTTCTTCTGATTCTTTCTCGCGTGCCAAAGCTTTCAAATATTCTTGGTTAAATTGTAAATTTTTCTTCCTTGATAACAGCGACTTTTAGAAGCAGATTTCGAAAGCCACTCTTGTACGGTATACATCCTTCTTAGCAACTTTCGTCAACAACCGATAAACAAATTAATAATCCAGACAAACTCGGCGCCTCATTCCGATCTTCGCGTCGATAAAGCACCACGATTACTGTTATCTTCGATTGTCCTCTATCTGTTCAATCCGCGTAATTCGTGACTTCCCATGACGCACGGAACCGCCGCGACGCCCTTCGAAGCCCCGAACGGCGTCCACGTCTAATCACTGTCCACGTGTAAGAATTGGCAAGGTGCGATGATTACTACATAGTATACTGTCATGGTTTTTAATTCATGTGGCACAGTGGCAATCCTTAGTGACGGGCACCGGCGCCAGTGTTGTGACTGGCCATATCGCAATGACCTAACGGCTAAATTTAACCGCGACTAGCGCAAATTCGCAAAACGTACGTTATTTACCAAACTCAAAATACAATTTCGCGGTTGACCTTGCCGACGCTTCCTGTCCGATTCCCACAAAGTCGAAAAGGACTGGACCGCTCCAACAGCGACGATGATTGATGGTGGGTCATAATCTGGCGTTTATCTTCGTTTTGCATACGAGATAGTTGTAAACAGTGCTGTATTTATAGTGTTATCAAGAGTAGTAGCAGCACGCTGATACGTGGTATTGTTGGCGGATTTCGAGTTGGACCTTTTATGTAATCTTTTTGTTTATTTGGAGGATTTCGCCGGCGTTAAAAATAAGACGGGGACTTTGGTTGGAAGGTTTCACGGCACATCAACTATCAAAATTAAATTTTCGACACAACTGTTCCGAGAAGGATAAGGCAGCTGGACGACGCCCGAGAAAAAAAAAGATTATATAAGCGCAGAGTTTATCAAGCGGTCACAAATTATTCTATACATTATAGTTTGTGACAAAAACAATGAAAAATGTCGAGTTGAGTTAGCGTATGACGTCACCCGGCTGCCCAATCCCTGCGTGCCACACGTCGTCGAGTGACAGGTGGTGCGTCGGGCGGCTCGTTTTAGTACCGAATCAGACTGGCGCCCGCCGTCAGACACGGTGCATTTCGTCCGATAATGCTCGGCGACAAACACCATTAAGTCGCCCCCCCATCGCCCGTTATTTCCATACAAAAGGTTGTTTCTTAATGTCAAACCACGATCTACGGATAGTTCGGACGTGCTCGGATATTTCGTCGGCAATAACAATTCGGCACATGTACGAAATTAAAATTAAACAAACAACAAGAATGGCGACGTAGCGCCGGCGCCAATGACTTTTCCAAAGACAATACGTTCGGTAAATGTTTATTTTTAAACGTGGATGCCGACCGAGGACATGGCTTTTGACGTATCTCTTGCGGCGCCTTTGTGTTTATCGAAAGCGTGTGAGATTGATACGGGAAGAAAAATTTCGGCGGAGTGGGACGGCGCCGGATTTGACGCCGCTAAATTGGTCAATAAGCACAGACGAGGAAAAAACGAGATCGGTTATGGGGATTATTGAATGTCTAATGCTGACATTAATGTTTTGTAAATTATGCACTTTCCAATAGACAGCGTCTGTGGTAACAGGGACGACATGAATATTTATTAAATTCTCATAACAATACATCATAGATCATGCTTTGACGGTTACGGCGGTGTGATGCAGAAAAATGCTACCAACAGGATAAATTCGCATCGCACGACAGACTTTTTTGACTTGAATTTTAAAATTCTTCAATTTGTTATATTTTTGTTTTGTTTTGAGAGAAACATGAAAGGGGCTAGTAGCCCGATGGACTCGATTACTATACTTCCATAGCTTACGTTCCTTCTTATTTAAATACAATTTATTTTATCCTAGAGCACTTTATATAAAATTGTGGTGTATGGAGTAAAACCTCAAGTGAGGAGCTCCGTTTTAAAAATTTCATGAAGTCTCTAGACATCGACTCGTCTTGAAAAGTTCTTGCGGTCGATATTTAGAAACTCCCTGACCTAACACAGTTTTTGTGTTTTGCAACAAATAATAGATATGAAACGTCATAGAATCGATAGTCGCCGGCCGGCAAGCCATCAAGCTTCCAACTGAAGACAAACCTAAAATTTACATAATTCTGTAACAAATCAAAATTTATTTATTCGTTCTTCGACTTGAAAAAAAAACATTGCTCTAGATGTGCTCCGAAGTGGAGCGTCACCATACCGATAATACCCAGCTCTCGAGCAACTGTCGTGGAATTTGTGGGGTCGAGGTGCACCGGCGGCCGATTATTATTGTTACAATCGATAGTTGACGGCATGAGCGCCGCCGACCGTGACTGGTGAGCTTGTCGAGAGGCGCCAGGTGTAACAAGGATGGCTTCATTGTCAGAGCAAAGACGAAAAGAGAGACTCAAAGGCCAGATGCCGAGGACACAATACACGTACTTCCGGATGCAACAATTGCCACTAAAGACGGTTCGCGCTTGCTGTTAGCCGAAAAGGGAGGAAAGATAACGGACTTGGCGTTGGCGCACACATGCCACATGCTCACCCCGTCGGTGTGATTATTCGGTTTAAAGCTCGCCCTTGATTTACACACAATTTGCGGAACCTGTTTGACTATTATCAGTCTTAATCTCGGCGATCTGAGATCGTTTAATGCGACAAAGTCAAGGTTGGTGCCGCCTTGGAAATTCGCGAGGAAAATTTTTGTAAATACTCGAGAGAATTTAGAAAGGAAAACAATACCTGTTATAGACGGATTTGAAAACTCCCAAGTCGTGGCTTTATGTTTCGAGAGGTTTTCAACTAGAATTGATAAATCTTTAAGAAGACATCTTGCAAAAAACAACACTCTGGAAAAAAGTGTATTTCAACATTTCTCTTCCAAAAAATAACAAAAAGAAGGTTTAAAACCACACTTCACTAAAACCGTGGAATATTTTTAATATTTCCACGGTTACATAACTCACTATTACAACATGAAGACCGGAATCTCATTTTTTCAAAGTTAGATAAAATATCAATTTTAGGCACTTTTCAAACAATTAACGGTCGAAAGTGGTAAAAATGAATTAAATATGTCAGAAAAGTAGAAATGATTTTAATATTAATTAATAGTGATGGTGAGCAGATTATTACTTTTTACTTCCTGAGAGTAAACCACAGTGGAGTAAACTCGGACGTATCGTAATCGAGTCCATCGAATGACTGGCTACTTTCATGTTTTCTCGACGTTTCATGACCTCTAGAAAATGAAAAAATAGTCCTTGTTTACGTCTGTCCGGATTTTTATTAAACAAATAATCTTCGAAACTACCGGACCCATTGTTGTAAAATTATATGTTGTATTATAATGTAACCAAAATTTGTCTGCTCATCCCCACCTACAACGGAATCATCTCCAAATTTTACGATAGTAAATCTTATTTAAATTTTATAAAAATATTATCGAAAATCGAATGCTTTGAAATATTGCAAACGTTCTAAGGTTATGGGAAGAATGGTAAATCGAACGCTAACGTACGAGTTACAATTCGCAACCGTCACTAAACCTACGATTGTGCCGTCCAACCCCTCATGTCACTGGATTAGACGTTTCTGTTTTGTAAGTACAATTCGATGCCTGAAGGTATCTCGGTAATTTATATTCTAAAGTGATATTTGGCTTGATGTTGCTGAATTAAGTGAAGACATGATTCAATGTCCCAGATTAATCTGTCAATTCGAATGCTGCTCTAGGCCCGAATCACCATTTGTGTGCAAACACAACGTCACCGGATTTCCACTTTCACGTTTCTTGTCGATGGCAAAATTTTAAAATCCACCTCTCTTCAAACCGACATTTACGAAATTCAAGTATAGCTATGTCAGTTTCATTCATCAATCAGGAAGATGTAAGGAATCGTCGAACAATTTGTTTCGCTGTGGTAATATTTGGGTTTTAGAACCCTGCGAGGGAAACGTTTCCTCGTGTGATTTTCCCGTCTCGCGTCCGAAAAGTTGCATCGACACGTTCACGAATATTTTTGAGCGCTGAAGACTCCACGCCCTAAGACGGACGCCCTGAGGGCAGCAAGTGTATGGGGGAGCCACGGTTGTTGGTCACCTTGAATGGGGCCCGCCGGAGAGAGGTATTATGATGTCATATGCAATCACCTACCGCAGCTCGCATACGAATGGTATTCCTTCGAGTATGGTAAAAATTAAGAATCGACTCACCATCTCCGTTGGTCGTCAAAGACCCAGGAAACTGGTGGCGGAGCGGAGCCTCCTCGCTTGGCGCTCGATCTAAAAATAAACGAAAAAAAAATCGATTCAATCAATTATCATCATCATTACAATTACTGTCGAATGTTTGGGCGAATCATACTCCCAAGGTACGCGGATGAGAATAATAAAAAATAGAATAAAAACACAATCCTTTGCCAAATTTATCAAGTGGGCTTAGGATTTTGAGCGGTTTTAAATCAAGTTGACCTTGTCGGGCGCCGGCTTAGCTCAACACGTGTACGCAAACCTCGAAAAGACGTAACCTCTTCGTCGTCTTTCCATTGTTTTCGCGAAAACTTGGACGATTTTCTCGGTTACCGAGCGAACGAAAATGTTTACATTAGAAAAAAGCACGAACGCGTCCAAGGCTACCGGTACCCGAACGCTCGCTCGAAGATTAACTAACGTAAAACGCCGAGAAATGAAACAAAAACACCATTTTTCATGAATCAAAATGTAAAAGTTAATGGGTTTTTCGGTGCCACGCCCACGCGGGTTAGATATAGTCAAAAGTAATTACGAGTTTCACGTCTGGTACTTTTTAAACCACTAATTACGTACGAAAAAGGCATTATCGACACCTACGTCTGGCGTTATTTACATTTTGTGTTCGGCTATTTATTCGGAATTTGGTTAGCGCCAGCGTGCAGGACGTCTGACCTTTCTAAAGTGGAAAGTTAAATAAACCGGCGCCTTGCTATTCTTGGAGAGCAAACTACCGCTGCTGGTATTTTGTCGGTGTCTGGTTTTTTAACACGTTTTTGTTGTTTTGCCCATTCGCAAGACCGAATTGAGATTTGACGTTTCTCGGACCGTTTTACAACGTTTTCAGGCTTATTTCCGCCGGTAGAGCTATTTTGAGCGGCCAGGGGCGGCGCTACGGTGAGGATGAAAGGGCCACAAAAACACTTCACGGATCGAAGTCGACAGTCAAAGCTGCTCTAATTTCATTAGTCACTGAAAAGTGGGCGCTTTTTCAGTAGGATGACCTTACAGACGACTCGCTACTGAACATCACCTGTTACACTCGAAAGTACACACAGATAAAGCGGTTTTAAAGATTTATATTTTTATTATTTTCTCTCAATTAAATTGTTCTATTTTACAACACGGTAATTTGTAACAGTAACACTAATAACAGTATAAGGTTGTTGGAAGATGGTTTTAATGTTCATTCAAGTCTACGATGAAACTACAAGAAGTAAAACCACATAGAATAGTACACTAGGAAAAATTGGTCGAATGTCCCGCTTCTTTGAAAAATTATAAACCTCTACAAAGTAAAAATCAGTGGCCTAAATAACACTCCCGCAGCTTTTTTGACTTGAATTTGTCATACTTCAATTTTTCAATTTTTTGTCTCTTCAGTTTTGCGATTTACAATTTTTAGTTCCGATTTTTTATTTTTTTTTTATTTTTTCGATGATGTATTCGATTTTTCAATATTCAGATTTTACAATTTTTTGTTTTTCAACACTAATTTAGTTTTTCGTTTCTTCAATTTTCGACTTGCAACCTTTCGTTCCGGTTTTTTATTTTCTTAATTTTTTCAATTAATCTTCTGATTTTATAATTTCTCTTTTTCTCAATGTAAAAATTTTTCAATTTTACTTTCTCGTTTTTTCAAGGTCGAAAAAACACAAGAGTAGGGACTCAGCCGATTGACTCGATTACAAGACGAGTAGCTTACGCTCAGGAAGCAAAAATGATACAAAATGCCGATTATTATTTAATTCTCTTATTAGTCATGTTTCTATCATCTTCGAAGAACATAGCCAAAACGGAAAACCATCTTTGATAAACGAGTTAAATTCTTAACTTACTTCACATGACCCCAGATATCATCACTCATTATTTTGGCGTTTTATATACGACAAAATTAAGTTTTAAGCTTCTACGAAAATCGGTGTTCGTGATTTATTTCTTGACACAATTATCCTGTAAGAAGAAATATGGGAAAATATAATCTGGACTGCCCACATGTTTATTACAGCCAATAGTAAAATTCTGACTTGACTTTTCAATGCCTCTTTATCGGCTAACTTAATCGAGTCGAACTTAACACAAGTGCTTTTTATTTTAATTTGTGGAAGCGGAGTGTTGCCAACCCTCGTTCGTTTTTCCTCTTCCCGAACTAATTGACGGGTATCGGCAGGCGCGAGAGGTACCAACCCGGCTCCTCGACATTCCCTGTCCCGTCGCATCCGTCGCGACGTCGGGCGGGGAGCTCGCAGCCCCCTTCTGCGTGAGGCGCCACACTCTGCCGCCGCTCTCCCTCAACGTGCTCGAAAAGAAGGGGCTAAACCCATTACTCACCAGAATACACAGCATTATACAACACCTCTTTCATCGCGCGGGCTGCTGTCATCTTTTGACAGTCGATCACGTGACCGTTAATTTAGAGCGTCGCCTACTAGGAATTCAGTTGGCAATCAAGAGTGACAAGTGTGAAACAATGGCTCGTAAAGCGGCACAAAAGAATTCCGAGAAGTGCCGAAAAATGTTGGAGCGCAAATGGGACGCGGTGGTGATTTATAACGTCGTTTTTTCGTCGGGACGACGACGTTATTTGTACGCGATTAATCCGATGGGTTAAACAAACGATAAATACGTCGAGGGAAATCCGGGAATCAACAGAAACAGCTGCACACACAGACGGTCCTCGAGTACAATTAAAAAGGAAGATAAACAGACGAAGAGAAAACAATCGGAAGGAGTTTGTTGAGCGGATGGTAGTGGTTGGAAGGCGCGTTAAACGTTTCTGGGAAAAATAAAAGGACGGGGCAGCGGCGAGTCGATGGAGGGAATTTTAATACCTCCGAAACCGACAAGTGGCTTTTGGGCTGAGGTTGAACAAATTACTGCTTGATTTTGTCGAGTGCGTACAGGAAACGATGGCATTCAGGCAAGACTTCAGTTTAGACTCTCCACCAAAAACGCAAAAGGATCAGTGGACTAGAGAAGTCAGACGAAACGGTAGAACCACTTTTTCATATTCTAAGATTTACGGAACGTCGTAAAAACATGAAATTACAATACATACTCCCTCATGCTCGTGAATGCAAGAATCAATTTGGGGAAAAGTGATATTCGATAAAAAAAAATCAAACATCTTGTGCAAAGAAAAGTGACAGTAAATTTCTTATAAAAGGTACTACAATTTTTTCCACAATTTTACATCTTAGACTGTGGTTACTGGGGATAAAGGTACAAATCACGTAGAATTTTCGCCTGGTGTTCCGTCGTGCATTAATTGCGCCCGAGTACGCCCCTGACGTTGATGGAAGTGTTAATATACCTGTAAAATGTGTCGGTTGCATATTCCGCGTTGTCAAGATCTTGATGAAAGGCGCCAGGAAATGTCTTCAGAAGACTTACATGGAAGAAACAGTCGAGCGAACGGCCTTGCAGGCTTACCATAAAGGGCGTCGTACCGGCAGAATAAAAGTGATTGTCAGTGCGGTATTGAAAGGGCTATAGTCGCTTTAATTGGCGATAAAACGAGAAAGAAGCGGTGACTTGTTGCAGCCTCCGGACGGGACAAATATCATTTATTTTCTCGGATGTTGGCGAGAGCAACAAGTGGCTGGATCCAAACCGGAACATCGACAAGGAGGAGATATTCAAAAGAGTCGGAAATTCACGCGTGCGATAAAAACGGGGGTCATTCGACAGCTGTCACTTCCAGCAAAGTGCTACGGTTTAAATAAGCCAGACAACCTGTCATGCGGCGCTCAATAGCCCCGCTTGTGGTTTTCATCTGGCGATTATTTCGCACCGACTGGTCCATGGGAATGTTGACCATAATATCTCATGTGTATGGTTAAATAAAACGCATTAAATTGCTAAGCAATACGATGTAGACATGTTAAGTTGACCATCAAGGTCGGTCAGATGTCGTCGCCGCTCAAGTTTCAATGGTTGGGCGTTTTTGTAATGTGGACATAACGTTTGTGAGAAAAATACCAACTACCAGTTTTAAAAATTAACACGGCTACTATTTACTCTGGCTTTTTTTCGAACGTGTGGTTCGTACCACAGTCGGAACAGATGATGAGCAAAACAACGGTGACAACTTTGCGGATGGAAAATTATAAATAAATTTCCTTGAATTAAGAATGAACGCCTACACGGATAACGCGATTATGTATGTCACACACCTGCCAGAGGACGCGGTACACGAATGGGAAAGAAGCAAAAAAGTCTAATTGGCAACTATTTGTTACCAGTTGGGAGTGTTTGTTTTCGTTCGGGGCTCAAACGGGAGGGATCTCCGTTACGAGTTTAAACAAAACCGAAGTTTGGGTTCCATTTCAAACATCAAAACAATCGAAAAAAACTAGGATCGTAAACGTGAACATACCTTCTGGTTTCTTGTCCATCGGACAATACGGAGGGGGTGGAGTATCTGCAAAAGAAAACAAAATTACAACTGTGATTCATGCAAAATTTTGCAGGAAATTCAAAATAGTACTCGATAAATACTCAAGCATAGTTTGTTCAGTCATTGTTCCATTATGAAATGTCATTAAAATGTAAACATTATTCTCAAGTGCTTGGCAAAACAATCGATTCTATAAATATTTGATGATTATGGAGTGGACTTGTCTACTTGTATTGGTAGAATTAAAGAATGCACCTAATAAAAAAAATGCTATGATTAGTTACAAGCCACCATAAGTGTTCGAATTTTTTCCGAGCACTTGGTTAGCCAGTGATTTTAATCGAAAAAGATATAAAAAAAAAGAACTGTGGTTTCTAGACGCGGTAAAAGCTGTTACCTACTAAAGGATTTTTTTTTCATCAGTAGTAACCAATCACTAATCAAATCAGTCTAAATTGCAACATATATGGTTGAAACCGAATTTCTAAATACATTATATACACATACTCAAAAATGATACGTCTAAAAATTGTTATTATACCACGAATTATCTTTAAAAAAAAAAGTTGGTCTCGGTTTCCTCATGATTCACGCTGCGAAGGCCACAGAAAAACTACACAAATGTCAAACCTTTCGTAAAACTACACACCAAATTTAGAATGTGAAATTGACATCTATATTTTATATCTTTAAAATTTTATAAATCGAGAAGTCATAGTAATTTCGACCTTGAAGTGTACTTTGACGTTTCTTTAAAATATGTATTATTAAATTTGATTTTGCAATTTTCTCTGCATAGAAACCGATGGCGTAATTATCAATAAGTGTGGACAATATGAAATATTTTTCAAGTAGATAACCAATGGGAAAACAATGCAGATATTCTCGATTTCTCATTATTACTCATTTCGTAACTTCGACAGTTTATGTTTATACTTCGAAAAAATTCGACTAGCACGTTCAGATTACAAGCATCAGTGGTTAAAAGAAAATGAAATTTGATTTTGTCTCCTCAACGCAGTACAGAGGACTGCTTAACCACTCAGTTTTTTTCCCAAAACACTTACAAATTTGAAGAAAATTTATTCCACAAAATTGTAAGATGACGAACAAATTTTTATTGAAGATTTAGCATGCTTCCAATACTCGTAAGCTCAACCCTTAAGATATTTGCAAGATTTACACCATTCAATTTTTGCAACTTCAAAGTTAATTTCTACAATAAGTATTGTTATAGAGTTTTGATTTTTTTCCCACAAATCTGGAAGCCAAGGGTACAAAGTCAAAAAACATACAATGCATTTTTTTTAACTCTAGTGATACAATTGTCTCATAAGAGATTGTAAAATTTCTAAAGTGCCAAAAATTTTAATTCGTGTAATTAGCGGAAATTTAAAATCTAGATATATCAAAGATTTGGATATAATCTACAGAGTGATTCAAAGACTACTACATTATTTTAATCACGAATTGTATAGGAAAAAATAAGTAAATAATTATTTAATTGAGAACATGTTCAATTCTTTGAAGTATGGTTACATAAAAAAATTTAAATTGATCAAAATTACTTTCTACCGTGGTTAATTATTAGAAAACAATTTTTATTGGTAACAGTTCGTTCAATTTTTGGAAGTTACCAAAGAAATCCGTAATAATAGCATTTCCAACAAATGCAAAATCAAGAAAACGATGTTTTTTTATGTATTCCAGCAACTTTTTTGCTAACAAAATAACGATGGTGAAAACTACTTTTGATAACGTAGCAAAGTTAAATAATTGTACCTTCTCTATTTTTGAGCAACGATTATATTTTTTCTAGAACTGATTAGTTTTTCCATACAATTCGTCATTAAAATTATGCAGTTCCTGTTAGTTGAAATATCAACATAATCGCAAAAGTTAAATTTAATGACAAGCTAAGTATACCCATTCTTATTTAAAGAAGATGCAGTTCTCAAAAGTATAAAAAAACAATGTATTTTTTTAACTCTAGCGATAAGAAATTGTAATATTTCTAGATGTCCCAAAAATTCTAATTTGTGGAATTAACTACAGTGGAAAATTCTAGATATTTCAAAAATTTTGATATAATATACAGGTTGCTTCAAAAAGTACTACATAATTCTAACTGCGAATTATATGGCGAAAATTTAATAAATAATCGTAAAATGACTCATCATTTTTTGGGAGGCCGTAAAGGAATAAATTTGGATTTATTAAACGTTTGCAAGATTTCAGAGCATTCGTTTTGCATTTTCAAAGTTAAATTGTAAAACAGTTTTAATTTGTTTTCCGAAAATCTGGATGTCAATGGTAAAAACCCAAATTCTTATTATATTAGGCAAAACTGCAAAATGACACATTAATTGCAAGTTTTGCAATTGTAAAATGTTATACGATTTTGAATTTTTTCACAAAATCTGGATGTCTAGGATAAAAACTCGATACGTATTCAAAAAGCATGAAATAATAAAAAAAATACAACATACCTATAACACCATCAAATATCTACAGACATTTTTTTTCAATATTCCGATTTGTCTCTCGAAATCGAAATGCTACTGATTTTCTTAAATTGAAAAAATAAAACCGGTAAAAACCTAAAACTTTTATACTATTCAGAATCCGACTCCCTTCAGCAGCCTCCGAACTCTCCATCGTCCCGAAATGCGCCACCATCTGAGCAACACGTGTAGTCCACGTTGCCGTTTCGCAGGTTGTAGCGCATTTCTCGACTTTCGCGTACAGTGCTAACACGAGGAAAACATGGAACCATCCGAACCGTCTTCAGGTATCCGCAGAGCCGATAAGCCCGAAATACCCAAGAAAATTACGATTGTTTTGCACAGTATACGAGCGATAAGGCAGCTGGCGCCAGAACTTATCACACCAGTTTTTGACAATGGAATCATCATGATTTATTGTGAAAGTAATATTCGCACGTTATTAAAATGATGTTTTAATTGGAGGTGATGCAACTTTATTGCCTTGTGGAAAGGGGCCGTCGGTCGAGCGAGCAGGAAAATATTCGTCTTGCAGGAAACATGTGTGGGTAATTTCAATACGTGGCGCCTGTCTAGCCGTAACGGGGGGGAACAAAGGTGAAAACGAGCCTTTTTCAGGGCGGATATCGGCGGGATGCTCAGGATATTCAAATTTGATATCCGGCGGAGCGGTTTTTTCGCGACTTGCGGGATCAGATATAGAATGGGTTAGTCATGGATTACGAACGCCACTATTTTAAAGTATCACAAAAATAAATGAATATTGAACCGCGGCGCCCGGAGCGATAAATGTTTACATACACCGGCGCCAATGCAAACTTGCCATATTATTTATTGTATTTTCATGTAATTACGTCGCGTCTTATTACCTTTATTGTGTAATTAATATTAATGGGACTGTATTATCTCCACTCAAATGAGGTGTTGAGGGAGTGCCAGACGGTGCAAAAAATCGTCTTGGCTTGTACCGAGCTGATTAGCTTATTTTCACTGTTCAGAATGTCGCAATTTATAATAATTATGCACTTTAATTACCACTTGCAACGCTAATTCTGAGCCGGCAAAGTTCAAAACGATTACGCGAAAGACATTGAAATCACATTTTATGTACACAGCGCGTTTGAGGGAATTTTTGCCGCGGCGTGTGCGTAACGAGCAGGTGGATACACCCCTGAGTCACAGAGGGCGCCGCGGTCGTCCGATCACCAACGACGTGGTGCTTCTTCGACGACAAATACCTACGACTTTCGCCGCACGCTCCTCTTTCCGAGAACCCATTCAGCTCGAAATGCAGAAATGTGAAGAATTATCAATTATGTTATCTGAACGCTTTCCGGTCATTATCCAAACTCTTGTACGCAATTTATCCCCGACTCTCGCATTGTGCAATGCCGTTATCGTCATTACGCCAATTTCTGACTTCTAAATATAGGCCGTATTCTCAAAAAAGCAATAACGTAGGCATATCAGCGCGAAAAAAATTTTATTGCTCCGAATCGTATCAAATCGACGCGAAAATAAATCGGGCTTGAACTTGAGAATCCTTGCAAATTAATTACACATATTTTATCTGTTTGAGTCCGAAAAGCGATAAATTTATATCTTCTGATTTCGCCTGCACTAGATTTATGTCCCGTGTTTAATGATTTGATAAATCGAGGGAGCGCCGTTTCTCGGTGTAACGGTGGTTGTGTGATTTAGTGCAATTATGGTAATACGGGTTCGCGACGTATGCATTTTATGGCAGATATATTGTCTTTAAATGAAGCTCCCAAAAGACCATAAAACACAGACAGTAAGTAATAGGATTCTCGAAAAAATGGCTATATTCGACCGACTGTATTTCATCATGACAACAGCGCATAAATCTCGGTTTACTACTTATTTGCTTTCGGGTTTACAGGGGGATTCTCACGATCGTACGGCGGAAAATCAAAGATTTAACACGCTAAAAACGAGAACATTCGCGGCATTTGTTCGATTCAAACCAAGGTTTCAAAAAAATACTAGTGGTCCCTAGTTGGATCTTTGAGGTACCCCACGCCATCAATTAACCCCAGATGGTGCGAATCGACGAGTTTTCGTCAATCGGGATTCGGATACGTTGAAAATTGTAGCAGCGCAGTCACGCATTTACATCATATAGACATCTTCGAAGTGTTTCCTCCGTTCGTCTCGGGCAAACGAGGCTGATTATTAAAGTGAATTGCAGCCCACGGAATCTCTCCAAGCCCATAATTATTTTGAAGAAACCGAGTGTGGCATGATTCGGAACACGTCTGGGTAGTGAGCCGCCAGGAGATAGTAATGGCGCCAGACCAGGTCTAATTCCACCGGGTGGTAGTCAACGGATCGTCTGTTCTTTCGAATACCTGATCTGCCGTCTCTTTTCCTAACCCGTTGCCCCATTAGCGCGTCTCCCCTATCTTAAGTGCTCGAGCGACTCCGAAATAATCAGTTGTTTATGGCCGACCCCGACGGGTTCGTCGTAAAATCCGGCCCGACCTCTGTTCCATTCAAAAATCCGTTCCGTCGAGGATTTGCGCCAAAACGGCGTAATGGATGAATTTCGAGCCTACGCTGCAGCTTCCTACGTTCAATTTTGAGCCATTACCACCAGAGATAATGAGGAAGAGGTTAGAGATAGCTGGTTATTATCGTGTCAATAAATGGAGGATTTACAATTAATGCAAGAGTTGGTTAGAGGTCGGCTTTTTCAAAGAATTTGATAATGTGGAACTTATGGCGTATTTGTGCAGATAACACCATTTGTTTAATTATTTAATTACATTCAATAAACAAGCATGTGAACAAAATCATATGATTCCGGTCGTTTTCGACACCGCAGTTCTTTCGTTCGATGCTTTTTTATAGTGCTGGTGTTTCGAAATAGGCGAGGAATTCAGGAAAGTGAACGGAAACTTGACCGTAAATTTTGAAATCTAAATGCGAGAGCATTCATCAGGTGCGCTGATCGAGCGATCTGGGCTCGGAGATGGATCGACGCTGTTGGGTTTTTGACAGTTCTTTGATCATGGGTGTTTTTGTGTCCGTCAATTCCGCTAAAACTATTGCATACGAGAACAAAAATAAACAACTTTTACGTCCTGCCCGTACCAAAATTCCTAAGAGGAAATTAAAAATACCCTCGAGCTTTCGTCGCCCGGTATACATGAACCAGCAACAGGCAACGTACAATAATTTATCAATCATTCGATCCCACAATATAATCATTCGTCAAGTTTCCAAACCGAAAATGAAAAAATCTTGAATTTAACTTGAGATTCTAGAGTCGATTTTCGAACAAAAAACAATAACCATAAAACCAGCCAAATGTCACTACGACCCGAGATGCGTACCACATTCTACTCTCTCCTAAACCTCCAAAGAAACGGTTTTCGTAAACCCACCATACCCATATACGTCACCTTAATTACCTCTGCCAAATATTAGCCCAAAAACGCAAACAGCCCACTTATGAATGAGTTTCCTCGCCTTCCTACGCGACGAATTACCGTAAACTACTTGGCAGGTTTCTCGTAACGTAATACGCGGTACCATCTCGTATGTCACTCGCTGGTACTTTTTTAGGTTGTGTTGATTCGCGGATAGATATGCCCACCCATGGTCAGGTCGTGCTTTCGCCTGAAAGACCCATATAATACGATCGCCAGGGGAAAAAATGGAGTGTGGGACATGGATAGTTCCAAGAAGTCACTCTGGAATCCGGTGGGCTGGTCAGCCGGATGAGCCCGCGACCGCTAACTCGATCGAGGAATCTTGACAGGCTGAAGGATGGTTTGGTGCGACGTAACGCAACAAATACGTGACGTCATTGCGTTGCTTTGTCTACGCGTAAGTAGCAAACGCTGTCGTTAAATTAGGATCGTAAACGCACGCTATTTTTATTTTTGATTTTGATATTTGGATGAAGAAAAACAAAAGTGGTTCATAATCGCTCATCGGGCGATAAAGATGACATCTGTTATCACCGTAACGGCTGTCTTATCGTTTTGACAATTCGTTGTTGCATAATTTGGGTTCGCACATTAACAAACACTTTTATTTTTTGACGACTTCTTCGTTGAAAATTTGGGAGAAAATCGTCACAGCAGCGATAATGTGTGTATTTTTTGCAATGTAGATACTTGCTGATAACGAATCAAACATAAACAAATACTGTGGTTACATAACCGGGTCAATGTCAAATAATTTTATATTTAAGTTTCAACGATCTCGCGCGATAACAATAAGTTGAATTGGGCTTTTTGTATTCGCAGTGTCGCCAACAAAATAGCTGACAACTTGATATAAATGAAAGGGAGGTGACGGCGATTTTTCCCAGTCAATTTTATTTTAAATAAGACAAATGGGGGATTTTTATAGATAAGTGGAATACTACTAGTTTCTGGCAAAGTAAAAATGAATTAATGTTTACACCTACGTGCATTTCACCAGATCATGAGGAATTAGTTTTGCAAGGTTTTTTGGCAGAAATTACGAGTTTCAAAGTTTCGAATCCCACAATCGACGTTCGACAAACTAGCACAAAAGTATCTGTGGATATGAAAATAGGTCCAACCTACTCAGACGACATGACAAAAGTGTTCTCCTCCGTGTGCGTGTACTACAAAGTTCGAATCTAATCTGAATACGCCGATTCCATTTAAAATTTAAAATCGTGTAGTTGTGATCGTTCGACGACAGCGAAAGAATAAAAAATGATAATCGCTTTTATTTTGACAAGACATGGAATTTTGTGTCGGAGAAGTCAGACAATAAAAATATTTCGTAACGTGCACCTACATAAAACAAAGTTCAAAAATATAGTAACGTAAAACATTGGGTGAGGCCGCTTTCACAATAACACAAAAATATATCTAATCGAAAGTACCGCGTGACCGCCGCCGACTGGATGCAAAACGGTCCTCATCCGATACTTTGACAGGTAACGTAGCCTACTTGAATCAGTTTGTCACGCTCTAACGTGATGGAACTAATTCGCGATTGGTGCTCCATGACCTAATACAACGTTAAATGTATTTCAGCGCTGAAAATTAATAATTGCGTTGCGAATTATTCAAATTAAAAAATTCTTAGCGACTGGTGTAAATTCCAACTTCCAGTAAGAATCCATTATCCATATTTATCGAGTGGCCACTGCATTCTGATTAGCAAGGAGTGACCTTGTTGTGATGCATTTACTGGAGTGAAAATATTATTATCAATGCGTGAAGTTTGTAATTGTAGATGTGCCGCCTAAAAATATTGACAACATGAAGATAAGCCGAAGTCGGCTTTTGACATTGTTATAAAATGTGAACCTAAATGCTAGTCATGGCGCAAACTTAAGACTTTACAACGGTTGCGGTTACCACAGTTGACTGGTGGTACGCTCGCTTTAACAACTTCCCCAGTTCTAATATACAGATGTTCAAAATATTGCGCACCAAATCTATGACACGTTGTTCAGGACCCTCATAATTTAAAAAATTCTTTTGTCCAAATCTAGAAGTTTAATTTTTCTTTTCGAAACTTCACCATATTTTCTTTCATTACTCAAAATAATTTTAGAAGTATCTTGTCTTTATCCATTGTATTTTTCATTTTATAATAAAACTAGAAACTTAAAAATTGTTTAGGATGAATGTGACAACAGATTCATAAACTACACGTATAGATGTTATGTTATTTTATACAATTTAAAACCCATTTACCATGTACGATTTTGACGTTTTGTTGGTGGGGACGATTAGACAAGTTTGGTCAGCACTTTACCATCTACATGGTGTTCATGATACACATATAAAATTTGATAACAATCGGTCCGGTAGCGTCGGAGATAATCCGTCCAACAAAAATCGACACAGACGGCGGACCGACAAACAGACGCAAAAAGGGATCTATTTTTTCGTACTCTGGGGGTAATGACCCATCGAGAAAATATAAAAGTAGCCAGTTGCCCGAGGGACAATAGGTGCTCTTATCTGTGTGGACCAGACGTAAAAGGATTAAGGCAGTCCAGGTAATACAATAAAACCTTCTACGTTTCTGCAAATTAGAGAATTTATGTGTGTGAAAGCAACCTCAAAAAGTGAAACCGGGAAAGAAAACCATCGAAAGGCACTTTGGTCTATGGAAAATTATGACAAAAAGTTTCGCAACTGTAATATTAACAAATTCTTATTCCATGCCAAAGAATTAAAAACTAGGAAGATTACTTGCGACATAATGTGGTCGAGGCACAACTATAGGTAAACCAAAATTCTTGTGCGGAGTCTGCCTCCGGCGTCTATTGACTTACACTAATTTTTATGAGGGCTTAACTAAAGATCTTTGCGAACTTGCCGCAGTTCAGATGGCTGGGAAAGGGTTTGTCGAGACGGACCGTAATGAAAATTTTAGTGCCGGTTTCCTTAGTTCTCGGAAGGGCTTCTGATTAGAAACTCAGCCGAAAATAATACAATAATGCATTACCTGAAGATGGGTACACGAATAATCTTGTCCGAGTCAGTCGTCTTGTGAACATTTGAATTTTACTCCCGTTTGTTTTTCGTCTGTCCATTAATTTTCCAAGAATTAAAAAACCCGTATTTTTTAAGACGAAAAATTGTATTCACATTAGAAAAAGATATGTTAGATAAAACATAGATACATACTTCTGTTAAATTCAAGTACGGTCCTGTGTTACTCCAGACAGAGGTCTAGGTAAGTAGACAAGTTTACAACGGTGGGTGGTTAACCCCTCATAAAAATTTGTGGAAGTCAATAGACGCGTGAGTCAGACTCCGTACAAGAGCTTTGGTTATAGTATACTGTTATTTACAACTGTGGGTTTTTTCTTAGTAGTCTTTACTTTTTTGAGAATGCCATTTTTTCAAACAGAATAAGTGTAACCTGTACATAATAAAGGAAATGTTTCAGACTGTCTACCACTGAACCGGATACACATTCAATAGTCGTTTATAGATTTCTTAGCGTACATGTTCAAAAAGTCATTATTTTGGCACGCATTGCTATTTCTAACATTTAAAACAATGTGACACTCACTCCGGAACACGTTGTTCTAGAACAGCGACTCCCAATCTCATGTCATGACTAGTTTCAGGCCAGGATTTGCAAAAAATATATAAAAATCTCAAATAATTGTAACTGAAGGGTACTGACAGCTTGCTGTTATTACGGAGAAAAGTTTGAGAACCACTGTTCTAGCGGTATTTTTGAAGCTCTACTCCAAGAAGTGGAGCTTTCAAACCAACATCCACTCGTATTAGATAAACAAAAGGCATAGCCGAGTCAACAGATTCGAAGTTAGGGAAAAATTAGTAATATCACGTGTCAAAAGAACAACAAAAACAACATAGCCGTAAACATAACCCGACCGCAGTAGTCCTTAAATTTAGTGACAGTATGCAATGTTTACGTTGTACCGTCATTGGACACCGTCAATAATAACAACAACCCAACCACAACAAGTGCCCCGGCCTGCGGCGGCACCCTCCAGTAGCTGGAAAAAAGCGTCGGTGCCGCGCTCCGGGTCACTTGTCGCGTTTCGGCCCATGATAACGACTTGCTCACCCGGTTGATAAACTCGGCTCCAGTGGTACGGATTGCAGCAGACGTAGACCGGGTCCCCGGCCGAGCGACACCCCGGCAGCCGCCTCAGGTCGGCCCCGTGCACCAGCTCCGGCCACCGCCACGTCTGACAGCACAGCACGTGCGCCTGCCGCTCCTTGGGCAGCAGCACGCAGCTGGACATGTCCCTGCCGCGGCTCTCGACGGCGGCCCACAGCATCCCCAGCTGGTTGTCCTGGAGCTCCCTCAGCAGGCGCGCCACGCCGTCGTCATCGCCGCCGCGCCGCCTGCGCGCCTTCAACAGCCGTTTGGTCAATGTGGCCCGTCTGCTCCGGAACATGAACATGTAACCGGCATTTGGGCCGTTCACCGCCGCCACACACCGCCAACACTCGCGCCGCACGCACTACGTGCACCCATCACCTTCGCAGCTGGTTTGCGACTGAGCGGAACGCGGTCGGAGCGGTGTCGGGCGAAGGCGATCGGGACGAGTCGCCGCCGTTCGGCGGTGGTTGTCGCACACACGGACCGGTCTAGACTGGGGAGGGGATATCTGGTGGCGCCGTCTTGGCGCCAGGCCCGGACTTCGCACCTACCGGTATGGTGGTGGCCATTATTATTGCACGGATTACGCTGGACGGACGCTGGCTATATTTAGAGAGCACGAGGAACTGGGGAGGAATTGGGGCGCGCGGAAACGGACGAAAAAGAAAGCGCAAAAAAATCAAAATCCCCAAAAAAATAAAAATAGAAAATTTTCTATCTCTGTAAGAATGTTTTTTGATCGGGCGTCATGCAACAACGGCTCGACTTATAATGTAAAGTGGAGTCCTTGTGAATACGGACTTTCTGTTTATATAGGAAGGCACCAACAAACCGATTGTTGTAAAAATAAGTTAAAGCGCTCACCTCTGAACGCTTCCCTGAAAGGAACAAGGGTTCTATGAATCAGATGTCATAAACATTAAGGCTACTCCACTTTTTTAAATCTAGAGCCCCTCAGTTGTGGTGTTTTCGCAACGTCAGTAGCAAACGCTGTCGTGCGGTAGACTTAAAAGTGGAGCAGAAGAAATACATAAATTATGTTCAGAGATATAGTAGCCTGCATAGATATTGTAGCCGTCCATAGAGTCGAGATTTGCGAATAAAAATAAAATAAAACCGGCTCAAACGGAACCGACGACGGCTTGCAAGTTCTGTCACTACGGCACGCGTCATATCACACAGGGGTGTATTTAAGGCTGTTTGCACAAAATCTTAGGGTCACTGTAATCTTACTATTTTCTATCTACGACAAACGATTTGTCACACAGCTACGAAACCGATGATCTAGAGAAAGATGGAAGTTTGAAAATTTATTTCAACAAGTGTAATAACCGTTTGGTGCAACACAATTGGTTCAAGCAAACTAAAATATGAAAGGAAACAAACAGTCCACGTGGACTAGTTTATAGGCGTGTTTGCTGCAAAGATGACTAGATTTTTCGCTCCACCTGCCTCCGCAACGATGAATATTACATACCACAACTTGTGTACAGTGAACAGAGCTTCGATTTTATTGACGAGATTCAGCTCAGAAATTAAACAGATTATATCATAACGGAAAAAATGACATTTAATATTAAATACGTCTCTGTTCAACGTGTGCCAGAGTGACGTCAGACTTTGCAAGCCACCGTCGGCTCCGTTTGAACCGGTTTTATTTTATTTTTATTCGCAAATTTCGACTCTATGGACGGCTACAATATCTATGCAGGCTACTATAACATTAATGGCTTGCATTCCGATTGTATTTAACTTCGATGGGGTTTGACTATTTTGGATATTATAAGTATATCTGAATTTCATTGTAAAATAAAAATAATTACTTTTAAGGACTAATTTCTAAAAAAAAATCTGTAAATAACAATCACTGATAAGTATTTTAATTGCATATTTTATAAAGAAACAATTTAATAAAACAATTACGAACAATAAAACTAAATTTAATAAAAACAATATTAAGTTCAGTAATTCATAAAAATAAGAAATAAATAGCATAAAGAAAAACAATAGAAAAGTTATAATGTTTTTAAAATCTTGGGAAGATAAAACAAAAAGTAGAAAGTTTTAAGCCTATCTTTCGTATGTGTTTCAAAATAGCTATTTATGGTATAAGTAAACAAAAGTGAATTTTATCCAACGAAAAAACAGTTTAGCACACGAGGCGAAGCTGAGTGTGATAATGTTTTTGAGTGGATAAAATTCGTTTATTCACGTGTACCATACAAGATTTTTTCCAAATTCGCAAAATTTTTCAAAAAATTTATTGTTTAGGTAGTCCATATACATAATATTAATTGTACTATTACTAATATGAACATTTGAAGAAGGTAAGTTGCCTAAGCTGCCTGTACTTTCGTCACGGTCAAATTCAAACGATGCTCCTGGACTTCCATTAGGATTGTTTTACAGTAGGTGGACTACCAAGCGTTGCAAATTTTAGTTGAATATCCACACATCCATAGCAACAAAAATTTCAGTGGTAGTGCGAATTTTTAGTTTTTTTACTTTATTCGTTTTGTCAATGACAGTGTGGATAAAGTGTTGCTATAAACATTTTATTCAACCTTTCGATTAAACTATTGTTTTAATAGCGAGATCTAACATACAAAATGAGCATTTTATTAGTAGAAATTGGAAAAAAATCATTATCCTGTTTAGTTTTATTATATACGAATCCTTTCGGCGTCCAACTACAAAATAACAATACATTTTGCCGGTAATACGAAGCTGTCCTTGCATTTGAAAATAATGGTTGTAATACTTGTAATAGGTGTAACGGTTAACGACGTTGGTTCGTAAAAACCTTTACTCCTTTCGGAGAAACCACCCAAAAGCCGGCACCAGTATAATCTTGAATGGTTTATGGGGGTTTTCCAATAAGCATGTTTTGCCGACTTTATTTTGTCTGGGTTTAGTCAGTCTTGAAACGAGCTGCTAATTTCCGAATTTAATTTATTCCATACACATATTAAAAAAAAAACATACTTTGTTATATATAACTTTCATATATATAGGAAATAATTCAATACTAAAAACAAGTAGAAAATGTCAAGACGTACATAAAATCATCATTATGACTTACTTATGCCTACACAACACAAACACAATCGTGGTTCATCTCAGAAGGTAAATAATATTTTCTTGTTTAGGTAGAGCTCGTTTATTTTTATATGGTGGCGTTTCATCTGTTAAAATAATGGTTTATTGAACGTGAATTAGTGCACCGTATAAAACTAAACTAAACATAAATGACATAAGAATAAGAGACGGTTAGTATAATAACAAACGTCCCTATATTCTTTTTAAAGAAATATTATCAGCGGCATCTCTTAGTCTTTACTTCTCTAACCCTAATAAATGACTCTCTAGGTACACTCCGATTGTTGAAAATTTGACATTCCTTATGATTTATGTTTCGTGAATAAATATTTATTTGAAAACTGCACTTCTTGAAAAATACATCTGGAGCCCTTTTATCCTACTTTATGCGACTAGGATGTTCGCAAATAAAAAACTGCTGAATTACAAAGAAACTCGGCACATAATCGAAGAATAAATAACGATTGACATTATTCCGTTGAAGCAATAAATGTCATTAGTTAATCTAATCACCGCTGAATACATAAAGAAAACAAAAACGACAACAAAGCAACAAAACCTTTTGAAAATCTGTTTATGACTGTGCATAATGGTTGCGTTGTTACGCTTCACAAACGGCATAATTTGTTGAAATAGCGCCAGGAAATGTGATAAATTATGTCCGCCGTTCAAGAGAGATAATTCGCTGTAAACAAAATTCGCCACTATTTATTCCATTTTTTAAACAAAGTAATAATTTTCCGGAATCTAATTACGGTACGTTTTTTGAATAACAAAACAAGCCTATTTATAGACGCCACTTACGCGAGACGTTCACCTTTAGCCATGGCGCCATATTTTCGCGTTTTTTGACATGCGTTTTGACAACGTCCCTGTGTGAAGACGGCTTCTCCAAAATACGACACAACGTGTATAATTTTGTATGTTCCGCAGCTCAAATGAATCTTCAGTTACATTTATTTCGCAAAAAAATCTATTCAATGCAAACCGAAAACCAGCATTTTCGCATTCTACGAACTGCCCAACGTCCAAAAAGCTGCAATTGAAAATGTCTTTTTTTAACTGTCTCGTCGGTCGTCGTTCGTACTAATAAAAGTTGTATTTCGACTCGTGTTCCCCCCAGCCCGGCTCTGTTGATCAAATACCAATAGAAAACGGTGCCGGCGGCGGTCTAGACTGTGTAGACACACTTTCCGGCGCTAAAGAAGGCTCCAATCGCCACATATTGTTATGCTTTTAGATGCGGATCATCGTAGGATCCTACCCCTACCTAAGGAAATGTGATCTTTATTATTGTCGTGGGGACGGATGAAGCGGCGCCCACCCTCTAATTGTTAACGGTCTCTTCTGGTGCCACGAATTCGTCACCACACAACGTCGCCGTCGCGCTCGGCGACCTTCCCGTAATTTCCTAGTTTGGAGGTCGCTCTTCATGCGAGCTGACTCAGACTGGGTAAATTCGCTTGACGACTTTCTTATCTCCGGTAATTAGCACTATTTGCTACAAGTATGCTAAAAGGTGGAATTATGCGGTGATTAAGTGCGGTAAAAACGAGTCGGCAAGTCGCTGTTTTCGTCGACTGTTGAGTTGTGGCGAGCTTAGATAAGGTTGTCTCTTTCCAAAAAAAGAGAGAAAATTTTCACGGAAGACGAAAACTTCGATAATAGTTACATATATTTATCTCTGCTGAAAAGTCGTTTGATTATTAAAACTTAACAAAAATAGACAATGGGAAAAAACTTTATTTGAATTATTGCTGATAGTCGCTGAGAGCCGTGACCGGGATATAAATAGTCTAGCATATATTTTTTGATAAGTCATTTTGTTGTGTCGTATTATTTCCGTTTAATTTTTGGAACTTTTAGATCTTTTCGGTGTCTGCTCCAACGACCTCAACTGTCCATGTTAAGGACTGTTAATAACCATAAACAAGTAGTACATATAATTTTTCAGTTTTTCAATTTTACAACTTTTTTTTACAATTTAAGGTTTTTTATTTTTTTTTTTTATATAAATACAAATTTACTATTGTAAATTTTGGAGAAACGTCATCAAATTGTTGGTGGGGACGATTATCCAATTTTTGGTTGGCGTTTTACCATCTAGATGATAATCCTCATATATAGTAACATACATAACATAACATAACATTTTTATTTGTACATATAAACATATAACACTGTTTTTGTACATACACGTCAACATACAACAAAAAATTTTTACAGTACCTACATGGAATTTGTGTAAGGCAAGACCTAGTAACGTCTAACGTTTTAACATTTAACATATTTATTTGTACATATTATAAACATATGACACTGTTTTTGAACACGTGAACATACAATTTTTTTTTTTTTAATTTTTTTTTTACAATATCTACATGGAATTTGTGTAAGGCAACACCTAATAACGTCAAACAATACTTCTACATGTAACTACATACAAAATTTGACAAAAATCGGTTTAATAATTTCGAAGATTTTCTGTCTAATAAAAATCGGACAGACGGCAGACAGACAGACAGACAGACAGACAGACAGGCAGACAGGCAGACGCAAACGGGAGTTGAGTTCAAGTTTCGCAGAAACCCGAAAACAGGCTCATTTCTCGGCCCACTCGGTGGTCAATTACTCGTCCGCACTGCGATCACGACTAATGTAATAAAAATGACAGAAACGTAGTTGAGACGCCACAGTAGGGAAGATGCAGTCGAATTATCTCGCAACCTGTCATTTGTGGCGTGCCGTGCGTGCAGGATGTCGGCCAGCGGCCCGCAGACAAATGATACATAATGACATGTTCTGCGCTCCACAGCCTGTCTTGATCGGCCGCTGCGGTGACGCGACATCACCATCCACTCAAAGGGGTCAATTTGACCCAAAACAAAAGAACTTAAAGTCGGCAACGCAAAAAACCGCCTCTCGGCTAACGACAAGACGATGCATATGTGCACATCGAGCAAGTCACGACAACGCAAGGTCACATGTGTCAAAATGACAGTCATTAAAGCAGCGGCGAACAAAATGTCGTTACAGTTTTGCATTCGCTGAAAATGACCCGTATCGTACACACACGTCCACAGTAATTTAAAATGATTTGCGTGTATTGTGGGCTGCCTACATCGAACATTCTTCTTCGTGGTGTCTATGTTATACGTTTTATTGTTTTTTACGTCACTTTTCACTGCGTTTCTTTGCAGTGTGCTAAAGTAACAAAGTCTGTGTTTGTACTTTGATGGTAACACTACAATTTCAAGTGTTAATATTTAATGTATGAATACCAAGTACAAGTATACATATACAAAATTAGATTTGCATATGTACAAATCAGTGTGAACGGCAAGAACGTCTTTCGACTCTCAAGAACTTTCGGTACTAATTTGTGAACCATTAGGACGTCAGACGCAAATAATTTGTCACACGAACCGCCTTTGCTCACAGCCGAATTGTTTTTTCGTTTTTGCATTCCGGCCGCCCGTGTGTCTCGTTTTTTGTAACATTTTAATAACAAATATTACCTTGTCCGAATTAAAAGCGGAGGCCCAGGTAGACGCGAACGACCGTAATTCCGGTTAATTGCCGGCTAAAATAAGCTTTAAATAGATGCCACCACAATAATATGCATTGAAGTGGAGACACAGGTCTTTATTGTTCTTACACATGATGTTTTTCTGGCGGCGTTTTAAGAAGGCGCCTTCTTTCCTCTATCATTTGCTGCGTTGGTATAATTTTCGTGTTTTTATGTGTTATTGTTGTGGTTTCTTAAACACAGTCTGGGCTTGGTTATGGGAAAAGTTGGTCCTTGTGGGTAATTTTTTAAACTGTTTGTGTTGTGGTACACAAGTGAGGATGGTAGTACAGCCTGGTCTTGTTAGGGAAATTTTAAGTATGTGGTGAAATTTTGAAAGAGAATTGTAGAAATCGTATTGTAATAAATCAACGTGTCTGAATACAATGGTAATGTTCAAGTTATTATAGATCTAAATCGATCAGTGATCGATCCATCTCGTCCTTTTTTTCAAAAATGGATGAAAAGGGCGTTCCTCATCTTTTGTTTGGTCATTACCGAAACGAAAACCTACAGCTGAGACCACGTACTAATAAAAATTTAGGAGTCCGTAATTTTGTTACCGTCAGCATTCCGAGCGAGCCAACGAGCTACAACAGAGATTTATTCCTGGTCGTTCAGATGGTTAGTGGTATTACCTGTATCTGTCTACACAAATTATTTTACTTTTTCTCATATTCTGTGGTATATTTTTTGTTTTTTTTTTTTTTGGGGGGGGTTTTTCTAATTCTAGAGTTCTTTTTTATCTTTTCTTTACTGTTTACAATGTTTTATAAAATTTTTTTTATTTCAAATCTAAAATTTCAAAAATTCGAAAAACTGTAAATAAACAAAACGAAGAAGTGAAAAACTGAGAAATCGAAACATCATAAAATCGAAAAATGGAAAAACTGAAATATCGAAAATGTAGAAAATCGAGAAATTGAAACGAAAAATCGAAAAATTAAGAATTGGAATATCGAAAAACTGAAAATCGAAGAAAAATTGAAAAATCAAAAAACTGAAAAATTGAAAGGGCCATAAATCAAGAAATGGGAAAATCTAAAAATCGAAACCTCGAAATGCCAAATCAAAACATCGATTAATCGAGAAATCGAAAATTAAAAAATGTTCAAAACGGAAAAATTGAAAAATTAAAAAATTAAAAAATCTCAAAATTGTAAGTATCGAAAAATTGAAATACTGAAAAATCGAAAAGTTGAAATATCAAAAAAAGTGAGAAATCGAAAGCTGAAAAATCGAGAAATCAAAAAGCCGAAAAATTGAAAATTCAAAAAGAGTTATACGATTTTGATTATATGATATTGAAGTTATGTGTATAACATGTAGCGGTTATAGGCCTATTGAAAGAAATCCTGCCTCTGGCGTGCTGCAGGGTTCCATATTCGGATCTTTGCTCTTCATTTTGTTTATTAACGACATTTTTTACAATTTAAATTACCGTATCCCTTTATATACCTACTATAATGTAAAACATAGAATGTTTCATGATGATTTCCTGGTCATAAATAAATGAAAAATAATTTTGAATATATAGAATCTGTTATTGCTAAGTTTTATAATATGTAAATATTTATTAGAAGTATATTATGTGAAATATTTTTTAACAAATTAAAATTTGTTTGTATCATATCGACACCTGGATACATTGTTAGTGCTGTCTCGAACAGAAACATTTCCTTAAATTCTTGTTAAAAAAGTTTAATTTTCATCCACAACAAAAGAGTTCCTCAAGGATTGTAGTTGTCCCTATATCGTTCACTGTTTTTATCGCAGACATCCAATCCGTATTCAAATTTCCTTAAATTGCACTCCTAAAAATAACTCAATAAAACGGTTGCTGATTCCTTTTTGTCCAGCTAAAGCCACCCTGAAGAGCCAATTATCATCCGCATCCTAGGCCGCGGTTGACGATCAGCGCCAACCTAATTTTCCAATTTAGCAAAATTCAAATCTCGAGGCCGAAATTAATTCCCCCCGTAAATCCTACTGCACCAGTTCCCCCTTCCAGCATCCATAAACCGCTCCCCTCGCATCATCTCGTAAACAAAAGCCGAAGAAACGGTGTCCACGAGTATATAGGGTGAAAAATTAACGACAAGTCAACAAACAAACTGACAAACAGTGGTTTTTTGCGTTTGAGGCGCCGTCTCTGCGGTGTCGGGCGGCGCGCCAGAGGACGCTCCGACAGACGCTGATGGCCCGACTGGGCGCCCAACTACGTCGCGACGCCACAGCCGCCTGCCTGACGGACGCTACCACCCTGATTACCGAATACTTACACAATCAGAGATGATTGCAACCAACACACCATACATTAATGCATTTAGATTCGATTTATATCGAGCGATCGGAGGATGGGTGTCGCGAGGACACGACGGACGCATTCGAAAGTTTTCCTTGGCGGCGCGACGCCGACGACGCCGACGCCGCCGCCACCGGACCGGTGCCGTTTGGCACACGCACGCCACCGCCGGCGGGAACAGATGCAAATTCAATTATTCATCGCCACCTAGGACGGGGGGGTTCACAAGAGGCGGAGGGCTCGCCTGGCAAGGAGTGGACTTATACATTTTTTGGCTAAATTCGGACAGAAAAAAATAGAACCAACTTGCAGACGACGTTCGTTATAAAAGGAATAATGGAAACCTTGAGGCGATTTAACACAATTTAATAAGCAATAATAATTATTATTTAATGGAAACTAGATGAAACTTGGTACAATTTCTAAGGTCAAGAAGTTGTATTTTTTTATAACTTAAGTCCTTTTTCCTAAAACAGCAAAAGTGCTATCCACGTGGTTCATATTACTGGAAAATATTTACGCTTTTCTTGGAAATTATTTTCGAATTGGCTCGTATCCAGGGTGTGTGCGCATACGATGATATTCCCTTATGTTTTGGCAAAAGACAAAATTACATCACCAGTAGCAATTATAATAAAGTGAGACAACACGAAATGGTCAAGAAACACCAAGAATGTTTTCTTCTTTTTTCCTTCTTCTTGTTCTTATTTATCATCTTTAGAGGGTAAGAGGGTTCAATTTTTCCAAGGTTTTCGATCTCTAGCTAAAACTGTCATTTTTACTTCCTGAGCGTAAGGTAAGGAAGTACATATAGTAATAGCATCCATTAGGCGACTTGCCACTTTTATGTTTTCTCAACGTTTCATGGGTCCTAGAGTACAAAAAAAGTGGTCCCCTGTTTCCATGAGGATGCTAGTGTTTTAACAATGTGACGATTTTGGTATTTTGAGGATTTTGGTGTTTTGACGGTTTGAGGATTTGGGGATTTTAGTGTTTTGAGGATTTGGGAATTTTGGTGTTTTGAGGATTTGGGAATTTTGGTGTCTTGAGGATTTGAAGATCGTGGTGTTTTGAGGATTTGAGGATTTTGGTGTTTTGACGATTTGATCATGTTGATGTTTTGAGGATTTTAGAATTTGAAAATTTAGATGTTTTGAGATTTGGAGAATTTTGATGTTTTGAAGATTTGGTGATTTTGGTGTTTTGAAGATTTAAGAATTTTGATGTTTTGAGGATTGTGGTGTTCTGAGAATTTCAGGATGATGATGTTTTGAGTATTTGAACATTATGGTTTTCTGAGGATTTGGGGATTTTAGTATTTTGAGGATTTTGGTGTTTTGAGGATTTGAGGGTTTTGGTGTTTTGAGAATCTGGTAATTTAGGTGTTTTGATGATTTGAGGATTTTGGTGTTTTTGAAAAATCGAAAAATTGTAAAAATGATGAAAATGAAAAACCGAAACGATAATTTGCAAATCAAAAACTTTAAGAAATGAAAATCTGAAGAATTGAAAAATTAAAACTTGAAAATTCGAGAAATTATGTATTTCAGGGGCGAACGAAATTCTATCGAAATAGCCTTCGACCAATTTTTTTCCTTCTTGATCTCCCTAGTTTGTCTATTTGTTGCATCCATGTTTTCCTTGGTCTCTCTCGTCTTTTTTCCCTCATTCTATCTATCTCGTGTACTTTCTTTGTTAATCTTTCTTCTGTAGTTTTATTACATTCCCATACCGTTCTAGCTGCTGCTTCTTTAATTTGTTTATTATAGATTCTTGCTGGCTGTACTATTTCCTATTCTTTCGTTTGTTATTCCAAGTATTATTTTGTTTTTCCTGCAGTTCGTCTTAGGTCAAGAAAGTCTAATTATAAAATATTTACAGAAAATAATTAAAAAAAAATGCCACTGTTCACATACAAGAAACTGCTTTTTAAAAGAGAGAGAAGGAAGAAATGATAGGTTTAATCGATTAATGTTGAGAGGAGGGGTGTTAGGAGGCAAAGAAAGCTAATTTGGAAAAGAAGTCTTTAAAAATGTTCGGAACTCCATAAAAAATAACCATAACTTGTTGTAACATCGCTTCGTATGCTCACTTCAAAAATCACATGCAAATTACCGTAGTGAGAGCAAAAATATCTCGTTCGCATAATTCGCGGCTGTTAAACTGGTAAACAAATAAAATCTGGGTCGAAGTAAGCAAACAAAGCCATTATAAATTAAATTTTTATGTTTATCTGTACATGTGCAATATTAATATCGACATTGGAGTGGAATAAACAAGGGGGAGCGGCGTCGGGGCGCCCCCAGCGACGCGTCTGGAGTGGACCCGGCTCCGGCATCTGGAGCCAGCCAGGAGAACAAGCACCGGAGTCCGGAGCCAGCGCTCCTTCAATAACAGAGCCACAGGACACGAGTCCAACTCGAAAACAACAACAGACTTAAAGAATATCCTAGATGCAGAACATATTTTATGGCATTTTTATGGATTTGCTGCTTCCGCAATCCCCCTCATTGTTTTTCTTTTCTTGCCAACTATGAATCACACCGCAGCGATTGATAAATGACGTTCGCTGGATCGGAAAATTATCGACGGACGTGTTGAGACAGCCTAAATAATGGGCGCATTAAGATGGGACTTATTGGCGTGCCAAATAACGACGTTTGTTTTTTGGAATGAGGTCGTTTTGGAGGACGCCGACGTTTAACTGGTTATTGATTGACAAAAATTGGATTATTGGGCCGAGGGGGATCCTCGGCCGAGAGACTTTCCGAGATCTTGTAATTAGTCATAAAAAGGATTTACAAAATCGGAGATTCTTAGAAAAAAACTTTTGTTTTTAATACTTTTTGTTTAATATAACAATTGTAAAAATTTAATTCTTCCTTTCTTAATTGCTTCATTTAGCTATACCTTGTACTTAAACGTAATACATATTGCTTGTTATTGTGTCAAATTTACGGCTTATAATATACTTCATCACCGAATGTAGACGCTGTGACTACTCCCGCTAGAAAAATATTCCCGAAACGACCACATTCCAGTCAATAACTTCCCAATTTGCCACTTTCCAACTTTAAACTCTTTATAGTATCATAGCATTAGGCATATCAATTTTTCAAAAGCGAACAATGCTGGCACCGCCCGCCGAACAAATCACGTCGAATATGAGCAATAACTCGGTGTAGAAACGATTCCGGAAGAAGCAAACATTACACCAACTGCCGGTGCATTTTTATTAATTTGACAAAAAGTCATAGCTGGAAGACGCCGCCTGGGGCCGCCGCCGAGACGCCCTGGACGCCAGAAGTCCTAAGAACTGGCGTCATTTTATTTTGCTCATGTTTATAAAACGACCGACCATCATTTATTTACTGATTGTGCCGATGTCTCTAAGCAACTTCCTGTTACGGACCGATTTTTAACAAAGTTATGTTGGGATGTTTTCGTTTTGCCGACGAGTCGGTACAAGTCATTAGTTTGGACGTTAAACAAGCGGAGGGGTGGGGCCGGGGTAACGGCGATTTAGCAAACGCGGAATGGAAAGCAGGGTGGGAAATGGAAAATAGAAGGTTCATAAATTAGGTTTTTCAGTCCGAATGACTAATAACTGGATAATTTAAAATTGTGTCGATGGCGACAACGCGTAAATTGTGTTGCATACTTAACAGTTTAAACAACCGTATTTAAACATCGCAATGATTTTTTGGCGAAACATTCGTGTCTTTGTTGCGTTGTTCCTATTTCGAAAATGTTGTTTTATTCGGGGTAAGTATATTTTAAAAACAATTTAAATGAAAAAAATGTTGGTAAGATTGGTATAATTTTTAAGTACAGTACAGTTTTGCTTTTTAAATCAAATTGTCATTCGACTAAATTGAGTTAATAGGGTTTATTGGTATTTTTCCAGTTATTTATTGGAGCAAAAATCTGAATATTCCAACTTGAGTGATAAAGGCTGAACGAGATTAATTTAATGTGACAAATGGAACAAATAGCCGGACAAATCTGATTTATATTAGAACAGTAAAAATGCAATTAAATTTAAATTGGATTATACTGGTTTGAACAAGTTTAACGAAAATCGGCAATTTCCAATTTAAACATGAGTAATAAATGACGTAAAAATTGTCGTTTTACGGAACAGTTTCCTAACGAAGATCGAAAACGCATTCAATACGTCGTCGTTTTTTAAAATTAGTTTTTATTGTATTAAAATTACAATTATATCTATCCGTCTTAATCTGAACATTCTCTCAATATGATAGCTTTCGGAAATAGCCATTATTATCAAAGTCTGGAACGCGCTTGGTTAGCGTCCTGATTAAACCAATTTGGATAAATCTACAAACTGGGAATCCAGTAAATAAACTTATTAATTAAAAGTAGTTATTTGTTATAATATAATACAGTCAAAATATTTAGCCTAATATATATCTCGTCAGGAATGTGTCATTTCAATTTTTTGGGCACCCTCAGTTTGACAAAAGGCCAAAAATGGAATTATTCCCTTAAGAATAATAGACAATGTCCCAGTTATTTTTTTAATACAGTATCAAATAGTGTCTTAAAATTCTAATCGCGACAGACCAAACAAACCATCAGTTACCTAAACATGTGAATATGTTAGATGAAGATAAATAATTACCATTTGAAATCTGTCTTGAAAAATGTTAGTTACAGATTATATTACGTAGCTTATGAACCTCGGCAGTGTTATACAATTTTTGATAAAGTTTTTTGGGAAAGTGTAAGTTGAATCAGACACCAAGAGAGAAGAGAGCTATAACTGTTTAGGTTGTTTACAAATTTAATGGTTATGCAACCAACGATAACATTAAAATGATCCTAGATAAATATATTTTTTTTTTAATTTCGATGTAACGTTGCTAAGTTATACCAATTTTCTTCATTTCTTTTTGCAGTACACAGATTGCCCAAAAACATTAAGATGATTGTTTTTAACTTCCGCAGTGCAACATTTTATTAAGGTCCATGCTTTTGGTAGTTTTGGTAATATCAAGGAAGTTGTCTCATCAGCATACCGTGTTTAAAAAAAATCTAATCAATAATTTTCAAATACTCAAGTCTCAGTTTTTAAATAGAACATCGGGTATTTTACTGTTTCATCTTGCTCTGTTTTTATTCTTTCTTTTGATATTTTGCTGTGTCTGCAAAAATAAAAAATCGCGGAAACTATCAACTTTAGGACTAGAAAAAAATCAACGAAGAAGGAAGAGAATGGTGTAGACTGTTCTGTTTGAAATCTATTCAAAAAATTATCTTTTGTGCGTATTTGCAGTACCAAAAAAATTCAGAACTATTAAGTTTCGTGCTACTACACCACTTCTTATAGCATTTCTCTCGGTCATTTTTTTCTAGTCTACATTTCATACCGAAAATTTTGGACAATTTTCGCGCGCTTCAAACCATTCAACTTGGTAAAAAACGATTTCTCGAATCTTCATTATTCCTCAACAACTCAAGTCAAATTTTCCCCACCGCCCCCTGTCGCGGTTTGATCCTTCCTCACTCACCGGCAGACAACAGAAATCCGTACAAACTCAAATTACATACAAAATAAACGGATTAACCGATAAGATAAAAATGCAATTACAGCCCATCGTACCCCATTCCACCTTTCCACGACCATGTCAAGTGATTCACCGCGAGAAAACATAATGTAATAATCGCGTGGTGCCTTGACCTCGAAGTCAAGCCGGTGTCACGGATTCGATACAGTGTTAGTACTTGCTGCAGCGGTAAAAGCGCAAAAGTGGAGTAAGTGATGGTGGCCGAGTCGGAACGGACTTTCTTGGGTCTGGACCTGAGCACCCAGCAGGTGAGTGGACTTACCGAACTGTTCAAAACGTAAATAAAAAATAAACCAACTTCCATACAAAGAGCGGTAATTGTTGCCGCGTGGTCAGCAATCGATGATATGGGAAGACGGGCGCATGCTTGCTGGGTTTTTCGGAAAGGTGTAAGCAGGCGATGGGACGGATTGAATGCCACCTGTTGATGGTGAACGGAGTGGCGAGGGTTACGTAATGGGACAATGGGAGGGAAATGGGGAATATGCGGCCTTGGAGGAAACGTTGCGGCGGCTTATCAGGGTTTGGGTTTGATAAGAGGCGAATTAATTTATTGAGGGTAACGATTACGTCAAACACCGCAATCTTTACAACATACACGGCGGCTAATCAAAGTTGCCATTGTTATTGTTGTTCTCAGATGCACATGGTCGAGAAAAATTAAATTTTTAGCAACTTTTTTGTTTGTTTTGGTTTTGATGGCTATCTTCTTGTGGTTTTCTCCAGCTGAAAGCTGCTGTGGTGGACAACAACCTCCAAATAATCCACGAAGCGTCCGTCATGTTCGACAGCGACCTCCCCGAATTTCGCACCCATGGTGGCGTTTTGCTTTCCAAAACCAATCCAAACGTTATCACGGCGCCGACGGTCATGTGGGTCAAGGCTCTGGATATGCTCATGGATAAGCTCACGGTGTCTGGGGTAGATTTTTCAAAAACTGCTGCCGTTTCCGGTTCTGCGCAACAACACGGCTCCGTCTTCTGGCAAAAAGGTTCAGAAAAAATACTAGCAAGCTTGGATCCGGGCCAGTTTCTTCACCAGCAACTAGCCTCGAGTTTTACTGTTAATAATAGTCCGGTCTGGATGGATGCTAGCACTACGGTGCAGTGTCGGCAGCTGGAAGAGGCAGTTGGAGGAGCTTTGGTACGAACAAGAGAAGTTTTTGCTGAAGCTAATTTTGCGTTGTTTTAGAAATTGGCGGAAATTACGGGTTCCAGAGGCTACGAAAGGTTTACGGGGTCACAGATTGCTAAAATAGCGCAGGCAAAGCCTGAAGCTTACAAAAACTCAGAGGTGCGACAACTTCGTTAGCCGTTTATTAAATACTGTGACTTTTTGTTTTCAGCGGATCTCTTTAGTTAGTAGTTTCTTGTGTTCCTTGTTCTTGGGTAAAATCGCTCCTATTGATATATCAGATGGTTCTGGCATGAATTTGATGGACATACGAACCAAACAGTGGAATTCGCAGCTTCTGGAAGTCGTTGGTGACAATTTAGACGAAAAATTGGGTTCCGTTGTTCCGTCCAGTACCGACGTGGGTCCCATTTCGTCATATTTTGTTGAAAGATACAGTTTTGACCCTAGTTGCCGCATCATTGCATGTACTGGCGATAATCCGTCTTCTCTTGTTGGTAATTTTTTGAAAATGTTTCAGCATACTGACTAAATGTGGGTTTTAAGGCATGAGACTTAACGAAGGGTGGTTGGCGGTTAGTTTGGGCACCAGCGACACGGTTTTTTTGTGGTTGAAAGAACCCAAAATTGTACCGGATGGGCACATTTTGTGTAACCCTGTCGATCCAGAAGCGTACATGGCCATGTTATGGTACCTACTTTTTCGACTTTCAATATTTATAATACGTACATAATATTTTAGTTTTAAAAATGGTTCTTTAACTCGAGAAAGAGTAAGGGATTCTTGTGCGGAATCCAGTTGGGATATCTTTAACCAGCTGCTGGATAGTACCCCTAGAGGAAATTTCGGGAATATGGGTAAATTTTACCCCTTTGAAATACCAATTTAATTGTCGTTTGTAGGTTTGTACTACGACGTTCAAGAAATTCTTCCATTTTTATCTGGCGACTACAGGTTTAACAAAGCCGGTGATCGTGTGGCCAAATTCACCAGTCTAGAAGTCGAAGTGAGAGCGCTCATTGAAGGGCAGTTTATTGCCAAAAGGGCATACGCTGAAGACATCGGATTTACTTTAGGTAAATTAAACATTTGTAAAAGTTATTTGAGTTAAAAAGTCAACGAGTACTATTTTCTAAGTTGTCGTAATTTCCAGGAAAAGATACAAAAATTTTAGCAACAGGGGGTGCTTCCGCAAACAAAGCAATTCTCCAGGTTCTGTCCGATGTTTTTAACGCCCCTGTGTACCTTCAGGTATGTGATACGCAAAACTCCTTCAAATATGAAGTTTTTGTTTCAAGGAGGAATCAAAATCCGCCATGTTGGGGGCAGCATATCAAGCTAAACACGGTCTTTTAGGAAAGCACAGCAATTACGTGGAGGTTACGTCGTGTCTTCCACCCCCACGTCTGATTTGTGAGCCCTATGCGGACGCTGCAGAGATCTACGAACCAATGGTAGAGCGTTACAGAAAAATTGTATCTTCCCTTATTAAATAGGTTTTGAACGCTCAAAACAAATTTTAACGTATTGCTCCCCGTACGTAGAACCGGCCTAAAAATTTTAACTTGCCTGCCCGACTTTCGATTCTCGGGGAAAAAAAAATCTAGCTGATTCCATATTTATTTTATTGTTGACATTTTGTTAAAATATGTTATTTATCAATACAATTGTTGAACTATAGTAAATTTTAATACAAGGTTTCGCTACTTATCTACTTACAATTCTTAGAAAATAAATTACTTCTTCCGTCCACCTCTCTCCTTCACTTGTAGTTGTATGACGGCTCCGGTGATAATGTTGTAATATGCAAGAGTGTTTGAATCTTTGAAAAACATACCCTGAAACGATTACAAGAATGCAATGAATGCAATAAGTTTCAATGACAGACTTACGTCATAGAACAACTTTTGTTTAGCAGGCGCCATATTTGTCTCTTCTTGTATTTTCGCCTTAATTGACGACACACTCTCTGAAAGAGGTACGTTCAAACTCAGCATCTGCCCTGTCAATTTCCATTCCGTCTTCTCTGGTATTAACGGAATAGCAATCTTGATCGCCACTGGATTCTACACACACACATAAAACAACAAGTCAAAATTACTTAAATCAAATTTGATCGTTTTACCGGATTCCTAGATAGAAACACTTCTTCCGGAATAAGAGAATCTTCGTTCCTCATTTTTTTGTTAGACGGCTCGTCCTCCATTTGCCCTTCACTGGGATGTTTAACGGGCATGCCCATCGGCGGACCCATCTGGGGAGGCATGGGTGTGACGAAGCCAGCCATCGGTGGAGGGGCCGCCACTGCAAAAAGTTTAAATTTAGAGTAAATTGTAAGTAAAATTGCGAATATCATACTCATGAGTGGAGGCGGGCGCATGGGTGCCATAGGTGGCGCTGGCATCATCATAATCGAGGCTTGGGGTGCCAACATCGTGGGCTGTTGTGTAACTGAGAGAGTGATTGTTTGAGTTTGTGAAGGCATCACTGACGATACTGGAGTCGTTTTGGGCTACAAATATCACAAAAATTATAAAAACTATGTTTGTATATTTTTTTCTTACCGTTGGATTCGGATTTGCCTGTGGTTTAGCTGAAATAATAGCCGCCCCTGTGACTTTACTCTGACCCTTACCGCTTCCAACCACATTTTTAGGTCCAATTTTCTCTTTTTCTTCATCCGGGAGTAACCCTTTTACCTAAACACACGCAAAACAATAAAAATAATGGATGGAGTCTTGGCACCGTACTTTGTGAATTTGATGAATCTGTTCCTCCAACGTAATATTAGCCCGTGCCGCTCTCGTAGCTGCTTCGACGCTCGACGTGTGTCCATCCCACGTGACTTTCTCATCTTTCCTCACGTCTTCCTCGCCTATCTTTTTACCAATGGCAGTTTCTTCATCACCCACGCCGAAAATGTCGGTACGACGTTCCGCCAACAGTTTCAGACTGGCATCAATTGCAGAACCTAAAAATCGACATTTACGGAACGACAACACCCATAATTATAGTAATACCGGCGGCGTAAACCGAATCCTGGTTCATTTTATCAGAAACTTGTTTATCTCTTTGTTCCACCCAACGTGGATCCAACAATCCGATTCTCATGTGCTCTTGTACTTTACTCGCCGGTATTTTTTCACCGGTTATGGGCGAAATGAGGTAGTCGTCGCCGACGGTAGGTCGAGTAACCTTGACAGCTGCAAATTTATCAATGAAAACAATAAAATCCAAAAACCGCAAAACCACCTTGTTTTGGATCGTATTTCTTGACCACGACCTTGTCAGGTACTGGCGGCAGCGGAGGTTGAATCGCAGGTTGATTTGATTGTTTGTCATCACCTCCATCTTCATCAGAACTTTCTTCCTCCATATCTTGAACGCGGTTATCGTCTTTGCGTTGGCCGGTTCGATCCTGCATCGTACTGAGTCCTTCATCCTAGAATTTGAACAATATGTACACGTTTTGAGCAAACTTATTATACATACAGCTGCTGGAGTTTGTTCTTCATCGTCGCTCTCAAGCTGCATTTCTATATCTTCTCCTTCTTCAAAACGTTCTTGGATAAGAAGACGAGCGCCTACTTCTTCAGGAGTGGTAGGTGGCGGAAAATTTCCGATTTCGAAGGGTTGATAATCTACCGTTTCAACCACCACAAAGTCGTGCCAGTCAATCTGCGCATACGCCACTGAAATAAAACAAAATAAACAAAATTGTTAATAAAATATTGCGCTCAACCTCTTTCCCGTTCTAAAATTTCTTCCTGTTTCGCCTTTTGTTGTTCCTGGTAGCGCAACCATTCTGCTCTGTATTTAACTTGTTCCAAGACGGACTTTGCGCTTTTGGCCTCGTCACGGAGGCGCTGTTGCATACTTTTTGGAGGAATCAACACCTAAAACCATTCTGATATTATCCAATTATCTGTACTTTGACCTCAAAGTACCTTTGTGTACTGCTCCAAAAGCTTGGTAAAATATTGAAACAGGGAATGTTGAGGTCTTAAAAAGTCAAACTGGAAATTGCGCTGCTCTCTGTTCATTAGTTGTGTGAGGAACTGTCGTCCGTTACGCGCTACAAATTGTGCCGTTAATTTTACAATGTCCCTGAAAATACACATTGAATAAGTTATTAAAAGCTAATATTATAGTATTACAAATCTAGGGCTGAGATTGATGGTGGATCTGCTATAAATTCAAATTCGCTTGGAGGATCTTTGGGAACGAAAGGTTGTTCCACTTGTTTAAGAATTTCTTGTTGTTTCTGTTGGGCGGCAGCTGTGACTGTGAGTTTTGATATGGCTGCTGGTAGAGTAGAAGTGGGTTCTTGCCCTAAAAATATCCCAATTATTCATAATGTCCCCCCAATAGAGTATCATCATAATTGATAATATTGAGATATTAAAATAAAAAAGAAACTAAATAATGGCAATTCCGTCTGAACCAATTATTTTCTTTTAGATATGGCTTACATTTTGACTCTGAAAAATCATACATATGGCTGGACTAAGCATCAGAATAGTCGCTCTCGAAAATTTGTTTTTGTCATAGCGCTCAAGGCCTAAGCCGAACACTAATATATGGCTAAAGTTCATCATTCACGCCTTCCAGCTCTGCATTAAAACTCTGTACACACTAGTGCGGACTTACCCTTGCCCTCTCTAAAATCATTAACTTTGTGTTGGTAGTAAGCATGATATGGATCTCCAGGATTCAAGAAATTAAATTTGGGATTTCCTAACTCATTTTGTCTGATTCGGGCCTCGAATTCCGGCCCATTTCTCGCAACGAAACTTGCTGTTTTATCGACAATATCTTAACAAACTGTCAGGAAAATACATGTTTGAAATGTTTTTGCCCGTTTGTACGAAATTCTGAAAAATTATTAAACTTGTCTGCTTAGAAGGATACTCCTCACCTCTGGTGGTGGATAAATAATACCCACCACTGGATTTATAGGACCTGGTTCTTCTGGTGTAGTGGTTGCCACTTCTAATGCTGGCATTTTCACTTTTTGTTACAAATTTATATTCTTAAATAAATTTAACTTTTAACAAGACAAACCCCGTAATAACAACGCTCTCAAACGACAGCTTACGTTTTGCGACATTTGACACTTTTGACAGTGTAAATCACTAAAAATTACGTTGGCACCGCTAGTTATACAAAAAATACTAGAATACTACATCCCGTCGACACCGGTGTATTTCTGGTTGCAGAAAACTGCTTTGTTGAAACTGTTTTCGTAATTCGTAAATAACCGAAAAATTCGGTTGCGTTGATGTTCACAAAGTTTTACCTATTTATTATATTGGAATAAAATGTATTTAACGTGTATCTCAAAAACTATAAAAACTCACTAGAGTTGTAAATTCGACAGTCAATTTTCCAAAATAATTTTTATTTTTATCAGCTTTACAAGGCAATGTTAGGCCATTGTTCGGAAGAGTAAGTTTCTAAAAAGATATTTTGTATATTTCATTTAGTTTGTTTGCAGAAAATGCAGCCACAGGTGATTGAGTCAGGTGTTCAACTATTTTCAAGAATAAAACACTCCTCCAGAAATTTTTCTCTTACTGATATAAATCCAAAATTATTTCCAAAAGGCGCGCCTTCCCCTAACGAGATTATTGAAGTGGCGGGTGACTTTAATAAGGATTTATTGCTCGATTTCATGATTCGCTGTATATTGCCTAAAGAAATCAATGAGAACTGGAGAGGCTCTGGAGTAGTGTTTGTTAATACAACTCATCACATAAGTATTTTGAAAATAACAACCGTGATTGACGCTCAGCTCAAACATTTAAATATTGAAAACAGAAAACCAATAATTGAGAAAGCTTTAAACAATATTACTTTACTTCATTGTTATAGCAATGACCAAACTGAGATTACTTTGAGAAACTTAGAGAGGATAATACAGGATCGAGAGAACGTCAATCTTCTCGTTATTGATGATATCACTTCACAGTTTTGGATAGCGAGACAGACTGTTCCGATGTTAAGTTTAGATCAATGCGCCAAACAAAATCTTCAGTTGTTACAAAGTGTGGTAAAAAATTTAAACATATTGGTTATTTTTTCACGTTATCAGTCTGAAAATGTAAAAAGGACTGCTGATTTACAACTAGACTATAAAATTATAGGTGAAAAATTAGAATCCACACAAGGCCATTTTATTGTGTTTGATTATGTCAGAAAGACGTCACTGAAAACACCTTTTCAATTAGAAAAATTTATTACTTTTACCTAACAATATGTGCACATTAAACATTAAAACCTTTTAAGTTGGTCTAATTTATTATATCTTTTTAAAGCCGTCTTTTTTATTCTTTGCCAATAACGCTTTGATTCTGGATCGAGTTCTTCTAGTGGCGGAGGGGGTCCCGTTCGCACCTTCCACAACCACTCCGGATATTCACTATCTGGTTTTATTTCAACATCTTGACCTGTTGTATAAATGTTGGAACCACATACAAACTTGACTAATTTTTCAGGATCTGTCTCCACAGGCAATACTTTTTTTTCTACAACGGGGCCGATTTTACCTAGTTTTTTCTTTTTTAAAGCTCCTCCTATCATACTAACACCTAAAAAGGACAGTTTAGCGACAGTTTTTATAGTTGAAGTTGTAAATTACTTCCAGTGTCCTTTTTAGCATAATTGCATTTTGGAAAGTTGGGCTGAAATTTTAGTGTTTGTTGCCTGCAAACTGTTAGTAATCTGAAGACTCCCGTTGAAGTCATTGCTAAATACGTTAAAAATTGCTTTTATTGAAAATTATGAAAGTGAGGTTAATTCCAGCATTGTGCAAATGACAATTGACAAGATGCGCGTTGTGGGGTTCAGGATTTACACAGAAACTTGTCATTGGAACAACCAATAATCATGGACTATTGTGTCATGTGGACACATGTTTAATGTTTCTATTGGTTTTTCGAATGTGCGCTTTCGTTATAGTCATAAAATCTGTCGTCAAGATCTTGTGACAGTGGTGTCGCTTTGGGGAAAAGTACAGGCGTAAGATATTTTGATTTTATTTATTTCTTTTTACAAAATTTGCAATTCGTTTTTTTAAATAATTACAAAAACTTCACCACTGCTTCAATCTGATGCCTCGTGTTCATTAAAAAATAAAAAATATATATTTTCGTCAAAAAAGAGATTACAGTTTTTTTGCTACACATTAACTTTATTGGTTTTTGTAAAAATAGACTCTTTGCTTTCTGGGAAAAAATCTAACAAGTGTTGCCAATCGTTTAGCCGCAAACCTAATACGTGTACGGTCGTGCGTGCTCTAAACGAAAAATGATGTGCAACATTGTGATATAAACCTTGTATTGCTCCAAACATATCTCCACTTTGTAAAGTTTCGTGTATACTTTCTGTCAGATTGGAGTAAACACTTAGAATATCAACCTGAACATTCGAAAAATTTACTTGGTTAGTGTCAGTTACAACTTTCTTACCTCTCCGGAATGTATAAAATACATTGTATTGTCGAAATCGCCATGTTGAACAATGTAATTACCGGGAAAAAAAATCTGTCGTTTAAAATATTGGCACACTTGAATACGAAAAGGCTCTTCTACGTCAGAAAAGATGTAGGAGTTTTTCAGATGGTGCACATAGGCGTCCGCCATTAATTCTCGCACTGTGGCCGAATGTAAATGCGCAATTCCGTGAGGAATCTAGAAATTACTAAATGTAACTAATTTTATATGCACTTTGTTATCTTACTTGGTGTCCACTGCTAACAAACCACAACTGCTTTACATACCTCCATAACTTTTTCAACTGAAATTTGCTTATTTTGTTGTTTTTGACGAATTGTTTCAGTTCGTTAATTCTGTAATCATATTTAACACGTCCTACAGTTGTCGAATTAAGAAAATTCCATATTTCTCCAATAAAAATTCCGGTTAGAAAAATCGCACTAATCATCGTTATTGAGATGTATATCTGTTCGTGTATGTTTAGGGCGAAAATATCACCCGTTCCGGTTTTAGTCAATAATATCGTCACGAAGTAAATACAAGTGATGTACTTGTCTACGTTTTTCTGAAAAATACAGTAAAGCGATGACGACCTGAAGTATATTTTCCTTTTAACACATGTCATTAATGTACTCACCAAGTCGTGAATGTCTGTGCTTTCATACCACTGCTTTACCCACGAATTTTCCAAGCAAGAAACTAACGGACACGCACATAAGTACCAACCGCACGCAAAAAAGTGAATAGTGAGTGTTCCCCAGACAAAAGTCGTACTACAATATTGTGAAACGTCAATCTATCACTGAATTTTGTAACGACGTACCATATCTTTAACAGAAATCTGTTGCTCATCAATGCGTCCGATTTTTCTCTGTAGTAATCAAAAAAATACGCCAGTCTTAAAACTACAACTAGTCTTAGGCTCGAGAAAACTAAGCGCGTGTCAAACTCTACGAATACACCAAAGATAAAAACAAAATAATAAAATGGAAAGTTGACAAAAAAATCTGCACTTCTTCTCAGACGGCGCTTGTGGAAGTAACTAGAAAGCAATAGTTACGTTTGAACGACGTTGTTGGAATAGATTACTGGGACACAATCTTTTTGTTGGATACCACCATCTCTCCATATCGATTTTCGTACGTTTTGTGCATTTCTAAAATTATTTTTACGATGAAAGTGGTATCTGCATAAAAGGCGAAACACAAGAGGTAGAACGCGTGATCTTGGAAAGCAAATTCGTATGTGGTGAACAGAGAGCACAAGTAAGTTACCACGAGGAAGTAAACATCTATAATGATATAATTTTCACCTAGGTGAAGAGTAGATTTGTGTGTACAAACCAAAAATTTTGAAGAGGACTGAATATTGTGGAATCGCGATTTGAAATAGTTTCCAAGGTAGACAAAGGATCAAGAAACCTTCAAGGTTTGAATGAAGGTCTGCAAGGCTTTTAAAAGTGTGCACGCTTCTTCTCGTTTCCGGCTGAAAATAAAATTAAACAAAAACAAGAACAATAAGTGTCAAGATATCACTACGTAAGCTTTCTCTTCCAGTGCAATATCTTCAGCGGTTCTAAATGTTGGTATGATAAAATCGGTTCGTTTGGTAAAATTGCTTTCGACGATTTCCTTGATGGAAGGGTATTTCTGAAACGTTTTGTCAAACTTACAAGATACATTTTAGACAGCGTACTTCTAAAGCGGCGTAGAAAGTCTGAGAGTCCATGACTAAAAGATCCACGTTACTCAGAGCCGTTACAGTGATGGATAGTTTATGTTTTGCTGTCGGAGTAAGGTTACCAAAAATTCCTCCGCTTTCAATAAGGGCTTCTATGGTTCGAGATTTTGAAACTACTCTCACCTTAAACGAAACTATCAAATGCGTCCAAGAAAGTTGGACTTCTTACGACTCCTCTTTCGATTATGCATAAATCGGAAATAACATCGTCGGTCTTGTAGATCGTCTCTTGTCTCAAGTAGTACCTTTCCTTAATAATCCTTCCAAAAACTCTAAGAAAAACTTTGTCAACATTTTCGAAAATCGGAACGTTGACTAGAGTGTTTTCGAACATTGAATAAACGATGTCTTGATAAAGGAGTGGATGCAGTTTGGTCAAAATTTTGTTTGGTTCGACACCTTTGCAACGCTTCCACCTGTATTCGAAGCGTTCTATTACTTGGTGTTGAAGTTTGTCCTGTACTTGTTCTTCCATCATGAATTTGTGTAACTCAGCCACCGTTTCTTGGTTTTTGAATAACAAATTGTACCAGTGTGCCTTATGACTCGAAATTTTTGCATATATATAGCTAGGAGGAAAGGTTATTAATTGGAGGTAGAAGGTAGCACGTACCCAATGAAAAAAAAACCGCACATTATTGCCCCTATTGTTATTATTAGTGAGTTGGGGTACTGAGGGGTGACGTCTCCTAGTCCACACAAAGTCAGAAGTCCTGTGCAATAATAAACCGCTAAAATATACACCTGATATGGTTCGGTAAAGTTGCGAAATTTTGATCTGCAATTAGTGCGTCAGAAGCAAGCTTTTGTTTAGTGCTAATTTACCTGTCAAACCATGAATCTTCGTTACAGTACATAGCCATGGGTTTTTGAACATGGTGTGCCAGGCCATCAGGTTTGACAAAATTTATGTTGTAAGCAAACCTAGATAAATCGCTTTGACTGTAGTACCTGCAATTACTAGCCACCAAAATTGTAGCCCAGAAGTGCACAAAGACCATTATCATCGGAAGGTACTTTAGTACTTGCAGGATATTACTCTACAAAAGTTGTGAAGAAACTATTCTCACGACTTTGTTCCGCTTACATTGATCTTTCTTTTTGTAGACGAAACGTAGCTGAAAAATTGTACCAGTCTGTAAATTTGGCCCATTTTGATTATTCTTACAAAGTTATGTGCGTTGTTGAGTAAATTATGACTTAATGGTTTCTCGTTTGGGTCATCGAGAAAATAAGGCAGCAGCAGTTCCCATGGGAAACACAGGACAAAGTTCGGCAGAAAACGACCTTTCAAAGAATACGCTGCCGTTTTTAATGGATGCGTAATTAACTGATTTTTGTCTCCGTAATAACCGACAAAGAGCATCACGTAGAGATCTACGTACGAAACCACATCTGCTACAAAAATAATAGAATCAATCATAGATGTATATGGTGCTTGGATTATCTGGCATGGAGTGAGAACTGTTATGAAGATTGCGACCAGCAGTCGCATGGTCATCCACAATTTCAGCAGCGAACCATAGGGAAGAATACATATGGGTAACATCAACATTTGTATCCAGCACAGAATTCCCAAATCCCGGAAAGGTGCGCTGTAGTTTTCGTCGAGTCTTTTGCAGTACGAAATTACATTAATAAAAGAACCTGTCGCAGTTAATAAACATTTAAACCACTTTGTTGTACACTTACCTGGAGGAACTAAAGAATTTTTTTCGATTTCGGTGTTGTCCAAAGTCGGATGGATGGGGATTTTCTTAAACTCTGTCAGTATGTCGAAAGTGTTAGAAGCGATTTTAAATTGGGTAAACACAGTCGGGTAGATCGACGCTGATCTCCAGAAAGTTTCTTCAGTGATGCAAAGTATTTTGACGTGAGTTAACGTTTTTACGGTACAGAGAGAGTTAACTTTGGAGAAAAGACACATGGTTCCAAAGAATGACATAGGTCTTAGTACCACGTAACTTTTTTCTGAAACAAAAATTTAGTACTCGTCGTCACAGTACTTACTCGTACCGAATTGTCGAATGCAGTAACCCTCCTCGATAATGTACAAAATCTTCAACACTTCGCCTTTGTAAGTAACGAATTCGTTGGGCGGTAGAACCAAAGTTTGTGCATTGATTGCTAGCGACAACAGAAAATCTAATCTCTGGTCCCGAAACAAAGACACACCTGTTATGGTGTTCATTTTTTCGTCCATGTGGATCCTCGTCTGGGAATTTTTGTCGAGATTAAAAAGCAGTGGTTGTTTGAGTATTGACGCTCTATCGTAATGCCACTGGAGTACCAAGTAGTTTTTAACTCGTCGTATCATATCGCTCCCCATGTTTCTCCTCTTCATGAACTTCACGATTGAGTATAGAATGTCTTGGAAATCTGTGCGGACTTTCAGTTTGCGGGTGAGCAAAGCCGACGATTGGGATACGCAACAACCGAAAGTAAATATTCCTGAAAAAAACGCTGGGGTTTGATTTTGAAATAGTGTGAATTTACCACAAATCATGACAAAGCTGGAGGTGATCATGTCCGTGATGTTCGAGGGCAAAATATCACCTGGTGTAAGCCCGGTTATGCACGATAAGGCGAAATACATTGAAGTGAGGACTTCGTGAGAAGTGTAAGTGACTGCAACTTCTTGTCCTATGTTGTCGAGCAATTTTCTGAAAAACCAACCGTCGTCCGTACATGCCTTTTCAAAACAAGTTACAACGTAAAGAAAGGCACCAAACAAATACCCGAAGATGATAATGTAGAAGATGTATTTGATGACGTACAAAACGTACGAGTTAACTTCAATTTTGTTTTCAATCTTGAGTAGGAGTTTAGGTATTCTGTATATTTTCAACAGTCGATTAAGCCTTAAAACCTCACCGAACCTCGAGTTCTTCGTCCAAATCCAGTAGAATAGTTCTATTCTGACGCAGCTCACGAAGTCTAAATAAAACCCAAGCTGCATTACACGTTTCTGGGAAATCTCCATGAAAGTCGTGACCATTTTGTCACTTTCTTCGATAGCAGTAGTCAAAAGTATGATCAAATCAAGTATCCAAAAGAAGTCGACAAAATTTAGAGACAGTGTGAACCAGTTGGGATAGTCTTTTACAAAAACGATATAGTATGGATATGTGACACTCGTGTAGAGAGTCACAGCAACAGTGAAAAGTTCCCAGTGTTGTGTAAAAGAACCAGTGGGATTAAGAATCCAAGGAAAGTTTTGTGTAAGACATAGAGCGTCTCTTAAGTGGAAGGATCTTTCCAACTGATACAAAAATAAAAACTGATTTGGTTGTTTCGCATGTCGAAAATTTTCTTCAAAGTTTTCTTTCAACTCTTTCGTGGCTGTTGCGTTTCGTTCTGGAAAGAAAGGTGTCAGGTAAATTTTTCCTCCTGGAGTAGTTTCGTCGACATGGGTTTGCGTAACACGGTGTGTTATTAAGTTGCGAATATCGGAAATCACTTGCGGAAATTGTTCTATTAGTTTAAAAAAATCTTTGCGGTAGAGAACCTGAAAAAAATAATCGAATGAAAAGCTCGGAGTAGCTAACTACTCACTTACTTGCAACTCTGTGTAAGAACGTGCTTGGATGGAGTTTTTTGAAGGAAGGGTGAGAACTAGAGAGCTCTCTCCTAAACATGTTCCATGTCTGAATGTGATGACAGGACTTTCATCGTCCTCGTCGGATAGAATATCGACGCTACCTACTACTACAAAAATCTGGAAAGAATGTATAAAGAATTTGTAGTAACTAGCTACCATTTTGTTTTTGGTACAGTTCCGATGGTAAATCAGTGCCCCGGGTTGGTAAAATTCGTGTTTCACTAGATACGAAACCATTCTTAAGAACGCGTCGGGTTTATCTTGGAAAAGTGTGGAAGTTTGAAGCAGCCCTATCCTAGTATCAACAGAGATCTCGTATTTCAAAGGATTGGGCAAGCACTCAAAGTACGAGGAATTTTGAACACCACGTTTTTTCTCCCAGAGCATTTTATAGTGGTTTGTGATAACATTTTGTCTCCTGACTTGAGTGGGCAGCGATTTTAAAAAAATCACGATGTTTTGGAGTTCCATCTTTAGTTTTGTCCTCCTTTTGTGGGTGACTTCCACCAGGAAAGACAGTACGGCAATGAAGACTCCCGTTGTTAATATAAATCCCACACAAACGAATACGGCTGTGGAATGGTTAGATATCTCATTATTAAAAATTTCTCGCGATCAAGGTAAATGTACCTGAAATGATTTTTTGGGTTGTATACCTTGGAAAAATGTCTCCAAAATGTCTGTTAGTAACACTCGTTACCGCATAATAAAAACAGACTACGTATTTTTCAAAAGTTTGCTGATATTTTTTCCGAAAATCTTTCGCTGACCATTTGCTTGATCCGTCTTCTGTAAAAGCTTCTACGTACCAGAAGCATGCCAAAGTGTGTACCAGTATTAAGAAATAGGTGGTGTACTGCACGGCGAAACACTTTAATTGATTCATTCCAGCCGTGTTCCATTGCTTTTTAAAAAACGACACCAGATAGAATAATCTGAGCAGGACGTTCGTTCGTAAAATCAGGAAAATGGTGTTCTTGTAGAATTTATAACTAACAGTTTCGTAAAAGTAGGAGTAAGGGAAAGCTAGGAAGAAATCAGTTATTAAAACGAACTTGCTTTTCGACAGTTGCAGATGAGTTTCGATTGTTGGTGATCGTAGGAAGAAATTTGTCAATGTTGCGATGTAATTGAGAATGTACACTACGTCGAGCGCCATGATTACGAACCATACTTTTCCACTGATCGGGTTTTGCATAAACACATAGGAGAAACTTGTAATGAAGTAATTGATAACCGTGGAAAGGAGAATGAGGATTTTCCAGAAACTTGGCTTTTCTCTGTAATTTTGCGAGTGCTTTCTGGAATCTTGATTATTTTTGAACACATTTTCTGGAATATATTTGTTGAGGGTTGTAAATGACATTAGAAATTGTCATTGGCAAAGCAGACTATAGTTCTAGATACTAAAAAATAAACGCAGGCACCGTGACATTCTGCAATCATTTAATTTTACTTATTTATTTATTTATTTATAATTTTACGTATTATATGAGTAACTAATTTAAAGACATTTACACAAGTAGACTGTAGCATCTAGATTTAATGGAAAAGTCGTGCTGTATGGTTTATGTGACACCTGTTATTGTCGCTCAGAAGTTTCCTCCGCTTTTCTCCCGCCGTTCCACGCTCTGAAGCGTTTTCCCGGAGTCTCTTGCTAGCCGTGGCACAGTGCGTATTTAATTTTCCTGGAGTTGATATATGATTTTGTTTACTGTTTGAAATTACAATTCCGGCAAAATGTATGGCATGCTATTGGAAAGTGTACAACATTTCGTCCAGGTAATTACAGTTTTTGGGTTCTTAGATACAACTAAACTTTCCTAAAAAAATCCGTCGATTAGTTTCAAATTTTAAATTAATTTGTTGTTAATAATTAGTTGTGTAGAAATACGCCGTGTTACGAAAATATTTTAGTTTAAAATTTAAAAAAACGAGAATAGATTTTTAAAAAACCTACTGAGCTTAAGGTAAGTGAAATTATTACGAACATTCAGACTGGCCACAATCGAAAGTAGCAGAAATTCAACAAATTCTGGATATTTTGTTTTCGTGGCCTTGGCCTAATCCATTTTTGTGTGCGCCTTAACTTCATTCGATTACCAACTACGGAGTCTTAATTGTCTTTATGATATCTTGTTCACCGAAAATGGAAACTAATTAATAAACGTGCCCAAGACAATTACGTGAAGCAACTGCCACTTGAATATAAATAGAGTCAATTTCTCACTGCTTTTAGTGAATTAATTACCCCATTAGACTTCCAGCAGTTCTTGCATAATAAACCCTCTGTCTTCCCCTTTCTGCCAATTACAGCTCGAATATGGCGACGAAATTTGGCAAAAAGCCCTCCAATTGTCCGAATGCAAATACACGGTCTTCAACACCCATCAAGTCTATCCGGATCACATCATGGGATGTTTGGCTTCGGCATTGGCACAAATCACGTCTCAGTCCTACGAAAGCTTCATGAATTTTTTCGGGAAATGCTTCGTCCGCTTTTTCAGCAACTACGGGTATGTGATTGATGACGGAAAGCCGCTTTTAAATTATTGACCCTAGATACGACGTAACGATTAAAGCCACAGGACGGCATTTCACGGACTTCTTAGAAAATGTGGATAATATCCACATTCAGTTCGCGCTTTCTTATCCCAAGATGAAGAGTCCGTCCATGTATCTGACAGAAGTTGACGAGAATGGATGTGTTTTGGTTTATCGGAGCGGAAGACAAGGATTCACTCATTATGTGATGGGTAAAATTGGAAGGCGTCAGGGCCGGACTAGGGGTTTGACCTATAATGTACAAAGCTACGAATACAAGCTTCATCTTGAAGCTAGAGTAAAGAATGAGCTCCGTGTAAATACATGCTTAGTAGCAACGCAATGTGTTGACATTAAAACTTTCGTATTTATTAGCTTTGGGGTCAATCCGTCCCTGAAGATATTTCCACCAGACCGATAAAAATTTCTTTTAGGTCAGCTGGATGAAGTTGCTGAGGATATTTTTAATCTGAAGCTGGAAACGAGCGTGTTGAGCCAGGAGAACGTTACGATCGGGACGAGGAATATAAGCATCGTACATTTCCGGTTAAATTTTGATAATAGCCAATACGTGAGTTCGAACACTGGACGTCTGAAAATCGTTAAACAAACTATTACAGATATCAGCAAAGAAAGCCGAAACTGCAGCACACTTAGAAACAAGACAATTAGCTCCTTTCTCTTGCAGTCTATTACTGGAAATGTTTCCTTTCGCGATTTTATTTAACTCGATGCTGGAAATCGTAGGTTGTGGAGAAAGACTAATCCAGGTAGCGGGTGGAGGGAACAAGCTTCTTAAGCAATCAGTTCCGAAATTCTTTCGTTTGAGAAGACCGAAAGGAATAGGTTTCACTTGGAAGAACGTAAGGACTGATACGTCTGTAATAAAAGATGACCTTTCGTTGTAGATAATAAACTTGAAATCTGTAATGTTTGAAATAGAGTTGCTCAGGGGAGAACTTGTTCCGAAAAAGGAAGGCAGTAATTTAACCGCCGAAAACACCCTGTCTGATAAAGCGGGCACGAGAGAAATTGAGATAGATGGAAAAAGTATTTCACCTTATGCTTTGAGACGGGATAGTCAGCCCGGGTTAAAGAACATACTTCTTAAGGGTCAGATGCGGTATCTCGATGACATAAACGCCGTTATTTACCTCTGCAGCCCTGTGTAAGTAAGATAATTTTGTCGTTCATATTTTTGAGGAAAGTAGGTCAATTAGCAACGATTTATTTTGTTTTTATAAATATGTTTGTGAATTGAGGACAATTTTTGTTTTCGTTATTAATGATGTGCACAAACACGCTAAAGCGTCAGATTTCTTTTACCGTGATGTAGCGGTTGATCGTGTTTCTAATGAATATAGGAAGCAAATGGCGTTACTGTAATCTCATATTTCAATAGGGTAAACGACATCAATGAACTCCCCGACCAAAGCTTATACTTGAACGATTTAAACCAACACGGCCTGGGCAAAGAGATGGTTCTGGCTGGATGGCAACACAACTCCAAGTACGTATTGTCCCCGCAAATCGCACGCAAACATAATTTTACGACCCATTAGATTGGGACTAATGTTCGACAAAGCCGAACAGAGGGCGACGGAGCTTGAAAATAATTACAGTTTATTAGACACTTGGAAACGCAGAGGGGACGACCTCTTGTATTCCATGATACCGATGACGGTAGCTGACCGTTTAAGAACCGGAAAGTCGCCTTTAAGCACCTGCGAAGTAATCAGCAAACTTTAATAAATCGTTCGTTTTCAAATTAGAGCTTTCAGTCCTTCGATTGTGTCACCATCATGTTTAGCGAGTTGGTGGGGTTCAACTCGACCACGGTCCAAGACATCATGGAACTGGTGTCTACCATGAACGCCGTTTTTTCGTGCTTCGATTCTCTAGTGGACAAGTACCACGTGTATAAGGTACCACCATTTCATGCTCATCTTTTCACCCTTCCATCTTGATCTGTACGTACTTTTTACCCTCTCTTTTTTTTGTAAACTTTGTTTTGAAGGTCGAAACGGTGGGACAAGTGTACATGGCAGTCAGTGGGGCCCCCGAAAGCTCAGAGAATCACGCACAGAACATCTGCGACGTTTCGCTTTGCATGATGCGTCACGTCAAGCAACTTCAGATTCCGTCAGGAACAAAAGTTGATGTTCGAATAGGTGAGTGTAAAGTTGGAGTTACAAATAGTTTATGAAGTGCGTAGGAATTCATTCTGGTCCTGTTGTTGCGGGGGTCGTGGGTATCAAAGTGCCCAGATATTGTTTCTTCGGTGACACGGTCAATACGGCGTCGAGGATGCAATCCACAAGTTCGGTAAATATTGGATAAAGTTTTAGTGGTTTGAGAGTTTATTGATTGGGTTTTAGCCGGGAATGGTGCACGTTTCCAAGCAGACGAAGGAGAAGTTGCCGAAGGACCGGTACGTGACCCAGAACAGAGGACTCGTTAAGTTAAAGGTAGGTAGTTATATTTAGCGCGGTACTTTTTTATAGTTGTTTGATTTCTAGGGGAAAGGAGAGGTGGCTACTTTTTGGATATTCGAGAAACCGACGGCTGTGGAGTGATAACAATCGTTCTGTGTGGTTTAAAATTCCATGTTTACAAAGTATACTCCGGAGCAAGGTTATTTATTGTTACTATTCTTGAAAAGAAAATAAAATAAGCACCAATGTGTCACCTTTTTGTCTTTATTATTTCCCCCTTCCTTGTGACAAACTACTTAATCCTGATAACCATCTTCCAATTAACAAAAACACTACCAAAAATTACCTGCGTGCTCTATCATAATGAAAGCCAAACAGCACCTCTGTTCCTCGTATTTGAAGAGGTCTCTTAATTAGTTCGTTCCATGATACTTCCATTAACCGAACTAATATTTACTTACCTTAATTCGTTTCAAACAAGCGATTCTGATACCACATCTTGATCAAACACGGTGGAGAGCAGTACACCTCTGCCGCTCCGAACTAATCATAATCGATATGTACGGCATGCTACTAGAGAGTGTCCAACATTTCGTTCAGGTAACCCACCTTCCACCACGAATCAATTCAAACAATTTGTTTCAGCTGGAATATGGAGAGCAGATTTGGTACCGAGTCCTCGAACAAGCCAACTGCAAATATATCTGTTTTGAAACTCACAAAGTTTACCCGGACAACATCATGGCATCGCTTGCGGCGGCATGCGCCGAAGTTACTTCGGCTTCGTACGATAGTTTCATGAATTTTTTCGGGAGGTGCTTCGTAAGGTATTTTTCAACTTTGGGGTAAATTCGTGCTTTGTTGACAGAAACGGGGAATTTAGTGTGTGTATGTTGTAGCTATGACGTGACTGTTAAGGCTACTGGGAGATTCTTTACGGATTTTCTTCAAAGTGTGGACAATATTCACTCGCAGTTTTGTTTTACGTATCCGAAAATGAAAAGTCCGTCTATTTATTTGACGGATATTGATGCCAGTGGGTGTATTTTGGTCTACCGGAGCGGGAGGCAGGGTTTCACCCAATACGTGATGGGTTTTGAATCTTGCAACAGTTGTTATAAATTTTTATTAGGGAGGTTTTGTAGGTCAGCTGCAACAAATTGCCAAAGATTTTTATAATCTTCAGGTTAAAGTAAGGGTCTTGGATAAGGCTAGCTCGGCGGCTGGTTCAAAGTGTTCGGTTATTGTTACTTATAGACTGGATTTCGACAACCGACCTTATGTAAGTGTTTGAAATAAACATAGTTTTATGCCAAGTCATTTCAATCTGTTGAAGATGCAGTACAAGGCAAAACGGACGTCTTTCAACGAAATCAAACGATTTTCTCCATTTCCGTGCTCCCTCCTGTTGGAACTATTCCCTTTCGGGATTATAATCAATCCCGACATGAAAATTATGGGCGTGGGTGAAAAACTGGCCGAAATTTGGAGCAGCAAGGAAACTTTTTTAAGTAAATCAGTAGGTTGCTACTTCAAGTTGCGACGTCCTAAAGGCATCACGTTTTCATGGAAGAACGTAATTCTTAATAACAGTGTCTTGAGTTTTTTCACGCCACATTTTATTATAGACGCGCAATTTGCAATCCGTAATGTTCGAACTAGAGTGTAACAGGGGCTCAGGTAACTTCATTTCTCGCGAACACCCAGACTCCAATCGATCGTCGCCTTCCGAACTCAAAAACGTGCTCCTGAAAGGACAAATGAAATTTATTAGCGACATCAACGCCATCATTTTCTTGTGCAGCCCAATGTAAGTCCCAACATTCTGACGATTTCAAGTAAACAACTAAGTACTTTTAAGAATCAACGACCTGGACGAGCTTCCGGAGCAGGGGTTGTTCTTAAACGATTTAAACCAACACGGACTTAGTAAAGAGATGGTTTTAGCAGGATGGCAACACAACTCGAAGTGAGTTTCCGCCGGCAAACTTTGAGTAGTAATTTAATTTGCTGTATTCAACAAGACTCGAAATAATGTTCGACAAGGAGGCACAAAGATCCGACGAGCTGGAAAAAAGTTACGAACTTCTAGACACTTGGAAGCGCAGAGGCGACGATCTTTTATATTCCATGATTCCTAAAACTGTGGCGGATCGTTTGCGAACGGGAGATTCACCCTTGAGCACTTGCGAAGTACGCCCTCATTTTCACTTTCTTGTTTGTATAAAAACAGTTTTAGTCTTTCGAAGCTGTGACGATTCTTTTTTGTGAGTTGGTCGGGCTGTCTTCGGACACTTTGGAAGGGGCGATGCAAGTCGTGGCGACTATGAACACGGTTTTCTCGTGTTTTGATTCGTTGGTGGATAAATATGGCGTCTATAAGGTGTCGATAGTAGGTTTCGTTTGTAGAGTGTAGACAGTGGGATTTCAGGTCGAAACCGTTGGTCAAATTTACATGGCTGTGAGCGGAGCCCCAGAAAGATCGACCAATCACGTCGAAAACATCGTCACTCTGGCTTTGGAGATGATCAGACAAGTTGGAGGAATGAAAGGTTCTGATGGTGCTAAGGTGGACATACGAATTGGTCGGTCTGGATTTACTTATAAGGCGATTTTTTTTAAACTAGGTTTTAGGAATCCATTCAGGTCCGGTTGTGGCAGGAGTGGTTGGGATTAAAGTTCCCCGGTATTGTTTTTTCGGAGACACGGTGAATACTGCGTCTAGAATGCAGTCAACAAGTTGGGTAACTGCGTAGGATGATTTGTGACAAAACTGCAAATATTTGAATTTTCAGCCTGGAATGATTAATATTTCGGTCGACACGAAGAAACTTCTGTGCTCTGAGAAATACAAAATTGAAAATCGTGGAAAAGTCAAAGTCAAAGTAAGTTTACAAAGTGGGGTTTCAGAGGGTTCATGATTTTTTTTTAGGGTAAAGGTGAAATGGAAACATTTTGGCTGTTTGTCTTGTAGTTGTTAAATTATTATAAATTAATAGAAAAAGTATGTACAAGTCGTCATTAGTACAAGTTAGTCGCTAGCAGTAGCAGGCATCTCTGGTGTTGCTTTTGATCCAGGATATGTATCTATTTACTCTTGTGTACACTCCTGGAAAATTTGGTTCAGCGCATCCTTCGCCCCAAGACACAACACCTAAAACGTATTATAACTATGTAAATTATGAAAGAATTTCTGTTGCTTGTTTATGGCAGGAATAGTTAAGATGACCAGAAATTTTATTAGGCTATGATTATCGTTGATGATTAGATAATGTTAGATATCATATTATGAGACCTCATTTGTTTTCGTATAAATTATAAATCAATAAATGAAAGCGTATTAAATTAACACCAACACAATAAATCACTTTAATGATTTATGCATCAAGCCGATACTTATCAATTTGCTTATCAGAGATATAAAAAATTAAAATCTCGTGTAACAATATACCTACGTTAATTTTACAGAAACCTTTTTACATTTGACAATTTTTACTTCCTAAGAAAGTCCATTGGACGATTGGTACTTTTATGCTTTCTCGACGTTTCATGACCCGTAGAGTACGAAAAAATAGCTTTCTGTCTGGCGTCTGTCAGGATTTTTATTAGACAGATAATCTTAGAAACTACTGGACCAATTGTTGTCAAAGTATGTATATTAAAAATGTCGTGTACATGGTAAAACACTAACCAAAATCTATAACCGATGCCATTCGTAAAATATTCTAAATTTTCATAGCTGCCAAGACAACCTAGCAATACATTCCCAAATGAAACATTAAAAACCACTCTCTAATACGCCCATTTTTAATCGTATCTGACTTGATTTTAAACTGCGGTTTTACCTTTAACCTTCAACTGCTTTGCGTGAAATTACAAAACGACTCAAGCGCGAGTTCTGAATAGACAATTTCTTTGAATCATCATAATTGCTTCACCGACATTAATAAAACTTTGCAACGATTTAAATAACTGGAAGCTCTCAAACGCCTTATGATACACTCACCTACAACGTAGTGGGAAGTGCCATTAACAACGTGCAGCGGTCCCCCACTGTCCCCCTGAAACCACGGCTAAATTCATCTGAAACGTAGCATGTTATTCGTTCGTTTACCTGACAGGAATCCTTCATTCCATACGAGTACCCTGCACACAGCATGTTATCCGTAATTTTATTTCCATAACCAGTTCTTCTGCAGTCGATATTTGATAGAATGGGCACCTCAACTTCTCGCAGAACGGTCGAGACTTGACCATGCGGCTTGGTCGTTCCCCACCCGATGGCAATGCCTGCGAAAAACCCATCACGATACGAACTAGATCAAACCCAGAAGTTACCTTTATGACCCGTGAAACTCTTGCCGGTGGGCGGAAGACACACGGGTTTAAGTAACCCAGTTATGTTGAGTTCCTTGTCGACTTTGAGCAGCGCTATGTCGTTGTTGTAGGACCCGCCGGAGCCGTAGTACCTGTGTCTGTAGACTTTGCTTATTCTTCGAGTAAACACTTGAGACTCGAAGTAGTTCGATCTGTCGTGGTCCAGGAAAACCGCTGCCAACCTTTCCTTCGCGAAACTAAAATTTACTTAGAAAATGTCGAATTACCGGAATAACACATACCCGTTGACACAATGCGCCGCCGTTATCAGGTACCTATTGTTGATAACAGAAGCCCCGCAGTAAAATCTGTTATTGTACGTCAACGCAGTCATCCATGGATATTGATTAATTAAAGTTTCGATACCCCCCACGATTCTTTTGTTTTTATAAGTTAATCCACATGCTAAAAAAGTTTGACGCAAACGTGATGGGTTTGTAATAGGAATAACGACTCACTGCAAACAGGACAGTCTTTAGGGGGTTGGACTTCTTCCGGGTATTGGCCTTGCGAACCCCCGAAGCCCAAGAGACCCAATAACCAGTCAATGAAAGTGGCTCGAGTGGCGTCGTGCTCCGGATTTAAAACGAAGGGAGCTCCGGTTGTCGTACTTGTGTCTTTTACGAGAGTGGGAGGTTTTGATGGGTCCGGAGTCCCAGAGACCGGGGGCGTTGTTTGGGACGTTGTGATTTTTAATGAGCTGGAACTGACGCAGTCCGCAACTGTTTGTGACAATACATCCTGAAATTTTAAATTCTTTTTAAACTCTCAATAAGGTGGAGAGCATATTCTAGTATACATATTTGTTTGCTTGATAAATATACGTCTCCTTATCAGAAAAATCGCCACCATCATTTTTTTTTTAGCCCGAAAATATAAAAGCAATGGTAATTCAACCTCACGAGTGCAATAAAGTACTATTTAAAGAACTGTTTAATAAATCCCTCAATCGCGTAACGTACCGTGTTTATGATAAGGTAAAGACTGTCCACGAAAAAAATTGCACAATAGTGGTTATGTTTTTAGAAACTGACAATAACAAACTGTCATTTAAGCAAAGCCTACTATGCTTAACATTATTCATTAAAAAATAACGCTTAGTTTTAAGTGGCCAATTTTTTTCGTGGACAGTCTTTAATTAGAAAAAGGAGTTAGACGATAATAATTCCTGGGGGAAAAATATACAAAAATTATTTTCCGGTGTTTAAACACCGTCATGGTGGAACTACCTAAGGTGTTCAAATAAAAACTCCCTCGCGATTGCCCATAATCGTGACACAATTAAAAACAAATTAACTTTGATTTACTGTTGTTTCGTTTCTTGTAAAGATTGATCCAGTTTTATTTATACAAAATGTTCAGTTTAGCGCGAAATCTTGAGTGCTTTATTAAAGCTTTCTAAACTCGTCGCAACTGTGATAAATTATAATCGTGTACCGCTTGCATAGGTATATTACTTAGTTTTTTTTACTAAATTACTGAATTTTATCTTAAGAATAATACAGGATCGAAGGTTACGCACTGTTTGAAATTGAATCATAGTATGCCACTTTCATCAATTTAATATTAATCATTGCAACTAAACTTACCAGGTTAGAATGCGGGAAAAATCAAAAATAACATTTTAAAAATGAACACTGCACGAATTACAACGGTTCGGTGTATCGAAAGAGTTATTTAAAAAAATCTTTACCTTATCCCTCGCCTCTGTCGTTTCTTCGCAGGATTCTGATACTAGCGACGCAACCAATATAATTCTGATAAGTTTGAGGTACATATTAATCTTTTTCGGTACACTGTGAGCCAAAAAAACAAGTTTGATGCGTTTTAGACCGGCCGCTCCGAGATTTTCAACTGACTTGAAATTACCTATGCAGAAGGTACCGAAGAAGTAGGTAACTAGGTACCATGGCAACAACCGGAAGACTCGTAAAGAATCCAGTTTTAAAAACAGCATCACGTGCATCATGTTCTTCGAAGTGATAATTTCACTCGGCGACAAATAAGTTTTTATAAATTTCGGCGGTTTCGCGTCCGTTTCACCTCTCGTCCGACATTTCGCACATCAATAATTATATAACCTGCATTGAAAGTGCATTATTGCATTTATGTAAATCCGCGTTATGGTCGTTGAAGATTTTAGGTCACAATCTACATAATAAATAACAAATTTTGTTTAAATCGGTGTTATCAATTGCCAATGTCAAAACCAACAATATAATAATTGCGTCTCATTTTTTAAATTGCGCCCATTTACATAAATAAACAATACTAGTGCAGGTAACCCAATAACGCAACTTTTGTCCGATCTCGCTCGATTTCGTGACAAAATTTCTAATAGTGCGCAGTTGAGCCCCAAGCATTGTTCTTTATTTGAATGGGATACGCGGCCTTCGCTCTGATAAAGTTTCCTCTTTCAACAATAACACCATAATACCCATATGTAGGGCAGCTTGCACTGAATTATTGCACCTTTCTTTCATTTTTAGAGCAGATTACAGATAATGGTAGTAAGTAGGTGGCCATAATTTTCCACACGCGTGTGCATTTTTCGTGGAAGAACTTGAAATTTTTCGGTCAACCTTTACCTTGGCAGCTCTGCAGAGGCCGCTGGGTTTCGAACGAAGATCCAGCCGCAGATGCGGAGGTCCTTCGTGGGCCACCATGGGCGAAGCTTCGGGTTAAATAATTTTCTAAATATTGTGTTCCTTCTGACTATTTTATTATTTAATTCCGCTTTTGATTCGTTATGGCGAATTTCTTCGGAAATGAATGGCGGATTGCGTAAAGGACAACCGTTGTGTTTACCATTTTATCTAACCCAGTATTACTCAAAGCTTCCACCGAATGCACCTGCTCTGGTCTAGCTTTCTGTCTGTACAGCGGCGACACACCTACTTTTGTTATTATTAATTTAAAATTTTAATTCCACTTAAGTTGAGTAAAAATTAGTAAACTCACAAGATCACAAACGCGACTTCTTCCTTCTGTAGGGTTTTTACTTTCCGAAGCTTCAGCAGCTAATAAAGACCGGTGTCGTAACGAGTAAATTTAACCTTAAAACCTATAATAATATGTATCAACAAGACGAAGGTGGAAACTTATCTCAGACCCATTGCGAAAATGTGTCAAACATGCACATGCATCGACCTTCAATGCATATGGATCCCTAGACATTGAATAGTAAAGTAGGTAGGATCAGATACAAACGAAAATGGTCAAGGCAAAACCCCTCCAAAATAACATTGAAACATAACACTACTTGTATAAAAACAATCCATACCAAAATGATGGTAATTAGTTTGTGCTTGATTTTTTATACATACGCTGTAATTTACTCACTCGGTATGAAGTTCAGATTCACTTTCGTCGTGGTGTTAGGTTTGAGTGTTACGGAGTCGCTGGCGGCACCTCCCGAGGTAGGGTTCTCAAAATTTTGTCTTTTTGAAAGTAAGTGTTTTTTCGTAGACGGGAAAGCGGCGAGAGAGGGATGCGGACGCCTGCGACTGTGGTGAGTTCGCTTTGGCAAAGTATCAACACTTTCACTTTCTTTCGACGTGCTAATTTCTGGCGACGAGTAAATAAGTCGTAAGAGTTTGTGCCAAATTCGTTAAAAGTCAGGGCCGCAACAAAATAAGATAAAATTATTGTCTGGATAATTTTATTTGTAAACAAAAAAAGTACACTGTCTGGTTGAAAACTGTAAAATACCAATTCAACTTAAAATTAATTTTCGGATCTGTTAAAGATTCATCTTCGTGTTCATATGCAAACTGTTTCTTTTTCCTTCTTGCTCGTACTAAATTAATTGGCGCGAAATTTGGTTCAATTTCCAATTCGTGCCCAAGTTTATATAAATACCTATATGTATTAAAAAAAAATATATCTATTACATTTTTCAAATATTCAACACATAGACATGCTGAGTGTTGGGATTTGCATCATTTTACTGACAACATTAATATGTATTAACAAAATATTATGCTAAATAACTATAGAACACAAAAACTTAAAATTTTGAATTTTTGTTGCTAACGAACGAGCTTTATAAGAATGATTTAAATACATCCAGCGAATTAATGGATCATATTGTTTCAAATTTGTTGTTACTGACTTTGCCAAAAATAATTCGCTTTTACTCGACTTTTTTTTGACTTATTGAAAAATGATATACTTCTACCAATTTAGGAGTCTTAATGAAAGCTTGTAATTAAACCCACGGCAGCTCCCCAATCCGTTCTTAACCTTTGATATTTAATTAAAGAGATTGCTTTTCATCAGCTCCCAAATAAAGCATAGATAAAAAACGCAAATCATCGCCGAGTCTGCGCCGATAATTCCCTTCGTCTGCAATTACTCGGCGCTTTCATGCCTCGGTGCTTTAAATAATTCGCACTTCTTTAATGAAGCGGCACAAATGAGCTTTCACTAATTTTTTTCCTTTTACGAGCGAGTAGCAATTAACCAAATTGCAAGGACCAAATCCTGAGAAAGTGTTCGGTTTTCAGTGTGCGGAGTAAGCAACAGGCAAATGCGAGTGGTCGGCGGAAACATAACGAAAGTCCACGAGTTTCCTTGGATCGCAGGACTGGGCAAAGGTGGCGAATTCTACTGCGGAGCAACCCTCATCACCAGGAGGCATCTATTGACTGCTGCGCACTGTGTCAACGGGTACGGCGACGATCACGTTCGAGCCATTGACGCCGCGTTGAATGTTTCAAAACTTGGCTCGCTCTAACTTTTAAAAAAGTTAGAAAGGGTTGAGTTAAATGAAGAATAGTAGAGTGAACAGTGCTATAATTTCGTTACAGATTTGCCGCCAGAGAATTTACGGTGGTTCTGGCTGACCACGACAGAGACTCCGAAGACAGATTTTCGACGGTTATTGTAAGAGGGTTGAAGGATATAAAAGAACATGAGGCGTTCGACGCTGTCAGTTTTAACAACGACATTGCGATTTTGGAGCTAGATGAACCTGTGGATTTCGACGCGAACGTGCAAACGGCGTGTTTGCCTCGTACAGGTGATTTTTTTTACATAATTCGAGAGTTTTTCTAGTTAGAAATTACAGGAAATGAAAATTACGCGGGAAAAACGGCTGTGGTTGCTGGATGGGGTAAACTCGGGGAGAAGGAAAAAACGTCCCGAATTTTACGGAAGGTGGCAGTTCCTGTGTGGTCTAAGGAAGACTGCTACAACTCGGGATATGGACAGAACAAGATTTCGGAAAATATGTTCTGTGCTGGGTATCCGGAAGGAAAAAGAGACGCTTGCATGGTAATTCCCCAGAAGTTTATGTTGGGTTTGGGTTTCATGTTGTGTTTGTTGCAGGGAGATAGTGGTGGCCCCCTTCACATGACCAACAGCAACGGAGATATGGAGATTATCGGTAATTAATCAAAACTAAACAAAAAAAAATTGACGAAGGTTTTTTCGACATACTTTTTTGGCCTTTGAAGTAAAACCCAATATAAGATTTGATTTTGCGATTTTTGTTTTTACCTCTATAAAGGTAAATGGAAAAACTGAAAATCGAAAATCGAACAAACTGAAAAATCTGGAAGGTCAAAATAGAAAACTGAAAAATGGAAAACTCGAGAACTCTAGAAATACAAAAATCGAAAATTAAAAAGAACTGTAGAATGGAATTGAAAATCTGAGAAATCGAAAAGTTGAAAAACTGAAAAATCGAAAACTAGAATGATTGAAAATTCGAGTAGGTACATATCTAAAATTGAAAACTTGAGAAATCAAAAAATCGAAAAATAAGATAATTGAAAAATTGAAAAGTAAAAAAAATTAAAAAAAAAGGAATATCGAAAAATCGATAAGTAAAAAAAATGAAGCCCAGAGACTGAAACATGAAAAAATTGAAAATTTAAAAAATCAAAAAACGGAAATTTGAAAAGTCGAAAATTCGAAAAATCGAAAATTAGAAAAATCAAAGAATTGGAAAATTGAAAAATGGAAAAATAGAAAAAGAAAACAAATTGAACATTCAAATATCCAAAAACCTATGAAGAAAATGAAATCCGAGACAACGAAAAACCGAAAAATCAAAAATTCGAAAATCGCTATATGGAAAAAAATTAAATATGTATAGAAAAAACGAATATCGAAAGTAGAAAAATCGAAAATTTTAAATCGAAAAGTCAAAAAATAAAAAAATCCAGAATTAGAACTGAAAAATCTAAAATTAAAATATCGATAAAATAAAAAATCCAGAAATGGAAACATTCTCAAAATTAAAGTGTTGCAAAATTGAGAAATAGAAAACTTGAAAATCGGGAAATCGAAAAATTTTAAACATTGGAAAACCGAGAAATCGAAAATCGTAAAATTTAAATCGAAAATCCGATTTTTTTTTAATTTTATGGTTTTTCGAAACCAAAAAATAAAAAAAAACGGTAAATCGAAAAAAACGAAAAATTGAAAAATCGAAAAGCTGAAAAGGCGAAAATCTAGAAAATTGAAACATGGATAAACCGAAACATCAAAAGATCGTGAAATCGAAAAGTTGAAAAACAGAAAAATTGAAAACTAAAAAAACGAAAATGTAAAATTTTAAAAGTTTAAATTTAAAAAAAATCGAAAATCGAAACATCGATAAAATGATAAATCCAGAAATCAAAAATTGATAAAACCTGAAAAATCGAATAATTTTAAAATCGTAAAATTTAAAAATCCAACAATTGAAATATAGAAAAAATGAAATATCGAAAATTTAAAATCGAAAAAGGGAAAAATTAAAAACTTGAAATTTCAAAAACTGAAAATTTGAAAAATCGAAAAATTGAAACATCGAGAATTCGAAACATCAAAAAATCAAGAAATAGAGAAATTGAAAAGTCAAGAAATAGACAAACCGAAAAATTTTAAACATTGAAAAACCGAGAAGTCGAAAAATGGAACATTCGGAAAATCTGAAAATTGAAATATTAAAAAATAAAAAAATGGTCGAATCGAAAAAATCGAAAACTGTAAAAGTAAAAAAAAAACAAAAATTGAAAAATATAAAAACTGCAAAATCAAAAAAACGAGAAATGAAAAATCTAATCTTTAAAAAATCGGAAGACCGAAACCAAAATTCGAGCAATTGAAAAATTAACACATCAAAAAATCGAAACATCAAAAGATCGAGAAACCGAAAAGTCGAGAAAGCTCAGAATCGAAAAATTAAATTTGAAATCTTAAATTTAAAGAAATCGAAAAATCTAAAAATTGAAAAATCGAAAAACTGAAAAATCAAAAAAACGAGAAATCGAGAAATTGAAAAATCCAAAATGTAAGAAATTAAAAAAATTAAAATATCAAAAACTGAAGTATCCCAAAACTGAAATATCGAAAAATTGAAAAAGGGAAGAAAAATTGAGGCATGAAACAACTGAAAAATCCCGAAAATGAAAGATCGAAAAATCGAGAAATTGAAGAGAAGAATTTGAAAATCGAAAATTTAGAACCGTAGAAAATTGATATATCGAAAAACTGAAGAATGGAAAAATTGAAAAATCGTAAAACTGAAAAATTTGAAAATCTAAAAATCGAAAATTGAAGAATCGAAAAATTGAAAAATCCCAAAAATGGAAATCGAAAAAATTTGTTATCGAAAAATTGAAATATCGGAAAATTGACAAATCGAAAAAAAAATCCAGAAGTAAAAAATAAAAAAAAAAGAAATAGAAGAACCGAAAAACCGAAAAATCTAAAGATCGAGAAATTGAAACAACAACTGAAAAATTTAAAATGATTCAAAAATTCTAAAAATAGAAAAATCGAAGAACTGGCAGATCGAAAAATTAAAGTATCGAAAAGTTGATGAATCGAAAAATTTAAAAATCCCAAAAATGAAAATCGAAAAATTGCGTTATCGAAAAATGGAAAATCGGGAAATTGAAAAATTGAGAAATTTCAATAAAAAACATTTTTTAATTCTCAAAACTATCGAAGAAAGATCAAAATGATTTTTGACGTTTGCAGGTGTCGTCTCGTGGGGACGAGGCTGCGCCCGCCCCAACCTCCCCGGCATCTACACAAAAATAGGCAACTACTTGGACTGGGTGGAGGAGTCCCTCGGCGGCGAGTGCCTATGCCCGCCCCCCCGCCACGTCCCCCGCCGCGCTTGACCCCCCGATTCTAGTCTTCTTCAGCTTGCCAAATTCGAACAAATGTGCCAAAATTAGTTAGGATGCAGCTCGTGCCAAAGATTATGTAGTCATGTTGCCGTAATAAAATATTAGTAAAAGAATTTTTTTTGTTCGCATACTGAACCAAGTCCAAGGTGAACGAAAGTAGAAAACGGAGAGTAAAACCACGAGCAATTTGCGGAAAAAACCGCGTGCTTGAATAGCTCCGTGACCATCCACCGGCAAAAAAAGAATCTCGCTGCGCTCGATAGCATCGGATTTTCTGAATGAAACGTGGATAATCTGGAGCCTGTGCGTGCTCTAGAAACCTAAAAAATAATTATTGTTCTCGTGCTGCTAATTAAGCTGAGAGTGCGAGTAATCACGACGTTGTCGTACGGCTTGAAAGTTAAATGGTGCTTTATTTATTAAATTTAATAACCCCCGCTTTCCACGCGGCGCTTTCATACGTGCCTTACTCCCAAACTAGAAACTTTCGATTCATTACTTTTTCAGTAATAAATTGTAATTGCGTCCTTCTTGGGTATAACATGACGTATCTTGCCTCAATACGAGTCACTTTCTTCGTAGGTGTAGTGAAAGAGCCAACAGTCCTTGGTAGACGGTGAAAGCACCACGTGAATTTAACTAATTATTATTTTTAACGTTACTAACCTAAAACGTAAATAAATTCCGTCGCTGTGGTGTCGGTGCAAGACTGGAATTGGCGAGTTTGTGTTTGCAATTATTGCGATAATTAAGTGTGAGTGATGTGCGGACGAAAATGCCAGTGAATCCGAAAATCGTACACGTGATCTGCTTGTCTTGCCTGTTGGTTGTGCCGTCGACTAAGGGACTTATAGCCACTGTCGATGTAAGTTAAGCAACTACGAACAGGTGACTTCATTAATTATATCGTCGACGACAAAACCAAAAAGAACGACAAATATAATTACGACGATAATTTCTTTGCGTTGACACGTTTGTCGTTATTAGTGGAACGATACGACAGACGGCCTTTAATTAAGCGGGTTTTCCAGCCTTTAATAATAATGGCTCAGCTTTTTTGAAAAATTAAAATAATAATTAACATAATTAGAGATTTCAGATTAGAGTTTTATTTTTTTTTTTCATTATGATAGTCGAAATCTATGCCAGAACCGGCAGAAATTTGGCAGCTCCTTGCTTGCACGTGTTAATAGTCAAACGCGAGGGATTCTCGACCTAGCAACTTTCCCACATGTTATATTTAATAATGAATGTCATAGTCAGCCAGCCAAAAAACTGCTATTGCCTTATGACGATTTAGTTTAAAAAAAAAATAAAATTAATACGATGTCATGCAGTCATGTGTGTGTGTTCCAGGGGCTCCACTTTGTAATAAACCAAAAAAAATTTTTTTTTTCACTAAATTTACTTTTATTTTCTTCCAACATATTTAAATCGTTTCAAAAATTTATTTTGAACTCCACTTATTGTTGTTTTCCAGTACATAATACAACAAAAAAATCAGATGATCTTGGGAAAATTCACTTGGAAAAAATGACTTTCATTAAAACCTGATTTGAAAGTAGTACAATTTCGTGCTTAGTATTTTATGAATACTACTAAATCTGATGACACAGGCAAAAATTTAATGACTATGATGAATAAGATAAGTCAAAAATGTGTTGTACTTTCACTATTTCTAAAGGTTTATCCAGTGATGTGGTTATATTAGACAAATTGGCAGTAAATAAATGGTGAATATAATCATAATCGATTAGGCGTGATGAACCAATACTTAGAAGTTAGTATCGTGACAACCCATCAAATCATGAAAATGAATCTTCAGTGCTTATTACCTGAAAGTATCTCGAAATATGTAACACAAAAAAACAACCATTTCCATTTTTTACGTGTTTAAAGTTTTTTTCTTTTTTTAAATTTGTAATTGATAACACGTCAAAATTGTGGTTAGTGTGATCTCAAACAAACTAAGGAAGTATTGTAATCGAAGCATGGTAAATCGTTAATCAACATTTATCCGTTTCCCTCTCCTCTTCAGGAATTAATACAACTTTGCTGAATAAATGTTATTTAAATGTTAAAAAGGAACATAGTCTTGAACTTGTTATTGATGAATCAGTATTAAATTTTTCGGCTTTTTGATTTTTCGATTCCTCGATTTTTTAACTTCCTTGTCATTGTTCCAGTTTCTCGATTTTCAATTTTTCGATTATTCAATTTATCATTTTCTTTAATCTTCTAATTCTCGATTTTTTATTTTTCGATTTCTTAAATTTCTGATCTTCCCGTCCTACGATTTTTCAATTTTTAGAGTTACTAAATTTTCGATTTTTCCATTTATTGATTTTTCGACTTTTCGACGTTTCGATTGCTTGACATCTCGAGTTCTCGATTTTTTAGTTTCTCAATTTTTCGATTTTCAGGTTTTTAATTTTTCAATTTTTAAAATTTTCGATATTTAGATTTTGCGATTCTTACGTTTTTTTCGGATTATCGACGTTTTAATTTTTCAATTTTCAGTTCTTCCATAGTTTCCATTTTTCAAATTTTTAAATTTTAGATTTTTCGATCTTTTGATATTTTGATGTCTCGATCTTTGGATATTTCGACTTTTCGGTTTTTCCATTTTTAAATATTTGATTTTTAGATTCTTCAATTTTTAAATTTTTTGATTTTTCGATTTATCGATTTTTAATTTTAAAATTTTGCATTTTTTCAATATTTAATTTTGCGATTTTATACAATTTTAATTTTTCAATTTTTTGGTTTACAGATTTTTTAATTTTCCAGTTTTTCGATTTCTCGATTTCTTGACTTTTGTTGTTTCGATTTCTCGATGTTTCAAATTTTTTGATGTTTCGAGTTTTCAATCTTTCGAGATTTCAGTTTTGGGATTCTCCAATTTCTCGATTTTTTGTCAGTTTTTCGATTCTTCAACTTTACGATTTTTTGATGTTTCGATTTAACTCATTTTTAAAACTTCAATTTTCGATTTCTTCACATTTGTTTTTCGATTTTTAAAAATTTGGACTTCTCGATTTATCAATTTTTGGTAATTGGGATTTGTAACATTTGGATTCTTAAGTTTTTCGATTTTTCGACTTTTGGGTTTTTTACGTTTTCGATTTTTCCATTTTTCAATGTTTCCATTTTCTGACGATTCGATTTAACGACATTTTAATTTTTCGATTTTTCAGTTCTTCGATGTTCCAATTTTTCAAATTTTTAGGTTTTAGAGTTTTGATTTTTCGACATCTCGATCTTTTGATTTTTCGACTTCTCGTGTATAGATTTTGTGGTTTTTCAATTTTTCAATTTTTGAAATCATTGATTTTTCGATTCTTCAATTTTTCAGTTTTTAAATTTTTTGATTTTCTATTTTTCGATTTTTGGATTTATCGAGATTTCGATGTTTCGATTTTTCGATTGTTCAATTTCCCGATTTTTCGATTTATCCTTTTTGAATTTTGCAAATTTTCAATGTTTAATTTTTCGATTTTATACTATTTTAATTTTTCGGTTTAACGACTTCTTGGTTTTAGATTTTTCGGTTTTCATTTTTCAATTTGTGAATTTTTTGATTCACAGATTTTTTTTTAATTTTCCAATTTTTCGATTTCTTGATCTTTTGATGTTGTGATTTGACTATTTTTAATTTTGAAAACTTCAATTTTCCGATTTGTTGACATCTCCGTTTTTAAATTTTTTCTATTTTTTGATATTTCAAATGATCCATTTCTCAGTTTTTTAACAACAAATCAATATTTCGGTATTTTAATTTATGTTTGTTTTGTTCGCCTGCATTTCAGAGGCGAGGGAAGTTCTGTTGAAATAATTTTCGGCCAATTTTTTAAACAAACAGTAATTAAAGTTTGGCTAAATATTTGCGTTCTTAAAAAGCTCTTGTAAACACTTGTACTACTTTCATAATTTGCATATGCTTCTGGTTTTGTAGTTCCAGTTTGTTAGTGGATTCGTCAGACACCGCATCACATTTAAAAATATCTTATTCAGACAAACACATTTTACAAAACAAATTTACTATAAATATTTTCTTCGACACAAAAATGTGCATCATGCAGTGGAAGCAAATTTGAAATTTTCTAGTTTTGACGTCATCGTTAATTTTAATTTTTCGATATATGTATTTTATTGCATTTTTCAGTTATTTAGTCTTTTTAAAGGACTATAGGTTTATTTTCTTTTAAAATATAAGTAAAAAGTGTAATTTTGTCCTAATGTAACTTGCTTACAAAAAGTTTGACCAGTGCTTTTGTCAAATTGTTAGTTGTATGCCTAAAGTGTTTACCAAATTAGTTCCACATATTTAGAATAAAAAAACTATGCTAAGCCCACCTTAACGTATTAAACTGCCTCTCAGAAGTACTTAAAAGCCAAGAGAAAGGACCTATATGTAAATCATACCCAAACAACTCTCACAATGTAAATCTCCAAGAAAAAAACTCCCTGATTTCTATTTCATTTTTACAGAAAAACAAATTCCACGTGACAAACGCGACCTCGCGAATACCAGCCCGCAGCGGCAAATTCCTCTTCAACCAACTCTTCGGCTTGACATCATTTCTAACAGGCGGCGTCGCCTCCCTCGACGACGACGACGACGACGACGGAGGAAAAACCAAAAACTGTACTTGCGGTAAGTTCGTCAAAAAACGCTCGCTTAAACCCGCTTTCTTATTTAAAAACCACTCTTTCCATTGTACAAACCTGACCTCCATCTAGACTTTTTTCCAGAATGCGGCCAGACCAACCAAGAAAACCGAATAGTCGGGGGGCGACCGACCGGCATTAACAGGTACCCATGGGTTGCTAGAATCGTGTACGATGGGCACTTCCACTGCGGGGCGTCGCTGATCACCCAGGATTACGTTTTGACGGCCGCGCACTGCGTACGAAGGTACGACCATATGGAACGGGTGGGTTGCCATGGGGCTGGTAACGACTAACGAGGGCTGAAATTGTAGGCTGAAGCGGTCGAAAATTAGGATTATCCTGGGGGACCATGACCAGTCGACGACCGAAGACACACCGGCGAAAATGCGGGCCGTGTCCGCCATAATCCGCCACAGGAATTTCGATCAAGAGTCGTATAATCACGACATCGCGCTGCTGAAGCTGCGGAAACCGGTCGAGTTTTCCAAAAATATTCGCCCGATTTGTTTGCCCACAGGTATGGAGGAGATTTGTGTTGGTGTGAAGGAACTTTTGCGCATTCAATTTTACAAACAAAAAAAATTGGTCGACAGAATTTCACTCGCCCTTGAAATTAGCCCCAATAAATCTTACTTCTTTGAAAAACTATAAAATTTGATTTCGCGATTTTTGTTTTTTACCCCTATAAAGTAAATAACAACTCCCAAAAATTGAAAAATGGAAAAATGGAAAAACAAGATCAAAAATTTGAAAAATCTTCCGGAAAGTCAGAAAATAGAACATTGAAAAATCGAAGGAACAAAACCTCGAGAAATCAAAAAATCGAAAAGAAGATTGAAAAATCGAAAACTTAAGAATGAAAATGAAAATTTGAGAAATCGGAAATTAAAAAAATTAAAAAGTCTAAAAACTGACGAATATAAAAATTGAAATTCTAACAAACTTGAAAAATCGAAAACTAGTATAACTGAAAATTTGAATATTGAAAATCTAAAACTCGAGAAATCAAAAATTCAAAAAGTAAAATAGATATTTAATTGAAAAATCGAAAAACTGAAGAATGGAAAAACTGAAAATCGAAAAGTAAAAAAACTGAAAATTCAAAGACTATTTGAAAAATCTAAAAACTGAAGAAAACTACAGAATTTGAAAAATCAAAAATTTAATCGAAAAGAAAACAAATTGTAAAAAAAATCGAAAAATCCAAGAATAGAAACAGAAAATACAAAATATCGAAAGTTGAAAAACGGGATATTCTGAAATCCAAAAATCGAGAAGTCGAGAAATGGAGAAATTGAAAATTGGAGGAATCGAAAATAAAAAAAATCGAACATTTCAATTTTCGAAAATTTAAAATATCTAAAAATTGAAAAGTCGAAAAATCGAAAAACCGAGAAATTTGGAAACCGAAACATTGAAAAATTGAAACATCGAGAAATCGAAACATTAAAGATCAAGAAATAGAGAAATCGAAAAGTCAAGAATTCGACAAATCGACAAACCGAGAAATCTAAAAATAAAATATCGAAAAGTTGAAAAATCCAGAAATCGAAAAATTTTAAACATTGAAAAACCGTGAAGTCAAGACATGGAAGATTAAAAAAATCAGAAAATTGAAATATATATTAAAACTCCTTAAATTGAAAAATCAAAAAGCCGATTGACGAAAACCCCGAGAAATCGAACCAATCGAAACAACGAACAATTGGAAAATTCAAACATCGAGAAATCGAAAAGTGTAAAAATCGAAAATCTAAAAACAGAGAAAAATTAAAATTTCAAAAATAAATTTAAGAAAAATCGGAAAATTGAAAAATCGAATTCTTGAAATTTCATAAATCGAGAAATAAAAGTGATAAAAACTGAAAAATCGAAAAATGTAAAATTTAAAAAACGAAAAATTGAAAAATCGAATAATCTAATTATGAAATCTAAAAGTTAAAATATCAAAAATTGAAGAATATCTATCAAGAAATGAAGATATGAAGCATCGAAAAAACAAAATATATACATACTGCAAAATAAAAACCTGCAAAATCGAAAAATTGAGTCGAGAAATGAGAAAATCAAAATTTAAAAGTTGAAACGTCGAAACATAAATAAAAAAGAAAAATCCTTTGGCCGGAAAATTGAAAATTTAGAAACACCAAAAATTGAAATATTGAAAAAAAAAAATTGAAAACTTGAAAATCGAGAAAATAAAAAATTGGAAATTCGAAGAAATGAAAAATCGAAAAATTGAAAAATCAAAAAACTGAAAAATCTCTACAATGAAATATCGAAACATCGAACAACGAATCTCCATAAACCGAGAAATCGAAAAACTGATATCGAAAAATTTAAAACTTGAAAAACATAAAATTTAGAAAACGAAAAATTGAAAAATCGAAATATTGACAAATAAAAAAACGCAGAATCGAGCAATCGAAAAATCTAAAATTTAAGAAATCAAAAAGTTAAAATATCAAAAATTTAAGAATTGAAAAACTAAGAAATCCCAAAACATAAATATGGAAAAATTGATAAATCGAAAATTTGAAAAATTTAAACATCGAAGAAAAACTGAAGAATCGAAAAATTGAAAAATACCATAACTGAAGCATCGAAAAAACGAGATATTGGAAAATCAAAAATCCTCCAAAATCAAAAAATTGAAGAATTGAAATCGAGAAAATCAAAATACCGAAAAGTCAAAAACTAGAGAAACCGAAACGTCGAAAAATAAAAAAAAGTCGTTTAGTCGGAAAATCGAAAAATAATAAAATCGAATACTTGAAAAATGGAGAAATTGAAGAATCGAAAAATTGAAAAATTCCTAAAATGGAAAATCAAAAAATTGAAAATCAAGAAATTGAAAAATCGGAAAATTTAAAAGTCAAAAAACTGAAAATTCCCAAAAATGATATATATAGAAAAATTGAGAAATCGAAACATGGAACAGAAATCGAGAAATCAAAAGACTGATAAAAATTGAAAAATCGAAAGATTCGAAGTCAAAAAAACAAGAAATCGAGGAATCGAAAATGTAAAATTTAAAATCTCAGAACACAAGTATCGAAAAATTGATCAAGCGATCAATCGAAAAATTAAAAAACCGAAAAAAACCGAAGAACTGGAAAATTGAAAAATCCCATATCTGAAATATCGAAAAAACGAGATATTGAAAAATCGAAAAATTGAAGAACTGAAATCGAGAAATGGGAAAATTAAAATATCGAAAAATCAAAAATCTAAAAGTCAAAAAGTCGAAAAATGGAGAAATCGAAAAGTGAAAAAAAAAATCGAAAATTTAGAAACGCTTAAAATTGAAGTATTGAAAGATCGAAAAATCCCTAAAATGAAAAACTGAGTAATCGAAAAATTGAAAATGGAGAAATTAAAAAATTGGAAAATCGGGAAATTAAAAAAAATTCGAAAAACTGAGAAAACAAAACCTGCAAAATTCCGATTTTTTTCCAAAAATCTCAATATCTACGATAAAAATTCATCGGATTCATAAATCACACGTTCAGGACTATGTTACTTTTTAACATTTATGTAACATTTATTCGACAAAATTCTTTAGAGCTTATGCTCGAAAAGTAAAACCAAAAAACTGTAAACATTTTGAATTTTTAGTTTTTTGCGTATTTTAGGAAAAGACCCCGCCGGCAAAACCGGCACGGTGGTGGGCTGGGGCAGGACGACCGAGGGCGGCATGCTGCCCAACGTGGTCCAGGAGGTGGAGGTTCCCATCCTGACGCTATCCCAGTGCAGGGCCATGAAATACAGGGCGTCCAGAATAACTTCGTACATGCTGTGCGCAGGAAGAGGTGCCATGGATTCGTGTCAGGGCGACAGCGGCGGACCACTATTGGTTCCAAACGGAGATAAATACGAAATTGTAGGTGAGTTGTCAGACCGTCCTTGGACGGCCAACAAACTTTTCTGCCTCTACGAAAGCGCTTAAAACAAATACAGAACAGGTCGATCGACTAAATTCTCGTTTCGAAGTAAATAATTTATTGGAATGGTTCTGGAAATGGAATGCGAAATTGTTGTTGGCGCAGCTGCCGGTACGTTAAAATAAATAGAAAATTGACGAAATATTTATCCGGAAAAAATTTGTTTGTATCTTTGTTTGGTTTGTTAAGTACCCATCGAGTACGCGACTGTTTGCTCGTCGGTTATTACTTTCTTCTTCGGTGTAATTTTCTGCATTAAGTGTCAAGGAATTGTTTGTTGCAGGAATCGTGTCGTGGGGAGTGGGCTGTGGACGTCCGGGCTACCCAGGGGTGTACACGAGAGTCTCCAAATATCTTAACTGGTTGAAGTACAACCTCGACGATACCTGCGTGTGTTCATAATGTATTTATTTTAAACATTTTACGAAATAAAAATTCGAAAAGACGCTGCCTATTTCGAGAAGAATTATGACCTGTCCGATTATTCCATTGAACCGGTACGCAAGATTATGCATACTTGGTATGCTAATTACATAAATAAAAACTACAATAAGGTAACAAATTACGAGTCAATGCCCTCCAAGGCAGAAGCATATGCTCGAACTCAATCACTTCCCGCACTATTATAGTTCGAAATTAATAAGACGTCTGCAGACTCATTCCACACGGACGTGCCACACAAAAGTCCTGCGACTGATAACTAATGACAGCGCATCCAATCAGTCGTTCGAAGAATTTTCCATAATTACATTTTCCTGTAGTGGTTGCGGTAGAAAAAGTAGGATAATTTCCAAAACAACTAACATTCAGGTATTATTAATGTTAATCAACGTGTTTGAGTCTGGCGGGTTTCGAGTTATTCCCTGACAGTTCGCAACCAGAAGTTGTTGGTGCTGGAGCGAAGACCAATGTGCTGTGGTTCATGCTAGTTTCGAACTTCACTGTGGTTCTGTAGTTAAATTAAACATGATGGTTTCGCCTCAAGTCGTCGCCTGTGTGGTGCTTCTCCCGTTGATTCTTACAGAAAGTGGAACTGTAAGTAAGTCTCCAGTTTTTATCTTGGCGAAGATTCTTCGCGCGAGTTTTACTTAGCGATTTCATGTCTAGATTAAATTGCCATTTCCGACTAATGCGACTTGCACAGATGTGTTACAAGTCCTGGAATTTTTTTTCCGAAATTAAACTCTTGTACAACTGCTCTGAAAATTAACGAAATTCGCAAGAAAAATAATCGCGCTATTTAAAAATGGAAACAACATTCCTACACAATATTGGCAACGCCGATTCCAAACACGTACAAACAAAACCCGTTAACTATTTGGAAAATGTTAATTGTAATTCAAACACGAAGGTGCGAGCTACCACATTTAGATTAAATTTTTTGAAGAAAAACACTCCCACACTTGATTGATGTATTTTGCGAATCCTACGCATTTTCTATGAAAAATACTATTGTTTGTTTGCTATAACTCTATTTTGTTTTTTTTTTATACATCAAAATTTAAAGTGGAAAAAATTACGAACTTACTCTGTATTAACTGAGATACAGCTCCTCTGTTAAAAATATTTTACGTCGACTGAGTTAAATGATGAGTGAATTCCACATACCGCTGATTCTTGTTTTACGAATTCTGGAATTCTGTATAAATACCGAGAAACCTAAATCAAACACTAACGGTAGTGTCCATTGTGTAAAGTTTTCTAAGTCATTTTAAAATGGGCGCAGTTTATTAGGACTAGTATTTAAACCGTTAAAAAAACCAGTCATTCACTAAGGTTACGCATTTACGCATTAAATTTTGACCTAAAAATATTTAATTTGAATTAAACTGCGTGAACGAAGCTCTGTACGCGTCACGATGAAATTTATGTGTGGTTATAATTCAATTCTGCGGAGCGATTTGAATTACAAAATAGCTTTCACCAGATGTTTTTAATTGAAACACTTTGTAGTGTATTAGTTAAGTGCAAATTTGTTTTTTTAGTACTCAAGTGTTTTTTTTCGAATTAGTATTTATTAAACTAGAAAAATCGAAACATTAAAATATTGAAATTGAATTAAAAAATCCAGAAATTGAAATGCTCAAAAATTGAGAAATCGAAAAATAAAAATCAAAAAAATTAAAATATCGGAAAATTGAGGAATTCAAAAAATGGAGAAATTCCAAAACTGAAATGACGAAAAATTGGAAAATCGAAAAACTGGAAAACTGAAACATCGAATAATTGGAAAATTAAAAAAATCGAAACATCGAAAAATTCAAAAACCGAAAGCACGAGATATCGAATTGAGAATTAGAAAAACAGAAAAATCGAAACAGACTAAAATCTAAAAACCAACTTTTCGGTTAAAAATTGAAAAATAAAAAAATTGGATAACCAAAAAATCAAAAAGTAGAAACTCGAAAGTATAGAAATATTGAAAATCCCAAAACTGAAATTTCGAAAAACTTAAAAATGGAAGAAATACTGACGAATAGAAAAACTAAAGAATCTCAAAACTGAGGAAAAATTTAAAATTCGAAAACTGAAAAATCGAGAAATCGAAAAATCGAAAATTCAAAAAATTGAAAAACCGAAAACTTGAAGAATTGAAAAACTCAAAAATCGAAACACTGGAATGTCGAAAATTTAGAAACGTCAAAAACCGAAAAACTGAAAAATCGTAAAACTGAAACATCGGAAAATTGAGAAATCGAAAAATGAAAAATCCGGAGATGGAAAATCTGAAGAATCGAAAAATTGAAAAATGCCAACATTAAAATATCGAAAAATTGAAAAACAAAAACCTGAAAAATGCCAAAACTGAAATACTGAAAAATTGGCAAATCTAAAGTTAAAACATCAAGAAATCGAGAAATTATTGTTGTATTTGCAATTTTGAATTATTAAAAAATCTCGATGTCTAGGATAAAAATTCAACACGGATTCATAAACCACAAGTTGTTACTTTTTAATATTTAAATAACATTTATTTGACATCAACTCCTGGAGGGGCACGAAGGATTTATCATATAACTTTAAAACGTTGGAAATAACTATTTCAGAGCATTCGATTTTGCAATTTTAAACTTAAATTGAAAAAAATTGAATTATTTAATTAAGGGGATCTACCAGTTATACACAGTGTGGCAAAAAATTATCAAATTTTATAAACCTAGACCTGATCTCTAATTTTTTTTCTTTATGTATTTGTTGCTTCCCTTGACATTTACTTTGCTTTAAAATAACAAATGAATCAAGTTTGTCAGTACAGTAAAATATTCATGACTCCAAACAGATTGAAGCGGACAATCATATTTCTTTAAACAAAATAAATATTACATTAGATTATATTCTTAGACACAACGCATACTCTTTGAATTTTGAATTTTTTCAAAATACCGAAAACTTCGTCGCTGTTACATGTCTAAGCAGAACAGCAGAATCTACTTCTGTCCAACTACACCTTTCCGGTTTTTCGTTCCAGATCCAGCAAGCCCGCGCTCAAAACACCATAACCAAGAAAATCTTCGGCCCGAAATTCGGGTCTTTCGGAAACCACCCTCCGCCGCGTCACGACAGCCCCTCGTCTCCTTGCACTTGCAGTAAGTTATCCTCCTTTTCTCAACCCGTGATCTCACCCCCTGTTGCAGCTTGCGGCGAACGCAACGAAAACAGCCGCATAGTCGGCGGAAAGCCCACAAACGAAAACGAATTTCCATGGATGGCCCGCCTTTCCTACTTCAACAGGTTCTACTGTGGAGGAATGCTGATCAATGACCGCTACGTCCTAACTGCAGCCCACTGCGTTAAAGGGTAACAACAACTCATTAATATTTTACGGCTTCGCGCGAAACAATTACATCCATGTTTATGTCGGGTGTTAAACACCAGAACAAAAGTGCGTTCTTGCACCTTCGCCCAGAGTTATTCAAAAGCCGCAATTGCGCATCCATTGCAGTAAACAAAAAGTGGCCCAAACCAGTTTGCGGTTTGTAAGTTTATTATCGGCGCCGTGGCCTCGATTAAGCCGAATTTTTCCCAAGGATTCGATTTGTTCGAAAACGTGCTACCTGTTTCGTTTTCGCAGGTTCATGTGGTTCATGATCAAGGTGACTTTCGGCGAACACGACCGCTGCTCGGACGCCAAGCGCCCGGAGTCCAGGTTCGTCCTGCGGGCCATCGCCGGAGCCTTCAGTTTCCTCAACTTCGACAACGACATTGCGCTGCTGAGGCTCAACGATCGGGTGCCGATCACGCAGAACATCAAGCCGATTTGCTTGCCCAAGCTGAAAGGTGACGATTTGAGCGCTCCGGAAACAGGTGGCATTTCAGCATTTTGTTGGTTTTGCAGATAATTTGTACGTGGGGTCGACGGCGGTGGCTACGGGATGGGGGACTCTGAAGGAGGACGGGAAGCCGTCTTGTATCTTGCAGGAAGTTGATGTACCGGTGCTGAGTAATGAGGAGTGCAGGAATACCAATTACTCGGCGAAGATGATTTCCGATAATATGTTGTGTGCAGGATATCCTGCTGTGGGTAAAAAGGATTCCTGTCAGGTTAGGTACTTTACGTTGTTGTGAGAGCGTTATTTTAACGGTTTGGTGTAGGGTGACAGCGGTGGACCTTTGGTGACGCAAAGAAAGGATAAAAGATACGAATTAATCGGTATTTGAAGGGTTCACCCTAATTAATACCAAGGATCAGTATTTACGATGGGTTTTTAGGGGTCGTCTCGTGGGGAAATGGATGTGCGAGACCGGGATATCCAGGAGTGTACACCCGTGTGACACGATATTTGGATTGGATTTTGCAAAATTCTGCAGATGGTTGTTTTTGCGAAGACTGAAGGTGGATGTAGATATGTTGTTTGTGATATACGAGATAGCAGAACTTAAGTAGGCATTCTGTGCAATTTAGAAGCGTAGTCGCTACGACGTAGATAATAAAGTACCTAATGTAATATGTAATGTATGTAACAGACGTTAATAATTAAATCTTACACCATGTCTAGATAATAATACTAGATTTCATTACATACATCGTTTTTACTTCCCGAGTGTACCTACGCTAAGGAAGTATAGTAAACGAATCCATCGGACGAATTGCCACTTTCATGTTTTCTCGACTTTTATGACCCCTAAAATACGAAAAAAGTAGACTCCCGTTTCCCTCTGTCTGTCTATCTGTAACCATTTTTATTAGACACGTAATCTCCGAAACTGCTGGACCGATTGTCAACAACTATTTTTGAAACAGTCAAACGTTTGCAAGATTTCAGAGCATTTGGTTTTGTAGTTTCAAAGTTAAACTGCAATGTTATTACACAATTTTGATTTTTTTCCCAAAAATCTGCATGTCTATAATAATAGTTTGAGATGGATTCATAAGTCACACATTTAAGAGTACCTATGTTATTTTACAAAATTTAAATAACCTTTATTAGGTAAAATTATATGATGACGTCATCCGTTGTAGGTAGGTCGTAATTAGATAAGTTTTGATTGGCGAATTACCATGTTTTCGTAAACCATAACACGTTTGCAAGGTTTCAGGACATTTGCTCGTGCAATTTCAAATTTAAATAATGTATACTGACATAAATTTTATAGATCACGACACCCTATTGTTGATGGGGACAATTAGCCAAATTTTGATTATCAGTTACCATCTACACGATATTCCAAATATACTTTTTTATAAAATTTGACAACAATCGGTCCAGTAGTTCCAGAGATTAACTGTCCAATAAAAATTCCGACAAACGGCAGATAGACAAGCAGAAATGAAAGACTTACTTTTCGTACTCTATGGATCATGAAAGGTTGAGAAAACTTGAAACATAGACAATCGTGTTACATAAGGCAGTATCTCACTTCTCGAAAACGTTTTTTCTTCTAATTTTTTTAAATTAGGTTGTAATTTTATTTAAAACTAAGCTTTCAATTCATACTATACGGTACACTTAATATTTTAAGAACGAAAACCAACACTAAATAATGAAAGAAAAAGTTGACAAGAAAGGGGAATGTGCTAAAGCTTCCTACAGTAGGACCGGAAATTTTTGGGCTGTAGTAACAGGGTTGTCTGATTTATTTTAAAGAATAGTTAATACTCCTAATTAATAATTTAATAATAATTTGCTAGAATACTTTTTTTAGAATTCAGTTTTTTGAACATAATTATTACAACTCCTTCATAGGATCAATTTCGTTTTCGGTGGAATATTTTCTCTATGAATGGAAGAAGATGGTCAATACAGGTGACTAGGAAGCGAACATTTCTAAAATCTGGCTTCTGGAGCATAAACACTATATCCCAGATTTTTTTGTGGATTTTCGGACAACTCCTTCAAAATTTTTCAGTACTTCCCTCTTATGACAAATTTGACCTTTTCAACAACCTTCTTTTCTTCCAAAACTCCTACCACTTTTCCAGAATTGCCCAACAAAATTTGGGAAAGAATTCAAAACCTATATCTACAGTCAGAGTTTAAGACACTATAAAACAGTAACAACACATGATTGAAAAAAATGTTGTCTGGTAAGCTTTGAAATTTAAAACTTTTTGTCCAAAATTACCGCCAAAAAAGTTCACAATGAATATGACAACAGTGGCTAATTTTTCACAAATTTTAATCTATCTGTATAAATCGACATTTCGTCTTTTGAAATTAACGTAAGGACTTATAAACTTAATAACGCACCGTTGAGTTAGTGCGCCGTTTTTAATATAGGTAGGTATATATTTATATTTTAATTATATTTTTTATAGCAATCAACTGTACTAATGTTATTCTACATGTTTTACTTTGAGCCGATAGTGGTAAAAAATAAAACCGCTTAAACTAAGTACGACGATATGCATTGCAAAAAAATATATAATTAGATGGATATGTTAATAAGAGCACCTATAAAGATATGAGGGTCTTGTGTTACGTATTACTTTTCCAAAATCAGTCTACAGTCGTAGTTCCTTGTAAGAAAGGGCTGGAAGCAGTTGTAAGCGTGGTAAGTACAATAATTGACTTAGTTTAACAATTATTGGAACTTTTACTATACTTAAAATAATATTAGCTTCTTAATAATGATCGTCCAGATTTTAAGCTACTGAATAAAATTCACTCTCTGATTGTTTCTTCTGTCAGAGTGGGATCAGCTTTTATTACTTTTTGATCGATGAGGTGGCTTATATTAACGTCACTAACAATGAAAATCCCCACGATAAAATTTCGTTTACTTCGAAATATTAAAAGACATTGTTTTAAATGGTTGTGTTATTAATTTTTTAAATACAGCGAAAAATAATAGCCTTCTTCTAAACAATTTTTTTAAGGTGGACATAATTTTCGCGGTTATAAAAACGCGGAAACAACAATAGGTTCAAGTTTAAATACAAAAGCAACCTTGTTCAAACATTTTCGTTAGCATTCATTTTCCGAGTGATAAGTATTATTGGTTTTTAAAAATACGCGTTTCTAAAAAAATATATATATGTAAGATATGTCACAAAAAATGTTAATACTGAAGACCGAAAACAATTTTATTGTTATCAGTCTTACTTCGTAGCAATCTAACGTGGAAGGTTATGGATGAATGGTGTTTTAGGAATTTTGACGAGTCAGAATAAATGCGTTTCGGAAGCAAAAAGCGTTGGCTTGTATACGAAAATTAACAATCATTTGTCTTGGATTATTCATAGCACGAAGGATGCTTGTTATTGTGTTAAAACTTGAAATTGAGTACTCGATTATCAATGTGAAACTGCTGACTTTTTGTTACGCTGGACATTAAGTTTTTCTTGTTAATTTTGCCTCAGAAGATTAATAAATTGTAATAATAACCCAAATAACTATTTTATTTTGAAAGATTTTATATTTTCACTTTTAAAAAATGACGCTGAAGTTGTAGTTAAGATCACCGGTAAGTTCTTAAGCACTTTAGCGGTGATCTTAACTACAACTTCATTGTCTAAGAAAAATTCGGACAAACGGCAGACAGACAAGCAGAAACGAAAGACCTATTTTTCGTACTCTATGGATCATGAAACGTTGAGAAAACTTGAATCATAGACAATCGTGTTACATAAGACAATATATGCTTTTCACATTTTTTTCAGTATCGCATAAATTGCAGTTGACGTGAATATTATAATTTAAAATCTTCTAATTTTTTTAAAGTAGGTTGTAATTTTATTTAAAACTATGCTTTCAATTCATGCTATACGGTACACTTAATAATTTAAGAACAAAACGCCAAAATTTCTGACAGAATGTTCGTCCTTTTCGCGGACAAAATCAACACTAAAAACATGTTTGACTATAGGTAGATGATAGAGACCACAATTTAAGAAAGGATCACGTCCGTCAGTAGTTAGGTGAAATATTAAGTCCAAACCTTAATGACTAAAACCACAAAACATGTCGCTGTGGAAGACTGTTTAACCACGAATATTTTACTACAGTTTGGAAAGAGTCGATTGTTATCTTCATTTGGGAGCCAAGTGACTTTGGGCAGGTTAAAATCCCCCAGCACACAGATGACTTGTTTTGGCATCAAGCTGGGAAGAATACAGTTTTTTGAACAAAACGATTAGAACTCCTTCACAGGATTTGAAACTTGTTATATGACAACAACATATTATTATTTATAAAAAGAACGACTGTCTGTGAACCCATCTGCCATGCAATCCAGTCAACCACTTTTCGGCAATTACCATAAGATAGTCGTGCGAGATGTTGTCATGCAAGTTACATTTTGGCAAAAAAAGGATTTTGTAGTGGTATGTCGGTGGCTTTTTAATTTTTTTGGAAACTGTAAAAAAATTGAACAGCTTTTTTTTAAACCAAAAATCTGGATTTATAAGATCCTTAAAATAAATAATGAGTTGAATGAGACTTTAAATGAGCTATACGAGTGTATTTTTTTTGTATCAATTTCGTTTTCGGTGGAATATTTTCCCTATGAATGGTAGAAGTCGAAGCATAAACACTGTATCCCAGATTTTTCAGTAATTCCCTCTTGTAAAAATTTGACTTTTTCAACCACCTTGTTTTCTTCCAAAACTCCTACCACTTTTCCAGAATCGCCCAACAAAATCTGGCAAAGAATTTTACCAAAATTTTGTCCAAAATTATCTCCGAAAAAGTTCACAATGAATATGACAACAGTGCCTATTTTTTACCAAATTTTAAATCAGTATAAATCGACCTTTCGACTTTGGAGGCCAAAGTCAGATTAACGTAAGGACTCATAAACTTAACGCACCGTTGAGTTAGTGCGCTATTTTACAATGTTATTTCACATGTTTTGTTTTGTTTTGACGTTTTGAGTAAATAAGAACAAATAACAAAACCAGGTAAACTAACAGCGACGAATTCGACGATATGCATTGCAAAAAAAAATAATTATATGGATATGATAATCAGAGCACCTATAAAGATATGAGGGTTTAGTGTTGTATATTAGTTTTTCCAAAATCAGTCTACAGTGGTAGTTCCTTGTAAGAAAGGACTTGAAGCAGTTATAAGCGTGGTAAGTACAACTGATTTAGTTTAACAATTATTTGAACTTTTACTGTACTTAAAATAATATTAGCTTCTTAATAATGATCGTCTAGATTTTAAGCTGCTGAATAAAATCCACTCTCTGATTGTTTCTTCTGTCAGAGTGGGATCAGCTTTTATTACTTTTTGATCGATGAGGTGGGTTATATTAACGTCACTAACAATGAAAATACCAACGATAAAATTTCGTTTACTGCGAAATATTAAAAGACATTGTTTTAAATGGTTGTGTTATTAATTTTTTAAATACAGCGAAAAATAATAGCCTTCTTCTAAACATTTTTTTTAAGGTGGAAATAATTTTCGCGGTTATAAAAACACGGAAAGAACAATAGGTTCAAGTTTAAATACAAAAGCAACCTTGCCAGTTAAAACATTTTCGTTAGCATTCATTTTCCGAGTGATAAATATTATTGCTTTTTAAAAATACGCGTTTCTAAAAAAATATAGATATGTCACAAAAATGTTAATACTGGTCGTCACAACTCAGAAATACCGACGGATAACAATTGTATTGTTATCAGTCTTTCTTCGTATGGACCCTTCCAGACGAGTGTCACCAAAAAAATTAAATTGTAAAATGCTAATGTGTGCCACGTTCAGTGCTTTTAGTGTCCATAAAGTGAATAAATACCCATTATTATAATTTGTATATCAAATGAAGGTAAGTCTACTAGTTTATCTATTATTGTTGTATATATAACGCTTCTTATCTCACTCTACCTCTCTCTCTTTCTCTTTCTACCACCACATAAAATGTTGAAAGTCCTTCCAACATTAAATTACGAAACGTAAAATGAATTTTATTTTAATTTTAAGTAAATTTCCTCCCCACACCACATGCGTTTAGACATTCATTTATTTATCTAAAATTACCTCACTAATTGTAATAGTGAAAATTCGTGACGCAATCGAGGTCGAACCCACATTTCCGAATTTTCATTTTTCCGTTATATCTATTACTCGCATCGTCAGCTATTCAGTTTGAAATCCTCGCCAAAGTCAAAACGCAAAAACAAAGTCAGTGACCCCAGACCGCGACAAGTCCCAGAGCCATCATGTTCTTAGCACTAAAGCCACATCTTTTAATAATATTCGTATTTATATCACCGTGTGTAAGTTTGCAAATCCAAAATAATCGCCAAACCAAATATTTTTTCAGCACAACACCGGTGACAAAATCGCACAAAAAGGGTTCCTCGACTTCTTTTTCAGCCCGTGTAACAAATGCAGTAAGTACCTAAAAACGTAATAAATCTGTCAGTCTTGTCGTCATTTTTGAGGATGCGGGGTCCCGAACAGAGAAGCGCGGTTTCACGGGGGTGAATATCTGCGAGGGTACGAATTCCCGTGGGTCGCCTTAGTACAAGTCCACGAAGAACAACACGTAGAGAGTGTGCCTGGAACGCTCATAAACAACAGATACGTGATAACGTCGGCTTCGCCTTTAGCTGGGTGAATACAAGTAATCACAATTCCATCTCACATTCTTGTAAATTTTAGACTGACGCCGTACCACGTGAAAGTCACTCTAGGCACCTACAACAAGTGCATTCCAGATGTGTCTTCAGCAAACGTTAGCGTCTCCGACATAATCATTCACCCGGATTTCAGCGCTGAAAACCACGCCAACGACATCGCTTTGCTGAAACTGAGCACTCCTGTTGTCTTCGAGCGACGGATTTCGCCGATTTGCTTGTCAATCCCGAGTTATAATTATTTAGGACAGGTGGCTACGGTGGTGGGGTGGCCTAAGGATAAGGGTGCCACAGAGTCGTCCTGTCGTCCCAAAAAATTGGGCCTGCCAGTTTTGGGAGGCGACGAATGCTTGGAAAATACACCTCATGAGTTCAGCGCTGATAAAGGATGCATCGGATTGGTGGGTACTGTTAGTGTAATTTGTGGGGTAAGTCCGCGACTGTCGTTTTTTGGTGGTTGAACTACATTGTGGTTGGTTGTAGGAAGATGCTGGAGTGCCGGTTATGTATAGGTCACACGGTGGAATTTACGAGTTGATTGGTAATTATAAAGCAATCTAACGTGGAAGGTTATGGATGAATGGTGTTTTAGGAATTTTGACGAGTCAGAATAAATGCGTTTCGGAAGCAAAAAGCGTTGGCTTGTATACGAAAATTAACAATCATTTGTCTTGGATTATTCATGGCACGAAGGATGCTTGTTATTGTGTTAAAACTTGAAATTGAATACTCGATTATCAATGTGAAACTGCTTACTTTTTGTTACGCTGGACATTAAGTTTTTCTTGTTAATTTGGCCTCAGAAGTTTAATAAATTGTAATAATAACCCAAATAACTATTTTATTTTGAAAGATTTTAGATTTTCACTTTTAAAAAATGACGCTGAAGTTGTAGTTAAAATCACCGGTAAGGTGCTAGAAATCGACTATTGATTGACATGGTACGATCTTCACATAAAATCTTATAACCACCACATTATTTATTATTCATATTATTTCTTTTCTTTTATTATTATTATTATTATTCTAAATAAAGAAAGGTGCACAAAGAAACCTAAAGCCATTAAACATGCTTCCAGGTGTAACGACTATCAACGAAAAATTGCTAATAAATTTAAATTTGTGAAGTAGGCCTCAGAATGCCCTACTTTTAAAGAAAAGAACTCGAGAGAACAATTTCTGCTACGGTCCCGATTGTTTACAAAAGATAAACTTATCGAAGGACGCGAAAACAGTAGTAGATGGACTATCGTGTTGCAGGTAGTCACTTTTCGAAAATAATTTTTTATTGGTTAGCTAAACCACTTTTTTAATCCTTAAAACCTGTAAGAACTTTAATCTGTTTTTGTTGTTTAAAGAATTGGTCGAGGATAGACAGAACTTCGCTCGCCTCTAAAGTACACTCGAACAAATACAGTTTCGACAAATTATCAAATTTAACTTTGACAATTTTATTTCTTTATGATGACCCCACGAGCTAAAATGGATTATTAAAGTAGAGGTAAAGAAGCATCGAATCTTTCTAGAAAGTTTTTCCAAAGAAAAATTTTTTGATAACGTTCATCGACATTTTAACAAGGACACGTATATCAATTTGAATACATGAAGTGTAATACTATGAATAATATATACCCAAATTTTCATGAAAATGGATTGGGCAACCATACATATCGCCTCATTCACTATTTTTTTAATCACCTTGTATAATCAACTAAAAAAATTATGAATTCACTCATAAACCACAAGTATAGGGACTTAATATCAGAGGAGTATGTTATTTTACAAAATTTAAATACCATTTTTCGGCAAAATTATAACATGACGTCAACCGTTTTGGGGGAGTCGTAAATAGATAAATTTTGATTAGCGAATTACCATATTTTCGATAAACTTAAAACGTTTGCCAGGTTTCAGGACATTTGGTTGTGCAATTTCAAAGTTGAATAACGTCTACTGACGTAAATTTTATAAAGAGATCACGTCACCCTATTGTTGGTGGAGACAATTAGTCAAATTTTGATTATCGCTTAGTACAGTCAATTATTCCAAAGATAAAACGAAATTTAAATGAAACAACAGTACATTTTTAACTAGAATTCAATACAATTTTAAGAAATATAATGTCTTACACGTTAAGTTTTACCAATATACAAATGTTTAATTTTTTTTTCGATCAATTTTAAAAGACGTTTCTGTAAACACTCACATAAATTTGTGAAGAAATAGTGCCTGTTGTAAAAAACGGTTGACTTTTCATTGCACATTCACATATGACTTGCCACACCAGAGCCTTTTCTCCAAATTTTTCAAAACGGATTGTGTACTCACTGGCAGAACATTGTAATAGTGATGCTCAGGAAGGGTGTTAAAATCTAATTTTAGGTACGTTTCAGCGTCCAAAATTAAGCACGAATCGTCGTTACGAAGATTTTCCAGATAGATTTTGCACGCAATTTTGCTTTTATGATTTTTCCAGACAGACAAGTAGAAATGGAAGACCTATTTTTCGTACTCTGTGGATCTTGAAACATTGAGAAGACATCACGAATTATAGACAATCGTGTTACATAAGGCAGTATATGCATATATTAGAGTCACTTCTCGAAAACAATTAATCGACGGACAATTATTTCTCAAATAATTAGTTAGACGTAACTTTTCATTAAAAAAGCTGTTTTAAATTTATTTTAATGGTTCGTAGTTAGCTAAACCTCTTTAACCTTGTAAGAAAATCAAATTTTTCACTAATTTGCTAATTTTTCACTAGAGCTGAGATAACCGGAATATAATGCTCACCAAAGCTGTAGATAATTCATTTACTGCAGGCACTCCACTCAAAAGTAGCCCTTTGTGGTTTTATACCAAAGCAAATTAACAGAATTTCACAAAAATAACATTTATCATTGTGTATCATCATCGTGATTAATATTTATTAGAAATGCATTTTTCCAATTCCGCACATTAACTAAATAAGTCACGTTCTTGCAATTAAGTTCTTAGAAAAGAAAGGCAACGAAATAAGTTTAATTTTGGAGACTAACGTTCATACTTCGATTCGTTTTACTAAAAGCGGCAAAAAACTCCTTTCAATACCTCCTACTTCCTATTGTCCGCTTTCTGCAAAAGCGTTTCTCGTTACGTAATTTTATTCTTTATTAGATGACACCTAGCTGCACAATGCTGATCCGGCAAATTCAGAATCCGTAACAGAAATAAATAATGTCGAAACTAGAACAATGACTAACTAAGTTATCATACGAGTCTTCATTACAAGTCATTAGTCGCACTATTCCGGTCGTAGTAATTTTAATGTTAACAAGAAGTCAGTACGTGCTTTACATTTCACCAGACCGTTTCAAGGGAGTCGGACAGTTCTTAAAATGTTCGAACGTGCCGGCCGCGAGTAGTGCAGAAATATGGACATTATTTCCTGCGACGAATCTCCCAATTTAAGTGAGTAATTGACGAGTGCACATCCGTGAAATATAATCACACCCGTTAGTACTTACAATCGCGATTCTTTTTTGTTCGAACTGTATCCCACAGCATCCATTGTGTCCAATTCAATGGCAAGTCGGCCCTCGCACCTATAAAAAACATCTGCACTTTTCTCATATTATCAGTCGTTGCAACGTCGCACACCGCAATTTCCTATAATGTTGGATTAAATTCACCACTGTAAGTACCTCATTATGGTTTTATCGAAATCCGAGTTGGGCACGCTGGCACGGTTTGCAATTTCATTAAAACTAGCAGCGTCCAAGCACCGAGAGCCTATGGGATCAAATTCGGTACGGTCTGTACCTAATTGCGATTATTTCATTTCAATCGTTCTGGAACCCAGCACACATTATATTACTGACGAACATTTGTAATTTTATCGATGTCAAGTACGGCCGAGTATCACAGTACTGAATTTTCCATCAACAAACACATCATTTATTTTAGACGAGAACACAACACCTACAGTTTCATTGGCGTCAAGGGTGATTAAGTACCATAATGTTTGAATTTTCCGCTACCAATATCATTTTCAGTATCAGTGATAGAAACAGTCATGCTTCTACCGCGTTAGATTAAATCAGTACCACAAGTACTAGTCACAGTTATTGAAAAACGCGATTGCAATATTCAAAAGTCCTCAGCGTCGGGTTTCTATCGTTCGGTACTACGACTAACTGCGGATATTGGAAAAAAAATCTTGCGGATTAGTACCTAACTTGCAACTAAACAACCGGCTAGATCGGCTACCGCGTTAGGTTAAATTTAACGCCACAAGTACCACGTATAAAAAATTAAAAAAATTATGACGTCAATGAATACTAACAATACCTGCAGTTTTGCCAACGTCAGGAGCGGCCGGTCTCGATCGGCTTGGTTTGAGTCCAGTACCGCGAGTACTTCTTCACGCTTATTTACGTAAAAATGGTGAAAACCCCACCAGTCGAACCAAATTTAAGGTACTCTGGAGTGGCACGTTTTATTGTCCGATATCTTGATTCATTCGATGTTAGGCGCGATGAAGAAGTACGCGCGCTTTTGTTCTTTTTTGTGCCTCCTTAAGAGTTTCGACGACTTTAAGATCATGGGGGCCATCAAGGAGCAACTAGAAAACAACGAAAAAACCCTATTACCACAAGAAATCGGCACCGATTACACTTTTAAGCGAAAAATCGTCTGGCCCAATGCCATCGGATTCCTCGTGCTGCATTTCCTGGCATTCTACGGGGTGTACCGGGTGGGAAAAGCGCACTGGTGGACCGCCTTGTGGGGTGAGTTCGGACGTTTGTCAAACGCGCCCTAAACGGCCCTTTGCAGCTCTCACCGTAACGGTGGTTTCGGGCGAAGGTGTGACTCTGGGGGCCCACAGGATGTACTCGCACAAGGCCTTCAAAGGGAGCTGGCTGATCCGCTTCGTCGTCATCGTTCTGCACACCATTGCGGGGCAGGTGAGTCAACACCCATTAGTACCCATTGCAAAAAGTCAATATTTGAGTCGTCATAATCGTTTCAAATTATTTGTTTTTGATACCGGTCGGATCAAATATTGAGGAAATGTTTAATTAGCCAAAAAATGGACGAAATTATTTCGACACTGGAGCTCCCGAGCACTTAGCCGCTTGGCTGGATCTAGTGTAACGATTTCGCAAATTACATGAGCACACTGTACCGCAGACAATAATGCCGGATAATATTTTTTCGGTATTGTTCTTGATGACATAAAAGTTTAATAAGGCGAAAAAACTTCCCGTTGTATTTGTATTTTGTCGAAGTAATTTGCGGCACTTTCTAAGACATGATGCTCTTATTAATTAGTTGTTGTTTTCAGCAGCCGAGCGCGGTCGGTTTGCACTAAGTAATACAATAATTGCGAACGCGCGTCATGAAATGACATTATCAAAAAAAAATTGTACCTATATCTACTTTCATGTTTGTTATTAAATCTATCTTTGTTTACAAGGCAAAAATGTGAATGCAAGATTTTTAATGTGCCAAAAAATTCCAACAAATGTAATAATTAATAATTTTTGGGCAAATTTCGCCCAATCCATGTACAATTGCAATACAGAAAGTCCTCATGTAAAGTAGACAAACTAATATTTTTACGCTACTCTCAACGAGGTACGTCATGTCAAATTACTGTTAGTGGCCGATTGTACAGGATGGCGTAATTCATCGTTTAATCTAATTTTTTTAGACCAAATTTAATTAAGTAAGGGCCATTACTATTGTTACGTTTTTAGAACATAATTGATTTGGTTACAATAACATCATTAATTTTTTACGCAGGTCGAGTGCAGAGTAAAATTTTTGTAATACGATTCTTTAATTGCGTGTGAAGTGTAATTTGCTTGTCCTTTATCTAATCCAACGTAATTAGATTTTCGCCAACATCGAATCCATCTAAATAAATGTCGCAATACTAAAAACAACTGTGTGGAAGAAAAGTTAAACTTAAACAAAAATATTTTGATTAACGATTTACTATATACATAATTTAGACAACCTTAAAACGCTTTAAAAGTTTTCAGAGCATTCGGTTTTCAAAGTTTAGTTGTAAAATGTTGTTTATAAATTTTGATTTTTTTCCTGGATGTCTAGGGTAAAAATTCAATATGGATTCATAAACCACGTGTGCAGGGGTATCTTCTTTTATAAAATTTAAATAATATTTACTATTGTAAATTTTGGTGATAACGTGATCCTATTTATTGCTGATGGGAATGATTAGCCAAATTTTGGTAGGCGTTCTATCATCTACACGAGATTCCTAATGCACATATAAAATTTGACAGCAACCGGTTCAGTAGTTTTGTAGAAACAGGGGACTTATTTTTCGGACTTGGAAATACAGATGGAAATTTTTAACATACAAAAATTTAGTCTGCTTCACAAAACACCTTCCTATTGGCTGCAATATGAGATATAAAATCTAAAAATTATCGTACGCAATAAATTCAGGACAAAATCGACCGAGATTTCTAATTGTTTCCGCGGTTTTTTAAATGTTAAATTACTAGCGACACGTGACCGAAATATCGTACTACAAGCACAATTGTGTAATACTACACTGTAAAAATAAATCATTCGGAGACTCACTAATACGCTCAACTACATATTATGTAAGAGTTTAAAGTGCTTAGTACACACTACATTACAGTGTGATCTAATTACTTAACGTTGACTGTAATGTGATATTTGTTGTCAGTACACATTGTCTGATACGTAAATAAAAATGCAAAAAAATTCGCAGTTACGGGACGCGAATATGTCACAAAAGAAAAAAACTGAGAGAGCAATAGTCCAAGCATCATCCTAGTAAATTCAGTTATTTGTTAATTTCAAATTCTGAAGAGATCTTGTCTTGTGGTATTTAGTTGAAGATTTATGTGTTCCAAGTGCTGCTCGCACCACCGTTGACATACGGATGAAACCTCCACAACAAAAATTTCACCAATTCTACAAACTTCCCCATACACAATTTTAAGTACGCATTTAACGCGTTTTTAATGAACATTTAATTTTGACACAATTAACGGATCAACTAATAACAATTAAATAACTATTAAAAATAAATGGCAAAATACGCACAGAAACGTAAAGATCGAATCACTACGTTGTTATAAGGTGATTGTGCCTTTCTCAGTAATGCCCGAACGTCAAGTTTTATTCCACTATCTCTAATTGTCACAGCTGTGTTATAACTACCAAGTGACCATTAATGTTCGTGATTTCTTTTCATATTTCAAATTTTATGATGGCATACCTGCTTGTCAAGGTGACATTTATGACAGTTAATATCATCTCAACCAATGACCACGTTTGTTAAACGTCAAAATTGACAACTGCAAACTGACGCACTAGCATGGATGCCAGTAATTCAGAATCGCCAACATAAAAATTTGCTTCAATCATTAATAGTCCCCGGTACTTCTTTGTTCATTTTGGCTGCTCGAGTCCACAACGCAGACATGATTGAAATTTACTTTTTCACAGAACTGCCTGTACGTATGGGTCCGGGACCACCGACAGCACCACAGATACAGCGACACCGACGCCGACCCCCACAACTCCAACAGGGGCTTCTTCTTCTCACATATCGGCTGGCTGATGAGCAAAAAGCATCCGGCCGTCATCAGCAAGGGCAAAACCATCGACCTGAGCGACCTAGAGAACGACTTCCTCGTCATGTTCCAGAAGGAGTGAGTATGAGTCCAGCGGCATTCCGTCACTTATTTCACCATTCATTGTACAGACACTACAAATTCTTGTATATTATCTTCGCTATTGGCATTCCCATCGCTGTTCCGATCTATGGGTGGAATGAGACTTTCATCAACTCGTTGTTCGTCAGCTACTTCGCGAGGTACATTTTGCAGTTGCATGCGACGTGGTTAATCAACAGTGCGGCGCATCTTTACGGAACGAAACCATACGACAAGTATGATTTAAGAAAACCGTCTAGTAGATTATCTTATCGTTTGTTGTTTTTACAGGTTCATGAATCCCGTGGAGAATCGTCTTATTTCGATGATAGCTCTAGGGGAGGGATGGCACAACTACCATCATGCTTTTCCGTCAGATTACCGGGCCGCCGAGTACGGAGTAAGGTATTCGGTGACGACTTTCGTCATAGACGTTCTTGCGTTTCTGGGGTTAGTATACGACTTGAAGGAGGTGAAAGGCGATGTGGTCAAAACGAGGGTGGTGAAAAAAGGCGACGGAAGTCATCCGATGTTTTCGAATCAAAGTGAGGCCGAAGTGGACCCGGCGGATCTGCTGAACAGCCCGGAGTTTGACGACAAAACCAATTTAGAAATCAGTGCCAGACACGTTACTGCTAGTGGATGACTAGTTCGAAAGCAAATTACCAAATATTTTTACAAACCGTCAAGACTTTGTGTTATTTAATATTGTATTAATGCTAGGAAAATTGAATCTCAAATAAAATAATCGGTAGTTAGTGTTATCATAATGGGTTAAGTATTTTACTTGAGGGGCAATTTTTGCAAAAATGTACTTAATCTGTTTTCACAACAATAAAAATGCGTAAAACTTACATAGTTTTTCTCCAGCTTTGTATTAAAGTTTAAAACACAAGTATTTGATCTCAAATTACGAAGCATATACTTATTTCAAAACCTCGTTTTTTAATTTAAATAAAGATTAAATTATGTGGCTACCGTTATCTCGTTTTAATTACTTTGTAAATGTACACTTTGTTATTTTTACCGCTGAATAAAGATTTTTTAGAAACTTACATTTTGGGGTTTTGAAATAACGGCCAATTGTGGGCTAACGTGAAAAAAATCGTAAGCGCCACCATTTTATCTGAAACTGGAATAACATTCTCGACTAATCTGAAACTTGATTTGACGATTATTACGTGCTGGGTACCAATGAAAACGGCTAATTTAATCACGAGCTCATTTCGTCTCACAATTGAAAATTAATTTAATCAATACTCTTAATTAAAACTTACATCTAAACATTTTCATTTAAATCGCCACGTTGCGGAAAATTGCAAGCATCTGTTTTGTTGCCGAACGAATTATTTTTAATTACACAGATGTTGTGTAGGTACTAGTTCCACCGTAGTTATAAACATACTTAAATTGAATCTAATCTAGTAAACGTCTATCAGCCTACCGTTAAAAAAAAATTAGCCGGCCATTTTTCTGAAGCCCAAAGCAACACGAGTTGTTGGAACGAGAACATCAGTTTAGTCCAAGTTACCGAAAATTTTCTAAACTCAAAATACATATTCATTCTTTCGTTCTTAGAATAAAAATAGTAGAATATTGCAAGAACTGCCTTCGCCGCCGCTGTCCCTACAATTGCTTGTCCAAGAAATCCATGCACCGATACGCTCATTAGTCATTACATAACACAAAAAATTCTAGGTTATTCATTACTATGCCACCACATTAAAGTCAAATCGGAATGCAAAATTAAATATGAATTTTAATGCGACTACACTTACGAATGATTTTTACTTCGTAGTACCAATTTCGTGCTACGTTGGAACAGGTGTTTTATGATTGAATTTCTGATATGAATAGAAAATATTGGTCTAAGGTTATTTCGACAGAACTTTCCGCGTCCTTGAAGACAGCTATGCTCAACTCAACAATCCAAAAATCTGAGTCCATAAATCGAAAAATCGCGAAAAACAAGTCGCCCCATGGATTCGAATACAATACTTCCTCAGCTTACGCGCGGGAAGTAAAAACGTCTTAAGAAATTTTTTATTGTGTCGTACCTTGTTCAAAAATCGGATCAAACACAAGAAAATTTGCCTCCACATTGAAATGCGACGACCTAAATGCAAGTAAACCTCCTTGAATTGGCACAAGTCGGAAAATACTCAGCATTTGTAGATAACGCGACATACCGTATGTTAATTTTAAACGATATGTAGACCAACCATCATGAAACTGGTCAGCTTCTGCTTCGCGTTTTTCACGAATATTCTCTTAATTTCTGGCAAACTCAAAGGTGAAGGTGAGTGTCCATTTTAATTAGAAACATAAGTACACCGATTTTGTTTGTCAGGGAAAATATGCGGCAGATCAGTCGGAAGCGCAACTATAGAAGAGAAAATCGTCGCAGGTTTCGACGTAGGTTATTACAAGTACCCATGGTACGCTGCTCTCATGGTTTCGAATATAGTAGCCTGTGGGGGATCGTTGGTAGGCACAAAAACCGTAGTCACTGCGGCACACTGTTTCAAAGAATACCTTGTTGGACACGGCCCCAGCAAGTAAGTCCTTCCAAAAACCAACAACCACGAAAAATAAAACCATTCCACAGAAACAAAAAACTGGAAGATGCTTATAACGTTTCTCTCGGAATATACAACAGGTGCCAAAAGGAGAAAACGCAAAAGACATTTTTTATCCAGAAAGTGCACGTGCATGAAAAGTATAAAGACAATATACCATACTACGACGTTGCTGTGTTGATCTTGAAAGAAAGTACCAACACGTACGAACCCATTTGCTTACCCAAATCCCGTAAGTAAAACACTTATTAATGTGTCTACTGACTAAAGTATAACATATGCAGAGATCAAAAATAAGCCACGGGAAGGTTGGGTACCAGGTTTGGGTACTTTGAGGTACCACGGTTCCACTCCGTGTACTTTACACGAGGCAAGGCTTCTGGTGTACTCCGATTCGGAATGTCGAAAAATGATCAACAGTACCGGTAACGACCCGAAGAAACTATATCGGGCCTTTTGTGCCGGGTACCTACAAGGAGGAATCGATACCTGTCAAGGTGACAGCGGTGGCCCCTTTCAAATTATTGACGAATACGGCAACTACATTTTAATGGGTAAAACACACTTCTTAAAAGAGAATAATCGAGTTTTGTTAGGTTTGGTATCTTTTGGTTTTCATTGTGCTAACCCCAACTTGCTGGGCATCTACACCGACGTGTCCCAGTACGTCGAGTGGATTGAGGAAAAAGCTGGTTTTAAGGCGACCATGGAAGGAAGCGACAATTCGACAGCAGTGACAGCACCTACGGTCACGGGAGAAATAACTCATCCAAGTGATAGTACCAAACGTATTAAAGTACACTTTTTCGAAACCAAAGATCAGATTCATGTTTTAGCTCATAAACCGACGAAGAAACCAAATCCGGTACACGTTATTCACCCAACTGGTGGACGACCTATCAATATAATTATCATTAATGATCGAAGTGACAGGAAGTTTCCGGCACAAACTACCGTCCGGAAAAATAAACACCAGAACCAGAATAAGTCGCAACGAAAAAGGAAAAATAGGAAACGAGACAGAACCAAGCGGCCATCGTGAATTAGGACTAGTGTAATGAATTGAATTGTTTCAAATGGTTATAAATAAAAATAGTACATTTCTTTTGACTTTCGATTCTGAATTGTAAAAAGCTGATTTAAATTTAGTTTTACAGTGAAATAAATTTGACCTTCAAGTGACGCGATTCCCTCAGATGCTTCGAGTGATTACTCCGCCGCATCCTGAACTAATTTCGTGTTCTTCGCTTTTTTCCAATTTTTACACTTCTTGTGGCTTCCACGTCCTTCGTTTTATTTTATTATGTTTGCACTACATCCTTTTTTCACGAAGTTGGTGCCGATATTATTCCGATTTTAACTTTTAGTTGTGTTAACGTGTGACTAGTAGAAAAATGGTCTTGAAACCTGGCGTGAAATTACCTTGGAATGTTAATTAAATATTTGATTTTAATTTTCCTGCTCAAATCGAACGAGTGATTGTATGCACGTCCAAATCGAAAGTGCACAATATTTTGACAAAAAAATACTTTGATACATCATCATGAATGTCAGCTACAACGACGAAATACACTGCTCTGACGCTAAATTTAACACCATGCGAAATTGCACACAATTTAAATTACCATTAACTTCAAAATGATTTAGATTTACTATTTGCCACTGTAATACGAAAAGTGGGGACAAATTAATTACTACAAAGAAATTGGATAATTCCCAAAATACCGATATAGTCTTGGTGCGATAACATGATTGTGCAGTGGTTTATTTTAGTTGTGCTAATCCAACAGGCACATAACGCATGTGTCAAAAATAGGGTATACAGGGTGCGTTCATTTCCATTACAATTAAAACAAACGTATTTCTTCTAGATTGAACTTTGGGATCCTACAAAGTGTGGTTTGTACAACACATTTCCACAACCCCACAACACTCACACTAACATTAAATTTCAGAGGCCGGAAGAACATTTTTCGCAAAATTGAGTTCCGTTTCTGACAATAACTACATTGCACAACCTTACCTTTATCCTTGGCTCACGGAACTCAAGGTAACGCTGCCGGACCAAACAAAATCCTGCACAGGGGCCTTAATTAATGACAGATACGTGTTGGTGGCACAGGATTGCATTTTTCCGTAAGTTTTCTTTTCGAATAAAATGCGTGATTTTACGAAAAATTTGATGTCGTTAACGTAAAGAGAGAAAGAAACAGGTCCGCGGCGATGTCTATGTGGAACTCCTTAATTAAATTTTTAGATATATCCAGCCCGACCAAGTAACTGTACATGTCGGCTTTTTCAACGGGTACGGCAAGGATGTGTCGGAGATATTCCAGGCGAGGACTTTACAACGAAAAGCGGCGCACTTTATTCTTCATCCGAATTTCGACCCTGGAAACCTCCAAACGGTTGCTAATAATTTGGCATTAATCAAACTGGACGAGCCAGTCTCATACAGTAAAACGATATATCCTATACAATTACCGACCATCGCTGAACAATGTAAGTCGCGAGTAAAACTTGCAAAAATACACTGGTGGTTTTAGTTCAGGACCACACCGAGACACAAGCGGACAATGTCGAATGGTCTTACTTTTCAAATTTTGGATCGGGGGACAAAAAGCTGAAAGAAAACGTTGTGACGCTTTTAAGTTCGACACAGTGTAGCACTGTCGACGGTCGTTACAGTCAAATTGTGACGCCTGAAGTTATTTGCAGTGTGGATTCTGGTGATGGCGTTAGACCGTGTGGGGTAAGAAATTATTTACGAGTAGTTGCGAAACGTGATGTAAGATTTTAGGAGGAACACGGTGGATTACTTACCTTATCTAAGATCAGGCGCATGTACAACGTCACCGAATTAGTTGGTAAGCTACAACTTTGTGCTCTTACGGCGTCTAACACAAAATAAAGGAATTACAGCTTGGGAACCTTCAACCACAACAAACACATGCCAAAGTACAGAGCCTCGAGTTTACGTTCGCATCGACAAGAAGCTTTTATGGATTAAAGAAAACACCAAAGACGGCTTATATTGTAAATACTGATTCGATAAAATAAAGCAACAAGTAGATACGAAAATTTTTATTAAACATTATTTAAATAAATTAAGACAATTCTAAGAAAACTAGACCATTATTCAACCTTAAAGTGAAACGAAAGTACCTGAACGTTAACTTATCGGTGAGAACCGCACAACCTATCGGCTATCCAATATGTATAATCCACATTGTATAAAGTTACAAAAATTGATGCGTGTATATTTTTTATTTACATATTTTACATTCAAATTTAACTTAGGAAAATCTGGACTCGCTTGAGAATTCGGAAACTCTTACCTAATAAATCACATTGTTTGTGTTCTTCTTACACGACGAAGTTATCGCTTCCTCCAAATTGCTGTCCAATTTGTGATAATTGGCGGAATTCGGTCGGCGCCCTCGGTATTGTCTTTTACCTCTTCTCCCTTCCAAGATCAGTGCAAGAATCTACAAAGCCAACTTAAACCACCCATTTCGACTTCCGAGTTTCGTTACCTTCTGCTTGTTGTGGTAGCACACGTAAGCAACAATGAAAATAATACATAAAAGCATAAAATAGGTGAAGAAATTGGAATCGCCGTCCATTTCTGTGTTGTAGTTCGCTGGTTCGGATTCGTCCGTTTTCATGGGCTTTGAATCTTTTTCAGCGTGGACAGAATTGGCTGCCAAGTTTTCTTCCTCTGCTGCTACAAATTCAACATTTCTTTTACTTCACTCAAACATTCTCAAAGTTAATTTTGCCACACGACACAACACACAACACAAAAGCAAGAAACGTTTTCCTATGAGAAAAGTTTCAACGTTAGCAACAAATAAAATTCAACAAACACAACAAAATGCAACGATAATTAAAGCAAGTGCATTAATTCCATTTGCATGTCTTGCTAAAACTCTATATGTTGGCATTCAATTTATTAGGAACTGTTAATCATTTCTACTAAATTTAATGTTAACAATGCAACTTTAACAGTTTTTTATTTTCTGAATCCACAACAGTGAATAATTAATTTTGCAAGATTTATAGTTTTTTCATTTGTTACAGTTTTCAAACGCCAAATGGGGATTTAGGGCCACTTTATGGAATATTGTAATTGAGATTAAGTTAATGCTGCATTTAATGAGGCGTTTAGCGACATCTGATTGGCGTAGAGTCGGTCACGTGGTAGTTAATGCCGCATTAAAAATTTTTATACGATATTTAACTGAGCTTTCGTAAACCGGCGCCTGGAATTTAAAAATCGATTTTTATACAGTGCAGTAAGACTAGTAATTTTTCTATGTATCTAAAACGTACGTAGAGGGTATTTTCTAAACGCCCTATCTCATTAAATGCATTTTGAGAGTTATGCAACCAAAAATACAAGCAATCAAAACGTGTCCACTGTAAACATTCCAAAACCCACTTACCCCCATCTGTTAAATCGACATCATCATCGCCGACGTCAGGATCTCCGTTCACCGGTAGATTTTGACTCCCCTTATCTTCCAAGATATCCATGGCTGTGTCTTCATTAGTACTTTCAACCTCTTTAGGACTACTCTGAACCGTTTTCGTATTGTCTGGTTTCTGATTTACAGTTTCAGGTTTTTGATTAGCGTCCTCGTTAACCTCATGTACCTCTGCTGACTGCACTTGTGTGGGTACGTCGAGCGTAGCAGAAGCAGCAATGTCCTGTTGCGCGGGCTCCACCCCATCCTTTGCTTTATCTTTAGCATCTCTATTTTGCTCCTCATGATCCACAACCGGTTGCTGTGCAGGTGCACCCACCTCTGGTGCAACCTCCTGATTCCCAGTATCCCCTTCATTATCTGTACCAGGAAGTGCAGGAACTCCATTAGAATTAGGTTTTATCACAGGATGAACTGCGCCCTCAGCTGATACTGGTCCATGATTTTTTGCTGCATTTGCAGCAACTTTGTCAACCTTAGAATTCTTGTTGTTCAGAACTTCGCCAGTATTAGTTTCAGTGTTCTGTTCTGAAGGATGTTCATTTTTAGCGTCTTGGCTCTCGACGACTTTTGGTGGCTCTTGATCTTGCACTGGTTGATAGTGGGCAAAGTTGTAAGAAATCCTGCAAATTGAATACACCATTCCAAAATCATCGAGACAGATTTTTTTGCAGCTGTGTGCACTCGAAAATATTGCGTTCAAATTTTTATTAGAAGTATTTTTCGCATACTCGCACACCGCTTCCAGTGGGTATTCGATCAGTACAGAGTTCAGCAAACTTATGTTTACGTTCGGCGTCTTGGTGCACAGTTCCGTGAAAGATTCAAAGTAAAGCAAACATCGAACGTCTTTAACATTTTCACCACTTAATTTGTTTACTTCGCTAATAGCCGTCCAGTTTGTACAAGCTGTGAAAATCGGGTGGTTTTTTAAGGACATACGAGCTTGAAGTAAAGGACATTTTTCTATAACTGCATCGTAAAAAGTCTTTGGGTTGTCAGGCTTCGTGGGAGCACACCCGACGTAGGAACCTACGCTTATTAGACACAATATCGTCAAACAATTCATGATTATGTATTGTCTTGAAAACGGCTGAACTTGATGAGCTGTACTTGTTTTTCTCTAAAAATGAATACTTTTGTTAATGGATTTACCTTGTCACATCTGAGGTCATTACAAACACTAATTGCGGAATTTGTTTGGTTAATTGAATTAACGCATTTGTTGGGTAGTTATAATTCATTCACTGCAAAAACGTGTCTTATTTTCATTTTTTCGTAGTGTTTGACTATTGTAGATTGTAATATTTGATTTATGACGTGACTGCCAAATGGGAAAACCAAAAGTGCCGCACCAACCTCGTAAAATTAAATTACTAGATAGACAGTCGGCGCCTGGTTGGCAGACAACCCACTTTACACGGCACTTTTTGGACGTTCAAATTAATTTGCGTTTGTTGTACACGATATTAATAATTTTTCAGAAAAGGGAACAAAAGTGGCGAAAAGAGTGAAATAAGAACCAATAAATAACAAATTTATTAGTGACAAATAAAAACTACACCATCGATAACACACTACATGACAATTAAAGCTTTACAAAATCGAATGTGATCAGTCATGGTGACGTGACAGACCGTTGGTTATAGGTCTCGCTTGGACAAAAGCTTGTGCGATAGAACTTTTTGCAACTTGTCCCGCTTCAGTCTTTGGAATCGCAATAGGCACAATGAAAATCGTCGCCAGTCCGGCCAAATGAAGGCACCAATACATGTACCTGAAACGAATCACCAATAACCACAATAATCAAACTTTTACGAAAGAACTCACATATACAGACGTATGCAAGGCCAAAATTCCAACAGGACAAATGTGTACACCATGTACGCCATCAAAATTCGTGTCGTCACAAAGGTGGCAGCGTCGTAGAAGAATTTCGTTTCGGCATTTCCTTGGAAGTAGTTTCTCACTCTTTTGCGCATCTGGGGACACAAGTTTAAGAGATTTGCTAATCGATCGGGCGACAATGACTTACCACTCTGGATGCCAGGGTGAAGAAGGCCCCGTTCGTAAACGTGATGTAGTAGCCGGGGTAGAAACCGTGCCAGATGGCAGACAGAGAATAAGTTAAAATCATCGAGTATTTGTCCACGCGTTCATACACAACCATTCGCAACCATTTATTCGTACCGAGGTTCCAAGAGGCGATCGCGTCACGGAGATTTAAGGCACACTAAAAAATACCAAAACTTGAATCAAGGGCACTAGGGAGAAAGTGCAGACAAAGACGAGCCATTTCTGTTTAAACTTTGTATACATTATATTATCGATTTCTAAGGAGTCTATTTTTGCGCGAAAAAAACACAGTTTGATCGATTGCTTTATTGCTACTTGGACTAAGGACACAGTTTCTTTTGTTCTTCGTACAAATTGACATACTCGTCGTCGACGTACGTTTCCTTGACGCACTTCTCTATGTCGAAACTCTGGGCGAAATATTTCTTCGCCAGTGCGTGTTTGTTAAACACCTGGCTGAGGAGGTTCTCGTCGTAAACGTCCTCCAGCCGTTCTATTCTCAGATGAGATTTAGCTTCCTCTAGAGTAAGAAGGATGCAGTTCCACGGAGCCCAATCCTTCGTTTTATCCCACCTAGGCAGACGCAGCTGATACACATTATCGCACTCAGATAAAGCAGAGTGACCGTGCCAGATGTGCGTGACTATATGATAAATATCTTTGTCTTGGATAATAAACGCGATGGACGAAGGAGCATGCAGCAGCCGCTCGGTTTTTCTAATCTGCCGAAGAATGAACCGATACGGAGAAATATCGATCCAGGGCTCCTTCGAGCGGTCGATGAATTTACAAGTGGCGCAAATTTTAGGAGCCCTGGTCTTAATACCGACGTTGTACGATTCGATCGGTTTGAGTTTGTGGCAACCTTCGCAATAGAAGAGATTCTGTGTCATCGACTTTTCAGAAAGTCGGTTATAGCGGTTCGTCACTCCCTCGTTACACTCGGGTAGTTCGAAGTGGTGCAGCAGCAACGCTTCGATCCTCTTCTGCAACGACTCGAACTGTCCCGCCGTAAACCCCCTGGCCAGGAGTTCGCAAGCTCGGTCTATGAGCTCTATGACTTCGTTCGACACCGCGCAGGTGTGCGTTTCGAACCCGCGTCGTAGCTCCAGAAGAACCAACATCCTGTTCGAAGGGTCCAGAGACATGTCGCAGACCGCTTGGTACAAGTCACGGAACGTTCGTCCTTTCTGCGTTTCGAGAGTGTCCACTTCCACCGGGATGTTTTTGTAGCTGGACTTGAAAGTCCAGGGGTCTCCGATTGTTTTGAAGAAGTCGATTTCGCGCTGTATCTTCCTGTCGTTCTTCAGCTTGATTCTCAAGGCTTCGATTGACCGCAAGATCTCGATTTCTTTCTCTAAGAGAAGGTAGAATTCGGCGATTCGAGCAGGACCGCAGTGCATCTCTATGATTCTTTTAATTTCCGCTTTCTTCCAACGTTCTGTCATGGCGTACAACATGGAGAAGTCGGCCGCCGTCCTGGGGAAAACGCGACTGATCAAATCCTTCTTCTTTCGCTCCATGTCTTCTCTCTTCTCTTCAGCTTCTCTTTCGAGCATCAAGCGCAACCTCTTCTGATACTCTTCGTGATACATCTTCAACCTTTTTTTAGTCAGCCAAGCCCTGAAGTAGCGCTGAATGGTCCGCACTTTCCCCTCTATATCCAGCCTCTTTTCCCTTTCTTCGGCCGTTTCGTACGGTCCAGCTGTCAATATCTTATCCCCAACGCTCGGTATATACAAATCTTGCCTGGCCATCTGCGTCGCCTGAGCATACGGCAAATCTATCTTCCGGTTTCTCATGTCGTAAGTCTGCGTATCTCTATGACTTTTCATTTCCGGAGGGACTTTGGGTTTCGGAGGCGGCGTCTGCGTGTACCCGTGATGGTACTCCAACCCCGAGCACTTGTCGAAGTAGCCGCCCAAAAAAGGCTTAGTTATAGCTTTGTTCACCACTTCGACCACCACGTCTTTAATTCCTTCGTCCGACGTCTGCACTCGAACAGTCAAAATGTCCGGTACTACATAAAAACTCCTGTACGCTTGGTCCACGGAAAGGACGTCGTCCGGATTCGTAGAAGTCAACACGAACTCCAGCACCCCGCACTTCTCCGCTCCGAGATCTTTCAAAACCATGTCGTCAGTCAACACGTCTTTCTCCATGCGGAGGATCATGTGGTCGGAAGGTATGTTGAAAACTTCGACCAAAGAGTGTTTCAAATCGCTCACTTCGATGTTTTCGTTGTACGAATGCGTAAAGACTTTGTCTTCGCTGATGGTGATCTTCACGGTCATGAACTGCTCCTTTTCTTCGGAGATGGTGTCGTCCAGTTCTAGCGATTGGTACGTGTAGCCGCTCGAAGATGACTCTTCGTCGGGTTTCGAGGCGGCCCATTTCGGGTGCTTCCAGTCCCCGGAACCGGGAGATTCTGCTGGCTCCATGTCCCTTGTCCGACTGACGGCTCTGACGTTTTGTAGCCCAGCAATGAAATTATTGATCGAGGCATAAATCAGTGCACAGGTTGGTACCGACAATGGATCGAAGACGAGAAATCGGGCGAGGAGTGCGTGCCTGGTGGAATTTGCGTTATTGGAAACTAAGAATCCGGGTTTATTCCTTAACGAGCTCGTTAATAACACACAATCATTGATTATTTTTTCCGGTTTTTACAAGTTGTTTTAATGATAAGAACGACGTGGCCGATATATCGAACATTGCAAAATGGCAGGATTATGCAATATTTTTATTTAGGGGGGTCTTTTACTGAAACGATAACAAACATAAACACATTAATTCGCAATTGTCGTACATATCTCAGTAAAAGGCAATCGCATGCTTTGTCCAAAGTTCTTTCGCTAGTGTTACAATTTGTATATAATTGCGTTACGTCATCAGACGTTAAAGGTTGCACATTGAAAAAAATAATTTTGTCAATTCAATCATAGGAAATTTTAATTGTAAATTCTCTTCCGTCAAGCATCGTTAATTTTGTACGTGCGCACGTAGTTATACAGCGAAAATACCGAAACAATTAATTTGTATTAAATTCGACACCGTCACATGTCTGGCAAGAACAGCATAATCACACTTTATATTGTACACCCTTACCTCGAACCCTAATATGTCGACGTTCGAGAATTTGTCCCACTTGGTGGCCCCGTTCTCGTCCACCCCGTTGAAACCTATCCCTGCGTTATTGCACACGGCATCCGCCAGAGTCCAGGCGAAGTAATACTTAAACCTAACTAAAGCTGTACATACATACAGGTACACGAGTTTTTGCGTGACGCTGGTGTTCTCCACAAAGTCATCTTCTTTAACTCTGCTTATAGGAAACATGGGCAAAAATTTTACAAAAATGGCGGCACATACCACCCCCGCAAAGACTTTTTTACACACAGCCCTTAGCGGCGACGGTTCGATCACGATGGTTTGGCCGTCGGTGGAGTGCTGCAGCACCTGTAAAGGGCGAATTTATTCGGGAAAGTACGAGAGAACGAAGGGCGGATTACGGGCGACTTCAAGTTGCTGCCGTCGATGAAGTCCATGTAGTCCTTGTAGAACATGACGGGACCCGCCATCAGCGACGGGAAATGTAGCGAGAAGCTGAAGTATTCCAGAGCCGTGGGGAGTTTCGTGATGGCGTACACTTTCTGGCTCTTGGACAAGTCTTCCTGATTTTTAGTCAAGCCATCGTGGAGGTGGAACGCTAAACTGGTCACTTTTTGGGTTATTACCATTAATGGTCCTGCAAATTAGTGGCATGTAGACGACGGAAAAATTGGGTTCGTTGCATAGTGTTTTTATTTTTAGAATGATTACCCGAGCACGTGATAAAAAATACACAGAGTATAAAATCGCGAGTACGGTTTCATCGCACATAATAAACTTTTATTTATTCATTAATGCGTCGCTTATTATGTCGTTCGAGATTAAAGTAATAAACGAGCCAATTGATCGCAGGATTCAGGAACGCTGGCGCGTCTCGATTCAGATACCGGAAAAGTACTTACTACGAGTAACAATTTCCTTTCGAGCGATAAGAAAACCTCAATTACTCACCCGTTATGTCGAGGTTGTACGACCCATAATCGTAAATCTGGCGATGTATGTGTATTAGCGATAAATAAAATAATGCAACTGCTAGAACCATTCTGAAAACATGGTAAAACGTAATGGTAGAAATAAAAGTAACTTCTACATTAACAGAAACGAACTCGGGACGTACCTTTGCATGATTTCTGGGTTCTGGGTTCGGATTACTACGTAGCATGCTGCCGGAAGGGCTGCCAAATGTACGGCCTGTCTTCTCGTACAGAGTAACGTCAAAATCAAAACAATCAGACTCTACACTGGGTCTACTTACGTCCCGAAACAAAAGTAACCGATCAGGAGGGCGAAAGCTAAGCCGAAGACGTGTCTTGTAGCTGCACTTGTCTTCGATGGATGGAGGACGGTGCGGAAGAACGAGGCTAGGAGAAGAGCGACGATCTGGCTGATGACGAAATTTACCTAAAACCAAAACGGGATAAATTAATTACCGCCTTAACCGAACCGTGCTAAAATCGTGTGACGCCTTTTTTACCACTTGTTTGTGATTGCAATTCATTATTATTAAACCCAACAAAGGTTGATTGTAAAAAATTGTTCGCCCACTTAGCAGAAACCAAAACCTTGAAGATTAACTATCTATTAGAACGAAACGGTGTATGGCCACTGGTCGTTTAATTTCGATTTAGGACTTTGTGACGAATCTAATCAATTCCGTTCGATGAGTAATGCAACGAATTAAAATTCCAACGTACTAAAAAAGAAACTGATTAGCGCCTGATTTATTACCTCCAAATGAAAAGCGAAAACGTGACGTGGGAAATTTCCCGTTGTGGACAGAAATAATAATGTAAACAAATAATAGTGAATGTTTAAAGCATCGTTACTTTTAAGCACTCATAAAACGGTATTGTCGAAGTGAAAGTTTGCGCTGCTGCAAAAAATGGACACCTTGATTGACAGAATGCTCGGCTTTCGACTTACTTTTTCGAAAAGAAACCGTCTAACTCGAAAAAGTAGGTTCGTCATGATATTCCGACTCGCTAAAGCCTCATTAAGCACGACCACAACGAATCCTCTGTGTCACTGTTTAAATTTTTTATTCTGATGGTGATTTCAACCTTCGTTGTGGCGAACAAAACTAGTGTGGATCGAAGTACTGCTAAAAATAATAACTTATGTTTTCGACTTCTAATTTAACCACATCCGGATGTGCTGTTTTTGATTTACAAGATTCACGCTGAGCGAATTTGTGAGCTTACAATGAGTCGGTAAAAAACATCGATAATTAATAATTATTAATCACTCATGACAATTTTTTATTTATTTATTTTAAAAACCCGTTATCGATAATTACAATTTTCACCTTATTTACTGATAAGTATGTAAGTAAAGCAATTCATACAAAACAAATAACTACTGTTAAAGCAAAAAAATAAATTAAAACACAATCACTTCCATTCAGGTACCTTTAATGAGTTCACTACATTTTTTATACATATGCAAAGTAGTTTTACATTTTCGAAGTTCTTATCGTGTTTAAAACAACTCAGCAAATTATTATCAAACATTTACACAAATTTGTTTTTAAGTCAGATGTTTCACTGCATCCAGTTATCTTCGTCTAATAATTCTAGTATCTATTAATACGTCAGCTGCACCTTCCCTTTATCAAATTTACCACTTTCGTCATGCTCAAATTCAAATCAACTTGACACAATTTCATCATCACTAACACACAATTCCGACCCTCTTTGAAATAACCGCTGATTGTTTTATGTCCGGCTAATCTAGGCAAAATTGCGTTAGAACAAATTCAATACTGCCTCACTTTATTCAATATTTCAAAAAGTGCGACGCATAATTAACTCTATTCGTGTTTCTCTTCGTCCGATTCAACACCAGTTTCAAGTTCGTTTGGAGAAAATTAACATATATACGACCTTCCAAATATTCGCCACAAAACCGTTCACAAAAAAAATCATGTTCTGCGTTTTTGAAAATGTAGGTTCTCTCCAATAATCGTAAACACGTGGCCCAAAGTTTTTTGTGAATTCATCGCAGACATAAAAAGCCGTTGAAAAAAATGTCACAGTTTTAAACTCGGATTCTACCACGCAAAAAAAATATTTACATTCTAACGACCTATTAACACCGCAATATGTATACTCAAAATGGTAAACGGAGGTTTTCACGTTGAAGTTTAGATTATTGTTGCATGGCTGTAGTGTGAATATTTGTAAAAATACAACTTTAGACACAAAAAAAAAAGTAAAAAAGGAGTCTAAACTTTGCTTCTTTTTAGTTATATATACTTGATTAAAATTATTTCGATAAACTCTTGTTTATAATTCAGTAAAGATAAAAGCGAATTTCAAGCAAGACTGATAGCTAGCGGGCACTTCATTCACACCAACATACGTTTCCACTTAATTTACAAGCAAAAATAATGTGTGATTATGATTAAGTATTCAAAATTTCAAAACGATGCTTAACGCTTTAAACATTCATTTATTGTAAGTAGGTATTGCATACATTTAAATCAGTTTAATTAATGCTGATGGGTTTATTAATTTTAATTTAACCTTCATAATTTTATATTTTTATTACGCTACTCGAGAAAACATGAACATTTTGAACAAATTCTGTAAAAAAATGGACTCAAGTTGTTTAGACAGAATTCCCTTCTCCCCTTTAACTACAGGCTATTAAATAAGTTTCTTAAATAAATTATAAAACTGATTTTGCAAATTTCACTAGTATGTTGTACAGAATGTCATAAAGATTCAATTCAAGGAAGATTATTTTTTGGGAAGAAAAAAAAGTTTCCAAAATGTGGCTCATGTACCATAAACATTTTTTGACAAAACATATTTTTGAAAATTGTATTCTTCAAACACAAATTTATCTATGGATTATGATAAATTTGAAAATTTAATTCTGTAGATAGCCCAATACTAAAATTTGTTATTAGGTTTAATAAAATCAGAAACTTCTTGTACATCTTTGAATAAAAATAAAAAATCGAAAAATAAAAAATTTTAAAAACAGAGAAATCTAAAAACTGAAGATCGAGAAATCAAGCATCAAAGCATTGAAAAATCTAAAAGTTAAAAATTTGACAAATTAGAAAAAAGTCGAAAAATCAAAAAATTGAAGAATCGAAATATTGAAAAGAAAAATTCCAATACTGAAATATCGAAAACCATAAAAATCTAGAAAGCGAAAGTTTAAAAAATTGAAACATAAAAAGTTTGAAAAACTGAAAACTTGAAAAATTGGAGAAATGAAAAACTGCAAAATCGAGAAATGGAAAAAAAACTAAAAGTTGAAAAATCAAAAATGGAAAAATTGAAAATTTAAAAACGCCCAAAAATTGAAAAAAAAAATAATAATGTACCATGGCAAACGTCGAAAAATTGACAAATCAAGAAATCCGAACCTCAAAAATCATAAAAACTGAAGAACTAAAAAATCGAAACGAATAATCTACCGAAAAATAGAAGAATCGAAATAATGAAAAATCCGAGAACTGAAACATGGAAAAATTGAAAAATCAAGAAATCGAAAAGTCCAAAAATGGTCAAGTCGAAGAATCGAAAAAACGAAAATTTAAAAAACTGAAAAATCAAAAGCCTGAAAAATCGAAAAATCAAAAAATCTAAAAATTGAAAAATCATAAAACCGAAAAATTTATTAATGGAGAAATCAAAAAAATCTAAAATCTAAAAACGTCAAAAATTAAAAAATCGTGGAACCGAAATATGGGAAGATTGAAAAATCAAAAATAAAGAAATCGGCAAACTGAAAATTTGAAAAATCGAAAAACTGATGAAACGAAAAATTGAAAAACCCAAAACTGAAATATGAAAAACCCCATAAACGGGCAAATTAACGATGTCCCAATAACCTTAAACTGCAAAAATCTGTATGTCTAGAGTAAAAACTCAAAATGTATTCATAAACCACAAGTGGAGCAGCATTTTACTTTTATAAAATTTAAATAATATAATAGTTACATTTATGTAAATTTTGGGAATATCGTCATCCTATTATTGGTGAGGATGATTCGCTAAATTTTATTTAACGTTTCTACATGATATTCCTAATACACATAAAATTTGGCAACAATCCAGTGCTTTCAGAGATTAGGTATCTATTTAACAGACAGACAGACGGAAACGGGGACCAAATTTTTCGTATTCTAGGGGTCATGAAACGTCGAGAAAACATTAAAGTTTTCAAATTTCTGTCATGACTAATAAATAAAAAAATATTTGAGGTATCCCCTTTTAGCCGAATCATCCTGTATATATAGCGATAGTGTAACGGCATGTTCAGATGTTTACATTTATAAATAAATGTTACAAGAGGGAGGGGGCAATTATATACATATAAAGGGCTATTTTAGGGCTCCAATCGCGTTAAATGCCTCGACCGCCTCGCTTCGACATATTTTTTCAGTTTGCCCTTTTACAATCACCTTGGAGTTCTGATTGCAGATATCCAGATTCGCAAAAAAGCGGAAAAGGATGCAAGGTTACAACCGCAATAACAGGTATCGGTTGAGTAATCGAATTAAATAATCCCTATTCTTGGCCCGTCCCACTTGTTGAATTCCTGCGAGGCGGCTATGAATGTGCCGGTGCCCATCGGATCAGCTGGCCCTCGCCAGCACCCATCGAAATCACGTCCGCTGGCCCATGGGGCGTAACCCGTGCCAGGCCAATAACAGCGTGCACTAACAACACCTCTAAAAATAACCCGCGCCGGCATTTGCTGATCCAACTCGGACCATCCGAAACTTCACCTGTCACACTCCCGATGACAGATAAGAGTGCAATAAATATCAACAAATTCGCGTAAAACTACACTAACCTTATCGACCGAAATTCCAAGGTAGTCCGAAAGGCCCGAGAATAGCCGGCACCCATCGTAGTAATCGCTGACGATCTGGGCCATTTCTTGTCTGTTCTCACAATCAAACAATTTCACAGGGCGGTCATTCGCTAAGAAAATTTAATGACGGCTTTGTTTACTATTGCGAGAGCGTAATCTGTACAAGAGCATGTGCGAGTAGGCCGCGGCTCGCAAACCAATGCGCTACGGTCGACAATCGTGCGAATGTTTGTCACGCCATGCTACGTCCGATCCCCACCCTTCTTCCGTGCAGGGCCTTCTGCGACCGGAGCGCGAAGGTCCGGCTGAAGATGTCGACCTTGGCGCGAGGCGGTTTTGGTAGTTATGGGGCGCGCTGACGCAACTTACAACCCTAGGAGGTATGGGCGGCGTGGTGGTGTGGTAATTAAGGCGCCAGCGGGTTGTGAGTCGCAAAACGCACGTGTGCGATAAGCGGGCTTAGCGAATGAGTAGATTAGCGCGTGACGGAATTAAGTAATTGCTTGGCTCCACCCACAGTTTCAAAATGATTAACTCACAGTGGCGTACTTGAGGCTATGGAGTCAGGTAATTTTTTTAATTACCTTTTTCAGATGTTTGATGTGACTGATGTTTTCAGAAAGAGCAGAAATTTTGAAATTTTGGAATAGTATATAAATAATTAAATAATTTATTTTTTACAAATTGCTTTAATGTATCAATTCCATGGTTATTACCAACTACATGCTGATAACTGCAGCATAAAACACTTATGTAAAAATGACACTACTGCAAATTTAAAACTTTTTGAGATTTTTAAAACAACTTTGACTCTATTAAGTAACAAATTCCGAATGACTGTTAATGTTTGTCTTTGATTGTCAAAGTGATATTTATGACAGCTGCCATTGTCTCAACCAATCAAAACGTTTGTTATTGTGAGGCGGGTCTAGTCAAAATTGACAACTATGAACTGACGTACTAGCATGGATGCCAATAATTTCGAATTGCCAACAGCAAATTTTGCTAAAATCATTAATAGTCACCCACATAAAGTCGCGATCTTTTCTATAGAACCACTCCCTAGTGTAAATTTTCAAAATTTGTTTGGTGTAAGTGACCTTGACGGGTTTCTGGGGGAAAACATATGTGTCAAAAATTTGACAGGTTAGATGGCCCCATTGTCAATGTAGATATTTTATTTTAATAAATAGATGAACAGAACATACAGTCTGCACGGGATACAGTGCGGCATAGCTGAGGGCAACCGAAACATTCGTGTTGTGCTAGTTTCGATTGCCATGTCAACTACCGCTACCAACCGCGTTCGGCGTAAAGTACTAGGTGACAGGGCTACCAACTTGACTTTTTATCGAGTGGTTCCGTAGAAATGACCGCTACTGTAGTTGCTAGTTAACGGAAAAAAAGTAATGTCCACGCACAATGAAAAAAAAACACTTGACAGTTTACCGTCGTAATTGTCCATAAAGTAACTATGGATTTAGTAATTTATTTTAGTAAGTATTCTGTTATTTGATATTCTGAGGCATGGTAGAAGGAGACATGGTATAGGCACAGTAGAGATAACAATCAGTAGGGACGGCTCGCCGTTTTTCGTGACCCGTTTTCGTGGATGGTCGTTCGCTTTATGACCGAATGAGGGCGCCCAACTGACGTCTAAAATATTTGAAATTTGGCAGTTTTGTTACAATATTTTTGCCGGTTTTGCTTGTTTAAGACTGCTTTTCCAGTAGAATTGTACAAATAGTATAAAAATGTAATTTTCACAATAAAAGGTAAAATCTTCGTCCGATGAATTTTCATACAGGATCCCTGTTGTGCGCCTGCCTTATTCTCTCCCTCGTGTTTGGAATTCTTGGAAAAGATAGTAAACATAACACACTTTTTGTTTAAAAAGTCGTCGCAAACGAACAACAACGGTGGTTATGAAATAAATATAAAAAATTTATTATATATGATTCCGTTGTTGTGGTAAAATTAAATATAAAAGTAATAAGAAACAAACTACACGTAACAAAAAATTATATAAGCAGACCTTCACTCAATAAACAATTTTTTTATTCATCATGTATATATATATATATTTTTGACCTACACAATCTTGAGTTTTATTTTGAGACGTTGCTTAACCCATAAGCAGTCGCGCGTGGGTAAAAATGACCCAAGCCGTACATTTTGTCAAATATCTTTTTTCGCTTAATCCCTATGGACTTCCGGTTTCATGAATTCCTTAATTATTCTTACCTGCGTCGACCCATACCAATTACCTGCACTTTATGCGAGTCGACAAATATGTATTTTTTTTTGTAATATTTTTTTTTAAATAAAAATTTTACTTTATATGATATTACGCTTACGGGTTAAGTTGTTAGGTAAAATGCGTTTTTTTCGTAAAATTTTTGAAATTATTAAACAATTTAACAGGTGCTGTTCTTATTTTTATATTTATTCTTGTATAAAGTAATTACCATAATTACATTATCATGCCTGTCTGTTTATTTCTCTACTTTTTTTTAGCTTTCTACATATATAAATAATATGGATACTTTCTTTAATAACTAAAAGAGTCTATTCTCGAAAAATATTTAGTCCTCATAAAATACTCCTTTACCTACGGTCCATTACAAAGTGTACCATTTCCGGATTAACATTTATGACTGTATAAGTAATAAAATAAAAACTAACAAATCATGGTGTTTATAATTTAAATATCGACTTTTTACTTCCCGAGCGTAAGCAAAGGAAGTATTGTAATCGAGTCCGTCGGCCGACTCTCTACTTTTACGTTTTCTCGATCTTTCATGACCCCTAGAAGACGAAGAAATAGGTCTCCCATTTCCGTCTGTCTGTCCGTCTGTCCGTCTGTCCGTCCGTCTGTCCGTCTGTCCGTCCGTCTGTCCGTCTGTCCGTCCGTCTGTCCGTCTGTTGTCCCGGATTTTTATTAGACAGATAATCTCCGAAAGTACTCGACCGATTGTTGTGAAATTTTGTACTTATATTAAGAATATCATGTAGATGGTAAAACGCTAACCAAAATTTGTCTAATCATCCCCACCACTAATGCGATGACGTCACTTCAAAATTGTACATAGTAAATGGGTTTTCAATTGTATAAAATAACATAGTCCTACACATGTAGTTTACAACTCCGAATCGACTTTTCACCCGAAACGTCCAGATTTTTGGAAAAAAAATCAAAATTATAAAACAACATTTTGAAATTTAATTTTTAATCTGCTAACCAGAATGCTTTGAAATGTTGCAGATGTTTTAAGGCTATAAAGAGCATCATAAATCTTTAGTCAAAAAATATTTGCTTATCCCCTCCAAAAACTTGATGACGTCAGCTCAAAAGTTTGTGGAATAAATCATATCTAAAATGTACAAAATATGATGAGTCTGTACTTGTGATCTATCACTCCATTCATATTTTTTGGATTTGCATATACAGGGTGACTCAAAAAAATTAATGAATGCGTAAATTTATTTTACTGATTTACTCAGAAACTACAAAACCGAATGCTTTGAAATCTTGCAGATGTTTTAAGGTTCTAAAGAGCATAATAAATGTTTAGTCAAAATATATTTGCTTATCCCCTCCAAAAAATTGATGACGTCAGCTCGAAAGTTTGCCGAATAAATCCTATCTAAACTGTAAAAATATGATGAGTCTGTACTTGTAATTTATCACTCCATTCATATTTTTTGGATTTGCATATACAGGGTGACTCAAAAAAATTAATGAATGCGTAAATATATTTTATTGATTTAATCAGGAACTACAAAACCGAATGCTCTGAAATCTTGCAGATGTTTTAAGGTCATAAAGAGCATAATAAATGTCTAGTCAAAATATATTTGCTTATCCCCTCCAAAAACTTGATGACGTCAGCTCGAAAGTTTGCCGAATAAATCATATCTAAAATGTACAAAATATGATGAGTCTGTACTTGTCATTTATCACTCCATTTATATTTTTTGGATTTGCATATACAGAGTGACTCAAAAAAATTAATGAATGCGTAAATATATTTTATTGATTTAATCAGGAACTACAAAACCGAATTCTTTGAAATCCACTGCGAAAAAAAAAACATAATAGGCATGCAGTCGTCACGTTTCCGACAGCGAGGGAAGTACTGTCTAAACTCTTTAGACCAATTTTTTTTTCTTATTGCGATTCATGATTATACGATTTGAGCAAACTACACAGTTTGCAATATTGCGTACACGAATCAATTTTTGAAATTTTAAATGAAGTGATACTTTTTAAATTGGGTGGCGACATCTAGGAATAGTTTAGGCAACGACCATCCATGACGGCTTAAAATTCGGGTCAGAAAGAACAAAGGCGCCGACACGAGCTGTCCCTACTGATTGTTATCTATGCTGTGGTATAGGCATACGTATCAGGTGTGACGTCAAGTGGGGTGAAATTAGCGCGAAATTTAAAATACAATTCGTTATCCGACAACTAACTGATGTATTGGACAGAGCAATGACAACTCAAGCTGAAATTCCCTAGACTTCCCTAGCGAAGCTCATAAGAGTCACAAGGTCGTTGATGCCACCTAACGTCACAAATGGATGCGCAGACCATTTTTAAATTGGTACATCGGATGCCTATACCATGTCTCCTTCTACCATGTTCTGAGGTATCAAATCACGTTGAGTTAGCGTCGTTAAGACTGTTTTTAAGAACCAAAAGAAAAGATATTACGTACAACTCACTGTTCAAGTCTAACTTACGGTGATCAATACAAACTGTTGGCAAGGAAATAATTCTCGCCTGTGGACTTTTAAATTCAAATGTCAACTTTCCATGTTCGAAATTTTTTTTTACCATCTCTAACTCTACAGCTTTTCAATGAGTTGGCCACAAGTTTTCGAGTTGAAAATTTAGATTTTAGAAAAGAATCTAGAAGATTTGAGATCTACTATTTTATTTGGAGAATAGAAAAAACAGAAGAATTTGATACAAAAGTGGAAGATTTTAAAATTTTATTTTCAAAAAAGAAGAAACAGACGAATTTGAACTCTACAGGATTAAAAGTTCTGGAGGATTTTTTTTAAACAGAAAGGAACAGAGAACACCAATCAGAGTTCTTGAAGATTTTGGAATATTCTCTTGGACGGGATTGTTCCACATTTGTAATCCCTAATTTTTACACTAGCGTTTAGACAACTGAAAAGTGTGACATTATGGCACAAAGTTCTCACACAATATTAAAAAGACCGCCATTTACCGGTACCCATTTTTTTTTCGATTGTGTCATACTGATGGGACATTAGGGTTTCGTAAAACTATAACCCCATCGTGCTGTGTTCATGTGATACGCATGTGACACGAAAAACGGCGCAGACATTGTTTACGCAACACAAACATTTTGTAGCACACGACGCGTACGTGAGTAAGAGTGTGCATACAAAGAAGTGTCACTTGTAAGTAACCAAGTTAGCAAACATTTGATATTTTTCTTATGACACATACTTTCTGCGCTGTAATTTCAGTCAAAAAATTGTGGTTGAAATATTATTTTAACCTTCGATCGGATCAGGCTACGTTTGTTATTGTAAACAATGGAGTCAAGAAATAAACTTGACAGTCATTGAACTGTAAACAATAGATGATGCAGTTTGTAAACTATATTGCTAGTGCGTTGTTAAAATTAATAAGTGGAGTTAACCCACATTTTAATTGATTGGTAGGTTACTATTGTTTTGTGGATAAAAAAACGGCAATAACTTTAGTAATTGTGTAATTTGGCGTGATTGCTGAGTAAGCAAATAATGCGTGGTTGAAGCGATCAGATGATTTTAAGATATCAGATAACGCCATATCGATTGTTTAAGCCATTATCACTTGGCAGATAAGAAAACGAGTTCTTTAAATGGCACGACTGAGGGTGGAATGTTATCTTATCGTAAATAAACTTATCGTCTAAGAAATAAAAAAGTCAGTTTGATCTTCAGCTTTATTAACGTTTATAGTTTTTTACAATCAACGGTTTTCTAATTACAACAACTAGGTTGTATACAGTAAGAGAAAACAAAACCCTGTTGTTTGTTGAGCTCGTTTATACCATCCAGTAAAAACCTTTTACAACCTTGATATAAAATATGTAAAAATATTTACAGATAAGGTAAAACTAGTGATAATTTTCGTTTTAGGTGTAGTAAATAATTTAAGTGTTTTTTTATTAAGGCATAAGTACTGTGCGTCATGTCTATACTGTTCTAACGTATAAAATAAAAACGTAAACATTGGCCGTTATATCAAGGTTTGACGCTCTTTAAAATTTTAATTTAAAACAATTTCGTACATCGTTAAATATAGAACATTGTAAACATTTTAGAATTTGAAGCTCTATGAGAATGACAATCATGCTATTTCAAAAATATTATTTTGATGTTGTCCTGTCTACCTCTACACACTTTTTACACCACTTAGAACTAAAACATGAAGTAAAAACGAAAATAGCTGCGCAGTAACAAAAAATCTTAATGTAAGATTATCACAGAAGATAACTCTCGTATGTACAACTAAAAAATGCTTTTAGCTGGCGAACAATCACAAAAATAAGTAAAAGCGCTTACTTCACACCGTAAAATAAAAATACTAAAAAAAAAGTAAAAACACCACAAGCGGTACGAGATTCTACGTAATAGGAAATTGTATAAATAAAATTACTTATTTTAATTTCAGAGAAGAGTTATCAGGTAGACTCGAATATTGCGTTAACATAACGTAAATAAATTGTCTACAACACGAAAACCGTCGCAGACATAACAAAACTTGGTCAGGTATTATTCTGTAATTGTGGGTAATACCTACGTATTCTGATTTCACTGAGATTGGATAAAATATAAATGATAAACATTTGAAGTCACAACAATCAATCACTAGAGTAGATAAAGCTCTTACTTAATTTTGATTTTATGCAACTTTAGTTTGAACCCTAGGAGCTCGGACAGAATTCCCGAGAGCGCCGACAGTATTATCAGTTTGGTCGTGTTGTACAAGATGGAATTAGCCGACAACCCCGAAATCTTAAACGGACTCTGCAGCTCCTGCAAACAACCCGTAATAATTCCCGTCACACTAAAACCACCTACAATACCTTAATAAGATCAATCGCCAACTTCAGAACATTGTTAGCCAGCGCTAACTCCTCTTTCTTCTGGGGTTTCTGCTCGATTTGCAGGTGCAAATTAATCTGCTCCGTAATCAACACCGACAAGTTCCTGTACTTCTTGTTGATCTTATTCCCCAACGTCATAAATCGCAGCAGGAGAATCCCCACCCCCAGACACCAGATCAAAGCTTCCACGTGATACTGAGAATTAAGCGCCCCGGTTTCCTGAAACTTTTACCTTATACTTAACTACATACAACAAACGGAAAGACGTACCTTCAGCAACTCCACGCACAGGAACGAAAGCAAAAGCAAAGTTATGATGAATGCCGTCGAGACAATGACGTCGACGGACCGCTGAGGTCCCCTCTGCTTCAAATACGAGCGCACCGACAGCCAAGTTTTTATGTTTCTGACTTTGTTTAAGCGGAAATGGGGCAACTCGGATTGTTGGGCTCGTCTGAACGAAGTTAAATGCGAAAATAATTTGGCGTAGAGGAATCTTTGTTTGAAGGTGTTTTCGGCCACGGCGAGGAGGAAGAAGAATAAACTTGCCAAGAACCAGCGCTGCAGACAGGCCGTTATTATGATGGAGCGCTCCCTGCAAAATTAGTTTTTTTCAAAACCGGAATGACAAAGTTTTATAATTTTACCATAGTGTGGCTCCAAATGCCGCCTCCATCAAAGTAGTCATGGAACTGGGTAGTTTTTCAATTATGGTTTCACATAATTCGAATATAGAATATTGTCCATCAACGAAGGAATTGGATTCAAGCGTAAAGTTACATAGTCTGAACAAAACGGGAATGAGAGCGTGTATTGTGGAAATAATAATCCCAACATAAAAATAATCCATGCTTTGAGAAGTAGCCTCCACTTTCCCTATTATAGCAGAGCTAATGTCCAGCATAGAAAGATCAGCTTTTTTGATTTCATTCCTCTTCCAAATCATACAACTCACTAAAAATCAAAAATATGAATAAATCTAGAGTTTTCGAGCAATTTGTAAGATTTGATTTTGCGAATTTTATAATAAAAATACCTTTGATGGAAGGCGAATTAAAGACCGTGGTTGAGTTTAGATCATGGTCATAATCGTCGTGGTTGGTTTCAATGTGCCCATCAGACACCTCATCCAAATCAGAACTGTAACTACAATCCTCACTGTTGGTAGTAACATTCATCCACTCGTTCGCCGACGAACTGAGTTTGCTTGTAGACTTGATAGTTGACGCTTTTTCATACCCATACTCGTCGTCTGTATCGCACGTGCTATCCATAGAAGTTATATTTATAGTAGGAATTCTGTACTTTGCGCGTTTCGTCTACAACGCACCATTTAGAAAAATATCGCCTCAAATAGCGCAAACACAAACCACGTTCGTATCGGCCGATTCCGTTTCGGCATCGCTTTCAAGCTCAGTGCTGTGTCTGGACTCACTATTCGACCTATTAGCTAATGACTGCTTTTTCACCCAATCGTCGCACCGTTTGTGCGAAGTCAAAAGAGCATTCTTACAATTGGAAGAAGGGACTATTTCTTCTTCGCTCGTTCTAGATCCGTTACCGTTCAGACTTTCAAAACCATCGTCGTCCGCCGGCACTCCGTCGCTGCTCCTTCGCTTCCTGTAAATTATGCAACCAACATTACCGAAAAGTGAAAATTACAATAACATTACCTGAGAACTTTAAAATCTTCCACTTTTTTGGAGCTCAAGTCCGAGCCGCTGTTCGTATTCAGATTGAAGTGTATTCGTTTTGTCTTTTTGTGTAATCTCAAGTTCAACAGAGACTCCGCTGAAGATCCATCCGTTGGGATTTTTCGCACGGTGCTTAGTCTGCGCCGGAAATTTCTCGATTTTGTTAGTTTTGATTTCTGGGAGTCCGGTGCTGGCATAGTGGCGGCGATTTGAGAATGCACTAAACTCAGAACCCACGTCATCAAAAACGGGACTATTAATTCCATGCACATGACATTCTGGAATTCTCGGACTAGATTAGATTAACTTTGTTCAGTTTCTCACCTCTCGAGATTTATCCACCATCTGATTTTTCCACGAGTTTTTGTAATATACCGCTATATTTGTTAATAGAGATACATAAAGTAGTAGCATTAAGGTAAAAATGGAGACAGAGGTTTGTTGCATCCACCATTTTGAGTAAATTGGAAGGAATAAACAACGCAAAGTCGCTAGTTTTGCCACTGTCATGAAACCCTGCTTAGGTTTGACTTTTGAAAAAGAGGACCCTGAAAAATCCATGGAGTTTAAGATGCCCACACACCAAAATAACAACAAACTGTATTAGTTTAAGTCACTACATATCGATCAGATAAGATAGCGCCTATCTGCAGATTAAAATAAGTAAATAGTAAATCAAACACAATCAAGTTGATTAAACATGCACTGCTTAATTAAAATAGTCGCTATCCGGGAACCTTACGAATCTAAAAATAGCCTCGTTAACTTGTAAATTTACAAACATACACAAAGTTTTGCATAATAAAAACACAAAAATATACATAATTATTATTGGCATTTACCTCGAACCAAATCAAGGTCAATAAAGTCTGTATTTGGCTTGGTGCTCTTCATCTGAACGTGGGTCAGTCCATAAAGGATCTTCTGTTCTATGGTAGTCTCCCATTTTTGTTTATCATATGTGCCAATTTTCTTCTGGTACCTAAGCGCATCCACAACAAGGTCACGATCCGTATTTAAACAAAATTATCATACGCACCATGTAAATAGATCCTTAACCCCCATTTAATGTCACGCTGCTCGTGGAAAGTGAACTTTTTCACAAAAAACTTGCTAAAATAGTCTTCAACTGAAACGTTGCGAAATAATTTCTCTGTCGAAAGTTGCTTGAGGTTAACTGTTTCGTAACTTACTGTGAATGCTTCTCGTAATGAACTGCGAATTTTTAGACGCTTTTCGGACTTTAATTCATTGATGAATGTTCACATATCGAGGATTTGAATGTGACACTAAACAAACACAAATTACACCTGACTTGTTTTTGACATATTTGACACTTCCCGACCAAACATTTCCTGCTGGACGGCGGAGGGGATAGGCGGAAGTAGTACGCATGCGCACAGTCCTATTTGCCCGAACTTGCTCTAGATCGAATCGGAAGTGTTACATAACGATTCGTGCGTCATATGGTAGTGACCCCACACAATAAAAAAAATCGCCAAAAAAACACTGTTGCTCTTTTCACACGAACACATCATGGGAACAAGTTTGAAACTTTGTTACAACGAAAAGTTACCCAAAAATATTTGGATAGAATTTTTTGCATTCGTTAGAAAGAAAAAATGCAAAAGCAAATGCAACAGAACGAAAAAAAAAAATAGAATGCCAACTTGGAGATTTCTATAATGCGTGAGATGTCATGTCTTTATTACGTTTCACTTAGATGTTATTAATTTGCTTATATTTTATCAGTATTTTTATAACGCTTATCCAAGGAACGAATTTTTTATTGCGAGGTTGTGATTTATCGGATGATTTTAAATGTTTCATAATCATGCCAAACAAACGAGTATATGCAACCAAATATACACCAATTGGCAACTCGTGAAAACCCATTTGCTTTCTGATAAAGTTACTTTCCCAAAATATTTGGCGGTTATGTAAGCGAGTTTTCAAGATTTTTCCAGTTGTTTCTGTCCCAGTACTTAATGAAAAACCATCTCAAGCTATTCAATTCTTTCTTAATCAAGTCTTAATATGCTAGTTCCATTTTCGTTTAAATTGTGAGCGTTTCTAACATTTTGTGCCAAAACAAGAACAAAACTTGCAGCATACTTTGTTGTTCCTTTGAATAAAAGTTAAAACTTGACGACACACTTTATCCCATCGTAAGAGGAGCACGAACATCGCCTTTAATAAATAAAACACGCTCATTTAATATTTATTTTATCATGCTTTTTCGCAAAAGTAATTTCGCCGGCAGTCCCGCGAGATGTAGATTCTCATAAAATTATGTGAGACCGACGCTATTAAGATCGCCTTAACCACACCAATAAACCGAAAATGTAAAAATATGTCTTATGTATGTGTTCCTCATAATCCCCTTGCCGTTCTGTGCAACGTAAAGACGACACCTTCCGGAAAAACTTCTTAGTTTCTGTGAAAAATGGCTGCAGGATACAGTAAATAGCATTGAAATAAATCTTTTATGTTTCAGAAACATGAGCGGCTATCGATGGCATGCAAAATGTCTATAAAGGAGGAACCATCGTTTATCTTGTCTTTAAACTGTTTATTTATTCTTCCGGTTCTTGAGAATTGTGGGAAGCGAAACTGACAAATAATCCATTTTCGGGCCATTAAATGGAATGGTAGTTATTTTTCGTGGTCAGTCGATAGTTATAGGTGCAATTCGTTTGATGGATGGTTGGCTATCGGCGAGGGGACAATTTGGCGCTGGTAAATTGAATGGACACGAATGCAACGCGACGCAGTTCGGCACCGGGTGCGACAAATGCATTTTCGAGATTTGTGTGTATTTTTTTTTTGTTTGTTGTTGGTGGTTAATGTAGCCGAACTCCGGAGAAAGCGGTGACTGGAGTGGCACTCGTAGTCAATTTTTAATTGTCCCCGACAGCAAACTCGTCCCGTAGTTGAGTTCGCAAAGTCATTCCTCGGCAGAATATATCATAATAATTGTCCCTCGCAAAACACCGAGAACAAGAACTAATAAATTAATTTCCCCATCTAACGTAACTGTTTATAAAAGGGGATACCGCCGCAACCGCCACGCAGTCGGCGGAACATGTTTTATCCTTGTTTTACCTAATTAATTTGTTATCTTTGCAAAAACATTTCTCGACCCTGCCATGTAAATGAGCCGTTTTCTCGCCCTTATCGTCATGTAGAATAATTAATTAATAGGTAGAAAATAATCAGAAGACATTACTCTCCGGAAGCGGAGATTTTGCGGTTAATTACCGTTTCTATAAATTCCCCCGAAACGAAGTCGTAAACACGAAATGAATGGCTAAAATGTTTATCTCTTAATGAAATCGTTCAACAAAAATTTTCTTTACAGTTTATAACTCCACTTCTTGCTAGTTAGCGGGGGAATTTGAGCTCTGTCTCGGACGCATATTTTGATGATTCCGCTTGAAAAATTGTTTCCACTTTCGTTCTCTTAATAGTAACTTTTTCTTTCACCATAAAGTTGTTTACAGTTTCAAAAAACTTCCATTTCACGTCACGTGTTCGCCTCTTAAAGCCGTCCATGTTTTTTATCTTGTGCCGGAAAGAGCGTTAGTGATTCAATTTACAGTAAAAGTTTTAGGTTCTATTTTTCTGTTACGCGGAATATCTAAATGAAGCAAATAGCTTGTTCTACGTTTCGAAGGTGAATTTTTTATCGCGTCTCAGCTTAAAGCTTTCGTCTGCGCGAAGGATGCGCACAATCCTGTTCCGGTCGTAACAAAACAAACAATGACTGGCATTATGAACTTAGTGTTACCTAGATGCCAACGGAACCGTTATTTATGCATTTAGGAAAGACGGGATGCAAATAAAATCTTGCAGCAATCTGAGGTTTCTGTTGTTGACGTTAGAGCCGTTTACTGCGCTCTTGAAAGCTGCAATGGTTCGCAAAAAATGGGTAGCGAAGTTAAAAATAACAAAATCAATTTCGAACGAGACTTGCAATGTATTAAAATATAAACAAATAAATACAAACAACGCTGACATCGTTAATTAAAATTTCAGTTTGTTGTAAATAAACAAATGAAATTATTTTCGCTCGCTTTGTTTTATGTACACAGCTTTTATTTGGTTGGTTCACTGTTTTAAATACGACTATAATTACTGATGAATTTTATATCTGTTAAAACTCGTTTGCGTGTTTTCTAAAAGAATTTGTGGTAAATGCGGATTCGCACATGGTGCGTCGTAAGCTTTTGACTCGAAAGCAGAGTTCGAGTGTAATTTCTGCAAAAAACGCTGTCACTCCTGATTTTCCTAAGTCATGCACACGCGAATTGTTTTAACATATAGATGAAATACTAATCAAAGTATAATAATGCAATTAAAATGGAAATTAGGCAAACACAAAGACAATCCAAGTCTACACCGGCGAGTTAGCGATAGTTCTGGTCTGCTGAAATTTACATAACTCTGAGTCTAGACTGCGGGCTCCATCCTCAGTTATTGAAACACTCTCCGCTTGAGGTTTATCAAGAAATTATCTGGCTCATGATTTTGACGTGTATCATCATTTAATAGCGGTAGCAGCAACATCTCATAAATATTCATTATAAGGATACGACTTCCCACCGGGTCAAGTAAAGTGACAGTAACTAGCAAGGGATCCAAATAAATTACGCCGCTTTTCTAAAGTTGCAATTTTGTATTCACTACAGTTATTTCCCGGTGATAAATAAATCTTGGTAAGTAGATACTTTTCTCGAAGTAATGGGTTGGGATCGACCCTTTACAAGCCATCTTCCTGAGGGAGGACAAATTGGGTGGGTGGCAGATAGGTGGTCAGTTAGAGGAATTCTCACATTTGTATTTCTTCACTAATAATACACTCTTCAGCCCGGGTATATTTCAGGAAGAATTGCTGGTTGCATTTAGGGCAACAAATTGCGCCTGATTCAAACCTGCCTCTCGTCTTAATGAAAGCAGTGATGATGGACCGAACGGTGTATATGAAATGAAAATTAGTCGAAATACACCAGTTTTGGTAAATTTGGCGTAAAGCGTGTCGATATGCATCGGGCCCGCTGCACCGGAGTGAGTTATAGAATTATCCTCCGGACCGTAATATCCTCGCAGGATATCCTGCTTAACGCGCCATTGCAGTTGGCCTAAACTTCGCCATCAAAGCCGGCTACAATTGTTATTTAAATTCGAAAGACGTTGGAGCTTAGCGAAAGAAAGCGCGAAGACAAAGCAGCAAACTTTACAACGGCCGTAATTTTTTTATCGAGTGAATAATTAACGCGGCGTTTGACTCAATTCGAACTCCGCCGTTGAAGTTTGTGAAATTTTAACCGGGGAAAACAGCCGGTACGGGTGCGTGTCAGACATTACGGATACAACACCGTTACACAAGAAAGCCATAAAACACTTCGGAAAGGGTAGCGGCGGTGCGGTGTCGATGGAGCACTTTACCGACAAATCGATGCAAAAGAAGTTGCGGCGAATTCGGTATAGATTTTATTGCAGTTATGTGTAGTAATTACCTGCCGCGTAAATTTTAATGAGACAAAGGAGCATTCTTCGTAGACCATATTTCACCGGTACAAAGGCCGGTATGCGAAATTCGTTCGAGCCTGGAGCAGACAGGCCATCTGCTTGCAGCGAAAACGCGCGCACTATTCTCAATTCCCATTACAAATAATAACCTCACACGGCCCGTGGAATTTTTCCTTGCAGAACGCGGAATTCCTCGTAAAATTTTACGATAGCGTCATGACCCTCTAAACCTTCCTCATCTACTTAGATTTTCGGGGCAGGCCGCTCCTCTAATATTTATTCTTTCGCTGATTTGCGACAGACGCGGAGCGGAGCGCCGGACTTTACACTTTTATTAAAACAAACGACCGGAACTCCCCGTCTTAAATGAGAGACTAACAACACTGTACTCATTTGTTATACCGCGATAACGCTTCTGCTATCTCGTAAAATGTCAACGCAATCACCGGCACTTAAATTAACCTAGTAATTCTCATCCTAGCGCGGTGGTCGGGCGCCTGTTTTAACATCATCCCTTCAAAACGACCGAGTAAAATGTTGCACTTCCACGCTTATTGGAATCGAAAACGCCTCTGCGATACTTTGTTGTAAATTCACAGCTTGTCGGAAAAACCGAAGTAGTATAACCCAACTGAAGAAAGTCCCCCGCGTCTCCGTCCTAGTGCGACGTCTCCGATTTCGTTTCTGAAGTATCCGATCCTCTTAATTAATTTAATGAAGTGGCGTTACGGCTCGGCAAGGTAATAAACCCCTTACCGCCATCATTAATTTCGTAATGTTTCCTCAGACGACACGTACTAGGAAACTTTTTGGCCAAATTTTGTAGTTTGTTTCAGTCTTCGACATTACGTATTCATAAGAAAACTTCCATTTTAAGAGAGGAAACTGTCTTCAGACAATAAACTTTATCCTGACATGTAGTTACCATACATTCTGGGAGACGGATCACGTTGTTTGAGTGCTGATAGTCGCCCGAGTTGTTTAAAATATGGATTTAAAGTTACGATCCGTTTCCTAACTGCCTCTCAGTTTGCTCAAACAATTAATACCGAATCGATGGTGTTTGCTACAATAAACTAAGTTAAATAGAACTTTCGCGAGCGGTATACTTAATTTGTTGTAAGAGAGATGCAGGTTTGTGTGAGGATTAAACTCCTCATATTTAATCGAGTCAGCCAACTCAAATAATTATTTAATGCTCCAAGTTAGTAACGGCAACATTGGGCATATCTCGGGTTCCAACACGGCGTTAATTCGCAGAAATGAAATGGGATCTGAACTGTTTTAATGGGGGAATTTTATATGCGCGAATAGTTTATAAAATAGGTGAGGATATGGGCGGGAGATTATTTCGTAATTAACTCGGGCGTAAATTGGACTACATATGCTATAATATTATAATCATTTGCATACCAGTTTGTTGCTTGATATAATCTTAATTGGCTTTAATGACTGGAATATTAACGGCGTCGCTCCTGATCTAATACCTGCCTACATACATATTAAGCATTACCCTGTTACCGATTATACGTGCTATTCGCTACACTCGCCGCAAATAACTTAATACGAATTTCAAATTTACTGTAAATTGGCTTTTTTGTCAAAACGGACCTAAGTGATTTAGGATTTCCCGGCGCATCCGCCATTCTAACCACACTCGGTTTGATATAACTTAGTTTCTCCCTCAAAAAAAAAAACATAAATTAATTATTGAAAGTCACAAATTAATTACCTTGCTTCGCTGGGCTCAGGGCGTTATAGATTAAACAGGATTTTCGGAGTTAACTTGATTGCCTAGATTGGGAGCTCGAGGCTGACTAACTTTTTTTTACGTTAGTGCTACGCAAGCATACGTGGTTTAAAAATCCAAGTGAAAGTAAAACACTCTTGCTTCCAAGACTACTCTCTTTGATAACCTTGTGTTGAATAAACACCAAACATTTTCTAGAAAAGATTTTGAGCAAACTTTAAGGAGACAGATAAGAAAATAGTTTGTTATTGTTACGTGGAGAAAATGCAGACTGCCGAGTTACTCTAAGAAGTGCTGCAAACTAAGGAAAATCTTCAAATAAAAAACAAAAGCGTAAAATTAATAATGCAGAGGGTGATCTAGGAGACAGCGAACTTGATGCATGGACAGACGGAGCAAAAATACGATTTTTCGTTCTTTGATTTGTTAAAATGGTTTTACGATCCTAATAACTAAGCTGTAATTTCTATTATAACGACTCAAGGGCTGTTATGAATCATTACGACCCCGTGTTAACAAAAGGTAGCATATACGAAGGGTCTTTGTAGAAACAAAGAAAGAATATATTGTATTTTGTGTTGCATATGCGATTATTTCGAAAATTTGACATTTGAAGAAATCGGTTTCACTCAGTTCAATCTTTTTTTCGAATAACACGCGATTCACAAAATTAATTCAATAATTCTTTTGTAACTCAATAAAAACACTCAAGCCTGTCAAGATTCTTTTACAAGTGAATAAAAGACTCTCAAGGGTCCAGAAATTATTATACAACTAAGCAAAATACAATCAGTGTTTTAGACCATGTTTTAGACATTATTATGCAAGTAAGCAAAAAACATCTAGGGCTCCCGAGATTCTTATGCAACTAAGTAAAAAACACTCAAGGCTCCTAAGATTCTTTTGCAACTAAGCAAAAGACATCATGGCTTCCGAAATTCTTTGCAGCTAAGCAGAAAACACTCAGGACTCCCGTGATTGTGTAACAAAGCAAAAGACACTCTGAACTCCCGAGATCCTTTTCCGAGAAATAGTGTATTTTGTGTTGCATAAGCGATTATCGAAAATTTGTCATTTTTTTAAATATCGTTAAAGAAATGTAATTTGTCGTGTTCAAGGGTACAACAGCAAAGAAATACATATAGTGAACATTAATAATAACGACGATGAATTGTTTGAAAATACTCCGGCCGATTGTGAACAAACTGATTGAAGTTTTCTATGAGTGGTGAGTTTTGTAATTTTATAAATTATTTTTTTCTTATAATATTGCACTATATAAAATTTTCCTAGTTAATTTGTTGATAAATGTGTGTAAAGATTAATAACACGTGTTATATAGTAATGGTAACGTTCAATTTTGTATGTGACACGAGAACAAAAAGTGTTACAGCAATACCACTTTTAATTCCTTGATACGTAAACAATCAATCTAAAAACTAAAAACCCCTGTTGGTAGTCACAAGCATCGAATCTATTTTTTTTATTTTAAAATAAAACTTCAGTCTGAAAATTTGAATTGCAAGCTTCCGCTATCCGAAACCCTTCTCGTTAATATGGAAATAGTTAATTGGTTCTTTTTCGCCCTCTGACACAATTCGTTTTGTCAAGTTCGAAATATCCGCAATCTCTTGTCTCCCGGCCCAAACAAAACAAAACGCGTTTTAATCCGGCGGAGATTTGTAAGTTTTCCTAACAAACACCCGCTCTCAACTTTTTCTATTAAGCTAGGTAAAATATTTTCTCTGCAAAGTGATTTCGAGCAACGGTTTTGCTGCAACATCTCTTATCTTTGATGCCCGGTCGAAAATCCAGCCTCCAATAATTCTATCGATTCTTTGAAGTTTTCATAATTCCATAAAGTGCCGGATTCGTCGTAAAAAGACTTTTATAAATTTAATTCTCGATGAACGAACCGATTAAATACAATTTCCGGATTAAACCCGTCCAATGCCACTGCGAATGCTCTTTTTAATCAGGTTCATAAGACTGGCGCTTAAAACCGAATCCGTCTTCATTACCATATTTACACGTGTTTTTCGGTCGAAATAAATAATGTGTTATACATTGCTCGTTTAACTTGAACTTGGTACAAAGTAGATAGTGCAAAACAAGAAAATCGTTTCTGAAATAGCAACTCGCTCTATTATTTGTAAACTAACAAGGAACTAGATCGTGCTGGCGGAATTACGTCTGCGACTAAGCAGTTAATTAAATTTTACTTCCGTTAGGTAACATCGATGCTACATTACCGAGCTCGACTCCGAATTTGTATAACCATTACGCGAAGCGCAGCTGATTGTGTAACGTAATTATCGCGTTCTGTTTTTGAAAAAGTAAAGCGGAGTAATTATCGCGAATCAAGAACTTTTTGTAATCAGTAGTGTTGCTGTATATATAATTAAGTACTTTCTCTTGAAAATTTCCGAATAATGAACTCATACATAATCGTGTTTAAATTATTTCGCATGAATAACGCTACTATTGGATATCGAACTATAAACTTGCGCAATTCAGATTTAAATCTACCGTATTTGTAGTCGAAATTACTACAATTTACGACTTTTCCCCATCAGATATATTGTTTATTTCGAGCCCGGACCCTTATCCACGCCCTAATCACGCAGAATTCTCAAAAACGCCCCGCTTTTATTTTTAATTCGAAACTGACTCAGACAAACGTCGCTCTTCACAAACACCGCATCCAAAAGCAAACCCTCCCTCCGCACTCCGAAGATCCGCAACTGCTGTAAAGAAAAAATGGACGCAGGATAAGACAACATTACTAACGCATAGTACGTGTCTCCGGAGGGTACGAAAAGAGTGAAAATAAATTTTACGCCGCGTAAATAAACAAAATGAAATATCGCCAAATTTTTCATGAGTGTAAGTTAATTTTACTCGAAAATTATTTTTTATTACATTGTAAAAACGGGAAAGGGTCGCTGTTTGGGACGCGAAAAAATTAATAAAATTTAAACACGCATACGGAGCACGAGGCAATTGGCGCCGATGCGTGCTCTTGAATTAGGCGAATGTAAATAGCGGAAAAATATAGCTTTATTTGAAGAAGACGGGCCGAAAGTGCCTTGTATAATTGATGGGACGGGGATTGTTGACTAAGCGGGCAGATGCTCGAAGCTAGGATTTAAAGCATCGCGAAGTGGAAAGTCGACGGTATTTTTGGCTCGCTTTTCTTCGATTTCAATTAAGAGGAGATTTTAGCGGCTGACAGTGATTTTTCATTTTTTTAATTCCTGAGCGTCTATTAGAAATATCGTGTAATATAAGTATAACAATATTTTGCAACTGCAAAACGGAATGCTCTGAAATCTTGCAAATAATAATTTTGTTCGACTGTACAGCAAGTAACCTTCGCGAGCATTTTTATTTAATTGCGTTTTCAAGTGAACTTCCGTTGTTATGATTGTATTTTTTACAAAGTGTTTAGTTTGGAGTGATGAAGTGCAATTAATTTCAACCGAGTCGTAATTAATTCTATGAATGCAAAGATTTCTTTCATTAAAGCGTTGCGGGGAATCGTTCGAGCGTGAAAATATTTAAGTAAGCGAAATTATTATGCATTTTTCCATCCCGGAATAAAGAATTTTTTCAGCATTCTACTTCGTTGACATTAAAATTCTAATGTATTTATCTGAAATTCAAATTCGAGTTAAGCTCCGGCAGCAATAAGCAAAAGTTTCATCGACTTGTCACTGACGAATGAGAGGAAGTTGAGTTTGAGCGACTGCTGACATTTGCTCAAATTTTACTTTTGGACAAAATACGCCCTACTGATATTGTTAAAAACGGAAACCGATTCTGCGGGTATCGATAAACGGAGGTCGCTGTTTCTGGATGTTTTAAACATTTCACCCTAAAACAATATTGTATGTCAGCAAAAACTATTCCGCGCTTTATGTTCACCTGTATAAGCGTTTTTATAAGAAGGATCCCTGCCGCCGCCATAAATAACACTTCTGATTATTCTCAAATTTTCTTCTTTCTTATGTGGTGAAAAGCGCTTCGTTCGGATCGCCGATTTTTATTTGGCCAATTTCAGCAAAAACAACGATTTAATGAAAAAAACTCAAATCCGGAAAACCTCTCTAATTCCCTTGTTTTGTTTACATCATCCATAAAATCACAAAGTGTAACAACATTTTCGCGTTATTAAAGAAAAGAATCAATAATTCAAATTCGTCTGCGCTCTCAGTTAGATCGTTAAAGCCTCCTCGGGAGAAATTGGATTTAGGAAGCAAATAAATACGACACGGTGTGTCGAAGAGAGGCAATTTTCGTAATGTAACAGTTCAAGATATAGAGGTGCATTAGATGTACCCATTATCAACATTACGTCGGCCATATCCATAACCCGCAGCTGCATAAACTCCAGCTCCCAAAGTACTACTTTTAAACGAAAAGTTACGTGCCGGCATTCAAGAATTCCGCGAAATGAAGTAGGTAATGGCCCTTTCAACTGTAAAAATGAGATCCTAGGGGAAATCGAGCGATACGTTCGAGTCGTCAGTTCATTACAACAAACAATAAACTTGTATGAACATGTTTACAAAAACGGATTTCCTGCATCGGGAACCAGCTCAGGGGCAGCTTACGGTTAATTAACTATGTAAATCAACACACGCGATTGCCTATATATTAATAATGCAATTAGTTGTATTACGGCTGACTTTAAACCTCGCGGGAATACGTTACAAATATTCGGCACTAATTATACTAACTACCAAAGTAAATTTCAACTAAACACTAGATTAATTACCGTAGACTTCACATCAAGGCGATCCAGTCGAGAATTAAACTTTAATTTGGTGTCACTGACGCTCACAAACTGAAACGGATGTCTAAAACAGATTTCTTTTTTGGTCGTTTGTGACCGAAACTGGACTGATTCTTGCTATTTAAATTTTACGAAATAACATAGTATACTTGTGGTTTATGTATCCGTGTTGTGCTTCAAATTGAAAATGCTTATTTTCAGAAATTAAGTAAAAGGTTTGGGCCGTTTGGCGGAATGAAGAAGCTCGAGAAAACCCATAAACATATATTGAACGTCCGGCTCCCCATAACCGTCTGAGATTTTTTAAGAGAAACAGTTTCCACAAAAACTGGTGTCAATATAATGACCGTTCTTCTACCCTAGTTCCTCTATTCTCTGCCATGTTTTCAGAACGGAGGATTTGGCCGCAATAATGGCGGGACATCAGGGGTTTCTTGTGCGGAATATATTGTTGAACATCACATCACTTAATATCCTCAGAAGCGCCCCCAAGAAACTAAAAGGCGGAGAAAGTGACGCACGAGGGTGTCGTACAAACATCGGCACACATGGCAAACATGACAAACATCGTTAAGTAAAGTGTAGGAGTATATAGATCGGAGTTCGAGCACGACTCTAATTTACAATCGTTGTAACATGCCTCATTAATACGGCCCGCATATGGAACATGTGTACGTATTGCAACTAATTGAGTTATTAATATACAAGCAATCAAGTGGACTAATTCATCCCGATAATTAACCAGAGCGAGCTGAATCTGTGGTGTAAATTTTGCGAAGCAAAAATCTTTGTTAACGTTACAATTTAGGGCGAAAGTAGAATCCAATTTAACAGTGAAGCTCAAAGCTGCTTTTGACACATGTTGTAAGTGGGAAATAAGTAAATGTCAGAAAACATGTACTAAAAAAGTAAATAACTGTGTAAAATCACAAAAGGAATTAAGCTTCATGAACAAAATCTCATAGAACGAAAGTTTTCAGTGGCGCGCTTTCTTTGTTGCTATATCACTGTCAAAAAACGTCTGATGCCACCCTCTTGCCTCTCTGATCTCTTTTCATACAGAAACAACGTCACGGTGGCTGTCATCGCCGCAGACAAGCGGCACAAATAGGATTTCGCCACACATTGCAGCAGAAATCTGATTTGTGTAGAATTATTTCAGAAACAACATCCGACTTTATGATGAATGTTTATGAAAGCTTAAGTATGAAATTTTCAGCGGTAACTAACAGCAACGGTAATTCACGAGCACGCCAGAACAACCGAGAGTAGCGAGTAATTTAGCAAACTTAAGGGGGACGTCTGCGTGCCAGTTTAGTAAAGTCTGCTCTAAAGATCCGAGAGGCGCTGTCCTCTGGTGGCGAGTTACTGAAGATATCGGCAAAGGTCGAATTCTACAGATCGCTATTTCGTACTCTCCCATAACTGGAAGAAAACTCAGCTTATTTTAAATTATCCTTCGGTATTAAACTAATTACTAACATAATTTTGGTGTATGCTATTTAAAAAACTATACAAGTCTAGTCTTTGCATTTTTTCTTAGTATTAAAACTAGAACTAGAAATAATGAAATAGTGAGGAGTGTACACTTCGTGAAAATAATCGACGTGAATTATTACTACGATTGAACATAAATTAATAAATATTTCAGTGGTGAACTGCATGGAACGGCATTTTAAATTTACTAAAAAATAAAGATATCAAGTGAACATGAACTTGTATTTTTTTAATTTCTTAAATAAAGTATATGCTCTATTTCGAATTTCCAAATGACAAACGAAACTATAAAATTTCAGTTATTTGTAAATCCCAGACAATTTAAGTGATTCTTTCGATAGGATAAACATGTTACTAAAATAATTTCTATAAATTAACAGGAAGTGAATTTGGAATTCAGATTTTTCTATTACGTTTTGCATTTTTTTAAATCTTTTCCAATATAAAAAAAAATATTTATGATATAACCTTAACATACGTGCTAAATTTCAAAACAATTGGCTTAGTAGCTGCTAAAGGAATATGTGTAAAGTTTTGTTGGACACTTTAGAATTCTTTAAAAAAAAACATTAAATTCGTTAAAAAGTAAATCACTAGGGATTTCAAAATACTAAAAAAATATGTTGTCTATTTCGAGGCTAAGGAATTAAAAAAATAAATAAATTTGATTTTTGCAGTTTCTTTTTAACGGGTTGTGTTTATTGCGAATGTATAAAAAATCGATATTTCTCTGAAAAAAACGCGCGACGAATTTCTTGGAAATTATCGGACGACTCGATTCTTGGAAATCGCGGACTGAAAAGGTAGGTCGCCCCGGGAGCTGGGAGGGGGTGTAATTATGCACCGAAACGGAAATGTCTCTTCGATTATTAATTACAATTAACTTATTAAAGATTGAGTGGTTTTCGCAAAAAAATTTTGGTTTTCGGTAGTTAAAGTGTTAAAGTGAAGTTTAAACGGTTCTTGAAAAACATTATTCCGGTTTTTTGTGGATAAAGTGAGGTTAGCGGCCGAATGGAACAGAGATTTTCTGGAGGCTCTGCTTGTGGTAAGTTTGTACTGCGTGTGTTTTATTACCATTTGTAAAATTACATCACAAACATTTAAAAATCGGTCTACAGTTATATGTACATAGAACTTTCTTCGTCGTGGTTGTTTCAAGTGGTTTTTTCCATTATAACATTTTATGATGACGTCATCAACAGTCATTTATTCACAATCACATTTCTTTGTGACAATCTGCATAAGTAAGTTAAAAAATTGGTCGAAGATTATTTCCACAGAACATTCTTCGTCCATAAAGTACAATACATCAAATCTAGCTATTTTGAAAAATTGTTTAATTTGATTTAGCGAATTTTATTTTTTTATGATAACCCTTATAAAGTAAAATGAAGGTATGTATGCAGTGTTAAAGTAAGTATAAGGAAGCGTGCTACGCGTTTGTTTCAAGTGAGTTTTTCCATTACAAAATTTTGTGATGACGTCATCAAAATTTTTGCAGGGAGACGTACATCAGTTTGGATAAATGCAGTGTAACCCTAATAATATCAGTATTTTGTTCCGAAATTTTCGGGAAAAATGGAATGAGTCGTTCTTGATTTAATTATTAAAATAACTATCAGAAAAAATTTTTATGTGGCATCATCAGTTTTTTTGGAGGCGATAAACCAATAAATTTTGAATAACAAATTACCATTAAAACGTTTGCGGGATTTCAGAGCATTTGGTTTTGCAGTTTCAAAGTTAAATTGCCAGTTTTTTTTTTATGACAACTGTTATAAGTTGAAATGAAGATATGTATGTAAACCTCAAGAAACGTCGGGGTTCCTCCGAGGGGTAAATCGCTGATCAAAAACATGTACACTACTTCCTTTAACATCTATACTTCCTGATATTTCCTCCCATTTGAGTACTATATCTAGTATTTCCTCGGTACTACCCATATTTCCCAAATACTTCTTATACTTCTTTGTCTACTTCCACACTTTGGGGTGTACTTCCTATACTTCCGCTAATGCTCTAATACACTTCTTACAAAATTTGTAGTATCACGTTTCTTTGATTTTTCTAGTGCACACGTTGTAGTATTAGCAAACACATAAACACAATTTTTCGAAGTTTAAATCCGTGTATCCGTTAATATTTGGTAAAAAAAAACCGCCCTACGAGTAGAATTCCACCAAATTTTATAACTTCTATCAAGAATCTTTTGCAGAAAATATTTTACAAGAATTTTTTGATATTTTTTATTTAGAAAAACTTGAACACAAAAAGAAACTTCAATATCAACAAATATGACAAAAATAAAAATATATCATTCATTTTTATAAAGAAAAATTACAATAAACCAATTAATATGCGAAAAAGTTTGTAAGAAAACAACTCTACCACTTTAGTCGCTTATCAGTCTTTTCATTCTTTTATACTTTTTTGTTATATTCAAAAAATCTGTTTGATTCAATGAAAACGGTTCATTTCCGATCAACCCTATAGGACCGTAGAAGATGTATTTCTTTTCTATGGTGTCCACGTCTTCAGGCCTTGGCCATACAAAGTGATTTAATTCAAACTTAAGAAATTTCATTTTGTAATGTTCTGTTTGAGTTTTTTCAATAACTCGACCAATGTACCAGTTTGATTCATAGTACACGGAATAGTACTTCTCCAAGAATATTTCTTGTTTCGAATTTTTATCGATTTTCGATAATTCATTTACAGCGGAGTCATCAGAACAGAACTGTTCTGTATCCGTGGAATCATCGTAAATTATATTTTCGTCTGCCAAATCTTCGGATGAACTTGAATCTTTTTTTGATTTATAAATTTTTCTGATTTTTAATTGTTTCTTACTATTGTTATCTGTCTTATTTCTTTTTCTCTGATTTACTCCGTTTGTATTGGTTATAAACCGTCGTAGCCTATCCGTACTAACTTTACTCGAGTTCTCATCGAAAAACCAGCACAAAGATGATTTCCTGACAATTTTCGGTTTATTACCCTCCAATTGTATTCTAACAAATGGACAATTTTCTTTCAATTCTGATATTTTGCCTGAATAATCTTTGAGCTGAAGATCATCACCCTCGTCGTCACCTTTTTCAAAATTCCCTGCAATGTCAGCAAATATATCCACAGTAGGGTATTCATCAAAAACTTGAACCTCATCATCGATCTCTTGTTCCTCTATTCCATCTGTTCCGGCAACAAACTGACTACTGCAAATGGGTATGTCAATATATTTCCATTCATCGGATTTCAAAGTAATTCCGAAATTTTTTATGTCCTCCAATGCGTCATTTAGAGCTTCCAGAACTGTTTTTTCAATATTTACCTCCAAGAAATCACTTTCAGTATATCGAGCTATTGTTTTACCAAGCGTCTTTTTCTCATCCCTTGGAAATGAAAATATTCCACACAAATCATTTTTAATAGAGTTGATAGCCCCGATTCTATCAATACGATGCATTAAGTCTTTGATACTAAAGTTAATTACAGTGGAAAATGTCGAGGGCATTGATCGTGCTGCGCGGAATAGTTTTTCGCAAGTTTGACTGCTCAAATCAGTCAGATTAAGCATATCTGGAGCAAGCCTTGTGGTTGAATGTTTAAATTTTAAAATGAGTTTGATTATGTTATGTGCATTAAGTTCAATACAGAGGTAACAGTTGTTCGTCAGAAAATTATCCTTGATTGTATATTCTTTAGATTGTTTGATCCAATGTCTCCAAACTCTGAGAAAAAATACGGTGTACCATATTCGATACAATCGAGCTGACAGATCTAATGAATTATCCAAAAATGCTGATAGAACAAAATTCATTAATTTTAAATATGCTCTGGTTCCTTCAGTGTGAGGAATAGCCTCTAAGTTAACAGTGACCAGATTGGAGCACATTTTTTGGGCAGCCAAGAAGTTCATCTTGTCGTCAGGTTTTAGATCTGATGGTGTAAGCATATGTTTATCTTTTGTGACTTGCGTTATCAGTTGCTTAAGATGATCAACAGTGACGTTAAAGTTGCCCAGTGGCAAAACAATACCTGGTTTCAAAATTCTTGTTCGCAGTTTCGTCAATATATGCACCGTGTCTTGTAAATAACATTCTTCGACGTTGTTCTGGTCCATCTGAAACCATTCCCATTCTTGTTCATCATTATTTGCCACCGGGAGGCTGCAGTTTATACGCATAGCTTTCAATAATCTAGTATCTCCATCGGAAGAAAATCCAGCAATCCAGATTCCATGTTCTTCGGCTGCTCTTTTAATGTATGCCCACCTTTGGAGTACATCTTCGGCTGTAAATTTATTGTCCGTCCCAAAAAGACTTAAGCAAAATGACGGCGAATTATGTTTGAGTGGTTGAGCCATTATCACGTAGGCATACGAGGCTTTAATACCTGCGTCAAAGTAACCTTTGATAGTATTATATGATGTAGCAGCATAGGTGTTTATCTGAGGCATACCATTTTTTAGTGGTAAAACAAATCCAACTATTTTATTTGTTCTGGAGTCATATTCAATTTTTTCGGTAATTCGAGTGCCATCTTCTGATATCCACACAGATTTTGGAAGATTATTGCTTTCCAAGAACTTGACGAGCCCTTGGAAATCCATGAAACCCTCTTCTATTGGAGAACGCTTGTTATGAATATACCTATTAAGTGCAGAAATTGAGGGTAGGACATTTAACAAATTTGCATGTAAGGTCTCGTATAATAACCTTCCTCCAACATAATAAAGGTATGTAGCAAATTTTTTTGTGGCGTCATCATAGTTATTGCGATTCTGAGGACCTTTAGAATTTTTTAAAGATAATTCTAACAACTTACGAAGAAAGCTTTGAGTAATTCCTTGCTGTTGGTCTAGATTTGAACTACAAGGCACATTTTTCGTGTCAAAATTTTCTTCTAATATTTTGGCTGCTTCCAAATTGTTTAGAATAACATTGCTAATTTGTCCAGCTAACTCAAAGTAATCTGTTATTAGCGTCTGATCCTTATCATATTTTTCTCGAATTCGTCGAATTCTTTCAGATCTCTGGTACTTTTTCTTGGTCCATTTTGAACAGTTTTCTACTTTGTCGTCTCCGTCGGCATGTTCATGATTAAGACGGTTCGTGGGAGAACTCTCAACGTTATGATTTATTTTGTCATGATTCTTCATATCTGGCGTATTATAAGGTTCTTGGTCGAGTTTTTCTTCTTGAGTGGTCGCATGTTGTAAATGGGGGTTTGTATAAAGTTCGGCAGATTCATTATCTTGGATAGAATTAAAGGCTAACATACTGGAATCCTCGCTAAAATCTTTTGCGGCGACATTAACTGAAGTGGACGGAATACTAATATCTGAAATTATTTTAATTTTAGGCGACTGACAAACTGGTGGCGTAAAGAATGTTTTGATAGATTGACTTTTAGTTTTCTTGCTTGTCTGAGGATTAGCTTCGATATGCTTTATCATGTGTTTGTAAAAATTAGAATATATCCAACGTTTCGAAGTTGATGAAGTTTTAGCTAATTTTTGAATTTTCGTTCTAGCACCGCAGAAACACGTAATGATGCACTGCAGCTGATCGTTGCTGTTAAACGTGGTATTTACAATCAAATTGTCAAATTGTGCCGACAAAGTTTTCCATGTAGCGTCGTTAGCTTTGTTTTTCGTCCACTTCTTCACATTGCTCGATATTTGAGCATTTTCTTCAGTTAAATCAACTTGTGCTGGAGAAACACAAGACGCCGTGAAGCCCGAAGACGAGGCAAGGGAATTTTGTGAGAATTTTTGATTTGACGAAGGCGTGTCCTTCTTCATTCTGTTCTTCTTGGCAATGATCTCTTGAGCATATTTAACAACCGTAAATAGCACTTCTTTGTGGCCACTTACAAATTTAAATAACTCGGGCTTTTTTGAAAAGGGTCCATAATATTTCGGTAAATCTTCCTTTTCCAAAATTTGTCGCAAATCATTTCTAACGAAAGTTTCGATTTCATGTAGTGACGATTCGTTAATTCGAGCAATGATGCCTTCATTATCGTAACCATTGATAATTAATATATTTTTCAAAGTATCAGGGATGTTTAAATTTAATGCAATCTCAGCTTTTCTGAAGAAATCCCATATCTCAGGAATGTCTGTGTCAGCAGTGATTGAGGGAACGGCATTGGCCATTTCTAGAAAAACGTAACTTTTACTACACTTTAATTAATGTGTGTAAAGTTATAAAATCGTGACTCTTTTTAGAGGAATATTTGGAAAAATGAATATATGTTACTTACTTGTGGGAGACAACTTGCAAAAATCCAAGTGCTATTCAATTTTCAGTTGACCACCGGTGTGTATATTAATGGAAAGCAAACTAACTTATTTCACTACTAAAGACAGCTTCTTACAATTACATTCACGGGGCACCACGCATTGTTTAACTGCATAAAAACTGTCCGAGTGAAACGACCATTTTAACAGTGAGGTTAACTCGACATATCCCCTCCACAAAATATCTGTACTTCACCATACTTCCCTAACACTTCTGTATACTACCCCTATATTTCCTAGTACATTCTTATACTTCCTTGTACTTCCTTACTTTTTGCTTATTTCTATAAAACTTCCTATACTTCCTGCATATTTCCTTACCGTGTACACCAAACTTCCCCAGCGAATTACCCCTCGGGTTCCTCCAATCTCAGAACGCCAAGAATTGCAGCACTTCCTTAAAAAATGTACATACGTGTCCGTTCAAAGTGGTCTAAAAATTGATCAAGTTTATTTTGTTTTACTAAAAACTGCACACTAGACATGAATATAAATTATGAAGTCCCCTGGACTCAATTTTGTTAATTTTAAGATACAACGAATCCAGATCAGACGCAAGTACGAAATTTTTAGCGTAACTAACCCACGCCAGAAGAGCCGGAGAGGACCGTGCAATTTAGCGAACTTAACAGCCACAAGAGCATCCTCACGCGACGCCCCTGAAGGGGAAAAAACCTCGAAACGTACGAGGCCGTCATTATCGACGGAGAACGTTAGCGAACGGGAAAAATCGTGATGAATTGGACGCAGGTACACGTAAACATGTATCTATACAGATAATTTCGTGGAACGGCCTAGCCGAACGTAAACAAAGTTTTTAGAAAAGCGTCGTCGTGGCTTTTACGTGATTGGATGGAGGAATAACGTGGAAAAATGTATTACTTCAAAGGTCAAAACAATCTGTAAAACGAAATGGGTCATTTCGAGGACTACGTAGAAACTTAATAAATCCTGGGAACGGCTTTGTGCCTCGAAAAAACTTGATTGAATTTTTTCACAGACGTAGGGACGTTTAATTAATTTTTCATGCCAACCGCCAAGTTTTTTCGAACATGCGAAAATGTTTTTAATTTTGGCGCGGCTGTAGGCGAAGGCTGAGCGAAACGAATTTATCGCGGTCGCGATATACCGGGTGTGCTACTTCGACGGAACGTTGGCGCTGTTTTTAATTACAAAAAAGTTTATCTTATTTATCTCGAACGAACTCTCGAAATGTGTTTGGTGAAAATCGGGCCCCTACGCCACTGTCGCGATATCATATTGCCTCGGAAATTGCGTTTCTCTTTCAACTTCACTGTAAACATCTAAATTAGAAGTTTTCTTTGTAAATGTGTTTTTTCAATCATGTTTTATCTGTCCTCATTTCGCCACACACAATTTTCGCGCTTTGAATTTTTTCATTTGCAGCAAACAATACGAGTGTGAAAATATTGTGGTTGTAAAAAGATAAAATTTGCGAGGCAATAAGGTGATGCCGTGTGTGTGGAATAAAGGCACGGACGATTGTTCCTCTGCGGTAATTGTGACAAAATAATTGCAATAACTTGGGCCGTTTTGTTCGGGAAAGAGTCGTTAAAATGAGCAAAGAACAGACTTGGCTGTAGTAAAACCGCAACCGTAAAAAACAATTTTTCGCCGATGTAAAAACGAGGCTGCACGTCTCAAACAGATATTTTGCCTCAAATACAACACGGCCGATAAAAAAAATGGAGTGAGTAGATGCAAAAGCCGGTTTTATTCCGGTCGCAGTTCTGCAACGTTACGAAGACTTCAATTTGTGTTTTAAGTGAAACTGGCGCTCGTAAACTTTAGCAATAAAGATTAGTGCAACCGTTTAAAAGTCGACAATTTTAATTTACCCCAAACATTTAGCAGGAAATGCAGCAGATAAGAAAATTTTGGTTAACACAATAGCCAATTTAAAATGGAACAAAAAAGTATACAAAACGCTCGCATTAAACCTCCACAAATTATCCTGGAAGCTGGCTCTCAGCCTCCTTCAGTAATAAAAGGGTTTTTCAAAGGAGTTGTTTACATAATTGTAAATTTTATTTTCGCTGGCACATTTTTCCGAGTTAAAAACGCCCAAACTACTTACGTACGGCCGAGGAATATTTATTAGAGCAGGTAATAATTGCACGCAATCAGAGTGTTAGGATTAAACGGGCTTGGTTGACATAAACTCCGGTCGAGACCGGAGTTGCGGTGTTTCGCCGACACAAAGGGCGCCATTGCGATGTCAATATGTTTGTTTCTAATAAAATGGCAACGGCTACCCACATAACCATTGTGATAAAGATCGCTGGAAATGGTGTTTCACTGTTATTAGATGGTAATTGTTCGCAGCTACATTGTTACAACCACTTAACCTTTGATTACATTATAAAACATGCACGCTCAATCCGGACGTAAAGTTTAATTTGCAATCGTTTGTCGCAAAATTAAGCGTTACGTGCGACGACTTCCGACAGATGTTTTTAATTTCTTATCAGGGTCGACGGCGGTGGTCGATTTTAACACATAAACACCCAAGAGATGAAATATGTGATCTCTTATTTTGTTATTATCACACCATCAGTTTCAATTCAATTAGATTTTTCTCGATAATTCTACTTTATCTGAAAATTCACATGTTCTGTAAAGTTCAGTAATTAAGAAGCTAAAATCTGTCATACATGGTCAAACTAAGCCTTCTCCTACAGTTCTTAATAATAAAAATATTCGAAAGTTATTTTGGTAGAACTTCCCTCGCCTCAGAAGTGCAACCGAACAAATCCAAGAAGTCCAAAAATCTCGATGTCTAGAATAAAAATTGGTCTAAAGAGTTTAGACAGTACTTCCCTCGCTGTCGGAAACTTGACGACTGCATGCCTATTGTGTTTTTTTTCTCATTACATTTTTGTAGTGGGAATTTAAAAAAAAATTGCGATGACGTCATCAACATTTTTGCAAGGACACGTATATCAGTTAGGATAGATGTAGTGTAATACTAAGCATAAAATTATTATATTCTCAAATTTTCGGGAAAATGAATTGGGTCGTTTGAATATTGATTTGTAATAATCAATAAAATAACGAAACAATTTACTCACGTATACCTACGTATCAGAGGCAACTGAAAATCGTGTATGTATAAACATTCTTAATTTAAGATGACAGGCGTAACAGCATACGTGAGAGCCAAACAGAGAAACTGTAAACAAAACGACCGTCGGTTTTATTGCTTCGACTTCCGCTTATTATATAAAACATTGGGTTTTATTTTAATTCTTGACGGTGAAATTCACAATTGGTTGATTATAAACATGTCTATTTCACATTCGCGGAATCAAGTGAACGCATAAAACAAATGCAGGTCTGTAATGTTAAAGTCGATGTAAATAAGCGTGCTACCCTTATGTTTCAACCGAGTTTTTCCTTTAACAAATTTTGTGTCTACCAAATTGGGTTGGTTGGGGTGTAATACTAATAATAAGTGTTGCCTTTAATTTAATCAATAAAATAAATTGACTTCATTAATTTTTTTGAACCACCTCTTAAGAAAATCTAAAAAATATGAATGGAATGATAAATCACAAGTACAAACTCATCATATTTTTTGCATTTTAGATAGGATTTATTCAGCAAAATTTAAGGGTGACGTCATCAATTTTTTTAGGAGGGATGAACAAATACATTTTGAACAAAAGTTTACCATGCTTATAATAACTTTAAAATATTCCCAAGATTTCAAAGCATTCGGTTTTGTAATTCCTGATTAAATCGATAAAATAAATTCACGCCTTCATTAATTTTTTTGAGTCACCCTGCATATGCAAATCTAAAAATATGAATGGAATGATAAATCACAAGTACAGACTCATCATATTTTGTACATTTTAGATACGATTTATTCGGCAAACTTTTGAGCTGACGTCATCAGTTTTTTGTAGAAGATAACCAAATATATTTTGACTAAAAATTTACTATGCTCTTTATAACCTTAAAACATCTGCAAGATTTCAAAGCATTCGGTTTTGTAGTTCCTGATTAAATCAATAAAATAAATTTACGCATTCATTAATTTTTTTGAGTCACCCTGTATATGCAAATCGAAAAAATTTGAATGGAATGATAAATCACAAGAAGAGACTCACCATATTTTGTACATTTTAGATAGGATTTTTTCAGCTAAATTTTGTGGTGACATCATAAATTTTTTAGGGGGGACGACCAAATACGTTTTGATCAAAAATTTACCATGCTTATGATAATTTTAAAATGTCTTCAAGATTTCGAAGCATTCGGTTTTGTAGTTCCTGAGTAAATCAGTAAAATAAATTTACGCTTTCATTTATTTTCTTGAATCACCCTGTATATGCAAATCCAAAAAATATGAATGCAGTGATAGATCACAAGTACAGACTGATCATATTTTGTACATTTTAGATATGATTTATTCGGCAAACTTTCGAGCTGACGTCATCAAGTTTTTGGAGGGGATAAGCAAATATATTTTGACTAAACATTTATTATGCTCTTTATGACCTTAAAACATCTGCAAGATTTCAGAGCATTCGGTTTTGTAGTTCCTGATTAAATCAATAAAATATATTTACGCATTCATTAATTTTTTTGAGTCACCCTGTATATGCAAATCCAAAAAATATGAATGGAGTGACAGATCACAAGTACAGGCTCATCATATTTTGTACATTTTAGATATGATTTATTCCAGAAACTTTTGAGCTGACGTCATCAAGTTTTTGGAGGGGATAAGCAAATATTTTTTGACTAAAGATTTATGATGCTCTTTATAGCCTTAAAACATCTGCAACATTTCAAAGCATTCTGGTTAGCAGATTAAAAATTAAATTTCAAAATGTTGTTTTATAATTTTGATTTTTTTTCCAAAAATCTGGACGTTTCGGGTGAAAAGTCGATTCAGAGTTGTAAACTACATGTGTAGGACTATGTTATTTTATACAATTGAAAACCCATTTACTATGTACAATTTTGAAGTGACGTCATCGCATTAGTGGTGGGGATGATTAGACAAATTTTGGTTAGCGTTTTACCATCTACATGATATTCTTAATATAAGTACAAAATTTCACAACAATCGGTCGAGTACTTTCGGAGATTATCTGTCTAATAAAAATCCGGGACAACAGACGGACAGACGGACGGACAGATAGACGGAAATGGGAGACCTATTTCTTCGTCTTCTAGGGGTCATGAAAGATCGAGAAAACGTAAAAGTAGAGAGTCGGCCGACGGACTCGATTACAATACTTCCTTTGCTTACGCTCGGGAAGTAAAAATTCAATATTTACTATTGTAAACTTTGCGGATGAAGTCATTCTACTGTTGCTGATTATTATGATATTTCTTATATACATACAAAATTTGACAACAATCGATCCAGTAATTTCGGATATTATCTCTGATTAATAATCGACACAGACGGCGATCAAACAAACAGACAGGCAGGGAGAAACATCAGACCTATTTTCTCATACTATGTGGCCATGAAACATCTAGAAAACTTGGAAGGAGCTAGTCGCCCAATGGACTCGATTACAACACATCCTCAGCTCACGCCTGGCAACCGAGATTTTTCCAACAAAAAATTTACTCCATTAAATTCAGGGTACAAGTGCGTGAACGAACATTGTTTTAATGCAGTTTTTCAGAGAGATTTTTGCATACGTGCTTTACACAATTATGAGTTACATCATGCATGCTATACATCGCTATCGCATATATTATCACTATAATTTCCCCTGAATAGCCCTGTGTATCGACAATTTAATTTTCGAGCGGTCATTGTTAAACTAATGCTAACACGAGAATTGTTAATCCTGGTACACAATAACAACCATCTACGATAAAATTTTAACCGATAGTTGGTAAACCATTCCATTACGGAGCTTATTAAATAAAAAAGGGTGTTGTGTTGGTGAAAATTCGTGCAGTTCGTTATCATCTACAAAATATGAAGCTCGTCGTAGTTAATTATTCAGAGTAAAATCGGTTGAATTTTGGTTGGAGCGCAGCGAATTAGTACTGTTTGTGCTTCTAGAAGATTTGACTTTTTCGATTGGGACTCGAGTATTTTTTTTTTCGTCGAGCAGTGAAGTGCGTCCTTATTGCTGTCTAAATTATGAGCATAGAAACGAGGTCTGTTCAATATGCAGGATGTTATTATGCAAAGTTAATAGTTTTAATTTGAAAGCTCGGCGACACGCCACGTCGTGCGACCTTAGAATTCTCACTCCGAATAGACGTTACGAAATTTACAAACGTATTTGATGCGATGTTTACATTTCAAATATGCACTAAGCTCCGTATAATTAATAACCTCAAATATGTTTGCGAGGTGTTTTAGGCTGGCGTCGTAACAAAGCTTTGAAAACGTATTTCAATCTGCTTGCCGAGGTGATTTAGTAACACTTTGCGTTTGTTTAGGATTATTCGGCACATTTTATTCCCTCCCTAGAATTTGCTTATGAAAAGTAAATTTTTGCCGTATTTACATAATTTTCATATTTGCATTAACAGTGAACCGTGAATAAGCCAAACTTACATACGGAATTATCAAAGCTCTATTCGCTCGCTTCGAAATAAACATATAATTCAGTTACTACGTATAAATTTTAAGAAACGAGTCAGGCCAACACGAGAGTTAACTCGTTAATTCAAAGGCAGCAGGATCGGAGGGGGAGTTTTTACGTGTAGACGTGTTCTTGCAAAGAGCTTCGCTATTATGAACAAGTTGTAATTTGCAGTCCTCATTCCTTTGACCGGACTGCAATCAATAATCATTAAGTGGCGGCTGAAGTTTGCTAAACGAGCTGACCAATGTATACGGGATACGGGTCTATTACAGCCTTCAATTCAGGAGTTTGCCACATTTACGCCGCATTCATTCACGAATCAAAACGTCCATCAAGTTTTTTCGCATTGATTGGGAAAATCGCACGGTTTTTAGTTCCCGAGCTTAGCTAAGGAAGTATTGTAATCGAGTCCATCGGACGACCGGCAGCTTTCATGACACCTAGAGTACAAAAATTTGGTCTTTGTTTTCGTCCGTCTGTCTGTCTGTCTGCTATTAGTTTGGATTTTAATTAGACAAATAACCTCTGAAACCATATTATGATTACCGCGTAGATGGTAAAACGTTAACCAAAATTTGGCTAATCATCCCCACCACTCACTCAATCTAAAATTTACGTTAGTAAATGTTATTTATTTAAATTTTATAAAATAAGATAATCCTGCACTTGGGGTTTATGAATTCGTGTTGAGTTTTTACCCTAGACATCTAGATTTTTGGAAAAAATCAAAAATTGTATAATAACATTTTCCAATTTAACTTTGAAACTGTAAAAGCGAGTGCCCTGAAATTTTGCAAACGTTTTAAGGTTATCGTAAGGATAGTAAATCGTCAATCAAAATTTATTCATTCATGAAGCCCCACAACCTCACCTCCGTCCCAAGAACTGAATTCATCTTACAATTTTGTCGAATAAATGTTACTTAAATGATAAAAAGAAAAAATAAAATGAATCCGTCTTGAATTTTTATCCTAGACATCGAGATTTTTGGAGAAATTAGGAATTGTACAAATTTTTGTTTCCTCAATTTTTTGAATTTTCAATTTTTCAGTTTTTCGATTACTCAGTTTTTCGGTACATATTTCATTTTTGGGATTTTTCAAAATTTTAATTCTGCAATTTCTCGATTTTTCAACTTTTCGATTTTTTAATTTTTTAATTTCTAGACTTTTCGATTGCTCGATTTTTCGACTTCTCGACTTTATGATTTTTAGATTTTTCGACATTTTGATTTTCCCATTTCCCGAGTTCTCCACTTTTCGATGTTTCGGTTTCTCGACTTTGCGATTAGTCGATTTTTCGAGTCTTCAATTTTTTAAAATGTTAATTTTTTGATTTTTTAAATTTTAAATTTTTTGATTTCTCGATTTTCCGTCTTTTCTGACATTTCGGTTTTAAAAATTTTTCAATTTTTCGATTTTGGGCCACTTCGACTTCTGGATTTTTGTATTTCCCGATTTCTCAATTTTAGAAAGTTGGGAAGTCGAAATATTTTTCATTTTTCCAATTGTTCGATGTTTCAATTTTTCGGTTTCCCAATTTTGTCTAATTTCATCTTTGGACATTTTAATTCCTCGATTTTTTTAATATTTCAATTTATCGACTTTTCGAATTTTCTATTTCTCGACTTACCATGTTCAAAATTTTTCGATTTTTCAAATTTTCGATTTCTAAACTTTTCAACAATTTTGGGAATTTTTCTACTTGTGGATTTTTCAATTTTTCGATATTTAGATTTTTTAGATTTTTAGGTTTTTTGGGTTTGTTGACTTTTCGAGATCTCGATTTCTTGGTTTTTCTACTTTTCGGCTTTTCGATTTTTCAATTTTCAAAATTTCGATTTTTTGATTTTTCCATTTTTAGAATTTTCGATTGTTCGATATTCGACTTTTTTTTAAACTTTGATTTCGAGGTTTTACAATTTTTCCATTTTACGACTTTTAGATTTTCGAATTTTCGGTTTTCCGATTTCTCGGATTTTCGATTTTTCCATATTCGAATTTTCCTTCTCGATGTTTTGAATTCTCAAATTTCTAGGTTTTTCCTTTTTAAATTTCAGTTTCTCAGTTTCCCGATTTTTCAATTTTTCCATTTTTTGACTTTTCGATTTTAGAATTTTGGATTTTTCGATTTTCTATATTTCGTTTTTTCTATATTTCGATTCTCTGATTTTTCTATTTTTCGAATATTTGATTCATGGAATTTTTGATTTTTCGATTTTTTGCTTTTTTAATTTCACATATTTTGATTTTTCAGTATTTCCATTTTACGATTTTTTAATGTTTCAATTTACTGTGTTCGAAATTTTTCCATTTTTAGAAGTTTCGATTTTTTGATATTTGAATAGTTTAAACTTTGATTTCTAGGTTTTACAATTTTTCCATTTTACGACCTTTCGATTTTTCGATTTTAGTATTTTCCAATGTTCGATTTTTAATATTTCATTTTTTCATATTTCGATACTTGGATTCTTCGATTCTTTGAAGTTTAGAATTTCGAATTTTTGATTTTTCAGAATTTTGATTTTCGATTTTTAGATTTTCGAATTTTCGGTTTTCCGAATATATTTGATTAATCGAATTTTCGATTTTTCGATATTCGAATTTTCAATTTGTTTTCTTTTCGATGTTTTGAATTCCCAGTTTCTCGGTTTTTCGATTCGATTTTTCGGCTTTTGGATTTTTCAAATTTTCAATTGTCGAAATTTCAAATTTTGGACATTCGATTTTTTCTAACTTTAATTTTCAGGTTTTACAATATTTCCATTTTACGACTTTTCGATTTTTTGATTTTAGAATTTTCCAATGTTCGATTTTCAATATTTCGTTGTTTCTATATTTTGATTTTTGGATTTTCGAATTTTCGGGTTTCCGATTTCTCGAATATGTTATTCATCGAATTTTTGATTTTTAGATTTTTCGATTTGTCGATGTTTCACTTTTTCAATGTATTTCCCAATTTTTCGGTTTTTAGATTTTTCGAATTTTCGTTTCTTCAAAATTTCAATTTTCGAAATTTCGAATTTTCGATTTTTCGACTTTCCAATGTTTAAAATTTTTCGATTTCGATACCTTTCAACACTTCAATTTTGGAAAATTTCTATTTCTGAATGTTTCAGTTTTTCGATACATGTGTATTTTAATTTAAAATTTTTCGGTTTGTCGATTTCTCGACTGCTGAACGTTTCGATTTCTCGATTTCTCGGTTTTTCAATTTCTCGGCTTTTCGATTTTTAGATTCGTGGACTTTTCGGCTTTCCGATCTTTAAAATTTTCAATTTTCTAAATTTAGATTTTTCATTTTGCCAATTTTCGATTTTTTTTTGATATTCGAATTTCTCAATTTCGATTTCTCGATTTTTCTATATTTACACTTTCGATATTTCGTTTTTTCTATATTTTAATTCTTGGATTTTTCTATTTTTCGAAATCTTGATTTTCGATTTTTCAAGATTTCGATTGTTCGAATTTTCGATTTTTGATTTTTTAAATTTTCGATTTCAATTTTTACATTCTTCAGTTTTTAGACTTTTCTTTCATTTTTTTTACTGTTCGATTTCTTAAATTTTCAATCATTACATTCTTGAATTTTTCGTGTTTTCAATTTTTGTTACTTTTAGATTTTCGGACTTTCGATTTTTCGATTTTCTGTTTTTTCTTTTTGTGATTTTCGATTTATGTACACTATTGGTGCCACGAACAACATCTCTCAGACCGGAATTAAGACCACGACAAAAGATCTCCGCACTCCCCATTTCGTTACATTTCGGCCATCTTCCCCCAGCCCGTGTTTACCTCAAGCTTCCGTGCCCAATTTGTCATCGCCGACACACCCCCTCCCACTTATTTTATTGTTATTACAGCAAGTTGGAAAAACAAACTATTAGGCATCGCCGCTGATAAAAAATTCTTAGGTTTATCTGTCTCTCCACTTCGTGATGGATGAAACTCTTACACATGACATCATCGCGAGACAGACATCTGCGTTAGCACTCATAACAAAAACCATACATCAATAAAAACCCAGACCGCCCGTGTACTTCCCCGCGTCCATGCCGCTGCACTATCGACAAGCTCTTCGGGAGGCATGATGTTATCAAACAGCTGTTTTCCGAGCGAGGGGGTGCGGTTGGTCGCACGCCGCAGAGTTCCCACAACCTTCACTACTGCGCTTATACCCCTATTAAAATTTCTTAGAGTTTGCATTGTGTTTACTTTGACAGTGTTTAGTAACCGTATGACCCCAAACAGCAAATACCTCGCAAACTTCGGATTTGGGGCGTGGGCGCGAGGACGCGGGGGAGGATGTTTGCTGGGTGTGCGCATAAATTAAAGCCAGCTGCAGAACAGAAAAATTGGTCGCTTTAGAGTTATTTAGGGAGAGGTAGAGTGCGCCACGCAGATGCTAGACGCTAACGATATTGTTTAAAAAAGTAATGACATTTTTTGCTGGCAGTGGTCGGATTCGTCGGAAAACCTCCAAGAAATAACATATTTCGAATGCAGCAGACGGAGAAGTGTGCCATATGCAACAAAGTAGATGATCGGCATAAAGTGGAATAATAGTGTATTGTTACTAGTTTGAACACGTCTGGAGTGGTATGTACGTGAAGAGGATAAAGGTCGTTTTCTAACTCTAATAAGCTCATCTTCTAAAACGTACGGATATCGGTGAAGTTAGCTCCATCAGCTTGTGCAACTTAACCGTAAAATGTTAATTGTTACGATCGTGAGGAGATGCAAACTTTGATAACAGACTTGCACTATTGCAAGTTTCGACCATAATATTTGCTGTAAAGTGTCTGTTTATGTTGTCGAAGATATACAGGGTGTTCAATAATGTACATATTATGGTTTTTGCTGGAATATAGTAAAGAGTTTCTAATTTCCGTATACACTACGTCTTTGAGCTACATTGAGGAAATGTCAACTTGTTAATAAAATTTTATTTGATGCGATCTAGTTACTATTGGATGCTGTCCTCAGAGGGTTTCTTGTCCAATGTAAGCCGATTACAAATTGCTTCATTACCGTATCAACTAGTGGCTGCGAATAAATTAATATATCAAGGTTAATGGTAATTGCTAAGGCATTTTATCAAACTTTGCACAGATGTGAATATTATGTTAATTAATGTCGTGGAAACTATTTTTTTAGATCCTGAATAAAAATATAGGGAAATTAACTGAGCAAGACAAACATAGAGAAAATAACGTGAATACACGAAATGGAAGAAGTCTTGATTTCAAAAAACTAAATTATTCAGCTCTGCTTTTTCTATTCCAGTAGCAAATTGCTTTAAAATAAGCACCAAGAACTTCACTGATGTACGTTACACAGTCGTGGAAAAACATGGAAAAAAATTAAGAGCTTTTCCATCCGCTTATGTTTTTTTACATCTAGAATGTTAGTAAGAATCTCTTATTCTTGTTAGAAGTCTAGAGTGAAAATACTTTGAGAAGAATACACCAACAAAACGACTCAGTGGACGCAAAATCTGTTTTTAAACGTTATTTAAAAAATTATAAAAATTAGGAAAGTTATAAAAATGATTAAAAAATGTTTTTTGAGCGCACAAACTTTCTTTTGTTGTTCTTTTTTGGTGAGATCGACACAATTTTCGGAAAACTGCAAATTATGTTAAGTATGTTGCCTGAAAGGAATATAAGTTCTATGATACTTTAAATGTGCTTAGTCATCATGATTCATAAGAAAAGAATTTTTAATTAAAAATTAAAAAACCCAAGAAGCAATTTTAATAATTCAGTAAGAAAAAGGTGGCACAAATTATGTGACAAGTTAAAACCGTTTTTAATTCTTTTTAATTTCCTTTAATATCAAACGAGTTAACAATGTTTCATGTAGTCGGGATTCTGTCAGAAAAAATGATTATTTCCGCTTTTTCGACTCCGTTCGCGCTGTTAATTTATGAATAATCGTTCCAATTTTACACTCAAGTCCAACATAAAAATAGAACAAAATCAGAGGCACCCGATTTTTCCGTTGTCTTTTTTAAAAACCTCTAATTGGTCCTGATCTATGTCGATCGACTTTCCAAAGCCGACCCAACAACAAATTTCTTTTTATAACCCGCATAAACCACTCCAATTAAGCATCCCAAACCCGCGTTTTTCTAATCATCTCCACCTCCAAAACCTCGCTCGGTGCACCGGTCTCCGTCCGACTTCTTTCCGCAACTGCTAACCCGAATTCTATAAACTTCAATCGCAACTTCGGTCGTTTCCTAACCCCCTTGAAATATCACCGGCCATAAATTTCGCAGTGGCGCGACACTTTAATCCCTCCTGTAACGACGGCCTCTAACACAAATGATTCGCTGCTTGCAAAAAATCTAACGCATCTCCGGAAAAAAAGGAGGAATTAAGAGTCCCGATACAGTGGCGCAGGGCATTTATGCATCTCGCGAGGATCTCGCCAGCCTCCGCGTCCGTGGTTCAGTCGCGTTTCGGACGCTGGGTGGTGTGTTCGTCAGTCAAGCTTACCCCGTGACTACGTGAGGTGGGACTTACCATGTGGTGGAGGTCGTGATGGTTTGAGGCAGGGCCAGATCGGCGCTTTTTCAAGGTAAATTGAAGGGGATTCGTCGTCGCCGGGTTGGTTTATGTGGTGCCTAATTAATTACGGGGGCTATTTTGGGGTCTGCGATTATTATCTCTTCTCCTGTGATCGTTTGTTGCGTTGGTGCGTGTCGTATGGGTTGTGGTGATTTATCAGATCAGAGGGCGGGGGTGGTCGGATGCGGCTCGTCTTAGGATGGGGGTGATTGTCGGTGTTTTATTTATAAAAACACACTTTGTCCTGGGTTTGTTTTTTATATTTTCAAAACGAAATTTATTATATTGGTGTTTACAAACATCGAAATGACCTTCGCTGATTTTTTTGTGACACTAATTTTTTAAGAGTTAGACAATTTCCAAGATTCTGTGTTCTTCGGTAACCTTGAGTTGGCTCTATTACGTTGTATCGATTTCTTCAAGAATTTAGTTGTTTCAGTAATGTAATTTTTATGGTGGTTCATTAGTAATCGAGGGATGAATTATAACTTATCATAAAAAAATAATGTTGATTTGTTAAAAAAGATGATTCTACATATTGATGGACAGAGCTTTTAACAAGTTTTTGTAATTCAGTCATAGAATTACAAAGGGGCTTTTCAATGAGAAATATTTTCATTTTTATAACAGTCCTATAAATACGTACATGTTTTTGAACGTATAAGAACTCGAGAAACCGTGTTTTGGGTTTGAAAATTTTGTTCGTATTTATTATTGCTGGTCTATGTGCTCAAAAGTACAAGGGTCACATTTTTACCACTGATTTTTTGTTTCAACAGTATGTTAGTGTCAGTCATTCTATTTAACGAAAGTTTAATGTAAATTTGAACTTAAAATTAGTTTACTGTAATTAATTGTGGCCATATGGTTAGAATGGCGATTATTTGGTAAAAAATAATTGTTTCACGTCGAAAAAAGTCGTTTGGTAGGCCATGAAATTTATTATTAAAACGATGATGCATTGGAGTTATTTGAGAATTATTTGACCGTAATTGTCAAACAGTACAACGAACGCGCTGGTAACACAATTTTTTTGACATAAATTCCACAGGTTGCTAGACGAGTTTTTTTTTAATCATGTGGTATCCATTCTTGATTTTTTCGACGTAGAGTAGGATTGTGAAAAACTGGGCAAAATGGCGATTATTTGGTCAAAATTATTGTACGACATCGAAAACAAGTCGTTTGGTAGGCCATGAAATTTTTTAATAAAGTGATTATGTTAATGCGGCGATTGGCAGTTATTTGGCCGTATCTGTCAAAACCGCGTAACGACCGCGTTGGTATTATACCAACATATATTTTTTTGACACTAAATTTCAGTGCTTCCTAGACGAGTTTTTTCTTTTCAGATGGTATTTGTTGGACAAACTGAGCTGGTTTGGTAGTTTTCTGTTCCATTTATCAGATGCATTTTTTAATCAGGTAAACAAAAAGTTTAATTTTGTCAATGTCAAATAATTTCAATTAATTGTTAAAACATGGCGATTATTTGGTCAAAAATAATTGTACGACATCGAAAAAAAATCCTTTGGTAGGCCATGAAATTTATTGTTAAAATGATGATGTTGGAACTGTAGCTATTTGAATGTTTATTTGACAGTTTGTTTGACAGATTTTTTCGAAAAAAATCCCGAATGGATAATATTTTCTAGAATAAACTTCACTTTATATATTTTTTTGGAAAATGTCTTTACTGTGTGCACGTTTTTTACTTCCCGAGCGTAAGCAAAGGAAGTATTGTAATCGAGTCCGTCGGCCGACTCTCTACTTTTACGTTTTCTCGATCTTTCATGACCCCTAGAAGACGAAGAAATAGGTCTCCCATTTCCGTCTGTCTGTCCGTCTGTCCGTCTGTCCGTCCGTCTGTCCGTCTGTCCGTCTGTCCGTCTGTCCGTCTGTCCGTCTGTCCGTCTGTTGTCACGGATTTTTATTAGACAGATAATCTCCGAAAGTACTCGACCGATTGTTGTGAAATTTTGTACTTATATTAAGAATATCATGTAGATGGTAAAACGCTAACCAAAATTTGTCGAATCATCCCCACCACTAAAGCGATGACGTCACTTCAAAATTGTACATAGTAAATGGGTTTTCAATTGTATAAAATAACATAGTCCTACACATGTAGTTTACAACTCTGAATCGACTTTTCACCCGAAACGTCCAGATTTTTGTAAAAAAAATCAAAATTATAAAACAACATTTTTAAATTTAATTTTTAATCTGCTAACCAGAATGCTTTGAAATGTTGCAGATGTTTTAAGGCTATAAAGAGCATCATAAATCTTTAGTCAAAAAATATTTGCTTATCCCCTCCAAAAACTTGATGACGTCAGCTCAAAAGTTTGTGGAATAAATCATATCTAAAATGTACAAAATATGATGAGTCTGTACTTGTGAACTATCACTCCATTAATATTTTTTGGATTTGCATATACAGGGTGACTCAAAAAAATTAATGAATGCGTAAATATATTTTATTGATTTAATCAGGAACTACAAAACCGAATGCTCTGAAATCTTGCAGATGTTTTAAGGTCATAAAGAGCATAATAAATGTTTAGTCAAAATATATTTGCTTATCCCCTCCAAAAACTTGATGACGTCAGCTCGAAAGTTTGCCGAATAAATCATATCTAAAATGTACAAAATATGATGAGCCTGTACTTGTCATTTATCACTCCATTCATATTTTTTGGATTTGCATATACAGAGTGACTCAAAAAAATTAATGAATGCGTAAATTTATTTTATTGATTTAATCAGGAACTACAAAACCGAATGCTTTGAAATCTTGCAGATGTTTTAAGGTTATAAAGAGCATAATAAATTTTTAGTCAAAATATATTTGGTTATCTTCTACAAAAAACTGATGACGTCAGCTCAAAAGTTTTCCGAATAAATCGCATCTAAAATGTACAAAATATGATGAGTCTGTACTTGTGATTTATCATTCCATTCATATTTTTGGATTTGCATATGCAGGGTGACTGAAAAAAATTAATGAAGGCGTGAATTTATTTTATCGATTTAATCAGGAATTACAAAACCGAATGCTTTGAAATCTTGGGAATATTTTAAAGTTATTATAAGCATGGTAAACTTTTGTTCAAAATGTATTTGTTCATCCCTCCTAAAAAAATTGATGACGTCACCCTTAAATTTTGCTGAATAAATCCTATCTAAAATGCAAAAAATATGATGAGTTTGTACTTGTGATTTATCATTCCATTCATATTTTTTAGATTTTCTTAAGAGGTGGTTCAAAAAAATTAATGAAGTCAATTTATTTTATTGATTAAATTAAAGGCAACACTTATTATTAGTATTACACCCCAACCAACCCAATTTGGTAGACACAAAATTTGTTAAAGGAAAAACTCGGTTGAAACATAAGGGTAGCACGCTTATTTACATCGACTTTAACGTTACAGATCTGCATTTGTTTTATGCGGTCACTTGGTTCCGCGAATGCGAAATAGACATGTTTATAATCAACCAATTGTGAATTTCACCGTCAAGAATTAAAATAAAACCCAATGTTTTATATAATAAGCGGAAGTCGAAGCAATAAAACCGACGGTCGTTTTGTTTACAGTTTCTGTGTTTGGCTCTCACGTATGCTGTTACGCCTGTCATCTTAAATTAACAATGTTTATACATACACGATTTTTAGTTGCCTCTGATACGTAGGTATACGTGAGTAAATTGTTTCGTTATTTTATTGATTATTACAAATCAATATTCAAACGACCCAATTCATTTTCCCGAAAATTTGAGAATATAATAATTTTATTCTTAGTATTACACTACATCTATCCCAACTGATATACGTGTCCTTGCAAAAATGTTGATGACGTCATCGCAATTTTTTTTTAAATTCCCACTACAAAAATGTAATGAGAAAAAAAAACACAATAGGCATGCAGTCGTCAAGTTTCCGACAGCGAGGGAAGTACTGTCTAAACTCTTTAGACCAATTTTTTTTTGTAACTTTTGACAATTAGAACATGAATTATGGCTAACTGCTTAAAGAAGTATTAACATTTTTTTGAGAGAAACGAATTATATAAACAAATATTTATATGACCTAATGTGAAATTAAGTGAAAATGATCAAAACACGTTGAAAATTTTTTTAAAATTTCAGAATGTTTTCCTTTTGTATCTTGAAATGTCAGAAAGGATGAAACGTAGAGACACCAGTTTTCTCCCATTGTGTCGTCTTTGCAACTGACACCATTGAATTTGTTCCAACGACAAACTGTCGTCGATAGCGAACAAATCGTGGGACGTAAGACAAAATCTGACCAGCATTCATTCTCTGAGTCGGTTTTAATTAATCTTTTATGAGTCACCCAACAAAACAACTGTCATTGTCGACCAGTTTCAGAATAGAACTCGTACAAAGCCATGCCAAAACACAGTTATCAGTCAAAATTTCCCGAAACATTTTTATTCAAATCCCGTTCAACATTTCGTCTCCAACTTCGAACTCCCCAGCAAAGATGATCTTTCCGTCCCACCCACTGACCCGAATTAGTACTCGCGCCCACTTTTCCGGCGTACTTGTGAGCAAAAACAAGCCAAGTAAGAGCACAGCTTGTAACAGTTTCGCTCCGCTGGCGTACAAAGTGCGCCGATTTTTCTTGCTCCCGGATTTCCTTCCGGATCTTTAAACACGTGACAAGTTCATCGCGGCACGAACGCACTATAAAAATTCATTATCGATTCGTCCCCGAATCACATCTACTTGTGCCAATTACTGAATAATGGGCTATTTTTAGTTATGAAGTTGTCACGCCAACACCCGATACGTGAATGCGAAATCGCTCGAAATTTCATAAAGGACGGATTCCTCGAGGAGCCGATAATAAAGAGAGCCCAACCACGATGAGATGATTTATTATATTGGCTTTAAGCGCGGTTTAGACGCTGCTCCATTACGTGTACGTCTATTTTCGGGATTTACTATAGACACTATTGACTCCGTAAATATTTCGAATGCGAGAAGGTGCGGGGTATTTTTAGAGCTGGCAGCCGATCACCGGGAGGTAAATAAACAAAATCGAAATGATAATAGTGCACGGGCGACGTGAAAAAATCCAGTAGTTCTTGCGTAAAAGTCGATTGTAATCTTACTCTGTCCCTCTACGTCAATATTTCGCATCGTAAGTAGATCTTCAAGAATTTAGCGAACAGCCACCAGAAATGTGTCGGGAAAGGGTTAACGTAGATCTTTCTATTTCCATTAGGCAAATATCGGGGAAACAAAGCGTCCGAATTATCGGTTTAACGAATTTTTAAAGCAGACAAATTTCGCGATTATAAAATTTATTTACTTCAAGCTTTAATGCCGGTGATTTTAAAAGAAGATTGGCTTTTGTTGTTTGGCGCACAAAAGCACTCAAAGATGGTTTAATAAGAAATATTTTGTGTCAGACAAAAGCCGTTTTCATATTAAAGGGACAATAAGTCGACGTAATTGTTACTATTGAGCTGCAGGAAACCCCCACGGGATGTGACGAACACATTCACTGTTTGGTGTAGAAGTGGTCCGATGATGGGACCTAAATTTTGTGATGGAAATTTAAATTCTCAAATTTATTAGAATTCGCACACTATCGTACAATTTATTACTTGAATCCTTTATTTTCCCCCTTAAAAAAAACTTGTATACTTTAAAAGGAAAGTGGAGTCCGCTTAATAATGAACATCGACTTTTGTACACTTTTTGGCGGACTCTATTTTATTACACAAAATGAAAAAAAAAAATGTCGAAGACAAAACTTCCCTCGCCCCTGAAGTGCAGCCTAACAAATTAATCTTCTTTGAAAAATTATAAAAATTGTTTCCGATTTTTGCTCGAAAATTGAGAAATCGAAAAGTCGGAAAATTTTAAAAACTGAAATTCGAGATGTTGAGGAATCGAAAATTCGAAAAATTGAAATATTAAAAAAAATTAAAAATAGGAATGTACAAATATTTAATCAAAAAATTGAATCGAAAAGGTGAAAAATCGAGATTTTGAAAAATCATAAAACTGAACTTAAAAGTCAAAGAAAAACTGAAGGTGCGAAAAATTGAAAGATGGAGCAACCGAAAAGTCGAAAATTAAAAATCAGGAGCTTGGAATATCAAAAACTTGAAAAATCAAGAGTTCAACAGTTCAAAAGTCGAAAATGAAAAAAATTCCGAAATTGATAAGTCGAAAATCGATTAATTGAGAAATCTAAAAATCGAAAAGTTAAAAAAGCTAAAAATTGAAAAATATAAAAATTAAAGAACCGCAAAATTTTAAAACCAAACAATCGAAAAATTGGACAATCGGAAAATGGAAAAAGTAAAAAATCGAGAAATTAAGAAATCGAAAAATCGAAACGAAAAATAGAGAAATTGGAGAATCGAATTACATAATGAACAGTTCCGAATCTGAAAGTGAAAAATTGAAAAATCGGAAAAATCGCAAAACTGAAAAATAGAAGAAAAACTGAAGAATCGAAAAATTGAAATATCGGTAAACTGAAAAATCGAAAATTTTAAAAATCCAAAAATTGAAATATCAAAAACCTCAAAAATCGAAAAGTTGAAAAATCCAAAAATCGAAAATTGGACAACTGAAAAACTGAAAAATCGAGAAGTCGGGACGTGGAGAACTCGAAACATCCACAAATATGGAAATCGGGAAATGGAAAAATGAAAAAATTGAAAAATCTAATTGTAAAGTCGAAAATTTGAAGAATCTAAAAATCGAGAAATCGTAAAACTGAAATATTGAAAAATTGAGAAATCGAGACGTCGACAACTGGAGAAATCGAGACGTCGAAAAGTCGAGAAATGGGAAAGGCAAAAAAATCGAAAAATCAAAAAATCCAGATATCGAAAAGTCGAAAAATCCATTAATTTAGAAATCGAAAATTTAGAAATGCCAAAAATAAAAAAAAAACAAAGAATCGAATAAGTTTGAAACCAAACAATTGAAAAATTGAAGAATAGAAAAATTAAAAAATCGAGAAATCAAGAAATAGAAATACCGAAACGAAAAATCGAAAATTTGGAGAATCGAATTACAGAATGAAAAGTTCCAAATCTGAAATGTGAAAAATTGATAAATCGGATAAATCGAAAAATCGGAGAACTGAAAAATAGAAGAGAAACTGAGGAATCAAAAAATTGAAAAATCGAAAAGTCGAAAATATAAAAAATCCAAAAGTTCAAATATCAAAAATCGGAAAAAACGAAAAGTTGAATAATTCAAAAATCGAAAATTGAACAACTGAAAAACTGATAAATTGAGAAGTCGGGATGTCGAGAACTCGAAACATCCAAAAAATTTTAAAAATCCAAAAATTGAAATATCAAAAACCTCAAAAATCGAAAAGTTGAAAAATCCAAAAATCGAAAATTGGACAACTGAAAAACTGAAAAATCGAGAAGTCGGAAACATCCACAAATATGGAAATCGGGAAATGGAAAAATGAAAAAATTGAAAAATCTAATAGTAAAGTCGAAAATTTGAAGAATCTAAAAATTGAGAAATCGTAAAACTGAAATATTGAAAAATTGAGAAATCGAGACGTCGACAACTTGAGAAATCGAGACGTCGAAAAGTCGAGAAATGGGAAAGGCAAAAAAATCGAAAAATCAAAAAATCCAGATATCGAAAAGTCGAAAAGTCCATTAATTTAGAAATCGAAAATTTAGAAACGCCAAAAATAAAAAAAAAACAAAGAATCGAAAAAGTTTGAAACCAAACAATTGACAAATTGAAGAATAGAAAAATTAAAAAATCGAGAAATCAAGAAATAGAAATACCGAAACGAAAAATCGAAAATTTGGAGAATCGAATTACAGAATAAAAAGTTCCAAATCTGAAATGTGAAAAATTGATAAATCGGATAAATCGGAAAATCGGAGAACTGAAAAATAGAAGAGAAATTGAGGAATCAAAAAATTGAAAAATCGAAAAATCGAAAATATAAAAAAATCCAAAAGTTCAAATATCAAAAATCGGAAAAAACGAAAAGTTGAATAATTCAAAAATCGAAAATTGAACAACTGAAAAACTGATAAATTGAGAAGTCAGGATGTCGAGAACTCGAAACATCAAAAAAATTCGAAAATTCAAAAAATCCAGAAATCGAATATTTAGAAACACTAAACATCGAAAAATTGAAAAATCATAAAACTGAAATAGCGAAAAATTGAGAAATCGAAAAATAGAAAAGTGAGAAGTCTTAAATTAAAAAATCGAGAAATTGAAGAATCGAAAAATTGGAAAATGGAAAAATCGAATAGCTGAAAAATCGAAAAACCATGAAATAGAAACATCTACAAATCGGGACATTTGGAAATCGAAATAAAAAGAAAATCGAATAATTTGAAAAATCAAAACGGAAAATCGGATTACATATTTATTGAAAAGTTTCAACACTAAAATACAGAAAAATTGATAAATCGGATAAATTGAAAAATCGAAAAACTCAAAGAAAAACTCAAATGTTGAAAATTTAATAAATCAGGGGATTGAAATATCAAAAAGTTGAACAGTTCAAAAATCGAAAAATTGAAGAACTGAAAAATTGAGAAATCAAGGCGTCGAAAACTCGAGAAATGGGAAAATCAAAAAAGTCGAAAAATCTAAAAGCCGAAAATTCAATAAATTCAGAAATCGAAAAGTCGAAAATTCGATTAATTGAGAAATCGAAAGATCGAATGTTCAGAAACGCCAAAAATTGAAAAATTGTAAAACTCAAGATTCAAAAAATTTTAAAAGCATCAATTGAAAAACCGTAAGTTCATGAATTTCAAAAATCGAAAAATTTCCCCTTGTATTAACGGGTAATAACCTTAAAACGTTCGTAAGATTTCAAGGCATTCGATTTTATTGTCTGTCTAATAGACAGACCGAAACGCGGACTTATTTTTTCGTACTGTAGGGGTCATGAAACGTCGAGAAAACATGAAAAGTAACCAGTCGCCCGATGGACTCGATTACAATACTTCCTTAGCTTACGATGGGGATGTAAAAAACGTTTCCACATGGTTGCCAACCATATATTTCATTGGTCAGACACAAATTATAAATAAATATTGTAGCTGCTAAATGTGATATTAATATTTGATATATACCTATCTAATGTTAAAATATTGCTAAATTTATTGGATGGCCGGTCTATTTATTCACCAAATTGCAATATTCTTGCTTGCTGTGCAGAAATTTATATTCGGTTCAATACAGCAACATCGCGTTGTGTGCTTACAGTTAAATGATGAGGATCGGTTTCTAAGAACTATGGATTTAAAAGATATATTATGACAAAACGCGCCGTTGTAAATATCTGGACGGAAACTCTTAGCTGGATTCAAGTTGCGACTTACTGACTTCCTGTAATATGTGTTGACTTGGGAGTTCCGTTTGAAATTCAGGACTTGTCGCCCTCTACAAAACATTAAAAAAAAAGCTTCACAAAAATTAGTACTAATATCCTTATATGTACTTGTAAAAAATGATCTTGCAAGCTTTGACTGTTGTGAGTAAGTTACGTCAACGTTGTCGACTAGAATTTAATCAATATTCGTGCACGTCATTATGAGAAACTCCAGTTGACAAGTTAATTAACGGAAGTAGACCAAAATGCAACATTTATTACACAGACAGCTGACATTGGCGTTTTTGAAACGATTTAGATAACGCACCCAAATTGAATATCGAATTAAAAACATCGGTATGTGATTATGAAGTTTTGAGTAAAACAAATAATTGTTTTGTTCGCTCTAATCGATATTTAAATAAATTGCACATTTACAATGTTATTGCATGATTATTAACACAAACACCTTAAAATAATTTGTCTTCGTTTGATACCGATCACATTTATCTTTAAACATCCGCCGTTTCTCAAAATTTCAATACGCAACAAAATACGTCCCCGCGAACCCAAAACTAGCTAAAAGCATCTCCGGCCCGCCCCTCATGAAAACTTAATCCTTATTCACACCAGCCTCTGGTGGCGAAGTCGCGGCATCATTGAATTGAGACGATACAAATTACAAATTGGTGTCGTCTGGGAACCGGAATACATTATTCTAAACAGATTTCCCGCATAAAATTGAAATAAAAGTCTTATTTGGAAACATGGCGTTCGCTGCTAAAGTATTTTCATAAAAGGAATTCCGGCCGTTTCTTCATCAGCCGATAAGGGTGTTAGGCCCTTGTTCCGTCAATCCGTGTGCAACCAGTATAAGTAATGGCGGTACTGAAGGAATTGGGTTTCGATCAAATCGCGTGAATAAAAGACAGATACCCGCCTCATTATTTACTACTCTGCACCTGATATTGTCGGTCGAATCGTTCTATTGCTTCCGAAATGAAAATTTGCATTTATATTGTTGGAATTATTGGCGCGCCGGGGTAATATTGTTGTGCGGATGCTGGATTTGATGAAATTTTTGTAATACGGGCGGGCTGTGATTGGTAATGATTTGGGGATTCTTGAAAGGAGACTGGGAACCGTCCGGATGTATTAGTGTTAGTGTTATTAAGACTGACAAATTTTGGATTATTTTATTTATATCAGAGACATTTATGTAGGTACTGTCACCTTCAGGCTCCGTTTTCCCCTCATACCTAAACACGATTCGCTTTTATTACGTACAACGTCAAGCTCTAATTCCTCTTTGATGTTTTGATAATTGACGCCAGGTAGCTTGGTTTAATTAGGTATTTGCATATGATGTAAGCTGCACATACCGAGTCACGTCAATAATTCATTAAACATTAATATTAATAATGAATGTACTTAATAATAATTACGACTGGCATGCGAGGAATGCATTCAAAATCAGACACAGAATGTTATTTCATCGACTTAATTAACTCTAGCGGATAGAAAAATGGGTGGGTTTATATAATTGTGCTTTATTCCGACCAATTATGGTTAATTACGTCATTTAGTTGGCTCTCTGGATCGTTAACATTGTGTGTTGACCGAAGATTAGAACGATGAAGACGTAAGCAAATGCTTGTGCGTTTTAATGTGAATATTTTTCATTACGTCCCACTGGGAAAAATGAATTCTTTATTTTACGGGATAAAATTTCGCGTTATATTCAGTCCGATCAATTCTAAAGCGTCAGCTTTTTATATCGCAACAGAACGCTTTTGAAGTCTCTTAAGGCTTAAGAAAAAGCGATGCTTTAGAACAATAAATATATAAATACATTTTGCTTCCCAAGCGTAAGCTGAGGAAGTGTTGTAATCGATTGCGTGGGGCCAGCCAGTCGCCCAATAACACTGGTCAACAAAATTCAATTTTTTCTCTCTAACTTTGACATAATTGTAATGTTTTCGTTTAATTTGTCTCTGTGTTTGTAACAAAGGGCATAAACCTTATGACTTAGCTCAATTAAAAAGAAAAATGCATATTTGATGCTAAAAACAAAAAATCAGGTAAAACAACTTAATTTTTGTATCTTTAACGGCAAAAAGTGATGTATTAACAAAAGAACAACCATAATTAAGAAAAAAACAACGATTGTAGTTTAAAAAACGAAAAAAACAAAAGAAACAGTTAAGACTGACGTTTTTTTGGGTTGCCTCCTATAGATTTCATTGGAGATCTCTCGCTTGATGGTTCCGCAGTATTCTGCGAGCCTTTAGGTGTTCCATCGATCTTGATAACGTTTTTCTATCGACAAAATGCCCAGATGGAAGCGTTCTCCATGTCCGTCACTCACGTCGTCATAATTTTTGGGGAAAAAATCAAGATGCGAATACATAAAATGCACTTTTAAGAATATGTTAATTTTAAATTTTTTATATGATGATAACATGTTTTCTATTTACTAAACGTAGTTTTCTTATTGTTTCCCAAGAAGTTTGTAGCAATTTGATCACAAAAAAATACACCTTATAGAAAGTTTCCTATTACTTAATAGTACGATTTTTGTATTTTTCAAAGGATAATATTTTAAGATTACTTTTAAATGAGAGCTAAGTTTTGGTTTAGCCGTTTATAATATCATTTAAAATTGTTAATTAAATAATAATTGTCTGCTATAATAAAAGTTAGAGCTTAGCTGTTGACCAGTGTAATTGGATAATCTAAAAATTGCGAAATCGTGAAATTGAAAACAACGAAAAATTAAAATAATTAAAAATTGAAGAATTGAAAAATTTTAATTGGGTAAATAAAAATTCAAAAACTGAAAAATTGAAAAATTGTAACAAAGAAACATCGAAAAGTTTAAGAACAGAAATTCGATAGAATAAAAATCGAAACGCTGAAAAACTGAAAAACAGAGAAATTAAAAACTGAGAAGAAAAATCGTAAAATTAGAAACAACGGAAAAGTTTAAGAATTCGAGAAATGGAAAATAAAAAAACTGAAATACTTAATAATTAAAAATTGAGAGATGAAACATTGCAACATTGAAAACAGCGAAAAATCAAAATATCTAAAAAATAAAAAACGAATAATTGAAAATTGAAGAATCGAAAATCGAAAAATTAAATAATCGAAAAATTGAAAACTCGGAAATACCGACAAATTGATGGATAATCGAAAATAAAAAATAAAAAAAAATTAATACAAATACATATTTAAAAAATCGAAAAATTGCAAAATCGTAAAATTGAAACGAAAAATTGAAAAATCCAACCAACCTAAAAATTGAGAGACAAAAGTCACAAAACTGAAAACGAAAAATTAAAATAACTCAAAAATTGAAGAATCGAAAATTTTGAATTGGATAAGGGAAACTTGAAAAACTGAACTGAAAAATTGAAAAATGTTAACAACGAAACATCGAAAAGTTAAATTGAAATTCGAGAAAATGATTTTCCAAAAACTGAAAAATTGAAAATCCGAAAATTAAAAATTGAGAAGGAAAATCGTAAAATCGAAAACAACTAAAAATTGAACAATCGAAAAATTGCAACGAAACATCGCAAAATTGAAAATAATGAAAAATTAAAATATCTAAATAAATCCAAAAATATTAGATCGAGAAAATAAAAAACAAACAAATTGAAAATGAAAGAATCGAAAATCGAAAAATTGAAAAGTCGCAATACCGAGAAATTGATGAATAATTGAAAATGAAAAACCTAAAAATGATCCGAAAACTGAAAAATGAAAAAAAATCAAAAATTAAACGGAACATAGCAAGTTTGAGATATTGTAAAAAATGAAAATTTTAAATATTTAAAAATTAAAAAATTTCAAGTCGAAAAATTAAAAATCCGAAAACTATATACAAATCGAAAAATTAAAATAAACAAAACATCGAAAGTTAATTTAAAGTGAATTAACTTTTTATTTATAGTGAATTATTGTTTGTTTTATGTAATGAACACTCTGTAAATAAATTATTATTATTTAAAAATTTAAATCGAGAAATTGAAAAATGTAAAAATTATAAATAAAAAAAACTAAAGGTTGGAAAATTAAAAGCCCACAATTTAAAATCTATAAAATTTATAAAAACGTAAACTTAGGAAGTAAAAATTGAAAAACTGAAAGTCGAAACATTGAAAATCGAGAAATTGAAAAACTAAAAATCGAGGAATTGAAAAATCGAAAGTTTGAAAAATTAAACAATATAATTGAACAAATTCGTAAAATTGAAAAAAGGAAACATTTTAAAATAGAAAAATAAAAATTGAGAGACAAAAGGATCCAAAATTGTAAAACAAAAATTAAAATACCTAAAAATGGAAAAAAAATGATTCCAGAAAAATCGAAAAATAATTCAAAAATCAGAAATTGAAATATTGTAATAACGAAATATTGAAAAGTTTAAGAATTCGGGAAATCGAAAATAGAAAAATTGAAACACACAAAAATTAAAAATTGAGGGACGAAAAATCTCTAAATCGAAAACAACGACAAATGAAAATATGTAAAATTGAAAAATCGAAAAATATTAAATCGAGAAAATAAAAATCGAAAGAACTGTAAAATTAACAAGTTAAATAATGGAAAAACTGAATAGTCGAAATACCGAGAATTTGCATTGAAAAACTGAAAAATTGAAAAATCAGAAATTAAAATTCGAAAAACAACGTTGAGAAATTGGAGAAAAAACTAAATTTAAAATATTTAAAAATTGAAAAATTACAAATCGAAAAATTAAAAATTTGGAGACAAATCGAAAAATTGAAATAAACAAAAATTAAACATAAAAATTACGAAAATGTAAAATTGCGAAATTAAAATTTAAAAGTTTGAAAAATTACACAGAATATTTGAAATTGAAAATAGCAAAACAGTAAGTACAGTTGAAGAAAGGAAAAATTTAAAACGAAAAACTGCGAAATTCTAAACTTGAAAGACCTAAAAATTTAAAACTGACAACTAGAAAACATTGTATGAAAAAATTAAAAATTGTGAAACAAAAATATAAATGCTTGCTTAGTGTAGATATAAACCCTGAAAAGATAAAGTGTTATTCCATTTTGACTTCCCGGATGACTACTCTGGTGTTTTCTCGAAATTCGTGGCCCCTAGAATACGAAAATATATGTAGATGACCTGCAGATTTTTGAAAAAAGAAATCAAATTTGTGTGATGGCGTCATTTTATTCAAATTGATATACGTGTCCTCGCTAAAATGTGGATGTGGATCAAAACATTTTTATATGGAAAACTCACTCGAAACATATGCATACGAAAAACAACGAAAAAAAAATCCTCAAAGTTAAATTTGTTTAATGGTTTGCCCTAGGAAAAAACACTCCTTTTTTACATGCCCCTTGTTTGTATGCAACCAACTAAACACATCAATCTTCGCACACTGAAAGGTGTAGGCCGCAAATTCCACAACCCACTACCATGTTTGAAACATTTGAATAATCTCAAGTCTTGACGGTTTTTCTTCGTAGTGAACTTAAGATTTAACAAGATTTCACTATTTCACGAAACACCGAGATCTCGTTTTGGACGTTTCTTTTTCTTTGTCAGACGCTGGTCGTCCAGCACGTTGATTTAATTCCTGATGGAGATACATTTTTATTCAAAACGTGTAAAGCACGTTGTCCCTCTTCCCCTTTTTATAAGCACACTAACCTTCGACACTCGCCCTTCGCGGCCCTTTTCCACGCGATCCAGTATATCTGTTTTGATATTTGAGCAGCGAAGCGCAAGGGCAAAAAATCACCGACTCGTAAACCTGGCAACTGTCTATCAATCCTAAATAGAGAAACCGTTTACTTCCCATTTTGTGAAAGGGCTTTTAACCCGGACCGTGCAGAATTCAAATGGAATGCCCCGACTTTGATCCGGTCATCTGGTCGACTTGTTATTTGGTGCTGCCAACGTAACGCTGGCATATCCAGCAATTTATAAGCTGACACAACCCCGTTTCCATTCGGACGCAAAAGTGGTATTTGTTTTACACTTTCTCATTTCCGAGAACATGTTCGCGTCTTTGGGCAACTCTGCAAAGACGAAACTTGCAAAATGAATTATGCAAGCAGCATGTGTTCGCATTTAGTTGCGGTGTTGCTGCTTGCTAAGAGTTGTTGTAAGGGGGCGGACCACTCATTCGGGGGCTTAAAAATACTGGCGAAGTTTGGAAATGTGCGCTGCGGGTTGCAGTTCTGGCGACGTGGTCGTGTGCATTAAGCTGAGTGCACTCGGAACACGTATTACGGGTGCAGACAATGACATCGTGCTAATAAGCTTATGATAAGATCGTGACAGCGGTGCATCTGGCTCGAAATGGGGGGTAATGAGGCAATTAATGTTCCCATTACCGGGGTACGAATTAAGCGGAATTACGGTTTGACGGAAGCTGTGTGATCAAAAATTATGTCCCTGATTTTTAATCTCCATGTCTTATGAATTATGCAACCAATAATTCTTACTTTTTCAATCGCAGCAAGCATGTACTGAGAAGTTGAGAACGTCCATATTTTTTTAAAGCGTGTACAATGACGTCTGGTTTCGGTAATGTATTCCAAACGAAAAGAAAATTATGTCGTCGTTGCCTCTCTAATTCCCTTGAACGAAATTATCGTATTAGGCCGACCTCTGTAAGAAGTCGCTTCAGTGAAATGTCACGTAACACGACAGCACGCGTTCCGAAATTCGAGAATACAGAGCCGGATCGAGCGTATCGTTTTTAGTGCCCCAGCGGCACATTTTCAAAAGCCAAATTGTCTCTGCGTAATTCCCTCAGCACATATCCACCATCCGCACAATTAGGCCGGAATTGAATTAATGACGTCACATTACTTAATTTAGTTACATTACTTATGCCGTGAGGGACACATTCGCGCTCTAATAATTCATGTACGTAAACATTGCAAATTACTGTTTACAAGCAAACACGAGTATTATTTATTTATTTATAGCTTACATAAATGTAACGTACTCCGAACGTTAGAACCGACGGCCGGCTAATCACGTAAAGTCTGGCTACAAGTGTGAATTTTTCATCAGTCGTTATGCCCACAACAGGATTTTTTCACATAAATTCGACGCTCGGGCTCTCGCTAATCCGGGGGCGTGTAATTGAATTGAAGTGGCGTATAACAAAATTATGTCGGCATTGAATCGGGCCATTTTTACACAAACCACATCCGTTTAATTCACTTGCATTTCAAGTAATCTACGCCCGCGAAAATAGGGGACCGTTAACGTACGGCGCCGGTAATGGAAAAATTCAATTTGGGCTCTACATGTTGCGGCATTGGCGCTAGTTTATTATTCATCGGCTAAAGAGCGGATTTTAGACTAAAAAAGCCAAAATAGGGCCCAAAATAGGCGATAAAAACGGGGATGGCAAAATAGGCGCTTTAGGCAAGTTTTAGGAAAAATAAATTTTACACAACTTTTTTTATGTTACATTATTAGCGATCGTTAAAATTTCCATAAAAAATTAGAAATTTTTCTCAATTTTCGGCACAAAAGTTTTTCCTTTTGTCTATTAGGACATTTTTATACGTAGAGAAGGATCATACTAGCGTAAGTGCAAAATATTCATTTCTTTACAAGAAATTAAAAACATCTTTTTGAGGATCGTGTTGTTCAAAGAATACTATGTATATTAAGAAAAAAAAGCCAAAATATAAAACTCCGCCCGCCCACACGATATCAATTGTGAATTTGTGATGATTTTTTTTTATTTTTAGAAACCTAAAACATGTTTAAAATGGTAAATTCTTGTAGATAAATATGGATCTTATAATTAAGCCCCGCCCCTCGATCTGACAACGAATGAAAAGTTCATCACAATTGAGAATTGAGATCGGGGCGGGTATGGGTGGGGCCTAATTTTTGGCTTTATTTTTTTCTTAATTTACATAGCATTCTTTGAACAACACGATACTTAACAACATGTTTTTAATTTCTCGTTGAGAAATAAAGGATTTTGCAGTTAAGCTCCACCCCCTTGACTCACGATGAATAAAAACAATCATCACAATTGAGATTGGGTGGGTGGGCGGGGTTTATATTTTGTCTTTTTCTCTTAATATACGAAATCTTATTTTTCCAGCAAGAAACTGAAAACATGTTTAATTATCCTGTTGTTGAGAGAAAACTCTATACATTAAAAAAAAAGATTAAGTCCCACCCACCAGCCCCAATCTCAGTTGTGATGAATTTCAATTGGTAATTTTTTATAGAGAGCTCATATATCTCGTGGTGGTAATATAACATTATTATACCGTGCAATTGTTTTTGCGAAAATTTGAACGTTAAGCGAAAAAACTGAAAGCAGATTCGTATATAGTATATTTTTGTATAAGAAGTGTTTACATTTTGCCCTTTTTTCTTAATATGTGTAGTCTTCTTTTCACAACAAGAAAAGTAAAACATATTTAAAATGGCAAATTTGTATAAGGAAATATCTATTTTGCAATTAAGCTCCGCCCCTACGTCTGGTAACGAATGAAAAATTCAACACGGTTGAGATCGAGACGGATGGGTGGGGCTTCTCTTTTGGTTTTCATTTTTAATTAATATATTTAGATTTCTTTGTATAACACGATTTCTTAAGAACATATTTCACACGATAATTTCTCTTAGAAAAATAAGGATTTTACAATTAAGCTCCGCCCCTTGGCTTACGACGAGTAAAAAAAATCATCAGAATTGAGAGGGGGCGGGTGGGCGGTGTTTATATTTTGCCTTTTTTTTTCTTAATATACACAGCCATTTTTTCATAACAAGAAGCTTAAAACATGGTTAAAATGGTTTTTGCAAGGAAATATGGATCTTGCAATTATGGGGCGGAGCCTAAATGCAAAATCGATATTTCCTTATACAAATTTTCCATTTTAAATATGTTTTAAGTTGCATGTTGTGAAACGAAGGTTGCATACATTAAAACAAAAAGGCAAAATGTAAGCCCGCCCACCCACCCTATCTCACTTGTGATGATTTCTTTTATTCGCCATGAACCAAGGGGGCGGAGCTTAACTGCAAAATATTTATTTCTTTACAAGAAATTAAAAACATGTTTTCGAGTATCGTGTTGTTCAAAGAATACTATGTATATTAAGAAAAAAAAGCCAAAAAATAAACCCCGCCCGCCCACCCGATCTCAATTGTGATGATTTTTTTGTTCTTAGAAACTTGAAACATGTTTAAAATGGTAAATTCTTGTAGACATATATGGATGTTGTAATTAAGCCCCGCCCCTCGATCTGACAACGAATGAAAAGTTCATCACAATTGAGAATTGAGATCGGGGCGGGTATGGGTGGGGCTTATTCTTTGGTTTTATCTTTTTCTTAATGTACATAGCATTCGTTGAACAACACGATACTCAACAACATGTTTTTAATTTCTCGTTGAGAAATAAAGGATTTTGCAATTAAGCTCCGCCCTTTTGACTCACGATGAATAAAAAAAATCATCACAATTGAGATAGGGCGGGTGGGTGGGGCTACATTTTGCCGTTTCTTTCTTAATATGTGTAGACTTATTTCGACAACAAGAAACTTAAAACATATCTAAAATGGTAAATTTTGTAGTAATCAACTTAAATCCTCCATTTTTCTTTTACAACCCCTTCAAATAAGGCAACAGTTGAACATCGATGTTGCTATGGACGGCAACTTGGCGAGGGAGTTTATAAATGGCAATTTTCAGCCCTAAAAGTAACGTCCGCTTCTTCAAATTTCGACCGATTTTTCATCATTTTCGAAACTTAACTAAATACATTTTCATGTAGATCGAGCTTTAGAACTGACTTCCAACCTCGTTTTTTTGATAGCACCAACAAATTTTGAGACAACTTTTTTAGAAGTGAATTTTTTTCTAAACTTACGATCAAAAAACAAATGATTTTTTCAGATACATTAATATGAAACTTTCATGCTTTTGTCCACAACCAAAATAAATTCATTAAATTCATGGCCTTTCATATTAGGAAATTTTGACAAACGCATTCAGAAGTGACACTGCATTGGTAGCAGGTAGAATCCCGGGCCAGAGACGTACCCTCAACTACTACAAAAACAACGTTCTGACTATAGACAGTATAGTCTCAATGGCCCAGTTTGCAGCTCTGCGATTCCTCCTCGGACTGTTATTGCTGCGTACTCTTGCGATTCTTCCGCCTTGGGCGTCGCATTCTGTTGTTTAATTCGCGCTAATATCGTCCCTCGTAATAATAAATTTGATTAAGTCCAAGACAAAGCAAAAATTTAATTAGGGAATTCATTAAACGAAATTTATCTTAGCGCAAGAGCTCTAAAACATCAACTACCTGTATTCTCCAGAAGCTCGAACTTCGCAAAAGTTAATTGCATCCCTTGCGAGATGTCAAAACTCGCAGCCGTTCTTTGTGTCGCATCCCCAACAAAGAACTTAACATTAAGGTACGAACGAAACCGATTTATGCAGTTCTGTGTAATAATAATAATTGCGGACAGCGTGTAACTTTTGTCAACAATTTATGCTGAAAGCGCGCATGCTGGTCATAATTTTATATTAAATTCAGGAAGGGTTACACCATTTAAATCAATTTAGCTAATTTGGACCCTCACGTACCCGGCTCGAGATTTTTTCCGGGAGAAATTAATCCGTCCCGGAGGTAATACGGGTTACTTTATTACCCCATTTGATGGCTCCGATCTGGCTCGGTGCAACCGTTCCATTGAATATTTCCTCAACGATTCGTATAAATTATGGCCATTATCTGCGTGAGAATGTGCGTGATATCCTACATTGTGCGTGAACGTCTACAGCAAAATAAATAAACTGGAGTGGTTGGGAACATCTGCTTTTGCGATCTCTGACTGCGGCTTAATTATATTTAGGCTTTTGGAGCTTGCGCGCTCACGCATTATCAAATTGTTGCTTTTTCAGCGACCGCTTGTCTTCCCACACGCACTAATTATTAATTATTAACATGAAATCTACAGGTGTGGTCGACGTTGTTGATTTGGTAAAGGCCGGTGGAGCTCGTTCATGAAATTATTTTCATTTATAAAAAAAAACTCAACACGGATTCATAAACCACAAATATAGGACTTACAATACATCTTAGCTTACGCTCGGGAAGTAGAAAATTAGCTTAATTAGAATAACCCACCATAATCCACCAAGCTTTCGAACATTGTATTAGCCGTATCGACCTGCCAATTTTCATTTTGTTAAAAATGCATCCACGTAGTGTTTTTCTTTTAAAATGGTTACTTTCGCGATACGAACGAATCACAAACAAGCAATAACAGTGAACAAAGAGATTCGTTTCGGAATTTGTGTATTCTGCTTGACACATTTCGCTCGGGGCTAAAAATTTTACTCGAAACATAAAAATGCAAATTGACGGCAGATACACTCTAAAATATTATACGTTTCGCAGATTTGCGCTGCGACGGAGCAATTATTGAGGTTACAAGAGTGCATATGCAAATTGCACGGTTATTGCCGGCTTGTGCAGCGCAGGCACTCACTCTCTCAAAGGCACTGGCAATTGTATTCGAGAGCTTTGATTCCTTTTCTTGCTAATGTAATCAAACCAACATTACGGGCCTTTGTAGGCGGAGCGTGCAGAGAAACAAACCGCCGAAACCATTTATTTGGGTATGGCTGCGGATTATCGGATTGAATAGATTTCTTCGAACAATACGACTAATTTGTGGCGGATACAGTGCAGGAGTGCTTACGGAGAGAAGAGAAACAAAACATATTTGGACCCGGGAAGCGGAATCTGAAAATACGGAAGAGGCTTTTTCGTCGAATTGTATAAGCGCAATAAACGGTATAAATGCCGGAATCACGGGAAACTCGCCCCTAGTTCCGTATTGTCAAAGTGTTTTACGATGACATCACCGGTTGGAAGAGTGGGGGAATAGGACGAGCATTTGCACTGGACACTATATCTTATTATGCTGCGTGTACTATAATTTTCACAAAAACTGTGTAACATTATTTTTGATGATGCAAACCTCGGCACGTAGTTGCCAGAAGTGGTGAAAAGCGGTAATAATTGCCAAATGCAAACAAGCCCATGTTAATCATCAATATTGATTGTTAAAACAAACACTGTAAAATTTAAAACCAATAGACCGTACATAACAACAACAGTGAAACGTGAGCACAATAAAAATGCAAGCGTGAAAATTTAACGAATCAACTCAGTTGTAAAAACACGCAATATATGTGTCTACTATTATGGAAAATAACACGACTCTTGCAATTTTTTCCTGTATAAAAAGATATATGTTTTTTTATTGAATGTCTTTTCAAATGTGCAGAATCCATGGATGTTTGACGGGGACTGATAATAATGAATTTATAATCCACCTAGAATTCGCTCTATCAGCTTTTTTTTAACGATTTTTTCTAGATTTGCTACAAGCTGCAACAAAACAATTATATATGAACTAGTACTTTTTTTATAAGAAAAAGCCGAGTATTGCTCCTTTTTCAATATTTGGATTTCTCAATTTTTCAGTTGTTCGATTTTTTTATTTTTCAATTTTTCGAATTTTTTAATGTAAGATTTTCCAATTTTTGCTGTTCGACGTGTCGGTTTTAGATTATAGATTATAGTTTTTCAGTTCTTAGGTTTTTGAAATATTTGAAATATTCAATTTTCCGATTTCTCGATTTTTCGATTTCCCGATTTCTTGACATCTCGGTTTTTCCATTTTTAGTATTTTTCGACAGTTCAGTTTCGATTTTTTAATATTTTTGTTTCCATTTCTCGATTTCTCGTTTTCTTGACTTTTCAGTTTTTCCATTTTCCAATCTTTCGATTTTTCGATTTTTTTAAATTTAAAATTTTTCAATTTTTAATTTTTCATTCGGGTTATTTCGAGTTCTCGGTCTTTTCATGTTTCGATTTCTCGCTTTATCGATTTTTAGGTTTTTGGATTTTCCAATTTTTCAATCGATTTATTTTTCAATTTTTCTCGTTTTGATTTTTGGATTTTTCGGTTTTTTAATTTTTCGATTTTTCAGTTTTTTTCCCATATGATTAGATATAAGATTTTTAATTGAATGCCACTTGAAATATGCAGAAAAATGAATATATGCACATGTAGTCCACCTAGAATATACTCTATCAGCAATTTCTTATAATTTTTGACGAACTCTTCTAAATTTGCTACAAGCCGTGACAAAATTAATGTGACAATTTATGAAAAATTATCAATGAGCTATTTAGTAGATTTTTTTGTATGAGAAAAAGCCGAATATTACTCCTTTTTTCCAAAATTTTTGATTTCTCTAATTTTCAGTTCATCGATTTTTCAATTTTTCCAATTTTTTTATTTAAGATTTATCAATTTTTTGCTGTTTCGATTTCTCGATCATTGGCTTTTTCGATGACTCGGTTTTAGATTATTTAGTTTTTCAATTTTTCGATTTTTAAAATATTTTGATTTTTCGAATTTTGAATTTTTACATATTTTGTAGTTTCGATTTCTTGATTTTTCAGTTTTTCAATTTTTGGATATCTCGATTTATGAAGGTTTTGATGTTTCGATATTTTTCGATTTTTCCATTTTAAAGTTTTTCGACATTTTGGTTTCGATTTTTAGTTTTTTTGTTTCAATTTTTGGATTTTTCATTTTGCAGTTTTTGGATTTTCAATTTTTCAATTTCTCGATTTATTGACATTTCGATTTTTCGGTTGTTCAATTTCCCGATTTTTCAATTTTTCGATCTATCGAGTTTTTTTTAGTTTAAAAGTGTTAAATTTTCAATTTTCCGTTAGGGATATTTCGATTTATCGATATTTTAATGTTTCGATTTCTCGATGTTTCAATTTTTCAATTATTGGATTTTCCGATTTTTCGGTTTTTGGATTTTTCGGTTTTTCGATTTTTAGTTTTTTCGAACTTTTCATGTTTTGATTTCTCGATGTTTCAGTTTTTCAATTATTCGTTTTTTCGATTTTTCGGCTTTTCGATTTTTAGATTTTCCAATTTTTTGATGTTTCGAAATTAATTACTGGACATTTCAGTTTTCATATTTTTCAGTCTATTTTTCAATTTTTCGATTCTTTAATTTCGATTTTATAAATTTTAGATTTTCCGATTCTCGATTTTTTGATTTTTTGGGTTTTTCGATTTCTTAAATTTTATATTTTTCGATTTTTAATTTTTTTTATGTTTCAATTAATCGATTTCTCGTTTTCTTGATTTAGCAGTTTTTCAATTTTTCGATGTACCGATTTATCGATATTTCGATGTTCCGATTTTTCGATTGTTCAATTTCCCAATTTTTCAATTTTTCGATTTTTTGATTTCTCGATCTTTTCATGTTTTGATTTCTCGATGTTTCAGTTTTTCAATTAGGTATTCGTTTTTTTCGATTTTTCGGCTTTTGGATTTTTAGATTTTCTTATTTTTCAATGTTTCGAAATTAATTTTTGGACATTTCAGTTTTCGTATTTTTCAGTTTTTCGATTCTTCAATTTCGATTTTATAAATTTTAGGTTTTCCGATTTCTCGTTTTTTTGATTTTTCGGCTTTTCAGTTTTTCAATTCCTTAAATTTAAATTTTTCGATTTTTCAATTTTACTCAAGATTTTTTGATGTTTCAATTTTCAGTTTTTCCAGTTTTCGAATTTCCGATTGCTCGAAATCGCGGTTTTTCATTTTGAAAATTTTTCGACTTTTTAATTTCGATTTTATAAATTGTGGATTTTCCAATTTCTCGATTTTCCGCTTTTTCAATTTTTCAGTTTTTCTATCAAATTAAATATTTTTCGATTTTTTCAGTTTTGGGAATTTTTCAATTTTTCGAAATTTTAATTTTTCCTTTTTTTAAATCTTAGATTTTTCGATGTTTTTACGTTTCGACTGCTCGATCGACCTTTCGGATTTCAGTTTTTGGATTTTTCAATTTTTCAACTTTTTTTGGCGATTTCTCGATTTATAGACACCCCGATGTTTCAGTATTAATAAAAATTAGGAGTATTATGATTGTTCAAAGCGGGATTTGTAGGATTGAACTGCAGGGGCGTGTGAATTTCTGTCGAAATTACTTTGGACCAATTTTTTTGGAATTGTGTAGGTAGGGAAAATTTTCACAAACAAAGAAATTTGTATATGTTCACTGGTACTTTATTTTTTAGGCGGTTGAGTTCTTATGTAGGTGTTATGTCTTCGCAGTACTTGAACTAACGTTTCCTTCAGGGTTTGAGGCTTGCAATATTCCTCCAGCCAGCCGAACACTCCAGCCGACAATTCCGAAAAGTTGCTCACAGAAATGTTACTGAACGTGAAAAATAGGTGCTCCATAATGGCTTGCAGCTAAAACATGTAACTCACGCTTTGTTTCTCACCTACAAAAAAAATACCACAGAAAATTTAACTTCGTCGGAAATTCTAGTTTCCGTGTGTCCAGGCTGGGTCTGCTGAGCTTTGACTATTTGCTCGTAATTAGTTTGCATAATTCTCAACGCCACGACCTCCCTCCTCAAAGCATTCCTTTCCTCCTCCTGCTTCTTCTTCTGAAGTTCCAAATACTGAATGTAGTCTATGGACTTCTGCAGGACGTTCGCCTTGCATAGTTTATAACCTTGTCGGAGAAAGGTAAATAGCACTAGATAAAAAAGAAGTAGAAGGAAGGAAAATACCAGAAACGTCGGTTTGTTTGCAAGCTGGCACCAACTCCTGCAATGTATCAAAACCCTTCTTAATCGCGTCTCTCCTTTTTTGCTCCGCCTGAGTGTGGGCTTCGCGGCGTCGCTCTTTGTAACTCATTGATGAAGGTTTGCTTTCGGTTTCGTCTTCGTCATCTGCGAAGCGTCAGTGGCTAAGTGTGGCTTGAAAAAATTTACCTGAATTACGGGATGAAAAGTTTCCCGGGTCGATAGGGCATCTCGTAAACGAGTGATCTCGCGACATTTTCCAACGCACTTGAAGAACTGGGAATTTTTGTGGCGAAATTACAAAAAGTGGCTACTATCTAATCAAATCATCCGCATATCTAAACGTGTGGTTTCACTTAGAGACGTGTATTTTTGACAACTAGTAATGTCACGAGGATTATTTTTATCCAGCCATATGCTTCCCAGTTTGTTAATCAGTAAACAGGCTGTAAAATTAATAATTTAGATGCAGCAATGATTGATTTCTATCATTTTCACGATCTTAAATGTGATAGTAGTTCCAAACCTGAATAATTTCATCGACTTACTGGCAATAATTTTCGCATAATCTGAATTTCTTGCTTTGGTACTTGTTTCCCGATTCACCACTCGACACGAAATGTTTTTTATGGATTCCATTTTCTGATGTGATGTGAAAACGCACTTTCTTGTTTTAAATTTAAAGACGGTGTAATCAGTCGCGTTATTTCTTCCGCGTTCTTCTTAATACTGGGACCTGAAACATGGTCATTACCCCACACCCCTACCAAGAATTTGCGTTGGATGACCTACTTTAAGATTTCCAAGAAATCAGTCGACTGATCTCTTCCTCGAGACATAGGTGGCCGGTTTTTTCGGTTCGGTGTGGTGTCTGGTGTGTGGACCGTAATTTCGTTTTCGTTTGAGTGAGGATTTGTATCAATCGCGATTAAAGATTTGCAAGATATGTTAAACGTGCAAAGAACAAGGTACGACGTAAATTTTAGTATAAATAGTAAATGTTTCATATAAATTTACTAACAGATTTTTGGAAAAAAATATTAAAATTGTATAACAAAATTTTATAATTTAACTTTGGAATTGCAAAATTGAATCCTTTGAATATTGCAAATGTTTTAAGGTTATAGGAAGTACGGTAAACCCTCAAGAAACTTTTATCCGTTCAGGCCCCCACTCCGCAAGAATTGATATCATTCTATAATTTTGTCGACTAAATGTTATTTTAAATGTTGGAAAGTAACACAGTTCTGAACTTGTGGTTAGACATAATTTTTCGAATTTTAGATTTTTCAGTTTTTCGATACTGTTTTTTCAGTTTGTTGGTTCTTCAGTTTCTGGATTTGGTTTTAGTTTTTGACTTTTAAATATTTAGATTTTTTGATTTTCCATTGCTCGATTCCTCGACTTTTCGATATTTCGAGTTCTGGAAGTCTCGATTTCTGGATCGTTCAATTTTTTGATTTATGCGTATTTCAGTTTCCAACCTTTTCAAAATGTATTTCGAATTTTCAATTTTTCGAATTTTTATTACGATTTTTCGATTTTTTTGCTTTTTGGATTTTTGAATTTTTCTTTATTTTTAAATTGTAAGTTTTTAGATTTTTCGGTTTTTCAATTTTTCGATATTGTAGTTCTTCGATTTATCAATTTTTCGGATTTTTAAATGTTGGACTTTTCGACTTTTCGTTTTTTGATTTTTCAGTTTTTTGATTTGTACATTTTTCGATTTTTCAAATTTTCTGTTTTGCAATTGTTTTGACTTCTCTATTTTTAAGTTTTTAATATTCAGTTTTTCGTTTCGTTTTTCAATTTCTTTATTGTTTACGTTTTAGATTTTTCCATTTTTCGATTTTTGAAAAGTTTGCAATTTCCCAATATCACAATTTTTCGATTTTTCTATCTTTGGATTTTTCGTCTTCTCGTTTTAGATTTTTCGGTTTTACAATTTTTCGATTTTTTAGTTTTTCTTTTTCTCGATTGTTCAGTTTCCGAATTTTTCAATTTTTCAATTTTTCTATTTTTCCATTAATTTATTAATTTGTTTGAGTTTAAAATTTTTCAGTTTTTCAAGTACCTATTAATTTTTCGATTTTGTGCCATTTCGATTTCTCGATCTTTCAGTTTTTCGATTTCTTGATATCTCCATTTTAACTTTTTCGACTTTTCAATTTTTCGATTTTTATAAATTTTAGATTGGCTTTTTCGATTTTTCGATTTTTGATGTTTCAATTTCTCGATTTCTTGATTTTAGATGTTTCAGTTTTTCAATTTTCGATTTTTTAGTTTTTCGATATTGTCAATTTTTCTATTTTTCCATTGTTTAATTTCCCGATTTTTCGGTTTCTCAATTTGTTTACATTTTAAAGTTGAAAATTTTTCAAGTTTTCGGTTTTATGCCATTTCGATTGCCCCATTTTTCGTATTTTCGACTTCTTGACATTTCGATTTTCAATTTTTCGCGGTTTTGATTTTTCGACTTTTCGATTTCTGGATTTGGTTTTAGTTTTTGACTTTTAGATTTTTTGATTTTTTGATCTTTCCATTATTCGATTTCTCGACTTTTCCATATTTCGAGTTCTGAACGTCTCGGATTTCATTGGATTTTTCGATTTATCGATTTATCAGTTTTTCTATGCCTATTTCAGTTTTCGAACTTTTCAATATATATTTCGATTGTTTAATTTTTAGATTTTTTGATTTTTTACTCTTCGGTTTTTGAATTTTTCCATTTAAAAAAAAATAAATTTTTAGATTTTTCGGTTTCTCAATTTTTTGATCTTTTAGTTCTTCGATTTTTCAGTTTTTTTATTTTTCGATTATTCAATTTCCCGATTTTTGGATTTTTCAATTTATCAATTTTTCGATTTATTAATTTGTTTCAATTTTTAAATTTTCAATTTTTTAAGTTTTAATTTTTCAGTTTTATGCCATTTCGATTCCTCGATTTTTCCGGTTTTAAAATTCATCATTTTTCGATTTTGGGATTTTTCAATTTTCCGAATTTTTAAATGTTGGAATTTCTATTTCTCGATCTCGTTTCTTTGATTTTTCAGTTTTTAGATTTTTAAAATTTGTACATTTTCTTTTTTGTCTGTTCTACAATTCTTTGATGTTTTGACTTCTGTATTTCCAAATTTTTTAATATTCGAATTTTTCAGTTTTTCGTTTCAATTTCTCAATTTCTTGATTTCCCGATCGTTTACTTTTGATTTTTGAAAAGTTTTTGATTTCTCAATATCACAATTTTTCGATGTCTCGATTTTTGGATCTTTGAATTTTTCGACTTCTCGTTTTGGATTTTTCGATTTTTCAATTTTTCGATTCTTTAGTTTTTCGATTTTTCAGTTTTTTTTTGGACAGTTTTTCAAGTAGACCTATTAATTTTTCGATTTTATGCCATTTCGAATTCTCGATTTTTCAGTTTTTCAATTTCTGGATTTATCATTTCAATTTTTTGATTTCTTGATTTCTCGGTTTTTACTTTTTGGATTTTTCAATTTTTAAAAATTTTAGATTATTGGATGTTTCAATTTTGCGATTTTTGATGTTTCAATTTCTCAAGAGATATTTTTTCGATTTTATGCCATTTCGATTGCTCTGTTTTTCGGGTTTTCGACTTCTCCACATTTCGAATTCCCAATTTTCCCTAATTTAGTTTTGGAGTTTTTCAATGTGAACATTTTGATTTCTCGATTTTTCGTTTTTTTGATTTTTCAGTTTTCGATTTTTAAAATTTGTAAATTTTTCGATTTTTGCGATACTTTGGTGTTTTGACTTCCCTATTTCTTAAATTTTTTAATATCTCAAGTTTTAATTTTCCGTTTCGATATTTGGATTTCTTGGTTTCTCGATTATTTACTTTTTCGATTTTTCAGTTTTATTTTCCGGTTTGTCGATTATTCAACTTTTCGATTTATCAATTTTTGTTAATTTAAAAGTTTTCAATTTTTCAAGTTTTGATTTTTCGATTTTTCGATTTTCCAATTCTTGGATGTTTCGATTTTTCAGTTTTTCAAATTCCCAATTTGTCGAAATTTCGGTTTTGTCATTTTTCAATTTCTTGATTTTTCAGTTTTTCTGTTTCTCTATTTTACGACTTTTTTTATGTTTATATTGGTAAGTTGGGAAGTCCAATTCATTATTCGATTTTTCAAATTTTTTCGATTTGGATATTTATGTCATTGGTTTTTACTTTATAGAGATTATCAGAAAATAAATGGGCTGCACTCCAGGGGCGAGGGAAGTTCCGTCGAAATAACCTTCGACCAATTTTTTAATAGTAATGTAACTACGTAATTTATCACTGTCTTTCGAGAAAGTTGGAATATTCCAACTTCCTCGCTGTCTTTTGTGAATCTGTTCACATTAGAAAATATTTTCTTTGCAATTATACATCCCGTCTTCGTATCGTCTAGGAGAATCATTTATTCAATCCCAGAGCTTCAGAAACTTTCATTTAAATCATCTCATTAATGTAAATTATTCTTCAAATTCCATTTTTAGCCTCGATTTGCCCTTCACGCTTTGACCTTTGAACTTAACAATGCTGCCTTTAATGTTGTAACTTTAAAAACAATTTTTTGTGTTCTAAATAAACATATCTATTAATTTTCAAATAAAATAGGTACACTCAGAAATGTGGGCGGCAAATTCAACAAACCATTACGATGTAAGGAACATTTTCAAGAGAAAGGACGTTTTGTGTAAATAACTTTAATAAGGAACAGACTATCGATTCGACGGTAAAAACCAAAAATCGTTTTTTTGTGGGTAATTTAATTATCGTCCAGTTTAATTAATTAAGGTATTTCGAAAACCTGCATCGAGTTGTACGCCTCGAGCAAAACGCCGGCTTTTGTGCTTTTCATGATGCCCATTGTTGCCACCATTAAAAAACAAATTATTTTAAAATAATCCCCCGAAAACACGCGCTATTTTAGTGGCGTCCTTTCAAAAGCGAAATACGTTTGCACTCTAGCCACAATGTTCTGTACGCTTTTATCCGGGGAATAGGTTTTACCCATTTCGGCACATTTTATTCAGCAAAGCGCTTTTATTTTGCACGAAGCCATATACCTTCCTCCTAATATATTTATAATGTTGGCGCAGCGCCACTTCAACAGGTCTTGCGTATTTATTTTTCATTGCTCAAGTTATTAAACGTCGCTCATTCCCAATAAGCATAAAACGACCGTTTCTTATCGACCTCTGGAGATTTATGGCGCGATAAATCCGCAATTACTGATAACATCGTTAAGCAGGTTACGGCCGCTGTCGTTTAAATTCTGGCTAAATTATTGTCTGCGCCGAGGTCGGCCTATTCGTAATTTAAGACCGCGTAATTATTGTTTAATAAAACGGGGATCTGGTTATGTGCTTTTTGAATGGGAGAAGCTCGTCTGAATTTTTTCCATTTTCGCCGTAAAATTAATTTTAATTAAAAAATAATTGCTTCGCTAAAGGCTGTGTGAAGTTGTGCGGTGCAAATTGGGAGTCCAGGAAATAAGCTAGGAATATTAAATACCGGCGGACGACTAACAAACTTCGATAGACAATTAGGATGCTTTACGAGCACGTGCGCTGACTAAAGTTCGAAAAATCGCGAAAGTAGGCAAATCAGGGGAAGAGGAAAAGGACTTTAATCGGATTCGCGGCGGGATCTGGGACAAACTTTCGGGAACAAATGCTTCGAGGGGTGCAGCTGCGACACCACCACCTATTTTGGTTTTTTATAATAAGGACGTGAGACATGGTTCTGTTGGTTTTGGAAATTTCGAAACACCACTAATTTGTGCACTCTCTAGATCCTAGATCTCCTCCTGACTCCTCAGGATTTCCGCCCGAATTTTCATGTATCAATTTTTACAAAAAAATTCCAAATAAAACCTCGCAACATAATTGTGATTGTGGTTTTATTTCCATTTCGATGTTGGACATCGCCGTAAACACTTTTTTACCTGTTACATTGACCCCCCGCCCCCCCGCCCTGTGAATCACGAACACGAAAACACACATTACTCTTCATTTTATGTCGGTCGACTTTATTGCCGGCTTTCTGCCGGACTTGAAACGTACATCGTGTCAATAATTGATCGGCGTGCCTTTTGGACTTGTTTTAGTGTGGCGCCACTGCGATGACTTTTTATCTTTCAGCTTACTTTCATAACTTGTCATATACCTTCGGCATTGATATTTCTTTCGTTCGAGGCGAGTCTCCGAGACTTCGCGCCGATGTTAAATTGCTACGATAACTGTCAGGCCAATTTTTCTCCCGATATACCTTTTTCTAATCCACTTCGTTGATGAAGATCAACAATATTGCAGGTGTTGGGAGCGGAGCGCGTCAAGTGTCAAGTGTCTTGTTCAGCAGATATGTTGCTCCATCATTTACACGCGAGGCGCCAGATCGCGTTCCGCTGAATTACTCTCCGTTTTGTCGTGTCATTAATAATAGAATTCTTAGGAAATGTTCGAGTCACGTGAGATGGGTACTCTTATTAAATCTATTAAGCAGGCTGCGAGGGAGGCGGAAACGTGGCCTAGGGGAGGAGCGCGTAATGTGGAACAAGAGACGAATTATTCGCATAGAACCCCTATTGTTTTCAAAAAGTTATGTAACTAGATTCGGCTAGATTCTAGTGAACGAGGACATCAACTTGACAAAATTTCCACAAATGTAGGAATATCGCATTTTGTAAACTTTAAATAACATTTACTATGAAATGTTTTGAGGTGACGTCATCAAATTGGTAGTGGGGATCACGCGGAAATTCTTTCAAACTACTTCAAAAACAAAACAAAAAAAGTCCCCAAGGTTCTTCCAAACTACTTCAAAAACAAAACAAAAGGGGTCCCCGAGATTCTTCCAATCTACTTCAAAAACAAAACGCGAAAGGTTTCCGAGATTTTTTCAAACCACTTCAAAACCTAGACATAAGTGGTCCCCGAGATTCTTTCAAACTTCTTCAAAATCAAAATTTTGTTTTAGAAAAAATCTGAAAGAATGTTTTTGAGGCCTTGGTGTTTATTTTTGGAAGAATTTTAAAGAATTCTAGAGCTCTTGGTGTTTTATTTTTAAATGAATTTTTAAGAAACTTTGTTAGTTTTGGTGTTCTTATTTTAGAAAAAATCTTGAAAGTTCTTGGTGTTTATATAAATTTATATTTAAGATTTTTGGAAATTCTGCCTTTTTATTTTTGAAAGAATTTTTGAATCTCTGCTATTTTATTTTAAAATGAATTTAGGAGAATTTTGTTTCTGTTTAGGAAAAAAAAGAAAAAATCCACACAACTTTGTGTTTTGTTTTTGAAAATCGAGGGACCCCTGGTTTATATTTTTGCAAAAATTTTAGAAAACCTGGTGTTTTATTTTTAATTTGTGAGAATTTCGAGGATCCTGGTGTTTTCGTTTAAAAAATCTTGATAATACTTGCCGTTTTGTTTTAGAAATAGTTTGAAAAAATGTTGCGGACGATGTTGTCTGGATGGGCCTGGAAAATTTTCAAACAAACTGGAATGTCTTGGTGTTTTTTTAGTTTTTTTAAAAGCTCTGGTATTTGGTTTTAAAAATAATATTTGAAGATTTTGGGAACTCTGGTGTTTTATTTTAGGAAGTATCTGAAAGAATTTTTGGGATTCTGCCGTTTTGTTTTAGGAAGGAGCCTAAAGGAGCTTTTGGGCCCCTGGTATTTTATTTTTGAAAGATTTTCAAAGAATCTTAGAATTATGGTGTTTTATTTCTAAATGAATTTGTAAGAATCTTGGGAGTCCTGATGTGTTAAAAAAAATGTTAGGTGTTTCTGCTGTTACCATTGTTTAGAGGACCCTAATATTTTATTTTAGAAAGAATTTTATGAAATCTTAGAGATTTTGGTGTTTTTTTTTAGATAAAATCTGATAGTTTGTTGTGTTTTATTTTAGAAAGTATCCGAAAAAAATTTGAGGAATCCTGGTGTTTTCTAAAACAAAACAAAATGGGTCTCCGAGATTCTTTCAAATTTTTTCAAAAACAAAACAAAGAGATCCCCGAGATTGTTTCAAACTACTTTAAAAGTTTAACAAAAGGGGTTTCGGAGATTCTTTCAGACTACTTCAAAAACAAAACGCAGAGAGTTGCCGAAATTCTTTCAAACGATGTACATACTTGAAAAACCAAACACAAGGGGTCCCCGAGATTCTTTTACGTTTAAAAGAAGTCGTTACTTCCAAGAAGAAAACACAAGGAGTCCCCTAGATTCTTTCAAATATCTGAAAAAAGAAGACAAGTGGTCATAAAGATGCTTCATAAACAATACACAGAAAGCTCCCCGAGATTCTTTCAAATTACTCTAAAAACAAGACACCGACACCGACACAGACACCGACACCAAACTCGTAGCTGGAACTCGACATTCTTATTCCGGCGCGTATACGTGTTCTATATTACGACAAGAAAGGAGTTAAAACTCCAAAATTTCGGCCTTTCTGGCGCCGGTCTGGTTCATCTAAAAAATCGCTGCTCCATGATTTTTAAAGACGGAGATTTGAAATTTTGTCCTAATTTTGTTAGTCATCTTTGGATAATTTAAGTAGCTGTAAATTTGCGATCAAAAACCTTGCGTTTGACATTATTTTTTCTCCTTAAATATATGGAGGGTCTACATATTCAGAAAAATAATCAAATGTGACACGGTCTTACGGTTTCCGTTTGTGCCGGAACGTGTTCTAGCCAACTTTCAAAACGAATAAGAAATATGAAAAGGAGCCGTTCGTTAGTACGCCCTCATTATTCACTATCACTGAAGAGAATGATTAAACTTTTAACTTTTCTATTACGCCTTGTTGCTTCCGTCTCGCTCAAATATTCTTTCAAGCATTATTATTGATGAAGCGTAATTTGTCCTTTTCAATTTTTGTTGTTACGGAGCCTTTTATTCAGAACGAAAACTCGATACCGCCGCAATTGTATTCGCAAAGTTAAATTGTTTTCATTTGCTTTTATGACTGTCGATATTTTACTGTTCGTAAAGAAAATTATTTTCCCGTCGAGGAATATTTGTTGCAACCGTTTTAAGCACCGATCATAAAACTCTAAAAAAAAATCTCGTCCCGATTTCTCCCAAATGAAAAAATCGGTTCAATTAACCTTGAATCAACAAAGCGCTTATTACATGATCCGCTACCTAGCCCAGCCGTCGTCCAAATAACCTTGGTTTTTGTTTCAGATGGAGCCCGGATAATTATTAGAAGCCTCGATGATTGGACGCAGCGTGGCCATGCGTGTGTTTTTATTTAAAATTGTTAAACCCGAAGGGGGCACGTGATGAAGAGACCGCACTCAGTGGTAGAATGAACATTTCCAGTGCGTTTCGTTAACAGACTAATTAGTTAACAATGGCGACGTCTTTGACCGGCGTCGGGTTCCTCTGGGCCACGCTTTCTCTGGCTGCAGCGCTTCTGTGCTGCTCCGGGTTTTATCTGCCCTTCTGGATACAGGTAAGGACAATAATTAGTTTAATTGCTTTGAGGGCGCAGCTGAAAACGTCATGTGTCGCGAGAAATACTAGTTTTTGTTCGATTCGACTTTAATTAAAGCGCTGAAAAAGTTGTAAGTTTAATAAGAGGTTTAATATCCTTTGTTCCGTGAATATTGGATGTCGGACTGGGAGTTCATTGTCGGAGCTTCCGAGATGATAATTAGCGAATAACAGGAAAAATGGCGGCAGGCGAGACGGTGCTGGAAAGACAACCTTTGAGGATCGGGTTTTATTGTGGTTTAAAGAGGTGTAAGATTGGTTGAGGCAGCAACAGCAAACTTGAACTTGTAGACCGTTCAGGATGTTCCAGACAACAGTGAGGCATGAAATTTTTTCTTCACTTTGAATTAGTAAAAACATCCTGAACGGTTTGCAGTTTTAATTTTTAACCATTGATTGAAAAATATGTTGATACCATCATCTGAAAAATTGCAACTTCTGCAGCCTCCGGCTATCGCCAAACGTAAACAGAAAAAATAATGGAGCACCAGTGAAAATAAGCATAAAATTAAATTACGCAATATTTATCCTGGAAAAGGCTTATGTAAACAGAGCGAGTAATTTCGCATTTATTTATTTAAACTTAACCAAACAACAAATATCATCACGATCAAAAACTGTACAACGAGACGCTTTTCTTCGTCGGTTATAAATTTGGCGAATCCCAGTAACGCATCCCGATGGACTAACCGACCACCCGACCATATTCCATGCAGCTGGAGCGCTGGGCTCTGACAGGAAATTTAATGTACATCAGCAATAGGGCGAATCGATACGTCACAATACATACCCACCTATTCGCTGACAGAAATCCCTATAAACTAATCGAGAATTATGCCACTGTCGCTGTTCCAGACAGATAAGTGCGCTAATTGCTAATAACGGGATGCTATGAACTCTAATTTCGATCGACATAATTTCGAAACAGGCTTAGTAAGAAGCTTACCCCCTGTACACATAAATGTTTACTATAGCGCAATACGGTAAACTTTCGGATTTAAAGGCCCGGTTACAGTACGACGGAAACACCGAACGTAATTCGAGATTTACGCCAACGCGGGCCCCGGAGGAGAACCGAAGCGAAAATCAATCGACAGTGTATACAGTTACACACTACTTTGAACGTGTGCGATGACGTCATCGATTTTCCGCAGGGCATGAACTCGCTAAAAACACGTCGGAATGCCCAAATTTAAACTTTGACGCAAATGGGGTAAGGAACGCTTTATTGTTGAGGACTGCTTTACATGAGCATTACGTTTGGTAAAGACTGTGTTAATGAAGGATATTTCATAAAGGGCAATACTGTAGGCAACTAAATGGTGAGTTTATTACGGCAATGAAAACGTGTTGGCTGAAACTTGTTGACTGTGTAATGTAGAGGCATTGTTTTGTGGATGATGGACACGATAAAAATTTTCGCGTGATGAATTAAACAACTCCGGGCAGAAGTTTTGATGTAATTTGAGAACAAGAGGTCGTTTTTAGTTGGGAATAGCGAAACATTGAATTTGGGTTTATGTAACAGGATCACCCAGTATTCGATTTGAATGTAGGACGTTTTTCGCCAACCTCTCATCCCTCAGCCCTCGAACCGCTCAACTATTAAAAATTTCCTCCTCAGACATTTCGAGACTCCTCAAGATGCTTAGCGGTGGTGTTTAATAATAGTGCTGAATACGGGATCGGTGGCAGCCGTATGAAAAAGCAAGGACCATTCAGCTGGATTAGCGAGATACTTGTGGACTTTTGCCGACTAAGTAACAACGTGGTCGACATAATAGTTTCCGCACGGAGAGGGTGACAGCCGAGCTGTTTAATTTTAGAAACTTTTAACCCCATTTAAAAACGTACTCGTCAGCGATTTTTCAATAAAAGCAGTCTCATTCGACGAACATCGAGGGCAAATAAAATTAAGAGAACAATGTTAACAAAATAAAGGCCGGGAGAAGAATGGGCGCAATCAATACCTCTGTCCGATAGCCATCTAACGGTTGGAAGTGGGAAACGAGGCCGGCGATTCTTAAAAAATTGTCGAAATTGTGTTTTATTGGGGGGAGTGGAGATGGATCACGAAAGGGCGGCCGTCAAGCGAATGGTTGGAGGGTGAGGAGCGAACTTTTCACGTCTTTATGTGTTTGCTACTTCGTTAACAATTTTCGAAAATGAAGGAGTAGGGCAGGGATCCGTCCTGGCGCTGTGTTGTTCGTAATTTACGTGAGTGATGTGCCGTTTTTTGTAATAGAACATCCCGGTGGTGCTGATTACCGTGCAAATTAATTAGCGTAATCTATCCCGGAAAATCCGCCAAGAAGTCTGTATATAATTAAATTAAGTTAATAGCGGCGGATTTATTTTCATAAAGAGGCGGCCTTAATTGAATTCGTACATAAGGTGCGTGAAGAAGGGAGAAAAATGCCCTCGTTGTGTGTGACATAGAATCTAAAGTGAATAGAGCACGATGAGACGGCATTCCTTTAATAGGACCAACTTTATGTCGATTGCATTCCTTCCCTTAAATTCCGTCATTTCCTCTTCTTTCATTTTCAGCAGAATCATGTCCCATATTCCGAGGGCGTCGCGCGCCCCTCGCTCGCCCCTCGTTTTGTTTATAAATTATTTAAATTAGCGAGAAGAACGGAACGGACCGTCGCTTAAACGAATTAAAAAAACACGAACAAAAAGAACCGAAAAACTTTATTCGGCGAAATTTCGGCGGCACATTTTTGTTGTGACTTTAGGTGGACTATTGTAATTGGATTTCAAACATTCGGGGATTTAATTATAATAGAACAAGAGAAGAATCCTTTGTTTTCATTAAAATGGTGGTCGTGTCGTGGACTGGGGCAAGTTAACTTTGTCATTGTGGGTTAAAGTTGAAGAGTTTCCAATTGCTTGTTTGTAAGCAGGAGTTCCGCTTTAAACAGGCCAGGATCGGACCGGGCCGGCACGAATTACACATTTTTGACCGAACGTACAAACCGTTTTTAGACAAAAGTAAGCCATGACGTTCACTTGAGGCTGATTTGCCACATTTATTGTTATTTAAAAATCATGTTATCAAGTTGTGACAGGTCTGAGTCAAACGGGTTGTCGCTACGACGTCACAACTTTTGTCACCCGTGACGGTGCGTTCCTGGAGCCGGCCCTGCGTCGGCGGTCACTCCGATCCTGCCTCCGGCGACCGCAAGCTTGCGAAAAGGTATAATGAAAACGGCATTTCAACCTGGAGATTGATCATCTCCTCCCCATTGTTGTAAGGTGCATTTACGTAGAGTTGCATGTTAACGATCCAATTGTGTTCCTTTTATTCGGAACGGCGATCTGTTTTAATTAAAGGGGGCATCGTCGACGAAAAACTTCCCCATAATCGAACGGCGAGCAAACATTGGCTCGAGGGAATCAATTTACATTAAATTAAGAGGAACGGAGCGAGTTGGCAGAACAACGGACGATTTAAAGTAGCTATCCGAGAAATCAAAATATCGCATCTACGCATGTTAAGCACGAATCTCTTTACATGTTCTTGAAATATTGCAAGTCTGCCAAGTCGAAGACAATGGAAGCGGCGCCACCGCTCTCTAAAATTTAATCCCATAAGCAAAACGCGGCCTAGACAATGCGTTTGATTCGGGCACGACTCGATTATTATTCTTCCGTTCAAAGGAGTTGCTTATCTCCAGGTTTTTTTGGCGATTGCGTCAGACACGGATCCGCTCCTTTCGACACTCGTTTACCCCCTAACAGTGCTCCTATTTCGCAAACTTGACGTCTCTACGAGAATTACTTAAGACGAATGATCTCCCGAAGGAGGTAATTTTGGAATATATTCAACCCCGAGAATTATGCATGAAAGAAACTGGTTCCAGCTAAGTGGTTTATGTTGGCCGTTACGGGGGAAATGGCTTTGTAAACCCCGAACAAGTTTACATATATTTTTCATTCGCTTCAGTTTAACAAGATGGCGAGGACTTATTACGTAGCCGCATGGCTTTGTTGCTAACAAACTTCACAATTTCGAGGCGAGAACGTATTTGGTTTTTTCATAAAAGTGACGTTTAATAATTTAAAACGGCTTTGAGTGGCGTTTTACGTGGGCCGGTTCAGCTGCTCCGAAGCTGGGTTTTCAGGCAGGTAGGAAGTGGATACGTTTTAGGGCCATCCATCACATTACCATGTCAAAGTTTTGGCGCAAGGACATTGACGAGAAAAGTGTTTTTAATCTTTTACAATCAATAAAAAGTCGCAAAAACGATACATCGTGGCGTAAACGATTTAGGAGAGAACTTGGTTTCAACAAGATGGTGCGCCGCCTCCGTAAAGTTAATTAACACTCCCGCAGACCCTGCACCAATTCCTAAAGGACCCGGTCCGTACAAATGCGGACAATATGAAGTAGGTATATCAGGTGACTACTAATGTGATTTTTTTGTCAGGTTGGCAAAATATTTAACATTTTATGATGGCATATCTGATTTTCGAAATTAAATTTAGGGCACTCATCACGTTTGTAGGTGCGCTTTTGTCAAAGTTGTCAACTGTGAATTGACATGTTAACATTGCTGCCAATAATTCAGAAATACCAACACAAATATTTGCTTCAATCATTAATAGTCACCTGTGTTTAAAACAGATAACCAAGGGGAATAAATGCCCCTCGAAAAATCTAAATAACAAGAAATTAAAAATTGAAAAATTGACGAATCCACAAAAAATCGAAATTTCAAAGATTTTAAAAATTGAAATATTAAAAAGTTGAATTATCGAAATCCGAAAAGTCGAAAGATTGGAGAATCGAAAAGTAAAAAAAAACTAAAATTTAAAAAATCGAAATATTAAAATATGGACAAATTAACAAACCCATAAAACGAAAAGTTGAAAAATTTTGAAAATCGAAAAACCAAGATGTCGAGAAATTGAAAGATCCAAAACTGAAAACTCGAAAAATTGGGAAATCGCAAGATTGAAAAGTCGAAACAGCAAGAAATTGGAAGATTGATAAATCCAAAAGGCGAAAACACGAAAAATCGAGAAATCAAACTAAAATAAAATCGAGAAATTGAAAGATCCAACACTGAAATCTTGAAAAATTGGAAAAACACAAAATTGAAAAGTCCAAACGACAAAAAATTCATCAATCCAAAAGGCGAAAAGACGAAAAATCGAGAAATGAAATAAAATAAAAAATTAAAAATTGAAAAATGAAAAATCGGGAAATGCAAACATCCAATTTTCCATATGAAACATCGAAAGATTAAAAAAATTCGGAAAAAATACCGAAGAACTGAAAAACCAAAAAAACAAAAAAGTCGAAAAATTGAAAAACTCAAAAATTTAAAATTGAGAAATTGAAAAATCGAAAGATCGAGAAATCGAAAAATCTGAAATTAAAAAAATTGTAAAATTTCGAAAAATTAAGAAATAGAAAAATTGAAATATCACTAAATCGAAAAATCTAACAGTAAAAATTCGAGAAATTGAAAAGGTAAAGAAATTGAGAAATCGAAAAGTCGAAACGAAGAACATGAAAAATTGAAAAATTTGAAAAATCGAGAAATCGAAAGGTCAAACAATCGAAAAGTCGATGAATCTAGAAATGGGAAAATTGAAAAATCTAAAAGTAGAAAAGTCAAAAAATCGAAAAATCGAAAAGTCGGAAAATTTAGAATTGCGAAAAACTGAGAAATTGAAAAACCGAAAAAAACGAGATCTCGTAAATTTAAAAAATCGTATACATAATTGAAAAATCGAAAAATGGAAGAATCGAAAAACTGAAATTCGGGAATTTGAAAAACCCCAAAACTAAAATCTTCAAAAATTGGGAAATTGAAAAATTGAAAAGTTCAAACATCGGGAAATTGGAAGATCGAGTAATGGAAAAGCGGAAAAACGTAGAAATCGGAAAATTGAGACATTGAGAAATCAAAATATCAAAAGATTGAAAAATCGAAAAATTTAAGCATTGACAGAAAACAAAAAATCGAAAAATTAAAAATTGAAAAATTGGGAAATTTTAAATTAAATATAATCGATAAATTGAAAAATTAAAAAATTGAAAATTCGAAAACTGAGGAAACTGTATAATGGAAAAATTGAAAAATGTTCAAATTGAAACAAAAAATCTAAAACCGAGAATTCGAGAAATCGAAATATCTAAAATTGAAAAATTTAGAATATAAAAATTGAAAAATAGCAAAATCGAGGAATTAAAAATTGAAAAATCGAGAAATTGAAAAATTTTGAATTTAAAATATCGAAAAATGAAAATGCCGAAAAATTGAAGAATCGAAAAAATGAAGAATTGAAAAATTGAAAAATCGAGAAATCGAGACATCGAAAGAACGGAAATGAAAAAGGTAAGAAATCGAAATGAAAATGGAAAAATCGAAGAATTTAGGATTCGGAATGTTGAAAAATGCTAAAACTAAAATATCGAAAAATTGAAAAATACAAATGTGAAAAATCGAAAAATTGAAAAATGGAAGAATTGAAAAACCGAAAATCGAGAAGTAAAAGTTGAGAAATTCAAAATGAGAAAATCAAAAAATTGAATAGGTAATCTAAAATCAAGAAATCAAAAAATCGAGAAGTCGAAAATTCAGAAAACCCAAAAATTGAAAGACTGAAAAATCGAAAAATTTAAAAATAGTAAAATGAAATATCGGAAAATTGAGAAGTTGAAAAAAAAAAGGTGAGAAATAAAAAATTAAAAAAATTCAAAAACTGAAGAATTGAAAAATTGAAACCTGGGAACTTGGGAAATTGTAAAATTGAAGAAACAAATAACCGAGATATTAAAAAATTGAGAAATCTAAAAACCGAAATAAAAAATTGAAAAATCGAAAAATTTAAGAATCGGAATTTTAAAAAATGCTAAAACTGTAATATAAAAAATTGAGGGATCGAGAAATCGAAGTCGAAAATTAAAAATTTTAGAAATGGAAAAATTGGAAAGATCGAGAAATCGAAAAATCGAAGAATTGAAAACTGAAAATCCAGAAAACGAGATATTGAGCAATCGAAACGTCTAAAAGTTTAGAATTACAAAAGGGGAAAATAAAAAAATCGAATAATCTCGAGAGTCAAGAAATCTAGAAGTCGAAAAGTGGAAAAATCGATTAATCGAGAACTTGAAAATTCAGAAAACCCAAAAATTGAAGAATAGTAAAATGAAATATCGGAAAATTGAGAAATTGAAAAATAAAAAGGCGAGAAATCGAAAATTCGAAAGATCCAGAAACGGAAAATTGAAAAATTGAAAATCAAGAAATTGAGAAATTGAAGAAGTACAACTGAATCGTTCTAAAACTAAAATATCGAAAAACTGACAAATCGGGAGTTGACAAAGCGAGAAATCGAAAAATCAAAAATCCAAAAACTCGAAAAATGATTACTTAATTTTGATCTTTTTCCAAAAATCTCATTGCCTAGGATAAAAATTCAACACCACAAGTTTAAGATCATGCTACTTATTAACAGTTAGACAACATTTATTTAAGATTTTAAATTTTGATTAACAATTTACCATGCTTCCGATAAGTTTAAAAGGTTTACAAGATTTTAAGGCATATTATCTGTCTACTAACAATCGACGCAGATGGCGGACGGATAGACAGACATACAGACGGAAACGTCAGACTTATTTTTTTGTACTGCATGAAACGTCGAGAAAACATGCAAGTAGCCAGTCACCCGATTGAACTCGTTTACAATACTTAGCTCACGTCCGTGAAGTAAAAATTGGATTACGAAACAGATCGGTGGGAAACTTTTTGATAAAATCCGCAACTCTGCTTTCCGGACCAGCTTTTCTGCAGAAATGTTACTTTACTTTTTTTCCATCGAAACAAACACCGTCGACGTCATAGCTGCAGCCTTTATAAAACCCCACTTTTATTGTCGAGAAGCCTCACTTTTAGCTCGACCCAACCAAGCTCGGCCCAAAATTGGCCCTTCCAATAATTCTTCGGTCTACCTTGCGCTCGCGACCCTTCATTCCCGGAGCCTCGCGTCATATCAGCGCTGTCTGCTGCAGATATCAGCCTTCCTTTCGGAATATTTACGACTTGCACCTGCAGGCGATCTATTTAATCATTAAAAAGGTGTATACGAGATGCCTACGTGGCGAACGGTACGAGTACGAGTATATCGCGAACTGCCCCGGGGCGACAATCCTGTTAGCGATTTTTGCTCGAAACGAGTTTACCTAAAATAAAATTACTCGGCATTAAAGTCCGATAAACCATTGTACGCCACCGAACAAAGGTGCACCGCAACAACGCACCGATCAAATTCAATTAAATTCTTGGGAACGTTCATGGACCAAATATCGGCGAAAAATAAACATTTGTTTTGCGGTTACGATAAATATTTTCGAGTGGATCGAGGAGTTGCTGCTCCGTATTTCGATATTGTTGTTTAATGGAACTAATGGCGCGGATCGGGGGCCTTGTTTACAACCGAAGATAAGATAATGTGTGCTGCGGGCCGCTGCAACGCAAAGAAAATCGAATTAGTGCTTAAAATGCAATTACGGCGGGGAGAGTGGGCGCAGATATTAATTATTATGCCATTATGTAGAGTGGAGTTTGCTCCGGGGCGTCGATAGCACTCTGAATGCATTCCGCGGGGCCAACAACCAGGAAGTGAGGAGTCTCGCAAAAATGAGCTAATGCGGAAGGGAATTAAAAGGGCCGAACCGATAGTTGGTTATTTATGAGGTGCGGAGGCAGCGGCGGGTCCGAAGCTTTCGAGATCGAAAAAAATTGGTCGAAATTTATTTCGACGAATTTCCCTCCCTCTGAAGTACAATCTAATCGGTAAACGTTTCTAAAAATTACTGCCATTTTTCCAGAATCGTCAATTCAAAATAAAGTACAAAATAATTAATGCCTTCGTACATTGAATTGCTTTTGGCGGATTACAGTGATCTATTTTATAATTTTTGACTTGAAAATATTGGCACGACACTGAAAAACCGCGTATGAGGATATGTTTTCTTGGGATTTTTCAGTTTTTCTTCTTTAATTGAAATTAACGGAATTGATTTCTTTTGATTTTTCAATTTTTTAAGGTTTTGATTTTTCCTGTTCACTTTTTTGACGTTTTGACCTGTCAATTTTTCAGTTTTTTCATTCTTAGTTTTTCTTTCATTTTTCAATTTTTCGATTTTAGAATTTCTCAATTTTTCAATTTCACCATTTTCAATTTTTTGATTTCTCAGTTTTCCGATGTTTCAGTTTTACGTTCTTCCAATTTTTCTCCCCTTTAATTTTACGCTTTCTAAATATTTGGTTTTTGTAATTTTTCAAATTCAACTTTTATAAACTCTCAGTTTTCGATTTTTCGTTTCTTCAGTTCTTCAATTTCTCAATTCCTGAAGGTTTTGAGTTTTCCACTTCACTTTTTTGACTTTTTGATTTCTCAGTTTTTCAATTTTTTAATTTCTTAGTTTTTGGATATTTCAGTTTTGAGATTTTTCAGTTTTTCCATTCTTCAATTTTTCTTTCATTTTTCAGTTTTTCGAAATTTCAGTCTTGGGATTGTTCAGATTATTTCTTATTCAATTTTTCTCTTCAATTTTACGATTTTAAATATTTCGATTTTTCAATTAATCAATGTGTTGATTTCCCCATTTCTTGACTTTCGACTGTTTCGATTTTCCAGTTTATCAGTTTTTCAATTTTTCGATTTTTCAGGTTTTCGATTTTTCAATTTTCTATTTTTTAAGGTTTCGATTTTTCGACTTCACTTTTTCGATTCTTCGATTTCTCAATTTTTCAATTTTTGGGATTCTTAAGTTTATTCATTATTCAATTTTTCGATTTTACAACTTCTCAATTTTTCAATTTCACCATTTTTAATTTTTTGATTTCTCAATTTTCGAGTGTTTCAATTTTACGTTTTTCCAATTTTTCTCCTCTTCAATTTACGATTTTTACATATTTGGTTTTCGTAATTTTTCAAATTTGACTTTTATAAACTCAGTTTTTCATTTCTTCAATTCTTCATTTTTTCAATTTTTGAAAGTTTTGATTTCACAGCTTCACTTTTTTGATTTTTCGATTTCTCAATTTTTCAATTTTTTAATTTCGCAGTTTTTTGATATTTCAGTTTTGAGATTTTTCAGTTTTTCCATTCTTCAGTTTTTCTTTCATTTTTCAGGTTTTCCAAATTTCGGTCTTGGGATGCTTCAGATTATTTATTATTAAATTTTTCTCTTCAATTTTACGATTTTTAAATATTTCCGTTTTTCAATTTTTCAATTTTTGACTTTTCTAAATTCTTAATTTTTCGATTTTGCGTTTAATCGATGTTTTGATTTTTCCATTTTTGACTTTCGACTCTTTAGATTTTCCAGTTCTTCAATTTTTCAATTTTTCGATTTTTCAGGTTTTTGATTTTTCAATTTTTTTACTTTTTAAGGTTTCGATTTTTCGACTTCATTTTTCGATTCTTCGATTTCCCAATTATGTAATTTTTTAATTTCTCAGTTTTGGTTGTTTCAGTTTTGGGATTTTTCAGTTTTTCTTCTTGAACCACTCATTACAAATTGAATTAATTGAAAGTAACCGACTTGATTTCTTTTGATTTTTCAATTTTTAAATTTTTTAAGGTTTTGGTTTTAACTCTTCACTTTTTTCACTTTTTGATTTCTCAATTTTTTAGTTTTTCGATTCTTCAGTTTTCCTTCTATTTTTCAATTTTTCGATTTTTTTAATTTCTCGATTTTCAATTTTTCGATATATCTCAATTTTCCGATATTTCAGTTTTACGTTTTTTCAATTTGGTCTTTAATTGTATGATTATTAAATATTTCGATTTTTCAATTTTTCAATTTTTAACGTTTCTAAATTTTCAGTTTTTCGAGTTTTCAATTAATGTAAGTTTTTATTTTCTCTTGACTTTCAGCTGTTTTTTTCCTGTTCTTCAATTCTTCAATTTTTCGATTTTTTAAGGTTTCGATTGTTCGACTTAACTTTTTTGATTTTTCAATGTCCCAATTTTTCAATTTTTTGGATTCTCAGTTTTTGGACATTTCAGTTTCGGGATTTTTGAGTTTGCCATTCTTCAGTTTTTCTTTTACTTTTCAGTTTTGGGATTTTCCAGGATTTAGATTCTTCGACTTTCTGATTTTTGACTGTTGGATTTTTCGATTTCTCGATTTTTCATTTCAGTTCTTCGATATTTCAGTTTTTCAAGTTTTCGAATTTTTCAAATGTTTCGGTTTCTTCATCTTTCAAGATTCTGGTTTTAGATTTTCTGTTTTTAATTTTTCGTTTTTCCAAATTTTCGATTCTTTGATATCTCAATTTTCCGATATTTCAGTTTTACGTTTTTTCAATTTGCTCTTCAATTTTATGATTTTTAAATATTTCGATTTTTCAATTTTTCAATTTTTAATTTTTCTAAATTTTCAGTTTTTCGATTTTGCAGTTAATGGAAGTTTTTATTTTCCCATTTCTTGACTTTCGGCTGCTTTTTTCCAGTTCTTCAATTCTTCTATTTTTCGATTTTTGAGTTTTTGATTTTTTAATTTTTCGATTTTGTAAGGTTTTGATTTTTCGACTTAACTTTTTTGATTTTTCGATTTCCCAATTTTTCAATTTTTTGGATTCTCAGTTTCTGGACATTTCAGTTTCGGGATTTTTGAGTTTTCCATTTTTTAGTTTTTCTTTTACTTTTCAGTTTTGGGATTTTCCAATATTTAGATTCTTCGACTTTTTGATTTTTGACTTTTGGATTTTTCGATTTCTCGATTTTTCATTTCAGTTCTTCGATATTTCAGTTTTTCAAGTTTTCGAATTTTTCAAATGTTTCGATTTCTTCATCTTTCAAGTTCCTGGTTTTAGATTTTCTGTTTTAAATTTTTGGTTTTTCTAAATTTTCGATTTTTTGATATCTCAATTTTCCGATATTTTTTTTTCGAAAGAAAATAAAAAAATTGGTCGAAATTTATTTCGACGAATTTCCCTCCCTCTGAAGTACAATCTAATCGGTAAACGTTTCTAAAAATTACTGCCATTTTTCCAGAATCGTCAATTCAAAATAAAGTACAAAATAATTAATGCCTTCGTACATTGAATTGCTTTTGGCGGATTACAGTGATCTATTTTATAATTTTTGACTTGAAAATATTGGCACGAGATTGAAAAACCGCGTATGAGGATATGTTTTCGTGTTGAAAATTTAATCTGTTACACCTATCTCGGTTCGTCCTCCACCACCGATCTGTCCTAATTTTATACCGCAGCTTAAAGTTGGGCTTCCGGTTCAAAACTTTTGCGACGCGTTGTACTCGAGCGGCCACTTCCAATAATCTCTTCTCCCACGCGAAAGGCAATAAAGTTAAGGCCTTAGAAAATAGGTGATAGTATCTCGTTGGAGAATTTTGGATAATTTATGGGCCGAGGCTATTGTAAAAATGATAAAAGTGTAGGACGCTTCCAGTCAATTCGGAGTAAATCTAAAACGTGACCATTAGAGAGTGGAATATATCTCACGTTTAGTGTATATTGCTTCATTTCTTTCCGATTAAAGCTGGAAGTGGAAAGTGAGAAAGTAATCGAGCGACATGTGGAGAAACTTAATAGGCTTACTCAAAACATTCTGATTCTGGAGGTGGAGTAAGTCGTAATGAAATTAAGGTGGGCGCGTTTCGGGAGGTATTTGTTGAAATAATGCTCGTTAGGGAGACGTTGCCATGGTACTAGATTTTTTTCTCTTTGTTCGTAGAAACTAATACATTTTCCATGTAGTATTTATTTAAATTAGTCGGCGAAATCATTATTGTAATTTTCTCTCTTTGATTTGCTCACCATTTCTTTCAAATTTTTGTGAAAGCTAATGAGCGTTTGATCTGCGACTTTTAAAGGAGCGTTGGCTTTTTTAAGAATCCGCCTTTGCTAATTTTGCTTTGATTTATCTTTGCCTCAAATATAACGTCCGTAGTGTGACCTCAAATCATGAAGATTTTCTGAAATTTACATATCGAAAATCTCTCGGCGTCCGGCACAGCGGACAAATATTTCCGGGCTCCTGCGACATCAAGAAATATGGGATTTGCAAAAGTGCTTTTAAAAGTAAAATTTTAAAATAAATTGTGTTCACCGTCGCACTATATAAATAACTGCCACGAATCTCCCCTTTTCCGAATTGTAGAATTTCAGAAATACGATTTTTATTTTCGTTTGCTTTAAACGAGTTACAATGAGAGCTGTCTCCGAAACCCTCCGCGGCGCAAATACTTTTTTAATATTTCGCGAGGATGATTAATGCAAATATTTAAATATGCCCCCGAGAAATGACTAAAACCGCAACAACAAATTCGCCTCCCTTAAACGGAATAATGAAAAACCGCCATCCAAAATTAATTCTAGATTATTTAGTCCGCACAACGGGCGTAATTTTAAAGGAGGGTTGTGATTTCAATGGAAATATTTAAGCTTGTTTCGTAGTTAAATGGCACAATAGATTACCCGCCACGAATTTAATAACCCCTCGCAAAACTCCGTCTTAAACAGGAAATTTTTCGAGCGGCCCTACATCAACGTGTATTAGCTGATATTTGGCTCATTCCGGATTCAAGATTTTTCGCATAAGCTCGAAAAATAAAAATGTTTTTGCGTGCGGGGACTGTCTGCGCCGCTGTCGGATAGTTCGGCCTTATTTATGCCCTTCATGGGGTATTTTTATAACGGGCTATTGTTTTTAACGTAGCACTTGGCGTGAACATAACGCGGAGTTTCGGAAAAACTCCGGAACGTAACGAGCGGCCTAAAATAAACAACTTGTCGAAGGAAGAGTGAGTTACGGAGTTTCTTTATTAGGAGATGGTTCGCCATGTTTCTTCTATTACCGTTTCGTTTCTCGTCTAAGAAGATTTGTCAATAAGAAACGGTGGGTTCGCTACGTGTTGCGGCCGCTTTTTGTCTGAAACAGGCGAGCGTTCTTTCAGAAAACGCCGAAATGGGTTTTTTGTAAGCGCCCTCAAGGATTCGTTGAAATAAATTTAAAAAATGATTTTCCGCCAAGAAACGAAAACCAGGAATTGTTTACTCTCACGTTGAAAAATGGTGGATGGTTTTAATCGCGCTAGCGAGTTTATTATCGCTATCGTCCTCGGAAATAAAGATCGGTCCGGAGTTCTCTACCCCAGATCGCTCACCATTTGACAAAGTCGCGCGCCCAGATATCATCTAAATTTTTCTCGTAATCTAATCAATCGATCAGTAAATTGACGCAACGAAGGGGCGCGATCCAAAACGAGACGATTCAGTAAATGGCCGCTATAAATACAGAAAATCGAAATCTTGGAAGGGACGCCGAAATCGCGAAATCCCGCAACAATGAGGAGTTGCGGAAAATCCTACTCAAAAATATTCGATTTGATAACTAAATTTCAATGAATGAAATATTCATACTTCGTAGCAAACAGCGTCAATAAAAATAAAAGTAAAATCTCCCCGAGAAAAAACAAATCCGGGCGAGGAGCAAATTATTCAGTAGCTGTGCTCGAAATGAATTGAAAAAAGCGCGATTTTTGCGAAACCGAGCGGCGAAGGAATTCAAAGAACCCGACTTTGTTGAGGATTTTTAACACGTAGCGAAGCATCGACATGGTCAGGGGTTTTAAAACTCGGCAAAGTGCCACATAACTAGGTAAGAAAATTATCTCGAGTGTCATGATTTGAGCAAACTTCAACGTGATACTTCCAAAGTTTGAGTATTTAGTGTGTTATGGGAGAGTGAAGAGATAATTTAGTTCTTACGCAGAAAGTACGACGGGAACATTAAATTAATTTTACGCACTCGGGATTCGCGCCCCGAGAAAATAACCAAATTATACGGGGTGTTGTGTTAAATATTCACAAAACAGGGTTCGGATCTTAATGCAACTAACGCAAAAAACGGAACCCGGGGCGTAATAACTGTTCAGGCTGTTTCCGTATTCGTGGGTCATGAAACGTCGAGAAAACGTAAAAGTAGCCAGTCGCACGATGGCTCAGGAAGTAAAAAATGACTTAAGCGCCACCTTCGGTTATGGCAACACTTAAAAACACTTTTCGCGTTTACGTTTTTAGGCAATAAAACATCAAATTATTTAACTCGATGTTGCAGCTGCTCCCCCGAATTTCTCTAAAATATTTGCTCAAGGAAGTCGATTTATTATCACATTTTGCACCCTCGTGATGCCCGAGGGCGTTGACAGATCATAAGTCGCGCAAAAGCTTTTAATTCTTACGTGTTTCCCCTGAATTATCTGCATCAACATAGACGCACGATTTTCGGCGATAAATGTTTTGCCGCCTCGACGTTATGAAATAAAAACGCCCCTAAAATAAATAACCTTTATTAATTCATCGAAATCCCTAGATAAACATTCAGCGAAATCCCAACTTATGTAAACAGTTCAAAATGAATTGTTCAGTTTTGAAACAAACGAAAATGTTGGGGGTTTTTATGTTTTGCGTAAAGACTGCCGCTGATGAGGGCGGAATGCATTATAAACCAATCAAATCACGCCGGACTATTAAATTCGAGTATCTGCTCGAGGAAAGCGTGTCCCCGAAAATTTCCCTGTAGACTAATTTTCTCGAAGCAATTGTCGAAGTCATTTTCGACGAATTGTCGCCTCATAATCGATAATTTTTGACGTTTATCGCAGAAAGGGGCGTTAATCGCCTGTTTTGGCTTCATTAAAGTTTAATTTTAATTTAACGGGAGGGATTTATTCTTAGCCAACAAATATTCTAAATGAAAAGACATACGAAATCGACATTCACCGAAGCGGAAGTTAACTTTATCAACTTGATCAGTTCCAGCCGATTAACGATTCGTCTTTTTTTTGGATTCTTTGTACTTGGATTTTTATTCGTCGGTCCAGATCTTTAAAATTTGTTATTTCATCGTGCGTAGTAAACAGTCCCAACATATTCGGCCGAAGTGCCCTAAATCCGTTCCCTCTCTCGACTCCTTTTGTTATCGCCATAAGGTGAACCGCCGATAAAAAATGCTCCGACTCCTCCACGTCGTCCGTGCACATATTTATGAATAATTTATGACGTTATAACAAACCGGATCGGATTCGGCCGCGAAATGATTCCCATCGAAATTACTTTCCTTACAATTACAAAAATATGCATGGAGAATCCGAGTACACACGAGCGGAAGCGCCGCTCATTTCGAATTCCATCTGAGCGTCCAGGTCCGGATTAAAGTATCAAAATGGGCGATCCTAGTTTCGAATTAAGTCAGTGCTGTGGCGAGGCAATCGATAGCAACCTAGAACTGAACCCATTACGGGAGAAGCACCTATCTGCGATAGGTACGCAGCAAGAAATCTGCTTTATCTAGAAAGCAGAGATAAAGCTCGAGTTTTTGTCCGGGCGTTTTGCATAATTTATTTTTGATAGGTGATCCCTTCGGAAAAATGCTCGAAATGCGGCGGCTTTTTGCGGGGGCAAGAAATTAAAGCGACGTTAATATTTTCGCCATCGGAGTCGATTAATGCCGTTTTTCTTGCGGCGGCGAGGCATTGAAGCTGGGGCCATGTGAAATTGGTTATTTCCAAATTAGATTAGCTTGTCAGTTACTTGCAGGGGGATTTATTGTTTGTAAAAATTGCTTGGGCGTAACGCAATTTCCTAGTTGCCAATTTCCAAAAACGTTTATCTTCCTTACAAAAGTAGGTTCGATTGTCGTTTATTAATTTACCGTTTGATCGATCGCGCGTTTGCTCCTTGAAATGGCCGCTTTTAATGCACCGCTCGAAGTGGGTGAAAGTTATTAGCTCGAAAGGAACCGGAACGAAATCAGAGCGGGCCGATTTAGATCTACAGGGTGTTCTTTCCACTCGAGAATTTATTTTGTAATGAAGTTTCATTTATACGCAACATCGTGATTCCTACATGCTGCATCTAAACGATTAATGCCTCCATGTAGTGTCAGTATGTAAAAACTATGATGAAAAGAGGCATGAGGACGACGTACAAACTTGAAGCTTCGTTGAAATTTTCATGCGCAAACCCTTTCCTCGTCCAGGCATATATTTACGGCCTTCTGCGGCACCAGGAATGATGGGAATTGCACTGCGGAAAAAAAGTGGCGTGAATTCTAAACGAATAGGCTTTTAACACGAGATAAAGTCGTTGCACCGAGCCTAAGAAAGCCGCTGTCAAAATAATGCGGGATGTTAATTTACGAAAGTGGCTGAGTTTACAATATTAAACAACGCACCCGTACAAGTCGCTACGGTTGCATTATTTATGGGCGTAATGATGTTAGAATCAAACTCGACTAACTAATTTAATGGATTTATGATTTAGCTTGATTTAATATTAAACGCTGCCGGTACAACTTTAGTGCAGCAAGAACTTAGTGCAAGGGTGCATTATAATTTTAGATGCTCCCTTTTGAAACTATCAAAGAGGCTTTAACTCGGTTATGAAATATTTACTTGGCTTAGTCGGGGTTGTGTAACAAGGCGATCTAACTAAATTCCAGTAATGAGGTAAAGAAAAACCGTTCGTTAGGATGCGTGGTGTTTTCCGGAAAAATAGCTATATCAAATATTTACTTATAATTCTTTTTTCTTGTCAGGCCCCGTTGTTGAAGCTTAAAATTTACGGGTCACGTTCCGCAACATCCGTCTTAAAAGCGGTACAATAGAAAAAAATATGTAAATTCAACCCCGAAAGGGATATTTGACTTTTATTACCCAAACATCGCGATATGATGGGAACAGTAAGCAGTTCTTCAATGTCCGTCCCAAATAACATGGGAAATAAAACGCCGTAAAGTCCATGAAATATTCACTTACGCCCCATCGCAAATTCCGCAACAGCCAATTTATTTCCCGACTACAAGGACCAGTACATAAGTAATTTCTCCCACCGCAGGAGTCGACACAATTATTACCCGCGCTAGCAACTCTCTAAAACTCAAAGCAAATATTTTTCGGGTGAATTTTTAATGAAACCGGAATCCGCCAAGTGGAAGACAGGACGTGTACGATGCGAGGAATTTTTATGAAATTTTCAAACTTAGTAGTTCGGCCGGTGCGCCGTTTATCCTTCAAAAAGCTGATTAAGAAAAGCTTTCGAAAGCGTCGTAAGTTATTCATGAAAGCTCTCGTGTCTCCCAACTTTCAGGCAGGTTGCGATATAATAAAACGAGTAAACAGCTTTCGAGCTCTGTTGATAGATTCATTTAAGAAATTATGCTTCCGTTTGTTTTGCGGATTATGCTTTCGCTGCGTGTGAAACGTATTTATACACAAGCCGGACTCGCGGAATTGGCCAATCGGGAAATTACGTTAAGGGGGCGTCTGCACGCCAATTTTACCACTTTGGGAAAGTCCATTCGAAAGGTCCGAGAGGCGCTGTCCCTCTGTGCCGAGTTACTGAAACTTAGTGGAGTGCTGCAAGGTCCACTCCTCGGACCTCGAATCTTCGCTTAGTTTATTAACGACTCACAGCCCGATTAAACGAAACGTTAGAATTAGCTCCCCGGCAGTTCTGTTTTATTTTTGCGCTCCTTGAGATTCGCAGGTTACGTAGGCCGTCCCTGCGTAAAATGCCCCACATGTCGGTTCCCAGCGGCGGCGAAAAAACGGCCCCTAATTTCATTTGGGCGAGTTAACAGAAATGGGGCGTCCTGGGACGGCTCTTCGTGCCTCGTAACGGTAATTAAGCGCAACGTCGCGCGTAGATTTTAAACAAATACACGTTAATATTCGATGATGTGAGACCGCGACGAGGGTGCGTTCCGAACGGGACCGGCCATATTACGTGATGCGAGTCGCAATTTGCTCGCTCGACCTTCCCCTAATCGTTGGCTCCGAAGTCGCTTACGGCGTAATGACAAGAGATTTAAGGTTAGACCTCTCTTCATTTGCTACAGTTTATTGCCGAAATTTCGCAGCAAATTTTCCGAGCACGTGCTGGTCTTTAGCTCATTGAAATGGGCAGACTGCGGATCATGCTTTAGTTTCCCGGACGTCGGCCTTTTTCCTTCGTCAGCGTCGTCGTCGTCGTCGACGACGACCTTCCGTCCGATTGCGCGACTCGCCTGAAACATTAAAAACTTTTAAACGAGGTTAAATCTTTTTGTTCGGTTTGAGCGGACGGGAATGTTCGACACATTAGGAATTCGATGTTTGGGAAATAATGAGGCGGAAAGTCGGCCGATGGAGCCGAGGAATGTTCCTTATTTTAGCGAAAACGCGGATAATGAGTTGTAATAAATGAATACTTTGAACGAAGATGGTTTCTTTGAAAAAGCCACGCGAGACTGTGAGGAAAAAGTTACTTTGGCCAATTAACCATTAAGTCGGGTATTGGTTTGGGTCTCGTTTCGTGTACATGTTTAATCGCGTTTGCTTTGTGGTTGTCCTTTATCATAATTTCACCCTGGAGATATGTCAAACTTGTTAAATGTTAAAAGTTATTTTTTGTTCGTGGTGGAAATTGCTTGGGTGGTTCAGACCGAGTGTTTAATTAAAAGCCGAAGATACCTTCAAACGCCCAAGGAGGTAACTGCCTTGATCCCTTTATTCCAACTTTTGTCATTAAGTGCGAGTTTCAGCTAATAAATAAACTTTTTTGCTGTGAACTCCAGGATCGTGGTCAGAGACAGTTGATTTAAATCTGACTGCTGGTTAATTGCACGCCCGAGAAATGTTGCGTTTTGATGACCATCACAAGGTTATTCCCTTTCATTCTGTATAAGTGCGGACGATATGAAATACAGGGTGATGAAAGAATGACGTATATGTTCGATGTTATTTTGTTAAGAAGATTCTGAAGAACTCGAAAAAAATGCTTAAAAAACCTCTGAACCAAATTTTTGAAAATAATGAACTTCAAAGTTGAAGAATTAACTTTAATGCAGTTTATCAAAACAGATCAGAATTACGCAGTTAATTTTTGGGATTTTTTAACCACTTTTTTCGAGTTTCAGAACTTCTTTAACAACGTGCCATCGAACATATACGTCATGTCAGGCGCGGATACAGGATTTCGTTCAGGGGGAGGCAATTTTTGTGCAATTTTACCTATCTACCAGAAATTCGTTCTAAATAAAAAAAATTATAAAATTTTAGCTAGTATACTCTTTTTCACATAACATGGGTGACATTTGTATAGTGTACAGTAGAACCTCGATAATCCTAATTAATTGGTAAAGAGGTTTGTTCGGATTAACGATTTGTTCGGATCAGCAATTTTCCCAAAAATCTGAAAGGGAATTGAATAACAGCTTCATACACAACTGAAAACAAACTTCAAGGAATAAACCTAAATTTTATTAAACAAAATTTAAAGAATTCTTAAGCAACAATGGATAATAGATACATTCTGAAAAAATATTACTCCGTGAAGATAAACACGCTATCTTTTGGAATAAACACCCCGGGATCTATACCCTGATTTTTTCAGAATTTTTAGATGAATTTTTCAAAAATAAAATTTTCCATTATGTATTCGTATTACATCCATTATGCAAATTTCGACCCATTCTCGACGATTTTCGAAATTTAACTAAATATATTGTAGATTTTGGACCTCAGAAGTCACTTCTGGCTTCATTTCTTCGATAACTTAAACCATTTTTGCAGAATCGTGGATATATCATAATTTTTAAAAATTTCGAAAAATTCGAATTTCACAGCGAATTTTCCGAAAATATTGCTCCGTTCCCATAAACATGGTATATTTTTGGAATCAGCACATCGGGATATATATCTCTGAATTTTTCCAGAATTTTTAGGAAATTTTTTCGAAAATGAAATTTTTCTCATGCAAATTTCGACCCATTTTCGACGATTTTCGAAATTTAACCAAATACTTTCTCTTGTAGATTTCGGGTCCCCGATAACTTCATCCGTTTTTCCAGAATTAGTTAATTCATTCAGTGCTTTGAAATATCGCAATTTTTAAAAATTTCAAAATATTCCATACAACATATGCAGAAAGATCTTGCGTCATTTTTGGAAATAGATATATGTTTTCAAGTTCAAATCGGATTGCAGAGTTTTTGTTCGGATTAAAGAGGCAGCGACTTCAAATAGCCTCTGTTCAGATTACTGGATGTTGAGACAATCGTGAGTTCGGATTATAGAGGTTGTACTGTATTTACAAAATGAAATATGATTTCAAAATTTTGAAATTGGTCAAAATAAAGTACCTCGGTCGTGTGTCAGGGGGGGGGCAATGGGTGCAATTGGATCCGCGCCTGCGTCATGTTTTCATCACCCTGTATATTTAATGTAAACAACCGACGGGAAAAATGTTTTTCTAAAATTTAAAAATCGAAAAAGAAAAAAATAGAGAAATTGAAAGATTTCTAATCAAAAAAAAAAAAAAAAATGAAAAACGAAGTGTCAAAAAATCGAGAAATCAAAAAGTGAAAAAGTCCACAAGCCTAAAATTCGAAAAATTGGGAAATCCAAATTGTCCAACATCGAAAAATCAAAAAGTTAAAAATTGAAAAGTTGAAAAATTTAAAATCTAAGAAATAAATAAATCAAAAAATTAACCAATGGAAAAATTGAACAATCGAGAGTTAAATAAACTAGTTAAATTGAGAAATCAAAAAACTGAGAAATGTTAAAATTTAAAATCCGAAAAATAGGAAAATCGAAGTACATATCGGGAAATCGAACATTCAAAAAATTGAAAAATTGGAAAATCTAAAAATCAAAAATCGAAGAGTTAAAAAATACTAAAATTGAAAAATCGAAAAAGGAAAAAATCGAGAAATTGATTCTTTTTTTAAATTGAAGTGATGAAAAGATCGAGGAATCGAAAAATGGAAAAGTCCGGAAATCGAAAATTCGATTGTTCAATTTTTCGATTGGTTATTTTTCGATTTATTTAATTCTTAGATTTTAATTTTTTCAATTTCTTACTTTTTGATTTCCCAAAATCGAAAAATCAAAAAGTTAAAAATTGAAAATTTTAAAATCTAAGAAATAAATCTATCGAAAAATAACCAATCGAAACCTAAATAAACTTGTTAAGTCGAGAAATCGAAAGACTGAAAAATCGAAAAACTGAAAAATCATAAAATTTAAAATCCGAAAAATTGGAAATTCGAAAAATTAAAAATTTTAAATGTGGAAAAATTCAAAAACCGAAAAGTCTAAAATAGAGAAGTCGAAAAACAGAAAAACTGAGATAACCAAACATCAAAAAACTGAAAAATTTAGAATATAAAAATTCGAAAAAATTGAGAAATAGAAGTATCAAAGAATCAAGGTTATAAAATATCTGAAAAAGTGAGAAATTGAAAAATCAAAATTTTTACAATATCGAAAAGTTGGTAAATAAATAATTTAAAAATCGAAAAAGAAAAAATTGATAATCGAAAAAATCGAAAAATTGAAGAATCGAAATACTGAAATAACGAAAAATTGAAAAATCGAAGAAAAATTGAGGAAATGAAAAATTAAAAAATCGAGAAATTGAAAAATCGAAAAATTAAGATATCGAGAATTCGAAAAACCAAAAACTCACTTAATCGAGAATTTGAGAAATTAAAAAATCGAAATTTTAGAAACGTCGAAAATTGAAGAATTGAAATAATCGAAAAATTCAACAATCGATAAATTAAAGAATCGGAAAATGGAAAAATTGTATTACTGAACATCGCAAAATTGAGAAATCGGAACATGAAAAAGTCGAAAATTTGAAAAATGGAAAAACTGTAGAATTGAAAAACTGTAAAATCGAAGAATCGAAAAAACGAGAAATCGAGAAATCGAAAAGTTGAAAAACCAAAAAATCGAGAAATCAAAAGTCGATAATTCGAAAATTTAGAAACGTGAAAAATTGAAAAATCGAAAATTTAAAAATCGAAAGATTGAAAAATCGTGGAATCGAAAATTTGAAGAATCGAGGAATTGAAAAATCAAAAAATTGAAAAAAAAAAACTGAAAAATCCCAAAATTGAATTATCGAAAAATAGAAAAATGGAATTTCCAAAAAACTTCGAAAAATTGTTATATATATATGTACAATTTTGATTTTTTTCCGAAAATCTCGTTGCCTCGGATAAAAATTCATAGACAGACAGACGGAAATAGGAGATCTACTTTCTCGTACTCAAGGGGTCATGAAACGTTGAGAAAACATGAAAATAGTCAGTCCCCCGATGCACTCGATGACAATACTTCCTTGGCTTACGCTCGGAAAATAAAAAGAAATTGGTAATGAATTAATACCGAGAAACTGGATACAGTGTTTTTTCGTCTTTATCTGAGGTGTTTGGATCAAATTGAATTTTTAATTACTCTGTGTTTGTGTATCAAAAACACGATTTAAAACCCAATTTAATAAGAAAATAACGAGAAATTGATGAAAAAGAAAGTCTCTTAATTCCTCTTTTTTCTTTGTTGATCACGCTGCTCCATCGTATTTAGGTTACTTTGAAAATACAATTTTTTTCTAATTTAAATACAAGCACGTAATACGTCTTCGTTTTTTAACAGCGGTGCTGATTTCGTTTTGAATTATTTTCAATATTTTACATTTTTCTTCCGGAGCACTGCAATGTGGTCGCTTTGACGAACGTATTGATCGATATTTTAAAAGTATCAAGATTTGGTAGCGAAAAACATGGTAGAAAACTATGCATTGAAAATTTGTAGTTTTGTTTCAAACACAAGATTTTCCTCTTCCATTTTGCTAAACGTCCGCTGCAACCACAAGAGTATTCATGTCAACAGACTGAGAGGATAATAACTTTGGGTGTATTAAACTTCTCATTCTCATTAAAACTTCTCAAATTTGTAACGTTCGTGTCTGCCGCTGTGCATACCTTTTACGACACGTCCGATCGTAATGGCAGCATTTCAGATCGAAGCAAAAAATACGTAAAGAAAATCCGTTTCCTAGTTTTATAATTAAAAACGTCTAAGCAATTTCGATACATCCGCTCCGGCTCCTACGTGCCGCGTCTCGTTCCGGTAACTTCGTATGCAATTTCCAATAATTTCGCACAAAATTGTCGACGGCGTTCCCAAACCTAGGCGCTTGCGGTCGATCGCAATGAAATTAGCCTCTTGTCCAATTTCTAACTCATTGATTATCTAATAGAACTAGTTGAACCCGATATAAACCGTAAACGAGTTTTGTAAAACCGTTTGAGGTCGAAATACTCCAATAAATCGTACTAATTATCCCATTTAACCATCCTATCGACAAAATAAATTCATCCGCACCGTGACGCCTAGCAGATTTCGTTTTTCTCACCTGTTGTCCTGTTCGTCCTTTGCTAAGTGTAATGGTCAACAAAAAATTGCGAGGCGTTTGAGTCAAAGACACCTTTTTGCGTCCGTTTTCGATGAATCATCATTCCCTCGTCCGTCTGTTGTAAATCAGCGATTTTTGGGACAGAAAGGGAATCAGGTGCTCCCCATCAATTAGCGGCGAGTCCGCTCATCCGGGACAGGTTGGGATTTCGTCTGACCAAGGGATCCCGGAGCGTTAAACAATTTATTCCTCATACGGTCATTTGTTATCCTGGAGTGCGCGATCCGATTAAGCACCGCAAGTCTAGTTTCTACTAATCCCATTCACATTACGGGACGCGGACGCCGGCCATTGGAGACCTTTAATTAATGCATGCTGCTTCCTGATCCGTTCCTGCGTTACTCTACACGGATCCCACATTAACGAATCGGGAGTGTCCCGATTCTTTATGGCCGTGTCGGCGCGATCACGAAAAATGGAGAGGTTGCATGATTTAATCGCAGCCAGACGGATCAGGACGAATAAATGGCTCCGAAGACACTCGTCGGGCCGAGATAACGAGGATCTATTACTGTTTGAACCGAGAGTGAGTGGAGGTTTTCTGGGGGCCATAACTAATTGTAGTTTGTCGGGAGGTTATGAGGTTTAAACAGGACCTGCGGCAGGGAAAAAGTGGGGAATGTGAAGTCCCGTCGAACTCCTTGCGTCGTTAATAGAGGATTAATTGTTGGAAAGTGGTATTACATTCTAGGGAAAATTCCAGAGGAGTCGGCGTGACTTTTTCCACGGCGACACGGATCTTTCCTATAACGATTATTTGACAATATAATTAAGCTCGGGTCGAGGTTATTCTAATTAAAACACTTCCTTTGTGAAGCCTCGTTCTCCTACCTGAATTTAATTTGCAAAAGCTAATTCCGCTAGAATCACTCCCTGAAATAACGTGAAAGAAAGTTTGATTTCGGGATCAAATATTGCGCCGCGTGCAAGATTGTCACTCCAACTTAGACGTGACAAGGAGCGAGTCGGCGGAATGGAAACCAATATTTTACAATAATTTAACTCGAAGCGAAACAGGAAAAGTCAACGTCGTGATTACCGTGTTTGTCAAATATACGTAGGTACATGCGAGTGGATCGGAAGAGACATTTCCGTCAGATTTTTTCCGAACGCCGTTTTTCTCTTTTAATATTTTAGTCCACGAACGCAAACACACAGTGTAGATGCAAAAAGTTAAACACTAATGGTTTGCAATATCGCTTTCATAAAACAGTCAGCGACGGTTCAAAGCCGGCTAAGCTTGACATTTAATAAAACAGATCGTTGCATGTTCTCAAACACGGGCCGCGGAAATAAATGAACGTAACAGTTTTTACTGATAGGATCTAGTTTTGTATCGCTGCTTGCGAATATAGTCTCGTGTACGCAAATATTTATCGAAAGAACTAAAAACTAACAAAGCCCGGAAGCTCACTTTGTATTGAGAGCCAGCTCATTTTCCGCACCATACATCACCACTTTCTACAAGAACTCTGCCCTTAATCGAGCCATATTTCAAAATAATCTACGGCTCCTCCTCTCCTAGTTCCGTATTTTTCAGATGTAATTATGACCGAATCGCTGACACTGTACAAAACTTCTAGTTCGTTGTGTCCGGGGCGTCTCTCGAACTCTCTTATAACTTGTAACATGCGTTAGCAATCTCCCGAGACGCGTTCCTCCCATACAGCCGATGGGCGAGGTCGTGGCACGCGATTCGTGTATGACCTTTGGCATTAGGACACACCTGACAGATCAAGAGATTCCGTTAAATGCAACAGCACGTTCGTAGTGCAGGACATACACTTCCGGAGTGATTGCCAATCGGCTTGCTTCCGGGTACAGGATGTTGACGAGACAACAGGCTGAAGTACCTCTGTTAGGAGATCTAGCTCCACCTTGTCGTGTTTATGAATTTGAAATGGCTTTCGGGGAATTACAATAATGAAGTTACTTCTGTTGGATTTTCGTCTGTATTGATCAATCGGTTGTCGTTTCGAGAACTTGAAGCGCTCTTCGCTTATTTTATTATTATTAAATAAATGCGTTCGGGCAGAGGTTAAACCTGTTATGCCCGCGCAGCCTATTATTTACAAAACTATAATAAAACTAACATTATAAAGTTACTCAGTACAGTAATGGTCGTAGTTAATTTTAAATGACAGTACAGAATTACTTAGAACTACATAGTCCGGTAGTGAGTTCCAAGGATCAAAAACTCTATTTGACAAAAAGTGTTGTCTACTCCGGGTTTTGAAATTCTCTTTTTGAAGCTTGAAAATATGTCCTCGAGTTCGTGTATCAGGATTGAGTGAAAATAAGTGCCTAATAGGTGAATTTGCAGTTGTTAAAGCCTGAAAAGTTGTAATAACATCTCCTCTTGTTCTTCTTACAGAGAGTGAAGTTAGGTTCATGGTGGCTAGTCTATCCAAGTATTGCGGACGATTTATACCATACGGCATTCGGGTTACTCTGCGTTGAGTAGATTCCAATAGTTTCTTATCTCTTTCCAGAACAGGAGTCCAAACGTTATTTGCAAATTCTAATATTGGGCGAATATAAGTTTTATAAATTTTTGCTGTCGTTTCAACATTAGGTTTGACAAAAGTTTTAGATACTAAATAAATGATCTTATTTGCCTTAGCAATAATACGAGTTAAATGCTCTGACCACGATAGACTTGATGTAATCAACACCCCTAGGTCCAGGTACTCATCACATGTCGAGAGTTCTACGTTATTAATAAAGTATCTATGCCTAGGATTATTTTTTCCAATATACAATAATTTGCACTTACTGGTATTGAGAGGAAGTAACCAATCTTCACACCATCGTTCAGTTATAGTCAAATCTCTTTTTATTTTCTGATGGCCAGATGAAATACCATATATTTTTAAGTCATCTGCATAAAACGCATGAGGAGACTTTAATAGACCACTGAGATCGGCGACATATGTAATAAAAAGAAGAGGGCCTAAAATGGAGCCCTGAGGGACGCCACTTAAAACTGGAGCGGAAAGACTAAAACAGTTTCCGACCTTGACTTTGAAAATACGATCAGTGAGGAAAGATTCAATCCACCGGAGAAGAAGACCTCTAATACCGTAATGTTGAAGCTTGAATAAAAGCCGCCGTTTGGGCACCCGGTCAAAAGCTTTGGAGAAGTCAAGATATGCAACATCTACCGAGTTGCCACGATCCACCTCCAGTGACCAATCCGATAGACAGCACAGCAAGTTGGAGGAAACAGACTTCCCTGGTACGAACCCATGCTGCTGTGAAGGGATTATCTTATGTTTCTGCAAAAAGTCTAGCGTTTTCTCGTAGATTATAGCTTCCATTGTCTTCACCACCAATGAAGTTAAACTAATCGGGCGGTAGTTGGCCGGATCAAATTTGTCGCCTGATTTGTAAATCGGTTTAACTGTTGCAGTCCTCCAATCTAGTGGAAGAACTCCTGACTCCAAAGATTGGTTCATTAAGAAACTCAGGGGTTTACAAAGTGAGGTCGCGCAGTTATTTAAAACATTTGCGGATATATTATCTGGGCCAGGGGAGGTAGCTATATTTAATCTTTTTAGCCTTTCATAAACCGCAGTTTCAGTAACAACCACATTTGTAATTTGATCGGAGTTAGACGGTGAGTAAACGGTAGATGAGACTGTGGGAGGCTCAGACACAAATGCCTCAGAAAATGACTTGACGAACATATCGGAAATGTTTTCGTGACGATCTATAAGAACCCCTTTAGAATCGCGCAATTGTGGAGTTCTGACAGGGCCTGATAGAGCACACCTGATATACTTGTAAAAACTTTTAGGATCTTTGTTTTCACCAATGGTTTTCTCATATTTACTTCTGGCATCTTTGATAACATTTGACAGCCAATTTGAGAATACTCGATGTACATTATAATCCGCCTGACTACTTGTTCTTCTGAATCTACGCCATAAACATCTTTTCCTGTTGATAAGCTTAAGGATTCTATTATCTATCCATGGCTTTTTATATGACTTTTTCAGTGTTATCGTTTTAGACTTAGATTCAATTAAGTCGTTCAACTTTTGCTTAAAAATGTCCCAATTGTCACATACAGAAGAGCCGGTGAATAATGATGACCAGTTTAGTTTATTTAGTTCATTGTCCAGTGCACCAAAGTCGACAATTCTTTTTTGGTATACCATAACCTTGCTATTCCATATAAAACACATCTGTAATTCCGCCTTCAAGACCGAATGATCTGATTTTCCAATAGGGTCTAAATATTCTAAATTGGCTAGTAAGTTTTCATCCGACGTTATAAGAAGATCTAATGTAGAGGGTTGTTGCTGCGATCTATATCGAGTAGGTTGATCTACTAACTGCGTTAAGTGACTATCGATGAGTAATTCACGCAACATTTGTGACGCATTACTTAAGCATTGAGAAATATTTATAGGCCATGTTACTTGAGGCATGTTAAAATCACCAAATAAAAATAGGTGATTATTATTTGAAGCTAGATCCGATAACACCGCAAATAAATTAGAATCGTCAGGTAATAATGAGTCTGGAGGACGATAAATGCAACCGATGACAAAATTGATGGACCTATTAGAAATTTTTAAAAAAAGAGAATCAATTCCTTTGGTATTAACATTTAAAGGATCTACAAAAAATTTGACCAATACAGCGTCTGATATGTAAATGCAAACGCCACCTCCTCTTTTACCAACACGGTCACTCCTAAAAACTGTATACCCATTAATGGCAATTATACTGTCAGGCAAAGCAGATGAGAGCCAGGTTTCAGATAAAAAAATAAACGCTGGTTTTTCATAAGATACAAACGCACAAAGTTCATTAAATTTGGCATTCAGCGAAGCTATATTAGTGTAAACTACCGAGCTAGTAAAATACTCCGTGTTAGGAGTATTATTATTCATTTGTTGGACATTGAATTTTGCGAAAGAGATGCTGTCGTTTGTGTCTTCCCAGTATTGCTTTCCGCAGTGTTGAGCATGTCCATTTGACGTGACAAGGCCTTCCGTAACTTCCGTTGAATATTTAAACATCTACTTTTGACATTTCTGTATTCTAATGCCGGGTATATCTCATGCAACATAAATATTACACCTTCTATATTAGATGTAAAATCGAGGAGATATTCTATAGGATCCGGTTGCTGATTGATGTTGTCCATCACTTCGATTAGTTGATCAAAATCCAAGGGAAATTCATGATCTGTGTTCTCAATAATCTGCTTTGCTGGGATAAGTTTTTCTGCAAGTGACGTTAAGCTTTCTAAAGATTCACTAGGTTTAAGTTTCTTATGAGACGTTTCTTCCGTATCTAAATTTCCTAAAGAGTCGGGTGATTTAAGTGAAAAGTCCAAGGGACCTGCATCTTCAACTGGAGACGAATCTTTAGTTCTTTTATTACTCGTCACAACTGCTGCATAGGCTGCAGATGATGTCCGAGGGATATCGTTAGTAGGTGTATTCTGCTCGGGGAAAATAGGCTCAGTTTGCGCATTAGCCCTTTCAGCATTTGCTTCATTATTTTGTGGGCAGTCATTTGCTATATGTCCCAATTGTCTACACTTATAACAAACGTTGTCATAACTTAAAAATATTCTATAATTTGTGCCCTCAAATTTTATAAGCAGAGATGATGGTAATTCAATGTTGTCGTCCGGCTGGACAAATATTTGTCTCCTAAAACTTAGTACATGGGCATATTCGTCTCCAGGAAGACCTGCTCTTAAGAAAGTCATAGGAGAGATAACCGTGAACCCTAGGGTCTTTATACTATTGACGAAAATATCGTGCGGGATTGAAGGGCAAACATTTGATAATATTATTCTTCTAGCAGGATTGATGAGACGCCTTACATTAATCAAATGATTTTGTATTGTTAACACAGGATGGTCAGTTACAACTTTGTCTACAAGGGATTTGCTGCTTAAATAAACACATATGCGGTTATTAGCAATCCGAGACGCGAAAACGACGTTTTTTGGTTGCACTAGGATACCTACTGCACTTACATATTCAGACAATTTGAGATCATCAACTCCGCCTAAAATAATTGCTTGGTCTTTGTCTGGGAATACGTTCATTGTGGACATCCTTATTCTGAGAGTAGAGTAGGCAGCCCAACAAACTTCATTAAAAATGAAGCTGATAGCCCACCTCACTACAAACAGTAGAAATAAAAACTGGTTGAAAAAAACCGTAAATTTGGTAAAAAGCGACCAGCTACCAAATTACTGTCGTTCCAAATGTGGATTCAGCAGGGATTACTGTATCTAAAGTATGCTTACGTATCACAATAATAGTTTTGGCGATATTGTTGAGAAAAATCAGCACAGCGAAAGAACCGAACCTCTCTTGTCACTCTTAACTACTCCTACTACACTACTACTGTAGTGCCTAGATGCCAAAAACAACACCGGATTAGATTAGAGTGCGCGTTATCCTTTTAATAATCTTCCCGTATTAAAAGGCCCTAGTAGAATTGCCGGGAATTCAGTTGTGCCTGTCGAAATCCCACAACTTCATCTCATCTGAAGCGTTCCTCCTAACAGCGTTCTATTATGAAGGGTTAGCAAGCACTGTCTGCTCTAAGACTCAATACAGGGTAGCACAAACAAATGCGAAATCTCTGCACAACAACAGTTGTGAAGCAACACTTGTATAAGCTCACTCCTATCTGCGAATGATTAATGAAGTGATACTCAAACAATCCCCTCTGAAGATTCGTAAATTATGCCCCGTTCTGACTGGAGCGTGATAAAAATGCACCGTTAAGCGGATGCGACATCCGACTGCACCTCCTTCCGCCCGATTTCCGATAGTTTGTGTACGATCGAATAATCAAGTCGAGAGTGAAAATCCGAGAAAAAAGAGCGAAACGAGCTCAAATCAAACCGTATAACCAAATTCGGTCGTAACGCTGTTTTCGTTACAAGTGCTATATAAATTCATCGTTACAGCCCTCGCCGGACTTCTCACCTGGAAATTTCATTTGAATGAGTGTTTCCGAAACAAGGAACATTTTTTAAACGGAAGGCGTGTTTGCACAGAACGCCGCTTTCGAAATTAATCCACGATAAAATACTAATTTAGGAAAACTGGGCAGAAATTGCTGTTGGAATGAAAACGGCAAGTGGTGTTTATGTTGCTTTTGCAGCCTCTTCGGGGCGCTCGTCGGTTGCGCGCCAAATCAATTTTTTGGGGCCAGTTTTAACAACAATACGCGGATCTCCCCGGAAAACACCTAGTTCCTTTTATTTTATTTTTAACTGGCGCTCTGGAGATTGCGGCGGCGTATTTATTAATATTTAAAATTGGTCTCGAGTCATGGATGTCATACGCTCTTTGAATTTATGCGGAACGCCTTAATTGTGCATTCCGGGAAAGAACACGATGCTCATGCGACGGCACTCGGGTGCATGCGAAGCCGATAAAATCGGCTATAAATCGAAAAATGTGCCGTGTAGATGCATCTCGGTGGCGCATATGTAAAGTGCTCTCGCATATAGATCTTTAATAATCCGTAATATCTGCGAAGTTTGGAAGTAAGCGACCCATTTAGAACGCGCTACTGTTGAGATCCTGCGCTCTCGCATCGTGTCAGATATAAATCTGGAGATTATGCAAAAGTTCCAGTGTTGCTGAAAGTCTAGTTATGGCCACTTAAATTTGATAACGCCAGTACATTACAATACATTTATTTCCGTTTTTATCTAAAGTGGCGCGCAACAAAAGCCTTCCGTCATAAAGGAACCCGTTAATAAGAAACGATACAAGTCTTCAACATTGTTAAATTAATAAGTTCCATTTCGCGCGTCAACAAAACTCGCGACGCTGACAAATCTTTCGGATTTACTGAAGCGCCGGGAAATTAAGTTCGGAGGAATCTTTAATAGCGGCTTAAAAGCGGAAATTTACAACGAAAAAGTGAGACGCCGACACCGATTTCGAAATGCGCACTCAAAACTTGCAGCAGTGACGAATTTCGAGTGGTTTTAAGTAAGGACTCGGCGGCGGCGCTGGAAATCTGGGGCTTAATAGCCGCACTTCCAAGAAGTCCATCCCGAATTTCCATCTAGATACCAGCTGGTAATGTGGGCCACTAGTAGTTAAAGTAAGGTCTAATTACGAGCATAAGGAGTAGTTCGCCCCTCGGAACCCGGCCTGATACTCTATTAAATTTTGTACATTGTTTAATTAAGTTTATAATCATTTTAATGTCTCAATTAAAGCAGGCATTTGGTGTGCAAATAACAATACCATTAACGGGTGCGCGGCAACCGGCAGACGCTGCGGTTTCCTGAAAAATTATGCCTGATTAGAGATCGTAGCTTGCCTGGTTTAATTATTTCAGTGATAAGTGTGTCAACAAGCGGCGACACACCAGTACATCGCCTAATATTAATAGTAGTCCGAGAACACAGTCCGCCATTTTGAAGCAATCTACTCTGTTAATAATCTATTTCAATATCTAAGTTTTACTTTCCGGGCGTAAGCTAAGGAAGTACTTCTATGTTTACCGACGTTTCATGAGCCCTAGAATACGAAAACATAGGTCTCCTATTGCCGTCGGTCGGTCTGCCATCTGCCAACTTTCTTTTTCAGTAACTGAGACTTCTAAGATTTGCTGCATTCACTAATTGAAAGCTCGTAAATGCGAATCAGGGTTTAGAATTTGCCAGAGGAGTTTCCTGAACTTTTTTTTCATTTTTATTTTCTAAGCGTAAGTTAAGGATTGTAATCGAGTATATCGGACGACTGACTACTTTTATTTTTTCTCGACGTTTCATGGTCCCTAAAATATAAAAACATAGGTCTCTCGTTTCCGTCTCTCGGTTTGTAATATTATAAAAGAACATACTCTTTCACTTGTACTTTATGAACCCGTGTTGAGTCTTTACTGTAGGCATCCAGATTTTTGTAAAAAAATCGAAATTAAATATATAACTTTGAAATTGCAAAACCGAAAGCTCTGAAATCTTGCAAACGTTTTTTTGGTTATCGGAAACATGATTAATTAGTAATCAGAATTTATCCTTCCATCCCCTCCCAAAAAAAGTTGGATGACGTTATTTCAAAATTTTACTTTTTTTTTTTATTAATAAATCTAAAATATGCACTATATGTATTAAGAGTCTGTAGTTGTGATTTATAAATGCATTCATATTTTTTGGAATGGACAAGGTCACCCAAAAGAAAAAAAACGTTGAGAAGAGAAGTTTAATTGTCCGTCCTAGTTATTTTCCTGAAAAATTTAAAGTACTTGTCAAGATAAGATGATTTTGGCAGATGACAAATAAAGGCTGGGTGGGTGGGGTTAGCACTTGCTAAAAATAGAAAAAATTAAAATCAAAAAATGACAAATTGAAAAATCGGATAAATTAGAAAATTGTACAACTGTCCTATAATCGGAAAATCAAAAACTGAAATATCGAAAAATTGAAAAAAAAACAAATCTTATAAAATCGAATTCGAAATTCCAGTTTTCATTTTCTTTAGTTTTTAGATTTTTTAACCTTTGAATACTTCATTTGATAATTTGTTTGACAATTTTGCAGTTTTTAATTCCAATCTTTTGATTTTTCAAGTTTTAACTTTACAATTTTGGAATTTTTTGATTTTTAATTTTTCAAATTCTCAAGTTAAAATTTTTCCTTTTCACGATTTGGCATTTTTCGATTTTTTAACTAAAAGAACAAATTTATTCGAACCGAAATTTTGAAAAATCGAAAAATCCAAAAATTGAAAAACAGGTTTGAAACTTTGTTATTAAATGCAGTGTGATGGGTACCATTTACGTATGAGTACGTCAAATCAATAAAGGTTATAAACTACAATTATTGCAAACATATCAGCCATAATTATGTTTACTATGGTAATTTGTATTTGGAACTTGGATTTTAATCATTTGTGCGGAAGAACATACTCTAAATATTTTAACATTTTTTTAAATTTCGGATTTCTAAGAAACTGTATAATTTCAAAAATAATTTAAATGCGATAATTTGCAACTTCATTTCACTAGTGGCGTAAATCAACACCTTTATTTTTGTTACAATCAAAAAAACAATGCATGAGTACTGTTCAATCATAAAAAAAGATAAAAACATACCTTCAATATATATGTGGCTCTACAGTATAACCTCGATAATCCGAATTAAATTGTCGAAAATGGGTCGAAATTTGCCAGTACTTGCCAAATAACCTACCCTCTAAGAAAATAAAAGGTAGGTGGGCCAGGCTAGTATTTGCCAAAAGAAGACTCATTTTGACAAATGATCTACTCGTCTAACAAAAGGTACTAGCCCCGCCCACCCACCCTTTATTTTCTTGGAAGAGTAGGTCATCTGCCAAAATCAATCTTATCTTGGCAAGTATGAGACTGATATTTCCAAATGACATATTCTCTAAGAAAATAAGGGTGGGTGGGCGGGGCTAGCACTTGTCAAGATAAGACTGATTTTGGAAGAAAACCCACACTTCTAAGAAAATAAAGGGTGGGTGGGCGGGGCTAGTACTTGGCAAGATGAGACTGATTTTGGCAGATGACAAATAAAGGCTGGGTGGGTGAGGTTAGCACTTGCTAAAAAAAAAAATTAAAAATCAAAAAATGACAAATTGAAAAATCGGATAAATTATAAAATTGTACAACTGCCCTATAATCGGAAAATCAAAAAAACAAATCTTATAAAATCGAATTCGAAATTCCAGTTTTCATTTTCTTTAGTTTTTAGATTTTTTAACTTTTGAATACTTCATTTGATAATTTGTTTGATAATTTTGCAGTTTTTAATTCCAATCTTTTGATTTTTCAAGTTTTAACTTTACAATTTTGGAATTTTTGGATTTTTAATTTTTCAAGTTCTCAAGTTAGAATTTTTACTTTTCACGATTTGGCATTTTTCGATTTTTTAACTAAAAGAACAAATTTATTCGAACCGAAATTTTGAAAAATCGAAAAATCCAAAAATTTTTTTTATTAATTTTTTTCCCCTTTTTGAATGAAGCAACCCAATTTTCTACAGTGGCGTAAGAAGGATAAACTTCACCAAGTGTTTTACACATATCGTAAATTTTTTTACCCGTTAACCCCTTTAAACACAGGTACTTAATAATTGATCTACATTCAATTTTACTGATTTCTACATTTTCACTAGACACGACTTTTTCAAAATTCTGGTGCACAGCGATGCTTGAATGTGAAACCTTCTCGGGGGTCCCAATTGTCTTTTTTAAGAATGTAAAACCTTCTCGGGGGCGCTAACTGTCTTTTTTAAAAATGTAAAAATTTCTCGGGTTTCCAAATATCTTTTTTTTAATGTGAAACCTTCTCGGGGGTCCCAACTGTCCTTTTTGAAAATGTAAAACCTTCTCGGGTTCCTAAATATCTTTTTTTCTAATGTGACACCTTTTAGGGGGTCCTAACTGTCTTTTTTAAAAATGTAAAACCTTCTCGGGGACCCTAAATATCTTTTTCTTTCTATGTGAAACCTTCTCGGGGGTCCCAACTATATGTTTTGAAAATGTAAAACCTTCTCGGGTTCCCAAATATTTTTTTTTCTAATGTAAAACCTTCTCGGGGGTCCCAACTGTCTTTTTGAAAATGTAAAATCGTCTCGGGGGCTTCAAATATCTTTTTTTTGTAAGAATATCATACCTCGAGGGTTCCAACTGTTTTTTTTTAAAGGCGAAAAAAAAAAGTGTCTTTCTTTAAGAATGTTAAATCTTGTCGGGGTTCCCAACTGTTTTTTTTTAAGAAGCTGTAACCTTTTTTTCTACTTATTACACTGTGACTAGTACCTTATATATTGTTGTAAAAATCAAATTTAAAATTTTTCGGAGGAGCAGAGTTTGTTGGATTATACTTTAGAAGCTAGGGAAGTTCTGTTGAAATAACTTTCGGCTAATTTTTTTGTTTTTCGGATCATCCCAAGATTTTCTGTGGATTTTTATTCAGCTTTTCCAAAACTCAGTTTTTTTCCAATTCTGTTCGTTGCAACGTAAACGTTGTTTTATTTGTAGTAAGGACGTCGAAAGCCGCGACGTCTCCTCCGACATCTAGAGAATTTAGTTAAATATTTGTTCGCAAACAGAACCGGCGCAAAAGTCCTACAACTATAAGTGGAGATCCTTCTTTATTTATAAACTTCGGTGAGCAGCGCAGAATCATTATTGAGGACTTTTCACCGAATAGAATCTAATAGAAATAAAAGTCTAAATCCAATACCTTTCCTCGCGGGACAGGCAACATTCTCCCGCTCGCATTAAAAATATAGAATAACCCAGACAATGGATGAGAGGAAAGTTTTATTATTTTTCCCGGCATGAACGTAGCGCAGCACAATATATTACTGTTTGTCTGTTTTATGCCGTTATTATTTGTAAGCGCAAAACTTAGCAAAGATCTTAATACAACTTCGACATTCGTCGGATAAACTACCATTGTATGTCTCGAATACCGCGAAACAATGTACCCATATGCATTGCGGCGTTGGCGTGCACTTAGCCCATTCAACCATCACCCATGTGGGAGCTGAAATGCGCAATAATACGAAAACTTATCCAATTAGTCGGACGACGTTTCGGTGCGACCGCACAATTCGCAGTTCTCAAACCCTCGTACTACAACGTTTATGACGTCTAAAGTTACGGCTAACAAGTCTTTGGGACCGCCGAATTTATACTACTTCGCACTGTAATTATTATTAAACCCTGACATGTTTGTCCGTGGAATTTGCGCCACCCTGCTTGCTCCCGGAACACATCAAACAAATTCTTGCCAAAATGAGTGTAAATATTTATCATTGTTTAGTAAAGCATTTCATTTGATGGGAGTGTTTAATTGGTACGGCCGCCATTGATTTCGTTTGATGTTCTCAATTTGGAGCCACCTTTGACGGCCACGATTCACCAGCATGTGTCGTAAATAGACTGTGCTTTTGTTCGTGTGATGATTGCTCAAACGGAAGCCCGCTCCACGAAAGACAAAGAGGAGACCCCATCGGCTAATTGAGCCGATGGGGCACTTTTTTTTCATATTTCGACTCCCGACCTGCCCGTCAAGGTGGTTCGACTCGACTCGACTACTAATTTTCGAACGTGCTGTACGTTGCAGACTATATCATTTTCCAGGGAAGCTTCTTTAACTTCGCCTTCTTTCTATCTGGTCCATCTGCATTTTCCCGCTCGTCCTGCGCCCCGCCCGTTATTCCTTTATCGCCGTTCAGCCCCGACCCGTCTCCTGTCGATTTCGATAATTTCATCTTGCCCGGAATATCTGCCCTGTTCTCTCCAGATCTGTGTCTTGGCGGCGTTGATAGTCAAGTCAGCGTCGGAGTTTCCAGCGAGACTTTGAATACGTGACAGTTGGCGGAGAATCCGGGCCGACAGGGGGCGCCCGTGCTGCAGGCACCCATCCGGAAGGAACTCGTACAGTTAATGGACGCTGAATGCGTAATATCGCGGTTGGTCACAGAGCAAAAGCTTGCATTATACATGAGCTGTTGAGTGACGTAAAGAACTCGACTTAACCGGAGCTGGTTAAACGTTTGTCTTTTTGGCGAAAGCTCGACGAAGACGGGAGGTTTATTCTGTGGAGTGGGCGAGTCCGAAGTCTGTTCGAAGAGTGCTGTATTAACCTAAAATCGTACAAACTGATGATATTGCAAATTGGATTACGGGATCATTGTCCGATGCCTTGACTTCTTTACGTGGTGTTATTGTTATTATTATTAATATTTTTAAACCCACCACTGAAAGTGACTGGCATTCAGGCAAGTTTTCTAACATTATAGATAATAAGACCACGATTAATAAAATAAGTTTCGAGTTTCTATCATTCATATAAATTCTCTAATCTAACCCCCCATGAGTCAAAACGTGACTAAAAGTGACCACTACTCGGACTTACTTGTGCTAACCTACTGCGCATGTTTCCAACAAAACAGCTATTTAAATTTGGACAATAACATGAAAAAAAATGTCGAAAGTTATTTCGATAAAACTTCCCACGCCCCTGAAGTGCAGCCGAACAAATCTCGATTCTTTGAAAAATTATTTAAATAAAATGTGATTTTCGTTTTCTGATAACCTCTATAAAGTAAATAACACCCCACAGCCCCTTGTATAACTGAAAAATGGAAATATTGTGTAATCGAACAATCGAAAATTTGTAACATCGAGGTATCAATAAATAGAGAAATTAAAACATTTAAGAATGGAAAAATTAAAAAATGGAAAAACTAAAATCGGAAAGTTTAAAAGTCGAAAAATTGAAAAACCTAAAAATCAAAAAATTAAAAAACCGAAATATCGAAAACCGAAATGTGAAAAATGGAAAAATCTAAGAGATAAAAAATCGAAATTTTGACATTTTTAGAACTTGAAAAATTCCCAAAATTAAAATATTGAAAAATTGAGAAATCGAAAACTTGAGACAAAATCGAACAATTTTAAAAAACCGAAATTTCAACAAATTGAAAATTGAAGCATTAAAAATAAAAAATTGCTAAATCCAAAAATAGAAGAATTTTAAAAATCGACAAATTGAAGAATCGAAAAACTGAAAAATCACAAAATTGAAAAATCGTATCAAACTGAAATCTAGAGAAATTGGGAAATCGAAAAGTGAAAAGTCCAAACATCGAAAAATTGGAAGATCTATAAAAAATCGCAATGTCGAAAAATCGAAGAACTTAGAAATCGGGAACATTTAAAATAAAAAACCGATAAATTGATCAATCGAAACATCGAAACACCAAAATCTCGAGAAATCCAGAAACTGAGAAACTGAAAAATCGAAATATCGAATCATCAAGAAATTGAAAAGCCTAAAATTTAAGAATTCGAAAAATTGAAAAATAAAAAATTGAAGAACTAAAAAATCTAAAAACCGTGAAATACAAAATTCTAAAATTAAAAAAGTTGAAAAAATACCAAAATTGAAAAATCGAATAGGTAAAAAATCCAAAAACCGAAAAATTTAAGAGTCGAAATGTTAAAAAAATCGTAAAACTGAAATATGGAAAAATTGATAATCTTAAATTCCACTGGATGCAAACCCGGAAAACATCTTTATATTAATGACGGTGGCCGTGAAAATCTTTGAATCCAAGAATCGAAAAATTGGAAGATTCAGAAATCGAAATGTCGAAAAATTGAAAAATCAAAAATCTGAAAAATCGAAACATGGGAAAATTGACAAATCAAAAAATAGAAGAATTGAAAAACTGAAAAATCGAGCAGTTGAATCATCGAAAAGTCTATAAATCAAGATATCTGAAAGTAAAAATGTCGATAAATCGAAAAGTAGAAAAATCGATGAATCAAGATTTCGAAAATTTAGAAACGTCATAAACTGAAAAATTAGAAAATCCAAATTTTAAAAATAAAAAAAATGAAAATTCGAAAAAATGGAGGATCTGATCAATCGAAATTCCAAATATCGAAGAAACACTGAAATCTCGATAAATTCAGAAGCTGAAAAAACTGAAAAATTTAAAAACCGAAAAATTTAAAATTTAAAAATTTGAAAAACTGGAAAATAAACAAATCTAAAAACTGAAAAATTAAAAAATCGAGGAATCGAAAAATCTAAAATTAAAAAAGGCGAAGAATAAAAATGTCGAGGAATTGAAGAATCGAAAAACTAAAAAATTCCAAAATTGAAGTATCGAAAAATGAAGTAATTGAGAAATTAAAAATCGGAAAATTGAAAAATTTAAAAAATCGCGAATTGAAAAATTAAAAAGGTAATAATTCGAGAAATCGAAAAATCGAAAAATTTAACAGTCGAAATGTTGAAAAATCCCAAATCTGAAATCTCGAAAAATTAATAAAAACCTTTCCAAACTCGGAAAACGTGTTTATATCAATGACCTTGGCCGTGAAAACCCCCGAATCCAAGAATCGAAAAATTTAAAGATTGAGAAATCGAAAACTTGAAAACTTAAAAAATCAAAAACCTGAAAAATCGAAACATTGGAAAATTGAAAAATCGAAAAATTGAAGAATTGAAAAACTGAAAAATCTGGAAATCGAGAGGTCGAGCAACCGAATCATCGAAAAGTCGATAAATCGAGAAAAAGGTAAGTCAAAAATTCGAGATATCGAAAAGTCGAAAAATCGATTAATCAACATATCGATAATTTAGAAACGCCAAAACTGAAAAATTGAAAATTCGGACATTTTAAAAATCGAAAAATTGAACCAAAAAAGTGAAAAACTGAGAAACCTGAAATCGAAACATAAAAAAATTGAAAGACTTAAAAGTAAAAATTAAAAAAAAGAAGTGAAAAATCGAGAAATCCAAACATCAACAAGTCGAAAAATGGAGAAATAGAAAAATCGAAATATTGAAAAATCCCATAAATCGATAAGTGGAAAAATTGAAAAAATGAAAAATCTAAAAATCAAAGAATTGAAAAACTGAAAAATCGAGAGATGGAGACGTCGAGCAATAGAAACATTGAAAAGTCGAGAAATCAAAAAAAAACAAGAAATTGAAAATCTAAAATTGAGGTATTGAATAATGAAGATATCGAAAAATGGAAAATCGAGAAACTGAAAAATCTTAAAACATTTCAACTTCCGGTAGAAAAATCGAGAAATCGAAAAGCTGAAAATTCGAAAATTTGAGAAATTGTTATACAATTTTGAATTTTTTTTCGAAAAGTTGAGGACTATGTTTACTATTTAATATTTAAATAAAATTTATTCGGAAAATTATATCAATTCCTGAAAACGGTTGCAATATTTCAAAGCATTCGGTTTTGCAATTTCAAAGTTAAAATGTAAAAGTTTGTTATACAATTTCGATTTTTTGTCCAAAAAAATTGTTGATGGGGAAGATCGAACAAATTTTGTTTAGCGGTTTACCATCTACATGATATTCCTAATATACATACAAAATTTGACAACAATCGGTTTAGTAATGTCGAAATTATTTGAGACACAGTCGACAGACAAACAGACAGACATACGGAAACGGCAGAGATATTTTTTCGTACTGTATGGGTCATAAAACGTCGAAAAAAGATGAAAGTAGCCAGTCACCCGATGACAATAAAATGATATCAACAGTGCGAGATTCGGAAACCGAACCCACGCCACGCCAAATAAACCGCGAAAATGGTGAATCTAAATTACGTAACCTCAAAGTTTGATTCCCAGTCGTATTGATTTGGAGTGGGTGTTACATTAACCGGCGCTGTTTAACTTCGTCTCCGGTGGATGCTCGGCCGCCAGACGACGGAAATGTTGTTTTTCGGGTTACGCGATGCAAGAATATGTATATCGATTATTCGAGTCACAATCATGAATATCTATTGCTCATGCATGGGAAATGACCCGGGAAGTTATTGAAATGCTAGTTTACAGTAACTTATAATTTCTTCTCGGTGAGGGCGTAAATAAATTCGGGCGTGTTTTTTTCGTATAAATAAAATATGGCGTGTTCTGTGTGGAGCTATTGTGAATTTTATAAAGAGACAGATGGGGCTGGAAACATCGATTTGATCTTTTATGTTGTTCCAGAAGTATCTTCTAACACCGTATAAATCTTTTATGGAGCTACGGAAGGTATTTTCTTTTACTTGATGACGTTTCAACTCTGATTTATGTACGATTTCGATCGGGGAAACGTTTGGGTTCTCGCTCACAGTTGGCCTTTCGCAATTTTTTCGATGGCATTTTTTCCATCTTTTCGTACAATGCAGTGGCTTCAAGGACTTGAATGATGACCACTTTATTAATTTATAGATAAATATAAAGCAGAAACTTAGTCTGACGCTTCCATCAACAAACAGAGTTCAGCTAGAGCGGTTTTTTTGTTCTCGTTTGCCTGTTTAATCGCTGTTTAAGTTTCTAATATAAATACGCAGCTTTATATAGTTCAAAAGTCCGGTTGCAGTTGGAAGCGGCTGCACTTTATAATTATAACTTCCTGGAAAGATAAACACAGGCGTCCCTCTTTTACTTTCTAAAAGATAAAAGTCTCCTCAACAGGCAAACAAACACCTGAATCTCGAAAATTGTAAACGTTCATTGGAAACTCCTAAAATAACTGCGTTATAGCGCTCCGAGTATCCTCTACATTACTACCAACGTACTCAAATAAAATAAACACCGTAATAACACGCCAAAACTGTAAATATTCAACAAAATCCCTCCGTTACAAAGCCCCTAGTTACCCGTTCCGGTAATGCGTCGTCATCGCAGAAAATAAAAAAAAGCCGGATCTAAGTATGTCTCTGTCGCATTATGAGCAACGACTGAAACGATATTGAAGTCGATGAGACCGTGAACATAAAGTAAAGGTCGGAAAGAAAAATGCCAATAATATCTAGAAAATCTCAAAGCTGACACTTCGCAAGCTTCTCCGACTGATCGATTCTTGATTGTTAAAACATGACGGGATTCTGTTGAGACGCACTCTTTATTCATTCTGTTTTTATTTTAACTTTGAACGGATCGACTACTGCGATCATCGTAAAAACCGTCACTGAGACTTGTTTAATTCATTCCTTTTAATCCGACCCGGGCGCGATCTCAAAAGGAACTCGATTTCCAGTCGGAGATAAAAGGTGTTTTTAAATCGGAGCGCGTCTAGGGTAAGACTTACCATCTTGTCATAGAAGAGAAAGAAGAAGTCGGACTATGACTGAAGGCATTATGTGTCCAAAATCGTGCAACTTTGTAATCAAAAACAGGGATAGAGTGTGCGGTGCAGATGCTGGTCACTAAGCTCCGTACTTTTACGGGAATGGCACAACTGTAGTTTTTTCTTTCTCGGAATGTGATATTTTTATTTAAAAGAGCGAATAAAAAATCCCACCGTGGAAGCGACACACCTGCAGTCGTTAACGTTATTCAGGCGTGAAATATGTATAAAAGTTAGTTATATTTCCTTCGTGCGCTTCCCTTCTCCGGTATGATTCCTGCCAAGGATGCCGCGACTTCCCGCTCTCGCGGACACCTCACTTACGTGACCTGAGCTACAAACTTTTATTTAGTGTCAAAATCCGTGATCTACGGCGCTTCCACATTTTGCTTTTAACTTCTGAAATTTATATTTCGCCGGCGCCCGGCCCCGATTAGGCCCCCCTCTCAAAAAATAATAACAAGCTTAGTGATATTGTGCAGGGAAGACACGTAAGCTATAAATTTCGCAAAGGGTTTAAGTTATTGCGACTTCGATAAATAATGCGTCTGGTAATTAAGCTATTTGTGATACCCGGTAGGGGTTGGTCGTCGCTTATCTCGTACAATTAAAAATTCATGGCTCGTAACCGGGTTATTAATCAGCTGGTAAAAAGTGGGTTATAAAGTATCCGCCAAGAATTTTTTTTTAATTAGAAAGGACGAGCGACGTGTTAAACAAATAAATTTGCGTCGGACGCACTTCCAAAATTTTGTGCGCTCATTAAATTGATTAGTATCGCGAGGCGGAGAGGAAGGAAGCGATGATTTTTTACGGAAAGATCCAATTTAGTGGGGGCCATTAACATTAAAGCAAAAAATTCTATGGATTGCCGCCACCGCTGGCTCGAATGATACAGTCGTGGAAAAGAATGCAGCTCATCAATCAAGGCGGGTAATGAATGCTCGACACCTTTAATTCGTTGCCAGAAGAAAAACACCTTTTAGTTTTGTCGAACAAATGGCACGATGTAAACTAAGTAACAAAGCCATTAGCGCTGCGAAAGTTTGGCGTGGATGGAATGACGTGGTCGGTGCGGAAAGGCTTGGACCGATTTACAAGGCTGCTTAGAAACTAGTGCTCAGACTTTGTGTACACACTATCGCATTTTTGTTTTTGTCGCTAAAGATATAAATAATAAAAAGATCAGTGGTAAATGTTTAAAGAAACAAGGAGAAGAACACAAAACCATGACTAGTACAGTATCCTCCTCCAAAATTCTCAACGGGAAATAGTTGTTTATGTATTAAGGGCATAATTAGGAGATTATGGCACGAGGGAATGTTTAAAGCCCGACGAAGGAGGGCTATTAATTTCCCGAGGGCTATAATCGGCAATTATGCCCATGGTGCATACAACGTTTTATTCTATTTTAGTTTCTAAAATATTTTTAACAAACTATTGAGTCTTTCCGGCGGGATTGTGTAAATTGTGTCGATGCGAACTTTAATACATAGCTGGATATTTTGAGGTTGTTACAGATACCACAATTATTTGTTAAATAAATGTTTGTATTTTGCTATTTTTTCTATATATATATATATATATGTACGTAGTTTTCATTTCATGACAAGAAACTAAAAATATGCTTAAAATGGTAAATTTTACAGATTTGTGCCGGATAAAATTTACCATTTTAAAGTTTCTCGTTGTGAAGAGAAGACTATGTCTATTAAGAAAAATAAAAAAGAAAAATTGGTCTAAAGAGTTTAGACAGTACTTCCCTCGCTGTCGGAAACTTGACGACTGCATGCCTATTGTGTTTTTTTTCTCATTACATTTTTGTAGTGGGGATTTAAAAAAAAATTGCGATGACGTCATCAACATTTTTGCAAGGACACGTATATCAGTTGGGATAGATGTAGTGTAATACTAAGAATAAAATTATTATATTTTCAAATTTTCGGGAAAATGAATTGGGTCGTTTTGAATATTGATTTGTAATAATCAATAAAATAACGAAACAATTTACTCACGTATACGTATCAGAGGCAACTGAAAATCGTGTATGTATAAACATTCTTAATTTAAGATGACAGGCGTAACAGCATACGTGAGAGTCAAACAGAGAAACTGTAAACAAAACGACCATCGGTTTTATTGCTTCGACTTCCGCTTATTATATAAAACATTGGGTTTTATTTTAATTCTTGACGGTGAAATTCACAATTGGTTGATTATAAACATGTCTATTTCACATTCGCGGAACCAAGTGAGCGCATAAAACAAATGCAGGTCTGTAATGTTAAAGTCGATGTAAATAAGCGTGCTACTCTTATGTTTCAACCGAGTTTTTCCTTTAACAAATTTTGTGTCTACCAAATTGGGTTGGTTGGGGTGTAATACTAATAATAAGTGTTGCATTTAATTTAATCAATAAAATAAATTGACTTCATTAATTTTTTTGAACCACCTCTTAAGAAAATCTAAAAAATATGAATGGAATGATAAATCACAAGTACAAACTCATCATATTTTTTGCATTTTAGATAGGATTTATTCAGCAAAATTTGAGGGTGACGTCATCGATTTTTTTAGGAGGGATGAACAAATACATTTTGAACAAAAGTTTACCATGCTTATAATAACTTTAAAATATTCCCAAGATTTCAAAGCATTCGGTTTTCTAATTCCTGATTAAATCGATAAAATAAATTCACGCTTTCATTAATTTTTTTGAGTCACCCTGCATATGCAAATCCAAAAATATGATTGGAATGATAAATCACAAGTACAGACTCATCATATTTTGTACATTTTAGATACGATTTATTCGGCAAACTTTTGAGCTGACGTCATCAGTTTTTTGTAGAAGATAACCAAATATATTTTGACTAAAAATTTATTATGCTCTTTATAACCTTAAAACATCTGCAAGATTTCAAAGCATTCGGTTTTGTAGTTCCTGATTAAATCAATAAAATAAATTTACGCATTCATTAATTTTTTTGAGTCATCCTGTATATGCAAATCGAAAAAATTTGAATGGAATGATAAATCACAAGAAGAGACTCACCATATTTTGTACATTTTAGATAGGATTTTTTCAGCAAAATTTTGTGGTGACATCATAAATTTTTTAGGGGGGACGACCAAATACGTTTTGATCAAAAATTTACCATGCTTATGATAATTTTAAAATATCTTCAAGATTTCGAAGCATTCGGTTTTGTAGTTCCTGAGTAAATCAGTAAAATAAATTTACGCTTTCATTTATTTTCTTGAATCACCCTGTATATGCAAATCCAAAAAATATGAATGGAGTGATAGATCACAAGTACAGACTGATCATATTTTGTACATTTTAGATATGATTTATTCGGCAAATTTTCGAGCTGACGTCATCAAGTTTTTGGAGGGGATAAGCAAATATATTTTGACTAAACATTTATTATGCTCTTTATAACTTTAAAACATCTGCAAGATGTCAGAGCATTCCGTTTTGTAGTTCCTGATTAAATCAATAAAATATATTTACGCATTCATTAATTTTTTTGAGTCACTCTGTATATGCAAATCCAAAAAATATGAATGGAGTGATAAATGACAAGTACAGGCTCATCATATTTTGTACATTTTAGATATGATTTATTCGGCAAACTTTCAAGCTGACGTCATCAAGTTTTTGGAGGGGATAAGCAAATATTTTTTGACTAAAGATTTATGATGCTCTTTATAGCCTTAAAACATCTGCAACATTTCAAAGCATTCTGGTTAGCAGATTAAAAATTAAATTTCAAAATGTTGTTTTATAATTTTGATTTTTTTTCCAAAAATCTGGACGTTTCGGGTGAAAAGTCGATTCAGAGTTGTAAACTACATGTGTAGGACTATGTTATTTTATACAATTGAAAACCCATTTACCATGTACAATTTTGAAGTGACGTCATCGCTTTAGTGGTGGGGATGATTAGACAAATTTTGGTTAGCGTTTTACCATCTACATGATATTCTTAATACAAGTACAAAATTTCACAACAATCGGTCGAGTACTTTCGGAGATTATCTGTCTAATAAAAATCCGGGACAACAGACGGACAGACGGACAGACAGACGGAAATGGGAGACCTATTTCTTCGTCTTCTAGGGGTCATGAAAGATCGAGAAAACGTAAAAGTAGAGAGTCGGCCGACGGACTCGATTACAATACTTCCTTTGCTTACGCTCGGGAAGTAAAAAAGCAAAACATAAGCCCCACCCACCCGCCCGATTTTTTCTTAATCGTCGTGAGTCAGGAGGGACGGGGCTTAAGTTTAGTCATATTTAAAACGTATTGAAAATATTTGTCGGGAAATATCGATTTTAGAATAATTAAGCTCCGCCTCTCGCTCTGACAACAAATGAAACATTCATCACATTTGAGATTGGGGCGGGCGGGTGGGGCTTATTTTTTGCCTTTTTTTTGACATATATGCATTTGTTTAGTATAGTTTGTGGAACATTTAAAACGAATTAATGAAGTATATATTTTTTAATTTCCATAACGACTGAAATGTGGTGGTGAATATGAATTTAACAACCTTCTAATATTTTTGTTTTGTTGTTTTTCTTGTTCACATTTTTTTGGATTATGGTAATGTTAAGAGCTTTATAGCAGATATAGTGGACAAAAAACCTGTTTGATGTAAACAGTGTTCATATTAAATTAATTAATTCTACTCATGCTTGTTGTTTGAAACGATGAAACAGACTACGAGCTCTTTTTTTGTCTATTTCTCGGTAAAATTTTTCGCTTTAAAATTCCGAACATTACACGCACTGAGGCGTTGCCGACCATATGAAAGCGCTTGAAAAACTAAAGAAATATGAACCGAACCACCAAACCGTCAAATGAAGTAACGCTGCATTAATAAACTAGATTATTCAAATACATCAGTCTGATGTATTTTTTTAATTTTTAAAATCGTTCAAATAGTTCGCCTCTGCAAGCAAATAAAATTCCAAACGAGCAACAATTTAAATCGCGCTCGTTTTCCAGGCGGAACAGGTCATCAAAGCTCGCTCTACAAAACAAATAGTGTCCTCACCGTAACAATCAAATTTAAACAGCTAGTAAATCAGAACTGTATTAATTAACAGTCATAAAACAGCTCTAATTATTTTTCAGTCGTATTTAATTAATAGCCGAGTCGACTGAACGTTATTAATTAAATGGCCGGCAAACTAAACTAAAATTCGGGCTTAAATTTCGCCTTGTACCTTCCAATGAGGGAATTTACAAAACACCTATTCAAACTAAACGATAATTAGTTAGGCTGCGAAAACACGAACTTTGAATGGGTTACCTTAAATCACAACACAACAGTGATCAACGCAACTATGGAAGATAAACTAAAACGATTAAGTGTGTGTTACTTCATTAATCTTCCGTGCACATAAAGACCAGCAAAATGTTACGTCTTCCTACAATATTTCATATCTGGGCTAGTGCTCATCCATCTCGGGCTCTTTGTTCCAATCGGAAGACTATTAAAGCGCAAACAAACCGCGCTTTTTAAACAATGTTCCCTTAATCTCGATTGGAATACGTAAGCAAGAATTATGGATCGTATCGTCGCAATAGCCCCAGCAGGATGAAAGTTTAATAACGGTAATACCGAGATGGATAAGAGTCCTATGGCTTTTAGTGCAGCTTACGTAAAGCTGTGGCTAAAGTGAAAATTGATACTGGTTAAAAATGCTCACAACAACACAATCCGCCGCAAATGAAGCGAAAGTCTAGAGTTCGGATAATAAGTTTCCAGGAACTTTGTTGCCAAGTGTACGTTTGTTCTCGATTGGGTAGTCTAAAAGATAAAAAAACAAAAATCGGGCTCGCATTAAGTTATGAATGTTGGTAAAAAATTTACCCGACGGGATGCCTTCTTTTGGCATCTTCCAATATATGGCATTACAAAGGTAAACACTTCATCAAATATTTATATTATCGATCCCCGAAGCTATTATACAAATTCCTCGGTGTCTTGTGGGAGAAGAAGCGAATTATTAAAAGCCAGAGAAGAGTATAGTTTTCATAACGAGTTCCAATAGGTACCCTGAGCGGAATTTTTATTGCTTAATATCGATATTGGAATAATGTCGATGGTAGTCCGAGTGACGTTTTCTCTTTGCATAAATCCTAGCCATCTGCCAAGTTGATGATGAATTATAGATTGTTTCCATTACACTTACGCGAGTCTCTTATTAATCGAAATGCAAATCGCAATCGTGCAGTAACCGACGGGCGTTTGCAAATTTAATCAGTGGCTGTATTAATTTTATTATTCCGCTTGTGGTTTCCCGTGGACAAAAAAGTTCGCAGTTCCCGCTTTTTTCAAACTTTTGCCGGTTCGTTTTATTTATTATTTTTCGAGCACTTGCATTTACACCAATTTGTTCGGGTGCTTGTTTAACTTGTAAATGAGTTTAAAACCATTTATGGAACTTTTTCCGGGATTATTTCGGGCAGGTTGTCATCGTTTTGTTTGCATATTGATCCGTCCGAAACAAGTAAATTTCCCGTCGTCGAAAAACCAGAACTCCTTTTTCCATTTTCTTTCTGTTATTGCTGTATCACATAACGAGATTCGGTAAGTTGCCAGCAGGCAACTCGACTAATCAAATCAACCGCGGAGCTTTATCAATAAAACATTTAAGGGCTTACCGGCAGATACCCGTGTCTTCGGCCGAATCGAATTAAAACGTTTGCGGACAAACCCACCAGCAAAAATTATTGCGTCAAGACGAGAATTGCTCGAGAAAAATTGCGAATTTCGATGTCGTTATTCATCGCCATGCAAATCGAACTTGTAAAATTGTATTCGAGTGGATTTTACGGCGAGTCTGACGGAATAATAAGCCGGCGCGATTGCTGTAAGGGTGTTGATTATCTTGTCTTTGACCCCATTTTTCAAGAACACGCTCTCCAGAAGCTCTGTCATAATAATAAATTATCTTTTTTCCAGTGGCAGACGTTTTAAACGTACAATATCCACTGCCTATAATTTTCGAGAGCGTCGAGCTTTTCTTGTTGCTTCCAGTCTTCGAGGATTTTTATGCATGTTTTCAGGTTGGGCGCTGCTTTAGACGCAAACATAAATTTTTGCTCTTGAGCACTATTTTCATTAGAGTGGAAAGAACTGCAATTGCGCAATGCATCAAGTTTCGTGCGGATTTTAACCCATATCGAGGGAACTGGAAAAGTTGGAGCGATTGTTCTTTCTAGTGGGTGCACCGAGAGCGATTTTAATTTAGTCTGTTTTGTGTTACTTTATTTTCTGTACTAACGCTAATTGGATTTTAAAATTCATTTTGTTGCTTGTTTAATTGCATTAAGTTCCGTAAGTTGGTTCAAAACTTGGGTTTGTCGCTAAGTACGAAACGTATTTTACAAAAAAACAAGTCGGGGCTCGGAGGTGTAAAGGTTGAAATTTTCATTGCTTCTCTTTTTATTTTTCACGCTTACCCCAAATTATTACGTGGGCTGAAATTCTAAATTTCAAACAAATTTCAGATATTAAACTCTCTTTGTACCTTCAAATTTTCTGTTCGAGAAAACGGAAAAGTAAGCAGACGTCCCATCGACTCAATTATAATACGTCCTTGGCTTACGCTCAGGAAATTTTTATTTTACTTGCTTCTGATTAAAAAATCAACATTTCAGACAGTGTTCGATTCGAAAATGAGGACTTTAAAACCATTAATTATGTTCAAGCTTCGGTTTTAAAATGCCGCTCTCAAGTACGTCGAGGAGCGAAGTACGTTTTTAATCTAACTTCTGTAAAAAATAAAAAAATCAAGAAAAAAAGTTTCAAGATTCCTTGTAACACGTAGCGTTCTCCAGGGCTTCCGCGGATGTATTTAGAAAAAACAGCCCGTATTTAGTGAAGTTCTGCTCCTTTCTCACAATTATCAAGATTCCGTACTGTCAGATCCCGCACCTGCGGAAGGATAAAGGTCAAAAATTAATTAAAGTCTTTAGAGCCCCTCGAATCTCCAAGTTTTAATAACTCATTAGCTAAATTAACAGAATTAACTTTTAATTAGTAGGCTGCCGCTGTAACAAATTTCCCCAAAAAATATAGCGCCCCTTCGCACCCCGCCCGATGCACTTTAAATCCTTGTCTTGGGCGACTTTTATCGAATTTGTCGTCGCGCAGCTCTGGCTAATGGAGTCAAGAGGTATCACGTTTTAATTCCGCAAAAACGCAAATCCGGGGGCGGCGTAGCCGGCGTTTAGCACGTTATAACACACATCATAAATTAGATCGGTCCCGGATCGGCTTTTTCTCGCACCTAAGCGCAAGATGGGAAATTTAGTCGATCAATCATCCGTTAAAGTTAGATCAGAAGTGAGTGTGTATCGAGGGTAGAGAGGTTATTAAATGACAAGTCCGTGTCACGGCAAGCGCCTTAAGCTGATTCTCATTACACGCTAAATTACTTTTCTAATTAAAATAGCTCGGGGTTCAATCAGACTTAAATTAGTGCAGATTCCGCATCGGTTTTTTCTTAATTGTTGCAGTCGGAGGCTTCTTGCGGCTCGAGCGCCATTTGGGGGTAATAAGTTAACCGAAATGAGGGCGCTAGATGGCGATGGGGCAACTTGTCGCGATGATGATTTGTGGAGAGTCGTAGACATGCAATCGGCGAAGATTCATCTTGCAAATTGGGGATTTTGGAGTATATACTACTGAGAGAGGCACTTTTTAGGAGAGTTTTGCTCCGAGTGGGCGCGTGGAGGGGTGGCGATAATCGGAATGAACTTGGGAACTGTTCGGCGTGCACATAATTTCTCGAGTTACGATAACAAGCGCCGACAAAACCAACTTTTTATATGTTGTCTCTAATCAAGTTTTTACGCTTTTTGCGGGATACTTTTTCATTTTTCTAACACGTAGAGTTTCTGGAATTCTCTGTATATCAATTTCTTCAAATGTGCACTTTAATACTTACAGTTTCATTGATTCTGTGTTCACAAGAATGGCACTAGCTGAAGTTACACTGGAATTGTGGTTAAAAGCAAGCTGGAATTCTCGTTGCAATTATTCCACTTTGCACGGAATTGTTTCTGTGGTGTTAACGTGTTTACTTTCGAAGTTCTTGCCGGGAGAAAATAATAAAATAAGCACATATGCGTAAAAATGCGTTTTTCACAGGCTTAGGAAGAATACGACGAAAATAAGCTTGGATTCGTAATCCTGAGACAATTTCTGAAAAGAAAAAGCCTCAAACAAATTTCATTATTTTTATTTTTCGTATGAAAATGGTGGAGGCGTCGGGAAAATGACTGATTTAAAATACACTTATTGTATTTTTTGCAAATATCTTGATATTTGAAGAAGCGAAACAAACAGGAACAAATTTAAACCAGGGTGAATCATTCTGTTGAACCAATTAGACTAACTTGAATTTTTTGGATAAAACCGCGCTTTTCCCCTTTGTTTGAGTTGGTACGAAGAAAATACAGATTTGTGATCCTGAAAACTTTCCAATAATCAACATTTCGTTTGGAACCAACTTCACGAACTTTTAATTTTTGCGCGAAAAAGTTCCAGGCCCGGGGATAACTAATTTAAAATTTTTTATTTATTAATTTTTGCCTTTATCTTTGACTTGACTTAGTTACGGCGAAAATAAGAGCAGGATCGTGATACTGGGAAAATTGTGATTAGAAGAGTTTATTGTGAAATCATTTTGGCAAAATTTAATTTTGTATTAAAAAATGGTGGAGGCGCCGAGATAATAAGTAATTTAAAATTGATTTCCCAGTAGAAATAGTCTATTTTTGCAAATATCCTAACATTTAAACAACACGACAACAAGGGGAAATTTAAACCAAGGTGAATGATTCAGTTTGACCGATTCGGGTATTTTTTGTTTTATTTGAGATGGTACGAAGAAAGTAAACACAGATTTGTGATTCTGAAAAATTTTCAACTTCACGTATTTTTCGACTTTAGGTGATTTGGATGCCTCTAGATCTTCTACTTCCTCTAGAGACTCTAAGCTAATCTTGATCTTGATCTTTAAATTTACCAGATATATCTCTATATTTTTTAAGTTCTTCACATCCTTTTAGATATTTGAGATTCCTCACATTATTTAGGCCCGTGAAGTTCTTTACATCTTTTACAACCCTAAGATACTATAGATCTTTTAGAATCCTGTAGAGCCTTTATACCGATCAGGTCATTTATATTCTTCGGATTCTTCTTGATTCTCAAATTCTCTAGATGCTTTAAATATATATTTGAGATTATTTTAGATTCTTTAAATTCCTCGAATCTTTTGTTGTTTGATATTTCTCATGAGGTCCTTCACGACTTTTTGATCTTTGAAATGGCTCATATTTTTTAGAGCCTTGAGATTCTCTAGCGCCTTTAGGTATTTTGGATCCTTCTAGATCCTTTATATTTTCAAGAGATTTTAAATAATCTCGATCCTTTAAATTCCCCAGATCATCTAGGTATTCTATATCCTCTAGACCGATTAAATCGTCTGGACTTTTTAGATTCTTTAAATCATTTATATCCTTTAGATATTTAAGATCCTTCACATTCTTTATTAGACGCGTGAGATCCTCCACATTTTTTAGAACCATGAGGTACCGTACCACAGATCTTTTAGGGTCCTGTAGAGCCTTTACACCGTTCAGATCCTTCAAGTTCTTTGGATTCTTCTGTATCCTCAAATTCTCTAGATCTTTTAAATATTTGAGATATTTTAGATTCCTTAAAATCCCCGAATCTCTCATCTTTTAAATTAGTGAGGTCATTGACAACTTTTAGATCTTTGAGATTCTATATTCTTTATATTTTCTAGAGATTTTAACTAATATGGATCCTTTAAATTCCCCAGATTAGCTAGATCTTCTATATCCTATAGACCAATTAAATCTTCTAGACTTTTTAGATTTTTTAAATCCTTCACATTCTTTAGATATTTGAGCTCCGTTACATTATTGTGTGAGGTCCCCCACATTTTTTAGAAGCCTGAGATGCTATAGATCGTTTAGATCCTTCAAGTTTTTTGCATCCTTCTGGATCTTCAAATCCTCCAGATCTTTTAAATATTTGAGATATTTTAGATTCTTTAAATTCCTCAGATATTTTGATGTTTGGTCCTTCGCATCTTTTAGATCCTTGAGATCCTGTAGAGCCTGAAGTGTTTTGGATCCTTCTAGATAGTCTACATCTAGAGATTTTAGGTAATCTAGATCCTTTAAATTCTTCAGATATTTGAGATCCTTCACATTACTTAGGTCTGTGAATTTTTGCCCGAAAAAGGAAGAGGCGTCCTGAAATTAATTTAAAATTTTTATTTATTTTTTGTCTTTATCCTTGAATTCATTAGAGACGACGAAAATAAGATTAGAACTTCATTTTGGAATCATTTTGGCAAAATTTATTTTTGTAATGAAAAATGGTGGAGGCGCCGGGATATTAATTTTTAAATAAATATATTTATTTTTAACATGTTTTAATGCCTACATGGAATTCTATTTTTGACAAAAAACTATGTATTTTTTATGTATTTTGAGATTTGAACTTGAAAAAATGGGTACAAATTTAATCCGAACTGGAGTACCTACTCTTTCTGGATCGATTTAATCAGCTTTAATTTTTTTCATAAAAATTTACTTTTGTCCGTGTTTGAGCAGCTCCTGCGAAAATAATCATAGATTCGTGAAACCCAGAAAATTTCTTATGAAGAAAATACCTTGTGGCATTTGTCTAGCCACTCACGAAATTTGTACAAAATGGTGGAGGCGCCAGGATAATAATTACTTACAAATAAATATTCTCCAGAATTTCTATGTATGAATTTGCCTATGAAAAAAAAAAAAAAATTACACGAAACAACAAAAATTTAACAACTTTTTTTTGTTCAAGAAGAATCTGATAAGTCAGTCGGATTTTCTGAAAACCCTTTTCGAAGTTCTCTCAGATTTCCACTTACGACAATACCACTACAATTATGTTCCGCTTACAAGACACTAAAAAGAACTTGGCTTGAAATAACGAAACCCTGTCGCGGAAACCCTTCTTTTAAGCAGTTTAAAGTTTTCCGAAGTTTACTTAAAGCACTCCGAAACACGCGGATCAAACAGCCTTGTTCTCACTAATTTTTCTATTTAATTAGAATTAACTAAACTTCTTCGAAAGATCCGTGAAAATTTCATTAAAAACTTCTAGCTCAACTTCGACAGTTTTAACATAACATTATCTCGACTTGGCGAGATAGTTTCCATCAAAAATAAGTTGAAGCAAGTTTTAGTTACATCATCAAGCGTCCCCTTTATACAGCAGTCGGTTGTTGCTGCTCGGATTTCACGTTTTTGTCAAACTACTAACTCCCGCGATATTGAAATATCCGATTAAAGTTCCTCCAGTAGTTTACTGCTCCGGTTCTTTTATTTCGCTTGTTGTGACCCGCACAACAGTGTTTCGCGTTTCAGTCTTCCTGCCGACGGCAGGATTAAAACATGTCCATAAAATGCCTTTTATAGCGTAACACAATCACTACCATTCTGCAGTCGCATTAATTGCTGCCGTTACTCTTTGTGTGTAGTATGCAAACGGCAAGTATGTAAATTCGCTGTGTAAATATGCGAGTGAAATAAAATCGCTGTTAATTAAATCTGTTGCAGCAAACCGATACACCAACGTACATCAAATGTGCTGAAAATTCCATTGTTTTCAATTTATAGAAAGGTAAAAAGGAAAAACGGAATTCACGACCGGGAAACTGGCGCAAGTTTTGATCTATCTGACGCTGCTAAAGATTCAGCAGCTTAAGTAAACACTCCAAGAACGAAAATTAATTTAAGACGTCAACAATAACCCGAATAGAGTCTGGAAGTTGTATTAGTTGCTCGAGCTTTAAGTCGATAATATGAATTTTATTAACTGCGACGGTTTGAGGGGACAATGTTTATTAATTCTGCGCTTTTATCCGACATGAAAACGCGCATTGTGGCCATAATTGCGTTCATGGTTCAGCGGCGTTCGAAAAAGGCGGATTTCGGGTTTTGGATTAACTGGTTATCAAAATCTGGTTGGTCAACTATTACAAATTAAAAGCGCTCGTTCAACTATAATTGGCGAAATTAATTCAGCGAGCGTCTGATATTTTTCGCTTAAAGCTAATTTATTTGAAAGCTCGCATGTCTCGTGGAGCTTTTGCTTTGATTTCTTAGTACGTCGGTTAAAAAAATTCGGCGTTGATGTAAAGGAGGTGAACGTCGAATAAATTCATTTGCTTAAAACATGCTCCGGATTCTTCCGTTTTTCGCGAGATGTCAAAACTTGCTTGTCAAACGCCGTCGAATTCCTTAATGGAAAGATGAAATTATGTAGCGGCACTTATAAGAAGTTAATCTAAATTAAACATACTTCGCAATTTCCGAAATTCATTAAAACTTTGGAAGGTTTTGTCGTAAAATAACAAAAACTTCCAAATGCGAGAGATGTGTCGGCTTTAATACCAGTCATAATAGAATACCTAAGTCGCTAATTTAATTTTTGTGAAAAGAGGGGCTGAAGTATCGTGCGTTTGAGGAGCTGGAGTGACGTTACGTGTCGCACGGAAAAATACATTTGGGAATCACCCTGTATAATACCATAAAACAGTTATCTACTTATTATTATTATGATTGGAATTTTGAGGTGTGAATATCAAACTCCTCTGAATAAGCAGGAACATCTAAACAGTTATCAGTGCGGAATCCAATTAACTGCGATCGCGCATCGTCCGACTTTCCGCCCCGTGGTCATCCCGGAATTTTCAATTAATTTGGTAAAAATATGTGCTACCCGTTCGAAGAAAGAAATAAGCAATTTTGAACAAAGCCGTTGTAATGGCCCGCGGTATTGTAACACAATCTGGGTGGATTCATATTGTGTTATTGTGGAGTCGGTAACAATAGTGTGTGGAGGCGCAGCAGACCACACAGAAAGGCCTGCATCTCCTCCGGGTCCTTTGAGCGTCAATCACGTGTCTTGAACCACAAGGGAATGAACAATATCTACAATATTGCGACACATTGTTAGTTATTTGTGGCGCGATATAATACGGTGACCTGTCGTGGCGTTTCTCGCACCGCAAAAACTCGAGCTCTAATAAATTTGACGTGATTTTTTGGCAAGGCGGGATCTTTACAAATTGCTCGATGGGGGCACAATCGAGCGAGAATTATCGGCCGATGCGGTCGTTTAATTAAAAAAACACACAGTTAACAGCGCATGATTATAAATTAGATGCTCTTGACAGTTTAATTACGCTACATTACTACTACTTGGGGCGGCTGAGGGACGCGATCCCATGCAAAAAACGGGCCGAAACTCGTAAATTAGGTATAGATTTTTTAATTACGCGCGGGGAAATTTGTTGCTCGTGTTGCACTATTACGTAGTCGCGCACTGGCTGGGTTCTAAAATTGGTGGAAAAGCCGGGGGGAAACTCGCACAATCAATTAATAACTTCAAAACCGTGTTCCGCGAATTTTCTTTTTCTTTTAGTTGCAAATTTCTCATTTCGTTTTTCTAGCACGTACGGTTCCTTCAAAACATGCAGTTCTAAATACGTTTCTGTACTGTTCTGTATGTGAAAGAAAAATCTGTATTTTAATGTTTGTTATTTCTTTGATTTTAATGGTGCTGAAATTACATCCAAAATGTTAATCCTGAATCCTGAGAAAAGTTTGAGTAATAATGGTGGAGGCGCCGGGATATGAATTTCTTTTAAGTATACTTATAATAAAAAATTGGTCGAAAGTTATTTCTTCTTTGAAAAATCATAAAAAATGTTTGCAATTTTTGTTTTCTGATAACTTCTATAAAGTAAATAACGCGTCCGGACAAATGCGGACAATATGAAATATATTTAGAGCAACGGAAAAACCAACGGGAAAAAAATCTTTTCGACAAATTGAAAAACTGAAAAATCGAAATATCGAGAAATCGAACAATCGAAACATTGTAACATCGGGATATTTATAAATCGTGAAATTAAAAATCTTAAAAAAAACATCAAAAAATTTAATAATCTGAAAAATTGTCAAATTTGAAATGTTTACAAGTTGAGGAACCAAAAAATGGAAAAATTTTAAAAATCCAAAAACCGAAATGTCCAGAAATCGAAAAATTGAAATATTAAAAATCAAGAAATACCTAAATCGAAACATCAAGAAATCGTTAATTCGAAAATTTAAGTAATCGAAAAATGTAATAATTTGAAATATTGAAAAATTGAAAAATCGAAATCCCGAAATTGAAATCTCAAAAAATTGGAAGATCGAAAAATTGGAAAGCTGAGAAGTCGAATAATCGGAAAATCCATAAATGAGAAAATCGAAACATCGACATTTGGAAAGTTGAAAAATTGAAAGTCGAAAAATTGAAAAGTCGTGAAATCTAAAGTCAATAAATCGAAATTGCATAAAATCGAAAAATTAAAAAAATAAAAATTGTAAAAATTGAAAACTTTAAAATTTAAAATTAAATAAATCTAAAAATAAAAAAAATTGAGAAATCGAAAAATCGGGAAATTGAACACTCGAAAAACAAAAAAATCGAGAAATTAAAGAATCAAAAAATTGAAAAATTGCCAAATTTTTTCATTTTTGAAAAATCGAAAACATAAAACATCGAAAATCTGAAAAATGCAGAAATTGAAAAATTCTCAAAATTGAATTGCTGAAAAATTGGGAAATCGAAAAATTGGAATATTTATAAATCTAGAAACCGAGATGTCGAAAAATCGAAACATCAAAAAATTAAAAAATAGAAAACCTAAGAACTGAGAAATAAAGAAATCGATAAATCTAAATTTAATAATTCGAAAAATTTAAAAACAACAAATTGAAATATCGAGAAATTGCAAAAAATCGAAAAATTGAAAAATCAAAACCACAGAAAGTCGAGAAACCTCAAAAAATTGAAATATCGAAAAACTGATAAATCGATAAATTAAAAAACCGAAAAATAAAAAATTGGACAACTGCAAAATTGAAACATCGAAAATCCCAGAAATAGAGAAATAGGAAATTTAAAAGAACGACAAATATATACGTCGAAAAGCCAAAAAATCGAGAAATCGAAGAGTAGAAAATTCGATTAATCGAAAAATCAAACATTTAGGAACACCAAAAAAATTGATAAAATGAAAAGTTGAACAATCGAAAACTCGAAAGGTCGAATTCTCGATGAATCTAAAACCCAAAAAATTGAAAAATTGAGTTGGTAGAAAATCGGGACATCGAAAATCCAACCGAAAAATCGAAAAATTTAAGAATCGAAATCATGAAAAATCCCAAAAGTGAAATATCGAAAAATTGATAAATCGATAAATTGAAAAATCAAAAAATAAAAAATTGAAAAATTGAAACACCGAAAAGTCCTGAAATAGAGAAATGGGAAATTTAAAAAATCGAAAAATATAAATGTCAAAAAGTCAAAAAATCTAGAAATCTAAGTAAGTGTCGAAAAATCCATTAATCGAGAAATCAAACATTTAGAAACACAAAAAAAATCGATAATTAAAAAAAAACATAAACCGAAAGATCAAAAAATTTGGAAATTGAACAATTGAAACATCGAAAGATTGAAATCTCGATAAATCTAAAAATTGAAAAGTTGAAAATTTGAAAAGGTAGAAAATCGAGAAACCGAAAATCGAAACGAAAATTCGAAAAATTGAAAAATTGAAACACCTAAACGTCCAGAAATAGAGAAATGGGAAAATTAAAAAATTGAAAAATTTAACCGTCGAAAAGTCAAAAAATCCAGAAATCGAAAAATCGATCCATCGAGAAATCAAACATTTAGAAACATAAAAGTAATCGAAAATTAAAAAAAGTCCATAATCCGAAAAATCAACAATTGGAAAAACGAAAAATTGGGAAATAACAATCGAAAGATCAAGGTCTCGGTAAATCCAAAAATCGAAACGAAAAATGGAAAAATTTATAACGAAATGTTGAAAAATCCCAAAACTGAAATATCAAAAAAATCGATAAATCTATAAATTGATAAATCTGAAGATACAAAAATTGGAAAATCTAGAAACTGAAACAAAAATTGGAAAATATAGAAACTGAAACACTGAAAAGTCCAAAAATAGAGAAATAGAAAAATTAAAAAGTCGAAAAATTTAAACGTCGAAAAGTTAAAAAATCGATCACTCCAGAAATTAAACATTTAGAAACACCAAAAAAATTGAAAAAACGAAAAAAAGGGGAACTGAGCAATCGAAAAATCCAAATCTCGTTAAATTTAAAAATTGAAAAATCAAAAATTTAAATGAACGAAAAAGTGACAAAATCCAAAAAACCTAACAGCGAGAAGTTGAAAAATTGAGAAATTGAAAAGGTAAAAAATTCATAAATCGAAAATTCAAAATTCAAAATTGAAAATTAAAAAAAAAGTGAAGAATCGAGAAATCGAAAACTCTAATAAAATAGAAAATTTTAAAAGTAGAGGAAGTCAGAAATCTGGAATTCAAAAATCCCAAAAGTTGAAAACTCAAAAAATTGACAATTCGAAAAGTCGACAAATCGATTAATTTTCACAATTAATATGTTAAAAAAAAACAAACTTTTTATTATGATTTTTTTTGCAGTTTCGGGGATTATCTTCGGTGTAGAAAATTTAATAATTGTTACATAATTTTGTTTTTTTTCCAAAAATCTTGATGTCTAGTATAAAAACTTAAGACGGATTCATAATCCACAAGTTTAATTCAAGACTATGTTAGTTTTTAATATTTAAATATAAACGCATACATTTTGATAAATGTTATACAAATTTGATTTTTTTCAAAAATCTGAATATCTTGGATAAAAACTACGCGAATCCATAAACCAGAAACGGCGCAGTATGTTATTTTAGAAAATTTAAATCACATTTACTATTGTAAAATTTGGAAATGACGTCATCTATTGTTGGCGGGGACGATCAAGCAAATTTTGGTTAGCGTTTTACCATTTACATCATATTCCTAACATACATACAAACTTTGACAACAATCGATGGAGTACTTTCGGATATTGGCTGCCTAATAAACATCAACACAGACGGCGGACCTATTTTTTCGTTCTGTATGTGTCATGAAACGTCGAGAAAACATTAAAGCAACCCATCGCCCGATGGACTCGATTACAACATTGTCTTAGCTCACGTTCGGGAAGTAAAAAATGAGAACCTTTTTTTTTGTTGCAACTATCTCATTTCAAGTCGTTGCTCTTCTTTCAGTCCAGCGTTGCTGCTTCGAATTTCAACTGCCCACTGATAATATTTAATTGGTGCACATGTGGTCGCTTGTCCCGGTCGAAAAATGTGTTTGCCTCGCAATAAAACTTTTTTAAACTATGTAAACCGTGTAACTGCCGCATTCGTCACGTCGCCGCGGCGCCGCCCCCTGTCCAAATAAATTTTTGCATTTACGGTTCGACAGCGCTCCGCGCCACTATTCCTAGTTCCTAATAGCGTATTTTATGTATTCGGCTCACGAAAAATGGACGTTTTGTTGGATCATAATTGCGGAGCGTCATGTTGTGCAGCTATTTTGTTGCAATTCGGCGTTGATTTATCGTCAGTTATCCATTACGGTGACGTCTGAAAATATAGCGCCGGCCTCGAAATAAAATAATACAACGCGGAATAATGTTCGTCAAATTTATAATAAACCTCGTGTTTTTTTATTCCGGCGTGACATGTGAGTTTCCGCCAATCAATGATCTGTTTTTTATGGTGGAAACGGGGGAAGTGCGAGATAACACGCGTCAAAATGAGGGTGAATGGCGGAGTTTCTAAAGGACGTCCCGATTTGTAACAGACGCCGTCTTTGTCTGGCCCGAAGGGGTGCGAAAGTGGCGGATGCGCCGGGCTAATCGCGTACACTTTTTTAAAGTCCGTATTTATGATTATCCTAGAAGTAACGATTTGCTGTTAAAGTTTTATACGTTTTTCGTGCTCACTCCGCTTTTACGGCCGTTTTATATTTTATATAATAATAAATTTACTGTTACGTTCGGACCGTAAAAAATTATAGGAAAGTAAAAATAATGGCCGAAAATCCGCATCGTGTTTAGTTAACTGGATTAGTGCAACCGTGTAAATTTGCAATTTGTGCGTAGCAACCATCCGTTTGCGTAGCCGTCAATAAACCGACCCATAAACTTTCCTATTAATACACAATGAAAAATTTCCAGGCCGTAAAGCAGTCCGTGTTGCGTTTTACTGCATTTTTTGCGACGTCTTGTTTGCATTAAGCGTAAATTAGAGCCACAATAAAGTTTAAGGTTTTTTCTCCCGCAACCTCATTCCAGACGTCGTATTCTTCCGCGGCGCAGAAATGTAATTTAATGTAGAAATTAGTTTCCTTCTTAATCAAGTTAGAAATAACAAGTCGACTCATAAATCACGAATATTAAAACGAACGCTAACCCCAACTACACTTTTTTATATTAAAACTTTAAAGTTAACGTTGCTTAATGTAGCGGCTAATTGCCGGTAATGATCCCCGCACATCAGGAACTTGCTTTATGTGCCACCCTAAAAAATGGACTTTTTCCGGGGCAAGTATCTCCGCAAGGTGTCTCGAATGAAGCTTTTGAATGGAATCGGGGAAATTTAATATAGCCGGCGCGCCATCAGTGTCTTAGTTGTAGTAAATTATTGCAGTCATTATCTGACGCTGCGTTGCGAAATTCAACTTGTATCTTATAAATGAGAGTGTGTGCCGAAATTTTTTAATTAAAACGCAAAGTGGCACATTAAGGATATTAACGATGGCACGAAACATGTTTAAACTCGTTTAACAGAAAGAGTTCGAGCATTGAATGAGTCGATCTTTAATTAGCGTCAGGTAGGGTTTCCGGGTGACGCTGGAGTGGATATTAAAGTAAAAAGAATGTATATGCGGTTATTGACCGTAAAATAACATGTTCATTGCAAACGTCGCTTGCAGATTTCACAAAAATTAATAGCCAAGAATATAAGTTCCATTTAAGATGAATTAATAGTTTCAATTATTAAGGACGTCAAGAGCTGCACAAATTCTTTTGCTGCATGATTTATTGTCTTTTAAAGTTAAGTTATTACGATAAAACGAATTTAATTGTATTCGAAAAAATGACAGAAGCGCCGAGATAATACTAAAGTTAAATCTTGTGGATTTTTGTATATTTTTTAGGTATATTGATATTCGAGCAAAATAACGAAACAGGGACAGATTTATTTTCGCTTTAATTTTTTACACAAAAGCCTCGTTTCCTTATTTGAGCAGATATTCGTCGTCATCATGAGAAAAATTCTGATGATCTTTTGGAACTGTTTTGACTAAATTTAATTTTCGTATGAAATGGTGGATGCGCCGGGATAATTATTTAAAATATCATATCTTTAAATTTTGTATTTTTTTTAATTTTAAGATATAATATTCATTTTCACTTCACTGACTTAGGTAGTCTTTCGTTTTGAACGTTTCATTACCCACCTCTAGAGTACGAAAAAATAGGTCTCTCGTTTTCGTCCGTCTGTCTCTTTGTCGTCTGTCTGGATTTTTATTAGACATATAATCTCCTAAACTACTGGACTGATTGTTGTCAAATTTTATATGTATATTAAGAATATCATGTAGATGGTAATAAAATATGCCCTCCTCCTTCCCAGAATTAATGATGTCATCTTGCAATTTTGTCAAATAAAGGTTTTTTAAATGTTAAAAAGTAGCATAGTCCGGAACTTGTGGTTTATGAAACAGGGTTGAATTTTATCCTAGAAATCGAGATTTTTGGAAAAAAGAGTAAACATTTTTGGATTTCTCAGTTTTTTGATATTTTAGTTTTAGGTTTTTTTCAGTTTTTTGATTATTCAATTTTTCGGTTTTTCTTTTATCAATTTCTCGATTTTTTAAATTTCCGAGTTCTCATTTTTTTATTTTTAGATTTCTCGATTAATCCATTTTTCGACTTTTCGACTTCTCCATTTTTGATATTCCTATTTCACGATTTCTGGACTTTTCAGTTTTTTAGTTCCTCAATTTTTCAACTTTTTGATTACGTATTTGATTTTTCAGTTTTTCGATTTCCAAAATTTTCGACGTTTCAGTTTTGGGATTTTTCGATTGTTCAGTTTTTCGATTTTTTGATGTTTCGATTTCTTGGTTTATCAATTTTTGTATTCTTTAATTTTTCGATCTTTCGTCTTCTAGATGGTTCTGTTCTTCGATTTCACTGATTTTCAAGTTATTGATATTTGAGGTTTAGGTTTTTTGACTTTTCGCTTTTTTGAGAGATTCTTCATTTACCGATTTTTTGATATTTCGATTTGATATTTAAAACGTTTTGATTCTCCATTTTGTCAATGTTTTATTCCTTCAAATTTTCCGTTTTTCCAATTTTGTAATTTTCGACTTTCGTTTTTCAAAATCTGGATTTCTCAATTTTTCAATTCTTCTATTTTTGGATTTTACATTGTTTGGATTTTTCAGGTTAAATTTTTCATTTTTTTGATTTTTTTTTAATTTTAGGTTTTTCTACTTTTCCATTTTTCAACTTTTCGATCTCTCGATTTTTCAGTTTTTCGATTTTTTAATTTTTAGAGGTTTCAGTTTTCGGATTTTTTAAATTTTGGACTTTTAATATTCTCGATTTTTCAATTTTTCGATTGCTCGATTTTTCAGTTGTTTGATTATTTAATTTCTCGAAACTTTAATTTCTCGTTGTCTGTGTCCTTTTTGAAAGTTTAGATTTCTCATTCTTGGATTTTTCAATTTCTCGATTTTTCAATTTTGCATTACTTTAATTTTTCGATATTTTAAATTTTACATTTTGTGGATTTCTCTTTTTACAGTTTTTCGATTTTTATAATTTTAAATTTTTCAAATTTTGTAATTTTAGATTTTTAAATTATCTAATTCTCGATCTTTTGATTTTTCGACTTCTCGGTTTTTGATTTTTCAGTTTTTCAGTTTTTCGATTTTGTAAATATTTGATTTTTCGAATTTTCAATTTTTCGATCTCTCTCTTTCTAGACTTTTTCATGTTCTGATTTGTCCAAGTTTCAATTTTTCAATGATTTAAATTTTCGGTTTTTCGATTTTTAAATTTTTCCAATTTTTCGTTGTTTCGATTTTTCAATTTTTCGACATTTCATGTCATTTTATCTGTTGTTGAATTTTTCGATTTTTCAGTTTTGATTTTATAAATGTTATATTTTTCGAATTCTGGATTTCTTGTTTTTTTGACTTTTCAGTTTTTCGGTGTTTGAATTCTTGGATTTCTTAAATTTTCCATTTTCCATTTTTTAGTTTTTTCTGTTTCAATTTCCCGAATTTAAAATGTTTTTAAACTTCAGTTTTACGATGTTTGTTCTCCTGACATCTTAGTTTTTCCATTAAAAAAAAATTGGGTTTTCTATTTCTAAAATTTTACTTTTTTCGATTTTGCAATTATTCGATTTTTTTATTTTTCGATTTATCGATTTTTAGATTTTTGGATATTTCTAATATTTCGTTGTTTCGATTTTTCAGTTTTTAGACATTTGAGTTTTGGGATTTTTGAATTTATCTGTTCTCCATTTTTTCGATTTTTCTGTTTCGATTTTATAAATTTAATTATTTTTCGAATTCTGAATTTCTGGTTTTTTGAATTTCTGGTTTTTTGATTTTTCAGTTTTTCGGTTTTTCAATTCTTGGATTTCTTAAATTTTACATTTCCCATTTTCAGTTTTTTGATGTTTCAGTTTCCTGAATTAAATTTTTTTTTCATTTCCTTTTTTCGATTTTTCGAATTTCTGTTTTCCCGACATCTTGATTTTTCCATTTTTAAATTTTTTGGATTTTTCTATTTCTCACATCTAACATTCTTCGATTTTACTTACGATTTTTTTTTAATGTTGCGATATCTCGATTTTTCAAGTTTTTGATTTCTCATATTTCCATTTTTTAAATTTTAGTTTTTCAATTATTCAATGTTTGGATATTTCGGTTTTTCAGTTTTTCGATTTCTCGAATTTGATTTTTGAGTTTTTCGAATTTTGAAATAGCTATTTGTGCAATAAGGTAGGAAAAGTGACATTTTTCCACATTCTAGACATGAGATTTTTGATCGAGACGAAGTCGAGATCAAAAACATGTCGTGAATGTGGAAAGACACTTTTCCTATCAAATTGCACACAAGATTTTGTAAAATTAGGTAAAAAGACTCTTCATTATAAATTTAATTGAATAATAAAGTATCAAGTCCCTTTTAATGCAATAAATTTGTTGTCATGGAAAATACAAACAAACAACGCAACATTTTGTAATTTTCTAATTCTCGATCTTTTGATTTTTCGACTTCTCGGTTTTAGATTTTTCAGTTTTTCAGTTTTTCGATTTTGTAAATATTTGATTTTTCGAATTTTCAATTTTTCGATCTCTCTCTTTCTAGACTTTTTCATGTTCTGATTTGTCCAAGTTTCAATTTTTCAATGATTTAAATTTTCGGTTTTTCGATTTTCAAATTTTTCCAATTTTTCGTTGTTTCGATTTTTCAATTTTTCGACATTTCATGCCATTTTATCTGTTGTTGAATTTTTCGATTTTTCAGTTTTGATTTTATAAATGTTATATTTTTCGAATTCTGGATTTCTTGTTTTTTTGACTTTTCAGTTTTTCGGTGTTTGAATTGTTGAATTTCTTAAATTTTCCATTTTCCATTTTTTGTTTTTTTTTCTGTTTCAATTTCCCGAATTTTAATTTTTTTTAAACTTCAGTTTTACGATGTTTGTTCTCCCGACATCTTAGTTTTTCCATTAAAAAAAATTTGGGTTTTCTATTTCTAAAATTTTACATTTTTCGATTTTTCAATTATTCGATTTTTTTATTTTTCGGTTTATCGATTTTTAGATTTTTGGATTTTTCTAATATTTCGTTGTTTCGATTTTTCAGTTTTTAGACATTTGAGTTTTGGGATTTTTGATTTTATCTGTTCTCCAATTTTTCGATTTTTCAGTTTCGATTTTATAAATTTAATTATTTTTCGAATTCTGAATTTCTGGTTTTTTGATTTTTCAGTTTTTCGGTTTTTCAATTCTTGGATTTCTTAAATTTTACATTTCCCATTTTCAGTTTTTTGATGTTTCAGTTTCCCGAATTAAATTTTTTTTTCATTTTCGTTTTTGGATTTTTCGAATTTCTGTTTTCCCGACATCTTGAGTTTTTCTATTTCTCACATCTAACATTCTTCGATTTTACGATTTTTTTAAATGTTGCGATATCTCGATTTTTCAAGTCTTTGATTTCTCATATTTCCATTTTTTAAATTTTAGTTTTTTCAATTATTCAATGTTTGGATATTTCGGTTTTTCAGTTTTTCGATTTCTCGAATTTGATTTTTGAGTTTTTCGAATTTTGAAAAGCATTTTTTCCTGTTGGTCATCTGCTTTAAATATATTTCAGTTTATCGGCAATTCGTTTTTAGTTGAGAATTACCAGAAAACAAAAGTCGCACATTTTTTTTATAATTTTTCAAAAAAGCTGGATTTGTTAAGCTGAATTTCAGGGGCGAAATAATTCCTTTCAAAATAACCTTCACCAATTTTTTCTATATACAATAATCGTATACGGTGAGAAATTTTCAATATCGGATAAAGTATTGACGGGTGGGATATAAATCCACCGAACTACGACCTTTTGTGTCGTATCGGCTCATAATTGAACCTGAAGTCCCTCGTGTTCGTTTTTGAGCATTGTGCAGCGTATAATTTCGCCGCGTTAATAACAGAAAATAGAAGCAACTTGCACGCCAACAAGGTGATTTAATTTCCAAAGCGAATTGTTCAAGTTTGCACCTGCACATCGCATCTAATTTCACCTTTCCAGCGTCGTTTTATCGCGCCATCGCAAATTAAGTGCGCTTTCGAGCACGAGCCGTCCTTTGTTAAAATGCAAACGTGCAACACTTCGCACGAGCTGTCATTACATCCGTCATTTATCGTCCTTCATTCAGCCATTTACCCCACCCAAAACGAACAATCCGCCGCTTCCGTCGAAATTTTCGTTTAATCTTTCCCGCTCCAAATTTACGATCAATATAATTCAGCACCCCAGCACTATAATGCGCGATTGTGCGATTGCGTTATCAGATTAGCAACAATGTAGCGGTAATAATATTTTATAGTGCGGTCCGAATGGCTGCCGCAACGTTTTTACTTTATACGAGCAAAAATCTCATTCTCTTTGCATATTTCGTTGCGCGGAAATTAAACTATAAAGCATGTTCTGTGCCCGAAACGCCGCTCGAATGATAAGGAGCGTCGAAAATTCGATCATCTCGAACCGATTCTTGTCCCAGTTGGTAAAAGCAGCTTTCGTTTTGCAGGGCCGCCTGCTGGGGAAAGTGGATGCCTACTTCAGTTCGTTCCGCAGATGCAACTATCCCCGAGTGAGTCCGCAGGGGGTAGTCGAAATAGTGCAGGAATGTGGACGGTATTCAAAGTACGTATTTGCATTTTTTTCGCAGGATTTCTCGTACGTGGCCGGAGCGACGGCCGCCACGAGAATAACAAGTTGGGTGTTTATGGGGTTTCTAATGGCGGACGGACACGGGGTTGAAGCAGGAGAACTGAGGGCGATGTTTGGAGGTTTAAGGGCGTGCTGCCGTGAAACCCACAAGAAATACCAACATAACAAATTATTACTCCTCTAGATTTATATTTACTGCGATCATTTAAAGGGTGTTCTACGTGGAATAACGTATTTTACACAAATATTTACATAACAAAACAAAACAAGGACGAATTCAAAGAAAGATGAAATCCCTGTTTTCGACCGATTTGACCAAATTTAATTTTTTTACAAAGTAGTGCTTTTTCCTCTATTTGAATGGATATTGGGAAAATAAGCACAGAGTCGTGTTCCTGGTGAAATGTTGAATAAGTATGGTACTTTTGCCAGCGATTTGAATGATTTTAATTTTCACTTAAAAATGGTGGAGGCGCCGGGCAAAAAATTCAATTATATTTATTCGGATAATTTTAAAGATATTGTACATAAAACGATGTATTTGAGTAAAACTGAAGCATGTTTTAAAATATTTTGGGATTTCAACAAAATAACAAACCAAGAATAAATTTTACCCAAGATAAAATTCCCATTTTTTATCGATTTAATCCGCTTTTTTTTCTCTCTTCGAGTAGATATACCGAAAATAAACACAGGATCGTGTTCCCTGGAAAATTTCTAATAACTATATGTTTTGCAACCTATTTGACAGATTTTAATTTTCCCTTAAAAATGGTGGAGGCGCCGGGATAATGAATTTATATTTATGTATTTGGATAATTTTAAAGATATTCCACATACATACAACGATGGATTTGAGTAGAACTTGAGCATTTTAAAAATATTTTGATATTTTAACAAAATTACTAAACAAGAATAAAATTTACCCAAGAAAAATCTTTTACCGATTTGACATTTTTTTTTTAAGAAATTGTGTTTCTCAGAAAATTTTTAGTAAGGATCGTTCGTGGAACAGATATGAGCTGTGTCGGGATAATAAATTATTTCAATTATATAGGGTGTTCAAAAATTGCACACAAGCTCTACGACATGTTCAGGACCGTTTATGAATCGGAGAAAAAAAATTGTTTTACCAAAATCTTTAATTTATTTTCGAAGTTTTACCATGTTTTAATTCACTATTTTGGGTACGGAAGATCGATCGGACTTTCATTTTTCAAAATAATTTTGGAGGTATCTTGCCTTTATTAATTGTTTGCTTCACTTTAAAATATAACAAGGAACTTAGAAATTGTTTTATTATTTTCTTGGAAGATATGTCATTTGCCAGAACGACTAATTTTATTTCTGTTCAGTACAAGATCATTCAGATCGAATAAAATTAATAACTGAAAAGAAAACAGGGTGGGTGGGCGGGGCTAATTTTGTTGTTGTGTCGAGTAGGACTGGAAAGTAATCATAGAATCTAGAAATTTATACACATAATATTTGAAAAATGGTCGAAAATATCAAAAGTGCCAAAATCACTCTTATCTTATCAAATAGTAGCCCCGCCCACCCGCCCTCTATTTTCTTGAAAGATATGTCATTTGCCAAAACGAATAATTTTATTTCTGTTCAGTACAAGATCATTCACATTGGATAAAATTAATCACTGAAAAGAAGACAGGGTGGGTGGGCGGGGCTAATTTTGTTCTTTTGTCCAGTGGGACTGGAAAGTAATAATAGAATCTAGGAATTTATACACATGTTATTTGAAAAATTGTCGAAAATGTCAAAAGTGCCAACATCACTCTTATCTTATCAAATACTAGCCCCGCCCACCCGCCCTCTATTTTTTGGAAGATGTGTCATTTGCCAAAACGACTAATTTTATTTCTGTTCAGTACAAGATCATTCACATTGGATAAAATTAATCACTGAAAAGAAGACAGGGTGGGTGGGCGGGGCTAATTTTGTTCTTTTGTCCAATGGGACTGGAAAGTAATAATAGAATCTAGGAATTTATACACATGTTATTTGAAAAATTGTCGAAAATGTCAAAAGTACCAAAATCATTCTTATCTTATCAAATACTAGCCCCGCCCACCCACCCTCTATTTTTTTGGAAGATATGTCATTTGCCCAAACGATTAATTTTATTTCTGTTCAGTACAAGATCATTCAGATTGGATAAAATTAATCACTGAAAAAAAGACGGGGTGGGTGGGCGGGGCTAATTTTGTTCTTTTGTCCAGTAGCACTGGAAAGTAATAATAGAATCTAGGAATTTATACACATAATATATCAAAAATTGTCGAAAATGACAAAAGTGCCAAAATCACTCTTATCTTATCAAATACTAGCCCCGCCCACCCGCCCTCTATTTTTTGGAAGATGTGTCATTTGCCAAAACGACTAATTTTATTTCTGTTCAGTACAAGATCATTCAGATTGGATAAAATTAATCACTGAAAAGAAGACAGGGTGGGTGGGCGGGGCTAATTTTGTTCTTTTGTCCAGTGGGACTGGAAAGTAATAATGGAATCTAGGAATTTATACACATGTTATTTGAAAAATTGTCGAAAATGTCAAAAGTACCAAAATCATTCTTATCTTATCAAATACTAGCCCCGCCCACCCACCCTCTATTTTTTTGGAAGATATGTCATTTGCTAAAACGATTAATTTTATTTCTGTTCAGTACAAGATCATTCAGATTGGATAAAATTAATCACTGAAAAAAAGACAGGGTGGGTGGGCGGGGCTAATTTTGTTCTTTTGTCCAGTGGGACTGGAAAGTAATAATAGAATCTAGGAATTTATACACATGTTATTTGAAAAATTGTCGAAAATGTCAAAAGTGCCAAAATCACTCTTATCTTATCAAATACTAGCCCCGCCCACCCGCCCTCTATTTTTTGGAAGATGTGTCATTTGCCAAAACGACTAATTTTATTTCTGTTCAGTACAAGATCATTCAGATTGGATAAAATTAATCACTAAAAAGAAGACAGGGTGGGTGGGCGGGGCTAATTTTGTTCTTTTGTCCAGTAGCACTGGAAAGTAATAATAGAATCTAGGAATTTATACACATAATATTTCAAAAATTGTCGAAAATGTCAAAAGTGCCAAAATCACTCTTATATTATCAAATACTAGCCCCGCCCACCCGCCCTCTATTTTCTTGAAAGATATGTCATTTGCCAAAACGACTAATTTTATTTCTGTTCAGTACAAGATCATTCACATTGGATAAAATTAATCACTGAAAAGAAGACAGGGTGGGTGGGCGGGGCTAATTTTGTTCTTTTGTCCAGTGGGACTGGAAAGTAATAATAGAATCTAGGAATTTATACACATGTTATTTGAAAAATTGTCGAAAATGTCAAAAGTGCCAAAATCACTGTTATCTTATCAAATACTAGCCCCGCCCACCCGCCCTCTATTTTTTTGGAAGATATGTCATTTGCCAAAACGACTAATTTTATTTCTGTTCAGTACAAGATCATTCACATTGGATAAAATTAATCACTGAAAAGAAGACAGGGTGGGTGGGCGGGGCTAATTTTGTTCTTTTGTCCAGTAGCACTGGAAAGTAATAATAGAATCTAGGAATTTATACACATAATATTTGAAAAATAGTCGAAAATGTCAAAAGTGCCAAAATCACTCTTATCTTATTGTTCAGGACCGTTTGTGGATCAGAGAAAAAAAAATGTTTTGTCCAAAGTGTTTAATTTATATTCGAAGTATTACCACATTTCAATTCATTATTTTGGGTACGTAAGATCGATCGGACTTTCATTTTTCAAAATAATTTTGGAGGTATCTTGCCTTTATTAATTGTTTGCCTCACTTTAAAATATAACAAGGAACTTAGAAATTATTCAGGATGAATCTGACAACAGTAAATTTCACGTTTTTTAATCTATTTAGCTAAATCGATATTTTGTTTTTGTTAGTGAAGATCAAATTAACGCAAAGAATTTTTCAAGATTTTTTCGAACTTAAACTTATCAATTTAATAATCATAGAATGTATTCTACAAGAAATTGTGCATTTTTTTAATATGTTGATACTTCAGCAAATCAACAATACAAAATCAACTTTTACCGGAGTTAAAATTCTCGTTTTCTTTTTGGATCGGTTTGACTTTTTAAACTTGTTTTTACATAAAATGCGATTTTTTCCGTTATTTGAGTAAAAACAGTGAAAATAAGTACAGAATCGTATTCCTGAGAAAATTGATAACAAGGATGGTCCCTCCTGGAACAAATATCACTAATTTTAATTTTCATATAAAACTGGTGGAGGCGCCGGGATAATAAATTATTTCGATTGTATTTATTGGGATAATTTTAAGAATGTTCTATATTAGGTAATGTATATATTTTAAAAGGAATTGTGAATTTTTTAATATCTTGATCAACAAATTAACAGTGCAAGAATGAGTTTTACTCAAGATAAAATTCCTGTTTTTACCGATTTGATCATTTTTTTTTAGAAAAAAAAAATAGCCCTTTTTCCGTTATTTGAGTAAATATGATGAAAATAAGTACAGAATCGTATTCTTGAGAAAACTGATAGCAAGGCTAATCCCTCCTAGAACAAAAATTACTGATTTTAATTTTCATTAAAAATGGTGAACGCGCCGGAATAATAAATTACTCCTATTTCAATTGTGTTTATTGGGATAATTTTAAGGATGTTCTATATTAAGTAACGTGTTTTAGAAGAAATTGTGCATTTTTAAATATCTTGATGGTTCAACAAATTAACAGTACAAGAATAAACTTTACCCAAGATAAAATTCCCGTTTTTGTCCGATTTGACCAAACTTTTTTTACAAAGGATCGCACTTTCTTCCATTATTTGAATAAATATGGTGAAAATAAGTACAAAGTCGTATTCCTGAGAAAATTGATAACAAGGATGATCCCTCCTGGAACAAATATTATTAATTTTAATTTTGATAAAAAAATGGTGGAGGCGCCGGGATAATAAAATTTTCCAATTCTATTTATTAATTTTAAGGATGTTGTACATTAAATGATGTATTTTAAAAGAAATTCTGCATTTTTTTATATTTTGATATTTCCACAAATTAAAAATATAGCAACAAATTTCACCCGAGATAAAATTCCCGTTTTTGATCGATTTGGCCAAATTTGTTTGCAAAGAATCGCACATTCTCCATTATTTGAGTAAATATGGCGAAAAGAAGCACAAAATCTTGTTTCTCAGAAAATTTGTAATAAGAGTCATCATCAATTTTGCAATAAATATCACTGATTTTAATCTTCTTATAAAAATGGTGGATGCGCCGGCATAATAAATTAATTCATTAATGTATATTGGGATAATTTTAAGGATGTTCTGCATGAAATAATCTATTTGAGAAGAATATAACCCAATGAGCAGCCCCTCGAGATTCTTTCAATTGTCTCAAAATCAAGACCCAATTAGAAGCCCTCGAGATTTTTTCAGTTACCTTAAAACCAAGACCCAATGAGGAGCCTCCACATTCTTTCAATAACCTCCAAACCAGGACACAATGAGAAGCCCCCGAGATTCTTTCAAATTACTTCAAAAACAAGATCCACAGGAGAACCCCGAGATTCTTTCAATTATCTTAAAACTAAGACACAAGAAGCCCCCGAAATTCTTTAAATGTACTTCAAAAACAAGACACAAGAAGTCCCCGAGCTCCTTTCAGATTACCTCAAAATCAAGACAAGCCCTTGAGGTTGTTTTAAATTATTTCAATAACAAGACACAAGGAGTCCCCAACAATCTTTGAAATGACTTAAGGAGTGCCCTAGACTCTTTAATATTACTCTAAGACCGAGGCACAAGGAATTCATGAGAGTTTTTCAGATTACTTAAAAAACAAAACACAAGGAACTCCTGAGATTCTTTCAACTTATTTCAGATTCTTGAAAATGCTGGAGAGATTCTTTCGAATTTTTTGAACAATGAGAAAAAAAGTCCATCCAGAGGTGTTTTCGAATTTTTTTCGTAAACAAAATATCCGGAAAACCAAGATTGTTGCAATTTTTTTGTGCGTAAACCATCAAAAAACAAATTTTATTTCACAGCTAAGTACATTGTACCTTTGTAGGTGATTAATAGAGTTAGTTGGCATCGAAAATATTGAAAAAAACTAATAATGTAATAGTGGCACGTTTTATCATTGTGTCGTTAAGTAATTCTATTAATTATTACATATTATTAAAAAAATCATTTTTCTCGGATCGATTAAAATTAACTTCTAGTTGCATTAGTGTTCAAACTGCATCTTAGTAACGTCAGTCAGATTGCTTATATTCACCAATGCACAGTTGCAAAGTTTGTAAGATTCCAGAGTATTCGGTTTTTCATTTTGAAAGTTAAATCGTAAAGTGTTATACAGTTTAGATTTTTTCTTTCAAAAAAAAATCTCAGCATTTTATAAGATTAATTTTGTCACTTTTGACATTTTTGACCAGAAGGACAAAATTAGCCCCGCCCGCCCACCCTGTCTCCTTTTCTGTGATCGATTTTATCCAACCTGAATGAAATGAGTGACCTTATACTTAACAGAAATGAAATTAGTCGTTAGAATGAGGAAACGGGGGGTGGGTGGGGCTAGTACGCAGTAAGATAAGAGTGATTTTGGCAAATGACATACCCTTCAAAAAATAGAGGGCGGGTGGGCGGGGCTAGTCCTTGACTAAGATAATACATATTATTAGTTTCCACTCCCACTCGACACAAGAACATATTTAGCCCCGCCCACGCACCCTATCGCCTTTTCACTGATTGAGTTTATCTGATCTGAATGAAATGAATGATTGGACAACTGAACAGAAATTAGTCGTTTGAAGAAGGGGGGGGGGGGCTAGTACTTGCTACAATAATAATAATTTTGGCAAATGATATACTCTTCTAAAAAATAGAGGGCGCGTGGGTGGGGCTAGTACTTGCTAAGATTAGACTCATTTTGGCAAATAACATACCCTCTAAAAAAAAAGAGGGTGGGTGGGCGGGGCTAGTATTCGATAAGTTACGACTGATTTTGGCACTTTTGACATTTTTGACCACTTTTCAACTACTTTCGAAAATTAGTTGAAGACATTTTCTTGTAGATTTTGATGTCCTGTAGTCATTTTCGGCTTTCTTTCTTCGGAAATCTCTACCGTATTTCCAAAATCGCTATAGAATTTCGTGAAAATAGTTCGCTATAAATATTTTGTGGATAAAAAAGGAAATTAATATTGCATGAATGTGCTTTGTAGTTTTTACATATTTATAGAAATGTTAAAATTTGTTCATTTGGGACAATAGAGAAGTCAGGACAGGTCAGATCAAGTGCATGAAATAAGAAAAAAAAAATAGCAAATAGTATAACAAAAAAAGTTACGATTGGCGCTTTTTTTTCTATTTTTTTCACATCCTACACATTTTATTATTACTTAGTTTCGACTCGACAGAAGAACATAATTAGCCCCGCCCACCCACCCTGTTTCTTTTTCAGTGATTAATTTCATGCAATCTGAATGAAAGGAATGATCTTATATGCACAGAAATAAAATTAGTCGTTAGAATGAGAAGAGAGTGCTGATTTTGGCAGATGACATACCTTCCAAAAAAATAGAGGGCGGGTGGGCGGGACTAGTACCTGCTAAGATAGGACTGATTTTGGCAAATGATATACCCTCTAAAAAAACAGAGGGTGGGTGGGTGGGGCTAGTACTTGCTAAGATAAGACTGATTTTGTCATTTTTGACATTTTCGACCATTTTCAAACATTTCCGAAAATCAGTTGAAGACATTTTTTTTTATAGATTTCGATATCTTGAGTCATTTTCGGCTTCGTTTCTTTGGAAATTCCGGGAAAAGTAGATAAAATATCATCAAAAAATACCGGATACGAAGAGCTTAACCTTTTAAATTACAGCTTTTATTTTATCAAAATCGTAATTTCAAGACGAAACCAAATTCTAGTTTGCTTACCTGATTTACCAAACGAATGTGACGGCCGTTCTGTGATCGAAGAATCGTCCGCTTTGCATTTCTTGTGAAAAATTTGTCAGTTTTCCAATCTTTTAATTTTCAATGTTCCAATTCAATTTTTTTGATTTTTTAAATTCTCTGTTTTTTGACTTTTCGGTTTCCAGTTGTTCGAAGTTTTTTCAACTTTCTGATTATTTGATTTCTCGATTTTTCAATTTTTCTATTTTTTATGATTTTAATTTTTCAATTTTGATATTACGATATTAGTTTTCAGTTTTGCAATTTTCCGATTTCTTGATGTTTTCATGTGTAAATTTCCCAATATTTGGAATTTTCGATTTTTTGATTTCTCGATTTTTCCACTTTCGATTTCTCAATTTTTCGGATTTTAAGTTTTGGGATCTTTCAGTGGTTTCATTCTTGAAATTTTCGATTTTTGGCATTTCCAAGATTTTGATTTTTCGGTTTATCGATTTCTCAGTTTCTCGATATTTCGACTTTTCGATTTATGGATTTTTTTGTTTTCTCATTCCTTAATTTCTTAAATTTTCGATGTTTCGATGTGTCAACTTCTCATTTTTCCTATATTTAAATTTTCAATTTTTTTATTTTTCGATTTCAAGTTTTAATAAAAATGGTGGATGCGCCGGCATAATAAATTAATTCATTAATGTATATTGGGATAATTTTAAGAATGTTCTGCATGAAATAACCTATTTGAGAAGAATATATGTATTTTAGCCATGATAAATTTCCCATTTTCGATCGATTTGAGCTGCTAAATTTTAAATAGAAGCGTGCTGTTTCCCATTATTTGAACAGATGCGGCAAAATAAGCACACAGTTGTAATTCTGACAAAAGGATAATCCGTTTTAATAGATTTGATTAGTTTTCCTTTTTTGTAAAAAATTTGGGTGCACCTTCATAGAAACAAAGATCGAATAACTGTCCTAAATTCTAAACGAAGTTTATACATGAAAAAAATCATTCTCTACAAAATGTAGCAATTTTATTTTGTGCTTTCAAATCATTACATTAGTAGTCTTCATTTGTGTCCTTCCCCGGTCATCGTTCCGTCCCCATCCGCCCCATTTTTCGTCGGCGATGTCCCGTTAACCGCAGATAGGCGTCCAACAACAGCAGCAAACCGCGCGAACACTCAATTTGCCTCCGTTATATTCCGAACGTGGATAGGTGAACCAGATAAGGCCGATGCGGTCGGAATGACGAAGTTTTCGTTCGGCGCGAGCACGTACCACCCGCGACACACTACAGAAACTAACGTACCCATGAGACGGTTTAATAACCCCGACATAATTCCGGCATTATGGTTAAAGCGGCGCCGAGCTGCTTCATTTCAATAATACGTGTGATCCTCGAACTGCGTTTGGAGATCGGCCTTCGCGTCAATATTTCAATTACGAAACGGATGGAAGATTTCGCTGTCACCGTGTACCGAAATTCCGAAAGCCGGCTATTGTTCTTGACGGGAGGGGCGGCCCGGAGGGTCGCAATTGTTACACAAATAGTTTAATCTGACGTACAATGTCCATAGTGTTGTGAGTTATAGCTCGTGCTTACTGATAATAATAATGCGCCAGCGTCTAGTGGCGTTCAGTCAAGAGTGAACTGGTGCGGGCAAATTTTGTTCGAGTGCAGGCGAGGCGGAAGGTATTTCGGGATTTTGCCGGAGGGGCGGCGCAAACTTTACCGGGTTAACGCATGCCCCTTTGAAATATTTTTGATAATGAATGACACACTGACAACGCTAAACACGACGCAAATTCCTCACAGGTCTAAGTCATTCGACTCAGGAAGTAATAACGCTACAACCGGAAGCAGCTTGACCGATTTCTAACCTTTTTCGCCATTACTTATGTATCGTCTTGTTTCGGTCGTAAATCGCTTCTCCCACAATCGAAGCTGCACCCGAAAAGCTCTAAATTTTAATCACCCTTCGTTTGAAATTTTAAAAACCCTCACAATTAATCGAAATTTCGTTTCGAATTAAGGTGTGATTATTGTAAAACTGAAAAGGAGCACTAATTGCACACCGAAACAGAGGTCGTCGATAAAACTCAATTAAACACGTCTTTCACAAAGCGAATCCATTGCAGTCGAAGCAGACCCTCCACGTGCCTTCAAACAACGTTATCGAAAACTGCAAGTCCATCCACTGGATTCAATTAACGTAAATTGGATGCATCAAAGAGAGTTTATGTTTAAAAAGTAACCTGTATCTCACGAGTTAACGACGTCGAGCAGAAACTTGGAAACTTTTTAAGTGGACCACTCCGATAGTTTTCTCAGCACACGTTTCCTTCCGATAAAAATAAAACCCTGGACCAGGACGCCGGGCTGCGAAAGTTACATTTTAACCGATTTTAAACAAAAAAATCGCTTCGGTTCTAACCCTATTCAATTTTTTTTGACATATATGCTCCAACAAGACACCTGAAACGTGCGTAATCTGATCCAGACGGATTAAAGCAGTTCGCTTTTTTTACAAGAATTTCGAGCTTTTAATGGATATAATGCGCACAACGATGTTGCCTTTTACGCACAGAATGTTTTCTTTGCAATTTACTTTGTCATTTTTTCCGCCATCAAACGCCGGTGGCCTCCGTGAAACATTTCTCGTAAAATTTCCAACTGTTCACCTGTTTGCGTTTCCTTGGGAGAAATTTTCCGTCGGTTAAGCTCTTTCTGGACAGGCTAATCTCTCGACTGATACCGTAAGATGTCGGAGGAATTATTTATACGTTATCTCTCGACCAGCATCGGGGAAATGTCAAGCCAATAGCTGCAAACACGGTTGCGGTATTGGTCGTTGATTTAATATTTGTTAGTGGCAACGTTCAACCATAATTTAACTGTTTTGGATTTATGTTTAGCGTTTTACGCGGTGTTGTCAGTGGGAGAAAAGCTCGGTTGATAAGCGGTTGAAATGCGGATAAATAAGTTTTATATTTGAATGACAGTCTAATTAGACTTTTTTGTCTTTCAAGCTGTTAACAAACATATAATATACTAGCTGACCCCGTGAACTCCGTTTCACCTACAATTTAATTTTGAATCTGCAAAATCGAATGCTTTGAAATCTTGCAGATGTTTTAAACATATGATAAGCATAATAAATTTTTATTCAAAATATATTTACTTATCCCCTCCAAAAAATTTATGACGTCAGCCCAAAATTTTGGCAAATGAATCCTATCTAAAATGTCCAAAATAGGATGAGACTATACTTGTGATTTATCATTCCATTCATATTTTTTAGTTTTGCTTATAGGGGGTGTCTCAAAAAAATTAATCACTGAGTCAATTTATTTTATTGATTGAATCAAGAATTGCAAAACTGAATTTTGAAATATTGCAGACGTTTTGAAGTTACTGTTTGACATGGTAGGTTTTCAATCAAAATATATCTGTTTATCAAGCCCAAAAACTTGAAGAGGTCATCTCAAGATTTTGCCGAATAAATCCTATCTAAAATGTGGAAAATATCATCAGTATATTTTCGTAATTTATCACTGCATTCATATTTTTTAGATTTGCTTTTACAGTGACTCAAAAAAATATATGGATCAGTCAATTTATTTTAGTGAATAACTCAAGAGTTGCAAAAATGAATACTTTGAGATCTTGCAGACGTTTTAAAGTTATTGTAATCATGGTAAATTGTTAAGAATATTTATTTATTCCCCCCAAAAAATTGATGGAATGGCTCACTCGATTTTCGCAGATAATTTTGGGAATACAATACAGTTATTTTTAGTATTACACTGCACCAATCCAAGGTGGTATATCTACGTGTTGATAGTAAATGTTGATTAGGTCATCACAAAATTGTGTGAAGAAAAGACTCAACTCGAAAATGCTGAATATGTTTCATTATACTTTTGGTGCGAAGGAAGTTCTGTCGAAACAACGTTCGATCAATTTTTTGACAATGGTTGATATAAATAAAACTCGGTAGATGCTCATACTCGAAATACGAAGTATCTACTCGAATATCAAATCAAAATATTTCTAGTTTATCTAAATGATACTAATACTTCAGTAAGTAACAGTTGATGCTCAAGTAGCATCTCAATACAACAAAAAAGGACAACAGTAACAGTGTTCAACCATCAAGGCAAAAATCGAGTCACCAAAATATAAGTTAGTATGGGGTAGACACCTTGAGATGGGAATCTCTATGGCCAGTGTTAGAAAAAACGCACTGCACAATTTATGAATAAATAAAAGTTAATTACATGAAAAGTTTTCGATATTCTTGCTCCTAATGTGTTTTTCAAACTGAATGCACCTTTTGACGACCTTCCACATTCATGAAAGTCACCATGTTTAGTTAAAATTCACTCTTACAACGATCCTACTGGTTTTCTAAGCCACTTTACAGACAGCTCAGTTATTTGCCACGCCGATGCTCATTTCTAGATTAAATGCTCACAAAACGCGTAGATGTTCAGTTTGTGTTCGGGGAGATACAATGTTTCCCAGTAGGTACTCAGTACATAGAGTAGATGCTCAGGTATATAAGAGTAATAATGAAGTAGGTACTTCGTACTTCGAATATGAGTATCTACTCAGTTTTATTCATACCACCCAATGTCTCGCTTCAATGTTTGACTATTATGTTGATTATGAGCACAACGCTGATCAACTTCCATATCCGAATTACCCATGAAATAAATCAATGCGGTTTGCACCTGAGGTAGTTCGTCGCACATTTGATTCGTGGACCTATGTGAGGTTGTCGTCTTCTCGGCATTTTAATGAACTTCATAAAACGACACAGAATTATTTTCACAGTCAATCAAATCTGTAAATTTTGTCTTGAGAATTTTAAAATATTGAAAACTTCAAATTAAATCCTCGAATAACGGTAAAGTTTGAGGTTTTGTCGAAACCAACAAAGTGAATATAGGTAAATAGAATGGCAGATCAAAATTAATAAGAAACTTTCGCAATGTGTAATTAAATTCACTTTAACCAAGACTTTTCTTAAAATAAACGACGTTTTTTTTTACGAAAAACAAAGAACGATTTGAAATGCAATATACTTTTCACAATTGCACGGAAGAATTAGTTTTGTATGACACGTCAGTTAGACGACAGTCCGTCAGAAACGCCAACTATTGAAATTAATTCGAAGTGGCGATTCCCATACAAAATTTTTAGAATTTTTTTATTTTTTAACTGTTCTTTTAAGTTTTCCTTATTTTTTTTATTTATAAACCATCTCCGTAATATAAAAAATTCTTCAAATCGGTCAAGCCGTTTTTGAGTCTTAGCGAGACTAACAGGAACAGCAATTGATTTTTATTATATAGACGATTAAAAAATGGGGGTTGGTGGTAGAAAGGTGAAAATTTAGGGTTATGTGTATTTTTTGATGCCAATTCTTAAAAAAATAAAAATAAAAAATTTTGTCCAAAAAATAGACAAAAATTTTTTAGGGTGGGCCACCCTTATCACTTAGGGGTTTAAAAAATAGTTTACAACCTATTGTCAGACCTACCGAATAGACACAAAAAATTTCATACAAATCGGTTTACCCATTTCGGAGAAGTTCGGTTACAAACACTGTGACGCGAGAATTTTATACATAATGCATTATTATTTTAGAACAAATTTCATTACCATAAAAAAGGTTATACTGACTCGACCTTAAAAGATAGACATATGCTGCCGCGGACTTTTCTTTAGAACTTTTAGAGGGGAACAATTTCGTCATACATGATTTTTACGTAACTTTAACCGTTTAAGCAGCGTAAGCAACGGAAGCTGTCAAAGGAGGAATAATTTTCCCGTTTTTCCGAATTTTTCATTGCTACTTCGTTCCTAATGATCGTAGCGTGATTTTATATAGCCTATATGTAGATATGATACATGAACTATCCAACACAAAAAGATTTTTTGAATTTGAACCAGTAGTTTCTGAGATTAGCGTGTTCAAATAAACAACAGCTTCAGCTTTATTATATAAGTATAGAAGTATAGATAACAATTCTATCAAGACTCTCTAACATGTAGTGATTAAAGCACAGTCCGCTTCATTAATGTTTTTAAAAGTTCCAGTAACTGTATATCCGTGCCGTCCGGTAATGTTTCTTTTTTAAAGTCGACCGGAAAAACGAGCAAAAATTTAAACTTCTCGTCTTGCCGGAGGCGCTCCTGAAAAATTAACCACCCAAACTTGCAGCGTTATATTTTTAAAGACAGTGTGTACTCAATTGAGCGTAGGAAACTTTACAAGTTAAAACTAACGGTCGATCAACGTCGGCGGCCCCCGGAGTGTACACACCAGAATCAAATATTTAATCAAAAGTTGAATAAAATACAACGTGAGTTATTTACCTCCTTTTCCTATGATGAATAGCCAAAGTTATCAAAGAAGAACTCAAGAAGTTTTAAATTGAGGAGCCATTTAATTCCGCTAATGTCATAGGGTTCTTAACTTCGGTGAAATTTGTGTTTGCGATATTACATAAACTTGGGGAAAAATTAAAAGCTTTCAATTTAAATGAGAATCTTGTACTCTGTAACTTCTGCCGTTGACATTAACCACATTTCGCTTTAAGAGACAGCGGATCCCCGTTGAACATCGAATTAAAAAGTAAAGACATAATCTGCAGCCACGATATCGACGATTAAAATTTTAAATTGAGCGGCTTCGATAGCCAATTTTCCGGGTTTGTTGCGTTTTAGTGAAATTCTACAATTTTAGTGGATACAAAAATAAAGTCACTTTTGAGCTCGACCATCCTGTTGAATGCACGTGTGAGTTAATTAGGTACACGTGCACCGTTGCACTCTCAGAAAACTTATCAAACTTGCCTCAGCCATATCAAAATTCCGCAAAGACGGTGTGGATCAAAGCCACCACGCCCCCTTTCTTCCCTTTATAATTATGATATTACGACGTTGACACCGGCGAAAATCCGGCGACTGTTGATTAAGTGCATCGGGGAGCGGTTTTGGTGTTGGCAACTGGCTGCAATATCTTATATTACTTCCTTTGGGAGGTCTCTCATCAATCTTTTCGAAAATCGGAGCCACGAATGCTCGCCAGCCAAACCCGAGGCCGCTTTCGAGTAATCAACAGAAATTCCATCGGTAATTAAGACATTACCATAATAATTAACCCAAAGGACAGTTCACAGGAAAACAGAAGCAAGCTAATAACGTCCAATTTGTTCATCTGCACTCGGAATAGTTGTAATTTGGGGTTTCGATTAATCACGGCAGCCACTAATAATGGGGCTTTGCGTCCAGCGAGGGATGAAATAAAGTCGTTTGAACACTATCCTTGGCTTAATTAGTCGAGGGAGACGTGTCGCTATCGAACAATATCGACACGTGAAAATTTCGACTGATCTTCACGTTTTTTGACACACGAAACACGTGTACACGAACTTTAATTAGTGCGCGATCAGAATCGAACAATGATCTTCATCAACCCAGTCAAACGCTAATTAATATTCATCCTGGCCGACGATAAACACCATGTTTTCTAGCCGGCCCTGGATCGATCCCTTCACAACTGACCGAATTACACTATAACCCGCTTTATGGCAGTTATCTTGAAATTTTCATGACGGGATGAGATACGCAGCGATTTGGGACAGATTCATCACAAATTTCACCTAGATTGAATTATTCTGATTAATAGTTTGCCGGAATGGATCCCTTTTGTCACCATATGTTCACCGGAGCATTATTTGAATGTAAATCTCCACAGCCCTAATAATCCAGAGCCATTATTACAATTTCCAGAAGTTATGTTTGAGCCTATTTTCGTTTCGTAATCCGGTCTAATGCGCGCAGTGAAGTGGGTTCGGCTCGAACGACCTAAAGGATTCGAGGAGATTTTTCGTTGCAAGGTTGGCCACAAGCAAATTTTTTTGTTAGTAAAGTCTCACTCTATAAATAAATAAAAATTTTCTGGGCCACTTTAAATCCGAAAATTTGTTGCCTGCGTTCGTTGTGCGCGTGATTTTTAAAATCGCCGTCGAATAAATCAGAAACCGTGGCGACTAATCTGCTTTATCCATCAAATTAAATATGGATTATAATTGATTGTCAGTTTCATTAGTGCGTTGTCCATTACTTGCCATTTTATAATAAAATAATTACGATTCAAAAGCGTCGCCCGGAAGCTGACCGCTTCCATAACACAAAAAGATTTATTTGCTCATTAGTGTAACAAATGAGCGTAAAACCCAATTTATATCAATACGCGCAACTAATTTTCACGTGATGGACTTTTTTAATTAAGAACGGGCTTGACTCCAACTTTAATTTCGCGCAGAACAAGTATGAAATTTTTTACCTCAATTACAGCGCAGATTTTTAATTAGTAGTCCAAGGGATAATCCTTTGTTCGGCCTTTTTAAAGTCTGTGTGATTTCTGCTCGGCTGGATTTTCTAAAATGAAATTCTATTGCCGGAAAGGAATTAGATACATTTTGTAGAGGCAAAGTCTGAGATATCTCATTATAAATCCTCGGGGGCAAATGGCGGAGTAATAAGAGTTCCAAGGATAACTGTACTAATAACCGAGCTTTAGCGAGCATGATCCGTGAATCTCTAAATCGGGATTTCGCGTTAACATAACGGCCGGCAGGTGATCGAAAGCTGTGCAGATGTACACTAAGCATCAATCAAATTCGGGCCCATCTATTCGTAATAGCCGGAATACGAAATGGCCGTTGTCAAATTAGCAAGGCCCGTGACGGGGCACAATACATTTACATCTGGAGGAAGCGACAAGGACACTATTGGAATTTATGAGCGAGCCTTGATGATGAATGAAAATTCACCGCCTGATAAAGTCGATTATAGCTCCTTTTTACTGACATGCAGACGAGTTTTTTGCTCAATTATTAATATCGTCGCCCATAAACCCACTAAAAAAGCTCGCGGAAGCAGTCGATTTAAAATTTACAAACTAACAACGCACTGTGGGTTGTGAACAATGAACTAAGTACTAGCTTTTTAGCCGTGAAATTTATATTTATGCGAGTGTAACAATGAAACTCGGCGTTTTCTCGCTGTGAATAAAGATCCAATTTAAATTCTTTAATGAGTTAAGTCATGCAAATTAAAAGTATCCACAAGGAGATTAAAATTCATTGGGTTAGAGTTGTGCGCGTCACTATTCTTTCGAGGCGTAAATGTTTGATGGACAAATTTAATAGCCACTTTGACGTCTAAATCGTTCGATAGCCCGACAGAGTGTATTTTGTTGCTCCGAATACGGAATGCAAATCGCTCGGAGCGGGAATAAAATGCAAGCAAGTGAATTCGAAGCGTGCAGCACAACTTCATTGTTTAATGAATTATTTCGGTTGTTTTTCTTTCGTTATCTTTCGTGTCATAAATAGAGATAAATATTTGCGCTATATTTATAGCTCGGACGATTGTTGAGGCAGAAAGCAGAATCGTGGGGATTCCTAAATCGGACGCAAAAAAATTGGTCGAAAGTTGTTTCGACTGAACTTTCCTCGACGAACAAATCCCGCTTCTTTGAAAAATTATCAAAACAACGGAAAAAATGCTTTTCGGAAAATCAAATATTGATAATAAATGAAGAAACTAATATCTAAATTAATTATTTTCTTTTTGATCGTTCATTTTATTGGACAAAAAGTGGTTTTACGTTGATAAACAGTGGAATCTAGACCAAATAGGCAAAAACTGACCCCACCCACTTCCGCTTTTGCATTTCACTGGGTATTTTATTTATGGTGAGATGAAAATTGAATTCTGTTTGGACAAACCGTCATATCAAATTTAAGAAAAGCATCGAAGTGGCCCCGCCCACACACCCTGTTTTCTTTTTGATTGCTCATTTTATTGGACGAGAATTAGATTTTATGTTGATGTGTAATGTAGGCCAAAAAGGTAAAATTAACCCCATCCACTTCCAATTTTGGATTTTATTGGCTTATTTTACGTGAAATAAAAATTTAATTCTTTTTTAAGTGGCCAATTTAATTTAAACAAAAAAAAAACTTTAAATTGGCCCCGCTCACCCTCCTGTCTTCTTTGAACGAAAAGTGGATTTTATATTTAAATAAATTGACAAATCAAAAAAATGTTTAAATCGAAAAATCAAAGATTTTAAAAACTGAAAACCGAAAACTGAAAACTTGACAAGTTGAAAAATCGAGGAATTTAAAAAACCAAAAATTGAAAAATTCCCAAGATTGAAACACTTGAAAATCGAAAACTCGAAAAATTTTAAAAATGGAAAACCGAAATATCGACTTAAATCGTAACATTAAAAAATTGTAAAACAGAAAAACTGAAAAATAAAAAAAAATTAAAAATCGCAAAATTGAAGAATTGGAAAATTGAACTATCGAGAAATTCAAACATTCCAAAACTGAAACATCGAGAAATTGGAAGATTGATAAATCGAAAAGCCGATTGGTCGAAAAATCGAAAAACTAAAAATTTGAAAAAATTGAAAACCCAGAAATCGAAAAATCGAAATATAGAGAAATCGAAACATCGAAAAATTTAATAAACTGAAATTTAAAAACTCGAAAAATTGAAAAATCCAGAAATTGAAATCTCCCTAAATTGAAATCTTGAAAAATCGAGACATTGGAAGATTGATAATAATAATCCGAGCATCGAAAAATCAAAACATCGAAAGATCGAGAAATCGAAAATAGAGAAGTCCAAAAACCGAGAAATCCAGATTTCGAAATAGCACAAAATCGAGAAATTAAGAATTGAAAAATTGAAAAATGTAAAATTCGAAAAAATTGCTAATTCAAAAAATCAAAAATTGAACAATCGAAAAACTGAAAAATCGATCAATTAAAAAATTCTAAAATTTAAAAATCGAAAAATCAAAAACTTTAAAAATCGAAAAATTGAAGAACCGAAAAATCATCGTAAACCACGAAGTCAAAAAATCGATAGGCCGAGAAATGGAAAGATGAAAAATTTAAAATTTAAAAAGTTGAAAATCTGGAACAAAAAATCCGAAAATTTGAAATATCGAAAAATTGATAACTCAATAAATCGAAAAATCTAAACACTGAAAAATCCAAGAATTGCAGAAAAACTGCAAAATAGAGAAATCGAGAGTGCGACCAATCGAAACACCGAAAAGTGGAGAAATTTGAGAAATTGAAAATTTGAAAAAACTAAGCTTTAAAAAATTGAAACATCGAAAATATAGCAAAATTGAAAAATTCCCAAAACTGAAACGTTGAAAAATTGAGAAATCGAGAGATCGAAAAATCTAAAACTGAAAAATCCAAAATTGTAAAAATTTTCAAAATTGAAAAACCACAATGTCAATTTAAATCGAAACATGAAAAAATCGTATAATAAAATAATTGGAAAATTGAAAAATCGAGGAATCGAAAAATGTTAAAACTGAAACATGGAGAAATTGAAATATTGATAAATCGAAAAGCCGATTAATAGAAACATCGAAACATCAAAACATTGAAAAATCTAAAATTTAAAAATTCGAAAATTCCAAAAATAGTAAAATCGAAAAATCAAGAAACCTCGATATCTCGATAAATTCAGAAATCGAAAAATTGACTAAACGAAAAATTAAAAGAAATCGAAAAATTTCAAAACCGAAAACTGAAAAATTGAAATATCAAAAATTTAAAAAATCCAAAAATTGAAAAACCGAAAAACAGTCAAAAAATCGAAAGGTCGAGAAATGAAAGCAGCCAAAAATTAAAAAAACTAAAATTTAAAAATTTGAAAAATTGAAACAAAAATCGAAATTTCGAGAAATCGAAAAATTAAAATTTAAAAAATCGAAAAATTATAAAAAATCGAGAAATCGAAACTTCACGAATTCAAAAAATTGAAAAATAGAGAACTGAAAAATTAAGAACTGAAATGTCAAATCCCAAAATTTGAAAAATCGAAAAACTGAACAATCGAAAGATTGAAGGATAAAAAAACTGAAAAACCAAGAGTTCGAGATTTCGGGCAATTGAAACACCAAAAAGTGGAGAAATCGAGAAATTGAAAATTTGATAATCTGAATAAACTAAAATTTTAAAAATCGAAGAATCAAAAATATCGAAAAATTGAAAAATTCCCAAAATTGAATTGTTGAAATATTGAGAAATCGAAATTTAAAAAAATCGAGAAATCATAAAGTCGAGAAATTGAAAAATTGTTGTAAAAATTAGCTAAATCGAAAGACCAAAAGATCGAGAAATCGGGAAATCGAAAAGTCGAGAACTCGAAAAATGGAAAAATTGAAAAATTGAAAAAATGGAAGAAACATGAAGAATGGAAGATCTAGAAATTGAAAAATCGAATCGAAAATTTACAACATCGAAAAATTGAAAAATCCAAAACCTGAAAAATCGAAAAATTACATAACTGAAAAATCTAGAAATTGGGACGTCGAGCAATCAAAACATCCCACAGTGGAGACATACAGAAATGCCAAATTTAAAAAATCGAGATATCGAAAAATCGATTAATCGAGAAATCGAAAATTTAGAAAAGCTAAAATTTGAAAAATTGAATAATTAAATAAGTCAAAAGTTCTAGAACTGAAATATCGAAAAATTGAAAAATCGGAAGTTCAAAAATTTTAAAAATCATAGTTTTGATATTTTTCCAAAACTTCCGAAATCCAGGAAAAAAATTCAACTCGGAATCATAAACGACAAGGACAGGACTATGTTTTTTTAACATTTAATTGAGATTATTCGACAAAATTATAGTATCAATGGGGGGAGGGGAGAGATCATGGAGACACATCAACACAGACGGCGGAGCAAACAGACAGACGGAAACGGCAGACCTGTTTTTCGTAGTGTATGGGTCATGAAACGTGGAGAAAACATGAAACCCGATGGACTCGATTACTTTGTCAGCTTACGCTGGGCAAATAAAATTGTTAACAAGCCTCGATAAAATTACAAACAAAAACGCAAAAAAGGAGATGAATTCGATACAAAATTTCCGAAGAGGATAAATCGACGTCGAGGAATGCGGATGACTGAGCCGAACTTCGGTGACATTTAACATGGCAGATTCTGTACAAGTTACACCCACAAAACCAGACAAAATGAAGTTCAAAAAGCACACTAGCTTGTCGCAAAGTTGTGTGTCGTCCAAATAATACAATAAAAGATGAACACTTTTCATCGAATCCTCTCCGTCCGGCTCCTTTAAAACTTCTAGGAAATTTAATTCCGGCAGTGGCCGCGAAACAAGTGTTTTTGTTTACGCTATGTTAATAAAAACAATTTCGCTGGGCGGTTTATGGCGGGAAGGCGTCGGTTTCGTCTTATTAGAAAAGTTGGGATTCGCCGTACGAGTCTTAATTACGCGGAAGCTTTCAATCGGAGCATAAATATTGATTAGGCGAGGATGGGAAGAGTGCATAAAACGGTTACAGAGTTGAACCGATGGCCTAAATGACATGTATTATTAATGAGACGCACGTTTTAAAAGGCACAAAGAGCTTTCGGGTACGCTCTGTTTACGAAATCATAAAATCGAGCCGGAGACTCGGAATTGGTTTTAAATTTTGATGCTGAGTAAATATTCACAATAGCTTAATTTCGTGTAGGAAGAGTGAGTTCTTTTTGGCGGGAGACGTTCGAAATTCGACTACCGAAATGCGGCTCCGCGAGCTTTAAAACAATAGATGTAGATGTCAGAGGCAGTCGCAGACATTTAAAACCGGCACAAATAAACTGGGGTACGGATGCAAAGAGCCTAGAATTAATGGCGGCATCAATCTTTTTCGCCCGATAATAGACAATTTTATTCCGGCCCGGCTGCTTATAAAATAATAACAAGCAAGAGGAAAGTGCAGAATAAATCTGACACCGATTCGCTTGACGGCGGAGCAGCCTGAAGAATCATTGAGCAAATCAAACACTGTCTTATTTAATTTGCATGCTTTAAATCTACGTCCGATTGTCTAAAACAAGGTACGAGGAAATTGGGAAAAAATCTCGTTCCTTGACGTTTCACGTGAAGTGTTAATTTGCAAATTACGTCTAAAGATTAAACGAGAGAATTTAAGTTACTGCTGCCAGTTTTTTTAATTTTCGAGAGCAGCCAAGTTAATTAGGTAACCGAAATGAAACGAGGGCTCTCTTCAATTTTACTTCGAATTCTTGTTTCGTATATTTGCGGGGAAATTATTTACAAATGTTTGAGCACGTTTTGTGCATTTAGACCACGCTACTCTGGATTCGCTTTAATTTGTAAAGAAAGAAATTGTTCTATTACACTTTTCAGTCAATTTTTATAAAAAGTTATTTGATTTTCCAAAATTTCGAGGTCCCTGGACGACCATTAAAGTTGAGCATCTTTACTAAGATTCCATAAAAAATAAATCACTATAGTTCTTTTCTTACTCATCAAGATCGAGCAGGAGAGCAAGAAGTGGTTGTTTTTATCGATACCACATCCCGAATTGGCGCGATATCGTTATGACGTCTCTTATAGCCTTTTGGTCTGAATCGTTTTATGTTTTATTAAATTAAATTAGCGCAAATTAAATTGCGATTGTTTCTATGTTCCGTCTAGCCGTCCCGCCTTATCACAGCTTCTGTTTATCTGTTCAAACGGCATCTCCGCCTCGCCGCCAAGCGCAACTTATCTGTGTCGCCGAAGAGCGCTGTTATCTGTTATCAACTCCCTTATTTCGGAGTAAAGGTGTAGCAAAAAATCCCCGTCCGCTTCTTCCGCGACGGTAATTAATTACGGCATCGGAAACACGGAGAATTTCCTCCGTTTAGTACGACTCGGATTTCGTCAAAAAAATTTATGTTTCCAGAATGCCGAATTAATGCACCTGGTTCTCGGGCTATGAATTCCAAAACCGCCAAACTTAATTACGGCGTGTTTTTACAAAGGACTTGAATATTTTAATAAAACGCTTTGAAAATTAAAGCCTCTATTGTAAAAACAGTCCCTCATAATGAAATATTTCGACCGGAAGTAAAAATGTGTTTATTTTAATTTGCATTTTTGGGAAAGTAGGAGTCGGCGGTGGCATCTGTGCACCTTCAAGTGTCCGATAAATCATTATCATTATCGCTTGATTCTATTTTTTAAAATGTTTGCTTGGCAGACTTTGATTAATTACAGAAACACGCAAAACTCGTTATTGCCGCCGGGGGTTTTTAAGTTCGTGGAAAAACCCCCGGAATAATTAATGATTTATCGAAGTGGTGACAACCGCGTATTGACACCGAAGGTGGCCCGAATTTTTGCCACCAGGGCTGTAATCACACCAACAAACTTAATAATATGTATTGCGAATTAAAGATCAGGTCAGGTCGAAAATTACCCAAAGTTCGAGTGTTTTTCGTCTTTATTTCTTCGAAAATTTTAACAATTTTTCAATACATTTTGACATTTTCCCGAACATTTTCAAAAATTACCTAAACAGTTGCTTTTGCTCATTTTTACGACCTCTTTAAATGAATTTTCGACCAATTTTCAACAAAATTTTCGAAATTTCACTAAATACATTTTCTTGTAAATTTCAGGCCGCAGAAGTCATACCCGCTTTCATTTCTTCGATAACTCCAATGGTTCTTCCAAAATCGTCCTTTGAAATATTCAAAAATATGCAAAATAAGTACGCCCAATTTTCGACCAATTTTCAACAAAATTTTCGAAATTTCACTAAATACATTTTCTTGTAAATTTCGGGCCGCAGAAGTTATATCTGCTTTCATTTCTCCGATAACTCCAATGGCTCGTCCAGAACCGTCCTTTGAAATATTCAAAAATATGCAAAATACGCCCAATTTTCGACCAATTTCCAACAAAATTTTCGAAATTTCACTAAATACATTTCCTTGTAGATTTCGGGCCGCAGAAGTCGTATCCGCTTTCATTTCTTCGGTAACTCCAATGGTTCTTCCAGAATCGTCCTTTGAAATATTCAAAAATATGCAAAATACGCCCAATTTTCGACCAATTTCCAACAAAATTTTCGAAATTTCACTAAATACATTTTCTTGTAGATTTCGGGTCGCAGAAGTCGTATCCGCTTTCATTTCTTCGGTAACTCCAATGGTTCTTCCAGAATCGTCCTTTGAAATATTCAAAAATATGCAAAATACGCCCAATTTTCGACCAATTTTCAACAAAATTTTCGAAATTTCACTAAATACATTTTCTTGTAAATTTCGGGCCGCATAAGTCATATCCGCTTTTATTTCTTCGATAACTCGAATGGTTCTTCCAGAATCGTCCTTTGAAATATACAAAAAGCGACCAATTTTCAACAAAATTTTCGAAATTTTACTAAATACATTTTCTTGTAAATTTCGGACCGCAGAAGTCATATCCGTTTTTATTACTTCGATAACTCCAATGGTTCTTCCAGAATCGTCCTTTGAAATATTCAAAAATAATACTCGCAATTTTCGACCAATTTTCATTCTTCGAAAATTTCAACCATTCTTCCAAAATTTTCAATATGAAAAATGTCATTTTTTAATTTTAACCCCACCCACCCCCGTTTTTGCATTTCATTGGCTATTTTATTTATCGTGAAATAAAAATTGAATTCCATTTCACAGTCGTATCAAACTAAAAAAAAAACTTCCAAGTGGCCCCGCCCACCCACCCCGTTTTCTTTTTGTTTGCTCACTTTATTGGACAAAAGTTGGATTTTACGTTAATAAAAAGTTGAATGTAAACAAAAACGGTCAAACTAACCCCACCCACTTTCAATTTTGAATTTCATTGGCTTATTTTATTTACCTGGACATGCTACCTACTGAAAAATGTGGCCAACTATGAAATTGAATTCAATTTTGGCACGTCGTTAAATCTAATTAAAAAAAGCTCAAAATGGCCACGCCCAACCACCTAGTTTTCTTTTTTATCGCTCATTTTATTGGATGAAAAGTGAACTTTCTGTTGATAAACCTTGGAATATAGACCAAAAAAGGTAAAATTAACACCACCCACCTCCAGTTTTGGATTTCATTGGCTTATTTTATTTATTGTGAAATAAAAATTGAATTCTATTTTGACCAATTGTGTCCAATTTAATTAAAAACAAAATAAAATAAAATTTAAAAATAACCCTGCCCACTCTCCCCTTTTTCATTGGACGAAAAGTGGATTTTATATTTAAATAAATTGGGAAATCAAAAAAAAAGTTAAATCGAAAAATCAAAGATTCTAAAAACGAAAAATTGAAAAACCGAAAATCGAAAAATGACAAGTCGAATAATTGAAAAATTGAAAAATCCAAAAATTGAAGTCTCTAAAAATTGTGAAATCGAAAAATCTAAAAATCGAAAAGTGGAAACATCGAGACAGTGGCAGATTGATAAATCGAAAGGGCGGAAAATCGAAAAATATATATATATCGGGAAATCGAAGCATCGCAACTGAAACATCGAAAAGTCGAAAAACCGAAAAATCGAGAAATCAAATTATTAGCATAAAATGGAAAAATCGAAAAATTAAGAACTGAAAAATTGAGCAATTTTAAATTAAAAAAAATGCTCAATCGAAAAATCAAAAAATTGAACAACTGGAAAGTGTAAACATCGAAATCTCGATAAATCCAGAAATCGAAACATTGAAAAATATAAAAATTAAAAAAACCGAAAAATTGAAGAACCAAAATCTCGTAAACCATGAACTCAAAAAATCGATAGATCGGGAAATGGAAACATCACAAAATTAAGAAATTTAAAATTTAAAAGTTTTAAAAATTGAAGCAGAAAAATAAAAAATTCAAGAAATTGAAAAATTAAAATTTAAAAAAGAATTGAAGAATCGGAAAATTAAAAAATCAAGAAATCCAAAAATTTAAGAATCAAAGTGTTGAAAAATCCCAAAATTTGAAATATCGGAAAACTGATAACTCAATAAATCGAAAAATCGCAAAATTGAAAAATCGAAAAATTGATGAATCAAAAAGTCGAGAATTTGAAGAATTGGAAAACTGAAAAATCGAGAAATTGGAAAATTCCAAAACTGAAACATAGAGAAATTGGAAGATCGATAAATCGAAAAGCCGAGTAGCTGAAAAATCGCAAAACCAAAAATTTTAAAAAGTCGAATACCCAATCGAAAAATCTGAAGATCCGAAATATCAAAAAATGAAAAAATCTAAAATTTAATAGAAAAATCGAAATATCGAGAAATCGAAACATCGAAAAACTGAAAAACTAAAACTGAAAAAATCGAAAAATTGAAAAATCCAAAAATTGAGATCTCCCAAAATTGAAATCTCGAAAAAATGGGAAATCGAAAAATCGAAGACGTTGGAAGATTAATGAATCGAAAGTCCGAAAAATTGAAAAACCTAGATATCGGAAAGTCGAAGCATCGGAAAACTGAAACATCGAAAAATCGAAACATCAAAACATGGAGAAATCGAAAAGCATAAAATTAAGAATTGAAATATATAAAATTAGAAAAAATCGCTAATGCGAAGAATCAAAAAATTGAACAATCGAAAAATGGAAACACCGAAATCTAGTTAAATCTAGAAATTAAAAAATTGGAAAATCGAATAAAATTGAAAAATTTAAAAATCGAAAAATGCAAAATTTAAAATATCAAAAAATTGAAGAACTGAAAAATGTTAAACCATGTAGACAAAAAATCGATAGATCGAGAAATGGAAACATCAAAATCTAAAATTTAAAAATTGAAACAGAAAAATCGAAAAATTAAAATTTAAAAAATCGGAAAATGAAAATGTTGAAAAACTGAAGAATCGGAAAATTAAAAAGTCGAGAAATTGAAACTTCTAAAGCTTCAAGATTTCCTGCTGATTTCTACCTCTTCAAGTATTTTTGGGCTTGATCCGGGACCATCAACATGCTATATTTTTCAACTTGTAGAGATCTATATCCCAGATTTTTGGTGGATTTTTGTTCAGTTTTCCTGAAAGTTCAGTTTTTCAATACTTTTCGGTATAATTTTTTTTAAGTTTGTCCAAACATGTTCGAAAATTACCCAAAGAGTTATTTTTGGTGATTTCGACATCCTAAAGTGTTTTTCGGCTTTATTTCTTCTAAATTTCATCTACGTTTCCAAAATTGTCAAAATGAAATATTACGATGTTTGAGTTAAGTATTTTAGAAATGTGTCTCTGAAACCGAATATTTCGAAAATCTTGGTTCAGGACCATAAAAATGCCATGCTTTTCGATTGAACTAGTCGATACATCTCAGATTTTTTTTTAAGGATTTTTGCAAATTATTTAGATTAAGCCAAAAGAACGAATTGTGTTAACTAAAATACAAGCTTTATTTTGAGAAGTGTCAAACTGGACATTAAATTCTCCGGAAATAATGATAATTATGTTTGTTATTTTTTATCAAAATGCTTAATAACATTTCGATGTTTTTTAGAGCTGCGTCAAAGTTACCATTGAAGATCTATATAGTGTTATAATGACTATATTATCTATCGTGACAGTAGCGATTTCACAATGTGTGTCTTACAGTGTCATAACACTAGCTAGCCGCTAAATCTCAGCAAACGGGTAAAAATTAGCGGAAAAGTGCCATCTTTCCGCCACATTAATCAAAATCCGGCGATTCCCCTAGTAATTTCACAGCAATGCGCCTGCAATTGCAATTACCGGTAACGAGTCACATCCTTATCAGGCTCGGGACGCGAATGTTCATAGTTCATTTGATGATTTAGTGTCGGTAGATTGCATGAGATGCGGATCTTGTGAGGCGTAAAGATAGAAGATCGCTGGAACGAGTGAGGTTGCGGATTAAAACTTGATGAATGTCTCTTCACAACTTGCTACGAGGTCTGTCTTAGATAAGGCAGAGTTTCATAAGGATGCTATACTAGTGAATTAGGGGATACGCTTGCTGGATTTGGGACAAACAAAAGTCGTGCTAATGCATAATCGTGTTAGGGCATTATCTGACGTTCTTTTGCGGAGGGGGGATCGGAAAGAGCGACGAAGGCGGGAAGTTATTAAAAGCAAACACGAGGGAATCTGCTGCCGTGAATGAACCTTTTACGTCGATTTTGTTTTTGTGTTCGTACAGGTGAATCGATATGGAACACTCTGTAGATACTGACAGGAGTCAACACGACTTCGTTTGAACTCGGACTTTTTACAAATGTACTTTAATTAATGCTACGAAATGCGAAATAATTGAGTAAAACTGAAAAAGCGCACGAGCTCATTTGATTCTTCCTTAATATGGTTACGGATAACTAGACCGGAAATTCAATTAATTACGGAAAAATTGAATTCAATTTGGCTCATATTTTCCACATTTCATTTCCTTTAGTCGCCGTCTTTCTATTCATAATTCTTTTAGCGATTCGCTTCCATGTGGGTTTTGTTGTAACACACTCGAACTGCGTTACCTGAACGTAAACCGAGCTAGTCGAAATTTCCTACAATAAGAAGCCTCCCATTTCGGTTCATTGTATAGTAGAAGAAAAATTATACAGCACGAGCGGCATTTAATATAGAGTACCTTTATTTCCGCGTTATACTCCACCGAAGAATGATAAATTACCCTGCCGGGAATCAACTTCAAGAATGGGAGATTTCGAACTGTAAAAGCGCACGATGATAATTAAATTTTGTATCTACTGCAACTAAAATAGACACAGCTTTGGTCATGAAACGTCGAGAAAACATCAAAGTGGCCAGTCGCCCGATAGATTCGATTACAATAGAACAAAAAAAAGTAAGTAACATAGAATTGTTTTCAAAAGTAAGTTTTCCATCGCTATGCTTCGATGTAACCTCGGTGTCGACTATCCACAAGGGTGACATCCGTTACACTTCAAACATCGACATGCACCCCGCCATATATTTCCGCTGAAGTAAGTTTAAGCATCAAACCGAAGCGTTCAAAACTCGCTATAGGGACTTCAAATAAATTATGAGCTGGTTAATCCAGGCAGTGTCGTCGGTTCGTTAGCGCCCTCCAGAGGCCAAATATTTCTCTGGCGAAAAGTCGAAAACTGTCGCTACAAGCAACACGTCTAGACTCGCGAACTTCAAAAGACGCAAAGCAGTTTGTTCTCCAGTCGATCGAATATTATGAGGTTTGTCTGGAGGAAGATCCGAGGCGTCCCGCGTGCTCTGAATCCAGAAGAGGTGATAGTGTTAGTTTTCGCGCAATAAATCCTCGTAATTGAGACAAATCGAAGCGAAACTGCGAAATGACGTTGTTTAACATTGCTGGATTGCGTCCAAGAGATACGTTCGAGACGTGCAAGAGAAAGCATGCAACCATCAGACGCAGCTCCCGAGTTTAAAATAAATGTTACGGACTGGAGTTCAACAATTCGTGTCGTAAACTATGAAAAAGTTTTTTCTTGCGGTTTCTTGCTCTGTTGATTTATAGTTTCTGTCGGGGAGGAAAATAAATAAACGTCGGGCCAGAGCTGGAGATTGTTGCAAGACGACAAACATTTTCCGTTCTAGTGCACGGGCAGACGAAGTAACTGCGGGGCGCTTTAATTCCGCTGAGCGATTACGCACCGGACGAGTGCTAGGCAAGCACTCGGAATGAAAACACAAAAAAAATGTATTTATTATATTCGCTTACATGTTTCGATACTATCGCGTATCATCATCAGAGCTTAAATATTAAAAGAATAGTAAAGTGAACTTAAAAGTAACAATGTGGAAACTTACCATTGAATAAAAGAAATTAAATTAGTATTAACGTAATGAAAAAATGGGACAAAGCTCCTGAACGAGTGGATTGTAGTGAGCCGACCTCTAGCGCAAATATTGGCACTATATTTAAGGTCATCTAGCGTGAATTTTTTCAATTTTTTGATTTTTCAGTTTTTCAAAAAAATTTAAATTCAAAAACCTAAAAAATCGCAAATTTGAAAAATTGAAGAATTGAAGAACAGAAAAATTGAAAAAATCGACAAATCGAGATGTCGAGCAATTGAAACATCGAAAAGACGAGAAATTGAGAAATCGAAAAATCAAAAAACTAAAAAAAAGCGGGGAATCGAAAGTTTTAAAAGTCGAAACACTGAAAAATCTTTAACCTGAATAACTAAAATTTGAAAAAAAAGGAAAATAATAAGTTAATCGAGAAATCGGAAATTTGGAAACGGCAAAAATTAAAAAATTGTAGAACGGAAAACGTCCTACTGGAAAATTGAAAAATCGAAAAATATAAAATCGAGAAATTGGAAATTAAAAAAACCAAGAAATTGAATAATCGAAAAATTGAAAAATTCCAAAGTTCCAGTTTTACGTTATGCATTTCGTCGAGTTTTCATTTTAAAATTTTTCAGTTTTTCGATTTTCCAATTCATTTTTGGATATTTCATTTCCTAGATTCTGCAATTTTAAGGGGTTTCGATTTTAATTTTTCAGTTTTGGATTTTTCAATTTTTCATTTTTTCAGTTTTTTCGACTTACAATTTTTCATTTCGGTTTTTTATCTTCTTAATTTTTTCAATTTTTCGGTTTTTCATTGATCTGATTTTTCTTTTTTATGAGACATTTTTCAATTTTTCTAAAAATTGAAAATTCAATAACCTAAAAATCAAAAAATTGAAAAATTGAAGAATTCAAGAATAGAAAAATTGAGAAAATCGAGAAATCGAGATGTCGATTAATCGAAACTTCGAAAAGTTGGGACATTGAAAAATAAGAAAATCAAAAAATCGAAAAATCCAGAAGTCTAATAGTCAAAAAATCGAAATATCGAAAAACTCAAAAATTGAAGAATCGAAAACTTTAAAAGTCTAAAAACTAAAATTCTTAAACCTGAATAATTAAAATTCGAAGAACTGAAAATCGAGAAATTGAAAGTCGAAAAATCGATGAATAATAATATATAATACACAATAATAATGTAGATTTATTGACGAACAGTACAAAAGGTCCAAAATAGATAAAAAAAGAGAAAGAAAATTAATAACTTAATCGAGAAATAAAAAAAAAATGGAAATACATCGTACTGGAAAACTGAAAAATCGAAAAATGCAAAATCCAGAAAGTGAAAATTTAAAAAAAGCGTGAAATTGAAGAATTGGAAAATTGAAAAATTCCAAAACTGAAGTTTTCCGTTTGTTCCAATTTTCGATTCGCAATTTTTCAATATTTCATTTATTTTATGTTTCTTCAATTTTACGAGACCCATTTCGACAAGTTTTCTTTATTAAATTTTTCGATTTTGGGTGTTTCAGTTTTTGGGTTATGCAATTTTTTGATTTGTAATTTTATGGGTTTCCAATTTTTAGATTTTTCATTTTTTCAGTGTTTCGATTTGCAATTTTTCGTTTCGTTTTTTTTTAATTTTAAAAATTTTTCAGTTTTTCCTGATTTTATAATTTTTCCTTTTTTTTAATGTCAAAATTTTCAATTTTTCGTTTTGCAATTTTTCGGTTTTCAATTTTTCGTTTTTCAGTTTTAATTTTTTTTCAGTTTTTCGTTTCTTCAGTTTTTTCGTTTGCAATTTTTAATTAAATTATAATTAAAATAAAATTCTTTCTCAATTTAGAATTTTTGAATTTTTCCATTTATCAATTTATTAGATTTCAAAACTTTTTTTTCAATTTTTGGATTTTTAATTCTTCAAATTGTCGATTTTTTTTTTTCAATTTTTCGTTTCATTTTACAATTTCGACGATTTAATAGTTTCTGGATTTATAATAAATTTTTGGGGCTTCCAATTTTTTCGATTTTAAGTTTTTTAGTGTTTAGATTTTTTTGTTTGTTCAGTTTTTCAATGATTTTTTCCGATTTTTTTTTGTTTTTCGATTTTTTAATTATTTTTCGATTTTTTAAGTTTTCGAATAAAAAAAATGGAAAAATTGCATGATTATGAAATTGAAAAGCAAAAACGAAAAAACGAAAAACCATAAAATGAAAAGTTAGAAAATTCTAAAAAGTGGAAATCAAGAATTTACAAAATTGAAAAATCGTAAAATTAAAAATTGACAAACTGAAAATCAAAAAACGGCAAAATCGAAATTTTGTAAATTAAAAAATCGGAAAATCGGATAATTGAGGAATCCAAAAATTGCAAAATTAAAAATATTTAAAATTGGAAAATCGAGGAATTGATAACCCAAAAATTCAAGGATTGAGTGAAGGAAAAATTATAAAATCCGAAGAAACACTGAAAAAACAAAGGACATAAAAAGAATAAAAATTGTTATAAAAAATCAAGAAAATTAAAATTGAACATCAAGAACTTGAAAAAGTTATGAAACGAAAAATTAGAAATTTAGGAATTGAAAAATTGGAATATCGAAAATTGTACTTTCAGTTTTTCAATTTTCAATTTTTTCCAATTGTTTTTTCGATTTTTAATTTTTCAATTTTCAGGTTTTCAAATCAAAAAAATGGAAAAATTACAAGATTATAAAGTTGAAAAATTAAAAATGAAAAAACCAAAAAGGATAAAATGAAAACATTGAAAATCTAAAAATTGAAAATCAAAAACTTACAAAATTGAGAAACTCAAAAATCGAAAAACTCCAAAATCGAAAAAACAAAATATTCCAAAATTGAAAAATTGTAAAATCGAGGAATTGATAAATCAAAGATTGAAAATTTGAAGGATTGAGTAAACTAAAAATTATACAATCCAAAGAAACATTGAAAAAACAAAGGAAATAAAAAAACGAAAAATTGTGACAAAAAATCGAAACAATTAAAATTAAACTTCAAGAAGTTGAAGAATTTAGGAAAAATTGCAAAATTGAAAAATTTAGAAGTCGAGATATTGAAAAATTGAAAAAAGTAAAGTTGCAAAAACGAAAAATTATGAAACCGAAACATTGAAAAAAGACAAAATTGAAAAATGAAAATTTTAAAAACCAAAAATTGGTCAAAGGTAAATGAATCCAGATTTTTAGAAAAATTGTAGGATTTAATTTGGGAATTTTATTTTTTATAACGCTTATAACGTAAATAAACATGTGTATATAGACTATAGAGTAATAATATTTTTCGTATTTCAGAGAAGATTTATTAGGCAAAATTTTACGATGACGTCATCAAGTTTTTTGGGAGGGTTTAAACGAATAAATTTTGATTAACAATTACCATAATTACGATTATCTTAAAACGTTTGCAAGATTCAGAGTACCTATTAATTTTTTTAAATTGCAAAATGTTATATATAATTTTTTTCCAAAAAAAAAAAACTCGACACGTATTTATTTCTTCGTACTCTTGGGGTCACGAAAGAAAAGAGTCGGTCGATAGACTCGATTACAATACTTCCTTAGCTTACACTCGGGAAATAACAATCACTCATGAGAAAAATTCCAGCTGCAGCACAATAATCTAATGCATTTTCTCGCGTAAATTCTAGAATAGGAAACAAAGAAAATTCCGAAGTTAATTCTCCCTGGAAGAATTCCTGATTACGTTCTGCGGATGTCCCTCTAGCCGACACCCGTTTCTTTTCCTTGTTTTTCCGTCTGCTGCGGCCCCAAATCATTCATCTCCCTGATAAATTTCCGCGTCACCGAGCAGTTACCTAATGGTAATAATAAGACATATCAAAGTTTGTCGGCAGGAAAATTAATCGTGGCGACTTTCCATTCGAGCGGTCCCAGGCCGATTCAGATGCACAGTAAATTATGGAGAAACTAAGATTTAACTTCCTCCGCAGGTTCTGGGACATTCCGAGCCCTTGGTGGCAGGCGAGCACAGTTCTGGTGGGGACCGGAAGTGCGTTGAGCTTGCTCATTGCCGTGACGGCGACGGCGGCGTGCTGCATAACTTACGTCGTACATTCGGGGACGGCGAGAGTCGCTGGATCCTTGCAGCTTACGGCAGGTACGTATTTTAAGGACTCGGAGGTAATCAGGCGCGAAGCGCCGGATTACCGACGAACTTTCACATATGCGGTAATGTACTTAGTTACGGCGTGGCGTGCAAGTTTTGAATAATTGATTAGAATGGTGGAACTTTGCATGGAGTCGGGAGTTTTTGGAGGGAAGTTTTTAAAGCGATAAGTGACGTGATTTTTGGGGGAAGTTTGCGATTTAACGCCTATTGTTAACGTAAAGAGAGAAAAGAGAGGACACCGCGGACGGTGATGTGGTGACGTTGTCAGGACCTTTACCAATATCCGTGTTTTTGACCCTATATAAAAAGTTAATCCGTTCATTATTTGAATACTGCCACATCAAAACTTTCTCTTACTTAGGTCGTAGAAGATTTGGAAGAATTTAGATCAAGACAGTTTTATCGTCGTTTTGATCGGGCTGTATCGTTGTTTAAAGTGTTGCCCGACTTAGCATAAATTAAAGTAAAAATTTAAAAAATGGTAGTCGCTAAAATTGGATGGGCCCGGTGCCCTATTAAAGTAAGTGCCGTGCTCCAGTTCCTTGTGGCAAATTAAAAAAGGCCCATAAAGATCGCACTTTACTGTTTAATTAGCATCCGGTACAGAAGTTCATTATAAATAAATGCGCCGAAAGTGATTGTTTTTTAACGAAGCCCTTATCCGTCGCCGCTAATTCGAATTAGCGCGACTAAATCGCCGAAGTGCATCTCCATTAATCGGCCGTTCTGGCGCTTTTAAGAATCCGACCGATCCTCCTCTCCTCCCGTGGCAAACTTTTAATAGGTTGTAGAACGTGCTCCGGCGAGCGCCATAAAACAACACTTGGAAAAAATTTTAATTAAGCCTCTCACCGTCCGCGCAATCCGAGCAAGTTGTCAATTTTTACGGCCTAATTTGCAATTCCCTTCGAATAAAACGGCAATAACTGCGCCTCATCGTAAACTGATTCCTGAATTACGGCGCCCGAATTGGTCCTGGGCCACTCAAGCAACCAATCGGATAATTTTATATGGTAGTTGTGTTCGGCAGTTTACGAGAGATCTGTCCCTTACGTGCGATTCGAGCCCTTCGCCCTTAACCTCGGCGCGTTCGATTCATCCCGAAAAAATGTTTATACGCCCCGCGACCCGCACGCACTTTTCCTCATACGTGACCTTTTAAGGGCGACACGTCGAGACGGGAATATTTCACTGGGGGAGCTTTGTGCGGTTGATTTAGGCGGGTCCGAATTAAAATCGGGACGGAGGCAGGGGCGGACTGGATTTTACAAAGCTCTGAAGAAAAAACTCGCCGGGACGTCGCTTTGTCGCATGAATTATGCCCGAATGTGGGCAAATTAGACGGGAGGAATTCGGGAAGAGGCGACGATCGAGCCGAATGCAACCGGATTTCTGGACTGGGATTAAAGGCGATTTTTGAATCGTGGCGCTCCATTCGAGTCACATCAGTAAATTAATACTTTATTTTCCGACCGAGTTTTATACAAGTTGTTAGTTCTATTTCGTCACACTCTCACGAACTTCTTAGAAGTAAAATATTCATTATTTTTTCGTCGTTAACTGTTTGGATCAACCAGTTTCGCTATTTCACAGGATTAGTTGCATCCTCTGTGTCCAAGAAGTCACTCCAGCGAATTAAATGTTCCATTGTATCTAGCATCTAGGTTCATCGACCGGATTCGTGCTGACATCTTTTGAATATCATGAATAAATATTAACAAGAAATGAGATTTCAAGTTCTTTCGACAGTGGAAGACAATAAAAGCCCGATATTTGACCAAAACGTGCACTTCTGTTGAAAAGAGAAAGAAAAGAAGGAAAAATCCTATCAGTGTGTTTATATTTCTTCAACAGAATGTTTGGAACAATGTCATCAGCATCACAAATTATTTTCTGATTACTAACCGTACTTAACATTAACTTACGTTTTTTCGTGCTCTCTTCACTGGCCAAATTAGTATCATGTCAGGATTGACTGCGTCAGAACAGGTCAGGTCAGGTCAGGTCAGGTCAGGTCAGGTCAGGTCAGGTCAGGTCAGGTCAGGTCAGGTCAGGTCAGGTCAGGTCAGATAAGATTTAAGCAATTTAAGAGAAGGGAAAAAACCTTTGCAACCCCTGGTGATTTTTTTAATCGAAAGAAACTTGGGATTTCCGAGTATTTTTGTATAGAAATAAATTCCGGTTTTTGTGTTTTTTTTTTAATTAAAAAACTGGAGAAAATTTAAAGAACCCCTAGGGTTTTTTAAGAGTTTTAAAAATTTTCGAGGTCTCGGGTGCTTTTTTGAATGAATTTAAAAGAATCTCGAGAGACCTTGGTGTTTTGTTTTAAAAAAAAAATCGGAGTCTTGGGACCTCCCACTATTTTTTTAAAGAAATTGTTCCATTTTTGAACGAATTTGAAAGAATTTTGAAAAAAATATACACTCAATCATGTTTATTATTTTTATACAAATATTTAATTTTTTCCAAATCGAAGAAATTTTGGCGTAAAACCGTACTGAGAAACTATGATGAAATCATCAAATTTTAGACGTCAAGATTTTTGGAAAAAAATCAACAACATTTTACAATTTATAGTTATTTGAAGCATGTTAAATCGTTAGTCAAAATTTACTTATCCGTTGATGCCTACCAGGAATTGTTGATGTCCTTGTCGTATAAATGCTATTTAAATGTTAAAAAGTAGCTTAGTTCTGAACTTGTGGTTTATAAATACGCTATTGTGATTTTTTGGGTTTTCGATTTCTCGTTTTTTCAACTTTAGATTTTGGGGTTTTTCAATTTTTCCATTCTTCAAATTTTAGATTTGTCGATTTTTTTATTTTTCGATTTCTCGATTTTCCAATTTTTTAATTTCTCATTTTTTGGGATTTTTCAATTTTTCGATTGTTTTATACTTCGATTTTTCAATTTTTTAAACTTTTCGATGTTTTAATTTTTCAGTTTTTGAAATTCTAGGATTTTCAATTTCTCGAGTTTTCACTTCTTCTATGTATATTTCAATTTTTCAATTTTTCGAATTTTTAGTTTTTTAATTTCCCAATATTACTTTTTTTAAATTTTTCGACTTTCCTATTTTTTGATTTCTTGATTTATCGATGTTTTGATTGTTCTGTTTCTCGATTTATCGATTTTCCAATTTTTAAATTTTCTTCTCGGCTTTCAATTCCTCGATTTCTCGATCCTCTAATTTTTCGATTTCTCAATTTCTCAGTTTTTGAATTTTTCGATGTTTCGATTTTTTGGTTTTTCAATTTCTCAATTTTCCAATTTTTTAATTCCTCAATGTTGGATATTTCTATCAGTTTTTAGATTTTTCAATATTTCGATTCTTCGAATTTTCGACTTCCGGATTTTTCGATTTTTTATTTTTTGCATTTCCAGTTTTTCGTTTTTTAAACTTTAGATTTTTCCGTTTTTCGACTGTTTTATAGCTTTTATATTTGGATTTCTCAATTTTTAAATTTTTTGATATTTTAATTTCAGAATGTTTAAAATTCTAGGTTTTCCAATTTTTCGAGTTTCCAGTTCTTCTAAATGTTTCAATTTTGCAATTTTGCGATATTTTAATTGTTCAATGTTTTAAATTTTAGATTTTTCGATTTCTTGATTTTTTACTTCTTCAATATTTCTGTTTTTCAATTTTTCGATTTTCTCATTTTGTCATCTTGGTTTTTCGATTTTTCGATTTCCCGATTTTTTCAATTCTTTAATTTTCAATTTTTTAATTTCTGTTTTTTTTTTTAATTTTTTAAATTTTAAATTTATTTTTCGATTTTTCGACTTCCGGATTTTTCGATTTTTTATTTTCTGAATTTTCAGTTTCTCGTGTTTTAAACTTTAGATTTTTAAATTTTTCGACTGTTTTATAGATTTTATATTTCGATTTCTCAATTTTTAAATTTTTTGGATATTTTAATTTTACAATGTTTAAAATTCTAGGTTTTCCGATTTCTCGAGTTATCAGTTCTTCTAAATGTTTCAATTTTCCCATTTTTAAAATTTTCGATTTCTCAATTTTTTTCAACATCAGTTTTGGGAACTCGTCATTCTGTTTTTTTTTAATTTTTTCAATTTTTGGCTTCCTTTTTACTTGATGATTACAGTTTCTTTTGAACATAATTTTGTAAGAAATTGATGGTAATTTCTTGTGGAAAAATAAGAATTCTGCAATTAAGCTCCGCCCTCTGGCTCACGACAAATAAAAAAAATCATTACAATTGAGATAGGGTGGGTGGGCGGGGCATATATTTTGTTTTCGTTTTTCTTAAAATAAATAGTTTTTTCGCTACAAGAACCTTAAACATTTTTCTTCAATGGTGAATTTTTGCAGGGAAATATGGATTTTGCAATTATGCTAAAAGTTTTCCCAATGTTAATATCATACAATGCATGGAAAATAAATAACTACCAAAATTGAGACCAAAAATATGTAAAAATTGATACAAAACAGAGCACACTCCGTCTAGAACAAAAAAATAACTGCATTTTCCGAAAAAAATCTATTGCATGATTACGGTTCCGCTAGTATTGCTAATTTAGGACGTTTTGTTGGTGTCAATCACAATTAAAGAATTAATTCTTAATTAAACAAAAAAACAGTTGCATGTCACAATCGAGTGAAAGATGTGAGATGTGATATTATGTTTGTAAATAAAATATCTTAATAATGACTATTTTTGAACGCTTAGAGTCGACATTGGCCTGATCCGGTCTGTGGATCAAACAAGTTCTCAGGTGACCACCTGACTTGAACTGATCTGGCCTCACCTAACCTAACCTGAGTCATAAACTCGACAAATATTTTTTAGTGAAATGTCTTGACTGACATTCTACAATAATTGTGTTCTTATTCGATAACGGAGACTTCTGAAATTTGCTGTTCTTACTAATTAGAACCCTCTGAAAGCGGTTCCGGGTTTAGAATTTCCCAGCGGAGCTTCCTAAACGTTATTGAATTTTTCTATACCTTGCTTGCTACCGGTCTCTTAAGTCCGAACGACGCTTGTGACGTTTGAAGTGTCAAATTTGAAATGCCAATTTAGAAAAATGTGAGCTTTGTAGACAATTTTGATGTTTTTTATTGTATTTACAAACTTTGTATGTCTGTTTAGGTACATTTTAAATAATAAAACGCATTTTGTTTGTCAGGACATCCCTCTCATCAATATATTTATTGCTTCTAAATTCGAACAGATTTATACATATTTTATGCTTCTGTATAGGACTTTAACGACGCCTTGTTCGAAAACAAATCGAAAACTGATATGAGCCGAATACAACACTAGTGAAATTTACATATTTCAGAACTTCTTGATTTATCTCTGTTCTAGATGAAATTTTAGCCACTTCGCCGTACGTACTTTTCATATGCGATACGAGAATTGAAGGCAATTTGGAAAGCTCCGTTCGACAGCGCCATTACACAACCCTTTTATTTTTACCATTTGTGCTCAGACTAACGAAAGACGACCCAGATCGTAATAAGAATTACCCATAAATTACGAGCATGTGGCAACTCTATGAATTTAAATAATTTATCGGAGGAAACTTTCGCCATTACTTCAAAAATAACCATCACAATAAATCTGCGAGCGTCGTTACGAGGTGCTTGCTTTTTCTCGCGAGGTGAAAATTTCGCGTTTTCCTGTGGTGGAAATTCAAAAAGTTGCGTCGTTACGTCTTAACGAGAAGGATTTTTTGCCGATTCGATATCACGTTGCCGCCAAATTAAATTCCGCCGCCATCGAACGCAACAAGTTCCAAGGTTTTAATGAGGATATTGAGCGGTTATGATATTATCGTGGTCCCACATAAATACAATTTGGCCTTTTTTCGTATTTTTATGGCGACAGATTAAATGGCACGACTTTTATCTCTGACCCTTGTGACAGTTCATTGAGTTCCAGTGTACCCTTCCACCGACCTTTTATTCCTCAAGAGATTTCAGCTTTTATTGTACGTACACAGATCTCTCGACAAAAAAAGAATTTATAGGGTCAAACTGGCAAGAAGTAGACAGACGTAAGCCACTCGCTTTATTAACAGCGGCTACTAATAGTCCGAGCCGAAGTTCTTGTTGCCTGCTTCGACGGACCTCCCTCATGCATACGAAAGCATTTACATATTCGCCACGACTCCGGATGGACTTTGGGGAAATTAAATTAACATGGAAATTGCTAACAATTTTCTTTAATAATAATTTCATTTCGGAGCAAGAGGATTGTTCGGAATGCCAATGGCTTCTGTATTGAATTAAAATGGCGGAAGTGTCAAAGGATGTGGATAACGTGACAGCTCAACAGGTTTCACGCGGGTTTGAGCAGCGTCGTGCATTAAAATTGTCACTCGACGAGCGAAATAATGGATCGATTTTGGAATTGGGTCATGGATAGATAAGTCTTGCAATCGCAGCTGCATTGTTTCGAGCACACACGAGCGAATGACGTATGAAACGCGGACACTAGGCGCAGCTGACGTCTTTTACAAAATACGACGGAAATTTAACTCTGTCTAGGTTCATTAGAATTATTGGTAAACGTCACGTCTCACCTGTTTTACCTACAAATAATGCCAATAAGCATCGGGCGAGCGAATTTGTAATCGAGTCATCCTTCGAAAGGATTTGGCATGTCGCTAATTAAATCACACTGACAACGAAAAGAACAGAATTAGTTAGAATTATTACTTATTTGAAACAAGAAAGTTAATAACACAGATGCACGATTCAAAATACTGGATATTGAAATCGCAGGCTGCGTGTATTCGATGACCACTCAAATATTTACTTTACTGGAAATATTTTGCCGGCATTTTTGTATCGATTTGGGCTCTCCAAGGAAATTCGTTCTGGCTTTGAGATTATGTATCGTACCTTCTGTTGCATAAAATATAAAATTGTGAGAAGCTCACCAACTTTATATTAAAAGAAAAAATGAAGTTTAGTGTGTCGAGTAGCAAAATCTGTAAAGGGAATTATAATGAATTTTATATTTAAAAAATTGGTTGAAGGTTATTTCGTCAGAACTTCTTTCAACTCTGAAATCGAGAAACCGAACATCGAAAAATTGACACCTCGGAGCGTCCACAAATTGAAAAATTGCGCACACGAAAAATTTTAGAAATCGAATATCCAAAATTTCACAAACGGAAAAATTAAAATCGAAAAATCCAGAAATTGAAAAATTCTCAAAACTGAAATATTGAGGAATCAGACTTGAAACATTGAGATATCGAAATATCAAGAAATCGAAAAATTGATAAATAAAAAATATGAAAAATCCAGAAACCGAAAATCTAAAATTAATAAAATCGAAATTAAACAATCGAAAAATTGAAAAATGAATAAATTAAAAAATACCAAAACCGAAATGTCCAAAAATTGAAAAATCGAATAAATTGGAAAATCCAAACATCTAAAAATCGAAAAGCCGAAAAATCGAAAAACCGGGGAATCAAAAAAGCCGATAATTGAAAACTTGAAATATTGCGAAATTGAAATATCAAAAAATCGAAAAATTGAAAAATTTAAGATCTAAAAATCTAAAATTTCAAAAATCAAAAAACGGAAAGATCGAGAAATCCCGAAATTGAAAAGTCGAATACGAGTAATAAAAGAGAAAAATATAAAATTTCCAAAAATTAAAAATTTGGAAAATCGAAAAATCCAAAATTCAAAAATTCGAAAAAGAGAAATGTCGACGAACCGAAACATTGAGACATTAAAATACATATCGAAAAATTGAAGAATCAAAAAATTGAAAAATCCGGGAATAGAAAGATCAGAAAATGGAAAAATCCCAAAAGTCAAACATCGAAAAACTGAGAAATCGAAACACTGAAAAGTCGACATATCAGAAAGTCGAATAATAAAAGGTCGAAAAATATAACATTTCAAAAAATTGAAAAGTCGAAAAAGCATAAAATTCCAAAATTGAAACATGGAAAAGCTGAAAAATCCAAAAATTGAAAAATCGAGTGTTCGAAAAATAGAAAAATCAAATTTAAAAAATTAGACAATTGAGACATCAAGAACCTGAAAAATCGAGGAACCGAAACATCGAAAAATGAAAAAGTCGAAAAATTTAAGATTTCAAAAATCGAAAAATCGAAAGTCTAAAATTTAAAAAAGTTGAATAAATGAAAAACAGAAATCGAAGGACATAAACGTCGTGAATTTAAAACATCAAGAAATCGAAACATCGGAATTTTGATAAATCGAGGAATCGCAAAATTGCGAAATCCAAACATCAAAAAACCGAAAAATTGAAAATTCGAAAAATCAAAAATTTTTGGAAATCGAAAAATTGAAAAACTGATAAATCTAAAATCGAGATCTCTAAAAATTAAATTGCGAGAGAATGCGAAACATCAAAAAATTAAAAAATTCATATGTAAAAAAAATCCAAAAATTGAAAAATAGAAAAATCGAAAAACTGAAAAATGAAGAAATCCAAGAATCTAAAATTCAAAATATCGACAAATTAAAATATCGAAAAACTGAAAAATCGAGAAATTGAAACACCAAAAAATCGAAAAAATGAAAAATTTAAGATCTTAGAATCTAAAATTTCAAAAATTAAAAAACTAAAAAATCTAGAAATCCAGAAATTGAAAAAGAGTAAAATCGAAGGACTGAAATATCGAGAAATTGAAGAATCAAAAATTGAAAAATCTGGGAATCCAAATATAAAAAAGAAAACAAAAGTCGAGAAATTAATAAGATCTAAAAATCTAAAATTTCAAAAATCAAAAAACTGAAAGATTGAGAAATCCGGAAATTGAAAAAGAGAAACATCACAGAACTGAAAAATCGAGAAATTGAAAAATCGATGGTCGAGAAATCGAAAAACACCAAACTGAAACGTTGAAAAACTGAGAAATTGAAAAATCGAGAAATTGTTCCAAAAATTAAAAATTTGGAAAATTGAAAAATCCAAAATTCAAAAATTTGAAAAAGAGAAAAGTCGACGAACCGAAACATTGAGAAATTAAAATACATATCGAGAAATTGAAGAATAAAAAAATTGAAAAATCCGGGAATAGAAACATCAAAAAATGGAAAAGACGAAAAATTGAAAAATCCCAAAAATGAAACATCGAAAAACTGAGAGATCGAAACACTGAAAAGTCGACATATCAGAAAGTCGAATAATAAAAGGTCGACAAATATAACATTTCAAAAAATCAAAAAATTTAAAAGTCGAAAAAGCATAAAATTCCAAAATTGAAACATGGAAAAACTGAAAAATTCAAAAATTGAATAATCGAGTGTTCGAAAAATAGAAAAATCAAATTTAAAAAATTAGAAAATTGAGAAATCAAAAACATTAAAAATCGAGGAACCGAAATATCGAAAAATCGAAAAAACGAAAAATTTAAAACTGAAACATCGAAAAATGAAAAAGTCGATAAATTTAAAATTTCAAAAATCGAAAAATCCAAAATCTAAAATTGAAAAAAATTGAATAAATGAAAAACAGAAATCGAAAGACAGAAACATCGAGAAATTAAAACATCAAGATATCAAAACATGGAAATTTTGATAAATCTAGGAATCAAAAAATTGAAAAATCGCAAAATCACAAATTTTTGAAAACCGAAAAATTTAAAAACTGATAAATCTAAAATCGAGAAAATTAAATGCCCTTGAATTTGAAACATCAAAAACTTGAAAAATATTTCAAAGTAAAAAATCCAAAAATCTAAAACTCAAAATATCGACAAACTAAAATATTGAAAAAATTAAAAATCCAAAAATTGAAACATCAACAAAAAAATGAAAAATTTAAGATCCAAGAATAAGAATCTAAAATTTTAAAGATCAAAAATCGAGAAATCCAAAAATTAAAAAAGAGTAAAATCAATGGACTGAAATATCGAGAAGTTGAAGAATCAAAAATTGAAGAATCAAAAATTGAAAAATCTGGGATTCGAAATATAAAAAAACAAAAATCGAGAAATTGAAAAGTAAAAAAAATCCCAAAACTGAAAGATTGAAAAACTGAGAAATTAAAAAATCGAGAAATCAAAAAGTCGAATAATAAAGAAGTCCAAAAATATAATATTTCAAAAATCAAAAAGGACTAACACATCGGAAAATTAAAATATCGAGAAATTGAAGAATCAAAAAATTGAAAAATACGGAAGTTGAATCATGAAAAAATTTAAAAATAGAAAAATCAAAGTCGAAAAATCGAAAAATTGAAAAATCAAAAAATCGAAAATTCGAATAATAAAAAACTCAAGAAATATAAAATTTCAAAAATCAAGATATTGAAACATCGAAAATTTAAAATTTCGAGAAATTGAAGAATCAAAAAATTGAAAAATCCGGGAATCGAAACATCAACAAATTGAAAATTTGAAAAGTTGAAAAATCGTAAAATCGAAAAATCCAAAAACTTAAACATCGGAAAACTAAGAAATCGAAAAACTGAAAAATCGAGATCGAAAGGTCGGATAATATAAAATTTCAAAAATCAAAAAATTCATAAATTGTCGAAAAGCGATAAATTCCAAAACTGCAACATCGAGAAATTGAGAAATCGAATTTAAATAATTGGAAAAATGAGAAATTAAGAACCTGAAAATTGGGAAATTGAAACATCTAAAAGTCCAGAAATTGAGAATTGGGAAAATCAACGAATCGAAAAGTCTAAAAATCGAAAAGACGCGAAAATGAAACATCTCCAAACTGAAACATTGCAAAATCGAGAAATCGAAAGTCTAAAATTTAAAAATTCGAAAAATTCAAAAACAGAGAAATCGAAGAACAGAAAGAAACATCGAGAAATGACGGATCAGAAAATTGATAAACCCAGAAATCGAAAAATTGAAAAATCGAGAAATCGAAAAACTGAAAAATCGAAAAATTTCGAAACTGAAAGATTGAATAATTGAGAAATAGAAAAACTGAAAAGTTGAGAGATGAAAATTCGAAAATTTAAAAAACAAAAACTGAAACATTAAATACCTGAAAAGTCGAAAATTTGAGAACTTGAAAAATTGAAAAACAACGAAACATCGAAAAGCCGAAGAATTGATTAACTGAGAAATCGAGAATTCGAGAAATCGACAGATCGGAAACTTAGAAACGCCAAAAATGGAAGAAGTTATAAATCGGAAGATTGAAAAATCGATAAATTGAAAAAAAAATTAAAAAAATGAAAAATTGGAATGTTGAAAAATCGAGCCAGTATAGTACCAACGTTTTTACCGAATTGTACTTTGATATTGCTCGAAGGACCTTTGTTTGTTGTATTTGAAATAATGGACAGCGTTCGATTTCGATGTTTAATATAGGACGGTTACATAAGTACTGAAATACAAATGTAGGTATTTACGAAAACAAGTAAAGAGACCCAAAAGGGTCAGTAGGCGTTCCGGAAATGCAACACTTACGCTCGGGAAGTAAAATATAACAGTAATAAAAAAAATTATCCCCTCCGACATTTTTAATAGTACTCGTACCTACAGTCATGTTTTAATCAATTTGTGCCATCGCGTCCTCCAATTTGCGAAAACGATCGTTTCCTTGTCATTTTTAATGATTTCGGCGATTCATCTCAATCTCGGAGCAATTTAATTTACTTTCATAATCCAAATTGGGTCGTCCTAGATATGAAATTACATCGATTCAGAATGATTAGGAACAATGGAGCGTCTTGCGATATGACAGAATAACAAAGCGGTCATCCCGGCAACCCCAAAGGCTTGTCTTCTGGAGCAGAAGCAGCTGCAGCATCTGCCGTTACAAGCAACTAAAATACAATTTTGCTAATGAGCTGGTGCGCACTCGGGATCCGTCGCAGGTTCTCCCTCTTGTGGAGATCTCGCAACGAGCGCGTTTTATTATACACAATTTAATTTAAATTACCATAATAATGAAAATTAAAATCAAGCGGCCGGTAATGTATGCAAGCCGGCCTAAATATTTGTGCGTTTTTTTATTTACGGCGACGGCTCCCGATAAAATTTAATGGAAAACGCGCGAATATGCGATTTTTTCGCGATTAGGGCGCATTCCCTTTTGGTTACGTGTTTCGTAATAAATTGAATAAATTGTCATATTTTCTCGGAGCGGCGATAATTCGGCTTCAACTTATTGACTTCCAATGAAAGAGGGAATGCTACCAATAAAGGCCACCTTTTATCGCCCCACATAAACGAGCCGAATGATGAGATTATAAATTTCATTAATAGAGCCCGGCGAACAGTTTCCAGAAGTTTTAAGGGCGAAAATGCCATATTTGCAGAAACGCGATATAAAGGGAAAAGTATAATAATAACGAAATTACCGAATTTGTGACTTATTTAACGGCCACGGCCATAATAATTCATCTCCATTTTCGGGGCGAGTTAATAATAATCGCAACTAGGGTCGTTTAACCGCAGTCATGTTTGCTGTTATTATTTAGATTTATTACGTTAATTATATTGCGAAAATATTTGCTTAAACTTCCATCATACATCTCAACCGAGCTACCTCGTGCCCGCCGCCTTGCTTGGCGTCTGCCATGTTGATTAAACCAATTAAAATGAGCGAGTTTATTTAACGGTTATTATTCCGGTGGATGGTACTCGTTGGTTTGCTATTTATTATTAGAAGCCCCAACTTACACAAGTGGCCAATTTCGCTAATTTATGTATAATAAGACCTGGAGGGCCCGACCTGCTCGCGGTTCGACCGAAGGCATTGTTTCACTAATCTCTATTTACCAAGGTTTTAACTAAATCTCGCCACCTGCGGGGATTTGCACCATTTTTATGCCTCAGCTCGACCTTTGCGGGCTCTGCCTCGGCTAATTAAAATCTAGCCTGGATTTCCGCACAGATAAGCCTTTAGCATTTTTTTAACTACTAATGTGGAAACAAAAATTCGTATCTTTACAGCATAAACAACTTGTTAGGTATGGATAAAAAGTAGGTTTTTTTGTATGTAAAATTAAAAAATTGGTCAAAAGTTATTTAAATAGAGCTTCCCCCATCCTTGAAGTGCAGCCGAACAAATCCCGCTATTCTGAAATACTGTACAAAATTTTTGTAATTTTCGTCTTCGAATATCGAAATGTCAAAAAATTTTAAAAATCGAAAACTTGAAAACCAAACTATCCAAATCCAAAAATCGAAAGATCGAGCAATCTAAATTAAAAAAAAAAATGAAAAATGTAAAATTTAAAAACTCGAAAAATTAAAATATGGAAAACTGAAAAATTTAGAAACTGCAAAATTCCCAAAACTTCAGTGTTGAAAAATCGAAAAATTTAAAAAATCGAAAAACCGAGATGTAAAAACTGTAAAAATTTACAAAATCGAAAGATTGAAAAATCGAAAAACTGAAAATTCGAAAGAATATCGCTAAATCGAAAAAACCAAAATCGAAAAACCGAAAAACCTGGAAATCGGAAAATCGAAACATCGAGAAATCGAAATATCAAAAAATTTAAAAATCAAAATCTTGGAACAATGATTAAACGAAAAAAACCAAAAGTAGGAAACTCGAAAAAAATCAAAAATTTTGAAATTCGCAATATCGAAAAACTGAATTGTCAAAAAAAAATTAAAATCTAAAATTAAAAAAATCGAAAATCAGTGTTTCAGAATTAAAGAATTGAAAAACGGAAAATAAAAAAATCAAAAAATCGAAAAGGAAAAAATAGAGAAATCGAAAAATCAAAATGACAAGTTCCAAAATTTGGAAACATTGATAATTCGCAAAATCGCACTGAAAAGTTGAAAAATTGACAAATTAAAAAATAAAAAAAAAATGAAAAATTGGGAAACTGAATAATCGAGAAATCGAAACGTTGAAAAAGCGAGAAATTGAGAAATGGGAATATCCAAAAAATCGAAAACTTTTAAAATCTAAAAAGCAAAACCAAAAAAACCGAGAAATCAAAAAATTGAAAATTTAAGAGTGCCAAAAATTAAAACATTGAAAATCTTAAAATTCAAAAATTGAAAAATCGAAAAATTTAGAACCGAAAATAGAAAAATCGAAAAATCAAATCTTTCAAAGTACAAAAATCCAAAATCGAAAAGTCGAGAGAGAAATCCAATATTTAGAAACGCCAAAAATGGAAAAATTGGAAAATCGAAGAATCGTAAAAGGAAAAATTGAAAAATCTAAAAATAAGTACTCAAGAAATCTAAAATAAAAAAAAAATCGCGGAATTGAAGAATCGAAATATGAGGTAATTGAAAAAATGGAAACTTCAAAAATATGAAAAAAGTAAAATTTAAAAATTCGAGAAACGCAAAAATTTAAAAACCAAAAATAAAATACCGAGAAATCGAGAAATTGAGAGTTTAGGATCACCAAAAGATAAGAAATTTAAACTCTTCAAAATTGAAAAATTGAAAAATTTACAACCGAAAATTAAAAAATCGAAACATCAAAACTTTTAAAAAGAGAAAATTCTAAAATCGAAAAGTTAAAAAAAAAAATCAAAAAGTGTATAGAGAAAGCCATTACTATTAGAAACGGCAAAAATAGGAAAATTGAAAAATCGAAGGATCAAAAAATTGAAAAATCGTAAAAGGAAAAAATCGGAAAATTGATAAATCCAAAAATAAAAACTCAAGAAATCGAAAATTTAAAAAAATCGCGAATTGAGGTAATTGAAAAAATGGAAACATTAAACACTTGAAAAATCTAAAATTTAAAAATTCGAAAAATAGAAAAATCGAAGAAATAAAAACGAGAAATCGGAGGATCTAAATTTTTAACAGTCAAAAAATTAAAATGTCGAAGATTTTAAAGAATGGAAAAATTGAAATGGTAAAATCAGGGATTAGAAAAATCGAAATAAAAAATCGAAAAATTTGTGAATACAAATGTTAAAAAATCAAAAACTGAAATATGGAAAAGTTGGTAAACAGATAAATCGAAAATTGAAAAATTGAAAAATTGGAAGATCGAGAAATCGACAAGTGGAAAAATCGGAAATTTAAAAAATGGAAAATTTAAAAATTGGAAAATCGAAAACTTTTAGAAATTGAAAAATCTAAAATCGAAAGGACGATCGAGAAATCCAGTATTTAGAAACACCAAAAATGAAAAAATTAAAAAACCGAAAATTTGAAGTATCCAAAAATTGAAAAATCGTAAAACGGAAAAATCTGAAAATTAAGAAATCGAATAAAAACTAGGGAAATTGAAAATAAAAAAAAGTTTCGAAATGGGAGAATCGAAAAATGTGCTAATTGTAAAACTGGAAATCGAGAAATGAAATCTGAAAACTGAAAAATCTAAACATTGAAATACCGAAAATTCTAAATCCAAGAAGTCGAAAAATCAAAAATTTTTTAAATCCAAAGTTAAAAATTCAAAAAATGGAAGAAATAAAAAACCAAAACTCGAACAATCGAAAAATGAAAGTGTCGAAAACTTGAAGAATCGAAAAATTGGGAAACAAAACATCAAAAAATCGTGAAATAGAAAAATCAAAACAAAAAATTAAAAAATTTATGAATAGAAATGTTGAAAAATAAAAAACTGAAACATTGAAAAATTGACATCAAGAAAATCGGAAACTGAATAATCGAAGAAAATTTGGAAAATCGAGAAATCGAGACTTCGAAACATCGAACAATCCAGAAATTGAGAAATAGGTAAATCAAAAGATCGAAATGTCAAAAAAGGAGAAATTGAAAATTTAGAAACGCCAAAAGTTGAAAAATTGAGAAATCGATTAAGTGAAAAATCGTAAAACGGAAATATCGGAAAACTGAGAAATCTAAAAATAAAAAATGGAGAAATCGAAAATCTAAAAAATCGAGAAATTAAAGAATCGAAAAATTGAAAAATCCCAGAATCGAAAATTGAAAATCGAGAAATTCGAAAATTGAAAAATCGTAAAATTGAAGAATAATTACTAACTGAAAAAATCTAAAATTGAAGTACCGAAAAATTAAGTTAATAACTCGGAAGTTGAAAAAAGGCGAAATCCAAAACTCGAAAAGCCAAGAAGTGGAAAATTCGAAAAATTGTTACGATTATTTTGATTTTTTTCCAAAAATCGTGATATCTATGATAAAAATTCAACACGTAGGTATTCATAAACCACAAGTTCAGGACTAATATTACTTTATAATATTTAAAATTACATTTATTCGACAAAATTGTATCAATTTCTGAGGGGCGGATCTACCATGCTTCCAATAACTTTAAAACGTTTGCAAAGTTTCAAACCGTTCAGACGTTTTTTTTCGTCATGAAACATCGAGAAAACATTAAAGTAGACGTCGCCCGATGGTCTCAATCACAATACTTCCTTGACTTACGCTCGGGAACCAAAAATTGAACAAATTTGTTCCTGGTTAGTCTATTGAAAATCCGCTAGGGATTTCCTCGTTATGCGTCATTAACAATTTCGCTTCTTAATTTTTAATCTATCGTTAGCACACGTTGCGGACAATCGGTCGCCCTCCAATTATAAAACTTTCTTTATTTAAGTTTTAACTACTTGCTTGTAAAATTTGCAATAGCTTAACAATTTACTTATTTCCCAGGACTTTAAAAAGTGCAAAATCAAACCCACGGGCATTTTTACTAACTTTTAATTAAAACTTCTATGCACCACTACGTAATGAATAAAAAGCGTAAATCCAAATTTACTGGAATTAAGTGTCGGATAAATGAAATATAGCGTCGGCAGCTAATGGATTTGATAAATGGTGCAATCTGCATTCTACAGTCGGGATGAACCTTCCGGTAATTCGAACTAGATTAAGGGCAAATGTTAACAAAAAATAACGCACAACTACACACTAAAAACGAGAGCAGGTTCAAGCTAACTAAGAATAATTTAAACGTCGATTGTAAACTTTTCTCTTCCAGTTCGTAACTCGTGTTTGATTAAAGTTAATTTTGACGATTCCTCCGCATAATGAAACACAAATCAGAGTTCCATTAGTCACTAGGAACCGAGAACGTAAATCTGCTTGGGCGGTGTGGCTTGGAACGTTTCAAATATGGCAGAGTTTATATCCTATTAATTTTTTCGCTGAATAAATCCGGCCATTGATTAAACCGATTTTATTAAATCCCGTTCCATCGAGAATTAAATCGGCGAATAAATCTGTAAAACGTCTAAGAAAATAATAGTCAAACTCAACATAAATTGATTAATTCCGAGTTGGCGAATTCTGGCTGTCGCCAACGCCGGATCGGTCGTACGAAATTAATTAAAATTTAGATTGTTAAAATTTCCTGGATTTTGTTGTGCATTTAATCATAGATATCGCCACTTCTAGTTCGCTTTATTCCGTGTAAATCTGCAACTCCTACGTTATAAAGCACTCATGAATAACTCTCCACAATATCCGTAATCGCTAGTAAACTTCCACTTCCCGGTACGATTGTCGGGCTACATTCCACAAATAGGCATCACATTCTCCAGATAAAAGTACACTTCTGCAACGACACTCGAACGATTTACATGCCACATCTACATACAATAATCCCAAGTAACTTGTTATCGACATTTGAATACGCGAATTTCCGCCCGGCTTTTCACTTTGAAATTTCCCTGGAAATTGCCTCCGAATTTTCCCCGAATAAATGAAGTTGACAACTTAGAAATTCACACGAGCCGATAACCGCCGCGCTCAACGGAAATTTGTCATCGAAAACAATTTGGGACGGGATCAAACGAATAATTGCTTTTTAAAAATGCACCTCGTTGTAGTCGCTCGAATTAAAAACCGACGCAAAAATTCGATTAAGAAGGAACGCCCGGGAAGTGATATATTCGCAAGGTAACGTCGAGTTCTCGGTATAACCTGGAGTGCTATTTTAACAATCAAGGGAATCTGGATGTTAGGATCTGGCGACTGCAGCCGAGGGCGCTGTTGTTGCTTGTTTGGGAGTTGGCAAGGGGTTCCGCCATGGGTGCTCCCAGGAACGCTCCGGGCGACACAGGCTGATTTTGGGCTTGTTTATTTGGCAAACGTTGATTGTAATCTTGTTCTGAGTGTGTGTGGTAACGAACGAGACGGCAAAGCGGCAGCCTCGAGAAACTGGATCGGAAAATGAAGACAAGACAGTGAACCAATAGACGTCAATTTTGGCACTTGAAAGTCCAATCTAAAGGTCCTTCCGACTGATAGGGTGAAATGTTATTAAAATAATTTTTATAAATTAACAAGACAATTTTAAATCTAAGAAAAATACCGTAGAAGAAAAATGTGTGTTTTTTCCATTTGTTGGAATAAGATTTGTTTTAGTTTTGAAAAAAATGTTGAAATCTAAGGAATCTGAAGGAATCTGAAGAATTCTAAAATAATCTGGAGGAATCTGAAAGAATCTGTAGGAATCTGAACGAATCTGAAAGAATGTAAAAGAATCGGAAGGAATCTCTCAGAGAAGGAAAAAAGATGTACGCCATTTTGGTAACATCTACGACTGTAATTAGAAATACAACTAATAACATGTGTATTTACAATAATTAACGTCCTGAAGATGTTTACAATGCGAGTGAACGAAACTAGTCGACATTAATGAGTTTTTTTGTCCACAATCCCTATAAACAACGCTAAAATCAAATAATAGTTGGACAATATCCACATATTAATCCGGGAGAATGTGATAAAATTTGAGAGAATTTGAGACAATCTGAAAAAATCTGAAAGAATCTGAAGGTATCTGAAGGAATCTGAAAAAATCTGAAGGAGAAAGAATCTGAAAGAATGTGAAAGAATCTGAAAGAATCTGCAAGAATCTGAAAAAATCTGGGAAAATTTCAAAGATCCTAAACGAATCTGAAAGGATCTGAAAGAATCTGAGAAAATCTGGGAAATCTGGGAGAATCTGAAGGAACCTGAAGGAATCTAGAGGAATCTGAAGGAATCTGAAGAAATCTGAAAAATTTAAAGAAATTTGAAGGAATCTGAAAGAGCCTGAAAGAGTTTGAAAAAATTTTAAAGAATCTGAATGAATCTGAAAAAAATCTGAAAGAATGTGAAGGTATCTGAAGATATCTGAAAAAATCTGAAGGAGAAAGAATTTGAAAGAATGTGAAAGAGTCTGAAAGAATCTGCAAGAATCTGAAAGAATATGGGAAAATTTCAAAGATCCTAAACGAATCTGAAAGGATCTGAAAGAATCTGAAAAAATCTGGAAGAATCTGAAGGAACCTAAGGGAATCTAGAGGAATCTGAAGGAATCTGAAGAAATTGAAGAAATCTGAAAAATTCAAAGAAATTTGAAGGAATCTGGAAGAGCCTGAAAGAGTCTGAAAAAATTTGAAAGAATTTGAAAGAACCTGAATGAATCTGAAAAAAATCTGAAAGAATGTGAAGGTATCTGAAGGAATCTGAAAAAATCTGAAGGAGAAAGAATCTGAAAGAATGTAAAAGAGTCTGAAAGAATCTGCAAGAATCTGAAAGAGTCTAGAAAAATTTCAAAGATCCTAAACGAATCTGAAAGGATCTAAAAGGATCTGAAAGAATTTGAGAATATCTGGGAAATCTGTGAGAATCTGAAAGAATCTGAAGGAATCTGAGGGAATCTAGAGGAATCTGAAGGAATCTGAAGAAATCTGAAAAATTCAAAGAAATTTGAAGGAATCTGGAAGAGCCTGAAAGAGTCTGAAAAAATTTGAAAGAATTTGAAAGAACCTGAATAAATTTGAAAACAATCTGAGAAAATCTGGGAAATCTGTGAGAATCTGAAAGAATCTGAAGCAATCTGAAGGAATCTAAAGGAATCTGAAGAAATGTGAAAAATTTAAAGAAATTTGAAGGAATCTTGAAGAGCCTGAAAGAGTATGAAAAAATTTGAAAGAATTTGAAAGAACTTGAATGAATCTGAAAATAATCTGAAAGAATGTGAAGGTATCTGAAAAAATCTGAAGGAGAAAGAATCTGAAAGAATGTGAAAGAGTGTGGCAAAATTTCAAAGATCCCAAACGAATCTGAAAGGATTTTCTAAAAAAATCTGAAAGAATCTGAAACAATTTGAGAAAATCTGGGAAATCTGTGAGAATCTGAAAGAATTTGAGAGAATCTGAAGGAATCTGAGGGAATGTGAAGGAATCTGAAGAAATCTGAAGAAATCTGAAAAATTTAAAGAAATTTGAAGGAATCTGGAAGAGCCTGAAAGAGTCTGAAAAAATTTGAAAGAAATTGAAAGAACCTGAATGAATTTGAGAAAAATCTGAAAGAATCTGAAGGTGTCTGAAGGAATCTGAAAAAATCTGAAGGAGAAAGAATCCGAAAAAGTCTTCTTATCTGCAAGAATCTGAAAGAGTCTGGAAAAATTTCAAAGATCCTAAACGAATCTGAAAGAATCTGAAGAGTCTGAAAGGATCTAAAAGGATCTGAAAAGAATCTGAGGAAATCTGGGAAATCTGTGAGAATCTGAAAGAATCTGGGACAATCTGAAGGAACCTGAGGAAATCTGGAGGAGTCTGAAGGCTCTGAAGGGATCTGAAGAAATCTGAAAAATTTAAAGAAATTTGAAGGAATCTGAAAGAGCCTGAAAGGGTCTGAAAAAATTTGAAAGAATCTAAAGGAACCTCAATGAATCTGAAAAAAATCTGAAAGAATGTGAATGTATCTGAAGGAATCTGAAAAAATCTGAAGGAGTAAGAATCTGAAAGAATGTGAAAGAGTCTGAAAGTATCTTCAAGAATCTGAAAGAGTCTGAAAGAATCTGCAAGAATCTGAGAGAGTCTGGAAAAATTTGAAAGATCTTAAACGAATCTGAAAGGATCTAAAAGAATCTGAAAGAATCTGAGAAAATCTGGGAAATATGTGAGAATCTGAAAGAATCTGGGAGAATCTGAAGGAATCTGAAGAAATCTGAAGAAATCTGAAGAAATCTGAAAAATTTAAAGAAATTTGAAAGTATTTGAAGGAATCTGAAAAAATCTGAAGGGGAAAGAATCTCAAAGAATGTGAAAGAACCTGTAAGAATCTGAAAGAGTCTGGAAAAATTTCAAGGATCCTAAACGAATCTGAAACAATCTGAAGAGTCTGAAAGGATCTAAAAGGATCTGAAAAGAATCTGGGACAATCTGAAGGAACCTGAGGGAATGTGGAGGAGTCTGAAGGATTTGAAGGAATCTGAATAAATCTGAAAAATTTAAAGAAATTTTAAGGAATCTGAAAGAGTCTGAAAAAATTTGAAAGAATCTGAAGGAACCTGAACGAATCTGAGAAAAATCTGAAAAAATCTTGAAGCGTCTGAAAAGATCTGAAAGCATCAGAAATAATCTGAAAACATCTGTTGTACTGGACTTCAGGAGACGTAAATTACTTTGAACCAATTTCTGTGCATTAAATCTGTTTTTCTTTAATTACGGAATGCCAAACAGCAAGATGTTAATAATTTTTTTTCTGTTTCCTCTCCCAAAATTTGATGACGTTATTTGCAATTTTGCTGAGTAAATTGAATTCGAAATGTGCTATACCTGTGTACACATTGTGATTTTTTATGTTGTCAGATCGAGGGGCGGAGCTTAATCGCAATATCCATATTCGTCTATAAAAACTTACCATTTTAAACATGTTTCAAGTTTCTTATTATGAAAAGCTGACTACGTAGTTAAGAAAAACAAAAAGGAAAATATAACCCCACCCACCCACCCTATCTCATTTGTGATGATTTTTTTTATTCGTCGTAAGCTTGAGGACAGAACTTAATTGCAAAATCCTTATTTTTCTGGGAGAATTTACCATGTGAAACGTGTTCTTATGTAATCATGTTGTTTAAAGAAAACTATATGTATTAAGTACACAAGAAAGCCAAAAGGTAAACCACACCCATTCGTCTCGATCTCAATCGTGATGAAGTTTTTATTTGTTGTCAGACCAAGGGGCGGAGCTTAATGGTCAAAATCCATATTTGTCTACACAAATTTACCATTTTATACATGTTTTAAGTTTTTTGTTGCGGACAGATGACTCGCAGTTAAGAAATAAAAATAGCAAAATGTAAGCCCCGCCCGCCCGCCCTATTTCATTCGTGATGATTTTTTCTAATCGTTGTAAGCCAGAGGGTGGAGCTTAATTACAAAATCTTTATTTTTCTGCGAGAAATTACCATGTAAAATGTTTTTGAATTTCGTGTTGTTCAAAGAAAACTACCCGTATTAAGTAAAACATAAAACCAAATATGTCAAAAAGCGAGGTTTTACAGAAATTTTATTTATTTTTTTATATATAGAGAAAATTACAAATAATTAGGGTAAACAGATTTATGTGTGCTTCGAGGGAGGAGAATGTTGTGTTTAAATAACTTTAATAATCTTTTTTTTACTATATTATTTTACAGTGCCTTTATTAACTCTGGCTATAGGGATTTGCGTGCTAAAACTTTTAGTCGTGTTATTGAGTTTTCTAAAAATGTATGAATGTGTCCATTTAAAGTGGTCTAAAAATTAGTCAAGTTTATAATTTTTTTCATCAAAAATTGCACACTAGAGATGAATATAAATTAGGAGGTTTCATGGGCTCAAGTTTGTTAGTTCGAAATAAGTAGGTATATTAGGGTGATTAAAAAAAAAAAATAATTTTTTTTTTCGTGTCAAAGAGGTTCAAAAGTTTCTTTTCAACGTAAAAAAATACCAGTTAAAAGTTGAGCTCTTAATATTAATATTAAGACCGTCCGCATCGCGTTTTTCTATTTCCCATAAGAATAACATGGGAAAATTTTTGTTTGCACCTTCTGATTTTTATTGCTAGCCCGTCGTGTGTCGTGAAAAAAATTCAATCACATATTTTTATAGAGAATTGAACGCTCTACAAAAAGTGTCTCCTATGATTTTGCGAGAAACCTGACTATGATTTTTTAACCCACTGATGCTGAAAATGTTCGGAAAGAGTTTTACTGGCCTTATTATAGCATAAAATTATAAACAATTACTGTTTAAAAAACTAAATTTAAAATGTGTATAAATTTTTGTGGTGATTTATTCCAATAAGACCATCAAATTTATTGTAATGCATCAAAAACGTCAAAATTTGGATAAATTTAACTTTAGCCTAAAATAACTCTTCAACTATCAGGTTTCTCGCACAATCATAGGAGACACCTTTTGTAGAGCGTTCAATTCTCTATAAACATTTGTGATTGAATTTTTTTCACGACACACGACGGGCTAGCAATAAAAATCAGAAGGTGCAAACAAAAATTTTCCCATGTTATTCTTATGGGAAATAGAAAAACGCGATGCGGACGGTCTTAATATTAATATTAAGAGCTCAAATTTTAACTGGTATTTTTTTACGTTGAAAAGAAACTTTTGAACCTCTTTGCACGAAAAAAAAAAAATAATTTTTTTTTTTTAATCACCCTAAGGTATATATTTTTTAAAGCTATAGGACGAAATTTTCAGGTCAAGGTTTGATCGTACTCTTTGCACAGGTGCGCCCTGCTTTCGTCACCGCTTATAATCTCGCCCTTCGTTTCGATAGAGTGACAGATTAGGTTGTCGGATGACGTCTTCAGCAGTCCGTCTCCCTCGTGGCGATAATAAATCGTGTGCAGATTCCGCCCCCGACGTAAAAAGTCGGCTAACAATCGCGTTATGTTAACATCCCCGTTCGATTATAATCTGTTTTGTCCGGCCCCTCTGTCACAGTAACAACCCTGCGAGCACGTCGTTGTTCCATGAGTCGAAAGTATGGAAGTGACAGCGACAAATAATTACGGAACAACATGTCCGGAGAGAGAATGTGACCAGTGGATCATCTTCATTCGGCAGAAGCCATTAGGGTTCCATAAAATTTTAACGGCGTCCCCTAGATGGAGCGGAAAAAATTCAATTTCGCCCGAGCGACGCGATCCGGCAAAACAAGCCCGTGCAGGACAAAAACGCAGTCCTGCGGCGCGAAGGACAACAGCAATTACTCCGATCAAAGTCACCGCCGCCCCCGACGCGCTCATTAGCGATTTCCATTTTATTTAAGGCCGTAATTCCGTTTAATTACGCGAATTACGCGAAAAATCGCGGCGCAATTAACTCGACCGGATCGGGGATTTATGGCCGGAATTCGAACCAAAAATTGCGGCGCGCGACGTCTTTGTTTAGAAAATACGCGTTTCGGTGTATCCTGGGGCGGATATCTTTGTTCGGAATAAATTTTCATATATTTTGTAGGAGGTTAGAGGATCAAGTGTGGCCCTGAACCCATATGGAATCCCTAGACCTGCATGCGTTCCAAGGTTTCCCGGTGAATTCCGAATTCCCAGAGGTGAAATTTGCTTTGACGCCGAGCTGGAGCTCGGAGATAGAGCTTCATAAAACATTCACGTATCAGGATTATATCAAAAATCAACGGAGTTATATTTTCGAGCTCTGCGGTCAGCGAGCGCCGATTTTATAATGAAAATTTAAGGGTGGAGGACGCCGGAATCTCGACCTGCTTTGCCCGCATTCGGAGACCTTCCAGCTTTACCGTTCTCGTTACATTTTGCCAAATTTTATAACCAATCGAAGATTATTTCGGCGTGCTTCGTGCATTATAAAACGGGAGGTTAATGCAATAACTTCAACAAACGAAACCCAAACGAGATTTAAAAGCATTTTTAAATATTAACAAACGCTCTTCGCAAAAACTGGTCTAATGAAACGCGCAGACGGCCTGCTTTCACCTGGCGTAATGCTGTTTGCATGTTCGGCGACTAAAAGGGTGTTTGTGACCACCGATTTATTCAGAGAAGACCTTTGATAATTATAATAATTGATAATGAAAAACATGAGAGGTATCTTATAATTACGTGCCTTAATTGTAGTTCTCAACCCCGTTTTGAACATGTATAGCAATGTTTTCATTCATTTCAACAGTTTTACCAAAATTTACTGATTTCTCGCCTTGGTTAAAATTATTTAGTTAACAACAAACGCTGACGAATATTGACAATTCGAAAATAAAACAAAACGAAACCTCGAAATGAAATATATAAAAATTATCTTCTATTTACCTTCTATCTATTTCAATTTTGAGACTTTTAACTTCGACTTTTAAATTTTTCGGTTTTTCGACTTTTCGTGATTTTGATTTTTTATACTTATTCGATTTTTCAAAATACTGCGAATTTTTAAATCTTACATTTTTAGATTTTTCGATTTGTTGATGTTTTGATGGCTCGAATTTTTGCTTAATTGTCGCATTCCTTCGATGTATAAACACAAACAATTGAAGTTAAGCATGTACTGATAATATATTTTTACTTCAGAGGCGAGGGAAGATCTGTCTAAATAATTTTAGACCAATGTTGTGCGTTTAAAAGAGAAAGTCTTGCAGGCGCCTACTGTTTTTTTTTTTAATATAAAATTAATTAATATAAATGTTTTTAAAATACTTTTAAAAAATCTCGAGGATCCGGGGAGTTCTATATTTGGAAAAAAATTTACAGAATCTTTGGGGCTCCTAGCATCTTTTTTTTAATATGTGATGTTTCGTTTTTGAAGGAGACACCAAAATATTATCAAAACCAAAAAATTGAAAAACCAAGAATTTTCAAATCGAAAAATACAATAATTAAAGTATCGAATAGATGAAAATGTTGAGAAATGTAGGATTTAAAAACTCGCAAAATTTCGAAAAATCGAGTAAGTAAAAAATAAAAAAAACAAAGTCCAAAAATTAAAAATTCAAAAATCGAAATCTTGAAAAATCCCAAAATTGAAAAATTACAAAACTTAAACAGAGAAATTGGAAAATTGACAAATCGAAAAATGGAAAAATTAAAATCGAAAAATTGAGAAATCGAAAAATCCAAAACTTAAACAGAGAAATCGGAAAATTGAGAAATCGAAAAGTGGGAAAATTAAAATCGAGAAATTGAGAAATCGAAAAATCCAAAAATTTAGAAACGCCAAAAATTAAAACTTGAAATATCGAAAAATTTGAAACCTAAAACGCGAAATCGAAACATCAAAAGATAAGTCGAGAAGTCGAAAAATCGAAAAATTGAGATATCGAAATAGCTAAAGATCGAAAAAATCTAAAAACGAGAAGGCATAAAATCTAAAGCCTGAGCAATCGAAACACCAAAAAAGTGAAAACTCTAAAATTTATAAATTCGAAAAATTGAAAATTTACAAAATCGAGAAATCAAAACATTATCAAATCGAAAAATTAAAAAATTGAAAAATCGAAAAATGGAAGATTTAAAGTCGCAAAATTTTGAAAAATAGAAAAATTTAAATACATAAACTCCAAAACTGAAACTTTGAAGAATTGGAAAATCGAAAAGTCGAGAAGTCGAAAAATCGAAAAATTGAAAAATGGTAGTAACTATAAATCGAAAAATGGGCAAATTCAAAATTGAAAAATTTTAACTTAAAACCGAAAAACTGAAAAATCGAAACATCGAAAACATGAAAAGTTAATTCCGAAAAATTGAAAAACTGGAAAATCTAAAAACGAGAAGGCATAAAATCGAAAGCCTGAGCAATCGAAACACCAAAAAAGTGAAAACCCTAAAATTTATAAATTCGAAAAATTGAAAATTTACAAAATCGAGAAATCAAAACATTATCAAATCGAAAAATTAAAAAATTGAAAAATCGAAAAATGGAAGATTTAAAGTCGCAAAATTTTGAAAAATAGAAAAATTTAAATACATAAACTCCAAAACTGAAACTTTGAAAAATTGGAAAATCGAAAAATCGAAAAGTCGAGAAGTCGAAAAATCGAAAAATTGAAAAATGGTAGTAACTATAAATCGAAAAATGGGCAAATTCAAAATTGAAAAATTTTAACTTAAAACCGAAAAACTGAAAAATCGAAACATCGAAAAAATGAAAAGTTAATTCCGAAAAATTGAAAAACTGGAAAATCTAAAAACGAGAAGGCATAAAATCGAAAGCCTGAGCAATCGAAACACCAAAAAAGTGAAAACTCTAAAATTTATAAATTCGAAAAATTGAAAATTTACAAAATCGAGAAATCAAAACATTATCAAATCGAAAAATTAAAAAATTGAAAAATCGAAAAATGGAAGATTTAAAGTCGCAAAATTTTGAAAAATAGAAAAATTTAAATACATAAACTCCAAAACTGAAACTTTGAAAAATTAGAAAATCGAAAAATCGAAAAGTCGAGAAGTCGAAAAATCGAAAAATTGAAAAATGGTAGTAAATATAAATCGAAAAATGGGCAAATTCAAAATTGAAAAATTTTAACTCAAAACCGAAAAACTGAAAAATCGAAACATCGAAAAAATGAAAAGTTAATTCCGAAAAATTGAAAAACTGGAAAATCTAAAAACGAGAAGGCATAAAATCGAAAGCCTGAGCAATCGAAACACCAAAAAAGTGAAAACCCTAAAATTTATAAATTCGAAAAATTGAAAATTTACAAAATCGAGAAATCAAAACATTATCAAATCGAAAAATTAAAAAATTGAAAAATCGAAAAATGGAAGATTTAAAGTCGCAAAATTTTGAAAAATAGAAAAATTTAAATACATAAACTCCAAAACTGAAACTTTGAAAAATTGGAAAATCGAAAAATCGAAAAGTCGAGAAGTCGAAAAATCGAAAAATTGAAAAATGGTAGTAACTATAAATCGAAAAATGGGCAAATTCAAAATTGAAAAATTTTAACTTAAAACCGAAAAACTGAAAAATCGAAACATCGAAAATATGAAAAGTTAATTCCGAAAAATTGAAAAACTGGAAAATCTAAAAACGAGAAGGCATAAAATCGAAAGCCTGAGCAGTCGAAACACCAAAAAAGTGAAAACCCTAAAATTTATAAATTCGAAAAATTGAAAATTTACAAAATCGAGAAATCAAAACATTATCAAATCGAAAAATTAAAAAATTGAAAAATCGAAAAATGGAAGATTTAAAGTCGCAAAATTTTGAAAAATAGAAAAATTTAAATACATAAACTCCAAAACTGAAACTTTGAAAAATTGGAAAATCGAAAAATCGAAAAGTCGAGAAGTCGAAAAATCGAAAAATTGAAAAATGGTAGTAACTATAAATCGAAAAATGGGCAAATTCAAAATTGAAAAATTTTAACTCAAAACCGAAAAACTGAAAAATCGAAACATCGAAAATATGAAAAGTTAATTCCGAAAAATTGAAAAACTGGAAAATCTAAAAACGAGAAGGCATAAAATCGAAAGCCTGAGCAATCGAAACACCAAAAAAGTGAAAACCCTAAAATTTATAAATTCGAAAAATTGAAAATTTACAAAATCGAGAAATCAAAACATTATCAAATCGAAAAATTAAATACATAAACTCCAAAACTGAAACTTTGAAAAATTGGAAAATCGAAAAATCGAAAAGTCGAGAAGTCGAAAAATCGAAAAATTGAAAAATGGTAGTAACTATAAATCGAAAAATGGGCAAATTCAAAATTGAAAAATTTTAACTTAAAACCGAAAAACTGAAAAATCGAAACATCGAAAATATGAAAAGTTAATTCCGAAAAATTGAAAAACTGGAAAATCTAAAAACGAGAAGGCATAAAATCGAAAGCCTGAGCAGTCGAAACACCAAAAAAGTGAAAACCCTAAAATTTATAAATTCGAAAAATTGAAAATTTACAAAATCGAGAAATCAAAACATTATCAAATCGAAAAATTAAAAAATTGAAAAATCGAAAAATGGAAGATTTAAAGTCGCAAAATTTTGAAAAATAGAAAAATTTAAATACATAAACTCCAAAACTGAAACTTTGAAAAATTGGAAAATCGAAAAATCGAAAAGTCGAGAAGTCGAAAAATCGAAAAATTGAAAAATGGTAGTAACTATAAATCGAAAAATGGGCAAATTCAAAATTGAAAAATTTTAACTCAAAACCGAAAAACTGAAAAATCGAAACATCGAAAATATGAAAAGTTAATTCCGAAAAATTGAAAAACTGGAAAATCTAAAAACGAGAAGGCATAAAATCGAAAGCCTGAGCGGTCGAAACACCAAAAAAGTGAAAACCCTAAAATTTATAAATTCGAAAAATTGAAAATTTACAAAATCGAGAAATCAAAACATTATCAAATCGAAAAATTAAATACATAAACTCCAAAACTGAAACTTTGAAAAATTGGAAAATCGAAAAATCGAAAAGTCGAGAAGTCGAAAAATCGAAAAATTGAAAAATGGTAGTAACTATAAATCGAAAAATGGGCAAATTCAAAATTGAAAAATTTTAACTTAAAACCGAAAAACTGAAAAATCGAAACATCGAAAATATGAAAAGTTAATTCCGAAAAATTGAAAAACTGGAAAATCTAAAAACGAGAAGGCCAAAAATCGAAAGAAAACCCTTAAGTCGAAAATTAAAAAATCGAAATATCGAAAAACTGAAAAATTAATTCCGAAAAATTGAAAAATCGAAAAATCAAAAACGAGAAGGCAAAAAATCGTAAGATTGATGAAAAATCGAAACAAAAAAGTGAAAAATCTAAAATTTAAAAGTTCGAAAAATTGAGATATCCAAATAGCTAAAAGACCGAAAAATGGGAAAATTCAAAACTGAAAAATTTAAACTTAAAATACCCGATAAATCGAAAAATTGAAAAATCTAAATATCCAAAAACTGAAAAATTAATTCCGAAAAATTTAAAAATCGAAAACTGAGAACGCAAAAAATCGAAAGACTGAGAAATCGAAACAACAAAAAAGTCAAAAAACTAAAATTAATAAAATTCGAAAAATTGAAAATTCACAAAATCTGGAAATCAAAACATCAACGAATCGAAAAACCGAAAAATGTAAGATTTAAAAAGTCGCAAAATTTTGAAAATCGAATAAGTAAAAAAATCCAAAAAACAAAGTCGAAAAATCTAAAAATTTAAAAATCAAAATACATCCTGAAATATACCAAAATTAAAAAATCTTAAAACAAACAGTGAAAATTTGAGAAATCGAAAAATTGAGAAATCGAGACATCGCAGACGAAAAATCGAAAAATTTAAATACATAAATCCCAAAACTGAATCGTCGAAAAATTGGAAATTCGAATAATCGAAAATACGAGTAATCGAAAAACTAGAAATCTAGAAATCGAAAAACTAGAAATCTAGAAATCGAAAAATTGAAAAAACGCGAAATCGAAACATCAAAAGATCGACGATAAGTCGAGAAGCCAAAATATTGAAAAATTAAGATATCGAAATAGCTAAAGATCGATAAATAGGAAAATTTAAACTTAAAAAACCCGATAAATCGAAAAATTTAAAAATCTAAATATCCAAAAACTGAAAAATTAATTCCGAAAAATTAAATCATCGAAAAATCTAAAAATGAGAAGGCTAAAAATCGAAAGACTGAGAAATCGAAACAACAGAAAGGTGGAAAATCTAAAATTAAAAAATTCGAAAAATTGAAAACTTAACAAAATCCAGAAATCAAAACATCAACGAATCCAAAATCCGAAAATTGTAAGGTTTAAAAAGTCGCAAAATTTTGAAAATCGAGTAAGTAAAAAATCGGCAAAACAAAGTCGAAAAATCTAAAAAATTCCAAAACATAGACATGGAAAAATTTGAGAAATCAAAAAATTGAGAAATCGGAAACACGAAAAATCGCAAAGTCGAAAAATGAAAGAATCCATTAAACGAGAAATTGAGAAATCGAAAAATCCAAAAATTTAGAATCGCCAAAAATTGAAAAATTGAAAAATTGGAAAATTGAAAAATCGGGAAGAAAAATTATCGAAAACCTGAGAAATCCAGAAATTGAAACCGAAAAATTGAAAAATAGCGAAATCGAAAAATTAAAAGATCGAGAAGTCGAAAAATTGAGAAGTGGAAGTAACCAAAAATCGAAAAATGGGAAAATTCAAAATTGAAAAATTTTAACTTAAAAAAACCGATAAACCGAAAAAGTGAAAAATCGAAACATCGAAAAACTGAAAAATTAATTCCGAAAAATTGAAAAATCGAAAAATGTAAAAACGAGAATGAAAAATTCGAAAATAGAAACAACAAAAAAGTGAAAAACCTAAAATTTAAAAATTCGAAAAATTGAAAATATCGAGCAATCAAAACATCAACAAATAGAAAAATCAAAAACTGAAAAAACGAAAAATGTAAGATTTAAAAAATCGAAAAAGTAAAAAATCGAAACCGCGAAAAGTTGAAAAATCGAAAAATTTAAGTCGTGTTATAAAAGTCGCAAAATTGAAATAGAAGATAAACAGAAGATAATTTTTATATATTTCATTCCGAGGTTTCGTCGTTTTCGAATTGTTAATATTCGTCAGTTTATTCGATTTCTCAGAGTGTTAAAAAAAAAACACCACTACCCATGATAAACTTAATTTTAATTTTTCTGAGTTGAACATATTTTATTGTGTGATACTACAACACAGTTTGCTTAAAAAACAAGGAAACTTTATTCGTGTCAAATGTCAATTTCTTGTAGTGTCTGGCGAACACCCTGTACATGCGAGCGCGTGGTTATTAAATTTGCACCAAGTTAGCGTTTTTGCTTGCCATTCGTATTCCATTACTGTTTCCTTTTGATCTCGGTAATGGCGCCCTAACCGAACGTGAAAATTTTTAAATGAAAAGTATATAATTTGACCATTTTTTCAATTCGTTAACATCAAACACTTTTCCGGTTCGATAACTCGCCACCGAGAAACTTTTAGAGCAACTTGTTATCTGATTAGACTCTAATCGATAAAGAGCCGCAGGCCGCAGACCAACAATATTGAATTAACTTGATTACACTTTTCCACTCGCCATTTTACTCTTTGTCTCTTTTAGAAGAATAATTTGAGGAACTCTGATTCTCGCGGAATTCCGAACAAAAAGCGCTTCGTTTCTTTCGCGCTCGAAATTGGTTCGGAATTAAGTTTCTTAGAAAATTTCTTTATAATATAGTGGAAAGCTTCTTTTAACGCGTTTATGAGTTTCAACTCATAAATGGCTTACTCGTAATCGAGTGCTAAATAAGGAGCTTTGCGATACTGAATAAACGAGCTTAAATCTATCGGGCGCCGCCCTCAACAGGAGCTTAGCGAGTGTGTGAAGGAACGAGATTTAGACTTCGGCCAGCTGTCCAGTCATCGATTTTAATTTAATTTTTTTTTAAATCATGCAGATTTTGTACGTCGAACCAAACACGAAATTCAATTAGGACACTTTATTTCGATGCGGTTCTTTTACACCGGAATCCAGATCGTGCAAAGTACCCATTTTCAGCTCTCTTGGCAAAAAAGTTCGCATAAAATCCACTGTTATTCGAACAGTTAAGTTGAAAACCGCCGTCTGGCGGCGCAGCGCTTATCGGCGATGTTCCGTTTCATCAGAGCAGCATGCAACCCGAGCATGAAAATACAACTTCCTAGAAAAAGAAAACTTGTTCTTGGAGCGTCTAATGATAGACGAAATCTCTTCAAAGTCTAGGTATGATATTTTGCGAATAAAAACGCTTCAAAGCCCGTCTTGATCAAACAGAGCGCTTCAACTCGCATCGGAATTGAATTTAGCGGCAAAGCTCTCTCGCTAGTTAAAGAAACATTGTACGGTCGCTATTTCCATTCTTGCCGAAATTAACGCTTGTCAAGATCATTTAATTTAGGTATTTGTGTATTCAGAGTTTATAAAGTTATTGGTTTAATTATGCAGATTCCGTAACGGGAGCCCGCGAGGGGAGAGAAAGAACAATTTAACAGCTTTCGTTGTCTGTCTAGAGGGCGGAATAAATGAAAATAGCTCAGCTAGCTAGCTAAAAACTTAACTGAAAGCTTGCGCTCTAACGGAACGCCAAAAAAGAGATTCCGAGATAATTGTCGAGGCGAAATTTAAATTTATTATACACAAACGATACTTTCTTGAAAAACGTCGTCCTGCTCTTTTGAATTTCGTGCGTCTGACCTCCAAATTGGCCCGCCCCCGACGCGGCTTTAAGCGGAAGGGACGATTTACCGGAGTTGTGTTTTTATCGTAAAGCGAGAAAAAATTCACTCGGATACACAACGGGCCGTGGTTTTAGCAAGCCATGAAAGCTTCCTTTAACTTGATTAAATTTGTTTCGACGCAGACACCGGCCTCATTTAAATTAGATGCCGAAGGGGCAAATGGCCAATGTAAATTTCACTTGTTCATTTTTGACGGACGCGTAATTCGCAATTAACACTTTCAGCAAATCCGCCACCTGAACCATTAGTAAGTAGTTCGCAGTTGTCATAAATGTATAAGTTTTTATTCTTGTAGTTTTTGTAAAAGAGTTTATCTTTATTTTAATAAAAAGTCAGTCGACTCTAGAATGTATTTCAATACATACGTATAACATGGCGCTGCGACGATAATTTTGAATGCATAAAGTGATTTTGTTAAGGAAAAACGGCATCAAATTTCACAATGAGTGAAATGCGAGGAATATCGCCACTTGAGATGTCGGGAAATTTGGCTGAAAACTGGAAATTTTGGGTGCAGAAATTTCAAAATTACCTTGTGGCCTCTGAAACAAATAAGAAGTCGGAAGAGTTACAGTGTGCACAGTTACTTCATTACATAGGAGATGAAGGTTTGAGAATTTTTAATACATTTGAGATTGAAGCGGATAAGAAAGGGAAAATCGGAAATTTAATCGAGAAGTTTACGGAATATTTTACGCCGAAAACGAATTTGGTGTACCAAAGGCACAAATTTTTGACTAGAAAACAGACACAAGGTGAAACGACTCAGTATTACGTAACAGAATTGAAGAATTTGGCAAAAAATTGCAAATGGGGAGAGATAGAGAATGATCTCAATTGTAATGTCTTAATTTGTGGATTGATTTCTGAGAAATTGAGAGAAAGGCTCCTTGAAGATTCCGAAATGAAATTGGATAAAGCGATAAGGGTGTGCTTATCAGTGGAAGAGTCACAAAAACAAAATCAAGAAATCAGCGAAAAAGGTGAGATAGGGATAGTGCGAGCGAGACAGAAGTGCAGTGGTAAAGAAAGTGGGGCTGGTGGTTATAGTGATGGCAAGTCAAGAGCAGGTGAGAAGAGGTGGAAAACGAAAAAGGGCAGCAACAACAGCAAAACTACGATGTGTCAAAGATGCGGCTACAATCATGAAAAAAAACGATGTCCAGCGTATACAAAACAATGTAGTGAGTGTGGTGCTTATGGTCATTTTAAAAAAATGTGTTTCAAGAGAAGCGTATATGCGGTGGAAAATGAGATAAAAGAAGTGTTCGTAGGTTTAATAGGTAAAAAACAAAAAAAGAATAGTTGTAGAGAATGGAGTATTGTAATGAGAGTCGAGAGAAAAAAAGAAATTAAAATTAAGCTAGACACGGGAGCAATGGTTAATGTCATTAGTCAAAGTACATTAAAAAGTTTAGGGTTTGATTTAGAAAAAATGGAGAACATTAATTTAATTATAACTAATTTTACCCACAGAAGAGTTCCTGTGTTAGGAAAATGTAAGCTATGTTGTACTTTCCAAGGAAATGATTATGTCTTAGAATTTTGTGTAGTAAGAGATGAATGTCCTACTATATTAGGTCTTAATTCGTGCATACAACTGAATTTAATTAAACGGGTTGATAATATTAGCTGTAATAGAATAGTAGAAAGTTATAACGATGTTTTTAAAGGCATAGGTTGTCTGAGGGATCCCTATACAATTAAATTAAAAAGTAGCATTAGTCCAGTAGTTCATGCGCCAAGGAAAGTACCTTTTGCTCTTGTTAATAAGTTCAAAGCATGCTTAGAAAAAATGGATAAAGAGGGCATAATTTCTAAAGTAGATTATCCAACAGAATGGGTTAATCCAATAGTGCTTGTACATAAGCCAGACAGAACTTTGAGAATATGCTTAGATACAAGAAATTTAAATCAAAATATTTGTCGAGAACATTATCAGTTACCCACTTTTGAGGAACTAACTAGTAAACTAGCAGGTGCAAAAGTATTTTCGACTTTAGATGCTATGTCAGGGTTTTGGCAAATACCACTTGATAAAGAAAGTTCGGATCTATGCACTTTTCCCACACCGTTTGGACGGTATAAATTTTTACGTCTACCATTTGGTCTTACTTGTGCTCCAGAAGTATTTCATAAAAAATTTAAGGAAATTTTTGAGATTCCAGGAGTAGAAATTTATATCGATGATATATTAATTTATGCAAATAATCAGACAGAACATGACAGAATATTGAAACAAGTTTTAGACATTGCTAGAAAAAATAACATAAACTTTAATTTGAATAAGTGTAAATTTTCATGTTCAGAAGTTGTTTATATGGGTCATAAGATATGCGGCGAAGGTTTCTATCCAGATGATTCAAAAATTAAGGCTATCACCGAAATGCCGGTTCCACAAAATAAAAAAGACTTACAGAGATATTTAGGGTTTGTCACATATGTCGGGAAATTTATAAAAAACTTATCGAAGATTACAGCTGCGTTAAGGCAGTTATTAAAAAAGGCAGTGTCGTGGCATTGGACGGAATGCCATGAAAACGCATTTAAAGAGCTAAAAAATCAAATTATCAAATATCCGGTTTTACAATTTTTTGATTCAAAAAAGCCTATAGTTGTCACAGCAGATGCAAGTATAGATGGCGTAGGAGCCTGTTTATTGCAAAACGATAGTCCATGTATGTACGCCTCAAAATCTTTAACCGATACGGAGAAAAAATACGCGCAAATAGAGTCGAAAAATTGAATAATCTAAAGTTTAAAAGACGAAAAATTGAAAATCCAAAAAGTAAAAAGTCGAGAAACCGAAAAATCTTGAACTTGAAAAATCGAAAAGTCGAAATACTAAAAAAAAAACCAAAACTTAAATATCGAAAAATCGAAAAATTCAAGAAAAATTGAAGAATCGAATAATTAAGGCATTAAAAAATTGGACAATTGAGAAATCGAAAAGTCAAAAAAGGTAAAGTCGAGAAATCGCAACCTTAAAAAATCGAAAAATTGAAATATCAAAAACCTGAAAAATCGAAAAATTGAACAACTGAAAAATCGAAACTTTGGGAAGTCGAGAAATGGGAAAATAAAAAAATTGATTAATTAAGAAAAATATTGAAGAACTAAAAATCGAAAAACCTAAAATCAAAAACATTGAAAAATTAAAATATCGTAAAATTGAAATCCAAACATCAGAAAATCAAAAAATAAAAATTCGAAAATCTAAAATAAAAAAATCTAAAAACTGAAAAATCAACAGATCGAGAAATCTAAACTAGAAATTTTAAAATATTGGAAAATTGAAAAATAATTCAAAAATCAAAATATGGCGAAAATCGAAAAACCGAAAAACGGTCGTTAGTTTACGCTTGTAAAAAATTTCACCAGTACATATACGGTAAACGGATTACCATGGAAACCGACCACAAACCATTGGTACATATCTTTAATAAACCATTATATAGTTGTCCTCCTAGATTGCAGCGAATGTTTTTGCGTCTTCAACGATACGATATTAAATTAGTTTATAAACCAGGAAAAGAGCTTATTATCGCAGATACGTTATCGCGTGCACATTTATCAGGTACTCAGGGTGATGAAATGTTAGAGCAGGAAATAGAAGCACAAATTTGTATTTTACGAAAGGGATTAAACGCTACTGATTTAAAAATTTATGAAATAAAAAAAATGATGGCCCACGATCCAGAAATGAAGTTATTGTTTTATTATGTACGAAATGGGTGGCCTTCCTTGTTTAAAAAAGTTAATCCTTTAGTAAGGCAATATTATCCTTATAAATGTGACATTACAGAGGCTGAGGGACTGTTGTACGAAAATTCAAAATTAATTGTTCCTACTAGGTTGCGAGACGAGATTTTGGGAAGAATTCATTATGGACATTTGGGTATCAGTAAATGTAAAAACAGAGCTCGAGAATGTTTTTTTGGCCTAACATGCAGTACGAATTAGAAAATTTAATAAAAAACTGTAAAATTTGTCAACAATTTGGAAAAAATAAATACAAAGAGCCCATGTTACCCCATAAAATTCCGAATCGGCCGTGGGAAAAGGTGGCATGTGATCTATTTTATTTTGAAACTGACGTTTATTTATTAGTGGTGGATTATTTTTCAAAATACATTGAAATAGCGAAATTGATCGATTCCCAGTCATCAGAACAAATAATTATTGAATTAACATGGGGTTCCTAAAGTCGTCATAACTGATAATGGACCTCAGTTTAGTAGTATAATATTCAAGAAATTATCAAATGCGTGGGAGTTCCAACATATTACTTCAAGTCCTCTTTGGTCTCAATCTAATGGGTTAGTAGAAAGAAATGTACAGACTTTGAAAAAAATGTTAATTAAGGCTAAAAGTGACAACAAAGATTTTTATCTAACATTGTTAATGTATAGAAATACACCTCTTGATAATAAAATTAAATCTCCAGCTCAATTGCTAATGTCAAGAAGACTTAAAGATATTTTGCCTGTTCATGATTCGTTATTAAAACCTGTAAAAAACAATTATACACAAATTAGAAGAAATCTTTGTTTAAGACAGAATAAACAAAAATATTATTATGATAGGAATGTAAGAAGTAGAAGTACTAATTTTAAACGAAACCAACATGTATTGGTAAAAAATAGATTAAGTGAGAAAAAATGGAATAAAGGTGTTATAGCGAGTAAATCCACATGTAGGCCAAGGTCATATCATATTAAATTTGATGATGGAAATATGTTAACTAGAAATACAAAATTTATTAAATTAAGTAATGTAGAGGATCCTCAGAATTCTGAAAATGTAACAGATAATCAGGCATCTTGTAGTAATGATTTAGACAGTTCTGTGATAGATGTAAGCCAGGATTCAGAGGAAGAAGAAAATGTTGCAGAAGATGAAAAGTTTGTAGTACCAGAGCAAACATCAAGCGGAAGGGTAATAAAGCAGCCCAATCGTTTAACATATGGTAGATTTAAATAACAAAATAGTAGTACTATAGTTTAGAGAAAATTGTTTAAGTTAAAAAGGGAGATGTCATAAATGTATAAGTTTTTATTCTTGTAGTTTTTGTAAAAGAGTTTATCTTTATTTTAATAAAAAGTCAGTCGGCTCTAGAATGTATTTCAATACACACGTATAACAGCAGTGTCCATATTTACGTCCACATTAAGGATAAACAATTTTCGGCGTTAATTCCGGGCCCCCGGGGCTCCGGCCGGCCGATATTTATTTTAGCGGCAGTCGTGTCCGGTCCGTTGCCCCGGCGGCACATCTTGTTTATCGAATAAGAAAAAGGCGGAATAAATTCGCCGGCTTTCCGACACGAAAATCCCATTTTATTGTGTCATAGCAAAGTGAGATATGATGATTCCTCGGCCATTAAATATTTAACGTTTTGTTCCAGCTCTTCTCGTGATGGTGGGAGCTGCGGTTTATCCTGTGGGATGGGACAATCGCGAAGTGCGGGAGTCCTGCGGAAACTCCAGCCACATATACCGACTAGGTTAGTATAATCTAAGGCGATTGTCGTTCAGAAAGCGACTCTGATAACCCGCATATTAAGTAATAAGATCCATGCGGGAATGGCTTTTAGCCCAGAAACCCTATCGCCGGAGCCTTGATATCTGCCATGTTGTCTTGTCGTTTGATGTGTGGCGGTATCCGGAAGGGGAGGAATTTCTGGGGTTTCGATCAACATTATACAAATTTCGTAGGCCGCCTTGGAAAGGAACACCTGTTTTGGCCGCGGGCATAACTACATACGCTAATTTTGCGAGCCGAACACGCACTGGGAGGAATAAAAAGTGCGGCGAGTTTGCCGACGGAACGGAGAACAATGTGGGAAAAATCGTTAATTAATTGTATATTCATCTGTCGGGAAATTCGAACTTTGCGCAAACTTTCGCATTGTACTAGTTTTTAAAATGAATAGGTAATGAGGGCTTTGTTATTTCCGTTTATTACAGCCAATTAATTTCGAATTCTTAGTACTCGAGGCTATCATCGATGAAAGGGCGGTGCTGTGGAAGTTTTATTTTTATTTGGCCAAATCACCATTATTGCTGACGACGACAAAAGGAACAAAACTGTTTTGGCGGAGATCGTGACTCGTAAACAGACTTGACGTCCTAGACGGGGTTTTTAAATTTTTAAAACGCTCTAAAATATCTTAAAATTCATTTTTTGTGAAACTTGTTTAAAGTCAGTTATGATAGTTGCAATTTCTAGACGTCTTTGAAAGTGGCATAAACGTTTCAAGACAACTATACCCTAGAAGATAATGAAAAAGGAATCGCTACAATAAAAAATCAGACGACTAACTACTTTCATGTTTTCTTGACGTTTCATGATCCACTCAGTACGAAAAAATACATCTGTCATTTCTGTCTACTTCTCTGTGGTTAAAAACGCTAACCAAAATTTGTCTGATCATCCCCAGCAGCAATAGAATGACGTCATGTCCAAATTTTACATTGGTAGACGTTGTCTAAATTTTATAAAATAACGGAACTACTTGCTCCATTATTCCACAAATCTGTTCCAAATGTGTTCCAACCGTGGATATCCAAATTTTTGGAAAAAAAATAACATTTTACAATTTAATTTAAGTTCAAAATCGAATGCTTTGAAATTTTGCAAACTCTCGTAGTTTGTTATAAAAAAATCAAAACTGTATAACAATTTTTCGAATTTTCAATTTCTCGATTTTTCAGCTTCCGATTTCAGTTTTTCGGTATTTCAGTTTTAAGATTTTTTTAGTCATTTGATTCTTCAATTTTTCAATTTCTCGATTTTCAATTTTTCTGTTTCTCAATTTTCCGATATTTTTGGCGTTTCTAAATTTTCGATTTCTGAATTAATCGATTTTTCGGCTTTTCGATTTCTCGATTTTTTGACTTTTCAACTTGCAGATTTATCGAATTTTCCATTTTTTGATTTTCCCATTTCTCGATTTCTTGACTTTTAGATGTTTTGATTCGACTACTAGATTTCTTGATTTGACCGAATTTCAATTCTTCAATTTTTTGATTTTTAGATTTTTTGGTTTTTCAATTTTCGATTCTCCAATTTTTCTTTGATTTTTTAGTTTTTCTATTTTTCGATTCTCCAATTTTTCTTTGATTTTTTAGTTTTTCTATTTTTCGATTCAGTGTATTCAACAATTTCTCGATATTTCAGTTTTAGTATTTTTGAACATTTCGATTACTACATTTTTTGATTTTCTATTATATATAAGTTTTAAATTTTAGATTTTTCAGGTTTCTGATTTTTCAATTTTTCAATTCTTTAATTTTTCTTCGATTTTTCAGTTTTGAGTTTCTTCAACATTTCGGTTCTAAACTTTTCGATTTCCTGATTTTTTTCCATTTTCAAATTTTCAGTTTTTCAATTATTCAATGTTTTGATATTTTGATGTTCCTTAATGTTCCGATTTCTCGATTTCAATTTTTTAAATTTTAGATTTTTGGATTTCTCGATTTTTCGGTTCTGCGATTTTTTCAATTTTTCGAATTTTTTAGTTTTAGATTTTTCAACTTTTTGATAGTTTTAATTTCTCAATTTTTTGTTTTTCGATTTCTCGGTTTTAATTTTTCAGTTTTTCAAGTTTTCAGTTTTTTCAATTTTAGATTCTTTGCTTTCTCGATTTTTCGATTTTTCAGTTTTCCGAATTTTCTGTTTCAATTTGTCGAATTTTTAAATTTTAGATTTTATATTTTTTGATGTTTCGATTTCTTGGTATAGATTCTTTTGGTTTTTCAATTTTGCGATTTTTCAGTTTTTCAATTTTCGAATTCTGGATTTATCAAGATTTTTGCCGATTTTTTGACTTTTGAATTTTAAATTTTCAATTTTTTCAATTTTTAATTTTTCGATATTTCAATTTTATGCTGTTCCGATTCCTCGATTTTTCGTTATTTCGATTTCTCGATCTTTTGATGTGTTTTACGATTTTTAGATTTTTGATTTTTCGACTTTTTAATATTTTGCTTGCTCGACGACTCGACTTCTCGATTTTTAAGTTTTTGAATTCTTCCATTTTTCTATTTTTCAAGTTTTTTAGTTCTTCAATATTTCGATTTTTAAAATTTTCAATTTTTCGATTTCTCGATTTCTCGATATTTCAGTTTTTCGATTCTTCAATTTTTCTTCGATTTTTCAGTTTTTAGATTTCTCGATTTATTATCCATTTATCAATTTCTCGATATTTCTCTCGATTGGAATTTTTGAACATTTCGATTGTTATATTTTTCGATTTTTCGATTTCTCGATTTTATTCTTTTTCGACTTTTCAATTTTTTGTTGTTTCGATTTCTCGATTTTTCGTTTTTTAGTTCTTCAATTTTTTGAACTTTTCGAATTTTTAAATTTTTTGATGTTTTAATTTCTGGATCTTTCGATTTTTCGACTTCCCAGTTTTAAATTTATCGGTTTCAATTCCTGAATTTTTCGATTTTTCTGTTATTTGATTTCCCAAGTTTTTAATTTTTGAATCTTTCAATTTTTCGATTTTTCAGTTTTAGATTTTTCAACATTTAGATTATTAAATTTTTCGATTTCTCAATTTTTTTCCTGTTCAAATTTTCAGTTTTTCGATATGTTGGTTCCGATTTTCCGATTTCCATTTTTTCGATTTTTTAAATTTCAAATTTTTCGATTTTTCAGTTCTTCAATTCTATTTTCCATTTCTTGTTGTTTTCATTTGTCGATTTTTCTACTTTTCGACTTCTCGGTTTCTCAATTTTTCTTTTCTTCAGTTCTTCTATTTTTAAATTTTTTTGATGTTTCGATTTTTCAATGTTTCAATTTTTCGACTTCTTGCTTTTAGATTTTTCGGGTTTTTAATTTTTCCATTTTTAAAATTTTCACGTTTCGATTTCAGGATTTATCAAGATTTCGATATTTCGATTTTTCGACATATATTTTAAATTTTCCAGTATTGCAATTTTTAATTTTTCGATATTTCAAGTTTATGCCGTTTCGATTTTTCGACTTGTCGATCTTTTGAAGTGTCGATTTTTCAATGTTTTAGTTTTCCGATTTTTAGATTTTTCGACTTTTCGGTTTTTCCATTTCGCGGTCTTTCGATATGTCCATTTCCCAATTTTTCGAAATTTCAGTATGGTATTTTTTGTTTTTTCGATTTTTCATTTTTGTTATTCTTCAATTTTTTGATATTTTAAATTTTACGTTATTTCATTTTTCAATTTTTTGCTTTTGTTTTGATGTGTCAATTTAGCTATCTCGGTTTTTCGATTTTTAATTTTTTTCGATTTTTAGTTTTTGATCATTTTTCTGTTTTGGGAATTTTTCGTTTCTGATTAAATAATACCCTAGGGCATTAAGAATAGTTTCCGTAGTAAGTACAACAGAAAACGCTGTCGGCTGAAAACCAAATATTACTTATAATTTTTAGTGTATTACTGGTTGTATATGTATGTAAAAAGCACGGTATCTAGTAACAGGTAAAATTTATTGTGTTTGTGTAAAAATTATTCGTCAACAACATATTTTTCTACTTTATTTGTTGTTTAAATCCGAGCATAAAAAAGAGTTCTGGAGTAAATGCAACCAGTAAAAGAATGTGAAAAATGCCGTTTCTTTTTTTTTTGTAAATATCAAAAACTGCACGGTACGATATAAAATTTTGTATGTACCACGGATATTATTTCAAGTTTATGCCTTGATACATAAAAACCTATTTTATCTTTAAAATTATTTTTTTCAATTTAAATGAAGCGAATGAAAGTCCGACGAGGAAGTTGAGATTCCATAGACCCCCATAACCCATCGTCGGCAACATAAAACAATACTCGGCCAGCTGCGCATTTCAAAGACAAACAAAGATCCGATAGAACAATCCCGTAACAAAAACACGCCCCTATCCCTCCTGCATAAAACAAAAACTAATTTTGAAGTTCCCCGAAAGTCATTCGGCGAATTTAATTCCGAAATATTACAGGAAACTAGAAATATTAGAGCAGTTTCAGCCTACGGCTAAATTGGGATTTAAAGCGCTTCATGTTCAAACTATGAATTATACATCGTAGATAATTTGGACCGTTATATAGGCTCGAAAATTCACAATGTCAAGGGAAACGAGAAGGGTGAATGAGATACCTGTAAGGAAACTCCGGCATTATGCTGCCCTCTACTCCTCCACTTTGTTCAACTGATTCGTTCGTATTAAATTTCAGGAAAGTCGATTCAGCCAAGCTGTTGTTAAATCTTCATTTTTCAGTTAGCGGAATTCCGAGAGCAAAATCGCTCCCGAAAACAGTCCGTTTGAATGCCGCGCGAAAAGCTGCTTGAGGTTCTTTGAACGCACTATTTTTCGACAAGACGTCTTATTAAAAAAATAAATCCTCGGACGCGTTTTTATTCGACGATCCCGCTTCAAACGACTCAAAGATAAACATTTAACGCGGAGGATTTAGTTCGTACTCTTCCGACGAATAAAGAACGGGATTTTAAAAGACCGTCTACGTCCACAATTTACAACAAGCAAAACTGTTGCACCAGATTTGTCATTAATTAATTCAAATTAGTAATAACGGAGATAGAGTGTTCGGTGCAGATGCTAGCGCTTTAATTGTTATCGTATTAAGCTGATCATGTGTGGCTACAGCAAAAACGGACTCGTAAATCCACATTTCCGGTTGATCCTTGACGAGACGCTCCGATACTTCGAATCTAGAGCAAGCGTTTTCTTTCATAACAGTTCGACTTAGAAAAAAGGACAACACTGACCCTCCGTTTGCTTGACCTAGTTCACTCGGGCACTTTCTGGGAATCTACATTTCGGCTTCATATTAAAATAATATTCTTATATCGTCGAAATGGAAAATGGAAATCCCTTTCAGCTGTCCATTATGTAGATGCGGCCGAAATTAAACATTGGTGATTTCGGGCCCGAGAGGCTTAATTTTTCCGCCCTGTCAATCGCATAATTTAGAAATTTCCTCGAACGAGGAAGTGCATTAAAATCGTCCGCACGTCGGCTCCATTTGCCGAAGTACAAATTTAAGCATAAAAGTTTCGAATTCGATTTATAAATACCGGCTGCGAGGGAAGAGTAAAATCGAAAATTCTGCTTAATAGCTAACAAGAGTGTTTAGTTCGGGACACGTCGGACGGTCCAGAAGTTGCATATTTAAGCGACCTTAGTTAAGCGCAATTTGACAGTCTCTCGTGGACGAGACGAAGGCGAGCCCTGACTCCTAAGCCGATCTATTGTTTTTGCTAAACGTGCTCCCTTCCTCATGCATTTTCCATCCAGAGCCCTGAATATTAATCCACATTTAAACAAAGCGCATTATACCCTTCAAACAAAACTCACAGTTTCGTTGCGAACTACAATTTCAAGTTTTCGCTGCATTTGCGCAGAGTCCGGCCTTGTGCTAAAGACTAATGCTCACGAACTCGCCTTTGTTGGAAACACATTCACGTCATTGTGTTTCCTCCAGTGGCGCGGAGTTCGGCGTAATGCTCACATTGTTCGTCGTAAACAAAAATTTTTCTCAAAATAGGAAACATTCCTTTGTCTGTGTGCAAATAGTTGCCGGGAAGGCAGTAATTCAGAGACGGCACTTTGAACTTTTAATGGAAGAACAGAGACGAGTAACAATTTTTTTAACGAGGATTTCACGAAATTACGGTGTATCGGGAGGTAAAAATTGAGGCGCGAAGCCGCCGCTTATTCCACTTACAGATTTTATTGAATTTATGTCAAGTATGAAGTTCTGTGGATGAATATAAAACTAGATGTTGCCAAGACATCAGAATGTGCAAAGGCGAGCTTAACGTAACCAAATGTGCGCCCGAGTAAATTACAGCTTGCCATTCCTCCCGAGAAGATTACTGTATCAGACCTGATCAAAATATGGAAGCTACTTTGAAGTAGATGTGCAATTTTAAAAAGTAATTTGTCGTTGGGGAGATCAAAAGTGTCTTCGAGGTGTCGTTAGGGTTCATTTCTCGTTACTTTATTCACTTCCTGCTGAATTAATTAATGAAATGCCAGATTCCCGTTAGCTTAGCACAAGATTAAATTCGAAACTTATTAAATTAAACAATTCGCGAAATTGCAAACAGGACGCTGTTAACTGCAGATGCAAATGTTAGTTTTGCTGCAGACGGTTGTACCTTGCTTAATATCAAATAGAAATTTATTAAAGCGATTGTTTAAGTTCGCTGTCTCTAGTTGGAAAGCAAACTGCTACTGCATAACTAGACGAAATTTGCTCATCTTATGTTGTTCTAATTGTGATCAACAAGACTAGATTAGAGTGTCTTGATACGTTTTGTTATAAACAAAGAGTTGAGCAGCAGCAATTTATTTACGATTTTTTCCCTCCGTCTGTCTGGGACGTTTTTGGAAATTAATAATGTTAAAACATGAAAGGAACACCCCCACAGTGTATTGCGTTCCTCCATCAAAGTGTGTTCTTTGAACAACCAAATCCATATCGGAATTAGAAGACGAGATCAAAAAGAATTTGTTTTGCGACAAAATAAATTTCAGACCGACCTTTCCCTTATTTTTTCCCCCTGGTTTGTCGAATATTTTTGTGCATTAATATTTTTCCAAAAAAAAGAAAAAATCCAAGATAAATTTTAATACGGTTCGACGTTTTCTCTCGGAGCGAAATAAAAAGCAAAGGCATAAACTCTCGAAGCCATTCCCGTATTAAAACGAAATTTATCGCGCCGCCATACCTCCCGTTATATGTTAATAAATTCATAGAGTAAATATGCTCGAGTCCGCCACCTCCGCGTTTACAAACTTTTCTAGCTCGGTGAGATTACTCGCTGGCCGAGTACATTTAGCCAAATATTTATGGCCCGAAGTTCTCGAAGAAATCCAGCTCCCTGATGAAACTAGCCAACTTTCCAAATTCGCAATCAAAACGAGACAATAGAAGATACTTCATCCCTGGCGATACATCCAAAGACAGAATTTATTCCCGGAATTACTTTCCGCGCTGTTAAATTAAATCACCGACTCCGAAAATAAAACAAATTAATAATAAATAAAAGGTTAAGTGTTGTGTGAAAAAAGTTGCCGAACCCGGACGAAAGTTGAAGTGCGGACACTCCGGGCGCGACGAATTTCGCATAAAGCGGACGGGAAAAGTTGATCGGGGAAGAGTTTTAAATACAAATTTCTCATAAATCCCCGAAAACGGTCAGAACTTCGACCGCTTACAACGCATAGGGTCCATTGTCTAAATTAGCACGACTGCACTTGAAAAGTTCCGAACTTTTCGCTTAAACGCGCCAAAATAGACCCGGACTTCCGCCAAACGCGGGCTTTGCGGCGGCCGAGATACGAAATCGCAGGCGGCGCATTGAGGGCGGACCACGGAAAATCCGCCGCCTCCAGTGAAAATAATAAAATCAGGTTTCGAAGTTCAGTCGAATAACTTTCGACCATTTTTACTTCCACGACGAAACTTAAGAAAACATTATAATCGAGTCCATCGGGCGACCGGCTACTTTTATGTTTTCTCGACGTTTCATGACCCCTAGAATATAAAGAAATAAATGAACCGTTTCCGTCTGTCTGTCTGTCAAAAAAAATCAAAATTTCTTCGTTCATCATCCCCTTTCCACAATTCTTCAATTTCACGATTTTTTTTAATTTTCAATTTCACGATAAATCGATTTTTCAATTCTTTGATTTTTTAATTTTTTTTGACTTTCCCATTTCTCGATTTCTGGAATTTTCGGTTTTTCAATTTTTCCATTTTTAAAATTTTCAATTTTCGACTTTTAGATTTTTCGATTCTTCAATTTTCAGTTTTTGGATTTTTCAACATTTCGATTCTTAAATTTTTGGATTTCTCGATTGTTTTCCTTTTCAATTTTTTCAATTTTTCGATCTTTTTGGATGTGTCAATTTCTCGATTTTTCAATTCTTCCACTTCTGCGGTTTAGATTTTTCGATTTTTCAACTTTACGATTTTAAAATTTTTCATTTCTTCGATTTTTAAAATGTATGATATTTTATCGAGATTTCGATATTTCGATTATTCAATTTTCCGATTTTTAGATTTTTCAAATATTCGATTTTTCGATTTATCGATTCTTTTAAATTTTTAAATTTTTCAACTTATAATTCGAATTCTCGATTTTTAAGATTTTGAACTTCTTGGTTATTTGATTTCCCGATCTTTTGATGTTTCGATTTCTGGATATTTGGGTTTTTCGATTTTTAGACTTTTCGGATTTCGATTTATCGATCTTCCAATATGTTTCGACTTTCCAATTTTTTGATTTCTAGAGTTTTCGAGATTTTGGTTTTGGGAGTTTTCAGTTTCTCGATTTTTCAGTTTTTCTATTTTAATTTGTAGATTTTTCAATTTTTCGTTTTTTTTTAATTTTTCATATTTTTTGGATTTTTTCATTTTTAATACTTCAATTTTTTGATTTCTGGATTTTTCAGTTTTTCAATTCTTAATTTTTCGATTTTACAATTTTTCCATTTTTAAAATTTCCAATTTTCGATCTTTAAATACTTCCATAATTTTTCAGTGTTTGGATTTTTCAACATTTCGATTCTTAAATTTTTCGATTATTCTATTTTTCAATTTTTTTTCCTTTTCGATTTTTCAATTTTTCGATTTTTCGACTTCTGGAGTTTAGATATTTTAATTTTTCAAGTTTACGATTTTTAAATTTTTAATTATACGATCTATGATGTTTTATCGAGATTTCGATATTTCGATTGTTCAATTTCCCGATTTTTCGATTTTTCAAATATTTGATTTTTCGATTTATTCGGCTTTCGATTTATCGATCTTCCAATATCTTGGAGTTTCGACTTTCCAGTTTTTTGATTTCTGAAGTTTTCTGGATTTTGGTTTAGGAAGTTTTCAGTTTTTCTATTTTTATTCCTAGATTTTTCTTTTTTCATTTTTTTAAACTTTTTCATGTTTTTCGATTTTTTAATTTTTAATAGTTCGATTCTTCGATTTCTCGACATTTCAGTTTGTTTATTTTCAAATTTTTCCAATTTTTCGATTTCTCAATTTCCCACTTTTTCGGTACTTCAAATTCTTAAATCACCAAATCGTCAAGGCTTCAAAATCCTCAAATCATCAAATCCCAAAAATCCTGAATTCCTCAAAATCTTTAAATCACGAAATCATCAAAATCCCCAAACTTCAAAATTCTCAAATCTCTAAATCTCCAAACCTCATCAAGTCCTCAAGATCCTGAATTTCTCAGAATCCTGAAATCATGAAGTCCTCAAAATTTTCCAATTCTCAAAATTATCAAAATCCTCAAATCATCAATACTTTAAAATTCTCAAATCACCACGTCCTCAAATCTTAAAATCACCAAAGTATCAGATCTCAAAAATCTTTAATTTCTCAAATCACGAAATCCTTAAAAAAATCCCCAAATTCGAGATTCTCAAAACCTCAAAATCCGAAAATTCTCAAATTCATCAATATCCTCCAATCCCCAAAATCACCAAATCGCCAAATCGTCAAAACCTCAATCCTCAATTCACCAGATCTTCAAATCATCAAATCCTCAACATCCTCAAAACTTAAAAACCCTGAATTCTCCAAAATCTTTAAATCACGAAATTACCAAAATCCGAGGATTCTCAAATTACTAAATCCTCAAAATCCTGAATTCTTCAAAATCCCGAATTCCTCAAAATCCACAAAATCTTCCAATCCTCAAAATCACCAAATCACCAAATCGTCAAAACCTCAATCCTGAAATCATCAAATCCTCAGTATCTTCAGTTTCTCAAATCTTCAAAACCTCAAAATTTTCAAATCACCAAAAACTCCTCAAATAATCATAATCCTCAAATCACCAAATCATCACATCCCAAAAATCCTGAATTCCTGAAAATCTTTAAATCACGAAATTCTCAAAATCCCCAAACCTCAGAATTCTCAAATCACCAAATCCTTAAGTTTCTCAAATCGCCAAATCATCAGAATCTTCAAAACTTCAAAATTCCAAAATCTTTAAAATTCTCAAATCACCAAGGTGTCAGATCTTAAAAATCCTGAATTCCTCAAATCCTCCATATCTTCAAATTGTCCAAATTCTTAAATCCTCGAAATTCTCAAAACCTCAAAATCCGAAAATTCTCAAATCAGGAATTCATCAATATCCTCCAATCCTCAAAATCACCAAATCCTCAACATCCTCAAAACCTAAAAACCCTGAATTCTCCAAAATCTTTAAATCACGAAATCACCAAAATCCGAGGATTCTCAAAATTCTCAAATTACTAAATCCTCAAAATCCTGAATTCTTCAAAATCCCGAATTCCTCAAAATCCACAAAATCTTCCAATCCTCAAAATCACCAAATCACCAAATCGTCAAAACCTCAATCCTGAAATCACCAAATCCTCAGAATCTTCAGTTTTTCAAATCTTCAAAACCTCAAAATTTTCAAATCACCAAAAACTCAAAATCCTCAAATAATCATAATGCTCAAATCACCAAACCATCACATCCCAAAAATCCTGAATTCCCGAAAATCTTTAAATCACGAAATTCTCAAAATCCCCAAACCTCAAAATTTTCAAATCACCAAATCCTTAATTTTCTCAAATCGCCAAATCATCAGAATCCTCAAAACTTCAAAATTTCAAAATCTTTAAAATTTTCAAATCACCAAGGTATCAGATCTTAAAAATCCTGAATTCCTCAAATCCTCCATATCTTCAAATTGTCCAAATTCTTAAATCCTCGAAATTCTCAAAACCTCAAAATCCGAAAATTCTCAAATCAGGAATTCATCAATATCCTCCAATCCTCAAAATCACCAAATCCTCAACATCCTCAAAACCTAAAAACCCTGAATTCTCCAAAATCTTTAAATCACGAAATCACCAAAATCCGAGGATTCTCAAAATTCTCAAATTACTAAATCCTCAAAATCCTGAATTCTTCAAAATCCCGAATTCCTCAAAATCCACAAAATCTTCCAATCCTCAAAATCACCAAATCACCAAATCGTCAAAACCTCAATCCTGAAATCACCAAATCCTCAGAATCTTCAGTTTTTCAAATCTTCAAAACCTCAAAATTTTCAAATCACCAAAAACTCAAAATCCTCAAATAATCATAATGCTCAAATCACCAAATCATCACATCCCAAAAATCCTGAATTCCTGAAAATCTTTAAATCACGAAATTCTCAAAATCCCCAAACCTCAAAATTTTCAAATCACCAAATCCTTAATTTTCTCAAATCGCCAAATCATCAGAATCCTCAAAACTTCAAAATTTCAAAATCTTTAAAATTTTCAAATCACCAAGGTATCAGATCTTAAAAATCCTGAATTCCTTAATCCTCCATATCTTCAAATTGTCCAAATTCTTAAATCCTCAAATCACGAATTCATCAAAATCCTCCAGTCCTCAAAATCACCAAATCACCAAGTCCTCAATTTACCTGATCCTCAACTCACCAAATCCTCAAGATCCTCAAATCCTAAAAATCCTGAATCCCTCAAAATCTTGAAATCACGAAATCCTCAAAAGTCCGAGGATACTCAAAATTCTTAAATTACCAAATCCGGAAATTTCTCAAATCAACAAATCATCAAATCCTCAAAATCCTGAATTCCTCAAAATCTTCAGAATTAATCCTCAAATCACTAAATCTTCAAAATCTTCAATTTCTCAAATCATTAAAACCTCAAAATGCTCAAAACTTCAAAATCCCCAAATACCAAAATCCTCGGATCATCAATTGAAAAATTGTTATTAAAATAGATACCGAACTCACACTCAGTGGACGACACGCTACAGACTTCACGTTTTGAAAATTCCGCCGATTCTACTTTCTAGCAAACAATTTAGAAAAACCGGAATCGCTGCGTTGCCGTCCATTTCCGTTTAACAAAAGCTCTAAATTTATCAACCCCGAAGAGATATTGTTTTCATATTTGCGCCCCCGAAACTCATTCTTACGATGAGCGGTCTCATCCATCGTCTCCCTCGAATTATTGCCTGTCAGTTACTTATTGAACGGTCAATATTCATTCCCCGGATTTGGATCAGTAATTCTCGCCTTTTCTGCTCGCACCTATTCTCGCTCAATTTGGTGTTGGCAAGGACGATAAAACCCCGACACCACTTGGGTTTTTTTTATCTAATTTGTTAATTATTTGTTTCAGGGACCTGTGAATTGTCGTGGTCAGTTTATTTGTTAGCCAGCGCAGTGCTACTACTACTTCTTTGTTTCTGTTTGAGTTTTTGCGCGTCTCGGGTAAGTAGAAAGTTGCCGAGTGGATGGAGGGTGTGGTGTTTGTGTTTATTTTTCCCCCGATAAAAATGTACACTGTGATGGCATGTCGTCGAACACGAGTTTTAATTATTTTTTTGTGCGATCGCGGCATGCACGACCAACAAGTGAAGTTGATGAAAATTAGTTTAGCTTTCGGCTCCGGTGTCACCGGATTCACTTTTTCGGTCTATTTTTACGTTAACAGCATGATCTTTGTCTAGAAAATAATTAAATCCGACGACCTTGTCGTGGAGATTTGTCAAGGAACGGCTCTGCCGCAGAGAACCCGGACGCGAACTGCGGGCCCCATAATTTGAATTTTATCATGAATAAAGAGATTCCAGGATTTTCGTTCTCGTAGGCACCCATAAATTCGGAACGATGTAACAAGGCTAACAATAGATAGGGTTAGCGCAATATTTTAACCAAAGCAAGTGTGGCCGTGGGTTGTCTATTTCCTAGAAAATATCGTTTACAGCTTCTATCCCTCCAGCATCGACACACGATAAGTTGCACGGTGGGAATGAGAACCGAGGTCAGGAAGATCATCACTTCCGCCGCCCCGAGTGCTCTCCAGGTCAGAGTTTTCCCTCAAGACTTAAAACTAAATTTGATCGTTTCCTTGCAGGAAATTGTCTTTAAATCTATAGCCGATCGGGACAGGTGAATTTTCTCTAGTATTTATTTTTGCGCGGGACTATTGTTAGCCGAGGAATTGGTGACACGTCGAATGTGGCTTTAGAGTGTTTTCCGCAACGAGGGTTTCTCTTTGTGAGAAAATTGAACGTCGAGGATCGATTTATAACGAACGATAACGACGCAGCCTGTGTACGTACACATTACACTTTTCTGGAGTTTTAATTTCACATATTCACAGCGCGCTCTCGCTGGAGGCGCTTCTCTCACCTCCCACACTATCGATATTTTTCGCGGCGTTATCTCGTGCGATGTCCCTAATCTGATAAAATTTCATTTCATATAAGTATTCCCCCAAGGCGCTTATGAGGTCTGACGGGAAGAGTGGAACGCTTAACTTAAGTGCTCTTAATTGAATCTATTACTTACGTCTATTTGCTTAAGAGTCGGGAGGCGCTTATGAAATTTCTTACCCTAAATGTGTTTCTTCATCATTGTTTGAACTCCATTTATAACATCTTTGTTGGTGGAATTCCACATTCGCGCCGCACCACACCCGACGTAGTTAGCCGACATACACATCTCGTTATTTGCATGAATAAACATGAATTGAAATCTGCAACTAACAAGTACATCAGGTAAAGTTAGACTCGGTTCGGGAAAAAGTAAATTGGAAACAAACACAAACAACGATGTCGCTTTAATCAGTCCAGGACGACGAATTAGTCGCTAGTTTTGTTTATTTAGTAAGGTAGAAAACTGAATCGTACAGACGACGACTTAAAATAAACATGTATTTAGAGTATGCATTTCAATAAAATGCAATTATTTTCGTTCTCTTTGTTTTCGAATGTATTCGATTTCGTCGTCTGGAAGGAAATTTTTGGAGCAACTTTGGCTTCTGCCGAGTTCTGGATTCAGATGTCATAATAATTAATATAGATGATATATTATCGGATCTATGGTTGATTTCTAGTCATGTTGAAATGACGTGGATGAATATTCATTCAGACTATATATTATAGTTACTGCTGTCAGATGTCTCGCTGACAGCGCTGCGACTGACTACAGTGTTAAAAACTGGACGGTTTCTGGACTAATTTTGTATCTCTGAGTTCTTTTCTGACATCAGTTGTTGAATATTGCGCTATTTTGAACGAAATCCTTTTTAATCCAAACTGAAAAACTAAATTTAAAATTTGACAGTATGTAAGTCCGGAACAGGATAAGATTCCGGGTTTCGGTTTTCACTATTCGATTTTTTGGAGTTTTTTAGCCACATTGGTTGATTTTCAGTACGGATTCTACGTCCGTGTGGAATTGACGGACAAATATATCATTTTTTGGAAAGTGTAGAAATTTTAATCTTTTTTTTAAATCAACAAGTTCCGGAGACATGTTTTAGGCCCTGATTATTGCTCAGGAAGTTCAAATTAGTTAAATGAGTATTTTTTTGAGAAATCAGGTGTGTTTAAGGAAAATCGTTTGACATGGTTTAAATCCTGAAAATTTCACTAATTCGAAAAAACGAACTCAAAATAAAAGTTTTTGATCCTTTTCAGTTTTTCGTTTTCTCAATTTTTCAATTTCTTGAGTATTATTTTATATTTTCCCCTATTTTTTAATTTTCGTTTTCTAGATTTTATATCACAATTTCTTGTTTTTTCATTTCCTTGATTTTTCAATATTTTTTTTCGATTTTATCATTTTTCGTTTATTCAATTTTTCAAATTTTCAATCTTATTTTTAAGTTTTTCAATATCGCAACTTTTGGATTTCTCAATTATTCAATTTTCCATTTTCTTTAATTTTCAAACTGTATTTCGATCTTACAATATTACGTTTTTTCTTGGATTTTACAATTTTTTGTTTTTTCATTTTCTTTCATTTCTCAGTTTTCACATTTTTCCATGTTTCTGTTTTCATAATTTTTAGTTTTTTGGCAATTTTAATTTTTCAATTCTTCAATTTCCCGACTTCCAAATTTTTCAGTTTTTCATTTTTTCAATTTTGCAATTTTGCAATTTTCGATATTACAGTTTTTCATTTTTCAATACCTCAGTTTCTCATTATTAACCCTTTGAGTTTTCAATTTTTCGTTTTCTCAATTTTTCAAGTTCTTGAATTTTCTTTTTCTTTTTCCAGATTTTTAAATTTTCATTTTGTCGATTTTATGTCACAATTTTTTATTTTTTCTTTTCCTTTGTTTTTTCATTGTTCAAATTTTCAGTGTTTGATTTTGCAATTCCTCAGTTTTCTGAATTATCTGATTTTACAATTTCTTTAATTTTCAACATTTCGATCTTATATTTGGTTTTTTCAATTTTGCAATTTTTGTGTTTCCAATTTTAATCTTTCGATTTTTCAATTTTTCGTTTCTTCAATTTTTCAGTTTCATGATTTCCAATTTTCAGATTTTTTAAAGTTTTCATTTTATACCTTCTCTTGTTTCATTTTTGACTTTTCAGCTTTACAGTTTTGCATGTTTCCATTTTTTTGATTCGAAAAGTTAAAAAATCGAAAACTTAAAAAATCGGAAAAAATGAAAAACTGAATAATCGAAAAAGTGTAAAATCGAAAAGTTGCAAATCAAAAAGCTGAAGAAACGAGAACTCCAAACCTTTCAAGTTTCAATTTTACATTTTTTCGTTTTTCCATTTTTGAGTTTTCAGTTTTACAATTTTTCCATTTTTTAATTTGAAAAGTTGTAAAATCAAAAATTGAAAAACCAAAAAACTGAAAAAATGGAAAATCGAAAAAATGAAGAAACTAAAATCTACAACATTGAAACTCTAAAAAAATCGAAAAAAAATCGATGAGTAGGAAAATTGGAAAGAAGAAAAATCGCGAAAGCGGAAAACTGGAAAACCCAAAAACTGCAAAATCGAAAATTTGTAGAATCGTCAAAATTGTAAAGTCCAGAATGACTGTCACTTTGAATGATCGAAAAATTGAAAAATGAAATAACAAGTAATAAAAAATGGAATAAATGAAAAAGTTCTAAATTCCAATAATTGAAAAATGGAAGAATTTTAAAATCGTACGAAAAAATGAGAAATTTTAAAAGTTATAATCATATACCTATTTAAAACTAGGTAACTAGAAAAAATACAAATCGAAAAATTGAAAAATTTAAAATTTGTAAAATTTCACGCTGAAAAAAAAAAAAGATAAAATCAGAACATTGACAACCCAAAAAATTGAAAAAAAAATAAATAAAAACACCCAAACGACAAATTGCAATTCGAAAAATTGAAAACACGAAAAGTTGAAAAAGCGAAAAACTGAAACATTTAAAATTAAAAACTCGTGAAAGTGCAAATCGAAAGATTGGAAAAACTAAAAACTGAAACTTGAAAAACTGAAAAATTTAAAAATGAAAACTTGAAGACTTCCTTACCGCAAAATTGAAATAACAAAAAAAATAAAAATTGAAAAATTGAAAAATTGTAAATCGAAGAATTGAAAAAATGAAAAATTGAAAAAATCACTGAAAACCAAAAAATTACAAAATCGAAATATTGAAAAATCGAATAACCAGAAAATAAAGAAAATAAAAAACCGAAACGAAAAATTGCAAATCAAAAAATTGAAAAAATTATGAAAATAAAAAAACGAAACTAAAAATTTAAAGAGTTTTTTAGCTACATTGGTTGATTTTTAGTACGGATTCTACGTCCGATTGGAATTAAAGGTGTCATTTTTTGGAAAGTGTCGAATATTAATCTTTTTTTTTAAATCAACAAGTTCCGGAGGCATGTTTTAGCCTCTGATTATTGTTCAGGAAGTTCAAATTAGTTGAAAGAGTAATTTTTTGACAAATCAGATGTGTTTAAGGAAGATGGTTTGACATGGTTTAAATCCTGAAAATTTCACAAATTCGAAAAAATGAACTCAAAATAAAAATTTTTGATCTGAATGAAATTTAGTCTCTAGACAAATTTTTCGCTATTTTAAACGAAATCCTTCTCAGTTTTTCGTTTTCTCAATTTTTCAATTTCTTGAGTATTATTTTTTATTTTCCCCTATTTTTTAATTTTCGTTTTCTAGATTTTATATCACAATTTCTTGTTTTCTCATTTCCTTAATTTTTCAATATTTTTTTCGATTTTATAATTTTTCGTTTATTCAATTCTTCAAATTTTCAATCTTTGATTTTGCCATTCTTCAAATTTCCTATTTTTAAATTTTTCAATATCGCAACTTTTCGATTTCTCAATTATTCAATTTTCCAATTTCTTTAATTTTCAAACTGTTTTCGATCTTACAATATTACGTTTTTTCTTGGATTTTACAATTTTTTGTTTTTTCATTTTCTTTCATTTTTCAGTTTTCACATTTTTCCAGGTTTAGGTTTTCACAATTTTTAGTTTTTTGACAATTTCAATTTTTTCAATTCTTCAATTTCTCGACTTCCAAATTTTTCAGTTTTTCATTTCTTCAATTTTTCAATTGTGCAATTTTCGATATTACAGTTTTTCATTTTTCGATACCTCAGTTTTTCATTATTAATCCTTTGAGTTTTCAATTTTTCGTTTTCACAATTTTTCAAGTTCTTGAATTTTACTTTTCTTTTTCCAGATTTTTAAATTTTCATTTTATCGATTTTTTATTTTTTCTTTTCCTTTGTTTTTCCATTTTTTTTTCGATTTTATTTTTTCTTTTCCTTTGTTTTTCCATTTTTTTTTCGATTTTATATTTTTTGTTTATTGAATTGTTCAAATTTTCAGTGTTTGATTTTGCAATTCCTCAGTTTTCTCAATTATCCGATTTTACAATTTCATGATTTCCAATTTTTAGATTTTTTGAAGTTTTCATTTTATACTTTCTCTTGTTTCATTTTTGACTTTTCAGCTTTTAAGTTTTGCATGTTTCCATTTTTTTGATTCGAAAAGTTAAAAAATCGGAAAAAATGAAAAACTGAATAATCGAAAAAGTGGAAAATCGAGAAGTTGCAAATCAAAAAACTGAAGAAACGAGAACTCCAAACTTTTCAAGTTCTTTATTTCCAGTTTTTACATTTTTCAAAGTTTCAATTTTACATTTTTTCGTTTTTCCATCTTTGAGTTTTCAGTTTTACAATTTTTCCATTTTTTAATTTGAAAAGTTGTAAAATCAAAAATTGAAAAATTGAAAAACCAGAAAACTGAAAAAATGGAAAATCGAAAAATTGAAGAAACTAAAATCTACAACATTGAAACACTAAAAAATCGAAAAAAAAACAATGAGTAGGAAAATTGGATAAAGAAAAATTGCGAAAGCGGAAAATTGGAAAACCCAAACTCTGCAAAATCGAAAATTTATAGAATCGTCAAAATTGTAGAGTCCAGAATGACTGTCACTTTGAATGATCGAAAAATTGAAAAATGAAATAACAAGTAATAAAAAATGGAATAAATGAAAAAGTTCTAAATTCCAATAATTGAAAAATGGAAGAATTTTAAAATCGTACGAAAAAGAGAGAAATTTTAAAAGTTATAATCATATACCTATTTAAAATTAAAACTAGAAAAAATTTCAGACTGAAAAAAAAAAGATAAAATCAGAACATTGAAAACCCAAAAAATTGAAAAAAAAAAAATAAAAACACCCAAACGAAAAATTGCAATTCGAAAAATTGAAAACACGAAAAATTGAAAAAGCGAAAAACTGAAACATTTAAAATTAAAAACTCGTGAAAGTGCAAATCGAAAGATTGCAAAGACTAAAAACTGAAGCTTGAAAAACTGAAAAATTTAAAAATGAAAACTTGAAGACTTCCTTACCGTAAAATTGAAACAAAAAAAAATAAAAATTGAAAAATTGACAAATTGTAAATCGAAGAACTGAAGAAATGAAAAATTGAAAAAATTAAAACTGCAAAACCAAAAAATTATAACATCGAAATATTGAAAAATCGAATAACTATAAAATAAAGAAAATAAAAAACCGAAACGAAAAATTGCAAATCAAAAAATTGAAAAATTCAAAATTTGTAAAATTTCACGCTGAAAAAAAAAGATAAAATCAGAACATTGAAAACCCAAAAAATTGAAAAAAAAAATAAAAAAACCCAAACGACAAATTGCAATTCGAAAAATTGAAAACACGAAAAATTGAAAAAGCGAAAAACTGAAACATTTAAAATTAAAAACTCGTGAAAGTGCAAATCGAAATATTGGAAAGACTAAAAAGTGAAGCTGGAAGAACTGAAAAATTTAAAAATGAAAACTTGATGACTTCCTTACCGTAAAATTGAAACAACAAAAAAAAAATAAAAATTCAAAAATTCAAAAATTGTAAATCGAAGAATTGAAGAAATGAAAAATTGAAAAAATTAAAACTGCAAAACCAAAAAATTATAACATCGAAATATTGAAAAATCGAATAACTATAAAATAAAGAAAATAAAAAACCGAAACGTAAAATTGCAAATCAAAAAATTGAAAAACTCAAAAATTTCATATTGGAAAAAGAAAAATTGAAAAAATTATGAAAATAAAGAAACGAAACTAAAAAAAAGTGAAAATTTTAAAAATTATTATTACATATTTAAAATGAAAGCTAGAAAAATTACAAATCGATAAGTTAAAAAATCCAAAAATTGAATAATTTCAGATTGAAAAAAAAATTAAATCAAAACATGAAAAAGCCAAAACTTGAATAAATAAAGAAAAATAAACAACCGAAACAGAAAATTGAAAACCGAAAAACTGAAGACAGGAAAAATTGAAAAAACAAAAAATTAAAAAATTAAAAATTTTGATTATTTTTTTAACTCTGTCTTAAAGGAACGATATTCTGGTCAGAAATGTTCGCAAAATTCCGAATCTTTGACTACTTCCTCGGTATTTTTCCAAATAATGTGAAAAACGTGGTTTTGGGAAAATAATTTAGTTTGATAAAATTTACCCGAAAATGGGTTCTTTCTCTCAATTCAAAATTTCTATTTGTTAGTCCAATTTATTCAGACGTTAAAATATTTAAAGAACTATGGAACTTTTTCCAAAATAAGCTATTTGGTTTCCTAAAAGGCACATTAAAACTTAATTATTTTCCCGGCGCATCCACCATTTTTATCAATTTTTCAAAGAATCATCAAATTGGTTTAAAAATAAAGATGTTCTGGTGAGAAATTTTTGCGAAATAGCGAATCTGACTATTTCCACGGTTTTTTTTCAAATAATGGCAAAAACGTGCTTTTGTAAAAATCATTTAGTTTGATAAAATTGATCGAAAACTGGTCCTTTCTCTCAGTTTCAAATTTCTATTTTTTTGGCCAATTTCTCGACTAATTTTGTACCGCTGAGTTCTTTTCTGGCATCAGTTGTTCAATTTTTTCACCATTTTAAACGAAATCCTTCTTTAACTATACGTCCGGAACGGTGATTCCGGGTTCCGTTTCGAACCGATAACCAGTCCTATCGGACACTGTCAATTTTCGGAAGTACCAACACAAAAAAAAAAACTCATCAAGTGCGTCGAATTCTTGTTCATTTTAAACTAAATTTTGTGCATCAGATCGTCAGGATAGCCAGTCCTGAAGCATCCACATTTACAATGTTCATTCTATCGCAGAAGCTCCATAATATCGACTTAAACACTTTACTTCCCAACCATAAATTCCAATTGTTATTGTGAAACCGTGCATAAATCGGGTCAGCTATTTATCACGATTTCTATGAAAGCCATAAAACATCTCAGGGCACTGTTAATTTAGTTTAGTTGTACATGTTTTATTAGCATTTATGCAAATTCCTGCACTCTAACGCAAACTATAAACCGGTACTAAAGTGAATTTTCTAGCCGACAACTACCAAATGCATTAAGTTTGCTTTCATTAACTGCGAAATTTGCACAAACATGTTTAAAATAAGTTGTTTCGAGGATTGTAAAAGCGCCATTCGGATGAAAAGCATCATTCGGTCGGCCGGAACTAAAATACTGTTAATAATAATCGTCGTTGCATATTAAATGCGAGTCTCGGCGCTCTTGTTATTTGCACAGAATTTCTGTTTGAACTGTTCTGAAAAAATGAAGAGCAAATAGTTTAAACTCTGAAAAAGTCTACAAAAGGACGTGTTGTTGACGTAATCTCTATTAAAAACACTTTAATCATTACGCGTAAAACAGCTCTCCTGATAATTGTTGAACGATGATGTTTGTTAACGCTGTTTATCTTTCTGAGGCCCGAGTGATATTCCTATAATTACTGAGCATGGGGCGATGTAAGTAATTAAGTTTTATTTTGTCTTTGGCTGTTTAAATGTTTCACTTGTGTAAATTATTCAAAATATTTATTCGTTTTGTTTGAGTGAAAGCACGACATTCTTTACTCAGTTAACAAGAAAGAGTCATAATAAATTAAAAATGCTACAAAAAAAATCTGAAAACTCAAAAATACTTTACTGGATAGAGCGGTAGGGAAAACCTCTTGGAATTCCAAATCAGCTCTGGCCTCACATGAAAGACAATTTTGAAAAAATTGCTGGAATTTTCGAACAACTGAAACCCAAAATAACGACCAAAAATTACTCATCTTCACCAACATTTACAAATTCTGTTATAATTTTGTTCGTTCGGTACCCAAAACTCTTCCAACTTGCAGAATTGTTTCTACCTTGATACTCCACAGGGAATCTGGAGGTGTTTTTTTAAGTGGATTGATGTGAGTCGGACTCTCGTACATAGATATAAGCTTCATTTCGTTTGCTAGAGGAAGCGTGTTTCGAATTGTTGATTGTCTTCGTTCTCCGTTATAACTATCCCTTGCATTTTAAAACTGGATTGTGAGTGAGGACGTTACGTCCATAATAACGGAAACGAATTAGAAGACGAGAATTTTCTATAAAAAATCTGACGAAATTTTACAGGATTCTATACTGACTGATTTTTTTCAAAAACGGCACATGTTTTTAGCTAAATACTTTTTTTTGTGCAAAACCCCTCCTAGTCCACCCAAATTTAAATTTCTAATTCCCGCCCGACCTAGACAGCCTCCAAATAGCCCGAATCCATCAAAAACTCCATCGCCGCCGGCAGATTACCGGCTGCCGGAATTCCTGCTCCGGTATTTCCTGGTGCAAATTCGCCCTCACACCCCATTCATAATTCAGCCCCGACTTGTCCGCACCGCAGCCCCGGACTCACTCAAGTCTCGTTGCAGGTGAAAGCCGGTTCGTTTCGGATCTGAGTGTACAGCGTCGGCATGCTCTCCAGCAGCGCGTAGCCCTCCGGCTCGCCCATCCGACGCCTCCGAATCCACCATCGACGGCGGCGGAGACCGCCATCGTCGTCCAGGAGTTTGTGCAATCAGCAACCGTGAACGTGCCGTTTTCACCCATCGTCAACGACGTCAACGACACCTGCAACGTCGTCGCCAAGGACCTACCCAAGTGTCTGATGAAATCGGACGGGAGTGTTTTCGATTAAGTGGCAGCTCGCAACCCCATTTGCACTGACTTGATTCATGCACGCGACGGAATCGCGCTGGCTTTGACGGGGAGTTTAGGGTGGCAATGTTTTGGGGTCGGCGGATCTTTTTCCTTATGCTTATCTGTCGGCGGGGACCGTGTCCGAAATAAAGGAGAATTTATACGTCTCGCTTCCGACCTTTGTGATTTTTATCGATGGGGATATTTATTGCAGTTTTTCGGGGCGTCGAAAGGCGGAATATTCTGATATATGGGAAAAGCATATAATGTTGGGATACGTTTCGGGGCTGAGACGAAACAAAAATATATCAATTAGGTTAGGGCGGGAAAATATGGCAACTGGGGCTTTACGGGGCCGTTTTTTACCACGATTCAATAATTCGCAAGGTGGGATGCTCGGGCGGATCAAAGTGGGACAGGTCGCGCGGTGACGTCACACAGAGGAATTGTTAAAATGATATAACAGATTTTAAACAGTTTTTTGTAATTTTGATGTCGTCTTCATTAAATCTATTAAAAATTACTTCCAACTCAGCCATTTTTGTAACAAGTTCTTCAGGAGGCTATATGAGTCCACCTTCTGATAGTTAATTAGTGTGTCCAAGTAAATAACACAATTTTGTCTACAAATTTACAGCCACAATTCTGGCTATAATTATTGATGGTGTAAAACGGCCTTAAAAAAATAAAAGGCAGGTGACCTACTCTTATAAGAAAAGGTACCAGCCCCGCCCACCCACCCTTTATTTTCTTTGAAGAGTGGGTCATCTGCCAAAATCAGTGTTATTTTAACAAGTACTAGCCCCGCCCACCCACCCTTGTTTTCTTATAGGATATATCATTTGCAAAAATTAGTCTTATACTTGCGAAGATAAGACTGATATTGGCAGATGACCTATTCTTTATTTTCTTGGCCAAAATGAGTCTTATTTTGGCCAATACTAGCCCGGCCCGCCCCCCTTTTATTTCTTAGAGGGTAGGTTATTTGGCAAATGCTAGCCCCACCCACTCGCCCTTTGTTTTCTTAGAAGAGTAGGTCATCTGCCAAAATCAGTCTTATTTTGGCAAGTACTAGTCTGCGTAACCCCCATTTTATGACAAATGTACCCTGTTAAATGTTCTAATGCGTCATATTTTGGATTATTTAAATGACAAAATTTTAAGTAATCAGCAGCATTTTGTTGGTTGTCATTTCTTTCCCTAGTCAAAGAAGGATGACATTTATTTACCGTTTAACAAAATCTCTCCTATGTTGATCATTGGGCTATCTGGAGAATCGTATTCTTCAACGTTAACTTCTTGTGACATAGAACCTTCATTTTCTCGACGTTTCATGACTCCAAAAGTACGAAAAAAGTAGTCTCCCGTTTTCGTATGCCGGTCTGTCTGTCTGTCCGTATCCATTTTAATTAGACACCTAAAAACTTCGAAACTGCTGGACCTATTATTGTCAAATTTTGTATGTATATTAGAAATATCATGTTGATGGTTAAATGCTAACGAAAATTGTGCTAATCATCCCCACCACCAATTTGATGATGTCATTTCAAAGAATTCTATGTTTATTTGATTTAATTATTATGCAACAATATAGTCCTAAAACTGTGGTGTACGAATCCGTTTTGAGTTTTTCCCTAACCGTCCAAATTTTTGCACGGTGTAATAACGGCTTACCATTAACATCCCGGTCGTGGTGTAGTAGTTAAGAGTCAGGAGTGCGAACCGAACGTCGCGCGTTCGATTTCAAACTCGGCCTTTCGTTTTTTTTTCTTTTTTTCTCGCATTGTGCATTATCTATGTGTATATCTCCATTACAAATTTTTTATTGATGAAAGTACCCCACTTTTTCAAAAAGGTGAGAATACGTCCCTCTTTATTTAAAAATGTAAAACCTCCTCGGGGGCGCCAAATATCTTTTTAAGAATATGAAACCTTCTCAGGGGTCCCAATTGTGTTTCTTAAAAACGTAAAACCTTCTCAGGGGCGCCATATGTCTTTTTTAAAAATGTGAAACCTTTTCAGGGGTCCCAATTGTCTTTTTTGAAAATGTAAAACCTTCTCGGGGGCCCCAAATGTAATTTTTTAATGTGAAACCTTCTCTGGACCCCAACAGTCTATTTAAAAATATAAAACCTTCCCGGGGCCGCCTAATGTCATTTTTTTAATGTGAAACCTTCTCTGGAGCCCCAAAAGTCTTTTTAAAAATATAAAACCTTCTCGGGGCCGTCTAATGTCTTTTTTTTAATGCAAAACCTTCTCGGAAGTCCCCATTGTCTCTTTTTTGAAATGTAGAACCTTCTCGGGGGCCCCAAATGTCATTTTTTTAATGTAAAACCTTCTCGGGGGTCCAAATTGTCTCTTTTTTGAAATCTAAAACCTTCTTGTGGGCCCCAAATGTCATTTTTTTTAATTTGAAACCTTCTTTGGAGCCCCAATAGTCTTTTTTAAAAATATAAAACCTTCTCTGGGGCACCAAATGTCTTTTTTTAAATGCAAAACCTTCTCGGGGGTCCCAATTGTCTCTTTTTTGAAATGTAAAACCTTCTAGGGGGCCCCAAATGTCATTTTTTTAATGTGAAAACTTCTCTGTCTTTTTTAAAAATATAAAACCTTCTCGGGGGACCGAATGTTTTTTTTTAATGCAAAACCTTCTCGGGGGTTCCAACTGTCTTTTTTTAAAATGTAAAACCTTTTCGAGGGCGCCAAATATCTTTTTAAGAATGTGAAACCTTCTCAGGGGTCTCAATTGTGTTTCTTAAAAATGTAAAACCTTCTCAGGGGCGGCATATGTCTTTTTTTAAGAATGTGAAACCTTTTCAGGGGTCCTAATTGTCTTTTTTGAAAATGTAAAACCTTTTCGGAGGGCCCAAATGTATTTTTTTAATACTGTGAAAGCTTCCCGGGGGTTCCAACGGTCTTTTTTAAAATTGTAAAACTTTCTAGGCTGCGCCAAATGTGTTTTTTTTTTTTATATAAAACCTTCTCGGAGATACCAACTGTCTTTTTTTAAAATGTAAAACCTTCTCGGGGGTCCCAAATGTCATTTTTTTTAATGTGAAACCTTTGAACCCCCAACAGTCTTTTTAAAATATGCAACCTTCTCGGGGGCGCCAAATGTCTTTTTTTTATGCAAAACCTTCTCGGGGGTCTCAATTGTCTTTTTTTTTAATGTAAAACCTTCTCGGGGGCCCCAAATGTAATTTTTTTAATGTGAAACCTTCTCTGGAGCCCCAACAGTCTTTTTAAAAATATAAAACCTTCTCGGGGCCGCCTAATGTAATTTTTTTAATGTGAAACCTTCTTTGGAGCCCCAACAGTCTTTTTAAAAATATGAAACCTCGGGGCCGTCTAATGTCTTTTTTTTTTAATGCAAAACCTCGGAAGTCCCCATTGTCTCTTTTTTGAAATGTAAAACCTTCTCGGGGGCCTCAAATGTCATTTTTTTAATGTAAAACCTTCTCGGAAGTCCCCATTGTCTCTTTTTTGAAATGTAGAACCTTCTCGGGGGCCCCAAATGTCATTTTTTTAATGTAAAACCTTCTCGGGGGTCCAAATTGTCTCTTTTTTGAAATGTAAAACCTTCTTGTGGGCCCCAAATGTCATTTTTTTTAATTTGAAACCTTCTTTGGAGGCCCAACAGTCTTTTTTAAAAATATAAAACCTTCTCTGGGGCACCAAATGTCTTTTTTTAAATGCAAAACCTTCTCGGGGGTCCCAATTGTCTCTTTTTTGAAATGTAAAACCTTCTCGGGGGACCCAATTGTCTCTTTTTTGAAATGTAGAACGTTCTAGGGGGCCCCAAATGTCATTTTTTTAAGGTGAAAACTTCTCTGGAGCCCCAACTGTCTTTTTTAAAAATATAAAACCTTCTCTGGGGCACCAAATGTCTTTTTTTAAATGCAAAACCTTCTCGGGGGTCCCAATTGTCTCTTTTTTGAAATGTAAAACCTTCTCGGGGATACCAACTCTGTTTTTTAAAAATGTAAAACCTTCTCGGGGGACCCAATTGTCTCTTTTTTGAAATGTAGAACGTTCTAGGGGGCCCCAAATGTCATTTTTTTAAGGTGAAAACTTCTCTATAGCCCCAACTGTCTTTTTTAAAAATATAAAACCTTCTCGGGGGATCGAATGTTTTTTTTTTTAATGCAAAACCTTCTCGGGGGTTCCAACTGTCTTTTTAAAATGCAAAATCTTTTCGGGGCGCCAAATTTTTTTTTTATGTAAAACCTCGGGGGCCCCAAATATCTTTTTTAAGAATGTGAAACCTTCTCGGGGGTCTCAACTGTACTTTTTTAAAGGAGGCGAGGGCCCCAAGTGTCTTTTTTACCCAAAAGCGGCATAGTTATAATTTCATTAAAAATATTAAAAAATAAAGTGCACTTAATAAATTTCTAAAAAATACGTGAAAGACATTACGAAATACAGGCGAAGTGCCCGTGTTTACCCTCTGAGTGACGTCACTCGCAATATCATACTCGCTATTTATCGTGTAATGGTTTTTTACTATTGGTACCACTGTTCATAAACAAAATTATTTAGCTCTTTTTTTGGGAAAACTACCTCGGTAGAGCTACAGTAGACTCGGACATCAAATCAAATTTCAAAAGAAATTATGTATGCATTTTTTTTTTTTAGTTTATAAACTCCCAAGTGGTAATATTTTGGCCAACTTTTTCCGTTCTCTGTCAAGCTCGTTCGATCAAAGCAACTAAAAGGTTATCGGCCCAAACACGCTTATCGAATATTCCATCAGCCCTTTGCCCATAATTGGATTACAACACAAATACCGATTTTGTGCAATTTTAACGTCGTTTTTTGCCACCCTAATTGCGACTCCCTCCCAAAACTAGATTGATTGCGTAGTTACGGCGAAAAAAGCGTGATTGTGTTAATTCCGTTCGATTGCGTGTGCCCCTACTGCCGTAATCAAATACGTATATCAAAATTCTAAAGTGATCGAACAAAACCGTGCAAATCAACGAAACGTTGCCGAGCGGCCTAAATAGTTTCCATTGATTTCGTTTAGTTGTTGAACTTGAGGAGTGCCCGAGAACGCCACATCACATCATATCCAAAGACTGAAGTGTTAAAAATTTGTTACTATTCAGAGGATAGCTTTAAATGATACATTTATTACTCATGTGTTACGATTTAATATTTTATTGTTTATACTTGTATTTTGTTTATGACGGACTTTCCGGAACAATCACCCCTACTATTAGGACCTGTATGTTTGACTATTGAAAATTTTAATTACTTTTCTGTATGCAAAATAAAACTCGTTTATTTATACTCTTTTTGTTTCGTCGTCCACATCACGACCCAGGAAGCCGGTGAGTACACAACGTTTTTGAAAAAGGTACCAACAAAGCAACAATTAATTGAAGACCATGGAAGCGCAGCTGCGCGGGTTTTACGAATTTATCCAAAAACAAATATTTTATCTCGAAATTAAATTATATCCTTTAGAGAAGTTTTCGGAAACATTTATTTAACGCCACCCTCACTTTTAAAACTTGAACCATTAATTTTAGCATAAATACCGTTAAATCAACAGCAAGCCAGATTACCATGGCTGAGGTAAGCCGCCCTTGTAAAACACTCAAAACTTTACGAAGAACAAAAAGCGTGTTTTAATCAAAGAAACCGGGAACCCGTATCGACAGGGACATCGAGTTCGGGCGAAAAAATTGTTTAAATTCGAAACACGCAACCTATATGCAGTAAACATATTTCGGATGATTTTTCACACTATAAACGGAATTGTTTCGCATAAGCCGACGCGGATCTGTATACGCAAGTAAATAAGAGAGTGAGTCGTTTCCGTTTTAAATTTTCCACGTGTTTGTAGTGGTTTAAGCGGCGTCTAAGATTAAGCTAAATCTCGGCTGCGATTGGTCAGCGGAGGAATTGGGGTTCTCCATAATTTCGATTTTGTGCGTAAAAAATAAATGGCGGAGGTGAGGCGAAATCAGGTCGGGCGGCGTCATTCCGATTTGATTTTCCCCCCCGAGAAGAATAACACGGCAACCCCTAAAAAGCCAAACATGACATAAACTCGAATCCGGAGCGGTTGGGTGTAAAGTCCTATAACTGAAGAATTCCGATAACATATAGGCCGCCCTTCCGAGATTGCATTATAAAATTTGAATAAGTTTTTAAAACAGGCAATAATAGATAGCGGCGGCTGGAGCAATCGGCACGATCCCATCGTGGGCGCTATTTTATCCCTGTTGTTCAGTTAATCCCGGTCAGAATCCATGTTATCATTTAATTGCGTTGTCGCCGGCGGCGGTTATTTGCAACAGTCTCCGTTTTACGTTGAATCGCATAGAGCGCCGATAAATTCATACTATCGAAATTATGTATTTTGAGTCTAGGCCGCTCGGAGGGTTTGCCGAATTATTCGTGACGGAAAATGGTTTCGTATATTAATTCAGCATACGGCAATCCAATTTTTCTCTAACAGCCTGGGGAAATAAGTCTCAAGGAATGGGGATATAAAACACATTGGTATTTCACATCGCGTACAATAATGTATTTCTGATGAAGTCTGTCCTGTCGTGCGAGTAATGACTTTGTTGCACGTGCGGGAGATCTCGAAATTGAGGGATTGTGCCGGCTGACACGACGGCTAATTAATGGCAGGGATTAACGCTTATTAGCTCGTCTATCACAGGGCCGGGTTTTATGCGAAATGCACTTACCTAAAACACGAATTCGGCATTTTTTAAAAGCGAAGAGGTCATTTTCTCATCAACGTCAACAAAGTCGTAGTTTTGCAGCAGTCTTTTTCTCTTAGTGCTCCACTAAGGGTTTAAGATCTTTGATTTTAAGTGAACTGGTGAGAATTAGGCTCTTGTACATGGATATAAGCTTTATTTCCTTTGTTAGAGTGAGCGTGTTTCGAATTGTTGAATGTCGTCGTTCTCCGCTGTAACCACCTCTTATTTTTTAAAATTGGTTTTTTGACTGAGTGTAATAGATCCCTAAGGGCTAAGAGAGATGAGTGGGAGGACGAGAATTTTATATAAAGAAAGATGATCGGCAGACAGATTCAAATTAGAAACTTAGGTTTAACAAAGCTATCAATGTTTACTGCAAAATGAATCGATTATGCAACCAACATTACAGCACTGGATAATTGCATCGTGGAACGGGTTAAACAAAATGTTATAAATATTTTCCTTGTATTTTTTTCCCCTAAAATTTTCGCGACTGTGTTCCGAATAGTCTTTACAGCATCTTCTTTGCACGAATGTTGAAATTTTCTTTAACAAATAGTCTGGAAAAATTTCCCCTAACATGTCAAACTATCTGATAATTTTTTTCAAATATTCATATAAAATTTAGTCGAATTTAGAGAAATTATTTAGAAAAATGCAATTTTTTTTCTAATAACTTCTATAAACTAAATAAGACTAATAACCAACGGGAAAAAATGCTTTTCGAAAAATCAAAAAATTTCAAAAATCGAAAAATTGAAAAATTCAGAAATTGCATAACTGAAATGTTGAAAAAATGAAAAATCGAGAAATCGCAAAAAGGAAAAATTTTAAAAAGAGAATAACCGAGATATCGAGAAATTGAAAAATTGAAGTATTAAAAATTGAAAAATTGCTAAATCGAAACATCAATAAACGAAAAATTTTAAAAATCAAAAAACTGAAAAATCTAAAAATTGAACAATCCAAAAATGGAAGAATCCAATCCAAGGACGAGAAATTGAAAAATCCCAAAACTGAAATCTTGAAAAAAAAGTCGAAACATCGAAAAATTGAAACAAGGAGAAATCGAAACATCAAAAGATAGAGAATTCGAAGGAAAGTCAAGAAAATGAAAAACGGAAAAATCTAGAAATCGGAATATTAAAAATGGAAAAATTTGAAAAGTTCGAAAAATCGGGACATTCAACGATCGAGAATTCGAAATACTGGAGTATCGATAAATTCAGGAATCGAAAAATTGAAAAATTTAAAAAAACCGAAAAATTTAAGACTAAAAAGTCGAAAACTTGAAAGATCGAGAAAAATTAAAAAATCTAAAAAGATGGAAACATTGAAAAACAGAAAAATCGAGACATCAATAAATCTAAAATTTAGAAGATTAAAATGTCGAAAAACTGAAGTATTCAAAAACTGAAAAGTTGAGAAATCGAAATATTCAAAAATCGAAAAAATAGAGGAATCAAAAACCTGAAAAATCCAAAAATCGAGACCCTGAACAGTAAAAAAATCGAGAAATCGGAGTCGAAAATTTTTGGCGTTCCTAGAAACGCCAAAAATTGAAAAATCGTAACGCGAAAGTATCGGAAAATTGAAAAATCGAAAAATCTATAATTCAAAAAAAATCGAAAAATTGAATCAAAATTGAAAAAAAATGCAAAAATGAAGTATGGAAAAACGATGTAATCGAAATCGAGAAATTGAAAATTTCAAAAATGGATAAATTAAAGCATCAATTAATTGAAAAATCCTTGAACTAAAATACTGAAAAACTAAGAAACAAATATCCAAAAACTGAAAAATCGAAAAAACGAGAAAAAAAAAATTAAAAAATCAAAAAACTAAAATGTTGAAAAATCCCAAAACTGAAATATCGAAAAATTTATAAATATCCAAAAAATTGTAAAAATGACAAGTTGCAGAATTTTAAAAATTGAAATGCCGAAAAGTTAAGAAGCCGAGAAATGGGAAAATCAAAAAATCGAAAGAAAAGTCCAAAGAGCCAAAAAATCGATAAACCGAAAATTTATAGCTGCAAAAAATTGAAAAATTCAAAAACAGAAATATCGGAAAACTGAGAAATTGATGAATCGAAGAACCAAAAAATCCCAAAATTGAAGTATGAAAAATCGAAAACCTTGAAAATCGAAAACTTGAAAAAACAAGAAAACGAGACCCCCAAAAATTAAGAAGTCGAACAGTCAAAAAATCGAGAAATCGGGGAGTCAAAATTTCGACTAATCGAGAAATTGAGCATTTAGAAACGCCAAAAATTGAAAAACTGAAAAATTTAGTAGAAAATTTGAAAAATCGTAAAACGGAAGTATCAGAAAATTAAAAAATAAACAATCGAAAAATTGAACCGAAAAATGAAAAAAATCCCAAAACTGAAGTATGGAAAAACGATGTAATCGAAATCAAGGAATTGAAAATTTGAAAATTTGAAAAATTGAAAAATCGATAAATTGAAGAATCAAATAACTGAAAACTCCTAAAACTGAAATACTGAAAAACTGAGATATCGGAAGTTAAAGAATCAAGAAATCAAAAAATTGAAAAATAAAAAAAAATCTAGAAATTCGAAAATGTAAATATCCAATAACTGGAAAATTGAGACTTGAATAAAAATTTAAAACATAAAAAATCAAAAAATTAAAATATCGAAAAATCGAAACGAAAACTCGCAAACTTTAAGAACCGAAATGATGAAAAATCCCAAAACTAAAATATCGAAAAATTTATAAATCAAAAACCCAAAAAATTGTAAAATTGACAAATTGCGCAATTTTAAAAATTGAAAAATCGAAAAGTTGAGAAGTCGAGAAATGGAAAAATAAAAAAATCGAATGTTGTAAAAGTCGAAAAAGTTAAAAAATCGATAAACCGAAAATTTAGAACCGCAAAAAATTGAAAAGCAGAAATATCGAAAAATTGAGAAATTAACGAATCGGAAAACCAATAAATCCCAAATTTGAAGTACCAAAAAATTGATAAATAGAAAAGTCGAAAAATTGAAAAATAGAGCAATCTCAAACTTGAAACATCGGGAAAACGAGACCCCGGAAGAACAAAACCTCGAGCAATCGAAAAATCTAAAAGTTCAACTGTCATAAATCGAGAAATCCGAGAGTCGAAAATTCGACAAAAACGGGAAATCGGATATTTAGAAACGGCAACAATTAAAAAACCAAAAAATTTAGTCGAAAAATTGAAAAATCCCAAAACTGAAGTATCGAAAAACGATGTACCTAATCGAAATTGAGAAACTAAAAATTTGAAAAATCGATAAATTAAAGATTTAAAAATTTACACCGAGAAGTCGAAAAATCGAAAGATGGCGAAATCAAAACATCAAGAAATTGAAAAATCTAACAAAAAAATCGAAAACTTGGAAAATATAAATATCAAAGAACTGAAAAATCGAGAAAACGAGAATCAAAAAATGTGAAAAAAAAAATTAAAATGTCGAAAAATTGCAGTATCGAAAATTGGAAAAGCAAGAAATCGATATATCAAAAATTCAGAAAATCGAAACGAAAACTCGCAAAATTTAAGAACCGAAATATTGAAAAATCCCGAAACTGAAATATCGAAAAATTTATAAATCAAAAACCCACAAAAATTGCAGAATTGCAAAAAATCGACAGATGGAAAAGTCCAAAATTGAAACAGAGAAATATCGGAAAACTGAGAAATTGACGAATCGAAAAACCAAAAAATCCAAAAATTGAAGTATCAAAAAATTGATAAATAGAAAAATCGAAAAAATGAAACCTCGTGTAACCGAAAAATAAAAAAATCGAGAAAGCGGAGAGTCGAAAATTCAGTTAATCGAGAAATGGAGTATTTAGAGACGCAAAAAATTGAAAAACCGAAAAATTTAGTCGAAATACTGAAAAATAAAAAATCGAAAAATCAAAAATTTCTAAAAAATTGAGAAATTGAATCGAAAAATTTAAAAAAATCTCAAAACTGAAGTATCGAAAAACGATGTAATCGAGAATCTGAAAATTTGAAAAATCAAATAACTGAAAAATCGTAGAACTGAAATTTTGAAAAACTGAGAAATCGGAAGTTGAAAATCGAGAAATCAAAAAATTGAAAAATCCAACACCGAGAAGTCGAAAAATCGAAAGCTGACAAAATCGAAACATTAAGAAATTGAAAAATTAAAACAAAAATATGGCTAAAAATTTAAATATCCAAAATCGATATATAAAAAAATCGAAAAATTGAAAAGTCTGACAACCGAAAAGATAAAATAATCGAAAAATCGAAACGAAAAGTCGCAAACTTTTAAAAACCGAAATGTTCAAAAATCCCAAAACTGAAATATCGAAAAATTTATAAATCAAAAACCCCAAAAAACCGTAAAATTTAAAAACAAAAGTATCGGAAAATTGAGAAATTTACGAATCGAAAAACTGAAAAAGCCCAAAATTGGATAATTGAAAAACTAAAAGATTGAAGAGTCGAAAAACTGAAATTCGAGAAATATAGAGACGATATGACAACAAGATCACACAATTTCATAGATCCACGGACTATCGTTTAGAAAATCGTCTATTTCATATAGAAATGGAATATTGTGCTTAATTTTTATTTTGCTCTCTGTGCCTACATTATCCAACCCTCACTAATTACCACACCGAAGGAAAACAATAACATACTTTTGAAGTCAAAAGCTAACAACTTTCCAATGTTTATAAAGTAAAACTTTCCAATAACAAATAACTTTCGTCAGATAAAAACGTAAATTGAACTACAAAATATCAAAACAAGCGGAAATTTTGAGAAGCCAGATAATAAATAAACCTTTGACGACTCGAGGACTGTCTTCTGAAACCTATTGTTGCGAAATCTTATTAGATCGTAATCGTATATTCTCAGCTCGTTAACGACGCTCACGCTTCCACCACGTCTAAACCAAAAACCGACGCAGAAATAGAAGACGAGCTAGTTTCTAGCTGAATTTGACCTTCTCACGTAAATTATTCCCGAAAAGACAGTCCTTTGACTTGTACTAAAACCACAATCCAGCTCTAGTTAAAACTATGATTTCTGCGATGATACTCCTGAGTAAAAAATCTGAACCGAAATGAATGACTTTCGGAACATCGTCGAAACCGTCCACTTGTTACACAGTCAGTGAGCGAGCGGGCAGAAATAACTCCTGCCAACTCCGGCCGCATAATCCCCCGGGATAATGAATTCCCGTGATATGCAGAATTATGATAAACATAAAATACAGACTTTAGTATACTTAGTAAGCATTTATCTCCCCAATAATCCTCGCCCGGCCATATCTGGCCGCAATAAAATTTAATATTGGCCTGATACGAACGAGGCAGCCGTCATAAAAACGCGGTTACACATAATTTCACCTCAAATCCGATTTGGCTCTTTTTCGCCGAAAGTCGAACACAGCCCGATCAGGTCCCCCCAAAGCCCGACAAGCCACTCCGCGCCGAAACGGCACTCCGCCGCAAAATATTATGATTCAATTAAGATTTACTGCATATAAAGAAAAAGCCGGGACGTAACCCGGGCCCGCGGAGGGCGATTCTCTACTTATCATCGCCCGTAATTTATAGATATCCCTTTTACAACCTTACGTCGCGGGAATTTTTAAGCGGGGCTGCGCTCGTTAGCCCCGGCTCGAATGTCCCTTGTTATGTGAACCGCGTGTCGCTGCTCAAAGGGCTCAACTTTTCTGTCAGCGCCGGTTTTGGCGCTGGAACGAAAGTGTGTAAAACGATACGCCGAGGCGGGAACGAGGCCTTGCGGTCCGCTTTTTCGCCAGCCTAATTTCTTTCCGAACGTAACACCAGAAATTGTACATAAACAAATTTTATCGACGGCTTTCTGCAACTCGGCTGGTATGAATACTAAAATGGAATTTCACATAAAAGCGAATGGTCCTGTTTTGAATTTGTGTGGGTCGCGTAAAATTACGTATGCATCAGTTTTATTGTATTTGTTCGCAAGAGATGTTACGCTGAGTGGGGCGGTACACAAGGGATGTGACAAAATAACAAAGGTAAATGCCGGCTTAAAGTTGGAAAATGCCCTAATGAAAATTTAAAGCGCCCTGCAAACTGGGATGAAATTTTTATTAGGAGGTGTGTATTTTTTATTGTTGGGTTGCTCTATTTGCGTGTTCGGCGCTTTTAAAATTAATTAAAAAGCATTTTTTCTTGTATGGCCATGCGGGAGCTGCTTGCGGCGCTGATTTTACCCGGTCTCTTTTACAAATATGGTGTTTTTACGAACTTGCTCAATCGCTCAATAATTTTACCAATCATATTTTCTCAAAAAAAAATAAAATGTACGAGAGAAAATTTCCCTAAAAATTGTGACGTCAACATGGAATATGTAAAAACAATTTGTTTTTCTTCAATCATAACTCCCTCAACGGGAAAAGTCAAAATAAAATCGTCAGATTTAAAAACATTGATAAAATCGACATTATCAGTAGCAAAATCTGTTCATTTCGTGAGATGATTAACGAATTATTGACGTATTAAAGTAAGGTGATTAAAACAAATCTTCCTTCGATATACCGAAAATCATTATTGTATTTTGTTGATTGCTCGTCATCTGACGAAATTGTTTTGAACAAATTAACAGAAACTCTCGAAATTCGTGGAAACAAAAAAAATTACCGATAAAAAAATTATCAGTACGGTAAACAGTTGTTACAAACTTTAAGGGCTAAAGTTCTAACATAAACACTTATCGTCCAAAATCGTATATAAGCACGATGGATCCTCACCTACCGTCAGTACAACAAGAAATCAAAATGAACAAGTTCTTCGTAGCTACCTTGCTTGCAATAGTTTTTGCTATTGCTCTTTTTGAAGTCAATTCGCTACCACTCGACGATGAAGTGGCTCCAGTAGGAGATGAACCTCATGGTAAGTTTGGCTTTTTTTTTAATTTTTTTTGTTTTATGTTTTTTTTTGCCATTTAGGGCGAATCACCTGCGACGTCATCGGTAGTGAAACTCTTTGCGCCATCCGTTGCATTGCCATGGGACACAAAGGAGGCTACTGCGAAAAAGGAGTCTGTCATTGTCGAGATTAATTAGCTAAAAATATTCCTATTTGCGTAAAGTCTGACAAAATGTAATTTTCCTTATGTTGGTTTAGTGTTTAAAACAGATTATACGTTTAAAACAGATTATACTTATAGTCACCACATTGTTTCCTAAAATATATTTAAGTATATTAATGGCATTTTGTTAGTTAATCATTATTCACATTGATATAAATAAATGCTGGTTTTAATTTTATGAGCGCATTTATTACTTTCGTAACATATAAATGGAATGGAAAATTTTCATTGTCGACGAATTGAGAAACTTTAAATATGGATACATTTTAGAATTTTTAAATATAAAAACTAAGAGTTATAAGAAATATATAATTTTAAGAGTTCACCGCACACAACGATTGTTTCAAACACGCAGTAGGCCAAGATATTTTTTTGTTAGCGTCAGGTCCTGCGATATGATGTTCTTTTTTTAAATATATTCGATTTGTTGTCAGGTATAACCTAAAATAAATTTATTATAACAAAATAATGAATTTTATTTGATTGACACATGTTACAAAGAGAATAAAGAGTGATTTAGATACAGTGTTTTACTATCTACAACTTTTGTTAATTAGGGGTGCCAATGTTTTCACATCTGTTTTTCATGTATGTTTTTTATTAGCGCAACATAGTACATGAGCAAGTGATTTAAACAAAAAGTTCCATTATTATTTGCTCACGAGAAGTAAGAGATTTAAAAATTTTTTAATTGGACTACCTTTTTTAGGACCGCATATGTACTGACAAAATCACACCCTGTTTATGAATCCCTGTTGCATTTTTTCCTAAGCCTTGAAATTTTTGGAAAAAAAAATCAAAGTTGTATAACAATTTTTCGAATTTTTGGCTTTTCGATTTTACGATTTCTCGATTTTTCAACTTCTGATTTCTTAGTTTTTCGATGTTTTCAGTTTAGTTTTTCTTTCCTCGAATTTCAAGTTTTTGATTCTCGAATTTTGGGATTCTTCAATTTTTCGATCTTCCACGTTTTTGATCGTTTAGATTTTATTTATCAATTCTTCAATTTTAAGACATTTCAATATTTCGATTGTTCAACTTTTTGATTCTTCAATTTTTCAATTTTCCAACTTTTGGTGCTAGAATTCTGGGTTCATAGATTTTTCGACTTCGATTTTTGATTTTTCGATTTCTCATTTTTTCTAATGTTTCGGTTGCTCAATTTTTTAGCTTCTCAATGGTTCAATTTTTCAATTTTTCAAGTTTTTGGATTTCTCTATTTCTCAATTTTTCAATTCTTCAATTTTTGTTCGATTTTCAGTTTTCAATTTATCGATTTATCAATTTTTCAAAATTTTCAATTCAGTTTTTCAGTGTCAGTGGATTATCAATTTAATTTTTAGGTTACATTCTCTAAAGGGAATGTTTATGTTCTGTTGGACAATAAATCTATTTATTTATTATTTTATTATTATTATTGTCCTGAATTTCAATTTTTTGATTACTTAATTTTTCGATACTTTAGTTTTAGGATTTTCTCGATTTTCGATTTTCCATTCTATGATTTTCAAGTTTCTGATTCTTCAGTTTTTCAATTTTTCAACTTTTGGTGATGTAAATTCTCGATTTTTCGACTTCGATTTTTTTATTTTTCGATTTCTCAATTCCTCAACTATTTGATATTTCGGTTGCTCGACGGCTGAATTTCTCGATTTTTCCGTTTTCCAATTCTTCAATTTTTCGATTTCACCGATTTCTTTATTTTTCGGCCTTTCAGGTTTTTGATTTTTCAATTTTCCAATTTTTGAAATTTTCGATTTTTCGACTTTTCGATTTAATAATCTTTCAGTTTTTCTATTGTTTAATTTTTCTTCGAATTTTCAGTGTTTCGATTTATCGATTAATCAACTTTTCTATTTTTCAGTTTATCAATTCTTCAATTTTTCGATATTTTAAATATTCGGTTTATTAAATTTTAAATTTGGTTTCAATTTCCGATTTCTTAATTTTTCAGTTATAGAATTTTTTAGTTATTTGATTCTTCAATTTTTCGATTTTTCAATTTCTTTTTAGAATTTCAGTTCAGTTTTTTAATTTCTCAAATTTCAATTTTTCGGTTACCTCATTTTTCGATACTTCGATTTTAGGAAATTTCAATTTTTCCATTCATCAATTTCTCGATTTTTCGATATTCCCGTTCTATGATTTTTCAATTTTTCGATTCTTCAATTTTCAACTTTCCTACTTTTGGCGTTTGTAAATTTTCGGTTTCTTGTTTAATCGAATTCTCGATTTCTATTTTTTGAGTTCTCGATTTCTGTTTCTCGACTTTTCGATATTTGTATTGCGCGACGCTCGACGTCTCGATTTCTTGATTTCTCGATTTTTAGATTATTCAAATTTTTTTCATTTTTCAGGGTCTTGATTTTTAAATTTTCCAATTTTTCAATTCTTCAAATTTCGTTCGAGATTTCCGCTTTTCGACATTTCAGTTTGTGGATTTTTTACCATTTCGATTCTTAATTCTTTCAATTTTTCAATTTATCAGTTCTTCAATTTTTTCGAGATTTTAATTATTCGATTTTTTTTAAATTGAGCTTTTTCGATGTTTTAGAAAATTTTCAGTTATTTTTCAATTTTTCCGTTTTTCAATTTTCCGATTTTTCAATCTTTCAAAAGTTTCAGTTCAGCTTTTCAATTTCTCAAATTTTAACCTTTTGATTACTTCTTAGAATATTTCAAGTTTTCGATTCTTCAATTGCTCGATTTTTATTTTTCGTTTTCTCAATATCTTGACTTCGATTTTTCGATTGCTCGACATCTAGATTTCCAGATTTTTTTTTTTTTGGTTTTTCAATTCCTCAAATTTTTCGATTTTTCAGGTTTTTGATTTTTCATTTTTCTTATTTTTGAAATTTTCGATTTTTCGCTTTTCAGTTTCTCGATGTTTAATTTTCAATTCTTCAATTTTTTAGTTTTTCTATATTTCAGTTTGGGGATTTTTTACTCTTTTCGCTTCTTAAGTAATTTTTCAATTTTTCGACATTTTGATTATTCGATTTTTTTTTAATGTTTCGATCTCCCAATTTTTCAATTTTCCAATTCTTCAATTTTTCGATATTTTAAAATTATATATTTTTCGATTTCTCAATTTTTCACCAATTCTATGACGCTCGACCTTGATTCTTTAATATATTTTTGATGTTTTATTTTAATTGCTGGATTTTTAGATTTTATCGACTTCTCCGCTTTAAATATTCGGATTTTGAATTTTTCTACTATTAAAATTTTTAATTTTCGATTTTCCAATGTTTCAGTTTGAAAATTTTTTGATTTTTCGATTTTTCAAACTTTCAATTTCTCGATACATCGAAATTTCCATGGTTCGATTTTTCGATTGTTCCATTTCTCAATTTTTTGATTTTTCAATTTTTCAGCCTCGATTTTAAAGTTTTGAGTTTTTCAATTTTTCGATTTAGGGCTATTTCTCGAATTTCAATTTTTCGATTACTTCATTTTTCAATTCTGGGGTTGGGATTTTTCAGCTTTTTGATTCATCAATATCCCAAATTCAATAAATAAATTTTAGAAATTTCTGTGAATAAATAAAAACCAAAAATGACATCCTTAAAACACTTGTATTTTGTGAAACAAAAATTAATAGATAATAACAGTAATAATGCAAGCATTATTATCCTCTTATCAATAAAGTGATGCGTTTATTTCACGATAAAAACCTTAAAAACGTAATTCGGTAATTGTTGACTTACCTATTAATCATAGATGGAATCGAGAACTTTCCGTGATTTATATCTCAATGTAAACGATTATAGGATGATTACAAAAAAATGCTTAAATTCTAAAAATAAAAATATAGAAATAATAAAAACAGAGACATAAGATGTGTTTGTGATGATACGTCTCGTATTGGCATTTATACGAGTACATAAATAATAAATAAAAGACGATTTGTTGAATTTTATGAACATTATATTTTTTTTACTCATCTGTCAACGTAACAACTTCTGTCGATGGTTTTCCATGCAGAAAAACTGTTATATGCATAAATTTTATCACAAATATTCAAACCCATAATCAACCCAAAAAAATACCTACAAATTAAAAACAAACATAATTATTATTTTCCTCGATGGTTGACTTTAACCTGACGAAATTGTTTTCAAAAGCTTGATCGAAGTTCTGAGTACTTTCAATATTCGTAGAAACAAAAAAAATACCTAGAAATTTGTCAACGAGGTAAACAATTATCGAAAAAAGTACAGAGATATAAACAATGGAAGTGTCGCCCAAAATCGTATATAAACACGATGGATTCTCATCTAGCGTCAGTACAACAAATAACTAAAATGAATAAGTTCTTCGTAGCTACCTTGCTTGCAATAGTTTTTGCTATTGCTCTTTTTGAAGTCAATTCGCTACCACTGGACGATGAAGTGGCTCCAGTGGGAGATGAACCTCATGGTAAGTTTGACTTTTTTTCTTAATTTTTTGTTTTATTTTTTTTTTTTACCATTTAGGACGAGTTACCTGCGACGTCATCGGTAGTGAAACTCTTTGTGCCATCCGTTGCATTGCCATGGGACACAAAGGTGGCTACTGCGAAAAAGGAGTCTGCCATTGCCGAGATTGAATACCTTCTTAGTAAAAATATTCCTATTTGCGTAAAAGTCTGACAAATGTAATTTTCCTTGTGTTGGTTTAAAGCAAATTATATTTACAGACTAACTACATTGTTACCTACAATATACTTAAGTATGTTAATGACATTTTGTTAGTTAATCATCATTCATCATTCACATTGATACATATAAATAAATGCTGGTTTTAATTTTATGAGCGTATTTATTAGTTTCGTAACATATAACTTATATGTTATATCCACTTGTCAGGTGTAACTTGTGACCTAAAATAAATTTATTATGATAAATACGCAATCGCGTGTCGTAATAAATACACTAGGTGCTATAATAATTTCACTAAACGTAGAATTTTTGGCTTTTTGAATTTAGGATTTCTCGATTTTTCGACTTCTCTTTCTATTTCAGTTTTAGGATTTTCCAGTTATTTGATTTTTCAAGTTTTCGATTGCTTCATTTCTCGATACTTCAATTTTAGGATATGTCAATTTTTCAATTCTTCAGTTGCTCGATTTTTATTTTTCGAATTCAAAATTTTTCGATGCTCGTTTAATCATTTTTTGATTTTTCGATTTCTCAATGTCTCGACTTTTCGATGTTTCGATTGATCGACGACTTAATTTCTCAATTTCGATTTTTGATATTTTCAATTTTTTGATCTTCAGTGTTTTTTGGAGTTATCAATTTTTCGAATTTTCAATTTATCAGTTCTTCAATTTTTCGACATTTTAATTATTCGATTTTTTAAATTTGAGCTTTTTCTGATTTCTTAATTTTTTTATGTTTCAGCTTTATGGTTTTTTTGTTATTTCACTTTTCTCAGTTTTTCAAAATTTCAGTACAGTTTTTCAATTTCTCAGTTCAGTTTTTCAATTTCTCAAATTTCAATTTTTCGATTTCTTCAGTTTTCGATACTTTAATTTTAGAATATTTCAATTTTTCGATTTGTTATTTCTCGATTTCTGAATTTTTCGATATTTCCGTTCTATGATTTTTCAATTTTTCGATTTTTTCAATTTTCCAACTTTTGGGGTTGTAAATTTTCAATTTCTTGATTAATGGATTTTTCGATGTTTCGATTGCATGACGATCTTTCGATTTTTAAATTTTTCCAAATTTTCGATTTTTCTTCGATTTTTCAGTTTTTCAATTTATCGATTTAACTATTTTTGGATATTTCAATATGGGGATTTTTTACCATTTCGATTCTTAATTCTTTCAGTTTTTCAGTTTATTAATTCTTCAATTTTTCGACATTTTAATTATTCGATTTTTTAAATTTGAGCTTTTTCTGATTTCTCAATTTTTTGAGGTTTCAGCTTTATGATTTTTTTGTTATTTCACTTTTCTCAGTTTTTCAAAATTTCAGTACAGTTTTTCAATTTCTCAGTTCAGTTTTTCAATTTCTCAAATTTCAATTTTTCGATTGCTTCATTTTTCGATACTTCAATTTTAGGATGTCAATTTTTCAATTCTTCAGTTGCTCGATTTTTATTTTTCGAATTCTAAATTTTTCGATGCTCGTTTAATCGTTTTTTGATTTTTCGATTTCTCAATGTCTCGACTTTTCGATGTTTCTATTCCTCGACGACTTAATTTCTCAATTTTTGATATTTTAAATTTTTTGATCTTCAGTGTTTTTTCGAGTTATCAGTTTTTCGAATTTTCAATTTATCAATTCTTCAATTTTTCGACATTTTAATTATTAGATTTTTTAAATTTGAGCTTTTTCTGATTTCTTAATTTTTTTATGTTTCAGCTTTATGATTTTATTGTTATTTCACTTTTCTCAGTTTTTCAAAATTTCAGTACAGTTTTTCAATTTCTCAGTTCAGTTTTTCAATTTCTCAAATTTCAATTTTTCGATTTCTTCAGTTTTCGATACTTTAATTTTAGAATATTTCAATTTTTCGATTTGTTATTTCTCGATTTCTGAATTTTTCGATATTTCCGTTCTATGATTTTTCAATTTTTCGATTTTTTCAATTTTCCAACTTTTGGGGTTGTAAATTTTCAATTTCTTGATTAATGGATTTTTCGATGTTTCGATTGCATGACGATCTTTCGATTTTTAAATTGTTCAAAATTTTCGATTTTTTTTCGATTTTTCAGTTTTTCAATTTATCGATTTATCTATTTTTGGATATTTCAATATGGGGATTTTTTACCATTTCGATTCTTAATTCTTTCAGTTTTTCAGTTTATTAATTCTTCAATTTTTCGACATTTTAATTATTCGATTTTTTAAATTTGAGCTTTTTCTGATTTCTTAATTTTTTGAGGTTTCAGCTTTATGATTTTTTTGTTATTTCACTTTTCTCAGTTTTTCAAAATTTCAGTACAGTTTTTCAATTTCTCAGTTCAGTTTTTCAATTTCTCAGTTCAGTTTTTCAATTTCTCAAATTTCAATTTTTCGATTTCTTCATTTTTCGATACTTTAATTTTAGGACATTTCAATTTTTGAATTTTTTATTTCTCGATTTCTGAATTTTTCGATATTTCCGTTCTGATTTTTCAATTTTTCGATTTTTTCAATTTTCCAACTTTTGGGGTTGTAAATGTTTCGATTGCACGACGTCTCGATTTTTCGATTTTTAAATTTTTAGAATTTTTCGACTTTTCTTCGATTTTTCAGTTTTTCAATTTATCGATTTATCTATTTTTGGATATTTCAGTATGGGGATTTTTTACATTTCGATTCTTAATTCTTTCAGTTTTTCAATTTATTAATTCTTCAATTATTCGAATTTTTTAATTTTAGCTTTTTCGATGTTTAAGTTTTAGAATTTTTTAATCATTTCATTCTTCAATTGTTCGATTTTTCAATTTTTCGGTTTTCGAATTTTTCGATTTTGCAATTTTTCAACTTTTGGCATTTCTAAATTATGAATTTCTCGATTAATCGATTTTTCGACTTGGATTTTTTGACTGCTCAACGTCACCATTTCCCGATTTTTCGATTTTTAAATTCTTCGAATTTTACTATTTTCGGATTTTTGATTGTTCAATTTTCAGATTTTTCAATGTTTCGACTTTTCGATGTCTTCATTTTTCATTTTTCAGTTCTTCAATTTTTCAGCTTTTCAAATTCATCGATTTATCACTTTTTCGATATATCAGTTTAGGGATTTCTTCTATTTCAGCTCTAAATTCAATTTTAAATTTTTCGATTTTTCGTTTTCTCGATGTTTTGGTAATAGAATTTTTCAGTGATTTGATTCTTCAATTTTTATAGTTTTCTGTCTCTAGATTTTTTTGTTTTTCGATTTTTAAATTTTAGATTTTCCAATTTTTCAATTTTTTGATGTTCCGATCTCCCAGTTTTTCAATTTTTCGATTCTTTGCTTGTTGGATATTTTAAAATGATATATTTTTTCAGTTTTTAAAATTCTCGACTTTAAATTTTCCATTTTCTAATTTTTCGGTTTTTACATTTTTCGATTTTTCAATGTTTCGTTCTCTTGATTTATCGAGATTTCCATATTTCGATTTTTCCATTGCTCAATTTTTCGATTTTTTCATTTTTCAGTTTATTTCTTGGCTTTTAAATTTTTCAGTTTTTCAATTTTTAAGTTTTCGATTTTGGGCTATTTCGACAACCGACAACCAAAAGTAGAAATCCTTCGGTTTTTGAGTTCAGTTTTTCAATTTCTCGAATTTCAATTTTTCGATTCATTCTATTGTTTCAGATAAAATGTGAATAAATAAAAATCAAAAAGTACATTCTTAAAATAGTTTAATTTTGTGAAAAAAAAAAAAAATTTCTTTTTTCATCTACAAAAATTCCCGTCGGGTTATTTTGATGCGGCTGTTTTGTCGGGAAATATTTTGTCGCTGCTATTTTGTCATGGGGCTATTTTATTGGAGCTATTTTGACAGGTCACTGTCCTGATCAAGCTAAAGTGACTGTTGGAAAAATTATGGAATTTTTTGTTTTAGACGGCTAAACAATTTCAATTTTTTTTATTGACCTATAAAAATCATCACTTATTCATAAAATCAACAACTTAGTAGATGACGTGATAACGATGCAAGCATTATTGTCCTCTTATCAAGTGATGCGTTTATTTCACGATAAAAACCTTAAAAACGTAATTCAGTAATTGTTGACTTATTAATCATAGATAAAATCGAGAACTTTCCGCGATTTATATCTGACTGTAAACGATTATAGGATGATTACAAAAAAATGCTTAAAATCTAAAAATAAAAATACAGAAATAATAAAAACAGAGACATAAGATGTGTTTGTGATGACACGTCCCGTATTGGCATTTATACGAGTACATAAATAATAAATAAAAGACGATTTGTTGAATTTTATGAACATTATATTTTTTTTACTCCATGCAGAAAAAGTGTTTTACTTCTAACCCATAGGTATCCATAAATTTTATCACAAATATTAAAATACTTAATCAGCCCAAAAAAATACCTACAAATTAAAAACAAACATATTTATTATTTTCCTCGATTGTTGACTTTAACCTGACGAAATTGTTTTGAAAAGCTTGATCGAAGTTCTAAGTACTTCCAATATTCGTAGAAACAAAAAAAATACCTAGAAATTTATCAACGAGGTAAACAATTATCGAAAAAATACAGATATAAACAATGGAAATGTCGCCCAAAATCGTATATAAACACGATGGATTCTCATTTACCGTCAGTACAACAAGAAACCAAAATGAACAAGTTCTTCGTAGCTACATTGCTTGCAATAGTGTTTGCTATTGCTCTTTTTGAAGTCAATTCGCTACCACTCGACGATGAAGTAGGAGATGAACCTCATGGTAAGTTTAAATTAAAGAAAAAAATCGTACTATTTTTCCTTATTTAGGACGAGTTACCTGTGACGTCATCGGTAGTGAAACTCTTTGCGCTATTCGTTGCATCGCCATGGGACACAAAGGGGGCTACTGCGAAAAAGGAGTCTGTCATTGTCGAGATTAATTAAGATCGTTTTTCTTTGCTCTATACTGTCATACATTATATGAAAATATGAATGTAATTTTGTTATTTAATCAACTTTCACACCGGTGTAAATAAATATTCATTTCGATTTTGTGAGTTTATTTGTCAACTTTGGACGTGTCACTTGTGACATTTTTGGTAGTGAATCCCGCTGCATCGTCACGGGCTACGCCGGGGGTTACTGCGAAGAACGAGTCGTTAATCGCTCCACCTTAAGCCGGCTTTGTCCTTCCTTTATCCAAACGCGAAATAAATAAACTCTTCCAGAAAAATTCGCGCGTATTTCTCGCAAACTCAGCGCGAGTCGCTGTTCCTCTTCAGCGAGTTAATTAGCTCCTTGAAATGCCCATTTTTTCGCACTGGGCCAATTTGCGGCTTACTCCCCCATCCCGAAACTGGTGCATAGCCGTCCATAAATTCCCCGCATTCGGTTATCCTTTCAAAGTTATTTTACACGAGATCGTAAAATGTGAGACGCAAATAAATAAATCTTTGTCAAAACAAATACCTAAATCATCGATCATTACTTTCCGATTACCGTCGGGCTGCAAAGCTCGCCGGCCATTATTTCAGTTTTTTAAAGCGCATATCCATATTTTAGTATTTTTCCTATACAGAGCGAAGATTTATGTCCACTCGAGAACCCGCACACTTAAATTACCGAGCAATAATTGAATCAAAGACAGGAAAATCCTCCGGAACGAGCGCATCTCGAGAACTGTCTAGCACTGCAGCGATAATACGGTCATTTCGACGGCTGCTCTGCAGTTCTCCGACTTAGATAAACTTGGAAATTGAATTTAACGCTGTTTGTATGGATATTCGCGACAACACGTGACTTTTTATTCGATACGGCAACTCTATCTGTGCTTTTGATCGAAACGAGGTCGGCAGTGTCACGTTTTTCCGCATTAAAAAATTGGTGGAGAGGGATTTCGAGAGGACTTACCCTCGCTCCTGAAGTACAGACCAACAAATGCCTTTGTTAGACAAGTGTTTGAAATATTTTTGTATCAGTTTTTCCCAAATTTATTGTTGCTAGTTGTGCCACCACGTACTCTTGTATTTTTGTTTGTAATTTTGTTTTTTCGGCGTTTCGTAAATCTTAGAATATGAAAAAGTGGTTCTTCCGTTTCGTCGGACTATTCTCTGAAACTACACTAATTTAACACCTGTGAAATTTTAGATATGTTTTAACGATATTATGTAAATGATAAAACCCTAACCATAATTTATCTGATCCGTTTTGATGACGTCATTTAATTTTTCGACCACTTTGGAAAATTAGCCGGACTTTTATTTCGTTGTAGATCTCGATCCCAGAAGATATTTTCGGCTTCATTTCGTTTTCACTTTTGCAGAATCGCCTATTGAAATGTTGGAAATTTTGGGATTTTTTTTAAGTTGACGTTTCAGCCGATTATTTCAAAAATTTGGTACGGAACCATAAAAACGGTATATTTTTCAAATTAGTACGTTGGAATCCAAATCCTAGAATTTTTGTGGATTTTTAGACCATTTTTCCAAAAGCTCGATCTACCAATTTTTGAAATTTTTGATCATTTTTCGACCACTTTCGAAAATTAACTAAAGACATTTTTTTGTAGAATTCAACTTTTAGAAATTATATTGGGCTTCATCTCTTCGAAAATTAGTACCATTTTTTAAATATGGCAATTTTTTGGGTTATTGAATCTTTCGGTTACTGTTCAGAAATCTCAATTTTTCAATTCCCCCAGTATGATTTTTTTTACCGCATTTTTTTGTAGATTATCAACAGTTTTCCCAGAATATTCAAAAAAGGACAATTTTTGACATATTTTGAAAAATCTGGGTCTGGAATCATCAGCACGTTAGTTTTTTGAATTAGTTCATGGAAATGTATTTTCCCATAATTTTTGAAGATTTTTGGATAACTTTAGAAAATTTTCAATTTTTTAACAGTAAATTTTTTTCACCGTAGTTTGAACTTTCGAAATATTTAGAAAAATCCATTTTCAAACACACTTTTTCGATATTTTTGGCCAGGAACCTTCAACACGTGATGTTTTTCGAATCAGTTGGTCGAAATGTATTTTCCAGAATTTTTTTAGAATTTTTGGACCACTTTCTAAAAATCTAAAATTTCCAATGAATTTTTTGATCGTTTTTCAAGCAAGCTACGAAAATTATCTAAAGACATTTTCTTGTAGATTTTCACTTGTAGAAGTTATTTTCAACTTTATATGTTCGAAAATTCCAACAATTTTCTCAGAATCTATAAAAAAAATGACAATTTTCGAGATATTTTCAAAAATCTGGATCTGGCATCATCAGCACGTTACATTTTGCGAATCAGCACACGGAAATGTATTTTCCCATCATTTTTAACATTTTTGGATAACTTTAGAAAATTTTCGAGTTTTCAACACTAAATTTTTTAACTACAGTTTGAGCTTTCCAGATATTTAAAAAAATCCATTATCAAACACGATTTTTCGATAATGTTGGCCCGGGACCTTCAACATGTGACGTTTTTCGAATCAATTGGTTGAAATGTATTTTCCAGATTTTTTTTAGAATTTTTGGATCTCTTTTTTAAAATGTGAAATTTTCAATGAATTTTTTGACCGTTTTTCAGTCATCCTACGAAATTTTCTAAACACATTTTCTTGTAGATTTTCACTTGTAGAAGTTATTTTCAACTTTATTTCTTCGAAAATTCCAACAGCTTTCCCAGAGTCTACAAAAAAAAAATGATAATTTTGGAGATATTTTGAAAAATGGGTCTGGAATCATCAACACGTTAGTTTTTCGAATTAGTTCATGGAAATGTATTTTCCCATAATTTCTGAAGATTTTTGGATAACTTTAGAAAATTTTCAAGTTTTCAACACTAAATTTTGTTGACCGAATTTTAGCTTTCGAAATATTTAGAAAAATCCATTTCCAAACAAAATTTTTCGATAATTTTGGCCCGAAACCTTTAACATGTGATGTTTTTCGAATCAACTGGTTGAAAGGTATTCTCCAGATTTTTTTAGAACTTGGATAACTTTTCAAAAATCTGAACTATTCAATGAATTTTTTGACCGTTTTTCAATCATCCTACGAAATTTTTTAAAGACATTTTCTTAGATTATCACTTGTAGAAGTTATTTTCAATTTTATTTCTTCGAAAATTCCAACAGTTTTTCCAGAATCTACAAAAAAAAAAAAACAATTTTGGAAATATTTGCAAAAATCTGGGTCTGGAATCATCAGCACGTTAGTTTTTCGAATTAGTTCATGGAAATGTATTTTCCCATAATTTTTAAAGATTTTTGGATAACTTTAGAAAATTTTCAATTTTTTAACAGTAAATTTTTTTCACCGTAGTTTGAACTTTCGAAATATTTAGAAAAATCCATTTTCAAACAAACTTTTTCGATATTTTTGGCCAGGAACCTTCAACACGTGATGTTTTTCGAACTTTTGAATCACTTTTCAAAAATCCGAAATTTTCAATGAATTTTTTGACGGTTTTCAATCATCCTACGAAATTATCTAAAGACATTTTCTTGTAGATTTTCACTTGTAGAAGTTATTTTCAACTTTATTTATTCGAAAATTCAAGCAATTTTTCAGAATTTACAAAAAAAAAATACAATTTTCGAAAATTTTCAATTCTTCAGTAGGTACTCTCTCCTCCCCATCTAAATTTTTTTGGCCGTAGTTCGAGCTTTCAAAATATTTAGAAAAATCCATTTTCAAACAAAATTTTTCGAAAATTTTGGCCCAGAACCTTCAACAAGTGATGTTTCTCGAATTAGTTGGTTGAAATGTATTTTGCAGAATTTTTTTAGTTTTTGGATCATTTTTAAAAAATCTGAAATTTTCAATGAATTTTTTGACCGTTTTTCAAGCATCCTGTGAAAATTATCTAAAGACCATTTTCTTGTAGATTTTCTTTTGTAGAAATTATTTTCAACTTTATTTCTTCGAAAATTCAAGCAATTTTCCCAGAATCTACAAAAAAATGACAATTTTCTAGGTATTTTCAAAACCTGGGTTTGGAATCATTAGAACTTTAGTTTTTCGAATTAGTTCTTGGAAATGTACTTTCCCATAAGTTTTAAAGATTTTTGGATAACTTTAAAAAATTTTCAATTTTTCAACACTAAATTTTTTTGACCGTAGTTTGAGCTTTCGAAATACATATTTAGAAAAATCCATTTCTAAACAAAATTTTTCGATAATTTTGGCCCGGAAACTTCAACATGTGATGTTTTTCGAATCAATTGGTTGAAATGTATTTTCCAGATTTTTTTAGAACTTTTGAATCACTTTTCAAAAATCCGAAATTTTCAATGAATTTTTTTACCGTTTTTCAATCATCCTATGAAATTATCTAAACACATTTTCTTGTAGATTTTCACTTGTTGAAGTTATTTTCAACTTTATTTATTCGAAAATTCAAGCAATTTTTCCAGAATTTACAAAAAAAAATACAATTTTCGAAAATTTTCAATTCTTCAGTAGGTACTCTCCTCCCCATCTAAATTTTTTTGGCCGTAGTTCGAGCTTTCAAAATATTTAGAAAAATCCACTTTCAAACAAAATTTTCCGAAAATTTTGGCCCGGAACCTTCAACACGTGATGTTTCTCGAATTAGTTGGTTGAAATGTATTTTTCAGAATTTTTTTAGAGTTTTTGGATCATTTTTAAAAAATCTGAAATTTTCAATGAATTTTTTAACCGTTTTTCAAATATCCTACGAAAATTATCTAAAGACATTTTCTTGTAGATTTTCACTTGTAGAAATTATTTTCAACTTTATTTCTTCGAAAATTCCAACAGTTTTCCCAGAGTCTACAAAAAAAGATAATTTTCGAAATATTTTCAAAAATCTGGGTCTGGAATCATCAGCACGTTAGTTTTTCGAATTAGTTCATGGAAATGTATTTTCCCATAATTTCTGAAGATTTTTGAACAACTTTAGAAAATTTTCAATTTTTCAACACTAAATTTTTTTGACCGTAGTTTGAGCTTTCGAAATACATATTTAGAAAAATCCATTTCTAAACAAAATTTTTCGATAATTTTGGCCCGGAAACTTCAACATGTGATGTTTTTCGAATCAACTGGTTGAAATGTATTTTCCATATTTTTTTAGAACTTGGATAACTTCTCAAAAATCTGAAATATTCAATGAATTTTTTGACCGTTTTTCAATCATCCTGCGAAATTTTTTAAAGACATTTTCTTGTAGATTATCACTTGTAGAAGTTATTTTCAATTTTATTTCTTCGAAAATTCCAACAGTTTTTCCAGAATCTACAAAAAAAAAACAATTTTGGAAATATTTGCAAAAATCTGGGTCTGGAATCGTCAGCACGTTAGTTTTGCGAATTAGTTCATGGAAATGTATTTTCCCATTATTTTAAAAGATTTTTGGATAACTTTAGAAAATTTTAAATTTTTCAGCACCAAATTGTTTTGACCGTAGTTTGAGTTTTCGAAATGTTTAGAAAAATCCATTTTCAAACAAAATTTTTCGAAAATTTTGGCCCGGAACCTTCCACATGTGATGTTTTTCGAATCAGTTGATTGAAATGTATTTTCCAGAATTTTTTTACAATTTTTGGATCAATTTTCAAAAATCCGTAATTTTTAAAGAGCTTTCCACTTGTAAATTTTAATTTTAATTTTCTAGGTACATATTTTAAGATTGCATTTTCAAACCGAATTTGTAAAAAATCTTGGTCTGGGACCTTTACCAAGTTATGTTTTTCGAATCAGCTCATTTTTGTTTTCCTTCAGAATTTTTTGAGAATTTTTAGACAACTTTTCTAGAATCTTAATTTTTCATAACCCTCATTTACCTGTTATCAGTACAACAAATACGCTATATTATTTGATTTTTTTTTATGGATTTTCAAGAAACTTTTTCAAAAGTTCAATTTTTCAATACTGTTACGATACTTTTGATTGTTTTCGCCCATCTTTGTCTAAATTATCGAAACAGACGTGTTTGTAGATTGATCACTTGGACCACTTATTTTCCGCTTCATTTCCTCGAAAATTACAACGATTTTTCCAGAATGGATAAAATGAAAATTTTAGAGATGTAGAGGAATGCGTTATTTTACAAAATTTAAATAGCATTTACTATTGTATTTGGAGACGACTTCGTTCTATTCTATTCTGTCTATTTAGCTTACGCTCGGAAAGTAAAAATCAGAAGTGAATAGGACAATTTGATTTGACCCGAATTCTATTTGCTTATCTTCCTTCTGTATTTATTATTTAAATAAAAAAAAAATTGGGTGACACGGCACTCTGGTCTATATCGTCCATCTTCCTTACATCCCGTAACCTTTCAGTAATCCGCGAATTTTGAAAAACTTTATGCGTGCCCGTGTCAGCAGCACTTAGGTCTTTCCCTTGAAAAAGGTCCATAAAAGGCCAGCTTCCTCCATCGCGTGCACTTAAATCGTGTTACACCTAGCTTTCGCCATTTAAATTTCTTATCGTTGTTATTTATAGGCGATAACTTTTGAAACATCAGCCGGCGATGAGCGATTATGTCATATTAGTAGCTCCATAACTGCGAAATTTACTGCCCCGTTTCCCCCGAGATTCGAAGAAAGCGCAAAATTACTTTAATAACGTTAATATTTTACGTGGGGATTTCGCTTGTTTTCAGTCGGGCTGTAAATTCGACGGAACGCAAAATTTATAAACAGACATTATCGAGTTTATATCCAATTGGGTCCCAGCGAGTTTATTAATCCTAGGTACACCCCCATGGATCAAAATTAATAAAACTTTAAGCGCACGCATCCGATAAATTCACGTTACGAATTGATTTATAATCCGACGGAACAACAAAAAACAGAGGAAAGACATAAATCCAGGGCCTGTAAATCACGTCTGCATTCTACGTCTTAAATCAGATACATATTTTAAACTTTCGGCTGGTGGCGGAACCGCTGACAATTCGCGAAGAAGCGACACTTCGTCGTGACAAAACATAAAATTAAAATCAAATTATTATTATTTTTATTAATATTATTATTGTCTTGGAGGAGTTGACTCTCACACCGAGCGTAAAGTCTGCGTTGACGTGTTTTCGTGCGACGAACCGAAACGAAAGCTCTCTTCACTAAGCGAGCAAATTAATTCCTTTCGAGCTGAAATCGGCGACGTTGACCACATTTTCCGTGTGAATAATCGCCACTTCTTGCGCAAATTAATTAAGTGCCGCCTTAAATATCGCCAAGGACAAGTGTTCCCTCTACGGTCGTCGTTCTGCAGAAAAGCAAAACATCCAAAAGGGAGAGCAGAGAAGCTTTTGCATTAATCAATACCCTCCACCAAACGGCGGGCTTTTCCGCTATTTATACAGCTTTTTAGGCAATTTTTTTTCAGTCGAAGAGAACTAATTAATTTTTTGACCGAGGCCAATTAGCGGCCGTGTGCGAAGACTACATTTTTAGAGTTGTTGCTGGGGATTACAAAAGCGGATTCATTTATCTAATTCGCAGTGAACTTTGTTCGAATATTATCGTGACGGAGAATCTGAAACGGAATTCAATTGTCGGAAATGAAATTTATTAATTAACGTTAGCGCTGAATTCTATAATTAAATTCAGCGTTTTTTTTTTTCTTGTTTTGGGGGTTCTTGGCTCGCGCAAACACTCCACGTTTCTTGAGTGAAAAATCAAAGCCGAGGAGAGGAAAACATGTTTACCACCTGTTAGATTCGTATTTTTGTGTGCGGATAGGTGGAAACAACAAACAACTCGTGTCGGCGATTTAATTTTTTTGAGGAGGCTTTTCCGATAGAATGATTAATTTTAATTAAAAAGCCGGTTAAATAGGGGCTGTGTTCATGTTTGTTTGCTCCGGAGAAAATGTAATTTTTTTTTAAATTAAATCAGAGAAGTTATGTCTGAAGAGTAACACGCTAATTAGGATCCAACAAGAGAAAATCGTAAGTAGGTACTTTTCTCGTTATTATTTAATTCGTGTCAACCTCTAACCATACAAAAAGTATAAAATCGTGCCGTATTTTGTGCTGCACTTCAGCTTATCCCATAACTTGATCCCCCGGGGCTCTGTTTATCCTTCAAGCTGTAACGTTCCGTGTCCAGGGAACATAAATTAATTTGTATTGAAAACTTAATGCATTATCGTGCTCGGCAATAAGCGCACCATTTAGTTATTAAACATTCTACTTTTTCCATTTCGCACCCAATTTCCCTCTCGCAAGCCGGCTCGAGTCCCACTCCTGCGAAACCCAATTAAAAGTCTTCATCCTCCTCGTAGTCTCCTGCGAAGCTTTTCTTCCCCGAAAAGAATGTAAAACCTCCATAAAACTTCGTCTGCGAGGATTTACAAACACGAAAATGCTGCAGGTTTTACTTGACAAGAAATGTGACAAGCAACGTACATTGGATTTATAAATCAATGGGGAAAAATAAGGCAAAAATTCGGCGCGAGCTGAGACACAGGCGCTGCCACTACAAGGACGCCCGTAATAAAATGTTTTATTGATCAGTCCGCTGCCATTCGCAAAATTATCTTCTTTATCGCTTCATTAGCGCGAAAGCGTCATAATTTTTGCCTTTTAGCTCTCCTTTCTTTCGCTCGGATCGCGAAGCGCTCATATTTTTACTTGCTGAGCGTAAACTAAGGAAGTGTTGTAATCGAGTCCGTTGGACGATTGGTTGTTTTTATGTTCTCTTGACGATTTGTGGTTTCTAGAGTACGAAAAAATAGGTCGCCTGTTTCCGGCTGTCTGTCGTCTGTTCGGATTTTTATTAGACAGATAATCTCCGAAATTAACAGATCGATTGTTGTCAAATTTTGTAAAACGCTATTCAACATTTGTCTGCTCATCCCCACCGACAACGGGAATGACATCAGCTCTAAATTTTACAATAGTAAATGTCATTTAAATTTTATAAAATAATAAACTGCTCCATTTGTCCATTAGGCATCTAGATTTTTGGGAAAAAAAGTAAAAATTGTATAACATATCCCCCAAAAACTGATCATGTCATAATATAACTAATAAAAACATAGTGTTTTTCTTCAATTTTTCTTCTATTTTTCAATTAGTCGATATTTCAGTTTTGATATTTTTCAATGTGTTTGGATTCTTCAATTTTTTTTATTTAAAAAATCAACAAATTGACAAAATTGAAAATTTCCCGACTTTTTTTTTTCGATTTTGTCAATTTTTCAATTCTCCAATTTTTCGATTTTCAGGTTTATGATTTTTCGATTTCGACTTTTCAATTTTTCGATGTTTCAGTTTTGGGATTTTTCGATTCTTTAATTTTTCTTGCATTTTTCAAGACCGATAATCTCCAAAAGTACTGGACCGGGTGTTGTCAAATTTTATATGTACGTATGTATTTTAATTTTTCGATTTTGCGATTTTTTGATTTCTCAATTTTTAGAGATTTCAATTTTGAAATTTTTCCATTTTTCAGTTTTTCGATTCTTGGATTTTTGGTTCTTCAATTTTTCGATTTATTAAATTTTTGGTTTCTCCATTCTTCTTATTTTCGATTACTCAAGTTTCCAATATTTCCGTCTTACGTTTTTTCAGTTCTTCAATTATTCAATTTTCCGATTTTTCAACTTTCCTTTTTTATTTTTCGACTTTTAAAATGTTCGATTTTTCAACTTCTCGATTTCTCCTCTTATTTTTTTGATCCTTTCATTTTCTTTTTGATTTTTCAGTCTTTCAACATTTCGATTCTTGAATTTTTCGATTTTTCGATTTCTTAATTTTTTACCTTTTCAATTTTTTGATGTCTCGATTCTCGATTTTTCAATTTTTCGTTTTCTCATTTTTTAGAGATTCCAGTGTTGGGATTTTTTTCAATTTCTCGATTTTTCAGTTTTTTGATTCTTGAATTTTTGAATTTTTCATTGTCTCTTTCTTTCAGTTTTCATTCGATTTTTCGATACTTGAGTTTTGGATTTTCAATTATTTGGTTCTTCAATTACCCGGTTTATTAAATTTTCTACTTGTCGATTACTCAATTTTCCGATATTTTCGTCTTACGATTTTTCAATTTTTCAATTCAATTATTGGATTTTTCAATTTTTGAATTTTCGACGCCTCTAAATTTTTGATTGATCCATTTTTGGGCTTTTCGACGTTAAATTTAGATTTTCAGTTTTTCAATTATTCAATTTTTTGATTTTTCAACTTTTCATTTTTATTTTCCAAATTTTAAAATGTTCGTTTTTTTGGCGATTTCTCCTTTCTGTTTTTCGATTCTTTAATTTTCCTTTTGATTTTTCAGTCTTTCGATTTTCAATTTATAAATTTTTCGATATTTCAGTTTGAAATTTTTCAACATTTCGATTCTTAAATTTTTCGATTTTTCGTTTCAATTTTTCGATTTCTCAATTTTTACCTTTTCAATTTTTCGATTTCTTAATTTTTGGAGATTTCAGTTTTGAGATTTTTTCAATTTTTCGATTTTTCAGTTTTTAGATTCTTGAATTTTTAATTTTTCAATGATTCTTTTTTTCAATTTTCATTCGATTTTTCGATTAATTAATTTTTCGATACTTCAATTTTGGATTTTCAATTTTTTGGTTCTTCAATTTCTCGATTTATTAAATTTTCGATTTCTCTGTTCTTTTCATTTTCGATTACTCAATTTTCCGATATTTGCATTTTACGATTTTTCAATTTTTAAATTCTTCAATTATTCGATTTTTCAATTTTTGAATTTATGACGTTTCTAAATTTTTGATTTCTCGATTTTTTGACTTTTTTCGACTTTTAAATTTCGATTTTCAGTTTTCCAATCATTCAATTTTTCGAACTTTTAATTTTTGGTTTTTAAAATATTAAATTTTTCGACTTCTCGATTTCCCCTTTCAATTTTTCGGTTCTTTCATTTTCTCCGTGGTTTTTCAGTCTTAAAATTTTTGATTTTTTGTTTCGATTTTTCGTTTTCTCAATTTTTTACCTTTTAGATTTTTCAATTTTTCGATTTTTTTAATCTCTTGATTCTCGATTTTTCAATTTTTCGATTCTTCAATTTTTTTTATATTTCAGTTTTAGGGTTTTTAATTTTTTTGTTTTTTTTAAATTTCAGGTTTTTTGATTTTTGGATTTCATGATTTTTCAATCTCCAGATTTTTCTATTTTTATATTTTTCGAATTTTTAAATTTTAGTTGTTTTAATTTTCCGATTTTGCGATTTCAGTATTTTCCTTTTCTGAATTTATCCAAAATTTCAATATTTCGATGTTTGAATTTACCAGTTTTTCAATTTTTCAATTTTTTTTTCTTCTATATATCGATTTATTAAAATTAGGAAGTTTTCGATTTTTACAATTTTTTTTCGATTTTTGGATTTTCCGGTTTTTCGATTTCTCCATGTTTCAATGTGTAATTCGGTGTTTCGATTTTCCGATTTAGAAGTGTTTTGATTTTTCGACTTTTTGGCTTTTCTATTTATCCATTTTCCAATTTTTGATGTTTCAGTTTTGGGATTTTTAAATTTTTTTATTTTAAATTCCAAGTTTTTCGATTTCCCGTGTTTATCATTTTTCAATTCCTCGATTTTTCTTTTTTCTATTTTTCGTTTTTTTTAATTTTAGATTTTTCAATTTTTTTGATGTTTCGATTTCTCTATCTTTCACTTCTGGATTTTAGATTTTTCGGTTTATTAATTTTTCAATATTTACAATTTTTCACTTTTTTGGTTTTTAAATTTTTCGGTTTTTAAATTTTGCGATTTTAAAATTTTTTTCAGATTTCCATTTTTGGATTTTATAAAACTTGATATTTCTGATTTCTCAATTTTTCGGTTTTTCAACTTCTTGACTTTTCAGTTTCTCAATCTTTCGATGTCCCAATTTCTCTTTATTTCGATTTTCGCGTTCCCCAATTTTTCAGGATTTCAGTATTTGAGATTTCTTTTGAATTTCTCAAACTTTCGGTTTTTCGATGTTTTTAAATAATCGTAGCTATTTTTTTTAATTTTTAATACTTGAGTTTTTAGATTTCGCAGCATCCTGGATTTTTGATTTTTAAAATTTTTCGATTTTTGATTTCTCAGTTTTTCAGTTTTTTGGGAATTTCGCAATTTCTGGATTTTTCAATGAGTCGATTGCTGGATTTTCGATTTTTCAATTTTTCGATTTTGCAAATCGCAATTTTTTTTAATAATTTTTCAAAGAAGCGGGATTGTTCGGCTGCACTTCGGGCATAAGGGAAGTTCTGTTGAAAAAACTTTCGAACAATTTTTTTTTGGAATTTATTCCAGACTTTATGGAAACTGCACGAATACCACAAATTCACCTGAGACAAATATTATTTCTCATGAAATCAAAAATGAACATTTCTTCACTGGAACGACTGCCCGGAATAAAAGTCTGGAATTGATTCAGTCCTGAAAATATCAGCCACCTGCACATGTCTGAACGGTAAGAAAATTATTTCTGAAACGGGTTTTATTTACCGTCTACTATTATTACCGCTGGTATAATATTAAATTTACATAAATTTTACTTTTAAAATATTACCTCTGAACGTATTTTTTTTTGAACAATTACAGCTTACAATGTTACGCAGAGCATGAAACCCACTAACCATATCATTTCAAAGAGAACAAGTTAAACATTATCACATTTAGAAAAACACTAAAATTGCTTTGAGGAGCTTACTTCTCATAATTATTGTTCGAGTTCTGGTTATAAAATATTTACAACAATTTAATTTATACTCTTTGGTTTTGTTGAAAGAAAAAAACTGTAATTAGCGATCTAAAACATAATTATTTAAATATCTTAGTATTACTGGTTGCCTACATGGAAGGGGCTAAATAGCAACAAGTAAAGTAAATTCGCTTGACGCTCTTTTCTAGTAAAATTTAACTTAGCTGAAAATGTTTCAAAAAACTTTGGTTTAGAGTATTCTTAACAGTAAATGTACAATTCGAACGGTTAAATTTTATAAATTTGCCCGGGGTTAGAAAACAAATATCCCCGATTTTAGTAATTTTAATTAAAATCGGGGTAATTAAATTTCAATAAAATAATACAAAATCGCTAAACAACAAATGCCAAACATCATTAATGAACGAACGAAAATGTACAAATAAATTGATCAAACGCGGATTAATTTTTCTTAATAAGCAATTCGCCCGTAAATGAATGAATTTAACATGAACGTGAAACAACGTTATTCCATTTACACAAAATTTATTCAAAATTCGATTGAATTAATTACATTTCCAGCGTCGAACGCTATAGAAAAAACCGTCTTTATTAAACAACCTTCGTACTTTTCGCATAAATGGCACCCTCCATAAACTCCAACTCAAAACAGAAAACATCACAGAGTCCGTAAATAATTCCGCTGCAACCCACTTAAATTCCGAGTCGAAATAATTAATCCTTCGAGAGTAGTACCCGACGCCCCTCTAAAAACCGCCAAGCACCCATCTTTAAACAAAATGAAAGCAATAAACCGAATTATATTTCGCACAGTACATGAAAATTTTATTAATAATAAGTCTGTAGTTTTATAATTCGGAATTATCGCGCAGTTTTATTCCGGCTCGTTATAATTCAAAACATCATCTCTTAATGACTTCAAAATTGCCGAGGGACCCCAAATGATCCATTTTAATGTGGGCTTTCCGGCAAAGAGTGAGAATCGTCTTATGCTTTAATCTTAATTAAAATGTTAGGGACCGTACCTGAAAGTTGAACAAATTAAGACGGAGCAAATCTTTGCGTAATCAGCAACATGCTGTTTGCTTTGCGGTGTCTTGATGTCGATAAGATTAGAATGACACGTGATTTCTTGTGTTTGTCTGTTTCTGCGAGAGACGAGTCGAAAAAATGCGACTGGGATGTGTGCTGTGGCTGTGTAAGTTTTCATTGTCGATATCGATATCGGTGTTGTGGACGTTGGTAATCTTGATGTACTAGTTTTTATTTTGTTTGTGAATCTCGGTCTATAGTCTTGCTCAAATACACTTTCTGTGATAAAATTAAGCTAACATTAATTAAAGTCGCTGTTTTTATGGAAATGTTTGATTAGATTTTGTCCCATTTACTGAGTGGCGGAATTAATCCGGTATTGCCGTACACTCGACGCACTTTCGACAGCACTGATAAACATTATTGTTCAATGTTTCGGTTATAATAAGGATAATTGCACAACCGGAAAGTGAGCCAAGGACAAGGATAATTTGTTGCCCTGCTTCTTACTAATTGTTACAATATTTGTTGTAGAAATGATGTTATATGCTTTGTCAAGGGTGTCTTGAGAAAGAGGAAAAAATTGGCCTCAGGTTATTTCGTCACAACTTTCCTCGCTCCTGAAATTATATTTAAAGCAGATAACTAACGAAAAACGAGAAGGAAATCGAAAAACTCAAAAAGTGTCCATAATCGAGACGTCGCATTGAAAAACCGAAAAATCGAAATCCGGAAAGTCGAAAAATCGAGCAATCGAAAAATCTAAAATTTAAAAAGCGTAAAAAATCTACAAACCTGAAGTATTGAAAAATCAAAAACTTGAAAATCGGGATATCAAAACATCAAAAAATAAAAAAAAATCGAAACTTAAAAACATTGAAGAAAAATTGAAGAATCGAAAATTGAAAAACCGAGACACCGAAAAATTAGAAAATCCAAAAAATATAAAAACCAAGAAATCGAAAAATCGAATAACTAAAACATCCAAGATCTCGAAACATAAAAAGTTCGAAACATCGAAGAATGTAAAATTTAAGAAATAGAAAAACTGAAAAATCAAGATTACGAGAAATCGAGAAATTGAAAAATCTAAATTGAAATGTCGAAAATTTTTAAAAATAGAAAAACCGAGATGTCCTGAAATCTAAAAATTGGGAAACTGAGAAATTTTAAACCGAGAAGTAAAAAAATTGATAAATGAAGGAATCGAAACATCAAAATATCGTAAAATCGAAAAATGGAAACATCGAAATCTTAATAAATCAAAAAATCGAGAAACCCCAAAACTGAAACATCGAAAAATTGAGAACTCGAAAAACTGAGAAATCCAGAAATCGAAAAGCCAAAAAATAAAAAAATCGAAAAACACAAACGTAAAAAATTGACGAAATGGAAAACGGAAAAATAGAGAAATCGAAACAAAAAGGTATCGATAAATCGAAAGTCGAAAATTTAAAAATCCGAAAAATTGCAAAATTGAAAATTCGAGAAACCCCAAAACTCAAACATCGAAAAATTGAGAAATCAAAAAATTAAGAAATCGAAAAATTCAAAAGTTACAAAATAGAAAAGTCAAAAAATCGAAAACTTAAAAAACCAAAAAACTGAAAAATCGAAGAATCGAAACATCGAAAGTCGAAATTTTAAATTCGAAAAATTGGAAAACAGAAAGATCAGAACATCGTAAAATCGAAAAATGGAACCATCGAAATCTTGATTAATCGGGAAATCGAAAAACTGAGAAATTTAGAAATTGAAAAGTCAAAAAACAGAAAAGTCGAAAAATAGAAAACATAAAAAATTAAAAAATTGACGGAGTGAAAAACTGAAAAATCGAGAAATAGAAACATCGAAAAGTCGAGGAACCGATAAATGGGAAAATTAAAAAATGGAAAAGTTGGACAATTAAAGAATTGAAAAATCGAAGAACTGAAAAATCAAAAAACGACAAATCGACAAATTGGAAAATTTTAAGTTCAAAAAGTCAAAACTGATAAATCAAAAAATTCAAACCGAGAAATCGGAAAACCGAATATTTGAAAAACTGAAACAACGAGAAATCGAAAATAAAAAAATCGAGATATCGAAATAGTCCAAACGAAAAATAAAAAATTGAAAAATTTTAAATGAAAAAAATCGATAAATCAAAAAATTGAAAAATCAGGAAATAGAACAATCGAAAAATCTAAACATCGAAAATTGTAAAATTTAAGAAATAGGAAAACTGAAAACGAGAAATCGAGGAATTGAAATATCTAAAATTTAGAAAATCGAAATGTCAAATCGGAATCATTGCAACACCAAAAAATCGTAACATCAAAAAATCCAAAAACTGAAAATTTGGAAAATCAAAAATTTTAAATATCGTAAAATTGAAGAACTGAAAAGTCGAAAAATCAAAAGATCGAGATTCGAAACAGCCAAAGATTGAAAAATATAAAATTAAAAGATTGGAAAAATTGAAAAATCGGAAAACTGAAACATCGAAAAATGGAAAAATCGAGAAATTGAAAAATCGTATGTCGAAAATTTAAAAATTCCAGAAATTAAGAAAGAGAAAAATCGAAGGACACAAACGTCGAGGAATTAAAATACTGTGAAACTGAAGAATCAAAAAATTGGAAAATTGAAAAATCGAGAAATCGAAAAATCGAAAGTCGAAAATTTAAAAATTCGAAAAATTGAAAATCATAAAAAACCAAAGATCAAACAACGAGAAATTAAAATGTTGAAAAAATGAAGAAACAAGAAATTGATAAACCCAGAAATCGAAACATCAAAAAAGTGAAAAATTCAAAAATTGAGAAATCGAACAATCGAAAATGGAAGATTTAAAAAATTCGAAATATTGGAAAACAGAAAAATCGAAGGCCCAAACATCGAGAAATTGAAAAATAAAAAAATTGATAAACCCAGAGATCAAAACACCAAAAAATGGAAAAATTTTAAAAATCGAGAAATCGAAAAGTCGAAAAATCAAAAAATTAAAAATTGAGGAAATGACAAACTAAAAAGTCGATAAACCGAAACATCAAAAATTCAAGAAATCGATAAATGGTAAAATGAAAATCGAGAAATTGAAAAATCGAAATTAAAAATTGTAAAATTCGAAAAATTGAAAAACAGATAATCCGAAGGACCAAACATCGAGAAATTAACATGTTGAAAAAATGAAGAAACAAGAAATTGATAAACCCAGAAATCGAAACATCAAAAAATTGAAAAATTCAAAAATTGAGAAATCGAACAATCGAAAATGGAAGATTTAAAAAATTCAAAATTTTGGAAAACAGAAAAATCGAAGGCCCAAACATCGAGAAATTGAAAAATAAAAAAATTGATAAACCCAGAGATCAAAACACCAAAAAATGGAAAAATTTTAAAAATCGAGAAATCGAAAAGTCGAAAAATCAAAAAATTAAAAATTGAGGAAATGACAAACTAAAAAGTCGATAAACCGAAACATCAAAAATTCAAGAAATCGATAAATGGTAAAATGAAAATCGAGAAATTGAAAAATCGAAATTAAAAATTGTAAAATTCGAAAAATTGAAAAACAGAAAATCCGAAGGACCAAACATCGAGAAATTAAAATGTTGAAAAAATGAAGAAACAAGAAATTGATAAACCCAGAAATCGAAACATCAAAAAATTGAAAAATTCAAAAATTGAGAAATCGAACAATCGAAAATGGAAGATTTAAAAAATTCGAAATTTTGGAAAACAGAAAAATCGAAGGCCCAAACATCGAGAAATTGAAAAATAAAAAAAATTGATAAACCCAGAGATCAAAACACCAAAAAATGGAAAAATTTTAAAAATCGAGAAATCGAAAAGTCGAAAAATCAAAAAATTAAAAATTGAGGAAATGACAAACTAAAAAGTCGATAAACCGAAACATCAGAAATTCAAGAAATCGATAAATGGTAAAATGAAAATCGAGAAATTGAAAAATCGAAATTAAAAATTGTAAAATTCGAAAAATTGAAAAACAGAAAATCCGAAGGACCAAACATCGAGAAATTAAGATGTTGAAAAAATGAAGAAACAAGAAATTGATAAACCCAGAAATCGAAACATCAAAAAATTGAAAAATTCAAAAATTGAGAAATCGAACAATCGAAAATGGAAGATTTAAAAAATTTGAAATATTGGAAAACAGAAAAATCGAAGGCCCAAACATCGAGAAATTGAAAAATAAAAAAAATTGATAAACCCAGAGATCAAAACACCAAAAAATGGAAAAATTTTAAAAATCGAGAAATCGAAAAGTCGAAAAATCAAAAAATTAAAAATTGAGGAAATGACAAACTAAAAAGTCGATAAACCGAAACATCAGAAATTCAAGAAATCGATAAATGGTAAAATGAAAATCGAGAAATTGAAAAATCGAAATTAAAAATTGTAAAATTCGAAAAATTGAAAAACAGAAAATCCGAAGGACCAAACATCGAGAAATTAAGATGTTGAAAAAATGAAGAAACAAGAAATTGATAAACCCAGAAATCGAAACATCAAAAAATTGAAAAATTCAAAAATTGAGAAATCGAACAATCGAAAATGGAAGATTTAAAAAATTTGAAATATTGGAAAACAGAAAAATCGAAGGCCCAAACATCGAGAAATTGAAAAATAAAAAATTCATAAACCCAGAGATCAAAACACCAAAAAATGGAAAAATTTTAAAAATCGAGAAATCGAAAAGTCGAAAAATCAAAAAATTATAAATTGAGGAAATGACAAACTAAAAAGTCGATAAACCGAAACATCAGAAATTCAAGAAATCGATAAATGGTAAAATGAAAAAATCGAGAAATTGAAAAATCGAAATTAAAAATTGTAAAATTCGAAAAATTGAAAAACAGAAAATCCGAAGGACCAAACATCGAGAAATTAAAATGTTGAAAAAATGAAGAAACAAGAAATTGATAAACCCAGAAATCGAAACATCAAAAAATTGAAAAATTCAAAAATTGAGAAATCGAACAATCGAAAATGGAAGATTTAAAAAATTTGAAATATTGGAAAACAGAAAAATCGAAGGCCCAAACATCGAGAAATTGAAAAATAAAAAAATTGATAAACCCAGAGATCAAAACACCAAAAAATGGAAAAATTTTAAAAATCGAGAAATCGAAAAGTCGAAAAATCAAAAAATTAAAAATTGAGGAAATGACAAACTAAAAAGTCGATAAACCGAAACATCAAAAATTCAAGAAATCGATAATGGTAAAATGAAAATCGAGAAATTGAAAAATCGAAATTAAAAATTGTAAAATTCGAAAAATTGAAAAACAGAAAATCCGAAGGACCAAACATCGAGAAATTAAAATGTTGAAAAAATGAAGAAACAAGAAATTGATAAACCCAGAAATCGAAACATCAAAAAATTGAAAAATTCAAAAATTGAGAAATCGAACAATCGAAAATGGAAGATTTAAAAAATTCGAAATATTGGAAAACAGAAAAATCGAAGGCCCAAACATCGAGAAATTGAAAAATAAAAAAATTGATAAACCCAGAGATCAAAACACGAAAAAATGGAAAAATTTTAAAAATCGAGAAATCGAAAAGTCGAAAAATCAAAAAATTAAAAATTGAGGAAATGACAAACTAAAAAGTCGATAAACCGAAACATCAAAAACTCAAGAAATCGATAAATGGTAAAATGAAAATCGAGAAATTGAAAAATCGAAATTAAAAATTGTAAAATTCGAAAAATTGAAAAACAGAAAATCCGAAGGACCAAACATCGAGAAATTAAAATGTTGAAAAAATGAAGAAACAAGAAATTGATAAACCCAGAAATCGAAACATCAAAAAATTGAAAAATTCAAAAATTGAGAAATCGAACAATCAAAAATGGAAGATTTAAAAAATTCAAAATTTTGGAAAACAGAAAAATCGAAGGCCCAAACATCGAGAAATTGAAAAATAAAAAAATTGATAAACCCAGAGATCAAAACACCAAAAAATGGAAAAATTTTAAAAATCGAGAAATCGAAAAGTCGAAAAATCAAAAAATTAAAAATTGAGGAAATGACAAACTAAAAAGTCGATAAACCGAAACATCAAAAATTCAAGAAATCGATAAATGGTAAAATGAAAATCGAGAAATTGAAAAATCGAAATTAAAAATTGTAAAATTCGAAAAATTGAAAAACAGAAAATCCGAAGGACCAAACATCGAGAAATTAAAATGTTGTGAAATTGATAATAAAAAAGTTGATAAATCCAGATATCGAAATATCAAAAAATTGAAAAATTGAAAAATCGAGAATTTGAAAAATTTGAAGTCGAAAATTTAAAAACTCGAAAAATTGAAAAACAGAAAAATCGAAGGAACGAACATCGACAATTAAAATATCGAGAAATTGAAGAATCAAAAAATTGATGAACCCAGAAATAGAAACATGAAAAAATTGAAAAATTAAAAAATCAGGAAATCAAAAAGTCGAAAAATCGAAAGTTCAAATATCAAAAAAATTAAAAATTTTGAAAAATTGAAGAAATAAAAAACTAAAAAATCGATAAATCGGAACGTTAAAATCTCGAAAAATGGGAAAATCGAAAAATCGGAAAAGTAGAAAAATTGAGAAATCAAAAAATAGGAAAATCAAAAAATAGGGAAATCAAAAAGTCGAAAAATCGATTAATCGCGAAATCGAGAATTCGAAAAATCGGAAACTTGGAAGCGCCAAAATTGGCAAAATTTAAAAATAGTAAAACTGAAAAATCAAAAATTAAAAAAATTGAAAAATTGAGAGAGAATTTGAAAAATCGAAAACTTGGAAGCGTCAAAATTGGCAAAATTTAAAAATAGTAAAATTGAAAAATCAAAAATTAAAAAAATTGAAAATTGAAAAATCGAAAGTCAAAAATTTTAATATTCAAAAAATTAATAAACAGAAAATCCGAAGGAACAACATCGAGAAATTAAAATGTCGGGAAATTGAAGAACAAAAAAATGATAAACCCACAAATCGAAACATCAAAAAATTGAAAAATTGAAGGAACAAACATCGACAATTAAAATATCGAGAAATTGAAGAATCAAAAAATTGATTAACCCAGAAATAGAAACATCAAAAAATTGAAAAATTAAAAAATCAGGAAATCAAAAAGTCGAAAAATCGAAAGTTCAAATATCAAAAAAATGAAAAATTTTGAAAAATTGAAGAAATAAAAAATTAAAAAATCGATAAATCGGAACGTTAAAATCTCGAAAAAAGGGAAAATCGAAAAATCGGAAAAGTCGAAAAATTGAGAAATCAAAAAATAGGAAAATCAAAAAATAGGGAAATCAAAAAGTCGAAAAATCGATTAATCGCGAAATCGAGAATTCGAAAAATCGAAAACTTGGAAGGGCCAAAATTGGCAAAATTTAAAAATAGTAAAACTGAAAAATCAAAAATTAAAAAAATTGAAAAATTGAGAGAGAATTCGAAAAATCGAAAACTTGGAAGCGCCAAAATTGGCAAAATTTAAAAATAGTAAAATTGAAAAATCAAAAATTATAAAAATTGAAAAATTGAAAAATCGAAAGTCAAAAATTTTAATATTGAAAAAATTAATAAACAGAAAATCCGAAGGACCAAACATCGAGAAATTAAAATGTCGGGAAATTGAAGAACAAAAAAATTGATAAACCCACAAATGGAAACATCAAAAAAATTGAAAAATTGAAAAATCGAGATTTCGGAAAATCCGAAGTCGAAAATTTAAAAACTCGAAAAATTGAAAAACAGAAAAATGGAAGGACTGAAACAACGAGAAATTGAAGAATTAAAAAATTGATAAACCCAGAAAGCGAAACATCAAAAACCCGAAAAATTAAAAAATGGAAAAGTCGAAAAATCATAATAGTGAAATATCGAAAAATGGAGAAAACGAAAACAACACGGATTCATAAGCCACAAATGGAGCAGTACGCTACTTTATAAAATTAAAGTAACATTTACTATTGTAAAATTTGGAGATGACGTCATTTCATTGTTGGTGGGGATAGTCATAGAAATTTTAGTTAGTCGTTTTACCATCTAAAAGTAGAGTAAAACCTTTTCTCTGTGTTACTGGAAAAATGTTTTAACTCATTTTGATCTACACATTAACTGGTTCCATTATTTGTATTAAGATAAAGTGGGTACCATAAATTTATAAAACAAAGTACCCATATAAAAAACTTGGCGATATAAAAAGTTAATAAGTTGAAAGACGTTCTTAAGTTATTAGACGCTAAAGAAATAAATTAAAATTCTGTGAAATATCCGACGCTCGAAATCAAACATCTGTAGTTGATGGGTTAATTTCGTTTTTTTTTTTCTGACGGACCGATATTAATTATTTTCTTCTTTTGTATAATAAAATAAAAAAAAAAACGCATTATAAATACTAGAACACCGAAACCACCCAAAATATTTGTCTGAATCCTTCATTTTCTCCATAAATTCAGTCGACACAATCAACGACTGACCGAAATTTGAATAGCACAAAATCCGCCGCAATTTTTGCGCAAAAATCCCGCTTAACCACCCCCTAAATCACCACTTGTTGCAGCCGTGCTCGTGAGCGACGTTTCGTCCGCAGTGTCGCCGCCCCCATCCTCAAAAATCATCGGCGGTGAATTCGTGGAGCACCAGAGCGACTTCGCGTTCATGGTATTTCCGGCAACCCTCGAAACATCCCCTAACTAGCTGGTTTCAGGTGTCCGTGAGGGTGAATAGGAGGCACATCTGCGGGGGTTCGATTGTAGATTACAGGCATGTCCTAACGGCCGCACATTGCTGCTTTGATGCTGCAAACAAACCATATCCACCCCAAATCATGTCAATTGCAGCCGGAAGTTTGAATATCGGAAGATCGAACAATAATTCGGTGGTGAAAGGCGTGCTGGCAATAATTCCGCACAAGAAATACGACTGGGAGCGCATAACGAACGACGTCGCCGTAATAAAGGTGCGGTTTCTGGTGACCTTATGGCTTATAAATTGAAACAGTAAAAATAAAATAAGTCGTTTTAAGATCCTGGGCCAGTTCGAGCTGTGGAACCGGAACATCAGCGCAATTTCTTTGTCGAATTTCATACGGTCCGGAAGCTGGTGTACGATCTGCGGCTGGGGGATTACGCGGTTTGTAAGGGGATGTTTTATTATTGCGTTAGGGGTGTTATTGGATGAACGTTTCAGAATACGTCGCAAGTCAGTTACCGGCTTCGTTACGTGGATGTTCCTGTAGTTAGTCAAAGCACCTGCGAATTTTATTACCCAGGTCGAATAACCAATAAAATGATATGCGCCGGAGGCAACGGGAGCGATTCATGTCAGGTAAAGTCAACAACGAAGAACACAATGTGGGAAATGGAGTCGGTTAAATTAATGGTTAAGTTTAATATCGATTAACCCGTTTAGACGGGATTAAGTCGATATTATTTATTCGCCAAATACAAAGTTCTATTATCTTGTTAGCGATTCGCGCGTCGATTCTCGGCATATTTGAGTTTGTGTCGAACGTGGTGAACCCTACTCAGTTTCACCATAAACGATCTATGGCACTTAAATTTCGTTACGCCGCTTAGTTACAAGATTCTCTGTTTTAATCAAATTAATTAAAACTTTTCATCTTTGCGGAACTTCCGACGAAACTTCGGAAAATTTACACAGCTTAAAAAATTTTTAAATCGGGTGTCACGATTCTAAGGTGGACATTTCGGGGGGCTACCGAGTGCTCATTGTCGCCAAAGTGATAAGAGTCATCGAATATGTGGTAGCGAGCGAGTGCTTCTATATTTGAAAGATCAACAGAGAGTGATTAAGTGCTTGTTTGAAATTCATTCAGATTTGAATTTTAAAATATCTTAATACCGCTGCTACGATGTCACGAAATAACTTCATATAATTTTTCATATCGGCTTTATGAAAATATCAACAAAAAATTGGTAGAAAATTATGTCGATAGAACTTCCCTCGTCCCTAAAATCCCGCTTTGAAAAATGATAAAAAATGCGATTTTTGTTTTCTCGATAAATCGAGAAATTGAAAATTATAAAAACCGAAAAATCTAAACTTGAAAAGTTCAAAAATAAAAAGAGTAACAAATCGCAACATTAAAAGAATTGGAAAATCTAAAATTTAAAAATTCGAAAAAGTGAAAAATTGGAAAATTAAAAAACTGGAAAAAAATCGAAGAATGAAAAGACGTAACATCGAGAACTTGGAAGATTTAAATCGAAAATCTTGCAGAAAATCGAAAAACCTAGAAATCGGGAAATCTAGACGTCGAAAGATTGAGAAATCGAGAAATCGAAAACTCGAAAAACCAAAATAGCATAAAATCGAAAGATCGAAAAAATAAAAGCTGGAAAAATTGAAAAATCTCGATAAATCCAGAAATAAAAAAATTGAAAAATCTAAAATTAAACAATTTGAAAAATTGCAAAATAGGAAAATTGAAGAAATGAAAAATTGAAAAACTGAGATATTGAAAAATTTTAAATTTAAAAAATCGAAAAATTTAAAAGTCTAAACATTGAGAACTTGGAAGATCTAATAAATCGAAAATCTGGAGAGTCAAAAACCGAAAAACCTAGAAATCGGCAAATTTAAACATTGAAAGATCGAAAAATCGAGAAATCGAAAAGTCGAAACCAAAATAGCATTAAATCGAAAGATCAAAAAAATAATAATTGGAAAAAGGGGAACATTTGAAATAAAAAAAAATCGATAAAACGAAAAACCGAGAAGTGGAAAAATGGAAACATAAAAAACTGAAAAAATTTAACATTTAAAAACTCGAAAAATTGCAGAATAGGAAAGTTGAAGAGCTGGAAAATCGAAAAAAATGAAAATTGAAAAAACCTAAAAATCATGAATCAAAATTTTTTCGTTTATTTCATCCCAAAAAAAACCGACGTCACCACAAAATTTTGACTTTTTTCACTTGAAACAAACGCATAGGAATAATAATAATAAATAACTAAAAAATAACATTCCCAAAATCAAATCTTATAATTTTTCGAAAAATTTGAAATTATCTACCTTCGATCAATATTTGGTTTTTCCTTTTTCTTCGATTTTACAATTTTTTGATCACAATTTTTTATTTTTGCTTTTTCTTTCATTATAAAATTTTCCCATTTTTCAATGTTTTGGTTTCCTCAATTTTTCAAGCTCTTGATTTTATTTTTCATTTTTTCGATTTTATATCACGATTTTTTGTTTATTTATTTCATTTACTCTTTCAATGTTTCTTTCGATTTTAAAAATTTAGTTTAATTTTTAAATTCCTCGGTTTTCCAATTTCTAAAATTTTCAGTTTTGCAATTTTCAGTTTTGCAATTTTTAGATTTATCGATTTTCCTATTTCTTTAAATTTCAATATTTCCATTTTACATTATTTCGTTTTTTCGATTTTGCGCTTTAAGTTTCTCAAAGTTTGATCTTTCGATATTTTTTTCAAACTTTCCATTTAATACTTTTTCGTTTTTTCATTTTTGATGTTTCAATTTTTCAATTGTACTTTTTCCATTTTTTATATTCGAAAAGTTGTAAAATGGAAAAATTGAAAATTCAGAAAATAAAAAATCGAACAAAATTAATGACTCCAAAAATTGTAAAATACGTAACTTGAAAATTTTCACATTGAAAAAACCAAAGTAATAAAATCAGGGCAATGAAAATTGAAAACTGAAAATTGGAAAAATAAAAAAATATTATCCGGAAAGGAAAAATTACAAATCGAAAAATTGCAAGATCTGAAAATTCATCCAAAAATTGGAAAAACCAAAAACTGAAAAATTGAAAATTTGATAAATCAATAAATTGAAACATCGAAAGTTTGAGAACTCGAAAAGTTGACAAGTCGAAAAATCAAAAAATTGAAAAACCTCCATAAATCCAGAAATCGAAAAATTGAAAAATTAAAAAATCGAGACATTTAGAAATCGAAAAATTAAATGAAAAACCGAAAAACCTATAACCTAGAAGGCAACAAATCTAAAACCGAGAAGTCGAAAAATCGAAAGCTCGAAAAACGAAACATCAAAAAATTGGATAATCCAAAACCGAGAAGTGGAAAAATCGAAACATCGAAAAACTGAAAAAAATTAACTTTTAAAAACTCGAAAAATTGCAGAATCAGAAAATTGAAGAGCTAGAAAATCGAAAAATATGAAAATTGAAAAAACCTAAAAATCGAAACGAAAAAAGGTGATTACGATTCATGGTAAATCGTGAATCAAAATTTTTTCGTTAATTTCATCCCAAAAAAAAACGACGTCACCACAAAATTTTGTAAAGGAAAAATTCACTTGAAACGCATAGGAATAATAATAATAATAAATAACTAAAAAATTTTCATTTTTGCTTTTTCTTTCATTTTTAAATTTTTCCATTTTTCAATGTTTTGGTTTCATAATTTTTCGTTTTTCCAATTTTTCAATTTTTCTTTCTCAATTTTTAATTTTGCCGTTTTTCAGTACTTCGTTTTCTCAATTTTTCAAGTTCTTGATTTTATTTTTCATTTTTTCGATTTTATATCACGATTTTTTGTTTATTCATTTCCTTTACTCTTTCAATGTTTCTTTCGATTTTAAAAATTTGGTCTAATTTTTAAGTTTCTTGGTTTTCCAGTTTCTAAAATTTTCAGTTTCGCAATTTTTAGATTTCTCGATTTTCCTGTTTCTTTAATTTTCAATATTTCCATTTCACAATATTTCGTTTTTTCGATTTTGCGCTTTAAGGGCCGGTTGCATAAACGCAAATCAAATCTCCAATCAACTGATTGTCATCAAATATTTAATTATCATCAACTTTGATTGGGTTGCTGAAACAATAATTAAGCCTTTGTTAACTGATTATCATCAAGTCGCTATTTGATAGCGCGCACCAACCGGCAACGCAGCATAAAATGGCATTTGCGTGATATTTTGAGGTTATGTTAAAAATTTACGTTTTGATTCGTTGTTTTGTGGTGAATTGGTGCGGCCTTCGTCGGTGTTTTTGAGGTGTGTTATCTCTTAAAAACATTCAAGATGAGCAGCTCCAGTTCAAAAGCACCTAAGAGATCGAAAAATTTCACCGGGCACGAGAAAAGCGAATTAACCCAAATAATTCAAAGGTAAGTTTTTAGGTAGGTATGTTAAAAAACACCGAAGTTTCTAGTAAAAGTGGTTAACAGCGGTTAGTTAATAGCAAATGAGTTTGATTATTATTAAACAGTTAGCAAACAGTGTCTTGCATTCATTTTTTATACTGAAAAGTCTTTGAAGTTATTTTTATAATGGATCTCAAACAATGAGGTTTCCCGATCCCATTTATACATATATTCCTTTATTAAACCTCTTCCACTTTTATTAATAAAGCTACGAAAACTCCGTTCTCCCGTACCTGGTCCTATCCCGTTTCATCTATTATAGATATGCCCATATAATAGAAAACAAGAAGACCGACGCCGTTTCCGTCAAACAAAAACTGAATTGTTGGGAGGAAATAAAAACCGAATTTAACGCAGTCACTACAGAGGGACCTAGGGATGTTCAGTCACTCAAGACTTTTTACCAAAATACCAAGAGAAGTTTGAAAAAGGAACGGGCTGAAAAGAATGTAAAATACAAATGGAATGTACAATATTTTAGTATTTACAACACAATTAATAATTTCTAGAAAGAAACATATATTTCAATCCTGGAAAATAAGCTGGACAACAGAGGTGAGGGAACCTCCCAGGACACAGGTGAACCAGAAATGGAAATTACGGAAGCTTTACAGGTCCTGGAAACAATACAAAAGGTATGGGTTACCATATTGTAGGTATATCTAGAGTATAGATGACACTCGAAATATTACAGAAAAAGACAAAAAAAACAGGAGGTGGAAGTTACAGCCCCATTTTGCCAACAGGAGCTGACGCAATTTTGGGAGAGTTGTTGGCGGATCAACTCCAGCCGTTAGAAAACAGTTTTGATGATGGGGCACAATATTTTGGTTTGTATACTGGAACAAATGGTCATGCATCTTTTTAATATGATCTTTTATGATATTGAGATTGATTTAAAAAAAATCATTTAGTTTTACAACAGATTTTTTTCCAGGAAACGTTAACAACAGCGAACCCCAAAATCCTTCCTCCTCCATTCCAATCCGCCGAAAAAAATTCCGAGTTCCAAAGAGAAGCGGTTCAAATATTAAACAGAAAATATACGAACGAAAATTATTTTTAGTCAATTTAGAAATTCGTCAGAAGCAAAGACTTTTTCAGAAGGATTTAAAATTAAAAAATTTACAAATTAGGAAGGCAGAATTAGAATTAGAAAAACTTGTTAATAGTAATTAATCAATAGATAGGGTGTTTTTAGTTTTAATTTTAGTTTAAATATAAATTCTTAGAATTAATACTTATTAAACTTCTTCATTAAACTTTCAGAAAATACCGTATTTACAAGATTAGTTTTCATCGTAAATTTGTTTTCCAGGTCGCCATGATATTTTCATCATCATCCAGGCGCTCGACCCAGTGCTGCCGCGTCGACAAATATATTTTCCTTTTGGACTATATCAACATAATATAACATTTCAAGATAACTGTGGTTGAAAAATTAAAAAGGACACCGAGTATTATTATTTGAAGTAATATAGTACTGCAAAAGTAGTATTATTATCAGCTGTGAATACTCCTTACGCGACGCACTGGTGATGGACTACATCAAAGAGTCCCCACTGCTCGCCGTAAAACACACCTTACTTCAACTGGGGGACTGCAGCAGTAAGATATAATTCCGCGTACTCACCATCATCAAATGCAGATCATCATATTGGTTACTATCGACAATGTTGGAAATCGCCAGTTTAAAACTCAATAGCACCTTTCAATTGTGTTTCTGATAACTTTGTGATGTTTCCTCAGCTCGATTTCTAGAGTTAACGAAAGATGTGAGAAGGTATCTCTTGCAGGTGTAACCACTATCTCCAAGAAGATATCCTGTTTTAATTCATCATGGACAGATCCTGGCCAACGGACTAGTATGTGGCGAAATATTTGCGTCACATCTTGAGATTATGTTAAATATTTGTGATCGTTAATGGTGGAAGTTAAAGTTTGTTGTTGTTCTTGGGCTACTGTTCCTCTGAAAATTGTTCACGATGGATAGTACCAAAGTTATGGAAAGGTCGAAAAATTTCACAGCCCATCAAAAAACTCAGTACAAATAATTCTGAGGTAAGTTTTTAAGTACGTTTAAAAACACATAAGTTACTAGTAAAATTGGTTAGACCGCGTTATCAAAGCATAAATTTCACTTTTATCAACGGAAAATCTTTTCTCTCGTGCCTGCCTGTTCTTATCCGGTTTCCTCTTTTGTAGATATGCCCATATATTAGAAAACAGATGCAGTTTCTGTACAAGAAGAGAATGTTGCTGAGAGATCATGTAAGACGAATTCAATGTTACCATCATTGAGGGGCCTAGGGATGTTCAGACTATCAAAATTCGACACAAAACTTAAAAAAGGAAAGGGCTGAAAAAATTAAGTTACAAGCTGGATCTACAATATTTTTATACAATGTGGTTATTAATTTTTAGAAGGAAGCGTTTATTTCTATTAAAACAGACAACAGGGATGAAGGTATGAGTGCAGACGTGGGTGATGGTGAGCTGGAAATGACAAATAAATATAATAGATGAAGATTTGATTTTTTACAAAAAAAAGGTGAAAAAAAACAGATACAGCACAATACTTCGGTTTGTATACTAGGACAAATCGTCATGCATACATGATCTTATAAATCTGACCTCTCATAACGAGATATATTTTCAATAACTTTACTTGTTTTTAACGCATTTTTTTTTTTCCAGGAAATCCTGAACCTCATAGCCCTGCCTCCTCCATTCCGAACGAGAAAAATAAAATCCCCCTTTCCAAGAAAAACAGTGTAATAAAAAATAAAAAATATACAAATGAAAATAATTTTTAGTGAATTTGCAAAATAAACACAAACAAAAACTTTCAAAAAGGCTTACAATTAAAATATTTGCAGATTAAAAAAGTAGAAATCGAATTGGAAAATTCAAATTCAATAATTGGAAATCGAAGAGTTTTTTTTTAGTTTTATAATAATCATTATTAAACATTTTTGTTAAACTCTTTCTGCAAATATAGTATTTACAAGGTGAGTTCTCATAGCAAAATTTCCTTCCATGGGGTCACCACCTATGACTTCATCGTCTTCCTCAATTTCAAGGTGATCTTCTGGCCAGTCATCTTTAAAAATAATTGCCAGGTTATGCAAAATTGCACAGGCGACGATTGCCATCATATTAGTTTTCATTTTTAGTCGCAATCCCATAGACAAAGCTGGAAAGCGACGTTTCAAAACTCCAAAACACCTTTCAACTGTGTTTCTGGTCGCTTTGTGGGAAGCATTATATGCTTCCTCAGCCCTGTTTCTTGGATTAATGAAGGGCGTCAAAAGATATCTTTTGCATGCGTAGCCACTGTCTCCAAGAAGATATCCAGCGCCATACATGCCTCGTTCTAATTCAGGAGGTAACGGACAGTCATTAAAAATGGTGGAATCGTGGACAGATCCTGGCCAGCGAGCTATGATATGTCGTATTTGAAGCTCCGCGTCACAAACTACTTGGACATTGAGCGAAAAAAAACCTTTTCGGCATCTATAAGTTTCAGCCAAGTGTCCACCTGGCGATTGGATTGGTATATGCGTACCGTCTATTGCCCCTATGACACACGGAAAACCCCGGATTTCGAAGAATTTTCTATGTATTGTTGGTATTTCTTGCAAGGTGGGCATTTTCAACACGTCGCCCTTCAATCGCAGTATTTCCTTGGAGACCTTGTAGATTATTCTTGAAATTGTTGATTTATGTACCAAAACAGAGTCCCCAATTAATTGTTGAAACGCTCCTGTTGCATAGAATCTGAGACAAATCAGGAGTTGTTCTCTACTGTTTAGAGCCTTGTTACGGTTTGTCAAGGGATCTAACCGGTCTCCAATCTGATTTAAAATTTCCACCACGCTATTTTTTGAAAACCGATACCTTTGCTTAAAGTCGATATCGTCGTACCTATCGAAAGGATCGGACCTGTCTCGAAAAATTCGAGGTCTTCTAGGAACAGGAACATCGGAATCGTCAGAGGAACTGGAGGACGTTAACGTTAAGGACACGGACATTTTGAGGTAAACTACAATTTACAGCTGTTACAACAAAAAGTATATTTCACATGTATTTAAAATTACCTGAATAAAATTTAATTGAACCTTTTTTGTATTTATTTTCGGTTTTTAGGAGTCGAATTGCTGTAAAACCGCCAGCTGTCAAACTTTAATTACTGCTTTTCGGATAATTAACTAATCGTTAATCAAAATGCGTTTTGATGCTAATCAAGTCCTTGATTGGCGTTTATGCAACGGATGATTGGTGATTTCTGTATTTGACGTATGGATTTGATTGTCATCAAAAAATTTGATGAACATCAACTGATTGGCGTTTGAGCAACGCATTATGTGACTTGATGATTGTTAACTGGATTTAACAATAATCAAATTTTTGATTTGCGTTTATGCAACCGGCCCTTTAAGTTTCTCAAATTTTGATCTTTCGATATTTTTTTTCAAAGTTTTCATTTTATACTTTTTCGTTTTTTCATTTTTAATTTTTCAATTTTTCATTAGCATTTTTTCCATTTTTTTTATTTGAAAAGTTGGAAAATGGAAAAATTGAAAATTCAGAAAATAAAAAATCGAACAAAATTAATGACTCCAAAAATTGGAAAACTCAAAAAATTGTAAAATACGTAAATTGAAAATTTTCACATTGAAAAAACCAAAAAAAAAAATCAGGGCAATGAAAATTGAAAATTGGAAAAACAAAAAAATATTATCCGGAAAGGAAAAATTGCAAATAGAAAAATTGGAAAAACAAAAATCTGAAAAATTAAAAATTGAAAACTCGTGAAATTACAAATCGAAAAATTGCAAGATCTGAAAATTCATCAAAAAATTGGAAAAACCAAAAACTGAAAAATTGAAAATTTGATAAATCAATAAATTGAAACATCGAAAGTTCGAGAACTCGAAAAGTTGACAAGTCGAAAAATCAAAAAATTGAAAAACCTCCATAAATCCAGAAATCGAAAAATTGAAAAATTAAAAAATCGGGACATTTAGAAAACGAAAAATTAAAAATTTTAAAAATCTAAAAATTGAAAAATCGAAAAACCTATAACCTAGAAGGCGACAAATCTAAAGCTCGAAAAACGAAACATCAAAAAATTGAAAAATCTAAAATTTAAAAATTCGAAAAATTACAAAATAAAAACAATGAAGAACTGAAAAATCGAAAAACTGCGAAATCGAAATATCTAAAATTTAAAAAATCGAACAATTAAAATTCCGAAAAATGTTCGAAATATCGAAAAACATCAAAAGATCTAAAAGTCGAAAAGTCGAATAACCGAAAAAATCGAGAAATCAAAATAGCATCAAATCGAAAATTCGAAAAATCGATAAATCGAAACGAAAAATCGAAAACTTTAAGAATCAACATGTAAATTCCCAAAAGTGAAATTTAAAAATTAGAAAAATGGCCACAAAATTGGAGAAATTGAAAAAACTAAATGAAATTAAAAAAAAAATAGAAAAATTAAAATGTCGAATAACTAAAGAACGGAAAAATCTAAAAATCGAAAAATTTATGAATTTGCATGAAATATTTAATTATCATTAAACATTATTTAATATTAATATATTAATCGAAACAACAAAATATTGAGAAGTGTAGAATCGAAAAAACCGATTTAAAAAATTGAAAAATTAAAGTGGTAAATCGAATCGAAAAATCAAAAAAATCAAAAATCAACATGAATAATCCCAAAACTAAAATATCGAAAAATTGAAAAATGGAGAATCGAAAATTTTAAAAATCGACAAATTGAAAAATCAAAAATTTGAACGGTCGAAAAATTGAAAAATCAAAAAATTGTGGAGTTGAAAAACACATTGAAAAATCCAGGAATCGAGACGTCAAACAGTCTAAACATCGAAAAGTCGAGAAATCGAGAAATGGGAAAATAAAAAATGAAGTAATCAAAATCGAAAAATCGATAAATCAAGAAATCGAATAATAAAAAATCGAGAAATTGAAGAATCGAACACTTGTGAAATAGCAAATTGAAAAATAGGGACATAAAAAAATAGAAAATTTTTTACCATTTTGATTGTGGATATTTATAAAATTTAAATAACATTTACTAATGTAAAATTTGGAGACGACGTCATTCTATCTGTATAATATAAACGGAAACACACGACGAATAGACAGACAGACACACGGACAGACAGACAAACGGAAACGGCATACCTATTTTCTCGTGGTGTGTGGGTCATGAAACGTCGAGAAAATATGAAAGCAGCCAGTCGCCCGATGGACTCGATTACAATATTTTGCAAAAAAAAAAATTCAGGACATCGATAACGATAATCCAACTTCAGACAAACACACGAGTTTAAATTGCTCTGTATTTGCGTTACCGTGTAGAGTAGAAATACTTTGAGAATAACACAATATGTATTTTTTGGAATGCCCCCATTTCAGAACGCACTAGTCATCCGTAAATACGAACAAGGAGAAACGAATGAGGATCATGATCCGAGAATTTTCAAGAATCCTACTTTGTGGAAGTATCCAATAACACCGTTTACGAAACGCATCATTGCGGAAAATGGACCAGTTCAAATACGAAAAAAAAACAATTTCCCGAAGAGAACAACAACATAAAATTTTCATCACTCTATTACACTCGAGTTTAAAAAAACGCTGAAGAAATTAATCGCTTTGGGTTAATTTACTCCGTATTCAGTTTTTGCTGTAAATATTTGGTCAAGATGAAATGACAATAAATCAAACAGTAAGGGTTTTAATGAGTATTTAATGTAGGAATTCTTCTGTTGATATAGGTGGTATTTTTCGTACACTCTGTACAGTACAGCAGCACCGACCTTAATCATCCGGGATTACCCAACAAGACCGTTACAATAAAATGCTCAACATCACAATGGATAATCGTTAAAACAAACACACTCGATGATAAGCAGTGATAGCACTTCACTTGTAATTATCTGCACACTTTTCGAATCTCGCCATGTTAATTACGCGGCGGTTAAATTCCTCAACTTAATTAATTCCTCAAAGCCATTTAGTCCCTATCTCTATATTTACAACTTTCTTCCAATAACTTTTGCAACTCCTTTCTCCTCGTCGTAATTCAAAACTCGCAAACAAGCGAAGACGCTGATAATAAGAAAGTTACCATGCAAACGTAGTCCTGATTTAGCTCCAATTAATTAGGCGCTATCGATACCTTCACACACGGCACGCCCCTGTAATCGTTTAATCTCCAGAAATCCTTAATTAAGCTAACAAATTATTTTCGTGATTCTGTTAACAACAAAGGGATAAACGTATGACGGAAACAGGCTTGTTTACGCTAATTTTTGCCAAACACTCTTAAAGAAATTAATTTCAGGGGGACTCAGGGGGACCATTAATCTGCGGAGGTGTCCTTGCAGGAATCGTTTCTTGGGGAAGTGACTGCGGCGTTTATCCCGGAGTGTACACAGCTGTGGCACCGTATAAATCATGGATACGAAAATATATTGATAATTCTTCATCTTCTTGGATTACTCCATCTGAGCGTCAAGCCTGCCTCGTAATCCTTCAGGTCCTGTTTGCGTATTATATTGTCTAATAAAGGAAAAATATTTTTATCTCTCTGGTTTTACTATCGCCGCAATAATTACCCTATTCAAGATTTGCCCCCGGCTTAAGCGAAGAAGCTCTTTACGACTTATTCACTTTTAATGAGTATTGTAATTGCTCCATTACGTCCGAAATTAACAACGATTTTCGGGTTCATTGTAATTGTCATATGATTAGGTAAATCTCTGCGACTACGTGTTACATGTAAATAAGATTATGGGATTTTCGTTCTTTGACAAAGCAACTCAGACCACGTCGATTCACCAGTTAGATCTCGCAGGCGATATGGACTCCAAGTCTCACGAAAATGTGTTCGACGGGGTTATGGTTCAAGTGGGTGATTCGGGAAAGTTCCAGAAGTGGTACAACATTATATTTAACTTGATTTTCGTCGGATTCGCCACGATGGCCAACTTCAACGTGATCATATGTCTCGCGACCCCAGAACATTGGTGCAAAGTTCCCGGACGCGAACTCACGAACTTCACGATAGAAGAATGGAAAAACCTAACGATCCCGCGGTAAAACTCCCGAATTCACCCATTCCCGAAGTACATTTTTGATTTTCCCAGAAACGAACTGACCGACGCATTCCATACCTGTAAGATGTTCAACTCCACCCAAGAACGTGACGCAGTAGTCGGTAAGAATTACCTTCGTTTCGCGGTAAATATAATGAGTAGTTTTGTCTGGGGAAAAAAACCGCAAGGAATGACTACAAGATACGCGATACGGATTCAAACTTCACCTAATAAAACTTCAAGACAAAAATAGTTTAAGCTAACTCCCTTCGCTCGTAAATTATATAGCGAATCCCTGTCTATATTTAAGTGGATAATTTATAGACAACAGATAAGTGCTTTACAACCAAAGTATCATATTCCACCCATAAAAATAATGCGTCTGTTTTTCTTTTTATGGGTGTTTCTCTTTTTTAGAACGAGTGTATCGCGCCCTAAATCTCACTCCGCCAAACTAGTTTTAGCATAAGTCATAAATCAACCCTTTATTGACACGAATTTGTAAAAGTCGACGATTCAGAAACTCCCTTATTTATCAAGTTAGATTTTTTAAGAAAAAAAATAGCATATGACAATTTCTAGAAATATTTTTTGAATTAACTTGTCAAGATCTATGTTCCAGAATTTTTCGTGAATTTTTAGGCAACTTTTCCAAAAGCTCAATTTTTCAACATGAGATTTTATGAATTTTTTTAATTTTAAAAATAAATTCGCAAAATCAAATTTTATAATTTTTGGAGAAAGCTGGATATGTACTTCAAGTGCGAGGGAAATTCTATAACCTTCGACCATTGTACGACCACACCTACTACAACGGAACCATTGAAAAAACAAAAAATTGAAAAAATTGAAAAAACTGAATTTCAAGAAATGAAACATTAAGAGTCGATTTCAATTTTGCATTTTTTCCATTTTTTTGATTCGAAAAGTTGTAAAATGGGAAAATTGAAAATTGAGAAAATTAAAAATCGAACAAACTTAATGAATCGAAAAATTGGAGAATTGTAAAATAAATAAATTGAAAAATATCCGGAAAGGAAAAATTACAAACTAAAAAATTGAAAAATGAGAACTTGAAGTCGTAAAAATTGCAGAAACAGAAAAAAAAGAGAAATTGAAAATTCACAAATCGAAAAATTTAAAAATCAACAGAAAAAATCATAAAACTGAAATATCGAAAAATTGGGAAATGCAAATACCATGAAATTAAAAAATCGAAAAAATAATTGTAAAAATTGTAGAACTTAAAATTAGATAAATCGAGAAATCAAAAAATGAAAAATCTCAAAAAATCCAGAAATCGAAAAACCGAAAAATTAAAAAATGGGAACACTTAAAAAGCGAAAAATAAAAAATTCTAAAAGCCGAAAAATATAAAATTTTGTTTTTTTTTTAAATCAACAAGATAAAATATGGAGAAATGGAATAATCGTAACGACATTTGTCGAAATAAGTCTTATCTTAGCAAGTACTAGCCCCGCCCACCCACCCTTTATTTTCTTAGAAGGAATGTCGTTTGCCAAAATCAGTCTTATCTTACCAAGTACTAGCCCCACCCACCCACCCTTTGTTTTCTTAGAGAATATCTCATTTGCTAAATCAGTTTTATCTTACCAAGTATTAGCCCCACCCACCCGCCCCCTATTTTCTCAGAGGATATGACGTTCGCCAAAATCAATCTTATCTGAGCAAGTACTAGCCCCACCCATCCGCCCTTTATTTCCTCAGAGGGTAGTACTTGCTAGTACTTGCTAAGATAAGTCTTATTTTGGCAGATGACATATCTTCTGAGAAAATAGGGGCGGGTGGGCGGGGCTAGTACTTGCTCAGATAAGACTGATTTTGGCAAATACCATAACCTCCGAGAAAATAGAGAGGGAGTAAAGAAAGTTATATTGCAATTATGTATTCTATTCACTTATAAATTTTTTCTAAAATTCCTGGATATCTAGGGTGAAAATTCGACACGGACTCACACATCTTATTTTATAAAATAAAAAAAAAATTTATTATAAATTTTGAAGATGACGTCATCAAATTCTTGGTGGGGATAATTAGGCAAATTTTAGTTAGTATTTAATCATCTACATTCTACATGATATTTCTAACATATGTGCAAAATTTGACAACAATCGGTCCAGCAGTTTCAGAGATTACGTGTCTAATAAAAATGGATACTAACAGACAGACAGACAGACAGACAGACAGACAGACAGATGGAAACGGGAGACCACTTTTTTCGTACTCTAAGGTCATGAAACGTCGAGAAAATATTAAAGTGGCAATTCGTCCGATGGGCTCGATTACTATACTTTCTTAGCTTAAGCTCGAGAAGTAATAAAAAACACAAGAAAAATGAAAAACTGAAAAATCGAGAAATCGAGAAAATCTAAAATTTAAAAAATAGAAAAATTAAAATGTCGAAAGATCAGAAATCGAAAAATTGAAGAGATAAAATATGGAGAAAAACTTAAATAATTAAAAAAATAAAAATTGTAAAATTTAAAATTGAACAGAATAACGTTAATCGAAAATTAAAAAAACTGAAAGATTAAAAATTGAGACATTTAAAAATCGAAAAATCAAAAATTTTAAAAATCGAAAAATTGAAAAACCGAAAAATCTGTAACCTCTATCGAAAAAATAAAAATTGTAAATATTTAAAAAAATAAATGTTGAAAAATCGAAAAATCGAACAAATGAAAAGATAAATTATGTGGAAATGGATAAATCGAATCGAAAAATCGAAAAATCATCAAAAATTCCAGGATTGAAAAATCGAAGAACAAATTGAGGAATCGAAAAATTGAAAAATCGAAAAATCAAAGCTTAAAAAAATCGAAAAATCTAAAATTTAAAAAATCGAAAAGGTAAAATATCGAGATCTCTTAAAATCGAAATGAGAAATCAAAAAATTTATGAATTTGCATGAAAAATCTCAAAACTTAAATACCCAAAAATCCAAAGATCGAAAAGTTGATAAGTCGAAAAACCAAAAAAATCGAAAAATCGAAATAGCATCAAATCGAAAATCGAAAAAATAAGAATGGTAAAAATTGAAAAATATAAAATTAAAAAAAAAACTTTGCAAACTAAAAAACTGAAAAATCGAGATATCGAGAAAATCTAAAATTAAAAAAAACAGAAAATTTGAAATGTCAAAAAGTTGAAGAATCAAAAAATTGAAAAGATAAAATATCGAGAAATCGATAAATCGAAACAAAAAACCAAAAAATTGAAGAGTTGAAAAATTAAAAATCCAGGAATCGAGACGTCGAAGTGTAGAAACATCGAAAAGCCAAGAAATCGAGAAATCGGAAATGGGAAAATCAAAAATAGAGCAAACGAATTCGAAAAATCGTCAATTAAGAAATCGAAAAATAAAAAAAGCGAGAAATCGAAAATTAAAAAAAAAAACGAGAAATTGAATCAAATAACTGAAAAATTCTAAAACTGAAATATCGAAAAATTGAAAATTCGAAAGTTGAAAAATAGAGAAACCGGAAAATTGAAAAGCCGAAAAATAGGCAACTTTTCCAAAAGTCTAATTTTTCAACACGAGATTTTATGAATTTTTTAAATTTTTTTGAGCAGAAATCGCTAAAAATAAATAGTGCAGTTTTTAGAATACTTTATTATTATATACATATCATAATTTTAATTTACAGGGGTTGTTATAAAAAACAAAATTCGCAAAATCAAATTTTATACTCCTAATTTTTGGAGAAAGTTAGATTATACTTCGAGTGCGAGGGAAGTTCGACCAATTTTTTCATTAAATTGCAGAGTGCACCCATGGCTGGGAATACGACCACACGTACTACCACGAGACCATCGTCAGCCAGGAGAACTGGGTGTGCCAGGAGGACATGAGAGCACCCAATTTCCTAGTCTTTGGAAAAATAGGAGAAATTCTAGGAACCATATTTTCCCAACTGGGAGACATGTAAATAAATTCCGACTCTTCCAGAATCTCTTAACCTGATTACATTCTTCAAGATACGGCCGACGACCCATCATATACGCCGCCATAATCACCTTATTAATAGGTCGTCTGGGGCTTCTCGTGTCCAAGGGGATCTTCATCCTTTTCGCAATTTTTTCCTTGATCGGGAACCTATCCGCTTTGCCCTTGTTCCAGACCCCTTTGGTCATCTCGGTAGAAATATCCAGCGACAAAGATCGGGCTTCCATTCCCCTTTTACAATGCATAGGATGGACGGTGGGTCTGTGCATAGCACCCATGATCTTCTGGGCGGTAGGAGGCTGGGTACCATTTCTAATAATCACCAGCGTGCCTGTATTTTTCTTCATGTTTATTCAGAGGTACGTGTAGTACTAAAGTCAGATTGGTGGTAATTTTTGTTGTAGTTACATGATCGAGTCGCCGCGGTGGCTAGCCACGAAAGGAGAAACGAAGAAGTGTGTCAAAGAGTTGAAAAAAATTGCTAAAATTAACGGTACCACCATTAGTGATAAAGTGATTGAGTCTCTCAATGAACAGATATCAACACCCGAGAAGAGTTATGGTATAATGAGCTTGTTCTCTAGTTGGAACTTAGCAAAAATATCTATCAATACTATTATTGGATGGTTGGTACGACTGGATGCGTCTTCGTGATACAAATTGCTGTTTTAGGGTGTGCTTCATTTGCTTGTACTTAATTCTGTACTTCAACGTTAGCAACTTGAAAGGAAATCCTTTCCTGAATTACTTCTGGCAAGGACTTGCCGAACTGCCGGGTTATTTCGTCGGAAAGTACTTAAGTGACGCTATTGGAAGAAAGTACACCAAGTTTTTATCTTTGGTGGCTATTGCAATCGTAGCCGTAATCTTAGCCTACGTTTTAACAGGTACATAATTACTAATTTGATTTCAATGATTCACTCTATATCTATCTATTACAGTTTCTGGAAACGTCATCGTTATTTCTGTCTGCGGAATCATCATGAAACTGGTATCTTCGATAGTTTTTTACGCGATAAATCTACAAACACTCGAGATTTACCCCACTTGTTTGCGGCAAACGGGGTACTCGATGGGTTTCACGGTAGCCAACATTTTCGGGATTTTCACACCATATGTGACATATCTGGTACGACACCACTTTTTATCGCAAGAATCATAACAAAACCAATACAAGCTTTGCTTTTTCCCGTCCGGTGTAATAATTCCGTTATTTTGCGCAGGGAACAACAATCCACGGCAGCTTCCCCTACGTCGTAATCGCCTCCCTGGCCCTCATAGGTGCGATATCCGGCATGTTCATCCCCGAAACCCTAAACGAGAAACTCCCAGAGACCATCAGCGAGGCCGAGCAATTCGGCGCCGATCAGAAAATCTGGAGCTTCCCCAAACGCAAAATCTCCACGCACAAAATTGTATCGAGCGAGGAAATATAAATGTGATAAATGTAACGGCGCTTTTATTACGTCAACGAAATAATTGTCTCGGTCAAATGACCCTCACAATTGCAAAAACCGATAACGTGCACCTACGTTCCGAAATACTGCCCAGTTTAATTTCGATTATGACGAACGCAGAATGAATTTATTTCGTGATCGTTATCGGGCAACATACAGTCTCCCATTGTTCAGATGACTAATCAAAATCGATGCTCGAATGCCCCCGAGCACGTAAAACTGTGTGTATTTTGGCCCAGATAGCTTATCTTATCACGTGCAAAATCAAATGCACTTTCAAAAATCGGACAGTCGGGTAGTGAGGTGTTTTTGTGTCGAGTTGAGCTAAAGATGCCGTTGTTTGGTGTTAACATGGCCATTCCGGTGAAGGAACACGTCAGAGAGAGTCGGATTTATTTCTTGGTCAGCACGGAGAGCGTGCCCCCGGATAATCAAACCGTCCAACGGAAGTATCTGATTTTTAAAACTGTCGAACTGGTAAGTTGGCTCGTAAGAATTTCAGATGAGTTGTTTGATTCGAGTTCCGCGCTTCTTTGTATTCCCAACGTTTTCACTTCGAAGCAAGATATTAGTATTCTCTTTTCTAAGTTATTTTAATTAAGGCCAATTGCAACCCGTTCGTTCTGCTCTTTAGTCAAAAGCGTCATTTTGCAAACTGCATACAAAATGTTAGAAAGTGATACTCCCTCCCGACCAAATAAATGCTAACTTTCCCGTTTCGTTTCAGATTCTGTCTTTGTGTTCTCTAATGCTGTTTGCTTACAGCATGCGAGTAACAGAAAATGAAATTCTGGACATGTTAAAATACATTGCTCTTGGTGGGCTCACAATTTATCCACTTTTGTTCATATTGTTGAACGTGAACGTAGAAAGAAAACCCGTCGTTTCAGTAAGCACATTTCATGCTACTATAATAGTGCAACATGTCATAATATTTTTTACAGATAATATTAAATGCGTCAGCGGCAGTTTTATTTTTTACGATTGGAGCAACTACCATGTGGTCATCGTGGGGTCAATCGACGCGCTTTCAGCGACACGATAAAGTAAAATCTTTTGAAACGACCATGCAGTTGCGATCGTCATTTCTCATAGTTGTGTGTGGGTTTTTTTATTTTATAGAATCCCTCTTAATGTGTATTGGAATACGAAATCCGGCTTCTGCTAATTAAATACGTGTTCGCGAGGTTGTTGTATTGTTTTTATCGTAATTTCGTAATACAAATATTCGAATCAGTGTTTATGATATACCTACTTTTACAAACATTTGTACTGTGATATGAATTTCAATAAAGTATTTTAATGCGTGTGTACTCTTTATCTATATTTTGACTGCTGTTTAATTTGTGATTAAAGTGCAACGCTTTTAGTGACATATGTTAGTCAATCATGTTTTACATAATTCTGTAGCCCGACATTCTATTCACTTTCATTCTGTTGGATGGATATATTTGCTAAATTATTGTGTCCTTTTGCCAAATCCATTTCCAAACAAAGTCTGTCTCCGTAATATTTTTGAGTAACCTGAGTTTACAAATTATTTTCTAGACTTTTAAAAAAGTCTTCGGTAAAGTTGTAAAATGGATTTTTACCGGTAGCGGCACTTTCGCCACTTCCTCTTGACTTGACTGTCAAACATGTATTATTCTGTCACAAACCAAACACAAAAAGTGACGTTTATTTGAGGTTATGTTCAGATTTATTTAACTCGCCGGAACGTAATTTAAGTGAAAAAACATTGCTGCAAAAATGTCCGAAGACGTCCAGAGGCACTCCGTGCACACTTTAGTGTTCCGCTCCCTAAAACGCTCCCACGACATGTTCCTTTCAAACCAGGGCATCCTGCCCCCAGTGGACGACAAAGCGTAAGTTTTAACCCCCATTTATCCCCCCGTTACAAATTTCTTTCAGCGATAATCTCCGAAAAGCCGTGAAAGCCCGAGACCTCTACGGACTCGTCTTCGACGACGTGAAAAAAATGCAAGCTATGAAGCACCTGCGAGAGGCTGAAGCCGGCCCGAATCCGCCACCACCAGGGACTCGAACCGAAAATTCCACCGTTAGTAACGAAAGCGCGGTGGTGCCTTACACCGACACCAGTCTCATGACTCGTGCAGTACAAAATAATACCCAGAATCAACTGGCCAACATCGTCAAGAAGGTCCCCACGATGCCGAAACCCAAGTGGCACCCGCCGTGGAAGCTGTTCCGGGTGATTGCGGGCCATTTGGGGTGGGTGAGGTGTGTGGCAGTGGAGCCAGGCAACGAGGTACGATTTCAACTTGTTAAAATCGCAAATAATTGTTTTGGTTGCAGTGGTTTGCTACAGGAGCGGCAGATCGAATTATAAAAATCTGGGACCTTGGGAGTGGACAGTTGAAAGTGTCTTTAACCGGGCACGTGAGTACGGTCAGAGGGTTAGCTGTGAGTAACAGACACCCGTATTTGTTCAGTTGCGGCGAAGACAGACAGGTGAAGTGTTGGGATTTGGAGTATAACAAAGTCATCCGGCATTACCATGGACACTTATCAGCGGTGTACTCGTTAGCGCTTCATCCTACTATTGACGTTTTATTGACGGCAGGGCGCGATTCCACGGCGAGAGTCTGGGATATGAGGACTAAAGCAAACGTGCACACTTTGACGGGTCACACGCACACCGTGGCAAGTGTGATCGCACAAGCGTCAGAACCACAAGTTATTACAGGCTCCCACGATACCACAATCCGGTTGTGGGACTTGGCGGCCGGAAAATCCATTTGTACTCTCACCAACCACAAAAAAAGTGTCAGGGATGTTATTTTTCACCCAACTTTGTGAGTTCGTCGTGGTTTTTGTTGATTTTTCGCTAATGTGTTTTTCTAGGAACATGTTTGCGTCCGGGTCTCCTGATAACATAAAGCAGTGGAAGTGCCCAGATGGCAAGTTTATCCAGAATTTGTCCGGGCACAATGCTATAGTGAATTGTTTGGCGGTGAACGCGGAAGGCGTTCTGGTGTCAGGGGGCGACAACGGTACACTGCATTTCTGGGACTGGAGAACCGGCTACAATTTCCAAAGGTTACAGGTATATTTGTCAATATTGTGTATCTTCTGCTGGTACATATTTAATTTCCAGGCTCCTGTGCAACCTGGATCCATGGACAGTGAAGCCGGAATATTTTCAATGATTTTTGACAACTCTGGTTCAAGATTAATCACAACTGAAGCCGACAAGACTATTAAAATTTACAAAGAAGACGACACGGCGACTGAAGACAGCCATCCCATCAACTGGAAACCAGACATTCTGAAGAGGAGGAAGTTCTAAGGACATTGTCGTGCTCTAGATTTTTAATTTTATAAAAAAAAAAGTTAAATTTATCAATAAATAACAGATATGAAGAATTAGTCAAATTAGTAGTGTCTAGGCTGGAATGAATCTTTTCAAGGTAAAGCAAAGCCCAATCATATTTCTTCGTTTAAATCATAATCTTCTTCAGGAAAATCGCCACATTCCACGTTGTGGGGCTTCACAAAAGCGCCGTAATTATTCGCGCATTCGAAATACGTCTTTCCTTTAAATCTGAAACATTTTGAGTAATTTTAGTCAAAAATTAGTGATCACTCACGTTCCATTGTTTTTTCCCAAAGGTTCATCATACTTAACTCCCACCCAATACCCAGGGAGTGTTTCCACGGCTCCCGTGTACATCACCGTCCCCAGTCTACACGGAGCATTAGAAACTGTTACTTTACACCTAGAACCAATCGGAGTACTTTCAGCTAGCTGTTTTTCTTCAGCTAGTTGCTTTTCTTTCTTTTTGATATTCTCTTCATTATATTGACCCATTTTGTTCTTTAATAAAAACGCCCTCACAGAGTCAGTTTTCTTGGAATATTCTTCTTCAGAGTATTCGAATTTTTGCACGTCGCCAAAGTCTAACTCGTTTCTGATGCTAAATTTATCGACGACGTGCAATCTCATTCCATCATCCAGTGGGTACGAACCCAGAAGGGCCTCGTTATTTGACAGGGAGCAGATGTGTTTGTTATCTTTGTCATAAGCTTCTACTTGCATGGTATTGCAATTACCGCCTGTGATTAGCTCCAGCTTTGCCTGAAAAAAAACATCAACCCAATTGGTTTGTTCAAAAATTAATGCGCTGTTTACTTTTAGATCCGATATGGTTAGATCCTTGGGGAAACGTTTCTCGTTAAATGATATATCATCCTTTGAAGTGGAGATGTAGACTTTTAGAAAATCCGGCGTAACCACTTTGAAATCGGCCATTGTAATACGAAATGATTTAATTAATGAAAACTTTTAATTTGTCACCCCACACCTCCCACACCTTTTGGTGGTGTTTGCCGATTGCGGAATGTGACAAATGACATTGTTGACAGTTGTCCACGCAACCAACGTTACACTAAACAAAAATATCAAAAATCACTAATAAAAGTAATTTTAAATGATTGGTATAATTATTATTGTAAACAAGTGGGTAATCATTAATTATAAAACATTTGTGTGATTTTTGCGTTGTTACTTGTCAATTTAAAGATTAATAAAATTACTTGGCTTGCGTATAGTGTGTTGCCTACGTGACAGTATTCAGGCGTAAATAAAAATAAGCACTCTGTATTTAATCTGGTATACAATTTACATTTTGCCTTTTTTTTTAATGTGTAGACTTCTTTTCACAAGAAGAAACTTAAAATATGTTTAAAATGGAAAATTTATATAAGGAAATATCGCTTTTGCAATTAGGTTCCACCCATAATTGTAAAATCCATATTTCCTTGTAAAAATGTACCAATGTAACCATATTTTAAGTTTCTTGTTGTGAAAAGATAGCTACGTATATTAAGAAAACAAAAAGGCAAAATATTAGCCCCGCCCACCCGCCCTATCTCAAATCTGATGATTTTTTTATTCGTCGTCTACCAAGGTGGCGGAGGTTAACTGCAAAATCCTTATTTCTCTACGAGAAATTAAAAAATGTTTTTGAGTATCGTGTTGTTAAAAAAATACTATGTATATTAAGAAAAAATTAAAGCCCACCCACACTTGCCTTGATCTAAATAGTAATGGAGTTTTCGTTCATTGACAAACTAGGGGCGGAGTCTAATTGCAAAATCCATACTTCCCTACAAAAAATTACCATTTCAAACGTGTTTTAAATTTCTAAGAATAAAATAGATCATCACAATTGAGATGGGGTGGGTGGGGGGGATTATATTTTGCCTTTTTTCTTAATTTACATAGTGTTCTTTGAACAACACGATAGTTAAAAACATGTTTTTAATTTCTTGTACAGAAATAAGTATTTTGCAGTTAAGCTCCGCCCTCTTGGTTCTCGGCGAATAAGAAAAAATCATTACAATTAAGACAGAGCGGGCGGGCGGGCTCACATTTTGCCTTTTTGTTTTCATATGTGTAGACTTCTTTTCGCGACAAGAAACTTAAAACACGTTTAAAATGGAAAATGTGTATAACGAAATATCAATTTTGCAATTACGCTCCCTCCCCCATAATTGCAAAAATCCATGTTGCCTTGGTAAAAATGTACGATTTTAACCATATTTTAAGTTTCTTGTTGTGAAAAGATGGCTACGCGTATTAAGAAAAAAAGCAAAATATTAGCTCCGCCCACCCGCCCTATCTCATTTCTGATGATTTTTTTTATTCGTCGTCTACCAAGGGAGCGAAGCTTAACTGCAAAATCCTTATTTCTCTACGAGAAATTAAAAAAATGTTTTTGATAATCGTGTTGGTAAAAAAATACTATGTATATTAAGAAAAAATTAAACCAAAAGATTAAGCTCCACCCATACTTGCCTTGCTCTAAATAGTAATGGAGTTTTCGTTCATTGACAAACTAGGGGCGGAGTCTAATTGCAAAATCCATACTTCCCTACAAAAAATTACCATTTCAAACGTGTTTTAAATTTCTAAGAATAAAATAGATCATCACAATTGAGATGGGGAGGGTGCGGGGGGGGATTATATTTCGTCTTTTTTCTTAATTTATTTCTTTGAATAACACGATACTTAAAAACATGGTTTTAATTTCTTGTAAAGAAATAAGTATTTTGCAGTTAAGCTCCGCCCTCTTGGTTCTCGGCGAATAAGAAAAAATCATTACAATTGAGACAGGGCGGGTGGGCGGGCTCACATTTTGCCTTTTTGTTTTCATATGTGTAGATTTCTTTTCGCAACAAGAAACTTAAAACACGTTTAAAATGGAAAATGTGTATAACGAAATATCAATTTTGCAATTACGCTCCCTCCCCCATAATTGCAAAAATCCATGTTGCCTTGGTAAAAATGTACGATTTTAACCATATTTTAAGTTTCTTGTTGTGAAAAGATGGCTACGCGTATTAAGAAAAAAAGCAAAATATTAGCCCCGCCCACCCGCCCTATCTCATTTCTGATGATTTTTTTTTATTCGTCGTCTACCAAGGGAGCGAAGCTTAACTGCAAAATCCTTATTTCTCTACGAGAAATTAAAAAAATGTTTTTGAATATCGTGTTGGTAAACAAATACTATGTATATTAAGAAAAAATTAAACCAAAAGATTAAGCTCCACCCATACTTGCCTTGCTCTAAATAGTAATGGAGTTTTCGTTCGTTGACAAACTAAGGGCGGAGCTTAATTGCAAAATCCATACTTTCCTACAAAAAATTACCATTTCAAACGTGTTTTAAATTTCTAAGAATAAAAAAGATCATCACAATTGAGATGGGGTGGGCGGAGTGGATTATATTTTGCCTTTTTTCTTAATTTACAAAGTATTCTTTGAACAACACGATAGTTAAAAACATGTTTTTAATTTCTCGCAAAGAAATAAGTATTTTGCAGTTAAGCTCCGCCCCCTTGGTTGTCGGCGAATAACAATTCATTACAATTGAGATAGGGCGGGTGGGCGGGCTGACATTTTGCCTTTTTGTTTTAATATCTGTAGACTTCTTTTCACAACCAGAACCTTAAAACATGTTTAAAATGGAAAATTTGTATAAGTAAATATCGATTTTGGAATTAGGCTCCGCCCCATAATTCCAAAATCCATATTTCCTTGTAAGAATGTACGATTTTAACTGTATTTTAAGTTTCTTGTTGTGAAAAGATGGCTATGTATATTAAAAAAAAAAAAACAAAATATAATGACTCTGTATTCTAGTGGAATAACCTATCTCAAACTGAAGAAATATACAATCAAAAATATCAATTACAGGCTCAGTGTTTTGTGAATATCGAAATAACAGCCGTTTTATTTATACACAAAATGGCATCGTGTATTACTGGTTGTATACAATTAGACATCTCGTGGAGACTAACGAAATTAGCCATATTTTTGAAAGTAAGGGGATTTTTGTATATTCCTAAATTAACAGCAAAATTCTTTGTAAAAAAATAAAGCGATTTAGTCATAATTTTATTGCTTTCACCATGTGCATAGTCTCATTTATAAAAAATACAATATGAATATTCATACTTTCACCTTTTAAATATTTAATCTTACAAATATACAAATAAATTGATACCTATTGCTCAATTTCAGTTCTGTGTAGTTTGAAGGAAGTTCCAGACCAAGCTTTTTCCTACGAAATACCACTACGCAAAAAAAACGCCAAATAAATACACAAAAAGCTTATCTACAACGGTTTAGTGCCCAACAATACACACATGTTTAATCTAACGGCGTTATTTTAACGGAAGATCTGTAATTCCTGTTACCTCTAGCTCTAGCAAAATCTCCACTCTGATATGGAAGAGCTCTCATATTCCCATAATATGGAGCCTCAAAAGGGGAAATCTGATAAACGTTTTGGTTCACCTTCGGCGGTGACCTATCTCGCCACATAATCGCAATTAACGTATAAAACCCATTAATTGTATTCATTATCAGCTTCATAAAGCTGATAATAATGGGACTGCAAACTTTAACAAAACCCGACATTTCATGCACCAACTTCAAAACATAATCAAGTAAATACTGAATTGCATGTACGAAGAACGTAACAAGAGCAGACACTAGAAGAAACAAAAAAATCGCTGTCTGTTTAATATTTTCCCACGTCACCGTTTCCGTAAAAAAATCACTAAACCTCTCCTTAAAAAAATTATTTAGCTTGAGCCCCAACCCTTTAATATCACTGTGAGACACGTCCTCGAGAATCTGTTGCGGCGTGATGTTATGAACGGGCGTTTTTTCCCTAGACACGGGTCGTACGACCTCGACTTTAACCCTAACTTCGTTGGGACGAAATTCTACATTTTTTATCTTGTACCAGTAACTCCCGAAAACCTCCTCGTCCAAAGTCACCCACAAGTTATAGCCAGCCGGCGCCCCGATGGTCGACGGCTCGGTGATGCCGATCCACACGTCTTTAAAAAAAAATCGCGCGCATCGTTTCTTCACAGCCTTCAGGTTTTCGATGAAGTCGCTTTCATCATCTGCGACCTTTATCACGTCCCGGTAGGCGTTCAAAGGCTCCACGAATCGCTTCTCTAGGAAAGTTCCGATGAAAAGGGAGCTTTTGAGCATATGTTTGGCGAATTTGCGGACGCGGGTCTCCTCGGTGGTGTCCCCGAAGCTGCTCGAGGAGTCCTGACTCACCTCCGTGATTTTTGTCATGTTCTAACCAAATAAAAATTACTGGCGGTTTTGTGGCGCATTTTTGGCAAACTTACACAACTTTGCGGTGTTGTAATGTTGAAAAACAAAGGATTTTGGTTGCAGTTAACTACATTGTTGGTTAATCGAGGACAAATTTAATGACGTTCATGTTTGACAGCTGTCAGAGTGCGCTATAAAGAAACCTGTAACAAAAAAAAAAAAAAAATAAAAATCAAACGATATTACATAAATCATAAATAAACTTTCACTTTACTATTTTAAAAGTAAGTAAAATTGTTTGCATTGTTCACTAGGGAAAATATTTTTATCAGAACCGGACTGACTTTATCTTCTTATCTAAATCTACATTTTTAAATCAACGTAATTGCAGACGTTCAATAATTTAAACTTTTTTTTACCGTGTAGTATCAAACTTTTATTAGGAATATTTGCTAAAAATGTCACCCCTGGCCATTTTTTAAATTTTCCGCTGCACAATGACATGACGGCTCGTAGCCAATCAGGTGCCAAGTTGCCAACCTAACAACGCGCATAATCCGAATTACCGAAATTACTTTGAATTTCAGTTAGTTTGTAAAAACGGTGTTTTCCGCGTTTATTTTACAATTTTCCCACATTTCCCGATCGATTCGTCCTGGCGTGTATTGAACATCGCTTGTTTGTCATTTCGCAGCAGCCAGTGTCACTTTTTGCAAGAAATCTGCTACCTTGGCATAAGCGTGTCATAAATTCGTCCAAATCTTGTGATTCCTAATTATACAAATAAATACACGTTCATTAGTAGCAACCCTTCGCCGCAATGTCGAATCCAACGTTTAAGGTAAAATAGTGCCCCCTTGTGCGACTCCTATAACCTTACATTTTGTGCAGCCGTCCGAAGGAAAGCGCGAAGAGTTCCGCAAGTACTTGGAGAAAGGAGGAGTCATGGACGCCTTGACCAAGGTGCTGGTGAACTTGTACGAGGAACCCGAGAAGCCAGAAGATGCTTTAGAGTAGACGTTCGAGAATCGTTTTGCGTTTGCGTAATTAATTGATGAGATTGTAGATACATTCGAGATCGGTTGGCCATGCAAGCGGGACTCGAGACGTACTCGCAGATGAAAGGTCGATTGGAGGAGTTCCAGACCCGAATTGATAACCTGACGCTGGAAGTGGGAGAGCTCAGGGCCGCCACTGAACCGCCGCCCGAGGGTGACGTTGAAGGGGAGGCGTTAATTGATGATGGGACTCCAGTGGATCCGATAGTAGAAGGCGATGGCGGCGTGCCGGGGACAGAAGACCAAGGGGAGGGAGAGCAACCGGCAGCAGGAAATCCCGAGTAACGCCTCCGGCTTTTACACACTGTTTTTATCATACTAATACTTTTAGAGTTTTATTTTTGTTCATTATAAAGCGGTTTTTAGTTTATTATGCTTTTGTTATGAGATGACTTTCAGTTGAGACTTATCGTTGTTTGTAACTTGATCTCAGCCAGTTTTATTTTTAAAAACAGAAATGTCTGCCTGGAGCGCCAGGCGTTGCCTTAAAGTAGATAGAATAATCGCTGTTCGAAGACGTTCTCTTTTTATGTCGTCTGTTTACAGAGTCATTTTATAGTTTATCAGACAAAGCCGCCATTTTAGCGCGACGTGGGGCGAAATTTACTACTCCTTGTAATACTTATACCTGTAACTGTTCTGTTTATTGTTTATCAAAGTGGATATTGGAACATTAAAACTGTTTCATTAATAAATTACTTTATTCAGATTCCTTATGAGAACATGGTTAAAACAAATCAAGTAAATGCTAATTCTAAATTTCAAGCAATAGTTAGCCGACAATGAAACACTTGCAGAAAAAAGTGCAAGCTCCGAAATTTCATCTTTTCATAAAAATATCAAACATTAAAGTGTTTGCAAATTGGACGAGTTACACCATAAGCAAGATTGTAGGACTTTTCTTAATGATATGAGTTAAATAAACGTGGTGCGATGGTTACTCAAATCCCGAGTTCACTTAGCCGCGGCTTTGGCAGCCTGCCTCCTCTTAACGTCCCAGTTGAAAACTCTAGCCATATTCACCTCAGTTGTTGTAAACTGATCCCTACAACCAAAAAAGATAAACCCACAACCACACTACCCCCACTCCTACCTTAAAAAGTCTAAATCATGTTCGACGTAATTTAAATTCCTCGACGCGGCAGCAATGTTCTGCGTGAGAAGGTCTTGAGCATCTTTCAAACTATATTCTAACATGACGTTTGCACCCAGCCACAAGAAAACCGTCTCCGTAGGCGGAATCTTCGCCTTCGCGAAAACCTGCTCACTGAGCAAAAACTGCGTCTCGAACTCCTTCTTCTGCTCCTCTAATTTCTCGATCATGGTCAGGGAACGCTTCAGTTCTGGTACTTGGTTCTGCAGGCGCTTCTTCTTCGAAAGAAGGTTATATTCCATGAATTTGTATTTGGCATGTTGGTTGTCTAGCTTTTTCAACACTTCGTCGACGTTTTTGTTGTTTTCCGGACGTCCCATGTAAGCGTCCACGTCTTCCTGGAATTTTAAGAATCATAAGGTGCGAAGTGAGGTTATGTCGGGTTGATTCGAGGAAGCATGTGATTGTGCGGGTTTTACGGGACTTACGACAAACTCGGCCTCGGGGATTCCGGCGTACGACTTTTTGTCTCCCAGTTCGTTGTTGGTTTCGGATTCCGGCTGCTCCATTGTGGATTTTTCTTACAAATTACCTCTAGCTACTGTTTAGGGATCACCGAATGAATTGAAAATGTGGTTACTTTTGGGGTGTTTTGTTGGTGCACTTGTAAAGGATCCGTCAAGTTGTGATAGTGCCAGGCTGCCAGATTGCCGATATTTGTTAAAGTTCCTCATTTTTTTTGCTTTTTAATAAAAGTCATATTTTTGTCGTCATTTTTTGTAACCGTTTGACATTTTTTACCCTGTTTTTGTCGTCAATTTTTGATTTAGTCCGATGTCTACCGACGATAGCTAACAATCCGGCAGCAGTGCATCCATTTATCATCTGTCAATGTCAATATGTCAAAAATAAGGTTATGTACCTAATAAATTGAATTCCACTCCTTTTTATAAACAAATAAAATTAATACAACTCCGAAAATAACCATGTGTTAGAAGTCATGGAAATTCTAGTGGGACTGATCATAATCGCGGCAATCTACTTATGGGCGTTTTTTATGGACAGATTCTTTAAGGTAAAAAATTCCGCCCTTCGACTTTCAACTCAGTCAAATTTTTCAGTCGTGCTCCCACTATGCGTATATTCAGTTCCTCAAGGGCACAGGCCTGGAGATCAAAATCTTCCAGTTCACCTGGACAACCAGCGCCTTCAACAAGCTATTATACAAATGGGGAAGTGGCCCCAGCACGTTTTTGAATCTCTGGTTTAATTTAGGGTTATGCTCCAGTCTCCTCCTGCTTCCTGCCGCTATATATTTATTGTTAACAGCGTTTTTCCAAAACTTCTCGTCTTACGCAACAAACGAAGAGAACATGATCCAACCAGTCGTGCCTGGAGTCAATCTCCCAGCTTCTGAGATCGGTTACTACAGTATTACTTTACTTCTAAGTTCTATTTTACACGAATTAGGCCACGCTTTAGCCTCTGTCCAAGAAGACGTGCATGTCATCAACGTCGGTGCTAACGTTCTTTTTATTCTGCCTGTAGCGTACGTAAACATCAGCTCTGATAAACTATTCTCTTTGAACCCTTGGAAGAGACTTAAGATTTTATGTGCAGGCGTCTGGCACAATTTACTCATCGCTCTCTTAGCGTATTTACTTTACACTTCGCTTCCGTCGCTTTTCTCGCCACTTTTCCTGCACGGAAACGGAATCGTGGTGTCACATATCGAAGACAAGTCACCGATCGTGGGCGACAGGGGGCTGCACGTCGGCGACAAAATCCTACGAATAAACGAGTGCGATGTCCAAGACGTGGAGTCCTGGTACCGCTGCCTCACCACGCTTAAACTAACCAAACCAGCGTTCTGTATCGAAGCTGACGTCGTCCACAACATGGACGAAAGCGTCCACTTGAAACACCTAGAAAACGGAATCGTAAGTTGCTGCCACTCTGACAATAAAGGTAAACTCTGTTTCGAGTATTTAGACAGTAAAGATAGCATTTTGGAACTGCCACCGTACGCGTGTCTCCCAGGCCGGGCTGTGATAGAAGTATCGACGAATTTTTGTACAGCTGACCCCCACTTATGTCCCAAAGACACCTTCTGTTTTAGACCCGTGTTGACGAACAACACGAATTTGTTCAGGATCAAACGATTAGGACAAATAGATGTGATTTACATAGGTCCTGTGTATGACTTAGTGAAGACTGTGATGGTTTCTTCGTACGTACCTAAATACGGGTTTTTGAGGACCGAGGTTCCGGATATGACGACGAAGTTCCTCGGTTATCTGGTCATGTTTTCCATGGGGTTGGCAATCGTTAATATCTTGCCGTGTATTTTTATGGACGGACAACACATAACTAACACCTTGTTGCACATTTTGTTTTCTAATCATTTAAGGACTACGCATATTAAGGTTATTTCTGCAATTGTGACCGCATCTTTCACGTTTTTGCTGCTGATTCATTGCACAGTTGTTATTTGGGCTAAGCTTAAGTACTAAGTACAAAAGTCGTGATGTATTAGAGGTTTTGTATGTTTATAACGTGTGTTCTTTAACATTGTGATAAAGTTGTTAGGTTATGTTGATTTAATAAATGAATAGTTTTCGAATCGTGTTTTATTTAAAAAACGACAACGAGTAACACTATTTGGATAGATTTATCGTGTTTTCTAACTCTCGCAGGCACCTTTCTCCGTACTTTATGTACATTTTTATGGAGGTTTCGTCTGTGTGGTGCGAATTCGTGCGAAAATCACGTCGTGCCCATTCTTTCAGTTCTTGTCGGTGTCCGGCGTCCGGAACTTGCCTGATAGCCCTGAAAATCCTCCTATACAAACTCTTAACCTCTTGTTTGAGAATGAACTGGAACAAAGAAATTTTGGTCCCGAGAGACCCGGGGTGCAAATTCTTACGTGTTTCAAGCTCAGAACGGGTTTGGCCGCCTTGGACATTCCACTTGAGCCCCCTTCGAGTTTTTTTTTCTTTAAAATTTACATTGATAACTAGGTTAGGGCACCAGGGTTTTTCGGTTCGCGCAGGCGCAGTTGGCAGACTTGCGCGTTGTCAATTTAAAAGTGTGGCGCGAATACCCCACTTCGAGTACCAAAATAATCACAACATTATTGAAAAGCTCCGCTTGTAGTTCTCGTCGAAATTTTCCTGGTGTGCGCAGTATTGAGTAAATTTTGTTTTTCCACTTTTGTTCGAAGTAGTAGTGCGTGTTTAATTTGCACTGTTGTTTTTCGTTGGTGTTTTTTTTCTCATTTATGGAAGAAGCTGCCGCCGAAGAGACTCATCCGAAAGTTGCGATCAAGAAAGAGGCTCTCAACGATGATATAAAAGTGAGTAGTCGGGTTTGGGTAAGAAAATTAATTAATTAACGTGTCGGGTTTATTTTAAAATCGTGCTTTTTACAATGTCGGTTTAAAAATAGAATTCGTCATTGTTGATGTGATGTTCGGACGTAAAAGAGGGGGCTAGGGTATAATGTATGCGAATGTTTTTTGATTATTTTGTGGCGTTAAATGGGGGTTTTTGTCGTAATGTTCCACGTTAAAATTTAAATGCGTTGTAGGCTTGAGCACGGGCCTAACATGGATGTGTAATACGAACTCGTTACTTGATATGGGGATATCAAATGGCAGATGGCGTGCAACTGATACCCATCAGCCAGACATCGTAAATACACGTTATTTTATATCCTTGCATCTCTCGTTGGTTATTCTGTTGATGCCGATGTGGAAAATCATACTTAATAAAACGTGTTTAAATTAATTTGTTTTGCTAAAAACGCCCCTGAAAAATTTGCGCGATTTTCGACCCCGGCACATTGATGATAACACGCTTTTTTATCAAGCGGAAAATGAGTCCTGAAATGTGAAAAATGTTCATTTTAACTTGGAGTGTCGGATTCTCAAAGAATTTAAAAAGTTCGCAATTTTTTGTAATTAATAGTCCTAGTTGTTGTTTCTGAAAAATTCCTCGTTGTTGTTTCTGAAAAATGAGAATCTTCGTATTGTTTATTATTCTACTGGTAGTTGCAAAATAAAAACCGTAAATATTTGGAGATACCTTGAAAACTGTTGAATGGAAGACCTTAACAAAATTAAATTGAACAGACTCACATCAGGTGGCTTGAACAATTTTCGGACTCAAAAAGTTAATAACTAAATTTTGGAATTATCATAAAATTCCGAATATAATTTTAGAGAAGTGAGAACTCCGCTCCCGTTTTAGAGACCCTTACAATATAAAAATACAGCTATCACATTTGAAAAAATAAATAAAATTTGATTAGCGGTTTATCATTGTCACGGTGGTCTTAAAATACTCAAAATCGCAAAGCAATTGGTACGGTAGTTCTGAGGAACTAACTGTTCAAAGTATTATCAAGAGGTAAACCGCAAACAACGAAAACGGAAACCTGCAATTTCGTATTCAACTTACGAAAAAAAAAAATCGTAAAACTTTAAAAATGGGGTTAATTTCAAAAAGCATAGGTAATCCGTGTTTTAAAATAAATAACTATGAGAAAATATTATTAATAGGGGAAAAACAAAGGTCCAAGACATAAAAAATCTAATGTTTTTTACTAGGGGAAATTCGCTCCATTTTGGAAATCATACGCTCGACCTTAAAAAATACAATTAAAAAGCTAAATTAGAAAATTTGGACAGAATTGTGTCGTTTTTAAGAAAATGAAAAATATAGAAACGAATATGTATTTTAGTATAATTTTCCAAAATGACGTAATCTGATTATTAAGATATAATTTTAAGGTGAGATTTAAGCGGACAACTCCTAAAATTTACAAAAAACCGAGATTATCTGTTATCTGAGAAACTGAAAACTTGTGCTTTTTTTGAAACGATGTAAAATATTCTTGGGATCCCTGTTGCTCTTATTTTTGAAAGAGTTTGAAGGAATCTCGGGAGTCCTTTCTGTTTTATTTTTGAACGCTGCTGAAAAATCCCTGAAATTCCTGTTGTTTTTTTTTTTAAGTTTCGGAAGGAACATCGTTAACTCCTGTTTAATTTATGAAAGAGTTTGAAACAATCTTGGAAACCCTTCTGTTTCATTTTTGAAAGAGTTTAAAAGAATCTCGAGGACTCCTTCTTTTAAATTTTGAAAAAGTTTGAAAGAATCTCGGAGATCCCTTCTGTTTTATTCCTGAAAAATTGAAAAGAATCTCGGGAACTCTTGTTTTATTTTTTAAAGAATTTAAAAGATTGTCGGGACTCCTTCTGTTTTATGTTTGATAGAATTTAATAGAATCTCAAACACCCCTTCTGTTTCATTTTTAAAAGAGTTTAAAAGAATATCGGGGACACCTTCTGTATTATTTTTGAACGATTTTGAAAGAATTTCAACGATTCTTGGTGCCTTGTTTTTGAAAGTGTTTAAAAGAACCTTGGTAACCCCCTTTATTTTATTTTTGATAGAGTTTGAAAGAATCTCAGGGACGCCTTTCTATCTCTATCAAAAATACAACAAAAAGTTCTATTTTTGAAAGAGTTGGAAAGAATTCTAGGAACCGATTTTGTTTTATTTCTGATAGATTCTCGAGAATCTCATTTCATTAATTTTTGAAAAATTTTGAAAGATTCTCGATTCTTTTTTCAAAGAATTTAAAAGATTCTCTGGATCCCTGTTGTTTTATTTTTTAAAAGAGTTTGAAAGAATCTCAATGGTTTTTGTTTTATTGTTGAACGATTTTGAAAGAATCTCAAGAAGCTTCTATTTCATTTTTGAAAGAGTTTAAAAAAATCTCGAGGAGTCCTTGTGGTTTATTTTTGATATAATTTGATGAATCTCGGGGATTCCTTCTGTTAAATTTGGAAAAAGTTTGACAAAATCTCGGAGATTCATTTTGTTTTATTTCTGAAAAATGTAAAAGAATCTTGGGAACTCCTGTTCTATTTTTTTTTTAATTTAAAACAATCTCGAAATCCCTTGTGTTTTATGTTTGATACAGTTTAAAAGAATCTCAAGGACCCCTTATATTTAATTTTTGAAAAAGTTGAAAAGAATATAGGGGACGCCTTTTGTATTATTTTTGAACGATTTTGAAAGAATTTCAACGATTCTTGGTGCCTTGTTTTTGAAAGTGTTTAAAAGAACCTCGGTTACCCCCTTTATTTTATTTTTGATAAAATTTGAAAGAACCTCAGGGACGCCTCTCTATCTTTATCAAAAATACAACAAACAGTTCTATTTTTGAAAGAGTTGGAAAGACTCCTAGGGACCGATTCTGTTTTATTTCTGAAATATTCTCGAGGGTTTCTTCTGATTCTTTTTTAAAAAGAGTTTGAAAGAATCTCAATGGCTTTTGTTTTATTTTTGAACGATTTTGAAAGAATCTCGGGAACGCTTCTGTTTCATATTTGAAAGAGTTTAAAAGAATCTCGAGCACTCCTTCTGGTTTATTTTTGAACTAATTTGATGAATCTTGGGGATTTCTTCTGTTAAATTTTGAAAAAGTTTGACAAAATCTGGGAGATTCCTTTTGTTTTATTTCTGAAAAATTTAAAAGAATCTCGGGAACTCCTGTTTTATTTTTTAAAGAATTTAAAAGAATCTCGGCACCCTTTCTGTTTTATGTTTGATAGAGTTTAAAAGCATCTCAAGGACTCCTTCTGCTTCATTTTTGAAAGAGTTTAAAAAAATCTCAGGGATTCTTTCTATTTCTTTTTTGAATCTCAGAGACTCTTTCTGTTTTATTTTTGATATAGTCTGAAAGAATCTCACGGACGCAACTCTATCCTATGAAAAATACAACAAAAAATTCTATTTTTGATAGAGTTTGAAAGAATCTCACGGCATGCTTCTATTTTCTTTTTGAAATAGTTGGAAAGAATGTCGGGTACCTCTTTTGTTTTATTTTTGAAAAAGTTTGAAAGAATCTCGGGAGTGACTTTTGTTTTATTTCTGAAAGAATTTCGAGACTCCTGTTTTATTTTTGAAAGAGTTTAAAAGAATCTCGAGAACACCCTCTGGTTTATTTTCGAAATACTTTGAAAAATCTGGGGGATGCCTTCTGTTAAATTTTGAAAGAGTTTGAAAGAATCTGGGGGATCTCTTCTATTTTATTTCTAAAACAATCTCGAGAACCGTTGTTGTTTTCTTTTAAAAAGTTTAAAAGAATCTCTAGGATTCCTTCTGTTTAATTTTTGAAAGAGTTGAAAAGAATATCGGGGACGCCTTTTGTATTATTTTTGAACGATTTTGAAAGAATTTCAACGATTCTTGGTGCCTTGTTTTTGAAAGTGTTTAAAAGAACCTTGGTTACCCCCTTTATTTTATTTTTGATAAAGTTTGAAAGAATCTCAGGGACGCCTCTCTATCTCTATCAAAAATACAACAAACAGTTCTATTTTTGAAAGAGTTGGAAAGACTCCTTAGGACCGATTCTGTTTTATTTCTGAAATATTCTCGAGGGTTTCTTCTGATTCTTTTTTAAAAGAATTTAAAAGATTCTCGCGATCCCTGTTGCTTTATTTTTTAAAAGAGTTTGAAAGAATCTCGGGAACGCTTCTGTTTCATTTTTGAAAGAGTTTAAAAGAATCTCGAGCACTCCTTCTGGTTTATTTTTGAACTCATTTGATGAATCTTGGGGATTTCTTCTGTTAAATTTTGAAAAAGTTTGACAAAATCTGGGAGATTCCTTTTGTTTTATTTCTGAAAAATTTAAAAGAATCTCGGAAACTCTTGCTTTATTTGTTAAAGAATTTAAAAGAATCTCGGCACCCTTTCTGTTTTATGTTTGATAGAGTTTAAAAGCATCTCAAGGACTCCTTCTGCTTCATTTTTGAAAGAGTTTAAAAAAATCTCAGGGATTCTTTCTATTTCTTTTTTGAATCTCAGAGACTCCTTCTGTTTTATTTTTGATATAGTCTGAAAGAATCTCACGGACGCAACTCTATCCTATCAAAAATACAACAAAAAATTATATTTTTGATAGAGTTTGAAAGAATCTTAGGAACTCCTTAACTTTTATTTTTGAAAGAATTTAAAGTAATCTCAGGGATCCCTTCTGTTTTATTTTTAACAGACTTTAAGAGAATCTCAGGAACTGATTCTGTTTTATTTCTGAAAGAATCTCGAGAATCTCATTATATTAATGTTTGAAAAATTCTCGAGGTTTCGTGTGATTTTTTTTTTCAAAGAATTTAAAAGATTCTCGGGATCCATGTTGCTTTATTTGTGAAGGAGTTTGAAAGAATCTCACGGCCTGCTTCTATTTTCTTTTTGAAATAGTTGGAAAGAATGTCGGATACCTCTTTTGTTTTATTTTTGATAAAGTTTGAAAGAATCTCGGGGGTGACTTTTGTTTTATTTTTGAAAGAGTTTAAAAGAATCTCGAGAACACCCTCTGGTTTATTTTCGAAATACTTTGAAAAATCTGGGGGATGCCTTCTGTTAAATTTTGAAAGAGTTTGAAAGAATCTGGGGGATCTCTTCTATTTTATTTCTAAAATAATCTCGAGAACCGTTGTTGTTTTAAAAGAATCTCGAGAACTCCTTCGGTTTTATTTTTGAGAGAATTTAAAAGAATCTACGGGATGCGTTCTGTTAAATTTTGGAAGAGTTGGAAAGCATCTGTGGTTTTATTTATAAAGAATTTAAAAGACTCTCGAGAACTCATTCTGTTTTATTTTTGAAAGAGTTTAAAAGAAACTTGGGAAGTCCTTTTGTATTATTTTTGAACGATTTTGAAAGAATCTCAAGGATTGCTTTATTTTTGAAAAGGTTTGAAAGAATCTCAAAGATCCGTTGTGTTCTATTTTTGAAAGATTTAAACATAATGTCGGGAACTCTGTTTTCTTGTTGAAACAGGTAGATTTTGAAAGATTTTAAAAGATTCTCGGGATCCCTGTTGTGATGCATTTTTGAAAGAGTTTGAAAGAATTTGTTTTATTTCTGAAAGAATTTCGAGACTCCTGTTCTTTTTAGTTTTGAAAGAATTTGAGAAAATCTCGTAGACTCATTCCTTTTATTTTTGACCGATTTGGAAAAAATCTGAAGGATCACTATTGCTTTATCTGGCGGCTCCTTGTGTTTTATTTTTTAAAGATTTCAAAGAATTCAGGTTCAAATAAATTAAAAAACAAACAAGGGACTTTTGAAAAAAAAATTGTAAAACTTAAAAAATGTGGTTAGTTTAAAAAAACATAGGTAAATCGTGGTTAGATGAAGTTGAGAGTTGTAATTCTTAGAGAATGTGGGTGTTTGAAGATAATATAACTATGAAGAAACATTATTAATAGAGGAAAAACAAAGATCCAAGACATAAAATACACATCAAAAAAAAAAAACAAAAAAAAAACGTATTGTCCGTATTTTCTGCAATTTTTTCTGTTTTTTTTTTGCTCAGAAAATTCACCCCAATTGGGAAATCATACGCTCGGTAGTAAAAAAAATGGCAATTAAAAAGCTAAATTAGAAGATTTGGATTTATCGAGTTTGAGTTTATTGAATTTGCCCGAAGGCTTCATTTGGACAGAACTGTATCATAAATGAAAAACAGAAACCAATAATATTTTAGAAAGTTAAATATGTAGTTTTAAGACAAAAGTGGAAATTCTGCCAATTGAGATTGTTAAGATGTAATTTTAAAGTGAGACTTCAGCGGGCAACTAAAATTTACAAAAAATCCGAAAAACTGAAGACTTGCATGTTTGTATTTTTTTAATTTTAGGGGTCGTGAAACGTCATGGAAATATGAAATCAGGCATTCGTCATACAATTAGATAATATATGTAATATAACAAATTTTCAGAAAAAACACGAACTGTTGTAAGCTTCACGACTTTTTTAGAGAGAATTTTAATCGAATGACTCAAAAATGTGTTGTTTGCTCGCGGTGCCTTTTAATTATTTAATCCAATAAAGCCATAAACGTCAATACCAAGATGGAACGATTGGATGAGCCGTCAGAAGCATAAATTACAAGAAACGCTTTTGAAAACCGATATCCCTATCAGGTAGCCGTATTTTCGCAACTTCATTTACCTACCGCAAGGCACAAAAATATTTTAATTAATATAATGATGCAGAACGAAACCTATCGAACGTATCGAGTAACACATCCAGATTTTTGTCCTCCGCTATAGGCACCTCCACATATTCCATCCACCAAATAAAACCCACGAATAAAGCAAAAATCGCCGCAAAGCAAATTTCCATCAAATTCATAATCCACCGACACCGGCCCACCACGCACAAATTCGTTAGGGTCGAGCGAATCGGAGCTTTCAGTACGCAAGTAACATAATTCCCGTATTTATTAGAAACTAAACCCCATCAAAATTTGTTTATGTAACATCGTATTTTGAAATTAGTATGTTCGAAAATCAGTCCGATCTTTCAATTAATAAATCTGCCAATATCGCATTTCGGGTTCTAAAATACCATAATGGATCGCCGAATAAAAAGCGTTATTAACGAACGCGCCGAGGAGGCATCTCGCTCGTTTTTCTCGTTTCCGCTTACTTCTGGCGGATTCGCCGCTAACATTTCAATAGATAAACTCTTTGGCGGCAAAACTGTTCTGTCTGTATAATTAGAGACATTTTGAAAGACGACACCGTGGTGTATGTTTACGGCGCTCAACCAGCTACGCCCTCTTCGTCTCTTTAACTCCTCCGCAGAGGTGGGTATCTTATTTCGCAGCTCCACCTATATGTGTGCATCGGGTAGGGGAAAACGGGAAAAACGACGACGACGTTTGGCGATGCTAATATTAAGTACGTGCTTTTTCGCGGTCGTCGAACACGTCATTTCTATCGAGCGAGCAACATTGTTTGTAATCGGGTCATCCTCGGACAGGATTTAGCATGTCGCTGATTACCACACTGATAAATCTGAACTTGGAAAACCAGTCTAACAGTGACAGTTAAAGTCACAGCGAGATTGTTTAATAAATTGACGTAAAATTTAATTCAAAATAAAAAATCAGTCTATAAGAATCTTGGTTTCCGCTTTTTTGTTTTGTTTTTTTTTTTTTTCTCAAATATTAGGTTTGGAAAATTATCGGAAATTAAAATTAATTTTGTTATCAACTTTTCCATGACGCAGCGTTATCGTTTTAGAGAAAACATGCGGATTCAATTCCAGAGATGATTCGATTACAAAGTATGTTGCTGACCAATTAAATTATTGTTTTAAATACTTTTCGTATACGAATTTTTGCTGAAAAAAATGTCTTCGAGGCAGTGTGTGGGACAAAATCAAAAAATATCTGGCCTAAATTCAGAGTCAGCTTGAATCAGCTAAAAATTCTTATGAAATTATTATATTGGATTGATTTAATTTTAAACAAAAAATTACAAAAAAAATTTATAAAAATTTGAAAAATCTCTGAGGTCTCTGATGTTTTGTTTTTGAAAAAATATGTAGAAACCTTGGTAGCCCTAAGTGTCTTTTTCAATAATATGAAAGAATTTTGGCGTTCCCTTGTGTTTTATTAAAAAAAAAAAAGGAATCTCGGGACCCCTTCTTTTTATTTTTATAAGAGTTTAAAAGAATTTCAGCTACTTCTTATGTATCATTTTTTAAATAATTTGGAAAATCTGGGGGATTCTCCTATTTTATTTTTCACATAGTTTGAAAAAACCTCAGGGACCGATCCTGTTTTAAGGTTTTCTGAAAGAATCTCGAGTACCCAATTTGTTTTATTAAAGATGTTGAAAGATTTTCTAGACCTCCTTTTTTGAAAGAATTAAAGATTCTCGGGATCTTTGTTGCTTTATTTTTGCTAAGCATTTGACACAATACCAAAAACTCAGCTCCTGTTTAATTTACGAAAGAGTTTCAAAGAATTTCGGAAACTCTTTGTATTCTAATTTTTGACAGAGTTTGAAAACATGTCAGAAACCCCTTTTATTTTATTTTTGAAAAAGTTTGACAGAATCTCAGGGATCGATTCTGTTTTATTTCTGAAAGAATCTTGGGAACCGCATTTCTTTTATTTTTGAAAGATTTTGAAAGATTCTCGAAGACTTCTTGGACTTTTTTTAAGAATTTAAAAGAATCTCGGGATCCCTGTTGTTTTATTTTTGACAGAGTTCAACAGAATCTCAGGGACAGATTCTATTTTTTTCCTGAAAGAATCTCGAAACTCCGCTTGTTTTATTTTCACAAGAGTTTGAAAGATTCCTGTTTTTTTAAAGAATTCAAAAATTTCTCGGAATTTCTGCTGTTTTATTTTTGAAAGAGTTTTAAAGAATTTCGGAGAGTCCTTCTGTATTATGTTTGAACGATTTTGAAAGAATCTAAGGGTTCCTGTTATTTTGTTTTTGAAAGATTTTGACAGAATTCAAGAACTCTGTTTAATGTATAAAAGTGTTTCAAAGAATCTCGGAAAGCTTCCTATTTTATTTTTGATAGAGTTTGACAGTAACTCTGGGACTCCTTGTGTTTAATTTTGAAAGAATCTCAGAGATTCGTTCTGTATCATTTTACTTGTGTTCTATTTTTGAAAGAGTTTGAAAGAATCTCGGGAGTTTCGAATATTTTATTTTTGAAAGAGTCTGACATAATCTCAGGGATTGATTCTGTTTTATTTCTGAAAGAATCTTGGGAACCGCATTTCTTTTATTTTTGAAAGATTCTCGAGGACTTTTTGGACTTTTTTTTTTAAGAATTTAAAAGAATCTCGGGATCCCTGTTGTTTTTTTTTTGACAGAGTTCAACAGAATCTCAGGGACAGATTCTATTTTTTTCCTGAAAGAATCTCGAAACTCCGCTTGTTTTATTTTCACAAGAGTTTGAAAGATTCCTGTTTTTTTAAAGAATTCAAAAATTTCTCGGAATTTCTGCTGTTTTATTTTTGAAAGAGTTTTAAAGAATTTCGGAGAGTCCTTCTGTATTATGTTTGAACGATTTTGAAAGAATCTAAGGGTTCCTGTTATTTTGTTTTTGAAAGATTTTGACAGAATTCAAGAACTCTGTTTAATGTATAAAAGTGTTTCAAAGAATCTCGGAAAGCTTCCTATTTTATTTTTGATAGAGTTTGACAGTAACTCTGGGACTCCTTGTGTTTAATTTTGAAAGAATCTCAGAGATTCGTTCTGTATCATTTTACTTGTGTTCTATTTTTGAAAGAGTTTGAAAGAATCTCGGGAGTTTCGAATATTTTATTTTTGAAAGAGTCTGACATAATCTCAGGGATTGATTCTGTTTTATTTCTGAAAGAATCTTGGGAACCGCATTTCTTTTATTTTTGAAAGATTCTCGAGGACTTTTTGGACTTTTTTTTTTAAGAATTTAAAAGAATCTCGGGATCCCTGTTGTTTTTTTTTTGACAGAGTTCAACAGAATCTCAGGGACAGATTCTATTTTTTTCCTGAAAGAATCTCGAAACCCCGCTTGTTTTATTTTCACAAGAGTTTGAAAGATTCCTGTTTTTTTTTAAAGAATTCAAAAATTTCTCAGAATTCCTGCTGTTTTATTTTTGAAAGAGTTTTAAAGAATTTCGGAGAGTCCTTCTGTATTATGTTTGAACGATTTTGAAAGAATCTAAGGGTTCCTGTTATTTTGTTTTTGAAAGATTTTGAAAGAATTCAAGAACTGTTTAATTTATAAAAGTGTTTCAAAGAATCTCGGAAAGCTTCCTATTTTATTTTTGATAGAGTTTGACAGTAACTCTGGGACTCCTTGTGTTTAATTTTGAAAGAATCTCCGAGATTCGTTCTGTATCACTTTACTTGTGTTCTATTTTTGAAAGAGTTTGAAAGAATCTCGGGAGTTCCTAATATTTTATTTTTGAAAGAGTCTGACATAATCTCAGGGATTGATTCTGTTTTATTTCTGAAAGAATCTTGGGAACCGCATTTCTTTTATTTTTGAAAGATTCTCGAGGACTTTTTGGACTTTTTTTTTAAGAATTTAAAAAAATCTCGGGATCCCTGTTGTTTTATTTTTGACAGAGTTCAACAGAATCTCAGGGACATTTTCTATTTTTTTCCTGAAAGAATCTCGAAACCCCACTTGTTTTATTTTCACAAGAGTTTGAAAGATTCCTGTTTTTTTTTAAAGAATTCAAAAATTTCTCAGAATTCCTGCTGTTTTATTTTTGAAAGAGTTTTAAAGAATTTCGGAGAGTCCTTCTGTATTATGTTTGAACGATTTTGAAAGAATCTAAGGGTTCCTGTTATTTTGTTTTTGAAAGATTTTGAAAGAATTCAAGAACTGTTTAATTTATAAAAGTGTTTCAAAGAATCTCGGAAAGCTTCCTATTTTATTTTTGATAGAGTTTGACAGTAACTCTGGGACTCCTTGTGTTTAATTTTGAAAGAATCTCAGAGATTCGTTCTGTATCATTTTACTTGTGTTCTATTTTTGAAAGAGTTTGAAAGAATCTCGGGAGTTTCGAATATTTTATTTTTGAAAGAGTCTGACATAATCTCAGGGATTGATTTTGTTTTATTTCTGAAAGAATCTTGGGAACCGCATTTCTTTTATTTTTGAAAGATTCTCGAGGACTTTTTGGACTTTTTTTTTAAGAATTTAAAAGAATCTCGGGATCCCTGTTGTTTTATTTTTGACAGAGTTCAACAGAATCTCAGGGACAGATTCTATTTTTTTCCTGAAAGAATCTCGAAACCCCGCTTGTTTTATTTTCACAAGAGTTTGAAAGATTCCTGTTTTCTTTTAAAGAATTCAAAAATTTCTCGGAATTCCTGCTGTTTTATTTTTTAAAGAGTTTTAAAGAATTTCGGAGAGTCCTTCTGTATTATATTTGAACGATTTTGAAAGAATCTGAGAGTTCCTGTTATTTTGTTTTTGAAAGATTTTGAAAGAATTCAAGAACTCTGTTTAATTTATAAAAGTGTTTCAAAGAATCTCGGAAAGCTTCCTATTTTATTTTTGATAGAATTTGACAGTAACTCTGGGACTCCTTGTGTTTAATTTTGAAAGAATCTCAGAGATTCGCTCTGTATCATTTCACTTGTGTTCTATTTTTGAAAGAGTTTGAAAGAATCTCGGGAGTTCCTAATAATTTATTTTTGAAAGAGTCTGACATAATCTCAGGGATTGATTCTGTTTTATTTCTAAAGGAATCTTGGGAACCGCATTTCTTTTATTTTTTAAAGATTCTCGAGGACTTTTTGGACTTTTTTTTAAGAATTTAAAAGAATCTCGGGATCCCTGTTGTTTTATTTTTGACAGAGTTCAACAGAATCTCAGGGACTGATTCTAATTTATTTCTGAAAGAATCTTGAGACCCGGTTTGTTTTATTTTTGAAAGATTTATGGGGACTCCTCCTGTTTTGTTTTTTTTTTAATTTAAATATTTCTCGAGATTCCTGTTGAGTTTCAAAGAATCTGGGAAACCGTTCCTATTTTATTTTTGATAGAATTTGACAGTAGCTTTGGGACTCTTTGTGTTTTATTTTTGAAAGAGTTTAAATGAATCTCAGAGATTCCTTCTGTTTCATTCTACTTTGTTTTATTTTTGAAAGAGTTTGAAAGAATCTCGGGGGTTTCTAATGTTTTATTTTTGAAAGAGTTTGACAGAATCTCAGGGATCGATTCTGTTTTATTTTTGAAAGAATCTTGGAAATCCCGTTTCTTTTATTTTTGAAGGATTTTGAAAGATTCTCTAGAACTTCTTCCGCTTTTTTTATAGAATTTATAAGAATCTCGGGATTCCTGTTGTTTTATTTTTGACAGAGTTTGACAGAATCTCAGTTTGATTCTGTTTTATTTCTGAAAGAATCTTGAGACTCCTCCAATTTTTTTTTTTTTTGAAAAAATTTAAAAATTTCTCGAGATTCCTGTTGTGTTATTTTTTAAAGAGTTTTAAAGAACCCCGGGGAGTCCTATATTATTTTTGAACGATTTTGAAAGAATCTCTGGGTTCCTGTGATTTTGTTTTTGAAAGATTTTGAAAGAATATCAAGAACTCATTTTAATTTACAAAATACATATTTTCAAAGAATCTGGGAAACCGTTCCTATTTTATTTTTGATAGAATTTGACAGTAGCTTTGGGACCCCTTGTGTTTTATTTTTGAATGAGTTCAAATGAATCTCAGAGATTCCTTTTGTTTCATTTTACTTTTGTTTTATTTTTGAAAGATTCTCGAGAAATTCTTCCGCTTTTTTTTAAAGAATTTACAAAAATCTCGGGATCCCTGTTTTATTTTTGACAGAGTTTGACAGAATCTCAGGGACCGATTCTATTTTATTTCTGAAAGAGTCTCTAGACCCGGTTTGTATCATTTTTGGAAGATTTTGAAAGATTTTTGAGGACTCCTGTTTTTTTTTTTTTTGGAAGAATTTAAAAATTTCTCGGGATTTTGGTTGTTTTATTTTTGAAAGATTTTTAAAGAAAATCCAAAACTATTTAATTAAACAGATTTCTTTCAAAATCTTTTATATTTATAAAAGAGTTTCAAAGAATCTCGGAAACCATTCCAATTTTATTTTTGATCGAGTTTGACAGTAATTCTGGGACCCTCTGTGTTTTATTTTTGAAAGAGTTTAAATGAATCTCAGAAATTTACTTGTGTTTTATTTCTGGAAGAATCTTGGGAACCCCGTTTCTTTTATTTTTGAAAAATTTTGAAAGATTCTTGGGGACTTCTTCGTCTTTTTTTAAGAATTTAAAAGATTCTCGGGATCTTCATTGCTTTATTTTTTAAAGAGTTTGGAAACATTTCGGGGTCCCTATTGTTTTGTTTTTAAAAGATTTTGAAAGAATATTGCGAACTCTTGTTTAATTTATGAAAAAAATTATGAGTTTGAAAGAACCTTCCTATTTTATTTCTGATAGAGTTTGCAAGCATCTCAGGGATCCCTTGTGTTTGTATTAATTGTTTTTGTGTGTTATTTTTGAAAGAGTTTAAGAGAATCTCAAAGATCCTTCTCATTTCATTTTTGAAAAATTTTAAAGAAGTACTTTTGAAAGTGTTTGATCCTTCTGTTTGCTTTGGACAGAATCTTAAAGACCGATTCTGTTCTATTTCTGAAAGAATTTTGAGAATCCCAAGTGTTTATTTTTGAAAGATTTTGAAAGATTCTCGAGAACTGCTTCTTTTTTCTAAGAATTTAAAAGATTCCCGTGATCCCTGTTGTTCTATTTTTGAAAGAGTTTGAAAGAATCTTAGATAGCCTTCTGTTTCATTTTTGGAAGGGTTTAAAAGAATCTTGAGGACTCCTGTTTTATTTTTGAACTAATTTCAACAATCTCGGGGATCCCCTCTGTAAAATTTTGAAAGAGTTTGAAGGAATCTCGTGAGAATCCTTCTGTTTAATTTTTGAAAAAAATCTCTAGAACCCCTCTTGCTTCATTTTCGAAAGAGTTTAAAAGAATCTCAGGACACCTTCTATTTAAAGAGTCCAAACGAATCTCGGATATCCCTTGTGTTCTATTTTTGAAAGTGTTTGAAAGAATCTTGGACACTCGTTTGTTTTATTTTTGAAACGGTTAGAATTTCAGTTATAAATTATTACATTATTATCAAAATTCATCTCACAATCTTGAAATTGTAGATTATATTTGCTCTATATCATTTAATTACATTACATTTAAAAAAAATTCCTTAAATATGTTATTAAAGGATCAGATGGTAGAAGAAACCGATGAAATAATAATGATTCCAGAGTGAAAATTTTTTGTTGTTTCAACACCATATGTGCTGAATTCTTCTAACTTTGTTTCCTCTCTGCAAAAAATGCTTTCAAAATCAATTTTGGTCAATTATTTTCAGTTCCTTTCTACTATCGAGATCTAGTTTTATTGGTGATTAACTTGACTAATGAAAACTTTTTTTCGCCAATTTGCCTCGGTTTCCCATGCCGCTTTTCTTTCCCGGAAAATTTTGCGACGCTCCTGCCGACTCTCCCATCCCGCCATTAAAAATTCATAAATTAATTACTGTATTATTTTCCAGGGTAATATTTCGCTTGCTTAAATTTGTTTTATTTGCAGATGCATTTTTAGTTGCATCTAGTTACGAAGTGCATCGAATTTCTCGTTCTTTTTATCGCGACTCGTATTTCCCGCCGTCTTCCTTACGTTCTGCGAGTGAATTAAATAAACGTGATTTAATTTCAGGTGAATATTTTAATCGACTTTTCAACAACGCTTAACAAAAATAGCATTTTTGCCCCTCCATACTTGAAACTTTTTTCTTCGAAGCACCGTCGCACTTATGCAAATTGAAGCCGCGTTTGTACCTTGGAGCGGCTATCGTTTTCGCAAACTGCAACTCCTCGTGTTAAAACTGCATCAAGAGAGAAACGCGATATGTAGGAATGAAACCGGGGGATCCAATTTCGCCTTCTCTTAAACAAGCATCGGGTAGCTCCGATTATTAATAACAGCGCCGTTTAATTAGAATAGGAAACTAGGCGTAGACACCCTGGCCTAACAAATACCCAACACCTGAGTGTCGTGGATTTTTTCCGCTAAATTGATTAGCAATCGGCTTACGAATAGGTTGAGGAAATTCCTGGCGTTGGGGAGATTTTACTGTATTGAGTCACTGGTGGTGTGTTGCAGGAATTTGCCGAGACAGCCATGAACGAGCTTCTGGGCTGGTATGGGTATGGTAATGCCAATCACAGGGATGCGAGGGCGTGCAGGTCGCATTCTGGAAGCAACAGCTCTGGACCGGAGTCCCCGAAGTTTAACGGTAAACCGTTTCATTTCATTATTTTACATAATCAGCGATCCTAATTTTCGTTCTCTCATCATCACACGATGTAAAAAGAGGATATTTAAAATTAGAAATTTCCGCGGTTTCATTTTTAAATATTTTTCTAATCAGATTTTAGAACAAAATAGGCAGGAAAAACTTTAACAGGCAAAAACAAATAGGGCTCAAATAATCTCCCCTAGAATCCGCCCTTTACTCGTTATTGTTCAATCAATGATCGTAATTACAAGAATGTTAATCAGTATTAAATTGCTCGTTAGAATTATGGAAAAGTATTCAAATTACTCGCGGTCGGAATTCATAATTGCATTTTTTATGCCGGACTTATCCACAGCCGGAAATGTATGCACAAAAACATTCATGAAAAATTCAGCCCAAAAATCATCCGCCGAATTATTTATTCAACACCTAGTGTTTTGTTAGCACAAAAACGGGGCGGGAAAAATCCACAACGCGTAGCACCTCCAACTTCCAGGTACGAATTTTCCATTGTGCGAAGAAGTTTTATCGATAATTTCCTTGAAACGTGCCTCAGCATGTATGCTATTCGTGGAATTCCGTTGCCAATCAAAATATTTCGAACCTTCTTCACGGTTAAACATGCACAATTAACACCTGATTGATGACACGCTTCTATTGGACTTTGTTGGTGCGAGGGGTGGAGTTCCCGGAAATATCAAGCTGCCCTATTTCGTTTCGTTCTTGAGGCTTTGTTCGGGACACATAGACAGAGACATTGGACGTAATTAATCAAATGCTTCCGTTTGTAATATCTATGAATGCGATTTTTGTAGTTAGATTGTAGTCGAAGGTTGTCCTCAGTTTTCCTTCCTAAATAATTAATGTGGTTACATTTTTCGGATCAAAATTGCGTACTGTTACTAAATATGCGAAAGCAATATAACAAACTAAAATTTTCTCTTCACAAATGATCGCAGAATAATTTCGCTAGCTTTCTCTTTTTTATTTCTGTCAATTTTTATAATGAAAAACTGCTTTTTATTTTGAGTTCAATTTGATCATTTTTGTGGTAGTTTCATTTATTTTCAGATTAATTAGGTATTTAGTTGATAATATAGCAGTCTCTGACAATTTTGTTCGTTCACCATTCTGTTCTTGAAGCCTACTTTTTTTGTCAATGAAGAATTACTGATTTACTACTTTTGCTCAATTTCATGTTAAAAATTTCTAAGAACAGGAAATTAATTAATTATGAAATAAAAAAAATATACATGAAAAAAATTGTAGAGAATAGAGATATAGTTTACTTTAAAACAGTAAATTGTTTTCTTTTCATTTTTGTTTTCTTTGTGATTCTTTTTAGCACTTTGGACAAAATGAATTTTGAATATTTAGAAATATCTAACTTGCAAATTTTCCCTCTTTACTTATGTATGACATTCTGATTTCTTATGAATTAGGTAGCTCTTTGGAGCCACCTGTACTTATTCTTAACACTTTTGTAATCAGTTTTTGTTTCATGGATTTATTTTACAGTATATTTTTGCTTTGTTCCTCCTCACGAGGCATTTTCTCGGCCTGATTTTTTGTCACTTTTATTCCGCCTTTTTTTCCGCTGCATTTTTTTCGGTTTTTTTTCTTGCATTTTTTCTTTTCTTCGTCATATTCTTTAATCGCGGATTTCGACTCTTTTTGTCACTTATGGTCGCTTTTTTTGTTACTTGCTTTCATTTTTTCCTGTCTTTTTTTTGCTGCGGTTTTATACTTTTTTTTTGTAACCGCGTTTTTCGTTACTCCTTTTTGATAACGTCTTTTTGTTTGCCTTTTTTTTCGTCCTTTTTTGTGACCTTTTTCCTTATTGCTTCTTTGTGATTATTTGGCTTCTTTTTTCTTTTCGTTTATTTGTAATCTTTTTCGCGTTCTTCTAGTCACTTTTTGTCCAATATTTTGGGGCTTTTTTTGATCCTCTTTCCCGTCATTTCTTGTGCTTTTTGGTGCTTTTTAGCCCCCTTTTCCGTCGTTTTTTGTCACCCTCTTTTTCCAGTTTTTTTTCCACACTTTTCTTTTTTAAGTAGTCATTTTTTTGTCGCGATTTTTTTATTTTCTTCGCCGCAATTTTTTAAGACACTTTTTCCATTATTTGCCGCTTTTTTCATCTTTTCTGGCGTCCTTTTTTATTTTTTTGGTTTCTTTATCGTTCTTTTGCTTGTAGAATTTTCTCTACCTACTTTCTTCATTTCCACTGTTTCTTTCATCCTGTTTTTTTGTCGCATTTATGACCGTTTTTTTGTCATTAGTCACTTTTTTTTTGTACTTTTAGACATTTTTGTGTGTTTTTTTTTCTTTTTTTTTGGTCGTTTTTTTGTCGCTTTTTTTTGTCTTCTTTTTTTTTCTCGATTTTTTTGTTGCATTTTTTTTGCCGAATTTTTTGTGGACTTGTTTTGTCAGCTTTTTTTTTGCTCCTTTCTTTCGCCTTTTTTTGTCGTTGTTTTTGTTATCCTTTCTTTTTGCCTTTTTTCGAATTTTCGTTGTCACTTTTTTTGTCGCCCTTTTCTCATTTTCCCCATTTCTTTTGTATCGTTTTTTTTTTCTGGTTGCCCTTTTTTTGTTTTTTTTTTGCCTTTTTCCCATCGTTTTTGTCGTCCATTTTTTCACTTTTTTTCGAATTTTCTCAATTTTTCCCATTTCTTTTGTATCAGTTTTTTGCTTGTTGCTTTTTTTTCTCTTTTTTTTGTCGACTGTTTTGTCGTCCTTTTTTTGTAACGTTTTTTATCGCCTTTATGTTCGTATTTTTTTTGTCATTCGACGTTGTCTTCGTTACATTTTTTAGTCTCTTTTTCACTCAACTTTTTTAATCGCTTTTGTTGCCTTTGTCTTTTCGCCTTTTTCTTGTCCTTTTTTTGTTGCATGTTTTTCGTCAATTTCTTTGTGGACATTTTGGTCATTTATTTGCCGCTTCCTCTGTAATTTTATTGTTGTTTTTTGTTGTATTTTTGTCGCCCTTTTTTCCTGTAATTTTTTGTCACCATCTTTTTTTTGGTGTTTTTTTTTTTTATTTTTTATCGCAATTTTTATGACTCTTTTTCCATTCTTTGTCGGTTTTTCCCCCTTTTTTTGAATTTTTCTATTTGTCATATTTTTTAGCCTTTTTTCGCCTTTTTTTTTGGTGCTCTGATTTTTTTTGTTTTTATCGTTTTCTTTCTTAACTTTCTTTTTGCTCCTTTTTTTCATTCACAGTTTCTTTCATTCTCTTTTTTTTTCGCCTTTAGGACCGTAGCTTTTTGTCATTCGCAACTTTTTGTTGCATTTTTTAAACTTTTTTGGTCTTTTTTTATAATCTAATTTTTTTGTCTTTTCTTGTTGGTTTTTTTCCCCTTTTTCCCATCGTTTTTGTTGTCCTTTTTTTCACTTTTTTCGAATTATCTCAATTTTCTCCATTTGTTTTGTATAGGTTTTTTTGCTTGTTGCCTTTTTTGCTTTTTTTTTGCCGACAATTTTCTTGTCCTTTTTTGTAACGTTTTTCATCGCCTTTATGTCCGTACTTTTTTGACATTCGACATTTTCTTTGTCGCATTTTTTAGTCTATTTTTTTTTCTAAATTTTTTTAATCGCATTTTTGTTGTCTTTGTCTTTTCGCCTTTTTCTTGTCGCCTTTTTTTTTGTTGCATATTTTTGTGTTTTTTATTTGTGGCCATTTTGGTAATTTTTTTTGCCGGTTTATTTGTATTTTTTTGTTTTTGTTTGTTGTATTTTTGTCGCCCTTTTTTTCTTGTAATTTTTTGTTACCCTTTTCGCCTTTCGCCTTTCTCTTTGGACTTTTGTTCCTTTCATCCTGTTTTTTTTGTCGTATTTATGACCGTTTTTTTGTCATTAGTCATTTTCTTTGTTGCATTTTTTAGGCTTTTTTATTCTGTTTTTTGGTCGTTTTTTTTTCGAATTTTTTTAGCATCTTTTCACTCGATTTTTTGTAGACACTTTTTTTGTTGCATTTTTCTTGTCTTTTTTATGCTGTTTTTTTTTCGCCTTTTTTCTCATCGTTTTTGTCGTCCTTTTTTCGCCTTTATTTCGCATTTTTGTGGTCACTCTTTTTTTTAGTCGTCTTTTTGTAGCCCTGTTTTGATCACTTTGTGTTGCCTTTTTCTTTTCGCCTTTTTCTTGCTACCTTTTTTTTGTTGAATGTTTTTTGTCTTTTTTTGTGTTCTCTTTGTCATTTATTTGCCGCTTCCTTTTGTCTTTTTTTATTCTTGTTGTTGTGTTTTTTCGGCTTCTTTTTTCCCAGCATTTTTTTCCTAACTTTTTTAGTCGCTTTTTTCGTTGCCTTTTTTTGTCGGGTTTTCCCTAACTTTTTTGACGCATTTTTGTGTCACTTTAATTGCATTATTTCACGTTTTTTTCGTCGCTTTTTTTCACTTTTTATTGCTCTTATTTTTTTTAGATTTCTGTCGCCACTTTTTTGTTGCCCTTTCTTAATTTTTTTTGCTCTTTTTTATATTTTTTGCCTTTTTTTGCTCTCTTTTTTCGTCGACTGCTTTTTTTTCATCCTGTATTTGTAGTTTTTTTTGCCAATTTTGTCGTGTTTTCTCGTCTTTTGTTGTAACTTTTTGGGGCGCTTTTTTGTATTTTTTTTTGTTGCGCTATTTTTTCGTGTTTTATTCCTTTTTTACCCTTTATTTCTATATTTTTTTTTTTGTTTTTTCTCCATTTCTTTTTTTTGTCGATCTTTCTTTTATCCTTTTTTAGGTAACCTTTTTTATATCGCTTTTATGGTTACTTTTTGTAGCCTGATTCGTGGCGTTTTATTTTCTTTTATTTAAATAACCTTAAACCATGGAGGTAGAATCATCCTACTTTTATGTTTTAAACTAATTTTTATTGTTACTATTTTCATATTTATTTTATTTTCTTAATCATATTTCGGCGAAAACCTGCGTATTTTTTTTTTTCATTGTTATTACTACATGTGTATCTGTCACCGCAAAGTTATTTATTTTTTAATTTTTGTTTAAATGTGTCATTCCTCAAAATTTGTACGTTTCGTGTTGATGTGTACATGGTCCATGAAAATAAACTACCGGCAAATTTTGACTAGTTAGTGTTATATAGTTGGGCATTTGTTGTTTTGTTTGCTTTCAATATTTATTTAGTATGTTTTTCAATATTCGATAATAATAGGACAGGTATATACAAAACAAAAATCAGTGTAAATAAAATTCGTAAGACAGTTGTAACAATTTTCGTACACCTGGCACTCGACTCATCCCCAACATCTTTTTTATTCTTGTCCAACACCACCTTCCGCGTCCTCCTCTACACCTTCGCTGCACCCAAAGCCGAACTTTTTGCCTCCGCTCTATAAACCTGAATCTAGGGCTGGCATTTTCGTTTTAGGCGAATCTGTAAGATAATCCCAGCGGTTATTTCTAGACTGTGTAATATTAGCCCGCGCGTGTCCGTGATGCCTTTACCTCTCGTACGTTTTACGCCAACTTTGAAATATGGGAACCATTTATTTGATCTCTGGCCACGTGCGACCGAATCAAAACACCGCTTTACCAAATTTAAACCCACGACTCGATTTTTGCTAACACTGCATTAAAATTCCAGAGGGCTGCGGCTGGTGCGGCAAGACTGTGGACGAAAACACGGGCTTGTCTTCGGCAGCGGCGACCTTCTGCTCCGAGCTGTGCTTCTCCCAGTCGCGCAGAGCCAACTTCAAGAAGAACAAAACGTGCGACTGGTGCAGACACGTCCGACACACCGTCTCGTACGTCGATTCCCAGGTAACAAAGATCCCTGGATTACAAGTATGTCAAGTCTTGCTTGCAGGACGGAACGTCCCAACTCCAATTCTGCTCAGACAAATGCCTCAACCAGTACAAGATGCACATCTTCTGGAGGGAAACCCGCGCCCACCTCGAGATCCACCCGCACATCCACGGCGACGAGTCCTCGGGGACGCTCATCACCCCGGACCTCTGGATGAACAAATGCAAGTCACCCGAGACCCAGCTGTCACCTTCATCGTCGCCCAAGCTGGAAACCCGACAGCAAACTTCACCCTTGCCCCTCATCACGGTGGCGCACCCGTCGAAGTTGATGTCGCTTCCGCTGAACGACGACTACAAGAGACGAGGCAAGGTGCAGAAGAAGAGCAAGAAGAAGAGCTTGAGCGTGCCGGCTGTTAGTAACAAGTCGTTCTCCAGCGAGATGCCCCAGGATTTGAGAGTGAGACACACTCCGACGGACTTCGAGAGTTCGAGGCTGAGGGGCGACGAACCTAAGGCGGCGAGTGTGGCGGAGGCCGACTCCAGGCTGGACCAGCAGGGATGTAGCGACGAAGCCGCTAATCGCAGGAAGTTGCTGGATAGTTTAGTACCGCCTCCGACAATCTTGGTACCGTACCCTCTGATTCTACCTTTACCTATACCTATTCCTATACCCATTCCTGTACCAGTTCCAAATGGTGTTTTAAGTAAGAATTGTAAAGACGATGAGAAAAAGCACGTGGATGTGTGCGTCCAGACGGAGGAGGAGGAGGCTAGTCAAAGGGTGAACGAAGTCGTCGAGGAGGATAACGAGAAGGCGAACGTTAGACCTTCCAGAAAAAGGAAACGAATCGTAGAAAAGAAGTCGAAGTTCGTCATTAAAAATAAGAAGATTCTCTCCACTTAAATGTAACGAGTTTATGGATAATTTATATTTTTCTTATTTCTCTTTTGGTATTTATTGTTATGTACATACACTTTAGTAATAAAAGTGGTAGTCGAAAGTGGCCTTAGTTGTGTTCTTAATAAACAAAAAACTAACCTTGGTTGTCTTTCAACCACGAAAGTAATGGTACTTTTGTATTGCGATGGATGCGAATCGGACGAATTGTCACTTTTATGTTTCTCGACGTTTCATGACCCCTACAGTACGATTTTTTTTTTAATATATAGAGACATGTTGTCAGTTTCTTGTTGGGAAAAGAAAACTTCGTATATTAAGAAAATACGGACAAAATATAAGCCCCGCCCACCCACCCCTTCTCAATTGTAATGAATGTTTTATTCATCATGAGCTGAAGGGCGGAGTTTAGTCTGCAGAATCCTCATTTTTCTACAAGAAATTATCATGTGAAATATGTTTTCAAAGGGGTAGATTTTTTATAGAAATATTGATTCTATAATTAAACTCCGCCCTTCGGTCTGATTAGGATTGAAAAACTCGTCACAATTGAGATCGGGGCGGGTGGGTTGGGCTTAATTTTTTTTTTTTTAATATATATATAGAGATTTCTTTCAACAATAGGAAAGTTAAACATGTTGTCAGTTTCTTATTGGGGAAAGAAGACTTCATATATTAAGATAAAGTGGACAAAATATACGCCCCGCCCATCGACCCCCTCTCAATCGCGATGAATGCTTTATTCATCGTGTGATGAAGGGCGGAGTTTAGTTGCGAAATCCTCATTTCTCCACAAGAAATTATATGTGAAATATGTTTTTATTTAAAAGGGTTGAATTTTTTATAATAATATTGATGCTACAATTAAACTCCGCCTTCGGTTTGATTAGGAATGAAAAACTCATCACAATTGAGATCTGGGCGGGTGGGTGGGGCTTAATTTTTGTTTTCTTTTTTTTAATATATAGCGTGTTCTTTCAACAACAGGGTAATTAAACATGTTGTCAGTTTCTTGTTGGGAAAAGAAGATTTCGTATGTTAAGAAAAGATGGACAAAGTCTAAGCCCCGCCCACCCACCCCTTCTAAATTGTGATGAATGCTTTATTCATCGATAGCTGAAGGGTGGAGTTTAGTTGCAAAATCCTCATTTTTCTACAAGAAATTATCATATGAAATACGTTTTTAAAACGGTAGAATTTTTTAGAAAAATATTAATGTTACAATTAAACTCCGCCCTTCGGTCTGATTAGGAATGAAAAACTCATTACAATTTAGATCTGGGTGGGTGGGTGGGGCTTCATTTTTGTTTTTTTTTACTTCCCGAGCGTAAGCAAAGGAAGTATTGTAATCGAGTCCGTCGGCCGACTCTCTACTTTTACGTTTTCTCGATCTTTCATGACCCCTAGAAGACGAAGAAATAGGTCTCCCATTTCCGTCTGTCTGTCCGTCTGTCCGTCTGTCCGTCTGTCCGTCTGTTGTCACGGATTTTTATTAGACAGATAATCTCCGAAAGTACTCGACCGATTGTTGTGAAATTTTGTACTTATATTAAGAATATCATGTAGATGGTAAAACGCTAACCAAAATTTGTCTAATCATCCCCACCACTAATGCGATGACGTCACTTCAAAATTGTACATAGTAAATGGGTTTTCAATTGTATAAAATAACATAGTCCTACACATGTAGTTTACAACTCTGAATCGACTTTTCACCCGAAACGTCCAGATTTTTGGAAAAAAAATCAAAATTATAAAACAACATTTTGAAATTTAATTTTTAATCTGATAACCAGAATGCTTTGAAATGTTGCAGATGTTTTAAGGCTATAAAGAGCATCATAAATCTTTAGTCAAAAAATATTTGCTTATCCCCTCCAAAAACTTGATGACGTCAGCTCAAAAGTTTGTGGAATAAATCATATCTAAAATGTACAAAATATGATGAGTCTGTACTTGTGAACTATCACTCCATTAATATTTTTTGGATTTGCATATACAGGGTGACTCAAAAAAATTAATGAATGCGTAAATATATTTTATTGATTTAATCAGGAACTACAAAACCGAATGCTCTGAAATCTTGCAGATGTTTTAAGGTCATAAAGAGCATAATAAATGTTTAGTCAAAATATATTTGCTTATCCCCTCCAAAAACTTGATGACGTCAGCTCGAAAGTTTGCCAAATAAATCATATCTAAAATGTACAAAATATGATGAGCCTGTACTTGTCATTTATCACTCCATTCATATTTTTTGGATTTGCATATACAGAGTGACTCAAAAAAATTAATGAATGCGTAAATTTATTTTATTGATTTAATCAGGAACTACAAAACCGAATGCTTTGAAATCTTGCAGATGTTTTAAGGTTATAAAGAGCATAATAAATTTTTAGTCAAAATATATTTGGTTATCTTCTACAAAAAACTGATGACGTCAGCTCAAAAGTTTTCCGAATAAATCGTATCTAAAATGTACAAAATATGATGAGTCTGTACTTGTGATTTATCATTCCATTCATATTTTTGGATTTGCATATGCAGGGTGACTCAAAAAAATTAATGAAGGCGTGAATTTATTTTATCGATTTAATCAGGAATTACAAAACCGAATGCTTTGAAATCTTGGGAGTATTTTAAAGTTATTATAAGCATGGTAAACTTTTGTTCAAAATGTATTTGTTCATCCCTCCTAAAAAAATTGATGACGTCACCCTTAAATTTTGCTGAATAAATCCTATCTAAAATGCAAAAAATATGATGAGTTTGTACTTGTGATTTATCATTCCATTCATATTTTTTAGATTTTCTTAAGAGGTGGTTCAAAAAAATTAATGAAGTCAATTTATTTTATTGATTAAATTAAAGGCAACACTTATTATTAGTATTACACCCCAACCAACCCAATTTGGTAGACACAAAATTTGTTAAAGGAAAAACTCGGTTGAAACATAAGGGTAGCACGCTTATTTACATCGACTTTAACATTACAGACCTGCATTTGTTTTATGCGTTCACTTGATTCCGCGAATGTGAAATAGACATGTTTATAATCAACCAATTGTGAATTTCACCGTCAAGAATTAAAATAAAACCCAATGTTTTATATAATAAGCGGAAGTCGAAGCAATAAAACCGACGGTCGTTTTGTTTACAGTTTGTGTGTTTGGCTCTCACGTATGCTGTTACGCCTGTCATTTTAAATTAACAATGTTTATACATACACGATTTTCAGTTGCCTCTGATACGTAGGTATACGTGAGTAAATTGTTTCGTTATTTTATTGATTATTACAAATCAATATTCAAACGACCCAATTCATTTTCCCGAAAATTTGAGAATATAATAATTTTATTCTTAGTATTACACTACATCTATCCCAACTGATATACGTGTCCTTGCAAAAATGTTGATGACGTCATCGCAATTTTTTTTTAAATTCCCACTACAAAAATGTAATGAGAAAAAAAAACACAATAGGCATGCAGTCGTCAAGTTTCCGACAGCGAGGGAAGTACTGTCTAAACTCTTTAGACCAATTTTTTTTTAATATATAGAGTGTTCTTTCAACAACAGGGTAATTAAACATGCTGTCAGTTTCTTGTTGGGAAAAGAAGACTTCATATGTTAAGAAAATATGGACAAAATATAAGCCCCGCCCACCCGCCCCTTCTCAATTGTAATGAATGTTTTATTCATCATGAGCTGAAGGGCGGAGTTTAGTCTGCTAAATCCTCATTTCTCTACAAGAAATTATCATGTGAAATATGTTTTTAAAAGGGTTGAATTTTTTAAAGAAATATTGATGTTACAATTAAGCTCCGCCCTTCAGTCTGATTAGGAATGAAAAACTCATTGCAATTTAGGTCTGGGCGGGTGAGTGGGGCCTAATTTTTGTTTTTTTTTTAATGGGTATAGTTTTTTTTCAACATCAAGAAAGTTAAACATATTGTCAGTTTCTTGTTGGGAAAAGAAGACTTCATATACACATTAAGAAAAAAATGACAAAACATAAGCCCCGCCCACCCACCCCTTCTCAATTGTGATCAATGCTTTATGCATCGTGAGCTGAAGGGCGGAGTTTAGCTGCTAAATCCTCATTTCTCTACAAGAAATTGCCATATAAAATAATTATGTTTTCAAAAGGGTAGAATTTTTTATAGAAATGTTGACGCTACACTTAAACTCCGCCCTTCGGTCTGATTAGGAATGAAAAACTCGTCACAATTGAGTTCTGAGCGGGTGGGTGGGGCTTAATTTTTGTTTTTTTTTAATATAGGTATTGAGATTTCTTTCAACAACAAGAAAGTTAAGCATGTTGTCAGTTTCTTATTGGGAAAAGAAGAGTTCATATATTAAGAAAAACTGGACAAAATATAAGCCCCGCCCACCCACCCCTCCTCAATTGTGATAAATGCTTTATTCATCATGAGCTGAAGGGCGGAGTTTAGTTGCAAAATCCTCATTTCTCTACAAGAAATTGTCATGTGAAATATGTTTTTAAAAGGGTAGAATTTTTTATAGAAATATTGACGTTACACTTAAACTCCGCCCTTCGGTCTGATTAGGAACGAAAAACTCGTCACAACTGAGTTCTGGGCGGGTGGGTGGAGCTTAATTTTTGTTTTTTTTTTTCTAATATATGGAGTTTTCTTTCAACAACAGGAAAGTTAAACATGTTGTCAGTTTCTTGTTGGGAAAAGAAGACTTCGTATATTAAGAAAAAATTGACAAAATATAAGCCCCGCCCACCCACCCCCTCTCAATTGTGATGAATGCTTTATTCGTTGTGAGCTGAAGGGCGAAGTTTAGTTGCAAAATCCTAATTTCTCTACAAGAAATTATCATATGAAATATGTTTCCAAAAGGGTAGATTTTTTTAGAGAAATGTTGTTGTTATAATTAAACTCCGCCCTTCGGTCTGATTAGGAATGAAAAACTATCACAACTGAGATCTGGGCGGATGGCGGGGGTTAAACTTTGTTTTTTTTCTTCAAAAATCTAAAAATTGAAAACTCGTGAAACTAAAATCGAAAAGCTATAAAATCTTAAAATTTAATGAGTTACATATAGGAAAATTGAAGAAAGAAAAAAGAAAACTTGAGAAATTGCAAACCGAAAAATTGAAAAAATTGAAAATCAAAAAAAATTATAAAATCGGAACATTGAAAAATTGTAAAAATAAGGAAAATAAAAAACTGAAAGGAAAAATTGCACATGGAAAAATTTAAAATTGAAAACTTGAGAAACTCAAATCGAAAAATTGCAAAATCTAGAAGTTGAAAAATTGAAAAATTTAAACTTGAAAACAAAAAAATGCAAATCGAAAAAATGAAGGAACAAAAAAAATGAAAAATTGAAAAAATTCAAATCAAAAGGAACGTTATTTACGCCACTGGTTTTTACTTCATAGAGGTTATCAAAAAACAAAAATTGCAAAAAAAAGATAATTTTGGCTGCACTTCAGTGGTGAGGGAAGTTCTCTTGAAATAACATTCGACCAATTTTTTAAAAGGAGTTCTTATTTCTGTTTTTGTTCTTTCATTTTAAGTAACATCTATCAATTATCCGTGACTAACAAAGAATTGATTATCTACCAATTTCAAGATCTAGTTGGCCATAAATAAAAAGAATGTTTGACAGCTAGATCCATCATGCGACATCTGTGATTAAATAAGCAAACTTACTTTACATTGACGCGCGCTCATTTCTTTAACGATTTCTACCATTTTTCCAGAATTTCCGAACTACATTATAATTTACAACTCTAAACACAGTTTACCACACCAGATAAAGCTTTTGGCGACTAGATGGCGCTGCAAGCTGTTCATTAAATTAAAGCTTACCATTTTCAATATAGGTTTGAATAACTATTATTAAATGATTGCAACATGGTTGCATATTGGATTAATTCAGCATAGTTTACATAGAATTTAAAACTTTTATAACCATTGTGTGCACTTTTCTTTTCTTATGACGTAGAATAATAAGAACACGTCAGACTATCACAGTGATTGAGAAAATTTGTCCATTCATGAAACGTCAAACTGCTGGCACGGAAAAAAGATCACAGATGTCGCTCAGTCCGCCTTGGTAATCCTACAATGATTTCGAACCACGTGGAGTTATCACCTTCGACGTCAACAAATTACCTTTTATTTTCAGAAAGAATATTGACTTGTCTGAAAAATAATAATACTCTGAAAGAATTTAATAAATTTTCCTCCCTCCTCGGTAAATTATTCACTAAACCCAGTCAAGGTGATAAAAATAAACCAACATTTTGAAACTTTGCACTTAGCCGGATGCAACCGAAACTTTTTGTATGCTGTTAGAGTTTAGCTATAAATTTCCTTTCAATTATTTCAGCTCCGGTGAATTAAGCCATAAAAATTTTTCCATTGCGGTTACTTTGGAAAATTTTTCACCTCGTAATTCTTTCGCGGGTTTCGCCTTCACATTTATGTGTTTAGCGAAAAAGGGGTTAGTGCATTGTGTGTGTCACGCCGTTTGTCTCCACTAAACTCTAAACTGAACTGTGTGGACAAGATAATTCGCTTCATGTAATTTACTCTTCTCGAAGATTAGCTCCAGCGGGACGAAAAATGCTCGCCATGATTAAATTTGGGAAACTTGAAAAATACGTGCAAGTATGTGAAGCAAAATGGAGTTTCCTGTCGCTGCTGATAATGTAGCGTAAGGGAGTAGCGGCGGATTGAAGGATAATCAAGTGTAAGAGGATTCTGTCGCCGTGGATTTGTTTTACGGTTATGCGATTCTTCGGAAAGACACTTCGCTAGTTGGGTTGGAACTTGCTAGATAATGTTTTTAAATGACGTCATCGAGTTTTTGCTGGAATAGATATGATTGAAATTGACCCATCATATGTACAATACTAAAATTTGGTAATTGCTTTATACTTGTTTATTCGTTGACTTTAAACGCCGCCGTCCTTCCTCAGAGCACCGTTTTAACTTTGTTTTACAACGTACGGGTTCCCTTCCATCTTGAAAATTAGATCAACTCCGAAGATCTTGTAAACCTTCTGTTTGAAGTGCACTCTCCAAGGAGCATTAAAATTGAAAAGGGATACACAAGGAAAAAGTAAAAAGAAACACGAAACTGTTTTAAGATCGTTTTATTGACAGATTTATTGCAGCAACTGTGTAATTATTTACTCACTATAATAATAATTTTTGGCCAAGGTAAACAACAGAGAAAAAACATAGAATAAACATAGGTGCAGTAATTTCGTCTTTTACACCATTGTCCTTATTAAACATTTTCAAATAATAGAGAAAACTGTCTGCCCCTCACATCCGACGTCCTTTCTTTGATAATTCCAACAGTTTTTTCAGAATCGGTCGTTGAAATATTGAAACTTTTTGAACTTTTAAAAAAATTCAATTTAAACCCGAATATTTTGAAAATGTTGCATTATGAGTAGAAACATGCTATATTTTGGTACATCCCCGAATGTTTTCATTATTTTTAGACGACTTGGAAATCTTCAAAACTTCGCATTTCGTACCGACTCTAGCGAAAATTTTGCTCCGTGACCCCAAACATTCTATATTTTTGGAATCAGCAAGTCGAGATCTACATCCCCGAATTTTTTCAGAATTTTTAGACGCCTTTTTAAAATTTGAAATTTTTCAAATTTCGGCCAAAATTATACATTTTCGAAACTTAAATGAATACATTTTCTTGTAGATTTCGAGCCCTAGAACACACTTATGTTCTCGTTTCTTTAATAACTCCAACCGTTTTTCCAGAATCGACCGTTGAAATATCGAAATTTTTAGAAATTTTCAAAAATTCGTATTTCGTACCGATTCTAGCAAAAATTTTGCTCCGTGACCTCAACCATTCTATATTTTTGGAATCATCAAGTCGAGATCCACATCCCTGAATTTTTTCAGAATTTTTAGACGACTTTTTTAAAATTGAAATTTTTCAATGGTCCCCCCTTCTTCAAATTTCGGCCAAAATTTGACATTTTCGAAACTTAACTGAATACATTTTCTTGTAGATTTCGAGCCCTAGAACACACTTCCGGTCTCGATTCTTTGATAACTCCAACCGTTTTTCCAGAATCGACCGTTGAAATATCGAAATTTTTAGAAATCTCCAAAAATTCGTATTTCGGACCGATTCTAGCGAAAAGTTTGCTCCGTGACCCCAAACATTCTATATTTTTGGAATCAGCAAATCGAGATCTACATCTCTGAATTTTTTCAGAATTTTTAGACGACTTTTTTAAAATTGAAATTTTTCAATGGTCCCCCCTTCTTCAAATTTCGGCCAAATTTTGACATTTTCGAAACCTAACTGAGTACATTTTCTTGTAGATTTCGAGCTCTAGAACTCACTTCCGGCCTCGATTCTTTGATAGCTGGAACCGTTTTTCCAGAATCGACGGTTGAAATATCGAAATTTTTGAAAATTCGATAAATTAGGCATTTCGTATCGATTTTTCCGAAAATGTCGCTCCGCGACCATCAACAGCCTATATTTTTGGAATCAGCACGTCGAGATCTACGTCCCTGAATTTTTTCAGAATTTTTAAACGACTTTTTCAAAAGTGAAAATTTTCCAATGGTCACCCCTTCTTCAAATTTCGGCCAAATTTTGACATTTTCGAAACCTAACTGAGTACATTTTCTTGTAGATTTCGAGCTCTAGAACTCACTTCCGGCCTCGATTTTTTGATAGCTGCAACCGTTTTTCCAAAATCGACGGTTGAAATATTTAAAATTTTTGAAAATTTGACAAATTAGGCATTTCGTACCGATTTTTCCGAAAATGTCGCTCCGCGACCATCAACAGCCCATATTTTTGGAATCAGCACGTCGAGATCTACGTCCCTGAATTTTTTCAGAATTTTTAAACGACTTTTTCAAAAGTGAAAATTTTCCAATGGTCCCCCCTTCTTCAAATTTCGGCCAAATTTTGACATTTTCGAAACCTAACTGAGTACATTTTCTTGTAGATTTCGAGCTCTAGAACTCACTTCCGGCCTCGATTCTATGATAGCTGCAACCGTTTTTCCAGAATCGACGGTTGAAATATTGAAATTTTTGAAAATTCGATAAATTAGGCATTTCGTACCGATTTTTCCGAAAATGTCGCTCCGCGACCATCAACAGCCTATATTTTTGGAATCAGCACGTCGAGATCTACGTCCCTGAATTTTTTCAGAATTTTTAAACGACTTTTTCAAAAGTGAAAATTTTCCAATGGTCCCCCCTTCTTCAAATTTCGGCCAAATTTTGACATTTTCGAAACCTAACTGAGTACATTTTCTTGTAGATTTCGAGCTCTAGAACTCACTTCCGGCTTCGATTTTTTGATAGCTGCAACCGTTTTTCCAAAATCGTCGGTTGAAATATTTAAAATTTTTGAAAATTCGATAAATTAGGCATTTCGTACCGATTTTTCCGAAAATGTCGCTCCGCGACCATCAACAGCCCATATTTTTGGAATCAGCACGTCGAGATCTACGTCCCTGAATTTTTTCAGAATTTTTAAACGACTTTTTCAAAAGTGAACATTTTCCAATGGTCCCCCCTTCTTCAATTTCGGCCAAATTTTGACATTTTCGAAACTTAACTGAATACATTTTCTTGTAGATTTCGAGCCCTAGAACACACTTCCGGTCTCGCTTCTTTGATAACTCCAGCCGTTTTTCCAGAATCGGCTGTTTAAATATCGAAATTTTTAGAAATCTTCAAAAATTCGCATTTCGTACCAATTCTAGCGAAAATTTTGCTTCGTGACCCCAAACATTCTATATTGTTGGAATCAGCAAGTCGAGATCTACATCCCTGAATTTTTTCAGAATTATTAGACGCCTTTTTAAAATTTGAAATTTTTCAATGGTCCCCCCTTCTTCAAATTTCGGCCAAAATTTGACATTTTCGAAACTTAACTGAATACATTTTCTTGTAGATTTCGAGCCCTAGAACACACTTCCGGTCTCGTTTCTTTGATAACTGCAACCGTTTTTCCAGAATCGACCGTTGAAATATCGAAATTTTTGAAAATTCGATAAATTAGGCATTTCGTACCGATTTTTTCGAAAATGTCGCTCCGCGACCATCAACAGCCTATATGTTTGGAATCAGCACGTCGAGATCTACGTCCCTGAATTTTTTCAAAATTTTTAAACGACTTTTTCAAAAGTGAAAATTTTCCAATGGTCCCCCCTTCTTCAAATTTCGGCCAAATTTTGACATTTTCGAAACCTAACTGAGTACATTTTCTTGTAGATTTCGAGCTCTAGAACTCACTTCCGGCCTCGATTCTATGATAGCTGCAACCGTTTTTCCAGAATCGACGGTTGAAATATTGAAATTTTTGAAAATTCGATAAATTAGGCATTTCGTACCGATTTTTCCGAAAATGTCGCTCCGCGACCATCAACAGCCTATATTTTTGGAATCAGCACGTCGAGATCTACGTCCCTGAATTTTTTCAGAATTTTTAAACGACTTTTTCAAAAGTGAAAATTTTCCAATGGTCCCCCCTTCTTCAAATTTCGGCCAAATTTTGACATTTTCGAAACCTAACTGAGTACATTTTCTTGTAGATTTCGAGCTCTAGAACTCACTTCCGGCTTCGATTTTTTGATAGCTGCAACCGTTTTTCCAAAATCGTCGGTTGAAATATTTAAAATTTTTGAAAATTCGATAAATTAGGCATTTCGTACCGATTTTTCCGAAAATGTCGCTCCGCGACCATCAACAGCCCATATTTTTGGAATCAGCACGTCGAGATCTACGTCCCTGAATTTTTTCAGAATTTTTAAACGACTTTTTCAAAAGTGAACATTTTCCAATGGTCCCCCCTTCTTCAATTTCGGCCAAATTTTGACATTTTCGAAACTTAACTGAATACATTTTCTTGTAGATTTCGAGCCCTAGAACACACTTCCGGTCTCGCTTCTTTGATAACTCCAGCCGTTTTTCCAGAATCGACTGTTTAAATATCGAAATTTTTAGAAATCTTCAAAAATTCGCATTTCGTACCAATTCTAGCGAAAATTTTGCTTCGTGACCCCAAACATTCTATATTGTTGGAATCAGCAAGTCGAGATCTACATCCCTGAATTTTTTCAGAATTATTAGACGCCTTTTTAAAATTTGAAATTTTTCAATGGTCCCCCCTTCTTCAAATTTCGGCCAAAATTTGACATTTTCGAAACTTAACTGAATACATTTTCTTGTAGATTTCGAGCCCTAGAACACACTTCCGGTCTCGTTTCTTTGATAACTGCAACCGTTTTTCCAGAATCGACCGTTGAAATATCGAAATTTTTGAATTAGGCATTTCGTACCGATTTTTTCGAAAATGTCGCTCCGCGACCATCAACAGCCCATATTTTTGGAATCAGCACGTCGAGATCTACGTCCCTGAATTTTTTCAGAATTTTTAAACGACTTTTTCAAAAGTGAAAATTTTCCAATGGTCCACCCTTCTTCAAATTTCGGCCAAATTTTGACATTTTCTTGTAGATTTCGAGCTCTAGAACTCACTTCCGGCCTCGATTCTTTGATAGCTGCAACCGGTTTTCCAGAATCGACGGTTGAAATATCGAAATTTTTGAAAATTCGATAAATTAGGCATTTCGTATCGATTTTTCCGAAAATGTCGCTCCGCGACCATCAACAGCCTATATTTTTGGAATCAGCACGTCGAGATCTACGTCCCTGAATTTTGTCAGAATTTTTAAACGACTTTTTCAAAAGTGAAAATTTTCCAATGGTCCCCCCTTCTTCAAATTTCGGCCAAATTTTGACATTTTCTAAACCTAACTGAGTACATTTTCTTGTAGATTTCGAGCTCTAGAACTCACTTCCGGCCTCGATTCTTTGATAGCTGCAATCGTTTTTCCAGGATCGACGGTTGAAATATCGAAATTTTTGAAAATTCGATAAATTAGGCATTTCGTACCGATTTTTTCGAAAATGTCGCTCCGCGACCATCAACAGCCTATATTTTTGGAATCAGCACGTCGAGATCTACGTCCCTGAATTTTGTCAGAATTTTTAAACGACTTTTTCAAAAGTGAAAATTTTCCAATGGTCCCCCCTTCTTCAAATTTCGGCCAAATTTTGACATTTTCGAAACCTAACTGAGTTCATTTTCTTGTAGATTTCGAGCTCTAGAACTCACTTCCGGCCTCGATTCTTTGATAGCTGCAACCGTTTTTCCAGAATCGACGGTTGAAATATCGAAATTTTTGAAAATTCGATAAATTAGGCATTTCGTACCGATTTTTTCGAAAATGTCGCTCCGCGACCATCAACAGCCTATATTTTTGGAATCAGCACGTCGAGATCTACGTCCCTGAATTTTTTCAGAATTTTTAAACGACTTTTTCAAAAGTGAAAATTTTCCAATGGTCCCCCCTTCTTCAAATTTCGGCCAAATTTTGACATTTTCGAAACTTAACTGAATACATTTTCTTGTAGATTTCGAGCCCTAGAACATACTTCCGGTCTCGTTTCTTTGAAAACTCCAACCGTTTTTCCAGAACCGACTGTTGAAATATCGAAATTTTTGAAAATTCGATAAATTAGGCATTTCGTACCGATTTTTTCGAAAATGTCGCTCGGCGACCATCAACAGCCTATATTTTTGGAATCAACACGCCGAGATCTACGTCCCTGAATTTTTTCAGAATTTTTAAACGACTTTTTCAAAAGTGAAAATTTTCCAATGGTCCCCCCTTCTTCAAATTTCGGCCAAATTTTGACATTTTCGAAACCTAACTAAGTACATTTTCTTGTAGATTTCGAGCTCTAGAACACACTTCCGGCCTCGATTCTTTGATAGCTGCAACCGTTTTTCCAGAATCGACGGTTGAAATATTGAAATTTTTGAAAATTCGATAAATTAGGCATTTCGTACCGATTTTTCCGAAAATGTCGTTCCGCGACCATCAACAGCCTATATTTTTGGAATCAGCATGTCGAGATCTACGTCCCTGAATTTTTTCAGAATTTTTAAACGACTTTTTCAAAAGTGAACATTTCTTCAAATTTCGGCCAAATTTTGACATTTTCGAAACTTAACTGAATACATTTTCTTGTAGATTTCGAGCCCTAGAACACACTTCCGGTCTCGTTTCTTTGATAACTCCAACCGTTTTTCCAGAATCGACTGTCGAAGTATCGAAATTTTTGAAAATTCGATAAATTAGGCATTTCGTACCGATTTTTTCGAAAATGTCGCTCCGCGACCATCAACAGCCTATATTTTTGGAATCAGCACGTCGAGATCTACGTCCCTGAATTTTTTCAGAATTTTTAAACGACTTTTTCAAAAGTGAAAATTTTCCAATGGTCCCCCCTTCTTCACATTTCGGCCAAATTTTGACATTTTCGAAACCTAACTGAGTACATTTTCTCGTAGATTTCGAGCTCTAGAACTCACTTCCGGCCTCGATTCTTTGATAGCTGCAACCGTTTTTCCAGAATCGACGGTTGAAATATCGAAATTTTTGAAAATTCGATAAATTAGGCATTTCGTACCGATTTTTTCGAAAATGTCGCTCCGCGACCATCAACAGCCTATATTTTTGGAATCGGCACGTCGAGATCTACGTCCCTGAATTTTTTCAGAATTTTTAAACGACTTTTCCAAAAGTGAAAATTTTCCAATGGTCCCCCCTTCTTCAAATTTCGGCCAAATTTTGACATTTTCGAAACCTAACTGAGTACATTTTCTTGTAGATTTCGAGCTCTAGAACTCACTTCCGGCCTCGATTCTTTGATAGCTGCAACCGTTTTTCCAGAATCGACGGTTGAAATATCGAAATTTTTGAAAATTCGATAAATTAGGCATTTCGTACCGATTTTTCCGAAAATGTCGCTCCGCGACCATCAGCAGCCTATATTTTTGGAATCAGCACGTCGAGATCTACGTCCCTGAATTTTTTCAGAATATTTAAACGACTTTTTCAAAAGTGAAAATTTTCCAATGGTCTCCCCTTCTTCAAATTTCGGCCAAATTTTGACATTTTCGAAACTTAACTGAATACATTTTCTTGTAGATTTCGAGCCCTAGAACATACTTCCGGTCTCGTTTCTTTGATAACTCCAACCGTTTTTCCAGAATCGACTGTTGAAATATCGAAATTTTTGAAAATTCGATAAATTAGGCATTTCGTACCGATTTTTTCGAAAATGTCGCTCCGCGACCATCAACAGTATATATTTTTGGAATCAGCACGTCGAGATCTACGTCCCTGAATTTTTTCAGAATTTTTAAACGACTTTTTCAAAAGTGAAAATTTTCCAATGATCCCCCCTTCTTCAAATTTCGGCCAAATTTTGACATTTTCGAAACCTAACTGAGTACATTTTCTTGTAGATTTCGAGCTCTAGAACTCACTTCCAGCCTCGATTCTTTGATAGCTGCAACCGTTTTTCCAGAATCGACGGTTGAAGTATTGAAATTTTTGAAAATTCGATAAATTAGGCATTTCGTACCGATTTTTCCGAAAATGTCGCTCCGCGACCATCAACAGCCCATATTTTTGGAATCAGCACGTCGAGATCTACGTCGCTGAATTTTTTCAGAATTTTTAAACGACTTTTTCAAAAGTGAAAATTTTCCAATGGTCCCCCCTTCTTCAAATTTCGGCCAAATTTTGACATTTTCGAAACCTAACTAAGTACATTTTCTTGTAGATTTCGAGCTTTAGAACTCACTTCCGGCCTCGATTTTTTGATAGCTGCAACCGTTTTTCCAAAATCGACGGTTGAAATATTTAAAATTTTTGAAAATTCGATAAATTAGGCATTTCGTACCGATGTTTTCGAAAATGTCGCTCCGCGACCATCAACAGCCTATATTTTTGGAATCAGCACGTCGAGATCTACGTCCCTGAATTTTTTCAGAATTTTTAAACGACTTTTTCAAAAGTGAAAATTTTCCAATGGTCCCCCCTTCTTCAAATTTCGGCCAAATTTTGACATTTTCGAAACTTAACTGAATACATTTTCTTGTAGATTTCGAGCCCTAGAACATACTTCCGGTCTCGTTTCTTTGATAACTCCAACCGTTTTTCCAGAATCGACTGTTGAAATATCGAAATTTTTGAAAATTCGATAAATTAGGCATTTCGTACTGATTTTTTCGAAAATGTCGCTCCGCGACCATCAACAGCCTATATTTTTGGAATCAGCACGCCGAGATCTACGTCCCTGAATTTTTTCAGAATTTTTAAACGACTTTTTCAAAAGTGAAAATTTTCCAATGGTCCCCCCTTCTTCAAATTTCGGCCAAATTTTGACATTTTCGAAACCTAACTGAGTACATTTTCTTGTAGATTTCGAGCTCTAGAACTCACTTCCGGCCTCGATTCTTTGATAGCTGCAACCGTTTTTCCAGAATCGACGGTTGAAATATCGAAATTTTTGAAAATTCGATAAATTAGGCATTTCGTATCGATTTTTCCGAAAATGTCGCTCCGCGACCATCAACAGCCTATATTTTTGGAATCAGCACGCCGAGATCTACGTCCCTGAATTTTTTCAGAATTTTTAAACGACTTTTTCAAAAGTGAAAATTTTCCAATGGTCCCCCCTTCTTCAAATTTCGGCCAAATTTTGACATTTTCGAAACCTAACTAAGTACATTTTCTTGTAGATTTCGAGCTCTAGAACTCACTTCCGGCCTCGATTTTTTGATAGCTGCAACCGTTTTTCCAAAATCGACGGTTGAAATATTTAAAATTTTTGAAAATTCGATAAATTAGGCATTTCGTACCGATGTTTTCGAAAATGTCGCTCCGCGACCATCAACAGCCTATATTTTTGGAATCAGCACGTCGAGATCTACGTCCCTGAATTTTTTCAGAATTTTTAAACGACTTTTTCAAAAGTGAAAATTTTCCAATGGTCCCCCCTTCTTCAAATTTCGGCCAAATTTTGACATTTTCGAAACCTAACTGAGTACATTTTCTTGTAGATTTCGAGTTCTAGAACTTACTTCCGGCCTCGATTCTTTGATAGCTGCAACCGTTTTTCCAGAATCGACGGTTGAAGTATTGAAATTTTTGAAAATTCGATAAATTAGGCATTTCGTACCGATTTTTCCGAAAATGTCGCTCCGCGACCATCAACAGCCCATATTTTTGGAATCAGCACGTCGAGATCTACGTCCCTGAATTTTTTCAGAATTTTTAACGACTTTTTCAAAAGTGAAAATTTTCCAATGGTCCCCCCTTCTTCAAATTTCGGCCAAATTTTGACATTTTCGAAACCTAACTGAGTACATTTTCTTGTAGATTTCGAGCTCTAGAACTCACTTCCGGCCTCGATTCTTTGATAGCTGCAACCGTTTTTCCAGAATCGACGGTTGAAATATCGAAATTTTTGAAAATTCGATAAATTAGGCATTTCGTATCGATTTTTCCGAAAATGTCGCTCCGCGACCATCAACAGCCTATATTTTTGGAATCAGCACGCCGAGATCTACGTCCCTGAATTTTTTCAGAATTTTTAAACGACTTTTTCAAAAGTGAAAATTTTCCAATGGTCCCCCCTTCTTCAAATTTCGGCCAAATTTTGACATTTTCGAAACTTAACTGAATACATTTTCTTGTAGATTTCGAGCCCTAGAACATACTTCCGGTCTCGTTTCTTTGATAACTCCAACCGTTTTTCCAGAATCGACTGTTGAAATATCGAAATTTTTGAAAATTCGATAAATTAGGCATTTCGTACCGATGTTTTCGAAAATGTCGCTCCGCGACCATCAACAGCCTATATTTTTGGAATCAGCACGTCGAGATCTACGTCCCTGAATTTTTTCAGAATTTTTAAACGACTTTTTCAAAAGTGAAGATTTTCCAATGGTCCCCCCTTCTTCAAATTTCGGCCAAATTTTGACATTTTCGAAACCTAACTGAGTACATTTTCTTGTAGATTTCGAGCTCTAGAACTCACTTCCGGCCTCGATTCTTTGATAGCTGCAACCGTTTTTCCAGAATCGACGGTTGAAATATCGAAATTTTTGAAAATTCGATAAATTAGGCATTTCGTACCGATTTTTTCGAAAATGTCGCTCCGCGACCATCAACAGCCTATATTTTTGGAATCAGCACGTCGAGATCTACGTCCCTGAATTTTTTCAGAATTTTTAAACGACTTTTTCAAAAGTGAACATTTTCCAATGGTCCCCCCTTCTTCAATTTCGGCCAAATTTTGACATTTTCGAAACTTAACTGAATACATTTTCTTGTAGATTTCGAGCCCTAGAACACACTTCCGGTCTCGCTTCTTTGATAACTCCAGCCGTTTTTCCAGAATCGACTGTTTAAATATCGAAATTTTTAGAAATCTTCAAAAATTCGCATTTCGTACCAATTCTAGCGAAAATTTTGCTTCGTGACCCCAAACATTCTATATTGTTGGAATCAGCAAGTCGAGATCTACATCCCTGAATTTTTTCAGAATTATTAGACGCCTTTTTAAAATTTGAAATTTTTCAATGGTCCCCCCTTCTTCAAATTTCGGCCAAAATTTGACATTTTCGAAACTTAACTGAATACATTTTCTTGTAGATTTCGAGCCCTAGAACACACTTCCGGTCTCGTTTCTTTGATAACTGCAACCGTTTTTCCAGAATCGACCGTTGAAATATCGAAATTTTTGAATTAGGCATTTCGTACCGATTTTTTCGAAAATGTCGCTCCGCGACCATCAACAGCCCATATTTTTGGAATCAGCACGTCGAGATCTACGTCCCTGAATTTTTTCAGAATTTTTAAACGACTTTTTCAAAAGTGAAAATTTTCCAATGGTCCACCCTTCTTCAAATTTCGGCCAAATTTTGACATTTTCTTGTAGATTTCGAGCTCTAGAACTCACTTCCGGCCTCGATTCTTTGATAGCTGCAACCGTTTTTCCAGAATCGACGGTTGAAATATCGAAATTTTTGAAAATTCGATAAATTAGGCATTTCGTACCGATTTTTTCGAAAATGTCGCTCCGCGACCATCAACAGCCTATATTTTTGGAATCAGCACGTCGAGATCTACGTCCCTGAATTTTTTCAGAATTTTTAAACGACTTTTTCAAAAGTGAAAATTTTCCAATGGTCCCCCCTTCTTCAAATTTCGGCCAAATTTTGACATTTTCGAAACTTAACTGAATACATTTTCTTGTAGATTTCGAGCCCTAGAACATACTTCCGGTCTCGTTTCTTTGAAAACTCCAACCGTTTTTCCAGAACCGACTGTTGAAATATCGAAATTTTTGAAAATTCGATAAATTAGGCATTTCGTACCGATTTTTCCGAAAATGTCGCTCCGCGACCATCAACAGCCCATATTTTTGGAATCAGCACGTCGAGATCTACGTCCCTGAATTTTTTCAGAATTTTTAACGACTTTTTCAAAAGTGAAAATTTTCCAATGGTCCCCCCTTCTTCAAATTTCGGCCAAATTTTGACATTTTCGAAACCTAACTGAGTACATTTTCTTGTAGATTTCGAGCTCTAGAACTCACTTCCGGCCTCGATTCTTTGATAGCTGCAACCGTTTTTCCAGAATCGACGGTTGAAATATCGAAATTTTTGAAAATTCGATAAATTAGGCATTTCGTATCGATTTTTCCGAAAATGTCGCTCCGCGACCATCAACAGCCTATATTTTTGGAATCAGCACGCCGAGATCTACGTCCCTGAATTTTTTCAGAATTTTTAAACGACTTTTTCAAAAGTGAAAATTTTCCAATGGTCCCCCCTTCTTCAAATTTCGGCCAAATTTTGACATTTTCGAAACTTAACTGAATACATTTTCTTGTAGATTTCGAGCCCTAGAACATACTTCCGGTCTCGTTTCTTTGAAAACTCCAACCGTTTTTCCAGAATCGACGGTTGAAATATCGAAATTTTTGAAAATTCGATAAATTAGGCATTTCGTACCGATTTTTTCGAAAATGTCGCTCCGCGACCATCAACAGCCTATATTTTTGGAATCAACACGCCGAGATCTACGTCCCTGAATTTTTTCAGAATTTTTAAACGACTTTTTCAAAAGTGAAAATTTTCCAATGGTCCCCCCTTCTTCAAATTTCGGCCAAATTTTGACATTTTCGAAACCTAACTAAGTACATTTTCTTGTAGATTTCGAGCTCTAGAACACACTTCCGGCCTCGATTCTTTGATAGCTGCAACCGTTTTTCCAGAATCGACGGTTGAAATATTGAAATTTTTGAAAATTCGATAAATTAGGCATTTCGTACCGATTTTTCCGAAAATGTCGTTCCGCGACCATCAACAGCCTATATTTTTGGAATCAGCATGTCGAGATCTACGTCCCTGAATTTTTTCAGAATTTTTAAACGACTTTTTCAAAAGTGAACATTTCTTCAAATTTCGGCCAAATTTTGACATTTTCGAAACTTAACTGAATACATTTTCTTGTAGATTTCGAGCCCTAGAACACACTTCCGGTCTCGTTTCTTTGATAACTCCAACCGTTTTTCCAGAATCGACTGTCGAAGTATCGAAATTTTTGAAAATTCGATAAATTAGGCATTTCGTACCGATTTTTTCGAAAATGTCGCTCCGCGACCATCAACAGCCTATATTTTTGGAATCAGCACGTCGAGATCTACGTCCCTGAATTTTTTCAGAATTTTTAAACGACTTTTTCAAAAGTGAAAATTTTCCAATGGTCCCCCCTTCTTCACATTTCGGCCAAATTTTGACATTTTCGAAACCTAACTGAGTACATTTTCTCGTAGATTTCGAGCTCTAGAACTCACTTCCGGCCTCGATTCTTTGATAGCTGCAACCGTTTTTCCAGAATCGACGGTTGAAATATCGAAATTTTTGAAAATTCGATAAATTAGGCATTTCGTACCGATTTTTTCGAAAATGTCGCTCCGCGACCATCAACAGCCTATATTTTTGGAATCGGCACGTCGAGATCTACGTCCCTGAATTTTTTCAGAATTTTTAAACGACTTTTCCAAAAGTGAAAATTTTCCAATGGTCCCCCCTTCTTCAAATTTCGGCCAAATTTTGACATTTTCGAAACCTAACTGAGTACATTTTCTTGTAGATTTCGAGCTCTAGAACTCACTTCCGGCCTCGATTCTTTGATAGCTGCAACCGTTTTTCCAGAATCGACGGTTGAAATATCGAAATTTTTGAAAATTCGATAAATTAGGCATTTCGTATCGATTTTTCCGAAAATGTCGCTCCGCGACCATCAGCAGCCTATATTTTTGGAATCAGCACGTCGAGATCTACGTCCCTGAATTTTTTCAGAATATTTAAACGACTTTTTCAAAAGTGAAAATTTTCCAATGGTCTCCCCTTCTTCAAATTTCGGCCAAATTTTGACATTTTCGAAACTTAACTGAATACATTTTCTTGTAGATTTCGAGCCCTAGAACATACTTCCGGTCTCGTTTCTTTGATAACTCCAACCGTTTTTCCAGAATCGACTGTTGAAATATCGAAATTTTTGAAAATTCGATAAATTAGGCATTTCGTACCGATTTTTTCGAAAATGTCGCTCCGCGACCATCAACAGTATATATTTTTGGAATCAGCACGTCGAGATCTACGTCCCTGAATTTTTTCAGAATTTTTAAACGACTTTTTCAAAAGTGAAAATTTTCCAATGATCCCCCCTTCTTCAAATTTCGGCCAAATTTTGACATTTTCGAAACCTAACTGAGTACATTTTCTTGTAGATTTCGAGCTCTAGAACTCACTTCCAGCCTCGATTCTTTGATAGCTGCAACCGTTTTTCCAGAATCGACGGTTGAAGTATTGAAATTTTTGAAAATTCGATAAATTAGGCATTTCGTACCGATTTTTCCGAAAATGTCGCTCCGCGACCATCAACAGCCCATATTTTTGGAATCAGCACGTCGAGATCTACGTCGCTGAATTTTTTCAGAATTTTTAAACGACTTTTTCAAAAGTGAAAATTTTCCAATGGTCCCCCCTTCTTCAAATTTCGGCCAAATTTTGACATTTTCGAAACCTAACTAAGTACATTTTCTTGTAGATTTCGAGCTCTAGAACTCACTTCCGGCCTCGATTTTTTGATAGCTGCAACCGTTTTTCCAAAATCGACGGTTGAAATATTTAAAATTTTTGAAAATTCGATAAATTAGGCATTTCGTACCGATGTTTTCGAAAATGTCGCTCCGCGACCATCAACAGCCTATATTTTTGGAATCAGCACGTCGAGATCTACGTCCCTGAATTTTTTCAGAATTTTTAAACGACTTTTTCAAAAGTGAAAATTTTCCAATGGTCCCCCCTTCTTCAAATTTCGGCCAAATTTTGACATTTTCGAAACTTAACTGAATACATTTTCTTGTAGATTTCGAGCCCTAGAACATACTTCCGGTCTCGTTTCTTTGATAACTCCAACCGTTTTTCCAGAATCGACTGTTGAAATATCGAAATTTTTGAAAATTCGATAAATTAGGCATTTCGTACCGATTTTTTCGAAAATGTCGCTCCGCGACCATCAACAGCCTATATTTTTGGAATCAGCACGCCGAGATCTACGTCCCTGAATTTTTTCAGAATTTTTAAACGACTTTTTCAAAAGTGAAAATTTTCCAATGGTCCCCCCTTCTTCAAATTTCGGCCAAATTTTGACATTTTCGAAACCTAACTGAGTACATTTTCTTGTAGATTTCGAGCTCTAGAACTCACTTCCGGCCTCGATTCTTTGATAGCTGCAACCGTTTTTCCAGAATCGACGGTTGAAATATCGAAATTTTTGAAAATTCGATAAATTAGGCATTTCGTATCGATTTTTCCGAAAATGTCGATCCGCGACCATCAACAGCCTATATTTTTGGAATCAGCACGCCGAGATCTACGTCCCTGAATTTTTTCAGAATTTTTAAACGACTTTTTCAAAAGTGAAAATTTTCCAATGGTCCCCCCTTCTTCAAATTTCGGCCAAATTTTGACATTTTCGAAACCTAACTAAGTACATTTTCTTGTAGATTTCGAGCTCTAGAACTCACTTCCGGCCTCGATTTTTTGATAGCTGCAACCGTTTTTCCAAAATCGACGGTTGAAATATTTAAAATTTTTGAAAATTCGATAAATTAGGCATTTCGTACCGATGTTTTCGAAAATGTCGCTCCGCGACCATCAACAGCCTATATTTTTGGAATCAGCACGTCGAGATCTACGTCCCTGAATTTTTTCAGAATTTTTAAACGACTTTTTCAAAAGTGAAAATTTTCCAATGGTCCCCCCTTCTTCAAATTTCGGCCAAATTTTGACATTTTCGAAACCTAACTGAGTACATTTTCTTGTAGATTTCGAGTTCTAGAACTTACTTCCGGCCTCGATTCTTTGATAGCTGCAACCGTTTTTCCAGAATCGACGGTTGAAATAATTAAAATTTTTGAAAATTCGATAAATTAGGCATTTCGTACCGATGTTTTCGAAAATGTCGCTCCGCGACCATCAACAGCCTATATTTTTGGAATCAGCACGTCGAGATCTACGTCCCTGAATTTTTTCAGAATTTTTAAACGACTTTTTCAAAAGTGAAGATTTTCCAATGGTCCCCCCTTCTTCAAATTTCGGCCAAATTTTGACATTTTCGAAACCTAACTGAGTACATTTTCTTGTAGATTTCGAGCTCTAGAACTCACTTCCGGCCTCGATTCTTTGATAGCTGCAACCGTTTTTCCAGAATCGACGGTTGAAATATCGAAATTTTTGAAAATTCGATAAATTAGGCATTTCGTACCGATTTTTTCGAAAATGTCGCTCCGCGACCATCAACAGCCTATATTTTTGGAATCAGCACGTCGAGATCTACGTCCCTGAATTTTTTCAGAATTTTTAAACGACTTTTTCAAAAGTGAAAATTTTCCAATGGTCCCCCCTTCTTCAAATTTCGGCCAAATTTTGACATTTTCGAAACCTAACTGAGTACATTTTCTTGTAGATTTCGAGCTCTAGAACTCACTTCCGGCCTCGATTCTTTGATAGCTGCAACCGTTTTTCCAGAATCGACGATTGAAATATTGAAATTTTTGAAAATTCGATAAATTAGGCATTTCGTACCGATTTTTCCGAAAATGTCGTTCCGCGACCATCAACAGCCTATATCTTTGGAATCAGCATGTCGAGATCTACGTCCCTGAATTTTTTCAGAATTTTTAAACGACTTTTTCAAAAGTGAACATTTCTTCAAATTTCGGCCAAATTTTGACATTTTCGAAACTTAACTGAATACATTTTCTTGTAGATTTCGAGCCCTAGAACACACTTCCGGTCTCGTTTCTTTGATAACTCCAACCGTTTTTCCAGAATCGACTGTTGAAATATCGAAATTTTTGAAAATTCGATAAATTATTCATTTCGTACCGATTTTTTCGAAAATGTCGCTCCGCGACCATCAACAGCCTATATTTTTGGAATCCGCACGCCGAGATCTACGTCCCTGAATTTTTTCAGAATTTTTAAACGACTTTTTCAAAAGTGAAAATTTTCCAATGGTCCCCCCTTCTTCAAATTTCGGCCAAATTTTGACATTTTCGAAACCTAACTAAGTACATTTTCTTGTAGATTTCGAGCTCTAGAACTCACTTCCGGCCTCGATTTTTTGATAGCTGCAACCGTTTTTCCAAAATCGACGGTTGAAATATTTAAAATTTTTGAAAATTCGATAAATTAGGCATTTCGTACCGATGTTTTCGAAAATGTCGCTCCGCGACCATCAACAGCCTATATTTTTGGAATCAGCACGTCGAGATCTACGTCCCTGAATTTTTTCAGAATTTTTAAACGACTTTTTCAAAAGTGAAAATTTTCCAATGGTCCCCCCTTCTTCAAATTTCGGCCAAATTTTGACATTTTCGAAACTTAACTGAATACATTTTCTTGTAGATTTCGAGCCCTAGAACATACTTCCGGTCTCGTTTCTTTGATAACTCCAACCGTTTTTCCAGAATCGACTGTTGAAATATCGAAATTTTTGAAAATTCGATAAATTATTCATTTCGTACCGATTTTTTCGAAAATGTCGCTCCGCGACCATCAACAGCCTATATTTTTGGAATCAGCACGCCGAGATCTACGTCCCTGAATTTTTTCAGAATTTTTAAACGACTTTTTCAAAAGTGAAAATTTTCCAATGGTCCCCCCTTCTTCAAATTTCGGCCAAATTTTGACATTTTCGAAACCTAACTAAGTACATTTTCTTGTAGATTTCGAGCTCTAGAACTCACTTCCGGCCTCGATTTTTTGATAGCTGCAACCGTTTTTCCAAAATCGACGGTTGAAATATTTAAAATTTTTGAAAATTCGATAAATTAGGCATTTCGTACCGATGTTTTCGAAAATGTCGCTCCGCGACCATCAACAGCCTATATTTTTGGAATCAGCACGTCGAGATCTACGTCCCTGAATTTTTTCAGAATTTTTAAACGACTTTTTCAAAAGTGAAAATTTTCCAATGGTCCCCCCTTCTTCAAATTTCGGCCAAATTTTGACATTTTCGAAACCTAACTGAGTACATTTTCTTGTAGATTTCGAGCTCTAGAACTCACTTCCGGCCTCGATTCTTTGATAGCTGCAACCGTTTTTCCAGAATCGACGGTTGAAATATCGAAATTTTTGAAAATTCGATAAATTAGGCATTTCGTATCGATTTTTCCGAAAATGTCGCACCGCGACCATCAACAGCCTATATTTTTGGAATCAGCACGTCGAGATCTACGTCCCTGAATTTTTTCAGAATTTTTAAACGACTTTTTCAAAAGTGAAAATTTTCCAATGGTCCCCCCTTCTTCAAATTTCGGCCAAATTTTGACATTTTCGAAACCTAACTAAGTACATTTTCTTGTAGATTTCGAGCTCTAGAACTCACTTCCGGCCTCGATTTTTTGATAGCTGCAACCGTTTTTCCAAAATCGACGGTTGAAATATTTAAAATTTTTGAAAATTCGATAAATTAGGCATTTCGTACCGATGTTTTCGAAAATGTCGCTCCGCGACCATCAACAGCCTATATTTTTGGAATCAGCACGTCGAGATCTACGTCCCTGAATTTTTTCAGAATTTTTAAACGACTTTTTCAAAAGTGAAAATTTTCCAATGGTCCCCCCTTCTTCAAATTTCGGTCAAATTTTGACATTTTCGAAACCTAACGGAGTACATTTTCTTGTAGATTTCGAGCTCTAGAACTCACTTCCGGCCTCGATTCTTTGATAGCTGCAACCGTTTTTCCAGAATCGACGGTTGAAATATTGAAATTTTTGAAAATTCGATAAATTAGGCATTTCGTACCGATTTTTCCGAAAATGTCGTTCCGCGACCATCAACAGCCTATATTTTTGGAATCAGCATGTCGAGATCTACGTCCCTGAATTTTTTCAGAATTTTTAAACGACTTTTTCAAAAGTGAACATTTCTTCAAATTTCGGCCAAATTTTGACATTTTCGAAACTTAACTGTATACATTTTCTTGTAGATTTCGAGCCCTAGAACACACTTCCGGTCTCGTTTCTTTGATAACTCCAACCGTTTTTCCAGAATCGACTGTCGAAGTATCGAAATTTTTGAAAATTCGATAAATTAGGCATTTCGTACCGATTTTTTCGAAAATGTCGCTCCGCGACCATCAACAGCCTATATTTTTGGAATCAGCACGTCGAGATCTACGTCCCTGAATTTTTTCAGAATTTTTAAACGACTTTTTCAAAAGTGAAAATTTTCCAATGGTCCCCCCTTCTTCAAATTTCGGCCAAATTTTGACATTTTCGAAACCTAACTGAATACATTTTCTTGTAGATTTCGAGCCCTAGAACACACTTCCGGTCTAGTTTCTTTGATAACTCCAACCGTTTTTCCAGAATCGACTGTTGAAATATCGAAATTTTTGAAAATTCGATAAATTAGGCATTTCGTACCGATTTTTTCGAAAATGTCGCTCCGCGACCATCAACAGTATATAATTTTGGAATCAGCACGTCGAGATCTACGTCCCTGAATTTTTTCAGAATTTTTAAACGACTTTTTCAAAAGTGAAAATTTTCCAATGGTCCCCCCTTCTTCAAATTTCGGCCAAATTTTGACATTTTCGAAACCTAACTGAGTACATTTTCTTGTAGATTTCGAGCTCTAGAACTCACTTCCGGCCTCGATTCTTTGATAGCTGCAACCGTTTTTCCAGAATCGACGGTTGAAGTATTGAAATTTTTGAAAATTCGATAAATTAGGCATTTCGTACCGATTTTTCCGAAAATGTCGCTCCGCGACCATCAACAGCCTATATTTTTGGAATCAGCACGTCGAGATCTACGTCCCTGAATTTTTTCAGAATTTTTAAACGACTTTTTCAAAAGTGAAAATTTTCCAATGGTCCCCCCTTCTTCAAATTTCGGCCAAATTTTGACATTTTCGAAACCTAACTAAGTACATTTTCTTGTAGATTTCGAACTCTAGAACTCACTTCCGGCCTCGATTTTTTGATAGCTGCAACCGTTTTTCCAAAATCGACGGTTGAAATATTTAAAATTTTTGAAAATTCGATAAATTAGGCATTTCGTACCGATGTTTTCGAAAATGTCGCTCCGCGACCATCAACAGCCTATATTTTTGGAATCAGCACGTCGAGATCTACGTCCCTGAATTTTTTCAGAATTTTTAAACGACTTTTTCAAAAGTGAAAATTTTCCAATGGTCCCCCCTTCTTCAAATTTCGGCCAAATTTTGACATTTTCGAAACCTAACTGAGTACATTTTCTTGTAGATTTCGAGTTCTAGAACTCACTTCCGGCCTCGATTCTTTGACAGCTGCAACCGTTTTTCCAGAATCGACGGTTGAAATATTGAAATTTTTGAAAATTCGATAAATTAGGCATTTCGTACCGATTTTTCCGAAAATGTCGTTCCGCGACCATCAACAGCCTATATTTTTGGAATCAGCATGTCGAGATCTACGTCCCTGAATTTTTTCAGAATTTTTAAACGACTTTTTCAAAAGTGAACATTTCTTCAAATTTCGGCCAAATTTTGACATTTTCGAAACTTAACTGAATACATTTTCTTGTAGATTTCGAGCCCTAGAACACACTTCCGGTCTCGTTTCTTTGATAACTCCAACCGTTTTTCCAGAATCGACTGTCGAAGTATCGAAATTTTTGAAAATTCGATAAATTAGGCATTTCGTACCGATTTTTTCGAAAATGTCGCTCCGCGACCATCAACAGCCTATATTTTTGGAATCAGCACGCCGAGATCTACGTCCCTGAATTTTTTCAGAATTTTTAAACGACTTTTTCAAAAGTGAAAATTTTCCAATGGTCCCCCCTTCTTCAAATTTCGGTCAAATTTTGACATTTTCGAAACCTAACTAAGTACATTTTCTTGTAGATTTCGAGCTCTAGAACTCACTTCCGGCCTCGATTTTTTGATAGCTGCAACCGTTTTTCCAAAATCGACGGTTAAAATATTTAAAATTTTTGAAAATTCGATAAATTAGGCATTTCGTACCGATGTTTTCGAAAATGTCGCTCCGCGACCATCAACAGCCTATATTTTTGGAATCAGCACGTCGAGATCTACGTCCCTGAATTTTTTCAGAATTTTTAAACGACTTTTTCAAAAGTGAAAATTTTCCAATGGTCCCCCCTTCTTCAAATTTCGGCCAAATTTTGACATTTTCGAAACCTAACTGAGTACATTTTCTTGTAGATTTCGAGCTCTAGAACTCACTTCCGGCCTCGATTCTTTGATAACTGCAACCGTTTTTCCAGAATCGACGGTTGAAGTATTGAAATTTTTGAAAATTCGATAAATTAGGCATTTCGTACCGATTTTTCCGAAAATGTCGCTCCGCGACCATCAACAGCCCATATTTTTGGAATCAGCACGTCGAGATCTACGTCCCTGAATTTTTTCAGAATTTTTAAACGACTTTTTCAAAAGTGAAAATTTTCCAATGGTCCCCCCTTCTTCAAATTTCGGCCAAATTTTGACATTTTCGAAACCTAACTGAATACATTTTCTTGTAGATTTCGAGCCCTAGAACACACTTCCGGTCTAGTTTCTTTGATAACTCCAACCGTTTTTCCAGAATCGACTGTTGAAATATCGAAATTTTTGAAAATTCGATAAATTAGGCATTTCGTACCGATTTTTTCGAAAATGTCGCTCCGCGACCATCAACAGTATATATTTTTGGAATCAGCACGTCGAGATCTACGTCCCTGAATTTTTTCAGAATTTTTAAACGACTTTTTCAAAAGTGAAAATTTTCCAATGGTCCCCCCTTCTTCAAATTTCGGCCAAATTTTGACATTTTCGAAACCTAACTGAGTACATTTTCTTGTAGATTTCGAGCTCTAGAACTCACTTCCGGCCTCGATTCTTTGATAGCTGTAACCGTTTTTCCAGAATCGACGGTTGAAATATCGAAATTTTTGAAAATTCGATAAATTGGGCATTTCGTACCGATTTTTTCGAAAATGTCGCTCCGCGACCATCAACAGCCTATATGTTTGGAATCAGAACGTCGAGATCTACGTCCCTGAATTTTTTCAGAATTTTTAAACGACTTTTTCAAAAGTGAAAATTTTCCAATGGTCCCCCCTTCTTCAAATTTCGGCCAAATTTTGACATTTGCGAAACCTAACTGAGTACATTTTCTTGTAGATTTCGAGCTCTAGAACTCACTTCCGGCCTCGATTCTTTGATAGCTGCAACCGTTTTTCCAGAATCGACGGTTGAAGTATTGAAATTTTTGAAAATTCGATAAATTAGGCATTTCGTACCGATTTTTCCGAAAATGTCGCTCCGCGACCATCAACAGCCCATATTTTTGGAATCAGCACGTCGAGATCTACGTCCCTGAATTTTTTCAGAATTTTTAAACGACTTTTTCAAAAGTGAAAATTTTCCAATGGTCCCCCCTTCTTCAAATTTCGGCCAAATTTTGACATTTTCGAAACCTAACTGAGTACATTTTCTTGTAGATTTCGAGCTCTAGAACTCACTTCCGGCCTCGATTCTTTGATAGCTGCAACCGTTTTTCCAGAATCGACGGTTGAAATATCGAAATTTTTGAAAATTCGATAAATTAGGCATTTCGTACCGATTTTTTCGAAAATGTCGCTCCGCGACCATCAACAGCCTATATGTTTGGAATCAGAACGTCGAGATCTACGTCCCTGAATTTTTTCAGAATTTTTAAACGACTTTTTCAAAAGTGAAAATTTTCCAATGGTCCCCCCTTCTTCAAATTTCGGCCAAATTTTGACATTTTCGAAACTTAACTGAAAACATTTTCTTGTAGATTTCGAGCCCTAGAACATACTTCCGGTCTCGTTTCTTTGATAACTCCAACCGTTTTTCCAGAATCGACTGTTGAAATATCGAAATTTTTGAAAATTCGATAAATTAGGCATTTCGTACCGATTTTTTCGAAAATGTCGCTCCGCGACCATCAACAGCCTATATTTTTGGAATCAGCACGCCGAGATCTACGTCCCTGAATTTTTTCAGAATTTTTAAACGACTTTTTCAAAAGTGAAAATTTTCCAATGGTCCCCCCTTCTTCAAATTTCGGCCAAATTTTGACATTTTCGAAACCTAACTGAATACATTTTCTTGTAGATTTCGAGCTCTAGAACCCACTTCCGGCCTCGATTCTTTGATAGCTGCAACCGTTTTTCCAGAATCGACGGTTGAAATATCGAAATTTTTGAAAATTCGATAAATTAAGCATTTCGTATCGATTTTTCCGAAAATGTCGCTCCGCGACCATCAACAGCCTATATTTTTGGAATCAGCACTTTTTCAAAAGTGAAAATTTTCCAATGGTCCCCCCTTCTTCAAATTTCGGCCAAATTTTGACATTTTCGAAACCTAACTGAGCACATTTTCTTGTAGATTTCGAGCTCTAGAACTCACTTCCGGCCTCGATTCTTTGATAGCTGCAACCGTTTTTCCAGAATCGACGGTTGAAATATCGAAATTTTTGAAAATTCGATAAATTAGGCATTTCGTATGGATTTTTTCGAAAATGTCGCTATGCGACCATCAACAGCCTATATTTTTGGAATCAGCACGTCGAGATCTACGTCCCTGAATTTTTTCAGAATTTTTAAACGACTTTTTCAAAAGTGAAAATTTTCCAATGGTCCCCCCTTCTTCAAATTTCGGCCAAATTTTGACATTTTCGAAACCTAACTGAGTACATTTTCTTGTAGATTTCGAGCTCTAGAACTCACTTCCGGCCTCGATTCTTTGATAGCTGTAACCGTTTTTCCAGAATCGACGGTTGAAATATCGAAATTTTTGAAAATTCGATAAATTAGGCATTTCGTACCGATGTTTTCGAAAATGTCGCTCCGCGACCATCAACAGCCTATATTTTTGGAATCAGCACGTCGAGATCTACGTCCCTGAATTTTTTCAGAATTTTTAAACGATTTTTTCAAAAGTGAAAATTTTCCAATGGTCCCCCCTTCTTCAAATTTCGGCCAAATTTTGACATTTTCGAAACCTAACTGAGTACATTTTCTTGTAGATTTCGAGCTCTAGAACTCACTTCCGGCCTCGATTTTTTGATAGCTGCAACCGTTTTTCCAGAATCGACGGTTGAAATATCGAAATTTTTGAAAATTCGATAAATTAGGCATTTCGTACCGATTTTTCCGAAAATGTCGCTCCGCGACCATCAACAGCCTATATTTTTGGAATCAGCACGTCGAGATCTACGTCCCTGAATTTTTTCAGAATTTTTAAACGACTTTTTCAAAAGTGAAAATTTTCCAATGGTCCCCCCTTCTTCAAATTTCGGCCAAATTTTGACATTTTCGAAACCTAACTGAGCACATTTTCTTGTGGATTTCGAGCTCTAGAACTCACTTCCGGCCTCGATTCTTTGATAGCTGCAACCGTTTTTCCAGAATCGACGGTTGAAATATCGAAATTTTTGAAAATTCGATAAATTAAGCATTTCGTATCGATTTTTCCGAAAATGTCGCTCCGCGACCATCAACAGCCTATATTTTTGGAATCAGCACTTTTTCAAAAGTGAAAATTTTCCAATGGTCCCCACTTCTTCAAATTTCGGCCAAATTTTGACATTTTCGAAACCTAACTGAGCACATTTTCTTGTAGATTTCGAGCTCTAGAACTCACTTCCGGCCTCGATTCTTTGATAGCTGCAACCGTTTTTCCAGAATCGACGGTTGAAATATCGAAATTTTTGAAAATTCGATAAATTAGGCATTTCGTACCGATTTTTTCGAAAATGTCGCTCCGCGACCATCAACAGCCTATATTTTTGTAATCAGCACGTCGAGATCTACGTCCCTGAATTTTTTCAGAATTTTTAAACGACTTTTTCAAAAGTGAAAATTTTCCAATGGCCCCCCTTCTTCAAATTTCGGCCAAATTTTGACATTTTCGAAACCTAACTGAGTACATTTTCTTGTAGATTTCGAGCTCTAGAACTCACTTCCGGCCTCGATTCTTTGATAGCTGCAACCGTTTTTCCAGAATCGACGGTTGAAATATCGAAATTTTTGAAAATTCGATAAATTAGGCATTTCGTATGGATTTTTTCGAAAATGTCGCTATGCGACCATCAACAGCCTATATTTTTGGAATCAGCACGTCGAGATCTACGTCCCTGAATTTTTTCAGAATTTTTAAACGACTTTTTCAAAAGTGAAAATTTTCCAATGGTCCCCCCTTCTTCAAATTTCGGCCAAATTTTGACATTTTCGAAACCTAACTGAGTACATTTTCTTGTAGATTTCGAGCTCTAGAACTCACTTCCGGCCTCGATTCTTTGATAGCTGCAACCGTTTTTCCAGAATCGACGGTTGAAATATCGAAATTTTTGAAAATTCGATAAATTAGGCATTTCGTACCGATTTTTTTGAAAATGTCGCTCCGCGACCATCAACAGCCTATATTTTTGGAATCAGCACGTCGAGATCTACGTCCCTGAATTTTTTCAGAATTTTTAAACGACCTTTTCAAAAGTGAAAATTTTCCAATGGTCCCCCCTTCTTCAAATTTCGGCCAAATTTTGACATTTACGAAACCTAACTGAGTACATTTTCTTGTAGATTTCGAGCTCTAGAACTCACTTCCGACCTCGATTCTTTGTTAGCTGTAACCGTTTTTCCAGAATCGACGGTTGAAATATCGAAATTTTTGAAAATTCGATAAATTAGGCATTTCGTACCGATTTTTCCGAAAATGTCGTTCCGCGACCATCAACAGCCTATATTTTTGGAATCAGCACGTCGAGATCTACGTCCCTGAATTTTTTCAGAATTTTTAAACGACTTTTTCAAAAGTGAAAATTTTCCAATGGTCCCCCCTTCTTCAAATTTCGGCCAAATTTTGACATTTTCGAAACCTAACTGAGTACATTTTCTTGTAGATTTCGAGCTCTAGAACTCACTTCCGGCCTCGATTCTTTGATAGCTGCAACCGTTTTTCCAGAATCGACGGTTGAAATATCGAAATTTTTGAAAATTCGATAAATTAGGCATTTCGTACCGATTTTTCCGAAAATGTCGCTCCGCGACCATCAACAGCCCATATTTTTGGAATCAGCACGTCGAGATCTACGTCCCTGAATTTTTTCAGAATTTTTAAACGACTTTTTCAAAAGTGAAAATTTTCCAATGGTCCCTCCCCCCTTCTTCAAATTTCGGCCAAATTTTGACATTTTCGAAACCTAACTGAGTACATTTTCTTGTAGATTTAGAGCTCTAGAACTCACTTCCGGCCTCGATTCTTTGATAGCTGCAACCGTTTTTCCAGATTCGACGGTTGAAATATTGAAATTTTTGAAAATTCGATAAAGTAGGCATTTCGTACCGATTTTTCCGAAAATGTCGCTCCGCGACCATCAACAGCCTATATTTTTGGAATCAGCACGTCGAGATCTACGTCCCTGAATTTTTTCAGAATTTTTAAACGACTTTTTCAAAAGTGAAAATTTTCCAATGGTCCCCCCTTCTTAAAATTTCGGCCAAATTTTGACATTTTCGAAACCTAACTGAGTACATTTTCTTGTAGATTTCGAGCTCTAGAACTCACTTTCGACCTCGATTTTTTGATAACTGCAACCGTTTTTCCAAAATCGACGGTTGAAATATTTAAAATTTTTGAAAATTCGATAAATTAGGCATTTCGTACCGATTTTTCCGAAAATGTCGCTCCGCGACCATCAACAGCCTATATTTTTGGAATCAGCACGTCGAGATCTACGTCCCTGAATTTTTTCAGAATTTTTAAACGACTTTTTCAAAAGTGAAAATTTTCCAATGGTCCCCCCTTCTTCAAATTTCGGCCAAATTTTGACATTTTCGAAACCTAACTGAGTACATTTTCTTGTAGATTTCGAGCTCTAGAACTCACTTCCGGCCTCGATTTTTTGATAGCTGCAACCGTTTTTCCAAAATCGACGGTTGAAATATTTAAAATTTTTGAAAATTCGATAAATTAGGCATTTCGTACCGATTTTTCCGAAAATGTCGCTCCGCGACCACCAACAGCCCATATTTTTGGAATCAGCACGTCGAGATCTACGTCCCTGAATTTTTTCAGAATTTTTAAACGACTTTTTCAAAAGTGAAAATTTTCCAATGGTCCCTCCCCCCTTTTTCAAATTTCGGCCAAATTTTGACATTTTCGAAACCTAACTGAGTACATTTTCTTGTAGATTTCGCGCTCTAGAACTCACTTCCGGCCTCGATTTTTTGATAGCTGAAACCGTTTTTCCAGAATCGACGGTTGAAATATTGAAATTTTTGAAAATTCGATAAATTAGGCATTTCGTATCGATTTTTCCGAAAATGTCCCTCCGCAACCATCAACAGCCTATATTTTTGGAATCAGCACGTCGAGATCTACGTCCCTGAATTTTTTCAGAATTTTTAGACGCTTTTTTAAAATTTGAAATTTTTCAATGGTCCCCACTTCTTCAAATTTCGGCCAAATTTTGACATTTTCGAAACTTAACTGAATACATTTTCTTGTAGATTTCGAGCCCTAGAACACACTTCCGGTCTCGTTTCTTTGATAACTCCAGCCGTTTTTCCAGAATCGACTGTTTAAATATCGAAATTTTTAGAAATCTTCAAAAATTCGCATTTCGTACCGATTCTAGCGAAAATTTTGCTTCGTGACCCCAAACATTCTATATTGTTGGAATCAGCAAGTCGAGATCTACATCTCTGAATTTTTTCAGAATTATTAGACGCCTTTTTAAAATTTGAAATTTTTCAATGGTCCCCCCTTCTTCAAATTTCGGCCAAAATTTGACATTTTCGAAACTTAACTGAATACATTTTCTTGTAGATTTCGAGCCCTAGAACACACTTCCGGTCTCGTTTCTTTGATAACTGCAACCGTTTTTCCAGAATCGACCGTTGAAATATCGAAATTTTTAGAAATCTTCAAAAATTCGTTTTTCGTACCGATTCTACCGAAGATTTTGCTCCGTGACCCCAAACATTCTATATTTTTGGAATCAGCAAGTCGAGATCTACATCTCTGAATTTTTTCAGAATTTTTTGAAGACTTATTTAAAATTGAAATTTTTCAATGGTCCCCCCTTCTTCAAATTTCGGCCAAATTTTGACATTTTCGAAACTTAACTGAATACATTTTCTTGTAGATTTCGAGCCCTAGAACACACTTCCGGTCTCGTTTCTTTGATAACTGCAACCGTTTTTCCAGAATCGCAAGTTGAAATATCGAAATTATTAGAAACCTTCAAAAACTCGCAATTCGTAGCGATTCTAGCGAAAATTTTGCTCCGTGACTCCAAACATTCTATATTTTTGGAATTAGCAAGTCGAGATCTACATCCCTGAATTTTTTCAGAATTTTTTGACGACTTTTTTAAGATTGAAATTTTTCAATGGTCCCCCCTTCTTCAAATTTCGGCCAAATTTTGACATTTTCGAAACTCAACTGCCCATTTACTCTGTTACCAAGACAAAATTTCAACCACAAATGGCATTATAACTAAAAACAATAACTGTCTTATTGCGTCTTCCCGTATATGTATAGACGGTCACTTTTTTTCCAAGCATCTGATAATTAAATCCACCTACAGATGTAATGTTTTTTTTGTGAGCATCCTTTTTAATGGGGTGGATGGATATGTTTTCTTTTGTCAGTCTGGATTTTCTCGTCGTGGGAAGAGGGGGTGGTGGGCGGGGCGTTAACAGAGAGTCCGGTCAATTTTAAGACCATTTTATTGGCTGAGGCATTTATTGTACATTTATAATTATTTACTGTTATAATAATAATAGGTATGTATCAGGATAGATGTTACCCCATACTCTTAGAGATGTCACTTGGACACTCTGCGATCTGTAAATAGCGCACCTCCGATTTCTAGTATAGTACATCGTATCGTAATATATTGTACATCATACTGTTTTTAAATAGGCTAATAGTAAAATATACTCATTTACACATTAATAAGGTAGCGGTTCGCGGGCGGGCCGGCGTCGGGGCCGGGCCGGGCCGGCGGTGTACGTCTGCGTGGGAGACGACCCGGCGTCTTTGAAAAAACTATGACAGGCGCAGAATGATCAGTCAACGAATATCTATTTTATTTTCTTCATTTATAAAAATATTTAGGCCGTCAGTTTCAATAAGTGTTAGAGTCGCCGGCGCGGCTCCGGTGGCGGCGCGCCCGCCCGGTTTCGGGTCAATCATGGGTGAGAGGAGTCGAGGATGAGGAGCGGGACTTTTTGGTTGCGACAATTTCACTAGACTAAGTGCGGAGGGGGCGGCAAGACGCGGGGGACGCCCGGGGGCGGGCGTCGCCGGTGTCTTGCGGCGCCGGTTTGTGCGTTAGTGCATGGTGACATCTATTATAATAGAACACATGTACCAAAATTTAGAGAGATCAGTGCAGATTTTCTTGTTATTATAAACATTCATATGAACAGTTACTACTTTAGTCAAAACTAAACACGTAAAAAATAAATATCTTCATATTTTATAGAATATATTTTTATTACTTTTTAATTTATATTATAATTTATGTGCAGGTGCCGTGTCGGGACTCCTTAAATGTTACACTAACCCGGTCGGGGTCCGAAAGCATTTTTGAAACCTTCCACAACTTAGCGCTTATAGTTTTGTACAAAAATAATTGTTAAATTAGAGCGCGTCGCGTCCTAACGCATTATATATTACTTATGTTCAACTTAAACTACAATACAGGAACTTGGACTAAAAATTTCAAACGATGCTTTCTCGAGTTCAATAATATAACATTCAAAAATTACGTTTCAAATCGCTCGTATTGATCTCGAAATTCGACGAAAGTGATTGTGTCTCTTTCACTAATAGATTTCAAAAAGTAACTTTCAAATTTTATATGACACACAAGTACGATGATAATAATTATTGCAAGTTACACTTGATATATGTTGTTTATTACTTTGGTTATCGTTTACAGACTAGAAATTGACTAGAATAATGAGAAATCAGCTCCCTCTTGACCAACGCAAAACGAAGCGAAATCAACGTCGTTGAGCCGGCGCACGTACAAAAATAACATTTAGTTTAAATTTAAGGAGTCGGCCGATTCTATAAATATTGATAAAAAGTCACACACAGTTAAACATTAGGAGAAAACACTGTAAAGTTTCAGTGGCAGGAATATATCACATTAAAAAACTCGGCTTTGCCGTTACTTCACATCACTTCAGCGCTGTATAATCGTGCACTTGAGAAAAACAAAAACACAAAGAAATGAATTAAACCAACCAACGAAGGAACGAACGAACGAAACGAAAAACTCCAACACATACGACGAAGGAAAATTGGTGCATTTAGTGCTCTCGTGCAGCAGTGCAGTTCTTAGTTTCTACGTCAGGAACGATTCTTTTTGAGAGTGCCCGAAGAACCCTCCGAAGAAGAGACGTTCTCGGGCGATAGGAAGGATCGCGTGGATAAGGAATGTGGAACATTAATGCCTTTTGACCCTGAGAAACAACTAAAACCTAATCATATCTTTTGCGTATGTGTGTGTGGAAAAATAATTTCTTTCGAGGGTCCGAATTTCCCCTGTTTGGTTGTTTGCATGGCTGCAAGCGTTCACCGTTCTGGCAGTTCTCTAGCTCCCCATAACTCATCCATCGCTTATACCTTTTTCTCCCGATGATTAATCGGGACGTGTATCCCGAATTACGGAGGTTATTGACTCGCGAACCGCTTCCAGTTGTTTTGAGTTCCAGAATCGATTTCCACACCGGAGACTGCTGTAAACACTTGCAGCCACGGAAGTCTACGTATTCAGCTACAAGCTAGGTTCGTAGGCCGATGCTTCTTCGTTCATATCGAGTCTTAAACGAAAAATGTTTTCAACGGAACGCAAACTGATCCAGAGCTCTTTTTCTTCTTTCGGTTAGTAGATTAAATACAAGGAAACTAAACTCAATTAGCCGACTCTAATGTCTCGACTCGTGCAGCCCAAGAAGGATATTTTTCAGGACGACCTTGCGTAGACCACAGCAATGAGTACAAAAATAAATCGCTTTTATCGTCAGTTCTTCATAAGCTATACGCGTTTTTAGTTATTTTTCTTTTTTAATTATTTAGTAACAAACTGCCTCACCAGTTAAACTTACGACCTAATTTTTCGGTTTTCTCGAGACGAAAAACATCCCTCTTTTTGACGCTTCCGCTACGAATCCGGCACATTCTGGGGGAAAAACATTAAAACCGTTGTTGGGAATCCGTCGACTACTGCCTTTAAAATGTCAGTTGATGGATTTCGGTGGCTCAGGATGACGCGGAATCATCGCCCGATACCATTAACTGACACACGTCCTTCCCTTCGTCCTCGTCGTCTTTTCGTCCTCGTCTGACGCCTCTCGCGTAGCGACCGGTTTCCGAACGACGGCCCAGCCTCCGTGTTTTTGCCGCAGAATGTGCTCCTTCGCCCTCAACAAACTCCTAACAGCAGCCAGTTGTCTATAAGTGCGTAATTATAAATATATCTTACATCGAAAGCATGATTCTTCAATAAATATTTAGTCGTACAATGCCACACTTAGTATAATAGACTACACCTAAGTATCATTTTTTTTTTTATATAATTTTCTTGGTTTCTACATGATTTATTATAAGTGCGTATAGTGGCTGGCGTTGAGCGTTTTGGGGCTTTCCGAGTGCTCTCGAGCTCCTTCCGAACGATCTAACGAGTCGAGACTGGTCACAATATAAGTCTCTCATACTTTCTTTTTTTTTTTTAGAATATTAACAATATTAACAGTGATAAATTTGTAACAAACAGGCTTTAACGTATCATTTATCTTCTAAACAATTTGATTGACTTTCCACACACCACCAAACGAGCATCGTTTGGCGCAGTGTCGGATTTTCGGGAAAAGAACCAACGCTACAGAGCACCAACTACCGGTCTGATCTGCAAGAAAACGGGGTGTAATAGAAGGAATAAAAGTAGCTAAGGCCTTCTTCAGACGTCCGAGGGAGGTTCAGTTGGAGAGGCTCCTAGTGGAATGCACTATTGGGAATGAAACTACACAGCGAGCTGCAGCTTGACGGGACCCACACACACAGACCACTATTGTTGAATGACTTATTCTCTTAATGCTTCCGAGTCAGATTTTTTGTTGTTGTTGTTGTGTTGTTTTTTTTGGTGAGCAAAGTCCCCTAGTACTCCATCCAGTGGTGTGTCGTCCGCGGCTGCTACTTGCGAAGTCTTTTAACTCTCTGAAGTATACGCTAGTCGGTGGGCGGAGGTGGGGCGGTGAGGAACGCGCGGACCTGACTTCGGGCGTCCCCCGACCGCCCGGAGGCATAGGGGGTTAACGTCCGCGCGCCCACCGCAGAAGCGCGTCGGCTAATACGTCCAGGTGCGCCTTCGTCTGCAACAGAAAAGACAAACTCGATCACAAGAACAAACACCAAAAAATAATTGCTTAATTTTGTTTTTTCGTATTAGAAATTGCTAGTGCGCGATGCAGCGAAACTCCGGTGTGCAAGCATGACTAACGGCCGAGAAATGTGGGGAAGAGTGTTGTAATGAATGGGGGCACCCACGTCTTAGACAGGACGACGCCCAGACGCCGACGTCAGGGCCAATGTTGGGAGAGACGTGGGCGATAGATGTGACTAGTGGTGCTGGAACCATGTCAACAGACACACGAATCCTCCTATCTCGCCCTCGTTTTCGCTAAAGTCATCACTACCGAGAGACTCCCCCGCGCCCCGGAAACGACACGCAAAAACCTATTTTCACAGAAAATGCTAATGGGAACTGACCCACTCCAAGACCTTAGGGGGATGGCCAAGGATAACGTCTTAGTGTGGCCGTATGTAACTGCACTTGATGCTGAGAGTGTGGTCTCCCGGAATTTATTTGAAGGGGAGATCGCTTGAGGAATGGTGACACCTAATGGAAAATGTTTTCGAGGGAAAAATTATCGACGTATTAGAAACTAACACAAGTTAAATCAATTTACCCAGAGATAAATAATCGAAAATAATATAATAATAATTTCATAGTTATGATCTGGTAGTCCACAATTCATTGGAAGTATGCAACCAGTGATACACGAAGGCTGTGGAAATTTTGGAAACTAATTCAATCAGTGTCATTTTCTCTTGTTGTGTAATAATTAATTAGTTTTACTTTTATATAGATTATAAATCTAGTCAGATAAGGTAGTTAGCTAGGAAACAGTGGAATATAAATAAGACAGATTTTTGAAAATAAAACATAGCGCTGCGAACTCTAAAGAACTAAAGAACAGTTAAGAAATTAATAAAGAAGAGAATTTATAGAAAATATTTACAATGGATTTTAACATGCCACAATTTAAGGCTTGTTGGCAACCTCAAGGAAAACTTTAGAATTTCCAAACAAAAAATTGAGAGTTTTTTTATGCAATTGAAACCAGAAGTAAAGGAATGACTTTTGAATTTAATGGGTGCGCAAGCTTTAAAGTTATACCGGGTGTCCGGAAAATGGCGGATTAACTCTTCAGTACGTTATGTACGGGGGTTTCAGGAGTCCCAAAAAAATATTAAAACATTCTTTATGATGTAGATTCAGCCCCGTAGCTAGAAAACTTATTCAGGGGGGGCAAGTGTGTCGACAGAGGGGGCTTCATGTAAATATTTATATTTTAATAATACACTCAGATAACTACTTTATTTTTTCTGAGTTTTTGTATTTGAAAGAACATTAAAATAATTGGAAACGTCGATTTTTTACGCTAAATTTTCGTAAAAACCTGTCGAAGTCCAAAAAATTAATACGGTACTTGGTTAAAATGCTGGTTAAAACAGAGAATGTAGATTCACAAACAGCTGTACTGCATCCAAAAATTTGTGTAGTGGCCATATAGGTAACATCCAATTTGTTTGAGTTTATTTTTTTGCATGTTTAGTACATATTTTAAAAATCCGACTTCGAAACCAAATATTTCGAAAATTTTGGTACGGAACCATGAACTCGTCATGTTTTTTTAAACTCGTTGAGATGTGTATTTCAGAATTTTTTGTCAACTTTAACAAAAGCTCAATTTTTGGAAACCCATATAAAATTTTTGACTTTTCCCAAGCATTTTCGAAAATTACCAAAAGAATTTCTTTGTTCATCTCGATTTCTTCCAAAAATCGTTTTGGATTCAATTTTTTTGAAAATTCTTACATTTTTTGCAGAATCGACGGAAGAAAAATGGCAATTTTTGAGAACCTGTATCAAATTTTTGACTTTTTTCAAGCACATTCGAAATTACCAAAAGGGATTCCTTTATTGATTTCGATCTCCAGATGTTGTTTTTGGTTGTTTTTTCGAAAATTCGTACAATTTTTCCATAATCGCCAAAAGAAATATGGTAATTTTTGAGAAATTTTGAAAATTCCAGCTCGAAACCGAGTATTTCGAAAATTTTGATCCGGAACCTTGAACCTGTCATGTTTTTTTAAGCTCGTCGAAATCAATATTTCAGAATTTTTTGTCAACTTTTACGAAAGTTCAATTTTTTAAAACCCATATAAAATTTTTGGCTTTTCCCAAGCATTTTCGAAAATTACCAAAAGAGATTCCTTTGTTCATCTCGATTTCCAGAAATCGTTTTGGATTCAATTTTTTTGAAAATTCTAACTTTTCTCCAGAATCGACGGGAGAAATATGGCAATTTGTGAGAACCTGTGTCAAATTTTTGACTTTTTTTCAAGCACGTTCGAGATTACCAAAAGGGATTCCTTTATTGATTTCGATCTCCAGATGTTGTTTTTGGTTATTTTTTCGAAAATTCGTACAATTTTTCCACAATCGCCAAAAGAAATATGGTAATTTTTGAGAAATTTTGAAAATTCGAGGTCGAAACCGAGAATTTCGAAAATTTTGATCCGGTACCATGAACCTGTCATGTTTTTTTAAGCTCGTCCAAATCTATATTTCAGAATTTTTTGTCAACTTTTACGAAAGTTCAATTTTTGAAAACCCATATAAAATTTTTGACTTTCCCCAAGCATTTTTAAAAATTATCAAAAGAGACTCCCTTGTTCATGTCGATTTCCAAAAATCGTTTTGGATTCAATTTTTTTGAAAATTCTTACAATTTTTCCAGAATCGACGGAAGAAATATGGCAATTTTTGAAAACCTGTATCAAATTTTTGACTTTTTTCAAGCACGTTCGAGATTACCAAAAGGGATTCCTTTATTGATTTCGATCTCCAGATGTTGTTTTTGGTTTTATTAGGTTGAAAAGTCGTAAAATTTTTCAGCAATCGCCAAACGAAATGTAATTTTTGAACTTTGAAACCGAATGTTTCGAAAATCTTGATCTGGGACCATCTAGACCTTGTGTTTTTTGATTGAGCTCGTCGAGATCAACATTTCAGATTTTTTTGTGGATTTTTAGTCAACTTCAACAAAAGCTAAATTTTTGAAAATCTATAAAATGTTTATGACTTTTCCCAACCGTTTTCGAAAATTAGCAAAAGGGATCTCTTTATCGATTTCGATCTCCAAATGTTGTTTTTGGTTTTATTTTCTCGAAAATTTGTACAATTTTTCCAAAGCCGCCAAAAAAAAACGTAATTTTTGAGAAATTTTGAAATGTCGACTTTGAAACCGAATTTTTCGAAAATCTTGGTCTGGGACCATCAAGACCTTATGTTTTTGGATTAAGCTCATCGAGATCTACATCTCGGAATTTTTTGTTGATTTTTTGTTAATTTCAACAAAAGCTCAATTTTTGAAAATCCATATACATTTTTTGACTTTTCCCAAGCATCTTCGAAAATTAGCAAAAGGGATCTCTTTATTGATTTCGATCTACAGATGTTATTTTTGGTTTTATTTTTTTGATATTTCGTCGAATTTTTCCACAATCGCATAAAGAAATAACTTTTTTTTAAGTCACTTTTGAGATTTTTTAGAAATTTTAGGTAGAACCCAATATTTCGTAAATTTTGCTCCGGGAGCATGAACATGTTTTTCGATTAAGCTCATCGAGATCTATATTTCAGAATTTTTTGTCAACTCTAACAAAAGCTCAATTTTTGAAAACTAAATAAATTTTCACTTTTCTTAGCATTTCCAAAAATTACCGAAAGTCATTCTTTTATTTATTTCAATCTTCAGATGTTGTTTTTGGTTTTATTTGATCGAAAATTTGTAAAATTTTTCTAGAATCGTCAAAAGAAATAGGAGTATAATTTTTGAGAAATTTTAAAAATTCGACTTGGAAACCGAATAGCAGCAAGACCTTATGTTTTTTGACTAAACTCGTCGAGATCTACATCTCAGAATTTTTTGTCTATTTTTTGTCCATTTCAATAAAAGCTCAATTTTTAGAAAATCCATATAATATTTTTGACCTTTCTCAAGTACCTACATAGTAGGCTATGGAATAAAATGTGACATGTTCATTTTTTTATACGGTCAACATCAACGGTAAGGTGATATTGCCAAATAATATACCCTGTACGAAAATAAAGGTGGGGCGGGTGGGGCCAGTTAATATGCTTCGGCAATCGGCATTATATTGAAATTTTATTACTAATTTGAAATTTATAATGTATAAGTCTTCCAGGGGGGGCAACCACAACTGCTAGAGGGGCTCAGCCTCCTCTTGCCCCCCCGTAGCTACGGGGCTGTAGTAGATTACGGAAAAAAAACAATTTTGGCAAATGAAATACCCTAAAACAAAAGAGAGGGTGGGTGGGCGGGGCGAGTAGAGTTAGAACAGATATTAGGGTTCACGATATTTGGATAGCAGTAGATGAAACTACAAATTCTAATGGGCAATACGTTGCATACATTGCAGTGGGAAAATTATCTGTAGAGGTAGCTGGTACACCACATTTATTGGCATCGAAAATATTGGAAAAAGCCAATAATGTAATAGTGTCACGTTTTATCGATGAGTGGTTAATTGTCGTTCTATTAATTATTATTAAAAAGATCATATTTCTCGGATCGATTTAATTAACCATTTTAAAACGTTTGCAATCGGTTTTTCAACAACAAAGTTAAATCGTAAAATGTTATAGTTTTGATTTTTTTTCCAACAATTTTAGCATTTTAAATAGATAAGACTGATTTTGGCACTTTTGACATTTTCGACCATTTTTCAACCAGAAGTGATTTTCGGCTTCGTTTCATCGAAAATTCCCACCGTTTTTGCAAAATCGCCAATTGAAATACGGTTATTTTTGAAGTTCCGTCAAAATCGCCTGGTATAAATTTTTTAGGGCGGGTGGGCGGGGTTAATATTTGATAAGATAAGAGTGATTTTGGCATTTTTGACATATTCGATCATTTTTCAACTATTTCCGAAAATTAGTTGAAGACATTTTCTTGTAGATTTCTATGTCCAGAAGTCATTTTCGGTTTCTATTATTAATTTCCACTCCCACTCGACAGATAATCATAATTAACCCCGCCCACCCACCCTGTCTTCTTTTTAGTGATTGATTTTATCCGATCTGAATGAAATAAATGATCTTATATTGAATAGAAATAAAATTAGTCGTTAGAATGAGAAGAGAGCGGGTGGGTGGGCGGGGCTAGGAATTGCTTAGATAAGACTGATTTTGGCAAATAACATACCTTCTAAGAAAATAGAGGGTGCGTGGGCGGAGCCAGTATTTGATAAGGTAAGACTGATTTTTGCACTTTTGATATTTTCGACCATTTTTCAACTATATATTTCCGAAAATTAGTTGAAGACATTTTCTTGTAGATTGTTATGTCCAGTTTTCGGGTTCTATTAATTTGTTTCCACTCCCACTCGACAGAAGCACATAATTAGCCCCGCCCACCCACCTTGTCTCCTTTTTAGTGATTGATTTCATCTGATCTGAATGAAATGAATGATTTTATACTGAACAGAAATAAAATTAATCGTCAGAATGAGAAGAGGGTGGGTAGGTGGGGCTAGTACTTGCTAAGATAAGACTGATTTGGGCAAATGAAATATCCTGTAAGAAAAGAGAGGGTGGGTGGGCGGGGCTAGTATTTGTTAAGGTAAGACTGATTTTGGCACTTTTAACATTTTCTACCATTTCGCAACTATATAGGTATTTCCGAAAATTAGTTGAAGACATTTTCTTGTAGATTCTTATATCCAGAGGTCATTTTCGGCTTTTATTAATTAGTTTCCACTCCCACTCGACAGAAGAACATAATTAGCCCCGCCCACCCACCCGGTCTCCTTTTTAGTAATTGATTTTATCCGATCGGAATGAAATGAATGATCTTATACTGCACAGAAATAAAATTAGTCGTCAGAATGAGAAGAGGGTGGGTGGGCGGGGCTAGTACTTGCTAAGATAAGACAGATTTTGGCAAATGACATACCTCCTAAGAAAATATAGGGTGGGTGGGCGGGGCTAGTACTTGCTAAGATAAGACTGATTTTGGCAAATGAAATACCCTGTAATAAAAGAGAGGGTGGGTGGGCGGGGCTAGTACTTGCTAAGGTAAAGACTGATTTTGGCAAACGAAATACCCTCTAAGAAAAGAGAGGGGTTGTCGGCGGGGCTAGTTAAAGTTAGATATTGGTAGTGAAGTTAATATTTTGACATTTAATTCTTATTGCAAAATAAAGCATAAAGTTAGATTAGAAGAAAGTATTATAACATTAGAGGATTTTGGAGGAACACAATTAATACCTGCTGGAACAATAACTGTCATTTGCAAAGTCAACAGAAAAACTATAAGAACTCAGTTTGTTATTGTAAATGATAATCAAACAATTCCAATCTTGAGTTTAAAAAGTTGTATTGATTTAAATTTAATTAAACGAGTTGTTTAATTAAGGAAGTAGATTCAAAAAATGATTTCATTAATATGAATAAAGATATGTTCGATGGTTTAGGATATTTTCCTAATAAATATCATATTCAGTTAAAAAATGATGCTGTTCCTAAAGCTAATTCTGGGAAAAGAGTTCCTGTAGCAGTTAGAGAGAGTTTAGGAAAAAGTTAAAATTTACTTGTTGAAAAGGACATTATTAGCAAAGTAAATAATGAAACTTCTGAATGGGTCAACAACATAGTTCTTGTTGAAAAGCCAGACAAATCATTACGGATTTGTTTGGATTCTAAAGAACTGTAGGTAAGCGAAGAAAAATGTTGCTTCTGCGACAGGAATCGAACTGCACGTTTACCGCTTGCCGGGCGGGTGCGCTTACCACTAGACTACGGAGGAGCTTATCTTTCTTCGCTTACTACTACTTATTATTGTGTCGCCACAGAACTAAATGAAGTTATATTGAGAGACGTTTATGAAATTCTCACTCTGGATGACATTAAACCAAAATTAGCTCATAAAATATTCTTTACACTTTTACATCTCAAAGAGGGATTTTGGCATGTGGGACTGACAGAAGAATCTTCTAAATTGTGTACATTTAATACACCCTTTGGACTGCATCGTTTTAATCGAATGCCGTTCGATATAATATCAAGTCCTGAAGTTTTTCAAAAGTTAAATAGCAAATATTTTTTTGGTATTAATGGAATAATAATTTATATAGATGATATTTTAATATATGTTGACACGAAAGAAGAACAACAAAACGAAACACAACAAAAGTTTGCATTATTTGTAAAAGAAACTAATGATGATCCAGTGTTAAATAAAATCATTGATGAATTTTGTAAAAATGGCTGGCCAGATAGAAAATATAATTGTCAGGGAGACCTCAAACATTTTCTTAATAATTTAAAAAATCATATTTATTTGGAAAATCAGTTATTTTTTGATGTCAAAATTGACTTGCTTGACAGTGACATTTAATGTATATGTTGTTGATTATTATTATTAAAATGTCATCACCAAATTTCCTTGAAAGCTATAAAAGTGACATATCACCAACTTGAACAGTACTTGTTGAGCACGCACATTAGCATGAATAGTTGGTTGCATAACCAACACTCGTAATGCATTAACTTTGAGTATGTTGAAGTTGACTGTGGAAAAAATCAAAAGCAAATCTGCAAAAGAGAACAAAAATACTTCAAGTAAAACTTTGGTATAAGAATTACGTTATTATTTAAATATTTAGTGAAAGCCTTCTGGAGATGGATGAAGGAAAAACGCCAAAAAAATGACAATTAAATGTTTGGAACCACAATAGATTGTAAAATGCAGCAAAAAACTGCAAATTTTACACCCTCCAATGCATGCAAACGCAAGATGTCCTTTGTCAGAAACAACAATAAAACAGGGGAATATATTCTATCTCTTGCGAACGGAATGAAAACGGACCCAGCAAACTTAACAAACAAGTAAAGTTTTAATTAAAATGTTCTTCGATTTGTTGTAGTTGGTAATTTCAGACCGGTTCGGTTGCCTCACACTTTAAAATGCGTTTCGTCTCGGCTTAATTTTCGTCGGTCACGTAAAAATATCCCGGCGATGGTCATTAAAGAAAATCGAAGCCCTTCCTCCGAAAACAATAGCTGGCGACCAAACAGGATTACCCCAGGCTTTTTCGTGTAGAATTATGAAAGTTGAAATAACCGAGTCAGCACAACGAGTTTTAATTTTCATTATGGCCGTGGAGCAACACATCATTTTAATGTAACTGTTTTGAGTAGACTCGAATCGCCGATAAATTAGATAAAATCGGGCGGAATTAATTAGGGCGCTCATACGAAAGCATCCCCGAATAAAATATTCGGGTTGTTTCGGGGCTGTAAAACCTTGTTTACTATAAATATATCGTGGCTAATAATTTCGGATGTGGAGAATACGGATATAATAAAAAGCCCCGTCTCGCTCTTGTCGTTTTTCGATTACCCTCCATCATTATTATGTGGTTTCGCATACACATCGAGCTTCCCTCTGTTTATTTCGTTGTTTTTGCGGCCTCTAAAAAACGGCAACTCAACAATTCTTTTTTGGACCTCTGCCGGTGCTCCGAAACTCGGCCTTCTGCGTCCGAAGAATGCGCTTTCTATTTTCAATTTCATTTGAAATTAAAATGGCATTTGTTGCGCCAGACTTTAAACGAACGCCGAGATTTATTGTATGTTGTTTCGCAAGTTGGCGACAACGTGCCAAAGAAAAAGCTTCGAATTTATTGCCGATTTAATGAATGAAAGCATTAACATTTGCGGAATTGGAAAGAAGAAAAACTGGGAAAGTCCAAAGAAGCCGAAATATTATAAGTTATGTAAGTCGGATGGCGGCCGGGGTCGCGGAATTTTCTAATTTTTCGCGTGTAAGAGTACGGAGGATATATTTCCGTCGGCGGAGCAAATTAAGTTTAAGACCGAAAGCTCTCGCGAAAGCAACAGGACTGGTGATTTATATTGCATCAAGCTACGGCAGAAATGCGCTTTGCTGCCACATTACGCCGCTAAACGCCGCCTTTCAAACGGATAATCCGCGACACGTGACGAGACAATCGCCAAATTTTTATCGATAACGTGTAATGGAATGAGTAAGTGTCAATTCGTTAGTCAGCAAATGCTTGTCCATTGCAAGGAACTAGGTCATCAATAGTGTATAAAAGTGTAAGTGATAGCTAAAACAAGAGAGTGTTAAGTCTGGGTTTGTAGTGGTAATATGGGTAAATAAATTGATAATAAATATGTATTGGTGTTATTGTAATGGAATGAGTAAGTGTCAATTCGTTAGTCAGCAAATGCTTGTCCATTGCAAGGAACTAGGTCATCAATAGTGTATAAAAGTGTAAGTGATAGCTAAAACAAGAGAGTGTTAAGTCTGGGTTTGTAGTGGTAATATGGGTAAATAAATTGATAATAAATATGTATTGGTGTTATTAACCTACCACCGTCGGGACTATTAGAGAGGACATCACATGGCGACCCTGCCAATCGGAAGAAAGAGAAAAAAAAAAAAGTGTGTTAATACGGCAGTACTACTGCTATTGTTAAAATGGCTAGAATAGAAGATCATGCAAGACGTGTGAGAGCCAAAGTCAAGAGGTCGTATAGGAGAAGGAGAAACAGCGATACCATCGGAGAAGAAGATGTCTGCGTCGGAATCCCGTTCCAATGGACTCCACCAGTGTGTGATTGTGAAGTGCGGGAGTGAGAAAAAAAAAAGGCCTGTAAATAGTTTTTCCCCTAGTGTAACAGTGTAAATGACCACTTTAGACGAACTCAGAAGTCTACAGATAGAAGTAAGCCTATTCAGAAGAAACTTGAAAAGGACAATATCACAAGACGTCGGGATGTGCAGGTACTTCAATGTAAAAGTGAGAAACTCAAAGAATTGCGGCAGAAATTTATCGTTGCTAAGAATAATTTTAACAGTCAAGTGCATGTTTTAGATGTGTTAAATAAGGCAAAACGCATTGTCTCAGATATAGAAGTAAGGTTAGAAGAAGGTGAATCAATTTTAAGTAGTAGGGTAGCACGATTAGGGCAAACTGAAGCAGCTTCTGACTCGGCTGAGAGTTCTGATAGCTCCGATAGTGTTAATTCTGCGGGCGTAAATTTTAAAATGACAGAGAAATTCGATTTAAAAACAGCGGCTAGTTTGCTGCCTGTTATGGACGGTTCGGAGAGAGTTACAAAGCAATTAATCGACGGCATTGAGATGTATGATAGTATACTGGACGATAACGGGAAAAAACTTTTAACTACTTACATTCTAAAGACGCGTTTATCGGAAAGTGCGAAAATTCGGTTGAAATCCAGCTACGCGACAAATTGTCTTTTAATCGCAGATATAAGAAATTATTTACTAACAAAAAAGTCTCCAGCGTCATTATCTGTTCAGTTGAGTAGAGCAAAACAGTACTCCAAATCTGTGGAGGAATTTGGAAGATCGATCGAGGAACTATTAGTAGACCTGACGATAACTCAGGCCGATGGCAACCGACAGGCATTAGAAATTTTAAGACAATCCAATGAAAAAATTGCTATAAACGCTTTCGCAAACGGATTAGGAAATTTTGAGTTAAGAACAGTAATAAAAGCTAGGAACTATGAAAAATTAAGTGACGCGATAAGAGGCGCGACGGATGAAGAAACACCAAAATCGGAAACATCATGTCAAATACACCGTTTACATAAACAAAATTATAATTGGAATTACAATCGCGGTAATCATACCTTCAGAGGTACAACAAATAATTTCAGAGGTAAAGCCAATAATTTTAGAGGTACAACAAATAACTTTAGAGGGACAAATAATTTCAGAGGTCCAACAAATAATTTTAGAGGTACAACAAGAAATTTCAGAGGTTCAACAAGTAATTTTAGAGGATCAGCAAATAATTTCAGAGGTCATGATAGAAGGTACACTAGAGATAATAGTAACCGGAATCAATCAGCGTTTCGTATGAATGCATCAGCTGAACGAGAAGTTGAAAGAGAAAATTCGGAAAGTCAGTTTTTTCGAGTCTAAAATTGTTGACAGTGAAGCTAATGATACCATAGTGTTAAGTATGAATGCAGTGAACTTTGTGCGAGTAAATTATCGCGGGAAAGAACTAAAATTTTTGCTAGATACAGGTGCAACAGTTAGTGTAATTTTTCAAAATTCTATTGCGCAAGATGAGGTTATTGATCAAACACGGAAAATTAAAATACACGGTATTGCTGGTTCGACAGTTTCGCAAGGTTCGGTACAATTATTGCTTAGTTTTAATAATGTTGAAATGCAACAGGAATTTTTGTTGATGAGGGAGTTTGAATGTGGAATGAATGGTGTAATCGGTGCTGACTTTTTCATAAAACATGATGCAATTATCAATTACGAAAAGAATGAATTTTCCTTTTGGAGTAATGACCGGAAAATTTTTATTCCAATTGAATCGCAATGCGAATTTTATACAGAAATTCCAAGCAGATGCGAAATTATCAAATATTGTTATGTCGAGAATAATGACGACTAGGGTAAATGTGTACAAGAGTGCGCATATGTATAAGAGTACGCACTGATGATTTCTGCTTATTAGTGCCATCTGGGTAAGATGAAGTTATACCATTCAGAATTTAATGTTAAACCTGAGATAAAGGTGCAAAAGTGACCTGAATATAGTTTATAGTTTGGTCGTACTGACGATTTTATGTTCACACGTTGTGTGGATGTAATTTTTACCACTCATAGTTTTAGTTTTTTGTAAGGTACGTACCAGTTCTTTTATTTTACAGTAATAATTTCCATTAGTTGTAACTTTTAAGGTGTCGTTATACACTAACAGTTTTACACTTTCTGTCCATCAAAAGCTTTTAACTTTGAAAACATTAGGTTATGTACAAATGTACAAGAGTGCGCAGCGAGGTATTGTATAAGCGTGCGCATTGCTTGCAATATGTAGTCTAATAGTCTTGGAGATACATATCATACGGTAATGAATTATTTAACTCTACTACTTTGTACTGCTTCTCGAGTTGTGGGGTGGTGGTTATGGTGATTTTTTTTTTATTTTTACTTCCTGAGCGTGTTGTAATCGAGTCCGTCGACCGACTCTCTATTTTTACGTTTTCTCGTCTTTTCAAGACCCCTAGAGTACGAAGAAATAGGTCTCCCGTTTTATGTGTAGTCTGTAGTCACTTATTCCCATTTATTTTCACCTTAGAAACAAATATTTTTTCATAAAATGTAATGCGTACTCATAAGCGTTCAAATGCGCACTCTTGTGCAATGAACTGTCTAACAGTGCGCATTTACACATCTTGACAAAAATTGAAATTACTCTTAAAATATAGTGGTGTTGGGGCGTACAATTAAATATATCTGATCTCTAAACATGTATATAACGAACCCATATCATAAAATTTGTCTATCCAAAAAAATTAAAAAGTTGTTGACAGTTTTACACTAAGTGCGTACTCTTGTACACATTTACCCTATGTAGTCCTTCCTGATGAAATATGCGAAGGAGTTTACATAGCCGGAAGTATAGTCTGCGCTAGAGATAACTTGATACCTGTGAAAATATTAAACGTTAGAGACGGTAATGTTAAACTGAAAAATTTTCGACCGAAATTAGAGAAAGCAACCAATTATCACATTTGTGAAGCAAAAGAAACTATGCAATCGGTTTCGCGAGTTGACAAATTATTGAAGTTGTTAAAAACTGACGACTTAAATAATGAAGAAAAAATCTCTATTCAAAAAATTTGTGCCAAATATTCCGATGTATTTTTGTTAGAAGGTGATGAACTGACAGTTACTAATATTTATAAACAAAGCATAAGGTTACAAAGTAATGCGACTCCAGTTTACACTAAGCCGTATCGGTTACCACATGCACAAAAAGACGAAATACATCAACAGGTCGGTAAAATGTTAAAAGACGGAATTATCGAAGAAGCTAGGTCAGAATGGTCCGCCCCTTTGCTAATCGTACCTAAAAAATCCGCAGATAATTGTATCAAGAAATGGAGAATAGTCATTGATTATCGGAAATTAAATAAACAAATTCAAGATGAGAAATTCCCATTACCTTGCATTACAGAAATTTTGGATTCTTTGTCTGGTGCAATGTATTTTTCACATCTTGATTTATCACAAGGTTATTATCAAATTGAACTAGATGAGGCAAGTCGTCCTTGTACCGCGTTTCTTACAAACCAAGGGCAATATCAGATGAAACGACTGCCGATGGGTCTTAAAATTAGTCCATCTGCGTTTTCACGAGCAATGACAATCGCAATGGCGGGATTAAATTACACTAGTTGTCTCGTCTATATGGATGATATTGTAATTTTTGGGAACAACCTACTAAATCATAATAAAAATCTAGTTAAAGTTTTGGGAAGATTAAGACAAGTAAAATTACGGATTAATCCAAATAAATGCGAATTCCTAAAGAAAGAAATTTTATACTTAGGTCATGTAATCTCAGCAACCGGAATTTCCCCGGATCCCGAAAAAATTCGTGTTATTCAAAATTATCCGGTGCCAAAGGATGCGAAAGAAACGAAAAGATTTGTAGCTTTTGCGAATTATTATCGACGATACATAAAAAATTTTGCATACATAGCAGTTCCGTTAAATAGGTTACCAAAGAAAGGTGTAAAGTTCGAATGGAACGATGACTGTCAGAAAGCTTTTGAAACATTAAAAAACAGTTTGATGACCCCACCAATTTTAGAATATCCAAATTTTTCAAAGGAAAATATTTTTAATTTAAAAACAGACGCATCGGGTTCAGCGATAGGTGCAGTATTAACAAATGCAAGTGACAAACCTGTAGCATATGCCAGTAGAACGCTCAATAAAGGAGAAAAAAATTACTGTACCATTGAGAAAGAACTTTTGGCAATAGTTTGGGGTGTTAAATACTTTCGACCGTATTTGTACGGGAGAAAATTCATTATTCAGACAGATCACAGACCCTTAGTATATCTTTTCGGAATGACAAATCCTTCCAGTAGGTTGACGAAATTTAGGTTAATTTTGGAAGAGTACGATTTTGATGTTGTATATATAAAAGGTAAAGATAATGTAACAGCGGATGCCTTATCAAGAATAGAAATTAGTTCTAGTGAAATCAAATCAATGAGTCACCGAGTTTTTTGTACAATGAATGTATTAACAAGAGCGCAAAGTAAAGCTGAAAGTAAGACCTGCGAGAACAGTGAATCAGTTTCATCCGAAAGGACTGATCACCCTGGCGTGGTGGAATTGATAAAACAACCTGAAAATTTTTTCGAGTTGCGTCCTATTTATAAAACCGAATTTGACAAAATACTTGCAAGTAAAACAAAAATGTCCAACACGTGTTCTATTTATAAAAGTCATAATTTAATTGTCGACAATGAATCAGATGTTATTTATATGAAATGGGATATTCGATCGGCGTCAGCACTAAGTGAGACGTTGAGAGTACTCAAAGATATTGTTATGAAATATAAGATTCCGGAACTAGTAGTAATTAAAAATAAAAGAGATGCATCATCATCATTTCTGCGTGAAATAATGACTAGAGTTAACGAAGTAAGGTTCAGAGATTTAAAAATAAGCGTAATGAAAGACGTTCAAAGAATAGATGACTTAGAAGCGAGACAAATAATTCTTAACGACTTTCATATATTGCCTACAGGAGGTCACGCCGGTATAAACCGAATGTATAACAATGTAAGGAAGTATTTTTTTTGGACAAAATTACGGAAAGACGTTGAGGAATTTGTAAAGAAATGCGATTCTTGTCAGAGGTATAAGCATGGGAAACACAATTTAGAACCAATGGCGATTACAACAACAGCCTATTCGGCATTTCAAAAAATCTTTTTAGATATAGTAGGACCTTTAGAGCAAGACGTTCAAAATAATCGGTACATATTAACAATACAGTGTGAATTGAGTAAGTTTGTTGAAGCGTATCCAATACCAAATAAAGAAGCCGTTACCGTAGCAGAATCATTCGTTCAAAATTTTATTTTAAGGTATGGTATTCCACAAGAAATTGTTACAGATCAAGGTACAGAATTCTTATCGTCAACTTTCAAAGAGGCTTGTAAAGTATTAGGAATAAAACAATTGAATTCGACAGCGTATCACCACGAAACGTTAGGTGCGTTAGAAAATTCCCACAAACACTTAGGTGCGTATCTAAGAATACAAGTGGCAAAACATCCAAATAGTTGGAGTTCATGGGTTTCATTCTGGTGTTTTTCGTACAACAATAGCGTGCATAGCGAAACACGGTACACACCGTTCGAGTTAGTATTTGGACAAACGTGTCGACTGCCATCGAATGTGCTTACTCGGACGGATCCTCTGTATAGTTTCGACGATTATCCATTAGAGTTAAAATATAGACTTCAGACCGCATGTAATGACGCTAGAAACAAATTACTTTTGTCAAAAGAAAAAAGGAAAAAATTGTACGATAGTCAAATTTCGAAAATTGTAAGATATCCAACTGGTTCGAAAATTATGTTACGAAACAATGTAGGAAATAAGAGTGAGCCAGTGTATAAAGGACCATATACTGTAGTTGTAGACAAGGCACCAAATGTTGTAATTAATATAGGTAATAAATTAATAGAAGTACATAAGAATAGAGTTAAGAAGTATCATGAATAATGTAAGGAAAAATTTTTTTTTGGAACGTGAGAACACGAAAAAAAAATTTTTCTCCCGACCGGGGGAGGTGTAATGGAATGAGTAAGTGTCAATTCGTTAGTCAGCAAATGCTTGTCCATTGCAAGGAACTAGGTCATCAATAGTGTATAAAAGTGTAAGTGATAGCTAAAACAAGAGAGTGTTAAGTCTGGGTTTGTAGTGGTAATATGGGTAAATAAATTGATAATAAATATGTATTGGTGTTATTAACCTACCACCGTCGGGACTATTAGAGAGGACATCACAAACGCCACAATTAGAGAAATGTAGACGGCAAGCCATAACGGAGAAGTTCACCCGAAAGTTTGTTATTAGCGAAATTCAGAAACAGAATTCGTACATTTAGCGAGATTCGATCAAATTGGAAAAGATTTATGATGGAAACTTTATTTAATTTATTTCTAGGATTCAAGAAGGGTTTATTTGTGACTTTCTTCACACTTTACAATTGAATCGGAGTGTAGCTCCCGAGAAAAATAAGTTTCGCGACTTCGAAGAAGTCTGTTGTTGGGTCGCCTAGCAAAATAAGTTTCCTTTTGAATTAATAACGTAATTTAATTTATGCGAACGATAAACTCAGACGTGTATTTTTTACAGGCACGGATGACATAAATCGTAAAAATATCCATCCTTTCTGTTTTGCGATGTGACTATAAAACTTAACATTTGAATATTAAACCATAAAGATGTTTTGTTATTTACGTTTATAACTCACTTTTTTGCTCGCAGGAAATTCGTCAGATAGTGCAAAATTCGTCTTCGGGTCTCTAAGTGTCTCTTTCAAAGTGTCTTTTTTTCAAAAAATGTGAAGCAGTTTTTGGAGCCTCCAGGATGTTTTTTAAAGAATGTGAAAGAGTCCTGGAAGCCCTTAGTGTCTTTCTGAAAGAACTTGAAACAATATTGGGAGACCTCAGCGTTTTTTTTTAAGAAACTTGGGGCCTTTTGTGTTTCATTTCTTTAAGATTCTGAAAAACCTTGGGGACTCATTGTGCTTTGTTTTTAAGAATGTGAAAGGACCTTGAGAGCCTCTGGTGTGTTTTTTTGTCAAAAAATCTTGATGAGTCCTCGTGCTTTGTTTTTAAAATAATTTGAAAAGATCTTGGAGACTTCTCATTTTTTGTTTTTGAAAGAGTCTGAGGGGCTTTTTTAAGAATATGATGAATCTTCTTTTTCCCGTACTTTAATTTATGCGAACTCTAAACTCTGACGTGCATTTTTTAGAGGCACGGATGATATAAATCGTAAAATATCCATCTTTTCTGTTTTGCGATGTGACTATAAAACTTAACATTTGAATATTAAACCATAAAGATGTTTTGTTATTTACGTTTATAACTCACTTTTTTGCTCGCAGGAAACTCGTCAGATAGTGCAAAATTTGTCTTCGGGTCTCTAAGTGTCTCTTTCAAAGTATATTAAAAATATTGGAGCTTTGATGATGTTTTGTTTGAAAAGTTTGAAAGAGTATCGTTTTTTAAGAATGTAATAGAATCTTGGTGGGTCATGATGTCTTATTTTAAAGAATGTGAAACAATTTAGGGAGATCGCACTGTCTTTTTTCCAAAAAAAATGAAGCAGTTTTTGGAGCCTCCAGGATGTTTTTTAAAGAATGTGGAAGAGTCCTGGGAGCCCTTGGTGTCTTTCTGAAAGAATTTGAAACAATATTGGGAGACCTCAGTTTTTTTTTTTAAGAAACTTGGGGCCTTTTGTGTTTCATTTCTTTAAGATTCTGAAAAACCTTGTGGACTCATTGTGCTTTGTTTTTAAGAATGTGAAAGGACCTTGAGAGCCTCTGGTGTGTTTTTTTTTTGTCAAAAAATCTTGATGAGTCCTTGTGCTTTGTTTTTAAAATAATTTGAAAAGATCTTGGAGACTTCTCATTTTTTGTTTTTGAAAGAGTCTGAGGGGCTTTTTTAAGAATATGATAGAATCTTCTTTTTCCCGTACTTTAATTTATGCGAACTCTAAACTCTGACGTGCATTTTTTAGAGGCACGGATGATATAAATCGTAAAATATCCATCTTTTCTGTTTTGCGATGTGACTATAAAACTTAACATTTGAATATTAAACCATAAAGATGTTTTGTTGTTTACTTTTATACCTCCTTTTTTTGCTCTGGGTGAAAAATCTTAAGAAAATTCGTCACAGTGCGACGTCCTCCCGTAAATTTTGTAATTAAATAGTAAGAAAATAATCGAACGAATTTTATCGCTTCAGCTACAACGACCTAAACTAAAATCTGGCGTCGTCGCACGTCCAATCAAATAACAAAATCTCGCAAAACTTAGTTGATTGCATTCTCTTAAAACGTCTTAAATAAAGTGATAAACTCGAGCGCAAACTTATGAATAAAAGACCCGTAAAAATCGATAAACTCGTATAAAAATATCTTATCTCGAAGGATTGAAGTGTCCCAGCAGTAAAACTCCTCCGACAGCACATAAATAGTATCTCACAGTTGTGACAAATATGACTTACGAGGTAGCCGTTTCGGAAAGAACTTCTCCAAGCGTCTCGATTAAATAATCGCTCGATCAAACAACGAGAGAGTCGGAAAAATCCTCACACCATAATAAAAAATTTCCAAAACACGTCCACTGCTAAATAATTTCCTCGGGATGAATTATTGCCTACGTACCGTTTTGTAGAACATGCAGGCCTGCCGGTCTTCGTCTTCCCCGGAGGGACAGTCTATAAAACCGTCGCAAAGGACGTGGTCGTCTATGCAGTGGTAGCGGCCCTGCCTGTCGGGGGTGGGGCATGCGAACCGCTCCATGCCGTCGGCGGCGGGGGGGCATTCTGGAAGCACAAAATAAATTTTATGTCTTTATGGTGATTTCGTTTTATTGGCGTAATTCGGCGGCGGTGTGCGCGATTTCGGCAAAGAAGACGCGATACCAAAAATCCAAGGACAACGGCTTTATGGCCGCAGGAATGGAAAGTCGGCGCCCAAGAGGGACCTAGTGGTTGGGTTGGAGCACCTAGGGTGGCTAAAAATGGGAAGGGGCGACGGAGCGGCGCGACTTCCAGGGAGGAGTGATACTTCGCAATAATAGGAGGGACAATCTGTTGACTTAAGTACAAAAGCAACACGTTCGAAGTGGGTCAAGTTTGCGGCGGCGGAGACGGCGAGTTTTCAAGAAATAATCAAGATAAATTATTTGAATACCTAAGTTGGAGGTCTTGTTCTACGAAATGTCACGAAAATATAAGGGAAGCATGAGGCACTAAACTACAGTGTCTTAAATTGTTGATAAGGTCTTTCGAAGAAATTCAGCTCGCGTGAAATTTGAAGTCAAAAATGCGCCTTATTCTGTCATCTTTAAATGGAGGAGCGTTACAACTATTAGCGTTCGCAGAAATCCGGGACCCACGTTGAAATGGAGCACGATTACGGTGCGTAACAAGTTGCAAAGAGAAAAGAAGCCAAGTAGATCAGTTGTTGCTTACAAAAAAATTAGGGCGAGGTCGAATTTCTGCATATTGTGTATCGTTATTTACAAAACAGCGTCTTGGCTAAAGGCGCCGAAAAATATCGGTCTCGCATCATTAATTTTTAAGAAGCTGTGGCCAACTGGGGGCGTACTGGAATAATGCTGTGTAATAGTCGGATCCCACGCACATTACTCTTTTTGGGGGAAATAGAGGAATTTATAGGAGATTCGGGAGATTAATATGAAAAAATAAAAAGGGTGTTGGACCTTCGAAATCTGAACAATGCTGTTTTTCGGGGTGGTTTCGTCGGCTGGAAATTTACCAGGAGCTGGTTCATTCATTTCCGTAAGTTAATATGGAGGAGTCCTCAAGTAATTTCGTATCACTTTACAGGAAATTCCACTAGAAATTCTGGGATGTAGATCTCGACATGCTGATTCGAAAAACATAGTAAAATTTTCGAAATATTTGGCTTCACAATAAACTGTTTTTGAAAAAACGGTTGGAATTTTGGAAGAAATAAAACTGAAAAAATACACCCGGATCTCGAAATCAACAAAAGAAAGTCTGGGTAGTTTTCGAATATGCTGGAACAATGGTTAAAATTTTTATAGGGAGGAGAAAGTTGTCTAAGAATTCATAGAAAATTCTGGCGTATATTTTTAAATTTCCCAAAAATTGCTACATGTCATTTCGAGGATTCTAGAAAAACGATTTTTGGAATTTTCTAAGAAATGAAACAGAGAAAAAACATCCGAAGATAATCAGAAAAGAATCAAAATGTTTATATTTTGCCTTTTTTTTTTTCTTAATATATGTATTCCTAATTTCCTTGCAAAAATGTACTTTTTTAACCAGGTTTTAAGTTTCTTGTTGCGAAAAGATGGCTATGTATATTAAGAACAATAAAGATAAAATATAAGCCCCACCCACCCACCCTGTCTCAATTGTGATGATTTTTTTATTGGTCGTGAGCCGAGGGGCGGAGCTTAATTAGATTTACCATGTGAAATATGTTCTTAAGTAATTGTGTTTATACAAAGAAAGCTAATAAATGTATTAATTAAAAAAGAAAACCAAAAGAGAAGCCCCACCCATCCGTCTCGATCTCAATCCTGATAAATTTTCCATTCGTGGTCAGACTGAGGGGCGGAGCGTAATTGCAAAATCGATATTTCCCTACACAAATTTACCATTTTAAACATATTTTAAGTTTCTTGTTGTGAAAAGACGACGGCGTCTATTAAGAAAAAAGGCAAAATATAAATAAGCCCCGCCCACCCGCCCCATCTTAATTGTGATAATTTTTTTTTAATCGTCGAGAGCCAAAAGAGCGGAATTTAATTGCAAAATCCTTATTATTTCTCTACAAGAAATTACCATGTTTTTGAGTATCGTGTTATTCAAAGAATACTATCTACATTAAGAAACAATTAAAGCTATAGATTAAGCCCCACCCATACCTGCCCTGATCTAAATAGTAATGAAGTTTTCATTCGTTGGCAGACCTAGGAGCGGAGCCTAATTGCAAAATCCACATTTCCTCCCAATTAAGTTTCTAAGAATAAAAAAAATCACCAGAATTGAAATGGGGTGGGTGGGCGGGGTTTATATTTTCCTTATTTTTCTTAATATACATAGTATTCTTTGAAAGTCATGATACTCAAAATCATGCTTTTCATTTCTTGTAAACAAATAAGTATTTTGCAGTTAAGCTCCGCCCTCTTGGTTCTCGGCGAATAAAAAAAATAATCACAATAGAGATAGGGCGGGTGGGCGGGCTTACATTTTGCTTTTTTGTTTTAATATGGTGTAGACTTTGTTCGTAACAAGAAACTTAAAACATGTTTAAAATGGAAAATTTGTATAAGGAAATATCTATTTTGCAATTAGGCTCCGCCCCATAATTGCAAAATCCATATTTCTTTGGAAGAATATATCATTTTAACCAGGTTTTAAGTTTCGTGTTGTGAAAAAATGGCTATGTATATTCAGAAAGAACAAAGGCAAAATATAAGCCCCGCCCACCCACCCTATCTCAATTGTGATGATTTTTTTTATTGGTTGAGCCGAGGGACGGAGCTTAATTAAATCCTTATTGTTCTACGAGAAATTACCATGTAAAATATGTTCTTAAGTAATCGTGTTATACAAAGAAAACCAAAAGAAGAAGCCCCACCCACCCGCCCTATCTCATTGTGATGATTTTTTTTATTGGTCGTGAGCCTAGGGGGCGGAGCTTAATTGCAAAATCCTGTTGAAAAATTGATCTTTTGGGAAAGTTGTCTAAAAGAAATATAGATAATGAGAAACGAAATCGAAAAATATAGCGTGTTGATGGTCTCGGACCAAGATTTTCAAAATTAAATTTTTAATAACGTATTCCAAAAATTTATTTTTTCTTATTTTTGCGCTTCTGGAAAAGCGATTGTAACTTTCAAAGAAATAAAGTCTACAACAATTTCTTGAAGTTGGGAATCTATAAAAAAAATCTCTGGGTAATTTTCGAAAAAAGGCAAAAGGTCTAAAATTTCGTAAAAAATGAAGTTTGGGAAAAATCGACAAAAATTTATTAGATCAAAATTTCAACGAGCTGCTCAAAAAAAAAAAAATAGCGCGTGTTTATGGCCCCGGACTAAGATTTTTGAAGTATTTTCTTTGAATGTCATTTTTTTAATTGTAAAAATTGACCTATTACCTATTTCGTATGAGCAATTCTGGAAAAAATGTATGAATTTCCGGAAGAATGAAGCCGAAAATTAAGTTACATTTTCAAAATTTCCCAAAAATTGCCATACATATTTCAATTTTCGGGATTTTAGAAAAACGGGCGGAATTTTCTAATAAATGAAACAGAAAAAACATCCGAGAAAATAAACACTTTAGGTAATTTTTGGAGGTACTCAGAAAAGGGTCAAAATATTCGTGAGTTGTATAGATCATGAGGAACTGAATCGAAAAACATATACAAAATATTCGATTTGAAGATCAAATTTTTAGATGTATTCCATTTTTTTTTATTTTTTAGTGCTTTTGAAAAAACGGTTGGACTTTTCGAAGAAGTAAAGTCAAAAATAATTTCTAGAAGATGGAAATCCAAAAAAAAATCTCTAGGGAATTATCGAAAATGGTTAAGACAGATTGAAGTTTTGGAAAAGTTGCACAAAAATCGCCAAAAAACTATGACATAAAGATCGCGATTCGAAAAATATAGCGTGAACAAGAATTATTTTGGTTAAATGTCATTTTTTTTAATTTTACAAGTTCCCGTATGGGCGATTCTGGAAAACGTGCTTGCCAAGATAAGACTGATTTTGGCAAATAACATAGCTTCTAAGAAAATAAAGGGCGGGTGGGCGGGGCTAGTACCTGTCAAAATAAGACTGATTTTGGCAAATCACCTAGTCTCTAAGAAAATAAAGGGCGGGTGGGCGGGCCTAGTACTCGCCAAGATAAGACTGATTTTGCCAAATGCTGTACCCTCTATCTTTTATTTTCTTAGAAGGTATGTAATTTAATTTTGAATCTTTGAAAAAAATTGGAAAAATTTAAAACTTCAAAAATCTAATTATTGAGAAGAAACCAAGAATTCAAAAACCAAAAAATCGAAAAATAGAGAAACTGAAAAATCTAAAAAAAATATTTAAAAATTATAAGTCAAGACCCCAAAAAATTGAACAAACAAAAAACTGAAAAAAAAACGAAAAATTGAATATTTGAAAAATCGGAAAAGTCTAATCACTATCGTGATTTGTCAAAATCAGTCTTATCTTAGAATGTAGTAGCCCCGTCCACCCGCCCCACCCTTTATTTTCTTGGAGAGTTGGTTATTTCCCAAAATCAGACTTACTTTACCAGGTACTAAATTTTAGTATTAATAAGGGCTATTAATGCATGATTCCAGGCAATCTAATATACACCTCCCTACCTGACGTTGCATATTTCTAATGTCAAAAATTTCCTAAATCAAGATTCAAGATGAAGATTTATTGTAAGGTATTCGGAATCCGTATTACTTGCATACTTCGTGAAATTTCCCAAAAAGGCTTAATAGCAAGCTGGTGACCAAAGTCTTCTATGCTTCGGTCCATTTAAAGCATCCATCATGATTCAGACACATCCAAATTTAATAAACCAATAATGTTTATTAATACAAATTTTCACTTGTATGTTTGGTTGCATAACTCATGTTTTGAATTTTCAGTAATTCAGCAAAATTACGATCGTTGGAAAAGTATCTTAACTAACTCAACTGTTAATTGGCGATTAATAATCTCGACAAACGCGCGAGAAACGAGAATATCTCGATTATTAATCGCCTTTATTAACAAACTTGTTCGTTAAATGGCTATTAAAATGTTGGTGTTGAGTGATGCTTGATTTTTAAGATTGTTTGAAAAAAGTATAGATACTTAGGAGTGTATTACAAGTTGCATACAGAAATTTTCTCGCAGCCCCTCTGGAATTTGCGTCTAGGTCTCGCCCAGCGGGCGGCGTCGCCCTTCGCCGCCGGGGATGACTTGTGGCAGCCTGTTGAATCCGCCCTCCGGCCCGAAATAGCCCGCCATTGATAACCGGAGCACGGTGTCATTAGCGACCGCAGGAGGGAAGCGCGGTCGACTTGCTCCGACCCTCTTACGACGCCCTTAAAACTTGAGAACGTTTCCCTCGACAAAAGAAATTCCCCGAGAAAATTAATTGTCTCCGATAAAAATTTCTCGCCGCCTCAGCGACTTCCACATGTGAGAACGCAACAATAAAAAAGAATACGACAAGGGTTTTTCACATGAAAGAACACAATAAACTAAAAATAAGTTATTCGATATTTCACAATCACTGACGCTCATCAACTTTTTATGTGCGCAGTCGTAAAGAATTCCCGTTGACAAACTGTGAAAAATCACATTATCGCAACGTAAACATTGCGACTTAATACACCTATTTCCGTCGTGTCTGTCGGGAGTCGGCCGGATTATGAATATTTCATGCGGTTTTTGACGGTTTTGACGCGTTTATTTGTGGCTGCAGTTTGGGCTCGCGGATGCAACTGCCGGATTTTGCCCGGACGATGGCGAAGATCGAGCCGTGAAAAAGTGCTTCCGTGGCGCTTTCCCGGACAGATCGCCCGGACTCGAACATGAAATGTTACACCGTCCCTCGTAACAAATATATTAGACAGCTTCTGTCACGCCGTTACACCTATTTCTCGAACGAGGAAATTTTCCAATTTAGATGCGATGAATGTCAACTCTGCCGCATCCGACTCATGTAAATTAAAGATATTTTGTTTGCTATTTTTATGAGGAGCTATTTCTGGAGTTATTTCGTTGCCGTGACGTATTTTTTTTTAAATTATCATTCTGTTGGGTAAATAAGCGCCTCGAGTCGATTCTGGATGTTTCGTTGCTATGTCTCGTTTCATGCGTCATGTTTATTTGATAATGTGATGCCAAAAATACCAGACCTTGTTAATATTATATACAAAAATTGGGGCTCTTAAGGAACACGTCTTCATTATACGAAAAAAAAAATTGGTCGATGGTTATTTCAACAGAACTTCCCTTATTACTTCTTGAATTTTTTTGCGATTTTCGTTTTCTGATGAATTTGTCAATTTTTTTCAGGGGAACTTTCTGCGTCTTGGCGTTAATAGCCGGCCCTTCGAGGGCAATTACGTCTGGTTTTTTATATCGCGTGAATTTCTGGCACATGCCTGACCTTTGTGTGACATTTTGCGAAAAGGGACTTCCGCGTCAGCGGCCCCGTTAGGTGCGACATCAAAGCCCTCCGACCGCTTAAAAGGTCCGTCGCAATCGGTTAATTGAAAAATTTCGCATGAAAATTCTCCTCCAATTAGTCACGTGCAGCGACGGGCAAAAAGTCGCGCTCGAATTTCAGCTGGACAAAATGCAAATAGAGCGCCCGTAAATCTAGCTAGGTATGCAAATTTGGCTTTCAGCGCGGGCATTTTATATCTCGTTAAGATTTTCGGGCGACTTTTTCGCTCTTGTTTATTTATTCCGGGCTGCAAGAACTCCGGCAAGACATCCTCGATTATAAATCCGGAGCTCATGACGCGGTTTCATACAAGAGCTAGATTTTGTGTGTAAATTTATCTCCTCGCCGAATCAAATAAACCGGTGACCTGTCGTAATTCTTTTTCACTTTGTGGGCGCACTGAACCGTGCTCGCTCCAGCGTGTACATTAATAAAGCTGTGCCTAGATAAAGAATTTATTTGGGTGCCAACAACAAAAAATTGGAAGATTTTAAAAAGAATGATCAAGTAGAAATTAACAACAATAAAACAGAACAAGATATCTAAGACGGAATGAAAACGCCGGAGAGAAGTTAACGAACAAATAAAGTTTTAATTAAAACGTTCTTCGATTTGCCCTGTCCTACTTTGTAATTTCGCAGCGATTACTGGCCATTTATTTACACTTTGAAATGCGGTCCTCTGGCACTTGATTTCTAACGAACAGGGACAACAGACAATGTTTACGTACCAAAGTTGGTTATTTAAGACAAATTGTGAAAGGAACTTACGCTTTGACATTCAATATTCGTCATATTTTGCCACCACAAAGCGCAACATTTTTACTGCGACCTTTAATTACATTATTAACACATCCAAGCTTCCGCCACCGAAACCCACCACCCCTATTGCACTTTCCGTGTTACGCCGGCTATTTTACGAGTTGTTTTTATTATATCATGTTCGTCAATTTTTCAGCGTCCCTGTTTTAATGCGAACTTAAAACCCGAACGAAAATATGAAACAGTCACGAAGTTTTGACGTCAGAGGACGGCTCTTCGGCGAACTTTTATATTAATTGGTCAGTGTTGGGAAAAGTGTGCCTGTGTTGCTGCCGTTCTTTCCCTTAATGGAATCGCACGAAACATTTAAACGTTGCGCATTTTCCTCGGTCTAAATTTAAAACTGCCGACAGCTCGTCAGGCGCTGACTCTCTTCCCACAGGGTTGGCGAAGAAGCGTCTTAGGTACGTGTAGAGTTCGATAATTATTGCCGAAAATGGAAGAAATTTAAATTGAAAGAGTGAAACGGGATAAAAAGAGGATTCTGGGGTAAATGCCGTGGTGAATCTTTATTCGAGATTTTTGGAAAAACAATCAGTCTCAATTTTTCGAATTTTTGTTTTTTCGTCTTTGCGATTTTTCAATTTTCGATTTTTCAGTTTTTTGGTTTTTTAATTTCCCGTTTTTTCAATTTTTTGATCAGTCAATTTCTCTATACTTCAATTTTACTATTTTTCAATTTTTTGATTCTCCAGTTTTCGGTTTTTGAATTCTTTCATAATTCAAATTTTCAATTTTTGTCGTTTTTAAATTTTTGATTCCTCGATTTTTCCAATTTTCAATTTCTCGATTAATCGATTTGTCGACTTCGGTTTTTCGATTTTTTTTATTTTTCCATTTCTCGATTTTCCATGTTTAGATTTCCCGATTTTTCGATTTTTCAGTTTTTCAATTCTTCAGTTTATCGAGTATCAGACTCTTGATTTCTCAATTTTTCCATTTTTCCATTTCTTGACTTTTTAAATGTTTCGATTTCCCGTTTTTTGATTTTTCGGTTTTTCAATTTATTAGTTTTTAGATTTTGCAGCTTCTTGACTTTTCAATTTTTTGTTTTTTTTATTTTCAATTTTTCGACTTGAATTTTTCGAATTTTTGGTTTTCCCATTTCTCGATTTCTTGGCCTTCGATGTTTCGATTTCGGGATTTTTCGGTTTTTTAGGTTCCCGATTTTACAATTGTTGGATTTTTTAAACTCTCACTTTTTCGATGTTCTAGTTTTGGAATTTTTCAATTTTCCGATTTTTTGATTTTTCGATTGTTTAATTTCCCGATATATCGATTTATAAATTTTTAATTTTTCGATATTTCGTTTAACAATTTTTCAGTTTTTCAATTTTTCGATTACTGAATTTATCGACACATATTTCAGTTTTGAGATTTTTCAATTCTTACATTTCTCGATTATTCAAATTTTCAATTTTTTTATTTTCAATTTCTCGATTTTTCGGTATTTCACTATAACGATTTTTCAATTTTTTTTATTCAAATTATCCTTGTGGTTTATGAATTCGTATTGAATTTTTCGGCTTTGGTATTTTACCATTTCCCGATTTTTCAGCTTTCTGAGATTTTTCAATTCCCCAATTTCGACGTTTCTGAGTTTTTGATTCTTGGATGTTTTCTAGTTTTGGATTTTTTGATTAACCAATATTTCTGCTTTTAAATTTTTCGATTTTTTTATTTTTCAGTTTTTCAATTCTTCAGTATTTCATTCTTTCAGGTTCTTCATAGTTTAATACTGATTTTTTAAATTTTTGGATTTCCGACTTCGATTTTCTGATTTCCCGATATTTCAATTTTTGATTCTTCAATTTCTCTTGATCATGCAATTTTTTAATTTTTAATTTTCAATTTTTCAACCTTTCGATTTTTTTTTTCTAGATTTTTCACTTTTCGATTTCTCAATTTTTTGGTGTTTCAGTTTAGAGATTTTTCACTTTTTCGATTTTTCGGTTTTCAGATTCTTCATTTTGCTATTTTTTTGATTTTTTAAAATTTACAATATTTCAGCTTTTAGATTTTTCGATTTTTTGATTTCTCAACTTTTGATGTTTGATTTCCTGATTTTTTGATTTTTCAGTTTTTCAATTCTCCAGTTTTCCGATTTTTCAGGTTCTTCATTGTTCAATTCTTTGAATTTTAAATTTTCGAATTTTCGACTTCGATTTTTTGATTTCTCGATTTTTCAATTTTTCATTCTTTCATTTCCCAAGTTCTTGATTATCCAATTTTTTATTTTCAGTTTTTCGACTTTTCAATTTTTCGATATTTTGATTTTTCCATTTCTCGATTTCTTAACTTTCACTGTTTTGATTTGGCCGACTTTTCGACTTTTTAGTTTAGTTCTTGATTATGCAGTTTTTTGATTTTCCATTTTTCGATTCCTCAATTTTTCAATGTTTCAGTTTTGGAATTTTTCAAATTTTGGATTTCTCTATTTTTTCCATATTTCAATTTTACGATTTTTCAAATTTCTGATTCTTAAATTTTCAATTTTTTAATTTTTCCATTATTCAAGTTTTCAATTTTTGACGTTTTTGATTCGCCGATTTTTTCAGTTTTCGTTTTCTCGATTAATCGATTTTTCGATTTTTTTATTTTCCCATTTCTCGATTTCTTGGCCTTCGATGTTTCGATTTCGGGATTTTTCGGTTTTTTAGGTTCCCGATTTTACAATTGTTGGATTTTTTAAATTCTCACTTTTTCGATGTTCTAGTTTTGGAATTTTTCAATTTTCCGATTTTTTGATTTTTCGATTGTTTAATTTCCCGATATATCGATTTATAAATTTTTAATTTTTCGATATTTCGTTTAACAATTTTTCAGTTTTTCAATTTTTCGATTACTGAATTTATCGACACATATTTCAGTTTTGAGATTTTTCAATTCTTACATTTCTCGATTATTCAAATTTTCAATTTTTTTATTTTCAATTTCTCGATTTTTCGGTATTTCACTATAACGATTTTTCAATTTTTTTATTCAAATTATCCTTGTGGTTTATGAATTCGTATTGAATTTTTCGGCTTTGGTATTTTACCATTTCCCGATTTTTCAGCTTTCTGAGATTTTTCAATTCCCCAATTTCGACGTTTCTGGATGTTTTCTAGTTTTGGATTTTTTAATTAACCAATATTTCTGCTTTTAAATTTTTCGATTTTTTGATTTTTCAGTTTTTCAATTCTTCAGTGTTTCATTCTTTCAGGTTCTTCATAGTTTAATACTGATTTTTAAAATTTTTGGATTTCCGACTTCGATTTTTTGATTTCCCGATTTTTCAATTTTTGATTCTTCAATTTCTCTTGATCATGCAATTTTTTAATTTTTAATTTTCAATTTTTCAACCTTTCGATTTTTTTTTCTAGATTTTTCACTTTTCGATTTCTCAATTTTTTGGTGTTTCAGTTTAGAGATTTTTCACTTTTTCGATTTTTCGGTTTTCAGATTCTTCATTTTGCTATTTTTTTGATTTTTTAAAATTTACAATATTTCAGCTTTTAGATTTTTCGATTTTTTGATTTCTCAACTTTTGATGTTTGATTTCCTGATTTTTTGATTTTTCAGTTTTTCAATTCTCCAGTTTTCCGATTTTTCAGGTTCTTCATTGTTCAATTCTTTGAATTTTAAATTTTCGAATTTTCGACTTCGATTTTTTGATTTCTCGATTTTTCAATTTTTCATTCTTTCATTTCCCAAGTTCTTGATTATCCAATTTTTTATTTTCAGTTTTTCGACTTTTCAATTTTTCGATATTTTGATTTTTCCATTTCTCGATTTCTTAACTTTCACTGTTTTGATTTGGCCGACTTTTCGACTTTTTAGTTTAGTTCTTGATTATGCAGTTTTTTGATTTTCCATTTTTCGATTCCTCAATTTTTCAATGTTTCAGTTTTGGAATTTTTCAAATTTTGGATTTCTCTATTTTCTCCATATTTCAATTTTACGATTTTTCAAATTTCTGATTCTTAAATTTTCAATTTTTTAATTTTTCCATTATTCAAGTTTTCAATTTTTGACGTTTTTGATTCGCCGATTTTTTCAGTTTTCGTTTTCTCGATTAATCGATTTTTCGATTTTTTTATTTTCCCATTTCTCGATTTCTTGGCCTTCGATGTTTCGATTTCGGGATTTTTCGGTTTTTTAGGTTCCCGATTTTACAATTGTTGGATTTTTTAAATTCTCACTTTTTCGATGTTCTAGTTTTGGAATTTTTCAATTTTCCGATTTTTTGATTTTTCGATTGTTTAATTTCCCGATATATCGATTTATAAATTTTTAATTTTTCGATATTTCGTTTAACAATTTTTCAGTTTTTCAATTTTTCGATTACTGAATTTATCGACACATATTTCAGTTTTGAGATTTTTCAATTCTTACATTTCTCGATTATTCAAATTTTCAATTTTTTTATTTTCAATTTCTCGATTTTTCGGTATTTCACTATAACGATTTTTCAATTTTTTTATTCAAATTATCCTTGTGGTTTATGAATTCGTATTGAATTTTTCGGCTTTGGTATTTTACCATTTCCCGATTTTTCAGCTTTCTGAGATTTTTCAATTCCCCAATTTCGACGTTTCTGGATGTTTTCTAGTTTTGGATTTTTTAATTAACCAATATTTCTGCTTTTAAATTTTTCGATTTTTTGATTTTTCAGTTTTTCAATTCTTCAGTGTTTCATTCTTTCAGGTTCTTCATAGTTTAATACTGATTTTTAAAATTTTTGGATTTCCGACTTCGATTTTTTGATTTCCCGATTTTTCAATTTTTGATTCTTCAATTTCTCTTGATCATGCAATTTTTTAATTTTTAATTTTCAATTTTTCAACCTTTCGATTTTTTTTTCTAGATTTTTCACTTTTCGATTTCTCAATTTTTTGGTGTTTCAGTTTAGAGATTTTTCACTTTTTCGATTTTTCGGTTTTCAGATTCTTCATTTTGCTATTTTTTTGATTTTTTAAAATTTACAATATTTCAGCTTTTAGATTTTTCGATTTTTTGATTTCTCAACTTTTGATGTTTGATTTCCTGATTTTTTGATTTTTCAGTTTTTCAATTCTCCAGTTTTCCGATTTTTCAGGTTCTTCATTGTTCAATTCTTTGAATTTTAAATTTTCGAATTTTCGACTTCGATTTTTTGATTTCTCGATTTTTCAATTTTTCATTCTTTCATTTCCCAAGTTCTTGATTATCCAATTTTTTATTTTCAGTTTTTCGACTTTTCAATTTTTCGATATTTTGATTTTTCCATTTCTCGATTTCTTAACTTTCACTGTTTTGATTTGGCCGACTTTTCGACTTTTTAGTTTAGTTCTTGATTATGCAGTTTTTTGATTTTCCATTTTTCGATTCCTCAATTTTTCAATGTTTCAGTTTTGGAATTTTTCAAATTTTGGATTTCTCTATTTTCTCCATATTTCAATTTTACGATTTTTCAAATTTCTGATTCTTAAATTTTCAATTTTTTAATTTTTCCATTATTCAAGTTTTCAATTTTTGACGTTTTTGATTCGCCGATTTTTTCAGTTTTCGTTTTCTCGATTAATCGATTTTTCGATTTTTTTATTTTCTCATTTCTCGATTTCTCGACTTTTGATGTTTCGATTTCTCGTTTTTTTGATTTTTTTACATTTTCGAATTTTCGGTTTTTCGATTTTTTGATTTCTCGATTTACTGCTATTTCAGTTTTACGTTTATTTAGTTTTTTTTATTCTTCAGTTTCTCAGGTTCTTGATTATGCAATACTTTTATTTTGTATTTTCAATTTTTCGACTTTTGAATTTTTCGATATTTTGATTTTTCCATTTCTCGATTTCTTGACATTCATTGTTTCGATTTTCCGATTTTTCGATCTTTTAGTTTTCCAATTCTTCAGTTTTTCGGTTTTCAGGTTCTTCATTTTGAAAATGTTTTGATATTTTAAAATTTTCAATATTTCAGCTTTTAGATTTTTCAGTTTTTCAATTTTTCAGTTTTATGATTTTTCAAGTTCTTCATTGTTCAATTCTCTGATTTTTTAAATTTTCGAATTTTCGACTTCGATTTTTTGATTTATCGATTTTTCAATTTTTGATTCTTCCTTTTCCCAGGTTTTTGATTATCCAATTTTTTTATTTCCAGTTTTTCGACTTTTCAATTTTTTAATATTTTGATTTTCCCATTTCTCGAGTTCTTGACATTCGTTGTTTCGACTTTCCGATTTTTCGATCTCTTAGTTCTTGATTATGCAGTTTTTTGATTTTCTATTTTTCGATTTCTCAATTTTTCGATGTTTCAGTTTTCGGATTTTTCAAATTTTGGATTTTTAGATTTTTTCCATATTTCAATTTTCTGATTCTTAAATCTTCAATTTTTTAATTTCTCCGTTATTCAAGTTTTTCAATTTTTGACGTTTTTGATTTGCCGATTTTTCCAGTTTCCGATTTCTGGATTAGTCGATTTTTCGACTTTCGATGTTTCCATTTCTCGTTTTTTTCAGATTCTTGATTTTTCAATTTTTTGTTGTTATACATTTTCGAATTTTTGGCTTTTCGATTTTCTGATTTTCTCATTTCTCGAATTTTTTCGATTTCTTAATTCTTGATTACGCAGTTTTTTGACTTTACATTTTTCGATTTCTGGCCTTTTAATTTTTTGATTTTTCAATTTTTCCATGTTTCAGTTTGGGATTTTTCAATTTCTCGATTTTTCGTTTTATCGATTTACAGATTTTCAAGTATAACTAGAAGTCGAAATGCATCTTATAACAAATAGTCTAGCAAAAAAGTTACTTGCCACTCCCACTCTGCAGAAGAACATATTATAAATTACGCCCACCCACCCGCCTCCATTTCGGTGGTAATTTTATAAAAAAAGTTACTATTACTAAAATTTATTGCAGCAGAAAGAAGACGAAATTTACTGTTTAAAAGAAAAAATTAACAGTTTAGATTTCGAGAATTTAAAAATTAATTACAAACTGTTCGAAATTTTGGTTTGTTTAGACTATTTACACTTGGATTTTATTGTATGACTGAAACTTCTAATTTTAAATATTCTCCTTTAACATCGCGTGATGTCGAAAGATATTTTGGCTCTTTTCGGCCTAAAATCCGCTTTTTAAACAGGCGACGCTCCGAAAAAGAGCGTATTAAATCCGGCCCGAGAAATTTTGCTTTCTCTAAATTACGGTGGAAACGTCAGCGCCCGAACTTCCTTTGTTCGAGTTTTTCCTGCAAATGCAATTGTCTTCGGAACAAACAGTCCTCTCGGGTCCGCCGGCATTACGTCCCCAAAAGTGGCCATATTGAGTCGAACATCATTTTCCATTCGCGCGGCTCCGGAGACCCCCAAATCGAATAAAATAACTGTCAATGCGAACCGGCGGTTGAAGTGAGCCGTGTCGGGATTAACATATCGAGACAGATGTAAGTAGATTTATATTAGGTGCGAGCTGGAGGAGAGCAAACAAAGAGAAGGCAAGCGAAAGAATGATCTTAACTACGACAAAGACGATTCTCTCGGGCACGTAATTTAAATTCGGAAGGAACTGGAGTGCGTGGGAAGGAGATATAAACTGCGACTATCTAGTTAGGACATCTTCCTTTAACGCCTTAGTCAACAGTGTTTTCCTGCCCCCAGTTACGCGACTAAATTTAGATCGGAGTTAGAAAAAGCCGAATAGTTGCGCCGGATTTTCTGCCGCAAATCCGGACCATAACTCAGAATCAGGAGCACTTTCGTTTAGACGAATTTTTGTTCTTTCACGACAGCCACGTAATCGAGGCGTTTAAGGCCACGAAATTGAGATTTTTACCAACATTTTCAGTTCTCAACTTCTGAACGTGTGTTTAGGGCTGCATCCTCAATCGAAATCCAGTGTCACTTTACCAAAACAACACCCACATCCACACCAGTATCGAAATTAAATTCAAACCTCCGTCAAGTGCGAGCGCCAGTCCGGGCCTGGCTTCGAACTACCGGAGTCAGTTTACAACTGCAGAGTCTCGCAAATCCGGTTTCACGTTATCGCCGGTGCGAAAACAAGGAATAATATGCACAAAGGGACTTGCGGTTTCTGGACCACAATACGGTTCCAGGATTAATCTGAATTTGATTTGATCACGGTTGCGTTGCTAAATTCAGGACCGGTGCGTTGCCCTCGGAAAAATCGTTACTGGAACAAGAATACCTCGGAAGGATAATTAATGGTTCCACAAGAAGGGAACATTTGTTTGCAGCTTTACGTGTGGAAGATAATACGCTGTTATTTCTGATTCATCGGGTTTGATGTATATTTTTATCTGTCGTGAGGGCTGAAAAAATGGGCTTAGATGAGTGCGGAGTGGGAACACGCATGAGTTGGAGCCGGGGGTTGCGCAATATGGGGAAAAAGGGCAGGTGGATGTGATGGGCGGATTAGCGAAATTAAGGAATTAAAGAGATTTGGTTTGAAAGGGCGAAAAATAATTTCGTGGTGACATTCATTTAGACAAGTTCAAAAAAATTAGTGCAAGGTTATTCGACAGAATTTCTCTACACCGTGAAGCGCAGATCCGTTTTTTTGAAAAATTATAAATGTTTTTTGCCATTTTTGTTTTGATATTTATAAACTAAAAAATCGAAAAATTTAAAAACCGAAAAGTCGGAAAATAGAAAGATCAAGCAATCGAAACACCAAAAAATTTAAAATTTAAAAAATCAACAAATTAAAATATCGAAATTGAGAAACTGAAAAATCGAAAAGCTGAAAAATTGAAAAATCGAAAAATTGAAACACTGATAGGTAAATCAAAAAGTCGAAATATCGAAAATTGAAGAACCCCAAAAACTGAAATGGCGAAAAATTGATGAATTAAAAAACTAAAAAATCAAAAAATCGGGAAATGGAAACATCGAAACCGGAGAAATCGAGAAATGGGAAAATCAAAAAATCGAATAATGAAAACTTAAGACATGACAAAAATTGAAAATTTAAATAATGGAAAAATAAAAAATTAAAATCAACAAAAAAAAAAAGAAAAAAAACCGTAACAGGAATATCGGAAAATTGAATAAGAAATAAAGAAATTGAAAATTGAGAAACTGAAAAATCAAGAAATTGAAAAATCGAAATATTGGAAACTACAGAAATTGAAAAATTACCAAAATTGAGACGTTGAAAAATTACGAAAAAATCAGGAAATTGAAAAATCGAAAACTCGAAAAATTTTAAGAACTGAAAAACCCAGATGTTGATAAATCGGAATGAAAATTGAAATATCGGGAAATCTACATATTAAAAGATGGAGAAATTGAGAAATAGAAATAGCAGAAACGAAAAATTAAAAATTGAATAATAGAAGAATTAAAAAAATCCATACATAGAAAAATTGAAAAATCGGGAAACTAAACAATCGAAAAATTGAAATATGGAAATCTCGATAAATTGAGAAATTGAAAAATCGAAAAGCTGAAAAATTAAAAAATTGAAAAATTGAAAGACTGATAGATAAATCGAAAAGTCGAAAAATCGAAAATTGAAGAACCCCAAAAACTGAAATGGCGAAAAATTGATGAATTAAAAAACTAAAAAATCAAAAAATCGGGAATTGAAACATCGAAACCGGAGAAATCGAGAAATGAGAAAATCAAAAAATCGAATAATTGAAAAGTCGAGAATTCGAAAAATCGACCAGTGAAAACTTAGAAATGACAAAAATTGAAAATTTAAATAATGGAAAAATAAAAAATTAAAATCAACAAAAAAAAAAAGAAAAAAAACCGTAACAGGAATATCGGAAAATTGAATAAGAAATAAAGAAATTGAAAATTGAGAAACTGAAAAATCAAGAAATTGAAAAATCGAAATATTGGAAACTACAGAAATTGAAAAATTACCAAAATTGGGACGTTGAAAAATTATGAAAAAATCAGGAAATTGAAAAATCGAAAACTCGAAAAATTTTAAGAACTGAAAAACCCAGATGTTGATAAATCGGAATGAAAATTGAAATATCGGGAAATCTACATATTAAAAGATGGAGAAATTGAGAAATAGAAATAGCAGAAACGAAAAATTAAAAATTGAATAATTGAAAAATGAAAAAATCCATAAATCGAAAAATTGAAAAATCGGGAAACTAAACAATCGAAAAATTGAAACATGGAAATTTCAATAAATTGAGATATTGAAAAATCGAAAAGCTGCAAAATTAAAAAATTGAAATATTAATAGGTAAATCGAAAAGTCGAAAAATCGAAAATTGAAGAACCTCAAAAACCGAAATGGCGAAAAATTGATGAATTAAAAAACTAAAAAATCAAAAAAACGAATAATTGAAAAGTCGAGAATTCGAAAAATCGACCAATGAAAACTTAGAAATGACAAAAATTGAAAATTTAAATAATGGAAAAATAAAAAATAAAAAATCAAAAAAAAATAAAGAAAAAAAAACCGTAAGACAGAAATATCGGAAAATCGAAAGTTTGAAAAATCGGGAAATGGAAGAATTGAAAAATCCCAAAATTGAAATATCGGAAAATTGAATAAGAAATAAACAAATTGAAAATCGAGAAACTGAAAAACTGAAAAATCAAGAAATTGAAAAATCGAAATATTGGAATCTACAGAAATTGAAAAATTACCAAAATTGAGACGATGAAAAATTATGAAAAAATCAGGAAATTGAAAAATCGGAAACTCGAAAAATTTTAAAAACTGAAAAACCCAGATGTTGATAAATCGGAATGAAAATTGAAATATCGGGAAATCTACATATTAAAAGATGGAGAAATTGAGAAATAGAAATAGCAAAAACGAAAAATTAAAAATTGAATAATTGAAAAATGAAAAAATCCATAAATCGAAAAATTGAAAAATCGGGAAATTAAACAATCGAAAAATTGAAACATGGAAATTTCGATAAATTGAGAAATTGAAAAATCGAAAAGCTGCAAAATTAAAAAATTGAAATACAAATAGGTAAATCGAAAAGTCGAAAAATCGAAAACTGAGGAACCCCAAAAACTGAAACGGCGAAAAATTGATGAATTAAAAACCTAAAAAATAAAAAAATCGGGAAATTGAAACATCGAAACCGGAGAAATCGAGAAATGGGAAAATCAAAAAATCAAATAATTGAAAAGTCGAGAATTCGAAAAATCGACCAATGAAAACTTAGAAATGACAAAAATTGAAAATTTAAATAATGGAAAAATAAACAAATTAAAATCAACAAAAAAAAAACAGAAACAACCGTAAGACAGAAATATCAGAAAATCGAAAGTTTGAAGAATCGGGAAATGGAAGAATTGAAAAATCCCGAAATTGAAATATCGGAAAATTGAATAAGAACTAAAGAAATTGAAAATCGAGAAACTGAAAAACTGAAAAATCGAGAAATTGAAAAATCGAAATATTGGAAACTACAGAAATTGAAAAATTACCAAAATTGAGACGTTGAAAAATTATGAAAAAATCAGAAAATTGAAAAAAAGAAAACTCGAAAAATTTTAAGAACTGAAAAACCCAGATGTTGATAAATCGGAATGAAAATTGAAATATCGGGAAATCTACATATTAAAAGATGGAGAAATTGAGAAATAGAAATAGCAAAAACGAAAAATTAAAAATTGAATAATTGAAAAATGAAAAAATCCATAAATCGAAAAATTGAAAAATCGGGAAATTAAACAATCGAAAAATTGAAACATGGAAATTTCGATAAATTGAGAAATTGAAAAATCGAAAAACTGCAAAATTAAAAAATTGAAATACTGATAGGCAAATCGAAAAGTCGAAAAATCGAAAACTGAAGAACCTCAAAAACTGAAATGGCGAAAAATTGATGAACTAAAAAACTAAAAAATCAAAAAAACGAAAAATTGAAAAGTCGAGAATTCGAAAAATCGACCAATGAAAACTTAGAAATGACAAAAATTGAAAATTTAAGTAATGGAAAAATAAAAAAAATAAAAATCAACAAAAAAAAAAGAAAAAAAAAACCGTAAGACAGATATATCAGAAAATCGAAAGTTTGAAAAATCGGGAAATGGAAGAATTGAAAAATTCCAAAATTGAAATATCGGAAAATTGAATAAAGAAATTGAAAATCGAGAAACTGAAAAACTGAAAAATCGAGAAATTGAAAAGTCGAAATATTGAAAATTTTAAAAAATCAAAAATTGCAAAATCGGGAACCTGAAAAACCGAAAAATCGAAAAACTAAGAAATCGGAAAATGAAAAATCTAAAAATCCAAAAATCGAAAAGTTGGAAAATTGAAAATTAAAAAAAAACTGCTTAGGGAACTTCAGAAATCGAAAAATTAAAGAATTGAAAAATCCAAATACCTGGAAATTTAAACATCGAAAATCAAGAAGTCGAGAAATTGAAAAGGTGAAAAATTGAAAATAAAAAAAAAAATGCATAATCAAGAACCTCAGAAATTCAAGAATCAAAAATTGAAAAATCGAGATCGCAAAAAATCGAAGTCGAAAATTCGAAAATTTAAAAAATCAAGAAATTGAACAATGAAAAACCTGAAAAATCGAAAAGCCGAAAAATTGAAAAACTGAAAACTCAAAAAATCAAGGAATCAAATATCGAAAGTCGAGAAATCGAAAAATGGGGAAATCAAAAAATCGAAAAATTGAAAATTCGAAATATCAATTAATCAAAAAATCCAAAACTGGAAACGTCAACAATTAAAAACTTTAATAATGTTAAAATTAAAAAATCGAAAATTTGAAAAAAAAATTGAAAAATCGTTAAAGTGAAATATCGAAAAATCGAGAAATCGAAAAAAAAAAGAAATCGATAATTTGGAAAATCCAGAAATTGAAGAATTGAAAAAATCTCAAAACTGAAATATGTGTCGATAAATTGAATAATCGAAAAATTGAAAAACTGAAAAACTTCAAAACGAAATATCGAAAAATTAAAAATCTATAAATAGATAAATCGAGAAATTGAAAAACCGAGACATCGAAAATTTATAAATCCCAAAACATCGAAAAATTTAGAAATCGAAAAGTGAAAAATCAAAAAATTGCATAATTAAGAACTAAGAAATCGAAAAATGGGAACATTGAAACAACGAACGTCAAGAAATCGAGAAATGGGAAAACCAAAAATTCGAAAAATTCAAGTCAAAAAATTGAAAAAAAAAAACAAAAAATGGCATAATCAAGAACCTAAGAAATTTAAGAATAAACAAAAATAAATAATCGAAAACTCAAATATAGCAGAAAATTGAGAAATTGGAAAACTGAACTATCCAAAAATCGAAAATTCGAAAACTTAAAAAATCAAAGAATTGAAAAATCAAGAAGCTGCAAAATCGAAAAACAAAAAATTGAAAAATGCGATTTAAAGTCAAGAAATCGAGAAATGGGAAAATCGACAAATCGAAAAGTCGAAAAATCGATTCTACGAGAAATTAAAACTTGAATAATGGAAAAATTAAAAAATTGAGAAATCGAAGATTTGAAAAATCGTGATATTGATTAATTGAAAAATCTCAAACTGAAATATCGATAAATTGAGTAATCGAATAACTGAAACACTGTAAAATCGAGAATTTGAAAAGTAGCAAAGCCGAAAATTCAACACGGATTCATAGACCACAAGTAGAAGATGACGTTTAAATAACATTTACTACTGTAAGTTTTGGAGATGACGTCATAATTTCGGATATAATCTGTTTAAAAAAATTGACGGATAGATGGAAATGAGAGTCCTATTTTTTCGTACTCTAGGGGTAATGAAACGTCGAGAAAACATGAAAGCTTACCCTCGGGCAGTAAAAACAATTAATAGTGCAAAACATGCAGTGAATCGATAATGCATGTATGAATGCACGTCCACGGATGGCCTTAATTCAGTCGACTTTTTGCCCCGACTGCGCCCAGCTCGCATCAGTTTTAATTAAAAACCTGCTAAATATTCATCGACCTTTAATACCCATGTTTCACAACGCGTTTCTTGCCAGCCGAATCCATTATAATTGATATCGAAACTCCGCCACTAAAACCGAAACAGCAACTCAAACATCCATAAATTGGCTCCCTCGACTCCCAACAATGGTCCTGCGAGCGTCTTCGCACACACTCGTCGGAAGAAATTGCTCATTCCGCGATTCAATTAATGCAGGGCCGGAGCCACAATCACAACAGAACATGATTCCGGCTCGGTTCCGCAGCCTAACTCGGATAAACTTTTAATTGAACTAAGCCGTAAACAAATCGCTGCCGCTATTATCGGAGAGCCCTTCGTTTAATTAAACCGGCAAATTCTGGCCGAAAAGGTCACATTTTTGCGTCCGTCAGGAGTTTTCGGGACGCCACAGCGTCACTTTTTCTCTCTCGTGAGATTTGCATCTAGTTATGTTCCGTAATCCGCCTAATTGGGTCCAGTCGAAGAAACGAAATGAGCGTTTCGCGTACGCGGGTTATAAATAGCCGGCACTGTTGCTCGCAACCGCACGCTACCGCCAGGCCCGGACCGGGCGGATTCGCGGCCCCACGTTTGCGTAACGGCCGAGGAAAAAATGAGATGGCACCGGAGTCGTGCCATCAATAGAAGGTTAATAATAAAAGTGGAAGGCGAGCAATTACATGCACGAGACCGGCCGTAAATCAATAAGAGAACTTCAAATAGAGCCGGGTTCTTAAAATAGCCCTGCCGGCTCTAATTGGGGCTTAATCGACCCGTTATTTATGTAATAAACCGGCGAAACACCCTTGCGGTTATTTTGGGGAATTATATATATAAAAATGGGGAAGTGTTACGGCGCCGTTAACCCCGAAACGGGGCTATTTTTCGCTATCAACAATCAATTTACTGCGAAAATTATCATCACAATTGATGTCACCGAGTCGGAGTGTGATTTATGAGGGCGCGTTTCCGTGCCGGCCGAGCCCATTCAGGGAAAGCGAGACTCATTAATAAAAAAATGCATACTCGGGAGGTTTATGGCTGCCGCTCAACAAGTCGATGACGACATCGACATCGAAATTCAGAATCGGATGCTCTATTTAATAAGTTTTGAGTTTTTACTTTAGGTATTGTAATCAACTCCCTACTCTTACGTTTTCTCGACCTTTCATGACCCCTAGGGTACGAAGAAATAGGTCTCTTATTTCCGTCATCTGTTTTGGGATTTTTCAGTTCATCAATTTCACGATATTTCAAATTTTCAATTTCTCAATTTTTTTTTCTATTTCTTGAAATTTTCGATATTTAACTTTTACGATTCCTCAATTTTTGACGTTTCTAAGTTTTTGATTTTTCGACTGACTTCTCGATTTTTCGATTTCTGGTTTTTTGATTTTTCAGTTTTTCGATTTTTCAGGTTCTTCATTTTTCAGTTCTTTGATTTTTTTAAATTTTCGAATTTTGGAGTTTTGCTTTTTTGTTTTCTCGATTTTTCAATTTTGCCTTATCGCAATTTCCTGCTATTTCAGTTTTAGATTTTTTATTTTTTTTATTTTTCAATTTCTCAAGTTCTTGAATATGCAATTTTTTAATTTTTTTAGTTTCAATTTTTGGCTTTTGAATTTTTAGAATTTTTCGGTTTTTCAGAATCCCGAATTTTGCCATATTTTGATTGTTTTAAATTCTCAATTTTCCGATGTTCCAGTTTTGAGATTCTTCAATTTTTTTCTCGTCCTTTCGCCCTTTTCGTTTTTTTCGTGCTTTTAGTCCTTTTCGTATTGTTCGTCCTTTTCGTCCTTTCAGTCTTTTTTTTTCGTCCTTCTCGTCCTTTTCGTCCTTCGTCCTTGTCGTCCTTCTTCCTTTTCATCCTTCGTCCTTTTCGTCCTTCGTTCTTTCGTCCTTCGTCCTTTTCGTCCTTTTAGTCCTTTTAGTCATTTTCGTACTTTTGGTCCTTTTAGTCTTTTTTGTCCTTTTCGTCCTTCTCGTTCTTTCAGTCCTTTCAGTCCTTTTCATTCTTTTTGACCTTTTTGTCCTTTTCGTTCTTTGTCGTTAGTCCTTGGTCCTTAGTTTTAAATTTGAGAAATTGAAAAATTCTTAAACTGAAAAATTCGTCCTTCGTCCTTTTCGTCCTTAGTCCTTCGTTTTTTGTCTTTCGTCCTTTTCGTTCTTTGTCTTTAGTCCTTGGTCCTTCGTTGTAAATTTGAGAAATTGAAAAATTCTTAAACTGAAAAATTCGTCCTTAGTTATTCGTTTTTCGTCCTTCGTCTTTAGCCCTTCGTCCTTTTCGTCCTTCTTGTCCTTCATCCTTTTCGTCCTTCTTGTCCTTCATCCTTTTCGTCCTTTTCGACCACTTCGTCCATTTCGTCCTTTTCGTCGTTTTCGCCTTTTAGTCATTTTCGTTCTTTTCGTCCTTTTCGTCTTTTGTCCTTCGTCCTTAGTCCTTGGTCCTTAGTTTTAAATTTGAGAAATTGAAAAATTCTTAAACTGAAAAATTCGTTCTTCGTCCTTTTCGTCCTTGGTCCTTCGTTTTTCGTCCTTCGTCGTTAGGTCTTCGTCCTTAATCTTTCGTCCTTTGTTCATCCTTGTCGTCCTTTCAGTCCTTTTCGTATTTCTCGTCCTTTTCGTCCTTTGTCCTTGGTCCTTCGTTTTAAATTTGAGTAATTGAAAAATTCTCAAACTGAAAAATTCGTCCTTCTTCCTTTTCGTCCTTAGTCCTTCGTTTTTCGTCCTTCGTCCTTAATCCTTCGTCTTTCGTCCTTTTCGTTCCTTGCGTCCTTTCAGTTCTTTTCGTATTTTTCGTCCTTTCAGTCCTTTTCGTATTTTTCGTCCTTTTCGTCCTTTGTCCTTGGTCCTTGGTCCTTCGTTTTAAATTTGAGTAATTGAAAAGTTCTCAAATTAAAAAAGTCGTCCTTCTTCCTTTTCGTCCTTAGTCCTTCGTTTTTCGTCCTTCGTCCTTAATCCTTCGTCTTTCGTCCTTTTCGTTCTTTTCGTCCTTTCAGTCCTTTTCGTATTTTTCGTCCTTTCAGTCTTTTTCGTATTTTTCGTCCTTTTCGTCCTTCGTCCTTAGTTCTTCGTCCTTCGTTTTAAATTTGAGAAATTGAAAAATTCTTAATCTGAAAACTTCGTCCTTCTTCCTTTTCGTCCTTAGTCCTTCGTCCTTAGTGCTTCGTTTTTCGTTCTTCGTCCTTAGTCCTTCGTTTTTCGTCCTTCGTCCTTAGGCCTTCGTTCTTAATCCTTCGTCCTTTCATTCCTTTTCGTCCTTTTCGTCCTTCAGTCCTTCTCGTATTTTTCGTCCTTTTCGTCCTTTGTCCTTAGTGCTTGGTCCTTCGTTTTAAACTTGAGAAATTGAAAAATTCTTAAACTGAAAAATTCGTCCTTCTTCCTTTTCGTCCTTCGTCCTAAGCCCTTCGTCCGTAATCCTTCGTCCTTAATCCTTTGTCCTTCGTCATTTTCGTCCATTTTGTCCATTTCGTCCTTTTCGTCCTTTTAGTCATTTTCGTTCTTTTCGTCTTTTGTTCTTAGTCCTTAGTCCTTGGTCCTTCGTTTTAAATTTGAGAAATTGAAAAATTCTTAAACTGAAAAATTCGTCCTTCGTCCTTCGTCCTTTATCCTTCCCTTTTCGTCCTTTTCGCCCTTATCGATTTATCGATTTACGTATTTTGAATTTTTCTATATTTCGTTTTGAGATTTTTGAATTCTTCAATTTCTCGATTTTTCAAATTTTCGATTTCTCAATTTCTTTTTCGATTTCTCTATCTTTCCGATATTTCACTTTTAAGATTTTTCAATTTTTTTATTCAATTATCGAGTTTTCAATTTTTTGATTTTCCCATTTTTCGATTTCTCGACTTTCGATGTTTCGATTTCCCGATTTTTTTATTTTTCAGTTTTTCAGTTCTCCAGTTTTTCGATTTTTGAATTTTTGATTTTTTAAATTTTCGAAGTTGCGATTTCTCGATTGTTTGATATCTTGATTTTTCCATTCTTTGGTTCTCAATTTCTCAGATTCTTGATTATGCAATTTCTTATTTTTTTTTATTTCCAGTTTTTCGACTTTTGAATTTTTAAATTTTTTGATTTTCCCATTTCTCGATTTCTTGATTTTCGATGTTTCGATTTTCAGACTTCGATTTTTCAGTTTTTCAATTCTTCAATTTTCTCAGGTTCTGGACTATGCATTTATTTTTTTTTTTTTTATTTTCAATCTGTCAACTTTTCGATTTTCTAATTTTTCGATGTTTCGGTTTAGGGATTTTTGAATATTTTGATTTTTAAAATTTTCAATTTTTCGATTTCTCAATTTTGCAATTTCGCTGTTTCAGTTTTAGGATCTATCAACTTTTTGGGATTTTACAATATTTCAATTTTTTAATTTTGCGATTTTTCAGTTTCTCGATTTTCAGTTTTTCGTTTACTTATTCCATTTTCCGATTTTTCAAATTTTCGATTTTTCACTTCTTTCGGTTTTCCTATATTCCACTTTTACGTTTTTTTTTTCATTTTTTTTTTGTTAATTTGCTATTTTTGAATTTTTCCGTGAATTAAATTTTCAGTTTTTGTCATTTCTAAGTTTCCATTGTTGATTTTTTGTAATCTCGTTTTTCGGTTTCTCGGTTAATTGATTTTTCTACTTTTCGGTGTCTTGACTTTACGAGTTGTCGACTTTTTAATTTTCCCATTTCTCAATTTCTCCACTTTACTTGTTTCAACTTCCCGATTTTTCGATTTTTCAGTTTTTCAATTCATCAATTCTTCGGATTTTTCAGGTCCTTGATTTTTTGAATGCTCGGTTTTTTAAATTTTCGACTTTTCGATTTTACATTTTTCGATATTTTAGACTTTTTATTTTTCGATCTTCCGTTCCTCAATTTTTCAATTTCTCGATCTATGGAGATTTTCAGGTTACGATTTTTCAATTTTTCAATTTTTCAAAGTTCCGTCAAAATCGCTCGGTACAAAATTTTTGTGTGACATACCCTCTAAGAAATTAAAGGGTAGAGGGCACATCATTTGGAAAAATCTGTCCTATCTTGGCAAGTGTTCACCCTTTATTTTCTTCGAGGGCAGTATCATTTGGCAATATCAGTTTTATCTTAGCAAGTATTAGCCCTTTATTTTCTTAGAGAGTATGTTATTTGGCCCGACCACCCTCTATTTCACTAAAAAGGAGACAGGGTGGGTGGGCAGGGCTAGTATTTGATAAGATAAGACTGATTTTGGGAAATGATATACCTTCCAAGAAAATAAAGGGTGGGTGGGTGGGGCCAGTACTTGCTAAGATAAGATTGATTTTGCCAAATGACATATCTTCCAAGAAAATAGAGGGTGGGTGGGCGGGCCAAGTATTTGATAAGATGAGACTGATTTTGGCACTTTTGACATCTCCGCCAATTTTTCAATTATTTCCGAAAATTAGTTGAACACATTTTGTTGTAGATTTCAAACCAGAAGTCATTTTCAGCTTCGTTTCTTCGGAAATTCCTACAGTTTTTCCAAAGTCGCTAATTGAATTGTAGCAATTTTTAAAGTTTCGTCAAAATAGCTCGTGAATTGAAAAACTGAAGAAATGAAAAATTAGAGAATCGAAAAACTGAAAAACTGGATATCGAAAATGTGAAAAGTTGAATAAATGAAAAAGTTTTAAAATCCAATGATTAAAAAAAATTGAAAAATCCAAAAACTTAAAAATTTTACATTAACAAAAAAGAAAAGTTGTAAAATCAGAACATTCAAAAACCGAAATATTGGAAAAATAAAGAAAATAAACAACTGATAAATTGAAGACGTGAAAAATTAATTGAAAAATCGAAAAATTGAAAAATAACAAATTGACAGCTCGTGAAACTGCAAATCGAAAAATCGCAACATCCAAAAATTTGAAAGATCGCAAACACTTTTGATAATTTAAAAAGAAGCAGGATTTGTTGCTGCACTTTATTCCATCGAAAGATCCTTCGACCAATTTTTTAAATTGCGGTCAAGAAGTGGATCTAGCTTTGATGCGATGACCATTTTCTCCTGCACAAATATCGAAACCCGTAATGAAATATTTATAAATGTCCGTCGTGCAATAAAGTCGAAACCAAGACAAACATTTACCCAAACAATTCAGTTATGAGAGTGCACGATTCGAAAGTGAGTCGTTCGGATCGGTTGAAACAGACGAATGCATCGATCGTTATTATTATTTATACAAAGTTCCGGGGCAAAAAATGCCTCGCTCCACTATCTCCGTCCGAAATTTACGAGCTTGTCCAATATTTACAATATCGTAAAAGAAGCTCATTCAAAATAAACGACCGAAAATCGTCTGACCAACTCGAAAAAACTCTACAAACAAAGCTTAACGGAACTAATGATAATGCAATAAAAAGTTCGTCGAACGCAAATTGGTGGATGCGCCGGGCGAATTTTTGATTCAGCGGATCCGCCAGACGGCGGAATAAAATTGCGCGTGTCTTCGGGTAAACACTAACAAAGTGGGTATTTTACGGAATGAGTTCGCTACATCCGGATATGGAACAATTTTATTTTCTCCCCGTTCACTTTATTAAATCTCTTGGCTATGTCTTCAGATCATTAGTTTCGAGTTTCCGGAATTGCTTGGCAACTATCGGGCTTTTAAAAATAATTTTCGCTACATTGCGTTGTCGTCGGGGGCGGCATTTTTGGCGCAACCTGTTGGATATTAGCACACTTTAAAACTTCTCAAAAAATAAAATAATAATTCTTCGTTGATTGTAAAAGCGAAGAGATTTTATTGTATTCATTAGCGGCAATCGATAGTCCTCACGTTCTATAAATACGACGTAACAACTGTTTATTCAAACTTCGAAGGTAATTTCGCATTCGCATGTTTTTTCTTTCCGATTCTATGATATATCCCGTCCTTTTTATCTGAAACATCAACATATTTTTTCGATAATAAGAAAAAGTTCAATCGGGATCAATAAATTTGAATATGAAAGAAGTTTTATTACTTGTAAACTTCGTTCTAACTCTCTTTATTATTTAAGCCGGTTTCCAATAATTCGGAAAAAATTGAACGAAGATTACAAACCCTCGCAAAGTTTCACCATCGCCTCAATCCCGTTTTGACATAAAGCCGTGTTTACTCCACTCTCGTACCGAATTTGCATCATCTCGCTTCGCCTAAATCGTAAATTAGAAGAATAAGTTCAGCGCATCCTTTGATCCCGATCCACGACACGACTCCTTCCTTCCAGACAACAAGGTAACCCATCAGTCCGAGAAAACCCTCACCGCCTCAAGAACATCCCCCGCCCCCGAACCCAAGATGTTAACTACTTTCACCAAATATCGTAAAACGTATTTTTAGATGTTTACTTCTTTATCTCAATTAGGAATGTCGTCACGCAACCAAAAATTTGCGATGTGTTTGTGTTGAGCCGCAATCGCCGCCGATAATCGGACTTATAATTTAATTTTAGAATCAGCCCGCCTGCGCTCACGGCACACTTATAAATAGTGCGAAAAACCGATACTTGCCCCGTCCTGTCAAACTTGCCCCCGTCAAACTTCCCGAATTAATTAAACGCGAATTTAAGCCAGTGGCGTGTTTAGCGGGCCGATGCTCGGGGGAAATCAGGACGAACGGGATGTGAGTCACGCATCGCGGCAGGCCGTGCATCTAAAACCGCTTTCGGATGACGCAGACCTGGCGCATGAAACGCGAGAGGATCCGGGACAAATTGAACCGTCGAGGGACAATTTAAAACACGGGGAAACAATAACCGACGGAAAAATGCTGTCGCGGTTCGTCATCGTCGCCGAAAATTGGGCTTTGGGGGCGGCAGATTCACCAGAGGGTGGCGGCGGTTGTTTATTTTTTTTAAGTGTGGCGGCGTGGGGTGGCAAACGAAGAAGAAGAAGAGAGGTGATCTCGGCGTCAATCAATCGTATGCAAATTTAATAAAAAATAACGTTACTTTTAACAGATTTTTGTGAAAATGAAGTCTTGACGCTCTCTTGTTTTGTTGATCACTAACTCATTCTAAATAAGAGTGCGAGGTATTAACATAAACAGTTGATGTTACGCATGTTATTTTTGGTGGGTGGCCCTTTTTCCGATCGTTAGCTGAATTAGATATACATACATACATACATACATTAGATTTTTTTGTAGAGGTTATCAGAAAACTGAAATTGCAAAATCTTATTTTTTTTTTTTAAAAGTGGAATTTGTAGGACTTGTATTTCAGGAGCAAGGGAAGTTCTGTTGAAATAAAATTCGACCAATTCTTTTAATTATAATTGTTCAAAATTTCAGCTTTAAGATTTAATTTTTTAGTTTAATTATTTTAACAATTATTCGATTTTCATTGTGTGGATTTTTTAATTTTTTGTTTTGTATTATACAAAATCGTGATTTTCTAATTTTTCTATTTTATAATATGTAGTTTAATTTGACAAGTTTGGGAATATACAATTTTTAGAATTTGGTAATTTTGCAAATGTTTCATTTTTCGGTTTTATTATTATTTATTACAATTTTTCATTTTCTCTAGATTTTAATGAATAAGTTTTCCAATTACCAGATTTTCCAATTTATCGATTTTTCAATTTTTCGTTTTTGGAATCTTTTGATTTTTCGAGTAAATAATAATCTAACTTTTCAATTTCATAATTTTACAATTTTTCAATTTTTTTTTATTTATAATTGTTCAAAATTTCAGTTCAGTTTGATTTTTCAAGCTTTGATTTCTCAGTTTAATTATTTTACGATAAAAATTGTACAATTTTTGATATACTCAATTTTTCGAATTTTCAATTTCTCGGCTTTTCGATGTTTCGATTTCTCGATTTTTCAAGTTTTAATTTCTCTAGTTTTTGATACTTTACTTTTGTGGTTTTTCAGTTTTTTGATTTTTTAGTTCTTCGTTTCTCTAATTTCAATTTCTTGATTTTCAATTTTCCAATTTTCAATTTTTCGATGACTAAATTTTTCGATATTTTATTTTTGGGATTTTTCAGTTCTCGATTTCCCAAATTTTCCATTTCTTGATTTTTTATTTTCCGATATTTCAGTTCTTCAAATAAATTTTTCGGTTTTTCAATATTTCAATTTTTGGCGTTTCTAAATTTTCGATTTTTCGACTTTTCGTCTATAAAATTTTTCACATTTTGGATAATTTGATTTTCTCATTTCTCGCTTTTTCGATTTTCAGATATTCAATTTTTCAATTTTTCCATTTCTCAATTTTTCGGTTTTTCGACTTTTCAATTTCTCGATTTAAAAATTTTTGGATATCCCAGTTTAGGGATTTTTCAATTTTACGATTCAATTGTTTTTCAATTTTTCAATTTTTTAATTTTTGGATTTTTCCATTTATCCATTAAAAAATTTGTCGATATTTGAGCTTAGGGATTTTTCAATTTTCTGATTTTTTAATTTTTTTGATTTTGTAAGGTTTAGATTTTTCGATTTCTCATTTTTTCGATTTCTCAGTTTTATCAATTTTTTGATTTGTCGATTTATCCAGATTTTGATGTTTCGATTTTCTATTTTTTTTTAATTTAAATTTTTCAATTTTTAATTTTTACATTTTTCGATTTTGGTCGGTTTCGATTTCTCGATCTTTAGATTTCTCAATTTTTCAAATTCTCCACTTCTCTACTTTCGATTTATCGATCTTTTGACGATGTTTCTTCCAATTGATTTTTGGATTTTTCGATTTTTCAATTTTTCAAATTTTTAAATTTCAGAGTTTTTGATTTCTTATTTTTTTGATTTTTAAGTTTTAGGATGTCTCAATTATTTGGTTAGAATTAAGCAATTTCTCAATTTTCAATTTTATAATTCTTTGTTTTTAAAATTTTTCGTTTTTTTTCGATTATTCAATTTTTGATTTTTCAATTATCCGAATTTCGTTGTTTCGAGTTTTCAGTTCTTGATTTTTAATTTTTCAAAATGTAGATTTTCAATTTTTCAAGTTTTTGATTTTCAAGTTTCATAATTCGGAAACTTTTCCATTTTTTAATTTTTTTTTATTTCTCTGTTTTATAATTGTTTCTCTTTTATATTTTTGTAATTTTTCAGGTTTACAGTTTAATAATAATTTTTCTATTTTACAATTATCCAAATTTTCGAGTTTCTAATTTTATAATTTTTTTATTTTTCCGTTTTACATTTTATCAATTTTTTGATTTCTCATTGTTAGGTTTTTAATGAAGCCGTTTTTCAATGATCAGATATTTCAATTTCCCGATTTTTCAGTTTTTCGATTTTGAAATCCTTCCAATTTTCATTTTTCAGTTGTTCGATTTTTCCATTTAATAATTTAGCAATTTTTGATTTTTAATTATGCAAATTTCGATTTTAAATTTTCAAGTTTTTGAATTTTTCAATTTTACGCTTTTTGGATTTTTCTATTTTAAAATTTGTAATTTTTTGCTTTTATATATTTTTTTTATGATTTTTCAATAATCCGAACTATTTCAATGTTTCGATTTTCCAATACGTATTTTTCAATTTTTCAAAATTTCGATTTTCAATCTTTCATTTTTTTTTATTTTAAAATTGTTCGAACTTCTAACTTATATTTTTGCAATTTTTCAGATTTACAGTTTAATAATTTTTCGATTCTACAATCCAGTTTTTTAAGTCGTAATTTTGGAATATTTTGATTTTTTGTTTGATCTCTCCTCCAATTCTTTGGATTTAAAATTTTTCAATTATTATTTCAATTCTCCGATTTTTGATTTTTAATTTTTCAAGTTTTTGGTTTTTCAACTTCGTAAGTTGTCAATTTTTTGTAGTTTTTCTATTTCAGTCATTTGATTTTACAATTTTTCGATTTTCAATTTTTGCAATTTTTCAGATTTATGGTTTAAAACTTTTTAGATCTTACAATTATCGATTTTTCAATTTTTTATGTTTCAGTTTCCTATTTTTCGATATTTCGATTTCTTAATTGTGCTGTTTTTAATGAAATAAGTAATTTCTCAATTTTCAATTTGATAATTTTCGTTTTAAAGTTTTTCGTTTTTTCAATTATTCAATTTTTGGTTTCTTAATTATCGGAGTTTCATTGCTTCGATTTTTCAGTTCTTGATTTTTAATTTTTCAAAATTTCGAGTTCAAATCTTTAATTTCTCAGTTTTATAATTTCGCAATTTTTCGATGTTTAAATTTTATAATTTTTCTATTTTACAATTATGATTTTTTAATTTTTCCATTTTAAAATTATTCGGTCTTCAACTTTATATTTTTGGCGTTTCTAAATTTTCGATTTTTCGACTTTTCGTCTATAAAATTTTTCACATTTTGGATAATTTGATTTTCTCATTTCTCGCTTTTTCGATTTTCAGATATTCAATTTTTCAATTTTTCCATTTCTCAATTTTTCGGTTTTTCGACTTTTCAATTTCTCGATTTAAAAATTTTTGGATATTTCAATTTTACGATTGAATTGTTTTTCAATTTTTCAATTTTTTAATTTTTGAATTTTTCCATTTATCCATTAAAAAATTTGTCGATATTTGAGCTTAGGGATTTTTCAATTTTCTGATTTTTTAATTTTTTTGATTTTGTAAGGTTTAGATTTTTCGATTTCCCAGTTTTATCAATTTTTTGATTTCTCGATTTATCCAGATTTTGATGTTTCGATTTTCGATTTTTTTTTAATTTAAATTTTTCAATTTTTAATTTTTACATTTTTCGATTTTGGTCGGTTTCGATTTCTCGATCTTTAGATTTCTCAATTTTTCAAATTCTCCACTTCTCTACTTTCCATTTTTCGATCTTTTGACGATGTTTTTTCCAATTGATTTTTGGATTTTCCGATTTTCCATTTGTTTGATGGTACATTGTAGTTTTGGGATTTTTCGATTTTTCAATTTTTCAAATTTTTAAATTTCAGAGTTTTTGATTTCTTATTTTTTTGATTTTTAAGTTTTAGGATGTCTCAATTATTTGGTTTCTAATTAAGCAATTTCTCAATTTTCAATTTTATAATTCTTTGTTTTTAAAATTTTTCGTTTTTTTTCGATTATTCAATTTTTGATTTTTCAATTATCCGAATTTCGTTGTTTCGAGTTTTCAGTTCTTGATTTTTAATTTTTCAAAATGTAGATTTTCAATTTTTCAAGTTTTTGATTTTCAAGTTTCATAATTGGGAAACTTTTCCATTTTTTATTTTTTTTTTATTTCTCTGTTTTATAATTGTTTCTCTTTTATAATTTTGTAATTTTTCAGGTTTACAGTTTAATAATAATTTTTCTATTTTACAATTATCCAAATTTTCGAGTTTCTAATTTTATAATTTTTTTATTTTTCCGTTTTACATTTTATCAATTTTTTGATTTCTCATTGTTAGGTTTTTAATGAAGCCGTTTTTCAATGATCAGATATTTCAATTTCCCGATTTTTCAGTTTTTCGATTTTGAAATCCTTCCAATTTTCATTTTTCAGTTGTTCGATTTTTCCATTTAATAATTTAGCAATTTTTGATTTTTAATTATCCAAACTTCGATTTTAAATTTTCAAGTTTTTGAATTTTTCAATTTTACGCTTTTTGGATTTTTCTATTTTAAAATTTGTAATTTTTTGCTTTTATATATTTTTTTTATGATTTTTCAATAATCCGAACTATTTCAATGTTTCGATTTTCCAATATGTATTTTTGCAATTTTTCAGATTTACAGTTTAATAATTTTTCGATTCTACAATCCAGTTTTTTAAGTTGTAATTTTGGAATATTTTGATTTTTCGTTTGATCTCTCCATTGTCCGATTTTTAATGTACCAATTTTTCAATTTTCAATTTTATAATTCTTTGGATTTAAAATTTTTTGTTTTTTCAATTATCACATTTCAATTATTATTTCAATTCTCCGATTTTTGATTTTTAATTTTTCAAGTTTTTGGTTTTTCAACTTCGTAAGTTGTCAATTTTTTGTAGTTTTTCTATTTCAGTCATTTGATTCTACAATTTTTCGATTTTCAATTTTTGCAATTTTTCAGATTTATGGTTTAAAACTTTTTAGATCTTACAGTTATCCATTTTTCAATTTTTTATGTTTCAGTTTCCTATTTTTCGAATATTTCGATTTCTTAATTGCGCGGTTTTTAATGAAATAAGTAATTTCTCAATTTTCAATTTTATAATTTTCGTTTTAAAGTTTTTCGTTTTTTCAGTTATTCAATTTTTGGTTTCTTAATTATCGGAGTTTCATTACTTCGATTTTTCAGTTCCTAATTTTTGATTTTTCAAAATTTCGAGTTCAAATCTTTAATTTCGCAATTTTTCGATGTTTAAATTTTATAATTTTTCTATTTTACAATTATGATTTTTTAATTTTTCCATTTTAAAATTATTCGGTCTTCAACTTTATAATTTTGCAATTTTTCAGATTTTGTGTATTACCTTTTCAATTTAACAATTATTCAGTTTTTCAATTTTATAATTTTACAATTTTTCAATTTTTCACTTTTCAATTTTATACTTGTTTGTTTTCAAAAATTTTTCATTTTTCGATTCTTGATTTATCACTTATCCGAATTTTTCAAAATTTTGCTATTTTTCCATTTTTCAGTTTTATAATTTTTCTATTTTACTATTATTGCCTGATTTTTCAATTTTTCGGTATTAAAATTCTTCGATTTTAGAAATATCCAATTTTTCAATTTTATAATTTGGGAATTTTTTTTATTTTTCAGTTTTATATTTTCAAAATTTTTCGATATTTCAATTTTTCAATTTTAAAATTATTCGATTTTCACTTTTATATTTGTGCAATTTTTCGGTTTTATTGTTTACTAATTTTTCGATTTACAATTATCAAATTTTTCAATTTTGGGATTTTATAATTTTTTGATTTTCCAGTTTTATATTTCTAAATTTTCCCAATTATCCGGTTTTTAATAAATCAGTTTTCAGTTTTTGATTGTTTATTTATTATATTTTCCAATTTTTCGGTTTTTGATTTTTCAATGGTTCAAAAAAAAATTTCAAACTCGTGCGACGCCTAGTTTTTGAAATATCATGTAATAAATAAAAAAGCAAAAAAACGCAATTTTAAACTGATAGAAGCGGAATGACGAAAACTTTGTGACAACTTGTGTAAGCTTCATGTATCTACTTCTTCAGAAATCGGTAGCAATTACTCGGTGTATTTCAGGGCTCCGTCTTAGGTCCGTTATTTTTTTCTATTTACATAAACGATTTCCTGACTCTTTCAGTATGCGTTAGTTATTGTATGCAGATGCTCTTAAATTATAATAACAATAATAGCAAAAGAATGCATCTCTTCAAGGATCAATTCTTCGGGAAGCTCGAGTAAATATCCATGCGATCCGGACCGACGAGAACACTTGGACGTTATCCTTCAACAAATCTCGACTCGAGTTTGCCGAGATGGCGGTATCGGGTCATCTGATAAAAGGGACTGAGTTTTTGCGAAAATGTACATAACACTTAGAAGACTGAGAGTGCTACTGTAAATGTTTGACCGGTAGTTGTATAGTCTACATCCTTCCAACAGAAGTGGAATGATGGATATGGAAGTTTTTGCTTCCAGTCTCCGGAGAATTTAAAGGGACTGGACCGAACCGCTTCACACGTCGCTAAATTTAGTACACAGACACCATGGTAGTCAGTCTTCATGTTGCCAAATCTTGTCAACATCCCTCTTCCCTCTGTTTATTTATACTCAGGTCGCTTTTTGCCGCCGAAGCATCCTCATCAAAAATTCAAGAGCCGATTCATCATCATCGGCTACTCCATACCGTCATTCCGCGTGCATGCAGACGTCCCCAAAAGTCTGCGGCGGCGGCGGCGGCGGCGGCTATAGTTGGCTGTTCTCACTTGTGAATGGGATGTAAACGTTTGGAGTGTGGCCGTTGTAAGATGCGCATTGATGATGTAGTATTGATCGTGCGTGGGCGCCGCCGCCGGCCCAAAAGCTCAACGCTCACCTCTCGGGCGCCTCTGACGTAACAGCAGTCCTTCGGCAGGCCAAACATCGCCCGGCATCCTTCTGGGGCCGCCGAAGACGATTTCCACAGAAACGTTTCGAAAGAATGAAGCGCAAATCGTGGAAAAAGAAGGAAGTTCGAAAATGAGGGGTTAGATGGCGCGGGATTAGAGATCTACGTGATTTTCCTATTTGCTCGTCTAGAGTAAACACTCAACACGGATTCATAACCCACACGTGCACGAAGACCTATTTTCTCGTACTCCTTTTCGAAATATTTGAGAAAGTAAGAAAACTCGGGACAGAATTTTCCCACCATCCCATATCCTCCCTTCCTTGTTTACCAATTTTGTGAAAATACGGTCTTATTTTCGTACGTTTAGCCCGAAAGCGGCGCAGTATCGCATCACAACAACAATAACAATCACATTTTAGCGGAATTACGTCGATAATTAATTAGAAAGCGGAGGGCGTTTATTTTTCGCGCCTTTTCGATCGTGATAAATGGAAGAGGACCCTGGATGACGGCAATTTACATTAATTTAATGAAACGGTTGGGCTTTGATTGATTGCGCTAACTGTCTGATGGCCAGTTAGGGCGATCTTTGGTCGGGGGTTACCTGTTATTTAATTTGGGGCGTATAGGTATGTTTGGGGTTTAAATTGGGATGTCGGCGAATTCTCGGCTCGGATGCTCATAGATGCGATAATAATTAATGACGACCCTTGCGCGAGGGAGAGGGAGTTGATATTACGTACGGATGAATTTTTGATTAGTTCGTTTTTGAATGGGGGAAACTGGGGGAGGCTCTTGGAAGACAACATACATAAACAAAAAATCATCGATATTGCCTCCCCCGTGTTTTCGCTCTGACCTTTACATATCTCTGAATCTATCTACATCAGCACGCCGAGAAAAACACACGATAAAAAATGCATGTAGGAAGGAATTGTGCAACGAATCATGTAATAAAGAAGCTATTAATACTGTCACACTTACACTATTTATACGTTTTTTTTGTACACGTTCAAGCCAAAACTGAATTTCAAAAATAGTTGGATGTGTACCACTTTAAGATGCAAAATTAATTGTGAAAATTGAATATTTAATGATCGGGCTGTCAATAGTTTGCAATAAAAGATTCTTTTAATGGGTCGATTAAATATTAAACCCCATTATAATAATTAATATTTGATGCCAAATAATAATAATGAAGTCAAATCACGCCTAACAAAGCCCGATAAAATTCGTTGTTATTTTCGTTACAGTCTTCCAACATTTCGTTCTTTTTTCGTGTAATATATCAACTGTTCTAACACGTATGTGCAAACTTTTATTCTTACGGACTTCGTAAGCATCGGAAAGTTTGTTCTGCAATCTTGCCACTCTCACATCGAACTGGTAGTCCACGGTGTTTGAGAGTTTTTATTTTGTTAAGCTCAAAGATGAGTTAGAAGATTTGCAGTATTTAGAGCGGTGATTCTTGTGTAGAATCGCGGTTTCCTTTTTTCTTTATAGCCATCAGTGTCTGAAAGTCTTTTAAAATTGCTTTTGTAACCGAATGTGATATTCTTATGGAGTTGAACTTTTTTATAGAACATATTTCAGAAAAAGTATGCTAATCCTTAAATGCCTCTGTCTGAATGTAATATAATGACATGAACCCAAATTTAATCCGAATTAAATACCTGCTATTGGACTTATTTGGCACTTTTTTTTCTATAAAAACACATTTTCTAAATCCAGAGAGATTTTCCATTAAGAATGACACAGTTGTACACAGATTTGTGAAAATTTTAAAATTGATAAAAATGGTGGAGGCGCCGGGATAATAAAAAATTTTTAAATGATTTAATTCACGAATTTTGAGGACTTTCCTCATGGAACAATATATTTCCGAAAAAACAATGGTAAACACAAATTTAATTCCAATTAAATACCTCTTATTGAACCGATTTGACAAATTTCTATTTTGTTTGCATAAAAGCAGATTTTTCTTCGTTGTTTGAAGAGATACAGGAAAAATGAGCACAGATTCGAGATCCAGAGACATTTTCAGTTAAGAATGATACAATTGCGCACAGATTTGGGAAAATTTTAAAATTCGATGAAAATGATGAAGGCTCTCAGTTTAATTATTTTACTGTCAAATTTGTCCAATTTTTTATTAACTCAATTTTTCGAATTTTCAATTTCTGAGGTTTTCGAGATTTTAGTTTTGCAATTTTTCACTTTTTTCATTTTAAAATTTTTCGGTTTTCAAATTTTCAATTTACAATTTTTCGATTACTAAATTTTTCGATATTTAACTTTTGGGATTTTTCGGTTCTCGAGTTTCCAAATTTTCCATTTCTCGATTTTTTATTTTTTTTCGATATTTCAGGTTTTCGATAAATTTTTCAGTTTTCCAATATTGCAAATTTTCGTTTCTAAATTTTTGATTTTTCTATTTCTCGACTTTTCTTCTCTAAAATTTTTCATATTTTCGATATGTTTATTTTCTCATTTCTCGATTTTTCGATTTTCATATATTCAATTGTTCAGTTTTTCAATTTCTCAATTTTTCGATTATCCGACTTTTCGATTTCTCGATTTTTCGATTTTTCGATATCTCAGTTTTGAGATCTTCAGTTTTTCCATTCTTGTTGTTCGATTTCTCAATATTTCGATTTTTCAGTTTTTCCATTTATCGGTTAATAAATTTGTCGATATTTGAGTTTAGATATTTGAATTTACTGATTTTTTAAATTTTAGATTTTTCGATTTTTCAGTTTTATGAATGTTTTGATTTCTCAATTTATCCAGATTTTGATGTTTCGATTTTTACATTATTCAATTTTTCCACTTCTGGACTTTTGATATATCGATCTTTTGATGTTTCGATTTGTCGAGTTGTCAATTTTCCAATAGTTTCAGTTTTTGGAATCCCTAATTTTTCAATATTTCAGTTTTGGGATTTTTCAATTTTTCGATTTTTTAAATTTTAGAGTTTTTGGTTTTTCATTTTTTTGATTTTTTAAGTTTTCCGTTTTTACACTTTTTTGATTTTTCAATTTCAGATTTTCACAATTATAGGATGTCTCCATAAATCAGTTTCTAATTAATCAATTTTTCAATTTTCAATTCAAGAATTGTTTTTAAAATTTTTCGTTTTTCTCAATTATTCGATTTTTGATTTTTCAATCATCCGAATTTCATTGTTTCGAATTTTCAGTTCCAGATTTTTAATTTTTAAAAATTTAGATTTCAATTTCTAAAATTTTTGATTTTCTGCTTTTAGAATTGGGTAATGTTTCGATTTTTTAATTTTTTAATTTTTCTGTTTTACAGTTATTTGATTTAGTTTTTCAATGATCTTAATAATTTAGCAATTTTTCATTTTTAAAAAATAATAAATTTTCGCGTTAACAATTTATCCGATTTTGCAATTTTGTAATTATACAATTTTTTTGATTTTGAATTATTCAAAATTTATTTTAAATATATAACAATAATTATAATTAAAAAAATATTTCACTTTTTCAATTGTACGATTTTAGATTTTTTTTCATTTTCAATTATTGGATTTTTAAACTTTTTTATTTATTCCATTTTTCAATTTTTCGGTCTTGAAATGTTACAATTTTTCGACTTCACATTTTGATGATTTTTTAATTTTTCGATTTGACAGTTTTTGAGTTTTCCAATTTTTCGATTTGATTTACCTTTCTTTTTCCCAATTTTTCGATTCATTAATTAATTTCCATTTTTAGTTTTTCACTGCTTCAATTTTTCGTTTCTTCGGTTCTTCGATTTGCAATTTTTCCATTTTTCGACTTTTCGAATCATAAAAATGGAAAAATTGCAAAACTGTAAAATTGAAAAATCAAATAAAAAAAAATAATGAAAAATTGAGAAACAAGAAATCTAAAAATTATAATGCTGAAAAATTGAAAAATTCAGTTCTTCCATTTGCAATTTTTCAATTTTCTACTTTTTTGATTTTGCAATTTGTCGTTTAATTTTTAAATTTTTTCCGATTTTTTAGTTTTCGATTTTTCAATTTTACAATTTTTTAACGTTTCGAATAAAAAAAAGTAGAATAATCGCAAAATTATAAAACTGAAAAAACGACAAATATTATAAGAAAAATCGCAAAATAGTAAAATTGAAGTCAAAAATTAAAACGAAAAAATGTAAAATGAAAACTTTGAAAAATCTTAAAATTGGAAATCAAGAATCTGAAAAATTGAAGAAAGGAATAATTGAAAAATCGAAAATTAAAAATTGAGAAACTAAAAAGGGAAAAATTAAGATACCGAAAAATTGCAAAATTGAAAAATTGCAAATCAAAGAATTGACAAAACAAGAATTTGAAAATTTTGGAAATCGAGAAATTGAAAAACTGACTTTCTCTCTCGATATTTAATTTTTCGATCTTTCAAAGTTACAATTTTTCGACTTTATATTTTGACAATTCTATAATTTTTCAATTTTATAATTTTTGGGTTTTCCAATTTTTTTTTAGTTTTTCGATTTTTCAATTTTTCCATTTATTTTTCATTTTTTTTCAGATATATTAGTTTGTCGATTTTCAATTTTTCCATTTTTCAACTTTTCGAATAAAAAAAATGGAAAATCGCAAAATTATATATCTAATTGAAAAATCCAAAATAAAAAAACTAAAAATTATAAGAGAAAAACTTTGAAAAATCTTAAAATTGGAAATCAAGGATCTAAAAAATTCAAGAAACGAAAAATTAAAAACTGTGAACCTAAAAATCAAAAAATTAAAATATTAATTTTTAAAATTTTTGATTTTGCAGTTTAATCACATTACAATTTTTCGCTTTTAAAGGTATCCGAGTTTTTAATTTTTCAATTTTAGACTTTTTCGATTTTTCTATTTTAAAATTTGTGATTCTTTGTTTCTATATATTTTTTCCAATTTTTGATTTTTCAATAGTCGGAATTTCAATGTTTCTATTTTCCAATTTCTGATTTTCAATTTTTCAAAATTTTGGTTGTTTGAAGAGATAGAGAAAAAATAAGAACAGATTCGAAATCCAGAGGCATTTTCCGTTAGGAGTGATACAATTATCCACAGATTTAGGAAAATTTTAAAATTTGATAAAAATGGTGGAGGCGCCGGGATAATAAATATTTTAAAAATGATTTATTTCATAAACTTTGAGGAATTTCCTGATGGAACAATTTATTTTCGAAGAAAGAATGCTGATTATTAAATGTCTTAGTTTCTGGACACAATACAACAAAGCAAACCCGAATTAATTAATTAATTAATTGGTTAATTTTAATTGTTTCCATTAAAACACATTTTTCTCCGTTGTTTGAAGAGATACAGGAAAAATAAACACAGATTCAAATTTCAGAGAAATTTTCCGTTAAGAGTAATAAAAATGATAATACATATTGCTTCAAGAATTTTAAAAAACTTTCAATGCGTCCATAATGAAAGAACAACAAATACAAATTTAAACCGTCTTGAATATTTCTTATTTTGCCAAAATTTTGACAAAGAGCCAAATCTGAGGCTGAACGTCGTTAATACCAGTTTGATTAATGTAGCGACAAATCAGATCCGTTTCCTGGTCTATATATGTCCGGAATCAATCAAAGTTAGTCCGACTTCGTAGTCGCCAATAATATTTTGAATATTATTATTTCTTCTCAGATGCGTTTTCGTTGTTGGTAATACTGTAAAATCAGTACAAATTCTCCCGATCGATATTATTTACTATGCCCGACCGCTCGATGGCAAATTGCGTTTGGTACGTGCATCCTCTCCTGCCGCGTTATTGTGACTTCCTCCTCCACTCCGGCGATGAGGTAGAATTTCTTTAGAATTTTATATCGAAGTGAGACGCTGTGTGATAAGTAGTCCCTCGCGGCCCGGAACGAGTCTCGCAAACCCACTTTTGCACGCGCAAACTGAAATTGAGCTATTTTTGGTACGTACCATTACAAATTCGCCTTTCCTGGAAGTGCGCCCAAAACAGTTTATTAATAATTTCCGAAGCGCCTTTTCCACATGGAAGTGATTAAAACTGAAACAATGTCAAGAAAAACGTCGGCGAAAATTCGCCGTCGTCGTTCCAAATTAATTAAACAGATTCAATTTAAGCTGTGAAAGCTCTGGCGAAAAGCTGCCATAATTACCCGACCGCTTAAAAGGCCAAAACCGCTTTTCATATTGTTTTAATTGGAATTTAACGGTTCGTATCGGCGTATTGGAATCGTCCATCAATGAGCGCGGCCCGCCTGAAAAGGAGCCGGATATAAATGGAGTCGGCAGTAAAAGCTCATATTTATCTTAATTTGAAGCCTTGAACAATTCATCAACAACGGGAAAGACACACACAAGATCGTTGTGGCTGCTTTTTTATTCGATATATCATAATGCGGCCGACCCTGTCCATAGCAATCAGCCTTCCGCCAGAGGCCGAATCTTCTTTTATTCAATACGTCCCTTTTCGAGAAAAAAAATGTCACAGTTTAAAGCGAGCGGAGCGCCGATCTTCGGCCGGCCATCGCGTTAATGCCTTATTTATGGCGTTTAGCGTGCTAATATTTATTATTTAATCCGGAATTATCGTTGGGGGAGTGCGCGATTGTTGGCGCGATAATTTTAATTGCACAATGTTTCCTTAAAATAGCCCCAACTTCGCTCTGTCGGAAGTAATCTGGTAAGCTTTCCCCATAATTACAACAGTAATTAGCGCTCAAACTCCGGCAATTATGCTAAATTAAAAACGGCCGAGCCAGACTTCGACACAACCTGGCAGATAAATAATTATTAATGGGCCTAAAAATACCGACACACCGCGATGCACACGAAAAAACCACAAGCATTACCTCGGAATTAATGCCACCGGAATTTCACCCTCGTTCTCCTTGTAAACAAGACGCGATTAATAAAATCCCTCCTTTTTGTTCTATAAAATCGTTTATGACCGACTACTCGATTGAGTGCATATGTTTCGAAAACCCACTCGAATGACAGCGAAAGTAGCTCCGACGGTTTATAGATCGTAAAAACGGGGCCGTTTTAGGAGCATTTGGCTAATTTTACAATCGCTTAGACCAAGAAAACACTGTTTATCTAATTGCGTACGCCAGGTTATGGGCACATGCATTGTTACATTCCCAGATATAGCACTTTTACGATAATGGCTTCAAAGCACACTTGAAGCTTTATTTCTTAATTTTAAAAGTCGAAAGCTACTTCACCCACGTTTTTCACCGTCCAAAACGAAAACGCTACTTTCTAATTTAATTTTCTCCACGAATACGCTTTTAGTTTTTTCGGGAAAATCGGGGCTCGAAAAATAATACCGCGCTAAACCGATTACTCTCGAATTCTTGACGTTTCAAAAATGTTAAGACCGAAATTTGTTATTGATTCCGTCGAAGAAAGCGATACAGGTGTAGGAAATAGTGCGCATTTCCTACCTGTTGAAATCGTAGTTTTAATTTAGTGAGAGTTTACGTTTCCTTGTGCACGTTTGCACGCCGTAAAAGATTATTATTACCACTTCCCCAGAAATTGTGCACTTTTATTTACTATAAATTCCGTCTATGGTCGGGTTCAGGTGTTTATGTTCCGTTCCGCTAATGGATTCTGAGCATTTTACTGGAAATAATTTACACCGTGTACAACGACGATTTATGAAATTCAAGCAAGTCCTCATCAAATATTTAATCGGTCTTTTTTGTGAAACAGGAGCGATTTCAAAGGATGTCTTGTTTGAAACTTGATTAGATTAAATATTTACCATCACTTAGACGAGACTTTAATAAATAATTATGGTAAATAGACGAGCTGGTGTTACACAAACAGGAAACGTCCGCAGATAAATTCTTGCTAGCAGAGCGTCAATTAAACTTCCACCACGGTGACGCAAGGTAAAAGTCGAACGAAATTAGCGCCACGATGGAGTTTAAATAACTTTTTATTTTAGCGTTATTTAGGTTCATTTTTAAGAGAACAACCTTTACTTGTTTGTAGATGTGAGATTAAAAGACGATGCTGCTGTTGTACATGTTTTTTCGGACGATTTTAAAAATTAAAGCCCCGTCGTCGTAAAAACTCTAAAAGAGATTGTTGAGGCACTTAAACACGATTTTAAACAAGAAGTCACCTGTTTAAAGATTCAAGTGTCTGACTTAAAAAAATCACCTAAGTAATAAACAAAAGCTGCTTTTGGAACAAGGTACAGAAATTATTAATTTAAAATCAGAAATTTCAGGTCTGAATTTGAAGTTAAACATGTTTGGAAAATTTGGAAACAATGTTAATGAAGTTCTAAATTTATCTAGATCTAAAAATTTTACAAGACGGGATAACATAAATATAGAAAAAGCATAAGAAATTAAATTTTGCTGCGGATACTCTGTTTATCAAACTCTTTTAAAATTTAACTATTCGTTGCCGTCCTTGAAAACATTAAGTAGAAAGGTGCAGCATATTAAATTTATCCCAACGATCCTTCACGAAACATTTTATTAGTTAAATATTAAAATGGAAGTTTTAAACGACTTTGAGAACAATATTGTGATGCTTCATCTATCATGTTTGGATCGGACACTTTAGGGAAAATAATGTAGATGTAGTTACAGATGCTATGTTAGGATGGAAACAAGTTCGGAGTATTTCCTATCATAACAAAAATATAGAAAAACCATTATTGCAGTTTCTTGAAGAAATTATTTATTTATTTCAACACATTGTCAAGTATTTGTCTCTCTTGATCGATGTACTAATTTGGGTGAATACTCAAGTCTAAACCACCGTTAACATCTGGGCCGGATTTAATTCCATCTTTTCTAATTAAAGACTCGTCGTTTTTTCCAAGTCATTAACATCTTTGTATTAAATGTTAGATTTTTCTGCTTGTCAGATTAGAATCCCATTCCCATTTTACACTAAATAAAATAAATCCGTGAAATGGAGAAAGGCGGTGGGTGGGACTAACTTTAGTTTTTTCTAGTTTTATGAATAAGCAGTAGCCCCGTCCACTCACCCTCTGTTCTTCCCAGTGAGTACCCTTAATATTGTTCAGTCTTATTATAGCAAGTTTTAGCCCCGCCCACCCACCCGTATTTTCTTGGAAGGTATCACATTCACCAAAATCAGTTCTATTTTACCAAAGATTAGCCCCACCCACTCACCCTCTCTTCATTTCAGTGACTAATCTTAATATTGTTCAGTCTTATCTTGGCAAGTTTTAGGCCCGCCCACCCACCCGTATTTTCTTAGAGGGTAAGCCATCTACAAAAATCAATCCTATTTTACCAACAACTAGCCCCGCCCACCCACCCTCTCTTCATTTCAGTGACTACTCTTAATATTCTTCAGCCTTATCTTGGCAAGTTTTAGCCAGTTCAATCGATTCTCAATTTTATCCACCAAAAGTACTTTCAAGATTATTTTCTCAACACGATTAAAAAAATTATTGTTATGGTAGGTGGAGTCTATAGTCGAAGGCAACAGATTATCTCCTATCATTTTACTGGAAATTAAAGCTTAACCAACTAGAGAAGATCTTTAAAATTCCTGCCGTGTGCATTATAAGTAAGCTCGTAATATTTCCAAATTTTGATCATTTTTTGTAAAAGTTAGTCATCATAGTACTTGCTAAGATAAAACTAATTTTGGCAAATGAGATTTCCTATAAGAAAAAGAGGGCGGGTGGGTGGGGCTAGTACCTGCTAAGATAAAACTGATTTTGGCAAATGACATATCTTCTAAGAAAAGAAAGGGCGGGTGGGCGGGGCTAGTACCTGTTAAGACTGATTTTGGCAAATGATATATTCTCTAACAAAAGAGAGGGTGGGTGGGCGGGGCTAGTAACTTCTAAGGTAAGAGTGTTTTTGGCAGATGACATACCTTCTAAGAAAAGAGGGGCGGGTGGGCGGGGCTAGTACCTGCTAAGATAAAACTAATACCTGCTAAGATAAAACTAATTTTGACAAATGACATACTTTCTAAGAAAAGAGAGGGTGGGTGGGTGGGGCTAGTACCTGTTAAGACTGATCTTGGCAAATGACATATTCTCTAACAAAAGAGAGGGTGGGCGGGCGGGGCTAGTACCTGCTAAAATAAAACTGAGTTTGGCAAATAACATAGCCTCTAAGAAAAGAGAGGGTGGGTGGGTGGGGCTACTACCTGTTAAGACTAATTTTGGCAAATGACATATTCTCTAACAAAAGAGAGGGTGGGTGGGCGGGGCTAGTACGTTCTAAGGTAAGAGTTTTTTTGGCAAATGAGATACCCTCTAAGAAAAGAGAGGATGGGTGGTGGGGCTAGTACCTGTTGAGATAAAACTGATTTTGGCAAATGACATACCCTCTAGAAAAAGAGAGGGTGGGTGGGGGGGGGGCTAGTAGCTGCTAAGATTAAACTGAGTTTGGCAAATGACATATCTTCTAAGAAAAGAGAGGGCGGGTGGGCGGGGCTAGTACCTGCTAAGATTAAACTGATTTTGGCAAATGACATACCTTCTAAGATAAAACTGATTTTGGCAAATAACATACCATCTAATAAAAGAGAAAGTGGGTGGGTGGGGCTAGCAACTGCTAAGATAAAACTGACTTTGGCAAATGACGTACCCTCTAAGAAAAGAGAGGGTGGGTGGGTGGGGCTAGTTAGTACCTGTTAAAACTGATTTTGGCAAATGACATACCTTCTAAGAAAAGAGAGGGCGGGTGGGCGGGGCTAGTACCTGTTAATACTGATTTTGGCAAATGACATATTTTCTAACAAAAGAGAGGGTGGGCGGGCGGGGCTAGTACCTTCTAATGTAAGATAGTTTTTGGCAAATGAGATACCCTATAAGAAATGAGAAGGTGGCCGGGTGGAGCTTGTATCTCCAAAAAATAAGACTGATTTTAGCAAATGACGTATTTTCTAAGAAGTTTAATTAAATTGTTATAAAAAGATACTAGATACAAGAATACCTAGACTTAGATCTCAAGATTGTTTTAAATTAAAAAAAAAAACGGGGTCCCAAAGTTAACTCAAAAACAGGCCAGGTCAGAATTTTCTAAAAATAGAAAACCAAAGTCCCCCAAAATTGTTTTAAATATTCACAAAAGAAAAATCTCCATGGGCTCCCAAAATAATGCACCAAGGGTCCCAAAGTGTCTCCCGATTAAAAAAAAAAAACCACTGTGGCACTCAAAACTTTTTCGAATCTATAAAAAATACAACACTAAAAGCTCAAAGATTTTTTCAAGTACTCCAGCAACAAAACAAAACGTAGGGTTTTAAAACCTTTGACAATTTTTGATACGTCAAACATTTTTAACTGCTTACTCGATTTTTACTGATTTGTACCTTGTCTTTGTATCAGACAAACATTGTTGTGAAATGGAAATTTATCAAGTTATTACAAAAACAACACAACCATATCTTTGTACCACTTTGTACATTCTAACTGAAATGGTAATTAAACAAGGTCATGGGCGAGAGAAATATTAACTAATTATTTTTGTATTAATGAATGTGTTGTTTAGTTATTAAATGTAACAAAAGAACCAATTTTAAAATCATTATGACTCGATATCACTTTGTTTTAAAATCTTAGATTCTTCTGCTTGTCAAAATAGAATTCAATTCCCATTTTTATTTATTTTATTTTTATTTTCCAACGGGGTTACACCCAATTACAGGAAAAACTAAAAATTAAAATTAAAAAATTAACAATAACAAGAAAGTAAAACTAAAAAGAAAAGAAAATTTACACTTACACTATTAAAATTTAATTTTTTTTTTATTTAGTGTAAAATTTACATTTTACACTAAATAAAATAAATCAGTAAAATGGAGAAAGGAGGTGCGTGGGAAATAACTTTAGCTTTTTTCTAGTTTTATGAACAAGCAGTAGCCCCACCCACCCACCCTCTCTTCATTCCAGTGACTACCCTTAATATTGTTCAGTTTTATCTTGACAAGTTTTAGCCCCGCCCACCCACCCTCTCTTCATTCCAGTGACTACACTTAATATTGTTCAGTTTTATCTTGGCAAGTTTTAGCCCCGCCCACCCACCCTCTCTTCATTCCAGTGACTACTCTTAATATTGTTCAGTCTTATCTTAGCAAATTTTAGCCCCACCCGCTCACCCTTTTCCTTCTTAAAGGGCATGACATTTAAACAAAAATGGTCTTATGTCAACAAGTACTAGCCACTCGCCCTCTAATGTTTTGGAGGTTATGTCATTTGTCACAGTTAGTTTTATCTTAGCAATTACTACCCCCTCTTTTTTTCTTAGAAGGTAGGTCTCATACCAAAATCAGTCCTATTCTAGCAAGTACTAGCTCCGCCCACCCACCCCGTCTTCATTCTAGTGATTACTTTTAATATTGTTCAGCCATCAACAAGTACTGGCTACATTAACCCGCCCTCTATTTTCTTAGAGTATGTCATTTGCCACAATCAGTCTTATCTTAGCAAGTACTAGCCCCGCCCATTCGCGCTCTGTTGTACTTATTCCATTGGCGAAAAAGGCAATGAAAACCAGTTCAATCAGGAACTATTTTATCTACCAAAAGTATTTTAGACTTACAAGATACTTTTCTCAACACAAAAATAATCTACAAATTTTTTATTTAGTCAAAATTCTCCATAAAATGCTTTTAGGCAACTCAGACGAAACCAAAAAATTCCTGATTGGGAAATTGGGATGATTGTTAGGGTAGGTGGAGTCTTATAGTCCATGGAGACAAGTTATTTCCTATCCTAGCAGTAAAAAGGCGCTGAATAAAATTTTGTAACGAATTAATGAGAATTTCTGGACGAATGCTAGCAATTTCTTTAGGTATGTGTTCCTGTAAGTCTTCAATGTGAACAAAAAAAAAGTCAAACATTCAGTTTTTCTGGACGCTGTGTGTGGATCTGCTCCATCCAGTATAGATTTGTGTCAGACCAGTACCTGCAATTGTGTCTGTTCACATGATCATTTAAACGAAACGTAGATTCGTCAGAAAACAAAATCCTGTTGATAAAATTTCCGTCTTGTTGTATTCTGTTCATAATAATTTCGGTAAATTCAACTCTACGATCAAAATCATCATCGTTTAGCTCTTGTACCAAATGGATTTTGTATGTGTGAAACTTTTCCTTACTCATTATTGTTTGAATTGAATTTCTGCTAACATTGTGATTCAGCGCTAATTCGAATGTCATATTTGCCTCTTTTTCTATGAATGTCATGTTCGGTCACGTCTGACAAGCCTGTCCTCACTCTATAACAATTCATATTAAGGTAGTCTACAGGAAACCGAAGCCGCTCGTCCTTTGTAAAAGTATCCAGTTTCCCGAGTTAATAACGAAAACCCGGCTCTCAGTCATTCGTTTTATTATTTACGTCACCGCGCCGACCAATCGCGTCCGAGTCGCCCAAAACGTTGTGTGTCGTCGAAGCAAGGGATTAGGCGTGCCAATTTCGGCCAAGATGACGCCTCCGTAATTAATCCGACAACTCTTTCGAGAAAGCTGCTTACGACTCAGCCCCGAGAGTTTATCGAGTGTTAACCGCCCCTCCCTTGTCCCGGGAATGCCCCGGCCAAGACCCCGGCTAATTGAAAACATGTCCCTGCAGCCTTGATCCCTTAAACACGTACGCGCCAACTTAATAGCTTTCGCAACATTGCGTCAAAAGTAAAACGACTGTCGCAGAGTTGAAGTTGCGCCTCCAACCATTGTTCCGAATGAGAATGAGCGCTTAGCACCTCTTTGTCCCTAATCGTTTTTTAAATGTTAAGTTGAAAGTTTTCGCGTCGAGTGGATGTACGCCGAGTAATTAAATTTTCTAAAAGAGCAGTCTTTGTGTTTTCTGAATGAATAAATTTCTGTTTACTTGGACGCTTAATTCGGACTTTTTGTTCGACGCAGGTGCGGATTTGTGCATTCCGTGTTTGTACAACAGGTAATTAGCGATTTGGCGAATCGAAAGACGGCGGCGGCTCGCCGTTTGGCGGCGAAAAACAATATTTCTTGTTTACAAACTTTGCGTTTGTTGACGTTTGCGCCACAATCAGTCTTCATAATACACTTTATTCCCGCGAGAAGTCGGCGAAATTGTAAAATATGTCTCGTATTTTAGGCAGGGCTTTGATCACGGCCAGGTTTTTAAATTGCCGCAGGAAACTCGATAAAAGCGAGGAGATTTTCTTTTTACGCACGGGCAGGAATTTGGCTGGAAGAGCTTTTGTTACAAAGAGTGACATTTAGTGGATACGTTTAATTGCTCTAATAATCCATAATGACTGACGCAATCGGCCCGGTATTATTAGAAGGTTAGGTATTCTGGGAATTATGACAAGAAGAAATGTTTGCACACCTACCCAAGCTCTGATGGTAACACGTTATATATAATATCCAAAATTATTTATTTCAAGAATTTTGAGGAATTTCCTCATGGAACAATATACATATTCCGAAAAAACTATGCCGATTCTTAAATGTCTTGATATCTGAAAGCATTATAACAACGTGAACCCAAATTTAACCCAAATAAATATAAATAATTCGGGAAACTTAAATTTACTTCAGTTTTTTCAGTTGTTTGAAGAGCCCACAAGGAAAACAAATCCAGATTCATGATCCAGAGATAATTTTGGTTAAGAACCATAGAGTTGTACACCGATTGTCGAAATTTTGAAAATTTGATAAAATAGTGGAGGAGCCGAGATAATAAAAATTTTCAAAGTGATTTAATTCAAGAATTTTGAGGAATTTCCTCGTGGAACAATATATTTCCGAAAAAACAATGTCGATTCTAACATGTCTTGGTATCTGGATGCAATGTAACAAGGTAAACACAAATTTAATCCGAATTAAATACCTCTTATTGAACGGATTTGACAAATTTCTATATTTTTTTTGTCATAAAAGCATATTTTTCTTTCTTGTTTCAAAAGATACAGGAAAAATAAGCAGAAATTCGAAATCCAGAGACATTTTCCGTTGAGACTGACACGATTCCACACAGATTTGGGGAAATTTTAACATTCGAAAAAAATGGTGGAGGCGCCGGGACAATAAAAATTTTCAAAATGATTTAATTCGAGAATTCTGGGGAATTTCCTCATGGAACAATTTATTTCCGAAAAAACAATGTTGATTCTAACATGTCTTGGTATCTGGACGCAATGTAACAAGGTAAACACAAATTTAATCCGAATTAAATACCTCTTATTGAACCGATTTGACAAATTTCTATTTTTTTCCATAAAAGCATATTTTTCTTCGTTGTTTGAAGAGATACAGGAAAAATAAGCACAGATTCGAAATCCAGAGACATTTTCCGTTGAGAATGATACAATTCCACACAGATTTGGGAAAATTTTAAAATTCGGAAAAAATGGTGGAGGCGCCGGGATAATAATTTAATAATTTAGTAATTTTTCATTTTTATAAAATAATAAATTTTCGCGTTAACAATTTATCCAATTTTGCAATTTTGTAATTTTTTTGATTTTTAATTATGCAAAATTTATTTTAAATATATAACAACAATTATAATTAAAAAAAATATTTCACTTTTTCAATTTTACGATTTTAGATTTTTTTCATTTTCAATTATTATTGGATTTTTAAACTTTTTTATTTATTCGATTTTTCAATTTTTTTGTCTTGGAATGTTACAATTTTTCGACTTCACATTTTGATGACTATTTAATTTTTCGATTTGACAGTTTTTGAGTTTTCCAATTTTTCGATTTGATTTACCTTTCTTTTTTCCAATTTTTCGATTCATTAATTATTACTTTCCATTTTTAAGTTTTTCAATTTTTAGTTTTTCACTGTTTCAATTTTTCCTTTCTTCCGTTCTTCGATTTGCAATTTTTCCATTTTTCGATTTTTCGACTTTTCGAATCATAAAAATGGAAAAATTGAAAAACTGTAAAATTGAAAAATCAAATAAAAAAAATAATGAAAAATTGAAAAATTAAAAATTGAGAAACTAAAAATCAAAAAACTATAATACTGAAAAATTGAAAAATTCAGTTCTTCCATTTGTAATTTTTCAACTTCTTTGATTTTGCTATTTTTCGTTTGATTTTTAAATTATTTTCGATTTTTTAGTTTTCGATTTTTCAATTTTTCCATTTTTTTACGTTTCGAATAAAAAAAGTAGAACAATCGCAAAATTATAAAACTGAAAAATCCAAATTGAAAAAACGACAAATATTATAAGAAAAAAACTTTGAAAAATCTTAAAATTGGAAATCAAAGATATGAAAAATTCAAGAAACGAAAAATTGAAATAGTTATTTTTAAAATTTTTGATTTTTCAGTTTAATCACATTACAATTTTTCGCTTTTAAAGGTATCCGATTTTTTAATTTTTTAATTTTAGACTTTTTTGATTTTTCTATTTTAAAATTTGTGATTCTTTGTTTTTATATATTTTTTTCAATTTCTGATTTTTCAATAATCCGAATTTCAATGTTTTGATTTTCCAATTTCTGATTTTCAATTTTTCAAAATTTTCATTGTTTGAAGAGATAGAGGAAAAATAAGCACAGATTCGAAATCCAGAGACATTTTCCGTTAGGAATGATACAAGTACCAACAGATTTAGGAAAATTTTTAAATTTGATAAAAATGGTGGAGGCGCCGGGACAATAAAAATTTTCAAAATGATTTAATTCAAGAATTTTGAGGAATTTCTTCATGGAACAATTTATTTTCGAAAAAACAATGCCGATTACTAAATGTATTGGTTTCTGAACGCAATATTACAAGACAAACCCAAATTTAATTCGAATTAAATACCTCGTATTGAACCGATTTGACAAATTTCTATTTTTCTCCGTTGTTTGAAGAGATCCAGGAAAATAAGCACAAATTCGAAATCCAGAGACATTTTCCGTTGAGACTGATACAAATCCACCCAAATTTGAGAAAATTTTAAAATTCGGAAAAAATGGAGGAGGCGCCGGGATAATAAACATTTTCCAAATCACTTATTTCAAGCATTTTAAGAAAATTTCTCATGAAACAATATATTTCCGAATAAACGTCTTGACATCTGAACGTCATACAGCAAGGTACACCTAAGTTTAACCGAAATTAAATACCCCTTCTTGTACAAACTCTGGAAACTTAATTATGTTCCAAAAAAAAACACATATTTCTGAGTTGTTTGAAGAACTACAAGGAGAGCAAACCCAAATTCATGATCTGGAGATGATTTTTGCTAAGAACGACAGAGTTGTACTCAGATTTGGCGAAAATTTTAAATTTGATAAAAATGGTGGAGGCGCCGGGATAATAAATTGTTTCCAAATCATTTATTTCAAGAATTTCAAGGAAATTTCTAATGGAACAATATATTTCCGAAAAAACTAGGCTCATCCTTAAACGTCTTGACATCTGAACGCTATACAGCCAAGGTACACCTAAATTTAATCGAAATTAAATACCCTTTATTGGACAAATTCTGGAAGCTTAATTATATTCCAAAAAACACATATTTCTGGATTGTTTGAAGAACCACAAGCAAAACAATTCCAGATTCATGATCTAGAGATAATTTTTGTTAAGAACGACAGAGTTTTACATAGATTTGACGAAAATTTTAAATTTGATTAAAATGGTGGAGGCGCCGAGATAATAAAAATTTTCCAAATCATTTATTTCAAGAATTTTTAGGAAATTTCTCATGGAACAATATATTTCCGAAAAAACTGGGCTCATTCTTGAATGTCTTGACATCTGGAGGTTATACAACAAGGTACACCTAAATTTAATCGAAATTAAATACCCCTTAATGGACAAATTCTGAAAACTTAATTATATTCCAAAAAAAAAACATATTTCTGAGTTTTTTGAAGAACCACAAGGAAAACAAATCCAGATTCATTATCCAGAGATAATTTTTGTTGAGAACGACAGAGTTGTACACAGATTTGGCGAAAATTTTAAATTTGATAAAAATGGTGGAGGCGCCGGGACAATAAATTTTTTCCAAATCATTTATTTCAAAAATTTCAAGGAAATGTCTCATGGAACAATATATTACCGAAAAAACTGGGCTCATTCTTAAACGTCTTGACATCTGAACGCTATATAGCAAGGTATACCTAAATTTACCCGAAATTAAATACCCCTTATTGGACAAATTCTGGAAACTTAATTATATTCCAAAAAACACATATTTCTGGATTGTTTGATGAACCACAAGGAAAAGAGGTCCAGATTTGTGATCCAGAAATAATTTTCGTCAAGAACCATAGAGTTGTACACAGATTTGGCGAAAATTTTTAATTTGATAAAAATGGTGGAGGTGCCGGGATAATAAAAATTTTCCATCCAAATCATTTATTTCAAAAATTTTGAGGAAATTTCTCATGGAACAATATATTTCCGAATAAATTGGGCTCATCCTTAAACGTCTTGACATCTGAACGCTATACAGCAAGGTACACCTAAATTTAATCGAAATTAAATACTCTTTATTGGACAAATTCTGGAAATATAATTATATTCCAAAAAAACGCATATTTCTGGATTGTTTGAAGAACCACAAGCAAAACAAATCCAGATTCATGATCTAGAGATAATTTTTGTTAAGAACGACAGAGTTGTACATAGATTTAACGAAAATTTTAAATTTGATAAAAATGGTGGAGGCACCGGGATAATAAAAATTTTCCAAATCATTTATTTCAAGAATCTTAAGGAAATTTCTCATGGAAAAATATATTTCCGAATAAACTGGGCTCATTCTTGAACGTCTTGACATCTGGAGGTTATACAACAAGGTACACCTAAATTTAATCGAAATTAAATACCCCTTAATGGACAAATTCTGAAAAATTAATTATATTCCAAAAAAAAACACATTTCTGAGTTTTTTGAAGAACCACAAGGAAAATAAATCCAGATTCATTATCCAGAGATAATTTTTGTTAAGAACGACAGAGTTGTACACAGATTTGGCGAAAATTTTAAATTTGATAAAAATGGTGGAGGTACCGGGATAATAAAAATTTTTCAAATCATTTATTTCAAACATTTAAAGGAAAATTCTCATGGAACAATATATTTCCGAATAAACTGAGTTCATCCTTAAACGTCTTGACGTCTGAACGCTATACAGCTAAAGTACACCTAAATATAACGAAATAAAATACCCTTTATTGGACAAATTCTGGAAACTTAATTATATTCCAAAAAACACATATTTCTGGATCGTTTGAAGAACCACAAGCAAAACAATCCAGATTCATGAGCTAGAGATAATTTTTGTTAAGAACGACAGAGGTTTACACAGATTTGACGAAAATTTTAAATGTGTTAAAAAAGGTGGAGGCGCCGGGATAATAAAAATTTTCCAAATCATTTATTTCAAGAATCTTAAGGAAATTTCTCATGGCAAAATATATTTCCGAATAAACTGGGCTCATTCTTGAACGTCTTGACATCTGGAGGTTATACAACAAGGTACACCTAAATTTAATCGAAATTATATACCCTTTATTGGACAAATTCTGGAAGCTTAATTATATTCCAAAAAAACACATATTTCTGGATTGTTTGAAGAACCACAAGCAAAACAAATCCAGATTCATGATCTAGAGACAATTTTTGTTAAGAACGACAGAGGTTTACACAGATTTGACGAAAATTTTAAATTTGATAAAAATGGTGGAGGCGCCGGGATAATAAAAATTTTTCCAAATCATTTATTTCAAGAATCTTAAGGAAATTTCTCATGGAAAAATATATTTCCGAATAAACTGGGCTCATTCTTGAACGTCTTGACATCTGGAGGTTATACAACAAGGTACACCTAAATTTAATCGAAATTAAATACCCCTTAATGAACAAATTCTGAAAACTTAATTATATTCCAAAAAAAAACATATTTCTGAGTTTTTTGAAGAACCACAAGGAAAACAAATCCAGATTCATTATCCAGAGATAATTTTTGTTAAGAACGACAGAGTTGTACATAGATTTGGCGAAAATTTTAAATTTGATAAAAATGGTGGAGATACCGGGATAATAAAAAATTTTCAAATCATTTATTTCAAGAATTTTAAGGAAAATTCTCATGAAACAATATATTTCCGAAAAAACTAGGCTCATCCTTAAACGTCTTGACGTCTGAACGCTATACAGCTAAAGTACACCTAAATATAACGAAATTAAATACCCTTTATTGGACAAATTCTGGAAACTTAATTATATTCCAAAAAAACACATATTTCTGGATCGTTTGAAGAACCACAAGCAAAACAAATCCAGATTCATGATCTAGAGATAATTTTTGTTAAGAACGACAGATGTTTACACAGATTTGGCGAAAATTTTAAATTTGATAAAAATGGTGGAGGTACCGGAATAATAAAAATTTTCCAAATCATTTATTTCAAGAATCTTAAGGAAATTTCTCATGGAAAAATATATTTCCGAATAAACTGGGCTCATTCTTAAACTTCTTGTCATCTGGAGGTTATACAACAAGGTACACCAAAATTTAATCGAAATTAAATACCCCTTAATGGACAAATTCTGAAAACTTAATTATATTCCAAAAAAAAAACATTTTTCTGAGTTTTTTGAAGAACCACAAGGAAAACAAATCCAGATTCATTATCCAGAGATAATTTTTGTTAAGAACGACAGAGTTGTACACAGATTTGGCGAAAATTTTAAATTTGATAAAAATGGTGGAGGTACCGGGATAATAAAAATTTTTCAAATCATTTATTTCAAGAATTTTAAGGAAAATTCTCATGGAACAATATATTTCCGAATAAACTGAGTTCATCCTTAAACGTCTTGACGTCTGAACGCTATACAGCTAAGGTACACCTAAATATGACGAAATTAAATACCCTTTATTGGACAAATTCTGGAAACTTAATTATATTCCAAAAAACACATATTTCTGGATCGTTTGAAGAACCACAAGCAAAACAAATCCAGATTCATGATCTAGAGATAATTTTTGTTAAGAACGACAGAGGTTTACACAGATTTGACGAAAATTTTAAATGTGTTAAAAAAGGTGGAGGTGCCGGGATAATAAAAATTTTCCAAATCATTTATTTCAAGAATCTTAAGGAAATTTCTCATGGAAAAATATATTTCCGAATAAACTGGGCTCATTCTTGAACGTCTTGACATCTGGAGGTTATACAACAAGGTACACCTAAATTTAATCGAAATTAAATACCCTTTAATGGACAAATTCTGAAAACTTAATTATATTCCAAAAAAAACACATTTCTGAGTTTTTTGAAAAACCACAAGGAAAACAAATCCAGATTCATTATCCAGAGATAATTTTTGTTAAGAACGACAGAATTGTAAACAGATTTGGCGAAAATTTTAAATTTGATAAAAATGGTGTAGGCGCCGGGATAATACATTTTTTCCAAATCATTTATTTCAAGAATTTCAAGGAAATTTCTCGTGGAACAATATATTTCCGAAAAAACTGGGCTCATTCTTAAACGTCTTGACATCTGAACGCTATATAGCAAGGTATACCTAAATTTAACCGAAATTAAATACCCCTTATTGGACAAATTCTGAAAACTTAATTATATTCCAAAAAAACACATATTTTTGAGTTTTTTGATGGAGGCGCCGGGATAATACATTTTTTCCAAATCATTTATTTCAAGAATTTCAAGGAAATTTCTCATGGAACAATATATTTTCGAAAAAACTGGGCTCATTCTTAAACGTCTTGACATCTGAACGCTATACAGCAAGGTACACTTAAATTTAATCGAAATTAAATACCCTTTATTGGACAAATTCTGGAAATATAATTATATTCCAAGAAACGCATATTTCTGGATTGTTTGAAGAACCAAAAGGAAAACAAATCCAGATTCATGATCCGTAGATAATTTTCGTTAAGAACTATAGAATTGTACACAGATTTGACGAAAATTTTACATTTGATAAGAGTGGTGGAGGTGCCGGAATAATAAGAATTTTCCAAATCATTTATTTCAAGAATTTTGACGAAATTTCTCATGGAACAATATACTTCCGAATAAACTGGGCTCATCCTTAAACGTCTTGTCATTTGGAAGTCATACAACACGGTACACCTAAATTTATTCAAAATTAAATACCCCTTATTGGACGAATTCTGAAAACTTACTTATATTCCAAAAAAACACAGTTGTACACAGATTTGCAAAAATTTTAATTTGAAAAAATGGTGGAGGCGCCGGGAAAATAAAAATTTACTTCAAGAATTTTATGGAAATTTCTCATGGAACAATATGTTTCCGGAAAAATTATATCAATTCTTAAATGTCTTGACGTCTGAACGTAGTATACAACAGCAAACCCAAAATTAATCAAAATTAACTACTCCTTATTGGACTGATTTGTCAAACTTAATTGTTTTTTCGATAAAAATACATTTTTCTGCGTTGTTTGATGAGATACAAGGATAATAAGCTCAGATTCATAATCCAGAGAAATTTATTTCAACAATTTTAAGAAACTTCCTTAACCGTCTTGCCACCTCTTTTGTTACAAAGAGTGTCATTTAATGGATACGTTTAATTGCTCTAATAATCCATAACGACTGACGCAATCGGCCCGTTATTATTAGAAGGTTAGGTATTCTGGGAATAATGACAAGAAAAAAATGTTTACACACTTACTCAAGCGCCGATGGTAACACGTTGATGACAATAATGATAACCCGGCATGAATCAAAACGCTACGTCTATCATTAGAGCGCGTAACTCGTTCATATTCTAGCACAAAACAAACATTACGAGTTAAAAATTAACGGGGTCGAAATTTCATATGAAAAAAAATGCGATGAAGATTACAGAAGATAAATAAATAACATGAACACGCCGCTGTCTACATAAAACATTAAAAAGAAAATGTAATTCAAAATATGCGCGCTATTAATTTTTAACGTAATATTTTGACCTTTACGATAAAATCGACATTCTGTGATACACACCGCGGATAATCTACAAACATCTGAAATAACTAATTTCGGTTTTTGTGACATTCGACACTCGCCTTTGCGCCACTCCTATTGATTTTTTCGTACGACATTATTCAGGTTTATCTTTCGCTGAAGGCTATACACGAATTGTATACGGCGCAATTACCGAAAAAAATGCTCCCGATTCAACATTTCTCGTCCGCGCTGGACATTTTTAGCCCGAGATTTATACATTTGCAAATGCAACGACACGAACTTCGTTGTTGTCATTCTTCTCAAGTTCTGACTTATGTTTGGACTAGTTCGAGGATGAAATTTGTCGGTGAAATATGGAGCCGCAGTCACGAATTACTCTTCTGTATTTAGATTTTCGTTGGGTCGATCCGCAACTCCTGAATGAAAGCGCGAAATTGCCCCCAACTTGATTAGCATTTCCAGCTCCCTCGCTCCGGATTACGCCGGGCGGCCGTGACATCACATGTGCCCGGAGAATGACGTCACAGGGCGATGGCAGGACTCCCCGGAGCTGCCTCACCGTCCGGAGCTCCCTTTGGCATTCCGGCTGAGTCGCGGTCTCATGTCTAATTCATGGGAACGGCCGGCGGAATTACACTGACGCACGGCGTCGAGCTTACGGGTTAAATATACACATAAAAGCCGTTATTACATCATCGAAAAGAGACACGACGGATGATTCGGATCGTTCCGGCATTCATGAAAACCCCAATCTGAGATTTTATCTGGGGGAGGCGGATTTGGCCGAAATGAAAATCGGGCGGGTGATGATTTTTGCCGGATAGGGTTGTCGGTAATCGGGTAAATTGTTGCGATGAATTCCGAGCGTTTAATGCGGATTATCGAACCATAATAGCCAGATAAAGCTTAGCTTACTGTGTTTACACAACATCTATTACATCGGTGCATGCTGTTTATGTTCTTAACATAAACAATTTACGTTGGTTTAACACTTTGAGGGTAAATAGATCGTGCGGAAATTTAGCACTTGACGTTTGCAACTTTTATGTTGACAGGAATTTTACCCAGATACGTGCTACGCCACTGATCTTCGCCGCGATGTGCGTTTTATGTTGACTATTTCATCGGTTTTGATGACATGTTTCGCAATTATTAACACTCCCTACTGCGTCCTGTTGCTGTTAAGTCCCCCGTTCAATAACAGTAAATTATTACAGAGCGCACACACAAAATAGAGCACAGGCAGGGACGGCGTCCAAGAGAGCAAGTTTTTTGTACGGGAAAATTTAAATAACGCAGTAGGCAGGGTGGGCAACACAATTTGTAATCGAGTCATCCTTGGATATATATCTTTTTTACGAAATGTTTAGCTTACTCACCTCGGTTAAATAGGTAGACGTTAAGATACTTTAAAATTCGAAACTAAATAAATTTTAAATAAGCACTTAAACACTTTGTGTTTACCTTACGAATACCCATTCAGTCACTACCGACTTTACTCAAAATCTGGTTAATCCCGTCTTTGAAACCACGTGTTTTTACGGTATGCAATAAATGCAGATTGTTTAATTCAAAAAAAAAAAAAAAAATTGTGCAAGTTTATTTCGACAGAACTTCGGGAAATCGTAAAATGGAAATATGGAGAGTTTAAGAAATTGAAAAATCGTTCCATTGGAAAACTGAAAAATCTCTAAAATTTTAAAAATTGAAATTGAAAGATCGAAAAATTGAAAAAGGATACCTTAAACTGAAAAAAAAACTTTAAATTGAAAGCCAAAATAGCTACACGAAAAATTAAAGACTGAAACATTGAAAAATTGGGACTTCAAAACTTCAAAAAATGCAAAAATTGAAAAATCTAAAATCGGGAAGTCGAAAAATTGAGAGATCGAAAAATCGAAGCTGCCAAAAAAATTCGAAAAATTTTAAAATCAAAAAATTAAAATATCGAAAAATTGAAGAATCAAAAAATTGACAAATCGATAAATCGGAACATCAAAAAATCCAAAAATTGAAAATTGAAATTGAGAAATAAAAATTTGAAAAATCGGGGAATCAAAAACTCGAAAAATGTTAAAAATAGAATCAGAAATCCGAAAACTAAAAAAAAATGACATTTAAAAATTGATAATTCGTAAAATCGAAACCTCAAGTATGACATCGAAAATTTAAGAAATCGAAAAATTGGAGAAATCGAAAAACCGAAAAATCAAAAAAACCAGAAATCGAAAAATCTACTACTTAAAAAATCAGAAAATTGGCAAAAAGATACCTTAAACTGAAAAATCCCAAAACTGAAATACGGAAAAACTGAACAACCGAGACGTCGAAATATTAAAAGATCGAAAATTCAAGAAATCTAAAAATTGAAAAACCGAAAAATTTAAACCAAGAAGTCGAAAAATCGAACGATCAAAGATTGAGGAATCAAAACATCAAAAAAAAAATTGAAAAATCCAGAGAAAATTTAAGATGTCGAAAAAGTGGAGAATCAAAAATTGAAAAATAGCGAAACTGAAACATCGAGAATTTAAAAAATTAAAAATTGGAAAATGGAGAAATCGGGAGGTTTAATAATCGAAAATTTAAAAATCTGAAAAACCAAGAACCTGAAAGAACGAAAATAAAAAAATCTGTAAATTGCAAAACTGAAAAATCGAATCATCGAAATCAGGATAATTGAGAAATCGAAAAGTCGAGAAATCGAAATATCAAAAAAATCAAAAAAATTAAAAATCGAAAAATTAAAAAATTCGAAAAATTTCAAAGATTGAGAAATAGAGGCATCAAAATATTGAAATATCTAAAATAAAAAAATCGGATAACTGAAGAATCGAGGAATCGCAAAATCTATGATTTAAGATAACGAAAAACTGAAAATTGAAAAATAGAACCATCGAGTAACTGAAAAATCAAAAATTTTTAAAATTTAATAGTTGAAACATAATATCGAAATCAGGATAAATCGAAGAATCGAGAATTCGAAATATCAAAAAATCGAAAAACTATTACATCAAAACTTTTAAGAATAGAGGAACTGAAAAACTAAGAAGTCTAAAAATCGAACGATCAAGAAGTCGAGAAATCAAAAATCGAAAGTCAAAATTAAACATAACAAAAAATCGAAAAATAGAAAAATCTAAAATTTAAAATACGGAAAAACTGAAGACACGAAAAATTGAGAAATCGAGAAATTGAAACCTCGAGATCGCCTTTAAAATATCGGTTGAAACAAAAGTAAAATATAATTTCAAAATTTTCAAAAATTTACCAAAAAAACGGTTAAAATTGCTTTAATCGACTGAAAGTTAGTGTCAAATTGTAGATAATCTGCCCCAATTACAAATCGGAAATCGGCGTAACGATATTTATTGAAATAAAAGTAAAATATGATACCAAAATTTCCAAAAATTTTCCAAAAATAAAAGGCTAAAATTGGTTTAATCCACTCAAAATTAGTGTCAAATTGTAGATAATTTTCCGCCAGTTACAAATCTGAAATCGCCGTAACCATTTCCGTTCCAACAAGTAGGTAAAGTAAATTCAAAATTTTCAAAAATTTTCCAAAAAGATGGCTGAAATTGTTTTAATCGACCGAAATTGGTGTCAAATTGTTGATAATCTTCCCCCAATTACAAATCCAAAATCACCTTCACGATATCTACTGAAATGAAAGTAAAATTTGATTCCAAAACATTCAAAAATTTTCCAAAACAATTGTTAGAATTGGTTCAATCGCCTGAAAATTGGTGTCAAATTATAGATGACCTTCCGCCAGTTCTAAATCTGACATTGTCGTAACGATATCTGTTCCAATAAACACAAAAAAAAAATGAATTCAAAATTTTCAAAATTTTCCAAAGAGATGATTGAAGTTGGTTTAATCGAGGGAAAATTGGTGTCAAATTGTTGATAATCTTCCATCAGTTACAAATCTGAAATGGTCGTCACGCTATCTATTCCAATAAATACGAAAAGCGAATTCAAAATTTTCCAAAAAAAAAAAAAATGGTTAAAATTGGCTTAATCTAAGATCAAGAAGTCGAGAAATCTAAAATTTAGAATGTCGAAAAACTGAAAACTCGGGAAATTGAAACCTTGAAAACTTTAAAAATTGTATTTTAAAATCAAAAAATTAAAATATCGAAAAATTGAAGAATCAAAAAATTGAAAAATCGATAAATGGGAACATCAAAAAATCGAAAAATTGAAAAAGGTCCAAAATTGAAATTGAGACAAAAATTTGAAAAGTCGGCGAATCAAAAACTCGAAAGATGTTAAAAATAGAATCAAAAATCCGAAAAATAAAAAAAAAATGACATTTAAAAATTGATAATTCGGAAAATCGAAACCTCAAAAAACTGTATGACATCGAAAATTTAAGAAATCGAAAAATTGGAGAAATCGAAAAACTGAAAAATCAAAACAAAACAGAAATCGAAAAATCTACTACTTAAAAAATCGGACAATTGGCAAAAAGATACCTTAAACTGAAAAATCCCAAAACTGAAAACGGAAAAAAAACCGAGACGTCGAAACATTACAAGATCGAAAATTCAAGAAATCGAAAAATTGAAAAACCGAAAAATTTAAACCAAGAAGTCGAAAAATCGAACGATCAAAGACTGAGGAATCAAAACATCAAAAAAAAAATATGAAAAATCGAGAGAAAATTTAAGATGTCGAAAAAGTGGAGAATAAAAAAATTGAAAAATAGCGAAACTGAAACATCGAGAATTTAAAAAATTAAAAATTGGAAAATGGAGAAATCGGGAGGTTTAATAATCGAAAATTAAAAAATCTGAAAAACTAAACCTGAAAAAACGAAAATAAAAAAAAATCTGTAAATTGCAAAACTGAAAAATCGAATCATCGAAATCATGATAACTGAGAACTCGAAAAGTCGAGAAATCGAAATATCAAAAAATCAAAAAATGAAAAAAATTAAAATTCGAAAAATTAAAAAATCTAAAACCGAAAAATCGAAAAATTTCAAAGATTGAGAAATAGAGGCATCAAAATATTGAAATATCTAAAATAAAAAAATCGGATAACTGAAAATTTAAACCAAGAAGTCGAAAAATCGAACGATCAAAGATTGAGGAATCAAAACATCAAAAAAAAAAAAATGAAAAATCGAGAGAAAATTTAAGATGTCGAAAAAGTGGAGAATAAAAAAATTGAAAAATAGCGAAACTGAAACATCGAGAATTTAAAAAATTAAAAATTGGAAAATGGAGAAATCGGGAGGTTTAATAATCGAAAATTTAAAAATCTGAAAAACCAAGAACCTGAAAAAACGAAAATAAAAAAATCTGTAAATTGCAAAACTGAAAAATCGAATCATCGAAATCAGGATAATTGAGAAATCGAAAAGTCGAGAAATCGAAATATCAAAAAATCAAAAAATGAAAAAAATTAAAATTCGAAAAATTAAAAAATCTAAAACCGAAAAATCGAAAAATTTCAAAGATTGAGAAATAGAGGCATCAAAATATTGAAATATCTAAAATAAAAAAATCGGATAACTGAAAATTTAAACCAAGAAGTCGAAAAATCGAACGATCAAAGATTGAGGAATCAAAACATCAAAACAAAAATTGAAAAATCGAGAGAAAATTTAAGATGTCCAAAAAGTGGAGAATAAAAAAATTGAAAAATAGCGAAACTGAAACATCGAGAATTTAAAAAATTAAAAATTGGAAAATGGAGAAATCGGGAGGTTTAATAATCGAAAATTTAAAAATCTGAAAAACCAAGAACCTGAAAAAACGAAAATAAAAAAATCTGTAAATTGCAAAACTGAAAAATCGAATCATCGAAATCAGGATAATTGAGAAATCGAAAAGTCGAGAAATCGAAATATCAAAAAATCAAAAAATGAAAAAAATTAAAATTCGAAAAATTAAAAAATCTAAAACCGAAAAATCGAAAAATTTCAAAGATTGAGAAATAGAGGCATCAAAATATTGAAATATCTAAAATAAAAAAATCGGATAACTGAAAATTTAAACCAAGAAGTCGAAAAATCGAACGATCAAAGATTGAGGAATCAAAACATCAAAAAAAAAAATGAAAAATCGAGAGAAAATTTAAGATGTCGAAAAAGTGGAGAATAAAAAAATTGAAAAATAGCGAAACTGAAACATCGAGAATTTAAAAAATTAAAAATTGGAAAATGGAGAAATCGGGAGGTTTAATAATCGAAAATTTAAAAATCTGAAAAACCAAGAACCTGAAAAAACGAAAATAAAAAAATCTGTAAATTGCAAAACTGAAAAATCGAATCATCGAGATCAGGATAATTGAGAAATCGAAAAGTCGAGAAATCGAAATATCAAAAAATCAAAAAAATTCAAATTCGAAAAATTAAAAAATCTAAAACCGAAAAATCGAAAAATTTCAAAGATTGAGAAATAGAGGCATCAAAATATTGAAATATCTAAAATAAAAAAATCGAATAACTGAAGAATCGAGGAATCGCAAAATCTAAGATTTAAGATAACGAAAAACTGAAAATCTGAAAAATAGAACCATCCAGAACCTGAAAAATCAAAATTTTTTTTAATTTAATAGTCGAAACATAATATCGAAATCAGGATAAATCGAAGAATCGAGAATTCGAAATATCAAAAAATCGAAAAACTATTACATCCAAACTTTTAAGAATAGAGGAACAAAAAAACCAAGAAGTCTAAAAATCCAACGATCAAGAAGTCGAGAAATCAAAAATCGAAAGTCAAAATTAAGAATATCAAAAAAGCGAAAAATAGAAAAATCTAAAGTTTAAAATACGGAAAAACTGAAGACACGAAAAATTGAGAAATCGAGAAATTGAAACCTCGAGATCGCCTTTAAAATATGGGTTGAAACAAAAGTAAAATATGATTTCAAAATTTCCAAAAATTTTCCAAAAAAAATGGCTAAAATTGGTTTAATCCACTCAAAATTAGTGTCAAATTGTAGATAATTTTCCGCCAGTTACAAATCTGAAATCGCCGTAACCATTTCCGTTCCAACAAGTAGGTAAAGTAAATTCAAAATTTTCAAAAATTTTCCAAAAAAATGGCTGAAATTGGTTTAATCGACCGAAATTGGTGTCAATTTGTTGATAATCTTCCCCCAATTACAAATCCAAAATCACCTTCACGATATCTACTGAAATGAAAGTAAAATTTGATTCCAAAACATTCAAAAATTTTCCAAAACAATTGTTAGAATTGGTTCAATCGCCTGAAAATTGGTGTCAAATTATAGATGACCTTCCGCCAGTTCTAAATCTGAAATTGTCGTAACGATATCTGTTCCAATAAACACAAAAAAAAATTAATTCAAAATTTTCAAAAATTTCCCCAAAAAAATGATTAAAATTAGTTCCATCGACTGAAAATTAGTGTCAAATTGTAGATAATCTTCCGCCAGTTACAAATCTGAAATGGTCGCCACGCTATCTATTCCAATAAATACGAAAAGCGAATTCAAAATTTTCCAAAAAAAAAATGGTTAAAACTGGTTTAATCTAAGATCAAGAAGTCGAGAAATCTAAAATTTAAAATGTGGAAAAACTGAAGACACGAAAAACTGAAAATTCGGGAAATTGAAACCTTGACAATTTTAAAAATTGTTGGAAGGTTATTTCGACAGACCTTTCCTCGCACCTGAAGTACAATAAAACAAAATCCAGCTTTTCTGGAAAATTGTGAAATTTGATAATGTGAATTTTATTTTTTTTTTTATGAGAAATCGTATAAGTTGCGCGGATATTTCAAATCAGTTTTCCCTTAACAAATTTTTTTTTACAATTTTTTTTGTTAAACAATTTTGATTTTGAAAATCTGTATGTCTAAGGTAAAAGTACAAAAGTATCTTATTTTGCACTTTTTGCAGTGAAAAATTTGCGATATCCAAAATCGTTCTAGGACAACCCATGTCAGGACCGCAATAACCATTTCCGGGCGAATACTCAAAAGTAGAAACCATTTCAACCGTACGGGCTGAAAATTTAATTAGTCGCAAAAAAGTTCGCCGTTGAGCGAAGATTGGGATCGGTGGCCGTCCATGAAAATTAATAGGAACTCGCAACGACGATAATTAACCGTAGTTTTATTCATGAATATTTAATGCCGGAGTTTATCTTTACACGTTCCTTATGATATTAATTATTCAGCAGCATCGCGCCCTAACAATACCTAGCAAAGACAGCTATCGCACTAATGATAAATTATCTTCATTAGATTCACCCCGGACGAAGATGGAGGTGTGTTTGGGGCGAGTTGCGTCGGCGCCCCGGGTGATGCAATTTGTGCGGGCACGCCGCACTTTATTCCGGAAATGACACCAACTTGAGGGACCTGCACATAATTTTAGCCGACTTTCGATTTTCCGAAACGTCAGTTGTCGGAGTAAGCCCGACATTAACTTCTGGTTGATAATTTCATTTTCCGAATTATGCTCTTACATAATCCGGCCAGTCACCTGAAAAGGCTAAAAATAAAACCCGGTGGAACGTGGGCTCAATACACAATAAGGGGAGACGGGAAAGTTCCAATATGATTTTTTTCCGACTGTATAAATATGCAAATGAAGGCCGGTTTTTCCTTATTGAAGAGAATTTTCCTTGCATCGAAATTCTGCCACCTCCGATCGGCTTAAAGCGACTTCGGCCACCACGAATGGAAGTTAAAACGAAGATAGTTTAAAAGTTATCGGGGAAGTTCGTAGGCCGAGCACTATTTCTGATACCCTGATCCGCGTCAGGGAAGATTCCACGTCGATCTGCTAATCTTATTATAAATCACTTTCGCCCTCCAGGGAAAAATGGCCCGCTTTCGACCCCAAACCGGCTGCTATCGAAGTTTGCATGATTTTTCTCCCCGGAAAATTGATCAAAACCTCCGAAACTAAAGAACAACTCCCCTTGTATCGCAATCGCTTTTCTCCCCAAATCTAACTAGAATTCGGAAATCCACTCAAAAGCGGCAAAATAAAACCGCATTTTCCGCCACATCACAGAGTGGCCCAGCGTTCGTACCCCGGAGAGATTAGCTCCGGCTGGAGATTGATTCGAGCGTTTCAGATGACACATTTTCTCAAAGACCTGACAGGTTATACGTTGGTGAATAGGACCTGGAAAAAAGTTTCGTTCGCGAGAAGGTGTTATTTATGGGCGGCCGAGAACGTAAAAATAGAAAAAATCCGCCGCGTCGGTATTTATCTTCATCAAAAGCGCGCGAGCTATGGCTTTTTAGTGGAGTTCTTTGGCAAAAAACGCGCCTCAGGATTAATTCTTGCCGCTAGACGGGAACTTGTTAATTCGGTGTAAATTGGAAAAGTCGACGATTGTTTTGGCGGTTTGAGAACACGTCAAGAAATTAAAAAGTTTGCGCAAATAATAACGGGACGCAACTTTCCCTATTAAGGGAATTTGAATATCGGGGACGGCTCCGGGGCCAGCGCCTCGGGAAGCCAGCCTTGGGAGCGGCGTTTTTAGATCTGCTGCTGATTAATTAATTAAGGCTTTGTGCTAAGTTTAAAAGCGACTCGATACAGATTATTAAGAAATGGAAAGGTATTTGCGATGAATAATGGAGGAGGATCAATGGGAGCGGCGCTGGACGCAGAAATTCGGCGGGATATTTACGCACAGACATAAATTTCGACTGGCCAAGGTCTGGATTAAACCCACTCAAAAATCTACCACCGAATTTGGCCCGAACGCCCAAACAGGTCGATTAGTTTCGGCGTAGGGCATTCTAGGAACAACGTGGAACTAAGTGGTCGATGACGTCAGAATTATGATTTTTTTAAATGGAGATCTGTGTTTTATTCATTACGAGCTTCGTCAAAGTCGTGGCCTCCAGAGCGTGAAATAATGTCATTAAATTTTCGATCAGGTGAATATTCTGGTCTCAACTGTTCGAATATTTATTTTGCGAACTGTATTCTAAGATATCTTTCTACAAATATTTTGGCTACCGTAAAGTTTTAAATTTAATTTTCTTACTTCATGCACACATTTTTCTCTAGATTTTATAACTATTTCTGGAATATTATATTTCATAACAATGTAATTTTTATTGTTAACAATTGTTTCAGATTCTCTTTTCCCTATTTAATTCAATTTAGTGTGTCATATGAAATCAACTCAACGTTTTTCACTGGAATGAAGAGAGGGTGGGTGGGCGGGGCTATTGCTTGCTCTAAAAGACTCTGTTAAAAGAAGGTATTCTTAGCCCCGCCCACCCACCCGTTCTCTCATTTGCTACTTCTAAAATAAAAAATAAATCTTATAGCAACAATTTCGATGTTTCAATTTCTCGATTTTTCAGTTTTTAGTGTTTTCAGATTTTCGATATTTTAAATTTTAAAATTTTCGATTTCTCGATTTTATATATTCCAGGTTTTGCAATTTTCTGTTTTGTTAATTTTCGATTTTTCGACTTCCCAAGTTTTCAATTTTTAATTTTTTTGGTTTGGATTCTGGATTTTTCAGTTTTTCGATATCTTAAAGTTTAGATTTTTTGCTTTCGTTTCTCGATATTCCGATTTTTTTCAATTCTCGGTTTTACATTTTTCGTTTTGCAATCTCTCGATTATTAAAATTTTTGATTTTTCAATTTCTCAATTTTTTTCAGTTTTTTGAATCTTCGATTTTTCGACTTTCCGATTTCTCGGTTTTTGAATTTTTTTAATTTTCGATGTTTCCGATTCTTCTATTTTCCGATTTCTAGAATATTTTAATTGTAGATATTTCACTTTTGTCATATTTTGATTGCTCAATTTTTCAATTTTTGGACTTCTAAAATTTCTAATTTTTCCATTTGTAGCTTTTTCCGTTTTCAATTTTTCGCTTGGGTTATTTCGAGTTCTCTGATCCTCCATCTTTTAATGTTTCGATTTCTCGTTTGTTCAATATTTCGACATTCTGTTTTGGGATTTTTCAGTATATAGCATCTTTTGTCCAATTTTTTGATTCTTCAATTTTTCGATTTTTTAAATTTGAGAACTTTAGATTTTTCGGTTTCTCGATTTTTTAACTTTTCAATTTCCTAAATTTTAGGTTTTATACAATTTTTTGATTCCTAAGTTTTTCAATTTTTTAAAGTAGGTATAGATTTTTTGATTTCTCCATTTTTTAGTTTTTCAATTTTCGAATTTTTATATTTTCGACTTTCGATTTTTCGATTTTAAATTTTTCAAATTTCGATGTTTCAATTTCCTGAGTTCTCAATTTATTGATTCTTTAGTTTTCAATATAAAGAGTAATCTCTGGAATGAAAAATGCGGGGATGGACGGGGTTATTGCTTGCTTATAAAAAACTGTAAAGAAAAGTTATTCTTAGCCCCACCCACCCACCCCTTCTCCCATTTTTTTTTAAATAAGAAGTAAATCTTGTAACAAATAATATAACGAATAATTACTATTAGTCTTTTTAACAGCCTATATTTTATTGGTTTCCATTCTCACTCTACAAGAGAACATATAATTAACCCCGCCCACCCACCTCGCCTTCATTTCAGTGATTCACTTTATCTAATCCGAATGAAAGGTGGATCTCATACTGAAAAGAAATAAAATCGTTAGAATGAGAGCAACGCGGGTGGGCGGGGCCAGTACCTGACAAAATAGGACTGACTTTAATAAGTAACTTAATCCCTAAGAAAATAAAGGGTGGGTGGGTGGGCGGGCGAAGCTTGTATTTGATAAAATAAGACTGACTGTGGAAAATTCCGTAACCTGTAAGAAAATACAGGGTGGGTGGGCGGGGCTAGCATTTCTTAAGATAAGGCTGATTTTGGTAAATGACTGAACAATGTTAAGAGTGATCACTGGAATGAAGAGGGGGTGGGTGGGCGGGGCTATTGCTTGCTCTAAAAGACTTTGTTAAAAGAAGGTATTCTTATCCCCGCCCACCCACCCGTTCTCTCATTTGTTACTTCTGAAATAAGAAATAAATCCTATAGCAAATAGTATAAAAAATTACGTATAGCGCTTTTTTAACAGCCTATATTTTATCAGTTCCCAATCTCATTCTACAAAAGAACAGATAATAATTAGCCCCGCCCAATTTCGATGTTTCATTTTCTCGATTTTTCTTCTTTTTTTTTGTCTTCAAATTTTCGATATTTTAAATTTTAAAATTTTCGATTTCTCGATTTGTTTTATTTTCCAACTTTTAGAATTTTTCGATGTTTCGATTTTTCAATTTTTCAATTTTTCGATTTTTGTAAGTTTTATATTTTCCAGGTTCTTCAATTTTGAGCTTTTTAATTTTAGATTTTTCGACTTTCCGTATTTCCAATTTTTAATTTTTTAAAATTTTTTGGTTTAGATTTTGAATTTTTCATTTTTTAATTCATCAGTTTTTTTATATCTTCAAGTTTAGATTTTTTAATTTTCTATTTTATAGTTTCTCGTTTTTTTTTGTACTTCAAATACATATTTCAATTTTTTCATGTTTTCCTTTCTCGATATTTCGATTTTTTCATTTCTCGGTTTTACATTTTTCGTTTTACAATCTCTGGATTTTTTACTTTTTTGATGTTTCTATTTTTCGATTTCTCGATTTATCGTGATTTCGATGTTTCGATTTTCCAATTTTTCAATTTATCGATTTTCTAAAATTTTTAGATATTTCAGGTTCTTGATTTTTCAGTTTTTTAAATTTTCGATTTTTAGATTTTCTAAATTTTCGATGTTTCAATTTGTGTATTCTTCAGTTTTTTGATATTTAAAATTTTATATTTTTCGATCTCCCGATTTTTGAATTCTTCGATTTTTCTATTTTACGATTTTTCGAATATTTTAATTGTAGATATTTCACTTTTTTGATATTTTGATTGCTCAATCTTTCCATTTTTCGACTTATAAAATTTCTCAGTTTTTAATTTTTCGTTTGGGTTATTTCGATTGCTCTGTTTCTCGATCTTTTAATGTTTCGATATCTCGTTTGTTCAATTTTTCGATATTATGTTTTGGGATTTTTCAGTTTATACCATCTTTTTTCCAATTTTTCGATTCTTCAATTTTTCGATTTTTAAAATTTTTGATTTTCGGCTTTTCGATTTTACAATGTTTCAATTTCTTAAATTTTAGGTTTTATACAATTTTTTGATGTTTCCATTTCCTGATTTCTTAATATTTATATGTCAATTTTTCGATTCTTTAGTTTTTCATACAAAGAGTAATCACTGGAATGAAGAGTGGGTGGGTGGGCGGGGCTAGTGCTTGTTAAGATAAGATTGACTGGAAAATAGCATACTCTCTAAGAAAATATAAGGGCGGGTGGGCGGGGCTAGTATTTCTTACCATAAGACTAATTTTGGTAAATTTTATAGCAAATAGTACAACAAAAAATTAAGATTAGCTCGTTTTTTAACAGCCTAGATTTTATTAATTCCCATTCACACTCCACAAGAAAACATATAATTAACCCCGCCCACCCACCCCGCCTTCATTTTAGTGATTCACTTTATCTAGTCCGAATGAAAGGTGGATCTCATACTGAAAAGAAATAAAATCGTTAGAATGAGAGCAACGCCGGTGGGCGGGGCCAGTACCTGACAAAATAGGACTGACTTTAATAAGTAACTTAATCCCTAAGAAAATAAAGGGTGGGTGGGTGGGCGAAGCTTGTATTTGATAAAATAAGAGTGACTGTGGAAAATTCCGTACCCTGTAAGAAAATGCAGGGTGGGTGGGCGGGGCTAGCATTTCTTAAGATAAGGCTGATTTTGTTTAATGACTGAACAATGTTAAGAGGAATGAAGAGGGGGTGGGTGGGCGGGGCTATTGCTTGCTCTAAAAGACTCTGTTAAAAGAAGGTATTCTTAGCCCCGCCCACCCACCCGTTCTCTCATTTGTTACTTCTGAAATAAGAAATAAATCCTATAGCAAATAGTATAAAAAATTACGTTTAGCGCTTTTTTAACAGCCTATATTTTACCAGTTCCCAATCTCACTAATTAGCCCCGCCCAATTTCGATGTTTCAATTTCTCGATTTTTCAGTTTTTAGTGTCTTCAGATTTTCGATATTTTAAATTTTAAAATTTTCGATTTCTCGATTTGTTTTATTTTCCAATTTTTAGAATTTTTCGATGTTTCGATTTTTCAATTTTTAATTCTTAAAATTTTTTTGATTCATCAGTTTTTTATATCTACAAGTTTAGATTTTTTCGACTTTTCGATTTTTCAGTGCTTCGATTTTTCTATTTTCTAGTTTTTCGGCTTTTTTTTTATTTCAAATACATATTTCAATGTTTTTATGTTTTCCTTTCTCGATATTTCGATCTTTTCACTACTCGGTTTCACATTTTTCGTTTTGCAATCTCTCGATTTTTATAATTTTTGAGTTTTCAATTTTTCAATTTTTTACTTTTTTGATGTTTCGATTTTTCGATTTTTCGATTTATCGTGATTTCGATGATTCGATTTCCTATTTTTCAATTTATCGATTTTCAAAGATTTTTAGATTTTTCAGGTTCCTGATTTTTCTGTTTTTTAAATTTTCGATTTTCCGACTTTTCGATTTATCGATTTTTCGATATTTTATATTTTTTGATTTTCCGATTTATCAATTCTTCCATTTTTCTATTTTTCGATTTTTTGAATATTTTAATTGTAGATATTTCACTTTTTTCATGTTTTGATTGCTCAATCTTTCCATGTTTCGACTTATAAAATTTCAGATTTTTCCATTTCTCGCTTTCTCAGTTTCTAATTTTTCCTTTGGGTTATTTCGATTTCTCTGTTTCTCGATCTTTTAATGTTTCGATTTTTCGTTTGTTCAATTTTTCGACATTCTGTTTTGGGATTTTTCAGTTTATACCATCTTTTTTCCAATTTTTCGATTCTTCAATTTTTCGATTTTACAATTTTTCAATTTCTTAAATTTTAGGTTTTATACGATTTTTTGATGTTTCCATTTCCTGATTTTTTAATTTTTATATGTCAATTTTTCGATTCTTTAGTTTTCCATACAAAGAGTAATCACTGGAATGAAGAGTGGGTGGGTGGGCGGAGCTAGTATTTCTTAAGATAAGGCTGATTTTGGTAAATGATCAATATTAAGAGTATCACTAGAATGAAGAAGGGGTGGGCGGGCGGGGCTATTGCGTGCTTATAAAAGACTCTGTGGAAAAAGTTAAACTTAGCCCCGCCCACCCACCCGTTCTCTCATTCCTTTCTTCTGAAATAAAAAATAAATCTTATAGCAAATAGTACAACAAAAAATTACGATTAGCGCGTTTTTTAACAGCCTACATTTTATTAATTCCCATTCACACTCTACAAAAGGATATATAATTAACCCCGCCCACCGGCCCCGCCTTAATTTCAGTGAATCATTTTATCTAGTCCGAATGAAAGATGCTCATACTGAACAGAAATAAAACCGCTAGAATCAGAACAACGCGGGTGGGCGGGGCCAATACCTGACAAGATAATACTGACTTTAATAAGTGACTTAATTCCTAAGAAACTAAAGGGTGGGTGGGCGGGCGGAGCTACTATTTGCTAAGATAAGACTGACTCTGGAAAATTATTTACCCTGTAAGAAAATACAGATTGATTTTGGTAAATGACTGAACATTGTTAATAGTGATCACTGGAATGAAGAGGGGGTGGGTGGGCGGGGCTATTGCTTGCTTATAAAAGACTTTATGGAAAAAGTTTAAACTTAGCCCCGCCCATCCACCCGTTCTCTCATTCTTTTCTTCTAAAATAAGAAATACATTTTATAGCAAATAGTAGCCTACATTTTATTAGTTCCCATTCACACTCCACAAGAAAACATATAATTAACCCCGCCCACCCACCCCGCCTTCATTTTAGTGATTCATTTTGTCTAGCCTGAATGAAAGGTGAACCTCATACTGAACAACAATAAAATCGTTCAAATGACAACAGGGCGGGTGGGCGGGGCTAGTACTTGCTATGGTAAAGCTGACTTTGGTAAATGAGTTATCCTCTAAGAAATCAAACGGGTGAGTGGGCGGGGCTAGTACTTGCTAAGATAAGACTGAGTGTGGAAAATTACACACCATCTAAGAAAATAGAGGGCGGGTGGGTGGGCCTAGTATTTCGTAAGATTTTCCAAAACTTTGATTAAAATTTTATATGGTTTGCTAAATTATTACCAAGAATTATTAAATCATCCAAATATACAAAGTAACCAACGGAGAAATTTTTAATCCCAGGGGAAAACGTTTCATTTCATATTAACCTCTATTGGTACTAAATGGACACTTTCTGAGTCAATTTCAGTTTGACAGAATCCTTGAGACAAACCCAAATGCGAAAAATACGTAGCTCCAGACAGACAATGAATCCAAAATTTCAATGATAAATAGTAAAGGAAATTTATCATCCCCAATTTGCTTAACCAAGTCATGATAAAATTCACCATTTCTTTTCACCGTTAGGACTAGATTTTTTCGTGTATGAATCTCACTTTTCTGTGACTACGGAAGACGATACGGTTTTCTATAAATAAATGTTACATTGTTTTCCAATTTAATACTTTGTTTATTGGCGTTAATTACTGCGAGTGGATCGTTTTCAAAGTAGAAAACATCGGAGTTTTTAGGGCATATTGAGTTGTTATTTTCTCTTCAAGGTGAAGTTTTTCGTATATAAATTATTCAATGAAGGATCTATCTTATTAAGTGATTATGAATTACAGTCAAAATTAAAAATGTAATAATAATCAATTGAATCATTGTTACGTCTGCCGTTATTTCTGTTACTATTGTTACCTCTTTGTTACCATGTCCTCTAGAATTATTTGATCGGTTTTGACGGTGTGTCGGTGGATTGTTTGTTTGATTCTTTCGAAAATTTCACGATAACATGGATCTTCCTCTCTAGAGCTAAAAACCAACCAAAAGTAGCAAAAAATCTAAAAAATAACCCGGGAAGCAAGGTTACAAGTGTTAATTCCCTGGAATAGAATGTACTGTGATTACTAAGTTGGAATTTAATTTGCCAAATTGCATGTATCCAGCGAAGTTCATGACTACGCAAATAACTTTGAATAGATGCCGTAATAATTAATTAAAGCCTTTGTTGTTTAACATCGACAGCGTTCGGAAATTTGCATTCTACTGAAGGGCAATCTACGCCATAAAGTGAGAGGCGGAATAGTAATTCCGTAATAACAGGGAACGGTTGTTATATTCACTGTCAGAAAGCACACACTCAAAAACAATTAGCTTTTTAGGGACGAGTCGTAATAGACAAAATGGACTTCGATTAACCGGGCTTTGTGACTTAGAAATTCGCGATGTGCCACTTCGCGTTGGCGAATTATTTAAATTCGCTTGCTACGATTCCGTATTCATTACAACGAATTCCGAAATGTCAATGACTCCGCTTTTTTGTTTTCGGGGCTACCGTGGCCTTTTCGTTCCATTAAAGCTAATTTAAATTATCTTCTGCCAAACACACCGAAAATATAATTTATTCCGCACAAATAACGTGGAGGAGAATTGTTTATTTAAAGATATTTATAAACACACCCACGCTAATAATTATATCAAAAATAAACAACAGTTGCCAGTGGCAACATTTATTTTCCATTTACATTTCCAAACAAATTTTCCATCCTCTGAAGTCTGACCCCGGGTGCTGCCGCTAATAAACTTGACACAGGTATTTATTATCCGAAGCGAAACCGTGGCTTGGCTTTGTACCCCAGAACAGTTCCAAAACTAATTCGAATTTCACTGCTCCCCGAAGTACACGCACCGAATTCTCAATAAACCAAAACTCCGACGACTCGTTCTCCACCGGCGAATTGTAGCCGGTCCCTCTATCGCAATTCCAAACCCACGAGAAAGCGGATTTTCCTGTTTACAATTCGTTGCGAGCCGGTTGGGGCGATTTTCCGATGGTAAACAGTGCAAGCAGGTGCATCGGTTGGCCCGGAGGTGGTGCGGATCAATACGTCGAGGAGAGGAAATCTGGTCCGACTGGCGACACAGACAGGAGACACACCGGCCCCGTTTCTGCCTCGGTGCCGCCCCCGATCGCGTCTTCAAAACACGTGATGCCGACAACCATGACCACCGAAACTGGTGCGGAGGAGGTCCGTCTTGTGGCGTTCCAAACAAGCGACTTTGTAGAAAGTTGAATTACGTCGGCACGAAACTCGCGGCTTTAAATAAGCAATCAATGCTGCTATTTATACGGGTATAAGTTTATAAATGGAAACCCAACCTGTTACAATATCGATTGACACGGCCGAGGCAGCCCGCTCGATTAAAAATTTAAGCTGGAAGGGCCGATCCGAATTATTCTTTTCATAATTCAGGGGGTTATGCAGTGGAACGCAGCAAAATAAACACCCAACGACCCATATTCCGGGCTAACATTAGTGCGGAATTGATCCACTAACCGAGAACGACCAAGTCGCCGTGTCAAAGTCAACGACATTGTTAATACGAGTTGCTTTTAAGCGGCGAAAGCAGCGACCTGTGCATTCGGAACGGAACAGATTGGAAGTACGATTCCACTAGTTACGTTCATAATTGATGTTATGCTGAAACTAATTATCGTCGAGAGCGGAGATGAGAAAAACTTAGATCCGAAACAAAGGAAATTTCAAAATCTAATTTATTAAATCCGCAGACGAGTTTCTTCCTCTTTTGCTTTTAATTACCTTACACCGATAGAGGAATGATACACTTGGGTTTTATCTCCGACGGTATAATTACGAATTTCTTTTAGAACTTCATATCATCCCGCGTAATTTGTTACTGTCAGCAGACAAAAGCTACTTCAGACTTTTCAAGCGATGCTTTAATTTCATCCGAGTTAACAAACATTGTTTGTCGACGAAAATAAAGTGCTTAATATTTATAAGACATACGCTTCTCTTCCACATTAAAAACAATTAACACGAAGTAGACGGCACCGTAAAAAGCCGGTGTACAGAATTTAAATAACATCGGAATTTTGAGAGCTTTTGTTTGCTAGAATCGTCCGAATTACGTATTAATTACGAAAAATTTGTTTACAATATCTCACTGGTACGTTTTGTAATGTTGGAAGAGAAAGAATCAAACAAAATTTCGACAGAACTTTCCTCGCCCCTGAAGTACAGCCCACTAAATCGCACATATTTGAAAAATTATAATAAATCCTTGCGATTTTTGTTTGCTGATAACCTCTATCAAGTAAAAACCAGTAGTGTAAATAATGAATTGTTAATTTTTCAATTTTTTTAAATCAATATATTTTTTTTTGTTGAAATCCAAATATTTTGAAAATTGTTAATCAAAAAAATCCCTGTCTCAATATCACTTGAGTTTCTCGATTTTTCATTTTTTTTTTCGTTTCAGTTTTCAATTTGCAAGTTTCCTAGTTTTCATTCTTAGGATTTTAGAATTTTTCCATTTTTCAGTTATTGGATTTTAAAGGTTTTTCTATTTTTCAGGGTTACAGTTTTTCGATTTGATTTGTCTTTTGTTTCCAATTTATCGACGCTTTCGATTTTTCACCTTTTAGATTTTTTAATTTTTCATTTCTTGAATTTATGATTTGCAATTTTTCTAGTTTCCATTTTAATTCATTTTTCACTTTTTCAATTATGCGATTTTAGAATGTTTCTATTTTCAATTATTGGATTTTAAAACTTTTTCATTTATTCGACTTTTCGATTTTTAATTTTTCAATTTTTGGATTCCTTAATTTTTCCTTTCTCCAAGTTTCGAATTGCAATTTTTCGTTTGCGTTTTTTATTTTCTTTACTTTTACAATTTTTAGATTTTATAAGTTTCTGTTTTTTCAATTTGTCGTGTTTTCAATTTTTCAATTTATCATTTTTTGCTCCTTCAATGTTATGATATGCAACTTTTCGAGTTTTCATTTAAAATTTTTCAATTTTTCGATGTTACAACTTTTGGATGTTTCACTTTTTAGATTTCGTATCTTTTTTCCGATTTGCAATTTCACGAATTTTCAATTTTTCATTTTTAGATTTTTCGATTTTTCAATTTTTCTTTATTTTTTCAATTTTTCGATTTTTCAATGTTTTAATTTTATAATTTTTAATTTTTTCAACGTGGAATTTTTCACTTTTTCGATTTTTCAATTTTTCCATTTGCAATTTTTCGGTTTTCAGTTTTCCAACTTTAATTTTTTTTATTTTTCGTTTATTTTCTGAATTTTAGATCTTTGAGTTTCTCGATTTTTCGTTTTTTTTGTTCCAATTTTTAATTTTGTTTAATAATTATTTTAGTTTTTAAAATGTTTCACTTTTCAATTTTGCGATTGGAGAATTTTTCCATTTTTCAATTATTGGATTTTAAAATTGTTTCAATTTTTCGATTTTTCAATTTTCCTACTTTTCAGTTCTACAGTTTTTCAACTGATCTATTCATTAATTTTTTCAAATTTTCATTTCTTCACTTCCTTGATTTCCAAAATTTCAATTTTCGACTTTTTCGGTATTGCAATTTTTCGTTTTTTCAGTTTTTCATTTTTTCGATTTTTAAGGTTTTCGATTTTTTAATTATTGGATTTGCGATTTTTCATTCAGTTTTTTATTTTAATAATTTTTTAATTTTTCGGTTTTCCAGTGTTCTAATTTTATAATTTTGTTTTTCAATGTGAAATTTTTTAATTATTGGATTTTTCAAATTTTAGATTTTTTAATTTTTCGTTTCTTCAGTTTTACATTTTTCAGTTTTATTAAATTAAGTTATAATTTTTCTAGTTTTCTAATAATAATTATTATAAACATTTTACTTTACTTTGTCAATTTTTCGACTTTTTCTTGGAATAAAAAAAAATTGAAAAATTGCAGAATTGTGAAACTGAAAAACCAAAAATGAAAAACGAAAAAACTGTAAATAATAAACCAAAAACGTGAAATATTGAAGAAACGAGAATTGAAAAACTGAAAGATTAAAACTTGAGAAACTTAAAAATTGAAAAAACGAAAGTATTGCCAAATCGAAATACTGAAAATTAATAAAATCAGAAAATCAGGTAATAATTGGAAACCCGAAAATCGGAAAATTAAAAAAATTTACAATTGAAAAATTTAATTGACAAAAAAATTATATCGTATTGAAAAAATTAAAAAAAAATCAATTTTTGGATTTTTCAATTTTTTCATTTGTAATTTTTCGTTTTTTTTTCATTTTTTTTCAATTTTTCGGTTTTCAATTTTCCAACTTTTAATTTTTTTATTTTTCGTTTATTTTCTCAATTTTAGATCTTTGAGTTTCTCGATTTTGAATTTTTTTTTGTTTCAATTTTTAATTTTGTCTAATAATTATTTTAATTTTTAAAATGTTTCATTTTTCAATTTTGCGATTAGACAATTTTTTTCATTTTTCAATTATTGTACATATTTTAAAATTGTTTCATTTATTCGATTTTTCAATTTTCCTACTTTTCAGTGCTACAATTTTTCAATTGATCTATTCATTAATTTTTTCGACTTTTCGTTTCTTCACTTCGTTGATTTGCAATTTTTCAATTTTCGACTTTTGCGATATTGCAATTTTTCGTTTTTCCAGTTTTTCATGTTTCCGATTTTTAAGGATTTTTTAATTATTGGATTTGCGATTTTTTAATCCGTTTTTTATTTTCTTAATTTTTTAATTTTTCGGTTTTCCAGTATTCCAATTTTATAATTTTGTTTTTCAATATGAAATTTTTTAATTCTTGGATTTTTCAAATTTTAGATTTTTTAATTTTTCGTTTCTTCAGTTTTACATTTTTCAGTTTTATTAAATTAAATTTTAATTTTTCTAGATTTCTAATAATAATAATTATAAACATTTTACTTTAATTTGTCAATTTTTCGACTTTTTCTTGGAATAAAAAAAAATGGAAAAATTGCAGAATTGTGAAACTGAAGAACCAAAAATTAAAAACGAAAAGACATAAAATGAAAACTTTGAAAAATCTGTAAATAATAAATTAAAAACTTGAAATATTGAAGAGACGAAAATTGAAAAACTGAAAGATTAAAACTTGAGAAACTTAAAAATTGAAAAAACGATAGTATTGCAAAATTGGAATACTGAAAATTAAGCAAATCAGAAAATCAGGTAATAATCGGAAACCCGAAAATAGGAAAATTAAAAAATTTGACAATCGAAAAATTTAATTGACAAAAAAATTATATCGTATTGAAAAAATTTAAAAAAAATCAATTTTTGGATTTTTCAATTTTTTCATTTGTAGTTTTTCGTTTTTTTTTTCATTTTTTTTCAATTTTTCGGTTTTCAATTTTCCAACTTTTAATTTTTTTATTTTTCGTTTATTTTCTCAATTTTAGATCTTTGAGTTTCTCGATTTTTCATTTTTTTTGTTTCAATTTTTAATTTTGTCTAATAATTATTTTAATTTTTAAATTGTTTCACTTTTCAATTTTGCGATTAGAGAATTTTTCCATTTTTCAATTATTGGATTTTAAAATTGTTTCATTTTTTCGATTTTTCAATTTTCCTACATTTTAGTGCTACAGTCTTTCAACTGATTCATTAATTTTTTCAAATTTTCGTTTCTTCACTTCGTTGATTTGCAATTTTTCAATTTTCGACTTTTGCGATATTGCAATTTTTCGTTTTTCCAGTTTTTCATTTTTTCGATTTTTAAGGATTTTTTAATTATTGGATTTGCGATTTTTTAATCCGTTTTTTATTTTCTTAATTTTTTAATTTTTCGGTTTTCCAGTATTCTAATTTTATAATTTTGTTTTTCAATATGAAATTTTTTAATTATTATTGGATTTTTCAAATTTTAGATTTTTTAATTTTTCGTTTCTTCAGTTTTACATTTTTCAGTTTTATTAAATTAAGTTATAATTTTTCTAGTTTTCTAATAATAATTATTATAAACATTTTACTTTACTTTGTCAATTTTTCGACTTTTTTTTAGAATAAAAAAAATTGAAAAATTGCAGAATTGTGAAACTGAAAAACCAAAAATGAAAAACGAAAAAACACAAAATGAAAACTTTGAAAAATCTGTAAATAATAAACCAAAAACGTGAAATATTGAAGAAACGAGAATTGAAAAACTGAAAGATTAAAACTTGAGAAATTTAAAAATTGAAAAAACGAAAGTATTGCCAAATCGAAATACTGAAAATTAATAAAATCAGAAAATCAGGTAATAATTGGAAACCCGAAAATCGGAAAATTAAAAAAATTTACAATTGAAAAATTTAATTGACAAAAAAATTATATCGTATTGAAAAAATTAAAAAAAAATCAATTTTTGGATTTTTCAATTTTTTCATTTGTAATTTTTCGTTTTTTTTTCATTTTTTTTCAATTTTTCGGTTTTCAATTGTCCAACTTTTAATTTTTTTATTTTTCGTTTATTTTCTCAATTTTAGATCTTTGAGTTTCTCGATTTTGAATTTTTTTTTTGTTTCAATTTTTAATTTTGTCTAATAATTATTTTAATTTTTAAAATGTTTCATTTTTCAATTTTGCGATTAGACAATTTTTTTCATTTTTCAATTATTGTACATATTTTAAAATTGTTTCATTTATTCGATTTTTCAATTTTCCTACTTTTCAGTGCTACAATTTTTCAATTGATCTATTCATTAATTTTTTCGACTTTTCGTTTCTTCACTTCGTTGATTTGCAATTTTTCAATTTTCGACTTTTGCGATATTGCAATTTTTCGTTTTTGCAGTTTTTCATTTTTCCGATTTTTAAGGATTTTTTAATTATTGGATTTGCGATTTTTTCATCCGTTTTTTATTTTCTTAATTTTTTAATTTTTCGGTTTTCCAGTATTCTAATTTTATAATTTTGTTTTTCAATATGAAATTTTTTAATTCTTGGATTTTTCAAATTTTAGATTTTTTAATTTTTCGTTTCTTCAGTTTTACATTTTTCAGTTTTATTAAATTAAATTTTAATTTTCCTAGATTTCTAATATTAATAATTATAAACATTTTACTTTAATTTGTCAATTTTTCGACTTTTTCTTGGAATAAAAAAAAAATGGAAAAATTGCAGAATTGTGAAACTGAAGAACCAAAAATGAAAAACGAAAAAACATAAAATGAAAACTTTGAAAAATCTGTAAATAATAAATCAAAAACTTGAAATATTGAAGAAACGAAAATTGAAAAACTGAAAGATTAAAACTTGAGAAACTTAAAAATTAAAAAACGAAAGTATTGCAAAATCGGAATACTGAAAATTAAGACAATCAGAAAATCAGGTAATAATCGGAAACCCGAAAATAGGAAAATTAAAAAATTTGACAATTGAAAAATTTAATTGACAAAAAAATTATATTGTATTAAAAAAAATTTAAAAAAAATCAATTTTTGGATTTTTGGATTTTTCCATTTGTAATTTTTCGGTTTTCAGTTTTTAACCTTAATTTTTTTTCGTTTTTTTTTTAATTTTTTTCGTTTCAATTTTAAATTTGCAATTTTCCTAGTTTTCATTTTAAATATGTACCTAATGATTATTTTAATTTGAAAAATTGTTCACTTTCCAATTCTACAATTTTAGGATATTTGCATTTTTCAATTATTAGATTTTAAATTTTTTTCATTTATTCGATTTCCCAATTTCTATATTTTTCAGTATTACAGTTTTTCGACTTTACAATTTTGATGATTCTATAATATTTCGATTTCACAATTTTTGGGTTTTCCAGTTTTTCGATTCGATTCGCCTTTTTTCCAAGTTTTCGATTCATTATTTTTTTAGATTTTTGTTTCTTCGTTTCCCCGATTTTCCACTTTTTCGATTTTGAAATTTTTCGTTTTTCCAATTTTTATTTTTTCTTAGTTTTTCGATTTTTCAGTTTTTGGACTTTTTGATTCGGTTTTTTGTTTTCTTTATTTTTTTAATTTTTCAGTGTTTCAATGTTCTGGTTTTATTTTTTTTCCAGTGTGAAATTTTATACCTTTCAGTTTCATGAATTTCAGGTTTTCATTTCTTCAATTTTTCGGCTTTTATTTATTTCTTTTTTGAATAAAAAAAATGGGAAAATTTCAGAATTGTAAAACTAAAAAACCAAAAATGAAAAAACGAAAAAGTAAAAAATCAAAACTTTAAAAAATCTGTAAATTAGAAATCAAACACTTGAAATATTGAAGAAACGAAAACTGAAAAATTGAAAGATTAAAACTTGAGGAACTCAAAAATCGAAAATCGAAATACTGACAATTAAGGAAATCGGAAACTCGGATAACTGGAAATCCAAAAATCGCAAAATAAAACATTTAAAAATTGGAAAATCAAGGAATTGAAAAGAAATCAATTCCAATTTGAAAAACTGAATAGACGAAAAATGATAAAATCAAGAGCAATATCGAAAAAATAAAGAAAACGGAAAAACGAAAAATTGTGATACAAAATGAAAAATTAAAAATGGAGAAAACGAAAAATCTTCGCCATGTTAAAAAAATGTTAAAGAAAATGTAAAGAAGCGTGCTACACGTCTGCTTCAAGTGAGTTTTTCCATTAGAAATTCTTTGATGACGTCATCAATTTCTTGGCGGGAGGATATATACACCAATAAATTTTGATTAACTATTTACCTGAAAACGTTCGGTTCTGCAGTTTCAACGATAAAATACAAAATGTTAAATTATTTTGATTTTTTTTTTCAAAAATTTGTATAATATATATAAAAAAGCTTCTTAATAGAGTGACCCTATACGAACACACTTTGATCCTTCCTTTTTGAATAGCACGAAGAATTTTCAAGAAACCGTGAGCAATAAAAGCGCCGTTAGTTTCCTCCGAGTCGCTACTTCGCCATTGATCCTTATGGAGGCCAGCCGCCGCTCTCCTTGCCGACTCAGCGTAGCAACAGCCTTAAATATTAGTTTCTGTTTTCTGGCGAAGTTTCGCGATCGTAAATTCAAGAATAAGCAGTAAGTGATTGGTCGCTTGTTTTCTACCTGTTCGTTTTATGTCGTCGGTACGTAGTTCGTGAAAAAAGGGCTTCCCTGGCAGGGACCCGAAAAGATCAAACCTCCCTCGTTCGATAATTACGAATCGCTGCCTTTGCCAATGAAACTCTGTAAACACGGAGGGCAGAGATTCGGTCGTTTGCATAAAATTTGCATAAAACCCGTGTTTTACTCGGTGTAAGAAGGTATCGGGCGTGGGCGTGTGTTATTCATGATGTTGATCGGATCGTCATGGTGGCACATAACCGACAATTACGGACTTACAGTTAATGAACTTGTTGATTTCATCGGAATCGCTGAAAGCTCCGCATCAAGAGACGCACATAAAATGCCGTGATTAATCATTATTCCGACTAGTGAAAGAGGAATTTTCGCCGGGTGACGTCAAGTGGGGCCTTTGTAACGAGCGACACTATCAATTAAGGGGGAGAGAGAAAGGAGCGATTATCGACAGCTCGGAAGGAGAAGGTGATTACTAATTTATAGAAATTTCCCACGAATACGAGATCTTTTTTTATTGGTTCCCAGCGGTCGCCGTTATACTCGCCACTAACGCTAGGATACACATAAAGTTTTTACGCACACTAGTAAATCATTTTATAGGCGAACTTTCCTCCGATGCGGAATTTTGTGGCCGAGCTAAAACCTTAAAGAAAATATCTCGCTATAAATTCGGGCTGGTTGCGAGCGAAAATTTTATTAAAAACCGACACGTAATTAGCGCTTGTCGACGAACCTGAATACGATCCTTCGTTACGTTACCTTTTTTTTACACTTCGTGGGATTCCAATTGCGCAGTACGTAATGCATGAAACGTAACGCAGACGACTGTCACGATATCGGATGGCCAATTACTTTGTTGCTAACGTCGAGCAAAATCAAAGCGATACAAAAATTTCTACTTAATAATCCACCTCTTTTAAATTTATTTTTAACGTTGCACGTGCGGGTTATTCTAAAAAAATTAAGCCTGCGCTATCAGATTTTACAATTTATCTTGGAGATTAACTCTCGGAAGCTCTCGGGAATATGTAATGAGACAGGAACGTTGAATTAATTACATTATTTATTCATCCCCTTCACACAATAAGTGACGTCATTTTAAAATGATGCATAATTTCCCCCGAGTTGTTCTGAAATACACACAATGAAAAAGTCTTTAGTGCTTTCCAGTCTGACAGAACTCGTTTGAAAGTTTGACACAATAGGACCATTTTTTCATGGAAATCCAAATATAGATCTAAAACAACCTTCATCTCGACATGACCATAGATAATTGCATTTAAAAAAACACCCTGTATAATTTTATAGATTCAGATTAGAGTTGTCTTAAAAGTAGAAAAATGCTATCAAACACAACGATTTTTTTGATCAATAATTTTGAACATAATTGGATTTTAGTCTAAAAAATGGCCACATTTAAAAATTCTTAACTCCGCCATATTTAAAGATGGCTGTTTGGAATGTGTCAGAGTTTTCAGTTTTTTATTCTTTAAATGAGACACTGTGTATTTTCTGCCTTCACGTAAATAGGCTTTTTTATACCAAATTTGTTCTGATTACCTAAATTGAGTATGTAGTAATTTTTTGGGAATTATTGTTCTAATTATAAAATATGGGGCATTCATCTGGAAAAAAGTCTACACATATTAAAACAAAAAGACAAAATGTTAGCCCGCCCACCCGCCCGCCCTCAATTGTGAGGAACTTTTATATTCGCCGTGGACCAAGTGGGCGGAGCTTAACTGCAAAATACTTATTTCTTGCCTTTTTTCTTAATATACTTAGTCGTCTTTTCAAACAAAAAACTTAAAACAGGGTTAAAATGGCACATTTTTGCAAGGAAATTTGGATTTTGCAATTATGGGGGGGAGCCTAATTGCAAAATCGATATTTCCTTACGCAAAATGAAAGCCCGCCCACCCGCCCTGTCTCAATTCGGATGATTTTTTTATGCGCCAAGAACCAAGGGGGCGGAGCTTAATTGCAAAATACTTATTCCTTTGCAGAAATTTAAAAACATGTTTTTGAATATCGTTTTGTTCAAAGAATACATGTATGTATTAAGAAAAAGATAAAATATAAAGGTTTTTCGGAATTATCGTTTTAATTATAAAATACAGGGTGTCTATTTTGAAAAAGATGAGAAAACTAGGGTTTGTAAAACTAGTTTAAATCTTGCTTAATTTTTTATGCGTATGGTAAGACAAGATGGCCTACTTTTTTGGAAAAAATTTCAAATCTCCTTCTTTAAAAACTGGTGGAATAAATTTTACATTTTTTTTTCGTGAAAATCCAATTATTTTGAAAACTGTAGATCAAAAAAACGTTTACTACGATATCACTTTCTCGATTTTTGTAAAGAGTTTACATTTTTAATAACCTACAGGCTGTTCCATTAAGACTGATTTTGGCAGATACCATACCCTCTAGAAAAATGGGGGCGGGTGGGCGGGGCTAGTACTTGCCAATATAAAACTTATTTTGGCAAATAACATACCCGTTAACGACTTAGAGCAGATAGTTGCATTTTTTAAGCAAACACCCTATATATTTTGACAGATTTAAAATCCTCTTAAAAACGAGAAAAATGGCATCAAACACAACACTTTTTTAGAACTTTAATGAAAAAATGGTGGAGTTTTATGTCAGAATTTCAGATTTCTATTTTTTAATGAGACAGTCTGTATTTTAGGTTTCCTTGTACTAAATATATTCAGATTTTTTGGGAATTATTTTTCTAGTTACAAAATATAAGTTTGTCCTTTTGAAAAAAAAACTTTTAATTTGCAAATTAGATCACCCTGTAGAAATAAGTTTAAGGCTTGCTTAATTTTTTATATGTATATATAGTAAAGAAGAAAAGATGACGAAAATTTTTGGGAAAAATTCCAAACCCGGATCTTTAAAAATGTTTCAGATGTTAACTTTTTCATAAACATTTTTTCCTGAGAATCCAAATATTTTCAAAAGTGTAGACCAAAAAACTTCGTTTCGATATCACTTTTGCGGTGTACATAAACAATCTACATTTTTAATCATCTACAGGCTGTTCCATTTGAAATTTAGAAACCTTAGATACATATTTCCATTTTTAAACAAAATTAGAATGAGAAAAATGAGAAAAATACAACAATTTTCAACATAAAAGCGTTTCAATAATTTTGAAATGGTCACATTTGAAAATTCTTAAAACCGCCATATTTAAAGATGGCTGTTTGGAATTTTGTGTCAGAGTTTTCAGTTTTCTGTTTTTTAAATGAGACACTCTGTATTTTGTGCCTTCACGTAAATAGGCTTTTTTATACCAAATTTGTTTAGATTACCTAAATTGGGTATGTAGTAATTTTTTGGGAATTATTGTTCTAATTATAACATACACACACAAACATATTAATTTTGAAAAACATGGGAAAACTCCTAATTTGTAAATTAGATCACTCTTTCAAATATTTTGAAAACTGTTGATTAATAAAATCCTTGCTTCGAAATCATTTATTCAGTTTTCGCAAAGAATCACCTAAATTTAGTAGCCAATTAAGCTCCGGCCCTCGATTTACGAGGAATAAAATAATCATCAGAATTGAGACAGGGCGGGTGGGCGGGGCTTAGATTTCGTCTTTTTTGTGTTAATATGCATAGCCATCTTTTCATAACAAAGAACTTAACGTGGTTAAAATGACAGATTTTTGCAATTATGGGGTGGAGCCTAATTGCAGAATCGATATTTCCTTATACAAAATGAAAGCCCGCCCACCCGCCCTATCTCAATTCGGATGATTTTTTTTATTCGCCAAGAACCAAGGGGGCGGAGCTTAATAATTGCAAAATACTTATTTCTTTACAAAAATTTAAAAACATGTTTTTGAATATCGTTTTGTTCAAAGAATACTATGCATTAAGAAAAAGATAAAATATAAAGGTTTTTCGGAATTATCGTTTTAATTATAAAATACAGGGTGTTTATTTTGAAAAAGATGAGAAAACTAGGGTTTGTAAAACTAGTTTAAATCTTGCTTAATTTTTTATGCGTATGGTAAGACAAGATGGCCTACTTTTTTGGAAAAAATTTCAAACCTCCATCTTTAAAAACTGGTGGAATAAATTTTACATTTTTTTTCGTGAAAATTCAAATATTTTGAAAATTGTAGATCAAAAAAACGTTTACTACGATATCACTTTTTCGATTTTCGTAAAGAGTTTACATTTTTAATGACCTATAGGCTGTTCCATTAAGACTGATTTTGGCAGATAACATACCCTCTAGGAAAATAGGGGCGGGTGGGCGGGGCTAGTACTTGCCAAGATAAAACTTATTTTGGCAAATAACATACCTTATAACGACTTGTACTAGATAGTTGCATTTTTTAAGCAAACACCCTATATATTTTGATAGATTTAAAATCCTCTTAAAAACGAGAAAAATTGCATCAAATAACACGTTTTTGGAATTTTAATGTAACCATGCTTATATTTCAAAATTCTTACTGCGCCATATTTAAAAACAGATGTTTGGAGTTTTGTGTTAGAATTTTCAGGTTTCTATTTTTAAATGAGACACTCTGTATTTTGCGTTTCCTTGTATTAAATATATTCAGATTACCCAAATTTAGTAGTTTTTTTTTGTGAATTATTGTTCTATTTACAAAGTATAAGTTAGTCCTTTTGAAAAAAATAAAAAAACGTTTAATTTGCAAATTAGATCATCCTGTATAAACAAGTTTAATCCTTGTTTAATTTTTTATATGTATAGGAAGGAAGACAACATGACGAAAATTTTTAAGAAAAATTCCAAACCTCGCATATTAAAAATGGTTCAGCTCTTAATTTTTTCATAAACATGACAATTTTTTTCCTGAAAATCCAAATATTTTCAAAAGTGTAGATCAAAAAAACTTCGTCACGATATCACTTTTTCGGTGTTCAATGTTCATAAATAATCTACATTTTTAATAATCTACAGGCTGTTCCATTTGAAAGTTGCATTTTTAAACAAAATTTGAATTTGAAAAAATAAGAAAAATACAACAAGTTTCGACATAAAAGCATTTTAATAAATTTTAAATGGTCATATTGAAAATGTCTTAACTCCGCCATATTTAAAGATGGCTCTTTGGAATTTCGTGTGGACTTTTTGATATCAAATTTGTTCAGATTACCTAAATTGTGATAGCAGCTTTTTAGGAATTATTGTTCTAATTATGAAATACAGGGTGTTTATTTTGAAAAACATGAGAAAAGTCGAAGTTTAAAGCTTGTTTCATTTTTTATACGTTTAGTAAGACAAGATGACGAAAATTTTTGGAAGAAATTCAAACCAAATATTTTGAAAACTGTAACTTAAAAAACCCTACCTTGATATCACTTTTTCGGTTTTCATAAAGAAACTAAATTTTTAATAATCTATAGGCTGTTCCATTTGAGAGTTACAAACCATAGATAGTTGCATTTTTTAAATAAAAGACCCTTTAGATAGATTTAAAATCCTTTTAAAAACGAGAAAACTGGCATCTAATACAACATTTTTTTAGAATTTCAATTTAAAAATGGTCATATTTAAAAATTCTTACTGCGTCATATTTAAAAATGGAAGTTTGGAATTTTGTGTCAGAATTTTCAGTTTTTTATTTTTTAAAAAGACACTCTGTGTTTTGCGTTTCCTTGTAAATAGGCTTTTTCTGTACAAAATATATTCAGATTACCCAGCTTTTGTAGTTTTTTGGAATTTATTGTTTTAATTATAAAATACAGGGTATCCATTTCGAAAAACACGAGAAAACTCGCAATTTGTAAATTAGATCACCCTGTATAAACAACTTTAACCCGTGCTTAATTTTTTATATGTATGGTAAGACAAGATAACGAACATTTTTAGAAGAAAAACCAAATCCCCATTTTTAAAAATGTTGGAGCTGTTAATTTTTAAATAAATATTACAATTTTTCTTGGAAATTGAAATATTTCAAAAACTGCAAATCAAAAAAAAAGTCTTACCTAGATATCACTTTTTCGGTTTTCGTAAAGAATCTACATTTTTAATAATCTATAGGCCGTTCCATTTGAAAGTTACAAACCCTATTTAGTTACATTTTTTAAACAAAACGTCCTTTTTACACATTTAAATTGCTCTTAAAAACAAAAAAAAATGGAATCAAACACAACACGTTTTTAGAATTTTAATGTAAAAATTGTATATTTAAATATTCCTAACTCCGACATATTTAAAAAAGGATGTGTGGAATTTTGTGTTAGGTTTTTTATTCCAAATTGGTTTTTCAGGAATTGCTATTCTGTTTATAAAATGCAAGGCATTTCATTTGAAAAACATGAGAGAACTTGTAATTTTCAAACTTGATCACCTTGAAGCTTGTTTAATGACCTGACTAAAATTTTTATGCACAAATCGACCCCTCCATCTTTAAAAATGGCAGACTTTTAAATATTTAAATAAATATGATATTCTAAAATTCTGATTAGTGATTTTATAAAATAAACTTTCAAAATGTGTTGTAAAATGTTGATTTTTTTTATTAAACTAAATATAGATATGTAGGGTTAACACCTAACTTGGTAATGTACTTCATGAGTTGCATAAAATTGCATTTTTTTGCTGGTAATTTGTAACATTTCTTTTTTTATATAAAATTCAAAACCAGGAGGAGCGCCTCTCGGATCTTTAGACTGGACTTTTCTAAAGTGCTAAAATTGGCTCTCAGACGCCCCCTTTTATTGTGTCCAAAAACGCAAGCCGAAATGCAACCCAAAATACATTTCCACATTTTTTTTTTTCAAATTTTCGCAAAAATCAAACATAGTCGTCCGAGTTTCCGGACAGTTTTTCCGCAGCGCAGGTCCGGCCTGGCCGCTTCGTCCGTAATTATGGTGCTTCGAACCGGTGATCCGCGTAAGAAACGTCGCAGTTTGACGCTTTTATTCCCGCGAGTGATATGGAAAGCCCCGCTCCGATCTATTTATAAATACCGGGTAAAGCTTTTAATGGTTGTATCGAAGGCCCGAAATATATGCATGAAATATGGCTCGCGCCGAAGGATAGAGTTCTCCATTAATTATGATTATGGCGCAGTGGAAAATTTCACGGTGGCTAATTGTTCCATTTCCGACGACGATTTAAAATGTAAATCTGTAAAAATCATCGGAAATTGCTCGGCGATTTGTAATTTTTCGGTGCGGGGTCGAATATGGAGATAATTAGAAAAAAAATCGCTTAAACTTGTCGCCTTTATGTCGTAATTAAAGAGACGACTCGCAACTTTCTTACTTTCTTAATAACGACGAAGTTCTGAAAGCTTTAAAAAACAAGATAATGAACTTGCAACTGCGAAATTTTCAACTTTTAAGTGAAAACGAAGGATTTCCACGCGTCGGGGAGTAAATCAATTATTCGTAGGCGTACCGTACATGACGGTTTTCATTGAAGAAATATTTAAATTTTATGTTATTTTCGTATTTTAATCAATACTATGAAGGGTTTTAATGCTAGTGTTTTTTGCGTATCGCGGCTGGGGCGCAACACGAGAAATATAACGTACACACTAAAAAAGATAAATAATTTAACAAGACAGCTGACGCTCGTTGCGACAACTGAACTTTTTTTTCGAAAACACACTTAGTTAGCTGACAGTTATTGATGCAATAAAAAATTGGGGTTTCCTTTTTAAAAAAATATTTCTGACGTCATCAGGCAAAAAGTGGCTGCGCGCAAAAACTGCCGCAGCGATTTTGTTCAAACAAAATTATTCTTTCAGTTTAAATCAAAATTAAAAATAAAATGAAAATTATCGAGTAACTGCAAAGTTTGCAGAAAAAATACCCACAACTCAAACATCGCACTGAAAAATTGTTTAAAATAAACGATAAAATTCCCCTGAAGGAACATTAAACAACGTGAATTAATAATAATGCGCCATTTGTAAATCTAGACCGAAGTGAAAATTCGCGAGTTGAACTTTATCGTTGCAACAAACTTGATTTATATTTAACAAATAAGAGTGGGATTTATGTAAATATTTGAATTATTAAAATCAAGATGTACACAACCTTTGATGGAGCTAATCCCGACTTGGATGTAAACCCAATGAGATTTTCATCTTTCATGAATCTGTTAATTAACATTGTAATTAACTCATAATGGGAGATTAGAAATGTCTAGACGCAGGTAAGAGTCATTAAAACTACTTATATAAACTGTCGTTTCGCTTGATCACCCCCATACCCACGTCCAAATCCTGCACAGACCCGATTTAAATCGTTAAAACCCGAAAGACTGCGTCATTGTTTAATTCATTCGTTTCGAATTACTTACGCGTTAAATTTCATAAGTGAGAAGGTTAAATTGACGTAAGCCGAATCAGACGCGAATTAAATCCCAGTTCTAATTTAGGACTCTTACACGTCATTTATTCTATTTAACGCTTAGTTTTTCCTTAACTAGCTGCCACTTTTCCAAAACGAGCAAGACCCAAGTCCGACTCGCTTATTCCCCAAACTTGCGTCGATATAGCCTTATAAAGCAATTTATTTTCGATTTGCTGCCCCTTCCCTTGCCAATATTTTAAAGCCTACGCTCAACCATAGAAAATCAGTTCTGATGCTTGTTACGTACCGCTGGGAAAAATCCATTAACTTTTTGGGGCGATAAACGAATCCTTCGTCTTCAACATGACACAATTTCTTTTAGTGCACGGACTCGCATAAAGACGACAATGTGCCCGATTAAAATTTTGATGCATTCGGAGATTAGCCGCCTGGATTTGATCAACTGTGTCCGTTAATCCTCGCGTAATATGGAAAGGGGCGGACAAGATGCATGAAGTTCGCTATAAAACGGCAGTGTTGCCAATAAACAAGGCTAATACTGTATTACCAACGCTATAGAACGAGCATTGAACTGCACTCATAACCGTTTCCCAACTTGACGCAAGCGAGCTGCCATGAGAGGAAAATGCAAGCTCGGTAAACGAGGAAATGAACTTTGTTGTGCTGAAAACGACACCCACGCGCTCGGAGAAGCAACGAAAAACACGGAATTCGATGAAAGTTTTAGTTACCTAAGCACGGAAAATAATTGGGTTGTTTTGTCGTCAGTAAAGAAATAAGTTTGAATTCGTTCATACATCTCTTCCTAAAACGTAATGACGTCATATCAGAAGCACATCTTAAGTTAAACGTCACCTGAACATGTTCATTTATTTTTAATTTTTAAAAGTTCTCAGAGATTTGTTGGAAAATTTGGTGGTCCAAATTTATACACAGTGTCCCAACGGTCTTGAATCACGATAAAAAAATGTTGACACCCTGTATATTTTTAACAACTTTAGATTTTCTATAGAAGAAGGAAAAAATTATATCGATGAAACAGTTGTTTCAGTTTTAGGTTTTTCCAGTTTATCGATTCTTCAATTTTCTCAGATGTTTCAATTTTTCAATATTTCAGTGTTTGGATTTTTCAATTCTTCAGTTTTTCGATTTTTCGACTTTCTGATGTTCTATCTCTGGATTTCTCAAGTTCTCAATTCGTCAATATTTCGATATTTTGACTTTTTAATCTTAAAAATTTTCGATTTCCAGATTTCCTGCTTTTTCGATTTTTTACTTTTTTGATGTTTCTATTTTTATTTTTTATATTTTTCAGGTTTTTTACCTTTTGATATTTCCATTTGATTTCCATATGTTTCAAATTTTCCGTGTATTTTTTTCAATTTTTCTATATTTTCAACATATTTTGAAAGTTTTTTTTTTGGAAAACACAAAATTCGGTCGCTCTGAAGTTTTGTACATGAAGTTATTCCGAATATCAGAAATCACTGAACAAAATTTTCGATTTTTCTATATAAAATTCTCGATTAACCGATTTTTCGATTTTCGACGACTTTTTGATTTTCCAATTTCTCCACCTGCCAATATTTAGATTTCTCGATTTTTCACTTTTTGAATTTTTCAATGCTTCGATTTTTCGCAATTTTGAATTTTCCATTTTTTCGTTTTTTTAAATATTTTGACTTTTCGATTTTTCGATTTATCAGTTTTTTGACTTCTGAATTTTTCTGTTTCAGTTTTAGGTTTCTTCGATTTATCGATTCTTCGATGTTTGAGTTTTTCGATAAGTCAGTTTTTCGATTTTTTGACTAATCGACTTTTGATTTCTAAATTTTTCAACCTTTTGATTTTTAGATTTTGGATGTCTTAATTGTCCAATTTTTCATTTTTCAAAATTTTAGATCTTTCTCTCCTTTTTCCGATTTTTTAATTCCCCGATATTTCTATTTTTCAATTTTCAAATTTCTAAATTTTAGATTTTTCGAATTTTCGATTTATCGAGATTGCTGTTTTTGCTGTTTTTCAATTTTTCAATTTATCGATTATTCCTTTATTTTAAATTTTTCAAAATTTCAATTTTATTTTGTTTAAAATGTTTCAATTTTTCATTTTTTTTAATTCTTCAATTTTTCATTATTTTTAATTTCATATTTTTCAATTTTTTGAGTTTTCGACTTCCGACTTTTCGATTTCTCGATTTCTCGACCTTTCCATGTTTCGATTTATCTATTTTTCCGTTTTTCAATTCTTCAATGGTTCGATTTATAAATTTTCGATTTCTCAATTTTTCGATGTTTCAATTTTAGGTTTTTTCGAGTTATCGATTCTTCAATTTTTCTACGATATTTCAGTTTTTCCATATTTCAGATTTCGAATTTTTCAGTTTTTCAGTTTTTCGATTTTCAGACTATTCGATTATTCAATTTCTCCTTTTTGAATTTTTTTGATTTTTAAATTTTAGATTTTTTTTATTTCAGATTTTTTCTCTTTTCGAGAATTCTTAATTCTTAGATATTCCTAATTTTCCATCTTCGAATTTTTTTCATTTTAAGTTTTTAAATTTTTCATTTTTTTTCTATAATCTTCCATTTTAACTTTTCGATTTTTCGATTTTGGACTTTTTGATTTATCAATTTTTCGATTTTTCGATTCCTCGATTTCTCGATCTTTTGATGCTTTGATTTCCCAATGTTTAAATTTTCCAACGTTACGACTTTTCAATTTTTTGATTTTCCAATTTCTCGACCTCCCAATATGTCGATTTCCCGATTTTTCACTTTTTGAATTCTTCAATGCTTCAATTTTTCCCAATTTTAAGTTTTCCGTTTTTTAGATTTTTTAAATATTTTGACTTTTCGATTTCTCGATTTATCAATTTTTCCATATTGCAGTTTTAGCGTTCTTCGATTTATCGATTTTTCGATGTTTGAGTTTTTCGACAAGTCAGTTTTTCGATTTTTTGACTAATTGATGTTTGATTTCTAAATTTTTCAACTTTTTGATTTTTAAATTTTGGATGTCTTAATTGTCCAATTTTTCAATTTTCAAAATTTTAGATCTTATTCTCCTTTTTCCGATTTTTTAATTCCTCGATAGTTCTATTTTTCAATTTTTAAATTTCTAAATTTTAGATTTTTCGAATTTTCGATTTATCGAGATTGCTGTTTTTGCTGTTTTTCAATTTTTCAATTTTTCAATTTATCGATTATTCCTTTATTTTAAATTTTTCAAAATCTCAATTTAGTTTTGCTTAAAATGTTTCAATTTTTCATTAATTTTAATTTCATATTTTTCAATTTTTATTTTTCAATTTTTTGATTTTTCGACTTCCGACTTTTCGATTTCTCCTTTTTTCAATTTTTTGATTTTTAAATTTTAGATTTTTTTTATTTCAAATTTTTTCCGTTTTCGGGAATTCTTAATTCCTCAATATTCCTAATTTTTGATTTTTGAATTTTTAAGTTTTAGATTTGTCGGGTTTTTGATCTTTGAATTTATCCATTTATCGAGATTAGTATATTTCAATCGTTCAATTTCTCGATTTTTCAATTTTTCAATTTTTCGATTTATCGATTATATTTTTATTCAAAATTTTTCAATATTTGAATTTTTTTTAATTTTAAATTTTTTATGTTTTCATTTTTTTGATTGTATAATTTTCCATTTTAACTTTTCGATTTTTCGATTTTGGGCTTTTTGATTCCCAATTTTTCGATTTTTCAACTTCTCGATTTCTCGATCTTTTGATGATTTGATTTCCCGATGTTTCCATTTTCCAACGTTACGAATTTTCGATTTTTTGATTTTCCAATTTCTCGATTTTTCCGTTTTTCAATTCTTCAATGCTTCGATTTTTCGGGTTTTTGATTTTTCAATTTATCAATTTTTAAAATTTTCGATTTTTTGATTTTTCGTTTTATCAATTTTCCATTTCTTAATTTTTCGATGTTTCAATTTTGGGTTTTTTCGATTTTTCCATTCTTCAATTTTTCTACGATTTTTCAGTTTTTCGATATTGCAGTTTTCGAATTTTTCAATTCTTCAGTTTTTCGATTTTTTGATTATTTGATTTTTCGATTTTTCAATTTTAGTTTTTTAAAATTTCAGATTTTTTTTCCGTTTTTGGTGTTTCTTAGTTCCTCGATATTTCTATTTTTCCATTTTTGAATTTTTGGATTTTTGATGCTTTGATTTCCCGATGTTTAAATTTTCCAACGTTACGACTTTTCGATTTTTTTATTTTTCAATTTCTCGATCTTTCAATGTTTCGATTTGTGGATTTTTCAGTTTTTTAATTTTTTAATGCTTCGATTTTTCGGGTTTTTGTTTTATCAATTTTTCGATTTTTCAGTTGTAGATTTTTTCGATTTATTGATTCTCCAATTCTTTTCTCCGATTTTTCAATTTTTCGATGTTTCAAGTTTCGGATTTTTCAATTCTTCAGTTTTTTTATTTTTGCACTACTTGATTTTTCGATTTCTCGATGTTTCGATTTTTTATTTGATTTCCCGATGTTTCCATTTTCCAACGTTACGAATTTTCGATTTTTTGATTTTCCAATTTCTCGACCTGCCAATATTTCGATTTCTCGATTTTTCCGTTACTCAATTCTTCAATGCTTCGATTTTTCGGGTTTTTGATTTTTAATATTTTCGATTTTTTGATTTCTCGATTTATCAATTTTCGGTTTCTTAATTTTTCGATGTTCCATTTTTAGGTTTCTTCTATTTGTCGATTCTCCAATTTTTCTAGATTTTTCAGTTTTTCGATATTGTAGTTTTCGAATTTTTCAATTCTTCAGTTTTTCGATTTTTTGAGTACCTATTTGATTTTTAGATTTCTCGATTTTTCAATTTGAGATTTTTTAAAATTCCAGATTTTTTTTCCGTTTTCGAGATTTCTTAGTTCCTCGATATTTCGATTTTTCCATTTTTGAATTTTTGGATTTTAGATTATTGAGGTCTTTAGTCTCCCAATTTTTCGATTTATAGAGATCACTATATGTCGATCTTTCAATTGTTCAATTTCTCGATTTTTCAATTTTTCAATTTTTCGATTTATCGATTATATTTTTATTCAAAATTTTTCAACACTTGAATTTGTTTAATTTTAAATTTTTATTTTTTTTTTTCTATAATTTTCCATTTTAACTTTTCGATTTTGGGCTTTTTGATTTTTCGATTCTTCGATTTCTCGATCTTTTGATCCTTTGATTTCCCGATGTTTAAATTTTCCAAAGTTACGATTTTCAATTTTTTGATTTTCCAATTTCTTGATCTTTCATTGTTTCGATTTGTCGATTTTTCAGTTTTTTAATTTTTGAATGCTTCGATTTTTCGCGTTTTTGTTTTATCAATTTTTCGATTTATTAATTCTTCAATTCTTTTCTCCGATTTTTCAGTTTTTCGATGTTTCAATTCTTTAGTTTTTTGATTTTTTCACTATTTGATTTTTCGATTTCTCGATGTTTCGATTTTTATTTTAAATTTTAGATTTTTTAATTTTACAATTTTTCAAGTTTTATTTCAAAATCTCGAGTTCAATATGTCGATATTTTAATTGTTCAATGTTTAAAATTTTAGATTTTTTCTCGTATTCTCGAATTTTTAATTCCTCGATATTTCTCTTTCCATTTTTGAATTTTTAAATTTTAAATTTTTCATGTTTTTGATCTTTCAATTGTTCATTTTCTCGATTTTTCAAATTTTCAATTTATCGATTATTCTTTTATTTAAAATTTTTTAATACATATTTACATTTTTTTAATTCGTTTCTTTTAATATTATAATTGTTTTCGATTTTTCGATTTCCCAATTTTTTATCATTTTTGTTTTGAAATTTATCAATTTCTCGATTTTTCAGTTTTTCAATTCTTCAATTTTCCGATTGTTCATTGTTAAATTTCAATTTTTTAAATTTGGTATTTTTCCAGTTCTTGGTTTTTCGACTTTTCGGTATTTCAAAGTTGCAAATTTTCGATTTTTAAATTTTAGATATTTTAGTTTCTCAAAATTTTTAAGTTTTTCACCCTTTTTTTCCTTAACTTACGTTTTCTTCTTATCACAATAAGAAACTTGAAAGAACATGTCCAAAATGGTAAATTTTTGTAGGGAAATATGGATTTTGCAATTAAACTCCGCCCCTCGGTTCACGACGAATAAAAAAAAAATCACCACACCTGCGATAGGGTGGGTGGGCGGGGCTTATATTTTGCCTTTTTTTTTCTTAATATATGTAGTCTTATTTTCACAACAAGAAACTTAAAAAATGGTAAACTTTTTGGAGGATGGAAATATCCATGTATAGTTTTTTTTAACAACACAATACATAAAAACATGTTTCATATACGTATATAAAAAAAAGTAAAATATAAACCCCACCCACCCGCCCTATCTCAATTGTGATGATTTTTTTTATTCGTCGTGACCCAGAGGGCGGAGCTTACTTGCAAAATTCCAAAGATTTAGCACCGCCCACTCGAGACGGTCTCCGTTATCATGAGTTTTTCATTCGTTGTTAGACCGAGGGGTGGAGTGTCATTGCAAAATTAATATTTTTATTTGCTTTTTGGAAAATTTTTTTACAAAAGTTCGGCCAATCACACGAATCGCCGGAAACTGGAGGTCGGCAACCACCCACACAGCATAAAGATGACGATTTCACAATTTAGTTTTAGAACAAGGTTCATAAATGGTATCACAAGGAACATAAATATCAATTAGGAGTTCCTCTAGACTCAAGTTTGTTAATTCGAAATATAATAAATTAAGGCTAATGTCAATAAGTGCCCCCAATAATACAATTGCTGTTAGCATCACGATACCTGTCATTACGCCTAATAGTACCCCATCACAATCCAGCATTAGAAGCCTCCCCGATAACGCCTCCAAATTAATTAAATCCAGCGAAATATTGCGGCTTAAAACACTCCCTGGCCAAATTTGCGCAACCCAATGGCACGCAAAAATCCAAAATCAAAACACGAGTCGCCGCCGGTCATTTTCATTAAAATTTCGCGTTGATTCGATAATAGCCCCTTCATAATTCAAAATAACGGAACGGAATTAACCGAATTTTAAAGGTTTGTTTGTTCGGTCGTTTCGGGCGTGTGAGAGCTAACGTTAACGCGAGCTTATGCTAATTAGAACTTCAAACAAAGCCAGTGCATAAGCGTTTAGTGCCAACCTTTCCCCGGCTAACTGGAAACGAAGCTTTCGCAAATAAATTGCGTTTTGCTTGGGTTCAAGTTTAAATGTCGCCCATTGAAATCAACTAAATTAATTAGTTTTCAAAAACCTCTTCTTCTACGTCTTGCTTAACAAATTCTCCTTGTTGTTGAAGTTGAAACATGTGTTTTAGAAACGAGTTTGCCTCCTGGAATAGTCAAAATAAAGGAGTTGCTTCCCGCTTCCATCACGTCCTGCGAAGAGTGATTCCGCGTTCTGCACTTTTTTTATGATTGCACAAACTCTCAAAGTTTCGCCTTTTTTAAAATCCGCCTCCGAAATATGATTGAGTGAGGAGTGTCTAATTTGCGCAACGAACCGAACTAACCGCAAGACAGACGCATAAAAACCTGAAAGGTATATCATCCCCGGGGGAATATTTCCATTTGCATATGATTTCTCAATGGAGAAGCTCCCTTACATCACGCGGGGTTGTTTACCTCCCGTTTTGCTTTATGCGCGCCGCTAAATGATCGAGCCAGGAGCACCTGAGCAATGGAAACTTTTCCATTTTTAATGTCTGTGCGGAACGTCGTTGTTGAACAAACGGCTCTTAATCTACATGAATTTCGCGTTCAAAAACCTCCCTTCAATTAACTTCATTCTCGAGGGGAATTTTTGGTTGAAAAGGCGCGTTCACCGGCTGCTCTTTAATGCGGATTTATGCGATTAGATGTGATCCGCTGCTCGCCGGAGAGATTGGGCCGTGGGAGAAAATTTGATTGGGTTCTGTGGGTTTTTAAATGGGTTCGACGGCGCGACGAACGCCACAGGAGCGCCGAAAATCGGTAGGGGGGTGCGAGTGCGGGTTGATTACCGATGAGGTTTTCGGAATAACAGAAAACGCCTCCAAGACGTTTATTTCCATTTTGCCAGACGAGATTACTGTATTTTTTACTTCCGGACTTTTCATGACCACTAGAGTACGAAAAAATAGGTCTCTCGTTTTCGTCTGTCAGTTCGTCCGTCTGTCTGCCATCTGTCCAGATTTTTATTAGCATTTGTCATGTTTTGTATGTAAATGTGTTTTACGAAAATCATATAGAGGTAAAACGGTAACCAAAATTTGTCTGCTCAAAATTAAAATTGTGGTTATAATAATTTTTCGAATTTTCGATTTTTCGATTTTTTTCCACTCTCGATTTCCCCATTTTTCGATATTTTACTCGGGGACTCCTCAGTTATTTACTCTTCTCTTTTTCGATTTTCTAATTTCCCCTTTTTTCGGTTTTCCATTACTTAATTTTTCGATGTTTCAGTTTTACAATTTTTCAATTTTATGATTTTCAGATTTCTCAATTTCTCGATTTTCTGATTTTTCGACTTTTCTGTTTATTGATGTTTCAGTTTTGAGATTTTTCGATTTATCGATTCTTCAATTTTTCTTCGATATTTCAGTCTTCTGATTTTTTCATTCTTCAATTTTTAGATTTTTTAATTTTCCGTTTTTTGGTGTTTCGATTTTTAGATTTTCCAAGGCCTCGATTCTTCAATTTTTATATATTAAAATTATTTATTTTTCAAATTTTAGATATTTCGATTCCTAGATTTCTCGCCTTTTCGATTTTTCAATTCTTCCCTATTGTCATTTTTCAGTTTTTCGAATTTTTAAATTTTAGATTTTTTAGTTTTTTTGATCTTTTGATTTTTCGATTTATCGGGATTTCTGTTTCAATCTTTCGATCGTTTAATTTCTCGCTTTTTTGATTTTTTTATTCTCAATTTTTCAATTTTTAAATTTTTTATTTTAAATTTTTTCAATTTTTCTTTTTTTATTCTTAAATTCTTCAATTTTTCAATTTTAAACCATTGGATCTTTAGCTTTTGGACTTTTTCATTTATCAATTTTCTGATTTTTCTATTTTTGGACTTTACGATTTTTCGTTTTTTCGGCTTTTTGGTTTTCCAATTTTTTGATTTTTCGGTTTTTCAATTCTTCAATTTTTTGTCATTTCTATTTTGGAATTTATCAAATTCATTTATCAGTTGTTCGATTCTTCAATTTTTTAAATTTTGGATTTTTTGTTTTCTCAATTTTTCGATTTCTCGATTTTTCGATTTTTCAATTTCAGGATTTTTCAATTTTTCATTAAATTTTGAGTTTTTAAATTTTTCAATTTTTTTTAGATTTCTCAATTTCTCGATTTTTAAATTTTCCAGCACTTCGATTCCTCTATTTTTCAATTTATTGAATTTTTAAATTTTTGATTTTTCAGTATTTTGATTTTTCAATTTTTCGATTCCTAGATTTCTCGATTTTTCGATTTTCGGAGTTTTCCAATTGTTCGATATTTTAATTTTTCAAACTTTTAACTTCGAGATTTTTCAATTTTTGTAAAATTTCAAATGCTGGATCTTTCGATTTTTCGACCTTTCGTATTTAGATTTTTTGGTTTTTTAATTTTTCGTTAAAATTACTGATTTTTCAATTTTTCGATTCTTCATTTTTCGATTTTTCAATTTTTTAAATTTTGGATTTTTCGATTTTTCGATTTCTCGGTTTTTCTATTTCTCGATATTTCTATTTTTCAACTTCTGGATTTTCGGTTTTTCATTAAATTTTGCATTTTTAAACTTTTCAATTTTCTAATGATTTTTCTATTGCTCGATTTTTCAATTTTCCTGTACTTCAATTTCCCCATTTTTCAATTTTTCGATTTTAAGATTTCTCGATTTTTCAACAGTCGGAGTTTTCCCTTTGTTGGATATTTTAATTTTTCGCATTTTAGTTTCTAGATTTTTCAATTTTTTGAAATTTCAATTGCTCGATCTTTCGATTCTTCGACTTTTCAGATTTCGATTCTTGGTTTTTCAGTTTTTCAACTGTTAAAATTACTGATTTTTCGATTTTTCGATCCTTCAGATTTTCGATTTTTCGATTTTTCGATTTTCCGGTTTCTCATCAAATTTTGCATTTCTAAATTTTTCAATTTTTTAAAGAATTTTCGAATTCCAGATTTTTCAATTTTCCAATACATACTTCGATTTCTCTATTTTTAATTTTTTTTCCAGTTTTAGTTTCTATATTTTTCAATTTTTGGTTTTTCAAAATTTCGGCCCTTAAAATTACTGATTTTTCGATTTTTCGATACTTCAGTTACCGATTTTTCAATTTTTTAAATTTTGGATTTTATGATTTTTCTATTTCTCGATTTTTCGTTAAATTTTGCATTTTCAATTTTTTAAAGAATTTTCGAGTTCGCAATTTTTCAATTTTCTAATGCTTCGATTTCTCTATTTTTCAATTTTAAATTTTTGACTTTTCAGTTTTTTAATTCTCTAATTTTTTGATTTTTAAATTTGTCGATTTTTCAATTTTCGAAGTTTTCCAATTGCCCGATATTTTATTTTTTTGAATTTTAATTTTTAGATTTTTCAATTTTTTTAAATTTCGATTGTGCGATCTTTCGATTTTTTGACTTTTCGGATTTCGATTTTTAAAATTTCTGATTTTTCGACTTCTCAGTTTTTCAGTTTTCAGAACATTATATTTTTAGATTTCTCAATTTCTTGATTTTAAATTTCAGATTTTTCAGTTTTTTGATATTTCATTTTCTCGATGTTTCGATTTTCCAACTTTTCGGTTTTAGATTTATGAATTTTTCAATGTTTCGATTGTTAAAATTTTCGATTTTCAATTTTTCGAAATCACAATTTATCCAGATTTATGTTTCTATCCTTGGATTGTTCAATTTTGACTTTTAGATTTTTGGGTTTTTTTAATTTTAAATGTATTACATTTTAATTTTTTCTTATTTGAAATTTTAAGATTTTTCACTTCCAAACTTCTCGATTTTTCAATTTTTTCGACTTCTGGACTTTCAGTTTCTTGATGTTTCGGTTTTTCAGTCTACCGATGTTTCAACTGGTCGATTCTCCGACTTTTCGATTTTTCCATGTATCAATTTTTCAATGTCTCGATTTCCCAGTTTTTGTCATTTCTATATTGACATTTATCATTTTCTTAATTTTTCAGTTTTTCAATGCTTAAAAAAATTTTTTTATTTTTTTGAATTTTGGATTTTTCGATATCTCGATTGTTCAATTTTTCGGTTTTTTGATTTTTCAACTTTACGTTTTTTAATGTTTCAATTTTTTGATTTTTAGATTTTAAATTTTTCAATTTTTTGGCTTTTCCATTTTTTAGTGTTTACATTTTTTTTTTAGATTTTTCGATTTCACGATTTTTCTCATTTTGAGTTCTTCGATATTTTTAGTTTTCAATTTTTAAATTTTTCATTTTTCAGTTTTCAATTTTTTTAATTTTTGTATTTTACGATTTTTTGATGTATGGGTTCTTGACATTTTGGATTTTTAAAATCTATCGAGTTTTCGGTTTTTAGATTTCTTGATTTTTTAAGTTTTAGATTTCTCAGTTTTTCAGCATCTCAATTTGGTAAATTTTTCGAATTTTTCGATTTTTAAAATTCTTGATTTTTCGATTTTCGATTCTTCGGTTTCAAATTTTTAGATTTCTGGATTTTTTAATTTTCGGAATTTTCCAATTGTTCCATGTTTTGATATTTCGAATTTTTAATTTCTAGATTTTTCAATTTTTTGAAGCTTCGATTGCTCGATCTTTCAAGTTTTCGACTTTTCAGATTTAGATTTTTTGGTTTTTCAATTTTTAGATTTTTAAAATTACTGATTTTTCGATTATTCAGTTTGCAGATTTTTCAATTTTTTTAAATTTTGGATTTTTTGATTTTCCGATTTATCGGTTTTTCGATTTCTCAATTTTTTAATTTTTCAATTTCTAGATTTTTGGTTTTTTATTAAATTTTGCGTTTTGAAATTTTTCAATTTTTTAGATTTTTAGATTTCTGGATTTTTCAATATTCTAGTACCTCGATTTCTCTATTTTTCAATTTTTCGAATTTTTATGTTTTTGTTTTTTGATTTTTCGATTTTTTAAATTTTGAATTTTGTTTTGATTTTTCAATTTCTCGGTTTCTCGATTTCTCGATTTTTCAATTTCTGGATTTTTCTGTTTTTCATTAAATTTTGCATTTTTAAATTTTTAAAACTTTCAAAGATTTTTCGATTTCCCAATTTTTCAGTTGTCCAGTACTTTGAAATTTCTCTATTTTTCAATTTTTAGAATTTTAAAATTTTTGATTTTCCAGTTTTCTGATTTTTCAATTATTCAATTTTTGGAGTCTTTTAATTTTTGGAAATGTCGATTGCTCGATCTTTCCATTTCTCGACTTTTCAGATTTGGATTTTTTGGTTTTTCAATTTTTCGACTTTTAAAATTACTGATTTTTCGATCTTCAGTTTTCGATTTTTCAATTATTTAAATCTTGGATTTTTGAGTTTTCAATTTTTCAATCTCTCAGTTTTTGCATTTTTACATTTTTTAATTTTTTAAAGAATTTTCGATTTTTCAATTTTCCAATACTTCGATTTCTCTATTTTTCAATTTTTAAAATTTTTGATTATTCAGTTCTTTAATTTTTTAATTTTTAGATTTCTCAATTTTTCAATTTTCGGAGTTTTCCAATTCGATATTTTAATTTTTTGAATTTTAATTTCTATATTTTTCAGATTTCAATTTTTTAATTTTTCAGTGTTTCGACTTTTAGAATTACTGATTTTTCTATTTTTCCATTCTTCTGTTTTCGATTTTTCGATTTTTTAAATTTTGGAATTTTCAATTTTTCGATTTCTCGGTTTTTCATTAAATTTTGCATGTTTAAATTTTTCAATTTTTTAAAGAATTTTCGATATTTCGATTTTCCAAAACTTCGATTTCTCTATTTTTCAATTTTTAAATGTTTTATTTTTCAGTTCTTTAATTTTTTAATTTTTAAATTTTTAGATTTCTCGATTTTTCAACTTTCGGAGTTTTCCAATTGTTCGATATTTTAATTTTTCATTTTTTTTTCTAGATTGTTCAGTTTTTTGAAATTTCGAATACTCGACCTTTCGATTTTTCGACTCTTCAGATTTTGATTTTGTGGTTTTTCATCTTCTCGATATTTCAGTTTTTCGATTTCTCAATTTTTCAGTTTTGAGATTTTTCAATTTTTCGATTCCTTCAGTTTTTCTAGAAGTTTTTAATTCTTTTAATTTTTCCATTTTTTGACGTTTCAATTTGTCAATTTTTCAGTTTCTCGATTCTTCAATTTTTCGATATTTTTAAAATGTAGATTTTTGGATTTCTCAGTTTTTTCATTTTTAGAATTATCGATTTTTCAATGTTTCGATTGTTAAAATCTTTGAATTCCAATTTTTCGAAATCTAAATTACGATTTATGTTTCGATCTTTGAATTGTTCAATTTTTCGAAGTTTTAGATTTTTTTATTTTTGATTTTTCGATTTTTTTCATTTTAAAATTTTTAAATTTTCTTTTTTTCTTTTATTTTAAATTTTAAGATTTTTCACTTCAAAACTTTTCGGTTTTTCAATTTCTTGATTTCCCAGTTTCTCGTAATTTCTGTTCCGGAATTTATCAATTTCTTAATTTTTCAATTTTTCAATTCTTAAATTTTTAAAATCATTTGAATTTTGGATTTTTCGGTATCTGAATTGTTCGATTTTTCGGTTTTTCGTTTTTTAATTTTTCATTTTTTTAATTTTTCGACCGTTTCGTTTTTTAATTTTTCGATTTTCAATTTTTCGATTTTCAAATTTTTAGATTTTTTCAGTTTTCGATCCTTCAATTTTTCAGTCTTTCAATTTTTCAGTTTTTTTAAGATTTTTCGTTTCTAGATTTTTCGAATTTTCACTTCTTCAATATTTTTGGTTTTCAATTTTTAACTTTTTGATTTGTCAGTTTTTAACTTTTTGATTTGTCAGTTTTTCGATTTTTTTTTATTTTGTATTCTCCGATTTTTAAAATTTATCGACTTTTCGGGTTTTAGATTTCTCGATTTTTTAGGTTTTAGATTTCTCAGTTTTTCAGCATGCCAATTTGGTATATTTTCGAATTTTTCAATATTTTAATTTTTCGATTTTTCAATTTTACAACTTAACTTTGAAACCTTACAAACGTTTTAAAGTTAACGGAAACCTTCCCAAAAAAGTTGATCACGTCATCAAGAAATTTTTATATGCATGGAAAAACTCACTAGAAACATATGCATCCAATGTTTCTTTACCTGTACTTTATTAACATCATCAAAAAATAAATAAATAAACAATAAAAGTCTCAAAATTGAATCTAATAATTTTTCGAAGCTGTATTTATTCGACTGTCCTTTAAGGTTGAGGCAAGTTCTATCCAAGCAACCTTCGACCATTTATATTTTTATATATTGCTACCTTAGAAATTACATCCTACGCTTTATTGGTCTCTCAAGCCCGAACGGCTAACTTATCCGCATTAAGAAATCATTTGCTGTGACCAAAAAACTCCAAGGAATCGAATGATATAAGCCGGAAGTCGGATACTCGTACCTTTTAGAAACGCTAAGTACGACAGAAAAAGCGCGTCGGTTAAACTCCCCAGTCGACCGCCGTTTCTCCTCAAGCTACTTATCCGCATTATCAGATTGAGCCAAAATTTCATCATAACCCATGGTCGGGTTGCGCCTAATCGGGCTGGATTACGCATTGTTGAATCTATGTAAATCGAGTACGCATTACCGCGGTAAAACCGGCAAACACAATAACACCGCCATAAATCCCGGCAAAGGTAATAAGATGACGTCCAATTAACCGTCGCCGACTGATGTTTCCACGTTTTTTGTTTGACGTGATTTTATTGAAGTCGCTAATCCTCGAAGCCGGAGATTGGATCGAAATTTCCACGTTCTAGTCAAGTCTTGATCGTTATGCGAGGTGCGTGGGTGTTTATTGTCGAAAATTCCGCTGCATAAAAAAGGAAATTGGAGTCAAATTTTCCTTAAACGTCTTTTATAAACTCAATTTAGTTTGTCGATAAACACATCAAATGCGTTTTGGACAGTGTATTGGCGCTAATGGAAGCTTTCGGGGGAAAATTATTATGAGGGACGCGAGGTGTCACTTTACTACGACTTGTTGAAAGGTTAAAGGCTGGACTCATTTTTAAATCGAATTACTCGACAAGCCACCGGAACTACGTACTAGAGTGTCGTGACCTATTATGTCGTTTTTATTAATAGTGTGGACACGAAATGACAGCTTCGATATACAAATAATTTAGGTTTAAAAGCGAAAAATTAAGCCCCACCCACCCGCCCGGATCTCAATTGTGATGAAATTTTCATTCGTTGTCAGACCGAGGGGCGGAGCTTAATTGCAAAATCTGTATTTCTCTAGACAAATTTACCATTTTGACCATGTTTTACGTTTCTTCTTATGAAAAGAAGATTAGATATGTTAAAAAACAAGGATAAATATAAGCCCCGCCCACCCACCCGATCTCAGTCGTGATGATTTTTTTATGTATCGTGAGCCGGGAGGAGGAGCTTAATTGCAAAATCGATATTTCTCTACAAAAATTTACCATCTTCAACATGTTTTAAGTTTCTTGTAATGAAAAGAAGATTAGAGATTTATTATTGTTTCGTCTTTGTTTCTTGGTGTTTTAACAATGAAATAAATCATGTTTTCAGGAAACATAAATGGTTGTAAGTTACCGGAACGAAATTTTAATTCCACTTTTAAACCAACTCGATGATGATAAGTGAGTTTATAGGTACTTTCAGCAGGATGGTGCCACTGGTCATACAACTGGAGTTACAACAGGGTTTTTTTTGCTGAATTTTATGACAATAGGATTATTAGTAGCGATACATAAAAAACTAAAGAAATTTAAAGCGCCCTTTTTGGAAATGGCCCAAAAATTTTAAGTCTGAATTTGAAAATATTAATTAATCAATTTTACCACCACTAGTTTAAAAAAACAAGAAAATTTGAAACATTTTCACTAAATCCTTAACAACTTTTAACCCAAAATTATTAGGTGTCGATAGTGTTAGAAAACTGAACAGTAAACAACACTAACAAATTTAAACATTAAACATTTACTAAAAACGTAAACGAATAGATCTTCTGCAACTAAAACCAGTTTTTTTATTTCAGAAATATCAATTAATTTATAAAAATTACAAAATTAATTAAAAATTTTTCGATTTTTCCTTTTTTCGGTTTTTCGATTTCTCCATTTTTCGATTTTTTAGATTTCCCCATTTTTCGAAATTTTCCAATTTTTGAAATTTCGATCACTCCATTTTTCGATTTTTAGGATCTCGATCTTTGGTTTTTCAATTTTTAAAATTACTGATTTTTCAATTTTTCGATTCTTCAGATTTTCGAATTTTCAATTTTTTAATTTTGGATTTTTTGATTTTTCCATTTTTCGATTTCTCGATGTTTCTATTTTTTAACTTTTTCGGTTTTTCATTAAATTTTACATTTTTAAATTTTTCCATTTTTTAAAGATTTTTCGATGTCTGGGTTTTTCAATTTTCCGATACATACTTCCATTTTTCAATTTTTTGAATTTTTAAATTTTTTATTTTTCGGTTTTTTAACTTTCCAATTTTTCTTTTTTTGGATTTCTCGATTTTCCAATTTTTGGAATTTGCCAATTGTTCGATGTTTTAATTTTTCGAATTTTTGATTTCTAGATTTTTCAAGTTTTTGAAGCTTCGATTGCTAGATCTTTCAAATTTTCGACTTTTCAGATTTCGATTTTTCGTTTTTAAATTTTTAGATTTTTAAAATTACCGATTTTCCGATTTCTCGGTTTTTCGATTTCTCAATTTTTCAATTTTCAAGTTCCTCGATTTCTCTATTTTTCAATTTTTCGAATTTTTAAGTGTTTGTTTTTTCAGTTTTTTGATTTTTCGACACTAACAAATTTTAAGATTAAACATTTTCTAAAAACGTAAACGAATAGATCTTCTGCAACTAAAACCAGTTTTTTTATTTCAGAAATATCAAATTTTCCAATTTTTTGAAATTTCGATCACTCCATTTTTCGATTTTTAGGATCTCGATCTTTGGTTTTTCAATTTTTAAAATTACTGACTTTTCAATTTTTCGATTCTTCAGATTTTCGAATTTTCAATTTTTTAAATTTTGGATTTTTTGATTTTTCCATTTTTCGATTTCTCGATGTTTCTATTTTTTAACTTTTTCGGTTTTTCATTAAATTTTACATTTTTAAATTTTTCCATTTTTTCAAGATTTTTCGATGTCTGGGTTTTTCAATTTTCCGATACATACTTCCATTTTTCAATTTTTTGAATTTTTAAATTTTTTATTTTTCGGTTTTTTAACTTTCCAATTTTTCTTTTTTTGGATTTCTCGATTTTCCAATTTTTGGAATTTGCCAATTGTTCGATGTTTTAATTTTTCGAATTTTTAATTTCTAGATTTTTCAAGTTTTTGAAGCTTCGATTGCTAGATCTTTCAAATTTTCGACTTTTCAGATTTCGATTTTTGGTTTTTCAATTTTTAGATTTTTAAAATTACCGATTTTCCGATTTCTCGGTTTTTCGATTTCTCAATTTTTCAATTTTTCAATTTCTGGATTTTTCGGTTTTTTATAAATTTTGTGTTTCAAAATTTTCCAATTTTTAAGATTTGTCGATTTCTGGATTTTTCAATTTTCAAGTTCCTCAATTTTTCGAATTTTTAAGTGTTTGTTTTTTCAGTTTTTTGATTTTTCGATTTTTTTAATTTTGAATTTTTTTTTATTTTTCGATTTCTCTCATTATGACAGTCCTCATTTGTCATTAATGTCATTTGTCATCAATTTTTCGAGATTTATTATTGTTTCGTCTTTCTTTCTTAGTGTTTTAACAATGAAATAAATCATGTTTTCAGGAAACATAAATGGTTGTAAGTTACCGGACCGAAATTTTAATTCCACTTTTGAACCAACTCAATGGTAATGAGTTTATAGGTACTTTCAGCAGAATGGTGCCACTGCTCAGACAACTGGAGTTACAATAGAGTTTTTTTTTGCTGAATTTTATGACAATAGGATTATTAGTAGCGATACATAAAAACTGCAACGAAAATTTAAAGCGCCCTTTTTGGAAATGGACCAAAAATTTTAAGTCTGAATTTGAAAATATTAATTAATCAATTTTACCACCACTACTTTTAAAAAAACAAGAAAATTTGAAGCTTTTTCACTAAATCCTTAACAACTTTTAACTCAAAATTATTAGGTGTCGATAGTGTTAGAAAATTGGACAGTAAACAACACTAACAAATTTTACCATTAAAGATTTGCTAAAAACGTAAACGAATAGATCTTCTGCAACTAAAACCAGTTTTTTTATTTCAGAAATATCAATTAATTTATAAAAATGACAAAATTTGAGTATATTTTGAATCTTAATTTACTAAAATCATGATGATGTAAATCCAAATGACCCAAGCCATGTTTTATTGGAAGCAAATTAAAAGTGTTCGGGCGAAAACTTGAAAGTTGTAACGTTATAAGAATACTCGAAACTAATATTATGGCACCACTTTTGATGTTCATAATTTTTGTGTTATCCGTAGTAGTCAAAAATTTCTATTACGTCTAGATAGCTTTTAATGTCATTAAAAGGTTCTTGTCAAATTCAAAATTTAATTTTTTAATGTAATTAGGTATTCCTGACTTTGGTTTTAGCAAAGTGCGTTTTTTTCATAAAGTTTAAATTTCTATGAAAAATATATGTGAAAACATAGCTTTAATGATAAATAATACTATAGACAGAAAGGTGGTAAGGACTCAATTAATAACCTATGTCTAGAGTGGCGTTTATTGAATTATTTTTGACATGTGAGGTGTTTCCCTCTTATATTTCGTGCAATTTTAAATTAATACCGAATCACACAATCAGGAGCTTTCTGTACCTCATAGTAGCAAAAAACACTTTTTTATAGATAATATCGTGATCTCTACACGCTACATCAGACGAATTAATGCCCATATGTCTATGTCGTGTAATTAAATTTATAATTTGATATTTTGTTATACTGGAAGAGAGGGTGGGTGGGCGGAGCCATTTCTTGCTCATAAAAATGCAGAAAAAACCCAAATTTAACTCCACCCCCCTCCTTTATCCATTTCACGACTGATTTGATTTATTATAAAATAGGAATCCAATTTTGATTTGACGAGCGGTAGAATCTAAGATTTAACTCATAACCAAAAGTTGACCCACCCACCCACCCCTACTCCGTTTTGGTGACTCATTTTATTGACTCTGAAACGGAAGTTAAATTTTATTTTGACAAAATACTAAAATATAGGACTAAATATTTTTTAATAACATTTTTATTTTTGTTCGAAAAACCACTTTATAGAGAAATATTTAAAAAACATATGAAGTAGACACAACTGGATGCAACAGTGCCGCCCTCTTCACCGAGCCAATGAAATGATTTATTAAGGTGGAGCCTGTGCAACTGGGAGGAGCATAAGAAATATTTCTTTTTGAATATGATTCTCACGTCTGGTATGCTTATTTAACACTAGATGAATACTTTTCAGACATTTTATTTACTCTTTATGTATTTTCTCACCAATGGTTTAACAGATTTGAGTGAAATTCTAATAAAATAATAATTGTATTATTAATTAACAATATAAGGGTATTCAGTGGAACGACGAGGTGGGTGGGTGGGCGGGCGAGTCTATTGCTTGCTTATAAGAGTCTATGTAGCTCCGCCCACCTCCTTTCTCTAGTTTGCTCATATCTTTTATTTCTGTAAAGTAGTAATTGAATGATGATTTGATAATCAACAGAAGGTAACATTTAACTCAAAGGCAAAAGTGGCCCCACCCACCCACCCCTACTCCATTTTGGTCACTCTTTTTATTGGCTCTCAGAAGAAAGTTAGATTTTATTTTGACAAACAATAAAATCTAGGACTAGATATTTTTTAATAAAATTTTCACTTTTATTAAAAAAACGACGTTGCCGTCAGGGTTTACACAGAAAGATTTAAAAATCGTATACAGTAGACACTATGAAGTACAACTGTAAACCCCCTTCTCCGGGCCAATGAAACGAATTATTAAGGTGGAGCTTGTGTGATTGGGAGGACCATCATAAATATTGTGTTTTCAATATAATTCTCCCGTCTGGTATCTTTATTTAGCACCACCCAAATACTTTCTAGATACTTTATTTACAATTTATCGATTTTCTCACAGTTTAACAGAATTACCTAAGATTCAATAATATGATAATGTTGCCATTGATTAAGAATATTAAGGTAGTGACTAAAAACAATAGGTGGCGGGTGGGCGGGGCTATTATTTGCTTCTAAGACTGTGTAAAAAAAACTAAGCTTAGCTCCGCCCATCTCCTGTCGCCATTTTACTAACTTATTCTCTTTACTGTTACAATAAGGACCAAAATCTATGGCTGTACTCTTCTCAAGGGTAACAAAGGACTACCAATCTATGTTTCTTTCTAATTTGACAATAGGTGGCGGGTGGGCGGGGCTATTATTTGCTTCTAAGACTGTGTAAAAAAAACTAAGCTTAGCTCCGCCCATTTCCTGTAGCCATTTTACTAACTTATTCTCTTTACTGTTACAATAAGGACCAAAATCTATGGCTGTACTCTTCTCAAGGGTAACAAAGGACTACCAATCTATGTTTCTTTCTAATTTGACATCGGCATAATATGTACGAGTTAGATTGAAAGTAATTGTGGCAAGAGCGCTATAATTTGTGTTTAAGCGGCGAAAAATCAATGAGGAAACTAAGTCTTCTTGTGAATAAGTGGGTGGTTAATTAGACGAAAAGGTAACATGAGTAAATTCCTGGCTCATTTCATCCGCTTGCCAGTAATATAAGAATTTCGTCCTAATTAACGTTAACGCTCCAAACAAGGATATACATCACAACTCTTAATTTATACGCAGGAGGGTTGTTAGTTAAAGCGCAAGCATCTTATTTATCCATGTGACAAAATACTCCAACAAGAGTTTTCGAACACCTCGACTGTAACACAGTCGGCAAATGATCAGAAATTGCGCTTTTACATCCGCTTAATCAGGAAATGGCGCAATTAAATCCGTCCCCGTCAGATTTATCGAAGTGCAACCGGAAAATTTACGGCCGACCTGGATAAAAACCGCGCAGTAATTTTTTGGGCCGCCGTAACAAAAGCGTCATAAAGCGGCCCGGAAAATTCCGGTGCTTCCAGGTCCAGCGGGAGCGGCATTTGTACAAATCACCCTCTTGGTAATTACGTCAAAGTTTATAATAACGCGTCTCCGAAGACGACATTTTTAACGATAATTTCCGTTCGGAGGAGCTGCAGCATCTCCTCTCGAGCCATTATAAACTTTCGGGAATCCCGCGGCTTACGTCTCGTATTCTTTGTATAATTTAATAAACCCAAAGTTCCATTTAATTTAGGTGTTTTCGAGCCCGGAACGTTTTTCCACGACACATTATAATTTCGTGCAAAACCGGAAGCGTTTGAATAATTCATAATCCTCGAAATTTGGAGCGCGGAGTGTAGGTTGTCGACGGCGACGTCGGAACCTGTTGTGCTGGATGTAGCGATGCGTTTAATGCGCGGCATTAAGCCGTATTAGGAGTATGACCCAGCCTGCGGTGGCCGATGGCGTGTGTGGTAATGAATTCGCAGGCAATGAAGCCATTTCCGGGAATTAGTCGCTATTCTCCCTGGGCAGAGCGTGCCCTGTCCGCCCAACTATCTAGAGATATAACGGGAAAAGAGCTAAAATTGTTTAGCTGATTAGACCGGAAACCGGTCAATACGTGAAACGTTAAAAACCCTGTTTAACAATTTATGCCCTTGTAGCTTCCGCACGACCGACGAACAACTGTCAACGAAACTTCCACGCGTGTTAATTTCGCGAAGACGTCACCAAAGTCGTCGTGGTGGGGTTAGTCAAGATGTCGCTTGTTTTGTTCGAGATATTTTTAATGACAGTTTGTCGAATCGAATTGTGGTCCGACAAAGCTCCACATCCCGCATCCCCCAGCAAGGCTCGTCTAAATATAGCCGGGAAATGTGTGCGTTAAGGTAGAACTCCCCCGACCCGACGGGGGATATTCGTCTCGGCGGCGGATGTCGCCGGGGACGCGGAGCTGTCCAGGGGCGGCTTCGATACCTTGTTTTTGACACAAACATGTAGATAGCATCGATCTAGCCCCTAATGGCCATTGAACTTTATCAGCTAGGAAATTTATTCGCGAATCGCAAGTTTAAACGAAACAAACGACGACGACGCCGCGATCGATTTTCGGTTAAGTACTTCCGGATATCCGTCCACGTAAATTACCGGTCGCGATTTAGACCAATATTGGAGATAAAACGGCGATTCGTTTCGCCCTTAATGCATTGTTTTCTGGTTTTTCGTCGACGGCGCCCTCTGCGTCGGCTTAATTGTCGCTGGCGCGTTTACGAGCGTCGCAACGCTCCGCGTCACTACGAACGACAAACATCCGCGACAAACATGTCAATATTGGCGCGCTAATCGCGCTTTATTACGGCTCTTTTAATTTTTTTTATGCGGCTTCTTAATCTCCACGACACCTCCGGCGCACACCCTGCGAAGACCGTACTAGTCAGAGTGTGGTGGTAGTGGACGCTGGGGGAATTCGCACTCGTTCTGATAAAAGACCTTCAACTTTCTAACACTTTGATTATATTAGAAACTACGCTCGACGACAACGTTTTCAAGACTAATCGCCAACTGTTTTAATCTAGTTTTGTTTTTCTGTTACTCTAGGGTCCTTTACAAAATTCTACGTTCTTATCCCCTGCATTATTTTGTAACATAATTGAAGATCCTCTAACAATAATCATCTAGATCATCGATAATTTCTAACTTTAGTTTAGTAGTTTTTATTGTTAACTTTTTCCTACTGATCTTAATTCACATGACTGTGATGGACGCTCTATCAGCTCCACTATTCCAGGGTGATCAAGTTTGTCATGTGAAACCAACTCAACGTTTTCATTTTCTGTTTTTCATTTTTTTTTCTGCTTTTAGCTCGAAATATTACATAAACGGTTTCAGGTGCTCCATTTTTTATTTGTTTTAATTCATCTGACATTATCTCTGTACGTGATAAAGCATCTCCACCCACATTGTTTTCCCCTTAAAACATTTGGCATTTTGTTAAACGACTAGATGGATCTGAGATTCCAAATAAGTTTACTAATGATCTATGACCTGTGTATAGCACAACAAATTTTTTTCAATTGTGCAATATTTTGATTAGGCTGTATTGAATTTTCTGCTCGCAAAAGTCTCCCCTTCCAAAGTACGGCTACTAATGGCATGGAAGAAGCGTCAGTTTTTAAAATAGAAAAGGCTAATTTTGGTAAATGGCTGAACAATATTAAGAGTAATCACTGGAATGAAGATGGGGTGGGTGGGCGGGGCTATTGCTTACTTATAAAGACTTTGTATGAAAAAGTTAACCTTAGCCCCGCCCGCCCACCCGTTCTCTCGTTTTTTTTCTTTTAAATTAAGAAATAAATCTTATAGCAAATAGTATAACAGTTTATCTAGTCTTAATGAAAGATGAATCTCATACTGAACAGAAATAAAACCGTTAGAATGACAACAGCGCGGGTGGGCGGGGCTAGGTCCTGACAAGATAGGACTGACTTTGGCAAATGATTTAATCCCTAAGAAAATACAGGGTGGGTGGGCGGGGCTAGTATTTCTTAAGACAAGGCTGATTTTAGTAAATGACTAAACAGTGTTAAGAGTGATCTCTGGAATGAAGAGGGGGTGGATGGATGGGGCTATTGATGGTTTATATATGACTCTGCAGGAAAAAATTAAACTTAGCCCCGCCCACCCACCCGTTTTCTCATGTTTTTCATCTGAAATAAGCAATAAATCTTATAGAAAATAGTATAACAAAAAATTAGGATGAGGGCGTTTTTTAACAGCCTATATTTTATTAATTACCATTCTCACTGTACAAAAAAATATATAAATAAGCCCGCCCACCCCCCCACCTGCATTTCAGTGCTTCATTTTATCTAGTCCCAATGGAAGATGGATCCCATACTGAACAGAAATAAAACCGTCAAAATGTTCCTGACAAGATAGGACTCACTTTCGTAAATGACTTAATCCCTAAGAAAATAATGGGTGGGTGGGTGGGCAGATGTAGTATTTGCTAAGATAAAACTGACTCTAGAAAAATACGTACTCACTAAGAAAATACAGGGTGGGTGGGCGGGGCTAGTATTTCTTAAGACAAGGCTGATTTTAGTAAATGACTAAACGATGTTAAGAGTGATCACTGGAATAAATAGGGGATGGGTGGGCGGGGCTATTGCTTGCTTATAAAGACTCTGTAGGAAAAAGTAAAACTTTGCCCCGCCCATCCACCCGTTCTCTTATTTTTTTCTTCCGAAATCAAAAATAAATCTTATAGCAAATATTATAACAAAAAAATTCCATTAGCGTTTTTTTCAACGGCCTAAATTTTATTAGTTCCCATTCTCACTTTAAAAGGGTTAGAATGAGAACAACGCGGGTGGGTGGGGCCAGTAGCTGCCAAGATAGGATTGACTGTAATAAATGACTTAATCCCTACGAAATTAAAGGGTGGGTGGGCGGGCGGAGCTAGTATTTACTAGGAAAATTCTGACTCTGGAAAATTTCGTAACCTATAAGAAAATACAGGGTGGGTGGGCGGGGCTACTGAATGTTTATATATGACTCTGTAAGAAAAAGTTAAACCTAGTCCCGCCCACCCACCCGTCCTCCCATTTTTTTCTTCTGAAATAAGAAATAAATCTTATAGCAAATATTATAACAAAAAATTCGATTAGCGATTTTTTTCAATAGCCTAAATTTTATTGGTTCCCATTCTCATTTCACAAAGACCAAGTAATTAACCCCTCCCAATCACCCGGCCCTCATTTCAATGATTCATTTTATCTAGTCCTCATGAAAGATGGATCCCATACTGAACACAAAAAATAAAAGGGTTAGAAAGAGAACAACGCGGGTGGGCGGGGCCAGTACCTGACAAGATAGGATTGACTGTAATAAATGACTTGATCCCTAAGAAAATAAAGGGTGGGTGGGCGGGCAGAGCTAGTAGTTACTAAGAAAAGACTGACTCTGGAAAATTACGTACCCTATAAGAAAAGACAGGGTGGGTGGGCGGGACTAGTATTTCTTAAGATAAGGCTGATTTTGGACAATGTTAACATTGATCACTGGAATGAAGAGGGGGTGGGTGGGCGGGGCTATTGCCTGTTTATAAAAGACTCTGTGGAAAAGGTTAAACTTAGCCCCGCCCACCCACCCGTCCTCTCATTTTTTTTCTTCTGAAATAAAAAATAAATCTTATAGCAAATATTATAACAAAAAAATTCGATTAGCATTTTTTTAACGGCCCAAATTTTGTTAGTTCCCATTCTCCCTTTATCAAAAACCATATAATTAATAATAATTTTAACGGTTTTGTTTCTGTTCCTGAAAAACGCAGGTGGACGGGGTAGTGCCTGACAAGATAGGAGTGACTTTGGTAAATGACTTAATCCCTAAGAAAATAAAGGGTGGGTGGTAGGGCGGAGGTAGTATTAGGTAAGATAAGACTGACTCTGGAAAATTACATAGTCACTAAGAAAATACAGGGTGGGTGGGTGGGGCTATTTCTTGTCTATATGTGACTCTGTAGGAAACAATTAAACTTAGCCCCGCCCGCCCACCCACCCGTTCTCTCATTGTTTTTTTCTGAAATCAGAAATAAATCTTAGAGAAAATAGAATAACAAAAATTTTTTTTAACAGCCTACATTTTATTAATTCCCATTCTCACTCTACAAAAGAGCATACAATTAAAACTGACGAAAATTACAAACCCTCTAAGAATTAGAGAAAGGGTGGGTGAGACTAGGATTACTTAAAATAAGTCTGATTTTTGTAAATGACTGAACAATATTAAGAATTATGACTAGAATGAAGAGGGGGTGGGTGGGGCTATTGCTTGCTTATAAAGGACTGTGTAAGGAAAAGTTAAACGTAGCCCCGCCCACCCACCCGTTCTCTAATTATTTCTTCTGAAACAAGAAATAAATCTTATAGCAAATAGTATAAAATTACTATTAGCCCCTTTTTTAATGGTCTACATTTTATTATTTCCTATTCCCACTCTATAAAAGGACTTAAAAATTCGCACTTATTTGGATGTAATTTTAAATTAACTGATGTCATTCTTTCCAAAGCTTTGATTAAATTTTTATAGTGATTTGCTAAATTATTACCGAGAACTATTAAATTATCCAAGTAGGTATACGAAGCAATTTTCGTAATTTAGTCCCACCATAGCTATTATCATAGCTCTCGAAAAATTGGGAGGAGAATTTTTTATTCCCAGTGGAAGACGTTTCATTTGATAATGACCTCTGTTGGTAATAAATACAGTGCATGGACGATTTTCTGAGTCAATTTCAATTTGATACAACCCTTGTGACAAACATAACTGGAAAAATACATAGCTCCAGAGAATGAATCCAAAATTTCAATGATAATTGTTTTTTTAATTTTTTATTTTCATTCCCAACGTTTAGTATCTTCATTGGAATTTTATTTGACTTTGACTTTGTGAAAGCAGCAGCTACGTATACACATTGACATAATTCTTCTGGGAGAAATACATCTTCATCGTAATCTCTGACATGTAATATTTTATGATTTCACATCTGGCAGTATTTCCGTATAAATTTCGTAACGTGATTCTATTGGTATTGTAAATTTCCGGTCATCAACATAAAATGAAAATAATTACATTTCGTAATCAATTTTTGCATTACGCCTAATAAAGAAGTTTGACGCGATTACTCGATCAATTCCACATCCAAATATATATCTATCAGCGAAAATTCTTGATTAAACTCTATATCATTTACCATTAACTTTAAGTTACACGCTTGCTGAAATTATTTGATCAGTTTTGAAATTGTGTTGGTGGATTTCTTGTTTGATTATTTCGAAAATGTCCAAGAAAACCACTGCTATTGAATCTGTTAACTTTCTGAAGACACTTTCTTTATCCATCACTTTTTGTAACAAACAAATCTTTTGCATATCCCCCTCAAATAAGAATTTAAATTAGTTGTCGATATTTCAACAGTCCATACGTATATGAGAGTGCTGTGTTTAGTCTAGCCTCCAGGATAACAACATCTGCTCTGCTTCAAACATCCATATGTATCACATTAGTAATTCATCAACCGCCACCGCCACCGCCACCATTACCACCGCCAAGCCCGTTTTCAGCTTTAAGAAAATTCGAATCTGATCGCACCCTTCCCGCCCCCGATAACTGCCGCCCCCGAAAATAATTTCCAATCCCAAACACTCGTCTCTCGAATTACATCTCCAGCAATAAAGCGAATATTTTCCGCTCCGAAAACCCCGAGCGGGCCTCTCCTTATCAAAGCCCTCCTTATCTTAAAACTCCTAATTATCAATTTCGCGAGCATCCCAGCCCCCAGATCGCTCCTAAGGTCTCAAGCTCCGTCAATTGCGTGCAACATCATTTAATACAGAAAGGATATTCAATTTCGTTCCTCCACATCCATTCCGCCGTATTCGCTCCCTATTACAAAGTAAAATAGGACGTATGTTTGTTTTCTTTTCGTTCAAAACAACCGTTCGGAGCACAATAGATTGTATCGTTGACGTTGAAATACGGCGGTTAAGTGACGCGCTTTTCCGAATTTTTCGCCCGGAATCGAATTTGAGGGAATGCACCGAATGCTTATAAATATTTGATGCGGAGGATGAGCGTTTTCGCGAATCGACACACATCAGGGCGAAATTCGCGCTCGTTAGAGGACTTCCACTATTCGGGGTGAAAGTTTCCATTTGCGGGAGTCGCGGTCGCGGAAAATACGGGAGGTTGGGGACGCGACGGGAGCGCAAATGAGGGCTGTTGAGGAGCGGATTATGGGAATTTTCACAATGGGCGAGATGGGGATTCGGGGTTATGGATGTATACAGGAGGCGGTGGGTGACGTCAACGGAGCCCCGGAACAGAGAAACGAAGTCGGTTTAGGCGGGTTCTAATCGATCGGAGGGGGTTTTCGGAAATTTTCGTCTCGGGAAATTCAGTCTGGCAAAGGCGGCTTTGGAACTGTTCTGAATTCCAGGTAATTTCGTAGAAAACACAAAAAAGTTTCATTTTCAAACGTGTCAAAGCCAGCAAAATGTATCGAAAGACAAAATAATGAAACTTTATAAAATTAGAAAGATATATTGAAACTTGAAACTGAAAAAATTTTGATAACACAAATTTTCGTCTTGAAATTTCTCAGTTTTGCCACTTTTCAATACTACAATTTTTCATTTTTCAAGGGCTTGATTTTTATTTTTCATTTTCCAGATTCCTCAATTTTCATTTTCTCGATTTCTTAGTACCTATCACAATTTTTCGTTTTTTAATTTCCTTTATTTTTTCAATGCTTCTTTCGATTTTATAAATTTTCGCTTATTCAATTTTTTAAATTTTCAGTCCTTTATTTTTAAATTCCTCAATTTTCCGATTTTGAAATTTTCCTCAATTTTGTAATCTTATCGTTTTTCGTTTTTTCGATTTTAATTTCTTTCAATTTTTCAGGTTGTTGATTTCCAATTCTTAGATTTTTCAAAGTTTTCATTTTATACTTTTTCGTTTTTTAATTTTTGACTTCAGTTTTACTATTCTGCAATTTTACATTTTTTTTTATTCGAGAAGTTCAAAAATCGAAAACTTGAAAAATGGAAAAATCGGAAAAATGTAAAAGAAAAAAACTGAAAAGAGTAAAATTGGAAAAACGAAAAATTACAAAATCTGAAAGTTGTAAAATCGAAAAACTGAAAATTGAAAAATCAGAACACTGAAAAACCGAAAAATTGAAAAAAGAATGAGAATAAAAGTCCAAATCGAAAAATCGAAAATCTATGTAAAAGAGAAACATCCAAAAATTGGAAAATCAATAAAGTGAAAAATTTTAAAAAGAAAACTCAAAGAGTTGCATATCGTAAAAGTGAAGAAACAAAAAACTGAGAAAATTGAATTCGAAAAAACTAAAAATTATAAAATCGGACCATTGAAAAATCGAATAATCAAAAAAAATAAAGAAAAATAAGAAGAAATGAAAAATTAAAGAATCCAAAAATTGAAAAATGAAAAATTGAAAACTGGAGAAATTTTGACTGGAAAAATTGCAAAGTCTAAAAATTAAAGAAATAAAAACTGACAAATTGAAAATCGCAAATCGAAAAACTGAAGAAACAAAAAATTTAAACTGAAAAAATAAAGAAAATAAAAAAGCGAAACGAAAAATTTCAAGTCGGAAAATTGAAAAATTAAGAATTGAAAATTCGAGAAACAAATCGAAAAATTACAAAATTTAGAAATTAAAAGATTCAAAAATTGGAGAATTGAAAAACTGAATCTTTAAAACTGAAAAAACTACAAAATCTAAAAATATCTAAAAATTCAAGAAAAAAAAATTGCAAATAAAAAAATTGAGCTTACAAAAAATTGAAAAAATTGAAATTGAAACAATTTTGAAATCGAAAATCGAAAAATTGTAAAAATAAACAAAATAAAGAACCGAAACATAAAACTGGAAATCAAAAATTTCAAGAAGTGAAAAATTAAATCATCGAAAAATTGAAAAATGAAAAATTGAAAACTCCAAAAATTTTATGAATTAAATAAATGCCAAGTTTAAAAATTAAAGAAAAAAAAATTGTAAAATCGCGAACTGAAAATTTTGAAAAATTAAAAAATCGAGAAACTCAAATCGAAAACTTATAAAATCTAAAAATTGAAAAATTCAGTAGTTGAGGAAAGGAAAAACTGAAAAATTTTAAGTGTAAAACTGGAAAAATTCGCAGAATCTAAAAATTGAAGAAACATAAAAAATGAAAAATTGAAAAATCGCAAACCTGAAAACTGAAGAAACGAAAAATTAAACAAAATTAAAATTGAAAAACAAAAAATTATAAAATCGAAACATTGAAAAATCGAATAATTGAAAAAAATAAAGAAAATAAAAACCGAAATGAAAAATTATAAATCGGAAAATCGAAAAATTACAAAATCTAGAAATTGAAAAATTCAAAAATCGGGGAATTGAAAAACTGAAAAAATCTAAAATTTGAACAACCAAAAAAATGAAAAATTGAAAAATTGCAAACCAAATATTTGAAGAAACAAAAAATTGAGACAATTGAAATTGAAAAAAATTTGAAATTATAAAACCGGAAGATTGAAAAACCAAAAAATTGTAAAAATAAAGGAAAAAAACCGAAACGAAAAACCGCAGATGAAAAATTTCAAGAAATAAATTATTGAATCGAAAAATTGAAAAATAAAAAATCGAAAATTCGAAAAATTTTATGCAATGAAAAATTGCCAACTCTAAAAATTGAACAAAAATTGTAAAATCGCGAACCGAAAATTTTGAAAAATTAAAAATTAAAAACTCGAAAAATTCAAATCGAAAAATTATAAAATCTAAAAAAAGAAAAATTCAATAGTTGGGGAATGCAAAAACTGAAAAATTTTAACTTTAAAACTGGAAAAATTTACAGAATCTAAAAATTGAAGACACAAAAAAAAATGAAAAATTCACAGAAAATAAAATTGAAAAACAAAAAATTATAAAATCAGAACATTGAAAAATCGAATAATTGAAAAAAATAAAGAAAATAAAAATCGAAACGAAAAATTGAAATCGGAAAATTGAAAAATTGAAAATTGAAAATTCGAGAAACTCAAGTCGAAAAATTACAAAATCTACAAATTGAAAAATTGAAAAATTGGAGAATTGAAAAATTGAAAAATGAAAAATTTAAAACTCGAGAAATTTTATGCAATGAAAAATTGCTAAGTCTAAGAATTAAAAAAACAAAAAAATGAAAAATCGAAAAATCTCAATTCGAAAAATTTGAAAAATGAAAAATTGAGAAGACGATAAACATCGAAAAATTACAAAATCTAAAAATTGAAAAATTCAAAAATGGGAGAATTGAAAAACTGAAAAATTTATTAAACTTTAAGACTGGAAAAACTACAAAATCTAAAAACTGAAGGAACAAAAAAAATGAAAAATTGAAAATTTGCAAATAAAAAAATTGAAGAAACGAGAATTTTAAATATTGAAGTGAAAAAAGCAGAAAATTACTCCGAACATTGAAAAATCGAAAAATTGTAAAAATGAAAAAAATGAAAAACAAACGAAAAATTGCAAATCCAGAAATTTGGAGAAATAAAAAATTAAAGTGTCGAAAATTTGTAACAAAAATGAAAACTGGAGAAAACTTAAATCAAAAATTGTAAAATCTAAAAATTGAAGAAACCAAAAAACAAAAAAATTAATACTTAAGAAGCAAAAAATTATAAAGACGGAATTTTGAAAAATCAAATTATTGAAATAATAAAGAGCAAAAAACCGAGACAAAAAATTGAAAATTCTTTTTGTGCAATATTCTGATTGTATGTTAGGTCAAAATAAAGTACTAAATAAAATGAATCTTAATTTTAATTTTTTGTATCTTAGATTCCCCTGTTTGTCAATGACAAATCTGCCTTTGGTGTCAGAGCGAATGAAATCAGTGGGGCTAAGTTTAACTTTGAAAATGAGGCTAATTTTAAGCAAGCCAGAATTCAAAAGTGAAAATTTGAAAAACTAGGTGGCGCCCTAATTTTAGCAAGCGTTTATCTAGTTGTTTGTTATTATTGTTGTAGTTATTTAGAACAATGTTACGAAAACTTGTCAGAAACTGTCAGATTTAATAATTTTAAATTCAATCACAAGACGAATTTTTGGAAATACGGGATAATTAAACCAGAAAATGGAGGCAATCACCATTTCGACACATCTCCTCCTAACTAACCAAATGAAGCTAATCCCCGAGGACCCAATTTCCCCCAATCCCGTTAAAACAAAGACCTTCGAACTCTTTGTACTCCAGGAGAAAGAAGAGCAGATTCTACAAGTACCAACCCCACAACAACTTTGTCGATGTTAACCAAGAAAACAATAGCCTGCCTCTGAGCTAACTAACCTTTTTTGTTTCCCGGCATTATTGGTTCAATTTCGATGATATTTCCCGCTTGCTGAAAAAATCCGACCTTTGTTGGAACGAAACAAACAAAAACCGAATTTTGTTGACATGTCGGTTAATCGAATTATTAATTTAAATATCTCCTCAAAGCACTTTCGGAACCAGACGTAGAAAAAGTGTGCACGAAATGAATTTTGTAAATTTGCTGGATAAACGTGTCAAGAAAGAAATACGATGCACCGTGATAAATATTTCCAGTGGAGTGTAAAATTTATGGAGACGTCACCTGGAGACACATTTAAGAACAAACTATAACAAAAACAAACGTTTCAATTATATTTTTTGATTGATTAAAAAACGTCTTGTGAGGCGAGTAATTAACATCTGCCCTTTCCCGACTTAATTAATTAAAATCGCTATTGATTCAGAGAATATCCATCACGAAAACACATTATAAATGGGCGTTCCGGCGACCCATTCAATTCGAATAAGTATATTTTGAATATATTCCGGCTGCTCTAATAATTACGTTGTGTCTGCATTATCTTGTAATAACTTGGCCGAGGAATGTATCATGAATAAAGAAAAATGGTGGGTTTTCAAATGCAAATAGAAACATTTGTAAGCAGGATTATGCCATTTCTTTTTTGAATGGAGGCTCCAACCTCGCAAGGACAAACGCGGTATTTTTTATGCATTTATGCTTCTTCCTGTTTTATAATGTTACGTGCGTAACTTACGAGATGTTGCATGCCAACTAGGTCTGTGTTCGTCTGAAGGATTGTAAAGAAAAATCGATGGATTTTCTAGACGAAACGGTTATAACATGAAAGAATTTAAAGTGTCAACTAGAAAAATTTTTCAGTGTGAATCGGTTTATTGATAGAAACGCGATTCTACAAATAGCCCCACAAAAAAAGTCAAGCGCTGTCAAATCCGGTGAACTAGCAGGCCACTCAATAGCACCCCTTCGACCTATCCTGCTGCCAGGAAAAGTTTCATTTAACTACTGTCGCACTTGACGTTTTAAGTTTCTTGTTATGAAAAGATTAGATATGTTAAACAACAAGGCTAAATATAAGCCCTGCCCACCCGCCCGATCTCAATTGTGCTGATTTTTTTAATGCGTCGTGAGCTTAATTGCAAAATCCATTTTTCTTACAAAAATTTACCATTTTGGACATGTTTTAAGTATCTTGTTACGAAAAGATTACATGTATTAAAAAAACAAGAAACTTAAAGCATGTTCAAAATGGTAAATTTTTTTTGAGAAATATGGATTTTGCAATTAAGCTCCACCCCTCTCCCGACTCACGACGAATAAAAAAATCATTACACCTGCCATAGGGCGGGTGGGCGGGGCTTATATTTTGCCTTATATATATTTTTAATATATGTAATCTTCTTTTCATAACAAGAAACTTAAAACATTTTCAAAATGGTAACATTTTGTGGAGAAATACCAATTTTGCAATTAAGCTCCGTTCCTCCGTCTGATAACGAATGAAAAATTCATCACAATTGATGATAGGGGCGGGTGGGTGGGGCTTAATCTTTATATACAGTTTGCTCTCAACAATAGAATAGGTATTTGCAGTATCAAATGGGGAATCTGAGGTCCAACATTTTGTAAAAGTACAAAATTAAAGACAAAATACTAACCTCAATTTCACCATTTGATATTTTAAGTATTCTATTGTTGAAATAGTACTATATTAAAAACAAAATCGAAAGATTAAGCCCCACCCACCCGCCGCCAATTTCAATTGTGATGAAATTTTCGTTCGTTCCATATTTCTCTACAAACATTTACCATTATGAACATGTTTTAAAGTTCTTGTTATGAAAAGAAGATTAGCTATGGTAAAACAACAAGGCTAAATGTAAGCCCCGCCCACCCGCCCGATCTCAGTTGTGATGATTTTTTTATGCGTCGTGAGCCGGGAGGAGGAGCTTAATTGCAAAATCCATATCTCTCTACAAAAATGTACTATCTTAAACATGTTTTAAATTTCTTGTTATGACAAGATTAGATATGTTAAAAAACAACGCTAAATGTAAGCCCCGCCCACCCGCCAGATCTCAGTTGTGGTGATTTTTTTAATGCGTCGTGAGCCAGGGGGTGGAGCTTAATTGCAAAATCCATATTTTCCTACAAAAATTGACCATTTTGGACATGTTTTAAGTATTTTGTTAGCAAAAGATTACATGCATTAAAAAAAAAACAAACTTAAAGCATGCTCAAAATGGTACATTTTTGTAGAGAAATATGGATTTTGCAATTAAGCTCCACCCCTCCCCCGGCTCACGATGAATAAATAAAATCATTAGAAATGCGACAGGGCGGGTGGGCGGGGCTTATATTTTGCCTTATCTATTTTTTTAATATATGTAATCTTCTTTTCATAACAAGAAACTTAAAACATGTTCAAAATGGTAATTTTTTGTAGAGAAATATGGAATTTGCAATTAAGCTCCGTTCCTCCGTCTGATAACGAATGAAAAATTCATCACAATTGATGATAGGGGCTGGTGGGTGGGGCTTAATCTTTATATACAGTTTTCTCTCAACTATAGAATATTTGCAGTATCAAATGGTGAATCTGAGGATAGAATTATGTCCAACATTTTGTAAAAATACAAAGTTAAAAACAAAATACTAACCCCAAATTCACCATTTGATTTTTAAATATTCTATTGTTGAAAGCGAAAGATTAAGCCCCACCCACCCGCCCCGATTTCAATTGTGATGAAATTTTCGTTCGTTGTTAGACGGAGGGGCGGAGTTTAATTACAAAATCCATATTTCTCTACAAACATTTCTTGTTATGAAAAGAAAATTAGATATGGTAAAACAACAATATAAACCCCGCCCACCCGCCCGATCTCAGTTGTGATGATTTTTTTTATTCGTCGTGAGCCGGGAGGAGGAGCTTAATTGCAAGATCCATATGTCTCTACAAAAATTTACTATCTTCAACATGTTTTAAGTTTCTTGTTATGACAAGATTCGTTATGTTAAAAAAACAAGGCTAAATGTAAGCCCCGCCCACCCGCCCGATCTCAGTTGTAGTGATTTCTTTAATGCGTCGTGAGCCAGGGGGTGGAGCTTAATTGCAAAATCTATATTTTCATACAAAAATTGACCAATCTGGACATGTTTTAAGTATCTTGTTAGGACAAGATTACATGTATTACAAAAAAAAAAGAGACACTTAAAGCATCTTCAAAATGGTAAATGTTTGTGGAGAAATATAAATTTTGCAATTAAGCTCCGTTCCTCCGTCTGATAACGAATGAAAAATTCATCACAATTGAGATAGGGGCGGGTGGGTGGGGCTTAATCTTTATATACTCTTTTCTTTCAACAATAGAACATTTGAAGTATCAAATGATGAATCTGAGGATAGAATTATGTCCAACATTTTGTAAAAATACAAAGGGTCGGATATAATTCTAACCTCAAATTCACCATTTGATATTTAAAAAAAAAGCGAAAGATTAAGCCCCACCCACCCGTCTCGATTTCAATTGTGATGAAATTTTCATTCGTTGTCAGACGGAGGAGCGGAAGTTAATTGCAAAATCCATATTTCTCTATAAAAAATTACCATTTTGAACATGTTTAAATTTCTTGTTATGAAAAGATTAAATACATTAAAACAACAATGCTAAATATAAGCCCCGCCCACCCGCCCGATCTCAGTTGTGATGATTTTTTTATGCGTCGTGAGCCGGGGGAGGGGTGGAGCTTAATTGCAAAATCCATATGTCTCTACAAAAATTTACTATCTTGAACATGTTTTAAGTTTCTTGTTATAAGATTGGATATGTTAAAAAGCAAGGCTAAATGTAAGCCCCGCCCACCCGCCCGGTCTCAGTTGTGGTGATTTTTTTTAATGCGTTGTGAGCCGGGGGGTGGAGCTTAATTGCAAAATCCATATTTTCCTACAAACATTGACCATTTTGGACATGTTTTGAGTATCTTGTTACGAAAAGATTACATGTATTAATAAAAAAACAAGATACTTAAAGCATGTTCAAAATGGTAAATTTTTGTAGAGAAATATGGATTTTGCAATTAAGTTCCACCCCTCCCCCGGCTCATGATGAATAAATAAAATCATCAGAAATGCGACAGGGCGGGTGGGCGGGGCTCATATTGGTCTTATATTTTTTTTAATATATGTAATCTTCTTTTCATAACAAGAAACTTAAAACATGTTCAAAATGGTAAATTTTTGTGGAGAAATATAAATTTTGCAATTAAGCTCCGTTCCTCCGTCTGATAACGAATGAAAAATTCATCACAATTGAGATAGGGGCGGCTGGGTGGGGCTTAATCTTTATATACTCTTTTCTTTCAACAATAGAACATTTGAAGTATCAAATGATGAATCTGAGGATAGAATTATGTCCAACATTTTGTAAAAATACAAAGTGTCGGATATAATTCTAACCTCAAATTCACCATTTGATATTTAAAAAAAAAGCGAAAGATTAAGCCCCACTCACCCGCCTCGATTTCAATTGTGATGAAATTTTCATTCGTTGTCAGACGGAGGGGCGGAGCTTAATTGCAAAATCCATATTTCTCTAAAAAAATTTATCATTTTGAACATGTTTAAATTTCTTGTTAAGAAAAGATTAGATACGTTGAAAAACAAGGCTAAATATAAGCCCCGCCCACCCGCCCGATCTCAGTTGTGCTGATTTTTTTCTGCATCGTGAGCCGGGAGGAGGAGTTTAATTGCGAAATCGATATTTCTCTACAAAAATTTACCATCTTGAACATGTTTTAAGTTTCTTGTTATGAAAAGAAGATTAGATATACAGGGTTTTTATAAAGATTCTAAGGACGTACTTGGCCGTGGGCTTCAAAAATAATTATGACAGTTCTCATTTGTTATTTTGTATGGGTGAAACTTTTCCTTTTTCAGTATTGTTTGAATTGGTTTTCTACTAACATTGTGATTCAGCGCTAATTGTGGCACAAGTGGGCCTTGCATCTCGAAAACAAATGAAGCAAAAACATTTTTTTTGTAACGAGTAATTAGAGTATAACTTCTTATACCCTTATAGCTAATTTCAGTTGATTTTTACAATTGGTTCTCAAGATATCTAACCATTTCCATACATTCTAGCGACCCTGTATATTTGTAATATTAAATACAATAATTTATAATTGGTTATATAACGAGTGTACAATAAAAACATATTTTGACAGACCCTGGAATTATTGGCTATTTATTTATATCAGGATAATTTTTTTTAAAGCATGTACGGTTTCAACATTGTATTAAATGCAGTCGGGCTTATAGATAATTGACATTTGACTTGACAGCATTTCCTAGTATTATGTATAAATTTTTCGAGGATTATTATTGTTCCATTTTTTTTATTAGTGTGTTAACAATGAAATAAATCATGTTTTCAGAAAACATAAATGACTTCACGTTACCGGGAAGAAATTTTAACTTCATTTTTAAACCAACTAGATGATGGGTACTTCCAGCAGGATGGTGCCACTGTTCATACAACTGGAGCTACAATATATTTTTTGGTTGAATTTTATGACAATTATTAGTCGCAATACATCAAAAAACTGGAAAGAAAATTTAAACCGTCCTTTTTGGAAATGAGCCAAAAATACTAAAATTTGTGAACTACTTATAAAAATCAGTTAATAACTTTTTAATTAGTAATGTACATTTTATCGTTATTTAGGTTCATTTTCAAGAGAACAACTTTTACTTGTCTGTAGGTTTGAGATTAAAAAACGATGCTGTTCTTGTATATGTTTTTCGGAAGTTTTTAAAAATAAAAACCCCATTGTCGCAAAAACTCTAAAAAAATTGTTGAGACACGATTTTAAACAAGAAGTCCCTAAAAAAGAAAATCTGGAACAAGAAATCCTTAAACAAGAGCCAGCTGTTTAAAGATTCAAGTATCTAACTTAAAAAACCACCTAAATAATAAAACAAAAACTGCTTTTGGAACGAAATAGAGAAATTATTAATTTAAAATCTGAAATTTCAAATCTGAATTTGAAAATATCAATTAATTAATTTTACCACCACTTGTTAAAAGAAAACCAGAAACTGAAGCATTTTCGCTAAATCCTTAACAACTTTTAACTCAAAATTATTAGGTATCGATAGTGTCACAAAATTAGACAGTAAACAACACTAACAGATTTAAATATTAAACATTTGCTAAAAACGTAAACGAATAAATCTTCTGCAACTAAAACCAGTGGCTTTTTATTTCAGAAATATCAATTAATTTACAAAAATTAAAAAAAATGTGTATATTTTGAATCTTAATCTACTAAAAATATTTTTGACATGTGAGGTGTATTTCGTACTATTTTAAATTAATACCGAATCACACAATCACGAGCTTTCGGTACCTCATAGTAGCAAAAACTCTTTAAAAATATTGATAGCTGATATCGTGATCTTTACACGCTAGATCAAACAATTAATGCCCACATGACACAATCGGGTGCTTTCGATACGTTCTACCAGTAATTTAAAATCTGAAATTTCAAGTCGGAATTTGAAGTTTTTTTTGAAGTAATGTTTGGAAAATGTAAACGAAATTCTAAATTTATCTAGATGTAAAAATTTGAGAAGATAGGATAACAAAAATATAGAAAGAGCATTAAAAATTTAACTTTGCTGCGGCCGCTCTGGCTATCAAATTCTTTTAATATTTAACTATCCACTGCGGTCTTTAAGAAGATTATGTAGAAAAGTGCAGCATATTAAATTTATGCCAGGGATCCTCCATGAAATATTTAATATTTAACTAAGTATTAAAATGGAAGCTTCAAACGACTGCTCTTTACGTTTGGATGAAACAACGATAACTCCAGGAAAAAATTTTGTGTTGTTGCATCTACAATGTTTGGATTGTACATTTTAAGGAACCCAGAAGATGTAGATGTAGATACACATAGGATGGTTGTTACGTTAGGTGGAGTCAGGAGTCGATGGAAACAAGTTATCTCCTATCATTTTACTGGGAATTCTGCAGACGTAAAATCTTTAATCATGCATCTTCTAGAGATTATTGATCTTTGTACCAAAATAGGACTTAATCTGACAAATATAACGTCTGACATGGGCTCTTCTAATCGATCAGTTTGAAAAGGTTTTGGCATAAGATGTTAAATTTGTGGAACAAAACTTTATCCAGTCGATAGTAGTAAAAAAAAAAATTGTATGGCAGATGTTCCTCATCTTTTTAAAAATCTTCGTTTGGCTTTAGTGGATAAAAAAATTATAGTATTACCTGATGAGATTGTACAAAAATATGAACTACCTTCCAATGTTGTAGAAATTAAATTTATTGGAAATTTTGCAAATTTTGGAAAGGAAGATAATCTGCAATTAGCTCCTTTTAATGGACGATTTGCATAATTTAAATTTTAATAAAATGAAAGTCTCTTTGGCATTGATACATTTTAGTGTAGGAGCAAGATTGCAGCCGAAAAAAAACATTGGAAACCAGTCCAATCAGAGATTATTGCAATTCAGATGGTTAGTGAAAAATGTTTGTATTATTCAATGTCTGGATTCTAAGATTAAAGAAAGAAGTTATACAAATGAAAATAATGACACATAATTTATGCCCTGAGTTCACAATAAACAGTTTATTTTTTCCTATGACTTGAATTTCCACCGTGTGCTCCAAATATATTTTTTATTGTACACCCGTTAATTTTTTAATTACATCATACTATTATTTCGCTTTGTACATACATGTTTCAATTACGTTTTACTGGAAATATTGCTGCTTTTAAAAGTATGGTGTTTATGTCTTTGATTTTATTGTTAAAATGATATTCATTTGTGTTTTATATTTTAATGAATATTTTAGGCATTTTTGCGATGGCAATTTTTGGAACATACACAATATTAGCGTGTTCGAATTTCGCCGAATCCGATCGTGCAGGTTTTGTTTACCGAGTCGGCAGTACCGGCGGTGTTGCGCCATAGTGCACCACCCCCGTCCCATGGCGTCAATTTATCGCCTGTAAAGGTAAATAAAGGTCGCGAATTGGCACTTCCGTCCCGCGTTTCGCATTTCCGCCTCAATCCCAAGAAACAAGTCCATTTCGCTTACCTATCTGGGGCACGTCGTACTGGCGTGAGCCTCTGGGTGAGCGCAGCATGAGTTGCGAGTTGACCGCCACCAGCTGTGGCAAGTGTTGCGTTACGTCTGCGGCAGGATTCTGTCCGATGGCTTGCTGGTCCCTTTTCTGCCAGACGCCGGGCCTTCTGAAGGAGTCCCGCTCCAGGTGCAGCGGCTGCGGAGTGGCCACCACGCACACCCAGAACGCGGCCGCTACCACGGCCCACATAGCCGCATACACTCTCACGCCTTCAGGTGATCATCGCGTGCGACCATGGGGCTGACCAGAGCTGGGCCACTTGTTGACGCGCGTGCAGTACGCGGAGCTCCTCGACCGTGGACGTCCTCTTCGGAGAGATCTGCTCGTGCTGAGGGCTGGGAAGGCGGCTCGCGACTGCCGGGACGGCGGCCGCCGCCGTCGTCTCGACCGAGTCCGCCTACGCGCCGGCCCCCACCACCGCCTCACAACGCCGCTCCCATTCACTCGCACAATTGTCGAAAGGATCACAATGTGCATTATTCGGGGACGCGGAGGACCCACGGCGCCGACCGCCACCTGTTCGCGGCGCAAAAGGACCCATGGCCGGTTGGGTCGGCGGCGGCGGGGACGGCCATGGGTCGGTCGCGACGAACAGAAGAGAGGCGAGGAGGACCTGGGGGCGGCCGCCGACGGCGGAGGCGCAGAGGAAAAAAGACCACCTGTTATGCCGATGCCTCCCATTCATGGATTCGCGACGCACGTCACCGCCGGTTTGGGCTTGCTGGGTATCGATTTCGGGTAATCGCCGCGGTTGGGCTATTTACGGTAAACAAGGGTCATTCCTGAAGTTCCGATGGTCGGCTTGGACCATTAGCGGGTTTTGGACGGCGACAATGGCCAGGGGCCGTTATGGCTAAAAATAAGTCCGGAGATGGTCGGCGCAGTCGGCTGGATTACTGAACTTTGATGGAATGACACCTGGGGATTTTGGGCCGGTTTTCTGATTGTGAAATTTAATGCATGAGGTTGGTATAAATTCGTAATCGAGTCATGCTTTATCGAACAACATGTCATTGCATTCTACGCGTCTGAGTTTTACGTCATACTCGTGTTTGTCAATATGGGCGACCTGCTAGGTCAATCAATCTCAAAAATCATAAGACGTTCTCGATAAAAGCGTACTTATTTATGTTTTTCAATTATTAACGAGATGTATCGATTATTATGACTTCATTGAAGACACCTCGGATCAATGTTCGTTCCATTCAGACGCGAATATCGGTCAATATTGCCTTAGCATCCACCCGACCCATCAAACCTCTTCTGTTGTAAAAGAAACACGTTTCGAAAATTAAAAAATTGGTCGAAGGTTATATCGACAGAACTTCCCTGGCCCCTGAAGTGGCGCATTATAAATCTCGTAAAACCAGTGCGAATAATATGAAATTTATTTACAATAGATCACTAATGGAAAACAATGTTCGAACAATCAAAAGCTGAAACATCAGACTGTCGATAAATTGAGAAACTGTGGTATTGAAAAATTCAAAAAAACTGGAAAATCGAAAACTTTAAAAATCGGAAACCGAAAAATCGAAACATGTTTTAATTTTTGGATTTTTCTAAATTAAAACACCCAAAAATTGAAAAATCCAGAAATTGAATTGAAAACTTGAAAAATTGAAAAGTAAAAAAAAATTTAAAATCGTAGAACCGAGAGTCAAGAAATCGAAACATTAAAAAATCGTAAAATCCAGAAACTGAAAAGTCGAAAAATGAAAAATTTTAAAAATCAAAAAATTGAAAAATCAAAAAAACGGGGGCAAGCAAAAATGTAAAAATTCGAAAAATTGAAAAATCGAGAAAGCAAAAAATCTAAAACTTAAACTGTAAAATTAAAATGTCGAATAAATTAAAAAATCGAGAAATCAAACACCAAAACAATCGAAAAATGGAATAATTGAAAAGTCGAAAAATCAACAAACCGAAAAATAGAGGAATCCTAAATCCAAAATTTAAAAAAATCACAAAAATTGAAAATTCGAAAAATTAAAGAATCGAAAAACTGAAAAACCGAGGATTTGAAAATTCCAAGACTGAAAAATAGTAGCTGCTAAGATAAGACTGATTTTGGCAGATGAAATACCCTCTAAGAAAATAGAGGGTGGGTGGGCGGGACAAGTACCTGCTAAGTTAAAACTGATTTTGGCAAATAATATACCCTCTAAGAAAAAAGTAAGTAGCTGCTAAGATAAGATTTTGGCAAATGATTAACTCTCTAAGGAAATAAGAGGTGGGTTGGCGGAGCGAATACTTGCTGAGATAAAACTGAGATTGCCAAATGGCATACCCTCGGAAGAAAATAAAGGGCGGGTGGGCGGGGCTAATATTTGCCCATGATAAGACTGGTTTTGGTCCTGTTACAAGTTTACAATGTTTCGATTTTTCAATTTGATTTTATTATCAGTTTTTCCTTTTATAATTTTACGATTTTGGATTTTATCCGGTTTCCAATTGTTTCAAATTTTTTATTTTTTCGTTCTTCGATTTTCCAACTTTTCGACCTTGTAATTTCATAATTTGTAAATGTTTCAATTTTACGATTAAAAAAAATTTTGGCTTTTAAGTTTTTCATTTTTTGGTTCTTTAAATTTAGAATATTTATTTTTCGGTTTTACGCTCTTGCATTTTTTCGGATATTCAATTTTGAAAGTTTTCGTTTCTAATTTTACTTTTTCTCGATTTTTAATCTCATTTTTTTTTTCAATAACAAATTTACAAACACTGAAATTTTGAAAAATTAAACACTGAAAAGTCAAAACATCGAAATATACTAAATTAAAAAAATCTAGCAATAGAAAAATTGAAAACAGAAAAATCGGAAATGTTAAAATAATTGGCCGAAGTTTATTTCTATAGAAATTCTTTTGCTCTTAAAAAAAAATAAAATCCCCTTTTAAAAAATACAACATTTTTTTTTGTTATTTTATATACCCAATTTCGCCCTACTTGCTTAACTTCGAGTGTTTATTTACACTTCGTAAAAATTTCACTAGAAACACGTTCAGATTACAAGCATCAGCAGTTGGAAAAATGAACAATTGGGAAACAAAAAAATCAAAAAATCGAAATATCGAAAAATTAGAAAATCGGGCAGCCGAAAAGTTGAATAATCAAAAAAACCAAAGAAGCGAAAAATCGATACATCTAAATCTTGAAAAACTGACATATCAAGAAATGGAATACCAAAAAATCGAAAAATGAAAAAATTGAAAGTCGAAAAATCAATAAACCGAGAAATCGAGAAATCCTGAATCCAAAATTTAAAAAAATCACAAAAATTGAAAATTCGAAAAATTAAAGAATCGGAAAACTGAAAAACCGAGGATTTGAAAATTTCAAGACTGGAAAATAGTAGCTGCTAAGATAAGACTGATTTTGGCAGATGAGATACCCTCTAAGTAAAGAGAGGGTGGGTAGGTGGGCGGGGTTAGTACCTGCTAAGTAAAACTGATTTTGGCAAATGATATACCCTCTAAGAAAAGAGAGGGTGAGTGGGCGGAGCTAGTAGCTGCTAATATAAGATTTTGGCAAATGATCGACTCCCTAAGGAAATAAGAGGCGGGTTGGCGGAGTGAATACTTGCTGAGATAAAACTGAGATTACCAAATGGTATACCCTCGGAAGAAAATAAAGGGCGGGTGGGCGGGGCTAATATTTGCCCATGATAAGATTGATTTTGGTCCTGTTACAAGTTTACAATGTTTCGATTTTTCAATTTGATTTTATTATCAGTTTTTCCTTTTATAATTTTACGATTTTGGATTTTTTCGTTCTTCGATTTTCCAATTTTTCGACCTTGTAATTTCATAATTTGGTAATGTTTAAATTTTACGATTGAAAAAAATTTTGGCTTTTAAGTTTTTCATTTTTTGGTTCTTTAAATTTAGAATATTTATTTTTCGGTTTTACACTCTTGCATTTTTTCGGATATTCAATTTTGAAAGTTTTCGTTTCTAATTTTACTTTTTCTTGATTTTTAATCTGATTTTTTTTTCAATAACAAATTTACAAACACTGAAAAGTCGAAATATAGTAAATTTAAAAAATTTAGCAATTGAAAAATTGAAAAACAGAAAAATCGGATGTGTTAAAAAAATTGGCCGAAGTTTATTTCTATAGAAATTCCTTTGCCTTTAAAAAAATAAAATCCCGCTTTAAAACATACAACTTTTTTTTGCTATTTTATATACCCAATTTCTCCCTACTTGCTTAACTTCGAGTGTTTATTTACACTTCGTAAGAATTCCACTAGAAACACATTCAGATTATAAGCATCAGCAGTTAGAAGAATGAACAATTGGGAAATAAAAAAATTCAAAAATCGAAATATCGAAAAATTAGAAAATCGAGCAGCCAAAAAGTTGAATAATCAAGAAAACCGAAGAAGCGAAAAATCGATACATCTAAATCTTGAAAAACTGACATATCGAAAAATGGATTACCAAAAAATCGAGACATGAAAAAGTATAGATGTCGAAAAATCGAAAAGTTAAAAATTTAAAAATTGAGAAATTGAACAATCCACTAGTCCAAACATTTAAGTCTCGATAAATCAAGGAAAGAAATACTGAAAAATCGAAAAATTGAAACACCAAAAAATCTAAAACCGAGGAATCGAAAAATCGTGAAATCCAAATATCAAAATACTGGAATCTAAATTTTAAAATTCCAAAAATAAGAAAATCGAAAAAAATGAAGTCTAAATTTAAAAATTCGGAAAGTCAGAAAAATCCCAAAAATAGTGAAATCAAGAAATCAAGAAATAGAAAAATCCAGAAATCAAGAAATCGAAAAATCGATAAAGTAAAAAATCGAAAAATCTAAAGACTGAAGGATCGAAATATTGCAAAATCCCAAAAATTAAAAATGGAAGAAAAACTAAAGAATAAAAAACTGAAAAATCAAGAAAATGAAAAGGCGAAAAGTCGAAGTGGAAAAACTGAAAAATTAAAAACCTGAAAATAGAAAAGTTGAAGAATTGAAAAAGTGAATCAAACACTGAAAATTCGAGAAATCGAAAAATGAGAAAATCAACAAATTAATTAATCGACATTGGGAAATCGAAAAATTGAAAATTTAGAAACGTCAAAAGATGAAAATCTGAAAAATTGAAAAAATCGAAGAATTGAAGAGTGGAAAAATGGAAAACTTGTAAAATAAACAACGGAAAATTGAGAACTCGAAAGATAAAGAAATCGAGAAATCGTAAATTTCTAGAATCGAGAAATTGAAGAATTTTTTCAGAAACGGCAAAACACTAGAAGGCTTCGAAAATAATTCAACGTTTTTAAAAAACAAAATATCAGAGACTTCGAGATCTTTCAACTTTTTTCAGGAACAGCAACACACTAAGGAATTCCGAGTCTTTCAACTTTTTTAAAAAACAAACACCTGGAACCCTAAATTCTTTCTAATCAAAGAAAAAAGCACCAAAGACCGCCGAAATTCTTTCAAGTTTTTTCCGAAACAAAACACCAACGGACTCCTAGATCTAGAGACTCTTTCAAATAATTAAAAAAAAAGCACTAGCGACCTCCAAGATTTTTTCAAATTGTAAAAAAAGACACTAGGGGTTTGAGAATCTGTCAACATTAAAAAAAAATTGGAATCCCTGGGATTCTTTCAAATTATTGAAAAAAGGGAGACCCTTATATTTTTTCAAGGTCTTAGAAAAAAGCCACTAGATTTTTTTCTATATTTATTTTAATCAATTTAGAGCAGAATTCGCCGTCGCCTTCCTCACCCCTGAGAACCCAAACCGAATTTCCAGCCCGCATATGTAAATGATATGTCATAAGATGACCATAACGTAGTCGTGCGGGATGCGAAGCATCTCATTAATCCTTATCAAGCCGTCCATCTGAAGCCCGTCCGCAAAAAGTGTACATTCCACTTTTTCCTTGTTAAGCATAATTTATATCCGTGACGTTGGGAACCCGCCAGTAATATTTTCATCGGTACACACAGAAAAAATACGTCACAGTTGATGCGTTTTTAATGGAATCTTTTTTTAAAACAATCGATGAACACGAGCTTATTGCCTCAATTACAGTAATTTATTTTGCCGTCATCGCGGGGGGTGTAGCTATTTGTTACACTCGTAATCAGTTAACGCAATTAAGGACTCGACCACTTCCAAAATAACGCGCGCTCCAACAACAGGATTACGGCGATGATAACGTGACGCACCGCCGCCCTTGGAGCGCGTTAGAAGCGCAATTTTCCGCTGATTGTGCGTTGTTTCGAACACGGCCGATGAATTATTCGTAAACAGCGGCGCGTGGCAATCCTTAGATAGTTTAAGTGGCTTCGCTATGTGTCCGTAATAATTGCAATGGACGTTGGGAGTGGGAAATCAATACCATTCCCACCCTGCGACCAATACCACGGCACCACCGCCAAAAACACGAGTGACGTGAGCACAGCCAGAATCTGTGAATGGACAAGACGGCAAACAGGTGGTCTTTTTTTCGGCTCGGTCGTCATCGTTTGGGTTACTCGCAGTTGAAGGTCGGCTTATAGATCCTGCACACGAAAAGGTGGAATTGGTGGATGGGCGATTCGATGGTTCCACGTTCCACCTGACAGCGGTAAACGGACTCGATGCGGTGTTAACGCGGTGGCCTTCGAGGAATAAATAACTTTCGGGAAATAAAAATAACCCGCTTGTCGAAAACCCTTCAGGCCGGGTATTTACACTTACACTAAATGCGTCCACGGTTGGAGAAACGAATCGATGGCGGCGGAAACAAACGACGCTGATGGAAAATCGATAGGGAAAATCGACGAACTACATCATTTTTATTTCCCGAGCGCAAGTCGTCGGGAGACTGGGTGCTTTAATGTTTCCGAGACGTTTCATTACACCGACACTACGAAAACATAGGTCTCTCGGTTCCAAAAATATTAACAATCTGTACTTGTTGTTTATCGATGCATTCATATTTCTTTGAGTTGTTTATAAAAAGAAATCAAAAAAATTAATGAGGTGATATGTTTTTTGATCACTCCATTTTCTGAAAAATTTACGATACAAAGAAAACTTGTGCAAGTTTCGAAATAATTGTACGTAATTTTCTAAGTATAATTAGTTCATATCGCAATTGGAAAAATTTAAATAGAAAACCTTGGGATCCCTTTGTGTTGTCTTCCAAAAAAAAAAAAATTTGAAAGAATCTCGGGGATTCCTAGTGCTTTTTTTAAGAATTTGAAAGAATATCGGAGCCCTAGTGTTTTATTTATTAAAGAAATTATAAGAATTTAGAGATCACTTAGTGTTCTGTCTCTGAAGAAATTTGAAAAAATCTGAAATCCTTGGTGTTTTGCTTTTAAAGAGATTTAAAAAATCTCGGGATCCCTTAGTGCTCTCTTTTTGACAAAAATTGAAGAAATCTAGGGGGTTTCTAGCGCTTTTTTGTAAGAATTTGGAAGAATCTTGTGGGTTCCTAGTGCTTTTTTTAGAATTTGAGGAAATCTGAATTTTTAAAGAGATTGAAAGAATCTCGTGGGTACCTAGTGCTTTTTTTTTAATTTGAAAGAATCTTGGGAGTACCTACTGATTTTTCAATTATTTGAAAAAATCTGGGATCCGGCTCTTTTGTTTTTAAAGAGATTGAAATAATCTCGGGATGCCTTAATGTTCTGTTTTCAAAAAAAATTGAAAGAATTTCTGGGGTTCCTAGTGCTCTTTTTTAAGAATTTGAAAGAATCTCATGAGTCTCTAATCCCCTTTTTAAGAATCTGAAACAGTCCGGGGTTCATGGTGTTTCGTTTATAAAGAGGTTAAAAGAATCTCGGAATCCCTTCGTGTTCCCTTTTTAAAAAATCTTGGGGGTTCCAAGTACATTTTTTTAAGAATTTGGAAGAATCTTAGGGGTCCTTGGTGTTTTTTAAGAATTTAAAAAATTTGGGGTTCTTTGTGTTTTGTTCTTTAAAGAGATTGTATTAAATCTATATATCAAAGGGCGATTCTGGGAAAACCATTGGAGTTATCAAAGAAATGTTTGCGGAAGTGACTTCTACGGCCCGAAAACTACAAGAAAATGTATTTTGTAAAATTTCGAAAATTTTGTCGAAAATTGGTGGAAAATTGGTCGGTGAATTGCATTAAATCTATATTTCAAAGGGCGATTCTGGGAAAACCAATGGAGTTATCGAGGAAATGTTTGCGGAAGTGACTTCTACGGTCCGAAAACTACAAGAAAATGTATTTTGTAAAATTTCGAAAATTTTGTCGAAAAATTGGTGGGTGAATTGCATTATATCTAAATTTCAAAGGGCGATTCTGGGAAAACCATTGGAGTTATCGAAGAAATGTTTGCGGAAGTGACTTCTACGGCTCGGAAACTACAAGAAAATGTATTTTTTTAAATTTCGAAAATTTTGTCGAAAATTGGTGGAAAATTGGTCGGTGAATTGCATTAAATCTATATTTCAAAGGGCGATTCTGGGAAAACCATTGGAGTTTTCGAAGAAATATTTGCGGAAGTGACTTCTACGGCTCGAAAAGGGCAAAAAAATGTATTTTGTAAAATTTCGAAAATTTTGTCGAAAATTGGTGGAAAATTGGTCGGTGAATTGCATGAAATCTATATTTCAAAGGGCGATTCTGGGAAAACCATTGGAGTTATCGAAGAAATGTTTACAGAAGTGATTTTATTATCAGTTTTTCTTTTTATAATTTTACGGTTTTGGATTTTATCCATTTTTAGATTTTTGGGTTTCCAATTGTTTCAAATTTTTTATTTTTTCGTTCTTCGATTTTCCAATTTTTCGACATTGTAATTTCATAATTTGGTAAAGTGTTAATTTTACGATTAAAAAAAATTTTGCTTTTAAGTTTTTCATTTTTTGGTTCTTTAAATTTAGAATATTTAGTTTTAGGTTTTACACTCTTGCATTTTTTCAGATATTCAATTTTGAAAGTTTTCGTTTCTAATTTTACTTTTTCTCGATTTTTAATCTCATTTTTTTTTCAATAACAAATTTACAAACACTGAAATTTTGAAAAATTAAACACTGAAAAGTCAAAACATCGAAATATAGTAAATTAAAAAAATCTAGCAATTGAAAAATTGAAAACAGAAAAATCGGAAATGTTAAAATAATTGGCCGAAGTTTATTTCTATAGAAATTCTTTTGCTCTTAAAAAAAATTAAATCCCGTTTTAAAAAATACATTTTTTTTGCTATTTTATTTACCCAATTTCGCCCTACTTGCTTAACTTCGAGTGTTTATTTACACTGCGTAAGAATTCCACTAGAAACACGTTCAGATTACAAGCATCAGCAGTTAGAAGAATTGGGAAATAAAAAAATTCAGAAATCGAAATATCGAAAAATTATAAAATCGAGCAGCCAAAAAGTTAAATAATCAAAAAAACCGAAGAAGCGAAAAATCGATACATCTAAATCTTGAAAAACTGACATCGAGAAATGGAATACTAAAAAATCGAGGCATGAAAAAGTCTAGATGTCGAAAAATCAAAAAATTGAGACATTGAAATAAGCCAAAACCGAAAAATCCAAAAGCTAAAAATTTTAAAATTGAGAAATTGAACAATCCACTAGTCGAAACATTTAAGTCTCGATAAATCAAGGAAAAAAATACTGAAAAATCTAAAAATTGAAACACTAAAAAATCTAAAACCGAGGAATCGAAAAGTCGTGAAATCCAAATATCAAAAAACTGGAATCTAAATTTTAAAAATTCCAAAAATTAGAAAATCGAAAAAAATGAAATCTAAAATTAAAAATTCGGAAAATCAGAAAAATCGAAAAAATCGAGAAATTTAAAAACCCAAAAATAGTGAAATCAAGAAATCAAGAAAGAGAAGAATCCAGAAATCAAGAAATTGAAAAATCGATAAAGTAAAATATCGAAAAATCTAAAGACTGAAGGATCGAAATATTGCACAATCCCAAAAATTAAAAATGGAAGAAAAACTAAAGAATAAATTGGTGGAAAATTGGTTGGTAAATTTTGTTGAAAATTGGTGGAAAATTCGTCGGTAAATTGCATTAAATCTATATTTCAAAGTGCGATTCTGGGAAAACGATTGGAGTTATCAAAGAAATGTTTGCGGAAGTGACTTCTACGGCGCGGAAACTACAAGAAAATGTATTTTGTAAAATTTCGAAAATTTTGTCGAAAATTGGTGGAAAATTGGTCGGTGAATTGCATTAAATCTATATTTCAAAGGGCGATTCTGGGAAAACCATTGCAGTTATCGAAGAAATGTTTGCGGAAGTGACTTCTACGGCCAGAAAACTACAAGAAAATGTATTTTGTAAAATTTCGAAAATTTTGTTGAAAATTGGTGGAAAATTGGTCGGTGAATTGCATTAAATCTATATTTCAAAGGGCGATTCTGGGAAAACCATTGGAGTTATCGAAGAAATGTGTGCGGAAGTGACTTCTACAGCCCGAAAACTACAAGAAAATGTGTTTTGTAAAATTTCGAAAATTTTGTTGAAAATTGGTGGAAAATTGGTCGGTGAATTGCATTAAATCTAAATTTCAAAGGGCGATTCTGGGAAAACCATTGGAGTTATCGAAGAAATGTGTGCGGAAGTGACTTCTACAGCCCGAAAACTACAAGAAAATGTGTTTTGTAAAATCTCGAAAATTTTGTCTAAAATTGGTGGAAAACTGGTAGGTAAATTGCATTAAATTTATATTTCAAAGGGCGATTCTGGGAAAACCATTGGAGTTATCGAAGAAATGTTTGCGGAAGTGACTTCTACGGCCCGAAAACTACAAGAAAATGTATTTTGTAAAATTTCGAAAATTATGTCGAAAATTGGTGGAAAACTAGTAGGTAAATTGCATTAAATCTATATTTCAAAGGGCGATTCTGGGAAAACCATTGGAGTTATCGAAGAAATGTTTACAGAAGTGATTTTATTATCAGTTTTTCTTTTTATAATTTTACGATTTTGGATTTTATCCATTTTTAGATTTTTGGGTTTCCAATTGTTTCAAATTTTTTATTTTTTCGTTCTTCGATTTTCCAATTTTTCGACTTTGTAATTTCATAATTTGGTAATGTGTCAATTTTACGATTAAAAAAAATTTTGCTTTTAAGTTTTTCATTTTTTGGTTCTTTAAATTTAGAATATTTATTTTTCGGTTTTACACTCTTGCATTTTTTCGGATATTCAATTTTGAAAGTTTTCGTTCCTAATTTAACTTTTTCTCGATTTTTAATCTCATTTTTTTTCAATAACAAATTTACAAACACTGAAATTTTGAAAAATTAAACACTGAAAAGTCAAAACATCGAAATATAGTAAATTAAAAAAATCTAGCAATTGAAAAATTGAAAACAGAAAAATCGGAAATGTTAAAATAATTGGCCGAAGTTTATTTCTATAGAAATTATTTTGCTCTTAAAAAAAATTAAATCCCGTTTTAAAAAATACATTTTTTTTGCTATTTTATTTACCCAATTTCGCCCTACTTGCTTAACTTCGAGTGTTTATTTACACTGCGTAAGAATTCCACTAGAAACACGTTCAGATTACAAGCATCAGCAGTAGAAGAATTGGGAAATAAAAAAATTCAGAAATCGAAATATCGAAAAATTAGAAAATCGAGCAGCCAAAAAGTTGAATAATCAAAAAAACCGAAGAAGCGAAAAATCGATACATCTAAATCTTGAAAAACTGACATCGAGAAATGGAATACTAAAAAATCGAGGCATGAAAAAGTCTAGATGTCGAAAAATCAAAAAATTGAGACATTGAAATAAGCCAAAACCGAAAAATCCAAAAGTTAAAAATTTAAAAATTGAGAAATTGAACAATCCACTAGTCGAAACATTTAAGTCTCGATAAATCAAGGAAAAAAATACTGAAAAATCTAAAAATTGAAACACTAAAAAATCTAAAACCGAGGAATCGAAAAGTCGTGAAATCCAAATATCAAAAAACTGGAATCTAAATTTTAAAAATTCCAAAAATTAGAAAATCGAAAAAAATGAAATCTAAAATTAAAAATTCGGAAAATCAGAAAAATCGAAAAAATCGAGAAATTTAAAAACCCAAAAATAGTGAAATCAAGAAATCAAGAAATAGAAAAACCCAGAAATCAAGAAATTGAAAAATCGATAAAGTAAAATATCGAAAAATCTAAAGACTGAAGGATCGAAATATTGCAAAATCCCAAAAATTAAAAATGGAAGAAAAACTAAAGAATAAATTGGTGGAAAATTGGTTGGTAAATTGCATTAAATCTATATTTCAAAGGGCGATTCTGGGAAAACCATTGGAGTAATCGAAGAAATGTTTGCGGAAGTGACTTCTACGGCCCGAAAACTACAAGAAAATGTATTTTGTAAAATTTCGAAAATTTTGTGGAAAATTGGTGGAAAATTGGTCGGTGAATTGCATTAAATCTATATTTCAAAGGGCGATTCTGGGAAAACCATTGGAGTTATCGAAGAAATGCGGAAGTGTCTTCTACGGCTCGAAAACTACAAAAAAATGTGAAAGAATCTAGAGATCCTTGGTGTTCTGATTCTGAAAAAATTTGTTGAAAGGATCTCGGGGGTACCTGGTGTTTTTTTTTGAAGAATTTGGAAAAATTTCGGGAACCCTAGTATTTCTTTTAACAATTTGAAAGAATCTCGGGGGTCTCTAGTCCTTTTTTTAAGAATTTGAAACAGTTTGGGATCTCTGGTGTTTTGTTTTTAAAGAAATTGAAAGAATCTCAGAATCCCTTAGTGTCCCCTTTCTGAAAAAAAATCTGGGGAGTTCCTACTGCTTTTTTTTAAGAATGTGAAAAAATATTAGGGATCCTTTGTGTTTTTTCAAGAATTTGAAAAAATCTGAGTTCCTTGGGGTTTCGTTCTTTAAAGAGATTGAAAGAATTTCCAGGCCCTTGGTGTCCTGATTCTAAAAAAATTTGAAAAAATTTCGAGGATTCCTGGTGTTTTTTTTAAAGAATTTGAAGAAATCTGAGGTCCCTGGTGTCTTGTTTTCTAAAGAAACTGAAACAATCTCGAAATGCCTTAATATTGTGTTTCTGAAAAAATTTGAAAGAATTTTGGGGGTTCCTAGTGCTTTTTTTTTAAGAATTTGAAAGAATCTCGTATTTCCTTGTTTTTTTTTAAAGTTTGCAAGATTCTATGTAAGAATCTCAGGATCCTTAGTGTCCTGTTTCTAAAAAATTAGAAAGAATCTCGGGGGTCCCTAGTGTTTCCTTTAAGAATTTGAAATAATTTAGGGGATTTCTAGTCTATTTTTAAGAATTTGAAAGAGTCTGGGTTCTCTGGCGTTTTATTTTTAAAGAAATTGAAAAAAATCTCGGAATACCTTAGTGTTCTCTTTCTAAAAAAAGTCTCGGGGGTTTCTAGTGCATTTTTTTAAGAATTTGAAAGAATCTTAGGGGTCCTTAGTGTTTTTTAAAAATTTGAAAAAATTTGGGGTTCTCAGTGTTTTCTTCTTTAAAGAGATGGACAGAATCTCGAGATCCTTAGTCTTCTGACTCTGAAAAAATTTGAAAGAATCTCGGGGGTAACTGGTGCTCTTTTTAAAAGTTTGCAAAAATTTCGGGGACCCGAGTATTTCTTTTAATTATTTGAAAAAGTCTCCAGATCTAGGAGTCCCTTGGTGTTCTGTTTCTGAAAAAATTTGAGAGAATCTCCTGTTTTATATACCATGCTGTATAATATGAAAATGTCCTCGGTATATGTGGTATTTTTTTTTTGAAAGTTTGTAAAAATCTTGGAAGCTCTTTATGTCTTTTTATCGGATATTATAACAAAAAAATTAAATTCGCACAATATAATTTTATAATTTATATAAGGCACTGAATTTTTTCGGGTGTGAGACAATTTAAACAATTGTAGAACAATCGCAGAATATATGGGGACGCCATTTTTGAAAATGCGGCCATTTTGAAAGATGGTGGTCGGCGTCGCGTTGGTTGCTGTTGCTCGGATATCGCGTAAAATGTAGAAAATCGATAGCGGAGGATTCGAATCGAGCATAATTCTGTGCGAATAAATTGTGTTAATTTCTGTATTCCTTTCGTTTGAGTGAAAAATAGCAGCATCGTCCGCAGCACGTTATCACATAGAACGAGAGCAGCAAACGAGGCGCGAAACTTAATAGGCATTTAACTCATCTCCAGCTAAAAATAGTCCGGCAGCTAAATTGATTTGTGGTGATTTTATTGCGCACCTCTTTCATTTTATTAAGTTTCACTTCTGTTATTGTTTTCCCCTGGGGGGAGGTGAAGTAGGTAGGTATCCTCGATCCGTGGAGTTCGATCGCCCCCGATAAGGATATCGCCCGGCCCTGCATTATCTTAATTCTCGTCTGCTAATTGCTCTTGTGCTGGTTTTTTCGTCGTGCGAAAGCCTCATTTGTAGCATTTTCCGCTAGATAATTACGTTAAAACAAATTAGCATTTATTAGCGCGACGAAGACGAGTCGGAGCCCAGATAAGGACGGATGGATTTTATTTCTGCGATGGTGATGATAAATTGTATCTCGCCCACGATTTATTCTTCAAACATGTTTAATTTTAACTAATGAAAATTATTGGATTGGACATGAAAGCTTCTGATTTGAACCTTCTCACCTGGTAATTTTCGTTATGAACGAGTTGCTCGACGATGGGAAATAATTGTGCAAACAAATTATTTTGTTGGGAGTGCTTTTTCGAGTTAAAAATGAGCTGCCATAAAAAGGGGGCTATTTTTAGGAGGGGCGGTCGGGAGGTTCGGAAACGCGCGGCGGACGGGACGGACGCCTCGACGAACGATAGAATTAAAGCGTTTGTGTCATTAGAATAACGGCGGGTTTCATTGTTGTCTATTAGGAACACTTTTTATTGGCTGTGACTCAGCTACTATCAGCTTTCTGAGAATTCAATTGAATTCTGCCTTCGCGCCAGCGACAAGGAAATTTCCGGAATTCGCTCGCTTTATTGTCGGGCGGAAAAAATACGGTTTGTAGGGTACGGGGAAATTAATTATGGGACTGTAGGGCCACCACGACCTACAAATGACCGAAGACATACATGATCGAAGAACCATCACATCAAATTTTAATAGTTCCAACATAATTCAAATCATTTTTATACAGTTGTTGTTGACGAAGGTGTTTATGTTTAACCAACAATTTTATACTTGTGGTTTATGAACCCGCCTTGACCACAAAGTATTGTGAAATTTCATCAATTTTCTAAGAATCTGAATTTGTTTGATTTTCCAACAGGGGTCATTTTCAAAAAATAAGCTTCCGTAGGATTGAGGGATTTAAGAAAAACTGACAAATTGACAAATCGAAAAACTGGAAAATCGAAAAATTAAAATATTGAAAAATTGAAAAATCCAGAAATCGAAAAATTCCCAGAATTCAAATGTTGAAAGATCGAGAAATCGAAAATTTGAAAAACAGAGAAAGCTAAAAATTTTGAAAATCGGTAAACGAAATGTCAAAAATCAAATCAAAAAACTGTTGAATCCAAAAATTGAAAAATGGAAAAACGTAAAATTTAAAAAATCGAAAAATTGAAAATTAGAAATAAGTATCGAAGAATTGAAAAATAAAAAAATCAGAAAATCGAGAAAGCCAAAAATCAAGAAAAAGAGAAGTCGAGAAATCGAGAAATCGACAAATGTAAAAATTTTAAATTTAAAAAATTGAAAAAATTAAACATCGACAAACGAAAAATCAGAAAAAGACTGAGAAATCGAGGAATCGAAAAATCGAGAAGTCAAAAATAGAAAAATTGAGATATCAAAATAGCCCAAATTGAAAAATTTTAAATGAAAAAAAAATCGATAAATAGAAAAATCTAATAATTGGGAAATTGGACAATCGAAAAATCAAAATCTTGATAAATCAAAAAATCGAAAAATTTAAAACTGGAAAAACCGAAGAATCCAAAAATTAAAATTCCCAAAACTGAAACATAAATTTAGAAATCTAAAAATAAAAAATCGAGAAATTGAAAACTTGAAGAAACGAGAAACTGAAGAATCGAAAAATTGCAAAATCGCGGAAGAGTAAAAAAACTGAAAAATTCTCAATACTGAGAAATCCAATAATTAAATATTAAACATACTGAAAAATCCCAAAACTGAAATATCGAAAAATTTAAATATCCATGGAAAATTGAGAAAAAACAAAAATTTTAAAAATCCAAAACTGAAACGTCGGTAAAATCTAAATCGAAAAATTGGAAAATCTCAACACTGAAACATTGAAAATCGAGAGAAAAAAATTAAAAATCCCAACTATGAAACATCGGTAAAATCAAAATAGAAAAATTGAAAAATCAGGCAATCGAGGAATGGAAAACTCAATAAACGAAACAAACGATTAATCGAGAATTTGAGAAACCGGAAAACCGAAATTCAAAAATCAAAAATTGATAAAAATTGAAAAATTTATAAATTTAAAAATTGAAAATTTAAATATCGAAATATGAATAATCGAAAATTTGAAAAGGAAAAATTGAAAAATCGAGAAATCGAAACATCAAAAAACCGAAAAACTGAATGATTGAAAAATCTAAAACAAAAAAAACCGAAAAATTGAAAAAGTAAAAAATTGAGAAATCATAAAATCGAAAACCCGAAAAGTCGAAAAGTCGAAAAATCGAAAACTCGAAAAATCGAAATATTGAAAAATACGGAAACTCAAATCTCGAAAATTTCGACAAACGAAGAAAAATCAAAGAATCGCAAAAATGAAAAATCGGTAACATCAAAATCGAAAAATTGAAAAACCAAGAAATCGAAACATCGAAAAACATAAAATTTAAAAATCAAAAAACTGAAGAATTGAAAAATCGAAAATCCAAAAAAAAAAATTAATCGAGAAATTGGGAAATTGAAAAATTGAAAATTTATAAATGTCAAAAATTGAAAATTTTAAAAATCAAGGAATAAAAAGCCGAAAAGTTCCCAAAACTGAAAAACTGAACAATTGAAGAATAAAAATATTGAAAAATCCCAAAACTAAAATATCGGAAAATTGAAAGATCCAGGAAAAATTGAAAAAACGAAAAATTTAAACATTTCAAAACTGAAACATGGATAAAATCTAAAGCAAAAAGTTGGAAAATCTAAAATTTAAAAATCGTAAAGTTAAAAAATCGAAAATTAAAGAAATACCGAAAAATTGAAAAATCGAGGAAAAATTGAAAAAACCAAAAATTTTAAAATCTTAAAACTCAACATCGAAATCAAAACTGAAGAATTCAAAAATCGGCCAGTCGAGGAATGGAACACTCGAAAAACCAAAAAAAAAACCGATTAATCGAGAATTTGAAAAACCGGAAAACCGAAAAATCGAAAATTTAGAAACGGCAAAAATTGATAAAAATTCTAAAAATTTAAAAAATCGAAAATTTAAATATCGAAAAAAGGATAATAGAAAATTTGAAAATGGAGAAATTGAAAAATTTTAAATTTTAAAAATTGGAGAACTGAAGAAGCGAAAAATTAAAAAATCTGGAAATCGAAACATCAAAAAACAGAAAAATTGAATGACTGAAAAATCTAAAACTAAAAAACCGAAAACTTGAAAAATCGCAAAACTGAAAAATCGGTAAAATCAAAATCGAAAAATTGAAAAATCGAGAAATTGAAACATCGATAATAAAAAAATGATTAATCGAGAAATTGAGAAATTGAAAAATTGAAAATTTATAAACGTCAAAAATTGAAAATTTAAAAAATCGAAGAATAAACAAAAACTGAAAAATTCCCAAAACTGAAAAATCGAACAATTGAAGAATAAAAATATTGAAAAATCCCAAACTGAAATAGCGAAAAATTGAAAGATCCAGGAAAAACTGGAAAACGAAAATTTAAAAATTCCCAAACTGAAACATCGGTAAAATTTAAATGTTTTGATTTGATATTTTCCAATTTTTAATTGGAAAATTTCAACACTTGAACATCGAACAATCGAGTAATTAAAAAAAAAAGGAGAAAGCCAAAGCTGAAAAATCAAGAAATCGAAAAATTAAAAATGTTAAAAATTCGAAAATTAAAATATCGAGGAACTAAAAAGTCGAAAAATTGAAAAACTTTAACATCGACAAACGAAAAATCAAAAAATTGAAAAAACGACAAACGAAAAATGAAAAAACTGCGAAATCGCAAGTTCGAAAAGTCGAAAAATCGAAACATTGGGATGGAAAATAGCCCAAAACTGAAAAATTGAAAATTAGATTTTTCAAATTTAAAAATTAAAGGATTAAATTCTTAAAAGATCCCAAAATTGAAATATTAAAAAATTGAAAAATCGGGGAAAAAGCGCTAAAATCAAAATGAAAAATTGAAAAATCGGGCAGTCGAGGAATGGAAAAGTCGAAAAACCGAAAAAACGATTAATTGAGATATTGAGAAACGAAAAAATGAAAATTTATAAATGTCAAAAATTTAAAAAGAATCAAACAATTGAAAAATCCCAGTACTGAAGTATCGAAAAATGAGTAATGGAAAAATTGAAAATGAAAAAATTGAAAAATCGGAAAACTGAAATATAAAAATTAAAAACCCAAAACTGAAATATTGAAAAATCTAGAAATTAAAAAATCTAAAATTTTAAAAATTGGAAAATTGATCAAACGAAAAATTGAGAAAACAAGAAGTCGAAACATCAAAAAACCGAAAAATTTAATAATTGAAAAACCTAAAATTAAAAAATTGAAAAATCGTAAAAGTAAAAAAATCGAGAAATCAAGAAATCGAAACCTCAAAAAAAAGAATCGGAATAGTGAAAAATTCCAAAACTGAATTCTCGAAAAACTTCAACAATCGGAAAAAAATGAAAAAATCGAAAAATCGCGAAATTGACAAAACGAAAAACCAAAAAAAAAAACCATTAATCGAAGAATCGAAAATTTGTAAACGTCAAAAATTGAAAAATTGAAAAATCGAAAAACTGAGAAATCAAAGGTTGAAAACTTGGAAATTGAAAAGTCAAAAGTTCAAAAAATTTAAAAAATTGAGAAATGGAAAAATCGTTATACACCTACAATTTTGCCTTTTTTTCCAAAAATCTCCATGACTAGGATATAAAGTCAACACGTATTCATAAACCACAAACAGAGGAGTACGTTACCTTATAAAATTTAAATAACATCTACTATTGTAAAATTTCAGATACGTTAACGTTTTACCATCTATAAGCCATTCCTAAAACACGTACAAAATTTGACAATAAGTGATCCGTTAATTTCAGAAATCATCTGTCTAATAAAAATCCGGACAAACAAGACAGACGTCCAATACTTCTTTAGCTTACGCTAGTGAAGTAAAAATGAGTAGAGTCATACAAGTAAAAATTGATAACAATTATTTCGCAGTTTTATTGTTTCATATCTGGCAGAAATTGCGTATGATACGTTCTTGGCGGTCTCTTTTTTGCGCACAAATCCCGAGTTTTAGTCACCAGCAGGCTTCCAGGTATCATTATACGCCGTACGCTACGTACAAGCTTTTATTTGTGGTAGGAAATTCAAGCCAACTGAAATTTTAGTCATCATTAACAGAAACTCAAATTAATTTGGTTAAATTAGCACGTTCCCCGACTTTACTCACACACACTGTTGCACATTTAAATAAAATAATTATGCTTTCGTCGGCTGCTTCTGACCACTCAGCCGCTTTTTCATGCCTGATTTTAATTGGATTCGTGCACCTTTCGCTACGTCTTGAGGTTCTCCAACCAATCTGTGCAATAAATAAATTTTCGTCCGACAGCCGATTGATTGTTTCATTGAAACTTTTATGAAACATCTCCCAAGCATTTTTGTTTTCTTAAATCGGCCACATCCACTCCAGGTCCTCGGAAAGTACATTAATAATTCAAAAGCTCACATAAAATAACGTTATTAGCTCCATTTTAAAATTGTTTACGTACATCCCCAAATAAAAAATCTCCTCGAAAACACAAATTTAAAACGTCCAAAAAACCATCGTGCGAACTTTTCCCAAATGTCAAAGGTCGCAAGCAGGCAACCGTACGCGCTGGCATTTCGGCCTTAGAATTGTTTCATTACAAAGTTTAAAAGAAATACCTACCAAAGTCTCGACATTCTTTGTGCATAACACATCAAAGAGTATCAGCTTCCTTCAGACAAAAGCCCCCCCATTATTAACACACACAAATGAATCAACACCGTCGCAATCCTTATCACACCCACCCGCCTGCCGACGCCCTCGGCTGCACCGCCGCGACGCAAAAGCCAAAGTTCACCCCCTGCATCCTTGGCTTCCTGGGGGCGAATTCGGCATTTCGAGGTGCACCGGAACCGATCATCCGAGCGAACTTTTAATGGCTTCGTACGCAGACTAAGATTTAACGATTATGAGCACATCAATTTCCTAAATGTCAGCGAGTCATCGAGTCCCGGAGCGAGTCGATCCGGAGCTTGGAATAAGGGTGCGAACTTCTTGTGCAACAAGGACGATTTGTCAATGTAGTCGAGTCAGAACCACCCGTTCCGTCATTATCGAAGCTTTCGGGACGCCGTTCGCATATGTAATACGCGATATAACGAGCGGTTCCGGTCACGCTGCTTTCCGCACAGGGGCGGCTCGTCGAGGCGGAGGAGAGGGTTCGGCTTGGAAAGGTCGCTTTTGCGGGGTTGGCAGAAATGCGAAAAGGGCTGCACACGAAACATTAAAATGGGGGATCAGCTTCCGGTGGAAATATAGGGGTAGTAATTAGGAGAAATGGGGTTTTGATTTTATTTTGAATCTTAGATTCTACCGCTTGTCAAAACGGAATTCACTTTTTATTTTACACTAAATAAAATAAGTGAGTCAAATGGAGAAAGAAGATGGGCGGGATCAAGTTTAGCTTGTTGTAGCAAACAATAGCCCCGCCCACCCACCCTCTCTTTATTCTAGTGACCACTCTTAATATTGTTAATTAATAACGACGTTATTGTCTTGTATGAATCTTAGAAAATTCGGTTAAACCGTTGGTGAAAAAATAGATAAATTGTTCAACAAGGAATCCAGAAGGCATTAAGCTGGTGTTAAATAAACCTACCAGACGTGAGAATTATATTTAAAAAGCAAAATTATCGAAGCTCCTCCCTGTTGCACAAGCTCCACCTTAAATCTTTTCATTGGCCACAAGAAGAAAAGCGGCGTTTACAATAATTGTACTTGATTGTGTCCAGTTTACATGATTGTTTATTATTTAAGTGTAAACGCTGACGGCAGTCGTTTTTCGAAAAAAAAACTAAATTTAGGAAATTTTAAAATTTCTTTAAAAAAAGTGTAATAACAAAATTCAACTTTGGTCTTAGAACCAACAAGAATGAGTGATCAAAAATTGAAGAGGTGGGAGGGCGATCCCATTTTTGATTTTATTTCAAATCTGAGACTGTACCACTTGTCAAAATATAATTCATTTTCCATTTACAGTAAATAAATTAAACCAATGAAATGGATAAAGGAGGTGGGCGGGGCTAAGCTGAGCTGTTTCTTCCAGTCTTCTAGCAAACAATAGCTAAATAATTGATAGTAACTATGACTTTTGCCGTATTTAAAGGGGTTGTAGAAGAAAAGTGAATGATTTAAGGTGATTGCTACAAAAATTTACCATTTTAGGCATGTTTTAAGTTTTTTGTTGTCAAAATAAGTCTATACATACTTAGAAAAAAAGACAAAATGTAGCCCCGCCCACCCACCCTATTTCAATTGTGATGATTATTTTTATGTATCGTGAGCCAAGGAGGCGGAGCTTAACTGCAAAATCCATATTTTCTTACAAATCAAATCACAGTTTAAACGTGTTTCAGGTTTATAAGAATAAAAGAAATCATCACGATTGAGATGCGGTGGGTGGACGGGGTTAATATTTTGCCGCTTTTTCTTAAAATATCTAGTATTCTTTCAACAATACGATACCAAAAACATGTTTTTAATTTCTTGTAAAGAAATACGTATTTTGCAGTTAAACTTTGCCCATTTGGTTCACGACGAATAAAAAAGATCGTCACAATTGAGACAGGGCGGGTGGGCGGGCTTAAATTTTGCCTTTTTATTTTAATATGTCTAGACTTCTCTTCACAACATGAAACTTAAAACATGTTTAAAATGGAAAAATTAAAATTGTTGAAAAATTAAAAATTTAAAATATCGAGGAATCGAAAAATCGAAAAATTGGAAAATTCAGAAAACTAAAATTTAAAAAATCGAAAAATTGAAAAACTTAAACATTGACAAACCAAAAATCAAAAGACTGAGAAATCGCAAAAACGAAAAGTCAAAAATTCGAAAAATTGGAATATGAAAATGGCCCATAACTGAAACATTGAAAAATCTGAAATTTAAAAATCGAAAAGTCGAAAAAATGAAAAATTAACTAATGGAAAATTGAAATACCGAAAAGTAGAAAAATCGGGACAAAATTGAAAAAACGAAAAATTTTAAAATCCTATACATCGGTAAAATCAAAACTGAAAAAGTAAAAAAACGAAAAAAAGATTCATTGGAATATTGAGGAACGAAAAACCAAAAAATTTATAAAGGTCAAAAATTTAAAAATTGGAAAATGGGATCAAAAAATTAAAAAAATCTCAATACTGAAATATTGAAAAATGAGTAATCGAAAAATTAAAATTGATGAATAAAAACTGATCAATCTCAAAACTGATATATTGAAAAATCAAGAAATTGAAAAATATAAAATTTTAAAAATTGGAAAATTGAACAAATGAAAAATTGAGAAAACGAGAAGTCGAAACGTCAAAAAATCGAAAAATTGAATGATTGAAAAATCTAAAATAAAAAATTGAAAAAGTGAAAAATCGTAGAAGTAAAAAAATCGAGAAATCGAGACATCGAAAACTCAAAAAATCGATAAACTTGAAGAATTGGAATAGTGAAAAATGCCAAAACTGAAATCTCGAAAAGCTTCAGCAATCGGAGAAAAATGAAACAAACGAAAAATTGAAAAATTGAGAAATTAGAAAGTCAAAAAATCCGAAAATTTAAAAACTGAAAAACTGAAAAATTGAGAGGCCTTAAAACTTTGCCTCTTTTTCTTAATATATCTAGTATTCTTTCAACAATACGATACCAAAAACATGTTTTTAATTTCTTGTAAAGAAATAAGTAAATTTGCAGTTAAGCTTTGCTCATTTGGTTCACGACGAATAAAAAAGATCGTCACAATTGAAATAAGGCGGGTGGGCGGGCTTAAATTTTGCCTTTTTATTTTAATATGTCTAGACTTCTCTTCACAACATGAAACTTAAAACATGTTTAAAATGGAAATTTTGAATAAGGAATTAGGCTCCGCCCCATAAATGCAAAATCCTTATTTCCTTGCAAAACTGTACCATTTTACCAATGTTCTAAGTTTCTTGTTATGGAAAGATGGCTATGTATATTAAGAAAGAAACGGCAAGATATAAGCCCCGCCCACCCGCCCTATCTCAATTGTGATGACTTTTTGTATTCCTCGTGAGCCAAGGAGGCGGAGCTTAACTGCAAAATACTTATTTCTCTACGAGAAATTAAAAATATGTTTTTGAGTATAATATATGTATATTAAGAAAAAATTAAAACCAAAGATTAAGCCCCATTCATACCTGTCCAGATCTAAATAGTAATGAAGTTTTCATTCGTTGGCAGAACTAGGGGCGGAGCCTAATTGCAAACTCCATAGATAGTATATTTGTGTTAGAATACAAGTATTTACACACGTCAAAATAAAATTAATCAAATAAAAAACCATATTTCCTTACAACAATTTACCATTTTAAACGTGTTTCAAGTTTCTACTAAGAATAAAAGAAATAGTCACAATAGATATAGGGTGGGCGGGCGGGGTTTATATTTTACCTTTCTTTCTTAATTCCTGTATCTAGTATTCTTTGAACGACACAATACTCAAAAATATGTTTTTTGAATTTCTTCTAAAGAAGCAAATATTTTGCTGTTAAGCTCTGCCCCCTTAATTCACGACGAATAAAAAAAAAATCATCACAATTGAGATAGGGGGGGTGGGCGGGCTTAAATTTTTCCTTTTTGTTTTAATATGTGTAAACTTCTTTTCACAACAGGAAATAGCGATTTTGCACTTAGGCTCCGTCCCATAATTGCAAAATCCATATTTCCTTGCAAAAATTTACCACTTTAAACGTGTCTCAAGTTTCTAAAAATAAAAGAAATCTTCACAATTGAGATCGGGTGGGTGGGTGGGGTTTATATTTTGCCTTTTTTCTTAATATACCTAGTATTCTTTGAACAACAAGATACTCAAAAAATTGTTTTTAATTTCTTGCAAAGAAATAAGTATTTTGCAGTTAAGCTCCACCCTCTTGGTTGACGGCGAATAAAAAAAATCATCACAATTGAGATAGGGCGGGTGGGCGGGCAGCACATTTTGCCTTTTTGATCTAATATGTGTACACTTTCTTTCACAACATAAACTTAAAACATGTTTAAAATGGAAAATGGGCATACGGAAATACCAATTTTGCACTTAGTTTCCGCCTCATAACTGCAAAATCCATATTTTCTTGCTTACCATTTTAACCATGTTCTAAGTTTCTTGTTATGAAAGGTGGCTATGTATATTAAGAAAACTAAAGCAAAATATAATCCCCGCCCACCCGCCCTATCTCAATTCTGGTGATTTTTTTTATTTGTCGTAAGCCGAGGGGCGGAGCTTAATTGTAAAATCTTCATTTTGCTAAGAAAAATTACCATATGAAATACGTTCTTAAGTAATAGTGTTATAGAAAGAAAACTAAATGTATCTATTAATTAAAAAAGAAAACCAAAAGAGGAGCCCCACCCATCCGCCTCGATCTCAATCGTGATGAATTTTTCATTCGTTGTCAGAGCGAGGGGTGGAGCCTAATTGCAAAATCGGTACTTTCCTACAAAAATTTACCATTTTAAACGTGTTTACATTTTCCAGGAAAAGAAATCATCAGAATTGAGATAGGGTGGGTGGGCGGGGTTTATATTTTGCTTTTATTTCTTAATATATCTAATATTCTGTGAACAACACGATACTCAAAATCATGTTTTTAATTTCTTGTAAAGAAATAAGTATTTTGCAGTTGAGCTCTGCCCCCTTGGTTCACGACGATTAAAAAAAATCATCAGAATTGAGATAGGGCGGGTGGGCGGGCTTTACATTTTGCCATTTTGTTTTAATATATGTAGACTTCTTTTCACAACATGAAACTTAAAACATGTTTAAAATGGAAATTTTGAATAAGGAATTAGGCTCCGCCCCATAATTGCAAAATCCTTATTTCCTTGCAAAAGTGTACCATTTTACCAATGTTCTAAGTTTCTTGTTATGGAAAGATGGCCATGTATATTAAGAAAGAAACGGCAACATATAAGCCCCGCCCACCCGCCCTATCTCAATTGTGATGACTTTTTGTATTCCTCGTGAGCCAAGGAGGCGGAGCTTAACTGCAAAATTCTTATTTTTCTACGAGAAATTAAAAATATGTTTTTGAGTATAATATATGTATATTAAGAAAAAATTAAAACCAAAGATTAAGCCCCATTCATACCTGTCCAGATCTAAATAGTAATGAAGTTTTCATTCGTTGGCAGAACTAGGGGCGGAGCCTAATTGCAAATTCCATAGATAGTATATTTGTGTTAGAATACAAGTATTTACACAAGTCAAAATAAAATTAATCAAATAAAATTACCATATTTCCTTACAACAATTTACCATTTTAAACGTGTTTCAAGTTTCTACTAAGAATAAAAGAAATAGTCACAATAGATATAGGGTGGGCGGGCGGGGTTATATTTTACCTTTCTTTCTTAATTTCTGTATCTAGTATTCTTTGAACGACACAATACTCAAAAATATGTTTTTTGAATTTCTTCTAAAGAAGCAAATATTTTGCTGTTAAGCTCTGCCCCCTTAATTCACGACGAATAAAAAAAAAATCATCACAATTGAGATAGGGGGGGTGGGCGGGCTTAAATTTTTCCTTTTTGTTTTAATATGTGTAGACTTCTTTTCACAACAGGAAATAGCGATTTTGCACTTAGGCTCCGTCCCATAATTGCAAAATCCATATTTCCTTGCAAAAATTTACCACTTTAAACGTGTCTCAAGTTTCTAAAAATAAAAGAAATCTTCACAGTTGAGATCGGGTGGGTGGGTGGGGTTTATATTTTGCCTTTTTTCTTAATATACCTAGTATTCTTTGAACAACAAGATACTCAAAAAATTGTTTTTAATTTCTTGCAAAGAAATAAGTATTTTGCAGTTAAGCTCCACCCTCTTGGTTGACGGCGAATAAAAAAAATCATCACAATTGAGATAGGGCGGGTGGGCGGGCAGCACATTTTGCCTTTTTGATCTAATATGTGTACACTTTCTTTCACAACATAAACTTAAAACATGTTTAAAATGGAAAATGGGCATACGGAAATACCAATTTTGCACTTAGTTTCCGCCTCATAACTGCAAAATCCATATTTTCTTGCTTACCATTTTAACCATGTTCTAAGTTTCTTGTTATGAAAAGGTGGCTATGTATATTAAGACAACAAAGACAAAATATAATCCCCACCCACCCGCCCTATCCCAGTTCTGGTGATTTTTTTTATTCGTCGTAAGCCGAGGGGCGGAGCTTAATTGTAAAATCCTTACTTTGCTACGAAAAATTACCACATGAAATGCGTTCTTAACTAATCGTGTTATACAAAGAAAACTAAATGTATCTATTAATTAAAAAAGAAAACCAAAAGAGAAGCCGCACCCATCCGCCTCGATCTCAATCGTGATGAATTTTTCATTCGTTGTCAGACCGAGATGTGGAGCCTAATTGCAAAATCGGTACTTTCCTACAAAAATTTACCATTTTAAACGTGTTTACATTTTCCAGGAAAAAAAATCATCACAATTGAGATAGGGTGGGTGGGCGGGGTTTATATTTTGCTTTTATTTCTTAATATATCTAATATTCTGTGAACAACACGATACTCAAAATCATGTTTTTTATTTCTTGTAAAGAAATAAGTATTTTACAGTTGAGCTCTGCCCCCTTGGTTCACGACGATTAAAAAAAATCATCAGAATTGAGATAGGGCGGGTGGGCGGGCTTTACATTTTGCCTTTTTGATGTGTACACTTCTTTTCACAATATGAATCTTAAAACATGTTTAAGATGTAAAATTTGTATAAGGAAATATCGATTTTGCACTTAGGCTCCGCAAAATCCATATTCCCTTACAAAAATGTACCATTTTTACCATCTTCTAAGTTTCTCGTTATGGAAAGATGGCTATGTATATTAAGAAAGAAAAGGCAAAATATAAGCCCCGCCCACCCACCCTATCTCAATTGTGATGACTTCTTTTATTCCTCGTGAGCCAAAGAGGCGAAGCTTAACTGCAAAATCCTTATTTCTCTACAAGAAATCAAAAACATGTTTTTGTTGAAGGAATACTATCAATATTAAGAAAAAAAATAACGCTAAAAATCAGGAATACCCATATCCGCTCCGATCTCAATTCTCAATTGTGATGAATTTTTTATTCGTTATTAGACAGAGGGGCGGGGTTTAATTGCAAAATCCATATTACCTTACAAAAATTTACCACTTTAAACGTGTCTCAAGTTTCTAAGAATAAAAAACTCATCACAATTGAGATGGGGTGGGTGGGTGGGGTTTATATTTTGCCTTTTTTTCTTAATATACCTAGTATTCTTTGAACAACACAATACTCAAGAAGTTTTTTTAATTTCTAGCAAAGAAATAAGTATTTTGCAGTTAAGCTCCACCCTCTTGGTTGACGGCGAAAAAAAAAATCACCACAATTGAGATAGGGCGGGTGGGCGGGCTTACATTTAGCCTTTCTGAATTAATATGTGTACACTTTTTTTCACAACATGACACTTAAAACATGTTTAAAATGGAAAATGGGTATACGGAAATAACAATTTTGCACTTGGACTCCGCCTCATAACTGCAAAATCCATATTTCCTTGCTTACTATTTTAACCATGATCTAAGTTTCTTGTTATGAAAAGGTGGCTATGTATACTAAGAAAACAAAAGCAAAATATAATCCCCGCCCACCCACCCTATCTCAATTCTGGTGATTTTTTTTATTTGTCGTAAGCCGAGGGGTGGAGCTTAGTTGTAAAATCCTTATTTTGCTACGAAAAATTACCATATGAAATACGTTCTTAAGTAATCGTGTTCTACAAAGAAAACTGAATGTATTAATTAATTAAAAAAGAAAACCAAAAGAGAATTTTTTTAAACATGTTTTTCCTTTCTTGTTGTGAAAAGAAGTTAAGAAAAAGGCCAAAATGTAAACTTATGGTCTCATTTTTTGTAAAGAAACCATTATAAAATATCAAAAAAATTCAGGAAGCTCCACTGGGAATGTCTGAAGCTGCATACGTATTCACAAGGACCAAATCAGTGAATACTCTAAATTTCAGGAGTCTTCTTCATCGAATAACAAAATTAGTACCACAGAATCCTAATTTCAGTCGAAGTATTTCACAAAAAATATTTTTCTAATTTATAAGCTGACTATTTCTAAAAGGTGCAACTTGTAGTTTATATCATTCGATTCCTGGGAGTTTTTTAATAATAAGAAATTAAGTTTTAGCCTAGATAACTTAACTCTCTCTCTTAACCGACACCGACACCGACACCAAGCTCGTAGCTGGAACTCGACATTCCTATTCCGGCGCGTATACGTGTTCTATCGACAAGAAAGGAGTTAAAATTCCAAAAAATCAGAATGCAGTCCCCCCATTAACCATTACCCTTGACCATGAATATGAAAGTAGATCCGTCTGTTGGTCAGTCATTTCAACCTGACCTGACCTGAGAATCTTCTCAGTGTCCACGTACCATGATATCTACCAGAGATTGTACGCCTCAACACTATTATATCCAGGATCGCCTTAATTCATTAACCGTCAACACTCAAGTTCCAGTAAACCTGAGTACGGTTCTGCAGCACCAACACCCCACTGACAGCAGTGATTTGTGTTAAGTTGCTGCTGATTTTGCTTACCCCAAGTTAAAAAACCACAAACATACAAATTGTGTTCAAACATTATTAAAAAAAAACACACTTTTTTGTATTTTCGATTGAACATTTGCGCTGTTGACACAAACACCCTATTTTAAATTGCCACTTGTTCAGTAGGCGGTATTTGTTATTTATTTAAACTTAATTATTCCATTTTTGCAGATTATGTGTTGTTGTTACAGCTAAATTAACAAAACAATACCCTGCCGGGATAATTTTAAGCGAAGCAAATAAAATTTCGTAAATTACATAGGCAAAATAGAGTTGCTCTTTCAACTTAACATTTGAGCTTCATGCATAATACATATTTCGCAACTCCCGGCACCCGAGCTAATTTAGAAGTACGAATTCGCAACAAACTGCACCCACAACATCGTTTTATCACCTTCTTCACAATTTAATTTCGATGTAAAAAATTTCAGCCCGCCACTGCTTCAGCAAGACACGTTCTCTGCGTGGGAGCAAGAATTGGGCAAGTTTGCTGAAAATCAGGTGACAGTGACAGAGGCTCGTTACTTCCGTGGCTTTACAGCCGAATATCTTGGCCGGAGATAATAATTTTTGTGTCCCATTAATCGGCGCCGGACCCTCCTGATTCGAGGTCCGGCACTCCGGCCGTTATTAGATCCACTGATTCCCTCCTGATGAACTCATAAATAAATTACAACCCAATAGAAAGAGCCGCTGTTTATTATTACTCGATAATGAATACAAATAAACCTAACAAGCTCGTTAAAATTTTAGGGGCCAATAAGATCCGCCGGGGATCGGTAATGGCGTTTTTTCATCAGACGCGATTTCGCAAAATTAAAATTTATTAAGGCGGAATTTTCAAAATATCGATCGATAAAATCGGCTCCTCGTTTGCATTAACCGCCAATAAAAGCGACTTTTTCAAATTGCACTTTGCTTTAACTGCCGTTTTCTGCTCTATGGAATAAAATTTAACGGGGGTTTACGATTATTATTATGGAAACGGAGGGTTGAAGCCTGATATAAGGTCCCGGCTGGGCTAAAAGCCTCTCTTGACCAGGGAAACGTTTCTCCGTTCTTTTAGCCGACAATGCGAAATTCTTTAAAAACGTTGGAGCACTCCGATCCAAAAATAATTCAGTCGTTTTATCGCAAAGACAGGGCGAATCGCTCGCGTTTATTTTGCTTTATTTACTTGTTGCAGATGTGACGGGAATTTTATTGGTGTTGTGGAAATAGGTTTATCGGGAAAAAAGTGGCGATTCTTTTTGAAGGTGTTTCTGTTGTTATTTGACTCACCGTCACCGACATTAAGCACGATGATCTGACCCTGGCATTGTCCGACGAAAGTGGCCAAAATGGCCACAACTATCACTCGCAACGGTATCATTCTCGATTATTTACTGCACCAAAAAAATTTTACTTGCATTTATAACCTACGGTTGCACTGATGAGTTATGAGGGGATAATCCACGTTGTCCAATTTTAGATAACAATATTCTATTTGTTTAAAAATAGCCCACTTCATAAATCAAAGCGCTTGGAGGAATTCAATAACATCGAATTAAAGACTCGCTATTCCTGAGTTTATTCTGAAACGGAAAATGAAACTAAAACGTTCTTTCCAGATAGGATTCAATATCTGTGGGCGTTTGGAGGAAATAGAGAATGACAGCGCTTAAATGAAATTTCGTCGTTTGTTTATCGTAATTATATCTGTTTATTGTTCGCAAATCCATCATGATTACATCTAGTTGACAAAACGTATGTACGGCGAATTCGTAAAGTCTGGAATAAATTTAACAAACTCGCTTGGACGGGTCGATTGGTTTTACACGTGGTGTATTCTAGGAATTTGATTTATTTAGTATGAAAACCGAAGTCACAAAGAATTCTCCAGGGTAATTTTAGGCAAACACAAGAGATGCGATTTGAAAAAAATTAATAATGCTTTTTCTGAATTGAAGAAATGGTGACAGTATCAAATTCCAGTCCTGAGGGATACCTGTAAGTAAGATTTCGTAACAGTGAAGATAATAAAAAATAGGCGAAGGTTATTTCGACAGAACTTCCCTCACCACTATTCTTTTTGGCTCTGAAGATGACATCAATAGGTACCGAAACTGGTCCGCACACTTTTGTAATGAACCGTTTTTAACGTGACATTGATTTCATTTCCATCTCCATATAATATTACATGGCTACTAGATTTGCAATTTTTCGTTAATGTTGTAATTTATCTTATCAATTTTAATTTTTTCAAATTTCTGCTTCTTCAATTTTTCGATTCCACCTTTTACATTTTTTTTTCATTACAATTTCTAGAGTTTGCAATTTGTCGATTTTTAAATTTTTCATTTCTTAAAATTTTCTATTTGCAATTTTTTGTTCGGGTTTTTATCTTCTTAATTTTTGCAATTTTTCTACTTTTCGATGTGCCGATTTTATAATTTTTTGATTTCTCAATATGTAGTTTTGCAATTTTTCAATTTTTCATTTTTCAACTCTTCGAATTTTCATTTTTAAATTTTCCAGCTTTTGGATATTCCAATTTCCAGATTTTGTAATTTTTCGATTTGCAATTTCACCAGTTTTAAATTATAATTTTTCCTTCTATATTTTTTGAATTGTGGGTTTTTCAATGTTTTGATTTTATATTTTTAATTTTTTTTTAGTATGAAATTTTTAAATATTTGGATTTTTAAATTTTTCGATTTGCAATGTTTCAGATTTTTGATCTTTCAATTTTTAGATTTTTGAATTTTTCCTGTTTCAATTTTAGCGCTGTCGATTTTTCAATTTTTTGTTTCTTGAAATTTTTCTTTGCAATTTTTCTAGTTTTCATTTTACGATTTTAGAATTTTTCCATTTTTCAATTATTAGAGTCTAAGACTTTCATTTATTTGGTTTTCAATTTTTCGCTTTTTAAATTTTCGATTTCTCCATACTTAATTTTTCAGTTTTTCGATTTTACATTTTTTGGATTTTCCAGTTTTTCGCTTTCTAGTGTTTTCTTTCCAATTTTTCGATTAATCAATTTTTTCAATTTTTAAGGTTCTCGTTTTTAGTTTTTCAATGGTTCACTTTTTCGTTTCTTCATCTTTGATTTGCAATTTTCAGATTTTTCAGTGTTTCGATTTCTGAATTTTTCGTTTTTTCAGTTTTTCGCTTTTTCAATTTTTTCCAATATTTTATTTTTTCGATTTTTAATTTTTCTACTTTTCAACTTTTCGAATCAAAAAAATAAAAAAAACTGCAAGATTATAAAGTTGAAAAATCAAAAATGAAGAACAAAAAAGTATAAAATGAAAACTTAAAAATCAAAAAAGTGCAAATATGAAATCTTCAAAAATTTAAAAATTGAAAAATCGAGAAATTGAAAAATCAAACACTGAAAATTAAAAAAATTTAATACATAAATGAAAAATTACAGAATCCAAATACACATTAAAAGAAAAAAAAGAATTAAGGAAAAAAAACGAAAAATTGTGATACAAAATCCAGAAAATGAAAATTACAAAATCAAAAACTAGCAAACTGCAGAATTGAAAAAATTAAAAACTGTGACACCGAAAAATTGAAGAAACGAAAAAAACTGAAACAATTAACAATGAAAAAAATTTAAAAATAAAGAAAATAAAAAATCCAAAAGGTGTAAAATGATCAAAATCTAAGGAAAAAAGACAAAAATTGTAATTTCAAAAAGTTGTAAAATAGAAAATTGAGAAATTGAAAAATTAAAAATAATGGAGAAAATGAAACATTATAAATTAAATTAAAAAATTGTAGAATTGAGAAGGTAAAAATGACAAAATCAAGAACTTGAAAAATTGAGGAAACGAAAAATTGGAAAATCGAAAGACACATTGAAAAAATCAAGGAAATGAAAACATAAAAATTTGTAGTATAAAATTCAGAAAATGAAAATTAACTGCAGAATTGCGAAAATTAAAAATTGTGACATCGAAAAATTGAGAAATTTGCAAGTCGAAAAATTGAAAAAAAGAAAAATTATAAATCCGAAACAATGAAAAATGAAAAAAATTGAAAAAATAATGAAAATTAAAAATCGAAAAAATGAGATATCAAAATATTACTATCGAAATCGAAAACTAATAGACAAAAAAATTGGGGTTTTAAAGTTTTAAAATCGAAAAATTGAAAAAGTAAAAATAATCGAGGAAATGAAAAATTATAAATTAAAAACTTAAAAATTGAGGAAAGGAAAAATTTGAAAAATCGGAAAATTAAAAATTGAAAAATTGTAGAATTGAAAAGATTAAAAATTTTGATATCGAAAAATCGAAGAAACGAAAAATTGAAAAAATTAATGTTGAAAAAAAAAAAATTTTAAAACCGAAACGATGAAAAATGAAAAAAATGAAAAAATAAAAAAAATGAAAAAATTAAGAAAATAAAAAATCGAAAAAATGTGTTATCAAAAAATTATCAAAATCGAAGAAAAAAAGACAAAAAATTGTGATTTCACAAACTTGTAAAATAGAAAAATAGAAAAATAGAAAAATTAAAAATAATCGAGGAAATGAAAAATTATACATTAAAAACTTGAAATCTGAGGAAACGAAAAACTGAAAAATCAAAAAATTGTAGAAATGAGAAGTTGAAAAATTGAGGAAACGAAAATTTAAAAATTGAAAAACTGCAGAATTGTGAAAATTAAAAATTGAGAAATTTGGAAGTCGCAAAGTTGAAAATTAAAAAAAAATAATGTTGAAAAAAAGAAAAATTATAAAAACGAAATAATGAAAATAAAAAATCGAGAAAATGTGATATCAAAAAATAATCGAAATCGAAGAAGAAAAGACAAAAAATTGTAATTTTAAAAAGTTGTAGGAGTAAAATGCAAAAATTGAAAAAATAAAAATAATCGAGGAAATGAAAAATTATAAATTAAAAACTTAAAAATTGAGGAAACGAAAAGTAAAAAATCAAAAAAATGATAAAAGTGGGAAGTTGAAAATTATAAAATCAAGAACTTGAAAAATTGAGGAAACGAAAAATTGAAAAATCGGAAAATAAAACATTGAAAATTGCAGAACTAAAACATTAAAAATTCTGATATCGAAAAATCGAAGAAACGAACAACTGAAAAAATTAAAAAATTATAAAACCGAAACAATGAAAAATGAAAAAATTGAAAAAATAAAGAAAATAAAAAATCGGAAAAATGTGGCAACAAAAGTTATAAAAATTGAAAAAAAACACAAAAAATTGTGATTTTAAAAACTTGCAAAATAGAAAAACAGAGAAATTAAAAATAACTGAGGAAATAAAAAATTAAAAATTGAAAAACTGCAGAATTGTGAAAATTAAAAATTGTGACATTGAAAAATTGAGAAATTTGGAAGTCGAAAAGTTGAAAATTAAAAAAAAATTATGTTGAAAAAAAGAAAAATTATAAAAACGAAACAATGAAAAAAAAAATCGAGAAAATGTGATATCAAAAAATAATCGAAATCGAAGAAGAAAAGACAAAAAATGGTAATTTTAAAAAGTTGTAGGAGTAAAATCCAAAAATTGAAAAATTAATAATAATCGAGAAAATGATAAATTATAAATTAAAAACTTAAAAATTGAGGAAACGGAAAACTGAAAATTCAAAAATTTGTAAAACTGAGAAGTTGAAAATTACAAAACCAAGAACTTGAAAAATTGAGGAAACGAAAAATTGAAAAATCGGAAAATAAAAAATTGAAAACTGCAGAATTGAAAACATTAAAAATTGTGATATCAAAAAATCAAAGAAACGAACTGAAAAAATTAATGTTGAAAAAAAAAATTATAAAACCGAAACAATGAAAAATGAAAAAATTGAAAAAATCAAGAAAATAAAAAATTGGAAAAATGTGATAACAAAAAATTATAAAAATCGAAGGAAAAAAGACAAAAAATTGTGATTTTAAAAAATTGTAAAATAGAAAAACAGAGAAATTAAAAATAACTGAGGAAATAAAAAATTAAAAATTGAAAAACTGCAGAATTGTGAAAATTAAAAAAAAATGATGTTAAAAAAAAGAAAATTATAAAAACGAAATAATGAAAATAAAAAATCGAGAAAATGTGATATCAAAAAATAATCGAAATCGAAGAAGAAAAGACAAAAAATTGTAATTTTAAAAAGTTGTAGGAGTAAATTCAAAAAATTGAAAAAATAAAAGTAATCGAGGAAATGAAAAATTATAAATTAAAAACTTAAAAATTGAAAAGATTGAAAATTGTTATATCGAAAAATCGAAGATACGAACAACTGAAAAAATTAATGTTGAAAAAAAATTATAAAACCGAAACAATGAAAAATGAAAAAATTGAAAAAATAAAGAAAATAAAAAATCGGAAAAATGTGTTAACAAAAAATTATAAAAATCGAAGGAAAAAAGATAAAAAATTGTGATTTTAAAAACTTGTAAAATAGAAAAATTGAAAAATTAAAAATAATCGAGGAAATGAAAAATTCTAAATTAAAACCTTAAAATCTGAATTGAAAAAACGAAAAACTGAAAAATAAAAAAAATTGTAAAACTGAGAAGTTGAAGAACTTGAAAAATTGAGGAAACGAACAATTGAAAAATAGAAAAATTAAAAATTGAAAAACTGCAGAATTAAATAATTGTCACATCGAAAAATTGAGGAAACGAAAAATTAAAAAATTTGAAAGTCGAGAAATTGAAAAATTAAAGTTGTCAAAAGGAAAAATTATAAAATCGAAACAACGAAAAATGGAAAAATTGAAAAATTATATCAAAAAATGATCAAAATCGAAGAAAAAAAAATGTAATTTCAAAAAGTCGAAAAATCGAAAAATCAAGGAAATGAAAAATTATAAATTAACTTGAAAATTTGAAAAAACGAAAAACTGAAGAACAAAGTCGAAAAATAAAATTCAAGAAGCTGAAAAACTGATGAAACGGAAAATTGAAAAATCTAAAAATTAAAAATTGAGAAACTAATAATGGAAAACAGGAAAGAAACGAAAAATTGAAAGAAGGAAAGTTGAAAAACCGAATTATTGTGATATCAGAAAATTGTATAAAGTAGAAGAAAAATAAAAAACAAAAAATTCTGATGACGTCATCAATTTTTGAGAGGGATAAACAAATAAAGTGTAGGTATATCCTATTTTTTTTAATTTAGCATTTTAGCATGTACATGATATTCCTAATATACGGACAGAATTTGACAACAATCGGTTGAGTCGAATCGCAGATTATTTGTCTAACAAAAATAGACACAGACAGACACACGGACGGGCGGGCGGACGAACGGACGGACAGCCAGACAGACAGACAGACGGAAACGGGAGACCACCTTTTTCGTGCTCTAGCGTTCATGAAACTCGACTCAATTACTAAACTTCCTTCGTTTACCCTCAATAAATAATAGTACAATAAAAGTGAAGTCTCTTTATAATCGAGCAAGTAACTCCCAAGTTTTCTAAAAGTCTTCTCAATTTCATTAACCGTGTTGATTTTAGCCTCCCCGTTTTCGAGTAAGTAACGCGGACATAAAGAGTTTGATTTCCCAGCAGATTTACGTAATATGTGAATGGATGGACAGCCCAAAGTTTACTCCCACATCATGTGGACAAAACTCGTGCTCAACAAAATTCCATCGATGGAATATCGAATTCCCGGCGACAAATCAAAAAAGCTCCCCGTTTTTGTCCGTAACGCAAATGACCCCCTCCGGGTGTGCGCCAAGTGTTAAACATCCGAACCACGAAAACAACAGTAAAAGCCAGTTTCGCTCAGCCGCGCTGCAATCCCTCAAGATCCACGAGCGGGTAGGAAATATGGACACAAAAAAGCCACAGGTTGGTCGAACAGAATGGGTGGATTTCCGACGCCTTCGCGACTTAATCTAAAATTGTAATTTGACTTGGGATTTGATCAGAACGCAAAGGCACTTACGGCGGACACGAGCATAGAAAATTTTTACGTTTTTGCGTCGGAAGAATGAAAATTGCGTTAGCGCTGTTGCCGAGCTGCTGCACATAACTTAATTATAATACGCCGCGTGTAACGTAAGAGGCTTCGAATGTAATCTGCCTCACTAAAATAGAGATTTAATGCCGACAGGTCCTTCTAATTACGGAAGTCCTGAAAAGACGTTCGTTCGCGGAGAGCTTTTAAAATTATGAGTTACCGAAGGTACTCGCGGAGGTTCCATCAGGGTCCGGGGGCGGGCGATAATCTCGTTTCGGCGGCGGCGGGACACGCACATTTTTAGATGCAACTTACAGCAGTCAGGATTTTAAATATAAATAATTTTATGCTTTAAACTTGTGGAATTGCAGAATTACAAAAACGAATTACTTTTTCTTAAGTAAAATTGGTAACTGTTAAAAAATTAAATTTGCCAAAATGTTGAGTTAAATTTCTGTTAAATAAATCTAGCTTGCAGTTTCGCGATATAACTTAAATCGTGGGCAATTAAACTTTGTGTACTCTTTGTAGATGAATAAGTTATAAAATTGGAGACATTAGGATATTAGCACTATGTTTATTGATTTCAGTCCAAGTTTTCTTGTTTTTTTGACTTAACAAGACAAATATTTCCAATTTGTAATAAAAGTTTGACCACAAACGAACCCATTTTTCAGCGGACTTCAAGTAGCATTATGACAATTTATTTCTTGCCACAAAATGTCTAGACAAAACAGCTTCGGTAGGATAGAAAATTAATAGAAAGTGAATTGTTTTGATTTCGTAGCTGTTTGTCAGCGCTAGATATGTTTATCTACATTTAATTCCTAAGGACCTTTGAACAAGGCCTCTACTTAACTTACTTTCCACGTCATTAAAAAAAAAAGTCTTATCAGTCTCATCAACAATAATTTTTCTGAGCTTGTTAAAATATTCTAAATACCTTATTTCACAAAATATTTTTCAAATTTATCAGCTCACAATTTCTAAACGGTGTGAGTGTCCGAGTTTCGGTTTATCCATTCGATTCCTGTGAGTTTTTAGATCGTAGCAAATAAATTTTTAGCCCGGCTAAGTTAGCTGTTCGGTTTTGAATAACCGTAAAGCGTTTGATCTCGTTTTATGTAAAAGTATCATTGTAGCACATCAAAAAAATTCAAGAAGCTTCACTGGAAAATTCTAAAGTTGGATTCGAATTCAGAAGGATTAATTTAGTAAGTACTGTAAATTTCAGGAGTCTCTTTTATCGAATGAGGATCGGACGTCGCACGTTCGATTCCAAACTTGACCGTCCTTTTTTTCTATTTTTCTCTCGCATTATGTATTATCTATGTCTATGACGTCATAGACATATGACATAACAATGTAAAACCTTCTCGGGGACGCCAAATATTTTTTTTTATAAGGTGAAACCTTCTCAGGGGTCCCAACTCTCTTTTTTAAAAATGTAAAAGGCGCCACATTTTTTTTTTTAGAATGTGAAACCAGACAACACAGACAAGACACTGTCCCACCACTAACAAACGAATTTAGTCTTTAATTCAAGAATCCACACAGTCGATTTCAATCATTTTGCCCTTGAACACAGGAAAATGACGGTTGAGGTAGGAATGACCTTGATTCCGTTTAAAAATTTGCAAAATACTGTAGTGGCTACCCTGTTTCGTGAAAACTTTTAGGAGAATGCAACTAGAAAAACTAGAATTTTGACACTTCGGGTCAGAGATATTGAATAGAAGTACATATATACATTTAAACCTGTTTGCTTTGGGTTGACAACATAACCACACTCCTGCGAGTTCTGCGGAGACAGAATACACAATACAATACAATATAATCAATCACTCACATTTAAAAATATATAAATTTAATTAATAGTACTCATAAATTTTGTAGGTTGTTCATATTTTTTTTAACTATGAACGTACGTACGAACACCTTTATTATTTTAGTAAGTTAAACACAATTACTGTGACTTCTGTTGATTTATTTTTTAACATTATGTTGGCTTTTATCAGAGATTGTGTTGTAAAGTGGCTGTCCTCGCGTTTAAAAATCGCGCGTATGAAGTGACGGTTCAGGTAAGTCGTCAATAAGGGTCACGTTCGCTCAAAGTGGGTATGTGTCTTGTCTGTGTAGTCTGTGGTGAAACCTTCAATGGAACCTAAAACTGTCTTTTTTTAAAATGTAAAACCTTCTCGGGGGCGCTAAATGTTTTTTTTAATGGGAAACCTTCCCTGACCCCAACTGTCTTTTTAAAAATATTAAACGTTCTCGGGGGCCCCAACTGTCTTTTTTTAAGGTGGTGAAACTTTCTCGGGGGCCCCAACTGTCATTTTTGAAAATGTAAAACCTTCTCGGGGGCGCCAAATGTTTTTTTTATATATAAAAACTTCTCAGGGTTCCCAAATGTATTTTTTGAAAATGTAAAACCTTCTCAAGGGCGCCAAATGTTCTTTTTTTTTTAGAATGTGAAACCTTCTCTGGGGCCCCAACTGTCGATTTTAAAAATGTAAAACATTCTTGGGGGTGCCAAATGTTTTTTTTTTAGAATGTGAAACCTTCTCAGGGGCCTCAACTGTCTTTTTTGAAAATGTAAAACCTTCTCAGGGGCGGCAAATGTTTTCTTTTTTTTAGAATGTGAAACCTTCTCTGGGGCCCCAACTGTCGATTTTAAAAATGTAAAACATTCTTGGGGGTGCCAAATGTTTTTTTTTTAGAATGTGAAACCTCCTCATGGGCCTCAAATGTCTTTTTTGAAAATGTAAAACATTCTCGGGGGCGCCAAATGTTTTTTTTTAGAATGTGAAACCTTCTCAGGGGCTTCAACTGTCTTTTTTGAAAATGTAAAACCTTCTAAGGGGCGCCAAATGTTTTCTTTTTTTTTAGAATGTGAAACCTTCTCTGAGGTCAAAACTGTCTGTTTGAAAAATGTATAACCTTCTCGGGGGTCCAAATTGTTTTCTTTTGTAAATGTGAAACCTTCTGCGGGGCCCCAACTGTCTCTTTTGAAAATGTAAAACCTTCTCGGGGCGCCAAATGTTTTTTTTTATTCAAGTTTTCAATTACATTTTTTCAATTATTCGATGTTTCAATGTTTCGATTTTATCATTTTCTGCATTTTCAGTCTTACTTTATTTTTAATTTTTTGTTTCTTCAGTTTTTCGATACGCATATTTCATGTTTTTATTTTTAAATTTTTCAAATTTTTGATTTTACAATTTTTCCTTTCTTCAAACTTTCGATTTGTAGATTTCCGTTTCGGTTTTTTTCTTATTTTTTTTTATTTTCAGTTTTTTAATGCTGTGAGTTTATAATTTTTCTTTTTTTTATGTGTGAAATTTATCGCTTTTTGGATTTATTCAACTTTTAGGTTTTTTTATTTTTCCAATGTTTCAGTTTTTTGATTTTTTAATTGTTCGTTCCTTCAATTTTTAATTTGCATTTTCTATTATAATTTTTCAATTTTTTAACCCTTTATTTATTCAAATTTTCGGTTTTATTTTTTCAATTATTCGATTTTCCAATGTTTGGATTTTATAATTTTTTGTATTTTGAATCCGAATTTTAAAAAATTTTTCGATTTACGGTTTTTAGTTTTTATATTTTTTGTTTCCTCAATTTTACGATATGCATTTCGATTTTTAGATTTTTCAATGTTTTCTTTCTTCAAATTTTCGATTAGCGGTTTTTGGCTTCGGTTTTTATTTTCTCAATCTTTTCCATTTTTTTTCGGGTTTTCAATGATGTGATTTTATAAATTTTCTTTTTTTCGATATGAAATTTATCAATTTTTGAATTTTTCCTGTTTCCAATTTTTTGATTCACTAATTTTTTCGGCCTTTAAATATTTCATTTTTAGTTTTCCAATGTTTCGATTTTTCGTTTCTTTTTTCTTTAGTTTTTCAATTTGCAATTTTTCAACTTCAAGTTTAATTTATGAGTATTTTCATTTTTACTTCCCGAGTGTAAGCAAAGGAAGTATTGTAATCGAGTCCGTCGGCCGACTCTCTGCTTTTACGTTTTCTAAATTTTTCATGACCCCTAGAAGACGAAGAAATAGGTCTCCCATTTCCGTCTGTCTGTCCGTCCGTCTGTCCGTCCGTCTGTCCGTCCGTCTGTCCGTCCGTCTGTCCGTCCGTCTGTCCGTCCGTCTGTCCGTCCGTCTGTCCGTCTGTTGTCCCGGATTTTTATTAGACAGATAATCTCCGAAAGTACTCGACCGATTGTTGTGAAATTTTGTACTTATATTAGGAATATCATGTAGATGGTAAAACGCTAACCAAAATTTGTCTAATCATCCCCACCACTAATGCGATGACGTCACTTCAAAATTGTACATAGTAAATAGGTCTTAAATTGTATAAAATAACATAGTCCTACACATGTAGTTTACGACTCCGAATTCAGTTTTTACCCGAAACGTCCAGATTTTTGGAAAAAAAATCAAAATTATAAAACAACATTTTGCAATTTAATTTTGAATCTGCTAACCCGAATGCTTTGAAATGTTGCAGATATTTTAAGGCTCTAAAGAGCATCATAAATCTTTAGTCAAAATATATTTGGTTATCCCCTCCAAAAACTTGATGACGTCAGCTCAAAAGTTTGCCAAATAAATCCTATCTAAAATGTACAAAATATGATGCGTCTGTGCTTGTGATATATCACTCCATTCATATTTTTTGGATTTGCATATACAGGATGACTAAAAAAAATTAATGAATGCGCAAAATTTATTTTACTGATTTACTATTAACTACAAAACCGAATGCTTCGAAATCTTGAAGATGTTTTAAATTTATCATAAGCATGGTAAACTTTTTATCAAAATGTATTTGGTCGTCCCTCCTAAAAAAATTATGACGTCACCACAAAATTTTGCCGAAAAAATCCTATCTAAAATGTACAAAATATGGTGAGTCTCTTCTTGTGATTTATCATTCCATTCAAATTTTTTCGATTTGCATATACAGGGTGACTGAAAAAAATTAATGAATGCGTCAATTTATTTTATTGATTTAATCAGGAATTACATAATCGAATGCTTTGAAATCTTGGACATGTTTTAAAGTTACCATAAGCATGGTAATTTTTTTATCAAAATGTATTTGCTCTTCCCCCCTAAAAAAATCGATGACGTCACCCTAAAATTTGGTGAATAAATCCTATCTAAAATGTGAAAAATATGATGAGTCTGTACTTGTGATTTATCACTCCGTTCATATTTTTTCGATTTGCATATATAGGGTGACTGAAAAAAATTATTGAATGCGTCAATTGATTTTATTGATTTAATCAGGATTTACAGAACCGAATGCTTTGAAATCTTGGAGATGTTTTAAAGTTATTGTAAGCATGGTAAATTTTTTATCAGAATGTATTTGCTCATCCCCCCTAAAAAATTGATGACGTCACCCCAAAAGTTTGCTGAATAAATCCTATCTAAAATGTACAAAATATGATGAGTCTGTACTTGTGGTTTATCATTCCATTCATATTTTTGGATTTGCATATACAGGCTGACTCAAAAAAATTAATGAATGCGTGAATTTATTTGATCGATTTAATCAGGAATTACAAAACCGAATGCTTTGAAATCTTGGAGATATTTTAAAGTTATTATAAGCATGGTAAACTTTTGTTCAAAATGTATTTGTTCATATCTTCTAAAAAAATTGGTGACGTCACCCTTAAATTTTGCTAAATAAATCCTATCTAAAATGCAGAAAATATGATGAGTTTATACTTGTGATTTATCATTCCATTCATATTTTTTAGATTTTCTTAAAGGGTGGCTCAAAAAAATTAATGAAGTCAATTTATTTTATTGATCAAATTAAAGGCAACACTTATTATTAGTATTACATTGGACCAACCCAATTTGGTAGACACAAAATTTTTTAAAGTTAAAACTCGGTTGAAACATAGCTGACTAGGTTCCGCGAATGTGGTATAGACATGTTTTAAATCAACCAATTGTGAATTCCACCGTCAAAAATTAAAATAAAATCCAATGTTTTATATAATAAGCGGAAGTCGACGCAATAAAACCGATTGTCGTTTTGTTTACAGTTTCTTTGTTTGACTCTCACGTATGCTGTTACGCCTGTCATCTTAAATTAAGAATGTTTATACATACACGATTTTCAGTTGCCTCTGATATGTATACGTGAGTAAATTGTTTCGTTATTTTATTGATTATTACAAATCAATATTCAAAACAACCCAATTCATTTTCCCGAAAATTTGAGAATATAATAATTTTATTCTTAGTATTACACTACATCTATCCCAACTGATATACGTGTCCTTTCAAAAATGTTGATGACGTCATCGCAATTTTTTTTTAAATTTCCACTACAAAAATTTAATGAGAAAAAAAACACAATAGGCATGCAGTCGTCAAGTTTCCGACAGCGAGGGAAGTACTGTCTAAACTCTTTAGACCAATTTTTTTGATTTGAGTTTATGGAGTTTGAAATTTTTAATTTTTCAATTTTTGGATTGGAACCTTTTATTTATTCAAATTTTCGGTTTTATTTTTTACGTTATTCGATTTTCCAATGTTTGGATTTTATAATTTTTCGTTTTTCGATGTGAATTTTATCTATTTTTGGATTTTTGAACTTTTAGAGTTTTTAATTTTTCGTTTTTCCAGTGTTCCAGTTCTTTGATTTTTCAATTTTTAGTTTCTTCAATTTTTAATTTGCGATTTTTCTGGTTTTCATTTTAAATATGTATCTAACATAATTATAATTTTTAAATTTTATAATTTATGGGATTATGGGTTTTCCAATTTTTCGATTCACTAATTTTTTGAGGCTTTAAGTTTCTGGATTTTAGTTTTCCAATGTTTCTTTAGTTTTTCGATTTGCAATTCTTCTAGTTTTCAAGTTTAATTTATGAGTTTTTCAATTTATTGATTTGGGTTTCTGGACTTCTCAATTTTTAATTTTTCAATTTTTCCATTCTTTAACCTTCTATTATTCAAATGTTCAGTTTTATTTTTTCATTTATTCGATTTTGCTATTATTTTCGATTTTTCATTGTTCTGATTTTATAATTTTTCTTTTTTGCTATGTAAAATTTTATCATTTTTCGATCTGCAATTTTTCGCTCAACTTTAAATTTTTAATTTTTTCAATTTTCCGACTTTTGAATATTTCAATTTTTAAATTTATCAATTTCTCGATTTGAGTTACCCGAATTTTCATTTTTGATTTTTCAATTTTTCATTTTTCAATTTTTCGATTCTTTAACATTTCACTTATTCTAATTTTCGGTTTGAAATTTTTCGTTTTTTTATATATAAAAACTTCTCGGGGTTCCCAAATGTATTTTTTGAAAATGTAAAACCTTCTCAAGGGCGCCAAATGTTCTTTTTTTTTAGAATGTGAAACCTTCTCTGGGGCCCCAATTGTCGATTTTAAAAATGTAAAACATTCGTGGGGGTGCCAAATGTTTTTTTTTAGAATGTGAAACTTCCTCACGGGCCTCAACTGTCTTTTTTAAAAATGTAAAACCTTCTCAGGGGCACCAAATATATATTTTTTTTTAATGTGAAACCTTCTCGGGGGCTCCAACTGTCTTTTTTAAAAATGTAAAACCTTCTCTTTCGCACAAATGTGTTTTAGGTCCCTCAAACATGCATTTAGTGCTAACGCCAACTGAGAATCCTGTTTGAGAAAAATTATTTTGTGACTTTTCACAATAAATTAGTTTATTCGGGATTTTTGAGACGACGTCATCGATTTCTTTGGATAAATTTTGACGCTTACGATCATGTTGAAACCCTTGCAAGATTTCAAAATTAAATTGTACGATTTTGTTGATTTTTTGCAAAATATATACGACTGAGGTGAAAAATCAATACCGATTCATAATCCACAGTGTAGGAGTCTGATCAACAAATCTATAGTCGAGTTAACCGTGGAATCGAAACCGTACTATATCTTTTCTAAAATGCTACATTTAATGCTAAAACTACCTCATAGAAAAATTTTTAATTATGGAGATGTAACACAAAAGCGGATTTTTCTCTGACGTTGATCCGTTCATTTAATTTAAACAAACGTAATCTTACCTCACTATCTCCCACCTGGGTAAAAATGACTAGCGGCTCACTTCATGGAATTTGGAAACCAGCCATAAACATTTGTTTTTATTTATAAATCAGGGTACGATCACGTTCTTCACTAATTAAATATTCTTTTCCCAGACGTTAAAATTTGGATTTTGAAAAAATCCATGCCGTGTAATTATTTTAAAAGCAGTCAGTTTTTCCGTCGCCGGCGAATCCTTTGTGTAAGAATAGTCCTCGCTCTGTGTTAATTACGATTAAATTTCCAGGCGTCGTATTGAAACTGATTTTGAAACCTGCGGAGATAAATTTTGCAGGTAAATATGTAACGTGTGGGCTGAAGTTATTTATTAAATAACGTCAGAGTGCAGGTGATCTAATTATGCGCCTCAGGTTCATTTCGCCCGAACTGCAAATTGCCATTAATCCCGGTTTTGTCATAAATACCTATTACTTAATATCGCACAATATAATTGCAAAGCTTATTACAGCAGCGATTACTCAAACCCGTTCAATTATGGATAGTCTACGTGTCGCATATGTTTGACTAATAGAATAAGGGCTAAGCTGTCCAGTTGTAACGCCGTATTTTGCCAGATTAGTCTAATCTAAATGCAAATCCTCGCTCACGTACACCTCCATCTGGCCAGTTTATTCCTGGACGGAAGGACGCGATAAGAAGTCCTTTTGATTTACTCGCCGTTCCGTTACATACCACACCACCCAAAGCCACAATCCCGCCCACACCACGACCGATATCAAGCCGCAAGATTCTCCGTCGAACTCACCCCCAGCTAGCGACGCCGCTGGCGACGGAATCCAGAATCGCCGCGTTTAATAATGCCGTTATCTCCAGCTTTTTACCCGTTTCTATTAGTTATTTTTGGCGACGAACAAGCTGATGGCCGATTTCGCACAGATTTTGATTGATCGTGCCAACACCTGACGCCTGATGGATTTTAAAGCTCGGGAATTCCGCAGAGAATCCAAAGGTGAAAGGTTTTGTTCCAGTTTACGTAAAGGATTAAGTAATTCGCGCTTCGAAATTCCGAAGTTATGACTTTGGAAGTTCAACAGTTTCGAGTTTCGCTTGTGTTACATGAGGCGGACGGTCATGTCAGGACAGGACTGGGATTTTTGTCGCTTGTTTTCAGTGACACGGCTCCCTTGTAATTCTGATCCCGATTAGAAACGTTCATTTTTAAACGTGCAACATAAACCATGCTCTTCGGACAGATAATTAGTTTAGTTGTAGATGTAACTTGTAATTAGTGCACGGAAGCTCGGGCCACAAAATGACAATTTAATTCATGATTACTGAACTCCCGGGCTGCCATTATTAAGATTCCAAACTGTAGTGAATCTTGACGAAAAACAGAAACTCGCGGCCCTCTTGCTTAATCGATAACCTCAAACTTTACCCCAATTTAGATTCATAACAAGTATCCCTAAAATTTCTCACGCAAAAATGGACGTATTAATTATAATAAAAAAAACTTGACGGACGATATTTTCCACTTAGTTTCTCCACTTTTAGCGCGACTCCTCTTTCGTGTAGAGCCCTTAATTAAAGTCGACTGTTCTCCCCCAAGAAAAAAGAACAACCCATGATCAACGCCTTGTACTTCCCGAGATACCTAGACGAGTGTTGTAATATAATAAGGGTGGTTTGGAAAATGGCGAATTTTATGTTTTCGCAATGTTCTATGACTGCCAGAATATCAAAGAGTGGGTCTGTTATTTCCGTCCGTCTGTCTGTTGTTTGTTGGCGGTGTTACAAAACGGCTAATTACTGAAACGAGTGGTTTGATTGTGGTCAAATTTTATTCAATATTTCATCCTATGACTAGTGATAGTGATTAAACTATTAAGTGTTCTCGTCTTTTTTGTTCTGCATTTGTCGCCTTTTTTGTGACTTTTTGTCAAGTTTTTTGGCTTTTTTCCGCATTTTCCTTCGCATTTTCAAGCCTTTTTGTCACTTCTTTAGCGCTTTTTTTTATAATCTTTTGTTTCGTCTTTTTTGTCACTTGTTTTTGTTACTTTTTTGTCACCGTTTTTTGTCGTCTTTTTGGTGGATTCTCCGTCGCTTTTTTTATTCCTTTTAATGACCTTTTTAATTTGAGCTGAGCTATTTTCAGCCTCTTCTCGTTTTCATTTTTTGGAGGAGCAAATTTTTGGAACTTAATTTCCCATTTTTATCGGCTATTTAAAGATATATTACAAAAGTTACTTCAGAATCGTAAGCTACAAAAAATTCTCTACAATCTTATTCTTTTCTTCATTCAAACACTCCTTTATAATTTTTTAAACACTTCTTAGATTATTTGCAAAAAGTGATTTCACATTCGTAAACTTCAAAATATTCACAAATAATTGGGCAGAATTTTCAAAATTCGAATAAAACTCATATTTTTTTTTGGATTTACCTTTTCTCGTTAGAAAACACGAATTAACTTTTTTTTGAAAATATTTTGGAAATCATTTTCCCATTTTTTATTTCTATAAAGAAGTGGCTGAATTCGCGGAGAATTCTTCATATGCTAGAAATTTGCCGAATTTGAATAAAGTCCGTTTTATAATTTTCCTTTTGGAAAATTTTTAAAATATATAATTTTCCATTTTATCGGTTATTGAAGGGCAAATTCTCTTCCTTAATCTCTTTTGCATAAAAGTTTTAAATAAAGATTGTAAGAGTCTAACGTTTTTCCCATTTCCTTTATTTTTTCAATGTTTCTAATTATTTTATAATGTTTCGTTTATTTAATTCTTCAAAATTTCAATTTTTGATTTTTCAGTTCCTCGATTTATCAATTTTTGAAATTCTCGATTTTAATTCTGCAATTTTTGGGTTTCTCAATTTTCCGATTTCTTTCATTTTCAATGTTTCCATTTTACAATATTTCGTTTTTTCGATTTTGCACTTTTTCGAAGTTTCTCAGTAATCTTCCAATTTTTCAATTTTTTTCTTTATTTTTTAAGCCCTTTACTTACAATTTTTCAATTTTTCGTTTTATGTGTATTCGTTTTTCATTTTTGATTTTTCAATTTTTCCATCGTTTTGATTCGAAAAACAGAAATCGAAAAATTATTGAATCGAAAATAGGAAAACCTAAGAATTGTAAAACAGAAAAATTATCCAATCGTCAAAATTGTAAAGTCAAAAAACTGTAACATTGAAGAATCAACAAATTGAAAAATCGAATGAATGAAAAAGTTTCACAATCCTGTAAGTGAAAAACTAAATGAAAAATGTTAAAAATCATAATTACTAGATACACATTTAAATTGAAAACTAGAAAAATTGCAGATCGAAAAATTGAAAAATCCACAAATTGAAAAATTTCACATCGAAAAAGAAAAATTAGAAAATCAGAACAATGAAACCGAGAAAATGGGAAAAATTAAGAAAATAAAATACCCAAACAAAAAACTGCAAATCGAAAGTTTGAAGAAATGAAAAACTGAAAAATCTAAAAATTGAAAAATTAAGAAATGTGAAAAAAATTAGGAAAAACAAAAAATTATAAATTCAAGACATTGAACAATAGAATATGTAATTGAAAAAATAAAAAAAAAATAAAAAACCGAAACGAAAAATTTCAAACCGAAAATTAGAATAAGTGAAATGTTAAAGAATCGAAAAATTGAAAAATGAAAAATTGAAAAATCAAAAATGAAAATTCGGGTAACTCAAATCGAGAAATTGAAAAATTTTAAAATTGAAATATTCAAAAGTCGGAAAATTGAAAAAATTAAAAATTTAAAGTTGAACGAAAAATTGCAGATTGAAAAATGATAAAATTTTACATAGCAAAAAAGAAATATTATGAAATCAGAACAATGAATCATCGAAAATAATAGCAAAATCGAATACTTGAAAAAATAAAACCGAAAATTTGAATAACTAGAAGGTTAAAGAATCGAAAAATTGAAAAATTAAAAATTGAGAAGTCCAGAAACCCAAATCAAAAAATTGAAAAACTCATAAATTAAACTTGAAAACTAGAAGAATTGCAAATCGAAAAACTAAAGAAACATTGGAAAACTAAAATCCAGAAACTTAAAGACTCAAAAAATTAGTGAATCGAAAAATTGGAAAACCCATGATCCCATAAATTATAAAATTTAAAAATTATAATTATGTTAGATACATATTTAAAATGAAAACTAGAAAAATCGCAAATTAAAAATTGAAGAAACTAAAAATTGAAGAAACGAAAAATTAAAAAATCTAAAAGTTAAAAAATCCAAAAATAGATAAATTTCACATCGAAAAACGAAAAATTATAAAATCCAAACATTGGAAAATCGAATAACGTAAAAAATAAAACCGAAAATTTGAATAAATAAAAGGTTAAAGAATCCAAAAATTGAAAAATTAAAAATTGAAAACTCCAGAAACTCAAATCAAAAAATTGAAAATACTCATTAATTAAACTTGAAAAGTCGAAAAATTGCAAATTGAAAAACTAAAGAAAAAAGAGACGAAAAATCGAAACATCGGAAAACTAAAAAAGAAAAACTTAAAGGCCGAAAAAATTAGTGAATCAAAAAATTGGAAACAGGAAAAATTCAAAAATTGATAAATTTCATATAGAAAAAAAGAAAATTTATAAAATCACAACATTGAAAAACCGAAAAAAATGGAAAAGATTGAGAAAATAAAAATCGAAGCCAAAAACTGCTAATCGAAAATTTGAAGAAAGAAAACATTAAAAAATCTAAAAATCGAGATGCATATCGTAAAATAAAAAATTTGAAAAATTTAAAAATAAAAACATGAAATATGCGTATCGTAGAATTGAAGAAACAAAAAAAAATAAAAAACTGATAAATCGTAAATCGAAAAACTGAAGAAACAAAAAATTAAAAAAAAAGTGAGACTGAAAATGCAGAAAATTATCAATGAATAAAAAAAAAACGGTTAATAAATCGAAAAATTGAAAAATTGAAAATATAAAAACTTAATAAACTAAAAATGAAACATTGGATAATTGAAAAATTCAAGTCAGAAAGCTGGAAGACTTTTATTATTCTTTTGTGAAGAGGATATCAGAAAACAAAAATAGAAACAAAAATTTCAAAGAAGCAAGCTTTATGTGGCTGAGACTTCTTAGATTATTTAGAAAAGTATATAAAAAATTATAAAATCTAATCATTGAAAAATCGAATAACTGAAAAAATAAAATCGAATATTTGAATAAATAAAAGTTTAAAAAACCGAAAAATTGAAAACTCCAGAAATTTAAATCGAAAAATTGAAAAACTCAAAAACTGAACTTGAAAATTTGAAAAATTGCAAATCGAAAAACTTGAGAAACAAAAAAAAAGAAAAATTTAGGAATTGAAAAATTCAAGTCAAAAAAGCGGGGGGCTTATTTACTTTTTTTTTTAAGAGGTTATCAGGGAACAAAAATACCAAAAAAATATAATTTTTCGAAGAATTTATTGGGTTGATATTTCTTAGATTTTTTGAAAAAGTATTTCAAAGTGACTTCATATTCGTAATGTGCAACACATTTTTCCAAATAAAGAACCAGAATTTTCTAAATTCGATTTTCCTGGAAAATCCATGAAACCCAATTTAATTTTTTTGGAAAATACGTTCAAATGACTTACATTCTACCAAAACAAATTTGACGTTTTTTTGAAAATTCAAATAGTTTTTCAAACAGGTTGTGTCATCGGAAAATTTCGCGAAGGAAATGTAAGTTAATGCAGTCACGTATTATTAAACTTTGAAAAAAAAAAGTTACATCTTGCCCCAACCCCAACCTCCACCCTCACACCACCCGTCTCCCGCATCCACCCTCCCCCTTCCCAATCACATTTCCAGCAAACGATACGCAGCCAGCAAAGCAAAGCAACAAGTTCTGTTATAACTTCGCAACTAATAATTATTAACGTGCATGTTTCTCCCTGTTCCATTATCCCGAAAACATGACACCCTGCGGAATCCGGCGAATCCGGTGAATCCGGCGATTCCGGCGACTGCTTCTTCTCGCAGCGCAGGCAGGTAGAATTCGTCGTTGCAAGCAGCCTTGTTTGCATCGCCGTAATTAAATTGTTGACTTGCCCGTATCAAATTAATAAGGTTACAGAAGCGTGGGAGGTGGGCTGGTTGTTGGTTAGTTGCAGGCTTTGTGCGCCTCCGAATTATTATGCACGGTTTCAGATTCGCAGCGGATACGAGATGGCAATGGCAAAGCGTGGGCATCTTTATTGATATCGCTTTGCGGTTGGGTCGCCGTTTCAATCATTCCGCTTGTTTTTATACAATGATTTATGACATCTAGAGTAGGATAATGATGTTTAAAACGAATACATCGGTAAACAACTACTGGAGATGACGTCATCTCTTTTGCTTGCGACGGGGTGGGACGGCGAAGGCGAAGGGATGTCAGACGATAACGTTGTTTTGCCACAAAAAGTTGGTGTCGATGCAAGCATTAACTATTTGTCGGTGGCTGTATTCCCGATCGTAATATTAATTTTTAACGATTATCGAAGTCGGTTTCACAATAACCACACAAGTTTGTTATTTGTGTCCGCGCTGGATTACACGAAATTCGATACAGATATAAGTGGTGATAGCGGTTCAAAAAATAACTAATTGTTTTTTTTATTTCGTCCAGTTTCCATTTTCCATCATTACGGTCAATCAGACCATCGACATACAAATACACGTAAACGAAAAATATAGAAAAAAAGAAGATAACCCAACAAATTGCCTTACATAAAAAGGTGTTCCAATTTACCAGATTGTTTTATTGCTCACTTTGTTTCATAAACAATGCATGCAGTGTACGCACGAAACAATATTGTTTACTATATTTAACCATTTCCGCCAGATCGTTCAGCATTATTCAATAATATTTCACTATCGTAATGTATTCACATTTAATGGAAATTTCGAAAGCACAATAGCCATCAAGTACTCATCGAACGCATTTCCCCTTTAACATTTATAACAATAAATGAATTTCGTTTAAATGCAAATGCGCGAAACGCACGTAACCCAAGGTGGATTTTTTCGCACCTTAATCCTCTAAAATTAATACAGGATTTATGTATGATGTTATACTTACAATATTGTAATACAAGAATTAATAGGAATGATGATGATAGAATAGTGATAGTGGGCATTGTTCGAGACGTGGAAAAAAATGTAGCCCCGCCCACCCACCCTGTCTCAATTGTGATGATTTTTTTTATTCGTCGTGACTCAAGGGAGCGGAGCTTAACTGCAAAATCCTTTCCCTACGAGAGATTAAAAACATGTTTTTGAGTATCGTGTTGCTCAAAGAATACTATGTATATTAAGAATAAGCTAAAGATTAACCTCCACACACACCTGCCCTGATCTATAGAGGAATGAAGTTTTCATTCGTTGACAAACCTAGGGGCGGAGCCTAATTGCAAGATTCATATTTCGTTACAAAAATTTACCATTTTAAACGTGTTTTAAGTTCCTAAGAATAAAAAAATAATCACAATTGTGATGGGGAGGGTGGGCGGGGTTTATATTTTGCCCTTTTTTTCTTAATTCGTAGTATTCTTTAAAACAACACGATATTCAAAAACATGGTTTTAATTTCTTGTAAAGAAATAAGTATTTTGCAGTTAAGCTCCGCCCTCTTGGTTCACAGCGAATAAAAAAATCATCACAATTGAGATAGGGTGGGTGGGTGGGCTTACGTTTTTCCTTTCTGTTTTAATATGTGTAGACTTCTTTTTACAACATGAAACTTAAAACATGTTTAAGATGGAAAATTTGCATAAAAAAAATATCGATTTTGCACTTATAATTGCAAAATCCATATTTCCTTACAAAAATGTACCATTTTAACCATCTTGTTTCTTGTTATGAAAAGGCTATGAATATTAAGAGAAAAAAAAGGCACAATATAAGCCCCGCCCACCCGCCCTATCTCAATTCTGATGATGTTTTTTATTTGTCAAAAGTGAAAGGGCAAAACTTAATGCAAAATCGGTTCTTTCTTACAAAAAAATACTATTTTGAACGTGTTTTGAGTTTCTAAGAATAAAAAAATAATCACAATTGAGATGGGTGGGTGGGCGGGGTTTATATTTTGTGTTTTTTCTTAATACGTATAGTATTCTTTGAACAATACGATACTCAAAGACATGTTTTTAATTTCTTGTAAAGAAATAAGTACTTTGCAGTTAAGCTCCGCCCTCTTGATTCACGTCCAATAAAAAAATCATCACAACTGAGACAGGGCGGGTGGGCGGGCTTACGTTTTTCCTTTTTGTTTTATTATGTGTAGACTTCTTTTCGCAACATGAAACTTAAAACATGCTTAAAATGGAAAATTTGTATAAGGAAATATCGATTTTGCCCTTAGGCTCAGTCTCATACTTGCAAAATCCATAGTTCCTTACAAAAATGTACCATTTTAACCATTTTGTTTCTTGTTATGAAAAGGTGGCTTTGAATTTTAAGAGAAAAAAAAGGCAGAATATAAGCCCCGCCCACCCGCCCTATATCAATTCTGATGATGTTTTTTATTTGTCAAAAGTGAAAGGGCAAAACTTAATGCAAAATCGGTTCTTTCTTACAAAAAAATACTATTTTGAACGTGTTTTGAGTTTCTAAGAATAAAAAAATAATCACAATTGAGATGGGTGGGTGGGCGGGGTTTATATTTTGTGTTTTTTCTTAATACACATAGTATTCTTTGAACAACAGTATGTTCAAAAACATATTTCTCACTCTTGTAAAGAAATAAGTACTTTGCAGTTAAGCTCCGCCCTCTTGATTCACGTCCAATAAAAAAATCATCACAACTGAGACAGGGCGGGTGGGCGGGCTTACGTTTTTCCTTTTTGTTTTATTATGTGTAGACTTCTTTTCGCAACATGAAACTTAAAACATGCTTAAAATGGAAAATTTGTATAAGGAAATATCGATTTTGCCCTTAGGCTCAGTCTCATACTTGCAAAATCCATATTTCCTTACAAAAATGTACCATTTTAACCATTTTGTTTCTTGTTATGAAAAGGTGGCTTTGAATTTTAAGAGAAAAAAAAAGGCAGAATATAAGCCCCACCCACCCGCCCTATCTCAATTCTGATGATGTTTTTTATATGTCAAAAGTGAAAGGGCAAAACTTACGGTACTTTCTTACAAAAAAATACTATTTTGAACGTGTTTTGAGTTTCTAAGAATAAAAAAATAATCACAATTGAGATGGGTGGGTGGGCGGGGTTTATATTTTGTGTTTTTTCTTAATATACATAGTATTCTTTGAACAAAACTATGTTTAAAAACATATTTCTCACTTCTTGTAAAGAAATAAGCACTTTGCAGTTAAGCTCCGCCCTCTTGATTCACGTCCAATAAAAAAATCATTACAATTGAGACAGGGCGGGTGGGTGGGCTTACGTTTTTCCTTTTTGTTTTATTATGTGTAGACTTCTTTTCGCAACATGAAACTTAAAACATGCTTAAAATGGAAAATTTGTATAAGGAAATATCGATTTTGAAATTAGGCTCCGCCCCATAATTGCAAAATCCATATTTCTTTGCAAAAATGTACTATTTCAACCATGTTTTAAGTTTCTTGTTGTGAAAAGATGGCTATGTATATTAAAAAAGACAAAATGTAAACCCCGCCCACCCGCCCTATTCCAATTGTGATGATTTTTTTATTCTTCGTGAGCCAAGGGAGCAAAGCTTACATGCAAAATCTCTATTTATCTACCAGAAATTAAAAACATGTTTTTGAGTTTCATGTTGTTCAAAGAATCTATATTAAGAAAAAAAAAAATAGCCAAAGATTAAGCTCCACACAGACCTGCCCTGATCTATATAGTAATGAAGTTTTCATTCGTTGCCAGACCTAGGGGCGGAGCCTAATTGCAAAATTCATATTTCTTTACAAAAAATTGCCATTTTAATCGTGTTTTAAGTTTCCAAGAACACAAAAATAACCACAATTGAGATGGGGTTGGTGGGCGGGGTTAATATTTTCGTTGTTTTTTTTTCTTAATATACGTATTCTTTGAACAACACTCAAAAACATGTTTTTAACTTCTTGTAAAGAAATAAGTATTTGGCAGTTAAGCTCCGCCCCATTGGTTCACGGCGAATAAAAAAAATCATTACAATTGAGACAGGCCGGTGGGCGGGCTTACATTTTCTCTTTTTGATTTAATATGTGTAAATTCTTTTCACAACATGAAACTTGAAACATGTTTAAAATGGAAATTTGTATAAGGAAATAACGATTTTGCATTTAGGCTCCGCCCATATTTGCAAAATCCATATTTCCTTGCAAAAATATTCCATTTTAACCATGTTCTAAGCTTCTTGTTGTGAAAAGATGGTTTTTTATATTAAGAAAAAAAGGCATTTTTCTTCAAGAAGATTATAACTTATTTTTAGTGAACTACAGAACAACTCTACTGGCAGATTTAGGAGTCTCACTATCACAATTACTTATATCTAGAATATTGAGGTCAAAGTTTTCGATTAAAAGACAGTTATATTATATTATGTATAATATTCAAAAGGTAGGAATACTATAAGAAAAAATAAAATAAAGCACTATGATAAAACTGCAAAAATAATGTAACAGAATTTAAGGAAGGAGAAAATATATATATACCGGGTGTCTGGAAAATGGCGGATTAACTCGCCGCTACGCTCTTAACAATTAACCGGTGAGTCTGGGAAAAATTGTAAAAAAATCCCTTCTCCCATTTTGGTGCAGCTATAATGATTTTAAAATTGGTTCTTTTGCTACGTTTAACAACTAAACAACACATTCATTATCACAGTAACTAGTAATAAAACTTTTAGTTAAAATTCCTCGCCCATGCCCATTTTTAATTATCATTTCAGTCAGAATGTACAAAGATATAGTTGTGTTGTTTCTGTAACATTTTAATAAAATTCCAATGTTTGCTGATATAAAGCAAAGGTACTAGTGTCTTTTCTTATAATAATTTAATTCAATTTCATAGAGGATGCATCATTTGCTAAAATCAATCTTATCTTAGTAGGTACTAGCCCCGCCCACCCGCCCTCTATTTTCTTAGGGGGATCTCATTTGCCAAAATCACTCTTATCTTAGCAGGTATTAGCCCCGCCCACCCACCCGCTCTCTTCTTGGAATGTATGTCATTTGCCAAAATCAATCTTTTCCTAGCTAGTAGCTGCTAAGATAAAACTGATTTTGGCAAATGAGATATTTTCCAAGAAGAGAGAGGGTGGGTGGGCGGGGCTAATACCTGCTAAGATAAGAGTGATTTTGGAAAATGAGATCCCCCTAAGCAAATAGAGGGCGGGTGGGCGGGGCTAGTACTTGATAAGATAAGAATGATTTCGGCAAATGACATACTCTCTAAGAAAAGAGAGGGTGGGTGGGCGGGGCTAGTAGCTGCTAAGATAAAACTGATTCTAGCAGGTACTAGCCTCACGCGCTCACTATTTTCTTAGAGGGTATGTCATTTGCTAAAATCGAGCTTAGATTAGCAGATACTAACCTCGCCTACCCGCCTTCTCATTTGCCAAAATCAGTCTTGCCGAGCAGGTACTAGCCCCGCCTACCTACACTCTCTTTTCTTAGAAGGTGTGTTATTGGCCAAAATCAGTCATATCTTAGAACCTACTAGCCCCGCCCACCTACCCTCTCTTTTCTTAGAGGGTATGGCATCTGCCAAATTCAGTCTTATCTTGGCAGCTACTAGCCCCGCCCACCCACCCTCTCTTTTCTTAGAAGCTATCTCATCTGCCAAAATTACTCTTATCTTAGAAGGTACTAGCCCCGCCCACCCACCCTCTCTTTTCGTATTTATAGAGTATGTCATTTGCCAAAATCTGGTTGATCTTAGCAAGTACTGATGACTAACTTTTACAAAAAATGATCAAAACTTGGAAACATTAGTAGCTTACTTATATGCACAAGGCAGGAACTTTCAACATCTTACCTAGTTTTTAGTTGGTTATGCTTTAATGGATTTTTCTTTTGTTGGTTTTGTTTTTATTTTGTAAAATGTTTTAATTATTTTTTTGAGGCTTCTGAAACTCCCATACATAACGTACTGAAGAGTTAGTTCGTCATTTTCCAGACACCCGGTATAGCCCCATGAATTTTTTTGATTTTTTATCCAGTGTTACGCTCTATCAGTTTCCCAGACTTGAAAACATAACTTATTCGCCCAAAGCATCATTCGTGCCGACCAGAAAAGTCCAAGGAATCGAATGGTGTAAACAGGAAATCAGGATCTTGAACCTTTTTGAGATACAGGTTGAAATATTATTTCTATGAAACTGAATTAATTTTTAACAACTGTAGGGTAGAATTAGTCCAGATACTCAAAATCGGCCAAAACGAAATAGTTTCATTTTTTCACATTATTTTCCGACCATTTCAAACTATTTCGGTTAATTGGGCTTTCAGCGTACTGAAAACTGATATTCTTACTAATTTATTACTCTTGAATCTGAATCTGAGTTCAAATTTGACCTACGGAGCTTTCTGATTTTTTTTTACTTTTTTATATAGTGTTAGCTGTACAAGAATGACATTTCCGGTCCAAAACAACACTTGTCATGATGACAAAACTCTAAGGATTTGAGGGTACAACAATTTCATGACGTAATTTGAAAATTTCAAACAAAAAGAACATTTTTCAATTTACATGAGACCATACACAGTTTCAAATCGAAACCAAGACTCTGAGTCCAGGGAACGATGCCTTTCCAAGTGCTCACTTGAGTTGGCATTATTTTATGATTTCAATTAAAAAAAATATTTTCGCCACACACACACATGTACGTTTTAGAACATCCAGAATCCGTGCGTTACGTAACCTATAAAGAAGCATAATTGCCTAAATTTCGCTACCGATTTCTCCTTATTTTCCCATCTTATCGAGCTTTAAGTAATTTGGCTCGTGCATAAACCGTCCCCAAGTCGCCCCATCCCATACCAATTTTTTCTTCACCCCTTCTAAAACCAAATAACGTCCTACTTCCCACTAAATTAATTTCTCTTCGAATTTACATGCCTAAGCTCCTCCAGCAAAAACAAATCTCGCGATAAAAAACAAAAATTGGATAAGCCGGCTTCCGTCGGATTAAACCTGAAATCACGGCCACATTGTCCGCCCTTGTAAAAACAGTGACCTTTTTCTCTATTTTCTCGGCGTAAATGAAACGGAGCATCATCGCGGAACATCCGCTGACGCAAAGGGCTGGTGGCTGGTGCGAGGGTGGATCTTGGCGGAGTGATTTAGTAACGGGGTCGCTCCGAAGTCGCCAAAATTCTCGGCGTGGGCGCAACAACTCGCGATAAGGATGCACAGAGCGCGATCATTTTTGCATTTAGGGCCGCGATTTCGCCCTCACTCCTACTAAATATCAATTTTCCTCGGAGCAATTATTGCGACGCCGGCATCCGTGTAGGCAAAAGCTCATTTTCCTGCATGTTCTCCACAGAATTATGACTGAGATAATTGCTTCTCCTGGGCGAATAAATAACACCTCGCCACTGTGGAGTCTTCGGATAGTTCGACGCCCACGCCGAAAAATCGAGCTTTTGGCTGGCGGCCGGGGCTTAGAGCGGAAACTTTAAAATTACTGGAGACTCTGAATTGTTGTAAAAAGTGAGGACACGCTTATCACACGTGACTGAACCTGACAATCGTAAAAAAAATTTTTTTGGGTGTTGTAATCTGAAAATGATACAATCTACAATAAACACGTGACTGAACCTGACAATCGTAAAAAATTGGGATAGAGAAAGCCTAGTGTCATTTTTTTTTTATCAAGCCATTAATTATTTTTTACTTTATAGACGTTCTCACAAAAAAATTGTAAAATTAAATTTTGTTTTGAAAGTCAATTATCTTAAAAATTATACAAATCGAAAGTCACTTCTGGGTGTTGTAATCTGAAAATGATACAATCTACAATAAATATTTTTAGTTAATTTTCCAGGGGTGGTCGAAATTCTGAGATGTAAAGCTCAACGTGCCAATTCGAAAAATATAAAGGTTTTATTGTTCCAGAGCAAACTTTTTGAAATATTTGGTTTGCAAAAAAATTACCACATTTGAAGCATTTTTCAGATAATGAAGAAATATTAAAAGAAGCAATACAAAATATGATTGAAAAGGAAATCGGACTACAAATAGAGGTGACAAAGGCATATAAAGTAGGCGAAAAGATATGCATTATTGAAACAAAAAACTGGAATGACAAAATGGAAATTCTAAAAAAGAAAAGTGTGTTAAAGAACAGACCCAAAGGACAGGAAATATATATTAACCCAGATTACACTGTGAAAGAAAGGATAATTCAAAAGAAAATACGAGAGTTTGCAAAGAAGGAGAGAGAACACGGAATCTCTGTGAAAGTTAAATTTCAAAAAGTTGAAGTAGAAGGGAAATTATGGAAGTGGAGCAAAAAAGACGATAAACTTATAGAAGATAAGATAAGAGAAGACTCAAAAAACTAGCAGAAATTGAAAAGGAAGGAACGATGATGACATTTGCTACGGAAAAGGAATATGAACAAGAAAAAGAAAAGGGAAGAAAAAAGAAAATCGAACAAAGAAAGAAATCAGGAGAAACTGAAAATACAAAAGAAACCTTGGACGAAGAAAAGGATAGAATAAGTATTATTTTTTGGAACATATGTGGGTTGAAGAAAAAAGATAAAGACTTTTGGGATTATATAAGGAAATTCGAGGTGGTGGGCTTGGTTGAGACTTGGGTAGAAGAAAAAAACTGGGAAAATACTAGAAATAAATTGCCAAAAGAATATAGATGGAAATCCGAACATGCGAAAAGAAGCAAGAAGAGGGGAAGAGCAAAGGGTGGAATAATAACAGGCATTAAGGAAGATGTAGAAGAAATAGAGGAAGAGAGAATTAAATCAGTTGAAGGAATACAAGAGAGAAGAATTAAAATAGGGGACAATAGTTGGAGGATAATGACAGTATACAGTCAGAACGTAAAAAAGACCAGTAGAGATTTAGATGAAATAAATTATGAAATAGATGAAAAATATTGCTTGGTGGTAGGCGGGGATTTCAATGCTAGAATTGAAAACAAGGGAGCTGAATGGGAGTGGGACAAGGAAAAGGATGAGGGAAAAAGGAAATCAAAAGACCGAACAGAGAACAAAGAAGGAAAGAAACTGTTGGAGTTGGTAGAGGAAAAGGGATGGAAAATACTGAATGGGAATACAGAAGGTGACAAAGAGGGTGAATACACATATATAGGGGGGCAAGGGAGATCAGTTATAGATTATGTTATCTGTAATGAAATAGCGGACCATGGCATCAGAGATATGGAGGTTGGAATAAGGAGCGACTCAGATCACCTACCAACAATTACACAGGTGGAAAAAACTAAGAAGGAAGAGTTAGAGAACAGAAGAGAAAAAGAGATATACGAATGGAATGAGAAGTCGATTGAAGAATATAGAAGAAAACTGAGAGAGTACAATACAGGAGGAGGAACAGTGGAAGAGATGGCCAGAAAACTAAAAGTAGAGATGGGGAAGGCATCTCGTAAGAAGGTTATCAAAATGGGAGGAATAGAAAAGAGGGGAATTTCATGGTGGGACGAAGAATGCTGGCAGAAGAAAATAGAAGTAAGAAGGAAATTGAGACGATGGCTGAAGAACAGAGGTAATGAAAAGGAATATAGAAAAGAAATTAAGGACTATAAGAAATTAATAAAAGAGAAGAAAGCAAAGAAACAGGATGAAGAAGACCAGAAATTAAAGGATATAAGAACGGAAGCGGAAGCATGGAAATATATAAACCAAGAAAGGAAGATAAAAACGGGACCAAGTAAGAACATCAAGATAGAAGAATGGCGGGAATATTTTATAAGAATTTTAGAAGGCGCAGAAACTAACGAAGAACAGAAGACAGAAGTAAATAGACAGGAAACAGGCACAATAGAAGAAAGGGAAGAAATAGGGAAGGAAGAGGTGATAAGAGTAATAGGGAAAATGAAGAAAGGAAAAGCTGCAGGAATAGACGGCATTCAGAACGAACACTGGATTTACGCAACAGAGAATATAGTTGAGGGACTCACGAAAATGTTAGATAAGATCTGGAAAGGAGAAGGGTTACCAGAAGAATGGAGAGTGGGGTTAATCAGTCCCCTGCACAAGAAAGGAAACAGAGAAAAAGTAGAAAACTATAGAGGAATTACGTTGTTGAATACAACTTACAAGATCTACAGTTCCATTTTACAACATAAGTTGGAAAGGGATATAGAGGAAAAACAACTGCTACCAGAGGTGCAAATGGGATTTAGAAAGGGAAGAGGAACAATCGAATGCATAGCGACCCTGGATCACATAGTAAGGAGGGAATTAAACGAAAAAGGAGGAAAGGTATACGCGCTCTTTGTAGATTTGAAAGCGGCTTTTGATATGGTTAATAGGGAAAGACTATGGCAGATAATGAAAGACATGGGCATCAGTAAAACACTAATAGAGAGAATTAGAGAAATCTACAGAGAGACAGAAAATAGAATCAGAGTTAATGGAGAAACGTCGATGAATTTCTGGACGAAGAAAGGAGTTAGGCAAGGATGTCCATTAAGTCCAACGCTCTTTTCCTTGTATATAGCAAAATTAGAAGAAAATCTTAGGAAGGCACAGATGGGAGGGGTCACTTTAGGGAAAACAAAAATCTGGTCACTACAGTATGCAGACGATATCGTCCTACTGGCAAAAACGGGTAAAGAAATAAGAGAGATGATGAAAACCCTACAAACATTTTTAAGAAGGAGAGAACTGCAAATGAATGTAGAAAAAACGAAAATGATGGTTTTCAGAAAGGCGGTAGGGAGAAGTAAGAAAGAGGTTTGGCAATGGGAAGAAAAGACGATAGAAGAAGTAGCGACGTTTAAATATTTAGGGTATACATTTCAAAGAAATGGAAGAAGAACCCAACATTTGGAAAATACAGTAAAGAAGGCAAATAGATTGTTGAAGGCGGTATGGGGACTGGCAGAGAGAAGGTTGAAGAACGATTTCGTTAGAAGAATATGGCTCTTCGACAGCTTAATAAAAAGTGTTATTATGTACGGTGCTGAAATCTGGGGATGGAAGGAAAGGGAGAGTCTAGAACGAGTACAGGCAAAGTATTTGAAATGGACGTTAGGGTTGGAAAAAGAGACACCAGAGTACATTGTATTAGAGGAAACGAAGAGAGAAAAACTAAGAATAGAAGCAGCACGAAGGGCAATGAAATTTGAAGAGAAGATCAGGCAGAATGTGGGAAGAGATAAGGGTAAATTATAAGAAGACAGCGGAAGAAAGAAGAGAATTTTACGAAGTAAGAGGTCTAACGGCAGAAGAAGTAGAGAGAAAAAGGATAGAGGGAGCAGAGCCCAGGAAGGAAATTTTAAATCTAGATGAAGAGTTACAAAGAAAAGAGCAAAGGAAAAAAATAGCAGAGTCCAGATATAATCCAAAATATGGAGAAATAATAGGAGGTCTAAAATTACCGGAGTATCTAATAAGAGGGAGAAAGAATGAAGACAGAAAGACAATAGCCAGATTTAGGGTGGGAAATAAAGAAGGAGAAAACTGTTACTGGAAAGAGGAAGAGGATAGAAGATGCGGATTATGCAGGGAATTTCCGGAGACGATTGAACACTGGCTAAAGGATTGTGAAGAGTTACGGGAAGTCGAGAAAGATAGGAATGAGCTATTGAACGAAACAGGTGATGGTCTGGAATGGATGAAAATGATATTAGAAAAGAAACGAAAATAAGGAAGCATTTCGAGAAAGAATATTAGTTTAAGTTAAAATATGTTTAATTGATATATATTTGTACATATATAGATATATTAAGGGAAAAATGTAAACCGGACTTCTTTCAAGTCCCGAATGGGAAAGAAATAAACAGTTACATACATACAATAAATATTTTTAGTTAATTTTCCAGGGGTGGTCGAAATTCTGAGATGTAAAGCTCAACGTGCCAATTCGAAAAATATAAAGGTTTTATTGTTCCAAAATTACCACATTTGAAGCATTTTTGGGGTCAGTTAACTCTCTTTCTTTAGGTTTTATTTTTCGATTTCTACCTTAAGCCACGATTTTCATTTTTAGCCGCCCGGACCCAACCGGAATTAATCTAAATGCGGACGTGGTACGCAGGTTAAGTACGGTCCACGTAACCGAACCGTTTCGGTTGAAACCACCTTACGCACACCAATAAAAATTTAAGTTCGAAAATAATCCGCAATGTACACAGGATAAGCCTGGAGCCGCAGGATCAATAAAACAATTACTCGTTGAGCAAAAACAGCCCGACTTAAGCACATATTACGCAGGTGGTGGCGGTTTAACTATTATAATTTTCTTAAATCAAAATTATAAACCTCCCACGCCCAACTATGCAAATTAAATTTTAATTAAAGCAACCCTATTTAGCTTTTGGTGGATGCGCCGGGTAAACAGATACGTTCCGAAGCTCCGGCTTTCGGTGTGTCGTTCCTCACCATTTAAAGTCGCTAACAAGTAGTTTTTCGCTAAATGTCCAGGCACGTGTGCGCAAACGGCTGCGAAGCTCGGCGGCCTTGACCCGCACCCGCGACCTCCCCCAGGATGACCCAGTTCCGGCCCTGATGCCTTCATCATTGTTTCCGCGCATTGCAACACACCCTGTATTTGGGAGGTGGCTCCGAAGTCGCAAGCTCGGGAAAGAAACACGGTTATTAATTTGCGTTTTTTTAACTCGAGAACGATTTTAAAATTTAACCACTAACGTATTACTTTCTTGTCGTGTTTGCGCTTCGTTTTTAGAAAACCTACTCGTTGTATATTATAAATGAATTTCACAAATGAGAAAGAATTGCTAGATTAAATCCCACACGTTGTTAATGTTTTACTTTTAGAAAAAGCGGATTGCGCAAAAACAAAAGGAGCGCACAAACAAAGAGCGATTGTTCGGAATGGGTAAGACGAAAAAGGATTCTGTGGCGTCTTACGAACTTAATTAACTAAAATGGTGTAATTTGTGTATTAATTATGGACCAATTTTTGCGTGCGGGTAATTACTCGCTTTTTTGTCTTTATTCTGCTTTCATATAAAACTGTCTGTTTGCTTCTTCAACGTGCCTTCCCCGAATGTTTGTGATATTATTTGAATACGTGTTAGTAATGATGGTTGCCTACCCTGTCAATATGTTCATAACGATGATGATTGATGATAAATAAATACTACATTTGTTTTATGTTTAAATTCATCGGTTTTTAAAAATTCTGTCTTATTTATATTCATCCGTTTCCTAGCTAACTAATATCTTATCTAACTAGATTTACAATTATATCTTTCAACCTTTGAGGAGGCTTTACGACTCTTCCACTTCGTTTAACATACATATTATGATTTGATATTTCTGGTGTTGGTAGTGTGGGAAGTGTTGGTGCTTTAGTAGGTGTTTGATTGTATTTACAATTGAGGCAAATTCAAAATGAACTCTTTTTTTTAATATTTAGAATTTCTACGAAGTACTGAATTGTTTTCTAAATTTTTGACTAAATAGTATCTTGGAAATTTCAGATTGTTTAACATCTTTCCTTTTATCCATATCTTTTTAGAAATATCCCAAATATACTGGGTGTCTGGAAAATGGCGGATTAACTCTTCAGTACATAAAAAAAAAGGCGTAATTTTATAAAAGTAAAATTGGCAACACTGCACACACCCAATGCGTGAATACCTCTAGCTTCCTTTCTGATTTCTTAGTAACGATGGTGACTGGAATCCACCTTTCATTTTTTTTAGGACAATAACCGTAACAACTTAAAAAACAAAAGCAATAAAAGAAAATCCATTAGTATAACCAAAAAACTCTAGAGAAGATATTCAAAATTCCTGCCTTGTGCGTATAAGTAAGCTCGTAATGTTTCCAAATTTGGATCATTTTGTGTAAAAGTTAGTCATCAGTAGCTAAGAAAAAACTGATTTTGGATAATGAGATACCCTCTAAAAAAAGGGAGGGTGGGTGGGCGGGGCTAGTACCTGCTAAGGTAAGACTGATTTTGGCAAATGACATACCTTCCAAGAAGAGAGAGGGTGGGTGGGCGGGCCTAGTACCTGCTAAGATAAGAGTGATTTTGGCAGATGACACAGTCTTTAAGAAAATAGAGAGTGGGTGGGCGGGGCTAGTACTTGCTAAGATAAAAGTGATTTTGGCAAATAGCATACCTTCCAAGAAGAGAAGGGGTGGATGGGTGGGGCTAGTACCTGCTAAATAAGAGTGATTTTGGCAAATGAGATAGCCTCGGGGTTCCAAAATTAACTCAAAAACAGGTAATTCAGAATTTCCCTAAAATAGAACACCAAAGTTCCCTAAAATTGTTTTAAATAATTTATATAAAAATCTCCACAGGCTCCCAAAATAATACACTATGGGTATCAAAAAGTCTCCCGCATTAAAAGAAACACTGCGGCACTCAAGACTTTCAACTTCGTAAAAAATGAAACACTAAAAACTCAAAAGTTTTTTTCAAGTTCATCCAGCAACAAAACACAAGATTCCATTAAATTTATCCGAACATAAAACACCAGGGGACTTTTCCAAATTATGTTCAGAAGATCTGCTGATTTTAGAATTGAGCATTTGATTTTGTTTTATTTTATAAAGAAAAGTTCTTTTGTGGACTGATGGAAGCTCTTTCTGTCTTTTTTTTTCTCCTCTACTTTCTCTTTATTTCTGTTACCTCTAACCGATATTCTGGTTTTTTTTTGACACTCTTTTCTTAGGTCGGCAATTTCTTCTGTTCACTAATATACTTCATTGTTGTTTTTTCTCCTTCCTCCTTTCATTAAAAATGATTTATTGTAGGCCTTTATTACTTTTTCGATGCGTCATTCTCAGTCGTAAAAGTTTTCGTTTTCCTCTCCCCTTTCTGTTTTTGCTTGTTGACTTCGCCTTTATTGTCAGTCTTATCTTACCATCTATTTTCTTAGGGGGTATGTCATTTGCCAAAATGAGTCTTATCTTATCGAATACTAGCCCCGCCCACCCACCCTCTATTTTCTTAAGGACTATGTCATCTGCCAAAATCAGTCTTATCTTATCAAATACTAGCCCCGCCCACTCACCCTCTATTTTCTTAAAGACTATGTCATCTGCCAAAATCAGTCTTATCTTATCAAAAACTAGCCCCGCCCGCCCACCCTATATTTTCTTAAAGACTATGTCATCTGCCAAAATCAGTCTTACCTTATCAAATACTAGCCCCGCCCGCCCACCCTCTATTTTCTTAAACACTATGTCATCTGCCAAAATCAGTCTTATCTTATCAAATACTAGCCCCGCCCACTCACCCTCTATTTTCTTAAAGACTATGTCATCTGCCAAAATCAGTCTTATCTTATCAAATACTAGCCTTGCCCACCCACCCTCTATTTTCTTAAAGACTATGTCATCTGCCAAAATCAGTCTTGTCTTATCAAAAACCCTCTCTCTTCTTGGAAGATATCTCATTTGCCAAAATCAGTTTTATCTTAGCAGCTACTAGCTAGGAAAAGATTGATTTTGGCAAATGACATACATTCCAAGAAGAGAGCGGGTGGGTGGGCGGGGCTAGTACCTGCTAAGATAAGAGTGATTTTGGCAAATGAGATAGCCTCTAAGGAAAGAGAGGGCGGGTGGGCGGGGCTAGTACTTGCTAAGATAAAAGTGATTTTGGCAAATGGCATGCCTTCCAAGAAGAGAAGGGGTGGGTGGGCGGGGCTAGTACCTGCTAAATAAGAGTGATTTTGGCAAATGAGATAGCCTCGGGGTTCCAAAATTAACTCAAAAACAGGTAATTCAGAATTTCCCTAAAATAGAACACCAAAGTTCCCTAAAATTGTTTTAAATAATTTATATAAAAATCTCCACAGGCTCCCAAAATAATACACTATGGGTATCAAAAAGTCTCCCGCATTAAAAAAAACACTGCGGCACTCAAGACTTTCAACTTCATAAAAATGAAACACTAAAAACTCAAAAGTTTTTTTCAAGTTCATCCAGCAACAAAACACAAGATTCCTTTAAATTTATCCGAACGTAAAACACCAGGGGACTTTTCCAAATTATGTTCAGAAGATCTGCTGATTTTAGAATTGAGCATTTGATTTTGTTTTATTTTATAAAGAAAAGTTCTTTTGTGGACTGATGGAAGCTCTTTCTGTCTTTTTTTTTCTCCTCTACTTTCTCTTTATTTCTGTTACCTCTAACCGATATTCTGGTTTTTTTTTGACACTCTTTTCTTAGGTCGGCAATTTCTTCTGTTCACTAATATACTTCATTGTTGTTTTTTCTCCTTCCTCCTTTCATTAAAAATGATTTATTGTAGGCCTTTATTACTTTTTCGATGCGTCATTCTCAGTCGTAAAAGTTTTCGTTTTCCTCTCCCCTTTCTGTTTTTGCTTGTTGACTTCGCCTTTATTGTCAGTCTTATCTTACCATCTATTTTCTTAGGGGGTATGTCATTTGCCAAAATGAGTCTTATCTTATCGAATACTAGCCCCGCCCACCCACCCTCTATTTTCTTAAGGACTATGTCATCTGCCAAAATCAGTCTTATCTTATCAAATACTAGCCCCGCCCACTCACCCTCTATTTTCTTAAAGACTATGTCATCTGCCAAAATCAGTCTTATCTTATCAAAAACTAGCCCCGCCCGCCCACCCTATATTTTCTTAAAGACTATGTCATCTGCCAAAATCAGTCTTATCTTATCAAATACTAGCCCCGCCCGCCCACCCTCTATTTTCTTAAACACTATGTCATCTGCCAAAATCAGTCTTATCTTATCAAATACTAGCCCCGCCCACTCACCCTCTATTTTCTTAAAGACTATGTCATCTGCCAAAATCAGTCTTATCTTATCAAATACTAGCCTTGCCCACCCACCCTCTATTTTCTTAAAGACTATGTCATCTGCCAAAATCAGTCTTGTCTTATCAAAAACCCTCTCTCTTCTTGGAAGATATCTCATTTGCCAAAATCAGTTTTATCTTAGCAGCTACTAGCTAGGAAAAGATTGATTTTGGCAAATGACATACATTCCAAGAAGAGAGCGGGTGGGTGGGCGGGGCTAGTACCTGCTAAGATAAGAGTGATTTTGGCAAATGAGATAGCCTCTAAGGAAAGAGAGGGCGGGTGGGCGGGGCTAGTACTTGCTAAGATAAAAGTGATTTTGGCAAATGGCATGCCTTCCAAGAAGAGAAGGGGTGGGTGGGCGGGGCTAGTACCTGCTAAATAAGAGTGATTTTGGCAAATGAGATAGCCTCGGGGTTCCAAAATTAACTCAAAAACAGGTAATTCAGAATTTCCCTAAAATAGAACACCAAAGTTCCCTAAAATTGTTTTAAATAATTTATATAAAAATCTCCACAGGCTCCCAAAATAATACACTATGGGTATCAAAAAGTCTCCCGCATTAAAAAAAACACTGCGGCACTCAAGACTTTCAACTTCATAAAAATGAAACACTAAAAACTCAAAAGTTTTTTTCAAGTTCATCCAGCAACAAAACACAAGATTCCTTTAAATTTATCCGAACGTAAAACACCAGGGGACTTTTCCAAATTATGGTCCGAAGATGTGCTGATTTTAGAATTGAGTATTTGATTTTGTTTTATTTTATAAAGAAAAGTTTTTTTGTGGACTGATGGAAGCTATTTCTGTCTTTTTTTTTTCTCCTCTACTTTCTTTTATTTCTGTTAGCTCTAACCGATATTCTCTTTTTTTCTTTGACACTCTTTTCATAAGTCGATAATTTCTTCTGTTCACTAATATACATCATTTTTGGTTTTTCTCCTTCCTCCTTTCATTAAAAATGATTTATTGCAGCCCTCTATTACTTTTTCGATGCGTCACTCTCAGTCGTAAAAGTTTTCGTTTTCCTCTCCCCTTTCTGTTTTTGCTTGTTAACTTCGCCTTTATTGTTAGTCTTATCTTACCCTCTATTTTCTTAGCGGGTATATCATTTGCCAAAATCAGTCTTATCTTATCAAATACTAGCCCCGCCCACCCACCCTCTATTTTCTTAAAGACTATGTCATCTGCCAAAATCAGTCTTATCTTATTAAAAACTAGCCCCGCCCGCCCACTCTTTATTTTCTTAAAGACTATGTCATCTGCCAAAATCAGTCTTATCTTATCAAATACTAGCCCCGCCCACCCACCCTCTATTTTCTTAAAGACTATGTCATCTGCCAAAATCAGTCTTATCTTATCAAAAACTAGCCCCGCCCGCCCACCCTTTATTTTCTTAGAAGGTATGTCATTTGCCAAAATCAGTCTTATCTTATCAAATACTAGCCCCGCCCACCCACCCTCTATTTTCTTAAAGACTATGTCATCTGCCAAAATCAGGCTTATCTTATCAAATACTAGCCCCGCCCACCCACCCTCTATTTTCTTAAAGACTATGTCATCTGCCAAAATCAGTCTTATCTTATCAAAAACTAGCCCCGCCCGCCCACCCTTTATTTTCTTAGAAGGTATGTCATCTGCCAAAATCACTCTTATCAAATACTAGTAGCACCCGCCCACCCTCTATTTTCATAGACTTTGTCATTTGCCAAAATCAGCCTTATCTTATTAAATACTAGCCCCTCCCACCTATCCTTTATTTTCTTAGAGGGTATGTCATTTGTCCAAATTAGTCCTCTCATAGCAAGTACTAGTCCCACACAGCCAACCCCTATTTTCTTAAAGACTGTGTCATTGGCCAAAATTAGTCTTATCACAGCCAAGTACTATCCCCGCCCACCCACCCTGCAGTTTCTTAAAGACTAGGTCATTTGCCAAAATCAGTCTTATCTTAGCAAGTACTTGATTTGACTTGACCGGGTTTGACTTGACGTGGCGTGATTTGACGTGGTCTGACTGAATTTGCTCTGATATGACCTGGCTTAAAGAAACCTGGCCGGAATGCCCGGATTTCTCCTGACTTGACGTTCCGTGACTTGATCTTGTCGTACTAAATCTGCTCTTACATGACTTAGGTTAACGAAACCTGATCTGGCTGGCTTAACAAGACTTAAGCTGGCTTGATTCGATCAGAACTGATGTGACTTTATCAGGCCAGACATGATCTGATATGAGTTTCCAGTCATAGCCTAACTTTTTTAGATTACGTTCCCAAGATCTCTATGTTTTGGATTCAGTTAGCCATATTGACTTAATTTGACCTCCCCGACCTTCTCTGACGTCTTAACGGGAGATCACGTGACTTGACATGACTTGGTTAAAACTCTTCTAATATAACCTAGCTTGACGATCCCTCGTCTGATGTGACCTGACTTCACGTGGTCTGGCTTAACCTGGTCTTACATGGCTTGGATTGACGAAGCCTGGTCTAACTAAACTTATTCTGACTTGACCTAACAAAAATTAATCTAACGTGACCTGATCAGATCAAACCTGACTTGATGTGGCTTGATTTGTCGTCATTTGAGTTGCCCTGAACCTTCTAGATTATGGTCTGAAAATCTGTCTATTTTTCAATTAATTAGTTAATCATATTAACCTGACTTGACCTCATCTAACCTGATTTGACTCGACGTCGTGACCTGACTTGATTTGGTTTGACTATACCTGTTCTGATATGACCTAACTTGACGATATATGGTCTGACTCTGACATGACCTGATTTGACGTGACATGACTTGAGCTGGTCTGACTAAACATGCTTTGACATGACTTGACCTGACAAAACCTGGCCTGACTTGACGTGACTAGACCTGACCTGCTAAGATTACCCTCCGAAAATCTTCTTGTTTTGGAATTATTTGGTTAACTTTTTGAACTGACTTGACGTAACCTGACTTCAGTTAATCTAGTTTGAGTTGACGTGACTTTACATGACCTGATTTGACCTGACCTGACTTGACATGACATGACTTGACCTGACAAAACCTGACCTGACAAAACCTGTTCAGACCTGAGTTGACGTGACCCGACTTCACTTAATCTCGTTTGAGTTGACGTGATTTTACGTGATCTGACTTGAGATGAGCTGACTTGACGCGACCTGACTTGACGTGACCTGACCTGAGTTGACTTTCTGAGGTTACAATCCAATGATTTGTTTATTTTATAATTATTTAGTTAACCACATCGACTTTTGCGAAAATTTCGTACAAACATTGTATCTTTCTGCCAAAGTTTCTGCTTCCAAACGAGCATCTTCTTTTCCATGCCGAATGTTCGCTTAAGAAAATATGTTTGTAAAAGTTCCTCTTGTCAAGTAATTTGTTATGTCGGATTTTAGGACCCAGAAGGAAACTTTTAAGTGTATAGCAGTATATTTGCTTTAAAGTAATCGCTGTTTAAGTGTGCGTTTAGAGTAATTTGGTTGAAATATTGGCGTCCGATGATGTACATCAGCGCTAATTCAAACAAACAAAAAGCTTGCGCATAACTAAAAATAAATACGGTCGCCGTAGTCGCGAAAACATGAACAAATTTTTAATTAAAGGTATACAAAGCATCACCTATATTACGCCCACTGTGCGGCAATTAATTAAGTGAGACACGTACACTAAATAAATAAGACCGAAAATAAAGCGGCAAGAAGCGAATCCATGATTAGCAGGCAGCGACACTAAAATATAAATAATTTAATTAAATAACCATTAGCCGAATTAAAAGCAAAACGGAATTAAGTCGTGTAAAGAGATAATTTTATTGGGGATGTATCGGGAGGGCATTTAATTACGTATTGTCCTGCAAACTCCGCTTAATTTCGTTATAAATATTTTAGAGAGCACGCAACGACCGCACTCAAATACCACATCAAATACCTCTATAAATACATAAATTTGTCAATGAAAGGTCGAATCTCTGAACCGAACCGTAATTAAATATTGAAGCTAAAACAGTGTTGTTAGACTTCGCCCGTGAGCACTCTGGAAAATATCAACAGGAACTGTTGCTCAGATCCGCCACCTTCGGGGGCTAATTATTATTTAACCAGGATTCGCTCGGCTAATGACTAAGTAACATATCTTATACAACTTGGAGGCGCTGCGGATGCGGTCTTTTTCAAGACTGCAAACAACGAGCCGCTCTCATTTATTTATTTACTTATTTATTTATTTATTTTATTTATTCATTTATTTATCCGCCGACGCCGTAAACATGTCTTCTGCACAGACGCACTACTACGTTAAATACATCGTTTACATCATTATGTTTTGTCGACCTTTCGTGACCCCTAGAGTACGAAAGAATAGGTCTCCCGTTTCTGTACATATATTCGCCAGTGATTTTCCCTTTTTTAATTATTTCGTACGAACAAATGGGTCAGATTAGGTCCGGGCACAACAACCGCCTAAAAATATGTGGGCCTCCGGAGGCAAATCCCCACCGGAGCTTTCAATAACCGCCTGAACAATATTTTTCCACGAGAAAGCACTTAATTGTTTCGCCGGCAGAAAGCTCCGATTGTGTAAATTCCAGTGAAACTTTAGTCGAAACAAATTACACAAAGTGAGAAACTTTGACGTCACTGCAGGAAACAAGACACCTCATCCTGCTGTCAGCGTCTATGATCCTCAGGTTAGTGTTGCGTTATTTATAACTATCTCGAAGTTTACAGCCCATAAATGTTCCGAGCCCGGTTCGGTTAAAATGGGGATTCTGAGCGGTAAGTAGCCATATAATGGCGGAGAACGATAAAGGAGCCTCCGGTTCTGCCGCATTCGGAATCTGTATTGTGAAGCGGCACCGAATCAAAAGAAAAAATTAAAAACGCGGCGCCTTCATTAATATTACCTGAGTCTTTTATTTCTGTCTAATGTTCAGACTAATGGATTTTTTATCGCCCGATGCTCCCAGCCGGTAGTTCATTAGACTTTTTAATCGGGCCTTGGATCGATTCTCGAACCTCTTCGATAAAAAAGGCCATATTTCAGTTTGGCGAATTGGAAAAAGTGAAGCGAAATTTTCTGGTTTTCGTCGACGGCGGCGCGGAACGGAGGCATCCGAGTGACGTCACGGAGACGGTAAACAATATAAATCCGCTCTCGTACCGCGGTATTGCGATCTAATTATTTTAGCTCTTTGATGTCGCAGTTCCTTCAACGAGATCTTAGGGGGTATTTTTAAGGGCTCCGATTACAATTTTCTCTTTACTCGCGCCGAATCCGCATAAGTTAGACGACGCTAATTGCACTAAACGAGACAATTGAAGAGTAGATCAAACGATCTAGACGTAAAAAGTGCAATTATACCGAAGACGTAGAAACTTTCTCTAAAATATGTTGTGAAAAATAAAAAAAACAGTCTCACAGAAGGAAAAGTTCAGACCAAATACCAAATCGTTATTTATGCAAGTGCTAGTTGTTTAACATTTGTTTAACCCAATTTCTGTATATATATTTGTTTAATACGATAAAAAAATAAAGCTGTGTTGATTTTCCACTGTTTTCCCAATTGGTAAAATGCTTTTTATTGTTTTCATAAATATTTATATTCTAGCAAAATAATATTAAACACTATTTTCGAAATAACTACTTAGTTTATTTCCTCGTGTGGTGTGCTTTAATTAAAGTGTGTATAACTGGTTGCATACACGTATTTATTTATCATAATTTATGTAATATTTTCACAAACATAAACAAAAAGTCCCCCGTTTCCGTGTGTCTGTCTGTCGATATTTGTTAGACAGAATTTCCAAAACTATAGGAGACTATTTTTTTTTTGCAATTTGTCTCAGAACTTTCATCTAAACAACTTCAGGTCAATTTTTAAATCACCTGCCAACACTTGAAAATCAGAACAAAGCTGTTTTTCTGAGTCAGGAAATGTTCCGGATTTAAGAGATGAAAACAAATAGCCAATTGGTTTTGCCAGTGTGTAAACACGCGAAATCAAACATTGAGACGAAACACCGCTGGATTCGACGCTTTCAGACGTGTTTAGATGTAAAATACCCTCGAAAGCCTGTTTCAACTATAACCACTAGAACAAAAATTAATTTCGCTAACAACCTCAAGTGTATTGAAGTTAATAGGATAATTTGAATTGTTGTAAACAGACTGAAGGAAACTTGACTATCGATTGGCAATTTCGCTAAACTCCGAAGAGTAACAACCAATTTGTTAATTCTGGTTTGGGCAAAATTTCCAAAATGATGATGAGCTAGAATACTATACCATAGACACTAATTAGAAGCTAGAAAAATTGTAATTTGTTATAAATAGTAATTAATCTTTACAAAGTCCTCATTTCTGCAGCCATGTAAATCTCATAGGTTTTTCAACCGCGAGGAAGTAATTTACATTCTACTTGCAATTTATTGCTGGAATAATAAACTGGTTCATTTTAAATAGGAACCTAAGCATTAGGGAATTTATTTTCATAATATTTAAGTAGGATGAAACAATTATTAACATACTGTATTTTTATTGTTTTGTGTAATAGTTGTCGGTACCATGCCACACTAAAAATGGTCAATTCTTGCCTTCCAACATCGCAAGGTTATACATATAAACTGTTTGGTTTTATAATTTTTTGTTACTTCAATCTTAATTTTTCGTGCTAATATTTCTTGAGTTTTACATTTCTCATTTTTCAAATTTCGTTTCTTTAATTTTGCATTTCTTGAAATTTTCGATTTTGCAATTATTCGTTTCAGTTTTATATTTTTTTTATCTTTACACTTTCTCGGGCTTTCAAGGTTCCGATTTTATAACTTTTTGTTTTTTCAATTTCAAATTTTTCAATTTTTCTTCTTGTAGAGTTTTTTTGTTTCTTCAATATTATGGCACTCAATTCTTCGAGTTTTCATTGTTAAATTTTTCACATGTTCGATTTTCCAATTTTTCCATGTTTCAATTTTTCAATTTCGTTTTACAATCTTTCTATTTTCTTTATTTTTCAATTATTCGATTTTTCATTGTTATATTTTCTAATTTTTTTGTTCCTTCATTTTAATTTTTTTAGTTTTCCGTTGCTTCAATTTTTCGATTTGCGATCTTCCAATTTTTTTGCTTCTTCAATTTTTAGATTCAAAATTTTTATTGATTTCAATTTTTCATTTTTCGATTTTTTAATTTTTTATTTCTTCAAATTTTCGATTTGCAATTTTTGGTTTTAGGTTTTTATTTTCTTTATTTTTACAATTTTTCGGGTTTTCAAGGTTACACATTTTTTATTTTTGTTTTTTCAATTTAAATTTTTCCCATTTTTGATTTCTTCAATTTTTCTATTTGCAGTTTTTCAATTGATCTTTTTTTACTTCTTCAATATTATGATACGCAGTTTTTCGATTTTCAATTTGACGAGTTTTCAATTTTTAATTTTTCGATTTTTAGATTTTTCAATTTTTCATTTTTTACCATCAATTTCGTTTTATAATTTTTCGTATTGGTTTTTCTCTTTTCTTTATTTTTTCAACTTTTTGATGTCTCTTGTTTTCGTCATTTCAATTTTTCGATTCTCGATTATCCAATTTTCCAGTTTTTTGTTTTTGTGATTTTTTCAAATTTCGGATTTTCGATTCTTAATTTCTCGGTTCATCGATTTATCGGTTCGTTTTTTCAATTTTTGATTTTTAGATTTTAGATTTCCGATTTTTCGATTTTTAGTCCTTCGATAATATTTTTATTTTTTGATTTTTCGAAATTTTCAATTTTTCGATATGTTTTCGATTTTTTTTAACTTAAAGTTTCTCAATTGTTCGATTTTAACCTAATTCAATCTTTTAATGCCTCGAGTTTTTGACTTTCCGCCATTTCCATTTTTAAGTTTTTCGAAATCTCAAGTTTTCGTCCTTTCAATTTTAGAATTATTCACTATCTCGAGTAATCAATTGTTTAGTTTTCAATTTTCCACTTTTTCTATTTTCGTAAATTTTTTAAATTTTGGAATTTCGATTTCTTGATTTCTCGGTTTTTCGATTTATATGCTATTCGTTTTTCAATTTTTGACTTTTAAATTTTAGATTTTTGAATATTTCAATTTTTCGATTTTTTGGTTTCAGTTTCTCGATATTTCAATTAATCAAATTTTCGAAATTTTAAGTTTTAGTTTTTTCGATTTTTAGATTTCGGATTTTTCGATTTCAGAGTTTTCGATTTCCGATTTTGTGTTTTTGATTTTTTGTCCTTCAATATTTTTATTTTTTTATTTTTCGAATTTTTCAATTTTTGATTTTTCAGTTTTTTGATTTTTCAATTTTTGCAATTTTAAACTTTAGATTTTCCATTTCGCAGTTTATTGATTAATGAAGTTTTTGATGTTCAATTTTATCATATGAAATTCTTGGAATTTTAATTTTTAAATTTTTTAAATTTTTTATTTTCCAACTTTTCGAGTTAGCAATTCTTCGATTTGCAATTTGACGAGTTTTCAATTTTTAATTTTTCGATTGTTGGATTTTTCAATGTTTCGTTTCTTCAACTTTTCAATTTCGTTTTACAATTTTTCGTTATGGTTTTCTTTTTTATTTTTAAAATTTTTCGATTTCTCAATTTTCGTCATTTCAATTTCAGAATTTTTCGATTCTCGATTAATCAATTTTCCAATTTTTCGTTTTTTGTGAGTTTTTCAAATTTTTGATTTTCATCTCTTGATTTTTCGGTTCTTCGATTTATCGGCTATTCGTTTTTTCAATTTTTGAGTTTTGAATTTTAGATTTATGAATTATTTAAATTTTTGGATATTTTAAATTTTAGTTTTTTCGATTTCCGATTTTTCGATTTTATATTTTTCGATTTCCGATTTTTTAATTTTTAGTCCTTCGATAGTATTTTTATATTTTGATTTTTCGAATTTTTCAGTTTTTGATTTTTCGATTTGCTTTCGATTATTTTTTAATTTTATATTTTTCAATTTTTAACCTTTCGATTTTTTGATTTTGATTTAAATCGATCTTTTAATGCTTCGATTTTTCGACCTTTCGGTATTTCCATTTTTCAGTTTTTCGATTTTTCAATTTTTCAAATTCTCAAGTTTTTGTCATTTCAATTTTAGAAATTTTTATTTCTCGATTATTCAGTTTTTCAGTTTTTCAATTTTCCAGTTTTTCTATTTATGTGATTTTTTTTAATTTTGGATTTTCGATTTCTTGATTTTTTCGGTTCTTCAAATTTTCGATATTTTAAATTTTAGTTTTTTAGATTTTTCGATTTCCGATTTTTCCATTTTAGAATTTTCGATTTCCGATTTTGCATTTTCCGATTTTTCTATTTCCTATTTTTCGATTTCCGATTTTTCGATCTCCGATTTTTCGATTTTTAGTCCTTCGATATTTTTACTTATTTATTTTTGGATATTTTTTATTTTTTTATTTTTCAGTTTTTTGATTTTGCAATGTTTGCTATTTTAAATTTTAGATTTTCGATTTCGATTTGTCGATTAATAGAGTTTTTGATTTCCAATTTATCTTTTTTTTGTTTCTTCATTTTTATCATACGCAATTCTTCGAATTTTAATTTTAAATTTTTCTAGTTTTCTATTTTCCAAGTTTTAGGTTTAGCAATTTTTCGATTTTTCGATTTTTCAATTCGTCATTTCATTAACGCTTCAATTTCGTTTTAAAATTTCTCGTTTTGGTTTTCTATTTTCTTTGTTTTTTCGATTTTTCAACTTTTAGATTTTTTATTTTAGATTTTTCAATTTTTCGATTTCTCAAGTTTTCGTCATTTCAAATTTAGAATTTTTCGAGTCTTGATTATTCAGTTTCTTAGTTTATAAATTTTCTAATTTTTGGTATTTTGTGATTTTTTTGAATTTTCGATTTTCGATTTCTTGATTTCTCTTTTTCGATTTATCGGCTATTCATTTTTTCAATTTTCGACTTTTAAATTTTAGATTGTTCAATATTTCAAGTTTTCGATATTTTAAGTTTTAGTTTTTTCGATTTTTCGATTTCCGACTTTTAGATTTCCGATTTTTCGATTTTCGATTCTTCGATTTCCGTTTTTCCGATTTCCGATTTTTCGATTTTTAGTCCTTCGATAATATTTTTATTTTTTGATTTTTCGATATTTCTGTTTTTCGATTGGCTTTCGATTTTTTTTAATTTTAAGTTTTTCAATTTTTCAATTTTTACTTCTTGATTTTGTTATTTTGACTTAATTTGATCTTTTAATGTTTCGATTTTTCGATTTTTCGCCATTTTCATTTTTCAATTTTATGATTTCTCAAGTTTTGGTCATTTCAAGTTTAGAATTTTTCAATTTCTGGATTAGTCAATTTTTAGTCCTTCTATTTTTGTAATTTTTTAAATGTTGGATTACTTGATCTCCCGGTTTTTCGATTTATCAGCTATTCGTTTTTTCAATTTTTAATTTTTAAATTTTAGATTTTTGAAAATTTCTATTTTTCGATTTTTTGATATTCTGAATTCTCGATTTTTCGATTCCTAAAATTTTCGAGATTTTAAATTTTAGTTTTTCCGTTTTTTCGATTCCCGATTTTTTGATTTTCTATTTTTCGATTTTATAGTCCTTCGATAATATTTTAATTTTTTCTTTTTTCCAATTTTTTGACTTTTGATTTTTCGATTTGCTTTCGATTTTTTTTTTATTTTAAGTTTTTCAATTTTTCAATTTTTATGTTTCAATTTATTTATTTTAACCTAATTCGATCCTTTAATCTTTCGATTTTTCGACTTTTCGCCATTTCCATTTTTCAATGTTTTGCTTTCCCAAAGTTTTCGTCATTTCAAGTTTAGAATTTTTCAATTTTTCGATTCAATTTTTTAGTTTTACAATTTTCCAGTTTTTCTATTTTTGTAATTTGTTAAATTTTGGTTTTCTTGATTTCTCGGTTTTTCGTTTTATCGGCTATACGTTTTTTAATTTTTAAATTTTAGATTTTTGAATACTTCAATTTTTCTATTTTTTGATGATTCGAATTCTCGATTTTTCGATTCCTAAAATTTTCAACATTTTAAATTTTAGTATTTTCGTTTTTCCGATTTCCGATTTTTTGATTATCGATTTTCCAATTTCCGATTTTTTGATTTCCGATTTTCGATTTTCAGTCCTTCGATAATACTATTTTTTGTTTTTTCCAATTTTTTGAATTTTGATTTTACGTTTTTTCTATTTTTCGATTTGCTTTCGATTTTTTTTTTATTTTAAGTTTTTCAGTTTTTCAATTTTTATCTTTCGATTTTTTTTTATTTTAAACTAATTCGATTTTTCGACTTTTCCATTTCCATTTTTCAATTTTTCGATTATTCAATTTTCTAGTTTCTCAATTTTCCAGTTTTTCTATTTATGTGATTTTTTAAATTTTGGATTTCCGATTTCTTGAATTTTTCGATTTATCGGCTATTCGTTTTTTCAAGTTTTGACTTTTACATTTTAGAGTTTTGAATATTTCAATTTTTCGATCTTTTTGATGTTTCGTTTTCTCGATTTTTCGATTCTTCAAATTTTCGACATTTTAAATTTTAGTTTTTTCGATTTTTCGTTTTCGGATATTTCGATTTCCGATTTTTCATATTCCTATTTTTCGATTTCAGATTTTTCGATCTCCGATTTTTAGATTTTTAGTCCTTCGAATTTTTCATTTTTTGATTTTCCGATTTTTTGATTTTGCAATATCTGCACTTTCAGTTTTAGATTTTCCATTTCGCAGTTTGTCGATAAACAAAGTTTTTGATTTTCAATATATCTTTTTTTCGTTTCTTCAATTTTATCATAGGCAATTTTTTGAATTTTAACTTTTAAATTTTTCAAATTTTCTATTTTCCAACTTTTCGGTTTAGCAATTTTTAGATTTTTAAATTTTATCAATTTTTCATTTCTTTAACTTTTCAATTTCGTTTTACAATTTTTCGTTTTGGTTTTCTATTTTCTTTATTCTTTCAATTTTTCGATTTTTCGATTTTTAGATTCTTTTATTTCTCTATTTTTCAATTTTTCGATTTTTAATTTTTCAATTTATCGAACTTCTTTGTTACAGTTTTTCCAATTTTCACGATTCTACAATTTTTCGAATTGACGATATTTGGGTTTTCCAGTTTTTTGATTAATTCTTTTTTTTTCGATTTTTAGTTTTCCACATTTTAAGTTTCTCAATGTTTGGATTTTTCACTTTTTCATTTTTTCCGATTTTTTACTTTTTCGATTTTTAACTTTTCGAATCAAAAAAATGGAAAAAGACAAAATTTTATAATTGAAAAGTCAAAAATGAATAAAGAGAAAGTATATATAAAATGAAAACTTTGAATAGTCTAAGCTTGAAAAATTGAAAAACGAAAATTGAAAAATCAAAAAATTAAAAATTGAAAAATTTCAAATCGAAAAATTGAAGGCACGAAAAACTGAAAAATTAGGAAGTCGAGAAATTGAAAAATTGAAAAAATTAATGTTGCAAAAACGAACAATTATGGCACCGAAACACTGAAAAATGAAAAAAAGTGAAAAAACAAAAAACTGTGTTGTCAATAACTGTAAAATCGAAGAAAAAGGAAAAGCGAAAAATTGTGAAATAAAAAAATTGGTGGAAAGTAAATAAATCCAGATTTCTCTAAAAATTTAAAGATTTGATTTTGAATTTTATTTTTTGATTTCAGGCCATTCGGTTTTACAGTTTCAAAGTTAAATTGCAAAATGTTGTTATCCAATTCTGATTTTCAAATGGAACCAAATTAATTTTTGTAAACACAGACAGAAATACCGACAGACGGAAACGGAAGACCTATTCCTTCGTACTCTATGGGTCGGGAAATAAAAAGTAAGTATATCTTCGATATTCTAACAGTAAAATCGTTCATTTATGTTCGAACATCCCGTACTCTCTCCAGCCATTCTCCTCGTGTCGTTTTAAATTAATCCGGTTCGCACTTCCTTCCTCTACGTCGACCCGCCGCCGCAATATCGCCTCTCCGAAATCTTCGCAAAGCTCGCTGTCACTTTTTCCGTTCGGAGAATTCAATTAAGCATTGACAGCCATATTAATCGCTCCTGCTGTCCGGAATATTGTTATTCCCGTCCCATCCGCCATAAACAATAGTAAACGTCTATGAAAATGAACGCCACAATAAACCGTGTCAACTCTTTCGTATTTAATCTGCGGCCGTAGGCCACGTATCCGAGTCGCTCCGGTTCAGTCGACTGCGAAGGAACAGGACGGCAAGATGCTCGCAGGACCTTCAGGATTTATGGCATAGGTAGCAGGATTTACAGCGTCCAGGAGAAATATTATAGCATGACGTAATCACAGCTTCGTTTCAAGTCGGCACACTTCGCAGACCCAAGGGTGAGAGAAAGCTTTATGGCGAGCTAAAAATAGAATCGGGCTTTTGCGCTTCCGCATCCTAACCAGGCTGAGTCCTTGCAACGACTTCATTCTGGCCCGGACGAAAACGTCCCCACCACTCCGGCCTGCAGGCCGGAACGTCTCGTCGCAGGGGGGCCTGCTGCAGACGCCGAATTCACACAACCATTTTTTATTCCGATTCGGAACAGATCTAAGGATGGACGGGATTTGGGTATGGGGTGAAGGTGGGATTTACGTCACGAGTGCCGAAAAATGGTACACGTGATGGGGATCAATACAGGTCGGGAGCTATGGAAGTGAGTCATGCTATGTCGGTTGCGGTAAACACCGGACATTGTTTTTGTGCTTGGGGTTTTCATGCACTCAGCTTTCTGGAATGGAATTTCAATCAGGCGCGGAATCTTTCAGTTTTAAATTATAATATTAAATGTATAGGGTGAGTCAGCTAAACGGGGATACTTCGAACAACTTTTTTATTCAACAGACAAAATTAATATGTAATTAAATTTGCATACGTAAATTTACTGCTTTAATAAAAGTAATGGAAAAAAGTATATTGCAGAAATAGCATTCAATTTTTTTTATTTTTCGGATTTTGCAGATTTTTTTATTATTTCAACAAAATGCAATTTTTCTTAAAACAACTAAGTAATTTTCCACTTTTGATTTTTTTATTTTTTCATGTTTGGATTTCTCGATTTTACAATTTTTCGATATTAAATTTAAGATTTATCGATTTTTTGATTTTTCAGTTCTTCAGTACATTGCTATTTTTAAAATTTTTCAAATTTTGACGTTGCTAAATTTTCAGTTTTCCGATTTTTCAATTAATCAATTTTAGATTTTCTCAGTTCTCGACTTCTCGCGTTTTTGGTTTTTCGATTTCCCAATTTTTTAGTTTCTCAATTTTTGGATATTTCTTTCAGTTTTGGGATTTTTCAATATCCCAATTTTTGGATATTTCGTTCAATTTTGAGACTTTTGAGTTTTTCGTTTCTTCAATTTTTCTTTATTTTTCAATTTTTCGATATTTAAGTTTTGGTATTTCTTAACATTCCGACTTTTCATATTTCGAGTTTTGGATTTTTCAATTTTTGAAATTTTCGATAATTTAACTTTTCAGTTTTTAAAATTTTAGGTCTTTCGATTTCTGGCGTTTTCAGTCCTTCTACACATATTTCAATATTTCGATTTTCCAATTTTTCCGATTGTTCAATTTCACAATTTTTAAATTTTAGATTTTCCACTTTTAATTTTTTGATTTTTTCATGTTTAGAGTTCTCCTCCCCATTTTAGCAATTTTTCGACATTTGATTTGTTCAATGCTTTAAATTTTAGATTTTTAGATTTTTCGATTTCTCGATTTTTCGATTTTGCAGTTCTTCAATTCTTCGACTTTGGTTTTTTGGTTTTTCGATTTATCCATTTTCCAATTTGTTAATTCCTCAATTTTTGGATTTTTCTTTCAGTTTTGGGATTTTTCAATACATATTTCGTTTCTTCGACTTTCCGATCTTTCGACTTCTGGATTTTTCAATTTTTTAATTTCCCAATTTTTGGATATTTCGTCCAATTTTGAGATTTTTTAGTTTTTCGATTCTTCAATTTTTTTGTATTTTTCAATTTTTCGATATTTATGTTTTGGGATTTTTTAGCATTTCGAGTTTTGGGTTTTTCAATTTTTAAATTTTTCGATATTTTAACTTTTCAGTTTTTAAAATTTTTGAGTCTTTCGATTTCTAGAGTTTTCAGTTCTTCTACACAATTTCAATATTTCGATTTTCCGATTTTTCGATGTTTTGATTTTTCAATTTATCCGATTGTTTAATTTCTCAATTTTTAAATTTTAGATTTTCCACTTTCGATTTTCTGATTTTTTTCATGTTTGAATTTCTCCATTTTAACAATTTTTCGATATTTGAATTGTTCAAATTTTAGACTTTAGATCTTTCGATTTCTCGATTTTCCAATATTTTAATTTCACAAATTTTGGATATTTCTTTTAGTTTTAGGATTTTTCAATATTTCGATTCTTCGACTTTCCGATCTTAAGACTTCTGAATTTTTCAATTTTTCGATTTTTTAAGTGCCAGATTTTTCGACTTTGCTTTTTTAACTTTTCGATTTTTCAATTTTTTAATTTCCCAATTTTTGGATATTTCGTTCAATTTAAAGATTTTTTTAGTTTTTCGATTCTTCAGTGTTTCTTGTATTTTTCAATTTTTCGATATTTAAGTTTTGGGATTTTTTAGCATTTCGACTTTTCAGTTTTTAAAATTTTAGGTTTTTCGATTCCTAGAGTTTTCAGTTCTTCTTCACATATTTCAGTATTTCGATTTTTCAATTTTTCGATGTTTCGAATTTTCAATTTATCCAGTTGTTCAATTTTTAAATTGTAGGTTTTCCAGCTTTAATTTTTTTATTTTTTCATGTTTGGATTTCTCGATTTTACAATTTTTCGATATTTGTATTGTTCAATGTTTTAGATTTTAGATTTTTCGATTTCTCGACTTTGCGATTTTTCGATTTTTCAGTTCTTCAATTCTTCGATTTTTCGACTTTGTTTTATGGTTTTTCGATTTCCCAATTTTTAATTTCTCAATTTTTGGATATTTCCTTTCAGTTTTGTGATTTTTCAAAATTTTGTTTCTTTGACTTTTCGATCTTTCGTTTTCCGGATTTTTTATTTTTTGAATTTTCAGTTTTTCGTTTTTTAAACTCTAGATTTTTTAATGTTTCGACTGTTTCTCAATTTTTCAACTTTTCGATATTTTAATATTTCAATTGTTAAAACTCTAGATTTATCGATTCCTCAAGTTTTCAGTTCTTCTATATTTTAATTTTTCAATTTTCAGAATGTTTAAATTTTCGATTTTCTAGTTTTTCTTTTCCCAATTTTTTTAATTGTCTAGTTTCCTTTTCTCGAATTGTTTATTTTTCAGTTTTTCGATTTTTAAATTTTAGATTTTCGACTTTTTAATTTTTCTGATTTTTTGATGTCTAAGTTTCTCCATTTTTCAACTTTACGATATTTTAATTTTTCAATGTTTTAAATTTTAGATTTTTCGCCTTTCCATTTTTCGGTTCTTCAATATTTTTTAATTTTTCAAATTTTGAGATTTCTGAATTTTCAGTTTTCCGATTTCCCAACTAATCAATTTTTTGATTTTCCCATTTCTCGACTTTCCAAAGTTTCAATCTTTTAGTTCTTCAATTTTTCGAATTTTCAGGTTTTTTACTTTTCAATTTTTCAATTTCTTTAATTTTAATTTCCCAATTTTTTGATATTTCGTTAAATTTTTCGATTTTTCGAGTTTTGGATTTTTCGATTTCTCGACTTTTTACTTTACAGATTTTCAATTTTTCGTTTTTTAAACTTTACATTTTTCAATTTTTTTATGCTTCGATTTCTCAATTTTTCTATTTTTCTATATTTCAATTTTTCAGTTTTCGGAATTTTTAAATTTTCAATTTTCCAGTTTATTTTTAATTTTGTGGTTTTCCAATTTTTCGATATTTGATATTTTTCAATGTTTTAAATTTTAGATTTTGCGATTTCTCGATTTTTCAGTTTTTCAATATTTCTATTTTTCAATTTTTCAAATTTTGACGTTGCTAAATTTTCAGTTTTTAGATTTTTCAATTAAACTATTTTTTGATTTTCCCGTTTCTCGACTTCCCAAAGTTTCGATCTTTCAATTCTTCAATTTTTCGATTTTTAAAGTTTGTGATTTTTCGACTTTGATTTTTTGACTTTCCGATTTTTCAATTTTTGGATATTTCGTTAAATTTTTCGATATTTCGAGTTTTGGATTTTTCGATTTTTCGACTTTTTACTTTTTGGATTTTCAGTATTTCGTTTTTAAACTTTACATTTTTCAACTTTTCGACTGTTTTATACTTCGATTTCTCAATTTTTCAACTTTTCGATATTTTAACTTTTCAGTTTTTAAAATTTTAGGTTTTTCGATTTACTCGAGTTTTCAGTTCTTCTATAATTCAATTTTTCAATTTTCGCAACTTTTAAATTTTCAATTTTCCAGTTTATGTTTAATTTTTTGAATTTCCAATTTGTCGATATTTGAATTTTCCAATGTTTTACATATTTTAGATTTTTTGATTTCTCGATTTTTCAGTTCTTCAATATTTCTGTTCTCAATTTTTCGGTTTTTTAATTTTGCCATCTTGGTTTCTCGATTTTAAAAATTTTTCGACTTTTCGATTTTTAGATTTCCCGATTTTTCAAGTTTTCGATTTCTCAATTTTTTCAACATTATCAATGTTGTGCACTTTTCAATTTGTGGTCTTTTTAATTTCTCGATTATTAAAATTTTGTATTCTTCAATTATTCAATTTTTCAATTTTTCGGTTTTTAGATCACTGAGAACTTTTTTTTTCAAACACAGTTAAAAAATTAATTCTTAGTTAAACAAAAAAATTGTTCTTCAAAATTTACTGTTTATACTGGATATTTCGTTCAATTTTGAGACTTTTGAGTTTTTCGTTTCTTCAATTTTTCTTTATTTTTCAATTTTTCGATATTTAAGTTTTGGTATTTCTTAACATTCCGACTTTTCATATTTCGAGTTTTGGATTTTTCAATTTTTGAAATTTTCGATAATTTAACTTTTCAGTTTTTTAAATTTTAGATTTTCCACTTTTAATTTTTTGATTTTTTCATGTTTAGAGTTCTCCTCCCCATTTTAGCAATTTTTCGACATTTGAATTGTTCAATGCTTTAAATTTTAGATTTTTAGATTTTTCGATTTCTCGATTTTTCGATTTTGCAGTTCTTCAATTCTTCGACTTTGGTTTTTTGGTTTTTCGATTTATCCATTTTCCAATTTTTTAATTCCTCAATTTTTGGATTTTTCTTTCAGTTTTGGGATTTTCCAATACATATTTCGTTTCTTCGACTTTCCGATCTTTCGACTTCTGGATTTTTCAATTTTTCGATTTTTTAAGTTTCAGATTTTTCGATTTTGCTTCTTTGAATTTTCGATTTTTCAATTTTTTAATTTCCCAATTTTTGGATATATCGTCCAATTTTGAGATTTTTTAGTTTTTCGATTCTTCAATTTTTTTTGTATTTTTCAATTTTTCGATATTTATGTTTTGGGATTTTTTAGCATTTCGAGTTTTGGGTTTTTCAATTTTTCAATTTTTCGATATTTTAACTTTTCAGTTTTTAAAATTTTTGAGTCTTTCGATTTCTAGACTTTTCAATTTGTGGTCTTTTTAATTTCTCGATTATTAAAATTTTGTATTCTTCAATTATTCAATTTTTCAATTTTTCGGTTTTTAGATCACTGAGAACTTTTTTTTTCAAACATAGTTAAAAAATTAATTCTTAGTTAAACAAAAAAATTGTTCTTCAAAATTTACTGTTTTTTTTTAAATTCACATGAATTATATTTTGTATTATACGGAATTATAATTTGGAATTTCGAGTATTTTTCTCTAATTATGAAATTCATTGCAGAATGTGGAAAAAATTATTTGGAATTCAAGGTACTTGAATCTCTTAAAATTGGTTGAAATTTTTTTTTTTAACGATTTTTCTTATTCGTTGTGAGCCAAAAGGCGCGAGGCTTAAGTTTAGTCATTTTTTTATAGATACGTAATCTTCTTTTCACAAGATATTTAAAACACACTGAAAATGGTAATTTTTTGTCGAGAAATATTGATTTTACGATTAAGCTCCGCCTCTCGCTCTGAAAGTGAATGAAAAATTCATCACATTTGAGGTTGGGGCGGGCGGGTGGGGCTTATTTTTTGACTTTTTTTCTTAACATATTTATGTATATAGTTTTCTTCTTGTGAAGAGAAAACTATGTGCATTAAGAAAAAAGAAAACATAAAATATAAGGCCCACCCACCCACCCTATGTCAAATGTGACGATTTTTCCTTATTCATCGTGAGCCAGGAGGGGCGGGGCTTAAGTTTAGTCCTTTTTCTATAGATACGTAGTCTTTTTTTCACAAGATATTTAAAACATACTGAAAATGATAAATTTTTGTCGAGAAATATTGATTTTACGATTAAGCTCCGCCTCTCGCTCTGGCAGTGAATGAAAAATTCATCACATTTGAGGTTGGGGCGGGCGGGTGGGGCTTATTTTTTGACTTTTTTTCTTAACATATGTATATAGTTTTTTTCTTGTGAAGAGAAAACTATGTGCATTAAGAAAAAAGAAAACAAAATATAAGGCCCAAACACCCACCCTCCCTATGTCAAATTTGACGATTTTTCCTTATTCATCGTGAGCCAGGAGGGGCGGGGCTTAAGTTTAGTCCTTTTCTATAGATACGTAGTCTTCTTTTCACAAGATATTTAAAACATGCTGAAAATAGTAAATTTTTGTCGAGAAATATTGATTTTACGATTAAGCTCCGCCTCTCGCTCTGACAGTATTGTGAGCCAGGAGGGGCGGGGCTTAAGTTTAGTCCTTTTTCTATAGATACGTAGTCTTCTTTTCACAAGATATTTAAAACATACTGAAAATGATAAATTTTTGTCGAGAAATATTGATTTTGCAATTAAGCTCCGCCCCTCGTTCTGACGATGAATGAAAAATTCATCACATTTGAGGTTGGGGCGGGCGGGTGGGGCTTATTTTTTGACTGTTTTTTTTGACATAGCTATGTAGTTTTCTTTCAGCAAACTCATATTTAAAAATATGTTTAACATGGTGGATTCTGCCATGACCTGAAATACCTGAAAGGTGGAATCTTGTCACCATTTAATCTTAAATGATAGAGCAGGGAGGCACTTCTAGCATTTACCTTTTTTTATAAAAAAATTCCTATTACCAAATCCCGTCAGATCTTGAAGGTGTGTCGTATTTATTTAGGTGGGACGTATTTTTTCCGATATTTCGCGAAGGTCCCCCAAAGATTTCTTAACTTCGTCATTCCCCGGCACGACACTTGGAATTTCCGACCTTTCCCCTGACGAATCGCTCCGCTGCAGCAGCAAAGGTAATTAAATAAAACTCTTGCCACCCACACGTCTTTTGTTGGTCGCGGTTGTCAAATTTACGTTTCATTAGCGTCGGAAATCATTTCGGAAAAACACAAATTAATTAATTTGACTTGTCAGGCGTATTAGTTCAATTTGCAATTTCATTTTCTTGTTCGGTTCAACAGTTCCACTGTGTAGGTTTATGTTGGCGAAAGCAGCGGCAGCGACTCGAGTAGCTTTTATTAAACGAAGTTTCGCGAACGTCACTCTCCAAAGGTTTAATATGAAAGAAGAGAAACGTCACTTTTGTTGGATCTCGCTTGTGTATTATCTCCTGCCGACTAATTAAATTTCTATAAAAGGAACCTAAATTTTTAATATCCTAATTAAAGGCTGCCCCGGAAAAAAGTGAAATTTTAAAACTCGGGAGAATTACCTGCGCCGCGGGCTCCGAGGGGTCACGTGAAATGTATTAACGAGACTCTTCCTCTGTTCGGATATTTTTAATACAAAGATCCAATTTATAATTAGTGCGAGCATAAACCATCAGAAACAAATTCGCGCTTGATGGCTTGTTTCGGCTCGACTCGAATCGCCCTACTCACATCCAGATGGGCCGAAAAAATCTTTCAGGAGTTGATTAGGAAATTCTCGGTGGCGAAAATTGCGTCGCTCTTATCTTTTCAGCCTTTATGTATAGCTTCGTGAAAAAGTTGCTTTGATAAACGGTTCCTGAAACACAAGTTATCATCAACTAAACTCGAGCTCTTGAGTTAATTGTAACTGAACACGATTAACATTAATTTTAATTAAGTTTCCCGGCTCGTAATTTGTCAACCTGAAAAATAACTAAATATTCACGTTGTGCTCAACTAAGGAAATTTGGCGATTTTCATACCAACATCAACATAAAGAAAATTGATAGAAGGTTATTTCAGCAGAACTTCCCTCGCCCTTGAAGTAAAATCCGCTTAATCCCGCTTCTTTGAAAAATTATAAAATTTTATTGAAATTCTTGCAAAAATCGGAATATCGAAACAAGGAATGTTCTAAAATAAAAAAAAAATAGAAACATTTTCCGAACAGTCAAAAAGTCAAAAATTGCAAAAACGAAAAATTGAGAACTCGAGAAATCAAAAAATCTAAAAGTAAAAATAAAAAGCTTGAAAAACTTAAGAATCGAATTGAAAATCTGAGAACTAGAAAAGTAAAAATATTGAATACCTGGAGAATGGAAAAAGTGAAAAATGAAAAATTCAAAAAATCCAAAATCCAAAATTCTAAAAGCGAAATTTTGAAATTTTGTAAATTGAAAATTTGAAAAACCGAGAAATCGAAACAAAAAAATAGAAAAATTGAAACAGCGAGAAATCGAAAAACCTAAAATTTAAAAAACTGAAAAGTTAAAATATCGAAAAGCTGAGAAATTGAGAAGTCGAAGTATAAAACAGTCAGTAAATTGAAAAATGTAAAATTTAAAAAACGAAAAATTGAAAATCCACAAAGTAAAAAGTCGAGAAATCGAAAAATCCAAAACTCGAAAAGTCGATAAATTTAACGAAATATCCAAAATTTCGGAAATTAAAAATAAAAAAATTGAAAAATCGAAATGTCAAAAAAGCAAAGTCGAAAAATCGCAAACTTTAAAAATCGACAAATTGAAAAATCAAAAGCCTGAAAAATCGAAAAATTGAAGAACTGAAAGATTGAAACTTTGGGAAGTCGAGAAATGGGAAAATCGTTTAATTCAGAAATCGGAAAACTGAAAATTTAGCAACGTCAAAATTTGAAAAATTGAAAAATAGAAATATTGAAGAACTGAAAAATCGAGAAATCGAAAAATTTAAAACTTAAAACATTAAAAAATTCAAATATCGACAAATTGGAAATTCAAAAAATTAAAAATAAACTGGAAAATTAAAAATTGAAAAATTGAAATATAGAAGAATTGAAAAATTGAGAAATCGAAGTATAAAACGGTCGAAAAATTGAAAAATGTGAAGTTTAAAAAACTAAAACTAAAAATTTAACGAAATATCCAAAAATTGGGAAATTAAAATTTAAAAAATTGAAAAATTGAAAAGTCAAAAACCTGAAAAGTCGAAAAATTGTAAAACTAAAAGATTGAAACTTTGGAAAGTCCAGAAATGGGAAAATAAAAAAATAGATTAATTGGGAAATCGGAAAACTGGAAATTCAGACACGTCAAAATTTGAAAAATTAGAAAATATTGAAGAACTGGAAAATTCGAAAATCGAAAGATCAAAAATCCAATGAAAAAATAAAAACCGAAAATTCGAAAATCTAAAAATCGAAATTGAAAACCCGAAAAAACAAAAATTCGAAAAATCCATGAATCGAAATACAGAAAAATGAAATATCGAAAATAGAAAATAGGAAAAATTCAAATTCCGAATAGTCGAAAAATCAAAAAATTAATAAAATCGAATTATCGAAATAACGAAATTCGAAAATCAAAAAAATCTAAAAATCTTCCGGAAAGTCAAAAAATTGAAAATCAAAAAAAATTAAAATTGAAAAATTGATGAATGGAACTGAAAATTTGGGAAATCGAAAAGTAACAATATTAAAAAGTCTAAAAATTAGAGAATGTATAAAGTGAAAATTTGAAAATTCAAAAAAATTTAATTCCAAATTTTTAAAATTTTAAAAATCAAAGAATTGAAAAATTGAAAAGGCGAGAAATCGAAAAGAAAACAAATAGAAAATCCGAAATTATCGAAAAATCGGAAATTCGATGAACCACATATTCGAAAAAATGAAAGTACGCGAAACTGAAAATCCGAAAATTCTAAAAACAAAAAAATTAATATCGAAAAACTGAAAAATTATAATTTAATAATCAAAACTTCGAAAAATCGAAAAATCCAACAATAGAAATCTAGAAAAAAAGCAATATGGTAAGTCGAAAAATCGAAAATTTTAAATTCGAATCATCGAAAAGTCGAAAAATTCAAAAATCGAAATATAGATAAAACTCGAGATATCAAAAAATCTAAAAGTAAAAAATAACAAGCTTGAAAAACTTAAGAATCTTATGAAAATCTGGGAAGTCAAGATATTGAAAAGTCTAAAAGCTGGAGAATGGAAAAAGTGAAAAATGGAAATCTCAAAAAAAACATAATTCGAAAATTGAAAAAATCGAAGAACTGAAAAATTGAAAAGTCAAGAAATCGAAAAGGAAACAAATGGAAAATTCGATGAATCAAATATTCGAAAAAAGGAAACCCCGAGCAATTGGAAAATCAAAAATTTGAAAATCAAAATTTTTGGAAAATTGAAAAAACCAATATCAAAAATATAATAACCTAAAATTTAAAATTCGAAAAATCGAGAAGTCGAAAAATGGAAAAACTGAAAAATTAAAAAAATTCGAAAACTGAAAAATCGGAAAATTAAAAATTCTAACATAGAAAACTCAAAAATCGTGAAATCGAAAAGTAGAAAGATTGAAAATTTAAATATCAAAAATAGAAAATCCGAGAAATCAAAAAATCGAAAAGTAAAACAACTGAAAATTCGAAAAACTGAAGAATGAAACAATTGAAAAACGAAAAGTAAAAATATTGAAATCTACAACCAGGAGAATGGAGAAATTGAAATCGAAAATTCAAAAAATAAACTCAAAATTTAAAAACTCGAAAATTGAAAAATTGAAAATCCAGTGACAAAAATCCGAAAAATCGGAAAACCGAAAATCCGAAAATATAAACATCCAAAAAACTGAAAAAACAAAGATTCGAAAATCCAGGTATAGAAATTTTGAAAAATGAAATATCGAAAATAGAAAATACACAAAATTGAAAAATGGGAACATTGAAACAATGGAAGTTAGAAAATAAAAAATAGAAAAATCTTCCGGATAGTCACAAAAATCGAAAATAGCGAAAACGAAAATTCCAGTCGTCCAGAAATCAAAAAATCTAAAAAATAAAAAAATTAAAATTGAAAAACTGAAGAATTAAACTGAAAATTTGGGAAATCTAAACGTAGGAATATTAAAAAGTCTAAAAGTTGGAAAATGTAAAAAGTGAAAATTTGAAAATTCCAAAAAACCAAATCCAAAATTCGAAAGTTGGAAAAATCGAAGAACTGAAAAATTGATAAAAGTCGGGAAACCGTATAGTAAGCAAATAGAAAATTCGATGATCGAAAAATCAGAAATTCCATGAATCAAATATTCGAAAAAATGAAAGTTCGAAAATTTAAAATCTAAAAATCTAAAATTAAAAATCGAAAAATTATAATTTCGAAAAATCAAGAATAGAAATATAGAAAAAACAATATATCGAACATCCAAAAATCGAAAATTTTAACATAGAAAATTCAAAAATCGTACAATCGAAATATAGAGAGATTGAAAATTCGTGTATCGAAAACCGAAACCCCGAGAAATCAAAAATTGAAGAGTAAAATGATTGAAAAATCGAAAAACTAAGAATGAAGCAATTGAGAAACAAAAAGTAAAAAAATTAAACATCCGAAGATCGAAAAATCGAAAAGTAAAAAAAAATTATATCTATAAACAAAAGAGAATGGAGAAATTGAAATCGAAAATTCAAAAAATGAAATTTATAAAATTGAACAATTGGAAAATTGGAAAAAAGAGAAATCGAAAAGGAAACAAATGGAAAATTCGTAAAGTCCAAAAATCGAAAAACCGATAAATCGAAACATTGAAAAATTGAAAAATTGAAACATCCAGAAATTGATAAATTGAAACATCGAGAAATCGAAAGATCAAAAGATCGAGAAATTGAAAAATCGAATTATCTAAACAACGAAAGTTCGAAAATAAAAGTAAATATAAAAATCTTCCGGAAAGTCAAAAAAACGAAAATTTCAAAAACGAAAAATCGAAAAGCAAAAAAAATAAAATTGAAAAACTGATGAATGGAACTGAAAATTTGGGAATACGAAAAGTAAAAATATTGAAAAGTCTGAAAATTTGAGAATGTAAAAAGTGAAAATTTGAAAACTCAAAAAATCTTAATCCAAAATTTGAAAATTTAGAAAATCAAAGAATTGAAAAATTGAAAATTCGAGAAATCGAAAAGAAAATAAATAGAAAATTCGATTATCGAAAAATCGGAAATTCGATTAATGAAATATTCGAAATCATGAAAGTGCGAGAAACTGAAAAATTAAAAAATCTAATATCAAAAAGTGAAAAATTGTAAATTCTAAAATCGAAACTATGAAAAATCGAATAGTTCAAGACAAGAAATATAGAAAAAAAGAATATCCAAAGTCAAAAAATGAAAAAATTGAAAAGTTGAGAAACTAAAATTTAAAAAATTGGAATATTGAAAAATGGAAATTTTGTGAATTGAAAAACTCAAAAATCGAGATATAGAGAAAACTCGAGAATTCAAAAAATCGAAAAGTAATAATTGAAAATGAATAAACTGAAGAAGTAATTGCAAAACGAAAAGCAAAATGACTGACAATTCGAAGAACGAAAAATCGAAAAGTAAAAAAATCAAAAATCGAAAATCAGAAAAACCGAAAATTTGAAAAATGGAAAAATTGAAAAATAGGAAAGTCGAAAAGGAAACAAATAGAAAATTAGACTTCAAAAAATCGAAAATCCGATGAATCAAATATTCGAAAATATAGAAAAAATTAAATATCGAAAACAGAAAACTCGAAAATTAAAAAACTCAAAATAGAAAATTGGAAATTTCAAAAATTGATAATTTGAACAATGCAAAAGCCGAAAAATCCCAAAACTGAAATGTTGAAAAATTGGGAAATCAAAAAACTGAAAAATCGAAATATCAAAAAATGGGAAAATTGAAAAATCGAAACATGGAACAATTGGAAATTGAAACAGACAAATTGAAACATTGAAAAATCAAGGAATGGAAAACTAGAGAAATCGACAAATTGAAAATTGAGAAACCTAAAGATCGAGAAACCTAAATTGCCCAAAATTGAAAAATAAAAAAAAATGGAAAAATTGAAAAATTTAAATTCAAAAAGAAATCAAAACATCGAAATCTTGAAGGATCGAAAAATTGACAAAACAGAAAAATCGAAAACTTTAAAAACCGAGATAGTGAAAAATCGGAAAATGTAAAATTTAAAGAACGAAAAATTGAAAAATCCAAGAACGAGAAATCGGGAAAATAAAAAGTAAAGAAAAATCGAGAAATGGACAATTCGAGAAAGAATTAAAAATCTGAAGATCGAAAAATTGAAAAATCGGGAAACTGAGAAGTCAAAAAACAGAAACATTGAAAAATTGAGCAGTCGATAAATGGAAAAATCAAAATATCGAAAAATCTAGAAGTCCAATAATCGAGAGATCGAAAAAGTCAAAAAATCGATTAAACTAATCGAAAATTTAGAAACGTCAAAAATTGGAAACTTGAAGAATCAAGAAATTGAAACACCTTAAGAATTGAATAATCGAAAAATTGAAACATCAAATAACCGATAAATTAAAAATTAGGGGTCATAAAACGTCGAGAAAACATGAAAGTAGCCAGTCTCTCCTTAGCTTCCGCTCGGGAAATAAAACCGACCAGCACGAAACGAACAATCTGTTGCAGAAAAATCGTGCGTTCGCTCAAAGTTTCGACTAACGAGCGTGGGTATTCCGAACATGGTACATGGTCGAGCCCCCGGGCAAACTCTCGTAAGACAATAGATCCATCCGCGAATCGACGACGGTGTACCGCTTTAGTTCGTACACTTTAAATATTTGTTCCTCTGCGGCGTTATCGCTCTTAATCCAGGTTAAATAAAAATTCACCGCACAACTTCCCAAGTTAAACTTTAACTCGAGAGTTTGAAAACACGACAAGATTATTAACACCCCGCTATTGAGTATGGAGCTTCCGACTACGCTCCCGTTCCGTTCACAATTTCGTTAATGAATGAGTTTAATCCATTTTTTTGGTTGTAGCTGTCTTTTATGAGCTAAGCTGAGAATTTAATTAAACGTGTGCTATTTGAACTGCGCAAACTAATTTTGTTTGCGAACGACTTTGCTTTATTTTTGATAAAAGGTTATGAAAACGCTTGTAATTTGCTTGGCGGAGTGCTGTAGCAAGACGGGATGTTGTCGTAACTGGTTAAAAAGGCATCTTAGAGAGTCTGGGGAAAGAACATGCACTAAAAAATATGTCGTCGGTGTATATTGCTTCATCCTACACAGCAGCTGGAAATAGGTTTCATTACTTGATAAAACCCTGTGGTAAATTTTTGTTAATGCAACGCTAGAGGCTGACGGCAGAAATGACGCGATGTGACATCTATCGATTTGTCCGGACACGGAACGACGACCTAAGATATGATTAATAGATGGCAGCATAAACAAAGTGGGTGCCAGAGGTATTAGAGCCAGCCACAATTAGAAAAACAATAGAAAAGTGACAAGACACACTTTGGAGTCTTTTAAGAGCGTCAATGTGCGTTTAGAAATGTCGTTAATAAATCAAACAAAGAGCAAAGGTCAAAGGATTCGACCTTGCGGCATCCCGGAAACTGTGTTTATTTATACGAACTTGCAACCGCTGCATTTTGCCGTAGTGACGAAGTCCACCAGGATTTAATTTATTAAACAATACGGAATAATCGAGGCTGTCAAAAGCTCGTACGAACTCGATGTAGATAGCGTGAGCTTGAGCTGTCGCTTTTATGGACGGATTAAATCGAAGAGAGGAAAAAACTCTTGATTAAATAGACACAATTTCCAAAAACAGTGATTTGGTTTAATTTTTACTAACTTCTGTGAACGTACACTAAATTAAATTCCATTAAACATTTCAAACGGTTTAGCATTTGATTATCTGTGTTTATGCGATAAATTTCGGATGGGAGTAGTGAAAGATTTGTGGTGCGTTAGATTTCATCTTCATTTTTGGTTTATGATTTAATTTCTCTCTAAACTTTCGAATTAAGTAATTTTTTTAAGTCATTTTGTTATACCTCTTCAAATAACTTGGATAAAGGAGAATAAATTTACCAAAAAAAAAATGTCCAAAAAATTTTAAAACGGGCAATATTCAACAAAAAAAACTGCCTCATAGACAATAGTAAATTCATATATTACCAACATGATGAGGTTTTGTTATTGGTCTTTAACTACTCAAGAAAAATTGAACGTAATTTCCAAAAATTTTCCAAAAACAAGGTAAAATGGACCCTATTCAAGTGAAGCCTGTAGAGAATTTTTCGTAGAATACGTATCTGAAGTCATTTTTACCACAGCTTTTCAAATAACTGAGAAAAGTGAGAGAACATGTTCCAAAAATTTTCCAAAATAATGTCAAACTGCACTTTATTCAAATGAAAAAGGGAGCCACCTTACAATTAAAAAAAAACATATATTACGAATGTAAACCAAGAAAAACATGAAAATAATTTCCAAAAATTTTGCAAAAAAAAGTTATTCTGGTTTTATCCAAGACAAAAATATGGACTGCATAAAAAAATCATCACAATTGAGATAGGGTGGGTGGGCGGGGCTATATTTTCCTTTTTTTCTGAAAATGTGTAGTTATCTTTTCACAATAAGAAACTTAAAACATGTTTAAAATGGTAAATTTACATAGGGAAATATCGATTTTGCAATTAGGCTCCGCCCCTCGGTCTGAAAACGAATGAAAAATTCATCGCAATTGGGCTTGGGATGGATATGGGTGGGGCTTAATTTTTGGCTTGGTTTTTTGTTAATATACATAGCATTCTTTGATCAACACGATACTCAGAAACATGTTTTTTATTTCTTATAGACAAATACCGGTTTTGCAATTAAGCTCAGCCCCCGTGGTTCACGACGAATAAAAAAATCATCACAATTGAGATAACGATAAGAAAATCGATTTTTCCTTATACAAATTTTCCATTTTAAAAACGTTTTAAGTGTAATGTTATGAAAAAAAGTCTACACATATTAAAACCAAAAGGCAAAATGTAAGCCCGCCCACCCGCCCTATCTCAATTGTGATGATTTTCACTGCAAATAGTTATTTCTTTGCATGAAATTAAAAATATATTTTTGAGTATCGTTTTGTTAAAAAAATACTATGCATATTAAGAAAAACCTGATAGGTAATTCTTCGAAGATTACGAAAATAAATGTTCTTTTTTCTGCTCTTTGAAAAACCAAAACAAAAACATGAAAATAATTTCCAAAAATTTTCAAAAAAAAAGAAAATAACCGGTTCCACTCAAGAAAAAAAAGTACTGCCTTATAGATAATGATCCATAGATTACAAATATAAAGTTCGTTGTGCTATTTGCTCTTTAAATATTCAAGAAATATCGGTTACAATTTCCAAAAATTTTCCAAAAAAATAGATAAAATGGGTTTTATTCAAATAAAATAAAGACAAGCTTGTACAAGATTTTTCGTAAATTACTAATCTGAAATCATTTTCTCACAACTTTTTAAATCATTGAGACAACTGAGAACGTAATTTTATAAAGTTTTAATTTTTATTTCTCTTTAAAGAACCAATACAAACGTGAAAATAAAATTCAAAAATTTTCCAAATAAAAACATTAAATAAGCCCTACTCAAGTGAGAGAAGGACAAGCTTAAGCTTATACATATTTTTTCGTAGATTATGAATCTAAAGTTCTTTTTGCCACACAACTTTTCAAATAATTGAAAAAAATGGGAAAACACTTTCCAAAATTTCCAAAATAATGTGAAAGCGCGTTCTATTCAAATGAAAAAAGGCGTTCCCATATAGAGAATTGTTGGTAGATTATGAATATAAAAAAATTCTTTTTTTTTTTTCAAAAAACCAACAAAAAATAAAAATAATTTACAAAAATTTTTCAAAAAAAAGATAAAATGGGCTCTATTGAAGTGAACAAGGAACGAGTTGGTACAGGATTTTTCGTAGTTTTTCATTCTAAAGTTCGTTTTGCCACAACTTTTCAGGTAATTGAGAAAAATGGGAAAACACTTTCCAAAAATTTTCCAAAATAATGTTAAACCGCGTTCTATTGAAATGAAAAAATGGGTTTCCTTATAGATAATTGTTCTTAGATTAGGAATATAAAAACACTCTTTTTTATTGCTCTTCAAAGAACCACAAAAAAAATAAAAATAATTTCCAAAAAATTTCAAAAAAAAAATCAAAAGGTGTTTTATTCAAGAACAAATAGGGACTGTCTTATAGATAATAGTCTATAGATTACGAATATAAAGGCGTTTTCCTATTGCTTTTTAAATATTCAAGGAATATTGGAAATAATTTCCAAAAATTCGTAAAAAAAAAGATAAAATGAGCTCTGTTCAAGTGAAAAAGGGACAAGCTGGTACAGGATTTTCGTAGTTTCTGAATTTGAACTCCTTTTCACCACAATTCTTCAGAAAATTGAGAAAAATGGGAAAACACTTTCCAAAAATTTTACAAAATAATGTTAAACCGCATTCTATTCAAATGAAAAAAAGAGGTTTCCTTAAACATAATTGTTCTTAGACTACGAATATAAAAAATTTTCTTCTTTATTGCTCTTCAAAGAACCAAAAAAAAATAGTTTCCAAAATTTTCCAAAAAAAAAAAGTCGAAACAGGTTTTATTCAAGAAAAAATTATCTTATAGATAATGTCTTATAGATAATAGTCCATAGATTACGTATATAAAGTCGTTTTGCTATTAGTCTTTAAATATTCAAAAAATATTGGAAACAGTTTCCAAAAATTTGTCAAAAAAAGATAAATTGGGCTCTATTCAAGTGAAAAAGAGACAAATTCAGGATTTTTCGTGGTTTCCAGATGTAAAGTTCTTTTTGCCACAACTCTTCAGACAATTGAGTAAAATAGAAAAACGCTATTCAAAAATTTTCCAAAATAATGTTAAACCACGTTCTATTCAAAGGAAAAAAGGGGTTTCCTTATAGACAATTGTGCTTAGATTACGAATATAAAAAACTTTCTCTTTTATTGCTATTCAAAGAACCAAAAAAAAACTGGAAACAATTTCCAAAAATTTTCCAAAAAAAAGTCAAAACGGGTTTTATTCAAGAAAAAATAGGGACTGTCTTAAGGACAATAGTTTATAGATTACGAATATAAGATCGTTTTGCTATTTTTATTTAAATATTGAAGAAATTTTGGAAAAATATCCAAAAATTGGATTAAAAAAAATGATAAAATAGACTCTATTCATGTGAAAAAGAGCTAAGCTGGCACAGGACTTTTCATCGTTTCTGAATCTGAAGTTTCTTTTTGCCACAACTTTTCAGAAAATTGAGAAAAATGATGGAAAATTCGAGAAATCAGAACATCAATCCGAAAATTCAAGAATCGAGATCCTGAAAAATTTCAAAACTGAAATATCGAAAAATTGGTAAGTGGATAAATCGAAAAATCGAAAATTCGATTAATCGAGAAATTGAAAACTTAAAAACACCAAAAACTGAAAAAATGAAAGATCTAAAAATTGAAGAACCGAAAAATCCAAAAATCTCAAAACTGAATCTTTGAAAATTTGAAAAATTAAAAAATCAAACTTTTAAAAATTGAGAAATCGAAAAATCTAAAAGTTGAACAAGCCAAAAATTGAAAAATCGGGAAATCGAAACACCCAAAAATTTGAAAAATTAAAATTCGAAAATTTTTAAAATCCAACAATTGAGAAAATAAAAACCTGAAAAGTTAAAAAACTGAAGAACTGAAAAAGGAAAATTCGGGAAATCGCCAACTTGAGAAATCGAATCATGGAAAATTCGAGACATCGAGAAACTGGAAATTTAGAAACTCCAAAATGAAAAATCTAGAAGTCGAGAAATCAAAACATCAAAAATTTCAAGAATCGAATATCGAAAAATTCCAAAACTGAAATATCGAAAAATTGTTAAGTGGGTAAATCGTAAAATGAAAAATCAAAAAATTCAGGAATCGAAAAACCGAGAAATCAAAAAATTGAAACATGGAAAGATCGAGAAATCGAAAAGTCAAGAAGTCGAAAAATTGAAAAATAGAGAAATTGGACCATTAAAAAATCGAAACATCGAAAACTCAAAAAATCGAAAAATCTAAGATTTAGAAATTCGAAGTCTAAAAATTTAAGAATTAAAAAATTTGAAAAATTGAAAATTTGAAAATTAAAAAAATGCAACAATTGACGAAAACAAAATCCCGAAAAGTTAAAAAACTGAAGAATTGAAAAAACAAAAACTCGCCAAGTTGAGAAATCGAACCATGGAAAATTCGAGAAATCGAGAAATTGAAAATTTAGAAACTCCAAAAACTGAAAAATATAGAAGTCAAGAAATCTAAACAACAATCCGAAAATTCAAGAATCGAGATATCGAAAAATTCCAAAACTGAAATATCGAAAAATTGGTAAGTGGAAAAAACTAGATTTTAAAAATTGAGAAATCGAAAAATCTAAAAGTTGAACAATGCAAAAATTAAAAAATCGGGAAAAAGAGAAGGAAACTCTTTTCTAAATAATAAATTGTTTTTAGATTACCATGCTCTTCAAAGAATAAAAAAATGAAAATAATTTCCAAAAATTTTCTAAAAAAAAATTCAAAACGGATTTTATTCAAGAAAAATAGGGACTGTCTTATGTATAATAGTTTATAGATTACGAATGTAAGGTCCTTTTGCCGTTGATCTTTCAATATTCAACAAATATTTGAACAATTTCCAAAAATTCGCCAAAAAAAAAGATAAAATGGGCTCTATTCAAGTGAATAGGGAACAAGCTAGTAAATATTTTTTCGTAGTTTCCGAATCTGAAGTTCTTTTTGCCATAACTTTTCAGATAATTGAGAAAAATAGAAAAACGCTATCCAAAAATTTTCCAAAATAATGTTAAACAGCGTTCTATTCAAAGGAAAAAAGGGATTTCCTTACAGACAATTGTGCTTAGATTACCAATAAAAAAAACTTTCTCTTTTATTGCTATTCAAAGAACCAAAAAAAAAACTGGAAACAATTTCAAAAAATTTTCCAAAAAAAATCAAAACTGGTTTTATTCAAGAAAAAATAGGGACTGTCTTAAGGATAATAGTTTATAAATTACGAATATAAGATCAATTTGCTATTGCTATTTAAATATTGAAGCAATTTTGGAAAAATATCCAAAAATTGGCTAAAAAAAATATAAAATGGGCCTATTCAAGTGAAAAAGAGCTAAGCTGGCACAGGAATTTTCATAGTTTCTGAATCTGAAGCTTCTTTTTGCTACAACTTTTCAGAAAATTGAGAAAAATGGAAAAACACTTTCCAAAAATGTTCCAAAATAATGTTAAATCGCGTTCTATTCAAAGGAAAAAAGTGGTTTCTTTATAGGTAATTGTTATTAGATTACGAATATAAAAAATTTGCCTTTCCAAAAAACGTCAAAACGGGTTTTATTCAAGAAAAAATAGGAACTGTCTTATAGATAATGGACTATAGATTACGAATATAAGGTGGTTTTGCTATTGCTCTTTAAATATTCAAGAAATATGAAAATCAATTTCCAAAAATGCGCCAAAAAAAGATAAAATGGGCTCTATTCAAGTGAAAAAGGGACAAGCTGGTAAAGGGTTTTTCGTAGTTTCCAAATCTGAAGTTCTTTTGGCCACCACTTTTCAGATAATTAACAAAAATGGAAAAATACTTTCCAAAAATTTTCCAAAAAAAGTCAAAACAGGTTTTATTCAAGAAAAAATAGGGACTGTCTTATAGATAATAGTCTATGGATTACGAATATAAAGTTTTTTTGCTGATGTTCTTTAAACATTCAAGAAATATTGTATACATTTTCCAATAATTTTCAAAAAAAAAGGAAAAAATTGGCCCCCTATTGAAGTGAAAAAAGGACAAACTTGTACACGATTTTACGTAGATTACGAATCTGATTTTTTTTTTGGTCACAAATTTTCACAAAATTGAGTAAAGTAGGAAAACATTCTCCAAAAATTTTCCAAAATTATGATCAACCGTATACATTTTTTTTTTGTTCTTCAAAAAACCAAAAAAAGGCATGAAAATAATTTTCAAAAATTTTACAAAAACGGGTAAAACGGTTTCTATTAAAGTTAAAATAGGGATTGCTATTTAAATATTCAGTTGGATATAATTTCCAAAAATTGTCTAAATGAAAAAAGGGCAAACTTTTATGGATTTTTTCGTAGATAAGAAATCTGAAGATATTTTTGACACAGCTTTTTAGATAACGGAGAAAAGTGGGAAAACATTTTTCAAAAAAATTTCCTAAACAATATAGACACATGTTCCAATCAAATGAAAAACAACTGCCTTATAGATAGATGATTTTATTCGTACATTAAAATCATAAAGTTTTATTTTTTATTCCTTTTCAAAGAATGATGACAAACATGAAAATAACATTAAAACATGTTCAAAAAAAACATATTAAAGCTAGTTGGTTCTATCGAAGAAATAGGAACTGCCTTGTAGACTACTGTCCATATATTACGAATATAAAGTCGTTTTACTATTGTTCTCTAAAATTCAAGAAATAGATCTGGTATTGAATTCAATTTACAAAAATTTTCCAAAAAAAAAATGGACTATTCAAATGAAAAAATGTGAAGGTAGATTCAATCTAAAATTTTGTTTTTTTCGCTCTTCAAAAACCAAAAAAACAAAAACGCTAAAATAATTTCCAAAAATTAAAAAAGAAAGTTAAAACGGATTCTATTCAAGAAAAATTAGGTACTAAAAAAACGTTTTCTTATTTTTTTTATTGGTTTCTAAGTTTCACTCACCATATGATTTTAGTTGACTCACGATAAAATTTAAATATTTCTTATTCAAGTCTTATTAGGTTAGTTTAGGACGCTTTCGGCAATATTATTTAAGTTAGAAGCAGTTAACATTTACCAAGAACAAAAAAAGAAATTTTGCTACCGCTATACTATAATTAGTGAACAAATAAATAACGCCTAAAGATAGCCACTCATAATTTTACATTTTGACGTTTGAATAAATACCACACTTAAAATATCTCTGTAACTATAAAAAAAAAACTCCCACGCCTCCGCCAACATTCTTGTGGTCATTCTACCTCAACATAAATTTATTTTTCTAATAAATTACTATTACAGGGGAAAAAACTAACTAATATAACCCTCATATTGAGAAAGTATGCTCTAAAAAAGACATTCCAAGGAAGGTACAAAAAAACAGAAAGGTGAATTGACATAACTCAGTTCCACAAGATCATAATTTTTTTAGCTTGGTCAGCACTAAACTACAGTAAAAAAACCATCGTACTACTACTAGTTCGGATAATAATGACAGTTCATTTCTACACATTTATGATGTTTAATATGTCATTTCTTGTAGATACAAACAGACATTTCTATATTAAATATACTCGGATACAATTTAGTCGGTAAACTAACCATTATTTATTCTTGTAATTCTTGCGAAACATGCAAAGTTCAACTTGGTATGCTAACCTTTTGTTTGCCAAACGGCATTAAATATAATACGGATGATCCACGAGGAGTACCGTTTCGACTCGGCTTTATAAAAGCTTTCTCTTTACGTTTGAAAAAAGTCTCCCGAATGTGCTTTTTTCGAGGACGTAGAAGCCGCCCCAGCTTCCAGCAGCTCTTCTCCGGCGCCGCCGCCCGCCGGAGCTGCGGCACGTGGCGTGCATCGCGGCGGTGCAGGTGCAAAGGCACCGAAACGCCACCGCCGGTGACGCGCAACAGTGTGGAGTGGCGGCGGCGGATATCTGGATATCCACAGGTAGGTCGGGGAAGTGGGAGCGGTCGATCGATGGCGCTACAGCTAGACGCCCACACAATGCGGCCGAACGAGGCTCCTCGACACAGAACAACACACAACATTCCGGTGGAGCGGCGGCGGCGGCGGCGGCGACGGCACCGCGGCTGACTCATCCTTGGCACATCGGGAGCGACGTCATCGCGCCCGAGGTGGCTCCCGAGGACCCGCCTGGGGGAGACGAAGGAGCTTCCGGGTTTATTTATAGACCTGGAAGGGTTCGTGATAATGTTCATTTCGGATCGAATTGTGCGACTTGCTCAAATTAAATATTTACTGGCTTTAATGTCTGCTTTGCATTTGGAGTTTCGGGTGTTTGTTTAAGTGGGTTATTTCGGGGACTGTTTGGCGAGAGCGAGAAATGACGGCGGCACGCGGCGGCGGCGGCGGTTTTTTGATCAAGTCGCGCGGTTTTCGCCCGATCAGTATTCGGGAGGCGGAATTAGTTCTTTACTTTGGCGAAAACTTTTTAAGCACGTGATTATTTTTCTGACGAGTTGCTCAGGTGAAGACGGTGGGAAACATAAATAGAACGGGAGGAGAGAGGAGAGATAAAACGGCAATGGGGGATTATGCTTTGATATTCAAGACATTGGATGTGTTTTCGTCGAGGCACAGAACCGGCAAAATGATACGGCACATATCGCGGCTCGCTTTACAATTGGCACGCTCGCTTTTCTAAAGGGAAGCTGGTCAAAATAAACCCTTAGAAAGGCACATTATGCAACGGCATCGATCGCCTTGTTAAGGCCCACACAACAGCCCAAACACAACCGAGTTGCGAATACAGAGGATTGCGGTGGAAATCGTCGTTGTACGACGAATTTGAATGGAGTCGAAACGTTTCAAATGCCATTTTCTTAAACGGGAGTCCAAACTGAGCCAACAGCGATTTCCGATGAGGAAAATGTGCGACGAATTCAAAAAAGTTAGAATGTACAACTTAAAAAAGTGCAGAACTATGATGGGAGAATATCCAGGGTACGACCAGTTTCCTCCCCCTAAAGTAAACCTGTCCGGACAGTTTTACGTATACTGCGATGTTTTATTGATGCGTCTTCATATACAGGGTGTTCATGTTATCTGTTCACGCCTGACAATTTTTGCATAGGCAACATATTATACACCCCAGAGACGACTTCGGCCAATTTATTTATTTATTTATTTTTTTTTTTATAAGCAATCATAGCAATCACATAATTAGAGAGCGGATTTCTAGGTTCACTGCTTTTTGTGAAAAATTACACATTTTTTTTTATGCTTATTTGCTTTTTTTTCAATTTTATGCATATTAAAACTTATATGCTTAATTAATGCTTTTTTCGACGAATATGAGTTTTAATGCATATTTTGTTCAAATGCCGGCCTTGTCGGGATGACAAATACTTGTTAGTTAGGCGTATCGTATCGTATGCATTTTACCTGGATTGAAGTACACTTACTCAAGACGCTTTCTGTGAATAGGTTCCGGTCGTTTGGGTAATAAAATTTTATTATAGAATTGGAAAAATACTCCATAAATTTTATGACTTTAAATCTTTACTTCCGATGATAATGAATTAAAGCTTTTAACCAGATGTTCTTTTTCGACATTTTGCGGCAAGACCGTTGAAGATTTTCTAGAAAAAAGGATTATTGTACCCAACTACCTACCTTAAAATTTTTCTAATGGAAACTTTTAAGTAAATGAACCGTTTATTTCACAACCATCAGTCTATCGCATCTGTCGTAGTACAGTGTTATACGTGGTTCTCCCTTATTACATGTTGAGTTCTTTTTGGTAATATATTACTAATATTTTAAAAGAATGCCGAAAGTAAAATCGACGCCGGATGAGTGGATAAGGGATTTTCCAGAATTAAAATTAGAAAACAACAAAATATTCTGCAGAGCTTGTGTAAAAACCGTAAGCCCACTAATTTTTTTTATCTATTTTCCTTTGTTAATCCCGTATATGTACGTTGTTTTAGATTCAAAGTGATAAAAAATATAACGTGACGCAACATGTCAGAACGACTCTTCATGTAGAAATTAAGAAAATGTTTGAACTTTCTAAAAATAAACAGCAGACCATACATGAATCTGTTGCATCTACTTCCACAAAAGACGAGCAGTTTCAGTTTAATTTCGATTTATGTAAAATGATGATCCAGTCCAATATGCCTTTAAAAAAATTGGAGGAAGGCCCTCTTCAAGAATTCCTTGAAAAACACTGCAGTCGACATATTCCGTTTGAAAGTACTCTCCGAAAAAATTATGTAGGCCCAGTGTTTCAGCAAGTTTACGACGAAATTAAACATCGCATTGGAGATAATTATTTATGGTTCGCTGTCGATGAAACAACCAATAGTTGTGGAAGATACGTGGCAAGTTTAATTGTTGGAATCTTAAATGAAAATTTCCCTAGTCGAGGGTATGTAGTAAGTTTGAAAATGTTAGATAAAACAAATGGCAATACGATTACCAGATTTGTAAATGACAGTCTTACGTCACTATTTTTGCCAAATAAAATTTTATTGATGATCTCGGTTGCAGCTCGTTATATGTTGAAAGCAGGGAATAATCTAAAAATATTGTACCCCAATTTAATTCACTCTACTTGCATTGGCCACGGTTTAAACAGAGTGGCTGAAGGAATACGTTTGCAGTTTCCTACTGTTAATAAATTAGTGGCAAATAGTAAAAAGATTTTTGTTAAAGCCCCACTAAGAATGCAACATTTTAAGGAAAAATTTCCAAACACACCATTGCCCCCAGAGCCGATTATAACGCGGTGGGGAACATGGTTACAGACCACATTTTATTATGGCAAATATATCAAAGAATTTGAGGAAGTAGTTACGGAGTTTAGCGAAGATTCTTCTCAATCGATTAAAGATTGCATAAATATTTTGGAAAACAAAGATTTGCGACAAGATCTAGCTTTTCTAAGAAGCAATTATCAATTCGTAAGTGAGGTAATAGAAAAGTTAGAAAAACCCAACATGTTGTTGGTAGATGCCATAAACTTAGTGAAAGAATTTAAACAACAAGCAAACGCAATAAGGGGTGATATTGGTACTAGAGTATCTCAAAAACTTGACGAAGTGTTAAATAAAAATGCAGGTTTCGGTGTTCCTTCCGACGTTGGTCGTGTTTTACAAGGCCAGAAGGTGGAAAATTTGGAGTTAGATTCAACATTAGTTGCAAAATTCAAATTTGCGCCAACAACGAGTGTGGATGTTGAACACACATTCTCCAATTTTAAACACATTTTAAATGATCGGCGAAAAAATTTTACAGTGGACAACTTGGAACATATTACAATCATAAATTGTTTTAAAGAAAACTGAAATACGTGTGTAAAATATAAAGTCTAGGATTATTGTAATAATATTCTATCCAAAGTTCTAAGAAGTGTTCTTTGATTTGTAATATGATTATGTTTTTAATGCTTTTTTTCTTAAAATAAAACTTTTTTAGTGAAAATGTTGTGCTTATTTAAGCGCTTATTCTTAATTTTTTTGTGCTTATAAATCCGCTTTCTACACATAATAATGGCAAAATTGAAAAAATTAATTTCTTCTCCAGCAATAAGTCTTGGTCCAAACGCTCTGTGTAAATAGTTCCTAACGTCTCTCTGATAATGACCGGGAGCGCCATCATTTTCAAACCAAATTATTCTTCGTATGTCTAGCTCTACGTTTTCCAACAGTTCAGGTAAAATATTCTCTAAAAAATTTAGATACATAGGTCTGTTTAAATTTCCATAAAAAAAGATGTAGACCAGAGATGTAGATTTTTTTTTTACCAATAATTCCACACCAAGCATTAACTTTGAAAACTTCTTGGAAGTGCTTTTCCTGATACAAATCGGGATTTGGCTGGACATAGTAATGCGAATTGTTTCTGTTTACACATTGGTAAAAGTGGTAAATTTTTTTCAAGTTTTCTATACGCTTGATTTGAGAGAGTTCTTCTATTGCCTGGTGTAGAGACGAACAGCAGCATCAAAATTTTTGTCACACTTTCCCAATATTAATAGCATGTCTGTATTTCCAGAATTCAAAAACACGTAAAATGGGTTGCCTATGCAGAAATATTCAGGCGCGAACAGATAAAATGAACACCTGTATAAAAAATGCAGAAACCCTGAAGAAAAATCTCTAATGGTGTGTTACTTGCAGGACAATTATGATTAACAACTTTATAATCGTATTTTTTATTGTTAATAATCGTTTCAAAATCTCTTTTCCCTACTCATCTTAAATCAAAAGGCTATGATGGACGCTGTATCAGCTCCACTATTCCAGGGTCTGTCATATGAAACCAACTCGACGTTTTCATTTTCAGGTTTTTTATTTCTGCTTTGAGCTCGAGTTATTACATAAATGGTTTTGGATACTCCACTTTCCATTTGTTTTAATTCATATGATATTACCTCTATACTATACGTGATAAAGCATCTCCTACAACATTGTCTTTCTTCTTAAAGCATTTGATTGTCAAATCATATTCTTGAAAAGTTAATTTACATTTTGTTAATCGACTAGATGGATCTGAGATTCCAAATAAGTTCACGAATGGTCTACGATCTGTGTGGACAACAAACTTTCTACCGCAAAAATATGAACGAAAATGTTTTCACTTTTTATTGTGCAATATTTTGATTCGGCTGTATTGAGTTCTCTGCTCGCAAAAGACTACCGTTTCAAAGCACAGCTTCCAACGTCATGGAAGAAGCGTCAGTTTTTAAAATAAAAGTGTTAAGATAAGGCTGATTTTGGTAAATGGCTGAACAATATTATGAGTAATCACTGGAATGAAGAGGGGGTGGGTGGGCGGGATTTCTGCTTGCTTATAAAAGACTCTATAAGAGAAAATTAAATTTAGCCCCGCCCACCCACCCGTTCTATAATTTTTTTGTCTTAAAATTAGAAATAAATCTTATAGTAAATATGTGTAGTATAAAAAAAAATACGATTCGCTCTACAAAAGAACCTATAATTGACCCCGCCCACCCACCCGAATTAGATCGTCGATATCTACATCTCAATTTTATTTTAAAAATTTTGATCTGGGACCAGGAAATGTTATGTTTTTCGAATCACCTCTTCAACACAACATATTCCCGAAAATTTGCTGTGGATATTTAACAAAGTTTGCCAAAAGCTTTTATTTTCAAAAATTTGAAATTCAAATTAAATTAATTTTTTAAATTAAGGTAAAGACTAAACAATATTAAAAGTAATCATTGGATTGAAGAGAGTGTGGGTGGGCGGCGGGACTATTACTTGCTTATGAAAGACTCTGCAGTAGAAAGTTAAACTTAGTTAAATATTTAAGAAATAATCTTATAGTAAATAGTATAAAAAAATACTCTACAAAAGAACCTATAATTGACTTTTATTTTCAAAATTTTGAAATTGAAATTAAATTATTTTTTAAAATTAAGGTAAAAGACTAAACAATATTAAGAGTAATTATTGGATTGAAAAGAGGGTGGGTGGGCGGGGCTATTGCTTGCTTATAAAAAACTGCAGGAGAAAGTTAAACTTAGCCCCGCCCACCCACCCGTTTTCTTAGTTTTTTCTTTTTAAATATTTAAGAAATAAATCTTATAGTAAATAGTATAAAAAAAATACGATTAAATACAAAAGAACCTATAATTGACCCCGCCCACCCACCCAAATTAGCTCGTGGATATCTACATCTCAATTTTTTTTTTTTGACTACTCAGGCAAAAGTTCGAATTTTCAAATTTTTTACCTTTCCCAAGCACTTTCGAAATTACCCATCCACCAAAATAAAATATGCCCATTTTTGTCATATTTGAAAATCTTAATTTTAAAACCGCAATTTCTAAAAATCTTGATCTGGGACCAGAAAATGTTATATTTTTCGAATCAGCTCTTCAACATAACCTATATTCCAGAATTTGTTGTGGAATTTTAACAAAGTTTTCCAAAAGCTTCCATTGTCAAAGTTTTGAAATTTAACTTAAATTTATTTTAGAAATTAATATAAACGACTGAACAATATTAAGAGTAATCACTGGATTGACGAGGGGGGGGGTGGGTGGGCAGGACTATTGCTTACTTATAAAAAACTGTAGGAGAAAGTTAAACTTAGCCCCGCCCACCCACCCGTTCTCTTAGTTTTTTCTTTTTAAATATTTAAGAAATAAATCTTATAGTAAACAGTTTAAAAAAAATTACGATTAACTCTACAAAAGAACCTAAAATTGACCCCGCCTACCCACCCGAATTAGCTCGTCGTTATCTGCATCTCGAATTTTGTTTTCTTGGAGAACTCTGGCAAAAGTTCCAGTTTTCATAATTTTTACCTCTCCCAAGCACCTTCGAAATTACCCATCCACCAAAATAAAATATGCCCATTTTTGCCATATTGGAAAATCTTAATTTTGAAACCGCAAATTTTAAAAATCTTGATCTGGGACCAGGAAATGTTACTTTCTTTTTTCGAATTAGCTTTTCAACGCAACCTACAACCGAGAATTTGTTATGGATTTTTAACCAAGTTTGCCAAAAGCTTTTATTTTCAAAATTTTGAAGTTGTAATTAAATTATTTTTTAAGATTAAGGTAAAAGACTAAACAATATTAAGAGTAATCACTGGAATGAAGAGGGGGTGGGTGGGCGGGGCTACTGCTTGCTTATAAAAGACTCTGTAAGAGAAAATTAAACTTAGCCCCGCCCGCCCACCCGTTCTCTATTTTTTTTCTTTTGAAGTAAGAAATAAATCTTATAGTAAATAGTATAAAAAAAATTACGATTAACTCTACTAAAAAACCTATAATTGACCCCGCTCACCCACCTGAATTAGCTCGTCGATATCTACATCTCAATTTTTTTTTTTGACAACTCTGGCAAAAGTTCGAATTTTCAAATTTTTTACCTTTCCCAAGCACCTTCGAAATTACCCATCCACCAAAATAAAATATGCCCATTTTTGCCATATTGGAAAATCTTAATTTTGAAATCGCAAATTTTAAAAATCTTAATATGGGACCACGAAATGTTATGTTTTTCGAGTCAGCTCTTCAAGACAACCCATATCCAAGAATTTGTTGTGGATTTTTAATAAAATTTGCCAAAAGCTTGAATTTTCAAAATTTTGAAATTGAAATTAAATTATTTCTTTAAATTAAGGTAACGACTAAACATTATCAAGAGTAATGACTGGATTGAAGAGAGGGTGGGTGGGCGGGGCTATTGCTTGCCTGTAAATGACTCGGTACGAAAAAGTTAAACTTATTCCCGCCCACCCACCCGTTCTCTCATTTTTTTTTCTGAAATAAGAAATAAATCTTATAGCCAATAGTATAAAAAATACGATTAACTATTTTTTAAGGCTTACATTTTATTAGTTCCCATTCTCACACTACAAAAGAACATACAATTAACCCCGCCCACCCACCCTGCCTTCATTTCAGTGACTCATTTTATCTAGTCCGAATGAAAGGTTGGACCTTATACTGAACAGAAATAAAATCGTTAGAATGAGAACAGCGCGGGTAGGCGGGGCTAGTACCTACTAAGGCAGGACTAACTTTGGTAAATGACTTACCTTCAAAGAAAATAAAGGGTGGGTGGGCGGGGCGAATACTTGCTAAGATAAGACTGGCTGTGGAAAATTACATACCCCTAAAAAACAGAGGGTGGGTGGGGGGGGGGGGGCTAGTACTTCTTAAGATAAAGCTAATTTTGGTAAATGACTGAACAATATTAAGAGTAATCACTGGAATGAAAAGGAGGTAGGTGGGCGGGACTATTGTTTGCCTGTAAATGACTCGGTACGAAAAAGTTAAACTTATTCCCGCCCACCCACCAGTTCTCTCATTTTTTTTCTTCTGAAGTAAAAAATAAATCTTATAGCAAACACTATAACAAAAAATACGATTAACGATTTTTTAACGGCTTACATTTTATTAGTTCCCATTCTCATACTACAAAAGAACATAAAATTAACCCCTCCCATCCACCACGCCTTTATTTCAGTGATACATTTTTTCTAGTCCCAATGAAAGGTGGATCTCATACTGGACAGAAATAAAATCGTTAGAATGAAAACAGTGCGGGTGTGTGGGGCTGACAAGATAGGACTGACTTTAGTAAATGACTTACCTTCAAAGAAAATAAAGGGTGGGTGGGTGGGACGAATCCTTGCTTAGATAAGACTGACTGTGGAAAATCACATACCCTTAAAAAAATAGAGGGTGGGTGGGCGGGGCTAATATTTCTTAAGACAAGGCTGATTTTGGTAAGTGACTGAACAATATTAAGAGTAATCACTGAAATGAAAAAGGGGTGGTGGGCGGGGCTATTGCCTACTTGTAGATGATTATGTACGAAAAAGTTAAATGTAGCCCCGCCTACCCACCCGTTCTCTCATTTTTTTCTTCTGAAGTAAGAAATAACTCTTATAGCAACTAGTATAACAAAAAATTACCATTAGCAATTTTTTTAAAGACCACTCTCACTCTACAAAAGCGCCCACCGCTCACCCACTTACCCTCTAATAAAATAAAGGGTGGGTGGGCGGGGCGAGTACTTGCTAAGATAAGACTGACTATGAAAAATTACACACCCCCTAAGAAAACAGAGGGCGGGTGGGCGGGGCTAGCATTTCTTAATATAAGGCTGATTTTAGTAAATGAACTGCTTGCCATAATTCTAGAAAAACTACAACGAGAAATTTTTAATGCCACTGGAAGACGTTTCATTCGATAATGGCCTCTGTCGGTAATAAATATAGTGCATGGACGATTTTCTAAGTCAATTTCAATTTGATAGAATTCTTGAGACAAATCTAAGAATGCAAAAAATACATAGACAATGAATAAAAAATTTCAATGATGAATGGTAAAGGAAATTTATAATCCTCAATTTTTTTATTCAACTCACGATATTCGATTACAATTAGCCGTTTCTTTTCATCGTTAGGACTAGATTTTTTCGGAAAAATTAGTAATCTCATTGTCTGTGACTGCAGAAGGCGATACGGTTTTTTATAAATAAGTAGGTGTTGCATTGTTTTGCAACTTAATACTTTGTTCAAGTTTTTCATAACTGATTTTCCAATTTAGGTTTAAAATTTTAATTTTGTTTTCATCCCCAATATTAAGTACCGGAATTTTATTTGACTTTGACTTTGTTAATGCGGCAGCCACATACTAAACACCTTGACGTAATTCTTTTGGAAGAACTACATATTCATCGTTATCTCTGACATGGCAATATTTTATAACTTCACATCTGGCAGGTATTTCCGTATAAATTTCGTAAAGTGATTCGATTCGTATCGTAAATTTCCGGTCATCGATAATAAATAAGTTTGACTCTATTAATCCATCAATTCCATATGCAAATTCTATCTATCGATACAAATACAAATACAAAATTACACTAACTGAAGCTCCTGTATCTAGTAAAAATTTTAACTCATGATGGTCGTTCTCACTCAATCTAATAAGAAATATTAAACCTTTTTCCCCATTTATTATGTGTATTAATAAAAATAAAAAATCTTTGGAAAAGTTCATTTTACAATGAACCCATTTTCCGCAGCTCATGTAACACGAAACAGAACACGATAAATCCGGTCCGAACCCTTCATACCAATTTTTTCGCAGAAACAAACGAACCCGTCATAAACTTTACCGAAATATTCCATCCACTCATTCATAAAACATAACTCAGCCGTTGAAGATGAGCGGCGCTGAAAAACTTTTTAATGAATGAAAAGTTATCCCGTAAACACTTCATAATATTTATCGAAATGAACGTTGTACCTAAACCTCTTTCATCATCATCATCTCCACCCGCATTCACCCCGTGCTTGCACTTTAAACCACTGTCAATATTATGTAGGCGCCCACGCCCATTACGCAATGTATTTTTCGGCAGAATTTTCAAAAATAGCATAACCCGCCTATTTTTACCACACAGTTCACTCCGCCTGACTGTTTCCAAACAAAAAAGCGGCCTCGACGTCCCCGCTTAGCATTAACAGCCCCTTACACAACCAACCCTTAATAAGGCCGTTACGCCGACATCCCCTTTTTATCGCGGGTACTGTTTCCCTCGATTTGGGGCCGGCGTTGCGTAACCGCTCCCAACCTAGTCCAACTAAAATTATCTTGGCTTGAAACAGTAAACCGGTGCACTTTCCGTTTCGACGCGATTTACCGGTGCAAAGACACAAGGTATTCGGAGGAAAGTGGCGGGGTTTAAAATAGCCGAGCGTTCCAGGAACGCTTTTGGCGGGACATTCAAGTCGCGCGGGGTCGCTCGACCAATCCAAACAGGCCACATGCACACGCGCGCAACCGCCGCCTTGATTTGAATTTTGTCGGTGCGATACACCCACTCGTGGTAATTTTTTGCGAAGTGTCGAAATGACGCAATCCGTCGAGCGAAAGGGGCCCGAACAAAAATGTGATTATTCCTATTAAGCGTCCGTGTAGGCCGAATAAGCGAACGCACTGTTTGAACCAGGTTTAATTCGATTGGCTTCCAAAGCCGAAATCTGTGACGCATATTAAACCTATGCGTTCGGTTCTCCGTTAAAAATAAGTTATTTTGCTGCTGCCATTCGTATGCGTCTAAATATGTTCGATGCAACAAGTAAAAAAATGTTGCTAGCCAGAAAATAGACCGTAGGGAAAACAACAGGTGAACTCTTTTCAGACGCTGCATAAATTACCTCTGACAGAAAAACATCATTAATATAATTATTGATCGTTAATTTTGGATTTCGTCGCGATGATAAAATATTATTTTAGGGCAGAGGCCTGGGAAACGTGATAAATGATTTATGCGTGTTGTGCGCTCTTAATTCGCATAACTCGCGGTGACTTCTTTGTGTTTGCATACCTCGGAGCGACGATTCTGCGGATCTTGGAATAAGCTGGAGGACGCCTACGTTTCGTTCATGATTCATGTGCGGGTCTTTGTGTGTGTGCTAGGGGAGGTGAGGGATAACTCCCTTCAACTTTTCCTCTAACAATTCCAGTTCTTCCACAAGACACAGAAAGAAGAATCACAATCACAAGGTTACAGATGTAGAAGACAACCCCGATGTTGGAAGATGATGCGTCAACTGACAAGGAAACGAAGATAAAACCAAGTTTAAAATCTAGAATAATGTTTCTCTTTCGAGGTTAATAGATGCATAAATCTTGCTTAGAGGGCGACGTTTCCCATTTTCCTCTACGTCCATATGTATATTATTTACCTCGAACACGGAGCCTCGTTACAGTGTCCTGTGAAGTTGCGTGGACCGCGAGTGGTGTCACATTGTTTGTGCTCGGACACAGCTCGTAATTCATTAGTTTTCCAAGTGTTACACTTGCCTTTGTACTGCAATTAAGTGGAAATGAAAATTTCAACGGGCTTTATTGTGCTTTGAATATTCTCGCGTCCATGGCATTTTCTGAATTCTGTGGCGTGATCCTGGCACGCCGACTAAAGCACCGTTATTCTTTTACTTGTTCACGTTCAAAGACAAAATTTGCATTGCACCAACAAAGAAAATGCAAAAAAAAAAAGTACATTTGGACGATTTTCCCAATTAGAGCAATTAAAAACCGGCGCGAATTGTTTACATGGTGAATAAAACAACACTAATTGTTTAGTTGGAATGCAACAAATTTCGTTCGGTTCGTTCAATTTAACTGATAGTAATTGCTTATCGATTTTGCATCAGTTTTTGATAAATTTTTGCCTCAAACTCCATTTAAGCAGGTAGCTATTCTCGCGTGTACGTACATCGAGAGCAAATTGCGCCGAAGTTTCCCCTTTGGCATCCACCAACTTCCTTACCGAAACTATGTGTTCCGAGTTAAGGCAAACAAATGAAGACAATACGGAGTTTGCTTAGCGGATGCTCATTACACGAGCAAAATTGCTGGTAAAGCTAAGGTTAAAGTTTGCGGTGGAAGGGGCAAATATTTATACTTAATTTCTGATATCGGGTCGAAGGACCTTTGTCTGGCACGTAACAACGCAACGATTTGACCTCGGTGTTGCTTGTTCTTCAAGTCGCCCAGTGGTTTGCTGTACGGATCTTCGATAACGCCCTCTACAAGGTTTCTTTGGTCTACCCTTTTTCTTCCACTTCCTATCCTCCTATTATTCTTCTGATGACTCTTCTCTCCTTGGAAAGGATTTCGCATGTCGGTGATTAATTCTCCCGTTGAATGATATTCTTACCTCATTTAGTGAAAATTAGTGTGAGCACAGTGAAAAAATTAAAATAATTTATAGACAGAAGAATTTCGATTTCCGGATTTTCGATACTTGGAATTAAGAAATTTCAAAGCAATTTTTTTAATTTCATCCCATGAATGATAAAAACATTTTCGAAGATATTAGATAAAAAGTCAAAATATAAAATACATAAATAATATTATTGAAAAAGTGAGTACTTAGAAAAGTTGAAAAAAAATCACAAAAAGGTTGTTTCTAGATTTTCAAAATATTCGTTGTGAAAGTCTTTTTTTATGCATTCTAGGTGTGTATACTTCGAAAAAATGAAACCAAAAATAACTTCTGGAGGTCAAAATCCACAACAAAAACTCTTGACTTTTTGGAAAAGTCACCAAAAATGCCTAAGACAGTCTCGGATATAGATCTCGACGAGTAGATTCAAAAACATAGCGTTTTGTTGGCCAATTCTGGCAAAATCGTAGACAAAAGTCAAAAATTTCATGGGTTCTGAAAAATTGAAATTTTTGAAAAGTTTTATAAAAACCCATGTAAATTCTGGAATATAGATCTCGAGAAAATATAACGTTTTTGCGAAATATGCAAAAATCTACAAAAAAAGTCTCTGGGTAATTTTCGAAGGTGCTCGAAAAAGGATCAAATTCTCGAAAAATTGAGATTTTGGAAATGTTACCTCAAGTACCTAGAAATTCTGAGATCTCGACGAGCAGATTCAAAAAACAGGGTCTTAGTGGTCTCGGATCAAGATCTATGAAATATTCGGTATGAAAATGTAATTTTCTAAAAATCAAAAAAATTTCTCATTGAGCTATTTTGACAACTCGCAGGCATTTTCGAAAAAATGAAACAGAAAATATCTTATGGAAATCAAAATTAAAAAAAAACTCTGAAAAATGCTCAAAAGAGCTTGAAAAAAGTCAAAAATGTCATACAAAGCGGGGTTTTGAAAAACTGAAATTTTGGAAAAGTTACCTATCTACAAGTCCATAAATTCTGGAATATGGATCTCGTCGAGATTTTACAAAAACATGGCGCGTTTGTGGTCAAAGATCGGGATTTGTAAGATATACTATACGAAAATCTAAGTTTTTTAAAATCCAAAAATTTTCCAAAAATGAAACCGAAAAATAATTTCTTCGAATCAAAATCCACAAAAAATACTCCTTGAGCAGTTCGCAATGGAGGTCGAAAAGGAGTCAAAAAGTTCATGTAAGGGGTTTCCAAAAAAGTCCCTAAATAATTCTGACGTAAGATGTCTCGGACCAAAATTTGCGAAATTTTCTAATAAAATAAACCTATTTTTTAAAGATCTAAGAAGTTGAATTATTTCTGCAGACGGAATCTATAAAAAAAATCCGGGAAAATCTCCAAGGAGCTCAAAAAAGTGTCAAAAATTCCATACAGAAGGTTTTGAATACTTAAAAATTCAGTACTAAAATCTGTTTTTTTTTAATTAAAAAAATTGAGATATTTTTCATCGGCCTTTCTGGTAAAATTGTAGGAATTTGTAAAAAATGACGCCCAAAAAAAAGTTCTGGAGATCTAAATCTATAAAAAAAAATCTTTTGGAAATTCTCGAAAGGACTTCAAAAAGAATCAAAAATTTCACAGTCTGGGGTTCCGAGAAACTGAAATTTTGGAAAAAATTAATAAAAAAATCCATATAAATTTTGGAATATGGATCTAAACGAGATGTTCAAAAAACATGGCGTGTTTGATGTGCCAGATTAGGACTTGAGAAATATTCGGTATATAACTATATATTTTTTTTTAAATCCAAAAAACTGAGATATTTCTCATTGGCCGCTTCGGACAAAGCCGTAGGAACTTCTGAAAATCGAAATCTAAAAAAAGTCTCGAAAAAGGGTCAAATCTTCGAAAAATTCAGATTTTGGAAATGTTATCTCAAATCTAATTTTCTAATAATCCAAAAAATTGAGATATTTCTCACTGACGTATTCTACCAAAATGTCAAAAATTTTCGAAAAATGGAACAGAAAAAATATTTCCTTGAGATCAAATTTTATAAAAAGAACTTCTCGAAAAATTCTCTAAAGAGCTTGAAAGGAGTCAAAAATTTCAATCAATTAAGCTCCGCCCCTCGGCTTATGACGAATAAAAAAATAATCAGACTTGAGATGGGGCGGGTGGGCGGGGCTTATATTTTGCCTTTTTTTCTTAATATACATAGCCATCTTTTCACAACAAGAAACTTAGAACCTGGTTAAAATAGTACATTTTTGCAAAGCAATGTGGGTTTTGCAATTATGAGTCGGAGCCTAATGGGAAAATCGATATTTCCTTGTACAAATTTTCCATTTTAAACATATTTTAAGTATCAAGTACTAAAAAGAAGTATACACATATTAAAACAAAAAGCAAAATGTAAGCCCGCCCACCCGCCCGATCTCAATTCTGATGATTTTTTTTATTCACCTTGAACCAAGAGAGCGAAGCTTAACTGCAAAGTATTTATTTTATTTCATGTTCAAAGAATACTATGTACATTAAAAAAAATGCAAAATATAAATAACACTTGCCAAGATAAGACTGATTTTGGTAAATTATATACCCTCTACCCTTCATTTTCTTAGAGGGTATGTCATTTGCCAAAATCAGTCTTAACTTGGCAGATACAAAATCCGCCCACCCACCCACCCTCTCTTCTCTTAGAGGGTTTCTCATTTGCCAAAATCAGTCTTATATTAGCAAGTATTAGCCCCACCCACCCACCCTTTATTTTTTTCAAGGATATGCCATTTGGCAACGTCAGATTTATCTCAGCAAATACTAGTCCCGCCCACCCACCCTTTCTTCTCTTAAAGGGTATCTCATTTGCCAAAATCACACTTATCTTGACAGCTGCTAAGTCCGCGAATATGTCATTTGCCAAAATCGATCCTATTTTAGCAGGTACTAACACCCCCCCCCCCCCCCTAAAAAATGAAATTCTCTCGACAAGATGTTCAAAAATGTAGCGTGTTTTTGGTCCGAGGTCAGAATTCATGAAATATTCGGTATACATTTTTTTTTTATCCCAAAATTGAGATATTTCTCATTGGCTAATTCTGAAAGTCGACAAAATACTCTTTCGGGATTTCTTAAAGGAGCTCGAAAATAAGTAAAAAATTTCGTCGAAAAAAAATCCCTAAATAATTCTGAAATCCAGATGTCAGCGAGCAGATTCGAAAAACAGAGCGTTTTAGGGCTCTGAAGCAAAATTTGTGCAATTTTCGTGAAAAACTAATTTAAAAACCCAAAAATTGGAAATAAGTTAGCATCGGTCGCTTCTGGCAAAATTCTAGGTATTTTCAAAAAATTAGAGCCGGAAATATCTTCTGGAGATCGAAGTCTATAAAAAAGTCGTAGATTCTTTAAGAATCTCGAAAAAGTCGAACAAAGTGAAGAGTAAAAAAAAAAGAGTGCGTCGACCCAGGGATGCACGGATGGAGTTTTAGCTCTCCGTTGTTAATTTATATAAATTAAACACGTATACGCGGCGAAGTCATTAATTTTCTCTTAAAAAATAATAAGAACCAAAAATATGTTGCATTTGTATTTTTTGACAAAATAATGATAAATGATGATGATTGGGTTAATTAAAGTACATAGTTATCCATGTTTTAAGTTTCTTGTGAAAAGAATGTATTTTAAGAAAAAAAATTGGCAAAATATAAGCCCGGCCCACCCGCCCTATCTCAGTTCTGCTGTCGTTATCGCTATTTGTCTGAAATTACGAGTATTGTAAATTATTTCGGGTTCAGTCTTTAGTCGCACATCTGCTATTACACAAATCAGACTTGATTAAATTGTTTCGTTATTTTATTGATATATAATGGAAAAAACCACTTGAAACATCTATATAGCATGCTCCTTTACCTAGTTTAACAGTCCGCAGTTATCTTTATTTTAATTCAGAGGGGTTATCAAAAAAAATTATTCGCAAAATTAAATTTTACAATTTTTCGAAGTTCTGTCTACATAACGTTAGACCGTGTTTTGAGGTTATCATCAGTCTGATAAATCTCCAACAAAAATTAATTATCTATCCACTGAAATTTGAAAAGTACGTCCCTGACATGAGATTTTGCCTGCTACTGGTACAATGTCATTTTCGGGGCAATAAAATTTTAGTTGCACCGATTTTATTACTCGCTGAAAGTTGACATTTGTATAAATTTACTTAAAAAATGTAGTCCACGAATTCGCTCAACCCCAAATGTGACGTCTAGTGCAGGTCCGGTCTCGCGACAATCCTGTCCCCCGAACATGAATACGAAAATAGACACTTCTGATTTATCTGTCGCCAGTGGTTAAGAATCAGGTCACTCACCGAAGCTCCCCACCCCCTAACCCCTCCTTGTTGATCAGCGCTTTCCACCCACGGCGTCATCTTCAGCGCGCAATCTTCTCCTGTTGACTCCCCAGGTATTGTGACGCTTTAAATTACTGGAAAGAGTGAAAATCACCCCACCCGAGAATCCTCTCAGTGCCCAGCTTATTATAAATTTTTCTTGAGTGTGTCGCGATTTTTTCGAGGGTCCGTTTTCGGTTTTGGTATTGGCGTCTCGTCCGGAGATAATTCGACGCGCAAAGAGCCGTTTGACAGGTTGCGGAATAATCAATTGTGGGTATGTGATAAAAATACCAAGTTTGTATTTGTCCCTGCGGATATCGAGCGAGTGTCAAGGCGTGCGACGGATCCCTAACTGCAATAACCTCACCGTTATTATGTTTGTTATGCGTCAAAGGAAAATGTGGGTTAGATGACCCACGCCGTTTTCTGACACTGATCCCTGCCCTTTACGTGTGTTTACATTCCGACGTCAACAAAGATTCCATTTTACGAAACATTGTACCTACGGAGGAGCAGAGCGGGATCCAATCAAGACGATACTTTCCGCTAGGGTGGAGAGGAATGGGTTCACCCATATCGAGACGAGATACGCTTTATTTCCAACGAGCGATATTATTTCTAATCAGGTGAAGCTTTCGGGGTAATTTTGGGTCAACACACTTTGAAAACAAGATATTTAGATTTAGGTTTTTTTGGAAACAATTCATGTGGTCGAAATAGACGATTGGTGTTGTTTACTAACACAGCTGCAACGAAAAACAAAACGGTGATTTGTTTTTTTAGAACAAAGTTATTAAAAATAGATTTTTTTTTCGCGTTTTATTCACAAAACTTCACTTGGCAAACGCCGCGGGACTAGATGTAGCGCAATCACTTTAAACGAACATACAACTTATTTAGCATTTTATTATGATTGAGGACAAGTTCTTCAGCTCCTTATCGCCTGCCATTCCTCGCTGGGTCATTATGTGCGGCGGAATCAAGCGGAAGCGTAAAACCGACGCAATAAAAGGAAAAAAGCCTTAAATAAATGAGGGACTTTCCCTTTTCTAAAAATATACATCAACAGTTGAACATGCTGGAAATTTTCGTTAATTTTTCTATTGTTAGTTTTATCAAGTGAAGAGACTCGCTTTCCGCTCGGTAATTCGAGGAAACAAGTTTGTTAACTTGCGGAAACTTATGGCACATGGTCACGAACAAGGGAACACGACCAAAATTATTCGTCCCGCGTATATTTAGCCGGGAGGTTTGAGGGTACGAGGTCAAAGGTCTCCGAATTGAGCTAAAAAAGTCTAATCGTGCATTAGCCGAATTTAGTTTGAGAAATTTCGTCAAAATTTCACGCACGCGCACAGAAAAAATAACTAAATGGGTTCGAAGGGAGAATTAATCGCCGACATGGTAAATCATTTCCAGAATATTTTTGGCATTAACACGTCGTGATCTATATTGTAGAATTTTATATGGATTTTTAAAAAAGCTCGAACTTTTCTCAATGAAAATTGACCCTTGATAAATATCTACAGAATTTTTTTATAGATTTAAATTGTTGAAGTTGTTTTCGTCCTACTTTAATCGAAATTTTTTGGATATTTGAAAGATTCAATTTCGTACCGAATATTTCGCAAACCAAAAAACGCTATGTATGCATAAAGACTTTTAGATAACTTTTCCAATATTTCCGTTTTTTAACCGCCCCAAATAGTTTTTTTTTAGATGTCGATTTCCAGAAGCTATTTGCCAGAATCGGCCGATGAGATATATTTCAACTTTTTGGATTTTTAAATTGGGTTTTCAACACAAAATTTGGCAAATTTTGGTCCGAGACTACGAAAACGCTGTTTTTCAAATTTGCTCCGTATGGCAGAATTATTTAGGATTTTTTTTAAACCCCCTGTATGAAATTTTCCCGAAGGGTATTTTTTTTATAGATTTCGACCCGAAAAAGTTATTTTTCAGCTTAATTTTTTTGAAAATTTCTCCGACTTTCTTAGAATCAGCCAATGAGAAATATCTCAATTTCTTTGGATAAAAAAAAAATATTTTTACACTGAATATTTCATAAATTCTGACCTGGGACCAAAAACACGCTACATTTTTGAACATATTATCGAGAGAATTTCATTCTTTAGGGCGGGGGGGCGGTGTTAGTAGCTGCTGAAATAGGATCGATTTTGCCAAATGACATATTCGCTAAGAAAAGAGAGGGTGGGTGGGCGGGGCTAGTAGCTGTCAAGATAAGACTGATTTTGGCAAATGATATACCCTCTACCCTTCATTTTCTTATAGGGTATGTCATTCTCTAAGAAAATGAAGGGTATAGGGTATATCATTTGCAAAAATCAGTCTTATCTAGGCAAGTGTTTTTTTTTATATTCTTTGAACAACACGATACTCAAAAACATTTTTTTTAATTTCTTGTAATGAAATAAGTACTTTGCAGCCAAGATCCGCCCTCTTGATTCACGGTGAATAAAAAAAATCATCACAATTTAGATAGGGCGGGTGGGCGGGCTTACATTTTGCTTTTTTGTTTTAATATGTGTAGACTTCTTTTTAGTACATAGATGAAACTTAAAATATGTTTAAAATGGAAATTTGTATAAGGAAATTTCGATTTTCCAATTAGGCTCGACCCACAATGGCAAAATCCACATTGCGTTGCAAAAATGTACTATGTTCTAAGTTTCTTGTTGTGAAAAGATGGCTATGTATATTAAGAAACAAAGGCAAAATATAAGCCCCGCCCACCCGCCCTTTCTCAATTCTGATGATTCTTTTATTCGTCATAAGCCGAAGAGAATTTTCCTAAGTGTTCTTTTTTATAAAATTTGATCTCAAGAAGATATTTTCTATTCCATTTTCCGAAAATTCCTGCCATTTTGGCAGAATACGTCAATGAGAAATATTTCAATTTGAGATAACATTTCCAAAATCTTAATTTTTCGAAATACTCAGTTTTTTGGATTTTTAAAAAATTACATTTTCACGTCGCATAATTTGCGAATCTTAGCCCGGAACCACTATATTTTTAGATAATTTTTCAAAAATTTCAATTTTTGAGCACTTTCGAAAGAGTTTTTTTTATGTCGAATAATCGAGTCGAATAATAGCCACTTTTGTATTTCTCGGCGTTCCATGACCCCTAAAGTACGAAAAGTGTAGTCTCCCGTTTCCGTCTGTCTGTCTGTGCGGTATCTGTATCCATTTTTATTAGACACTTAATTTCCGAAACTGATGGACCGATTATTGTCAAATGTTGTATGTACATATATTCGGAATATCATGTAGACGGTTAAATGCTAACCAAAATTTTGCTAATCACCCCACCCACAATTTGATGACGTCATTTCAAAGAATTCTATTTATATTTGATTAACAATATAGTCCTAAAAGTGTGGTGTACGAATCAGCTTTGAGTTTCCCTAACCATCCAAATTTTTGCAAAAACATAATGCACGGTATAATAACAGTTTGCCAATTGCAACTAAAATTTTTTGCAACGTTTTCAAATTTTTTTAATACTATGAAAATTTCGTCCAATTTTCGACAACTTTTGAAATTCAACTAAAGACATTTTCTTATAGAGCTCCAGAAGTTAGTTTCGGTCATATTTCTTCGGTACCATTCCTACCATTTTTTCAGAAATTTTGCGATTTTTCGCTAAAGAAAAAAGTTCAGATCGAATCTTTCTAATCAGTGCTGCGACGAAATTTGTCCCAGAGTTTGTTGGAATTTTATTGGTAACTTTTTCAAAAACAAAATGTTTCAATATCTGTGCTGTCTGAAAATTTCGTCAAATTTCCGACTTATGGATTTCGACCTCCAGATGTTGGTTTCAATTTCATTTCTACGATAGGTTCCCACGACTTTTCCAGAATCGCCCACTAGATACTGCAAGATTTTGCATAAAAAAATATTTCCAAAGCGAACATTTTGAAATTTTATTGAGATTTTCTGGTCAAGAATTTACAAAATTCGTTATTTTCAGATAATTCATTATAAGAAAATATCACTGCTTGATAGACAATTTTAATTCTAAAAATTTTTGCAAAAGCATAATGCACGTTATAATAACACTTTACCATCAGCGTAAAGCATCCAATTAGTACCCCAAACTCAAAATGCCAGTAGAAGTATTTCACAAAAAATATTTTTCGAACATTCTCGGAGCCCCAAGTTTCTTCTTTAAAAATGTAAAACCTTCTCGGGGTCCCAAATGTATTTTTTTAAGAATGTGAAACCTTCTCGTGGGTCCCAACGGTCTCTTTTAACAATGTAGAACCTTCTCGGGGGGCCCAAATGTATTTTTTAAGAATGTGAAACCTTCTCGGGGGCGCCAAATGGTTTCTTTAGAATGTGAAACCTTCTCGGGGATCCCAACTGTCTCTTTAACAATGTAAAACCTTCCCGGGGGCCCCAAATGTATTTTTTTTAGAACATAAAACCTTCTCGGAGGTCCCAACTGTTTTTTTTTTTTTTAATATAAAATCTTCTCTAGGGCCCTAAATGTATTTTTTTTATGTGAAACCTTCTCGGCGATCCCAAATGTATTTTTTTAAGAATGTGAAACCTTCTCGGGGGTCCCAGTTTTCTTTTTTAAAAAAGTAAAATCTTCTCGGGGTCCCAACTGTTTTTTTTTTAATATAAAACTTTCTCTGGGGCACCAAATGTATTTTTTAAATGTGAAACCTTCTCAGGGGTCCTAACTGTTTTTTTTTTCAAAATGTGAAACCTTATCGGGAGCGCGAAACGTTTCTTTTTTAAAAATGTAAAACCTTCTCGGGGGTCCCAACGGTCTCTTTTAACAATGTAAAACCTTCTCAGGGGCCCCAAATCTATTTTTTTAAGAATGTGAAATCTTCTCGGGGGTCCCAGTTGTCTTTTTTAAAAAAGTAAAATCTTCTCGGGGGTTCCAACTGTTTTTTTTTTTTTTAATATAACACCTTCTCTGGGGCCCCAAATGTATTTTTTTAAGATGAAACCTTCTCAGGAGTCCTAAACGTTTCTTTTTTAAAAATGTAAAACCTTCTCGGAGGTCCCAAAGGTCTCTTTTAACAATGTAAAACCTTCTCAGGGGCCCCAAAATGTATTTTTTTTAGAATGTGAAACCTTCTCGGGGGTCCCAATTGTCTTTTTTTAAGAAAGTAAAATCTTCTCGGGGGTTCCAACTGTTTTTTTTTTTTTTGATATAAAACCTTCTCTGGGGCCCTAAATGTATTTTTTTAATGTGAAACCTTCTCAGGAGTCCTAACTGTTTTTTTTTCAAAATGTAAAACCTTCTCGGAAAGGCGAAACGTTTCTTTTTTAAAACTGTAAAACCTTCTCGGGGATCCCAACGGTCTCTTTTAACAATGTAAAACCTTCTCAGGGGCCCCAAATCTATTTTTTTAAGAATGTGAAATCTTCTCGGGGGTCCCAGTTGTCTTTTTTAAAAAAGTAAAATCTTCTCGGGGGTTCCAACTGTTTTTTTTTTTTTTTAATATAACACCTTCTCTGGGGCCCCAAATGTATTTTTTTAAGATGAAACCTTCTCAGGGGTCCTAACTAATTTTCATTAGATGAATACCTAAATAATAATTTTAATGACCTGGTGTTACTATCTAGTGGTGCTTAATTTATTATATAGTAGATCATATATATTTATAGAGTTAATTCTAATTTGTTTCTTTTAAAAATTGTTATTTATTTTTATAAAATTATGTTCGATGTGTTTACTATCTTCTTCTGACGCGTGTAAAAATTTTTTATTAGCACAAATAAAGATTTATTATTATTATTATTATTAACTGTTTTTTTTTCCAAAATGTAAAACCTTCTCGGGAGCGCGAAACGTTTCTTTTTTAAAAATGTAAAACCTTCTCGGGGGTCCCTAGGGGTCTCTTTTAACAATGTAAAACCTTCTCAGGGGCCCCAAATGTATTTTTTTAAGAATGTGAAACCTTCTCGGAGGTCCCAGTTGTCTTTTTTGAAAAAAGTAAAATCTTCTCGGGGGTTCCAACTGTTTTTTTTTTTAATATAAAACCTTCTCTGGGGCCCCAAATGTATTTTTTTAAGATGAAACCTTCTCAGGGGTCCTAACTGTTTTTTTTTTGCAAAATGTAAAACCTTCTCGAGAGCGCGAAACGTTTCTTTTTTAAAAATGTAAAACCTTCTCGGGGGTCCCAGTTGTCTTTTTTTAAAAAAGTAAAATCTTCTCGGGGGTTCCAACTGTTTTTTTTTAATATAAAACCTTCTCTGGGGCCCCAAATGTATTTTTTTAATGTGAAACCTTCTCAGGAGTCCTAACTGTTTTTTTTTTCAAAATGTAAAACCTTCTCGGGAGCGCGAAACGTTTCTTTTTTAAAAATGTAAAACCTTCTCGGGGGTATCAACGGTCTCTTTTAACAATGTAAAACCTTCTCAGGGGCCCCAAATGTATTTTTTTAAGAATGTGAAACCTTCTCGGAGGTCCCAGTTGTCTTTTTTGAAAAAAGTAAAATCTTCTCGGGGGTTCCAACTGTTTTTTTTTTTTTAATATAAAACCTTCTCTGGGGCCCCAAATGTATTTTTTTAAGATGAAACCTTCTCAGGGGTCCTAACTGTTTTTTTTTGCAAAATGTAAAACCTTCTCGAGAGCGCGAAACGTTTCTTTTTTAAAAATGTGAAACCTTCTCGGGGGTCCCAGTTGTCTTTTTTTAAAAAAGTAAAATCTTCTCGGGGGTTCCAACTGTTTTTTTTTAATATAAAACCTTTTCTGGGGCCCCAAATGTATTTTTTTAATGTGAAACCTTCTCAGGAGTCCTAACTGTTTTTTTTTCAAAATGTAAAACCTTCTCGGGAGCGCGAAACGTTTCTTTTTTAAAAATGTAAAACCTTCTCGGGGGTACCAACGGTCTCTTTTAACAATGTAAAACCTTCTCAGGGACCCCAAATGTATTTTTTTAAGAATGTGAAACCTTCTCGGGGATCCCAGTTGTCTTTTTTAAAAAAGTAAAATCTTCTCGGGGTTCCAACTGTTTTTTTTTATATAAAACCTTCTCTGGGGCCCCAAATGCATTTTTTTAATATGAAACCTTCTCAGGGGTCCTAACTGTTTTTTTTTTTCAAAATGTAAAACCTTCTCGGGAGCGCGAAACGTTTCTTTTTAAAAATGTAAAACCTTCTCGAGGGTCCCAACGGTCTCTTTTAACAATGTAAAACCTTCTCAGGGGCCCCAAATGTATTTTTTTAAGAATGTGAAACCTTCTCGGGGGTCCCAGTTGTCTTTTTTGAAAAAAGTAAAATCTTCTCGGGGGTTCCAACTGTTTTTCTTTTTAATATAAAACCTTCTCTGGGGCCCCAAATGTATTTTTTAAATGTGAAACCTTCTCAGGGGTCCTAACTGTTTTTTTTTTTTCAAAATGTGAAACCTTCTCGGAAGCGCGAAACGTTTCTTTTTTAAAAATGTAAAACCTTCTCGGGGGTCCCAACGGTCTCTTTTAACAATGTAAAACCTTCTCAGGGGCCCCAAATGTATTTTTTTAAGAATGTGAAACCTTCTCGGATGTCCCAGTTGTCTTTTTTGAAAAAAGTAAAATCTTCTCGCGGGTTCCGACTGTTTTTTTTTAATATAAAACCTTCTCTGGGGCCTCAAATGTATTTTTTAATATGAAACCTTCTCAGGGGTCCTAACTGTTTCTTTTCAAAATGTAAAACCTTCTCGGGAGCGCGAAACGTTTCTTTTTAAAAATGTAAAACCTTCTCGGGGGTCCCAACGGTCTCTTTTGACAATATAAAACCTTCTCAGGGGCCCCAAATGTATTTTTTTAAGAATGTGAAATCTTCTCGGGGGTTCCAGTTGTCTTTTTTTAAAAAAGTAAAATCTTCTCGGGGGTCCTAACTGTTTTTTTTTTCAAAATGTAAAACCTTCTCGGGAGCGCGAAACGTTTCTTTTTAAAAATGTAAAACCTTCTCGAGGGTCCCAACGGTCTCTTTTAACAATGTAAAACCTTCTCAGGGTCCCCAAATGTATTTTTTTAAAAAAGTAAAATCTTCTCTGGGGTTCCAACTGTTTTTTTTTTATAATATAAAATATTCTCTGGGGCCCCAAATGTATTTTTTTAAGATGAAACCTTCTCAGGAGTCCTAAACGTTTCTTTTTTAAAAATGTAAAACCTTCTCGGAGGTCCCAAAGGTCTCTTTTAACAATGTAAAACCTTCTCAAGGGCCCCAAAATGTATTTTTTTTAGAATGTGAAACCTTCTCGGGGGTCCCAGTTGTCTTTTTTTAAGAAAGTAAAATCTTCTCGGGGGTTCCAACTGTTTTTTTTTTTTTTGATATAAAACCTTCTCTGGGGCCCCAAATGTATTTTTTTAATGTGAAACCTTCTCAGGAGTCCTAACTGTTTTTTTTTCAAAATGTAAAACCTTCTCGGAAAGGCGAAACGTTTCTTTTTTAAAAATGTAAAACCTTCTCGGAGGTCCCAACGGTCTCTTTTAACAATGTAAAACCTTCTCATGGGCCCCAAATGTATTTTTTGAAGAATGTGAAATCTTCTCGGGGGTCCCAGTTGTCTTTTTTAAAATAGTAAAATCTTCTCGGGGGTTCCAACTGTTTTTTTTTTTTTTAATGTAAAACCTTCTCTGCGGCCCCATATGTATTTTTTTAAAATGAAACCTTCCCAGGGGTCCTTACTGTTTTTTTTTTTTTCAAAATGTAAAACCTTCTCGGGAGCGAGAAACGTTTCTTTTTTAAAAATGTAAAACCTTCTCGGGGGTCCAAACGGTCTCTTTTAACAATGTAAAACCTTCTTCGGGGCCCCAAATGTATTTTTTTAAGAATGTCAAACCTTCTCAGGGGTCCCAGTTGTCTTTTTTAAAAAAGTAAAATCTTCTCGGGGGTTCCAACTGTTTTTTTTTTATACAAAACCTTCTCTGGGGCCCCAAATGTATTTTTTTAAGATGAAACCTTCTCAGGGGTCCTAACTGTTTTTTTTTCGAAATGTAAAACCTTCTTAGGAGCACGAAACGTTTCTTTTTTAAAAATGTAAAACCTTCTCGGGGATCCCAACGGTCTCTTTTAACAATGTAAAACCTTCTCAGGGGCCCCAAATGTATTTTTTTAAGAATGTGAAACCTTCTCGAGCGTCCCAGTTGTCTTTTTTAAAAAAGTAAAACCTTCTTGGGGGCGTGAAATGTTTTTTTTAGAACGTGAAACCTTCTCGAGGATCCCAACTGCTTTTTTTAAAAACGTAAAGCCTTCTCGGGGGCTCCAAGCGTCTTTTTTTAATGTGAAAACTTCTCGGGGGTCCCAACTGTCTATTTTAAATACGTAAAACCTTCTCGGGGACTTCTAGCGTCTTTTTTTAATGTAAAATCTTTCGGGGTCTCAACGGTCTCTTTTAACAATGTAAAACGTTCTCAGGGGCAAATGTATTTTTTTTTTAATGCAAAACCTTCTCGGGGGCGCCAAATATTTTTTTTTTAATGTGAAACCTTCTCGGGGGTCCCAAATTATCCTTGACAAAAATGTAAAACCTTCTCGGGGGCTCCAAGTGTCTTTTTTTAAGAATTTTAAATGTTCTTGGGACTCCCAACTGTCTTTTTTTAAGAAGATGAAACCTTTTTTTCTATTACATTGTGACTAGTACCTTCTAGATTGTTATCACGAAGAATAAAATTCCACAAAATCAAATTTTATAATTTTTGAGAGAAGTAGTATTTTTTGGTCTGTAGAAGGGAAGGAAGTTCTGTCGAAATAACTTTCGACCAATTTTTTAAATACGGATGTTGGCATTGCAGCTATTTGACAGTTATTTGACCGTAAATGTCAAACTGATTAATAGCAACAAGGAATGCGTCAGTGTTGCCAACTAACCATTTTAGCATTGAATTTCACTACTTTTTTCCAGCACCATATAGTGCATCTGCTTATTTTAACAAAATCTTGCCACCACATTTTCGTAAATCCTGGACCCCCTCTTCGTCTCTTGCATCCTGAACCCCCAAACAGCCGACATTTCGTCCCCACACATTCCCGCCCCCTGCACCGCCGCCGCCGCCCCACTTGCACTTTCCGTTTGGCCGCAGCGACTCGCAAAGACACTCTTAGGTATTTTAATAAAAGTAGCTGCAGTGAAGCGAGTATTAAAATAGCAGCGACCGCTCACGAAATAGAATTTTGGCACAGACTCCCGGGACTCCTCTCAGTCGGTGTTCAGCGTTCCCGAAATGAGCGGCCCCTTCAAACGGCGGCCTTCCCTTAAGGCGCTCCCCAACGTGGGGTTGGTCAAGGCGGCCAACATCCAGCGCAGGCAGTCGGCCGTCAACCTAAAGCCCGTTAGTATTTCCCAGCAGGAGGTGCCATGGGACGTCCTGGACAGGTGCTTGCTGCCGGTGGTGTTCTGCCACGCCGCCGCCATCGTCATCAGTACCATGCTCAACACCCTCCACATATCGCAGGTGTCCACCTTGACGCTGTTCATCTTCTTCGCCATCACGACGATAGCGGCGGTTCTGTTCTACCACAATCTTAAGGTAAACAGGGGGCCGGCAATTAACCCAAATTCTTATATAGCTTCCTTGCCTAAAATTAATGTGAAACGTGAGCTTATTAATAATGTCCGGGGGCTTTTTTAAGCCCGGGATAATTATCGCGGATAAGCAAAGGTGGAGTCGTGGAGGTCAGTGACGGCGCGGGCCGGACGGGGCTGGAGAGGGTCTTGGGCATGTGGTAATAACGAGGAGAGGGTAATGATTTAGAGACATGTGAGACGCTTAACCCAGATATGGGTTTATAAGTAAAAGGATGGGATAAGGTGGCGCCACTTACAACGAAACACGAAAAAAATGTTTTGTTCTGCAGGTGCAAATTTTTAAAAAAATTGGAAATTGTATAAGAAAGTTTCACAATTTATCTTAGAAATTACCGAACAGATGGCACCGAAATGTTGCACATGCTTCGAAGTCGTCATAAATCTCCAACCGAAATTTGTCTATCCATCCCCACCGACACTTATATGACGTCAATTCGAAACTTTGCCAAGTGAATCTTTTTTAAAAATTGATTTCATCCATCTATATTTTTGTTACATAATTTGTTTATTTTTTAATTTTATGAAAGAAATACTCCGTGCACTCGAGTTTTCACCCTTGGCATCCAGAATTTTGGAAAAAATCCAGCAAACGTTTTAAGGTTATCGTAAGCATGGTAATTCGTTAATCAAAATTTATCCGTTTATCCCCTCCCAAAAAATTGATGAAGTCATGTCAAAATTATGTAATGGATAAACAGACGTCTAGCACACTTCTTTACATTTACTTTAACATTACACACATATCTTTATTTTAACTTACAACGGTTTTCATAAAAATAAAATTAGCAAAATAAACGTATAATTTTTCGAAAAATCTGGATTTATTTTTTGATATCACAATTTTTCGTTGTTTCTGTTTTCGTAATTTTTCGTTCCTGCAACTTTATTCTTTCAATTCTTCAATTTCACGACTTCCAAATTTTTCAGTTTTTCGTTTCTTGATTTTTATTTTTAATTTTACCCCATTTTGTAATTTTCATTGCTTCGATTTTATATCACAATTATTTATTTACTCATTTCCTTTATTTTTCAATTTGTTTTTTTTTTCGATTTACTAATTTTTCGTTTATTCAATTCTTCAAACTTTCAATCCTTGATTTTGCAATTCCTCAATTTTCCTATTTTTCAATTTTTCAATTTCGCAATTTTTGTATTTCCATGTTTATGTTTCCATAATTTTTTGTTTTTGCCACTTTAATTTTTTCAATTCTTCAATTTCGCCAAATTTTTCAGTTTTTCGTTTCTTCAGTTTTTCAATTTTGCCATTTTCGATTTTAGAGTTTTTCATTTTTCGATATTTCAGTTCCTCATGTTTTAATTTTTCGTTTTCTCAGTTTTTCAAGTTCTTGATTTTTATTTTTTTATTTTTATTTTCTCGTTTTTATATCACAATGTTTTGTTCTTTCATTTTCTTTCATTTTCCAGTTTTCCCATTTTTTCATGTTTATGTTTGTATAATCTTTGGTTTTTGCACCCTTAATTTTTTAATCTTTCAATTTTTCGACTTCCAAATTTTTCAATTTTTTAATTTTACAATTTATCGGATATTACAGTATTTTCATTTTTTGATATCTCACTTTCGTATTTTTTAATTTTTAGATTTTTCAATTTTTCGTTTTCTCAACTTTTCAACTTCCTAATTTTTATTTTTTATTTTCCCCTATTTTTTAATTTTCATTTTGGCGGTTGTATATCACAATTTTTTATTTTTCCATTTCCTTTATTTTTTTCAATTTATAAATTATCTTTTATCAATTCTTCAACTTTTCAATCTTTGATTTTGAAATTCCTTAATTTTCCTATTTTTAAATTTTTCAATTTTGCAATTTTTGGATTTCTCGATTATTCAATTTTCCAGTTTCTTTAATTTTCAATTATATTTCAATCTTACAATATTTCGTTTTGTCTTGGATTTTACAGTTTTTTGGATCACCATTTTTTCGTTTTTTCATTTTCTTTCATTTTTCAGTTTTCACATTTTTCCATGTTTCTGTTTTCATAATTTTTAGTTTTTTTGGAATTTCAATGTTTTCAGTTCTTCAATTTCTCGACTTTCAAATTTTTCAATTTTTCAATTTTGCAATTTTCGATATTACAGTTTTTCATTTTTCGATACCTCAGTTTCTCATTTTTAATTTTTTGAGTTTTCAATTTTTCGTTTTCTGTTTTCTCAGTTTTTCAAGCTCTTGAATTTTATTTTTCATTTTCCAGATTTTTTAATTTTTTGAAAAATCATTTTGTCAATTTTATGTCACAATGTTTTATTTTAATTTCCTTTATTTTTCCTTTATTTTATTTTATAGTTTTTTGTTTATTGAACTTTTCAATCTTTGAGTTTGTAATTCCCCAATTTTCAAATTTTTAAATTTTAACTTCGCAATTTTTGGATTTCGATTTTAAAATTTCTTTAATTTTCAATATTTCAATCTTACAGTATTTCTTTTTTCGATTTTGTAATTTTGCGATTTTTGAGTTTCCATTTTTAATCTTCCGATTTTTCAATTTTTCGTTTCTGCAATTTTTCAGTTTCATGATTTTCAATTTTTAAATTTTTTGAAATTTTCATTTTATACTTCCTTCTCTTTTGACTTTTCAATTTTACAATTTTGCATTTTTTCCATTTTTTTGATTCAAAAAGTTAAAAAATCAAAAAACTAAAGAAACGAAAACTCCAAATATTGGAAAACTTAAAACCTGGAAAATTAAAAATCGAAAGTCATTAATTAATCGAAAATTTGGAAAACCCAAAAATTGTAAAATCTTGTAAATCTTCAATTTTTCAAGTTCTTGATTCCCAGTTTTTAATTTTTGAAAGTTTCAATTTTCGTTTTTCCGTTTTTGATTTTTCAGTTTTACAATTTTACCATTTGAGAAGTTGAAAAATCAAAAACTGAAAAACTGAAAACAACGAAAAATTACAAAACCGAAAAACTGGAAAACCAAAAAATCGAAGAAACTAAAATTTAAAACATTGGTACACTAAAAAATAGAAAACAAATCAATGAATAGGAAAATTGGAAAGAAGAAAAACCGCGAAAGCGGAAAATTGGAAAACCCAAAAACAACAAAATCGAAAAATTGTAGAATAGTCAAAATTTCAAATTCCAAAAACTGTCACTTTGAAAGATCGAAAAATTGAAAAATGAAACATCGAGAAATTGAAAAATTAAAAATCGACAAATTGAAAAATGGAATAAATGAAAAAGTTCTAAATTCCAATAATTGAAAAATGGAAGAATTTTAAAATCCTACGAAAAATTGAAATTTTTATATTGTATTATATTTATATTTTATAAATCAAAAAATTGAAAAATCCAAAATTTATAAAATTTCATAGTGAAAAAAGAAAAATTATAACATCAGAACATTAAAACCCAAAAAATTGAAAAAACTAAAAAGACCACCTAAACCGAAACGAAAAATTGCGAATCGAAAAATTGAAAAATTCAAAAATTGAAAAATTTTACCTTGGAAAAAGAGAAATTGAAAAAATAAAGCAAATAAACCATTGAAACGAAAAATTGCAAACTAAAAAACTAAAAAAGTGAAAATCTAAAAAATTAGTGTTTCAGATTTAAAATGAAAACTAGAAAATTTGCAAATCGAAAAAATGAAAATTCCAAAAATTGAAAAATTTCATTAAAAAAATTGAAAAATTGAAAATAAAAAAACGAAATGAAAAATTGCAAACCAAAAACTGAAAAAGTGACAATTCTAAAAATTATTATTGCATATTTAAAATGAAAGCTAGAAAAATTACAAATCGAAAAATTGAAAAATCCAAAAATTGATTATTTTCAGATTGAAACCAAAAAATAAAATCAGAACATTGGAAAGCCAAAACTTGAATAAATAAAGAAAATAAAAAACCGAAACAAAAAATTGAAATCGAAAAACTGAAGACAAGGAAAATTGAAAAAACGAAAAATTAAAAAAATAAAAATTGAGAGCCCGTGAAAATGCAAATGGAAAATTGCAACATCTATAAAGTGAAACATCCGAAATTTGGAAAATCGAGAACCTTAAAAATTTTAAAATGAAAACTCAAAAAATCGCAAAAATCAAAAAACTGAAGAAACGAAAAGTTGAAAACTTGAAATTGGAAAAACAAAAAATTATAAAATCGACACATTGAAAAATCGAATAATTAAAAAATAAAGAAAATAAAAAACCGAAACGAAAAATTGCAAATCGATAAACTGCAAAATTCAAAAATTGAAAAATTTCACATTAGAACAAGGAAAATTGAAAAAATATAGAAAATGATTAACTAGAACGAAAAATTGTAAACCAAAAACGGAAAAAGTGAAAATTTTAAAAATTATAACAGAAATTTTAAATTGAAAAATTGCAAATCGAAAAACTGAAAAATCGAAAAATTGGATAATTTCAGACTGAAAGAAAATTATAAAATCAGGAACATTGAAAAACCACAAATTGAATAAATAAAGAAAAATAAAAATCCGAAATGAAAAATTGAAAAATCGCTAAATTAAAAAATTAAAAGTTTCAAAATCTCAAAAATAAGAAAAATAAAAAACCGAAACAAAAAATTGCAAATCGATACATTGAAAAATTGAAAAATTTCACGTTGTAAAATTCAAAAATTGAAAAATTTCATTAAAAAATTTGAAAAATTGAAAATAAAAAAACTAAATGAAAAATTGCAAACCAAAAACTGAAAAAGTGACAATTCTAAAAATTATTATTGCATATTTAAAATGAAAGCTAGAAAAATTACAAATCGAAAAATTGAAAAATCCAAAAATTGATTATTTTCAGATTGAAAAAAATGTATAAAAAGACAAGGAAAATTGAAAAAACGAAAAATTAAAAAATTAAAAATTGAGAGCCCGTGAAACTGCAAATGGAAAACCACAAAGTCTAGAAAGCGAAACATCCGAAAGTTGGAAAATCGAGAAACTTAAAAATTTTTAAATGAAAACTCGCAAATCGCAAAAATCAAAAAACTGAAGAAACAAAAAATTGAAAACTTGAAATTGGAAAAACAAAAAATTAAAAAATCGACACATTGAAAAATCGAATGATTAAAAAATAAAGAAAATAAAAAACCGAAACGAAAAATTGCAAATCGATAAACTGCAAAATTCAAAAATTGAAAAATTTCACTTTAGAAAAGGGAAAATTGAAAAAATATAGAAAATGATTAACTAGAACGAAAAATTGTATACCAAAAAAAAAACGGAAAAAGTGAAAATTTTTAAAATTATAACAGAATATTTAAATTGAAAAATTGCAAATCGAAAAACTGAAAAATCGAAAAATTGGATAATTTCAGACTGAAAAAAATATATAAAATCAGGAACATTGAAAAACCACAAATTGAATAAATAAAGAAAACTAAAAATCCAAAATGAAAAATTGAAAAATCGAAAAATTAAAAAATTAAAAGTTTCAAAATCTCAAAAATAAGAAAAATAAAAAACCGAAACAAAAAATTGCAAATCGATACATTGAAAAATTGAAAAATTTCACGTTGTAAAATTCAAAAATTGAAAAATTTCATTAAAAAATTTGAAAAATTGAAAATAAGAAAACTAAATGAAAAATTGCAAACCAAAAACTGAAAAAGTGACAATTTTAAAAATTATTATTGCATATTTAAAATGAAAGCTAGAAAAATTACAAATCGAAAAATTGAAAAATCCAACAATTGATTATTTTCATATTGAAAAAAATATATAAAAAGACAAGGAAAATTGAAAAAACGAAAAATTAAAAAATTAAAAAATGAGAGCCCGTGAAACTGCAAATGGAAAATTACAAAATCTATAAAGCGAAACATCCGAAAGTTGGAAAATCAAGAAACTTAAAAATTTTTAAATGAAAACTCGAAAAACTGAAGAAACAAAAAATTGAAAACTTGAAATTGGAAAAACAAAAAATTATAAAATCGACATATTGAAAAATCGAATAATTAAAAAATAAAGAAAATAAAAAACCGAAACGAAAAATTGCAAATCGATAAACTGCAAAATTCAAAAATTGAAAAATTTCACTTTAGAAAAGGGAAAATTGAAAAAACATAGAAAATGATTAACTAGATCGAAAAATTGTAAACCAAAAAACGGAAAAAGTGAAAATTTTTAAAATTATAACAGAATATTTAAATTGAAAAATTGCAAATCGAAAAACTGAAAAATCGAAAAATTGGATAATTTCAGACTGAAAAAAAATTATAAAATCAGGAACATTGAAAAACCACAAATTGAATAAATAAAGAAAAATAAAAAACCGAAACAAAAAATTGCAAATCGATACATTGAAAAATTGAAAAATTTCAAATTGGGAAAAAAAACTGAAAACTTGCGAATCGAAAAACTGAAAAAACAAATAAATGAAAAATTGAACAATTGAAAATTTCAATTATTTTATTTATGGGCGAGATAAGTTCTATCGAAATAACCTTGAACCAATTTTTCCATTCAAGTGATGTAGCTGACGAACGTCTAAACCCGTGGCACGTAAATACCTGTCCAGCCCAGAAATCTCAAATTCCCCCACGTAAATTTCTAGCGCGATTCCAGCGTCCCTCTCCCATTTTTTGTGTTTTTTGTCAATACCGTCACCGCCAGCGTAAAATATTAGTCGCTCAGAGTCAACAATGCCTCCTTTATTCCCCCGAAGACAAGACTTTTTCTCGACAAACAGCGTCGTATAATGTTCGGCAAAATTTAAAATCAAAGCCGGCGAAACCGTCGGCGTCCGCCGCAGTTCAAAGCCATATCGGCGAGCAATCCAAATATTGACGTTGGCACCTCGATTATTATTGATTTTTGTGTGTTTCTTGAAACGCACACGAACTCGGCCGATTTTGTGTATTTATAGACCTTTCTTACCCGCGAAATACCAAATTAGCCAATTTTCCCTCCCTAATGTTCACCCGCAAAATTGTAAAACCGTCATTAGAATGTTCATGTTCATTAATTTTAATAAAGCGACCCACTCCCTGACCTTTACCTGTAACAAGATCCTTGTTAAAGAACAAATTGTTGTTAGAAAACGCTTGCCGCCGGAACGGTGAGCGACTCCGCCGAAAATAGCGGCGCTAAATTTTGCATTTTTACATTACTTGTAGTTGTAAATTAGGTTACGTGGAGAAATTCGGGCGCCAACCGCCGGAGTCCTATAAAATGTTTTATTTATGGCCCGGTGTCATTCTGGAGATGTATGTACTTTTTCATTCGGGCTATATTGGTCTCCCTCTATTATAAATAAATATTGGAAATAACAAGCGCCGACGATAAATTCGACGCGACTCTCCCAACAGTTTTGCGCTACTGAAACAACTCCATCCGCATCGATTACCCTTGTTCATTCAACAAAAATCTACAAAAAGACCGTGGAGTGATGCAGTTTTGCGTAAACGATACAGTTTCATCCAACGTCAACAGCAACATCAGATTCAATTGTATTTTTTTTCAGAACACTTCGTTGTACTGGATTCAGTCAGTTCTTGAAACATAACAAAAGTTGTACAAGTCTCATTCAAGACTGATCTACAATTTGTTTATACGAGTGTCGGTCTGATTATTTTTCTAGTCAAAATATAGACACTAGTAATTCTAGCGAATTTCGCCAAGACAGAAATGCACCGAAAAATTAGAACGACTCATTGGAAGGGAATTTGAAAAACTAAAAATGAACGAATAGAGGTCACAGCTCTCGTGGATATAGGAAACGAAGTATATTTTGCCCACATTTCTGTTGCTGATTTTAATTTATTCTTGGACAGTCTCGAAATATTGGAGCACGTGCTTGATGGTAACATTCTATTTATTGGTGACCTTAATGTACCATCTTTCCGGAATTATATAAATGGCAGAATCGACGGTTCTAAATGCACATCGCAAATCTTCGGAAAAAAAAATCGGAACACGGATGTTACCGATATTGCATAAAGAGCGGATTTATATGCACATTTTTTTAAGTAGGCGGATGTGTATGCAAAAAGATTACACATATCGTGTCTTATTCGGTCCATAGATTTTCATTTAAGTAATGAACTTTTTATTATTATGACTCAAAAAAAACTTGTAAACTAGCAAATACAAAAAATGTTATTTAAATTTTACCATGATATGTTTCTGTTCAGTAAAAAATCTTGATATTTAGAAACACGCCCTTCTGCACACTGAAGTAATTGGAGATATTTAAAAAAACCTTAAATAACCTTTTACCTAGATTTGTTTACAAGTTCTTTTGACTTCATAAAAGGGTGGGTGGGCGGGGTAGTACCTACTAAGATAAGACTGATTTTGGCAAATGAGATACTAGAACCAATTTTAAAATCATTATAACTCCACTAAAATGTGAGGATGAATTTTTTTACAAATAAAAAGTCGCAGGCTAACTTTTCGCTAGCTTTTATAACCATGGTATTTTTTTATCCCCATTATCTACCTGTATTGTATGGTTTCATTTTTCTGATTTTTTTTCTTTCAAAATGTAGCCCTTCAAAAAAATAAAAAATTTCAATTATTATTAACTTTAAAAATAGAAAATACTTAGCAAATAAGAAAAGTCAAAAACAGAATAAGATGCAGTAATAAAATACAGGGTGTCCTATTTGAAAAAACTGAAGTATCGACTTTTGGAGATCGTATTTTATACACCCTCTGTATATTAAGACTCAATTTTATTTATACGAAATCAAAGTGCATATTTTTATCAATCTCTCCACAAAATACTGCGATATTTTTGTGAGTCTTTCCACTGCAAAAAAAAAATAAAAAAAAACTGGGCAACCTCGTATCGGAAATTCAAAAATGTTGTAAAACTCAAAAAAAGGTCAACCACATGTAAAAATAAAATTTTTCGAAGGTTATTTCCACAAAAACCCGTTTTTTGGAGAAAATAACTGGAATCAAGAAATGCAGAAATTGAAAAACTCCCAAAATTGAAATGTTGAAAAATTGTGAAATCGAAAAACTTGAAAAATCGAATTCGAAAAATTTTTAAAATAGAAAAACCGAGATGTCGAGCAATATTATTATTATTATACTGCAATATTAAAAAAAATACAGGGCAGGGAAACTAAAACACCAAAAAATCGAGAAATTGATAAATCAAAAAAAAAACGAGAAATCAAAAATTCCAAATTCCGAAAATCTAAACCGAAAAATCGAAAAACTGGAAAATAGAAAAACTGAAAAATTCCAAAATTGAAATGTTGAAACGTTGAAAAATAGAAAAAACATCGAAAAGTTGAAAAATCCAGAAAACGAAAATTTCCCAAAACTAAAATGTTGAAAAATTGTGAAATCCAAAAACTTGAAAAATCGAATTCGCAAATTTTTGAAATGGAAAAACCGAGATGTTGAGCAATATTATTATTATTATTATTAATATTATTATATTGCATTATAAAAAAATCACAGAGTCAGAAAATCGAAACACCAAAAAAACGAGAAATCAAAAAATCGAAACCAAAAAATCGAAAAATTGGAAAATAGATAAATTGAAAAATACCAACATTGAAATGTCGAAACATTGAAAAATAGAAACATCGAAAAATTGGAAAATCTAGAAAAAGAAAAATTCCCAAAATTGAAATGTTGAAAAATTGTCTAATCGAAAAACTTGAAAAATCGAATTCGAAAATTTTTGAAATGGAAAAACCGAGCTGTTGAGCAATATTATTATTATTATTATTATATTGCATTATAAAAAAAATTACAGGGTCGAGAAATCGAAACACCAACAAATCGAGAAATTAAAAAATCAAAAAAACGAGAAATCAAAAATTCCGAATTTCAAAAATCGAAACCGAAAAATTGAAATGTCGAAACATTGAAAACTAGAAACATCGAAAAATTGCAAAATCCAGAAAACGAAAAATTTCCAAAAAAAAATTCTGAAATCGAGAAACTTGAAAAATCGAAAAGTTGGAAAATAGATAAATTCAAAAATACCAAAATTGAAAGTCGAAACATTGAAAAATAAAAAGATCGAAAAACTGGAAAATCCAGTAAACGAAAAGCCGAAAAAACCCAGAAATCGAAAACTCGAATAATTGAAAAATTGAAAAATCGAGAAATAGAAACATTAAAAGATCGAGAAATCGAAACAGCGGAAACGAAAAATTATAAATTAAACAGTCTAAAAATCAAAACATCGAAACCTTGACAAATCGGGAAATTTAAAAATTGAACAACCAAAAAATTCAAAATCAAAAAATCTAAAATTTAAAAAATCGACAAATTGAAACATTGAACAATTCAGGAATCGAGAAATCGAAAAATAAAAAACCGAGAAATCTAAGTCGAAAAATCCCAAAATTGAAACGTCGACAGACTGAGAAATCGAAAAATCGAAAACTGGGAAAATCAAACAATTGAAAAATCAAAAGATCGAAAATTAGAAAAATGAAACAATTGAAAAATCAAGTACCTGAAAAAAATAAAAATTGAAAAATCTAAAAATTGAGCTATTGAAAACCGAAAAATCGGGAAATTCGAACATCGGCAAACCGAGAAATCGAGAAATAGGAAAAATCAAAAAAATTAAAATGTAAAAATGGGAAATCGGAAAGTCAAAAAATGGAGAATTCGAAGACTCTACAAACCGAAAACTTAGAAACGCCAAAAATTGAAAAATGGAAAAATTGGAAAATAGATAAATTGAAGAATACCAAAATTGAAATGTCGAAACATTGAAAAATAGACACATCGAAAAATTGCAAAATCCAGTAAACGAAAAATTTCCAAAAAAAAAATTGTGAAATCGAGAAACTTGAAAAATCGAAAAGTTGGAAAATAGGTAAATTGAAAAATACCAAAATTGAAAGTCGAAACATTGAAAAATAAAAAGATCGAAAAATTGGAAAATCCAGAAAACGAAAAGCCGAAAAATTGAAAAACCCAGAAATCGAAAAATCGAATAATTGAAAAATTGAAAAATTGAGAAATAGAAACATTAAAAGATCGAGAAATCGAAACAACGGAAACGAAAAATTAAAAATTAAGCAATCGAAAAATTAAAACATCGAAATCTCAATAAATCGGGAAATCGAAAAATTGAACAATCAAAAAATTCAAAATCGAAAAATCTAAAATTTAAAAAATCGACAAATTGAAACATTGAACAATTCAAGAATGGAGAAACCAAAAAATCTAAATTTTAAAATATCAAAAAATCAAAAAACTGAAAAATCGAGAAATCAAAATTTCAATAAATCGAAAAATAAAAAACCGAGAAATCTAAGGCGAAAAATCGAAGTATGTATTGAAAAATTCCAAAATTGAAACGTCGACAGACTGAGATATCGAAAATTCGAAAATTGGGAAAAATCAAACAATTGAAAAATCAAAAAATCTAAAATTGGAAAAATGAAACAATTGAAAAATCAAGAACTTGAAAAATATAAAATTGAAAAATCTAAAAACTGAGGTATTGAAAACTGAAAAATCGGGAAATTAGAACATCGACAAAGCGAAAACTTAGAAACGCCAAAAATTGAAAAATGGAAAATTGGAAAAATTAACATTTTCAAAAATTGAAGAAATAAAAAATTGACAAATGTAAAACTGATATAACGGAAAATCAAGAAATCGAAAAGTGAAATGTTGAAAAATTGATAAATCGAAAAATTGAAAAAGTCGAAAAATTTAAAAGATCAATTAATTAAAGAATCAAAAAACTGAAAAACCTAGATCGGAAATTCGAAAAATCTAAAAATTGAAGAATTCCAAAATCTAAAAATTGATAAATGGAAAGATCGGAAAGTCGAAAAATTGAAAAACCAAGAAATCGAAAAATCGATTAATCGACAAATTGAAATTGAAAAATGGAAAAATTAAACAATCGAAAATTGAAGAATAAAAAAATTAAAAAATCGTAGAAGTGAAATATCAGAAAATCAAGAAATCTAAAAATAAAAAAAATTGGCCAAAAGTTGTTTCGACAGAACTTCCCTCGCTCCTGAAGTAGAATGAAACATATCCAGCATTTTCGAGTTGAGTTTTTTCTTTACACAGTTTTGCAATTCTTGCTTTATTCAATAAAATAAATTGACTGATTCATTAATTTTTTTAAGTGACTCTGTATAAGCAAATCTAAAAAATGAGGTTTTTAATTTGATCATAAAAAAAATGGTCGAAGGTTGTAAGTATAATCCGACAAATCCAGATATTAAAAATGATAAAATTTGATTTTACGATATTTATTTTGTGATAACCGCTGTAAAGTGAAAACAAGAGGCATAAATAACACCCCTTGTCTTTCAGCACTAGGTAATAGCGATCTGAACCTCAAGTGTTTATTTATACTTATACATCGAAAGAATGTCACGTTGAAGTTAGTTTGATTTGAATGAGTTTGTCTTGAGGTGCGTATTCTTCACATTTTGGAGAAAATGGGGTCACTGATTCTTAAATTTAGTCTGTGACTTTTTTATATTCTAATAAGTAATGAGAGATCAAGAGGAGCGCGCTTAGTGACTGACCCTATTTATATATTTTAAGTTGTTCTTTGTATTTCATATACCAAACTTTATAGGCAGGATCTTTTTTATTACTATATTTATTATTATTTTTCACAGCCGGTTTCGGCTATTGACTAGCCATCTTCAGACCAAGAATTGTCACGCTGAATTATAAACGCCTGAAGATGGCTATTACTAACCGTAACTGGTCGTAAAAAATAATAAAAGAAAATCCTGCAGTCCTTTTTTTACTTCACAATGATACAAATATTTTATTTATTAAAGTCTGATCGGAATTGGAACTGAATAAATTTATTGAAAAAAGCACAGTGAACGAGTGAACATAATTTTGAACTTATTTCAACCATTGTGGAAGACCTAGCTCATAAAAGCTTTTATTTTCATAGTCCAAGAAACATCAAAGGAATGAAATTCTAGCAAATTGTAAAAACTTAAATTCGTATCAACACAGAAATATTCGGTTTAATTGGCTCCTTCAACATAAAAAACACGAAAATTTGATCTCAGGTAAAACCTAATAATGTCGTTAAAAAGTTATTTAAAGATGCCCCTCAAAACTCTCGCATAAACTACAAACTCGTGAGTTTTTTTATAAAATATCGGTCAAAACGTACATAAAAACCCCGTAAACACATCATCACTCAACATGCACACGCCCAAAATTAGCCTCAGTCTCCGTACTTTCCATTCGCCTACATTAGCGTTGTTCCTCGGCGAAATTTGAAATTTTTTGCGTCGACCACGTGCCTAAAGGTCACAAATCCCCGTGGGCGTATAAACGAGAAAATATGTGCACATTATTTGACCTGATTCCAGTTTGAAACCGTGCCCACGCCGAAGAATCCAAAACGCTCCAAGTATACGAAACCCGATCCGAAACAACGAATTTACAAATTCAAATGAATTCACCTCTTCTAACATATTTTAATACTTAGCGGCGATAATGCTAACGAAAACTTTCCATCGGAACAAATTTAATATTTATTTTAGCTTTAAAATTTTTATGATTGGCGCATAGCCACTTTACATTTTAAATTTCTGCTTACATAAAAAGCGAACTGGCCCGAATCCGTACTCCGGTCACGTTCCTACATGTCAGCTTTCCTCATAATCGCCGCTTTGGGCCATGAATGAACCACCTTACAATAATAATAACGCATTCCGACAAACAGGAACAAATCGATGACGCCACAACTAGATAAACGTCAGTTATTTACATAAACCGAAAATTGCTAGAAACTGCGCCACTTTCGAATCTCCTTTCTCCGAAATCTCTCATCGATCAGTTTTTGAATTTGGCGCGTCTTGCAGGTGACTGCAGCAGGAAAAGCTGTCCTGATAACGGGCTGCGACTCCCGCATCGGCAACGCCCTCGCCCGCCATCTGGACGAACAAGGATTCACGGTGTTCGCAGGATTCCAGAACGCTAACGACAACCCCATCGCCGAGGAACTGAAGGAAGAGTGCTCGGGCCGGTTGCACGTCCTGCAGCTAGATGTCTCCTCCGAGACCCAGATCCTGGCGGCGTCCCTGTACGCGGTCGAACATCTTCCCGACGGAGCGCCAGGATTATGGGCCGTTATTCATGCTACGTCGTGGGTCGCCCTGGGAGAGATCGAGTGGATACCGCCACAGGTAATGGGACGACGGGGGGTGTGGATGTCCCGCAGAGAGGGACTATAGCAGGATTTTGTTCGAGGAATTGGTCATTTAAATAAACAAACAAGGTTTTGAAAGTCCATTTCGATCGCGGCTGCTCAGAATTCCGAGGGCCATTAGCGCTTAAGAAGAATGGTATTTTTAATAGAATCCGCGCTTGGGGTGACACATAAAAATCAAATAAAACCTGGAACAAGGGGAAAATAAAACGGCGCTGTTTTACTGGAAGTTCGGTTCAATTAGATGTCTTTGTCTCGACAAACAACTTGCACGGAAAGTTGATGAAGTTTTTATTAACTTTGAAATTTTGTCTTCGAGTTGCTGGAATAATCAAGTTCAATTTATTAGCAAATAATGCAGGAGGGAAGTTTGTCGTAATGACAAGTTGGGGATTTAGGGTTGTTTTAGTTTGTATGGGGATGAGGGTTAATATGCAGCAGTTAGATCATTTTAGAGAATTATTTTAACGATCCTGTTATTGTGGACTTTTAAATTAAATACCAGTTTTCTTTTTAAGCTTATTTTCGTTATTGCGTTGACGTCGCTTCATGACTCAAGAGATATGATGAATTTTTAAAGTACATATTTCGTACTAAACTCAACAAATTCTCATTTCGTTATGATTATGAAATAATTTAATCACAAAAGCCAGATAAGAGTATGTCAAAGAAAATAATTTCTGTATTATTATCGCCAACATCAGTGTTAGAAAAAATATTGCCTACGGCCCCATGAGCATTTTCCTGACCTCTGATTGATTTATAAACGCACTGATGTAACTTGAAAGCTGAAAGAATATCGATAACTTCACGAACTTTTCTATCAGTTTGGCCGAAATCTAAGTTAAGATCTATACACAGGAACTGAGGTTTGTTGGGACAAAGTGGATGAAAATAAATATATATTGGGTGGCAGTTTTGCTACAAGATATAACCCCTTGAAGTTAATTTGTCTTGTTGAAATTTCACCAAAATTTAATTCAACACTTTGTGTTGGGTATTTGAAATTAATTGTACTTTCATTATTCAAAATAATTTTTCATTTTGTTATAACATTACAAAAAACTTATTTTTTTTGTAAGTGAACGTCAAATTGACCTAAAGAATTTTTTAATGATTTTTCTCAAACTCCAGAGTTGTGCGCCATTTTTTGAACACTATACATTTTTTAATTTATTGGGTTATCAAGTTATCGTAAAAGAAAGAAATTCGCAGAACCAAATTTTACAATTTATCTAGGAAAATGGACTTACTGGTTGTGCCTCAGGGGCGTGGAAACTTCTGTCTTCTTTTTATAATGTCTTAGGAGTCTTGGGAAGCTATTAGTGTCTTTTTTTTAAATTATATGAAATCGTCTTGGGAGTCCTTAATATCTTTTTTGAAAGAGCTTGAAGGAGTCCTAGAGATCTTTTGCTCCTTTTTTTAAGAAAGTGAAATAATTTTTGGGGATCTAGTTTATTTTAAGAATACGAAAAAACTTTGGGGCCTTTTTTTGGCAGAGTTTAAAGGAGTCTTAGGATTCTTCCGTCTCTTTTTTTTTTAAAAGTGGTTCAAAAAGTTTTAGGGGTCCTTTGTGTCTTTTTTCTTAAAATGTGAAATAATCTTGGAAGGCACTGGTATTTTTTTTAAGAATATTAAAAAATCTTAGGGGGTAGATTGTATCTTTTTTTTGAAAAAATAAAAGAATCTTGGGGGAGTTTGTGTCTTTTTTTTGAGAAGTTGAAAGAATCTTCCAGTTCTTTTGTGTTTTTTAAGAAAGTGAAATACTTTTGGGGGTCTTTAGTTTCGTTTTTTTAAGAATACGAAAAAATCTTTTAAGTACATATGTGAAAGAGTCTTGAGGAATCCTTAATGTGAAAAAGTCTTGAGGACCCTTTGTATTTTTTTTAAAGAGTTTTAAGAAATCTTACGGTTTCTTCGCTTTTTTTTAAGAACTTCAAAGAGTCTTAAGGATCCTTTGTGTGTGTTTTTTGGAATGTGAAATGATCTCGAGGATCCCTAGTATCTTTTTTAAAGAATGTGAAAGAATCTTGAGGGCCGCTGATGTTTTTTTTAAGAATGGAAATAAGTAATTTTGTGGGTCCGTTTTGTCCTTTTTTTTTAAAGATTGTGAAAGAATCTTTGGGAGATTTGTCTTTTTGTCGAAAAGGTGAAACAATCTTCGAACTTTTTTGTGTCTTTGTTAAAAAAGTGAAATACTCTTGGGGATCTTTAGTCTCGTTTTTTAAGAACTATGAAGAAATCTTCTTTTAAGAATGTGAAAGAATCTTGGGGAATCCTTAACGTGAAAAAGTCTTGAGGACCCTTTGTATTTTTTTTTCTAAAGAGTTTTAAGGAATCTTACGGTCTCTTCGCGTTTTTTTTAAGAACTTCAAAGTGTTTTAGGGGTTCTTTACGTGTCTGTGTTTTTTTTTGGAATGTGAAATGATCTTGAGGGTCCCTAGTATCTTTTTTAAAAATGTGAAAAAATCTTGAGGGCCGTTTGTGTGTTTTTTTTTAAGAATGGAAATAAGTAATTTTGTGGGTCCGTTTTGTCCTTTTTTTTAAAGATTCTGAAAAAATCTTTTGGGAGTTTGTGTCTTTTTTTTGAAAAGGTGAAAGAATCTTCGAGTCCCTTTGTGTCTTTTTAAGAAAGTGAAATATTTTTGGGGATCTTTAGTTTCGTTTTTTTAAGACTATAAAGAAATCTTTTAAAAATATGAAAGAACCTTGGGGAATCCTTAATGTGAAAAAATCTTCAGGACCCTTTGAATCTTTTTTGAAAAAGTTTTAAGAAATCTTACGGTTTCTTGGCGTTTTTCTTTTCAAGAACTTTAAACTCTTAAGGGTTGTTTACGTGTGTGTTTTTATTTTGGAATGTGAAATAATCTTGAGGGTCCTTAGTACCTTTTTTGAAGAATGTGAAAGAATCTTGAGGGCCGCTTGTGTTTTTTTAAGAATGGAAATAAGTAATTTTGTTGGTCCCATTTGTCCTTTTTTTTTAAGATTGTGAAAGAATCTTTGGGGAGTTTGTATCTTTTTTTAAAGTGAAATAATCTTCGAGTTCCTTTGTGTCCTTTTTCAGAAAGTGAAATACTTTTGGGGATCTTTATTTTCGTTTTTTAAGACCATGAAGAAATCTTCTTTTAAAAATGTGAAAGAATCTTGGGAATCCTTAATGTGAAAAAGTCTTGAGGACCCTTTGTATCTTTTTTTGAAAGAGTTTTAAGAAATCTTACGGTTTCTTCGCGTTTTTTTTTTTTAAGAACTTCAAAGAGTCTTAGAGGTCCTGTGTGTGTGTTTTTTTTTGGAACGTTAAATGATCTTGAGGGTCCCTAGTATCTTTTTTAAAGAATATCAAAGAATCTTGAGGGCCGCTGGTGTTGTTTTTTAAGAATGAAAATAATTTTGTGGGTCCATTGTGTCTTTTTTTTAAGATTGTGAAAGAATCTTTGTGAGTTTGTGTCTTTTTTTGAAAAGGTAAAAGAATCTTGGAGTCCCTTTGTGTCATTTTTAAGAAAGTGAAATAATTTTGGCCAATACTTTCCAAGATTGCCATTTGACCCTTTATTTTTTTAGAGGGTATGTTATGCGGCAATATCAGTCTTTACTTGGAAAGTACTAGCCCCACCCACACACTCTTTATTTATTTATAAAGTATGTCATTTGGTAAAATCAGTTTTATCTTATAAGTACTAGCCCCGCCCACCCGCCCTGTTTTTTTCTTAGAGGGTATCTGATTTGCCAAAATCAGTCTTATCTTTTGGCAAATACTGGCCCCACCCACCCACCCACCCTCTCTTTTCTTAGAGGGTATGCCATTTGCCAGAATCAGTCTTATCTTAGCAGGTACTAGCCCCGCCCACCCGCCCTCTCTTTTCTTACAGGGTATGTCATTTGCCAAAATTTGTTCTTATTTTAGCAGGTACTTTTTAAGATCAGACTGATTTTGGTAAATGACATAGCTTCCAAGAAAACAAAGGGTGGGTGGGTGGGGCTAGTATTTGTGAAAATCAGATGATGGAAGAAAGCAGCTGTTGGAATTACAGGAAGAGAAAACTAGGGAACTTTTGAGTGGAAATAAACTTTGTGTAAACTTACGTTCTATTGGTTCCGATTTCCACTTTAAGCATATAATTAACCACGCCCACCCATCCCGCCTCCATTTCTGAAATTCATTTTATCTACTAGGTGGATCTTATATTCAACAGAAATAAAATCGTTTGAATGAGAATAGCGCGGGTGGGTGGGGCTAGTACCTGCTAAGATAAGACTGATTTTGGTAAATGATATATACTCTCTAAGAAAATAAAGGGTGCGGGGCTAATGCTAGTTAAGTTAAATCTGATTGTGGCGAATGACATACACTCTAAGAAACTAGAGGGCGGGTGGGCGGGGCTAGTACTTGCTAAGATAAGAAAGATTTGCCGTTGTATTCCTTTTGGATGTTGCACTTTTTATGTGATGTAGTGTATTTTTGGGGGTCCTTAGTTTCGTTTATTTAAGGCTATCAAATCTTCGAAGCCTCTAGTATCTTCTTTTAAGAACGTGAAAGAATCTCCGGATCCAATGGTATTTTTTTATGTGAAAGAATCTTTGGCCTCCTGGTATATTCTTTGAAAAAAGTGAAATAATCTCGGGGGTCCGTAGTGTCTTTTTTGAAAGAGTTTGAAAGGGTTTTAGTGGTTATTGATTCCTTTTCTTTGAATATGGAAGAATCTTTGGAGCCACTGGTGTTTTTTTGAAAAAAATTTGAAAAAATTTTCAGGGCCCTTCGTACCTTTTTTTTAAGAATGTGAAAGAATCTTTGCGGCCCTTTGTATCTTTTTTGGATAAAATGAAATATTCTTGAAAGTCCGCAGTGTCTTTTTTGAAAGAGCTTGTAAGTGTTTTAGTGGTCCATGATTTTTTTTTAAATATGAAAAAATTTTTGTAGCCACTGATATTGTTTTTAAAGAATGTGAAAGAATCTTGTGTCTTTTTTTAAAGAAAGTGAAAAAATATTGGAAACGCCTTGATAACGCCTCTTAAAATTTCGCTAACTTATTAAAATTTTATGACATCAGAGGAGAAGATTCCTTTCCATACAAAAAATCCTATTACTGTATTCTGTTGGAAATGCTGTATTAAAATCAACTCAAAAACAATTAAATACGCCTTCAGCTTATTTTCATTACTACATTTTGCTGACATTTCACGACTCAAGAGATATGAATTTCTAAAATATTTCGTACTAAAGTTAAAAAAAATCTCATTTCCTTTTGAAATACTCGTAATTTCGTAACAATGCTAAAAAAATGTTTATTTGACCTCTGATTGCTTTATAAATACACTTAAACACCTTGCAACCAAGAGTATCGATAACTCTAACTTTTCTATCAGTTTTGCCAAAATCTAAGTTAAGATCTCACAAAGGAACTGAAGTTTGTTGGAGCAAAGTGGAAGAGTTCCGAACTAACAAACTTATATTTATTAAAAACGAATCAAGACCACTGGGTAATTGTGGTGAGACTACTAATAAATCGATTACAACTTTTGAAAAATGGTTTAACGGTGGTCATTATTTTATGACTTATTTTCAACAGCAATTAGTGGCTCTATCTTTCTAAAAGAACCCCCGCGCTGAATACTGCGAATGGAGAAATTGCGGCAAACAAGTTGGTTAATCTAAAATAAATATTCCTTTTATATCAAACAAGCCGCTTAAGAGCAAATTTGCGGATAACACGGTAAACTCGTATTACAAGCCGTAAATTTTCCCCATTTTAATTTGATTCCCAGCATGAACTTCCTGTAGGGTATTAACTAATGATTCTAATGCTTCGTACACACAAAGTGAATACTTGTATTGCAGCAATGTAGGCTGCGGTAATCGATTCCCACAATACCTTCCCTGTTGTACAGTCAGCGATATCTACACCGTTACATGCTGCCTCAACAAAGATAAAAACATCATGTCGTAGTTCTTCGAGCTGTCGGAGTTGTAAACTTTCGCATCGAAATTCATATCCCGGCATTTTCAATGATTAAGTAGTTTTAAGCGAGCTTTAGGTGCAGATCCCCGAAAAGTGAATCGTGAATCCTATTTACATATTTAACATAACTTAGTAGAAGAAAAGCGACGTTGTCTGGAACACCCTGTGTCTGCAAATATTGCAGTGGCGTAAATAGCAGCCCCTATTTAACGAACAAGTTTGTTAATAAAGGTGATTAATAATCGAGATATTTTAACGCGCGAGGAACGAGTTTTTATATTTTTTCTTTTTCTCAATTTGAAATTTTTCAGTTTTTGGATTTTTCAATTTTTTTTGTTTTCAATTTTTCGTTTCTTCAATTTTTGATTTGCAGGTTTTCTAATTTTCATTTTAGATATGTAATAATAATTATAATTTTTATTAGAGTTGTTCACTTTTTCAATTTTTCGTTTTTGGAATTTTTTAATTTTTCGATCTTTGAATGTTAGTTTTTGGACTTTACGAACATTTTTCGATTTAATTCGTTCTTTGATTCATTAATTTTTTCTCGATTTCTAGTTTTTCAATGTTTCTATTTTTTGTTTCTTCAGCTCTACAATTTTGTCAAATAAATGTTATATAAATTAAAAAAAAAAGTAATAGTGTAGCTATGGTCTATGAATCCGTGTTGAATTTTTATCTTCGACATCGAAATTTTTGTGGAAAAATAAAACAAAATTGAATTACAATTTTTCGATTTCTTGATTTCTCGATTTTTAGTTTACTTAATTTTTCGATATTTCAGTTTTACAATTTTTGCAATTTAAAAAAAAAATCATTTTTACATTTCTCAATTTCTCTATTAATCAATTCTTTGATTTTTCGATTTTTCCTCTTTCCAAATTATCGATTTTTCAGTTTTTCGATTTCTCAAGTTTTGGTTGTTCCAATTATGGGATTTTTCAATATCTCCAATTTTTTAATTTAAAATTTTTCACTTTTTTGATATATCGATTTCTCGATCTTTCGATTTTTAAAATTTCTGAATTTTCGAATTTTGAATATTTTGATTTATCGTTTTTTTTAAGTTTAAATATGTATTTCAGTTTTAAATTTTCCGGTTTTTCGATTTCGGGCTATTTCGATTTCTCCATTTCTCGGATCTTTTGATGTCTCAATTTTTTAATTTCGATTTCCCGGCTTTTGCATTTTTCAATTTTTTATTTCTTCAAGTTTTTAGATTTTTAAAATTCTCCATTTTTCGATTTTATGTTTTGTTATGCTTCGATCTCCCGATTTTAACCCTTTTAACGTGTATTCCAATTTTTCGATTTTGGAATTTTCGATTTCTTACATCTCGATTTTTCGTTTTTTCGATTTTAAAATGTTTTTACTTTTCGTTCTTTTTTTCGATTCTGGATTTTTCAAGTTTTCGATTTCTCAATTTTTCAACATTTCAGTTTTGAGAATGTCTATATTGTTCAGTTTTTTGATATTTTCATTTTTCAACTTTTTAAATTTTGATTTTTCGACTTACCGGAAATCGATTTTTGGGTTTTTCAATTTTTCAACTTTTCAGTCTTGAGATTTTTCAATTTGTCGATTTTTTGGTTTTTCATTTCTTCAGTTTTCGGTTTTTCAAGTTTTCGAATTTTTAAATTTAAAATGTTTCAATTTTTCGATTTTATTTTTTTTACGTTCGGAATACCCGATTTTAATTTTTTTTATGCTTTTCAATTTTTGGTTTTTCTAAATTTTCATTTTTCCATTTCTCAATTTCTCGATTTTTAGACTTTTTGATTTTGTGTTTTTTTAATGTTAAATTTTTCGTTATTTCGATCTTTTTTCAGTTTGAATTCCTCGGTTTTTCGATTTTCCAAAATTTCGATTTTTCGATCTTTCGATTTTTGAAAATTTTCGATTTCTCGATTTTTCAGTTTTTGATTTTCCAACTTTTAGATGTTTCAAATTTTAGAGTTTGCAAATCTCACGAGTTTACAGTTTTTAATTTCGTCAATTTTTCGATTTGCAATTTTTCCTGTAGGTTTTTAATTTTCTTTATTTTTTCAATTTTCTGCTTTCAATTTTCCGTTTTTTGAATTTTTCATTTGCAGTTTTTCTAGTTTTCATTTTAATTATGTAACACTCCTAATAATTATAATCTTTAAAGTTGTTCACTTTTTCAGTTTTTCGTTTTTGGAATTTTTCAATTTTTCGGTGTTTGAATGTCACAGTTTTTGGACTTTACAATTTTCAAGATTCTATAATTTTTCGATTTTACAATTTTTGGATTTTCCAATTTTTCAATTCGAATAGTTTTTCTTCTTTCCCATTCTTCGATTCATTAATTTTTTTTTAGATTTTTAAGTTTCTCGGATTTTAGTTTTTCATTGTTTCAATTTTTCATTTTTTCGAGTTTTTAACTTTTCGAATAAATAAAATCGAAAATTTATAAAATAGAAAAATTGTAAAACTGAAAAAGTAGAAAATGAAAGCTTCGAAATATAAAAAAATTGGAAATCAAGAACTTAAAAAATCAAAGATTGAAAATGTAAAAAAATGAATAAACAAAAAATTATAAAATCCAAAGAAACATTGAAAAAATAAAGATAATGGAAAAATGAAAAATTGTGATATAAAATCAAGAAAATGAAAATTACAACATCGGGAAAATGAAAATATCGAAAATCTGAAAAATATAGAAATTGAAAAATTCCCAAAATTGCAATGTTTAAAATTGAGATAGCGAAAACTTAAAAATCGAGAAATCGAAAAATTTTTTAAATTGGAAAATTGAGATATGAGAAATCGAAAATTCCAAAAATGGAAAATTGAAACACATTAAAAAATTAAAATCGGGAAATCGAAACATAAAGATTATAAAAGGGAAAAATGAAAAATTTTAAAAATTGAAAATTTAAAATATATACTAGAAAAATCGAAAAACCAAGAAATCGAAATCGAAAACTTGAGACTTCAAAAGATCGAGAAATCGAAATAGGCCGAAATCGGAAAATTCAAAATTGAAATATTTACTTAAAAAAAAGATAAACGGAAAAATCGAAAAACTCAAAAAAATCGATAAACCTAGATATGAGAAACAGAAATACAGATTAAAAAGTTTAAAAAATCGTAAAAACAAATTCCATTCGATTTTCCGTTTTATCGATTTTGCAATTTTTTGTTTCTTCAATTTTTTCCGATTTTTTAATTTTCCGATTTTTCAATTTTTCGAATTTTCTTCTTTCCGAATAAACAAAATGGAAAAGTTATAAAATAGAAAAATTGTAAAATTGAAAACTCAAAATGAAAAAACGCAAAAGTATAAAATGAAGGCTTCGAGAAATCTAAAAACTTGAGAAATTGAAGAAACGGAAAATTCAAAAATCGAAAGATTAAAAATTGAGAAACTTAAAGATCGAAAAATTGCGGTCGAAAACACGAAAATTATTGTAAAATCTAAATATTGAAAATTGGAAAATCGAGAAATTGAAAATGTGAAAAATTGAATAAACGAAAAATTGTGAAATCAAATCCAGAAAATGAAAATTAAAATATCGGGAAAATGGTATAAAAAAATGAAGAACTTGAAACAACATCATTACGTCGAATATGTTCATTGCGCTACACATAACCTCAATTTAGTCCTTAATGATTCTGTTGAGAATGTACCAGGAATTTCGGCATTTTATGATTTAATAAATGCTATATACGTCTATTTCAGTGAGAGTTTACCGAGATGGCAACAACAACAACAACATTGAGATGAAAGAAAATGATAAGTGTGTTATAAAAAAAACTTTAAAAAAGTTATGCCTCACCAGATGGTCATCGAGATTTGATTCTCTAATTGCCATTAGATATAATCTCTCAACAGTTATGAGCTGAAATTATTTTAACATCAAAAAAGAAAAGTGAAATAGATGAAGCTGTAGCTCTTCGTAAAAAAATGGATTCATTTGAATTTGTTGCTCTATTAGTATTTCAATGCAAAATTTTAGAAAATGTTAATTTGGTCTCAAAAACTTTACAGAGTTCAAATATTACTTTAGATGAGGCTTGTAAATAGATGAAACATCTAAAAGACAAATTTCAAAGTATCCGTGACAATTTTGAACAAATAATGGAGGAATCAAGGAAATGTGCTGATACCTGGAAAATTAACAATTCTTTTTCAAATAAACGCATAAAAAAGTAAAACTGTTTCATGACGAATTATATGTAGATACCGTTTTCAAAAATCCCACTGAAAAATTTAAAACAACCGTTTTCTATCCTGCTCTTGATATTTTAAATATTCAAATTAAAGATAGGTTTGAAAGCATGAAAAACGTCAGAAACTATTTTTCTTTTCTGGAACCACAGGAAATGTTGAATAGTACAGACGAAGAATTTGTGGAGGCAGCATCAAAGTTGGCAAATAAATACGAAGAAGATATTTCTAGTGCAATCTGTGGGCAAATCGTTAGTTTTAAAAACATTGTTGTTGGTGAAATTATTCAGCAAAATATAACTAAAATTACAGATATTGCTAAGTTTCTGTTTATGGACAATAATCTTTAACGGCAGAAAGATCTTTTTCTAAATTAAAATTAATTAAATCATATTTGGGAAGCACGATGAGTCAAAAACGATTAACCAACTTAGCTGTGTTGAGCATTGAGTGTGATCGATCCCAAAAATTAGATCTCGACAGTGTCATACGCGAATTTATGAACTCTCGACAACGTCGAATGAAGCCAGTATAATCAATTAACAATTTTTAAAAATTATTATGTGTATAAATTATTATTATTTGTAAATCTGTGTTATTCGGCGCCACTACTGGTAAACTAGTAATTTCATATTAATTTTATATTACTTTTTAAATTTGGTGTATGGGGGCGCTTACTATAAACTGCAGGGGGGCGCAGTGGAAGTTAGCTACGCCACTGAAATATTGATATAAAGTTTGCCAATCAAACAACTTAAAAACATCATTTTCTAACTTTCGATTTCCCCGAGCGTATCTGCGGTTGCTAACAGCTGGCTTTGAACGTTCGGGGATATTTACGCATTAATTATAAATTAAAGCCAATGTTGCTTGTTTGCCGAATATTGGATGAAAACCGAAACAAAATTCGTTGGATGTATTATTAATAAATTCGTAATCCGCGTAGGCCCGTAGATGTCAACACTACATCTTGTAACCTCACCGTTTATAAAATTCAACAGATATTAATAAAAGTGTATAAATATAAATACATTTGCGTGAGCGCCAGATCTAAATTATGAAATGATTAAAGCTCACTGTTTTACGCAAAATGACTCTCCGAAACATCTGTCAAGTAGTTTTCGAAACGATGTAATCACATTCTTGGCTAGAAGCTAAAAATGCGGTTAAAAATAGTCCGGGCCGAAGAAGTGTTTTCTATTATTTGTGTGTGTTTTAAATACGGCGAAAATGGGGAGAAGAATCCCTCGATTAAAGTACTTCGTACCGAAGTTCGGATGCGCAAAGTTTACGAAATTTCTTTCCCGAAGAATGTTTATTCAATATTTCTGATACCATGTAAAGAACGTCATAAATTTCCCGTATCCTTGTCGAAAGTTTTCCATCGAAATAGGGCGAAAGTCTGTTGTTTTCGCAAAAGCTGGAATTATAGTTGTATTGTGGTTACCGAACAATAACTCCGGCGGCGTGGAAGACGCGTCTGGTTTTGATATGTATGTAATTAAACCAATGAAAACTTGAGTAATTTCCATTACAAACAGTGTTAAGTAAGTTTCTTAAGTGTCATTTCGGAGTAATTTTAACACAATTCGACGGAACGAAATTTCCCTTTTGTGCTCGGTCAAGCGCGAAAACTCCTCCGTCGAAATAAAAACCGAATAATTACTCATTCATTAGCATTCGTTCCGCGTTTATCACTTGACTTTTTCCTCAAAAAATCAACACGCAAACATGTTTACGTATCGTAAACATTTAATATTTTCCGGGACGTTCCCAGACGGGCTCGCCCAGAAAAATTCCATCATGCGTATCGCGTTTCCTTTATGCAGAATAAAATCACGGACTGCGCTCTCTTCCCAAATGAGACTGGTGATACTTCCGAATATTATCCCATTTTGGTGAATGTCGTCGCCGTTGAAACCTAATCCATGATTCTTTATTTCGGCTCGGTGTTGCTTCGCCGGCATGTCGAGAGCGCTCACTTCGTGTCATCTTTATTTTATGATTATTTTCCGGAGTATAGAAGCCACAAAAAACAATGTGCGGAGGATAATAATAAAAGAGAGCACACAATTTCTGCAAGGTTGGCTTGTGGCTTTGTGCTCTCCAAACGAAAAGTTAAGCTGTCGTAAAAAATTTATCTAGCAAAAGGTGCACCATAACCTGGCGTTTCATTCTCCTTTATTGTTGCTCTACATTGTCGCTTTAAATTGTTCGATAACTTCGTCGAGTTTGTAAATTTCTTTCTTTACATGTGGCACCGGATCGTAAATAAGCGGGCGACTACACAAAAACTGTAATTTTGTAGTTTCGTTACGTCCCGAGGGGGAAAAGAGCTGATATTTGTCAAACAAAATTACACACACGTGTCCACAAACCGATGACGGACAAGTTTTAGAGGTCTGGGAGTTTGAGAAATTTTCCGAAGAGTTTGAAAGAACCTTTTAATGTATTTTTTAAATGTAAAAGCATTTTGGGGTCTCTAGAGTTTTGTTTTTTTAAAAGGTTCTGAAAATACTCCGGGACCCCTGATCTCTTAATTTCACTTTTCAATCAGTTTGACAGAATCTTGAGGGCTTTATAGTTTTTTTTTTAAGAATATGAAAGAATCTAGGGAGTCTTAGGTGTGATTTATAGTTCGAAAGAATTCGAAAATTCTGGGGTTTAATCGTGTTTTATTTTTGAAAAACTTTTTAAAGCTCTTCAGAACTCCTAATGTTTTTTTTTTCAGAATTTGAGAAAATCGTGGAGCCTCGGATATTTTTTTTGTGGAAACGTTTGAAAAACCTTTTTTCTCTGTTCTTTCGGATTAGCTCGGATTTTTTCGGGTTTTATCGGATCCTCTAGGAGTTTCTTGAATTCTTACGGATTTTTGCAGATCCGCCCGAATTATCACGGATTCTCTTGGATCTTCCCAGATTCTCTCTAATTCCCTTGGATTTCCAATTTCTCATATTATCTCGCATTAACTCGAATTCTTGTGGATTTTTCCTCTCTTTCTCTTTCGAATTTTTTCAAATTTTCCAAATTCTCTCCGATTTTTTTGGATTTGTTCGTATTCTCCCGTAGTGTTCCGTACTGTTCCGTATTTTTTCAAATTTGTAATGATTCTTTCGTATTCTTCTGTATCTTCTCGTATTCTTCCATATTCCCTCGGATTTTTCCGAATTCCCTCCGATTCTCTTAACTTTTGTCGTCTTTTTTCGAATGTTTTCGGATTTTATCTTCAGTATTCTCTCGAATTCTCTCGGATTTTCCCAAATTCTCCGCAATTCTCTTGGATTTCTTCGAATGCTTTCCTATTCTCTCGGATTCACTGGGATTTCTTCGAATCCTCTTGGATTTTTGTGTTTTCTTTCGATTTTCTTGGATTTCATCGAATTCTACGGGAGTCTCTCGTATTTTTTCATATTAGGAATCTTTAGGAACCTCTCAGATTGTTGCGGATTTTGTTGGATTGTCTCGAATTCTCTCGAATTCGCTTGGATTTTTTCCTATCCCCACATATGCTTCCATATTCTCCCGTATTCTTCCGTATTTTCTTGGATTGTCTACGATTTTCTCAAATTCTGTCAAATTCTCTTGGATTTTTCCTTATTCTCTCGTGCTATTCCAGATTCTTTTGAATTTCCGCGGAGTCTCTCGAATTTTTACCGATTCATCCTGATTCTCCCGAATTCTCTTAGATTCTCTTGGATTTTTTTCTTAATCTGTAGGAGTTTCTCGAGAGAAAACGAACAAATCTAAGAGAAACGGAGAGAATTTGAGAAAATGGGAGAGAATCCGACTGAATACGGAAGAATGTGGAAGAATACGAGAGAATACGAGAAAATCCAAGAAAATTGTAGAGAATTCGAAAGAATAAAACAGAATACGCAAAAATCCGGGAAATTCCTAGAGAAGCCGAAAGAATTCGATTTAATCAGAGAAAATACGAAGAAATCCAAAAAAATCGGGGAGAATTCGGGCAAAATTCGATAGAATCCCATAGAATATGAAAGAATTCGGGAGCATACGGAACACGAAAAAGCAAGAGAATCGAAAAGAATTCTAGGGCATTTATCAGAATCCGAGGAAATCAACTCTTGAGCCCTAGTGTTTTCTTTTTAAAGAATATGAAAGAAGCTTTGAAGCTCTGGTGTTTTATATGTATTCTGAAAGAGTTTGAAAATTCTAGAGGATTCTTTCCTGTTTTGTTTTTGAAAAAAATATCTTCAGGGTTTCTAGTGTCTTTTTTTTCAAAAATATGTAAAAACCTCTGGTGTTTTATTTGTCAAAGGAGTCTGAAAATTATCGGGGATCTACGATGTTTTGATTTTAAAAGGTTTGAAAGAATCTTGGGATCCCTCTGGTTTTTTTTTTTTTTTGAAAAAGATTTTAAAAATTTTCGAGAACTCCTGGTCTATTTTTGAAAGAGTTTGAAACAATACTAGGGACCCCTAGTGTTTTTTTAAGAATATAACAGAATCTTGTCTTAGTTTTTCAAAGAATATGAAAATTCTATCTAGGGGACTCGTGCTTAATTTTTGAAAAAGTAAAAAAAAATTCAGGGCTTCTAGTGTCCTTTTTCCAAGAATGTAAAAAAGTCGTGTTTTGTTTTTGAAAAGAGTTGAAAGTTCTCGGGAACTTCCGATGTATTACTTTTAAAGGATTTGAAAAATCTTAGGGCCCTGGTGTTCCGTTTTTTGAAAATGATTTTGGAAATTCTCAGGTCCCCTGAAGTTTTATTTTTGAAGGAGCTTGAAAAAATCTTGGGGACCCCAGGTGTTTTCTCTTTAAAGAATATGAAAGAATCTTGGGTGCCCTGGTATTTTTTTTTTAAGAATTTGAAAATTCTGGAGGGCTCTTGTTTTATTTTTGAAAAAGTATTAAAAAAATTTCAGGGTTCCGACTGTCTTTTTTTTTCAAAAATATGGAAAAATCGTAAGGCTCTGGTATTTTGTTTTTCAAATGAGTCTGAAAATTTTCAGGGATCTACGATGTTTTACTTTTGAAAGGTTTGAAAAAATCTTGGGACTTCTGCTGTTTCGTTTTTGGAAAAAGATTTTGAAAAGTTTCGTGAACTCCTGATGTTCTAGTTTTTAAAGAGCTTAAAAAAATCTTGGGAACCCCTTGTGTATTTTTTTAGAATATAAAAAAATCTTGTCTTATTTTTGAAAGAATTTAAAAATTCAAGAGGAATCATTTTTTTTCTAAGTGTCCTTATTTCAAGAATGTGAAAAATCGTCTTTTATTTTTGAAAATTCTTGGTACCTCTGATGTTTTACTTTTAAAAGGTTTGTTTCGTTTTTTGAAAAATATTTTGAAAATTCTCGCAGCCTGCTGATGTTTTATTTTTGAAGGAGCTTGAAAAAATCTTGAGACCCCCTAGTGTTTTCTGTGTAAAGAATATGACAGGATCTTGGGGGCCCTGGTATTTTATTTTTAAAAAGGTTTTAAAAATTTCGCAGGGCTCCTAGTATCGTTTTTAAAAAATTTGAGCAAATTCTAGAACTTCTGGTGTGTTATTTTTGAAAGAGTTTCTGAGTGTTTTTTTAAGCGTTTGAAAGAATCTTGAGCCCTGGGGTTTAATTTTTTTTAGATTTGAAAATTCTCGGAGCCTTCTAATGTTTTATTTTTGGAAAAACTTGAAAGAATCATGGTGCTTTCTTTTTAAAGAATATGAAAGTATCTTTGAAGCTCCGGTATTTTATTTTTTTGAAAGAGTCTGAAAATTCTAGGAACTTCCTAGTGTTTAATTTTCGAAAAAAAAAAAAATTCAGGGCTCCCAATGTCGTTTTTTTCAAAAATATCTAAAAATTGTAAGGCTGTGGTGTTTTATTTTTGAAAGGAGTCTGAAAATTCTCTTCAATGTTGTACTTTTGGAAAGTTTGAAAGATCTTGGAACCCCTGGTGTTTCATTTTTTGAAAAAGATTTTGAAAAATTTTCTGAACTCCTGATGTTCTATTATTGAAAGAGCTTGAAAAAATCTTGGGAACCCCTAGTGTTTTTTTTAAGAATATAAAAAAATCTTGTCTTATTTTTTTGAAAGAATTTGAAATTTTCTGGGAGACTCTTGTTTTATTTTTGAGAAAGTAAAAAATCTTCAGGGCTCCTAATGTCCTTTTTTCAAGAACCTGAACTTTTATTTTTGAAGGATCTTGAAGAAATCTTGAAAACCCATAGTGTTTTTTGTTTAAAGAAAATGAAAGAATCTTGGCAGCCCTGGTATTTTTTTTAAGAATTTGAAAATTCTGAGGTCTCATCCTGTTTTGTTTCTGAAAAAGTTTTAATAATTCCTCAGGGCTCCAAGTGTCTTTTTTTCAAAAATTTGAGAAAATAGTGGATCCTCTGGTGTTTTATTTTTGGAAGCGTTAGAAAAAATCTTGAAGTTCCTAGTGGTTTTTTGAGATTTTGAAAATTTTCAAGGACTGATCCTGACTCCTGACTCCCTAGTAATTTCTAGTGTTTTCTCTTTAAAGAATATGAAAGAATCTTTGGAGCTCTGGTGTTGTATTTTTTGAAAGAATTTGATAATGCAGGGGATTCCTCGTGTTTTATTTTTGAAAAAACATAAAAATAAATCTTCAGATCTCTTCTCCAAGTGTCGTTTTTCAAGAATGTAAAAAAATTGTGGGGCCCTTGGTGTTTAATATTTTTTAAAGATTTTGCAAATTCTCGGGGCCTTCCGATGTTTTATTTTTGAAAAAACTTTGAAAAATCTTGGGGACCCCAAGTGTTTTCTTTTTAAAATATATGAAAGAATCTTTGAAGCTCCGATAATTTATTTTTTGAAAGAGTCTGAAAATTCTAGCAAATTCCTGGTATTTTATTTTAGAAAAAATATGAAAAATCTTCAAGGCTCTAGTGACTTTTTTTTCAAAATATCAAAAACTTGTGAGACTCTGGTGTTTTATTTTTGAAAGGAGTCTAAAAATTCTCGAGGATCTTCGATGTTTGAATTTTGAAAGGTTTGAAAAAATCTTGGAACCCCTTGGTGTTTCGTTTTTTGAAAAATATTTTGAAAATTTTCGTTAACTCCTGATATTCTATTTTTGAAAGAGTTTGAAGTAATCTTGGGAACTCCTACTGTTTTTTAAGAATATAAAGGAATATTGTCTTATTTTTTGAAAGAATTTGAAAATTCTAGGAGACTTGTTTTATTTTTGAAAAAGTAAAAAAAATCTTCAGGGTTCCTAGTATCCTTTTTTCAAGAACCTGAAGTTTTATTTTTGAAGGATCTTGAAAAAATCTTGAAAACCCCTAGTGTTTTTGTTTAAAGAATATGATAAAACCTTGGCGGCCCTGGTATTTTTTTAAGTATTTGAAAATTCTGAGGTCTCCTCATGTTTTGATTCTAAAAAAGTTTTAAAAATTCCTCAGGACTCCTAGTGTCTTTTTTTCAAAAATTTGAGAAAATAGTGGAGCCTTTGGTGTTTTATTTTTTGAAGCGTTAGAAACAATTTTGAAGTTCCTAGTGTTTTTTTTTTGAGATTTTGAAAATTCTCGAGGACTCCTGATGTTTTATTTTTGAAAAAACTCGAAAAAATGTACCCCTAGTGGCTCCTAGTGTTTTCTTTTTAAAAAATATGAAATAAGTTTTGGAGCTCTGGTGTTTTATTTTTTACAAGAATTTGATAATCCAGAGGATTCCTCATGTTTTATTTTTTAAAAAACGTGAAAAAAATCTTCGAGACCCTAAGTGTTTTCTTTTTAAAAAATATGAAAGAATCTTTGAGCTCTGATGATTTATTTTTTAAAAGAGTCTGAAAATTCTAGAGAATTCCTGGTGTTTTGTTTTAGAAAAAATAAGAAAAATCTTCAGGACTCCTAGTGTCTTTATTTTTAATATCAAAAAACTGAGAGGCTCTGGTGTTTTATTTTTGGAAGGAGTCTGAAAATTCCAGGGGATATTCTATGTTTTACTTTTACAAGGTTTGAAGGAATCTTGGGACCCCTGGTGTTTCGATTCTTGAAAAAGATTTTGAACATTTTCGTGAACTTCTGATGTTCTATTTTTGAAGGAGCTTCAAAGAATTTTAGGGACCCCTAGTGTTTTTTTAAGAATATAAAATAATCTTGTCTCATTTTTTTAAAAGAATTTGAAAATTCCAGGAAACTCTTGTTTCATTTTCGAAAAAGTAAAAAAAAAATCTTCAGGGCTCCTACTATCCTTCTTTCAAGAACTTGAACAAATCTAGGGGCCCAGGTATTTCGTTTTTTTTTAATACATATTTTTAAAATTCTCGGAATCTTCTGAAGTTTTATTTTTCCAGTATTTTGAAAAAATCTTTGTGTTTTCTGTTTAAATAATGTGAAAGGATCTTAGTGGCCCTGATGTTTTTAAAGAATTTGAAAACTCAGGTCTCCTTATGTTTTGTTTCTGAAAAGGTTTAAAAAATTCCTCAAGGCTCCTACAGTTTTTTTTTTTTTCAAAAATTTGAGAAAATTGTGGAGCCTCTGGTGTTTTATTTTTGAAAGCGTTAGACAGAATCTTGAATTTACTAGCGATTTTTTTTAATTTTGAAAATTCTCGAAGACTCTTGATGTTTTATTTTTGAAAAAACTCGAAAAAATATACTCCAAGTGACCCCTAATATTTTCTTTTTAAAGAATATTAAAGAATCTTTGGGGCGTTGGTGTTAGATTTTTTTAAAGAATTAGAAAATTCTAGGAGACTTTTCGTGTTTTATTTTTGAAGTAATATAAAAAAAAATTAAGGCTCAAAGTGTCTCCCGATGTTTTATTTTTTAAACTTTCTGAGAGAATCTGCGGGACCCCTAGTATTTTCTTTTTAAAGAATATGAAAGAATCTTAGGGGCGTTATTGCTTTATTTTTCGAAAGAATTTGAAATTCTGGGGGACTCCTCGTGTTTTATTTTTGGAAAAGTTTTAAAAAATCTACAGTGATCCAAGTGTCTTTTTTTTAATAATTTGAAATGAATGTGGTTCATCTGGTATTTTATTTTGGAAAGCGTTTAAAAGAATCTTGGCGCTCCTACTGTTTTTTTTTTTGAGATTTTGAAAATTTTCGGATCCACTTTTCGATTTGTCAATTTTTCAACATTTCAATTTTGGGAACTTTTCAAACTCTGGATTTTTCAATTTTTGGAAATTTTAATTCATCGATTTGTCGACTTTTCAGATTTCGATTTTTCGATTTTTAATTAAAATTTTTTGTTTATCCAACTGACCAATTTTTTTCATTGCTTTTAACATTGTTGCCACCTCCGGGACTAGGTCATATAACGACCAGCCCTCTCCCAACTTTTCCAGGACATTACCGCCCCCATAAAATAGTTTACGTAGTCGTTTATTCAATATCCGCAATAAATATCCTTCCGCATAGCAAGTGTAAGCCCCAGAGATTTCCGGCGTAGCAGAATCCGCCAAGTGGAATATTCAATTAACGAAATAACAAATAATTATTTCTGGGGTGGTCGTATAAAGAGAACCGAGGGTGCACACCTTGTAAAAACATAAATTTTGTCCAGAGTTTTAATTTCAGTTGTGCTTGTCATAAATTTTGCTTGACTTGGCGGATATTAATTTTCGACTCCAGCGATTCCGAGCGGACAAGAAATGCGCTTTGACGAGCTTTAAATGCAGCTGAAGTTCGATCGGACGTCAGCAAGTGTTGAAACTAGAAATAATGCGAGTTTTGCTGGAGGATAACTGGCGCTGCCGCCCCCACGCGAGCCGCCTCCTCGCTGACATTTCCGAATCGCTATATTTAACCATGCACCGCCGAGATTCGTCTTGAAATGTCAACGGAAAATAAGTAAGGGAGTTAATTACCACAAGGTGACGTGAAAGGGCGAAGAAATTTCGGTTTATGCTTAAGTGAACACTAAAAGGGCAAAAATTGAGTAGGTGTGAGAGAACGAGGAGGTGAAAGTGTAGTTTTGATGACGTGAAACGGAAAAGACACCAAGGGACACTAAAATTTTTTTAGAGACAAAATACGAGGATACTCGAGATCTTTTCACTTAAAAAGATCTGGATATTTTTTTCTGTGAAGTGCTCGCGAGGTGGATTTTTGCTACTCAAACTGAAACGGGGTTTTTTTCGGTGAAAATTATAATAAAAGGACGAAAAATGCGTATTTATTTCTGGATGTTTAACTTTGAAGCAGTTACAGAAAACGAATATAATTTGAGATTCTGTTTACGTTTAAGTGTATTTGTGATGATAAAATTTCGTTTGAAGTTAATCCCAGGTAGAACAACGGTTCCTTTGAGATGTATTTCAGAATACGAATATCTAAAATTTGCGCAGTTATAACATTTATTTTTCTTCAGAACGCTGCTCCATGATTTACGAAAATGCATATTGCTAAAAAAATCAACAGTGGATTGATGTTTCAGTACAGAAACTGGCTCAAAATAGCGACAAAAAATGTTATTTTTATTTTAATAAGTTCTTTTAAAAATAAAACACCAGAGGTCCCACGATTTTTTCACATTCTTGAAAAGACGCCCTGAAAATTCTTTTATACTTTTTCAAAAATAAAACACGAGTAGAATTTTCAAATTCTTTCAAAAAATAAAATATTAGGATCCCCAGATTTTTTCATATTCTTCAAATGTTGAGAAATTGATAAATAGAAAATTTGAAAAATTGAAAAATAGAAACATCGAAAAATTGGAAAATCGAAATGCTGAAAAGTCGAAAAACCGAGAAATTGAAAAATCGAAACACCAAAAAATCAAGAAATGGAGCAATCGATAAATTGGAAAATCGAAATAGGCCAAAATTGGAGGTTAATAACTGAAAAATTTGAAATTAAAAAAAAAATCGATAAGTAAATCGAAAAATTAAAAAGTCGAGAAACTGAAAAACCGAAAAATTGAAATAGGAAAAAGTCGAAAAATCGAAAAATTAAAATGTTGAAAAAACAACAAATCGAAAACTGAAAATAGAGAAATCTTAACATCGAAAAATCGGGAAAGTTTAGAAACCGAATAACCGAAATGTCAAGGAATCGAAAAATTGAAAAATTGACTAATCGAAAAGTTGGAAAATCGAAAATTCGAGACGTCAGAAAAGCAAAAAATTATGAAATCGAATTAGACCAAAATCGAAGGTTAAAATTGACAAATTTGAAATTAAAAAATCGATAAGAAAAATTGAAAAAGCGAAAAATTTAAGAATCAAAGAATTGAAAAATTCCAAAATTTAAATATCGAAAAATTTTAAAATAAAAAAACATTGACCAATCGAAAATTTTAAAAATCCCAAAACTGAAACATTAAAATTTTGAGAAATCGAAAAACTGAAAATTCGTGAAATCGAAACACTAAAAAATCAAAAACCTGAAAAGCCGAAACATCGTAGAGTTGAAAAATCGAGAAACGGAAAAATCAAAAAATCGATTAATCGAGAAACAGAAAAATTTAAAAATCGCAAATATTGACTGATTTTTCAAAATCGAGAAATTGAAAATTCGAAGCATCAAAAAATCAAAAAATTGGCAGTCGAAAACTCGAAAAATTGAAAAGTTAAAAAACGAAAAAGTTGAATTAAAAGACATCGAACTGAAAAAATTAAAAAATCGAAAAACTGAAAATCCGAAAAATTGAAATCCGAAAAGTCGAAAAATCGAAACATCAAAAAATATCCAAAAATTATAAAATCCAGAAAATAAAAAGATCCCAAATTTGAAATGCAGAAAAAAAAGAAAAATCAAAAACTAGAAAATCGGGAAATCTAAATATCGAGATGACAAGGAATCGAAAAATTGAAAAATCGAAATATCGAAAAACCGAGAAATTGAAAAATCGAAACACCAAAATAAAAAAATCCAGCAATCGGAAACTCGAGAAGTTGAAAAATCGAAAAATTGGGAAACCGAAATAGGCTAAAACCGGAAAATCGAAAGTTAAAAAATAAAAAGTTAAAAATTAAAAAAAATCGATAACTTAATCGAAAAATTAAAAAATCGAAAACCTGAAAAAAAAAAATTTAAAAACCAAAAAATTGAAACAACCGAAAAATTGGAATCGGAAAAATTAAAAAATCGAAAGATCGGGGAATCGAAACATCAGAAAATATCCAAAAATCATAAAATCCAGGAAATGAAAAGATCACAAAATTGAAATGTTGAAAAAGACGACAAATCTGAAAACAGAAAAATGAAAAAAATAAAAAACGAATAATGAAAGATTTTAAAAATCAAAAAATTGAAAAACCAAAAAGTCGAAATGTTGATGAAAAATTGAAAAACTAAAATTTAAAAATCTGAAAAATCGTAAAAGTAAAAAATCGAAAAATCGAAAAACTTATGAATCGAAATTTTGAAAAATTCCAAAATTTAAATATAGAAAAATTTTAAAATAGAAGAAAAATTGAAGAATCGAAAATTTGCGGTAGCGAAGAACTGAAAAATCGAAAAATCGGAAATCTATTATTTTAATAATTAAAAAATTAAAATATCGAAAAATTGAAAAACCGAAAAAGTAAAAAATCCAGAAATCGAGCAGTCGAAAACTCGAGAAGTCGAAAAATTGGGAAATCGAAATATTTAGGTTAAAACCGAAGGTTAGAAATGGAAAAATTTGAAAAGTCGAAAAATTGGAAAATCGAGATGCCGAAAAATTAAAAAATCGAAACACTGAAGAGTCGAAAAATTGAAAAATTTTTAAATCGAAAAACTGAAAAATGAAAAAATTAATAATCCGAAAAATTGAAAAAAAGAAAAATCAAAAATCTTAAAAATCAAAATATCGAAAACCGAGAAATTGAAAAATCAAAACACCAAAATAAAAAAATCGAGCAATCGGAAACTCGAGAAGTCGAAAAATCGAAAAATTGGGAAACCGAAATAGGCCATAATCGGAAAATCGAAAGTTAAAAAATGAAAAATTTAAAGTTAAAAAAAATCGATAACTAAATCGAAAAATTAAAAAATCGAAAACCTGAAAAAATCTAAAAATTTAAAAACCAAAAAATTGAAACATCCGAAAAATTGGAATCGGAAAAGTTGAAAAATGGAAAGATCGAGGAATCGAAACATCAGAAAATATCCAAAAATGATAAAATCCAGGAAATGAAAAGATCCCAAAATTGAAATATTGAAAAAGACGACAAATCGGAAAACACAAAAATGAAAAAAATAAAAAACGAATAATGAAAAATTTTAAAAATCAAAAAATTGAAAAACCGAAAAGTCGAAGTGTTGTAAAAAAAATTGAAAAACTAAAATTTAAAAATCTGAAAAATCGTAAAAGTAAAAAATCGAAAAATCGAAAAACTTATGAATCGAAATTTGGAAAAAATCCAAAATTTAAATATAGAAAAATTTAAAAATAGAAGAAAAATTGAAGAATCGAAAATTTGCAGTAGCGGAGAACTGAAAAATCGAAAAATCGGAAATTTATTATTTTAAAAATAAAAAAATTAAAATATCGAAAAATTCAAAAACCGAAAAAGTAAAAAATCCAGAAATCGAGCAGTCGAAAACTCGAGAAGCCGAAAAATTGGGAAATCGAAATATTTAGGTCAAAACCGAAGGTTAGAAATGGAAAAATTTGAAAAGTCGAAAAATTGGAAAATCGATATGCCGAAAAATTAAAAAATCGAAACACTGAAGAGTCAAAAAATTGAAAAATTTTTAAATCGAAAAACTGAAAAATGAAAAAATTAATAATCCGATAAATTGAAAAAATGAAAAACCAAAAATCTTAAAAATCAAAATATCGAAAAACCGAGAAATTGAAAAATCAAAACACCAAAATAAAAAAACGAGCAATCGGAAACTCGAGAAGTCGAAAAATGGAAAAATTAGGAAACCGAAATAGGCGAAAATCGGAAAATCGAAAGTTAAAAAATGAAAAATTTAAAATTAAAAAAAATCGATAACTAAATCGAAAAATTAAAAAATCGAAAACCTTAAAAAATAAAAAAATTTAAAAACCAAAAAATTGAATCAACCGAAAAATTGGAATCGAAAAAGTTGAAAAATCGAAAGATCGGGGAATCGAAACATCAGGAAATAACCAAAAATTATAAAATCCAGAAAATGAAGATCCCAAAATTGAAATGTTGAAAAAGACGACAAATCGAAAAACGGAAAAATGAAAAAAATAAAAAACGAATAATCAAAGATTTTAAAAATCAAAAATTGAAAAACCGAAAAGTCGAAATGTTGATGAAAAATTGAAAAACTGAAATTTAAAAATATGAAAAATCGAAAAAGTAAAAAATCGAAAAATCAAGAAAGGTATGAATCGACATTTTGAAAAATTCCAAAATTTAAATATAGAAAAATTTAAAAATAGAAGAAAATTTGCAGTAGCGGAGAACTGAAAAATCGAAAAATCGGAAATTTATTATTTTAAAAATTAAAAAATTAAAATATCGAAAAATTGAAAAACCGAAAAAGTAAAAAATCCAGAAATCGAGCAGTCGAAAACTCGAGAAGTCGAAAAATTGGGAAATCGAAATGCCGAAAAATTAAAAAATCGAAACACTGAAGAGTCAAAAAATTGAAAAATTTTGAAATCGAAAAACTGAAAAATGAAAAAATTAATAATCCGAAAAATTGAAAAAATGAAAAATCAAAAATGTTACAAATCAAAAATTGAAAAACCGAAAAGTCGCAAAATCGAAACATGATTTTTTTGTTGATGAAAAATTGAAGAAAGTAAAAAATCGAAAAATCGAAAAATTTTAAAATCCCAAAATTGAAACACTGAAATCTTGAGAAATCGAAAAACTGAAAAATCAAGAAATCGAAAAATCGAAAAATTAAAAAACTGAAAAATCAAAAATTTGAATAATTGAAACATCGTAGAGTTGGGAAATAGAGCACTGCGAAAATAAAAAAATCGATTAATCGAGCAACTGGGAAATCGAAAATCCAAAATTTAAAAATCGCAAGGACTGAAAAATCAAAAAACTGAAAAACCAAAAATTTAAAAATTCGAAAATTTGCGAAGAACTGAAAAATCGAAAAATCGAGAAATCTATTATTTTAAAAACTGAAAAATAAAAATAGCGAAAAATTCAAAATTGAGAAATTGGCACACCAAAAAATCAAAAATTGCAAAAGGAAAAAACTGAATTATCGAAAAATTGAAAAGTGGAGAAATCGAAACATTGGAGAACTGAAAAACTGAAAAATCGAAACAACGAAAAGTGGAGAAATCGAGAAATAGGAAACTCAAAGATAAATTGAAAAATGGAATTATTGCAAATTTAGAGATGCCAAAAATTGAAAAATTGAAAAACAGAAAGTCGAGAACTTGAAAAATTGAAAAATCCCAAAACTGAAATATCGAAAAATTTAGAAATCAAAATTCGAAAAATCAAGAGCTCGAAAAATTGTAATTTTGATTTTCTTAAAAAAATCGCTGCCTAGGATAAAAATTGGCGGAAGGTTATTTCCACAGAACTTCTCTCGCCCCTGAAGTGCAATAAAATATATAAGTACATCAAGCTTTTTTGAAAAATTATAAAATTTGATTCTGCGAATTTTACTTTTCCTATTTTCTCGTTAAAGAAAAACGTCTTAAGCTCTATTTGAAGGTCGTTCATTAAACGACAGCTCCCGAAGTAAAGCCCCCAAGTTTAGCTTCACAGGAGTTGCCGTTCGCCAAACTTGCCCCGCTATTAGACTTCGATCCCAGTTAAGCGCCTCCTAGTTGTAAAATTTAGGAAATGTTAGAGATGACAAGCTTAATTAAAGACATTTTCTTCACAAACTCTCCAACTTAGCAATTTTAATGTGACATATTCGTCCCCCGTTCCAACTTTAACCATTCATGTCTTCTCCCCCAGGTCATTAAAAAAGCCACCGAAATCAACCTCCTCGGCCCCACCCGAGTGACCCAAGTCATGCTCCCCCTCATCCGCCGAGCCCGCGGCCGCGTCATCATGATGACCTCCGGCCTCTGCAAAGTGGCCTCCCCCGTCCGCGGCATCCACTGCGGCCTCCTCGCCGCCATCGAGGCCCAAGCCGAGTGCCTGCGCAAGGAGCTGAGAAGCCGCTGCGTGGACGTCGTCGTCGTGGCACCTGGGGAATTCACCGCCGGCAACTCGTGGCTGTCCGATCAGGTTATCCTGGAGCAGGCGAGGGACATGTGGGCGCAGCTGTGTCAAGAGCAGAGGATCGAATACGGAAAGGACTACTTCGAGACCGCGGTTAGGAGTTTGGAAACCAAATACGTGAAATGTCAGGTTAGTTTGACCTAAATATGCAGGTGCTTGTTTACCGTTACATGTATTCCGGCGGCGGCGTGTGCGGGGGCGGTTATTGCGAATGTGGCTGGAAAAAAAAGGACGCGTTGTGGAATTTATGGCGGAAGTTTTCGACGAGGGCCAAGTTGGTTGACAATACGAGGAATTAAAGCGGAGTTAAGCTGTCCGTGGGTGCGTCACTGGTGACGTTGTGACCGCAAATAGGGAATGTGTTCGGAGGTGTTATTTGGATTAAATTATTGGCGACGAGTTATGTTAAAATCAGGATTGACTCCTGGAAGTAAAATGCGCTGAGGCGAATTAACCGATTGAGGGTTCCATCAAGGTGCTAATTGACGTCTCCACGTGTTAAAAATAATTAATTTGCGCGCTCTAATTGCCTTAAAGCGTCTGTAATTATCGAAAACCCATTACTCATGATCAATATGGAACGGAGTACCATTAGCGGCACGGTTTTTAATTATTAGTGCGATTTATGATGACGTTTCGCAATTATGAATGATCAAAACGACTACAAACATTAACGAAATCTTGGTATTTTTAAGGTTAATTGAAAATCGAAACTGCGATTTATTTTTTTTTTTTTTGGACGTGTTTTTAATTTCATCGGCAATTGATCTTTCAGTCCACGTTCTGGACGGACACAATCCATTTCTTTGATTTATTACTGGTTGCATTGTTGGAAAAGCTAGTAAACACGATCTGAGGACGCACTTTAATTTCCATGACAATGATGAAATATATTTATTTCATTTAGATTGGAAGTTGTGCTATTTAGAAAATCCCGTTTATTTCATTAAAGTTGAATTCGAGCGCACGGTGAAAGACAGCGACCAATTCTAATAAATAAAAACCAATTTTTCAAGCTACGAAATATTATGTGAACTAAAAGAAACTTACAAACTTTTCTTGGAGTCTGACTTTTAATTCAGCTAGAAAATTCACCTGGAGTTGGAACACTGTAAGAACGTATTGAGTTTAGTTTATTAGCAAATAGTGGAGGACAGAATTTTGTTTGAATTACAAGTTGGAGATTTCCTGTTCTTTTAAATTGTCTAAATGTATTCAAAATTGATGAAGGTAAATTACATAACTCACTTAGTTAATATTAACTAACTATTTTAACATAGAGAGGAAGAGAAAGAGAGAAGGGCCGAATATTGATTTCTACCCAAAACAGCTTATGTTCTTCCTATCACAAAAATTTTCCTTTGCGGGAACTTAAAAAGCGTTTAAATACTTCTTAAGCTTATTTTCATTATTAATAGATTACACAGATTTAGCAATTACGCTCCGCCCTTCGGATTTAATTTTTTACTTTCTTTTTTATTTAATACTTACACATAGTTTTATTTCAACACGATTACGTAACAACATGTTTCACGTGGTCATTTTTTGTAGGAAAATAAGGATTTTGTAGTTAAGCTCCTCCCTCCAGCTTGAAACATGAAATAAAGAAATGTAGATTGAATTAAGCTCCACCTCTGGATCTGACAACGAATGAAAAATTCATCACAACTGAGATCGGGGCGGGTATAAATCGGACTTAATCATTGGCTTTCTTTTTTATTTAATACACAGTTTTCTATGAACAACATGATTACTTAAGAACATGTTTCACATGGAAATTTCATATGGAAAAAAAAGACCACAATTGAGATAGGGAGGGTGGGCGGGGCTTATATGTTGCGTTTTTTTACTTAATACACGTAGCCTTCTTTTCAGAACAAGAATTAAAAAAAAAACATGTGTAAAATGGTAAATAAGTATTTGAAAAAATCTTTGGGACTCTTTGTGTCTTTTTTTAATGTGAAATAATCTTGGGAGCCACTGGTGTTTTTCTAAGAATGTGAAAATATCGGGAAAAGTTGAAATATTCAGAATTTGGGAAATAAAAAACAGAAAATCGAAAAATTGAAGAAATGAAAAACTGAGTAACTAAAAACTTGTAAATTCCAAAAATTACAAATCGAAATACAGAAGAAATGAAAAATTGAAATATTCAAAAGTTTAAAAATCGAAAACTCAAAAATTTTACATTAAACTTAAATTGGGAAGTTAAAAATTGCCTTTTAAAATTGAAAAATTGCAAAATTGTAAAATTGGAGAAAGCAAAAAGTGAAAAATATACTGATTTAAATAAGAGTTTTCGAATGGGAAAAACAAAACTCAAAAATTGAGTAACTGAAAATTTTAATACTGAAGACTTGAAAAATTGCAAAATAAAATATCAAATAACTGGAAACTGAAAAATCGAAAAATTATACATCGAGAAATGACAAATGGAAAATTGAAAAATCAAAAATTTATTATTTAGAAAAAAGTGAACAATTTTAAATTCAACTCTGGAAAAGTTGCAACTCTAAAATTGCAGAAAAATTAAAAAATCGAAATTGTGAAGTCAAAAAGTTGCATTCTTTTATTGAAAATCGAAAAATTGAAAACTGGAACTGAAAAATTGAAAAATTGGACGTCATAAAATATAAAACTGAAAAATCCAGAATTCGTTAAATCGAAAAATTGCAGAACCCATGAATTGAAAAATTCAAAGTTGAAAAACTCAACAGTTTTAGTGCAAACTTGATAAATTGCAAAATTATAAAATGAAGAAACAAAAATTGAAAATTTTACTCATTTAGAACTTCTCGAATGGAAAAAACAAAAAGTCAAAAATTTAGAAACTGTAAATTTTATCACTAAAGACGTGAAAGCAGCAATGAAATAACTGGAAACTGAAAAATCTAAAAATTATACCATCGAGAAATGAAACATCGTAAAATTGAATAAATTCAAAATTAGGTATCACGAAAAAAAGTGAAACATTTTAAATTCAACTCTCGAAAAGGTGCAAATTAAAATTATAGAAAAATTAAAAAATCGGAGTTGTGAAGTCAAAAAATTGCATTCTTTTATTGAAAATCGAAAAATTGAAAAATCGAAAGAATACAAAATCGAAAAAATTAAAAATAAAAATTGAAAAATTGACAAATTTAAAAGTCGTCAAATGAGAAAAACGAAAATTTTAATATTGAGAAATTGAAAAATTTAACGCTGAAGTCATAAAAAATTGATAATCGGAAAATTAAAAGCCGGAGACTGAAAAATTGAAAAATTTGACATCATAAAATATAAAACTGAAAAATCGAGAATTCGTAAAATCGAAAAATTGTAGAAGCCATGAACTGAAAAATTCAAAGTTGAAAAATTTAACAGTTTTAATGGAAACTTGAAAAATTGCAAAATTATAAAACTGAAGGAATAAAAATTGAAAAATTTACTCATTTAGAACTTCTCGAATGGAAAAAACAAAAAGTCAAAAATTTAGAAACTGTAAATTTTATCACTAAAGACGTGAAAAAAGCAATGAAATAACTGGAAACTGAAAAATCTAAAAATTATACCATCGAGAAATGAAACATCGAAAAATTGAATAAACTCAAAATTAGGTATGACGAAAAAAAGTGAAACATTTTAAATTCAACTCTCGAAAAGGTGCAAATTAAAATTATAGAAAAATTAAAAAATCGAAATTGTGAAGTCAAAAAATTGCATTTTTTATTGAAAATCGAAAAATTGAAAAATCGAAAGAACACAAAATCGAAAAAATGAAAGAAACCAAAAATTGAAAAATTGACAAATTTAAAAGTCGTCAAATGAGAAAAACAAAAATTTTAATATTGAGAAATTGAAAAATTTAACGCTGAAGTCATAAAAAATTGATAATCGAAAAATTAAAAGCCGGAGACTGAAAAATTGAAAAATTTGACATCATAAAATATAAAACTGAAAAATCGAGAATTCGTAAAATCGAAAAATTGTAGAAGCCATGAACTGAAAAATTCAAAGTTGAAAAATTTAACAATTTAGTGCAAACTTGAAAATTTTCAAAATTATAAAACTGAAGGAACAAAAATTGAAAAATTTACTCATTTAAAACTTCTCGAATGGGAAAACAAAAGCTCAAAAACTGGGAAACTGAAAATTTTAACACTGAAAACTTGAAAAAAATCAAAATAAAAAATTAAATTACTGGAAACTGAAAAATCGACAAATTATACATCGAGAAATGAAAAATCGAAAAACTGAAAAAACAAAAAATTAAATTATCTAGAAAAAAGTGAAAAATTTTAAATTCAGCTCTCGAAAAGTTGCAAATCTAAAATTACAGAAAAATTAAAAAATCGAAAAATTATGAAGTCAAAAAATTGTATTCTAAAAATGAAAATCGAAAAATTGAAAAATCAAAAGAATTAAAGAAACCAAAAATCGACAAATTTAAAAGTCGTCAACTGAGAAAAACAAAAAATTAAAAATTGAGAAATTAAAAAAATTATCGCTGAAGACATGAAAAATCGAAAAACTAAAAACTGGAACTGAAAAATTGAAAAATTGGACATTATAAAATATTAAACTTAAAAATCGAGAATTCGTAAAATCGAAAAATGTAGAAGCCGGGAATTCAAAAATTCGAAGTTGAAAAATTTTAAAGTTTTAGTGCAAACTTAAAAAATTGCATAATTATAAAACTAATGAAACAAAAATTGAAAAATTTACTTCTCGAATGGAAAAACAAAAACTCAAAAACTGACAAACTGAAAAATTTTAACACTGAAGAACTGAAAAAAAGCAAAGTATAAAATGAAATAACTGGAAACTGAAAAATCGAAAAATTATACATCGAGAAATGAAAAATCGAAAATTTGAAAAAACTCAAAATTCAATTATTTAGAAAAAAAGTGAAAAATTTTAAATTCAACTCTCGAAAACTTGCAAGTCTAAAATTATAGAAAAATTAAAAAATCGAAAAATTGTGAAGTCAAAAAATTGCATTCTAAAAGTGATAATCGAAAAATTGAAAAATCAAAAGAATACAAAATTGAAAAATTAAAGAAACCAAAAATTAACGAATTTAAAAGTCGTCAAACGAGAAAAACAAAAATTTTAAAATTGAGAAATTGAAAATTTTAACGCTGAAGACATAAAAAATTGAAAATCGAAAAATTAAAAACTGGAACTGAAAAATTGAAAAATTATTCATCGAGAAATGAAAAATCGAAAAAATGCAAAAACAAAAAATTAAATTATCTAGAAAAAAGTGAAAAATTTTAAATTCAACTCTCGAAAAGTTGCAAATCTAAAATTACAGAAAAATTAAAAAATCGAAAAATTATGAAGTCAAAAAATTGAATTCTAAAAGTGAATTAAAGAAACCAAAAATCGACAAATTTAAAAGTCGTCAAATGACAAAAACAAAAAATTTAAACTTGAGAAATTAAAAAAATTATCGCTTAAGACATGAAAAATCGAAATTTAAAAATGGAACTAAAAAATTGAAAAATTGGATATTATAAAATATAAAACTTAAAAATCGAGAATTCATAAAATCGAAAAATTGTAGAATCCGGGAATTGAAAAATTCGAAGTTGAAAAATTTAACAGTTTTAGTGCAAACTTGAAAAATTGCAAAATTATAAAATTGAAGAAACAAAAATTGAAAAATTTACTTCTCAAATGGAAAAACAAAAACTCAAAAACTGAGAAACTGAAAAAGTTGCAAATCTAAAATTAAAGAAAAATTAAAAAATTAAAAAATTATGAAGTCAAAAAATTTAATTCTAAAAGTGAAAATCGAAAAATTGAAAAATCAAAAGAATTAAAGAAACCAAACACCAACAAATTTAAAAGTCGTCAACTGAGAAAAACAAAAAATTAAAAACTGAGAAATTAAAAAAATTATCGCTGAAGACATGAAAAACCGAAAAATTAAAAAATGGAACTGAAAAATTGAAAAATTGGACATTATAAAGTATAAAACTTAAAAATCGAGAATTCGTAAAATCGAAAAATTGTAGAAGCCGGGAATTGAAAAATTCGAAGTTGAAAAATTTAACAGTTCTAGTGCAAACTTGAAAAATTGCAAAATTAGAAAACTGAAGAAACAAAAATTGAAAAATTTACTTCTCGAATGTAAAAACAAAAACTCAAAAACTGAGAAACTGAAAAATTTTAACACTGAAGAACTGAAAAAAAGCAAAATAAAAAATTAAATAACTGGAAACTGAAAAATCGAAAAATATACATCGAGAAATGAAAAATACAAAAATTGAATAAACTCAAAATTCAATTATCAAAAAAAAAGTGAACAATTTTAAAAGTTGCAAATCTAAAATTACAGAAAAATTAAAAAATCGACCATTGTGATGTCAAAAAATTGCATTCTAAAATTAAAAATCGAAAAATTGAAAAATCAAAATAATACAAAATCGAAAAAATTAAGAACCCAAAAATTGACGAATTTAAAAATTGAGAAATTGATTAATTTAACGCTGAAGACATGAAAAATAGAAAATCGAAAAATTGTAGAACCCATGAATTGAAAAATTCAGAGTTGAAAAATTTAACAGTTTTAGTGCAAACTTGAAAAATTGCAAAATTATAAAATTGAAGAAACAGAAATTGAAAAATTTACTGATTTAAAACTTCTCGAACGGGGAAAACAAAAACTCAAAATTTGAGGAGCTGAGAATTTTAACACTGAAGACTTGAAAAAGAGCAAAATAAAAAATTAAATAAATGGAAACTGAAAAATCGAAAAATATACATCGAGAAATGAAAAATACAAAAATTGAATAAACTCAAAATTCATTTATCAAAAAAAAAGTGAACACTTTTAAATTCAACTCTCGCAAAGTTGCAAATCTAAAATTACAGAAAAATTAAAAAATCGAACACTTGTGAAGTCAAAAAATTGCATTCTAAAAGTGAAAATCGAAAAATTGAAAAATCAAAAGAATATAAAATCGAAAAAATTGAATATTCGAAAAATTACCAAAAAAATTAAAAATCAAGATACGGTAAAAAAGAATTATTAAAAATTCGAAAAATTGCAAATCGAAAAATTCACGTTTCATTTCGAAAAACTGAAAAATTAAATAAATAAAAAATCGTAAAATCAAAAAATTGCAAATCGAAAAACTGCAGAAATAAAAAATTTTAAAATTGAAACTGAAAGATTTTAAATTGAACTCCAAAAGATGCGAATCTAAAATTACAGAAAAACGGAAAAATTGAAAAATGGTAAAGTCAAAAAATTGTGTCCTAAAATAAAAAAATCGAAAAACTAAAAAATCAAAAGAATCCAAAACCGAAAAATTGCAACATTGTAGAATTAAAGAGACCAAGAATTGAAAACTTGACTAATTTAAAAGTCGCCAAAAGGAAAAAACAAAGACTTAAAAATTCAGAATCTGAACAAATTTAACACTGAAGACTTGAAAAATTGCAAATGGAAAAATTAAGAAACTGCAGACTGACAAATCGAAAGATTAAAACATCGAGAACTGAAGAATCAAAAAATTGAAAAACTAGAAAGTGGAATCTAGAAAGTGAAATCAAAAATTCAGAAATTGAACATGAAAAATTGAATAAACTTTAAAATTGCTGAAAAACTAAGAAATCGAGAAATTAAAAATGGTTAAAATTAAAAATAGAGAAACTCAAGTTAGAAAAATTTTTAGGGGCCTGTTGTCGATTTTTTAAAGAACTTAAAAGGGTCATTAGGGTCTTTGGTGTTTGTTTTTAAGAATGTGGCATTTTCTAAGAAAAATTGCAAATCGGAAAATTAAGTCATCTAGAAATTAAATTAAATTAAGTTTAAAAATCGAATCTGAAAAATTTTTTCCCCAGAAGATGCGAATCTAAAATTCCAGAAAAACCGAAAAATTGTGAACTCAAAAAATTGCATTCCAAAATTGAAAAATCAAAAGAATACAAAATTGAAAAATTGCAAAATTATAAAATTAAGGAAATCAAAAACTGCAACATTTACAAATTTAAAATTCGTCAAATAGGGAAAACAAAACCTTGAAAATTGAGAAACTAGAAAATTTAACACTGAAGACTTGAAAAATGACAAATCGAAGAATTCAAAATCAATGAATCCAAATTCGAAAATTTGCAGTTGTAACATTAAAAAAGTGAAAAAAGTGAAAAATTGACAAATTTAAAAGCCGCCAAATGGAAAAAACAAAGACTTAAAAATTCAGAAAATGAAAATTTTAACACAAAAGAAAAACAATTAAAAAACTGATTTAAAGAACTCGAAAGGGTCATTAGGGTCTTTGGTGTTTGTTTATAAGAATGTGAAAGAATTTTTGGGCCCTTTGTTTAAAAAAAGTTTTGATGTAAAATAATCTTGGAAACCGCTGGTATTTTTCTAAGAAAACTGAAAAATTAAAAATCAACTGATAGATCGACAAATTGAAAAAACTAAAAATTAAATTATCTAAAAATTGCAAATCGGAATCTTGTAGAAATGAAAACTTGAAAAATTCAAAATTTGAGAATTGAAAATTTGAATATTCGAAAAACTGGCGACAAACTGAAAAGTCAAAAATTCACGAATTGAAAAATTGAAAAATTAAGTATCTAAAAGATCTTAAAATTGAAAACCGAAGAAATAAACAATGCAACATTCAAAAGTTTAAAAATCGAAACTGAAAAACTTTAAATTAAAACCTAGAAAAGCTTGAATCTACTTAAATTACACAAAAATGGAAAAATATAAAAATTTTGAAGTCAAAAAATCGCATTCCGAAATTGAAAAATCGAAAAATTGAAAAATCAGAACATAAAATCGAAAAATTGTAGAATTGCAAAATTAAAGAAACGAAAATTCGAAAAATTGACTAATTAAAAGTTTCCAAATGGAAAAAATAAAGACTTAAAAATTGAGAAAGTGAAAAATTTAACACAAAGACTTCAAAAATTGCAAATTAAAAAATTAAAAAACTGGAGACTGAAAAATCGAAAAATTAAAACAAAAAAAATTTAAAAAAAAATACATTGTCTAGAAACTGAAAATAAAAAAATTGAATCTCAAAAATTGCCAAAATACTGAAAAATCGAGAAATTAAAAAACGATAAATCAAAAAAGAGAAACCCAAAAATTGAAAGAATCTTTGAAGCCTTTTGTGTCTTTTTTTAATGTGAAAGAATCCTACTGGTGTTTTCCTAAGAAAAATTGCAAATCAAAAATGTTACAAATCAAGAAACTGAAAAATCGAAAAATTAAAAAAAACCTAAAAATTAAACAATCTAGAAACTGACAATAGAAAAATTGCAAATCGAAATATTGTAGAAATAGAAAGTATGAAAAATCAAAAAAACGAATAATTGAAAATTAAAATATGTACCTAGAAATTGAAAAATGAATTATTTTAAAATCGAAATATTAAAATATCTAGAAACTGAAAAAACGGAAATTGCTAATTGAAAAACTGAAATAAAAAATTGAAAACTTGGGCAACTAAAAAAAATTCAAAAATTCAAAAATTTAAAAAGCGAAAAGTGAAAAATTTTAAATTCAACTCTCGACATGTTGCGAATTTAAAATTGCAAAAAAAATTGAAAAATCGCAAAAATTGTCAAGTCAAAAATTTGCATTTGAAAAATCAATGGAATACAAAATTGAAAATTGCAAAATTGTATTTTTTTTAGTATCTTTTTTTATATGAAATAATTTTGGGAGCCCCTAATATATTTTTTCAAATATGTGAAGGAATGTTGTGGGACTCTTGCATCTTCTTTAAGAAATGTGGAAATCATTGTGTCTTTTTTCGAAAAAAGTTTGAAGAAATCTTAGGGATTCTCTTACGAGTCCGTTGTATCCTTTTCTTCAAGAAAGCGAAAGAATCTCGGGAGTCCTTGGCATTTTTTTGAAGAATCTAGAAGAATCTTTGGAGTCCTTTGTGCCTTTTTTACTAAACGTGAAAAATCTTGGAAACTCTTGTATCTTTTTAAAAAAAGGTTAAATAATGGAAGGAAGGAATCTTGGAATCCACTCATATTTTTTAAAAGGGTCCTTCGTGTGTTGTTTTGAAAGAGCTTTAAGGTTCTTAAGAGTTCATAGTGTCTTCTTTTAAGAATGTGAAAGCACATTGGTGATATCATCTCAAAATTCCGCTGGATAAATCATATTCAAATCCCATAAAGTGACGCTTTTGTTCCTGTGGTCACCGTTTATGACACATCCAGTCAAACCCCAATCGCCAGTCGAACAAATCCTGTCACATCCACCCTCCCAGAAGTGCATCCAGCCGCCTTCCAGCTCAAACCCCAGACAATAAAACCCGCCACATCTCCACTCCATTACAAATCGATTTTCCCCTGCATCGAAAATAAACAGAAAACAAACCGCCCTCCGTGCACCATTTCTTCTCGACCTGTCAGCCTCCCTTGAATAATAATCGCCCGTGCACCTGTTCGCCAACACCCAACAACCTAGACAATTTGCCAGAGAGCGAAAAAGCCGCAAAGTTCAGCCGACTCCTCGGCCGTAATAGATTTATGTAAAATTTTAAGCAAGCCGCCACACTAGCTAGCGTCCCACCGGGGGCGAACTTCGAACATGAATTGCAGTCGGTTTTTCGGCGACAGCGCCGTGGGCGAAGCCTTTGATACATTATGATTGATGGAGTGCGTTCCAGGCGTCGTTTTTTATTGTTTTTTAATTTCCAGGACGCCGATTTATCTCCTGTTCTGCGAGCGCTCAACGACGCCGTCATCCGCACCTTCCCGCTCCCGAGATACACCCCCGTCACCCACCGAGAGAAGATTCAGGCCTTCATCGCCGACCACTTCCCGGGCGCCTTCTATGACGTCATCTACTCCTGAAGGGGAGGAGCGGGCGGTTTTGTTGTGGTGTTGTGTGCGGGGACGTCGCAGCCCGGGGCTGCGAAGTAGTAAGGCGGAATTTTGAGGTAGTCAAAGTTTCGGCTTAGTTTAGGGCGGGGAGTGACCACTTCTATTCCTTATCTATGCTATGTTATGTAACGCGAACTATTGTTTAAGGTTTCTTTTCTATGTAGACGTACTGTTGCGAGTTGTTAAGTACTTTCTGCAAGTGACGTAGGAAATTTCGTGGCCGAGCCTAAATTGTTTCTGTAGATGCCTCTCTTGACAATAATGTGCTGGACTGTGAGAATAATACAGATGTAAGAAAACTGGATATTTACTTACTGGACAATAAATTTCACTAAAATCAAACGAGTTTTTTGTTAAAGTATCTAGATACAAATTGATCATAATAAGTAAAAAAAAAAAATGTTAGACAGGTAGACTCAATCTTATTCTGGATCTTTATGTCTCTAAACTTCGTCATAACAATTCGTATTCAATTCAAAAATTTCAAAAACCAAGAAACTAAAATAAATAAAAAAAGAAGAATTTAAATTGAAAATATGACAAATTATAAACTCGAAAAATTAAAAAATCATGAAATTATAGAAACGAAAAATTTCAAAAGTTAAAAATCAAACAAGTGGAAAACGAAAGATTAAAAATTGAGGAACTGAAAAAATCGAAAAACTGTAATTTTCAAAAAATTGCAAACCGAAAAACTGACGAAATGAAAAACTGAAAATTCAAAAGTTTAAAACTCGAAAAACTGAACAATTTACAACCCTCGATAAATTGCGAATCTACATAAAATTGAAAAAATTGAAAAAGCGAAAAATTGAAACCAATAATTAAAATAGGTATCTAAAAAAAAAAAACAATAGAAAAAATTAAAAAATCATCCTAAAATTAAAACATCTTAAAACTACAAAATCGAAAAATTCCAAAATTATGAATTGAAAGAAACGAAAAACTCCAAAACTGACAAAATTTAAAAATCGGTAAAAGGGAAACTGAATAATCGAAAAATGTATAAATTGGAAAAACGAAACATTGAAAAATTATAAATCTGGAGACTAAAAAATCGAAAAATTAAAAATCGAGAAAACTAAAAATTGAATTACCTAGAAACTGACTAAAAATTGCAAACCGAAATATTGTACAAACTGAAAATTGAAAAATTCAAAATTTGGGAAAAAGAAAAATTGAATATTCGAAAATTGCCAACAAACGGAAAAATCGAAATTTTAAAAATGGAGAAAGCGAAATACTGAAAAAAATTAAAATATCTACAAATTGAAAAAAAAATTGAATAAATAAAAAATTAAAATTTGGGTATTTGAAAAATTGAAAGATTGAATAACTAAAAAGTTCTAAAATAGAAAAATTTGAAAATCAAAAACTGAAAAAATTTAAACTGAACTCTCAAACAATTGCGAATTTAAAATTACAGAAAATTGAAACGAATAATAAAAACATCTAAAAATTGAATAATCAAAAATTGTGAAGTCAAAAATTGCATTCTAAAGTTGAAAAATAAAAAATTCGGAAAATCTAAAAATCGGTGAATCGAAAAATTGAAAAATTCAAAAGTTGAAAGGTTTTACAGTGAAGACTTGAAAAACTGTAAATAGAAAAATTAAAATAACTAGAAACTGAACTACCAAAATTTCAAATCGAAAAAATTAAAAAATGGCAAGGTAGAAAAATTGCAAATCAAAAACTGAAAAAATTTAAATTGAACTCTCAAAAACTTACGAATCTAAAATTACAGAAAATTGAAAAATCAAATAATTGAAACGAATACTAAAAATATCTAAAAATTGAATAATCACAAATTGTCCGGTCAAAAAATTTAAAAATCCTAAAATCTAAAAACCGATGAACCGGAAAATTTAAAAATTCAAAAGCTGAAAAATATTACAGTCAAGACTTGAAAAATTGCAAATCGCAAAAAAATTAAAAATCTGCAAACTGAATAATTGAAAAATTAAAAATCGAGGAAACTAAAAATTAAATTATTTCGAAATTGATAGTCGAAAAATTACAAACAAAATATTTAGAAATTAAAAATTGAAAAATTCAAAATTTGAAAAATAGAAAAATTGAATATTCGAAAAATTACCGACAAACTAAAAAGTCGGGATTTTAAAAATGAAGAAAGTGAAAATCGAAAAATTAAAAACCTGAAAACTGCAAAATCAAAACTTGAAACACGAATAATAATCGAAATATCAAAAAATTAAAATATCGAAACACTGAAGAAAAATTTTAAACTGAACTCTCAAAAACTTGCGAATCTAAAATTACAAAAAAAAATGAAAATAAAAAAATTAAAGCGAAGAATAATAATATCGAAAAATTAAAAAATCCAGAAACTGAAAACTCCGAAAATTAAACATCCAGAGATTGAAAAATCGAATAATTAAAATATCTACAAACTGAAAAAACGAAAAACTGCAAATCGAAAAACTGAAGAAATAAAAGAAATGAAAAATTGAAAAATTAAAAATTTTCTGAATCGAAAAACTAAAAAATTTAAAATTAAACTCTCGAAAACTTGCGAAAAAAATAAAAATGAAAAAATCGAAAAATTAAAAATTCAGAGATAGGAAAAACGAAAAATTAAAACATCGAGAACAGAAGAATCGAAAATTTGAAAACACTAAAAATTAAATTATCCAGAAACTGAAAATCTAAAAATTAAAAACAGCGAAACTGAAGAATCGAAAAACGAAAGAAATGAGAAATTGAAAAATTCAAAAGTTCAAAAATAAAAACTGAATAATTTTGAAAACTTACTAATCTAATTGAAGAAAAATTGAAAACGCGAAAAATTGTACAGAATAATAAAAGTTTCTAAAAATTGATTAATCGAACAACTGTAAAGTCAAAAATTTCATTCTAAAATTGAAAAATCGAAAAATTGAAACGAACAGTAAAAATATGTAAAAACTGAATAATCGAAAAATTGCTTCTGAAATTGAAACATCGAAAAAATTGAAAAATCAAGAGATTACAAAATCGAAAAATTGCAAAATTGTAAAATTAAAGAAACGAAAAATTGACAAGTGTAAAAGTTGCTAAATGGGAAAAACACAGACTTAAAAATTAAAAAAATTGAAAAATTTAACACTGAAGACATGAAAAATTGAAAATCGAAAAATTAACAACTGGAGACTGAAAAATCGAAAAATTAAACATCATGAAATATAAAACCGAAAAGTCGAGAATTCGTAAAATCGAAAAATTGCAGAGAGTGAAAATTCGAGTATAACTGAAAAATCGAAAAATTAAACATCAAGAAACCGAAAATGGAAAAATTAAAAATAAGAAAACTGTAAAATCGAAAAATTGATAAAACGAATAATTGAAAAATCAAAAAATATCTACAAATTGAAAAAATAAAAAATTACAAATCGAAAAATTGAAATGACAAAGATCGAAAAATAGTAAAAATGAAAAACTCAAAAACCAAAAAAATTAAAAATTCAAGAACTGAAAAATTTAACAATGAAGACTGCAAAAATTAAAAATCGAAAAATTAAAACGCCGAGAACTGAAAAATTAAAAACTTTGAAAAAACTAAAAATTAAATTGTCTAGAAATTGACAATTAAAACACTGAAGAAACGAAAAATTTAAAACACTTAAAAATTAGGAAATAGAAAAATTTAATACTGCAAAAATTGCCGAAAACTAAAAAATCGAGAAATTTAAAAGTGAGAAACTGCAAATCGAAAGACCAAAAACAGGGAAACTAAAAAATCGGAAAATTGAAAAACCGAAAAATTAAAATGTCTAGAAATTGAAGAAACGAAAAATTACAATTTGAAACGGAAAATAAAAATATCTAAAACATAAATAATCGAAAAATTGTAAAGTCAAAATTTGCATTCTAAACTGAAAAATCGAAAAATGTGAAGTCAAAAATTTGCATTTTTAAATTGGGAGACTGAAAAATTTAACATTGAAGAGTTGAAAAAAAAATAATTGTCAGTCAAAAAATGAAAAATGGAAGAACCCAAAAATTAAACTTAAAAAACAAAAATTTGTAAACCGAAAAAATGAATAAATGAAAATCTGAATAACTAAAAGATCGTAAAATAGAAACATAGCACATCGAAAAACTGAAAACAAAAACTGAACTCTGAAAAACTTGGGAATTTAAAATTACAGAAAATTGAAAAATCAAAAATTGAAACGAATAATTAAAATATCCAAAAGTGAACAATCAAAAATTGTCTTCTAAAATTGAAAAATCAAAAGAATATAAAACCAAAAAATTGAAAAACTGAAAAATTTAACCCCGAAGACTTGAAAATTGCAAATAGAAAAATAAAAAACTGGAGACTGAAAAGTCCAAAATTCGTAAAATCGAATCTTCATAAAACTGAAAAATCGAAGAACCGGAAAATTGAAAACTTTAAAAGTTGAAAAAGTTAACTGTGAAAACTGAAAAAACGACAAATTTCGAACCGCAAAAATGAATAAATGGAAAACTGAAAGACTGAATAACTAAAAAATCGTAAAACTAAAGAAATGAAAAACTGAAAAAAACTGAAAAATTTTAAACTAAACTCGAATCGAAAATTACAGAAAATTGAAAAATAAAAAAATTGAAACGAATACTTAAGATATCTAAAAACTGAAGAATCAAAAATTGTGAAGTCAAAAAATTGCATTGTAAAAAAAAATCGAAAATTCGTAAAATCTAAAAATCGATGAACCGGAAAATTGAAAAATTCTAAAGTTGAAAAATTTTACAGTGAAGACTTGACAAATTGCAAACCGCAAAATTAAAAATCTGCAGACTGAATAATTGAAAAATTAAAAATTGAGGCAACTAAAAATTAAATGATTTAGAAATTGATAATCGAAAAATTACAAACAAAATATTTAGAAATTAAAAATCGAAAAATTCAAAATTTGTAAAATAGAAAAATTGAATATTCGAAAAATTACCGACAAACTAAAAAGTCGAGATTTTAAAAATGAAGAAATTGAAAATCGAAAAATTAAAAACATGAAAACTGCAAAATCAAAGCTGGAAACACGAATAATCGAAATATCAAAAAATTAAAATATCAAAAAACTGAAGAAAAATTTTAAACTGAACTCTCAAAAACTTGCGAATCCAAAATTACAAAAAAAAAGTGAAAATAAAAAAATGAAAACGAAGAATAATAATATTTAAAAATTGAAAAATCAAAAGAATATACAACCAAAAAAAATTAAATATCGAAAAATTAAAAAATCCAGAAACTGAAAACTCCGAAAATTAAACATCCAGAAATTGAAAAATAAGGAAACTGTAAAATCTAAAAATTGAAAAATCGAATAATTAAAATATCTACATATTGAAAAAACGAAAAATTGCAAATCGAAAAACTGAAGAAATAAAAGAAATGAAAAATTGAAAAATTAAAAATTTTCAGAATCGAAAAACTAAAAAATTTAAAATTAAACTCTCGAAAACTTGCGAAAAAACTAAAAATGAAAAAATTGAAAAAAATTAAAAACATCGCGAAATTGAATAATCCAAAAATTGGAAAACAGAGGAACCGAAAAATGGTTAAAATAAAAAACTGAAGAATCGAAAAATTAAAAATTCAGAGATAGGAAAAACGAAAAATTAAAACATCGAGAACAGAAAAATCGAAAATTTGAAAACAGTAAAAATTAAATTATCCAGAAACTGAAAATCTAAAAATTAAAAATAGCGTAACTGAAAAATCGAAAAACGAAAGAAATGAGAAATTGAAAAATTCAAAGGTTCAAAAATAAAAACTGAATAATTTTGAAAACTTACTAATCTAATTGAAGAAAAATTGAAAACGCGAAAAATTGTACAGAATAATAAAAGTATCTAAAAATTGATTAATCGAACAACTGTAAAGTCAAAAATTGCATTCTAAAACTGAAAAATCCAAAAATTGAAACTAACAGTAAAAGTACGTAAAAAGTGAATAATCGAAAAATTGGAAATCAAAAAATTGCTTCTGAAATTGAAACATCGAAAAAATTGAAAAATCAAGAGATTACAAAATCGAAAAATTGCAAAATTGTAAAATTAAAGAAACGAAAAATTGACAAGTGTAAAAGTTGCTAAATGGGAAAACACAGACTTAAAAAATAAAAAAATTGAAAAATTTAACACTGAAGACATGAAAAATTGAAAATCGAAAAATTAAAAACTGGAGACTGAAAAATCGAAAAATTAAACATCATGAGACATAAAACCGAAAAATCGAGAATTCGTAAAATCGAAAAAATGCAGAGAGTGAAAATTCAAGTATAACTGAAAAATCGAAAAATTAAACACCGAGAAACCGAAAATGGAAAAATTAAAAATAAGAAAACTGTAAAATCGAAAAATTGATAAAACGAATAATTGAAAAATCTAAAAATATCTACAAATTGAAAAAGTGAAAAATTAAAAATCGAAAAATTGAAATGACAAAGATCGAAAAATAGTAAAAATGAAAAACTCAAAAACCAAAAAAATTAAAAATTCAAGAACTGAAAAATTTAACAATGAAGACTGCAAAAATTAAAAATCTGGAGATTGAAAAATCGAAAAATTACAATGAAGAAAACTGAAAAATTGAAAATTTGAAAAAACTAAAAATTAAATTATCTAGGAATTGACAATTAAAATACTGAAGAAACGAAAAAATTAAAAAATTAAAAAATTAGGAAATAGAAAAATTGAATACTCCAAAAATTGCCGAAAACTAAAAAATCGGGAAATTTAAAAGTGAGAAACTGAAAATCGAAAGACTAAAAACAGGGAAAAATTAAAATGTCTAGAAATTGAAGAAACGAAAAATTACAATCCGAAATATTGAAGAAATACAAAAATTGAGAATGTAATTGAAAAGTCAAAAATTGTAAATTCGAAAAATTGCCAATCGAAAATCTGAAAAATGAATACATAATTGAAAAATTCAAAAGTCTAAAAATCGGAAACTGAAAAATTCTTATTAAACTCTTGAGAAATTCCGGATCTAATTGAAGAAAAATTGAAAACTGAAGAAATTGAAACGGATAATAAAAATATCTAAAAACTAAATAATCGAAAAATTGTAAAGATAAAAATCGCATTTTAAACTGAAAAATCGAAAAATGTGAAGTCAAAAAATTGCATTTTGAAATTGAAAATCGAAAAATTGCAAAACTGTGAACGAAAAGAAGTCTTCAAATGGGAAAAACAAAAATTTTCAAATTGGGAGACTGAAAAATTTAATACTGAAGAGTAGAAAAAAACTAATTGTCAGTCAAAAAATTGCAAATCGAAATACTGAAAAACTCTAAAGCTGAAAAATAGAAAAATTGAACACACGAAAATTGCCGAAAAACTAAAAAATCGTGAAAAATCGAAAAATTGAAAAACCGAAAAATTAAAATATCTAGAAATTTAAAAAAAACTAAAAATTACAAATTGAAAAATTAAAAAAAATGGAAGTTTGGAAATTTCATAAACGGATAACCCGAAAAAAGAAAAATTTTTAAAATGAAAAATTAAATTACCTAGAAATTGAAAAATCGAAAAATTGAGAAAATGATAAGAAATATTCGAGAAATTAAAAATCTAGAAACTGAAAAGCCGAAAAATTGAAAAATTTAAACATGGAAAAATAAAAAAAAACTAAGAAGTAAATTATCCATAAATTGAAAACATGCAAATCTAAATAATGAAGAAACGAAAAACTGAAACACTCAAAAGTTGAAAAATCGGAAAAATGAAAAATTTAAAACTGAATTCTGGACAAATTGCGATTCGAAAAACGGAAAAAGGAAAAACAAAAATTACGATTAAAAAATATAAACAAATCGAAAAATTGAATAATTCAGCACTTTAAAAGTTGAAAAATAAGAAAAACGGAAAATTAAAAATCCAGAAACTGAAAAATGGAAACATTGCACCCCGAAATATTGAAACATTGAAAAATTAAAGAAGTTAAAAAATTAAAACGGAACACTTTAAACATTGCAAATCGAAAAATTTAACAATCGAAAAACTGAAAAATTAAAAGTTGGAAATTTTAATATATTAAACGCTTTAAAAATTGCAACCAGAAGCTGAAAAATTGAAAAATCGAAAAATTTAATAGTTAGAAATTGAAAAATTGAAAATTTTAACCCAAATATTCCGAGAATTGCAAATTGTTTTATGCTGACCTATAATTGGGTAAAAACTCCTTAGCTGTGGTATTTATCAGTAATAATAATAATAATGATACATGGCTATTGAGTCGCATCGAAGATCCTTCCAGCAGCTCAATCATCGTCCGAATTCATAGTTAGCCCGGCGCTTTTATTTTTAGACCTTTCATAAAACCGAGCTGGTAACAAAATTCACCGTAATTATTTGGAACAAATCCATCCATCTCGTGGGATTTGTCGGTACGAGCGTGCCGAGATTAATGGCAAGAACGGTGCTGTACATTAAATTGAGCTATTTACGTCATAAATGCGACCATGTAATTTTCCCATAATCAATAAATAAAATTTATACCCACCTCACTTACGCGTCTTCCCTTACCATTCAAACCAAATTACAAAGTTTGATAGTGTTCTGTGGGAGAAATTGAATTTTAATTATTCACAACACTGTTAGTATGGATGGCACTTGACATATGCTTGTGTCAGTAAATTTAATGCCTACTCGGCACTGATTCGCAATTACCTATCTTCAAGGGCCGTCGCGAGATTAACTCTTCTCTCCTGTTAAAAGTTTTCGTTTGGCCCGAACTTTGCTTCTGCAATTATTATCAGCCTTAATTATCTCGTCTTCTAATTGTTGCTCTGAAACCATATTCAATGTCGGTGATAATGATAAATTAGACGCGACGCCGGAATTCTCGATGAGCGAAGTGAATTCTCGTGTCTGATTACATGCAGGTGTTATTGCCATAACTAAACTTAACTTTGCCCCGAGGGACTAAATATATCCCCGCGCAGGCCAGGGTTTAATGAGTTCTGCAGTCGTGATAGGACGAGCAAAAAAGTTTCAGCATACAAATGAGACTCGTTATGACGCCGACAGCAAAAATACGCATACAGTTAAAGGCACTGCCTGTTGCTGAAACCTCTCTGAGTTTTTTTAAGTCCTGAGCGTAAGCTGACACCTAGAGTAAGAAGAAGTAGGTCCCCGTTTCCGTCTGTCCGTCTGTCCGTCTGTCCGTCTGTCTGTCTGTCTGTCTGTCTGTCCGTCTGTCCGGGATTTTTATTAGACAGATCATCTTCGAAACTAACTGGACCCATTGTTGTCAAATTTTATATCTTTATTAGGACTATCATGTAGATGGTCATCACAAAATTTTGTAATGGAAAAACTTCTTTCCACACATATTTTTATTTCAACTTACAAGGGTTATCATCAAAAAGTAAAATTCACAAGATCAATTCTTATAATTTTAGAGAAATCTGGATTTATTTACCATCGACCAATTTTCTGATATCACAATTTTTCGTTCTTTCATTTACTTTTTAAAATTTTTCCATTTTTCAATGTTTTGGTTTCATAGTGTTTCGTTTTTGCAAGATTAATTTTTTCAATTTTTATTTTTGACTTACAAATTTTTCAGTTTTTCGTGTCTTCAAGGTTTCGATAGATTTTTCGATATTACAATTTTTCATCTTTCATTTTTTTTCAGTTTCTCAATTTTTAATTTTTCTTCCTTTTTTCCCCAATTTTTCAATTTCTTGGTTTTGTTTTTTCATTTTCCCGATTGTTTAATTGTCATTTTTTCCATTTTGCAACACAATTTTTGTTTTTCCTTTCCTTTATTTTTAAAAAAGAACCTTCTCAAATTCTGTACAATTCTTTAAAGATACTGGTTGCCCCCAAATTCTGTACAATTCTCAAAAAGATACTCGAGATTCTATAGAATTCTTAAAAAATTGCACTAGCTCCCCCCTCAAATTTTTAGAATACTTTAAAAAACACTGAGGTCCACCGAAATTCTGTACAATTCTAAATAGACACAAAATGCCACAGAAATTTCTCAGAATTCTTTAAAAATACACTAGTTTTCTTCAAATTCTGTAGAATTTTAGGAAAAGACAAAAAATTCTTTCAAAAAAGAAACTACGTGCACTTAAATTCTATAAATTTTTTAGATAATTAGAGCCCCTTAAACTCTGTGGAATTCTGTAAAAAAGATACTAAGGGCCACTGAAATAAAAAAAAATCACTAGGGGCCCTCGAGATTTTGTAGAATTTTAATAAAAAAGCAAAAAGGGTCACCGCAATTCTGTAGAATTCTTTCAACAAAGAAACTAGAAGCCACCGAAATTCTGTAGAATTTTTAAAAAAGACACTTGGAGCTCTGGAAATTTTGTAGATTTTGTTTAAATAAATTTTGTAGCATTCTTCAAAAAAGACACTTGCGGCCCTCGAGATCCTGTAAAATTCTTAAAAAGAAAGACAAAAAGGGATACCGAAATTCTGTAGAATTATTTCAAAACAGAAACTAGAGGCCACCGAAATTCTGAAAATTCTAAAAAAGGAGAATTGGAGCTCTGTAAATTCTGTAGATTTTCCTAAAAATACACTAGATCCCCTAAATTCTGTAGAATTCTTTAAAAAGGCACTAAGGGCCACTGAAATTTAAAAAAGTTCCTGGAGACTCCAAATTTTGTAAAATTAAAAAAAAAATCTGGCTCCTTGGAAATTTTGTAGAATTCATTCAAACAACACTAGGGACCCTCGAGATTCTGTAGAATTCTTAAAAAGGGCAAAAGGGCAAAACCGTCCACTGAAATTCTGTAGAATTTTTTTCAAAAAAGAAACTAGAGGCTACCAATATTCTGTACAATTCTTCAAAAAGACATTTAGGGCTCTTAAAATTCTCTAGATTTTTTTAAATTCACTACATTCCCTTAAATTCTGTACAATTCTTCAAAGAAAAACACTTGGGGCCCTCGAGATCCTGTAGAATTCTTAAAAAAGACAGAAAGGGCCATTGGAATTCTGCCGAATTCTTTAAAAAAAGCAACAAAGGCCACCCAAATTCTGTAGAATTCTTTCAAAGAAGAAACTAAAAGCCACGGAAATTCTGAGAATTCTAAAAGAGGACACTTGAAATTCTGGACATTCTGTAGATTGTTTTAAAAATACACTATATCCCCCCAAATTCTGTAAATGTTCTTAAAATTCACTAGATCCCCTTAAAATCTGTAGAATTCTGGAAAAAAAAACACCTGGGGCCCTCGAGATTCTGTTGAATTCTTAAAAATAGACAAAAAGGGCCACCGAAATTTTGTAGAATTCTTTCAAGAAAGAAAATAGAGCCCACTGAAATTCTGTAGAATTGTTTAAAAGGGCACTAAGATCCACCGAAATTTTAAAAAATCGTTCTCTCGAAATTCTGTAGAATCTATAAAAAAAAAACTGGATCCTTCGTCGAAATTCTGTAGAATTCATTAAAAAAGACACTAGAGGTCCTCGAGATTCTATAGAATTCTTTGAAAAAGACAAAAAGGGGACACTGAAATTCTGTAAAATTGTTTTCAAACAGAAACTACAGGCCATCAAAATTCTGTAGAATTCATAAAAAAGACACTTGAGGTTCTGGAAATTCTGTAGATTGTTTTAAAAATACACTATATCCTCCCAAATTGTGTAGATTTCTTTAAAAAACACTAAAGGCCACTGAAATTTTAAAAAGTCACCAGGGACTCTAGAAATTCTGTAGAATTTTTTTCAAAAAAGAAACTAGATGCCACCAAAATTCTGTAGAATTCTGCAAAAAAGAAAATAGGGCCCACTGAAATTCTGTAGAATTGTTTAAAAGGACACTAAGATCCAGTGAAATTTAAAAAAGTTGTTAGAGACTCGAAATTCTATAGAATCTCTAAAAAAAACTGGATCCTTGGAAATTCTGTAGAATTCATTAAAAAGGCACTAGGGGTCCTCGAGATTCTATAGAATTCTTTGAAAAAGACAAAAAAGGGACACTGAAATTCTGTAAAATTTTTTTTCAAAAAGAAACTACAGACCATCAAAATTCTGTAGAATTCTTAAAAAAGACACTTGGGGCTCTGGAAAGTCTGTAGATTTTCTTAAAATTTACTAGATCCCCTTAAATTCTGTAGAATTCTGCAAAAAAGACACTTGGGACCCTCGAGATTCTGTTGAATTCTTAAAAATAGACAAAAAGGGCCACCGAAATTTTGTAGAATTCTTAAAAAAAATCGAGCCCACTGAAATTCTGTAGAACTGTTTAAAAGGGCACTAAGATCCACTGTAATTTAAAAAAGTCGTGAGAGACTCTCTTAATTCTGTAGAATCTATAAAAAACAACTGGATCCTTCGAAATTCTGTAGAATTGATCAAAAAAGACACTAGGGGTCCGCGAGATTCTATAGAATTCTTTGAAAAAGACAAAAAAGGGACACTGAAATTCTGTAGAATTTTTTTTCAAAAAGAAACTACAGACCATCAAAATTCTGTAGAATTCTTAAAAAAGACACTTGGGGCTCTGGAAAGTCTGTAGATTTTCTTAAAATTAACTAGATCCCCTTAAATTCTGTAGAATTCTGCAAAAAAGACACTTGACGCCCTCGAGATTCTGTTGAATTCTTAAAAATAGACAAAAAGGGCCACCGAAATTTTGTAGAATTCTTAAAAAAAAAATAGAGCCCACTGAAATTCTGTAGAACTGTTTAAAAGGGCACTGAGATCCACTGAAATTTAAAAAAGTCGTGAGAGACTCTCTTAATTCTGTAGAATCTATAAAAAACAACTGGATCCTTCGAAATTCTGTAGAATTGATCAAAAAAGACACTAGGGGTCCGCGAGATTCTATAGAATTCTTTGAAAAAGACAAAAAAGGGACACTGAAATTCTGTAAAATTTTTTTCAAAAAGAAACAACAGACCATCAAAATTCTGTAGAATTCTTAAAAAAGACACTTGGGGTTCTGGAAATTCTGTAGATTTTCTTAAAATTCACTAGGTCCCCTTAAATTCTATAGATTTCAAAAAGAAACTACAGACCATCAAAAATCTGTAGAATTGTTAAAAAAGAAGACAAAAGGGGCCACCGAAATCCCGTTGAATTCTTTAAAAAGAGCAACGAGGGCCACCGAAACTCCATAGAATTATTTAAAAAAAGAAACTAGAAGCCACTGAAATTCTGAAAATTCTAAAAAATTACACTTGGGGCTCTGGACATTTTGTAGATTTTTTTTAAAATACACTAGATCCAACCAAATTGTGTAGAATTCTTTAAAAAGACACTAAAGGCCACTGAAATTTAAAAAAGTCAGTAGAAACTTCCGAAATTCTGTAGAATCTCTAAAAACAACTGGATCCTTCGAAATTCTGTAGAATTCGTTAGAAAAGACTCTAGGAGCCCTCGAAATTTCGTATTTTTTTAAAAAGAACACTAGCTCCTCAGCTTAAATTCTCAAAAGAACACTCGAAATTTTGTACAGCTCTTAAAAAAGTGCTAATCGAAATTCTGTACAATTCTTTAAAACGGTGTTGGGTGCAACCGAAATTCCGCAGATTTTTTAAAAAATACTCAACTTCTCTCAAATTCTGTAGAATTGTTACAAAGAAAAACACTAGTGTTCTATTTTACAATATTTCATGTTTTTTTGATTTTTCCATATTTTTGATTCGAAAAGTTAAAAAATCTAAAAATTAAAAATCGAGAAAGTGAAAAATCAGAAAAACTAAACAAACCAAAAATTTCAAATCGAAAAACTGAAGAAACCAAAAATCGAAACATTGAAAAACTTACAATAGAGAAACCTAAATATCGAAAAATTTTAAAATTAAAAATCGAAGATTTGAAAATGGAGTAAATGAAGAACATTTAAAATGCAATCATTGAAAAATGGAAAAATTCTTAAATCGGAAAAATAAAAAAGTTAAAAATGTTGCAAACCTAAAAATCTAAAAATCGGAAAATTGAAAAATTTAAATGAAAACTCGAAAAGTTGTATATCGTAAAATTGACGAAACAAAAAAATGGAAAACTGAAAAATTGCAAATCGAAAAATTCGACACTGGCTTTTTATAGACGTTATCAGAAAGCAAAAATCACAAAAAAAAATATATTTGTTCAAAGAATCGGGATTTATTGGGGTGTATTTCAAGGGCAACAGAAGTTCTATCAAAATAATCTTCAACCATTTTTTTTAATTCTCGTGAGTATGAGTTAAAACAGCCTTATCTTAGAACACAATGATAAGCCCTTTCTGCAAAAACACGCACCACAAGTCAAGGACAATTAGCGTCAGAACTTCCTTAATTGAATCTCCCTTCTCTATTTTTAACCGGGAAAGTTGAGCCTGCCAAGATCGTTCATAATTAAGGTAAATATCCCCCAAATTACCCAAATCCCGTCTCTATTAAAATCCACAAAAAACCAAACCCCGTTCTTAAATCTTAAACAAAATTAATTAACATTTTCGCCGAACGTGCAGGCGAAGATGTAGCTTTAATACGAACCAAAATCGAGTTTCGCGTCCGGAATAACATCCTTATGTACATTTGCCGAGATGAGGCAAATTCCATCAGCGTTCTTGTCCGTCAGGAATATCGTTTTGAGGGAACTGAATTAGCACGGTGACGAAAAATGAAGTGTCGTGCATGGAGAAAAATTCCAACAAAAGGACGACGCTCTGAAAGCGCGAGATAACGGGGATTAATTTTGTATTTTTGAGGTTGCGGTTGACCGCGCTCATAAATTCCGGGATTTGCTATTTTCCAAGGTGTGAATTTTTTACAGCTAGGGGAGTAGGAACAATGGAATTTATTATCGTGCTCTTTGTGCTAGACGCACAAAATAAACCAATTATTGTTGTTATCTTATGCGAAATCTACTCGACGTCGCTCCTATGTAAACTTCTGGAATCTCGTCCGACTCGTTCAACCAGATATGATGGAATAACATTTTATCCGAATTGTCTCTGCCAGAATTTAATTCAATGGCTGAATTTCGCCCCCTACGAGATGATTACAGCAACAACGCCACATAATTTAGTGGGAGTTGAAAACATTTTCGCAAATTGTATTAATAAAACACCAAAAGTTGGTTTAGTGCGTGATTTAAACCCGGGATTTGCCAAAGCGTGTTGTAAGTTTGCGTTGTTGCGGCAAAGTTTTGATTATTGTGAGCTAGCTATTTGTCCTCTGCAAAGAAGTGATGACGCAATCGCGAAATATCGGCACAATATTCTAGTCGGCATTTTTGTTGGTATAATACACTTAAAAAGTCTGTAACACCTTGCCAACGTCCAGACTGACCAACATGACGAAGTGTCAAATATCCAGATCAAGAATGAAAGTACAACAAACACGGAAAAAGCATTAGCGTCTCTAATAGAACTTTTCCAGGTAATGTGTACAAGCTAAAACATGATGAAGTTAAAAACTTTTAATATTAAGGTATTTAGAAGAAAATAAAAAAACAAACATGATTTTCAGGCTTGTGTTATCAGTTATCACTTATCAGAATATATAGCTAAATAGTTTTGCAAGTCAAATGTTTACTATCAGGTGGTTTCGACGTTCCACAGCATGTAGAATACGAAAAAATCGGTTTTACATGTTCGTCTGTTGGTTGACAATTTGTTGATATAGAAGTGATTACTTTGAAACCTTGGATGTACTTTAAAATTATCGTATACTTGGTAATCGATAATTCCAATTTATCTAACCTTCCCCTGCACAATAATGATGACGTCATCCTAAAAATTTCTTCTTGTTGCGTTCTTTTAAGATTTTTTTTTCGATGAATTTAAAAGAATTTTGGAAGCACGTGGTGTTTTCTTGAGGGTCTCTCCTATTTTTATTTTAAAATTTTTTAAAAATTTTGGGATCCTTGTGTTCTTTTTTTTTAATTTGAAAGAATTTTGAGGACTTCCCATGGTTTCTTTTTTTTAAATAATTTGAAAATCTTCTGAGATTGGTGTTTTGTTTTTGGAAGAAACTTTGTATTTTTTGGTGTCTCGATTTTGAAAAAAAATCTTGTGCGGCTTTTGAGTCTTTTTTAAGAATTCAAAAAAATCTTGGGGATTTCTGATGTTTTCATTTTGAAAAACTTGAATCTTGGATGCCTATTTTCTTTTGTTTCTTTTTTTAGAATTTTGGAAGGCCTGGTGTTTTGTTTTTGCAAAATTTTAAAAAATTTGGGTTCTTAGTGTCTTTTTTTGAAGGAATAATTTTAAAATAATCTTGAAAGCTCCTGCTGTTTTCATTTGGAAAATGAAATGAGGAAATTTATTTTAGTTTTGAAAAAAAAAAATACTAATAGTAAGGAATCTTGAGATCCCTAGTATCTTTTTATCTAAAAAATATAAAAAAATCTTGCAGATCTTTGATTTTTTCACTACTTAAAATATGAAAAGGATCTTGGGGTCTCCGGGTTTTTCTTAAAGCAATCTTAAGCAATTTTATAGTGATTAAAAAAACCTTGAAGATCTGTGATATTTTGCTTTTGCAAGAATGTGTAAAAAATATTGGGTTCCCTTATTTTGATTTTGAAACAAAAGAGAAACCTTGGGATTCCTAGCGTCTTTTTGTTTCAAAATATTTCAAAACCTTGAGAACCCTTGATTTTTTAATTTTCAAAAATTGAAAAAGATCTTGAGGGTCTCTAGATTTTTTTGAAAAAATCCTGAGTTATTTTAAGGGTCCTTAATGTTTTGTTTTTGAAAGAGATTAAAAAAACCTTGAAGATCTATGACATTTTGCTTTTGAAAGAATTTCAAAGGTTCTTGGGTCCCCTTTTTTTATTTTGAAAAAAAAAAGAAACCTTGAAATCCCCACTGTTTTTTTGTTTAAAAAATATTATAAAGTCTTGAGGATCCTTGATTTTTTCATTATTAATTTTTTTTTTTTAATCTTAGGGTCTCCAGGTGTTTTTGAAAGAATCTTAGGCAATTTAAAAAGTTCCTCATGTTTTGTTTTTGAAAGTGATTAAGAAAACCTTGAAGATCTGTGATATTTTGCTTTTGAAAGAATTTGAAAAAATCTTGGGTCTCCCTTTTTTTTACTTTGAAAATAAAAGAAAGAAACCTTGGGATCCCTAGCGTCTTTTTGTCCAAAAGAATATTAAAAAATCTTCATAACTCTTGATTTTTTCATTATTAAAAATTTTAAAAATCTTAGGGTCTCTAGGTTTTTTTGAAAGAATCTTAAGCAATTTTAAGGGTCCTTCATATTTTGTTTTTGAAAGATATTAAAAAAACCTTGAAGATCTATAATGTATTGCTTTTGAAAGAATTTGAAAATTATCTTGGGTCCCCTTTTTTAATTTTGAAAAAAAACCTTGGGATCCCTAGTGTCTTTTTGTTTAAAAAAATTTTAAAACACCTCGAGAACCCTTGATTTCTTCATTATTAAAAATTTAAAGACAATCTTGAGGTCTCTAGGATTTTTTGAAAGGATCTTAAGCAAATTCAAGAGTCCCTAATTTTTGTTTTCGAAAGTTATTACAAAAACCTTGAATATCTGTGCTATTTTACTTTTAAAAAAATTTCAAAGGATCTTGGGTTCCCATTTTTTGATTTTGAAGAAAAAAGAAACCTTAAGATCCCCAGTGTCTTTTTGTTTAAAAAATATTAAAAAATCTTGAGGATCCTTGTTTTCTTCATTATTTAAAATATAAAGAAAATCTTGGGGTCTCTAAGATTTTTTTGAAAGAATCTTAAGCAATTTTAACGCTCCTTCATGTTTTATTTTTTAAAGTGGTTTAAAAAACCTTGAATATCTGTGATATTTTGCTTTTAAAAGAATTTCAAAGGATCTTGGGTCCCCTTTTTTTGATTTTGAAAAAAAAAAGAAACCTTGAGATCCGTAATGTCTTTTTGTTTAAAAAATATTAAATAATCTTGAGGACCCTTGATTTTTTCATTATTTAAAATTTAAGAAAATCTTAGGGTCTCTAGGTTTTTTTGAAAGAATCTTAAGCAATTGTAAGGGTCCTTCATATTTTGTTTTTGAAAGATATTAAAAAAACCTTGAAGATCTATGATATATTGCTTTTGAAAAAATTTGAAAATTATCTTGGCTCCCCTTTTTTTAATTTTGAAAAAAAACCTTGGGATCCCTAGTGTCTTTTTGTTTATAAAAATATTAAAAAACCTCGAGAATCCTTGATTTTTTCATTATTAAAAATTTAAAGACAATCTTGGGATCCCTAGGTTTTTTTGAAAGAATCTTAAGCAATTTTAAGGGTCTCTCATTCTTTGTTTTCGAAAGTGATTACAAAAACCTTGAAGATCTGTGATATTTTACTTTTAAAAGAATTTCAAAGGATCTTGGGGTCCCCTTTTTTTGATTTTGAAAAAAGAGAAACCTTGAGATTCCCAGTGTCTTTTTGTTTAAAAAATTTTTAAAAATCTTGTGGACCCTTGATTTGTCGTTATTAAAAATTTAAAAAGAATCTTAGGTTTCTAGGTTTTTTTGAAAGAATCTTAACCAAAAGATTAAAAAAAACTTGAAGATCTGTGATATTTTGCTTTTCAAAGAATTTGTAAAAAATATTGGGTCTCCTTTTTTTGATTTTGAGAAAAAGAGAAACCTTGGAATTCCTAGCGCCTTTTTGTTTAAAAAATATTTCAAAACCTTAAGAACTCTTGATTTTTCTATTATTAAAAATTTAAAAAGAAGGGTCTCTAGGTGTTTTTGAGAGAATCTTGAGCTATTTTAAGGGTTCCTAATGTTTTGTTTTTGAAAGAGATTAAAAAAAACTTGAAGATCTCTAATATTTTGTTCTTGAAAGAATTTGAAAGGATCTTGGGTCCCCTTTTCTTTGATTTTGAAAAAAAAAGAAACCTTGGGATCCGTAGTATATTTTTGTTTAAAGAATATTAAAAAATCTTGAGGACCCTTGATTTTTTCATTATTTAAAATTTAAGAAAATCTTAGGGTCTCTAGGTTTTTTTGAAAGAATCTTAAGCAATTGTAAGGGTCCTTCATATTTTTGAAAGATATTAAAAAAACCTTGAAGATCTATGATATATTGCTTTTGAAAAAAATTGAAAATTATCTTGGGTCCCCTTTTTTTAATTTTTGAAAAAAAAAACCTTGCGATCCCTAGTGTCTTTTTGTTTATAAAAATATTAAAAAACCTCGAGAATCCTTGATTTGTTCATTACAAAAAATTTAAAGAGAATTTGGGGCCTCTAGGTTCTTTTGAAAGAAGCTTAAGCAATTTTAAGGGTCCCTCATTCTTTGTTTTCGAAAGTGATTACAAAAACCTTGAAGATCTGTGATATTTTGCTTTTAAAAGAATTTCAAAGGATCTTGGGTCCCCTTTTTTTGATTTTGAAAAAAGAGAAACCTTGAGATTCCCAGTGTCTTTTTGTTTAAAAAATTTTTAAAAATCTTGTGGACCCTTGATTTGTCGTTATTAAAAATTTAAAAAGAATCTTAGGTTTCTAGGTTTTTTGAAAGAATCTTAAGCAAAAGATTAAAAAAAACTTGAAGATCTGTGATATTTTGCTTTTCAAAGAATTTGTAAAAAATATTGGGTCTCCTTTTTTTGATTTTGAGAAAAAGAGAAACCTTGGAATTCCTAGCGCCTTTTTGTTTAAAAAATATTTCAAAACCTTAAGAACTCTTGATTTTTCTATTATTAAAAATTTAAAAAGAAGGGTCTCTAGGTGTTTTTGAGAGAATCTTGAGCTATTTTAAGGGTTCCTAATGTTTTGTTTTTGAAAGAGATTAAAAAAAACTTGAAGATCTCTAATATTTTGTTCTTGAAAGAATTTGAAAGGATCTTGGGTCCCCTTTTCTTTGATTTTGAAAAAAAAAGAAACCTTGGGATCCGTAGTATATTTTTGTTTAAAGAATATTAAAAAATCTTGAGGAGCCTTGATTTTTTCATTATTAAAAATTTAAAAAGAATCTTAGGTTTCTATGTTTTTTTGAAAGAATCTTAAGCAAAAAATTAAAAAAAAAAACTTGAAGATCTGTGATATTTTGCTTTTCAAAGAATTTGTAAAAAATATTGGGTCTCCTTTTTTTGATTTTGAAAAAAAGAGAAACGTTGGAATCCCTAGCGCCTTTTTGTTTAAAAAATATTTCAAAACCTTAAGAAACCTTGATTTTTTTATTATTAAAAATTTAAAAAGAATCTTAGAGTCTCTAAGTGTTTTTGAAAGAATCTTGAGCTATTTTAAGGGTTCGTAATGTTTTGTTTCTGAAAGAGATTAAAAAAACCTTGAAGATCTGTGATACTTTGGCTTTAGAAAGAATTTGAAAGAATCTTGGGTCCCCTTTTTTTGATTTTGAAATAAAAAGAAACCTTGAGATTCTTAGTGTCTTTTTATTTAAATAATATTAAAAAATGTTGAGGACCCTTCATTTTTCCTTATTAAAAAATTGAAAAGAATCTAGGGGTCTCTAGGCTTTTTTGAAAGAATCTTAACAATTTGAAGGTTCCCTCATGTTTTGTTTCTGAAAGAGACTAAAAAAACCTTGAAGATCTCTGATATTTTGCTCTTAAAAGAATTTGAAAAGATCTTGGGTCCCCTTTTTTGATTTTGAAAAAAAAAAAGAAACCTTGGAATCCCTAGTATCTTTTTATTTAAAAAATATTACAAAATCTTGAAAGCCCTTGATTTTTTCATTCTTAAAAATATATAAGGAATCTTGGGGTCTCTGGGTTTTTTTAAAGCATCTTAAGCAATTTTAAGGGTCCTTCATATTTCACTTTTGATAGAATTTGAAAGAATCTTGGGTCCCCTTTTTTTATTTTGAAAATATCTTGAGAATGCTACTATGTTGTTTATGGAATAATCTTGGGACTATTTTATTTTCAAAAAAATGTTTAAAAATTGTGGATGGCTTGTATCTTTTTTTGAAAATTTGAAAGAATCTTAGAGCCTAGTGTCTTTTTCTTAAGGATTTAAAAAAATCTCGAAGAATTGTTCTGTTGTGTTTAAAAAAGGAAGAACCTGAAGGTTTCAAGTTGAAAAAATTTTGGTGTCCTTGGTATCTTCTTTAAAGAATTTAAAACAATCTTAGGGATCCTATTATTTTGTTTTCGAAATAATTTGAAAGAATCTTGGGTTCCCTGCTATTTTCATGTTGAAAAAAGTTGAAACGATATTAAAATCCCAATTTTTTAAAGAATTTCAAATAATTTTGAGGGTCACTGGTATTTTGTTTTTTAAAGAGATTTAAAGAATCTTAGAGGTCCTTGATGTTTTATTTTTGAAAAAAAATAAATAAATAAACACAACAATATTGAAGGCATTTTTATAAAAGAAATTGAAAGAATCTTGGGTGCCCTATTCTTTACATTTTGAAAAAAAAATCTTGGAACCTTTGCTGTTTTGGTTTTGCAAAAATCTTGGGAGTATTTTATTTTGAAAAACTTTAAAAGAATATCGATATCTTTAAGGTATGTTTTCAAGGAATTGAAAATAGTCTTGAGGAATTGCACTATTGTGAAGTTTATCATCAGGATTAACGAAATTTGTCCATCCCCACTAACATTTTAGTGACGTCACCTCAAATTTTTGCGAAGCTTACCCACAAAAAGAGAACGTTGCCTAATTTACAAAAAAAGAACTAAAATCGAATAAAAAAAATCCATTTAATCTGGAACATCTGTCTGATCTGGATTTGTCGTCGTTGAAATTCACTTTTAATGGCATGTTTTTTTGTCGCTCTTTCGAACCGGTGTCTGCTCTGAAACACCAATCCACTTTTGATTTCTCTTGCAATATGTATTCTCCTACATTATAGAACAGCATTCTGAAGAAAAATAAATGTTAGAACTGCGCAAATTGTAGACATTCGGATCCTGAAATACATCTCAAAGGAACCGTTGTTCTACCTGAGATGAACTTCAAACGAAATCATATCATCACGAGTACACTTAAACGCAAATAGAATATCTCAGGTCATATTCGTTTCCTACAACTGCCTACAAAGCTAAACATCCACGAATAAAAAACCCGTCTTTCGTTTATTCCTTCCATTTTTCACTCACTAATCACTCGGGTCTTTTGAGTATCAAAATTCACGAGCATTTTACAGACCTCTCAAACTTAATCCGTCAACTTTTCCCCAAACAAGAAGCCCAATATCGACTTTCTTAAACGCCAGATGAGCACAAACATGTACGACGTACGTCTTTAATTATAATTTTTTGCTGTCGGTGCAGACTCCGTCCGAGGATTCTTATTGTTCCACAGCAATTTATCACAACGATATCGTTGCCAGGCCAGAACAAAAAATTAATTGTTTCATATTGTCAGAAGCTCGCTCGATATGAAAACAAATTAGTCGCGACCGGAGCATGCACAAATTTCGGATAAAAACAGCCTTAATCCCCTTTTTAATATCAGACATATCCTGCTGCGCCGCTCGTTTACGCACCACGATTAAAAAAACGTTACTTTCCTGGATGGCCGGGCGAGATTTATCTTCGTTATGGCCACAATGGCTCCAGACGCCAACTTTCGGGCTTTGTGGGTCCTGATTAAGGTACTACAAGGTGCCGCGGATGTTTCGCGACGAAGAAGTTGTTGGGGCGTTTTTGCGTCTGGAACGGGCGCTGGACAGGGCCGGAGCGAGCCGAACGGAGAGGGAGGCGGCGCCAGGTATGTGCAATATTAAAAAATAAAATATACATATTTTGTTGTTTTGTCGAATTTTAAAATCAGCGCAATTTTCAGGCAAATGAGCCATTGAAAGAACTTTTTAATTTATGGAAGTCTTGCCAATAACGAATCTAACGAAAGCGTCAGCTGTTTAAAGATTCAAGTGTCTAACTTAAAAAATCAGCAAGTCTAAATTTGAAGTTAAACATGTTTGGAAAATTTGGAGACAATGTTAATGAAGTTCTAAATTTACCTAGATCTAAAAATTTGAAAAGATGGGATAACAAAAATATAGAAAAAGCATTAAAAATTTGTTGCGGATACTCTGGTTTGCAAACTCTTTTAAAATTTAACTATCCGCTGCCGTCCTTAAGAAGATTAAGTTGAAAAGTGCACCATAATAATTTATGGCAGGGATTTTCCATGAAATCTTTTATTATTTAACTATTAAAATGGAAGCTTTAACCGACTTCGAAAAGACTGCTCTTTATGTTTAGATGAAACAGCAATAACTCCAGGAAAAAAAAAATTGGTCTAAAGAGTTTAGACAGTACTTCCCTCGCTGTCGGAAACTTGACGACTGCATGCCTATTGTGTTTTTTTTCTCATTACATTTTTGTAGTGGGAATTTAAAAAAAAATTGCGATGACGTCATCAACATTTTTGCAAGGACACGTATATCAGTTGGGATAGATGTAGTGTAATACTAAGAATAAAATTATTATATTCTCAAATTTTCGGGAAAATGAATTGGGTCGTTTGAATATTGATTTGTAATAATCAATAAAATAACGAAACAATTTACTCACGTATACCTACGTATCAGAGGCAACTGAAAATCGTGTATGTATAAACATTGTTAATTTAAGATGACAGGCGTAACAGCATACGTGAGAGCCAAACACAGAAACTGTAAACAAAACGACCGTCGGTTTTATTGCTTCGACTTCCGCTTATTATATAAAACATTGGGTTTTATTTTAATTCTTGACGGTGAAATTCACAATTGGTTGATTATAAACATGTCTATTTCACATTCGCGGAATCAAGTGAACGCTTAAAACAAATGCAGGTCTGTAATGTTAAAGTCGATGTAAATAAGCGTGCTACCCTTATGTTTCAACCGAGTTTTTCCTTTAACAAATTTTGTGTCTACCAAATTGGGTTGGTTGGGGTGTAATACTAATAATAAGTGTTGCCTTTAATTTAATCAATAAAATAAATTGACTTCATTAATTTTTTTGAACCACCTCTTAAGAAAATCTAAAAAATATGAATGGAATGATAAATCACAAGTACAAACTCATCATATTTTTTGCATTTTAGATAGGATTTATTCAGCAAAATTTAAGGGTGACGTCATCAATTTTTTTAGGAGGGATGAACAAATACATTTTGAACAAAAGTTTACCATGCTTATAATAACTTTAAAATATTCCCAAGATTTCAAAGCATTCGGTTTTGTAATTCCTGATTAAATCGATAAAATAAATTCACGCCTTCATTAATTTTTTTGAGTCACCCTGCATATGCAAATCCAAAAATATGAATGGAATGATAAATCACAAGTACAGACTCATCATATTTTGTACATTTTAGATACGATTTATTCGGCAAACTTTTGAGCTGACGTCATCAGTTTTTTGTAGAAGATAACCAAATATATTTTGACTAAAAATTTATTATGCTCTTTATAACCTTAAAACATCTGCAAGATTTCAAAACATTCGGTTTTGTAGTTCCTGATTAAATCAATAAAATAAATTTACGCATTCATTAATTTTTTTGAGTCACTCTGTATATGCAAATCCAAAAAATATGAATGGAGTGATAAATGACAAGTACAGGCTCATCATATTTTGTACATTTTAGATATGATTTATTCGGCAAACTTTCGAGCTGACGTCATCAAGTTTTTGGAGGGGATAAGCAAATATATTTTGACTAAACATTTATTATGCTCTTTATGACCTTAAAACATCTGCAAGATTTCAGAGCATTCGGTTTTGTAGTTCCTGATTAAATCAATAAAATATATTTACGCATTCATTAATTTTTTTGAGTCACCCTGTATATGCAAATCCAAAAAATATTAATGGAGTGATAGTTCACAAGTACAGACTCATCATATTTTGTACATTTTAGATATGATTTATTCCACAAACTTTTGAGCTGACGTCATCAAGTTTTTGGAGGGGATAAGCAAATATTTTTTGACTAAAGATTTATGATGCTCTTTATAGCCTTAAAACATCTGCAACATTTCAAAGCATTCTGGTTAGCAGATTAAAAATTAAATTTCAAAATGTTGTTTTATAATTTTGATTTTTTTTCCAAAAATCTGGACGTTTCGAGTGAAAAGTCGATTCAGAGTTGTAAACTACATGTGTAGGACTATGTTATTTTATACAATTGAAAACCCATTTACTATGTACAATTTTGAAGTGACGTCATCGCATTAGTGGTGGGGATGATTAGACAAATTTTGGTTAGCGTTTTACCATCTACATGATATTCTTAATATAAGTACAAAATTTCACAACAATCGGTCGAGTACTTTCGGAGATTATCTGTCTAATAAAAATCCGTGACAACAGACGGACAGACGGACAGACGGACAGACGGACAGACAGACGGAAATGGGAGACCTATTTCTTCGTCTTCTAGGGGTCATGAAAGATCGAGAAAACGTAAAAGTAGAGAGTCGGCCGACGGACTCGATTACAATACTTCCTTTGCTTACGCTCGGGAAGTAATATTGTGTTGCTGCATTTACAGTGTTTGAACTGGAGACTTTAAGAACCTCAGAAAATGTAGATATAAATGTAGAAAGGAGGTGGGTGGGAGTAACTTTAGTTTTTTTCTAGTATTATGAACAAGCAGTAGCCCCGCCCACCCACCCTCTCATTATTCCAGGGACCTCCCTTCTTAACATTGTTAACTCTTATCTTAGCAAGTTTTAGCCCCGCCCACCCACCCTTTTTTCTCTTAAAGAGTGTAATTTAAATAAAATCAGTCATATGTTAACAAGTACTAGCCCCGCCCACTCGTCCTCTATTTTCTTGGAGAATATGTCATTCGTCACAGTCAGTTTTATCTTAGCAGATACTAGCCCCGCCCACCCGTGCTGTTCTCATTCTAACGATTTTATTTCTGTTCAGTATGAGGTCCACCTTTCATTGGATTGGATAAAATAAATCACTGAAATGAAGGCGGGGTGGGTGGGCGGGGTTAATTATGTCCGTTTGTAGAATGAGACTGGGAATTAATAAAATGTAAGCTAAAAAACCGCGAAAAGTAATATTTTGTTATAATATATGCTATAAGATTAATTTCTTAATTTCAGAATAAAAAATAGGAGAACGGGTGGGTGGGTGGGGTTAAGTTTAACTGTTTCATTCAAAGTCTTCTATAAGCAAGCAGTAATCCCGCCCACCCACCCTCTCGTCATTCCAATGATTACTCTTAATATTGTTCAGCCATTTACTTTAATTAAAAAAAATAATTTAGTTTAAATTTCAAAATTTTGAAAAGATTTTCATTATTTTGAGTTTGAATATTTTTAAAAACACAAAAAAGGATAATTAAAATGAAAATGCCAGAAACTAGAGAACGTTCTAATGAAAACAGAAACTTGGATATGCTAGACTGACGCCACTGACTAATCTGAGGAATTTGTTAACTAAAATTTTTGTCACTCTTAGGCTTATATGACTACAGAGTCATCAAAATTGATTGAGAGAGTTGGTAAACCTGAACTTGAATAATTTGGTTTATTAAGTTGTATAAAAATATCAGATTTGAAGTTTCAAGTTTCAAATTTCAAAACTCAGTGGCGTCTTTTTTCGACTTTTTTTTTGGTAAAAACATTAGTTGTCAGATTTGAAGTTTCTAATTTTTGTCACGCCACTGAATTCATTGCCATATAACCTTAAACAAATATGTCATAAGGTTGACAAATTTCACGACAAAAACAGGGGGTACCAACTCTCTCAATCAATTTTGATGACCCTGTACATTTTTTTGTTATGTTGTTACTTGAAATATTTACATTTTTCTAGAAGAATTTAGAGAGAGAGATTTATTATCTCTGATTTCAGTACAAATGAATGAGAGAACGGGTGGGTGGGCGGGGCTAAGTTCAACTTTTTCTTTCAGAGCCTTTTATGAGCAAGTAGTAATCCCGCCCGCCCACCCTCTCGTCATTCCAATGATTACTCTTAATATTGTTCAGTCGTTTACCAAAGTCAGTCTTATCTTCAGGAATACTAGCCCCGCCCACTCGTCCTCTATTTTCTTAGAAAGTCTGTAATTTTCCACAGTTAACCTTATCTTATCAAGTACCAGCTCCGCCCACCCACCCTTTATTTTCTTAGAGAGTAAGTCATTTACCAAAGTCAGTTCTAACTTAGCAGGTACTAGTCCCACCTGTGCTGTTCTCATTCTAACGATTTTATTTCTGTTCAGTGTGAGGTCCAACCTAATTCGGACTAGATAAAATGAATAACTGATATGAAGGCGGGGTGGGTGGGCGGGGCTAATTATATGTTCTTTTGTAGAGTGAGAATGGGAACTAATAAAATCTAGGCTGTTAAAAAACGAGCTAATCATAATTTTTGTTATAATGTTTGCTGTAAGATCAATTTCTTGTTTCAGAAGAAAAAGAAAACGGGTGGGTGGGTGGGGCTCGATTTAACTTTTCATTAAAATCTTTTATAAGCAAGCAATAGCCCCGCCCACTCACCCCCTTTTCATTACTATTTGCTATAAGAACAATTTCTTATTTCAGAGGAAAAAAAATGGCAGAACGGGTGGGTGGGCGGGGCTAAGTTTTACTTTTTCTAACAGAGTCTTTTATAAGAAAGCAGTAACCCCACCCATCCACCCACCCCCTCTTCATTACTATTTGCTATAAGAACAATTTCTTATTTCAGAAGAAAAAAATGGCAGGACGGGTGGGTGGGCGGGGCTAAGTTATCTTTTTCTTAAAGAGTTGTTTATAGGGAAGCAATAGCCCCACCCACCCACCCCATCTTCATTTTAATGATTACTCTTAATATTGTTCAGTTATTTCCTTTAATTAAAAAAAATAATTTAATTTAAATTTCAAAATTTTGAAAATTCAAATTTTTGACCAACTGCTAAAAATCCAACAAATTTTCGGATATAGGTTGTATTGAAAAACTGATTCGAAAAAATATGTTGCTGGTCCCAGTTCAAGATTCTTTAAATTTTCAGTTTCAAAATTAAGATTTTCAAATATCCCAAAAATGGCCAAATTGTATTTTGGTGTATTTTGTAACAAACGTTGCCGAAAATGACTCCTGCAAATCGAAATCAACGAAAAAAGCTTCAAGTAATTTTCGAAACTGCTTGGAAAAGGCTAATCGTAATTTTTTTGTTATACTATTTTCTGTCAGTTTTTTTTTATTTTACAAGAAAAAACGGGTGGGTGGACGGGGCTAAATTTAACTTTTTCTTACAGAGTCTTTTATAACCAAGCAATAGCCCCGCCCACCCACCCCCTCTTCATTCCAGTGATTACTCTCAATATTGTTCAGCCATTCGCTTTAATTTAAAAAATTAATTTAATTTCAATTTCAAAATTTTGAAAATTCAAGCTTTTGGCAAACTTTGCTAAAAATCCACAAAGTGGTATTGAAAAGCTGATTCGAAAAACATAACATGTTGCTGGTCCCAGATCAGAATTTTTAAAATTTCCCGTTTCAAAATTGAGATTTTCAAAAATATTCCAAAAATTGCCATAATACATGTATCATTTTGGTGGAGTTTTCGAACAAACATTGCCGAAAATGATCTCTGCAAATCGGAATCAACGAATAAATGATGTTAGGTAATTTGAAGGTGCTTGGTAAAAGTCAAAAATTTCAAAAATTTGAGCTTTTGACAGTTTCTTAAAAAAAAACACAACAAATTCTGGTATACAAGACCAAGATTTTTAAAATTTTCGGTTTTTTAAATTTCCGAAAAATTTACGTATTTCATTGTGATAATTTTGGAAATATAGTTGTAATTTTCGAACAAATGTTACCGAAAATGGCTTCTGCAAATCGAAATCAACGAAAAAATGGCTTTAAGCAATTTTGAAGGTGCTTAGAAACGGTCAAAAATTTCAACAATTTGAAAACCCACAAAAAATTTTGAGATGTAGATGTAAACGAACTAATTCGAAATATGATGATCCCAGACCGATTGTCGAAATTTTCAGTTTTAAATTTAGAATAACTCAAAAATAGTCATATTTTATATTTGATGATTCTGAAAATGTGGTTGGAGTTTTCGAACGAAAGTTACCAAAAATGACTCCTGCAAATCTAAATCAACGAAAAACGGCTTTCGGTAATTTTCGAAGGTGCTAATCGTAGTTTTTTGTTATAATATATGCTCTAAGATCAATTTATTATTTGAGAAGAAAAAAATGGGAGACCGGGTGGGTGGGCGGGGTAAGTTTAACTTTTTCCACAGTCATTTAAAAGCAAGCAATAGCTCCACCCACCCACCGCCTCTTCATTCCAGTGATTACTCTTGATACTGTTCACTCATTTACCAAAATCAGCCTTATCTTAAAAAATAGTAGCCCCGCGCACCCCCCCTTTATTTCGTTGAAGGGTAAGTCATTTACAAAAGTTAGTCCTATCTTAACAGGTTAGTACTAGCTCCACCCACCCACGCTGTTCTCGTTCTAACGATTTTATTTCTTTTCAGTATGAGATCCACCTTTCATTCGGACTAAATTAAATGAATCACTGAAATGAAAGCGGGGTGGGTGGGCGGGGTTAATTATATGTTCCTTTGAAGAGTGAGAATGGGAACTAATAAAACGTAGGATGTTAAAAAAAAGCACTAATCATAATTTTTGTTATACTGTTTGCTGTAAGATTAATTTCTTATTTCAGAAGAAAAAAATGTGAGAACGGGTAGGTGGACGGGGCGAAGTTTACATCTTCTTACAGAGTATTTTATAAGCAAGCAATAACCCCGCCCACCCACCCTCTCGTCATTCCAATGACTACTCTTAATATTGTTAAGTCGTTTACCAAAGTCAACTTATCTTAAGAAATACTAGCCCCGCCCACCCGCCCTCTATTTTCTCATAGGGTATGTAATTTTCCATAGTCAATCTTATCTTATCAAGTACTAGCTCCACCCACCCACCCTTTATTTTCTTAGAGAGTAAGTCATTTACAAAAGTCAGTTCTAACTTAGCAGGTACTAGTCCCACCGGTGCTGTTCTCATTCTAACGATTTTATTTCTGTTCAGTATGAGGTCCAACCTTTAATTCGGACTGGATAAAATGAATCACTGAAATGAAGGCGGGGTGGGTGGGCGGGGTTAATTATATGTTCTTTTGTAGAGGGAGAATGGGAACTAAAAAAATGTAGGTTGTTAAAAAAAGCGCTAATCATAATTTTTGTTATACTGTTTGCTGTAAGATCAATTTCTTGTTTCAGAAGAAAAAGAAAACGGGTGGGTGGGTGGGGCTCGATTTAACTTTTCCTTAGAATCTTTTATAAGCAAGCAATTGCCCCGCCCACTCACCCCCTCTTCATTACTGTTTGCTATAAGGATAATTTCTTATTTCAGAGGAAAAAAAATGGCAGAACGGGTGGGTGGGAGGGGCTAAGTTTTACTTTTTCTAACAGAGTCTTTTATAAGAAAGCAATAGCCCCGCCCACCCACCCCCTCTTCTTTCCGGTGATTACTCTTAATATTGTTCAGCCATTTACTTTAATTTAAAAAATTCATTTAATTTCAATTTCAAAATTTTGAAAATTCAAGCTTTTGGCAAACTTTGCTAAAAATCCACAAAGTGGTATTGAAAAGCTGATTCGAAAAACATAACATGTTGCTGGTCGCAGATCAGAATTTTTAAAATTTTCGGTTTCAAAATTAAGATTTTCAAATATTTCAAAACTCGATATATTTCATTTTGGTGGAGTTTTCGAACAAAGTTGCCGAAAATGACTTATGTAAATCGGAATTAACGAAAAATTAGCTTCATATAATTTTGAAGGTGCTTGGAAAAGGTCAAAAATTTCAAAAATTTCAACTTTGGCAAAGTTGCCTAAAAACCCACAAAAAATTTTGAGATGTAGATATCGACGAGCTAATTCGAAATATAGTTTATTGATGGTCCTAGACCGACTGTCGAAATTTTCAGTTTTTAATTTAGAGTAACCCAAAAATAAGCGTATTTCATTTGATGATTCTGAAAATGTGGTTGGAATTTTTCGAACAAAAGTTGCCAAAAATGACTTCTCCAAATGGGAATCAATGAAAAAAGGCTTTAGATAATTTTCGAGGGTGCTAATCTTAATTTTTTATTGTACTATATGCTGTAAGATCAATTTCTTATTTCAGAAGAAAAAAATGGGAGAACGGGTGGGTGGGCGGGGCTAAGTTTAACTTTTTCTTACAGAGTCTTTTATAAGTAAGCATTAACCCCACCCACCGTCCCACCCCCTCTTCATTACTATTTGCTATAAGAACAATTTCTTATTTCAGAAGAAGAAAATGGCAGGACGGGTGGGTGGGCGGGGCTAAGTTTTCTTTTTCTTACAGAGTTTTTTATAGAGAAGCAATAGCCCCGCCCACCCACCCCATCTTCATTTTAATGATTACTCTTAATACTGTTCAGTTATTTCCTTTAATTAAAAAAAATAATTTAATTTAAATTTCAAAATTTTGAAAATTCAAATTTTTGACCAACTGCTAAAAATCCAACAAATTTTCGGATATAGGTTGTATTGAAAAACTGATTCGAAAAAATATGTTGCTGGTCCCAGTTCAAGATTCTTTAAATTTTCAGTTTCAAAATTAAGATTTTCAAATATCCCAAAAATGGCCAAATTGTATTTTGGTGTATTTTGGAACATACGTTGCCGAAAATGACTCCTGCAAATCGAAATCAACGAAAAAACTTCAAGTAATTTTCGAAAGTGCTTGGAAAAGGCTAATCGTAATTTTTTTGTTATACTATTTTCTGTCAGTTTTTTTTTATTTTACAAGAAAAAACGGGTGGGTGGACGGGGCTAAATTTAACTTTTTCTTACTTTAATTTAAAAAATTCGTTTCATTTAGATTTCAAAATTTTAACAATTCAAGTTTTTGGCAAACTTTGCTAATTCTCGGCTATAGGTTGTATTGATAAGCTGATTCAAAAAACATAACATGTTGCTGGTCGCAGATCAGAATTTTTAAAATTTCCGGTTTCAAAATTAAGATTTTCAAATATTCCAAAAATTGACATATTTCATTTTGGTGGAGTTTTCGAACAAACGTTGCCGAAAATTACTTATCTAAATCGGAATAACGAAAAAATGGCTTTATATAATTTTGAAGGTGCTTAGAAAAGGTCAAAAATTTCAACTTTGGCAAAGTTGCCTAAAAACCGACAAAAAATTTTGAAATCTAGATATCGACGAGCTAATTCGAAATATAGTTTATTGATGGTCCCAAACCGATTGTCGAAATTTTCAGTTTTTAATTCAGAATAACCCAAAAATAGTCGAATTTCATTTGCTGATTCTGAAAATGTGGTTGTAGTTTTCGAACAAAAGTTGCCAAAAATGGCTCCAGCAAACCGAAATTAACGAAAAGAGGCTTTAAGTAACATTAAAAAATGCAAAGCAATGTGCTTTAGTCGCAAAAGTCGTCCCTCAGTTCCATTGTACCTACTAGAAAATGCGCCCCTAGACATAGTTAGCAATGTCAAGGATTTGGGTATCTATTTAGACACTAAATTATCTTTCGTCAGTCACTGTGAATATGTTGTTTCTAGAGGTAGAAAACTTTTGGGGTGTTTAAAGCGGTGGACGGTGAACTTCAGTAACATCAGAACCATTCTGATATTATACTATTCGTTAGTTCGATCTATATTGGAATTCAATTGTGTCAACTGGTCACCGTTTTATATCACTCACATAAGCCGAATTGAAGCTGTCCAAGTCAAACTTTTAAAATATGTCAAATATAAGTTGTGTGGTGATGGTATTGTGTTAGCAGATACAGACCTTGTTGCATCTTATCTGTCAGTACATACACTAGAAAATCGTCGTAAGTATCACAAACTATGTTTTCTTTTTAAATTATTAAATGGTTTAATTGAAGCCCCCATATTGCTAGCGTTGGTAGGTCTTAATGTGTCAATCCGTAAGGTTCGTACGCCTAGGCTGTTTTTTATACCAGTTCATAAAACGAATTATGCATTACATTCGCCTCTAAATAGCGTTTTGATGATTGCTAACGAATGCAACACTTTAGAGTTTTTTGGTATCTCCCTCAACGCCTTCAAGAAAGAATGTCGCAAATTGTTACTATTATGTTAATATGAATTGTTATGTTAATATTTTGTTATGTACTTTATGTAATATTTTTGTTATGTACTTTATGTAATGCCTTTACATCTTTCGGCGTAATAAAGCACTATTATTATTATTATTATTATTAAGTAATTTTGGAAGGTGCTTGGAAAATGTAAGATTTATTTCTTATTTCAGAAGAAAAAAATAATAGAACTGGTGGGTGGGCGGGGCTAAGTTTAACCTTTTCTTACAGTCTTTTATAAGCAAGCAAGTGCCCCGCCCACCCACCCCCTCTACATTCTAGCGATTACTCTTAATATTGTTCAGTGATTTACTTTATTTTAAAAATGCATTTAATTTAAATTTCAAAATTTTTAAATTTAAGCTTTTCACAAACTTTGCTAAAAACCAACAACAAATTCTCCGATATAGGTTATATTGAACAGCTGATTCGAAAAACATATGATCAATATTTTTAAAATTTTTTGTTTCAAAATTAAAATTTTCAAATATCTCATCTTTTATACTATTTGCTGTAAGATTTATTATCTCTGATTTCAGAAGAAACGAATGAGAGATCGGGTGAGTGGGCGGGGCGAAGTTTAACTTTTTCTTTCAGAGTGTTTTATAAGCAAGCAGTAACCCCGCCCACCCACCCCCTCTTCATTCCAGTCATTACTCTTAATATTGTTCAGCCATTTGCTTTAATTTAAGAAATGAATTCAATTTAAATTTCAAAATTTTGAAAAAAAATTCATTATTTTGAGTTCGAATGTTTTTAAAATGACAAAAAAGGATAATTAAAAGCAAAATGCCAGAAACTAGAGGACGTTCTATTGAAAACAGGAGCTTGAGTATGCTAGATTATTAATTTTATGGACTGCTTAATAGCAGTTTTAATTTTTTGTTTTTACCCTTATTTGGTTTATTCTACCGCCACTGACTAATTAGAGGAATTTGTAAATTAAAATTTTTGTCACTCTTAGGCTTATATGACTACATTTTTTTGTTATGTTGTTACTTGAAATATTTACATTTTCTAGAAGAATTTCTTGTTTGTCCAGACTTCAATTTTTTTTTTTTGTTTTTACAGTTAAACTAAACGAAAGTCGTGTATTTACTCCAAGTCAAACTTTTTCTCTTTCTATCTTATGCACTTTGTGTGAGACAAAAAATCGCCAAATTTTGTGTAAGTCGTAAAGTCTTATGTTAAATTTTGAAAAAAGTCAGTCAAAAATGAAGGGATTTAACGACCAAGAAAAATGTCTTCTAGAATTAGCCACATAAAGACAAATAGTCGATATGTTATAACTTGTAACTTTTTCTTATTAAAGCTTCCGTTTTTTCGTTTTTTAATGAAGTAATTAAATGGTCCAATTTATAAAAAAGAAAAGTCAAAATTTACCATGTTTTTACTTCCCGAGCGTAAGCAAAGGAAGTATTGTAATCGAGTCCGTCGGCCGACTCTCTACTTTTACGTTTTCTCGATCTTTCATGACCCCTAGAAGACGAAGAAATAGGTCTCCCATTTCCGTCTGTCTGTCCGTCCGTCTGTCCGTCCGTCTGTCCGTCTGTTGTCCCGGATTTTTATTAGACAGATAATCTCCGAAAGTACTCGACCGATTTTTGTGAAATTTTGTACTTATATTAAGAATATCATGTAGATGGTAAAACGCTAACCAAAATTTGTCTAATCATCCCCACCACTAATGCGATGACGTCACTTCAAAATTGTACATAGTAAATGGGTTTTCAATTGTATAAAATCACATAGTCCTACACATGTAGTTTACAACTCCGAATCGACTTTTCACCTGAAACGTCCAGATTTTTGGAAAAAAAATCAAAAATATTAAACAACATTTTGAAATTTAATTTTTAATCTGCTAACCAGAATGCTTTGAAATGTTGCAGATGTTTTAAGGCTATAAAGAGCATCATAAATCTTTAGTCAAAAAATATTTGCTTATCCCCTCCAAAAACTTGATGACGTCAGCTCAAAAGTTTGTGGAATAAATCATATCTAAAATGTACAAAATATGATGAGCCTGTACTTGTGATCTATCACTCCATTCATATTTTTTGGATTTGCATATACAGGGTGACTCAAAAAAATTAATGAATGCGTAAATATATTTTATTGATTTAATCAGGAACTACAAAACCGAATGCTCTGAAATCTTGCAGATGTTTTAAGGTCATAAAGAGCATAATAAATGTTTAGTCAAAATATATTTGCTTATCCCCTCCAAAAACTTGATGACGTCAGCTCAAAAGTTTGTGGAATAAATCATATCTAAAATGTACAAAATATAATGAGCCTGTACTTGTCATTTATCACTCCATTCATATTTTTTGGATTTGCATATATAGAGTGACTCAAAAAAATTAATGAATGCGTAAATATATTTTATAGATTTAATCAGGAACTACAAAACCGAATGCTTTGAAATCTTGCAGATGTTTTAAGGTTATAAAGAGCATAATAAATTTTTAGTCAAAATATATTTGGTTATCTTCTACAAAAAACTGATGACGTCAGCTCAAAAGTTTGCCGAATAAATCGTATCTAAAATGTACAAAATATGATGAGTCTGTACTTGTGATTTATCATTCCATTCATATTTTTGGATTTGCATATGCAGGGTGACTCAAAAAAATTAATGAAGGCGTGAATTTATTTTATCGATTTAATTAGGAATTACAAAACCGAATGCTTTGAAATCTTGGGAATATTTTAAAGTTATTATAAGCATGGTAAACTTTTGTTCAAAATGTATTTGTTCATCCCTCCTAAAAAAATGGATGACGTCACCCTTAAATTTTGCTGAATAAATCCTATCTAAAATGCAAAAAATATGATGAGTTTGTACTTGTGATTTATCATTCCATTCATATTTTTTAGATTTTCTTAAGAGGTGGTTCAAAAAAATTAATGAAGTCAATTTATTTTATTGATTAAATTAAAGGCAACACTTATTATTAGTATTACACCCCAACCAACCCAATTTGGTAGACACAAAATTTGTTAAAGGAAAAACTCGGTTAAAACATAAGGGTAGCACGCTTATTTACATCGACTTTAACATTACAGACCTGCATTTGTTTTATGCGCTCACTTGGTTCCGCGAATGTGAAATAGACATGTTTATAATCAACCAATTGTGAATTTCACCGTCAAAAATTAAAATAAAACCCCATGTTTTATATAATAAGCGGAAGTCGAAGCAATAAAACCGATGGTCGTTTTATTTACAGTTTCTCTGTTTGACTCTCACGTATGCTGTTACGCCTGTCATCTTAAATTAAGAATGTTTATACATACACGATTTTCAGTTGCCTCTGATACGTATACGTGAGTAAATTGTTTCGTTATTTTATTGATTATTACAAATCAATATTCAAAACGACCCAATTCATTTTCCCGAAAATTTGAGAATATAATAATTTTATTCTTAGTATTACACTACATCTATCCCAACTGATATACGTGTCCTTGCAAAAATGTTGATGACGTCATCGCATTTTTTTTTTAAATTCCCACTACAAAAATGTAATGAGAAAAAAAACACAATAGGCATGCAGTCGTCAAGTTTCCGACAGCGAGGGAAGTACTGTCTAAACTCTTTAGACCAATTTTTTTTTGTTGATGGGTTTAACATAATAGCAGAATACAGTAGTTTTTGATGGTGTACTGTATTCATTCAAAGTATTATAGGGTGCTTATCCAACGTAGACCAACGTCCAAGAGTCCAAGAGATAGCCGTCTTCGGTTCTTCGTCCCCAGTTCGGTCCTGTCGCCCCCTATTGATCCGCCGTCATGACCGAGGTTGACCCTTTGCACGTCATGCGCACCGCAACCCGCCGCACGCTCGTGCATATAGAGTGGCATTTAGGGCGGCAACCCCCATTTCAAACAAAGAGCCGGTGCGGCACACACGCGACCCGTAATAAATGTAAACAGTGGCCCAACCATGGAAGATGCAGACCAGCAGCAGGGCAAACCGTTCAAGATCACGGACTCCACCCGGGAGAACCGCAAAGGCGTGGTGGCCGCCAGCCTCGAGGACCTAACCTCCAAAGTCGCCGACAAGCTGAACGTCGCCGGCGAGGTGACCGTGGTCCTCGAGACCGACGGCACCGAGATCGACGACGAGGAGTACTTCGCCACGCTCGAGCCGCACACAAGTCTTATGGTATTGAAGGAGGGCCAGAAGTGGATGCCCCCGGCGCCGCCGTGCCGCCTCGCCGCCGACCAGACCGACGACGGCCGGGGCGGCGAGCTGGTGGGGCTGGTGGGCAAGCTGCGCCACAATCTGTGCCACGTGTCGCTGTTGGGGGGCGCCGAGCTGGAGCTCCTGGCTGACATGGACCCGGACTCGCTCGTCGACATCACGTTTCCTGACCGGATTTTTCTCGAGCAGCTGAAGGAGGCGTCGGGGAGGTTCTTGAGCGAGAAGCGGCAGGCGCAGGACGCGATGGACCTGCTCAGACTCTACCAGGAGAAGGAGGCGGAGGCCGGGGAGGCCAACTGATACGGCGTGCCCGACGAGCTGGAGATCCCCTTCTGATATGTGAGTTGGGGCGGATTTTGGTCTCGATTGAGTCTGGACTGTGTTTTCAGGGTCGCCTCTACCCCGAGTTGAATAAGACTGATTGCCAATAAATTACTGTCCTGGCATAACCCAATTGCTCAATCACTGCACAGCCACGTTTACATAAACACCAACGTTGGTCGACACAAAATTCTAACAACGCAACAATAGGTCTTTTCATCACGTAAGGGCACGACTCACAAACCCTACATATGTAATCGCCCCGTATTCACGTTATACATACATACATCCGTGTTTACAGCTCTTGTTAGTGAATTATGCAGTTACCTTAGCTGTGATAAATCAAATTCTTAGATAGACGTGACTTTTCAAACTAGATCCCCCGTTTCAAATTCACTAACAAGACGAACGTCATACATGTTCTTTACTATACCTATCGATAGGTTTTATTATCGGCTGATTTCGTATAATCCTATACTTGTATACATTTTAACAATAAACTTAGTTGTTAAGGATGACTCTCATTACCCCTCCACAGAACTTCGAATTCAATTACATTTATCTGAAAAATTCTTCCAGAAAAATTAATAAACTTTGATGTACTGTTGGTTGCATAACCATTACATTTTTAGGTGCTTCGTTATTGGGTTATCGAGGTATCCGATCACTTTCATTTGAAGAAAATGTCATTGAATCACCAACCGAGAAAGAATATGTAGACTCAGTGTCGGGTATTACTTATTTGTAAATTAATAAACACTACCTGTTGCGTTCTGTTGGCACAACTGGTACCACAAACGTCAAGTAATTATTGCAGTTTGAATTTCCCCAACTACGACGAAATGCCTGGAAAAACTCTTCCAAAAGTGATTTCCGAAAAAATTTAGTCATTTTTGCTTATACAGCGTAAAAAATGAAAAAAGTATTGCCAATAGAAGCACAAATTTGGGTAAATTTCCCTCGGGAATGTATTATTTGTAACGACGAGAAGTAGTTAATAGGTCAGAATATTGATTACTTGAGACCTTGACGGCGCCGTAGGCAGCGTCCATTAATTAAGCTCCTAAATGAAATTTCATCTACTCCCATGAGCAATCAATTTGACACACTTTGAAACGTAGTAACCTACATACCTAATAACCTCCTAAAAAAACAAATAGTGTATTGTTGGTTGCCTGCACGATCTCCGCCCCTTTGTTACACACTATTCGGTCTAGATGTCGCCACTCAAGCAAACTGTCATCAATATTGTTTGACCGCCAATAGTACAATTCGAGATGTTAAAAACCGTTTTTATTAAATGAGTTGTTTTTGTTTGATATTTTTTCTTGTTGTTATAAAGATTTCATTGTTTTAACTAAATAAGCACATTTCTATTGAAACACCACCTGTCGATTTTGCTTAAAATTTAGCAATTGGTAACAGCTTTCGTTGCCAAATTTACGATTAACAAGTGGTGTTTCAATTGAAATGGAATAGAACAACATATAATATACTTAGAATAACATGGGACTCAAAACCATGTTTTTAATTTCGTGTGGAGAAATAAGTATTTTGCAGTTAAGCTCCGCCCCCTTTGTTCACGGCGAATAAAAAAAATCATCACAATTGGGATGGGGCGGGTGGGTGGGCTTACATTTTGCCTTTTTGTTTGAATATGTGTAGAGTTCTTTTCACGATTTAAAACATGCTTAAAATGGAAAATTTGTATTAGGAAATATTAATTTTGCAATTAGGCTCCGCCCCATAATCCAAAATCCATGTTTTCTTGGAAAAATGTATCATTTTAACCCTGATCTAAGTTTCTTGTTGTGAAAAGATGGCTACGTATATTAAGAAAAAAAATCCAAAATATATATTTTCCCTTTTTACTTCCCGAGCGTAAGCAAAGGAAATATTGTAATCGAGTCCGTCGGCCGACTCTCTACTTTTACGTTTTCTCGATCTTTCATGACCCCTAGAAGACGAAGAAATAGGTTTCCCATTTCCGTCTGTCTGTCCGTCTGTCCGTCTGTCCGTCTGTCTGTCCGTCTGTCCGTCTGTCCGTCTGCCGTCCCGGATTTTTATTAGACAGATAATCTCCGAAAGTACTCGACCGATTGTTGTGAAATTTTGTACTTATATTAAGATATCATGTAGATGGTAAAACGCTAACCAAAATTTGTCTAATCATCCCCACCACTAATGCGATGACGTCACTTCAAAATTGTACATAGTAAATGGGTTTTCAATTGTATAAAATAACATAGTCCTACACATGTAGTTTACAACTCTGAATCGACTTTTCAGCCGAAACGTCCAGATTTTTGGAAAAAAAATCAAAATTATAAAACAACATTTTGAAATTTAATTTTTAATCTGCTAACCAGAATGCTTTGAAATGTTGCAGATGTTTTAAGGCTATAAAGAGCATCATAAATCTTTAGTCAAAAAATATTTGCTTATCCCCTCCAAAAACTTGATGACGTCAGCTCAAAAGTTTGTGGAATAAATCATATCTAAAATGTACAAAATATGATGAGCCTGTACTTGTGATCTATCACTCCATTCATATTTTTTGGATTTGCATATACAGGGTGACTCAAAAAAAATTAATGAATGCGTAAATATATTTTATTGATTTAATCAGGAACTACAAAACCGAATGCTCTGAAATCTTGCAGATGTTTTAAGGTCATAAAGAGCATATTAAATGTTTAGTCAAACTATATTTGCTTATCCCCTCCAAAAACTTGATGACGTCAGCTCGAAAGTTTGCCGAATAAATCATATCTAAAATGTACAAAATATGATGAGCCTGTACTTGTCATTTATCACTCCATTCATATTTTTTGGATTTGCATATACAGAGTGACTCAAAAAAATTAATGAATGCGTAAATATATTTTATTGATTTAATCAGGAACTACAAAACGGAATGCTCTGACATCTTGCAGATGTTTTAAGGTTATAAAGAGCATAATAAATGTTTGGTCAAAATATATTTGCTTATCCCCTCCAAAAACTTGATGACGTCAGCTCGAAAATTTGCCGAATAAATCATATCTAAAATGCACAAAATATGATGAGTCTGTACTTGTCATTTATCACTCCATTTATATTTTTTGGATTTGCATATACAGAGTGACTCAAAAAAATTAATGAATGCGTAAATATATTTTATTGATTTAATCAGGAACTACAAAACCGAATTCTTTGAAATCCACTGCGAAAAAAAAACATAATAGGCATGCAGTCGTCACGTTTCCGACAGCGAGGGAAGTACTGTCTAAACTCTTTAGACCAATTTTTTGATATATCGATTTCTCGATCTTTCGATTTTTAAAATTTCTGATTTTTCGAATTATGAATATTTTCATTTATCGTTTTTTTTAAGTTTAAATATGTATTTCAGTTTTAAATTTTCCGGTTTTTCGATTTCGGGCTATTTCGATTTCTCCATTTCTCGGATCTTTTGATGTCTCAATTTTTTAATTTCGATTTCTCGGCTTTTCCATTTTTCAATTTTTTTTTTCTTCAAGTTTTTAGATTTTTAAAATTCTCCATTTTTCGATTTTATGTTTTGTTATGCTTCGATCTCCCGATTTTAACCTTTTTAAGGTGTATTTCCAATTTTTCGATTTTTCAACATTTCAATTTTGAGAATGTCTATATTTTTCAGTTTTTTGATATTTTTATTTTTCAACTTTTTAAATTTTGATTTTTCGACTTACCGGAAATCGATTTTTGGGTTTTTCAATTTTTCGATTTTTCAGTTTTGAGATTTTTCAATTTGTCGATTTTTTGGTTTTTCATTTCTTTAGTTTTTCGATTTTTAAAGTTTTCGAATTTTTAAATTTAAAATTTTTCAATTTTTCGATTTTATTTTTTTTACGTTCCGAATACCCGATTTTAATTTTTTTTATGCTTTTCAATTTTTGGTTTTTCTAAATTTTCATTTTTCCATTTCTCAATTTCTCGATTTTTGGACTTTTTGATTTTGTGTTTTTTTTTAATGTTAAATTTTTCGTTATTGTAATTTTTCCATTTTTTTAATTTTAGATATTTTGATTTTTCGACATCTTGAATTCTCGATCTTTTTTCAGTTTGAATTCCTCGGTTTTTCGATTTTCCAAAATTTCGATTTTTCAATCTTTCGATTTTTGAAAATTTTCGATTTCTCCATTTTTCAGTTTTTGATTTTCCAACTTTTAGATGTTTCATATTTTAGAGTTTGCAAATTTCACGAGTTTACAGTTTTTAATTTCGTCAATTTTTCGATTTGCAATTTTTCCTGTGGGTTTTTAATTTTCTTTATTTTTTCAATTTTCCGTTTTTTTAATTTTTCATTTGCAGTTTTTCTGGTTTTCATTTTAATTATGTAACACTCCTAATAATTATAATTTTTAAAGTTGTTCACTTTTTCAGTTTTTCGTTTTTGGAATTTTTCAATTTTTTCGGTGTTTGAATATCACAGTTTTTGGACTTTACAATTTTCAAGATTCTATAATTTTTCGATTTTACAATTTTTGGATTTTCCAATTTTTCAATTCGAATGGTTTTTCTTCTTTCCCATTCTTCGATTCATTTTTTTTTTTAGATTTTTAAGTTTCTCGGTTTTTAGTTTTTCATTGTTTCAATTTTTGATTTTTTCGAGTTTTTAACTTTTCGAATAAACAAAATCGAAAAATTATAAAATAGAAAAATTGTAAAACTGAAAAAGTACGAAATGAAAGCTTCGAAATATAAAAAAATTGGAAATCAAGAACTTAAAAAATCAAAGATTGAAAATGTAAAAAATTGAATAAACAAAAAATTTTAAAATCCAAAGAAACATAGGAAAAATAAAGATAATGGAAAAATGAAAAATTGTGATATAAAATCAAGAAAATGAAAATTACAAAATCGGGAAAATGAAAATATCGAAAATCTGAAAAATATAGAAATTGAAAAATTCCCAAAATTGCGATGTTTAAAATTGAGATAGCGAAAACTTAAAAATCGAGAAATCGAAAAATTTTTAAAATTGGAAAATTGAGATATGAGAAATCGAAAATTCCAAAAATGGAAAAATTGAAACACATTAACAAAGTAAAATCGGGAAATCGAAACATAAAGATTATAAAAGGGAAAATTGAAAAATTTTAAAAATCGAAAATTTAAAATATATACTAGAAAAATCGAAAATTTTGAAAATCCAAAAACCAAGAAATCAAAATCGAAAAATTGAGACTTCAAAAGATCGAGAAATCGAAATAAGCCGAAATCGGAAAATTCAAAATTGAAATATTTACTTAAAAAAAGATAAACGGAAAAATCGAAAAACTCAAAAAAATCGAAGTTAAAAAATCGTAAAAACAAATTCCACTCGATTTTCCGTTTTATCGATTTTGCAATTTTTTGTTTCTTCAATTTTTTCCATTTTTTTAATTTTCCGATTTTTCAATTTTTCGAATTTTCTACTTTCCGAATAAACAAAATGGAAAAGTTATAAAATAGAAAAATAGTAAAATTGAAAACTCAAAATGAAAAAACGCAAAAGTATAAAATGAAGGCTTCGAGAAATCTAAAAACTTGAGAAATTGAAGAAACGGAAAATTCAAAAATCGAAAGATTAAAAATTGAGAAACTTAAAGATCGAAAAATTGCGGTCGAAAAAACGAAAATTATTGTAAAATCTAAATATTGAACATTGGAAAATCGAGGAATTGAAAATGTGAAAAATTGAATAAACGAAAAATTGTGATATCAAATCCAGAAAATGAAAATTGAAAAATCGGGAAAATGGTATAAAAAAAATGAAGAACATGAAACATCATTACGCCGAACATGTTCATTGCGCTACACATAACCTCAATTTAGTCCTTAATGATTCTGTTAAGAATGTACCAGGAATTTCCGCATTTTATGATTTAATAAATGCTATATACGTCTATTTCAGTGAGAGTTTACCGAGATGGCAACAACAACAACAACATTGAGATGAAAAAAAATAATAAGTGTGTTATAAAAAAAACTTTAAAAAAGTTATGCCCCACCAGATGGTCATCGAGATTTGATTCTCTAATTGCCATTAGATATAATCTCTCAACAGTTATGAGCTGAAATTATTTTAACATCAAAAAAGAAAAGTGAAATAGATGAAGCTGTAGCTCTTCGTAAAAAAATGGATTCATTTGAATTTGTTGCTCTATTAGTATTTCAATGCAAAATTTTAGAAAATGTTAATTTGGTCTCAAAAACTTTACAGAGTTCAAATATTACTTTAGATGAGGCTTGTAAATGGATGGAACATCTAAAAGACAAATTTCAAAGTATACGTGACAATTTTGAAAAAATAATGGAGGAATCAAGGAAATGTGCTGATACCTGGAAAATTAACAATTCTTTTTCAAATAAACGTATAAAGAAAGTAAAACTGTTTCATGACGAATTATGTGAAGATACCGTTTTCAAAGATTCCACTGAAAAATGTAAAACAACCGTTTTCTATCCTGCTCTTGATATTTTAAACATTCAAATTAAAGATAGGCTTGAAAGCATGAAAAACGTCAGAAACTATTTTTCTTTTCTGGAACCACAGGAAATGTTGAATAGTACAGACGAAGAATTTGTGGAGGCAGCATCAAAGTTGGCAAATAAACACGAAGAAGATATTTCTAGTGCAATCTGTGGGCAAATCGTTAGTTTTAAAAACATTGTTGTTGGTGAAATTATTCAGCAAAAAATAACTAAAATTACAGATATTGCTAAGTTTCTCTTTATGGACAATAATTTTTTAACGGCAGAAAGATCTTTTTCTAAATTAAAATTAATTAAATCATATTTGCGAAGCACGATGAGTCAAAAACGATTAACCAACTTAGCTGTGTTGAGCATTGAGTGTGATCGATCCCAAAAATAGATCTCGACAGTGTCATACGCGAATTTATGAACTCTCGACAACGTCGAATGAAGCCAGTATAATCAATTAACAATTTTTAAAAATTATTATGTGTATAAATTATTATTATTTGTAAATCTGTGTTATTCGGGGCCACTACTGGTAAACCAGTAATTTCGTATTAATTTTATATTACTTTTTAAATTTGGTGTATGGGGGCGCTTACTATAAACTGCGGGGGGCGCAATGAAAATTAGCTACGCCACTGTTGAATTCCCTCTTCTGCATGAATAATATTATTATTATTTATCTGCTAATCACAGAATCCTCAAAACCGCTTGAAAAAATAACCGCAATCCTGGTTGCCTATATCCAAAATTCCGCTAAATCTCTACATTATTACACACCACTCACTCCAGATGTCGCCACTCCACCAAGCCACCAACTGTCATCAGTGTCATTTCCCTCGACCCCTAATTCCCAAATTTGACAGCTCCGAAGCGTCCAAAGGAAACGTACGAGTCCACTAACAATCAATTTCCTGTCCATTAATCGGGTTGTTTTGCAGTTCCGCGACGTCGCCGTTGTGGCTTTGACCTCTCCATTCCGCCAAGTGCATTTGTGCGGTGACGAAAGCCGCGCCCAGTTTTCCGTCGTATCCGCTGTTCAACAAAGTCTGCAATCATAGGCCTGTCAGACACAGCTTTAATGGACATGGTTGTCTCAAATCTGCAACAGCAACGCGCCACCACCGAGCAGCTCAGACGCGAAGCCGCCATCAAGCGACTGCCGGTGTCTTTGGCTGTTGCTGATATCATCAAGTACATCACCGAACATGAGCAAGACGACTGTCTCTTGGTGGGGTTCTCGAGCCAGCGGGTTAACCCGTTCAGGGAGAAGGCACCCTGCACTCTGTTGTAAATAAGGGAGGATGGGAGCCTGATGTCTTCGTGTTGTATTGTATTATTTAAGTTTCGTAATCAAGTAATCATTATACATACTAATGCTATTTAATAAAGTATTGTAAGAGCAATAGTGGCAAAATGGTTTTTTTCGCACTGACCTACATTTTGTTGTATTTAGGTATAATTACACTTTGTGTAATTATATCCTTTTTATTTAGTTATGTTGGACGGTTCATTTTTAAGGTTAAGATAACACAATTTCAGGAAAAAATAAAACTTTCATGTCTATTTCAATACGATTTTTAATGTTTGACATTAATTTATTAGCTAGTCCTACTAGTTTTTATCACTTTAGTCGTATATAAGTGCATAGATCAGTTTAGAAATAAAATATTTTGTTTTAAACGCTTTCTTATTTATTTCCCTTTTCGTATAAAAAAGGACTTTGTGGAGTCGCAAATCTAGAAAAAAACGAAATAAATTAAAACTTTTTGTGGGTTGGTACAAGGTGACAAATGTCAACAGTGTCATAGTTGAAAGTATTGGCAGAGAACATAGAGAAGCGTCACAGTTCAAATTAAATGACGGTTGAGGACTCCTCGACTTATGTTGGCAACAGTATTTGTTTCTAACTAGGAACAAAATTAACTACAATAGAAAAAAAAATCTCATAATATTTTTAACGACGCGTTTTACTTTCGACAAATTGACATTAGATTTATCAGAATATTACAAGCTGCTTACTACTGTTTGCTTCACTTTAATTCAGGTCGCACGAATTACAGTTCGTCGTCTGAGAACTTGTTTGATCTACAGACCAGAGGGGACTCAGGCCAATGTCGACTCTAAGCGTTCGGAAACGATTTGATTTATAAGCCATGATCCGTGATCTGATACATATCCTAACTGGTTTCGACCATAATTTCTTGCTGTTTCAAGTTTCGAATTCTACAATTTCCCAATTTCTCGGTTTTCAGTGTTTCTCTTCAATTTTACGATTTTTAAATATTTCGATTTTTCAATTAATTGATTTTTCAGGATTTTTGGTTTTTCAATTTTTCTATTTTTTCAGGTTTCGGTTTTTCAACTTCACTTTTTTGATTTTTCGATTTCTCAATTTTTCAATTTTTTAATTTCTCAGTTTTTGGACATTACAGTTTTCGGATTTTTCAGTTTACTTATTATTCAATTTTTCAATCTTACGATTTTGCAGGTTTTTGATTTTTCAATTTTTCGAATTTTTCAAGGTTTCGATATTTCGACTTCACTTTTTTGATTTTTCGATTTTTTAGTTTTTAGATATTTCAGTTTTAGGATTTTTCAAATCTTCGGCTTTTCTACTTCTGGATTTTTCGATGTGTTTACCTTTTTACTTTTTTGATTTTTCAATTTTTGGATTTTTAGATTTTTCAATCTTTGATATTTTAATTTTTCAATATTTCTTATCTTTCGATTTTTCGACTTGCCGGTTTTAGATTTTCTGCTTTTCAATTGTCGTTTTTTCAAATTTTCGATTTTTCACATTTATAAACTGTCAATTTTTCGATTTTTCAATTAGTCGATGTTTTGATTTTCCCATTTCTTCACTTTCGAGGGTTTCGATTCGATATTCCTGTTCTTCAATTCTTTAATTTTTCGATTTTTCATTTTTTAGTTTTTTTAAGGTTTCGATTTTTCGACTTCACTTTTTGGATTTTTCGATTGCTCAATTTTTCGACTTTTTAGGTTCTCAGTTTTTGGATATTTCAGTTTTCGGATTTTTCAGGTTTTCCATTTTTCAGTTTTTCTTTCATTTTTCAGTTTTCGGATATCTCAGTTTTTGGAATTTCTCAATATTTCGATTGTTCGACTTTTCGATTTTTGACTCCTGGATTTTTCGATGTGTTCATTATTTTACTTTTTCGATTTTTAAATTTTGGATTTTTTAATTTTTAAAATTTTAGATTTTTCGATTTCTCGATTTTTCAGTTCAGTTCTTTAATATTTGAATTTTTCAAGTTTTCGAATTTTTCAAATGCTTCGATTTCTTAATCTTTTTATTTTTCGACTTCCCGGTTTTAGATTTTCTGTTTTTCAATTGTCACTTTGTCAATTTTTCGATTTTTCAATTAATCGAAGTTTTGATTTTCCCATTTCTTGACCTTCGAGTGTTTCGAGTTTCCTGCTCTTCAATTCTTTAATTTTTTTATTTTTCAGGTTTTAATTTTTCAATTTTTCGATTTTTTAAGGTTTCTATTTTTCGGCTTCACTTTTTTGATTTTTCGATTTTTCAGTTTTTAGATATTTCAGTTTTAGGATTTTTCAATTCTTCGGCTCTTCTACTTCTGGATTTTTCGATGTGTTTACCTTTTTACTTCTTTGATTTTTCAATTTTTGGGTTTTTAAATTTTAGATTTTTCAGTCTTTGATATTTTAATTTTTCAATATTTCTTATCTTTCGATTTTTCGACTTCCCGGTTTTAGATTTTCTGTTTTTCAATTGTCGTTTTTTCAGATTTTCGATTTTTCAATTTTTCAAATTTTCACATTTATAAACTGTCAATTTTTCGATTTTTCAATTAATCGATGTTTTGATTTTCCCATTTCTTGACCTTCGAGTGTTTCGAGTTTCCTGCTCTTCATCTTTAATTTTTTTATTTTTCAGGTTTTAATTTTTCAATTTTTCGATTTTTTAAGGTTTCTATTTTTCGGCTTCACTTTTTTGATTTTTCGATTTTTCAGTTTTCAGATATTTCAGTTTTAGGATTTTTCAATTCTTCGGCTCTTCTACTTCTGGATTTTTCGATGTGTTTACCTTTTTACTTCTTTGATTTTTCAATTTTTGGATTTTTAAATTTTAGATTTTTCAATCTTTGATATTTTAATTTTTCAATATTTCTTATCTTTCGATTTTTCGACTTCCCGGTTTTAGATTTTCTGTTTTTCAATTGTCGTTTTTTCAGATTTTCGATTTTTCAATTTTTCAAATTTTCACATTTATAAACTGTCAATTTTTCGATGTTTCAATTAATCGATGTTTTGATTTTCCTATTTCGTCACTTTCGAGGGTTTCGATTCGATATTCCTGTTCTTCAATTGTTTAAATTTTCGAATTTTCATTTTTTAGTGTTTTTAAAGTTTCGATTTTTCTACTTCACTTTTTGGATTTTTCGATTGCTCAATTTTTCGACTTTTTAGGTTCTCAGTTTTCGGATTTTTCAGGTTTTCCATTTTTCAGTTTTTCTTTCATTTTTCAGTTTTTGGATATCTCAGTTTTGGAATTTCTCAATATTTCGATTGTTCGACTTTTCGATTTTTGACTCCTGGATTTTTCGATGTGTTCATTATTTTACTTTTTCGATTTTTAAATTTTGGATTTTTTAATTTTTAAAATTTTAGATTTTTCGATTTCTCGATTTTTCAGTTCAGTTCTTTAATATTTGAGTTTTTCAAGTTTTCGAATTTTTCAAATGCTTCGATTTCTTAATCTTTTGATTTTTCGACTTCCCGGTTTTAGATTTTCTGTTTTTCAATTGTCACTTTGTCAATTTTTCGATTTTTTCAATTAATCGATGTTTTGATTTTCCCATTTCTTGACCTTCGAGTGTTTCGAGTTTCCTGCTCTTCAATTCTTTAATTTTTTTATTTTTCAGGTTTTAATTTTTCAATTTTTCGATTTTTTAAGGTTTCTATTTTTCGGCTTCACTTTTTTGATTTTTCGATTTTTCAGTTTTCAGATATTTCAGTTTTAGGATTTTTCAATTCTTCGGCTCTTCTACCTCTGGATTTTTCGATGTGTTTACCTTTTTACTTCTCTGATTTTTCAATTTTTGGATTTTTAAATTTTAGATTTTTCAATCTTTGATATTTTAATTTTTCAATATTTCTTATCTTTCGATTTTTCGACTTCCTGGTTTTAGATTTTCTGTTTTTCAATTGTCGTTTTTTCAGATTTTCGATTTTTCAATTTTTCAAATTTTCACATTTATAAACTGTCAATTTTTCGATGTTTCAATTAATCGATGTTTTGATTTTCCCATTTCTTCACTTTCGAGGATTTCGATTCGATATTCCTGTTCTTCAATTCTTTAAATTTTCGATTTTTCATTTTTTAGTGTTTTTAAAGTTTCGATTTTTCGACTTCACTTTTTGGATTTTTCGATTGCTCAATTTTTCGACTTTTTAGGTTCTCAGTTTTTGGATATTTCAGTTTTCGGATTTTTCAGGTTTTCCATTTTTCAGTTTTTTTTTCATTTTTCAGTTTTTGGATATCTCAGTTTTGGAATTTCTCAATATTTCGATTGTTCGACTTTTCGATTTTTGACTCCTGGATTTTTCGATGTGTTCATTATTTTACTTTTTCGATTTTTAAATTTTGGATTTTTTAATTTTTAAAATTTTAGATTTTTCGATTTCTCGATTTTTCATTTCAGTTCTTTAATATTTGAATTTTTCAAGTTTTCGAATTTTTCAAATGTTTCGATTTCTTAATCTTTTGATTTTTCGACTTCCCGGTTTTAGGTTTTCTGTTTTTCAATTGTCACTTTGTCAATTTTTCGATTTTTCAATTAATCGATGTTTTGATTTTCCCATTTCTTGACCTTCGAGTGTTTCGTGTTTCCTGCTCTTCAATTCTTTAATTTTTTTGTTTTTCAGGTTTTAATTTTTCAATTTTTCGATTTTTTAAGGTTTCTATGTTTCGGCTTCACTTTTTTGATTTTTCGATTTTTCAGTTTTCAGATATTTCAGTTTTAGGATTTTTCTTCGGCTCTTCTACTTCTGGATTTTTCGATGTGTTTACCTTTTTACTTTTTTGATTTTTCAATTTTTGGATTTTTAGATTTTTCAATCTTTGATATTTTAATTTTTCAATATTTCTTATCTTTCGATTTTTCGACTTGCCGGTTTTAGATTTTCTGCTTTTCAATTGTCGTTTTTTCAAATTTTCGATTTTTCACATTTATAAACTGTCAATTTTTTTAATCTATGTTTTGATTTTCCCATTTCTTCACTTTCGAGGATTTCGATTCGATATTCCTGTTATTCAATTCTTTAAATTTTCGATTTTTCATTTTTTAGTGTTTTTAAAGTTTCGATTTTTCGACTTCACTTTTTGGATTTTTCGATTGCTCAATTTTTCGGCTTTTTAGGTTCTCAGTTTTTGGATATTTCAGTTTTCGGATTTTTCAGGTTTTCCATTTTTCAGTTTTTCTTTCATTTTTCAGTTTTTGGATATCTCAGTTTTGGAATTTCTCAATATTTCGATTGTTCGACTTTTCGATTTTTGACTACTGGATTTTTCGATGTGTTCATTATTTTACTTTTTCGATTTTTAAATTTTGGATTTTTTAATTTTTAAAATTTTAGATTTTTCGATTTCTCGATTTTTCAGTTCAGTTCTTTAATATTTGAATTTTTCAAGTTTTCGAATTTTTCAAATGCTTCGATTTCTTATTCTTTTGATTTTTCGACTTCCCGGTTTTAGATTTTCTGTTTTTCAATTGTCACTTTGTCAATTTTTCGATTTTTTCAATTAATCGATGTTTTGATTTTCCCATTTCTTGACCTTCGAGTGTTTCGAGTTTCCTGCTCTTCAATTCTTTAATTTTTTTATTTTTCAGGTTTTAATTTTTCAATTTTTCGATTTTTTAAGGTTTCGATATTTCGACTTCACTTTTTTGATTTTTCGATTTTTTAGTTTTTAGATATTTCAGTTTTAGGATTTTTCAAATCTTCGGCTTTTCTACTTCTAGATTTTTCGATGTGTTTACCTTTTTACTTTTTTGATTTTTCAATTTTTGGATTTTTAGATTTTTCAATCTTTGATATTTTAATTTTTCAATATTTCTTATCTTTCGATTTTTCGACTTGCCGGTTTTAGATTTTCTGCTTTTCAATTGTCGTTTTTTCAAATTTTCGATTTTTCACATTTATAAACTGTCAATTTTTCGATTTTTCAATTAATCGATGTTTTGATTTTCCCATTTCTTCACTTTCGAGGGTTTCGATTCGATATTCCTGTTCTTCAATTCTTTAAATTTTCGATTTTTCATTTTTTAGTGTTTTTAAAGTTTCGATTTTTCGACTTCACTTTTTGGATTTTTCGATTGCTCAATTTTTCGACTTTTTAGGTTCTCAGTTTTTGGATATTTCAGTTTTCGGATTTTTCAGGTTTTCCATTTTTCAGTTTTCCTTTCATTTTTCAGTTTTTGGATATCTTAGTTTTGGAATTTCTCAATATTTCGATTGTTCGACTTTTCGATTTTTGACTCCTGGATTTTTCGATGTGTTCATTATTTTACTTTTTCGATTTTTAAATTTTCGATTTTTTAATTTTTAAAATTTTAGATTTTTCGATTTCTCGATTTTTCAGTTCAGTTCTTTAATATTTGAATTTTTCAAGTTTTCGAATTTTTCAAATGCTTCGATTTCTTAATCTTTTGATTTTTCGACTTCCCGGTTTTAGATTTTCTGTTTTTCAATTGTCACTTTGTCAATTTTTCGATTTTTCAATTAATCGATGTTTTGATTTTCCCATTTCTTGACCTTCGAGTGTTTCGAGTTTCCTGTTCTTCAATTCTTTAATTTTTTTATTTTTCAGGTTTTAATTTTTCAGTTTTTCGATTTTTTAAGGTTTCTATGTTTCGGCTTCACTTTTTTGATTTTTCGATTTTTCAGTTTTCAGATATTTCAGTTTTAGGATTTTTCAATTCTTCGGCTTTTCTACTTCTGGATTTTTCGATGTGTTTACCTTTTTACTTTTTTGATTTTTCAATTTTTGGATTTTTAAATTTTAGATTTTTCAATCTTTGATATTTTAATTTTTCAATATTTCTTATCTTTCGATTTTTCTACTTCCCGGTTTTAGATTTTCTGTTTTTCAATTGTCGTTTTTTCAGATTTTCGATTTTTCAATTTTTCAAATTTTCACATTTATAAACTGTCAATTTTTCGATTTTTCAATTAATCGATGTTCTGATTTTCCCATTTCTTCACTTTCGAGGGTTTCGATTCGATATTCCTGTTCTTCAATTCTTTAAATTTTCGATTTTTCATTTTTTAGTTTTTTTAAAGTTTCGATTTTTCGACTTCACTTTTTGGATTTTTCGATTGCTCAATTTTTCGACTTTTTAGGTTCTCAGTTTTTGGATATTTCAGTTTTCGGATTTTTCAGGTTTTCCATTTTTCAGTTTTTCTTTCATTTTTCAGTTTTTGGATATCTCAGTTTTGGAATTTCTCAATATTTCGATTGTTCGACTTTTCGATTTTTGACTCCTGGACTTTTCGATGTGTTCATTATTTTACTTTTTCGATTTTTAAATTTTAGATTTTTCGATTTCTCGATTTTTTAGTTCAGTTCTTTAATATTTGAATTTTTCAAGTTTTCGAATTTTTCAAATGCTTCGATTTCTTAATCTTTTGATTTTTCGACTTCCCGGTTTTAGATTTTCTGTTTTTCAATTGTCACTTTGTCAATTTTTCGATTTTTCAATTAATCGATGTTTTGATTTTCCCATTTCTTGACCTTCGAGTGTTTCGAGTTTCCTGCTCTTCAATTCTTTAATTTTTTTATTTTTCAGGTTTTAATTTTTCAATTTTTCGATTTTTTAAGGGTTCTATTTTTCGGCTTCACTTTTTTGATTTTTCGATTTTTCAGTTTTCAGATATTTCAGTTTTAGGATTTTTCAATTGTTCGGCTCTTCTACTTCTGGATTTTTCGATGTGTTTACCTTTTTACTTCTTTGATTTTTCAATTTTTGGATTTTTAAATTTTAGATTTTTCAATCTTTGATATTTTAATTTTTCAATATTTCTTATCTTTCGATTTTTCTACTTCCCGGTTTTAGATTTTCTGTTTTTCAATTGTCGTTTTTTCAGATTTTCGATTTTTCAATTTTTCAAATTTTCACATTTATAAACTGTCAATTTTTCGATTTTTCAATTAATCGATGTTCTGATTTTCCCATTTCTTCACTTTCGAGGGTTTCGATTCGATATTCCTGTTCTTCAATTCTTTAAATTTTCGATTTTTCATTTTTTAGTTTTTTTAAAGTTTCGATTTTTCGACTTCACTTTTTGGATTTTTCGATTGCTCAATTTTTCGACTTTTTAGGTTCTCAGTTTTTGGATATTTCAGTTTTCGGATTTTTCAGGTTTTCCATTTTTCAGTTTTTCTTTCATTTTTCAGTTTTTGGATATCTCAGTTTTGGAATTTCTCAATATTTCGATTGTTCGACTTTTCGATTTTTGACTCCTGGACTTTTCGATGTGTTCATTATTTTACTTTTTCGATTTTTAAATTTTAGATTTTTCGATTTCTCGATTTTTTAGTTCAGTTCTTTAATATTTGAATTTTTCAAGTTTTCGAATTTTTCAAATGCTTCGATTTCTTAATCTTTTGATTTTTCGACTTCCCGGTTTTAGATTTTCTGTTTTTCAATTGTCACTTTGTCAATTTTTCGATTTTTCAATTAATCGATGTTTTGATTTTCCCATTTCTTGACCTTCGAGTGTTTCGAGTTTCCTGCTCTTCAATTCTTTAATTTTTTTATTTTTCAGGTTTTAATTTTTCAATTTTTCGATTTTTTAAGGTTTCTATGTTTCGGCTTCACTTTTTTGATTTTTCGATTTTTCAGTTTTCAGATATTTCAGTTTTAGGATTTTTCAATTCTTCGACTCTTCTACTTCTGGATTTTCCAATGTGTTTACCTTTTTACTTCTTTGATTTTTCAATTTTTGTATTTTTAAATTTTAGATTTTTCAATCTTTGATATTTTAATTTTTCAATATTTCTTATCTTTCGATTTTTCGACTTCCCGGTTTTAGATTTTCTGTTTTTCAATTGTCGTTTTTTCAGATTTTCGATTTTTCAATTTTTCAAATTTTCACATTTATAAACTGTCAATTTTTCGATTTTTCAATTAATCGATGTTTTGATTTTCCCATTTCTTCACTTTCGAGGGTTTCGATTCGATATTCCTGTTCTTCAATTCTTTAAAACCTTCAAACTACCGGGTGGGAAAAATTACACATCGTTTCGGGTGGGGTCCGTTTGGACCCCATGGCCTTATTTAGCCAAAACTAAAGAATTAATCAAAAATTTTTGGCGAATCCAAATTATTTATTAATTTTAAACACAACCAAGTTAAAAAAATTACATAACAATATTAAATAAGCATTTTTCGTTACAGTTTTTTGTTCCAGCATTCCTGACATTCAACAGTACGAATAGAATGATCTCGGCAAACAAATCTTTTGCAGGAAATGCAAAAATTTCTTGATTTCTGTCCTTGCTACTTATATAGACGAAACAGCATCCTCGGGATTGTACTGATATCGATTTTGATAACGTGCCATTGGTAAAACAAAATTTAATTTTTTACAGTGATTACATTGTCACACTGACACCAATACTGACACCTGCAAATTTGTATCAAAACTGCAACGCCGCCTATAAACTAGTAAAGAATAAAACAATGGTTTTTGTAAGACTAAATTCTCAGAATAAGACCTGCAGGTGCAATAAAATCTCCAAAATATAGACAAAAAATGCCAACGTAAAGAACCAGGTGGGGTCCATGCGGACCCCAAGAGACTAATTTTTTTTTTTGGTAACAAACTGTTACACCTATACAATTGATATTTTTTGAATGCATAGCAAAAGGTCTTAATCGAAGCTACTAAAAATACCACTATCGTTAAACCAGAAATAACGGGAAAAAATAGGAAAATGTATCAATGGGGTCCATTTGGACCCCACCCGGTAGTTTGAAGGTTAAATTTTCGATTTTTCATTTTTTAGTGTTGTTAAAGTTTCGATTTTTCGACTTCACTTTTTGGATTTTTCGATTGCTCAATTTTTCGACTTTTTAGGTTCTCAGTTTTTGGATATTTCAGTTTTCGGATTTTTCAGGTTTTCCATTTTTCAGTTTTTCTTTCATTTTTCAGTTTTTGGATATCTCAGTTTTGGAATTTCTCAATATTTCGATTGTTCGACTTTTCGATTTTTGACTCCTGGATTTTTCGATGTGTTCATTATTTTACTTTTTCGATTTTTAAATTTTGGATTTTTTAATTTTTAAAATTTTAGATTTTTCGATTTCTCGATTTTTCAGTTCAGTTCTTTAATACTTGAATTTTTCAAGTTTTCGAATTTTTCAAATGCTTCGATTTCTTAATCTTTTGATTTTTCGACTTCCCGGTTTTAGATTTTCTGTTTTTCAATTGTCACTTTGTCAATTTTTCGATTTTTCAATTAATCGATGTTTTGATTTTCCCATTTCTTGACCTTCGAGTGTTTCGAGTTTCCTGCTCTTCAATTCTTTAATTTTTTTATTTTTCAGGTTTTAATTTTTCAATTTTTCGATTTTTTAAGGTTTCTATGTTTCGGCTTCACTTTTTTGATTTTTCGATTTTTCAGTTTTCAGATATTTCAGTTTTAGGATTTTTCAATTCTTCGGCTCTTCAACTTCTGAATTTTTCGATGTGTTTACCTTTTTACTTTTTTGACTTTTCAATTTTTGGATTTTTAAATTTTAGATTTTTCAATCTCTGATATTTTAATTTTTCAATATTTCTTATCTTTCGATTTTTCGACTTCCCGGTTTTAGATTTTCTGTTTTTCAATTGTCGTTTTTTCAGATTTTCGATTTTTCAATTTTTCAAATTTTCACATTTATAAACTGTCAATTTTTCGATTTTTCAATTAATCGATGTTTTGATTTTCCCATTTCTTCACTTTCGAGGGTTTCGATTCGATATTCCTGTTCTTCAATTCTTTAATTTTTCGATTTTTCATTTTTTAGTGTTTTTAAAGTTTCGATTTTTCGACTTCACTTTTTGGATTTTTCGATTGCTCAATTTTTCGGCTTTTTAGGTTTTCAGTTTTGGGATATTTCAGTTTTCGGATTTTTCAGGTTTTCCATTTTTCAGTTTTTCTTTCATTTTTCAGTTTTTGGATATCTCAGTTTTGGAATTTCTCAATATTTCGATTGTTCGACTTTTCGATTTTTGACTCCTGGATTTTTCGATGTGTTCATTATTTTACTTTTTCGATTTTTAAATTTTCGATTTTTTAATTTTTAAAATTTTAGATTTTTCGATTTCTCGATTTTTCAGTTCAGTTCTTTAATATTTGAATTTTTCAAGTTTTCGAATTTTTCAAATGCTTCGATTTCTTAATCTTTTGATTTTTCGACTTCCCGGTTTTAGATTTTCTGTTTTTCAGTTGTCACTTTGTCAATTTTTCGATTTTTCAATTAATCGATGTTTTGATTTTCCCATTTCTTGACCTTCGAGTGTTTCGAGTTTCCTGCTCTTCAATTCTTTAATTTTTTTATTTTTCAGGTTTTAATTTTTCAATTTTTCGATTTTTTAAGGTTTCTATTTTTCGGCTTCACTTTTTTGATTTTTCGATTTTTCAGTTTTCAGATATTGCAGTTTTAGGATTTTTCAATTCTTTGGCTCTTCTACTTCTGGATTTTTCGATGTGTTTACCTTTTTACTTTTTTGATTTTTCAATTTTTGGATTTTTAAATTTTAGATTTTTCAATCTTTGATATTTTATTCCAGTTTTCCATTTTTTCGTTTTTTGATTTTTCCGCTTTTCCAATTTTTCGACTTTTAACTTTTTGTTTATCGATTTCTCAATTTCTCCATTTTTCGAATTGTTAAGTTTTTTGATTTCTCGATTTATCGAGATTTGGATTTTTCGATATTTTGATTGTCAATTTCGCAATTTATATATTGTTCAATTTTTAACTTTTCGATTTTTCGATTTTGGCCTATTTCGGTTTCTCAATTGTTCGACTTTTCGACACCACGATTTCTTGATCTTTTGATTTTTCGATTTTACAGTTATCCGATTTTTTAAATTTGGGGGTTTCGATTTCTCGATTTTTCGTTATTCGGTTTTTAAATTTTAGATTTTTGAATTTTACATTTTTTCAATGTTTCGGTTTTACGATTTTTTAAAGTTTCGATTTTTCGATTATTAGATTTCTCGATTTTTCAAATTTTCGATTATTTTAATTTTTCATTTTTTTTCTCACTGTTTATATCAAACAGTGTATCGAAAACAACCACAAAAATTGTCACTAAAAACATTTCAAAATTCATAAAAAATAGAACACAGTGTTTTCACAACATTTTCCCGAAAAAATCCATTGGGTAATTACGATTTCAACAATATTCTTTGTTTAAGACGTTTTGCTAGTATAAAACACAAATAAAGAATTAATTCTTAGTTAAACAAGTTTTTTTTTATTGGCATCGACTATTTAAATTTGGCGCTTGTCTTTGGCGGTTGAGGACTCCAATGTCAATAAGGGTGGTTTTGCAAAAACAGCATGTATGTCGCATCTATATTAATCTATGGTATTGGTAGCCCTGGTTGTCATTGTACCTAACCTAAGAAAGTAATTCTTAATTATTCCAGTTTATTTTCGCAAAAAGTGACCAGTTTTAAGCCTGCAGCCCTCAATGAACAAACCTCACCAACCAGAACCCAATAATAACAGATATGCAAGACGACAATATAGGTTAGTTTAACATCTGTCCATTCGAAACCTAATTTCTTCCAGCAGGGAGCAGCGCCGACCGAGACATTAACGACGTCTTCAGCGACATTTTCCTGATTGAAAATCGGGCCTTCGAACAAAGTTTCAACGAAGGACGAGACCAAGGTAAAACGGAAGACAACGTGGAAGCATTCCACTTGGGGTATCACCGAGGTGCCGAAATCGGGGCAGAAATTGGTTACTACGCTGCAGTTACTAACCACTTTATACAGAATAAACCTCCAGGTGACGATAAACTTACCAAAGAACTTGCTACCTTGAAACAAATGCTAGTAGAGTTTCCGCGCGAAAACAACCAAGAAGTCGATATAATAGCACAACTGAGTCAAATTCGGGCGAAATTTAAAAAAATATGTGCTGTTTTGAAAATCCAGCCCACGTTTCCTGAGCCAAATCGTCTATCGTTTTGACCACAACGACAATGTGTTCAGTGCCATTAATCAAACAACAAATCGAGAATTTGTTGAAGTTTTTGGAACCGTTTTTGGGGTTTGCGAATTGCCACATGGTCGATTTTTTCACGAATTCGTGCTATAAGAACTTTGTTCCTTCAGATATTCAGCGGGAAATTAACGAAATTGGAGAGGCAAATCTTGTCAATTTGTTGTTCAGGGACGAGTTAGATGGGGCGCCAAGTTTGAAAACTTTCAGCGAAAATAGCGTAAAATTCACGTTAAAAAACACTGAGGTGTGTTTAGGAGTTGACACTTTGATAACTGCATTACAGGATTGGGGCTGCGATAACTTTGATAAATTTAAACTGGAGATGTTCATGACTGCAAAAAAGTCTCATGAAGTTGAAGTTTTAAGCGCTGTGGCTGCATCAATCTCGGAGGTGTCTAAAACCTCGCACGTTGTTGATCTCGGGGATGGCAAAGGCTATCTCAGTTCGATGCTAGCCCTTCATAATAAAATCGCGGTTTTAGGGGTTGACGCGTCCAATATTAACACGTGTGGGGCGATAAAACGCGTCAATAAATTATCGAAGGTGTGGAATAACATTCCAAATGCACCACACAAGTCATATCCAAAGAAAAACCAAAATAGCGAAACCATGAATGTCAATCTGTACAAACAAGTAACCCAATTTGTTGACGAAGATTTCGATTTAGAGAGTTTGATAGTCGAGAATTTTGAAACGACTCCACTTCCGCTCCAGTTAGGCTTAGTTGGTCTGCACACGTGCGGCAATTTAGCCCCCAATTCCTTAAAAATCTTCGTCAAAAACAACGACGTCAAGACCGTTTGTAACGTGGGTTGTTGCTATCACTTGATAACGGAGCGGTTCGATGAAAGCAACGACTGTGATCGAGATATCGGGTTTCCTATGAGCGATTTCCTTACAAAGAAGCGATTATCAATCGGGAGAAGCGCTAGAATGATTGCTAATCAATCGGTCGAGCGTATTCTACAATCGAAAGAATTACCCAACATTACTATATTTTATCGCGCTTTGTTGCAAGTCATTCTCGAACGGTTTTGTCGCGAACTACCCACAAAACACGTGGGGAGGTTTAAAAAACTACCTGAAAGTTTTCACGACTACGTCAGAATAGCGCTGAAACGGATCGAAGTGGATATTAATATCACGGACGAGCAAATCCAGGAGTTTTATTTATCGTACGAAAAACGTCTGAACGAAGTGAATCTTTTTTATTTATTGCGCTGTAAATTGTCTCCGGTTATTGAAAGTTTGATTTTGCTCGACCGGTTGCTGTATTTGAAGGAACGAGGGTTCGAGGAGGCGTTTTTGGTGCGGTTTTTCGACCCCGTGGTGTCGCCCAGGTGCTACGGAATTGTGGCCTTGAAAGACGTTTTTAATAAATGAAAAAAGTATAAGAGTGTTTTATTTTTATTGATTTTTCCTGGTTTGGGACAGTTTTTATCCCATTTGAAATGTCCTGTAAAAACGAGAGAAATTGACTTAGGACGATAGTTTTTTTTTCTTAAGTTCTTGTTAACAATCCGTATTAGACATATTTTGTCCCTCTTGTATTAAAATTTTATTTTCAGTGCTGTTTTCTGTGTAAGAAAAAAGTAAAAACATGCAAAAATGAACTGTCGGTGTTTTATTTTTGATGCTGTATGTAAATTGTAAAAATTGGTCTAAAGTTATTTAGACAGCACTTTCCTCGCTCTTGAAGTCCGGTATAACATATTCAGTTTTGTCAGATAATTGTAAGATTCGATTTAGAGATTTTTTTGCTGATAACGCAGTAAAGAGATCCATCTGGCGAATGACTAATTTTATGTTTTTTTCTTTATTTCCTTTATTTTTTTGTTGCTTCTTTCGATTTACATTTTTTATTTATTCAAGTTTTCAAATTTTCAAGCCTTTATTTTTCAATTCCATGATTTTCCACGTTTAAAATTTTTCAATTTTTGGATTTCCAGTCTTCCAATTTTTCAATTTCTTTAATTTTCAATATTTTGATTTTACAATACATATTTATTTTTTTTATGTATCACTTTTTCGAATTTTAACTTTTTCAAATTTTCGTTTCTTCAAATTTTCATGTTTGATTTTCACTTTTGACAGTTTTAAAGTTTTCATATTCATCGCAAAATTTGTTTATGGAAAAACTCAATTGAAGAAATTCGTAGTACGTCTTTTTACGTTTATTTAACATTACGAACATATCTTTATTTTAACTCATAAAGGTTATCACAAAAAAAATAAAATTCGGAATATCAAATCTTATAATTTTTCGAAAAATCTGGTTTTATTCACCTTCAACCAATTTTTTGACATTTTTCATTTTATTTTTATATTTTTAAATTTTACAAGGTTTTCATTTTATACTTTTTCATTTTTCGATTTATCAATTTCTCAATTTTTAATTTTCCGAATTTTCAATTTTTTTGTGCCTCAATTTTTAAAGACTTGGATTTTTTTACTCTCCTGATTTTTCATTTTCTCGATTTTTTATCACAGTTCTTCGTTTTTTCAATGTTACTTTCGATTTTGTTTCGTTATGCAGTTTTTCAAATTTCCATTCTTTGATTTTTGAATTCCCCGATTTTCCACTTTTTGAATTTTTTACTTTTGTACTTTTTGGATTTCTGATTTTCCGATTTCTTTAATTTTCAATGCTTCGATTTTACAATACATATTTGGTTTTTTCAATTTTACACTTTTTTCGATTGTTAAGTTTCCCAATTTTATTTAATCTTTTGATATTTCAAGGTGGGCGGGGCTTATTTTCATTACAAAATTTTATCACACACTACAAACATATCTTTAGTTAAACTTATAAAGGAATTACATATTTACTTTACATCAATTTTTGCTATCGTAATTTTTCATTTTTTTTTATTTTACAATTTTTTATATCACAATTTTTCGTGTTTTCATTTGCTTTTTAGATTTTTAGATTTTAGAAGGTTTTCATTTTCTACATTTTCGTTTTTCGATTTTTCAATTTCCCAATTTTATTTCATCTTTCGATTTTTAAACTTTTCTTTACTTGAGTTTTTCAAATTCCTGATTTCCAATTTTTAGAATTTTCAAGATTCTCATTTTATATTTTTTTGTTTTTTGATTTTTCAATTTTACAGTTTTGCAATTTTTCCATTATTTCTTAAAACTCGAAATGTTGAAAAATCGAATGTTTGCAAATCGAAGGTTTGAAGAAAGAAAAAATTGAAACGTCGAAAAACTTAAAAATCGAAAAAATTATTGAATCGAAAATTACAGAATCATCAAAATTGTAAAATTGGAAAACTGTAACATTGAAAGATCGCAAAAATTGAAAAATTTCGCCTAAAAGAAAAATTATAAAATCTGACAGAACATGGAAAAACCGAAGAATTTAAAAAATACAGACTACAAAATTTGAAAAATCGAAAAACTTAAAAATCAAAAATAGAAAACTCGTTAAACTGTGCAAACTGAAAAATTGAAATTGAAACAACAAATAATTATAAAATCGAAACATTGAAAAATCGAATAACTGAAAAAATAAAGAAAATAAAAAACGAATCGAAAAGATGAAAAATTTCAAAATTAAAACTTCAAAAACTGCAGCTCCGAAACCGAAGAAACAAAGAAAATGAAAAATTGGTTCTTACTTTTTATTTATACTTTTTCGGTTTTTTATTTTTGATTTTTCAATTTTACAATTTCTTGACTTCTAAATTTTTGAATTTTTCGAGTTGCAATTTTTAATTTTTGCAATTTTTCGATATTACAGTTTTTCATTTTTCGATTTTTCACATTCTCAGTTTTTAATTTTTGTCATTTTCAATTTTTCGTTTCCTTAATTTTTCAAGTTCTCGATTTTTATTTTTCATTTTCCCGATTTTATGTCACAAATTTTCATTTTTTCAATTCTTTTGTTTTTTTGTTATTTCTTTTGATTGTTCAATTTGTCGTTTCTTCAATTTTTTGAATTTTCAGTTTTTCAATTTTTCATGTTACCGATTTTTATTTTTCAATGTGGCGAATTTTTAATTTTTATTTTCTCGATTTATATCACAATTGTCCGTTATTTCATTTCCTTTATTTTCTATGTTTTTTTTCGATTTTACAATTTTTAATTTGTTCAATTTTTCAAATTTTCAGATTTTGAATTTTCAGTTCTACCATTTTTCAATTTTTAGATTTTTCACTCTGCAGTTTTTGAATTTCCAGTCTTCCGATTTTCGAATTTCTTCAATTTTCAATATTTCTATTTTATAATGCATATTTCTTTTTTTTTTTTTGATTTTTCACTTTTTCGATTCTTAAAGTTTTTCAAGTTTTCATTGTGTAATTTTTCGTTTTTTATTTTTGATTTTTCAATTTTACAATTTCTCGAATTTCAAAATTTTCAATTTTTCGGTTTGCATCAGTTTTTCAATTTGGCAATTTTTCAATAATACAGTTTTTCATTTTTCGATTTTTCAGTTTCTCCATTTTTAATTTTTCCCTTTTCCAATTTTTTGTTTCCGATTTTTATTTTTCATTTTCCCGATTTTTTAATTTTCACTTTTTCGTTTTTGTATCACAATTTTTCGTTTTTCATTTCCTTTATTTTTTGTTGTTTCCTTCGATTTTACATTTTTTTGTTTTTTTATTTTAATTTTTCAATTTTACAATTTGTCGACTTCCAAGTTTTCCAATTTTTCAATATTACAATTTCTTATTTTTCCATTTTTCACATTCTCGATTTTTAATTTTTCCCTTTTTTTATTTTTCATTTTCTCGATTTTATATCACATTTTTTTTTGTTTTTTCATTTCCTTGATTTTTGTTGTTTCTTTCGATTTTCTAATTTTTCAAATTTTCAGGCCAATCGATTCCAATTCGTCGATTTTCCAATTTTAAAATTTTTCAGTTTGCAGTTTTTGGGTTTCCACCATAGATCATAATAATTTATTATATGATCTAAGGTTTCCACCCCTTTTTTCTTTATGAATTTTCAATTTTTCGTTAAACTTTAGATTTTTCACATCTTCGACAGTTTTATATTTCGATTTCTCTTTTTTTTCAACTTTTCGATGTTTTAATTTTTCTTTTTTAAAATTTTTCAATTTTTTTTATTTCTCGATTTATCGAATTCTCAATTTTTTTCTATTTCTCGATGTTTCGGTTTTTCAGTTATCCGATTTTGCAATTTTTTTAAATTCTGGAGTTTCGATTTGTCGATTTTTAAGTTTTAAATTTTCGAATTTTTCTTTTTTGATTCTTTGATGTTTGGATTTCTCCAGTTTTCAATTTTGCGATATTTCAATTCGGTTTTTTAAATTTTAGATTTTTCGATTTCTAGATTTTTTGATTTTCCAGTTCTTCAGTATTTATATTTTCCATTTTTTTAAATTTTGAAGTTGCTAAATTTTCCAGATTTTTCAATTAATATATTTTTTTGATTTTTCCGTTTCTCGAATTCGCAGTTTCGATTTTTCAGTTCTTCAATTCTTTGATTTTTAGATTTTTCGCTCGACCAATTTTTTTAATTTCTCAATTTTGAATATTTGTTTTGGGATTTTTCAGTATTTCTCATTTTCGACTTTTCGATTTTTTATTTTTAGGATTTTCGTTTTTTAAACTTTAGATTTTTCTATTTTCGACTGTTTTATATATATATATTTCGATTTCTGAATTTTTCGACTTTTCAGTTCTTGTATATTTTAATTTTTTTTGTTTCTGAATTTTTATTTTTCGATTTTTCAATTTTTTGAGAACTCGATTTATCGAGATTTGGATGTTTCGATTGTCTCAGTTTTTGAATTTTTCACTGTTTCGATTTTTGAATTATCCGATTTTTCAATTTTCTAATTTTTTAAATTATCAAGTTTTAATGTTGCTGAATTTTCAGTTTTCCGATTTCTCAATTAATCTATTTTTTGATTTTTCCATTTTCGACTTGCCAAGGTTTTGATTTTTCAGTTTTTCAGTTCCTCAATTTTTCGATTTTTCAGGCTCTAGATTTTTCAATTTTTCGATTCTTTAGGTTTGCAATTTTTCGGCTTTTTGATTTCCCAATTTTTAATTTCACAATTTTTGGATATTTCGTTCAGTTTTGTGAGTTTTCTCAGTTTTTCGATTCTTCAATTTTTCAATTTTGGGATTCTTTGGTATTTCGACTTTTGGATTTTTCACGTTCTTGATTTTCGATTTCTCGATTTTTCGTTTTTTGAACTTCCGGTTTTCCCAATCTTTCAACTTTTCGATATTTTAAGTTTTCAATTTTTAAAATTTTTGGTTTTTCGATCTCGAGTTTCAGTTCTTCTATATTTGAATTTTTCAATTTTCAAAATTTAAAGTTAATTATGTTACTTTTTTAAAAGACACAGTAGAAGAACACGTAAGATACGGCCATTCGTTATAATGATTTACTAGATTGGACACAAAAAGTCAGAACACCAGAGAGTTTATACTCAACTGTTATGACAATTCTGAGTGATACCACCTTAAGCGGGGCAATTTTACATGTTTGTCTACACGGCGATAGGTGGCGCCCAAATCACTCCTCTGTTTGACGTTTAAAACAAAAACCACTTTACTCACAATATCTTTTATTCATCATCTGTTACAACTAAACCCATCTTAAAAAAGGTTCGTAAGTATTAAGTACCATTCTCAACTTTGCTCTATATTCAGTCGTTTCTAAAAGCAAATCACTACGAATCTTTAATAAGTAAATCGCTTTGTATAAAAATACGATTCCAGTTACACTACCAACACGGCAAGCCATTAAAACAATTGCACATTTAGTTTACATGTAAAATTTAGTAAAAAAGGCTTTCCAACAAGATACAACAAATAAATAATTTTTGATAAAAATTAACAAAAACAGATTACAGGAGCTAATACATGATCTAATACTAGTTCTCTCACTAAATTTAGAACTAGTATAAGACGTGGCTACAAATATGTACAAAAATAACCTAAAGTAGCTAACTTCACCTCTTCCGAGAGGCCACAGCAGCTACTAACGCCGCCCCACGCCCGCTCCCGTCCTCGGACAACATCAAGTCGAACACGATTCCGGGGTTGATCAACTCGGATATCTTCTCCATCATCAGATTGTGGAAATGGGGGTGGTACCTGTACAGCGACCCATCAATCCCAACGGTAACCCTCGGCTCGTTGATTTTATTCAAAAGGGTGGCGATTCCAGCGGACGCTAGATGTGCAGCTCTCCTCGACACGCACTCACACACATATCGCACGTTAATGCAGTCTTGCTCAGTCGCATGCTTAAGACCTGTGGAAATTAAAATTGAAAATTCGTACTTGATGCACCTTCCACGACGTACCTAATTCTTCTAGAATCTCTTTACAATTCGTGAACGTCCCAGGGGCGTCGGTTTCGATCTCAGACACGTACTTCGTGTAGAACCGGTCCCGGGTGGAGAGAGCCTCGGAGCCTTTGCCCCCGAACAACAAACCGTCTTTGCAGAAAACCTCCAGAGCTAGTCGGACGAGCTCCCCCATGTACATTCCAGAAATCATTTTCTCGTGGCTGTTTTGTATTTTTGAATTAGAACAGTTTTGGTTGTCGTATTAATTAAACTCACAGTTGTTTGCCTGGATTTACTGAGTTTTGGTCGATGATTTTGTCGTAGTCGACTCTGACGAAGTCTAGGGATCCGTCGTCCCCAAAAGCGCCCCATTCGGTGTTGATTAAGACTTTGCCTGAGCCGGCGTCGGGTTCATCCATGTTTTCCACGTTTTCTCGCGACTCGACGTAGCAGGCGTTGGTTCCCGTACCTACGAACACGAATATTTAAATTTGGCGCCAAAGCACAAGCCATCTAGCGACGGGAAGATCAAGCAATTAGTTAGCAAGAGTTGGGACTGGTCTCTTAAGTTAGCAAGCAAAATTAACCTACCGATAATCAAACCAATCCGGCAATGGCGGTTTTTCCATGCACACGACATGAGTGTTCCCGTTGTATCATTAAGCACAGCGCATACGTCGATCTTAATATCCTAGAAAGGAACACAGACATGCATAAGGGAAGAAAAGGCGGGATTTTCGAAAAGTGCATGCATCGTGAACCAACTAAAGACTCACCGATTATAACCCCAATTCGACAATAACGATTTTTCCAAGCACAGGACATCAGAGTTCCTGTAGAGTCATTTAGAATCGCCATTACGGAAAGATCTATATCCTGGAATTATATGTGAGGTGTTGGAACAACAAGATGCATGCGGTATATTCAGTGTAATGTTTGTTTTTGCGCAGCCAAATTTTAATAATTCAATCATTGTTTAAGTATATTATCATTGTTTAAGTATATTATAGTTGGACAACCTATACGGACAATCACTTTCCCATGTAAAAAAGAATGAATATATATTTTACATCTCACTCGCTTCACTATGAAGTGGCGGTACCTTACGAAAGGGGGTAAAAATAGTCCGTAAGCACGTGATGTCGATAAGGTAGTAAACAGACGTATTAATCAGTACGTTGTACGGGGAGCAGTCACAAAATAAGCAAACGTACGTGTTGAAGACTTTACTGCAATATATGTATATGTAGTGCATACCTGTTTCAAGGTTAAGGTAACAAAAATTTAATATTATCGCGGTATACCTATTATCCATGAACAGCATGGCTAACAAATATGCGTCCCTTCGTCCACTTTAAAGGTATACGAAATTAAACGACCACTACTTTAATTAATAAGTAACAAGTCATCTAATTTGCCTCCAGAATAACTATGGATTATCATCAAACTATGAACACCAAATTAATTCAATATGAACATCTTGTTACGTATTTTTTTTATTAACAGTAGTCAAATCATTAAATACATATTATTTTTGAAACTAAAATGCATTTTATCCTAAGACTGTATCACAAAATATTCATCACCATTTAAATATATACGATTTAGACATCAAGAAATAAATTTAAAATTGCAAAAATTATACTAAAACAGCCTTAAATGTGTCTTGTATGTACGTGCTTATCAGTATGTAGGCATTTTAACGCACAGCAATAATCGTTCTTGATGAGTAATGACTGATGACTACTGTAACACAGTAAATCCTCGAAATCGAAAATTTAAAACACTGAAAAATTCAAATATGGGAAAATTGTAAAATCGAGAAATCGAAACATAAAAAAATCAAAAAAATTAAAATTGGAAAACCTAAAAATTAAAAACCGAGAAATTGAACAATCGGTTAATTCAAAAATCGAAACATCGAAAAATTGGAAAATCGAAAAATAAAAAAAAATTGGACAATCGAAAATTTAAAAATTCCGAAAATTGAAAAATTGAAATATAGAGAACTGAAAACTCAAAAAATCGAAAAAAATTAATAATTTCAAAAATCGAAAAGTTAAAATTGAGAAATCGAAAAACTGAAAAATCACAAAATTGAACGAAATATCAAAAAATTAGGAAATTAAAAAATTGAGAAACAAAAAAGTCAAAAAAGCAGAGTCTAAAAATCGCAAACTTAAAAAATCGAAAAATTGAAAAATCAAAAACCTGAATAATCGAAAAATTGAAGAACTGAAGAACTGAAAAATCGAAACTTTAGGAAGTGGAGAAATGGGAATGTAAAAAAATAGATTAATTGAGAAATCCGAAAACTAAAAATTCAGAAACGTCAAAATTTGAAAAATAAAAAAATAGTGAAGAACTAAAAAATCGAAAATTTAAAATTTAAAACACTGAAAAGTTAAAATATCCTAAAACTGAAAAATGGAGAAATCCAAACATCAAAAAATCAAAAATAAAAATAAAATTAAAAATCTAAAATTTAATAATCGAAAAACTGAAAAATCAACGAATCGAGAAGTCGAGAATTTAAAAATTGGACAATTGAAAAATCGGATAAATCAAAAATCGAAACATCCAAAAATCAAGAAACCGAAAAGCAAAAAATCGAAAAACCAACAAATCGAAAAATCGAAACATTGTAAAATTCAAAAATTGAGACATCGAGAAATCGAAAAATCAAAAAATTGAGAAACCGAAGTAGGCCAAAATCGAAAAATCGAAAACTTAAATATGGAAAAATTGATAAAGCGAGATTGAATAATCAAAACATCGAAACATCCGAATCTCAATGAATTGAGATCTCAAAAAATTTAAACATTCGTAAATTTAAAAAATTAAAATATAGAACTGGAAACTCGAGAAACTGAAAAATCTAGAAATTTAAAAATTAAAATATGAAAAAGTTGAAAAATTGAGAAATTGAAATAAAAAACAAAAAACTGAAAATCCAAAAATAAAAAATAGAAAAATCTAGAAGTCGAAAAATGAAAGAATCGAAGTATTGAAAAATATCAAAACTGAAAGAAATATCCAAAAATTGAGAAATCGACAAACCAATAAAGCGAAGTCGAAAAATCGAAGAATTGAAGAACTGAAAAATCGAAACTTTGAGAAGTGGAAAAATCAAAAATAGATTAATTGAGAAATCAGAAAACTGAAAATTTAACGCAAAAATTTGAAAAATTCAAAAATTTAAATACTGAAGAACTGAAAAGTCAAAAAATCGAGAAATCGAAAAAACTAAAATTTAAAACGATGAATAATTAAAATATCGCAAAATTGAAGAATCGAGAGATCCAATTCAATTTGAAAAATTGAAAAATCGGGGCATTTAAAAATTAAAAAATCCAGAAATTGAAAAGCTCAAAAGAAAAAAATCGAAAAACCGAGAAATCCAAAAATCGAAACATCGAAAAATTCAAAAACTGAGACTTCGAGAAATCGAAAAATCGGAGGATCGAGAAATTGAGGAGTCGGAAGCCGAAAAGGAAAGTTAAAAATTGAAAAATTGAGAAATTGAACAATCAACACAACGAAACATCTGAATTCGATAAATTAAGAAATTAAAAAATTGAATAATCGAAAAATTTTAAAAAAGAAAAACTGGAAAATCAAAAATTAAAATTCAAAAAATCGAAAAATGAAAAATTGAAATATAGAAGAACTGAAAACTCGAGATATCGAAAAACCTAGAATTTTAAAAAATGAAATATTAAAACATCGAAAAGTTTAAAAATTGAGAAATCGAAGCATTAAACAGTCCCAGAATTGAAAAATCTAAAGTTTACAATAAATTGAAAATCCAAAAAGGAAAAAGCGAGAAATCAAAAAAAATCCATCAATTCAAAAATCGAAAAGTCGAAAAATTGAAATATTGAAAAATTTCATAACTGAAAGAAATATTCAAAAAATTGAGAATTTAAAAAATTGGAAAATTGAGAAATCGAAAATCTAAAAAAGCAAAATAGAAAAATCGTAATCTTAAAAAATCGAAAAATTGAGGAATTGAAGATGTGAAAAATCGAAACTTTAGGAAATCCAGAAATGGACAAATAAAAAAAATACTTTAGAAATCGGCAAACTGAAAATTTGAAAAATTGAAAAATCGAAATATTTAAAAACCGTAAAATTGAAGGGGACAAAAATTGAGAAATCGTATCATTGAAACATCGTAAGATTGAGAAATCGAAAAATAAAAAAATCGAGAAATAGAAAATTTAAGGAATGGAGGAATCGGAAAAGCCCAAAATTGAAATATTGAAAAATTGAGACATTTAAAGTTGAAAAATCGAGAAATCGACAAGCCGAAAAATCCCAATAGCGTATTTAGGTATAAATCACAAGATCAGGACTATTCTACTTTTTAAAATTTAAATACATAACATTATAAATTGGAAAATGTTGATTTTTTTTTCCAAAAATCTTGACGTCTAAGGTGAAAACTCGACACGGATGCATAAACCGTAAACGGGGCAAAACTACAATTTTACTATTGTAAAATTTGGAGACTGCGTCATTTCATTGTTCGTGACAAATTTTGGAGAGTGTAATTTGATAATACAGTTTGAAATGTAAATTTTGTCATTCGGGGACATTATGTATTAAATCGTTAAGATGTTCAAGAACTTTGTTCACTTATTCGTTGTAAAGTCCAATGGTCGAAATGGGTTAGTTCTTCGTAGTGGATGTGTATCACATCAACTCTAACGAATATCGGTTTATAGATAAATCGCTTAAAGCCGATATTGGCCTGAGTGTGCTTTGGTCTGTAGATCAAACAAGTTCTCAGGCGACGAAAAATTGCATGTGGAGTGAGACTTCGGATTACAAATCGTGCCAAGAAAGACATATTTGGGAGAGATGGATTTTCAGGTGCTTGACTAGCGGTAATTTTAAATTGTTTGCTGTCGTTCGCGAAGTGAAGAACACAATTTTATTAAAATGATAATTATAAAATCATCATAATCACTATTGGTGTTAATTAACACAAAATGGCGCGCAAGTTATCAGTTGATTTCGTTAATAAATTCATAGAAACCTATATGGGATTTTTTCATGCCTTAGAAAATTAAAAAGTAAAAAATACAATAACAAAAATTTTAAAATGCGGTTTACGAAAAATTAGTTGACCTGTGCAAAGAATAAAATTTTGGAAACGCTGACAAATATGACATCTTAAAAAAAATAACACTTGAAGAAGTGCTTTCGGCGTAATATTTTTGATGCTCGCGTGAACAAAATACTCTATATCAGTGTGCAGTGCGCAAAGAGTTAACTGTGCAGATCTAGCCGAAAATCCGAAAACCAAATCGTTGTGTGTAGGGCCAGCATAACGGAAGTAATAAATCATCCCATCGGTTGAAGAACGTTGGGTTGGTGCACTGATGTCGGTGTTATATCCCGAGAGGGGCCCAATACACCCAATAAAATGGAACAGACAAAATAAAGCTTCAAACATAATTATTTCTATACTAAAATTCTGAAGTTTATAAACTGCACATTTTATTTATTTATTTATTTATTTATTTATTTATTTATTTATTTATTTATTTTATCTTGTTTTCGAACTATAATAAACATTTCAAACAATATCTGTAACTTATTTTAATGTAAATTATATTCATGTGGTTAACAAATCAGATGTAATATTAGTGTGATTTTGACCTTATTCTAGATTTTATTACAGCAGAACGGCGTATCCTTTTTAAATTTTAAAAGTTACGGAAACTAGTTCAAGAAACAATTAGTTATCTCGTATTTTTGGAACAAAATCTACCAAAATTTCCGATAACAGCAATTGTTTTTCATAGAAACAAACAGTCTTCAAAGCAGCCTTTAACAACTCGATATTACAAACATGCCTCTTAAGTTCTTAATGCGTTTTTTTCTCTCTTGTAATTATTTGTAATGTTAACGCCGAAAGTTTATGTCATTCTGTTATTTACTTTGAACATATATTTTCATTTTGTGTTAATATTTTTGTAACACCACGAATCTAAATTTTACTTAAAATCTTGTTTTACTTTAATCTTGTAAAACTAAACAATTATACCAGTTTAAAAACCCTTGGAAAGTTTCTGTCAGTCTTCAGATATAGTCAAATAAAAATATGCGTCAAATTCATTTAAATTCAATTCTTTCTTATCACGTTACAACGCGTTGCTTCATATTTTTTATGTCAAGTATATTTTTTTATTTTGTACATATATGTCTATACACATTACTCCTTACGGAACAATGTTAATTATGGATTTATGGATAACTCCTCGTATAAGAGACGAGTGAAGGGTGTTTGCCTTTGCTAATGTTTGATGGCGCCATCTGAAGTAGAGTAAAATAAACCTAATACGTTCGCTCACTGTAGTGAAAATGCGCGTTGACGAAAAATTTGTCCCACGCCCCCTGGATTCCTTGTCCTAAAGCTCACTATTTAGCCGAAGTAAAATTTGTATTAGGTTGTCCAACTATAACATACTTAAACAATGATTCAATTATTGTCGTAACAAGTTGGTTAAAATTTGGCCGCGTGCTAGCCGAGTCCACGTACCCCTCTCCTGGCGATGGCGTCCTTGAGTAGCTGAACCACGTCGTTGCCGATGACGCCCGAGCAATTAAACCCTTTGGTCCAGCGCTCCAGAAGGCCCTTAGTCAGACCCTTCTGCATCAAAGGAAAACTGAAAGTGAATCCCAGCGGGAGCACTTCGTTCATGATCTTCTCGGCCTTCATGAACTGGGCCAGACAGTCGGCGATGTGGTCGAACAGCTGTTCGCCCGAACCCAGCATGATGTGTTGGGGTACGGCGAAGATTTTCGACCGCATTTCGAAGTGGTTCTTGTTGAGTTCGATGAGGAGGACGCGGAAGTTGGTACCGCCGAGGTCCAAGGCGAGGAATTTGCCGACTTCTGGAAATTTCCGAGATTTCGGTTAACGGTACACGAAAAGGTGTGAATGATATTACTTTTATTTACATTTCGTGTTTTGAAAAGGTCATTGTCTTGCATATCGATTGGTGAATAATGAAGTGCATATTTTACCATGTTATTAAATTAAATGTATGCCTGGGTGATTGTCACGTTTTTCGTTTGAATACGGTCAAAGAAAAGTGAAACGCACCTGTTCCATCTGGAAGGTCTTGAACGTACGTGATGAAACATTTCACGATGGATGACGGATGGGTCTTCTTTCCGAGACCTTTTTTGATATCATTTAGCAAATTTTCTTTGTACTTTTCCAGCTGACTGTTGTCGAGGACGAGTTCTTTGCATCTCTCGCGGATCTGAAACAGAAAACAAATTATTTTAAATGATTTCTATAAATGGAAGGTAAATAAGTTTTTTCCTGTATAATGACGATGAATGTACAATTATTGCGATGAATAAACAATTTTTGAAGTCCGCCTAGTGTCAGTGTGCAATCATTACATAACTAACATGAATTTCTATTGTCTCTCTTCAAAAGTTTTCTCTGAATTGTTGACTCACTCAACTGTGTCTGCGTCCTTAAATCTGAGCCACATCTAGCCATCAAAATCAATGATCACAGAAGAAGATAAATAGCTATCAAGACTCGATCAAAGGTTACCCCAAGATCATTACTCGTGAATAATGGAGTCGCCAAAACTAACCTTACTAACGTTAAAACTCGAAACAAAGGTCATTCACGAAAAGAAGAAATATAACCGCCCCAGGTTCGGGCCTTGAGGAACGCCAACGCAGAGAATTTGGTGCCAAATACGTCATCCAAATAATACGGATTTAAGCATTTCTTATCAAACCTAGATCAATCATGATTTGGAATTTCAAAAGAATTACTTTTTGTATTAAACTCATACAGGATTTTCAAAATAACTGAAATGATAAGATAATAAACTTATGACAAATTAAAAATCACCTCAATTGTTCTTGTCTAGTCGTATTTTGCAACGCTGTCGACCGATTAAGCGATAAATACAATCTTTACAAAGAATTTTCTGTTTTGTTAACCCATTTGTCACAACTCACTATCATGAGATTGTTTGTATTTTTCTTTTTATTTTCACAAACAATTAAAAATATCTTCATTGCATACCATTTCCTTTGACTGTTATAGACTGTTTTTCGAATTAACTGGTCAATATCTACATCTCATCGTGGAAAATTATGTAAAGCCTTTTTTCGTTGATTTCGATTTGCAAGAGTCATTTACGGCAAATTTTCAGAATCACCAAAATGAAATATGTAAGTTTTTTGGAAATTTAAACTTTTATTTTGAAACGGAAAATTTTAAAAATCGTGATTTGAGACCAGGAATATATTATATTTTTCGAATCAGCTACAACCTATATCCGAGAATTTTTTGTGGATTTTTTGCAAAGTTTGCCAAAAGCTTGAATTTCCAAAATTATGAAATTTAAATTAAATGCATTTTTTAAATTAAAGTAAATCACTGAACAATATTAAGAATAATCGCTGAAATGAGGAGGGGGTGGGTGGGCGGGGCTACTGCTTACTTATAACATGGCCGACTAGTATAAAGATTATGGCCTGTCCAAAGGAATGCCAAAGGTACCATACGTGCTGCCATCTATTAATAATTCAAAATCGACAAAAGAATTATTAACACCTTTTGAAAGGCACAAAGGCATTCATACCCAAACAAACCACCATTACACGTTTTGGAGTCCCATAATGTCAAGTCAAATTAAAATTTTGCTAAATTATTAAGTGTAATTATTAATAGATGGCAACACGTATCGTACCTCTTGGACAGGCCATAATCTTTATACTAGTCGGCCATGCTTATAAAAGACTTTCCAGGAAAAAGTTAATCTTAGCCCCGCCTACCCACCCGTTCTGCCATTTTTTTTCTTCTGAAATAAGAAATTGTTCTTATAGCAAATAGTAATGAAGAGGGGGTGAGTGGGCGGGGCTATTGCTTGCTTATAAAACACTCTAAGAAAAGTCACACTTAGCCCCGCCCACCCACCCGTTTTCTTTTTCTTCTGAAATAAGAAATTGATCTTATAGCAAATCGTATAACTAAAAATTACGATTACCGCTCTTTTTAACAAGCTGCATTTTATTAAATCTCATTCTCACTCTACAAAAAACATAATTAACCCCGCCCACAGCAAGTTACGTTTTTCGATACTGCTCGTCGACGTCTATATACCAGAATTTTTTGTGTTTTTTTTTTTTTAGAAACTTTGTCAAAAGTTTAAATTTTTCCATTTTTTGAGATTTTTTACTTTTTCCAAGCACCTTTGAAATTACCTAAAACCATTTTTTCGTTGATTCCGATTTGCAGAAGTCATTTTCGGGAATGTTTGTTCGAAAATCCACCAAAATAAAATATGGCCATTTTTTGGGTTTTTGAAAATCTTAATTTTGAAACTGAAAATTTAAAACTCTTGATCTGGAACCAGCAACATATTATGTTTTTCAAATCAGCTCTTCAATACAACCTATATGCGAACATTTTTTTTTGGATTTTTAAAAGTTTGTCAAAAATTTTAATTTTCAAAATTTGGAAATTTAAATTAAAAATTTTTGTTAAGTTAAACTAAATAACTGAACAATATTAAGGGTAATCACTGGAATGAAGAGGGGGTGGGTGGGCGGGGCTATTACTTGCTTATAAAGGACTAAGAAAAAGTTAAACTTAGCCCCGCCCACCCACCCGTTCTAGCATTTGTTTCTTCTGAAATAAGAAATAAAACTTATACCAAATAGTATAACAAAAAATTACGATTAGCCTTTTCCAAGCACCTTCGAAAATTACTCAAAGCCTTTTTTCGTTGATTTCGATTTCCAGAAGTCATTTTTGGCAACGTTTGTTCAAAAACTCCAACCACATTTCCAGAATCATCAAAGTGAAATACCGAAATGTTTCGAATTTTAAAAACTTTTATTTTGAAACCGAAAATTTCAAAAATCTTGGTCTAGGACTAACAGCAAGTTATGTTTTTCGAATCTGCTCATCGATGTCTACTTATATACCAGAGCTTTTTCTGGTTTTCTACGAAACTTTACCAAAAGCTCAAATTTTCAAATTTTTAACTTTTGCTAAGCCTAAAACCATTTTTTCGTTGATTCCGATTTGCAGAAGTCGTTTTTGGCAACGTTTGTTCGAAAACTACGCCAAAATGAAATATGGCCATTTTTGGGATATTTGAAAATCTTAATTTTGAAACCGAAAATTTTAAAAATTGATTTGGGACCAGCAACATATATCTTTTCCAAAATCAGCTCTTCAATACAACTGATTTCCGAGAATTTTTGTGGATTTTTAGCAAAATTTAACAGTTTGAATTTTCAAAATTTTGAAATTCAAATTAAATTTATTTTTTAAATTGAAGTAAATGACTGAACAATAGTAAGAGCAATCACTGGAATGAAGAGGGGGTGGGCGGGCGGGGCTATTATATATATATTATATTATATATATAGAGATTTCGAAAAATCGAAGACTCAAAATATCGAAAAATGGGAAAATTGTAAAATCAAGAAATCGAAATTAAAAAATTTCGAAAGGCAAAAAGACAAAAAAACGAAAAACCCAAAGTTTAAAAATTCGAAATCGAAAAATCTAAAACTGAAGATTCGAAAAATTGAAAAATAGATCTCTTAAATTGAAATATATCCCAAAAGTGAAAACCGACAGAGCCCAAACGAAAAATTAAAAAATTGGACAATCGAGAAATCAGAAAGTCGAAACATCGAAAATTTAACAAATCAAAAAATTGAAAAAACGGAAAACCTAAAACCGAGAAGTCGAAAAATCGAAAGCTCGAGAAATCGAAACAACAAAAAAATTAAAAAAAACTAGAAAAATTGGAAAATAGGAAATTCAAAAACTAAAAATCGAGAAACGAAAAATTAAAAAGTAAAATAATGAAAAATCGAAAAACTGTAGAACGGTATTGAAAATCAGAAATCGAAAAGTCAAAAAACTGAAGAATCGAAAAACTGAAAACTTGAAAAATGGAAACATCGAAAAAATAAAAAAACCGAGACATCGAAGCATTAAACGATCGAGAAGTCGAAATAGCCCAAACCAAAAATAAAAAATTGAAAAACTGGGCAATCAGAAATTCGAAAAATCGAGAATTTAATAAATTGAAAAAACAAGAATCTGAAAAATCGAACAATTTAGAAAACCGATAAATCGAAAAACTGAAAAATTGAAACATCAAAATCATGATAAGTGAGAATTCGAAAAATCAATAATTATTAAAAAAATCGAAACATCTAAAAATTAAAAAATTTGAAAATGGAGAAATCGAAAAACTTAAAATTTAAAATATCGAAACACTGAAAAACCGAAATTTAAAAAAATACAGGTATTAAAGAATTGAAAAATCCTAACCGATATCCGATGATTTTTTCTGGATTTTTAGCAAAATTTGACAACTTGAATTTTCAAAATTTTGAAATTCAAATTAAATTAATTTTTAAATCGAAGTAAATGACTGAACAATAGTAAGAGCAATCACTGGAATGAAGAGGGGGTGGGTGGGCGGGGCTATTATTTGCTTATAAAAGACTTTGTAAGAAAAAGTTAAACTTAGCCCCGCCCACCCACCCGTTCTTTCAGTTTTTTCTTTTGAAGTAAAAAATAAATCATATAGCAATTAATTACAACTAGTACTTTTTGTAACAGCGTCGATTTTATTAATTCCCATTCTCACTCGACAAAAGAACATATATTTAAACCCGCCCACTCACCCCGCCTTCATTTCAGTGATTTATTTTATTTAGCCGGAATGAAAGGTGGATCTCATACTGAACAGAAATAAAATCGTAAGAATGAGAACAGCGCGGGTTACCGGGCCTAGTACCTGCTACGACAAGACTGATTTTGGCCAATGACATCCCTTCCAGGAAAATTGAGGGTGGGTGGGCGGGGCTAGTATTTGCCAAGATAAGACTGATTTTGGCAGATAACATAGCCTCTAAGAAAACAGAGGGCGGGTGGGCGGGACTACTATTTCTTATGTTAAGACTGATTTTAGTAAATGACTGAATAATATTAAGAGTAATCACTGGAATGAAGAAGGGGTGGGTGGGCGGGGCTATTGCTTGCTTATAAAAAACTCTGTTAGAAAAAGTTAAACCTAGCCCCGCCCACCCACCCGTTCTGTCATTTTTTCTTCTGAAATAAGAAATAAATCTTACAGCAAATAGTATGTATTAGAAAAAATTACGACAAGCGCCTTTTTTACCAGCTTACATTTTATTATTATTATTATTATTATTATTGCTTACTTATAAAAGACTGTAAGAAAAAGTTAAACTTGAATTTTCAAAATTTTGGAATTTTTGACCATTTCCAAACACTTTCGAAAATTGCGTGAAGCCATTTTTTCGTGATTTCGATGTACAGAAGTCATTTTCGGCAAAGTTTGTTCGAAAATTCCGACCACATTTCCAGAATCACCAAAATGAAAGACGGTAATTTTTGAGAAATTTAAAAAATTTTGATGTTGAAATCGAAAATTTCAAAAGCTTAATCTGGGACCAACAAACTACGTTTTTCGAATCTGCTTGTCAATCTACCTATATACTAGAATTTTGTTTTGGATTTTTAGCAAAGTTTGCCAAAAGCTTCAATTTTAAAAATTTTGGACTCTAAATTAAATGAATTTTTTTAAATAAAGTCAATGACTGAACAATATTAAGAGCAATCACTGGAATGAAGAGGGGGTGGGTGGGCGGGGCTATTATTTGCCTATAAAAGACTTTGTAAGAAAAAGTTAAAGTTAGCTCCGCCCACCCACCCATTCTTTCATTCTTTTGTTCTGAAATAAAAAATAAATCTTATAGCAAATAGGATAACAAAAATTTACGATTAACGCCTTTTTTTAACAGTCTACGTTTTATTAGTTCCCATTCTTACTCTACAAAAGAAAATCTAATAAACCCCGCCCACCCACCCCGCCTTCATTTCAGTGATTCATTTTATTTAGCTCGAACAGAAATAAAATCGTAAGAATGAGAACAGCGCGGATGAGCGGGTCTAGTACCTGGGGTGCGATTTTGTTTCTCGATCGAAAAAAACTCGATAACGATAAAATCTCGTTTGCTGATTGGTTGAGAGGCTGAGTTGGTGAGACATTTCTGTCACATTTCTCGATTCTGTCACGAAATCAAGTCTTCATGGAGTGATATTTTCTGGATAGCTCTGAATGAAGTGATAAATTTTGGAGACATAACCTCGAAATTTATGTCAAAATAGAAGTTCAAAATCGTAATTCTGAGTTATAAGTTCTTAAAATTAGGATAATTGTAAACTTTTGAGCATTTAATAAGCCTTTATGTAAAGAATAAATGCAAACTTTGCATTTAAAAGCTACGCAATGACATTTATCGCAAGTGATAATTTATCACTTCGATCAAGAAACAAAATCCCACCCCTACCATAAGACTGATTTTGGCCAATGACATACCTTCCAAGAAAATTGAGGGTGGGTGGGCGGGGCTAGTATTTGCCAAGGTAAGACTGATTTTGGCAGATAACATAGCCTCTAAGAAAACAGAGGGCGGGTGGGCGGGGCTAGTATTTTTTATGTTAAGACTTATTTTAGTAAATGACTGAATAATATTAAAAGTAATCACTGGAATAAAGAGGGGGTAGGTGGGCGGGGCTATTGCTTGCTTATAAAAGACTCTGTAAGCAAAGTAAAGGTTAGCCCCGCCCACCCACCCGTTCCTTCAGTTTTTTCTTCTGAAGTAAGAAATAAATCTTATAGCAAATAATGACGACTAGCACTTTTTTTAACAGCCTGCATTTTATTAATTTCTATTCTCACTCGACAAAAGAACATATAATTAACCCCGCCCACCCACCCCTCCTTCATTTCAGTGATTCATTTTATTTAGCCCGAATGAAAGGTGGATCTCCTACTGAACAGAAATAAAATCGTAAGAATCGGAACAGCGCGGGTGAGCGGGGCTAGTACCTGCTACGATAAGACTCATTTTGGCCAATGACATACTTTCCAAGAAAATGGAGGGTGGGTGGGCGGAGCTAGGATTTGCCAAGATAAGACTGATTTTGGCAGATAATATAGCCTCTAAGAAAACAGAGGGCGGGTGGGCGGGGCTAGTATTTCTTATGTTAAGACTTATTTTAGTAAATGACTGAATAATATTAAGAGTAATCACTGGAATGAAGAGAGGTGGGTGGGCGGGGCTATTGCTTGCTTATAAAGGACTCTGGTAGAAAAAGTTAAACTTAGCCCCGCCCACCCACCCGTTCTTTAATTTTTTTCTTCTGAAATAAAAAATAATTCATATAGCAATTAATTACGACAAGCACTTTTTGTAACAGCCTACATTTTATTAATTCCCATTCTCATTCGACACCCCGCCTTCATTTCGGGGATTCATTTTGTTTAGTCCGAATGAAAGGTGGATCTAACTGAACAGAAATAAAATCGTAAGAATGAGAACAGCGCGGGTGGGCGGGTCTAGTACCTGCTACGATAAGACTGATTTTGGCCAATGACATTGCTTCCAAGAAAAATGAGGGTGGGTGGGCGGGGCTAGTATTTGCCAAGATAAGACTGATTTTGGCAGATAACATACCCTCTAAGAAAACAGAGGGCGGGTGGGCGGGGCTAGTATTTGCCAGGATAAGACTGATTTTGGCAGATAACATACCCTCTAAGAAAACAGAGGGCGGGTGGGCGGGGCTAGTATTACTTATGTTGACTGATTTTAGTAAATGACTGAATAATATTAAGAGTAATCACTGGAATGAAGAGAGATGGGTGGGCGGGGCTATTACTTGCTTATAAAAGACTCTGTTAGAAAAAGTTAAACTTAGCCCCGCCCACCCACCCGTTATTTCATTTTTTTCTTCTGAAATAAAAAATAAATCATATAGCAATTAATTACGGCTAGCACTTGTTGTAGCAGCCTATATTTTATTAATTCCCATTCTCACTCGACAAAAGAACATATAATTAACCCCGCCCACCCACCTCGTCTTCATTTCACTGATTCATTTTATCTAGTGCGAATGAAAGGTAGAACATAAATGAAATCGTTAGAATGAGGACCTTCTAAGATAGAACTGACTTTCGTAAATGAGTTACTCTCTAAGAAAATAAAGGGTGGGTGGGCGGAGCTAGTACTTGATAAGGTAGGACTGACTGTGGAAAATTACATACCCTCTAAGAAAATAGAAGGCGGGTGGACGGGGCTAGCATTTCTTAAGATAAGGCTGATTTTGGTAAATGACTGAACAATATTAAGAGTAATCACTGGAATAAAGGGAGGGTGGGTGGGCGGGGCTATTGATTGCTTATAAAAGACTGTGGGAAAAAGTTAAATTTACCCCGCCCACCCACCCGGTCTTCATTTCAGTGAACAGAAATAAAATGGTTTGAATGAGAACAGCGCAGGTGATAAATGATTTACCCTCTAAGAAAATAGAAGTATGAATGAAATACCGCAGTTTTTTGGAAATTTAAAAAATGTTGATTTTGAAACCGAAAATTTCAAAAATCTAAGTCATAAGTCAACAACAGAACGTTTTGCAATTTTAATTTTTTTTTTAATTCTTGACGGCAAATAAATATGACTTTTTTAATTTTAATTCGAAACCATTGTCACACGAAAATCGCTAGAAAAAATTCTTCCACGAACTGAAGCGAACATAATTCCACAAATCCGACACACTAATCCCTACGAAAGCTTTCTGATGAAACCTGGATCATTCATCATTTGGAATTTCAAAAGAATTGTTTTTGTATTAAACGGGATTATCAAAATAACTGAAACGATAAGATAACCGGCTTATTACAAATTAAAAATTACCTCAATTGTTCTTGTCTAGTGGTATTTTGCAACACTTTCGACCGATTAAGCGATAAAATCTTTACAATTAATTTTCTGTTTTGTTAACCTGTTTGTTACAACTCACTATCGTATTTGTTAAAGAATTATCGAGATTGTTTGTATTTTTCTTTTTTATTTTCACAGACACTATTAAAAACATTATTTCCTTTGATGATAACAACAATGTTTATTCGCGCAAATACAAACACAGACATTTTCAAACAACAAAAACCACCCGAAACGCGACCTTAGCAAAAAACCCGACCTCTAACTGCAAAAAACCGGAAGCGAGCGTTCCGCGTCTCCCACGAGCCGCCGATGCACCACCTCAAAAACCGGCCATGTGCTCGGCGACGTCATCGCCGAAGCGGTTGGTCGGTCCGCCACACACCCTCGCTTTCAGCCAACCAGAATCGAAAGCCGTCCGCACACACACCGAAAAAGCGCCGCTTACCACGGAGTGCACCTGCATGTTCCTCTTGTAGCCCATGGCGACGTCTTGTTGGTTCGCGGCTCTTGCTTGGAAGTCGTGGCTCGTATCGCGGTCGATATCGCACTGTGATAACGTGGTCGCGTTCGCGCCTTCTGCGGGTCCCCGAGTGTGCACGACGTTCGAAAGTCGAGAGTTAACTGGTCGGCGCACGGCGCGCGCTGGTCAAATGTACCCAGAGCGAGCCTCCACGTCGGAGGCGCGGGATTGGTCGGGCCCAGGGGTGTGGTGTGGAGGCTGTCTGTGTGTGAGTCGTCACGCAGGCACGGATCGGAATTCCCTTCGTAATGTTGGCGTAACGTTGGACAATCGGATGCAATGCTGCGGTGGCGAAATTTCGCGCGGTGTGACGTCAGCGGGGTTCTGGGGAAGGCGGAGGACTTTGGACGGGAAATGGGAAGGGAAGATGTCTTTTTATCGGGTTTTTGAGTCAGCAATGGGTTGATCTTTACGGTACAAAAACAGGCTAATTGTACATATTAGTGGTCTTCATTACTTCGCAAAATTTTTTACTTTATACATATTACAAAATCCGGGGAAGTTTTGAGGTCGAGGGAACCACTCACCCCACTTTTAATTCTAGTGAATTTTTTTTTACCATCCACACTACGTGACATAATGCACACAACGGATTATTAACCACCAATGTCCTTATCTTTTAGACATTTTTAATATTTTTGCGAAAAACATTCAACGTTTTTGTTTCGTTTCGGTGCTTTTCTTCTTGTTTTTTTGTCGCCAAGTAAAATCTTCCTTGCATTTAACCTTGCTTTTACAATTATCATTATCGTTTTATTCATGTAGCTCTAAGTCTATGATTCACGTTAACACCTGATCTGTTTTGTTTGCATTTATGCAGATATTCAGAGTGAAATTATTGTTATGTACTGATTTATTTGAAGTTTACATTACCACTACGGAAAACCTGAGTTAAAGGTTGAAGCATAAAATTTCCCCATATGAAGATTAAAGTAGAATTGTTTTTCTAAGGTTCTCGTCAGCATACTAAATCGAAAACAATTAGTCGAAGGTTATTTCGATAGAACTTCCCTGAAGTGCGTGTTTAAAAAATTATAAAATATGAAATGAATATAAATATGAAACAAATAAAAACATTGTAAAAATCGGAAGGTTGAACGAACAATCGAAATCCCAAAAATTGAAAAATGAAGCAATAGAAAAATTTAAATATTAAAGTATTAAAAAATTGAAAAACTAAAAAATCGAAAAACTGAAAAATCAAAAACTGAAGACTCGAAAAATTGAAAACTAGATTCCTTAAATTGAAATATATCCCAAAATGAAAACCGAGATAGCACAAACGAAAAATTAAAAATCGAAAAATTGAAAATCGAAAGTTCCAAAATTGAAAAAATTGGAAAATTTTCCGGAAAATCAAAAACCAAAAACTGAAAAACCGAGAAATACATCAAAAAATTAAAAAGTAAAAAAAATTAAAAATCCATAAACTGAAGAACTGAATTGAAATATGGAAATCAAAGCCAAAAAATTGAAAAGTCAAAGCTCCGATTTTTGATTTGTTGAATTTTCGATTTTCGATACTCAAATTTTCAACCCTTCTACTTTTCGATTTTTAATTCAGAGAAATCGGAAAACTGAAAATTTGAAAATCTGAAAATCGAAATTAAAAAAATTCGAAAGGCAAAAAGGCGAAAAAACGAAACACCTAAAATTTGAAAATTCGAAATTGAAAAATCTAAATCTGAAGATTCGAAAAATTGAAAAATAGATCCCTTGAATTGAAATATATCCCAAAATGAAAACCGTGATAGCACAAACGAAAAATTAAAAATCAAAAAATTGAAAATCGAAAGTTCCAAAATTGAAAAAAATTGGAAAATTTTCCGGAAAATCAAAAATCGAAAACTGAAAAACCGAGAAATACATCGAAAAATTAAAAAGTAAAAAAAATAAAAAATCCATAAACTGAAGAACTGAATTGAAATATGTGAAATCAAAGCCAAAAAATTGAAAAGTCAAAGTTCCGATTTTTGATTTGTTGAATTTTCGATTTTTCAATTTCTCCATTCTATAGATTTTAGACTTTTCAATTTTCAATTTTTTGATTTCTCGAGTTTTCGATTTTCAATACTCAAATTTTCAACCCCTCTACTTTTCGATTTTTAATTCAGAGAAATCGGAAAACTGAAAATTTGAAAATCTGAAAATCGAAATTAAAAAAATTCGAAAGGCAAAAAGGCGAAAAAACGAAACACCTACAATTTGAAAATTCGAAATTGAAAAATCTAAAACTGAAGATTCGAAAAATTGAAAACTAGATCCCTTAAATTCAAATATATCCTAAAATGAAAACCGAGATAGCACAAACGAAAAATTAAAAATCAAAAAATTGAAAATCGAAAGTTCCAAAATTGAAAAAAATTGGAAAATTTTCCGGAAAATCAAAAATCGAAAACTGAAAAACCGAGAAATACATCAAAAAATTAAAAAGTAAAAAAAAATGAAAAATCCATAAACTGAAGAACTGAATTGAAATATGTGAAATCAAAGCCAAAAAATTGAAAAGTCAAAGTTCCGATTTTTGATTTGTTGAATTTTCGATTTTTCAATTTCTCCATTCTATAGATTTTAGACTTTTCAATTTTCAATTTTTTGATTTCTCGAGTTTTCGATTTTCGATACTCAAATTTTCAACCCTTCTACTTTTCGATTTTTAATTCAGAGAAATCGGAAAACTGAAAATTTGAAAATCTGAAAATCGAAATGAAAAAAATTCGAAAGGCAAAAAGGCGAAAAAACGAAACACCTAAAATTTGAAAATTCGAAATTGAAAAATCTAAAACTGAAGATTCGAAAAATTGAAAAATAGATCCCTTGAATTGAAATATATCCCAAACTGAAAACCGAGATAGCACAAACGAAAAATTAAAAATTGAAAAATTGAAAATCGAAAGTTCCAAAATTGAAAAAATTGGAAAATTTTCCGGAAAATCAAAAATCGAAAACTGAAAAACCGAGAAATACATCGAAAAATTAAAAAGTAAAAAAAATAAAAAATCCATAAACTGAAGAACTGAATTGATATATGTGAAATCAAAGCCAAAAAATTGAAAAGTCAAAGCTCCGATTTTTGATTTGTTGAATTTTCGATTTTTCAATTTCTCCATTCTATAGATTTTAGACTTTTCGATTTTCAATTTTTTGATTTCTCGAGTTTTCGATTTTCGATACTCAAATTTTCAACCCTTCTACTTTTCGATTTTTAATTCAGAGAAATCGGAAAACTGAAAATTCGAAAATCTGAAAATCGAAATTAAAAAGATTCTAAAGGCAAAAAGGCGAAAAAACGAAACACCTAAAATTTGAAAATTCGAAATTGAAAAATCTAAAACTGAAGATGCGAAAAATTGAAAAATAGATCCCTTGAATTGAAATATATCCCAAACTGAAAACCGAGATAGCACAAACGAAAAATTAAAAATTGAAAAATTGAAAATCGAAAGTTCCAAAATTGAAAAAATTGGAAAATTTTCCGGAAAATCAAAAATCGAAAACTGAAAAACCGAGAAATACATCGAAAAATTAAAAAGTAAAAAAAATAAAAAATCCATAAACTGAAGAACTGAATTGATATATGTGAAATCAAAGCCAAAAAATTGAAAAGTCAAAGTTCCGATTTTTGATTTGTTGAATTTTCGATTTTTCAATTTCTCCATTCTATAGATTTTAGACTTTTCAATTTTCAATTTTTTGATTTCTCGAGTTTTCGATTTTCGATACTCAAATTTTCAACCCTTCTACTTTTCGATTTTTAATTCAGAGAAATCGGAAAACTGAAAATTTGAAAATCTGAAAATCGAAATGAAAAAAATTCGAAAGGCAAAAAGGCGAAAAAACGAAACACCTAAAATTTGAAAATTCGAAATTGAAAAATAGATCCCTTGAATTGAAATATATCCCAAAACTGAAAACCGAGAGAGTCCAAACGAAAAATTAAAAATTAAGAAATTGTAAAATCAAGAAATCAGAAAATCGAAACCTAAAACCGAGAAGTCGAAAAATCGAAATCTCGAGAAATCGAAACAACAAAAAAATGTAACAATCAAAATTTTAAAAAATTAGAAAAATTGGGAAATAGAAAATTCTGAAACTAAAAATCGAGAAATCGGAAAATCTGAAATTTAAATTATCAAAAAATTGAAAAATGCAGAAATTGAAAAATTCCCAAAATTGAAATATTGAAAAACTGAGAAATACAAACTAAAAAAATCCAAACTGACAAATCAAAAATTCAACAATTGAAAAATTGAAAAATAGATACTTTAAATAGAAAAATCCCAAAACTGAAATGTCCAAAAATTGAAACATCGACACAATGAAAAATTGAAAAATCCAAAAATCGGACAGCCCAAAAATCGAAAAACCGAGACATCCAGACATTAAAAGATCGAGAAATCGAGAAGTCTAAATGAATAACCCAAACGAAAATTTAAAAACTGAAAAATTGAGAAACCGAAAAGTCGGAAAATCAACAATTCAAAAAATTGCAAAAACAAGAACCTAAAAAATCGAACAATTTAAAACCGAGAAGTCGAAAAAAGCAGTGGCGTAAATAAAAATCAAGAGTTCCAAAATCGACAAAATTAAAAAAAAATCCGGAAAGTCAAAAATCGAAAACAGAAAAATCGATAAATCAAAAAATTAAAAAGTGAAAAATGAAAAATCGAAAAACTGTAGAACGGAATTAAAAATATGAGAAATCGAAAAGTCAAAAAACTGAGGAATCGAAAAACGGAAAACTTGAAAAATAGATACCTTAAATAGAAAAAATACCGTAATGTCCAAAAATTGAAAAATCGAAACATCGAAAAATCAAAAAACCGAGACATCGAAACATTAAACGATCGAGAAGTCGAAATAGCCCAAACCAAAAATAAAAAATTGAAAAACTGGGAAATCGGAAAGTCGAAAAATCGAGAATTTAATAAATTGAAAAAACAAGAATATGAAAAATCCAACAATTCAGAAAACCGATAAATCGAAAAATTGAAAAATTGAAACATTAAAATCATGATAAATGAGAATTCGAAAAATCAATAATTATAAAAAAATCATCAAACATCTAAAAATTAAAAAATCTAAAATTAAAAAATTTTAAAAATGGAAAATGGAAAAATCGAGGAACTGAAAATGGAGAAATCGAAAAACTTAAAATTTAAAATACAGAAACACTGAAAAATTGAAATTTTGAAAAATAGAGGTATTAAAGAATTGAAAAATCCCAAATTTGGAATGTCGAAAAATTTTAAAATCGAAAAATTGGAAAGCCAAAACGTCGAAAAGCCGACAAAAGGCCCGCTTCTTTGAAAAAGAGTAAAATCTTGATTTTGTGATATTTATTTTTTACATCTGTAAATTAAAAACCAGTGGCGTAAATAAAAACTGAAAAATTTTCCGGAAAGTCAAAAATCGCAAACTGAAAAATCGAGAAACGAAAAAATTATAAAGTAAAAAAAATGAAAATTCCAAACACTGAAGAACGGAATTGAAAATATGAGAAATCGAACAGTCAAAAAATTGAAAAGTCTAAAAACTGAAGGATGTAAAAATTGAAAAAACGAATATTCAAAAAACAAAAATGGAAAATAAGAAAGATTGAAAATTCGGGTATCGAAAATCGAAAACTGAAAAATGGAAAAATCGAAAATCGTAAAGTAAAAAAGTTGAAAATTCGAATATCGAAAAATCCAAAAGTAAAAAATTCGAAGTCTAAAATCTAAAGAATGGAAAAATTGAAAAATCCAAATTTCAACAAATTGAAAATTAGGTGAATCAAATATTTGAAAAAAGGAAAATCAGAGAAATCGGAACACTGAAAATTCGAACTAAAAATCGAAAATCTAAAAATCCAAAAACTGAAAAATCAAGAAATTGAAATTAAAAAAGTTCGAATATGGAAAAATCGAAAATTCGAAAAACCGAGAAATCGAAATTAAAAAATTCGGATTCTTTTCGAAAATTGGAAAAATCGAAAAATTGAAAATTTAAAACATCGAGAAATCCAAACATTGAAACATTGAGAATTCGAGAAATCGAAATAGCTCAGATGAAAAATAAAAAATTGAAAAATTAAAAAACCGAGAAAGTCGGGGAACCAAAAATTAAAAAAAATTTAAATATCAAGAACCTGAAAAATCGAAAAATTAAAAAAAGACGAAACATCGAAAATTATGGAAATTAAATAATCTAAAAATCTAAAATTAAAGAATTCGAAAAATTGTAAAATAGAAAAATCCAAGAACTAAAATATCGAAAAGTCTAAAATTTTAAAAATCAAAAAAATTGAGGAATAAAAAAATTGAAAAATCGAGATATCCAAACATCAAAAAATCTAGAAACTGAAAAATACTGAAACATCGAAATTGAGAAATCGAAATCGAAAAATTGAAAAATCGAGAACTCTAAAAACTGAATAATTCAAAAGTTGAGAAATGAATGGGTAAATAAAAAAAAAATTGTTCGAAGGTTATTTCGACAGAAATTCCCTCGCGCTAGTGACGATACTTATTTAACTTCGACTGTTTATGTTTATACTTCAAGCCGTCATCAAAGTATGCATATGTGTTAAAAGAAACTGAAATTTGATTGATTCTGCCTCCTCTTCATAATAAACGCATCAAAAAACCCAGAATAAAGATGTTAAAAATCCCCAGTATGAAACCAAAGAAAAAATTATTTGAACTCTTACCCTTTCAGACGACATTGTCGAAACTCGTGATCTGAATGTTTGTTGCAACTCATACAAAGGACAACATTAACAACATTAATTGTGGTAATAAAATGATAAAAGTAATAAATGAAAGTAATTAAAAATAACATCACGTAGCTTTTGCGAAATATCAACATTCCAGGGGAATTTAAAACCATCACCGAAGCACCTAGTGATTTTTCTAATCATGTTTACAACAATCGAGTGGTTGTTGGTAACCTGGGAGAACATGAGTCACGAATCACGACCCAGGTTCAAAATTTCTTTGAATCAAGTACACAATACTAAAGGTTACATTGACGTATTTTCCAATAAAAATGAAATGGTACTAGAACTCACCTTATCAGAGACAACAACCGGAGTTCGAGAACAACACGCTCCCATGGTGGCAAATTTGGTGACGTTTGTTGCAATTACACCGTATAACTAAACACTGTTAAAGTAAAATGAGGTGTAGATTAAGGAAAGAGCGAAAATAGGTCTACTGCGACTTAAAAGGTGCCATAAACATAATATCAGCAATAATTTATAAAGACTGAATGCGGATTATCTCGTACTGATATGTTAGAGAATTGTAACAAACAATCTATAGCGACGTTTTAATTAATTAATTGATTTTGATGATGTGTACAAAATTTCTGATTACTGATAATATTTTGATAGTCACTAAAAATCATTCCAGACAAGGAAAAAATGGCTCTGCAGTTGAGGCATCTGTGGTAAAAGACGAAACAAAACAAAACAAGAATTTTTTGCAAAATATGTGCACTTTGGTAACCCAAATTCCAACCTTTATCTACTTTTTCCAATTATTACTCAAAATAATTCTATTATAATCTGCTATTAATCGTCAATATCAAAGTTCGATCCGGTCATTAATAAAATTTCAAAGATCTATATCTGGCTTCTGACCTCAGCATTTGCCTCATTCAGACGTTGAACTTAATGATTAAAACGGATATTTCCTAATTACAGTGAAGATAAATAAAATATGAAATCAGATAACAAAAACAATAGTTGACCTTTATTGTCCACAAAAGAGAATTTTTATTTTTGAATCGATATTTCATTAAAAATCCGTCACAGTTGACATCAAAGTATTTCATTTTCTTTATCAGATTTCTCCGAATGTTATCGCATTTATATTTGTTATTTTTCGAAACAATAATCAATTACGGGTAATTGTTGTAGCCGTAGTATCACGCGATAAAAATGCGAGTAAACAAAAATACCTAAAAAACTTAGCGATTATTCATTGAACAGTAGCTATTGTATTTTGTTTTTGTGTTGTATTTTTCAACAACTATTGCTGAAATATTAGTTATTCAGTTGTCAAAAAAAAACTTGGAAAATTCATCCCAAAACAAAAACAGCTACAGAGTCGGTAAATTCTCCTATATAGGTCCTTTGTTTTCAATATTCCGATTTTATAATTTTTTGTTTTTTTAATTTCAGTTTTTCAGTGTTTCGTTTCTTAATTTTTCTTTGCATATTTGTTTTTTGTTTCTTCAATTTCACATAGAATAGTTTTATAGTATCGATTTTTATTTCTTTGTATCCTATAATGGACAGTTTTGTCGGCTGGATTGCTTAATAAACTATTATTATTATTATTATTATCGTTATTTACGGCATGCAACTCTTCGAATTTTCATTTTTAAATTTTTTTAATTTTTCTATTTTCCAACTTTATTTTCTTCACTTTTTCCATTTCAACTTTTCGTTTCTTCTATTTTTCATCTTTGTTTTTTTAATTTTCCCCGACATGCATCTCTTCGAATTTTCATTTTAAATTTTTCCTGTTTTTCGATTTTCCAACTTTTGGATGTTTAAATTTTTAGATTTTGCAATTTTTCGATTTCCAATTTTTTGTTTCCGGTTTATATTTTTTCGGTTTTTCAATGTTCTGATTTTGTGTTTCTTTTATTTAATGTGAGATTTTTCAATTTTTGGATTTTACAATTTTTCGGTTTTCAATTTTTCCATTAGTCGATATTTAATTTTTCAATTTATCGAGCTTTTAGTGTAACAGTTTCCCGACTTCACAATTTTGACGATTTTTTGGTTTTACAATTTTTAGGTTTTCTAATTTTTCGATTTGATTCGATTTTTCTTCTTTCCCATTTTCCGATTCATTATTTTTTTCGATTTTTAGTTTTTCAGTGTTTCAAGTTTTCGTTTCTTCAGTTCTTCGATTTGTAATTTTTCATTTTTTGATATTTCAATTTTTCGATTCTTCGACGTTTCGAATCAAAAAATATAAAAAACGAAAAAACAAAATGAAACCTTTGAAAAATTTAAAAATTGGAAAAAACTTGAAAAATCGAAACATCAAAAATTGAAAAACTTAAAAATCGAAAAAGTGCAAAATCCAAGAAACGAAATATTGTAAAATCGAAATATTGAAAATTAAAAAAATCGGAAAATCGAGAGATCCAAAAATTGCAAAATAAAAAAATTTAAAAATTGAAAAATAAAATAAAATTTGAATAACTGAGTAAACAAAAAATTATAAAATCGAAAGAAACATTGAAAAATTAAGGAAGCGAAGAATTGGAAATTGAGAAACTGAAAAATCAAAAAATAAAAATTTGTAATATCGAAACATAAGCTGAAAAACTCAAGAAACGAAAAATTGTAAAAATTGAAAGTAAGGAAATTGAGAAATTCAAAGAATTAAAGTTGAAAAATTATGAAACCGAAACTCTGAAAAATGAAAAAATTAAAAAATGAAAGAAAAAGAAAAAACGCATACATTAAAAATTAAAAAATTCCCAAATCGAAACATCAAAAAATCGTAAAATCGAAAAATTGAAAAATTCCAAAACTAAAATTTTAAAAAATTGGGAAATCGAAAAATTTTAATGTGGAAACAAAGAGAATTCGAGCAATCGAAAAATTGTAAACATTTTTTTTTTATTTTAAATGTACTGATAAATCAAGAAATCCGAATATTTTATAAATCAAAAAATTGAAAAATCGAAATCCGAAAGTTCGAAAAATCAAAAGATAAAGCAATCGACACTCCAAAAAAAAAACGGGAAAATACTGAGAAATGAAAACTCCAAAATTGAATGTTGAAAAAATGAAAAATCGAAAACTTGAAAAATCGAAAAACAGAAGAATTTTAAAAATCGAATAACGCAGATTTCCAGAAATCGAAAAATAGAAGTACGCTTTAAAAATTAAAAGAATAGCTAAATCGAAGCATCAAAAAATCGAAAAAATGAACAATCGAAAAATGTAAAAAGTTTAAAAATTGAAAAATTTAAAAATCCCAATGTTGAAGTCTTGAAAAATTTGGAAATCGAAAAATTGAAATGTCGAAACATCGAGGAATCCAGTAATCAAAATATGTATTACAAAAATCGAAAAAACGAAATATCGAAATTCAAAAAGTCGAAAAATCGAAAGATTAAACAATCTAAACACCAAAAAAACGAAAAATCTAAAATTCAAAATATCGAAAAGCATAAAGCGACAAACTGAAAAATTCCCAAAATTGAACTATCGAAAACTTGAAAAATAAAAAATTCGGAAAATTTTAAAAATCTAAAAGTCGAGAAATTTGAAAAATCAGACAATCAAAAAACTGAAAAATCTAAAACCCAAATCGAGAAATCGAAATAGCATAAAATCGTAAAATTGCAAAAACAAAACTTGTAAAAACTAGGAAAATTTTTAATTAAAAAAATCGAAAAATCAAAAAATTGAATAATCGGGAAATTGAACAAAAATTGAAACATCGAAATCTCGATAAATCCAGTAATCCAAATATTGAAAAATTAAAAATCGAAAAATTTAAAAAGCCGGAAAATTGAAAAATTGCAGAATCGAATAACTGAAAAATCCTGAAACTGAAATATTTAAGACTTGAGAAGTCGGAAGTTAAAAAATCGAGAAAACGAAAACCGAAAAATCGAAACCAAAAATCAAAAAATTTAAGGATCAGTGTTGAAAAATCCCAAAAGTGAAATATCGAAAAATTGATAAATCGATACATCGAAAAACTGAAAAATTGAAGAATTTAAAAATTGAAAGTTCGAGAAATCAAAAATTCGGAAAACCGAAAATTTTAAAAATCGAAAAATCAAAAAATTAAAAAATCGAAAAATTGGAAAATTGTAGAAATGAAAAATTGAAATATCGAGAAGTCGAGACGTCAAGGAATCAAAACATTGAGAAGTCGGGAATTCGAGAAATAGGAAAATCAAAATTTCGAAAAATGTAAAAGTCGAAAAGTCAAAAGAACGTCAGAACTTGAAAAATTGAAGAATCGTAAAACTTGTAAAGACTAGGAAAATTTTTAACCAAAAAAATCGAAAAATCAAAAAATTGAACAAAAATCGAAACATCGAAATCTCGATAAATCCAGGAATCCAAAAATTAAAATAACAAAAATCGAAAAATTTAAAAATCGAAAAATTGAAAATTGAGAAACTGAAAAATCAAAAAATAAAAATTTGTAATATCGAAACATTGGAAAACTGAAAAACTCAAGAAACGAAAAATTGTAAAAATTTAAAGTAAGGAAATTGAGAAATTCAAAGAATTAAAGTTGAAAAAAGAAAAATTATGAAACCGAAACTCTGAAAAATGAAAAAATTAAAAAATGAAAGAAAAAGAAAAAACGCATACATTAAAAATTAAAAAATTCCCAAATCGAAACATCAAAAATTCGTAAAATCGAAAAATTGAAAAATTCCAAAACTAAAATTTTAAAAAATTGGGAAATCGAAAAATTTTAATGTGGAAACAAAGAGAATTCGAGCAATCGAAAAATTGTAAACATTTTTTTTTTATTTTAAATGTACTGATAAATCAAGAAATCCGAATATTTTATAAATCAAAAAATTGAAAAATCGAAATCCGAAAGTTCGAAAAATCAAAAGATAAAGCAATCGACACTCCAAAAAAAAAAAACGGGAAAATACTGAGAAATGAAAACTCCAAAAATTCAAAAAATCCCAAAATTGAATGTCGAAAAAATGAAAAATCGAAAACTTGAAAAATCGAAAAACAGAAGAATTTAAAAATCGAATAACGCAGGTTTCCAGAAATCGAAAAATAGAAGTACGCTTTAAAAATTAAAAGAATAGCTAAATCGAAGCATCAAAAAATCGAAAAAATGGACAATCGAAAAATGTAAAAAGTTTAAAAATTGAAAAATTTAAAAATCCCAATGTTGAAGTCTTGAAAAATTTGGAAATCGAAAAATTGAAATGTCGAAACATCGAGGAATCCAGTAATCAAAATATGTATTACAAAAATCGAAAAAACGAAATATCGAAATTCAAAAAGTCGAAAAATCGAAAGATTAAACAATCTAAACACCAAAAAAACGAAAAATCTAAAATTCAAAATATTGAAAAGCATAAAGCGACAAACTGAAAAATTCCCAAAATTGAACTATCGAAAACTTGAAAAATAAAAAATTCGGAAAATTTTAAAAATCTAAAAGTCGAGAAATTTGAAAAATCAGACAATCAAAAAACTGAAAAATCTAAAACCCAAATCGAGAAATCGAAATAGCATAAAATCGAAAAATTGCAAAAACAAAACTTGTAAAAACTAGGAAAATTTTTAATTAAAAAAATCGAAAAATCAAAAAATTGAATAATCGGGAAATTGAACAAAAATTGAAACATCGAAATCTCGATAAATCCAGTAATCCAAATATTGAAAAATTAAAAATCGAAAAATTTAAAAAGCCGGAAACTTGAAAAATTGCAGAATCGAATAACTGAAAAGTCCTGAAACTGAAATATTTAACACTTGAGAAGTCGGAAGTTAAAAAATCGAGAAAACGAAAACCGAAAAATCGAAACCAAAAATCAAAAAATTTAAGGATCAAAGTGTTGAAAAATCCCAAAAGTGAAATATCGAAAAATTGATAAATCGATACATCGAAAAACTGAAAAATTGAAGAATTTAAAAATTGAAAGTTCGAGAAATCAAAAATTCGGAAAACCGAAAATTTTAAAAATCGAAAAAGCAAAAAATTAAAAAATCGAAAAATTGGAAAATTGTAGAAATGAAAAATTGAAAAATCGAGAAGTCGAGACGTCAAGGAATCAAAACATTGAGAAGTCGGGAATTCGAGAAATAGGAAAATCAAAATTTCGAAAAATCTAAAAGTCGAAAAGTCAAAAGAACGTCAGAACTTGAAAAATTGAAGAATCGTAAAACTTGTAAAAACTAGGAAAATTTTTAACAAAAAAAAAATCGAAAAATCAAAAAATTGAACAAAAATCGAAACATTTAAAAAACGAAAAAATGTAAAATTGAATCAAACAACTGAAAAATCCTGAAATTGAAATTTCAAAGAATTGAAGCCGAAAAATCGAAGACAAATTGAAGAACTGAGAAATCAAAAATTCGAACAATCTGAGATTTTAAAAATCGAAAAATCAAGAAGTCGAGATATCAAGCAATTGAATCATCGAAAAATCGAAAAAACAAAGAATTGTAAAATCGAAATATTGAAAATTAATGAAATCGGAAAATCGAGACATCCAAAAATTGAAACCGAAGAAATTGAAAAACAAAAGAAAATTTGAATAACTGAATAAACGAAATATTATAAAATCGACAAAAACATTAGAAAAGTAAAGGAATGAAAAACCGGAAAATTGTGATAAAAAATCGAGACAATAAAAAAATAGGGAAAACGAAAAATAAAAATCAAGAACTTGAAAAATGAACAAGCGAAAAATTAGAAAATCGAAAAATTGAAAACTGAGAAACCGAAAAAACGAAAAATTATGAAACCGAATCTCTGAAAATGGAAATCAAAAAACTGGTCGAAGGTAAATAAATCCAGATTTTTCGAAAAATTACAAGATTGATTTTGCGAATTTTATTTTAAAATCTACTTGAGTATCGTATATTTGAAGATTTCACCCTAAATCTATGAAAAATCCTTTATCCGATTTAGCATTTTCAAGACTCCATGAATTTTTTGTTTCAAAATTATCAAAAAAAAATCATTCATATATTTCAATTAAAAAAAATGTTCTCGTTCAAGATCCTTCTTAAAAAAAAGCAAAATATGGTCAAAAGTTTTTATCTGTTAAAAACAAATTTTGTCTTTAATAATATACCACGTGTAAATTGTGAATATTTTGGCAAATGTGGGTGTGGTTCCTAGCAAATGGAAAAGCTTAGGCCCGTGACGTCACCATTTAAATTTTATTTGAATTTTCGCGCGCCATCGGTGGTCTATACGAATTATTACAAACAGAAGAGTTTAACGTAATAATTGAACTTTCTTAATCCTAATCTTAATTCTGAATGTACTGCATGTAAATGCTTGTTAGGTTGAAATTCTACATATTTCACTCTATGGTAATAATAATATTAGTAATAACAATAATCAAGCTTCAAAATATTATTGTCGAGAAAGAGTCTGAATTTTGACTCATGAAAACATAACAATCAACGCTTTAAAAAAAAACAAATTTACTGTTCGTTTTCGAACTTTTAATTTCCATGCCCCTATGCACGAACTCACATTTCCTAGACACCTATTGGCCTTTAAATCCCAAAGGTGATGCAAAAATGTGGAATGTTGCGCCACGATTTCACAAGCGAGTCTCGCTCTTACAAAAGGTTGAATTCGAAGGTGTGTCTTTCGGCATGCGCACCGTCTCCAGGCCCCCTAATACGTCAGCACAAGTTCAGGGAATATGCACGGTGGGTTCGCGCCATAATCGTCGACGATTAGTTCAAGGTGAAATAAAGGTGTAACTAATGCATAGGCATGATAAGCGAATAACCAAACCCATTGTAAAAATAATTGAATATAGATAAGGATATGTAAAGCGCCTATTTGCTAATTTCCAAGCATAAATTGCATGACGCAAGATGGGGCATTCTGGCGTAAGAAACATTCCAGAATTTGGGGCTCGTGCTGGGTCTTAATAATTATCTCCGCAACTATGACTGTTTTAACTTGACTGTTGCGACGAATTGCGAAGCGCGACAAAAATGTAGAGAATGAATTCTATACCGGCTACAGGTAAAAATGGGCAACTTACTTCCGGCGTGACGTATTCGCTGGTTTCGAAAGGTGCTTGTACCATTTTCATCCCACTGGTGGTCGGTCACGTATGAGGTTACGTACGCGAATGGTCTGGTTTGTTTTGTATCAGGAAGGGCACGTCGAGGTCACCTTCAGGAGTTTTCCCACCACACCCCCAATTATCGATTCGGTGCTGACGTCACGGGAAAGCGAACGCTCGAAGGGTGCGCACATGGTGGCTTCTAGAAACGCGTCGACAATGTCGACACTTTGGGGGCTCGTCTGCCCTTGAAAAGCTAAATCGATATCCATTGAGAAGCGTCCTCCAATGGAATTATTGGAATTTGAGCGCTTTTTGTAATGGTAACGTCAAAATTTACGACGGTAATAGCGGATTAAAATTTTGGCTAATGAGTCTATTTTTAAAAACATTTCAATAGTAGATATAAATTTACATAAAAATGCTACCCGACACTCCAGTCGACTACGTAAGGTCGTTGATAATGTCAAAGTGAAAGCAGTTTTTGATAACAATGAATTATCGCGTGTATCCTTTGCTTATAAAATGCAGTCAAATAAATCTTATTTTATTAATTTGAGTAGACACAACGATCTGATAAATCTGAAATATGTATAAAAATCAGTATTGACACTAACTGTTAAGAAAATTGTTGATCAAAGAAAAACAAACTAAATAAAATTATAGATTTCCTCAAAAGCTGCGTCTAACAAAAGTGTGTTGGTTTTCTTGACGTCGTATTAAAGTGCTTCATGTCGTCAATCAATAAAATAGACACATTAGTAAAGTATTTTTAGACACAGTGTCAATATTATTACGCTTGAATACGAAATACTACGCTTGATTTATTATTGCACATTTGTTTTCATTTAATGGGAAGTCCCCTTGCCCTTGAAGTAAAGCCGCTTCTTTGAAAGATTTTTTTGCAATTTTTGTTTACTGATAATATGAAATATATTTAAAGCAGATACCCATTGAGAAAAAATGCTTCCCGAAAAATCGATCAGTCGGAATATCGATAAATTGAGATATCGAAAAATTGAAAAATCGAAAAACTGAACCGAAAAATTGAAAATAGACAAAATGTAAAACTTAAAATATATTGAAAAATTGAAAAATTCCCAAAATTGAATGAAGAAAAATTGAGAAATCGAAAATAGGAAAATTTTACAAATCGAAAAGCCAAGGTGTCGGGAAATCGAACAACTGAAAAGTCGAAACTTCGAGACATTGGAAGATCGGTAATTAGAAAAGTTCAAAAATTGAAAAACCTAGAAATCGGAAAATCCAGACATCGAAAAATTGAAAAATCGAAATACCGAAATCCGAAAACTGAAAAAATGGAAGGATCGAAAAATCGAAACATCAAAAAAATCGAAGAATCAAAAGTTTAAAATATCGAAAAATTGAGGAATTGTAAACTTCAAAACTCAAGAAATCGGAAAATGTTTAAAATCGAATAACGGAGATTTCAAGAAACCGAAAAATTCAAGTTTGCGTTAGTAATTAAAAAAAAGCTAAATCGAAACATCAGAAAATCGGAAACTTTAAAAATTTCAAAAATCAAAAAACTGAAAAACCGAAACATCGAAATCCGAAACGCTAAAAAATCGAAAATTGAAAATATTGAAAACTTGAAAAATTGGGAAATTGAAAAATTCCCAAAATTGAATGTTGAAAAATTGAGAAATCGAAAATAGGAAAATTTTACAAATCGAAAAGCCAACGTGTCGGGAAATCGAACAACTGAAAAGTCGAAACTTCGAGACATTGGAAGATCGGTAATTAGAAAAGTTAAAAAATTGAAAAACCTAGAAATCGGAAAATCCAGACATCGAAAAATTGAAAAATCGAAATACCGAAATCCGAAAACTGGAAAGATTGAAAAATCGAAACATCAAAAAAATCGAAGAATCAAAAGTTTGAAATATCAAAAAATTGAGGAATTGTAAACTTCAAAACTCAAGAAATCGGAATTTTTTTAAAATCGAATAACGGAGATTTCAAGAAACCGAAAAATTCAAGTTTGCGTTAGTAATTAAAAAAAAGCTAAATCGAAACATCAGAAAATCGAAAACTTTAAAAATTTTAAAAATCAAAAAACTGAAAAACCGAAACATCGAAATCCGAAACGCTAAAAAATCGAAAATTGAAAATATTGAAAACTTGAAAAATTGGGAAATTGAAAAATTCCCAAAATTGAATGTTGAAAAATTGAGAAATCGAAAATAGAAAAATTTTACAAATCGAAAAGCCAAGGTGTCGGGAAATCGAACAACTGAAAAGTCGAAACTTGGAGACATTGGAAGATCGGTAATTAGAAAAGTTAAAAAATTGAAAAACCTAGAAATCGGAAAATCCAGACATCGAAAAATTGAAAAATCGAAATACCGAAATCCGAAAACTGAAAAAATGGAAAGATCGAAAAATCGAAACATCAAAAAAATCGAAGAATCAAAAGTTTAAAGTATCGAAAAATTGAAGAATTGTAAACTTCAAAACTCAAGAAATCGGAAAATTTTTAAAATCGAACAACGGAGATTTCAAGAAACCGAAAAATTGAAGTTTGCGTTAGTAATTAAAAAAAAGCTAAATCGAAACATCAGAAAATCGAAAACTTTAAAAATTTTAAAAATCAAAAAACTGAAAAACCGAAATATCGAAATCCGAAACGCTAAAAAATCGAAAATTTAAAATATTGAAAACTTGAAAAATTGATAAATGAAAAATTTGGAAAAGCGAGAAATGGAAAATCGGAAAGTTTGAAAAATCGAAAAGCCAAGATGTTGAAACATCCTAATACGGAAATCTCAAAAAATTGGGAAATCGAACAACTGAAAAGTCGAAACATCGAGAAATTGGAAGATCGGTAAATCGGAAAGTTCAAAAATTGAAGAACCTAAAAATCGGAAAATCCAAACATCGAAAAATTGAAAAATCGAAATACCGAAATCCGAAAAGACAAAAAATGGAAAGATCCAGAAATCGAAACATCAAAAAAATCCAAAAATTTAAAATATCGAAAAATTAAAATAGAGAAAAATTGAGAAACGTAAATTTCAAAAATCGAGAAATCGAAAAATTTTAAATATCAAATACTAACGGAGATTTCAAGAAATCGAAAAATCGAAATATGCATTAATAATTAAAAATAGCTAAATCGAAACATCAAAAAATCGTAAAATCGAAAAATTGTGAAGAATCGAAAAATCCCAATAACAAAATCGAAAAATCGGATAAACAAAAATTGGAAAAATTGGAAATTTTTCAATTAAAAAAAATCGAGAAACTGAAAAATTGAAGAATCAAATAACTGAAAAATTCTAAAACTGAAATATCGACGAAGTGATAAATCGATAAATCGAAAACTGAAAAATCGAAGACAAATTTATGACTTGAAACACTGAAAGGTCGAGAAACCAAAATTTCGAACAATCAAAAATTTTAAAAATCGAAAAATTCCAAAATTCCAAAATTGAAATCTTGAAAAATTTGAAAATCGAAAAAAAAAACATTTGGAAATCCAGAAATCCGAAAAGTCGAAAAATCTAAGATTTAAAACATTGAAAAGCGAAGATGTCGAAAAATCCCAACACGGAAATCTGGAAAAACAGAAAAATCGGAAAATCGAAAGAACATAAAATCGAAAAATCGGGAAATTACTGCTAATATGGCCCCTTGAGAACACAGCTACTTTTTAAGGAAAACACCCCGATTTTCAAGGATTAACAGAAAAGCAGAAAAATCGTGAAAAGACTCCCGTTTTTTAAGGTAAAAATTAACATTTTTTAAAATATTTGACCGGTTTTTCCAAACGTACCCTTTTTTAAAAAAGTCAAAATTGAAAGTTAAAAACCCCAAAATTGAAGTTTCGAAAAATGAAGTAATCGAAAAATTGAAAATCAAGAAATTGAAAAATTGTAACATCTGAATATCGATACAAAAAATCGAAAAATGTAAAAATTTCAAAAATCGAAAAACTGAAAAGTCCCAAAACTGATATCTTGAAAAATTTGGAAATCCAAAAATTGAAATATCGGAACATCGAGAAATGCACAAATCAAAATATGTATTTAAAAAATCTAAAAATTGAAAAACCGAGATATCGACATCCGAAAAGTCGAAAAATCGAAAGATCAAACAATCGAAAAATCTAAAATTCAAAATATTGAAAAACTGAAAAATCGAGAAATCGAAAAAACGGAAAATTAAAAAAACTGAAAAGCCAAGATGTACAGAAATTGAAAAACTCCAATCCGGAAATCTCTAAAAATTGGGAAATCGAACAATAAAAAGTCGAAACGTGGAGTACTATTTCTAATTTCAAAAGCTGAAAAACCTAGAAATTGGAACATCGAAACATCGAAAAATTGAAATATCAAAAAATTGAAAAACTGAAAAATCTAAAACCAAGATCGATAAATCGAAAAATCGAGAAACCGAAAGGGCATAAAATCGAAAAATCGTAAAAACAAAAAATTGGAAAATTGGAAAATTTGAAATTAAAAAAAAATGAGAACTCAAAAAATTGAAAAATCGAAAAATCGAAAAATTCAAAAACCGGGAAATTGAAAAATTGCAAAATCGAGTAACTGAAAAATTCTGAAATTGAAATATCTAAAATTTGATAAGTACGAAGTTGAAAAATCGAGAAAACGAAAGCCGAAAAAGCGAAACCAAAAATCGAAAAATTTAAGAATCAAAGTGCTGAAAAATCCCAAAAGTGAAAATCGAAAAACTGAAAAATCAAAAACCTAATTGTAGAATTGCAAAATTCAAAAATCGAGAAGTCGAAAGATAAAGCAATCGAAACATCGAAAAGTCGAGAAATCAAGAAATGTGAAAATCAAAAACTCGAAAAACCCAAAAGTCAAAAAGTCAAAAAAATGCCAGAACTTGAAAAATTGAAAAATCGTAAAACGGAATCGGAAATTAGAAATCGAAAAATAGCAAATTGAAAAATCGAAATTTAAAAAAAAAATCGGTATATTGAATCAAAAAATTGAAAACTTCCAAAACTAAAGTATTGAAAAATTCCCAAAATTGAAATATCGAAAAATTGATGAATTGAACAATTGACAAATTGAAGAATTGAAAAATTGAAAAATAAAAAATTTCTAAAAACCGAAATTTAAAATTCGAAAAACTGAAAAGTCAAAAACCTAAAAAATTAAAAAGTAGAGACATCCAGCAATTGAAACATCGAGAAATCGAGAAATGTAAAAATCCGAAAATCTAAAAATCTCGAAATCGACTTGGAAAGTCCAAAACGCCAGAACTTGAAAAATTGAAAACTTGTAAAATTGAAGAATCGAAAAATCGTTAAACGGAATCGGAAATTAGAAATCGAAATTTAAAAAAAAAAACGAGAAATTGAATCAAAAATTGAAAAATTCCAGAACTGAAGTATCGAAAAATAAAAAATCGAGAAATCGAAAAATCAGAAAACTGAAAAATCGAAAATTCAACACGGATTCATAAACCACCAATTCAGAGCTGTTATTTTAACTTAACCTTAAAACGTTAATATTTTTTGTAATGGTAACGTCAAAATTTACGACGGTAATAGCGGATTAAAATTTTGGCTAATGAGTCTATTTTTAAAAACAACATTTCAATAGTAGAGATATAAATTTACATAAAAATGCTACCCGACACTCCAGTCGACTACGTAAGGTCGTTGATAATGTCAAAGTGAAAGCAGTTTTTGATAACAATGAATTATCGCGTGTATCCTTTGCTTATAAAATGCAGTCAAATAAATCTTATTTTATTAATTTGAGTAGACACAACGATCTGATAAATCTGAAATATGTATAAAAATCAGTATTGACACTAACTGTTAAGAAAATTGTTGATCAAAGAAAAACAAACTAAATAAAATTATAGATTTCCTCAAAAGCTGCGTCTAACAAAAGTGTCTGTTGGTTTTCTTGACGTCGTATTAAAGTGCTTCATGTCGTCAATCAATAAAATAGACACATTAGTAAAGTATTTTTAGACACAGTGTCAATATTATTACGCTTGAATACGAAATACTACGCTTGATTTATTATTGCACATTTGTTCTCATTGAATGGGATGTACAATTCTTTTGTAAAAAAATGATCGAAAGCTATTTCAACAGAATTTCCCTCGCCCTTGAAGCAATGAGAAAAAAAGCTTTCCGAAAAATTGAAAAACTGATAAACTGAAAAATCAAAGATTTTAAAACTCAAAAAAAATTGAAAAACCGAAATATCAATATCGAAACCCTAAAAGTCGAAAATTCGAAGAATTAAAAAAATTAAAAAATCTAAAATTTAAGACATCAGAAAATTGAGAAATCAAAAATTTCAACAATCGAGAAATCGAAAAATTGTAAAAATCGAACAATCTGGATTAAAGAAATCAAAAAGTTGAAGTATGCATTAAAAATTACAAAATAGCTAAATTGAAACATCGAAAAATTGTATTTTTTTTATTATTCTAATTGTACTGATAAATCGAGAAATCAAAATATTTTAAAAATTGAAAAATTGAAAAACCGAAATATCGAAATCCGAAAAGTCGAAAAATGGAAAGATAAATAAATAAATAAATAAATAGTTTATTGATCATCCAACGGGCAAATCGCCCACATAGGACATAATAATAACAAATAGTAAACTAACCCAAAAAAATAAAGTAATCGACACACGAAAAAAATCGAAAAATCATAAAATTTAAAATATTGAAAAACTAAAAATTCCCCAAATTGAATGTTCAAAAATTGCGAAATCGAAAACTTCAAAAATCGGGAAAGCGAAAAATTTTAAAAATCGGATAACGGAGATTTCAAGAAATCGAAAAATCGAAGTATGCATTAATAATTTAAAAATAGTTAAATCGAAACATTGAAAAATCGTAAAATCGAAGAATTTTAAAAATCCAAAAATTGAAAAATCCCAGAACTGAAATCTTGAAAAATTCGAAAACCGATTGAAATTTCGAAACATCGAGAAATCTAGAAATCAAAATACATATTATAAAAATCGAAAAACTGAAAAACCGAAATATCGAAATCCGAAAAGCCGAAAAATCGAAAGATCAAACACTCGAAACATCAAAAAAATGTTGAAAACTTGAAAAATTGGGAAATTGAAAAATTCCCAAAATTGAATGTTGAAAAATTGATAAATTAAAAACGTGAAAAATCGAGAAATCGAAAATCGAAAAATTTTTAAAATCGAAATGCCAAGATGATGCTAATACGGAAATCTCAAAAAAAATGGGAAACCAAACAATTGAAAAGTCGAAACACCGAGAAATTAGAAGATTGATAAACCGGAAAGTTCAAAAATTGAAGAACCTAAAAATCGGATAATCAAAACATCGAAAAATTGAAAAATCAAAAAATTGAAAAACTGAAAAATCAAAAATCCTAAAAATCAAAAAATTGAAAAATCGAAATACCGAAAGCCGAAAAGTCAAAAAATGGAAATATAATATCGAAAAATTGAGAAACGAAAATTTCAAAAATCAAGAAATCGAAAAATTTTAAAAGTCAAATGCTAACGGAGATTTCACGAAATTGAAAAATTGAAAAATCGAAAAATCGGGAAATTCAACAAAAATCCAAAAATATTAAATCGAGAAACTGAAAAATCGAAGACAAATTTAAGAATTGAAAAACTGAAAGATCGAGAAATCAAAAATTCGAACAATCGAAAATTTTAAAAATCGAAAAATTGAAAAATCCCAAAACTGAAATCTTAAAAAATTTGGAAATCAAAACATTGAAATGTCGAAACATCAGAAATCAAAATATTTTAAAAATCGAAGCATTGAAATCCGAGAAGTCGAAAAATCTAAAATTTAAAATTTTGAAAAAGTGGGAAACTGAAAAATTCCCTTAAAATTAAAATGTTGATAAATTGATAAATCGAACACTTGCAAAATCGAAAAATCGGAAAATTTTAAAAATTGAAAAGCCAAGAGTGGAAAAATCCCAACACGGAAATCTCGAAAAACTGGAAAACCGAACAATTTGGAAAATCGAAAGATCGAGAAATTAGAAGATCGAAAAACAGAAAAATTGGGAAATCGAAAGAGTATAAAATAGAAAAATCGGGAAATTGAACAAAATTCGAAACATCGAAATTTCGACAAATCCACAAGTTCAAAAATAAAAAATCAAAAATCGAAAAACTTAACCCAGAAATTGAAAAATTGAAATCTTGAAAAATTCGAAAACCGAAAAATTGAAATTTCGAAACATCGAGAAATCCAGAAATCAAAATATTATAAAAATCGAAAAACTGAAAAACCGAAATATCGAAATCCGAAAAGCCGAAAAATCGAAAGATAAAACAATCGAAACATCAAAAAAATCGAAAAATCGAAAATTTAGAATATTGAAAACTTGAAAAATTGAAAAATGCCCAAAATTGAATGTTGAAAAATTGATAAATTAAAAACGTGAAAAATCGAGAAATCGAAAATCGAAAAATTTAAAAAATCGAAAAGCCAAGATGATCCAAATACGGAAATCTCAAAAAAATTGGGAAACCAAACAATTGAAAAGTCGAAACACCGAGAAATTAGAAGATCGATAAACCAGAAAGTTGAAAAATTGAAGAACCTAAAAATCGGATAATCAAAACATCGAAAAACTGAAAAATCAAAAAATTGAAAAACTGAAAAATCAAAGATCTTAAAAATCAAAAAATTAAAAAAACGAAATACCGAAAGCCGAAAAGTCAAAAATGGAAAGATCGAAAAATCAAAACATCAAAAAAAATAAAAAATCAAAAATTTAAAATATCGAAAAATTGAGAAACGGAGATTTCAAGAAATTGAAAAATTGAAAAATCGAAAAATCGGGAAATTCAACAAAAATCCAAAAATATTAAATCGAGAAACTGAAAAATTCAAGAGTCAAATAACTGAAAAATTCTAAAACTGAAATATCGAAGAATTGTGGGAAACTGAAAAATTCCCTTAAAATTAAAATGTTGATAAATTGATAAATCGAACACTTGCAAAATCGAAAAATCGGAAAATTTGAAAAATTGAAAAGCCAAGAGTGGAAAAATCCCAACACGGAAATCTCGAAAAACTGGAAAATCGAATAATTTGAAAACATCGAGAAATTAGAATATCGAAAAACAGAAAAATTGGGAAATCGAAAGAGTATAAAATAGAAAAATCGGGAAATTGAACAAAATTCGAAACATCGAAATTTCGACAAATCCACAAGTTCAAAAATAAAAAATCAAAAATCGAAAAACTTAACCCTGAAAATGAAAAATTGAAAAATTAAATAACTGAAAAATCCTGAAACTGAAATACTCGGAGGTTGAAAAATCGAGAAAACGAATATCCGAAAAATTAAAACAAAAATCGAAAAACTGAAGAATCAAGTGTTGAAAAATCCCAAAAGTGAAGTATCGAAGAACTGAAAAATCGAAGACAAATTGAAGAATTGAAAAATCAAAAACCAAAAAATTGAAAAAAATTTTAAAATTGTAGAATTGAAAAATTGAAAAATCGAGAAGTCGAGACGTTAAGCATTCGAAACATCGAAAAGTCGAGAATCTGGAAAATCAAAAAATCGAAAAATTTAGAACTCAGAACTGGAAAAATTGAAGAATCAAAAATTGAAAAATCGTAAAACAGCAATTTCGGAAATTAGAAATCGAAAAATTTGAAAATCTCAAAATTCAAGTTTCGAAAAATGGAAATTGAAATTCGAAAACTGAAAAATTGTAACATGTGAATATCGATACAAAAGATCGAAAAATTGAAAAATCCCAAAACTGATATCTTGAAAAATTTGGAAATTGAAAAATTGCAATGTCGAAACATCGAGAAATCCAAAAATAAAAAAAAAATTAAAAATCGAAAAATTGAAAAACCTAAATATTGAAATCCGAAAAATCGAAAGACCAAAAAAATCGAATAATGTAAAATTCAAAATGTTGAAAAATTGAAAATTTTCCAAAATTAAAATGTTGATAAACTGATAAATCGAAAACTAGAAAAAATTGGAAAAATTGAAAAATGGAAAATCCACGATGTCGAGATTTGGAAAAATCCCAATACGGAAATCCCGAAAAATTCGGAAATCGGATAAATGAAAAATCGATATTGGAAGATCGATAAATCGAAAAGTTCAAAAATTGAAAAACCTAGAAATTGGAAAATCGAAAATCGAAAATTTGAAAAATTAAACAATTGAAAAACTGAAAAATCTAAAACCGAGATCGAGAAATCGAAAAGTCGAGAAGTCGAAAAACCGAAAAATCAAGACAGAAAAAGCCTAAAATCGAAAAATCGTAAAAACAAAAATTGAAAAAATTTAAAAAAAAAATGAAAAATCGAAATATGTATCAGGAAATTGAACAGAAATTGAAACATTGATATCTCGATAAATCCAGAAATCCAAAAATTGAAAAATTTAAAAACTGAGAAACTGAAAAACTGAAGAATCAAATAACTGAAAAATGCTGAAACTGAAATATCGAAGAATTGAGAAGTCGGAAGTTGAAAAATCGAAAAAACAAAAAGCCGAAAAATCGAAACCAAAAATTGAGAAATTTAAGAATCAAAGTGTTGAAAAATCCTAAAAGTGAAATATCGAAAAATTGATAAATCGGAATACTGAAAAATCGAAGACAAATTGAGGAATTGAGAAATTAAAAGATCGAGAAATCAAAAATTCGAATAAATCGAAAATCTTAAAAATCGAAAAATTGAAAAATCGCGAAGTCGAGACGCCAAGCAATTGAAACATGGAAAAGAAATCAAGAGACGAGAAAATAAAAAAATCGAAAAATCTAAAAGTCGAAACGTCAAAAATTCGAAAAATTCCAAAACTGAAGTGTCCAAAATTAAGTAATTGAAAAATTGAAAATCGAAAAATTGAAAAATCCTAAAACTGAAATAGCGATCTGAAAAGTCGGAAGTTGAAAAATCATGAAAAATTGGGAAATCGGCCAACTGAAACGTCGAAAGATCTACAAATTCGAAGATCGATAAATCGAAAAGTTCAAAAATTGAAAAACCTAAAAACCGGAAAATCGGAAGGTCGAGAAACTAAAAAATCAAGCAATGGAAAAACCAAAAAAAGTTAAAACCGAAATCGAGAATTCGAAAAGTCGACAAACCGAAAAATCGAAAAGTTAAAAAAGTGAAAAATCGAAAAATCGGGAAGTTGAACAAAAATCGAATCATCGGAACCTCCAGAAATCCAAAAATTCAAAAATTAAAAATGGCAAAATTTAAAAACCAAGGAACTGAAAATTTGAAGAGTCAAATACCTGAAAAATCCTAAAACTGAAATATCGAAGAATTGATAAATGGAAAAACTGAAAAATCAAAGACAAATTTAAGAATTGAAAAACTGAAAGATCGAGTAATCAAAAATTCGAAAAATCGAAAATTTTAAAAATCGATAAATTAAAAATCTAAAAATCGAAACGTCAAGCAATCGAAACAACGAAAAGTCAAGATATCGAGAAATGGGAAAATGAAAAAATCAAAAAATCTAAAAGGCGAAAAGTCAAAAAACCAATTAATCGAGGATTCGAAAATTTAGAAACGCCAGCACTTGAAAAATCGAAAAATTGAAGAATCGAAGTATTAAAAAATCGTAAAAGGGAAATATCAAAATTTGACGGCGAACAAACAGAGTCGTGAAATGTCGAGAAAACGTGAAAGTAGCCAGTCGGAAAGACCACAGCCAACTTCTTTTCAAAATCAATAAAATATTTATCGTTCCAAAATTTCCGCCAACATGACGTCAGGGACCCAAAATCAAATAATCACATGATGAGTCGTGAATATTGAAGTGTTTACAGAAAATGTGGGTGTGGTTCGTACCCGTGACGTCACGTAAAATGGAACTTACACTTTAATTAAAACTGTTAACGTGGAAGTACGATGTTTCATTTTCTGTCACAGATAACAGCAGTGTGAACCCGACCCTACCAAAAAAATATATATCTTTCAGTAAAAAATAATCTGACATGAATCATTGTCCTTCGACCTATCTCTCATTTAGATAAGTATCAACATTTTTACTGTCTGAAAGTGTTTTATCTATTTTTTGAAGGGCAAAAATCCACACTAGAAACAACTGGTACCGGCGTCAACCCACTCAAGATACATCGATTACAAAATTAATCCCAAACACCCCAAAAATAGAGACATCAAAAGTTTTCCTTTACGCTTTTTGTGACACTCCGTTCATATCTCGAGCGGAAACTGACGTATCCTCACGTCGTTTTATCAAAACTCATTTCCTCTAAGTAATTGTAGGAAACGTGAATAACAAATCTAAGCTTAGATTTTTCAAAATTACGATCTGCGGTGACTCTCAAGTTCGAAACCGTCAAACCCATAAAAATAAACTGTTATTATTATTACTTATTAAAGAGCAATTCACCACAAACCCGAAGGTTAACCAGAAACCTGCATGCAATAACCGTAATTTTGAAATATGACTAGTGACCATCGCAAGCCGGAAATTCGAAGGAAATTTCGCGAACTTGACTCGCTTTTCGCAATTGCCCCCCATAAACAACATTAATAAAAATCCTATTTGCCCAAACACGCTAAAACGCATTTAGATAAGCCACAAGTCAACAACAAATACACGCAACTGCCTAAAACTAACAGACCTACTTGAGGGTCTCGGGGGGTCGTTCTAGGGATAGGCAGCGGCCTGCACATGCAGGTCCTCTTCATACTAGGGTGCTCCTTCTTTTCCATCTTGTTTTTCCACCGAAAATTTTGACACAACTCGCGATCGACCGACGTTTCAGAAAAAAATGACGCCAGTAAATAACACCCAACGCTCACTAATAAAACCCACTCGTGCGAACCTAATTTATATTTTCATGGTATCAGTTAATGAGTTGCATTTGAATGGGTGCTAACGTTTTTATTGAAAAACATTACCGTGACTCAACGTAAAACTTACATTTCGTTGAGAGTTAACTAGTGAGCGCTAGTTCCTAATCGAAATAACTAACCAATCAAGATCTTAAATGGAATGAATTAAATAATTATTTTGATACATGGCCATCATATGACCGCGGAATAAACGATTTTAAATACAAGTTGCATTCTATTACGGTTAAATTTAATTGGTCGTAAGTCATAAATTTGTGCTTTTCTTAATAGCGCAATCACGAAGGACGCTTTACATAACTTGATCGAGTCGTAGATAGTTAATTAGCTTCCAGTGAAAGCACGTGGAGCGGTGTGAAATTTTTTCATAGTTCGAAGCAAGTATTTATGGGATTAGTTGAGAGAGAATTGTGTCAGAGCTGATTTATGAATGGTCCGTGACCCACCTGCCTGGAGAAAATTATTATAACTATATACCGTTCGGATGTTTTTAGACAAGGTAGGCCACGTAAATCTGGGAATGTGGTTAGCAACCAATTTTATATATGCAAAATACAAGAATTTATCATTTTAAACATGTTAAAAGTTTCTTGTTCTGAAAATATGACTACGTATATTAACAAAACAGGGCTAAATATAAGCCCCGCCCACCCACCCTATCTCAATTGTGATGATTTTTTTTAATCGTCGAGAGCCAAACGCGCGAAATTTAACTGCAAAATCGTTATTTTGTCTCTACAAGAAATTACCATGTAAGATTTACGTTTCTGAGTAAGATTAAGCCCCACCCATACCTGCCCTGATCTAAATAGTAATGAAGTTTTCATTCGTTGGCAGGCCCAGGGGCGGAGCCTAATTGCAAAATCCACATTTCCTTACAAAAATTTACCACTTTAAACGTCTAAGAATAAAAAAAATCATCACAATCGAGATGGGGTGGGTGGGTGGGGTTTATACTTTGCCTTTTTTTTCTTAATCATCATATTTTTCATTTTTGGTATTTCCAAATTTTCGATTTTTCAAGCTTTCGATTTCTCGATTTTTTGAGTTTTGGAATTTTCCAATTTTTTGATTTTTCGATTTCTATTTTTCAGTTTTTCCAATTATTCTTCCATTTTTAGATTTTACAAGTTTTTGAATTTTCAAATTTTCAATTTTGCGATTTTTCGACTTGACGATTTTCCGACTCTTCGATTTCTGACTTTTCCAATTTTTCTATTTCTCAATTTTTCGACTTTCAGAGTTTTCAGTTGTTTAATTCTCCTATTTCTCCATTTCAATTTTTTTAATTTTCTGTTTTTCGATTTTTCGACTTTACGGTTTGTGAACTTTTCCATATCTCTATTTTCCAATTTTTCGATTTATCAAATTTTCGATGTTTAAGTTTTGGGATTTTTCATCATTTTTATTCTTCAAGTTTTCAATATTTCGTTTAAAGTTTTCGGTTTTCTATTTCTTCAATTTTTTAATTTTTCAATTTTTTAAATTTTAAATTATTCGATTTTTCAATTTTACGCTTTTTTAATATTTCGATTTCTCGATTTTAAAATTTTCTAATACCTTTTCAAATTTTAGAATTTTCAATTTTTGATTTCCCCATTTCTCAATTTTTCAATTTCCCGATTTCTCTGCTTATCAGTTTTTCCAGTTAATCTTGAATTTTTCAATTTGACAGGTTTTTGATTTTTCAATTTTTTAAATGTTCGATTTTTCCTTTTTCGACCTGACGATTTTCCGACTTTGAGATTTCTAGCTTCTCCAATTTTTCGAAATTTCAGTTTTGGGATTTTTCATTATTTCAATTTTTCAATTTTTGGATTTTTTATTTCAACTTCTCGAATTCTCAATTTTTTAATTATCCCATATTTTATTTTTCGGTTTTTTTAATTGAAGATTTTTTTCTCGATATTTTAATTTTTCGATTTATCAGTTGTACGATATTTCGGTTTTAGGATTTTTCAAGATTTGATTTTTCTATTTTCAAATTTATTTGTGTTTCTAAATTTTTAATATTCGATTTCTTGATTAATCGATTTTTAGATTTTTCAGGTTTTTCATTTCTTCAAATTTTCAATTTTTCGAATTTTCAAGTTTTTAATTTTCCAATTTTTAAAATTTTCGATTTTTGCGACTTGACGATTTTTCGATTTCTCGATTTTTCAATTTTTCGATTTCTCGGTTTTTTGATTTTTTCGACTTGACAATTTTCCGATTTTTCGATTTCTAAAATCTCCAGTTTTTCGGTATTTCAATTTTGGGATTTTTCAATATTTTGATTCTTCAATTTTTTAATTTCTCGTTTCAACTTCTCGATTTCTCGATTTTTCAATTTTCTGATGTATTATTATTTTTCGGTTTCGTAAATTTTAAATTTTTCGATTTTTCGAGTTTCCATTTTTGAATTATTGGCGTTTCTAAATTGTTGATATTCGATATCTTGATTAATCGGTTTTTCGATTTCTCAGGTTTTTGATTTTTTAAGTTACTAAGAATAAAAAAAAATCATCACTATTGAGATAGGGTGGGTGGGCGGGGTTTATATTTTGCCTTTTTTTCTTAATCATCGCATTTTTCATTTTTGGTATTTCTAAATTTTTGATTTTTCCATTTTTCAAGTTTTCGATTTCTCAATTTTTTGACTTTTGGAATTTTTCAATATTTTGATTTCTCCATTTCTAGATTTTTCGATTTATATTTTTCAGTTTTTCCAATTATTCTTCAATTTTTCGATTTTACAAGTTTTTGAATTTTCAACTTTTCAAATTTTCGATTTTGCGATTTTTCGACTTGACGATTTTCTGACTCTTCGATTTCTAAGTTTTCCAATTTTTCGATAAATCAGTTTTGGAATTTTTCAATTTTCTGGTTGGGATTGTGATTTTTCAATTATTGGCGTTTCAAAATTTTCGATTTCTCGATTAATCAATTTTTTGATTTTCCGATTAATCCATGTCAGTTTTTTAAATTTTCTCTTTTTCGATTTTTCAACTTCACGATATCGATATCTCTATTTTCCAATTTTTCAATTTATCAAATTTTCGATATTCAATTTTTGGGACTTTTCACTATTTTGATTTTTCAAGTTTTCAATATTTTGTTTGGGATTTTCGGTTTTCTAATTCTTCAATTTTTTAAATTTTAAATTAATCGATTTTTCAATTTTGCGTTCTTTTAATGTTTTGATTTCTCGATCTTAAAATTTTCTGATACCTTTTTGAATTTTGGAATTTGCGATTTCGCGATTTTTCAATTCTTTCAGTTTTTGGCTTTCTAAATTTTCGATTTTTCGATCAACCGATTTTGCGATTTTTCAACTTTTCGATTTCTATATTTTTGGACTTTTTGATTTTTCAATTTTTCAATTTTCCAATTTCTCAAATTTTCGACTTCTCGATTTCTCTGCTTTTCAGTTTTTCCAATTAGTCTTGAATTTTTCAATTTTACAGGTTTTTGATTTTTCAATTTTTTAAATGTTCGATTTTTCCTTTTTCGACTTGACGATTTTTGGACTTTCGGTTTCTAGCTTCTCCAATTTTTCGAGATTTCAGTTTTGGGATTTTTCATTATTTCTGTTTCAATTTTTGAATTTTTCGTTTCAATTTCTCGATTTTTTGAGTTTTGGAATTTTTCAATTTTTTGATTTTTCCATTTTCTATTTTTCAGTTTTTCCGATTATTCTTCAATGTCTCGATTTTACAAGTTTTTGAATTTTCAACTTTTCAAATTTTCGACTTTGCGATTTTTCGACTTGATGATTTTCCAACTCTTCCATTTCTGACTTTTCCAATTTGTCGATATTTCAGTTTTGGAATTTTTCAATTTTCTGGTTGGGATTGTGATTTTTCAATTTTTCGATTTCTCAGTTTTCCGATATTTCAGTTTTATGATTTTCCAATTTTTCGATTTCTCGATCAATTTTTCGGTTTTCCAACTTTTCAATTCCTTGATTTTTCAATTTTTTTATTTTCCGATTTCTCCATTTCAGTTTTTTAAATTTTCTGTTTTTCGATTTTTCAACTTCACGATTTGTAGACTTTTCGAAATATTTATTTTCCAGTTTTTCGATTTTTCAAATTTTCGTTATTTAATTTTTGGGATTTTTCAATATTTTGATTGTTCAAGTTTTCAATATTTCATTTGGGGTTTTCGGTTTTCTACTTCTTCAATATTTTAAACTCTAAATTATTCGATTTTTCAATTTTATGATTTTTTAATGTTTCAGTTTTTGGCACTTCTAAATTTTCGATTTTTCGATTTCGCTATCATTCGATTTTTCGATTTCTAGATTTTTCGACTTTTAGACTTCTCAATTTTTTGATTTCCCCATTTTTCAATTTTCTGACTTCTCAATTTCTCTGCTTTTCAGTTTTTCCAATTAATCTTGAATTTTTCAATTTTACAGGTTATTGATTTTTCAATTTTTTAAATGTTCGATTTTTCCTTTTTCGACTTACGATTTTTCAAGTTTGGGATTTCTAGCTTCTCCAATTTTTCGAAATTCCAGTTTTCGGATTTTTCATTATTTCTATTTTTCTCGATTTTTCAATTGTCCCATATTTCATTTTTCGGTTTTTTAAATTTTGGATTTTTCGATTTCTCGATTTTTCAATTTTTCGATTTATCAGTTGTACGATATTTCGGTTTTAGGATTTTTCAAGATTTTGATTCTTCAATTTTTCCACATTCGTGTTTCGATTTTTCAATTTTCTACCTTTTAATTGTTCAATTTTTCGATTTTTTATGTTATAAATTTTTCGTTATTTTGATGTTTCGATTTTGTTATTTTTCAATTATTTGCGTTTCTAAATTTTTAATATTCAATTTCTTGATTAATCGATTTTTCGATTTTTCAGGTTTTTCAATTCTCCAAATTTTCAATTTTTTGTTTTTTCAAGTTTTTAATTTTTCAATTTTTAAAATGTTGAGTTTTTGCAACTTGACGATTTTTCGATTCCCCGATTTCTCGATTTTTCGATTTCTCGGTTTTTCGATTTTTTTCGACTTGACGATTTTCCGACTTTTCGATTTCTAACATTTCCAGTTTTTTGGTATTTCAATTTTGGGATGTTTCAATATTTCCATTCTTCAATTTTTTAATTTCTCGTTTCAACTTTTCGATTTCTCCATTTTTCTGATCTTTTATTATTTTTCGGTTTTTTAAATTTTAGATTTTTCTATTTCTTGAGTCTTTTGAATTATTAGCGTTTCTAAATTGTTGATATTCGATTTCTTGATTAATCCGTTTTTCGATTTCTCAGGTTTTTGATTTTTTAATTTTTAAAATTTTCGATTTTTTTTTTCAACTTGATTACTTTTCGATTTCTTGATTTTTTAATTTTTGGCATCTAAATTTTCGATTTTTCGATTACTCGATTAATCGATTTTTCTGTTCTTTAAATTTTTGGCGTTTCTAAATTTTCAATATTCGATTTCTTAATCGCTTTTTCGACTTTCGAATTTTTAAATTTTTTGATTTTTCAATTGCTAACATTTCCAGTTTTTCGGTATTTCAGTTTTGGGATTTTTCAATATTTCGATTCTTCAATTTTTTAATTTCTCGTTTCAACGTTTCAATTTCCCGATTTTTCGATTTCCCGAGTTTTCTATTTTTGAATTGTTGGCGTTTCTAAATTGTTAATATTCGATTTCTTGATTAATCGGTTTTTGATTTTTTAATTTTTAAAATTTTCGATTTTTTTTCAACTTGATTATTTTTCGATTTTTTGATTTTTCAGTTTTTCAATTTTTGGCACCTAAATTTTCGATTTTTCGATTGCTCGATTAATCGATTTCTTAATCGCTTTTTCGATTTCTCGATGATTCAGTTTTTTAATTTCTCGTTTCAACTTTTCAATTTGTCGATTTTTCAATTTTCTGATCTTTTATTTTTCGGATTTTTAAATTTTAGATTTTTCGATTTCCCGAGTTTTCTATTTTTGAATTATTAGCGTTTCAAAATTGCTAATATTCGATTTGTTGATTAATCGGTTTTTCGATTTCACAGGATTTTGGTTTTTTAATTTTTAAAATTTTCGATTTTTTTCTCACTTGATTATTTTTCGATTTCTTGATTTTTCAATTTTTCAATTTTTGGCATCTCAATTTTCGATTTTTCGATTCCTCGATTAATCGATTTTTCAATTCTTTAAATTTTTGGCGTTTCTAAATTTTCAATATTCGATTTCTTATTCGCTTTTTCGACTTTTGAATTTTTTAATTTTTTGATTTTTTGATCTTTCAGTTTTTTAATTTTTCATATTGCGGTGGGCGGGTGGGCGGGGCTTATATTTAGTCCTATTTTTTAAATATTTTGTAAACTTTTCATATCAAAAAACTTTCAGCATGTTCAAAATGGTTTAGCCCTGTTTTTTTTTTAAATATATATAATCTTCGTTTCACAACATGAAACTTAAAACATGGTAAACTTTTGATGAGAAATACGGATTTTGCAATTAAGCTCCACCCCTCGGCTCACGACGAATAAAAAAAACATCAGAACTGCGATAGGATGGGTGGGCGGGGCTTATATTTAGCCCTGTTTTTTTTTAAATAGATATAATCTTCTTTTCACAACATGAAACTTGGTAAATTTTTGTACAGAAATATGGATTTTGCAATTAAGCTCCACCTCCCGGCTCACGACGAATAAAAAAAATCATCACTAGGGCGATAGGGAGGGTGGGCGGGGCCAATATTTAGTCCTGTTTTCTTTAAATATACATAATCTTCTTTTCACAACATGAAACTTAAAACATGGTAAGTTTTTGTAGCGAAATATTGAATTTGCAATTAAGCTCCACCTCTCGGCTCACGACGAATAAAAAAATCATCACAAGGGCGATAGGGCGGGTGGGCGGGGCTAATATTTAATCCTGTTTTCTTTAAATATACATAATCTTCGTTTCACAACATGAATCTTAAAACATCGTAAACTTTTGTAGAGAAATATGGATTTTGCAATTAAGCTCCACCCCCCGGCTCACGACGAATAAAAAAATTATCACAAGGGCGATAGGGCGGGTGGGCGGGGCTAATATTTAATCCTGTTTTCTTTAAATATACATAATCTTCGTTTCACAACATGAAACTTAAAACATGGTAAACTTTTGATGAAAAATACGGATTTTGCAATTAAGCTCCACCCCTCGGCTCACGACGAATAAAAAAAACATCAGAACGGCGATAGGATGGGTGGGTGGGGCTTATATTTAGCCCTGTTTTTTTTTTAAACAGATATAATCTTCTTTTCACAACATGAAACTTGGTAAATTTTTGTACAGAAATATGGATTTTGCAATTAAGCTCCACCTCCCGGCTCACGACGAATAAAAAAATCATCACTAGGGCGATAGGGCGGGTGGGCGGGGCCAATATTTAGTCCTGTTTTCTTTAAATATACATAATCTTCTTTTCACAACATGAAACTTAAAACATGGTAAATTTTTGTAGCGAAATATTGAATTTGCAGTTAAGCTCCACCCCCCGGTTCACGACGAATAAAAAAATCATCAGAACTGCGATAGGGCGGGTGGGCGGGGCTAATATTTAATCCTGTTTTCTTTAAATATACATAATCTTCTTTTCACAACATAAAACTTAAAACATGGTAAATTTTTGTAGCGAAATATTGAATTTGCAATTAAGCTCCACCTCTCGGCTCACGACGAATAAAAAAATCATCAGAACTGCGATAGGGCGGGTGGGCGGGGCTAATATTTAGCCCTGCTTTTTTAAATATATATATAATCTTCGTTTCACAACATGAATCTTAAATATGTAATCTTTTCATAACAAGATACTTAAAACATGTTCAAAAGGGTCAATTTTTGTAGAGAAATATGGATTTTGCAATTAAGCTCCACCCCCCGGCTCACGACGAATAAAAAAATCATCACAATGGCGACAGGGCGGGTGGGCGGGGCTAATATTTTGCCCCGTTTTTTTTAAATATATATAATCTTTTCACAATATGAAACTTAAAACCTGGTGAATGGCTCCACCGTTGAAATGAACGTAAAAAACCCTACCCAGACTGCTTTTCCCGTTTTTTTTTTTTTTTAATTTTGTTGTCCAAAAAAAGTACAACGCGTTAAAATTGTGATGAGTATGAGATTATTTGGTTTTCGCTATTGACGGATCAATTTTAAATTTTCAAAAAGGTAAGTACATTAGTAGAAATTGTATTAAAAAATCCAATGCGCTTTACGGAAATAAAATATTTTAATAAATAATTGAGTAAACGGGGGCAGAATATTTTTGTGGTCAAACAAACTTTAGCAATTTTTCTGGTCCATTCAAACCTATAACAGGTAACCGAGAGAGCCGAGTTGAAGGAACGACCCAATTTTCGCGCTTTTGTCATCACATTTTTAAACGAAAACAAAATTATATTTTTTCCAATAAACGCAAACACACCGGAAAGCGTACATTAAGCAAAAATGAATTGACGGAATTTGCATAAATTAACAACAGTATTAACAGTCCACTGAAAAAGCATGACAACGCGATAAGTACAATTTTAAAAGTATTGCCGATAATAAATAATAATGGTCCGTCATGCGTCAAAAAACAAATAACTAAGTTATTACTCACGTAATTAGGTATTACGCGATACGAGTTTACGTAATAGCGACTATAAAAACTGAGAAATACAATACCTCGTTTGAAATTGCATATTCTGCGTCGGTTGGAGTGACGTGGTCAAGTTCGACTCTTCCCAGCTCGTTGACACATTCAAATATTTGCTTTTGCCTCATTTTCGCGAAAGTTCACTCCGACTGGTGTTGTTGCCAACAATCGACTAAAGAAGTGCGGTCGTGCCATATCCAATAAATTAATTCTTACATCGATTCCCCTCCACTGACGTTTTGTCATTGATAATGATCATGAATGTTGGGTGTAGGCTGCGGAGTGCTGCAGTCAGGTGCCTTGAAACCTACAGCCCGCAGACATTGGAAGTTGCAGGACTGGTTACCTTCTTTGTAAGGACGGGGCGTAATTAACAACGTTTCCTTAGTTTAAAAATACTTTCATCGAGATATGCATGTAGTTCATAAATCACTAAATTGGCATTGAGGTTTAGAAGGAATTAGAGGAAATTATCGGAGGCGATACAGTTAAAAAAAATAATAAAAGGATTAAGTGGGTGGAAAAATCTGTCACAGTAATATTTTCGAAGCGATTTTGAAGATGTAACGATGTTTCGATCGTATCGGTTTTTTATTGTTGCAAAATACGACGACTTGAATGCGAGATAAGTGTTTAGAGAGGAAATTAGAGGACGCGACACGCATGATAATTTTATTTGTTTTTAAGCGATTATAAACTGTTTCATAATACGGTTGTAAGTGATAGCCCACGATTACCTGGTGGAATTTTAATTCTTACTGTTCCGTTCACAATAATCTATTGATTCCCAGTTGATCAAATATCTATAACTCCCTACGAAAAACTTTGTGGAAGGTTATTTTCCCTTTACTAAATTTTGTGATGATGTCATCATTTTTGCAAGGACATGTACATCAGTTTGGATAACTGCAGTGTGATACTATTAATAACACCTTGAGTTCCCAAATTTTCGGATTGACTCATTCATTAATTTTTTTCGAGTCACTTGTATAAGCAATTCTAAAAATTTTCGAGAGGATTTATTCGGCGAAATTTTTATTTTTTTCACAAAAATTCAACACGGACTCATAAATCACACATACATGTTATTTTATAAAATATTTGAGGATTTTGGTGTTTTTTTGGCGGTTTGTTTTAGGTCTCGTTCCTTCAATAACCCTGGCCGTTTTTCCAGAATTGCCAGATGAAATATCGAAATTTTTAGAGATTTCAAAAAATTCGAATTTCATGTACAATGTTTCGAAAATATTACTTCCATTCCCATAAAAATTGTATATTTTTGGAATTAGCACATCGGGAACTATATTCCTGAATTTTTTGAGAATTTTTGAGGCAACTTTGTCAAAAATGAAATCCATATTCCTAATTGTCTCTCTAGTCACGTTCGATGTTGCTTAATATCCATTACAAATATTTTGATGACTCTAACTTAAAATATTTTTTTTGTGTTTTACTTTCAGTCGTTTATTATTTCAATGTCAAAAGTTTTGTATTTTTGTATGCGCTTCTTATGAGCTAATTTTTAAGTTTAAATCAGTGTCAGGTTCGCAATTTATTCAATTTTTATTTCGTTGCCGATATTTTTTCATTACAGTTTTCAAAAAAATGTTATTTCGTTTGATATTAGGAAAGTGTCGATAGTTCACAATTTTAAAAAATCTAAAAGTTGAAAAATCGTAAAATTGAACAATCGAAAAATTGAAACATCAAAATCTCGATAAATCGAAAAATCAAAAAAAAAGAAAAATCGAAAATCAGCATTTTAAAAATCGAAAAATTCAAAAATCTAAAACCAAGAAGAATTGAAAGGCGCGAAATCGAAAAAAAATGAAAAATATAGATTTTAAAAATTGGAAAAATTGACAAATAAAAAGATCGAAGAACTGAAAAATCGGGAAATCGAAATATAAAAATTCCAAAGATTTAAAATCAAAAAGTATAAAATTTAAAAACCGAAATATTGATAAATCCAAAAACTGAAATATGTAAAAATTGAAAAATCAAAATCGAAAAACTGAAAACTCCAGAAACTGAAAAAAAATCACAAAATTGACATGTTGAAAAATTGTGAAATCGAAAACTTGAACAATCGAGAAATCGAAAATTCGGAAAATTAAGATATTAAAGAATTTCAAAATCACTCGTTTCTTTCGTAACTCCAACCGCTTTGAGGATTTTGATGTATTAAAGATTTGAAGATTGAGGGATTTTGGTATTCTAAGGATTTGAGGACTTTGATGTTTTGATGATGTTGGGATTTTAGTGTTTTAAGAATTGATTACTTTGGTGTTTTGAGGACAAATCCTTCAAAAAGACTGTGGTGTTTTGGAAATTTGAGGATTTGACGATTTTGATATTTTGAGTGTTTGAGGATTTTGGTGTTTTGAGGATTTGAGGATTTTGGTATTTTGATCATTTGAGGATTTGAGAATTTGTGGATTTTGGTGTTTTGACGCTTCAAGAATTTTGATGTTTTGAGAATTTCAAGATTTTGGCATTTTGACGTTTTGAAGATTTTGATGTTTTGAGAATTTCGGGATTTTGGTGATTTGAGGATTATAGTGTTCTGAGGTTTTGAGGATTAAAGTGTTCTGAGATTTGAGGATTTAGGTGTTCTGAGGATTTGACGATTAAGGTGTTCTGAGGATTTTGGTGTTTTGAGGATTTTGATATTTTAAGTATTCGAGGATTTGAAGATTTTGGTGTTTTGAGGATTTAAGGATTATGGTATTTTGACTATTTGAGGATTTTGGTGTTTTGAGGCTTCGAAAATTTTGATGTTTTGAGAGTTTGAAGATTTCGGTATTTTGACGATTTGAGAGTTTTGATGTTTCAACGATTTGACGATTTTGGTGTTTTAACAATTTGAAGATTTTGGTGTTTTAAAAATTTGGGGATTTGAGGATTTTTATATATTGAAGATTTGACGATTGAGGGATTTTGGTGTTTTAAGGATTTATGGACTCTGATGTTTTGATGATGTGAGGATTTTAGTGTTTTGAGGATTTGAACACTGTGGTGGTTTGAGCATTTCAGGATTGTAGTGTTTTGAAGATTTGAAAATTTTTGTGTTTTGAGGATTTGAGGATTTTTGATATTTTGAGGATTTGAGGATGTAAAGTTTTGAGCACTTGAGAATTATGGTATATTGAGAATTTGAGGATTTTGGTGTTTTGCGAATTTGAGGATTTGAGGATTTTGATATATTGAAGATTTAAGGATTGAGGGCTGTTGGTGTTTTAAGGATTTGGGGACTGATGTTTTGATGATGTGTGGGGATTCTAGTGTTTCGAGGATTTGGGGACTTTGGTGTTTTGAGGATTTGAGAATTGTAGTGTTTTGAGGATTTGAGGATTTTGGTGTTTTGAGGATTTTAGGATTTTTAATATTTTGAGCATTTAAGGATTTGGGGAATTTGGTATTTTGAAGATTTAAGGATTTGTGGATTTTGGTGTTTTGAGGCTTCGAGGATTTTGATGTTTTGAGAATTTGCAGATTTTGGTATTTTGACGATTTGAAGATTTTGATGTTTTGAGGATTTGGGGATTTTGGTGTTTTGAGGATATGGTTCCTTTGGTCTTTTGAGGATTTGGGGACTTTGGTGTTTTGAGGACTTGAACACTGTGGTGTTTTGAGGATCTGAGGATTGTAGTGTTTTGAGGATTTGAGAATTTTGCTGTTTTGTCAATTTGACAGTTTTGGTATTTTGAACACTTTTGAATTACGGTGTTTTGAGAATTTGAGGATTTTGGTGTTTTGAAAATTTGAGGATTTGAGGATTTTGATATATTGAAGATTTGAGGATTGAGGGATTTTGGTGTTTTACGGATTTGAGGACTTTGATGTTTTGATGATGTGGAGATTTTAGTGTTTTGAGGATATGATTACTTTGGTCTTTTGAGGATTTGCGGACTGGTGTTTTGACGATTTCAAGGCTGTGGCGATTGAGAATTTAAGGATTGCAGTATTTCGGGGATTTGAGGATTTGGGGATTTTGATATTTTGAGCATTTAAGGATTTGAGGAATTTGGTGTTTTGAAGATTTAAGGATTTGTGGATTTTAGTGGTTTGAGGCTTTGAGGATTTTGATGTTTTGAGAATTTGAAGATTTGGATATTTTGACGATCTGACGATATTGGTGTTTGAGCATTTGAGAATTATGCTGTTTTGAGAATTTTGGGATTTTCGTGTTTTTGGCGATTTTTTAGGCCTCGTTTCTTCAATAACTCTAATCGTTCTTCTAGATTTTCTAAAATTGAAAACTCCAGAAACTGAAAGAATCCCAAAATTAACATGTTCAAAAATCGAGAAATTGAAAACTTGAAAAATCGAGAAATCGAAAATTCGAAAAATTGAGATATTAAAAAATTTCAAAATCATGATATCACTTCCGATTTCATTTCTTCCATAAGTATTTTGAGGATTTTGGTATTTTGAGCACTTGAGGAGTTTGGTGTTTTGAGGCTTCAAGGATTCTGATGTTTTGGGAATTTGAAGATTTTGGTATTTTGACCATTTGAAAATTAAAAATTGAAGAATTGAAAAATCCAAAATCAGAAAATCGAAAAGTTGAAAAACCGTGAAATCGAAAAATCAATTCATGGAGAATCTGAAATTGAAAATTGGAAAAATGAAAAAATCGAAAATTGAGGAATAAAAAATTGAAAAATCGTAGACTGAAATATCGGATAATTGGGAAATCGAAAAATACAAAAATTGAGAAAACGAAAATTTGAAAAATAGACGAATTAAAAATTTGAAAAATCCTAAAACTGAAATATCGAAAAAATGGAGTTATAGCAAAACTGAAAACAGAGAAATTAATAAATTGAAAAACTGAAGAATCAAAAAACCCAAATTCGAAAAATTGAGAAATCGAAAGTTGAAAAATTGAGAAAACGAAAACTCTAAAATTTGAAAAATCGATAAATTGAATAAAAAAACTGAAAAGAAGAGAAATCGAAAAGTCGAAAAATTGAAAAATTGAAGAATTCCAAAACCGAGCATCGAAAAATTGATAATTTAAAAAATCAAAAAATTGAAAAATCAAGAACATGAAAGATCTAAAATTGAACAATTCAAAAATCGGAAAACCGAAACATCGAAGAATCGAGAAATTGAGAAATGGAAAAATAAAAAAATCGAAAAGTTTTGGGAATTTGAAGATTTTGCTATTTTGACCATTTGAAAATTTTAGTATTTTGACGATTTGAAGATTTTGGTGTTTTGAGAATTTGGAGATTTTGGTCATTTGAGGATTTGAGGATTGTGGTATTTTGAGGATTGTAGTGTTTTCAGGATTTGAAAATTTTGGTGTTTAGACGATATGACGGTTTTAGTGTTTTGAGTATTTGAGAATTATGGTGTTTTGAGAAGTCGAGGATATTGGTGTTTTGACCATTGGAGATTTTGACGATTTTTTTCAAGCCTCGTTTCTTCAATTAACTCTAATCGTTTTTCTTTCAGGATTCGAATCTCACACCGAATATTTCGAAAATATTGCTCCGTTACCACAAAAACGCTATATTTTTGAAATCAGCACCTCGAGATCTATATCCCTGAATTTTTTGAGAAGTTTTGAGACAAAAAAAATGAAATTTTCGAAATTTAACTAAATACATTTAGATTCAGAGCCGCAGAATTCACTTCCGATTTCGTTTCTTCCATAATTCTAACCGCTTTGAGGATTTGGGTTTTTAGAGGATTCGAAGAATTTGGGGTATTGAAAATTTGGGGATTAGGGGATTTTGATTTTGATGTTTAGGGGAATCGAGAATTTTGATGTTTTTAAGGATTTAGGGTGACAAAATTTTGATCAGTTTTGTAGGGGGTTGTAAACGGTTAAATTTAAATAATGATCTGATGACCTTAAAAAAGTTTACAATACTACCTTAGATTACGGAATTAAAAAACACCCCAATAATAAATTATCTTTTATTAATCACATAAAAATGATCTACAAAATGGTCTAGACATTAGGAACCTTACTATTACAACGAATCAAGTCATGCCACACAGTTTTCGAATCATCCACAACTAATTCAAACTAACTACAATTCACGTCATTTTTTTTGCTGTTGCTCAATCCGAGACGCCACCGCCGCCACCAGCGCCGCCCCACGTCCACTCCCATCCTCAGACAGCATTAAATCGAACTATAAACAAACCATTAGAACCTCAACCCAATCTAACCCTCAAACCTACATTAATTCCCGGATTAATCATCGTGGAAATCCTCTCCATCATGAGATTATGGAAATGCGGATGGTATCTATACACCGACCCATCGATAGCCACAGTGACCCTCGGCTCGTTGATTTTATTCAAAAGGGTGGCTATCCCACTGGAAACCAAATCCGCAGCCCTCCGACTTACACACTCGCAGACGTACCTCACGTTGTGGCAGTCCTGGTCCGTGGCGTGGGGAATATCTGGAAACCGATTTTAAGATAAACCGGTTGACTGAAACCAAATAATTACCCAATTCTTCTACTAGTATGTCTTTACAACTGGTGATGGTTCCGGGTGGGTCACCCTCGATTTCGGATACGTATTTGGTGTAGAATTTCCCGCGGGTGAATAAGGCTTCGGATCCTTTACCCCCGAACAGGAGACCTTGTTTGGTGAATTTCTCCAGAGCTAGTCGAGTGATTTCTCCCATGTACATTCCAGAAATCATTTTTTCGTGTCTGGAATTTTTCTATTAGTTAGGGTTGTGTGGTGATTAGGGCGTACAATTGTCTCCCTGGATTTACTGAATTTGTGTCTACGTCACGATCGTAGTCGGTTCTTATAAAGTCCAGACTTCCGTCGTCCCCGAAGGCCCCCCATTCCAGGTTTATTAACACGTTTCCAGAGCCTTTGTCTGCGTCGTCGAACAATTCGGCATTTTTTTGTTTTTCTACGTAACACGCGTTGCTCCCAGTTCCTAAAAATTGGTCGAAAAAAAAAATCGTGGGTTGGGGTTGGTGGCGGAGGTAAAAACGTACCCACAATAAGCCCAATTCTGCAATAGGGGTTTTTCCAGGCACAAGACATCAGAGTTCCCGTTGTGTCGTTAAGAATGGCACAGACTTTAATTTTAACGTCCTACAAATCAAGTTCACTTCAAAATTTGCCAAAAACAATACATATTTATCCACAATAATAAAATAAAATTAACTAGAACTTAGATTTAGTTAAACATGTCAGTCCTCATGATTAAAAAAAAGTTAATAGATTTAATAACTGCGTACTTCTCCCAGGCGATATAGTTGAGGTCCGACCGCCAACAACGACCCCACCTTACACCTCTCCTACGTCATCGAGCTGCCTCAATCCGCTAAATTTAAACTTTAAGCGTCAGGTTAATGCTTTGACGTAACAGTAAGCATTTTAAAATTTAGTTTATTTTTACTCATGCAAAGCTGAACCACGTACTAATTCCGACTGACTCACCAACTATAACGCCAATTCGACAGCACGTAGCTACTGACATTAACGTTCCTGTAGAGTGATTTATTCGATTCGCAAATCCTGAAAGATCTACTGTTTACGCAAAGCTCGAATTAGAAGCGGCAACTGACATCGCTGGTTACGGACAAAATTACCCGACGCCGACTCACCCCGCGTCTGGCGATGGCGTCCTTGAGCAGCTGCACCACGTCGTTCCCGACGCAGTTGGAGCAGTTGAAGCCCTTGGTCCAGCGCTCGAGGTAGCCCTTAGTGAGTCCTTTTTGGGTCAAAGGGAAGCTGAAGGTGAAGCCTAGGGGTAGCGTCTCGCTCATGACTTGCTCCTGCTTCATGAACTGGGCTAGACAGTCGGCGATGTGGTCGAAGAGTTGCTCGCCTGAGCCCAGCATGATGTGCTGGGGGATGGCGTAGATTTTTGAGCGCATTTCGAAGTGGTCTTTGCTTAGTTCGATTAAGAGGACGCGGAAGTTGGTGCCGCCTAAGTCGAGGGCTAGGAATTTGCCCTTTTCTGGAAATCGAGGTTTGGCTACGCGGTTGCGAAGGGTTTGGAAGGTTACCTGATCCATTGGGGAGGTCTTGGACGTAGGTCACGAAGCACTTGACGATGGAGCTGGGATGGGTTTGTTTTTTGAGGCCCTTGTGGACGTCGGCGAGGAAGCGTTTTGACAGTTCTTGCAGTTGGGAACTGTCAAAAACCAGTTCTTTGCAGCCATCTCGTATCTGGAAAAATTGGTCGAAAGTTTTTTTGAAAAATTATGAAAATTTTTGTGATTTTTGTAATCTTAAGTAAAGTGCAGTGGCTAAATAATTTGAAACATCGGAAAAATCAAGAAATCAAAAAATTTTTAAAATCGAGAAATTGAAAAATTCTCAAAATTGAAATGTTGAAAAATTGTGATGTTGAAAAACTTGAAAAATCGAACACGAAAAATGTTTAAAATGGAAAAACGGAATTGTCTAGAAATCGAAAATTCGAAAAAACGAAAAATCGAAACATTCCAAATTTAAAAAATCGAAACTGAAAAATTAAAAAATTGGGAAATTAATAAATTGAAAAATTCAAAAATTGAAATGTCGAAACATCGAAAACTTGGAAAATCCAAAAATCAAAAATCCGAAACATTGAAAAACCGAGAAATCGAAATATTTTAAGATTTAAAATTAAAAAAAGTCGAAAAATTGAAAAATCCAAAAACCGAGAAATTAAACAATCGAAAAATCGAAACATCGAAATCTTAATAAATCGGGAAATCAAAAAAATTGAAAAATCGAGAAATTGAACTACCCAATAATTTAAAATCGAAAGTTGAAAAATTAAAAATTCGAAAAATTGAAAAATCGAAAAATTGAAAAATCCGAAATTTAACATTTCGGAAAATTGAAGAATCAAAAAACTGAAAAATCGAGAAATCGAAACTACAAACAACTGAAAAATAAAAAACTGAGAAATAAAAGTCGAAAAATCGAAAAATCCAAGAATAGAAATCAGTATTGAAAAATCCCAAAACTGAAACATCAACAAATTGAGAAATCGAAAAATTGAAAAATCGAAAAAATCAAAATGTCAAAAAAATGAAAAATCGACTAACCAAAAACTTAGAAACGCCAAAAATTGAAAATTGGAAAAGTGGAAAAATTAAAAATTTTTGAAAATTGAAGAATTGAAAAATTGAAAAATTTAGAACGAAACTGATTCTCTGAAAATCGAGAAATCGAAAAGTAAAAAAAATGAGAAATCGAAAATTCGAAAATTTTTAAAATCGTTAAACTGAAGAATCAAAAAACTGAAAAACCGAGAAATCGAAAAATTGAAGAATTTAAAAGATTGACATCGAAAAATTGAAAAGTTGGAAAATCGAAAATTTAAAAAATCGAAACTGAAAAATTAAAAAATTGCGAAATTAATAAATTGAAAAATCCCAAAATTGAAATGTCGAACCATCGAAAAATTGGAAAATCCAAAAATCGAAAATCCGAAACATTGAAAAACCGAGAAATCTAAATATTTTAAAAGATTTAAAATTTAAAAAAGTCGAAAAATTGAAAAATCCAAAAACCGAGAAATCTCAATAAATCAGGAAATCAAAAAAATTGAAAAATCGAGAAATTGAACTACCCAAAAATTTAAAATCGAAAGTTGAAAAATTAAAAATTCGAAAAATTGAAAAATCGAACAACCCAAAAATCGAGAAATTGAAAAATCTGAAATTTAAAATTTCGGAAAATTGAAGAATCAAAAAACTGAGAAATAAAAGTCGAAAAATCGAAAAATCCAAGAATAGAAATATGTATTGAAAAATCCTAAAACTGAAACATCAACAGATTGAGAAATCGAAAAAATCTAAATGTCAAAAAAATGAAAAATCGACTAACCAAAAACTTAGAAACGCCAAAAATTGAAAATTGGAAAAGTGGAAAAATTAAAAATTTTTGAAAATTGAAGAATTGAAAAATTGAAAAATTTAGAACGAAACTGATTCTCTGAAAATCGAGAAATCGAAAAGTAAAAAAAATGAGAAATCGAAAATTCGAAAATTTTTAAAATCGTTAAACTGAAGAATCAAAAAACTGAAAAACCGAGAAATCGAAAAATTGAAGAATTTAAAAGATTGACATCGAAAAATTGAAAAGTTGGAAAATCGAAAATTTAAAAAATCGAAACTGAAAAATTAAAAAATTGCGAAATTAATAAATTGAAAAATCCCAAAATTGAAATGTCGAACCATCGAAAAATTGGAAAATCCAAAAATCGAAAATCCGAAACATTGAAAAACCGAGAAATCTAAATATTTTAAAAGATTTAAAATTTAAAAAAGTCGAAAAATTGAAAAATCCAAAAACCGAGAAATCTCAATAAATCAGGAAATCAAAAAAATTGAAAAATCGAGAAATTGAACTACCCAAAAATTTAAAATCGAAAGTTGAAAAATTAAAAATTCGAAAAATTGAAAAATCGAACAACCCAAAAATCGAGAAATTGAAAAATCTGAAATTTAAAATTTCGGAAAATTGAAGAATCAAAAAACTGAGAAATAAAAGTCGAAAAATCGAAAAATCCAAGAATAGAAATATGTATTGAAAAATCCTAAAACTGAAACATCAACAGATTGAGAAATCGAAAAAATCTAAATGTCAAAAAAATGAAAAATCGACTAACCAAAAACTTAGAAACGCCAAAAATTGAAAATTGGAAAAGTGGAAAAATTAAAAATTTTTGAAAATTGAAGAATTGAAAAATTGAAAAATTTAGAACGAAACTGATTCTCTGAAAATCGAGAAATCGAAAAGTAAAAAAAATGAGAAATCGAAAATTCGAAAATTTTTAAAATCGTTAAACTGAAGAATCAAAAAACTGAAAAACCGAGAAATCGAAAAATTGAAGAATTTAAAAGATTGACATCGAAAAATTGAAAAGTTGGAAAATCGAAAATTTAAAAAATCGAAACTGAAAAATTAAAAAATTGCGAAATTAATAAATTGAAAAATCCCAAAATTGAAATGTCGAACCATCGAAAAATTGGAAAATCCAAAAATCGAAAATCCGAAACATTGAAAAACCGAGAAATCTAAATATTTTAAAAGATTTAAAATTTAAAAAAGTCGAAAAATTGAAAAATCCAAAAACCGAGAAATCTCAATAAATCAGGAAATCAAAAAAATTGAAAAGTCGAGAAATTGAACTACCCAAAAATTTAAAATCGAAAGTTGAAAAATTAAAAATTCGAAAAATTGAAAAATCGAACAACCCAAAAATCGAGAAATTGAAAAATCTGAAATTTAAAATTTCGGAAAATTGAAGAATCAAAAAACTGAGAAATAAAAGTCGAAAAATCGAAAAATCCAAGAATAGAAATATGTATTGAAAAATCCTAAAACTGAAACATCAACAGATTGAGAAATCGAAAAAATCTAAATGTCAAAAAAATGAAAAATCGACTAACCAAAAACTTAGAAACGCCAAAAATTGAAAATTGGAAAAGTGGAAAAATTAAAAATTTTTGAAAATTGAAGAATTGAAAAATTGAAAAATTTAGAACGAAACTGATTCTCTGAAAATCGAGAAATCGAAAAGTAAAAAAAATGAGAAATCGAAAATTCGAAAATTTTTAAAATCGTTAAACTGAAGAATCAAAAAACTGAAAAACCGAGAAATCGAAAAATTGAAGAATTTAAAAGATTGACATCGAAAAATTGAAAAGTTGGAAAATCGAAAATTTAAAAAATCGAAACTGAAAAATTAAAAAATTGCGAAATTAATAAATTGAAAAATCCCAAAATTGAAATGTCGAACCATCGAAAAATTGGAAAATCCAAAAATCGAAAATCCGAAACATTGAAAAACCGAGAAATCTAAATATTTTAAAAGATTTAAAATTTAAAAAAGTCGAAAAATTGAAAAATCCAAAAACCGAGAAATCTCAATAAATCAGGAAATCAAAAAAATTGAAAAATCGAGAAATTGAACTACCCAAAAATTTAAAATCGAAAGTTGAAAAATTAAAAATTCGAAAAATTGAAAAATCGAACAACCCAAAAATCGAGAAATTGAAAAATCTGAAATTTAAAATTTCGGAAAATTGAAGAATCAAAAAACTGAGAAATAAAAGTCGAAAAATCGAAAAATCCAAGAATAGAAATATGTATTGAAAAATCCTAAAACTGAAACATCAACAGATTGAGAAATCGAAAAAATCTAAATGTCAAAAAAATGAAAAATCGACTAACCAAAAACTTAGAAACGCCAAAAATTGAAAATTGGAAAAGTGGAAAAATTAAAAATTTTTGAAAATTGAAGAATTGAAAAATTGAAAAATTTAGAACGAAACTGATTCTCTGAAAATCGAGAAATCGAAAAGTAAAAAAAATGAGAAATCGAAAATTCGAAAATTTTTAAAATCGTTAAACTGAAGAATCAAAAAACTGAAAAACCGAGAAATCGAAAAATTGAAGAATTTAAAAGATTGACATCGAAAAATTGAAAAGTTGGAAAATCGAAAATTTAAAAAATCGAAACTGAAAAATTAAAAAATTGCGAAATTAATAAATTGAAAAATCCCAAAATTGAAATGTCGAACCATCGAAAAATTGGAAAATCCAAAAATCGAAAATCCGAAACATTGAAAAACCGAGAAATCTAAATATTTTAAAAGATTTAAAATTTAAAAAAGTCGAAAAATTGAAAAATCCAAAAACCGAGAAATCTCAATAAATCAGGAAATCAAAAAAATTGAAAAATCGAGAAATTGAACTACCCAAAAATTTAAAATCGAAAGTTGAAAAATTAAAAATTCGAAAAATTGAAAAATCGAACAACCCAAAAATCGAGAAATTGAAAAATCTGAAATTTAAAATTTCGGAAAATTGAAGAATCAAAAAACTGAGAAATAAAAGTCGAAAAATCGAAAAATCCAAGAATAGAAATATGTATTGAAAAATCCTAAAACTGAAACATCAACAGATTGAGAAATCGAAAAAATCTAAATGTCAAAAAAATGAAAAATCGACTAACCAAAAACTTAGAAACGCCAAAAATTGAAAATTGGAAAAGTGGAAAAATTAAAAATTTTTGAAAATTGAAGAATTGAAAAATTGAAAAATTTAGAACTAAACTGATTCTCTGAAAATCGAGAAATCGAAAAGTAAAAAAAATGAGAAATCGAAAATTCGAAAATTTTTAAAATCGTTAAACTGAAGAATCAAAAAACTGAAAAACCGAGAAATCGAAAAATTGAAGAATTTAAAAGATTGACATCGAAAAATTGAAAAGTTGGAAAATCGAAAATTTAAAAAATCGAAACTGAAAAATTAAAAAATTGCGAAATTAATAAATTGAAAAATCCCAAAATTGAAATGTCGAACCATCGAAAAATTGGAAAATCCAAAAATCGAAAATCCGAAACATTGAAAAACCGAGAAATCTAAATATTTTAAAAGATTTAAAATTTAAAAAAGTCGAAAAATTGAAAAATCCAAAAACCGAGAAATCTCAATAAATCAGGAAATCAAAAAAATTGAAAAATCGAGAAATTGAACTACCCAAAAATTTAAAATCGAAAGTTGAAAAATTAAAAATTCGAAAAATTGAAAAATCGAACAACCCAAAAATCGAGAAATTGAAAAATCTGAAATTTAAAATTTCGGAAAATTGAAGAATCAAAAAACTGAGAAATAAAAGTCGAAAAATCGAAAAATCCAAGAATAGAAATATGTATTGAAAAATCCTAAAACTGAAACATCAACAGATTGAGAAATCGAAAAAATCTAAATGTCAAAAAAATGAAAAATCGACTAACCAAAAACTTAGAAACGCCAAAAATTGAAAATTGGAAAAGTGGAAAAATTAAAAATTTTTGAAAATTGAAGAATTGAAAAATTGAAAAATTTAGAACGAAACTGATTCTCTGAAAATCGAGAAATCGAAAAGTAAAAAAAATGAGAAATCGAAAATTCGAAAATTTTTAAAATCGTTAAACTGAAGAATCAAAAAACTGAAAAACCGAGAAATCGAAAAATTGAAGAATTTAAAAGATTGACATCGAAAAATTGAAAAGTTGGAAAATCGAAAATTTAAAAAATCGAAACTGAAAAATTAAAAAATTGCGAAATTAATAAATTGAAAAATCCCAAAATTGAAATGTCGAACCATCGAAAAATTGGAAAATCCAAAAATCGAAAATCCGAAACATTGAAAAACCGAGAAATCTAAATATTTTAAAAGATTTAAAATTTAAAAAAGTCGAAAAATTGAAAAATCCAAAAACCGAGAAATCTCAATAAATCAGGAAATCAAAAAAATTGAAAAATCGAGAAATTGAACTACCCAAAAATTTAAAATCGAAAGTTGAAAAATTAAAAATTCGAAAAATTGAAAAATCGAACAACCCAAAAATCGAGAAATTGAAAAATCTGAAATTTAAAATTTCGGAAAATTGAAGAATCAAAAAACTGAGAAATAAAAGTCGAAAAATCGAAAAATCCAAGAATAGAAATATGTATTGAAAAATCCTAAAACTGAAACATCAACAGATTGAGAAATCGAAAAAATCTAAATGTCAAAAAAATGAAAAATCGACTAACCAAAAACTTAGAAACGCCAAAAATTGAAAATTGGAAAAGTGGAAAAATTAAAAATTTTTGAAAATTGAAGAATTGAAAAATTGAAAAATTTAGAACTAAACTGATTCTCTGAAAATCGAGAAATCGAAAAGTAAAAAAAATGAGAAATCGAAAATTCGAAAATTTTTAAAATCGTTAAACTGAAGAATCAAAAAACTGAAAAACCGAGAAATCGAAAAATTGAAGAATTTAAAAGATTGACATCGAAAAATTGAAAAGTTGGAAAATCGAAAATTTAAAAAATCGAAACTGAAAAATTAAAAAATTGCGAAATTAATAAATTGAAAAATCCCAAAATTGAAATGTCGAACCATCGAAAAATTGGAAAATCCAAAAATCGAAAATCCGAAACATTGAAAAACCGAGAAATCTAAATATTTTAAAAGATTTAAAATTTAAAAAAGTCGAAAAATTGAAAAATCCAAAAACCGAGAAATCTCAATAAATCAGGAAATCAAAAAAATTGAAAAATCGAGAAATTGAACTACCCAAAAATTTAAAATCGAAAGTTGAAAAATTAAAAATTCGAAAAATTGAAAAATCGAACAACCCAAAAATCGAGAAATTGAAAAATCTGAAATTTAAAATTTCGGAAAATTGAAGAATCAAAAAACTGAGAAATAAAAGTCGAAAAATCGAAAAATCCAAGAATAGAAATATGTATTGAAAAATCCTAAAACTGAAACATCAACAGATTGAGAAATCGAAAAAATCTAAATGTCAAAAAAATGAAAAATCGACTAACCAAAAACTTAGAAACGCCAAAAATTGAAAATTGGAAAAGTGGAAAAATTAAAAATTTTTGAAAATTGAAGAATTGAAAAATTGAAAAATTTAGAACGAAACTGATTCTCTGAAAATCGAGAAATCGAAAAGTAAAAAAAATGAGAAATCGAAAATTCGAAAATTTTTAAAATCGTTAAACTGAAGAATCAAAAAACTGAAAAACCGAGAAATCGAAAAATTGAAGAATTTAAAAGATTGACATCGAAAAATTGAAAAGTTGGAAAATCGAAAATTTAAAAAATCGAAACTGAAAAATTAAAAAATTGCGAAATTAATAAATTGAAAAATCCCAAAATTGAAATGTCGAACCATCGAAAAATTGGAAAATCCAAAAATCGAAAATCCGAAACATTGAAAAACCGAGAAATCTAAATATTTTAAAAGATTTAAAATTTAAAAAAGTCGAAAAATTGAAAAATCCAAAAACCGAGAAATCTCAATAAATCAGGAAATCAAAAAAATTGAAAAATCGAGAAATTGAACTACCCAAAAATTTAAAATCGAAAGTTGAAAAATTAAAAATTCGAAAAATTGAAAAATCGAACAACCCAAAAATCGAGAAATTGAAAAATCTGAAATTTAAAATTTCGGAAAATTGAAGAATCAAAAAACTGAGAAATAAAAGTCGAAAAATCGAAAAATCCAAGAATAGAAATATGTATTGAAAAATCCTAAAACTGAAACATCAACAGATTGAGAAATCGAAAAAATCTAAATGTCAAAAAAATGAAAAATCGACTAACCAAAAACTTAGAAACGCCAAAAATTGAAAATTGGAAAAGTGGAAAAATTAAAAATTTTTGAAAATTGAAGAATTGAAAAATTGAAAAATTTAGAACGAAACTGATTCTCTGAAAATCGAGAAATCGAAAAGTAAAAAAAATGAGAAATCGAAAATTCGAAAATTTTTAAAATCGTTAAACTGAAGAATCAAAAAACTGAAAAACCGAGAAATCGAAAAATTGAAGAATTTAAAAGATTGACATCGAAAAATTGAAAAGTTGGAAAATCGAAAATTTAAAAAATCGAAACTGAAAAATTAAAAAATTGCGAAATTAATAAATTGAAAAATCCCAAAATTGAAATGTCGAACCATCGAAAAATTGGAAAATCCAAAAATCGAAAATCCGAAACATTGAAAAACCGAGAAATCTAAATATTTTAAAAGATTTAAAATTTAAAAAAGTCGAAAAATTGAAAAATCCAAAAACCGAGAAATCTCAATAAATCAGGAAATCAAAAAAATTGAAAAATCGAGAAATTGAACTACCCAAAAATTTAAAATCGAAAGTTGAAAAATTAAAAATTCGAAAAATTGAAAAATCGAACAACCCAAAAATCGAGAAATTGAAAAATCTGAAATTTAAAATTTCGGAAAATTGAAGAATCAAAAAACTGAAAAATCGAGAAATCGAAACTTCAAACAATTGAAAAATAAAAAACTGAGAAATAAAAGTCGAAAAATCAAAAAATCAAAGAATAGAAATATGTATTGAAAAATCCCAAAACTGAAACATCACAGATTGAGAAATCGAAAAATTGAAAAATCGAAAAAATCTAAATGTCAAAAAAATGAAAAATCGACTAACCAAAAACTTAGAAACGCCAAAAATTGATAATTGGGAAAGTGGAAAAATTAAAAATTTTTGAAAATTGAAGAATTGAAAAACTGAAAATTTAAAACAAAACTGATTCTCTGAAAATCGAGAAATCGAAAAGTAAAAAAATGAGAAATCGAAAATTCGAAAATTTTAAAAATCGTTAAACTGAAGAATCAAAAAACTGAAAAACCCAGAAATCGAAAAATTGAAGAATTTAAAAGATTAACATCAAAAAATTGAAAAGTTGGAAAATCGAAAATTTAAAAAATCGAAACTGAAAAATTAAAAAATTGGGAAATTAATAAATTGAAAAATCCCAACCATCGAAAAATTGGAAAATCCAAAAATCGAAAATCTGAAACATTGAAAAACCGAGAAATCGAAATATTTTAAAAGATTTAAAATTTAAAAAAGTCGAAAAATTGAAAAATCCAAAAACTGAGAAATCTCAATAAATCGGGAAATCAAAAAAATTGAAAAATCGAGAAATTGAACTACCCAAAAATTTAAAATCGAAAGTTGAAAAATTAAAAATTCGAAAAATTGAAAAATCGAACAACCCAAAAATCGAGAAATTGAAAAATCTGAAATTTAAAATTTCGGAAAATTGAAGAATCAAAAAACTGAAAAATCGAGAAATTGAAACTTGAAACAATTGAAAAATAAAAAACTGAGAAATAAAAATCGAAAAATCGAAAAATCCAAGAATAGAAATATGTATTGAAAAATCCCAAAACTGAAACATCAACAGATTGAGAAATCGAAAAATTGAAAAATCGAAAAAATCAAAATGTCAAAAAAATGAAAAATCGACTAACCAAAAACTTAGAAACGCCAAAAATTGAAAATTTGAAAAGTGGAAAAATTAAAAATTTTTGAAAATTGAAGAATTGAAAAACTGAAAAATTTAAAACAAAACTGATTCTCTGAAAATCGAGAAATCGAAAAGTAAAAAAAATGAGAAATCGAAAATTCGAAAATTTTAAAAATCGTTAAACTGAAGAATCAAAAAACTGAAAAACCCAGAAATCGAAAAATTGAAGAATTTAAAAGATTAACATCGAAAAATTGAAAAGTTGGAAAATCGAAAATTTAAAAAAATCGAAAAATTGAAAAATCCAAACATCGAAAAATCGAAACATGGAAATCTCGATGAATCGGGAAATCGAAAAATTGAAAAATCGAGAAATTGACCTATCAAAAAATTTAAAATCGAAAGTTGAAAATTTAAGAATGTGAAAAATTGAAAAATCGAACAACTCAAAATCGAAAAATCTAAATTTTAAAATTTCGAAAAATTGAAGAATCAAAAAAATGAAAAATATAGAAATCGAAACGTCAAAAAATCGAAAAACAAAAAACCGAGAAATCTAAGTTGAAAAATTGAAAAATTCAAGAATCGAAATGTTAATTGAAAATTCCCAAAACTGAAACATCAACAGATTGAGAAATCAAAAAATTGAAAATTCGAATCATTGAAAATTGGAAAAACCAAACAATTGAAAAATCAAAAAAGCGAAAATTGAAAACTCAAGAACTTGAAAAATGTAAAAATTTAAAAATCGAAAAAATGTCAAAAAACGATAAATCGAAAAATCGACTAACCGAAAACTTAGAAACGCCAAAAATTGAAGATTGGAAAAGTAGAAAAATTAAAAATTTTTGAAAATTTGAAACTGATTCTCGGAAAATCGAGAAATCGAAAAGTAAAAAAAAATGAGAAATCGAAAATTTGAAAAATTCAAAAATTGAAAAGTCGAAAAATGGAAGAACTGAAAAATGGAGATGACGAAAATTCGAGAAATTGAAGAATTTCAGAAATGAACATCGAAAAATTGAAAAGTTGGAAAATCGAAAATGCAAAAAAATCGAAAAACCAAAAACCTGAAAATTCTAAAAGTTGAAAAAAAGGAAAATCGGAAAATTCAAAAAGCGTGAAATCGAAGAAAAATCGAAATTTGTGTGAAATAATAAATAAAATCGTAGAACTCAAATATCCGAAAATCGAGAAATCGAAAATTAAAAAAAAAACTGAAAAAAATTGAAAAATAGAAAAATTGAAGATTTGAAAAATCCCAAAAGTAAAATATCGAAAACATGGAGTAATAGAAAAATTGTAAATAGAGAAATAAATTCAAAACTCGAAAAACTGAGTAATCAAAAAACCAAAAAGTTCCAAAACCGAAATGTCGAAAAATTGAGAAATTGAAAGTTGAAAAATCGAGAACTCGAAAATGAGAAAAATCAAAAATTGAAAACTTAGAAACGCAAAAAATTGGAAAATGTAAAATTGATATAACGGAAATCAAGAAATCGAAAAATAAAAAAATTGAGAAATCGAAAAATTGAAAAATCGAAGAACCGAAAAATCAAGATAACGAATATTCTAAAATTTTAAAAGTCGTGAAATCGAAGAACCAAAAAACCTAAAAAACCGAGAAATCGAAAAGTCGAAAAAATCGAAACATTGAAGAGTTCCAAAAATGAACACGAAAAATTGGAAAGTCGGAAAATCGAAAATATAAAAAATAAAAAAATTGAAAAATCAAAAACCTGAAATTCTAAAAATGGAAGAATTGAAAAATCGGAAAATCGAAAATTTCAAAAAGCGTGAAATTGATTCATTGAGAAATTGAAATCGAAAATTGGAAAAATGGAAAAATCGAAAATTGTGGAAAATAATTGAAAAATCGTAGAACTGAAATATCGAAAAATCGAGAAAAAGAAAAATAAAAAAAATTGGGAAAACAAAAATTTGAAAAATAGAGAACTTGAAAAATTGAAAAACTGAAGAATCAAAAAACCAAAAAATTTCAAAACCGAAATATCAAAAAACTGAGAAATCGAAAGTTGAAAATCCAAAACTCGAAAATAAAAAAATTAAAAATTCGAAAACTTAGGAACACCAAAACTTGAAAATTGGAAAATGTACAACTGATATAATAACGGAAAATCAGGAAATTGAAAAATTTTAAAAATTGACAAATCGAAAAATTGAAGAATCGAAAAATCGGGAAAATGAAAATTCCAAAGTTGAAAAATCGTAATTGAAGAATCAAAAATTGAAAAACCGAGATATCGGAAATTGAAGAATTCCAAAACTGAACATTGAAAAATTGAAAAGTCGGAAAATCGAAAATTTAAAAAATCGCAAAATCGAAAAATTGAAAAATCGAAAAAATTAAAATGTCAAAAAAAAAAAGAAAAATTGACTTACCGAAAACTTAGAAACGCCAAAAATTGAAGATTGGAAAAGTGGAAAAATTAAAAATGTTTGAAAATTGAGGAATTAAAAACTTTAAAAATTTACAACTGATTCTCGGAAACTCGAGAAATCGAAAAGTAACAAAAATTGGGAAATCGAAAATTTGAAAAATTCAAAAATTCAAAAATTGAAAAGTCGAAAAATGGAAGAACTGAAAAATGGAGATAACGAAAATTCGAAAATTTAAAATATCGTTAAACTGAAGAATCAAAAAACTGAAAAACCGAGAAATCGAAAAATTGAAGAATTTCAAAAATGAACATCGAAAAATTGAAAAGTTGGGAAATCGAAAATATAAAAAAATCGAAAAACCAAAAACCTGAAAATTCTAAAAATTGAAGAATCGAAAAATTGGAAAATCGAAAAATTGAAAAAGCGTGAAATCGAAAAATTGAAAAAGCGTGAAATCGAAAAATCGATTCATCGAGAAATTTAAATTGAAAATTGGAAAAATGCAAAAATTAAAAAATCGAAATTTGTGTGAAATAATAAATAAAATCGTAGAACCCAAATATCGGAAAATCGAGGAATCGAAAAATAAAAAAAAATGAAAAAACAAAAATTTGAAAAATAGGGAAATTGAAGATTTGAAAAATCCCAAAACTAAAATATCGAAAAAATGGAGTAATAGAAAAATTGAAAACTCGAAAAACTGAGTAATGAAAAAACCAAAAAATTACAAAAAATCGAAATGTCGAAAAATTGAGAAATTGAAAGTTGAAAAATCGAGAACTCGAAAATGAGAAAAATCAGAAATTAAAAATTTAGAAACGCCAAAAATTAAAAATTGGAAAATGTAAAACTAATATAACAGAAATCAAGAAATCGAATAATAAAAAATTTGAGAAATCGAAAAATTGAAAAATCGAAAAATCGAAGAACCGAAAAATCAATATAACGAAAATCCTGAAATTTTAAAAATGTCGTTAAATTGAAGAATCAAAAAATTGAAAAACCGAGAAATCAAAAAATCGAAAAATTGAAGAGTTCCAAAAGTGAACACGAAAAATTGGAAAGTCGGAAAATCGAAAATATGTATAAAAAAAAAAAAAATTAAAAAGCAAAAACCTGAAATTCTAAAAATCTAAGAATTGAAAAATCGGAAAATCGAAAAATTCAAAAAGCCTGAAATCGACTTATCGAGAAATTGAAATCGAAAATTGGAAAAATGGAAAAATCGAAAATTGTGTAAAATAATTGAAAAATCGTAGAACTGAAATATCGAAAAATCGAGAAATCGAAAAATAAAAAAAATTGAGAAAACAAATTTGAAAAATAAAGAAATTGAAAAATCGGAAAACTGAAGAATCAAAAAATCAAAAAATTTCAAAACCGAAATATCGAAAAACTGAGAAATCGAAAGTTGAAAATCCAAAACTCGAAAATAAGAAAAATAAAAAAATCGAAAACTTAGGAACACCAAAACTTGAAAATTGGAAAATGTACAACTGATATAATAACGGAAAATCAGGAAATTAAAAAAATTTAAAAATTGACAAATCGAAAAATTGAAGAATCGAAAAATCGGGAAAATGAAAATTCCAAAGTTGAAAAATCGTAATTGAAGAATCAAAAATTGAAAAACCTAGATATCGGAAATTGAAGAATTCCAAAACTGAACATCGAAAAATTGAAAAGTCGGAAAATCGAAAATTTAAAAAATCGCAAAATCGAAAAATTGAAAAATTGAAAAATCGAAAAAATTAAAATGTCAAAAAAAAACGAAAAATCGGCTTACCGAAAACCTAGAAACGCCAAAAATTGAAGATTGGAAAAGTGGAAAAATTAAAAATGTTTGAAAATTGAGGAATTAAAAACTTTAAAAATTTACAACTGATTTTCGGAAACTCGAGAAATCGAAAAGTAACAAAAATTGGGAAATCGAAAATTTGAAAAATTAAAAAATTCAAAAATTGAAAAGTCGAAAAATGGAAGAACTGAAAAATGGAGATAACGAAAATTCGAAAATTTAAAATATCGTTAAACTGAAGAATCAAAAAACTGAAAAACCGAGAAATCGAAAAATTGAAGAATTTCAAAAATGAACATCGAAAAATTGAAAAGTTGGGAAATCGAAAATATAAAAAAATCGAAAAACCAAAAACCTGAAAATTCTAAAAATTGAAGAATCGAAAAATTGGAAAATCGAAAAATTGAAAAAGCGTGAAATCGAAAAATCGAAATTTGTGTGAAATAATAAATAAAATCGTAGAACTCAAATATCGGAAAATCGAGAAATCGAAAAATAAAAAAAAATGAAAAAACAAAAATTTGAAAAATAGAGAAATTGAAGATTTGAAAAATCCCGAAACTAAAATATCGAAAAAATGAAGTAATAGAAAAATTGAAAACTCGAAAAACTGAATAATGAAAAAACCAAAAAATTCCAAAAAATCGAAATGTCGAAAAATTGAGAAATTGAAAGTTGAAAAATCGAGAACTCGAAAATGAGAAAAATCAGAAATTGAAAATTTAGAAACGACAAAAATTGAAAATTGGAAAATGTAAAACTGATATAACAGAAATCAAGAAATCGAATAATAAAAAATTTGAGAAATCGAAAAATTCAAAAATCGAAAAATCGAAGAACCGAAAAATCAATATAACGAAAATCCTAAAATTTTAAAAATGTCGTTAAATTGAAGAACCAAAAAATTGAAAAACCGAGAAATCAAAAAATCGAAAAATTGAAGAGTTCCAAAAGTGAACACGAAAAATTGGAAAGTCGGAAAATCGAAAATATAAAAAATTAAAAAATTTAAAAATCAAAAATCTGAAATTCTAAAAATCGAAGAATTGAAAAATCGGAAAATCGAAAAATTCAAAATTTATTGAGAAATTGAAATCGAAAATTGGAAAAATGGAAAAATCGAAAATTGTGTAAAATAATTGAAAAATCGTAGAACTGAAATATCGAAAAATCGAGAAATCGAAAAATAAAAAAAATTGAGAAAACAAATTTGAAAAATAGAGAAATTGAAAAATCGGAAAACTGAAGAATCAAAAAATCAAAAAATTTCAAAACCGAAATATCGAAAAACTGAGAAATCGAAAGTTGAAAATCCAAAACTCGAAAATAAGAAAAATAAAAAAATCGAAAACTTAGGAACCCAAAACTTGAAAATTGGAAAATGTAAAACTGATATAATAACGGAAAATCAAGAAATTGAAAAATTTTAAAAATTGACAAATCGAAAAATTGAAGAATCGAAAAATCGGGAAAATGAAAATTCCAAAGTTGAAAAATCGTAGTTGAAGAATCAAAAATTGAAAAACCGAGATATCGGAAATTGAAGAATTCCAAAACTGAACATCGAAAAATTAAAAAGTCGGAAAATCGAAAATTTTAAAAATCGCAAAATTGAAAAATCGTGAAATCGAAAAATCGATTCATCGACAAATTGAAATTGAAAACTGGAAAAATACAAAAATAGGAAAATTAAAAAGTCGAAAATTGAAGAATAAAAAATTGAAGAATTGTGTAACTGAAATTTCGGAAAATCGAGAAATCGAAAAATAAAATAAATTGAGACATCGAAATTTTGAAAAATCGAAAAATCGAAAAACCGAAAAATCGAGAAAATGAAAATTCTAAAATTTAAACAATCGATTAAATCAAGAATAAAAAAACTGAAAAACCGAGAAATCGAAAAATGGAAGAATTCCAAAACCGAACATCGAAAAATTGAAAAGTCGGGAAATCGAAAATATAAACAATCAAAAAATTGAAAAAAATCAAAAACCTGAAAAATCTAAAAATTGAAGAATTGAAAACTCGGAAAATCAAAACATCGAACAGTCGAGAAATCGAGAAATGCAAAATTCGATTCATGGAGCAATTGAATCTGAAAACTGGAAAAATGGAAAAATTAGAAAATCGTAAATTGAAGAATAAAAAAATTGAAAAATCGTACAACTGAAATATCGGAAAATTGAGAAATCGAAACATTTAAAAAACATTTATTTCTACAATTGTAGAATGACGTCATCAATTTCTGGAGGGGCATGAACGGATAAATTTTGATTCCCGGTTGACCATGCTTCCGATAACCTTAAAAAGTTTGCAGATTTCAAAGCATTCTATTTTCAAAGTTAAATCATAAAATAATGTTACATAATTTTTTCCCTAAAAACCTGGATGCCTAGACAGACAGACAGACAGACAGACGGAAACGTCGACTCGATTACAATATTTCTTTAATTTACGATTGAAAAGTAGAAAAATTATTGACAAATGCATTTAGAAAAAAATCGTGTACAACTTGTAGGGAATGGCGGTCGTAAATTATATAATTAATTAATTAATCAGTACGGTACCTTGACAAATCATTAGGTAATCGCAGTTAATTATAATTATGTCAAATTTACTAAAATTAATTAACATTAATAGCCATTTAATTAACAGTTAACTGTAAATAACTACATATAACCAAATAAAATTTTTCCTTTTTTTTAAACTGGTAAATAAGATGTTTTGCTGTGGTCAACGTTATGTAATTGTTTGTTATGAGTGTTACGACGAATTTATTGTGGTGCTAATTCTGTCATATTTAGCAGTTTAACTGCGAAATTTGTCTCTTGTTGACCTCTCGTGCAAAATACTTTACGATTGATCTTCAGTTTATCTTATCGTAATTTAAAATTAGCTCACTGAATTACTAAAATTTTAGCTTGTCTATGCAATTCTTGATACACCTATAAAAAGTGTGTTGTCTAAGCAATTTCAAAATTTATTTTGTCTATCTTTCATTTTTCAGCGTTCGATTATTAATAAACATGTTTAGGTAAAGACACAAGAGCATAAAATAAATATTAAACAATAATAAACAAGTGGTTACTATTTTTTTGTAACGTTTTATTTTTAGCTTGTTGACACTCGACGAAAACATTTTTCCAAGTATTATTGGGGATTAAGAGCCTAAGATAGCCACGCAAATCCTGTAAAATTGAAGTCTTGATCCATCAATGGATAATCTCGAGCAAACACACCACTCATCCCTATATTGTTTTATTCAATAATAATTGAGATTACATCTAATCTAATCAAAATCAACACAATTATGTCATGTGCAAAATAAAGCTTACGTGGGATGAAACCACCAACTTTATTGCTAAACGCATAAAACGGAATCTTATACAAAAATGACAATAAAAAAATTGCTTTAAATTATACGAGTTTTACGTAACCCATTTTTCGTGCTGTGGTTTAGAAAGACTAAAGATCAATACCAGGAAGTGCGTTCGTATCAGCACCAAAAACACGAGTGCTGGTAAACATTTTCGTAGATAGTAGGGCTTGTTCGGTTTTTATTGTGAGAATCTAAATGAAGTGATTTGTTTGCCCACAAGGGTATCTGCCTATTTTAATAATAATTTGAGGACCAATTTTAGATAAGCCGCATTCTAAAAAACGTTAATCAGGCAACAATGTCGCGTACATAAATATTTATTTTTACCTGAAAATGTAGCAACTGTCTGTCATCGTCGTTACATAATGACGTTTCAACACTTATTTATACAGACTAGAGATTGTTACTGCAAATATCGCTCAGAAATGCGTAAATGAATGCCGCCACAAAGTCAACCACTACGTACGAATTTCGCGTAAATTTCTTGAAATGTTAAAACCACGATAACGATGTTTTCTCAGCCGTGATGCAATTATTTGGACTACCTCCTCCAAACAAAAATAACTCGGAACGTCACACTTAAAAGGTTAAAAATACAAGACAATCTTACTTAGCTTAAGTCAGGTATGAAAACTCACCGCTGGGTCCACCTTTTCAGCTGCCATTGGTCAAACTAAGAACGAAGCGCGTAGTGTGTCTTCGACAAAACATGAAATAATCTCAAAAATGAGTCTCTGTATCAGTATTTATAGTTTGGGGTCGTCTTGTTCACCTTCTGGATATAACAGAGATTAAGTCAGTCAAGAACTCGTCTCCGAATCAAATAAACGCACCGCCAATGCAACCGTTTAGCACAGAGTCGATCTCAGTTGTGTCAAAAATAAATTCCGTTCTTAAAATAACGAACGCGGATTTTCTAGCCTGCGAACTCATTCATTATCACCTAATGTGTATCTGTAAAGTCAGTTTACTACGGTTTTATAGTAGTTAGGGGGTTTATGGGCGGGTTTATTTCAAACCGCGATTTGATTACGTAACGTGTTTGCTTGAGGATTTTATTAGCGGTTGATTAGCTAAATAAGCAAACATTTTGAATCATGATGACGATTTAAATTCATTTTGTAGTTAATTGGAGAAGTTGTAAGGGCGAGATGATCACACTGTTTAATTTTTCAATTGAAGTTGGAAATTCCGTAAAATAATACTTTGATTAGGTGATGATCATTTTCCTGTTTAATGGATGTAAGGAAATGTCTCATAAATAGCAACACTTGTAAATGCACTTATCTCATTGCATGGTACTGATCCATTTGGGATTCCCCAGTGTTTGTTACATGACTACCCAGAAATTTCCAGGAAAATATAGGTAATTACTTATGTAAGTGGCATTAAAGTAAGGACGTAAGACTATTACTTCCCGAGCGTGAGCAATCGTCGTCGGCCGACTCTCTTCTTTTGCATTTTCTCGACCTATCATGACCCCTATACCAAAACCGAAATGTTGGAGATGTTTTAAAGTTATCATAAGCATGGTAAATTTTTTATATTTCCTCATCCCCCCCTAAAACATTGATCACGTCACCCCAAAATTTTTCCGAAAAATGCTATCTTAAGTGTGCATTGCGCAAAGTATGATGAGTCTATAATTGTGGTTTATCACTGCATAAATATTTTTTAGATTTGCTTATACGGGTTATGTGAAAACAATTAATGCCTGAAGTCATTTTATTTTATTGATTAAACCAAGAATTGCAAAAATGAATACTTTGAAATCTTGACGTTTTGAAGTTATCGTAAGCATGGTAACTTTTTAATGAAAATGTATCTGTTTATCAACCCCAAAAAATTGATTACGGCATCTCAAAATTTTGCCGAATAAATTCTTTCGCAAATGTGCAAAATATGACTTTTAATCACTGCATTCATATTTTTTAGATTTGCTTAAACAAAACAGGTGACTCAAAAAAATTAATGAATCAGTCAATTTATTATTGATCAAATTAAGAACGAGCCACCCCATTTTAATAATAACAATAATGTATTTATTGTCTAACAGAACATAATTCCACTAATAAGACAACCAACCCAATATAAATAAATATATACATTAAACTTATAACAAAAACTAAACAAATTTAGCCTAGAACTTTTCCGATTTTTCAAATTTTTCGACTTCTCGGTTTTTCAGTTTTTCGATTTTTCAATTTAATGATTTTTTAAATTTTAGAAATATCGTTTTTGCGATTTTTCGGTTCTTTGATTTTTCGAGTTTTCGATTTTTCGATTTATCACTTATTCAATTTTTAGATTGTTCAAGTCTTGATTTTTAAATTTTTTTGTTTTTTTAAATTTTCTGTTTTCCGACTTTTCAATTTTTTGATGTTCAGTTTTGGAATTCTTCAAATTTTCGATTTTTCGATTTCTTGATTTTTCAGTTTTTTTACTTTTCAATTTATCGATTTTTGAAATTTTAGAATCTTCCAGTTTTTCGATTTACCAATTTTCCGATATTTAATTTTTGGGACTTTTACGATTTCTCAATTTTTTGCTTTTCGATTTCTCTTTTAACCGTTATATTTATTAGTGTTACATTTTTCAATTTTTCGATTTCTCGTTTTTTTGACATTTAATTTTTTTGATTTTCCTATTTCTCCATTTCTCGGTTTTTCGATGTTCCGATTTCCCGATTTTTCGATTTTTCAATAACTCAATTTTTACATTTTTTAATTCTTACATTTTTTCAAGTTCTTGATTTTTCAATTGGTTGAATTTTCTAATTTTCGATTTTTTTGATTTTTCAACTTTTCGATGTTGAGTTTTGAAATTCATCAGTTTTTCGATTTTTTCATTTCTCGGTTTTTCAATTTAATGATTTTTTAAATTTTAGAAATATCGTTTTTGCGATTTTTCGGTTCTTTGATTTTTCGAGTTTTCGATTTTTCGATTTATCAATTATTCAATATTTCACTTTCGAGATTTTTCAATTCTTGAATTTCTCTATTTTCGAAAATTTTGAATTCTCCGTTTTTTTTTAATTTTCAATTTTTCTATTTTCGGATATTTCAGTTATTATACGATTTTTCTATGTATTTATTTATGAATTTTCGATTTTTTTACTTTACCATTTGTCCAATTTTCAATTTCAATATCTCGATGATCGATTTTTCGATTTCACGGTTTTCCAACTTTTCGATTTTTTGATTTTTCCATTTCTCGATTTTTCGACTGTTCGGTGTTTCGATTTTCCGATTTTTCAATTCTTCAATTTTAAATTGTTCAAGTTCTTGATTTTTAATTTTTTTTGTTTTTTTTTTTAATTTTCTATTTTCCGACTTTTCGATTTTTTGATGTTCAGTTTTGGAATTCTTCAAATTTTCGATTTCTTGATTTTTCAGTTTTTTTATTTTTCAACTTATTGATTTTTTAAATTTTGGAATCTTCCAGTTTTTCGATTTACCAATTTTTCGATATTTAATTTTTGGGATTTTTACGATTTCCCAATTTTTTACTTTTCGATTTCTCTTTTAAGTTATATTTATTAGTGTTACATTTTTCAATTTTTCGATTTCTCGTTTTTTTGACATTTAATTTTTTTGATTTTCCTATTTCCCCATTTCTCGGTTTTTCGATGTTCCGATTTCCCGATTTTTCGATTTTTCAATAACTCAATTTTTACATTTTTTAATTCTTACATTTTTTCAAGTTCTTGATTTTTCAATTGTTCGAATTTTCTAATTTTCGATTTTTTTGATTTTTCCACTTTTCGATGTTGAGTTTTGAAATTCATCATTTTTTCGATTTTTCGATTTCTTGGTTTTTCAATTTTTTGATTTTTCAATTTAATGATTTTTAAAATTTTAGAAATATCGTTTTTGCGAGTTTTCGGCTCTTTGATTTTTCAAGTTTTCGATTTTTCGATTTATCAATTATTCAATATTTTATTTTCGGGATTTTTCAATTCTTGAATTTGTCTATTTTCGAAAATTTTGAATTCTCCATTTTTTTTAATTTTCAATTTTTCTATTTTCGGATATTTCAGTTATTATACGATTTTTCTATGTTTTTATTTTTGAATTTTCGATTTTTTAACTTTACCATTTGTCCAATTTTCAATTTCAATATCTCGATGATCGATTTTTCGATTTCACGGTTCTCGATTTTTAAATTTTTTTGTTTTTTTTAATTTTCTATTTTCCGACTTTTCAATTTTTTGATGTTCAGTTTTGGAATTCTTCAAATTTTCGATTTTTCGATTTCTTGATTTTTCAGTTTTTTTACTTTTCAATTTATCGATTTTTGAAATTTTAGAATCTTCCAGTTTTTCGATTTACCAATTTTTCGATATTTAATTTTTGGGATTTTTACGATTTCCCAATTTTTTACTTTTCGATTTCTCTTTTAACCGTTATATTTATTAGTGTTACATTTTTCAATTTTTCGATTTCTCGTTTTTTTGACATTTAATTTTTTTGATTTTCCTATTTCTCCATTTCTCGGTTTTTCCATGTTCCGATTTCCCGATTTTTCGATTTTTCAATAACTCAATTTTTACATTTTTTAATTCTTACATTTTTTCAAGTTCTTGATTTTTCAATTGTTTGAATTTTCTAATTTTCGATTTTTTTGATTTTTCAACTTTTCGATGTTGAGTTTTGAAATTCATCAGTTTTTCGATTTTTCGATTTCTCGGTTTTTAAATTTTTTTGATTTTTCAATTTAATGATTTTTTAAATTTTAGAAATATCGTTTTTGTGATTTTTCGGCTCATTGATTTTTCGAGTTTTCGATTTTTCGATTTATCAATAATCAATATTTTATTTTCGGGATTTTTCAATTCTTGAATTTGTCTATTTTCGAAAATTTTGAATTCTCCATTTTTTTTAATTTTCAATTTTTCTATTTTCGGATATTTCAGTTATTATACGATTTTTCTATGTTTTTATTTTTGAATTTTCGATTTTTTAACTTTACCATTTGTCCAATTTTCAATTTCAATATCTCGATGATCGATTTTTCGATTTCACGGTTCTTGATTTTTAAATTTTTTTGTTTTTTAAAATTTTCTATTTTCCGACTTTTCAATTTTTTGATGTTCAGTTTTGGAATTCTTCAAATTTTCGATTTTTCGATTTCTTGATTTTTCAGTTTCTTTATTTTTCAATTTATCGATTTTTAAAATTTTAGAATCTTCCAGTTTTTCGATTTACCAATTTTTCGATATTTAATTTTTGGGATTTTTACGATTTCTCAATTTTTTACTTTTCGATTTCTCTTTTATCCGTTGTATTTATTAGTGTTACATTTTTCAATTTTTCGATTTCTCGTTTTTTTGACATTTATTTCTTTTGATTTTCCTATTTCTCCATTTCTCGGTTTTTCGATGTTCCGATTTCCAGATTTTTCGATTTTTCAATAACTCAATTTTTACATTTTTTAATTCTTACATTTTTTCAAGTTCTTGATTTTTCAATTGTTTGAATTTTCTAATTTTCGATTTTTTTGATTTTTCAACTTTTCGATTTATCAAGTTTTCGATATTTCACTTTCGGGATTTTTCAATTTTTGAATTTCTCTATTTTCGAAAATTTTGAATTCTCCATTTTTTTAAATTTTGAATTTTCGATTTTTTAACTTTACCATTTGTCCAATTTTCAAATTCAATTTCTCGATGAATCGGTTTTTCGATTTCACGGTTTTCCAACTTTTCGATTTTTTTATTTTTTCACTTCTCGATTTTTCGATTGTTCAAGTTCTTGATTTTTAAATTTTTTTGTTTTTTTAAATTTTCGATTTTCCGACTTTTCAATTTTTTGATTTCTCAATTTTTCGATGTTCAGTTTTGGAATTCTTCAATTTTTCGATTTTTCGATTTCTCAATTTTTGGATGTTGAGTTTTGAAATTCATCAGTTTTTAGATTTCTCGATTTCTCAGTTTTTCAATTTGTTGATTTTTCAATTTAATGATTTTTTAAATTTTAGAAATATCGTTTTTGCGATTTTTCGGTTCTTTAATTTTTCGAGTTTTCAATTTTTCGATTTATCAATTATTCAATATTTCTATTTTCGGATATTTCAGTTGTTATACGATTTTTCTGTTTTTATTTTTGAATTTTCGATTTTTTAATTTTACCATTTGTCCAATTTTCAATTTCAATTTCTCGATGAATCGATTTTTCGACTGTTCGGTGTTGCGATTTTCCAATTTTTCAATTCTTCAATTCTTAGATTGTTCAAGTTCTTGATTTCTAAATTGTTTTGTTTTTTTAAATTTTCGATTTTCCGACTTTTCAATTTTTTGATTTCTCAATTTTTCGATGTTCAGTTTTGGAATTCTTCAATTCTTCGATTTTTCGATTTCTTGATTTTTCAGTTTTTTTATTTTTCAACTTATTGATTTTTTAAATTTTAGGATCTTCGTTTTCTCGGTTTTTTGGTTCTTCGATTTTTCGACTTTCCAGTTTTTCGATTTATCAATTTTTCGATATTTAATTTTTGGGATTTTTGCGATTTCTCAATTTTTTTACTTTTCGATTTCTCTTTTATCCGTTATATTTATTAGTGTTACATTTTTCAATTTTTCGATTTCTCGTTTTTTTGACATTTAATTTTTTTGATTTTCCTATTTCCCCATTTCTCGGTTTTTCGATGTTCCTATTTCCCGATTTTTCGATTTTTCAATAACTCAATTTTTACATTTTTTAATTCTTACATTTTTTCAAGTTCTTGATTTTTCAATTGTTTGAATTTTCTAATTTTCGATTTTTTTGATTTTTCAACTTTTCGATGTTGAGTTTTGAAATTCATCAGTTTTTCGATTTTTCGATTTCTCGGTTTTTCAATTTTTTGATTTTTCAATTTAATGATTTTTTAAATTTTAGAAATATCGTTTTTGCGATTTTTCGGTTCTTTGATTTTTCGAGTTTTCGATTTTTCGATTTATCAATTATTCAATATTTCACTTTCGGGATTTTTCAATTCTTGAATTTCTCTATTTTCGAAAATTTTGAATTCTCCATTTTTTTTAATTTTCAATTTTTCTATTTTCGGATATTTCAGTTATTATACGATTTTTCTATGTATTTATTTTTGAATTTTCGATTTTTTTACTTTACCATTTGTCCAATTTTCAATTTCAATATCTCGATGATCGATTTTTCGATTTCACGGTTTTCCAACTTTTCGATTTTTTGATTTTTCCATTTCTCGATTTTTCGACTGTTCGGTGTTTCGATTTTCCGATTTTTCAATTCTTCAATTTTAAATTGTTCAAGTTCTTGATTTTTAATTTTTTTTGTTTTTTTTTAATTTTCTATTTTCCGACTTTTCAATTTTTTGATGTTCAGATTTGGAATTCTTCAAATTTCCGATTTCATGATTTTTCAGTTTTTTTTATTTTTCAACTTATCGATTTTTTAAATTTTAGAATTTTCCAGTTTTTCGATTTACCAATTTTTCGATATTTAATTTTTGGGATTTTTACGATTTCTCAATTTTTTACTTTTCGATTTCTCTTTTATCCGTTATATTTATTAGTGTTACATTTTTCAATTTTTCGATTTCTCGTTTTTTTGACATTTAATTTTTTTGATTTTCCTATTTCTCCATTTCTCGGTTTTTCGATGTTCCGATTTCCCGATTTTTCGATTTTTCAATAACTCAATTTTTACAGTTTTTAATTCTTACATTTTTTCAAGTTCTTGATTTTTCAATTGTTTGAATTTTCTAATTTTCGATTTTTTTGATTTTTCAAATTTTCGATGTTGCGTTTTGAAATGCATCAGTTTTTCGATTTTTCCATTTCTCGGTTTTTCAATTTTTTGATTTTTCAATTTAAAGATTTTTTAAATTTTAGAAATATCGTTTTTGCGATTTTTCGGCTCTTTGATTTTTCGAGTTTTCGATTTTTCGATTTATCAATTATTCAATATTTCACTTTCGCGATTTTTCAATTCTTGAATTTCTCTTTTTTTTTGTAAAATTTTGAATTCTCCATTTTTTTTTAATTTTCAATTTTTCTATTTTCGGATATTTCAGTTATTATACGGTTTTTCTATGTTTTTATTTTTGAATTTTAGATTTTTTAATTTTACCATTTGTCCAATTTTCAATTTCAATATCTCGATGATCGATTTTTCGATTTCACGGTTTTCCAACTTTTCGATTTTTTGATTTTTCCATTTCTCGATTTTTCGACTGTTCGGTGTTTCGATTTTCCGATTTTTCAATTCTTCAATTTTTAGATGATTCAAGTTCTTGATTTTAAAATTTTTTTGTTTTTTTAAATTTTCTATTTTCCGACTGTTCAATTTTTTGATGTTCAGTTTTGGAATTCTTCAAATTTTCGATTTCTTGATTTTTCAGTTTTTTTATTTTTCAACTTATCGATTTTTTAAATTTTAGAATCTTCCAGTTTTTCGATTTACCAATTTTTCGATATTTAATTTTTGGGATTTTTACGATTTCTCAATTTTTTACTTTTCGATTTCTCCTTTATCCGTTATATTTATTAGTGTTACATTTTTCAATTTTTCGATTTCTCGTTTTTTTGACATTTAATTTTTTTGATTTTCCTATTTCTCCATTTCTCGGCTTTTCCATGTTCCGATTTCCCGATTTTTCGATTTTTCAATAACTCAATTTTTACATTTTTTAATTCTTACATTTTTTCAAGTTCTTGATTTTTCAATTGTTTGAATTTTCTAATTTTCGATTTTTTTGATTTTTCAACTTTTCGATGTTGAGTTTTGAAATTCATCAGTTTTTCGATTTTTCGATTTCTCGGTTTTTCAATTTTTTGATTTTTCAATTTAATGATTTTTTAAATTTTAGAAATATCGTTTTTGCGATTTTTCGAGTTTTCAATTTTTCGATTTATCAATTATTCAATATTTCACTTTCGGGATTTTTCAATTCTTGAATTTCTCTTTTTTTGTAAAATTTTGAATTCTCCATTTTTTTTTAATTTTCAATTTTTCTATTTTCGGATATTTCAGTTATTATACGATTTTTCTATGTTTTTATTTTTGAATTTTAGATTTTTTAATTTTACCATTTGTCCAATTTTCAATTTCAATATCTCGATGATCGATTTTTCGATTTCACGGTTTTCCAACTTTTCGATTTTTTGATTTTTCCATTTCTCGATTTTTCGACTGTTCGGTGTTTCGATTTTCCGATTTTTCAATTCTTCAATTTTTAGATGATTCAAGTTCTTGATTTTTAAATTTTTTTGTTTTTTTAAATTTTCTATTTTCCGACTGTTCAATTTTTTGATGTTCAGATTTGGAATTCTTCAAATTTTCGATTTCTTGATTTTTCAGTTTTTTTTATTTTTCAACTTATCGATTTTTTAAATTTTAGAATTTTCCAGTTTTTCGATTTACCAATTTTTCGATATTTATTTTTTGGGATTTTTACGATTTCTCAATTTTTTACTTTTCGATTTCTCTTTTATCCGTTATATTTATTAGTGTTACATTTTTCAATTTTTCGATTTCTCGTTTTTTTGACATTTAATTTTTTTGATTTTCCTATTTCTCCATTTCTCGGTTTTTCCATGTTCCGATTTCCCGATTTTTCGATTTTTCAATAACTCAATTTTTACATTTTTTAATTCTGACATTTTTTCAAGTTCTTGATTTTTCAATTGTTTGAATTTTCTAATTTTCGATTTTTTTGATTTTTGAACTTTTCGATTTATCAAGTTTTCGATATTTCACTTTCGGGATTTTTCAATTCTTGAATTTCTCTATTTTCGAAAATTTTGAATTCTCTTTTTTTTTAAATTTTGAATTTTCGATTTTTTAACTTTACCATTTGTCCAATTTTCAAATTCAATTTCTCGATGAATCGGTTTTTCGATTTCACGGTTTTCCAACTTTTCGATTTTTTGATTTTTTCACTTCTCGATTTTTCGATTGTTCAAGTTCTTGATTTTTAAATTTTTTTGTTTTTTTAAATTTTCGATTTTCCGACTTTTCAATTTTTTGATTTCTCAATTTTTCGATATTCAGTTTTGGAATTCTTCAATTCTTCGATTTTTCGATTTCTTGATTTTTCAGTTTTTTTATTTTTCAACTTATTGATTTTTTAAATTTTAGGATCTTCGTTTTCTCGGTTTTTTGGTTCTTCGATTTTTCGACTTTCCAGTTTTTCGATTTATCAATTTTTCGATATTTAATTTTTGGGATTTTTACGATTTCTCAATTTTTTTACTTTTCGATGTCTCTTTTATCCGTTATATTTATTAGTGATACATTTTTCAATTTTTTTTCGAAAATTTTTAATTTTTCCACCCTTCCGATTCTCGATTTTCCGATTTTTCGATTTCTCGGTTTTTCGTTGTTCCGATTTCCCGATTTTTCGATTTTTCAATAACTCAATTTTTCGATTTCACGGTTTTCCAACTTTTCGATTTTTTAATTTTTCCATTTCTCGATTTTTCGACTGTTCGGTGTTTCGATTTTCCAAATTTTCAATTCTTCAATTTTTAGATTGTTCAAGTTCTTGATTTTAAAATTTTTTTGTTTTTTTAAATTTTCGATTTTCCGACTTTTCAATTTTTTGATTTCTCAATTTTTCGATGTTCAGTTTTGCAATTCTTCAATTTTTCGATTTCTTGATTTTCCAGTTTTTTTATTTTTCAACTTATCGATTTTTTAAATTTTAGGATCTTCGTTTTCTCGATTTATCAATTTTTCGATATTTAATTTTTGGGATTTTTACGATTTCTCAATTTTTTTACTTTTCGATTTCTGTTTTATCCGTTATTTTATAATTTTCGATTTTTTTGATTTTTCAACTTTTCGGTTTATCAAGTTTTTGATATTTCACTTTCGGGATTTTTCAATTTTTCAATTTCTCAATTTTTAAAATTTTCCATTTCTCATTTTTTTTATTTTTCGATTTCTTGATTTTCCGTTATATCAGTTTTACATTTTTCAATTTTCGAAAATTTTGCACTTTTTCGAATTCTCAATTTTTAGACTTTTCGATTTCTCATTTTTTTGAGTTCTTGATTGTTCAATTGTTTGATTTTTCCTATTTTCGATTTTTCGACTTTTCAATTTTTCGATTTCTCAATCTGTCGATGTTTCAGTTTTGGAATTTTTCGATTTTTCGATATTTCAGTTTTGGAAATTTTCAGTACATATTTCGATTCTTCAATTTTTCAATTTTTTTGACTTAGATTTCTCGGTTTTTTATTTTTCGATTTTTTGAAGTTTCAATTTCTCGATATTTCAGTTTTTTGATTTTTCAGTTTGTCGATATTTTAAAATAAAATTTTTTGAGTTCTGCGATTTTTCAATTATTCGTCTTAAATTTTCGACTTTTCGATTTTTTTAATTTGTCGGTTTTTTAAATGTTAGATTTTCCTTCCTCCTTTGTCCTTCATCCTTCGTCTTTCATCGTTAATCTTTCGTCGTTAATCCTTCTTCCTTCATCCTTCATATTTTATCGTTCGTCCTTTATCCTTCGTCCTTATTTGTCATTCGTCCTTTGTCCTTCGACCTTTGTCCTTCGTCCATTGTACTTCGTCCTTTGTCCTTCATCCTTCGTCTTTCATCGTTAATCTTTCATCATCAATCCTACATCCTTCATATTTTATCGTTCGTCCTTTATCCTTCGTCCTTTATCCTTCGTCCTTTATCCTCCGTCCTTTAGCCTTCGTCCTTTATCCTTCGTCTTTCATCATTAATTCTTCTTCATTCATCCTTCATATTTTATCGTTCGTCCTTTATTCTTTATCCTTCGTCTTTTGTCCTTCGACTTCTGTCCTTCGTCCATTGTCCTTCGTCCTTTGTACTTCGTCATTTGTCCTTGGTCCTTCGTCTTTTGTCCTTTGTCCTTCGTCCTTTGTCTTTCGTCCATTGTACTTCGTCCTTTGTCTTTCGTCCTTTGTACTTCGTCATTTGCCCTTCGTCCTTTGTCCTTCATCCTTCGTCTTTCATCGTTAATCTTTCATCATCAATCCTTCATCCTTCATATTTTATCCTTCGTCCTTTATCCTCCGTCCTTTAGCTTTCGTCCTTTATCCTTCGTCCTTTATCCTCCGTCCTTTAGCCTTCGTCCTTCGTCCTTTGTACTTTATTCTATGTTCTTCGTCCTTTGCCCTTCGTCGTTTGTCCTTCGTCCTCCATCCTTCGTCTTTCATCATTAATCCTTCTTCCTTCATCCTTCATATTTTATCGTTCGTCCTTTGTCCTTCGACTTTTGTCCATCGTCCATTGTACTTCGTTCTCTGTCCTTCGTCCTTTGTCCTTCGTCCTTAATCCTTTATCCTTCGTATTTCAGCGTTAATCTTGCATCATTAATCCTTCATCCTTCATATTTTATCATTCAATTAAAAAATGAAAAATTTTCTGGAAAATGTGAAAATACGCTCGTCTTTATTGCAATAAAATAATGATAAGGTAAGAATTATAATAATAACATTCAGAATATTTTGTTCAATGTAAAACCTTCTTGGGGGCCCCAAATGTATTTTTTTTAAGAATGTGAAACCTTCTCGGGTGTCCAAGTTGTCTTTTTTATAAAAATAAGACCTTCTCGGGGGCGCCAAATGTTTTTTTTTAGAATATGTAAAACCTTCTCGAGTGCCCCAATTGTCTTTTTTAAAAACATAAAACCTTCTCGGGGGTCCCAACAATCTCTTTTAACAATGTAAAACCTTCTCGGGGGCCCCAAATGTATTTTTTTAAGAATGTAAAACCTTCTCGGGAGGCTCCCAATCGTCTTTTTTAACAATGTAAAACTTTCTCGGGGGCTCCAAACATATTTTTTTTGTAGAATGTGAAACCTTCTCGGGGGCCCCAAGTGTCTTTTTTTAAGAAGGCGAAACCTTCTTTTTTTCTATTACACTGTGACTAGTACCTTCTACATTGTTATCACGAAGAATAAAATTCCACTAAATCAAATTTTATAATTTTTCAGAGCAGTATTTTTTCCAAAACCCTCTAGTGTCGTCGTGTATTTTGGGTTGCCTACACCATCTGTCACTCCGCTGTCATCCGTCATCCATACGTCAAAACAAAAAACTCCGGTAATTATGTAAATCCGTCTGTATTTGTGTAATAGACTATTGTTTGATAACAAACATTACAAATTTACTTAGAATGAAGTGTTTATTAGTGTTTGATCACCTCAATGATGTAGTTTACACAAACTACGATAAAGAATTTTCGGAGCACGTCTGCGAATTTGCGTCTTTACAAGGTTTCACAAACGCCCCAGAAGTACGTAAAAATTAGTAAAGTACGTTAAAATAGGCAATAATTGTAGAATGCGGATAAGTCATCCATCGATGATAATGCACTCGTTCAGATATTTTCCCCCATAATCACCTCCCAGAGGATCATGAGTTGCCAATTCGGGAATTCGTACACATCCATACAGTGTGACGATGGTTTGAACATGTGTTTCGATGAAGTAAGTGGAATTAACGCGGAAATAGTAGTCTAAATTTTCGTTGTAGTATATGGGGTACTTGTTTGTAAGTGTAGCAAGAGAAGATATTCCCAGTATAAAAAAATTCCTTAGTATTTGTATAACAACAGTGCGGTATTTATGTGGACCAGATGTGTGTCAGTAAGTATGTATTTTTCGCTCGGTAAAAACTAATCAAAATCCAGGCTTAGATCCAAAGAGAAGAATTCTCTAGCGACAAGATTGATAGACAGTTGGGTGTATTTGCAGAGTAATGATCAAGCTGTGTTTGTCGAGGCTGTGGAGCAACTAGTTGTCAATTCAGACGTTAGTTCCGTCACTCTTCAAATTCTGCGCAAATCAGTGGATAAATTAGTAACAATGACCGACTGTTCAAAAATACATGCAATGGTGCTTGTAAATAACAAGTTCCTGTCTTTATTCTCTAGGTAATTCTATACCAACCTAAACACCACTCTACGTATTTTTTTTTAGTCAAAACGCCAAAGAATTGTCAGCTTCTGACATTCTTTTCTCCACTATCCTGTCTCACAGTAGCAGCCCAAAGTTTGCCGAGTCCGAAAACCCCCTAGACAGTCTCCAAATCCTGCTAGCAGGCTCTGATCAAACCCCCTCGTGTTTATCCCACGTCGTCCATATCATTCCAATCTGCGAAGGCATCAACCTTTTATACCTTTTAGAAGTCGGAAACGTCGCAATTTCCTCCGGTTTATACGAAGTTTTCCACCATTTGCACGCCATGCAGTTCGTCCAAATCCAACGAAATGTAGAAACTTTAAGACCCGCTTTCGAGAATTTAGATTTAGCGATGAAAAGACTGAACGACGCCCTCAAGAGAAATAAAAGCGGCGCGAGCGAGAACTGCGCTAAGCAGCTAATCAAGAAATGGGATATTATTAGGAGGAAATATCTAGATTTTATTAAAACCAACTCTGATGAGGCGCTCTTGAGGGCAGAAACGTTGGCGTTGGGGTTCCTGGAGAATTTGAAGCAGCTGCTAAGTCTGACTTCCATTGATGAGAAGATTATTTCTTTGTCGCAAAAACAGACACTCGAGGTTGCGAAAATGGTGTCTGATAAGCTGAACACTTACAATGAGTTTTTGAAAGTCAAGTCAATTAGGAATTTCACGCTTGGATCATATCCTTTTTGTTGCTGTTGTTTTGATATGACTTAATGTTTGACATAGTCCTTAATCGCGTTGCACTAGAGATTCCCTAACTATTAATAAGTACTTGGAGGAGTTTCCTGGGTTGGTTCATTTTTTGTATGTGGATCGCGTCAGTCATAGGGTGACAGCCCCCACTTTGGACTTCAGTGCAGACGAAACTAACAAACTCACTAAAAACAAAGTAAGTACATAACTAGAAAAACAAAGTCAAATATATGTGTAACTGTGTTGAAGATTTGGGCGATGATTAAATTTTCGCGGAACCACCTACAAGAAGGTAATTTGTCGCTCATGTGGAAGGACACGATTTTCAACTACGCCTACTTTTTGTGGTTTGAAGACACCAGCGGTACCCCCATGAAACCTCTAGTTTATCCAACAAACTCCACAAAAGCTCTTCCTTTACCAAGCCTCTTGGGTAGCGATTTCTACCAGTAAGTAAAACATTGTTTTCACACAAATTTTAATCAATACTTTCAGGAGACTAAAAGAAGTCTGTTTTCCAAAAATGCCATCAAACAAAATCCGGTGTTATGAATTATTCTGTGTACATTTAGGATTAGTCACTGCCTCCTGCGTCTTAGAACATACACGAAGATTAGCGGCCACGATTTGGGAACTGAGAGGACTCAAAGCCCACCCTATCGATCTGTTATAAACTTATTAATAAAACGTTCTTCACGAAAAATGTTGTGAATTTATTGTTAGTAAAAAATGGCCACTGAAGCTAAATTCACCAACTAAAAAAACCATGCATTTATAACAATACAAAAACAAATTTCATTACTTATAATACACCAAGGCATTTACGATTAATATAAACTATTTATATTTGAACTTTAGACTTTTTTCTTTGATCTGGTGAGGATTTCGCGTCCGCCGGGACTCGTCTTCTTCGCCGGACTTTGACTGTTTCTCTTTGGTGTCCTGTTAACGGAGTTCGTCTTCCCTTTCCCGCTGTTTTTCACAGGGGTGGTGACCGGACTCATCTCCGAATCCGTGTCCATCGCCACATCGTTCAACTGGTTCTCGTTCGAGGCACTGAGGTCCTTCTTCGCCGCTTCCTTCCTATGCCTCACTTCGTTCTCCAGCTGAAACAACCGCGCCTCCACTTCGGCCAGCTCGTCCACGACCTGCTCTGTGTGCTTCTGTAAGGCATTTTGTATCTTTGTGATGACGTTGATCCCCTGAGATTTTTTGTAATTGAGTTTGAGCGCGCTCACGATGTCCCTGAACGTCTCTGAAGTCTGCTCTGGAGTTTTGTACGTTTTGCTTTCGTCACTTAGGTTTATTATATGTAGTGGTAACTGTTCATACTTGAGGTTACAATACCTCATGAAAGTTTGGGTGAAAGAATGGGTGGAATTGTTGTCCGAACTCTCACTTATCAGAAGACAACAACTGAAGAACTCTGGTGGTAAATTGAACAATTCCGCCAACTGCCTGTGGATGATTTTCTCGCGGAACGTGATATTGAAACTCGAGGATGGTTTGTACTTATACCACGCCACTACTTTCGGCGCTAGGTCACCCAAAAAGGTGCGGATTTTCTCCACGTTGATTCGACCAACGCCGTCGTAAAAGCGGAAGAACTGGGGGCATGGCACTGCACACTTGATTCGGATTGTTCGCGCGATGTTGATTTGTTGCTGGTCGTTGTCGGTGATGGTTTTAGTTTCTTTCTCGACAAACTCGCCTAAGAGAAAACCCTCCTGTAAAAGCGTCTTCAATGATGTAATCTGGACGTGTCGCAACCTACCTGAGAGAATTTGCTCTTCAGATTTTCGTACAACAGGAAGGAAAACGCTGGACCTTGGAGCGACACCGACAACGTTTCAACCATTTTCGGGGGTGGTAAATATCGTAAAACGTGAATTCCTGAAGAGCGTGAAGCAATTTACAAGCTTGTTATCTCGTTTTCCTCAAAAAACGCATTTATAAATCTGACTCATTTCTGACAAGTGCAACGCTGCATTACAACAAACAGGTAACAGGGGTGCCAACGGTGAAAAATTTAAGCGGGAAGTTACTAACTTAAAATGCGAATTGCGACGATCTCGACTTGTTGTAATTTTATTCACTGCGACCGTCGTCACTTTTACGTTCTTTGAAATAACTCAAACCACTCACTTAGCCCGTATTTGCCGAAAACGCAAATTTCTGGTGACTTTCTCAAATGTCAATGCCCGCCATACGTCACTCCGTCAAATGTCAACAACACCGACTTGTCAAAACTTGTGATTGTTGGTTTCGATGACTGTCCGTTGAGTTATTTATTGTTTACGCTGTGCACGATTTTCCATTCTGTGTAAGTTATTGTGGTCACTCGTGACTGGTCACTATTATCTCCGTCAGTTTTTAGAGACGCAGAAAAAATTCCAGTGATGTCAGTGGTGGGAAATTTGGGAAGCCCCTCCAAAGACACGGTTTCGACTAGCGGAAGTTTAGTCGAAAGCGAGAACTTACCCAGAGATTTCAGCCGCTTGTCTTTGTTTTCGTCGGGCTCGGCCACCTCGCAAGACGAACAATTTCGGTGTGAAGGCCATGCAGAGCACAGTCTTTCTTGTATGCAGAATTATCTACAAGCCGGGAAATTGTGTGACGTCACGCTTATCGCCGGCAGTAATGGAAAAAAAGTGCAGGCTCATAGGTACACCGGTTATCAGACGTTTTTATTTTTATTTTTAGTTACAAACAAGTTGATAATTTCAGGCTTGTGCTATCAGCTGCTAGTGAGTACTTCGCCGCTATGTTCACTGGGAGTTTACGCGAGTCGGGCGAATCTGAAGTGACTCTGGGTGATGTTAGTGGCGACGTTCTCCAGGCAGTCGTAAATTATTGTTACACGGGGGCCATCGACATCCGCGAAGACAACGTGGAGACTCTTCTGGCCACGGCTTGTTTGATGCAACTGCACGAAGTTGTTGAAGCCTGTTCCCGGTTCTTAGCTCACCAACTGCACCCCAGTAACTGTCTAGGGATAGCGGTCTTCGCCGAACACCAAGCTTGTACTAGTCTTCTGCAAGAAGCCAACGCTTACACTAGCCAAAATTTCATGCAAGTGATACGGAATCAAGAGTTTCTCCAATTAACCGTCGACCAGATGACGAGTCTCCTATCAAATGATGATCTTAACGTCACTTCTGAGGAGCACATATTCCACGCCCTCATGAGTTGGATCCAGCACGACCCCACCACCCGTAAACCTCTGGTCGGGCGTCTCCTCGCCTTCGTCAAACTCCCCCTCCTCACTCCCGAATTCCTAACCGACCAAGTGGAGCCGGTGGTGGGGTGCGACCCCGCCTGCCAAAAACTCATAATGGAAGCTTTCAAGTGGCATCTGCTCCCGGATCGCCACCTCCAAATGGCGAGCACTAGAACCCGCCCCCGTAAAGCCACCCTCGGGCGGCTGCTGGTCGTCGGCGGCATGGACAAGAACAAAGGCGCCACTACAATTGAGAGCTACGACCCGCGGTCTGACGCCTGGACTGTGGCTCACCACATGAGCGGGCGGCGTCTCCAGTTCGGGATCGCCCTCCTGGGAGACAAGTAAGCTCTATCCCCACCCCTCACCCACACTCACCCGTTTTGTTTCAGATTACTAGTGGTAGGCGGGCGCGACGGGCTTAAAACCCTCAACACCATGGAATGTCTGGATATGGAAACCGGTACCTGGACGCAGTTATCACCCATGAACACCCACAGGCACGGGTTAGGCGTAGCCGTACTAGGCGGCACGCTATACGCAGTGGGCGGTCACGATGGGTGGAGCTACCTCAACAACGTCGAGCGGTAAGTAGGCGGAGCGAGCGGATAGTTGTAACGGAGCATTGATTAAATACATATAGATAGACCCATGCTATTGTTTGGAGCGAACAAGAGATGGCGCACCAACAGTCGGCCGTCAAACGCCGGCGAAAAGCTTGGACACCAATCGCGCGCGTAGATAACCCAAATCGCAGCAACAATACATTTAATAAAGCTACCACTCGACAGAGGGCGACGAAAAAAATGTGTAAAAATCTCATAGTAACCATTTATATAATTTGCAACGTTGCCAGATGAGCCTAGCACAACTTTGCCGTTATTTCTAGTCGATTAGATTTTATTTCGTTTAAAAGTTTCTGGTGAATAAATGGAATTATTATAATGAATAAACAATACAAACAAATTATTACTTGTTATTTTAAATACTTGTTAGTGTTGATGAAAACATAAATGGTAATTAAAGTTATTCTAAATACGGTCCGGTCCGGTAGCTCAAATTTTAGAGTACGAGTGATATGTTTCAGGACGAGTAGGTAGCCGAGTCTTTAATTTCGAAACGAGTACTGCGAAAAGAGTTACCGGACGTATGTTGTTATGTATTTTATTTCATACTGTCAACATACTTTTTTATTCGATAAAATTATTATTATTTTGAGAAAAAATCCAAATCGAGTCACTTTTTCTGACATCGTTAGCAACCGCTCTTTGGTAAATGTTTTAATTTGTTTATTCGTGCAAATCAGCATCATATGTTTAAACACATAGTACTTATAACACTTTACAGGACTTATTGTTTTGTATAATCCGACTCGATGGACGAATGTTTTGTGCAATCCGTCTCGAAGGACCAATGTTTGTGCAACTCGGCTCGTCCTACCAGTATTTTTTGTAATCTGGTTGATACGACAATGTGATACCGAATTGTACTTTGATATTGCTCCAAGGACCTTTGTTTTCTTGCGTGCGAGATAATAGACAGCGTTCGGTTTCGATGTTTAATACAGGACGGTTACAGAAATACTAAATTTACATTTGTATTTACAATAACAGGTAAAGCAAAAGAGACCCAAAAGTGTCAGTGGCCGCTTCCGGAAATGGAACACTTGTCCTTTTTGGCTCAATTTTATCGGACTTGTCCGTTTTTTTGATTTTACCGGAATCGTTCGATCCAGTAAAACGTCAAACTTGACATAGTATAAAGTAAAATAAATAAATTTTATTCAATTTTGACATGTAAACAAACGTTTATTTTGCCGTCAGTAGGCCACTAAAGCTTTGGTTTATCCGGTAGCACCATAAAATTTTTAAACCGCTAGCGAAATAAAATTTTTATTTTGCTGTTTTAAAACCATGGTTACCATTTCTGTAATTTCTCCAATACCTTGCTGCTCTTTCCATCTAAGGAACTTTTGATACACTTTCTGATTTGCTCTTTTTTGGGAGCAAGTTTTGCCGTTGGAATCTTGCATGATTTTGCAATTTTTCGATAATTTTAGTTTGCTTAAAATAAACAAACACCGTCGCCAGAGTCACATACTACACACACACACCTGATATTGTAACCTAAATTCTACGCATATAAAACTTTTATTTGGTCGCTGTCAATTCTGACGTTTCTCGAATGTGAACTTTGAATCACCAATTTTTTCACAATTTGGGACTTGGGGTTGTCAAAATTGAATAAAAGTTTGTATTACACTCGCGGTTAAAATGAATGTGTAACTCGTGGTCTTAAGGCGCTCGCGGCATACGCCGCTCTCGCCTTAAACTGGCCGCTCATTAAACATTCACTTTAACCGCTTGTATAATAAATAACTATTATGATGTAAATACAATTAAGTATATCGATAATTCGCTACTGAAAATTTATTGAAATATAATTTGTGTTAAAAAAAGATTTTTGTGGTTTTATGGTTTATTAACATAATTTACTTATTTGAAATTAAATATTTTTAATACATAGCACAAGTTCTTGATATTCTTTATTTTTATTCCAAGTAATAATTGTGTTTCCTTTAGTTTTAGTCAAGAAAATTTTTCGGTTATTATCTAACATACTTTTGTACATTAAGAAACTCCATTCCACGTCACAGGACGTTACAGGACAATATTTAAATAAATAAAGAAGTCGTTTTATGTGTTTTAAAATTCACTCTGATTTCCGGACTTTAGACTTTTTGGTGTTTCACTTCGGCACAAGAACTAGTCGTATCTCAAAGAAAACAAACAGTGGAATATACCGTATTGTACCTATATTTCATAGTAAAAATGTCTAAATTTTTTTATGAAGAGACAGACTGTTCTAGGAAACTTTACTAAATCTTTTCATTTACGAGCTATTGAAAGTCCGCCGGTCTCACTGATACTTCTTACTTGGCTCCTACGAATGAAGCGAAAAATGCACAGATTGAAAATATAGTAAATGGGGTAGTATGTATGCGTGATATGTCGTTAGACATTAGGTATTTTGCAAATAAAATTTATTTCATTGAAAACAGAAACAATAAAAAACATATCTGTACAAGTTTGGAATCGATATGGCCAGTTGTTTAGAATATGCAAATATGCTTTTGTTCGTATTTACAATTATTACGAAACAGGTTATCAAATAATCTATTTTCACATGGCGAGACTTTCAAGCGGCCGAAGAATTAAAAACCATAAATTTTCATTGAAGAAACAAACTCTTCCAAGAAAATTACCAAATCTTTTAGTTTACGCACTATTGGACGAGCACTCCTTAAAACGGTCAGTATACCTAATCGCATTATTCCATTGATACCTACCTACCGAAAACGTTGCCAGATGAGCCTAACACAAATTTGCGGATATTTCTCGTCAACCAGATATTATTTCATTTAGAAGTTTCTGGTAAATAAATGGGATTATTGTAATGAACATATAAAACAAATAAATTGTGATTATTATTTGTTGTTTTAACCCATTAGACGCTTATAGGCTTATAAGCATACTTTTCTTGAAAAATCGGTAATAAATTCAGTGAAACATCTTTGTGCCTTAATTCCTATTGGTAAACTGGGATTTTGAATAGAGGTCGCAGGAAAATTTTGTATGGTTTTATGGTTTATTTACATAATTTTCTTATTTACAATGAATGTTTTTGATATATAATACAAGTTCTTGATATTATTTATTTTAATTACATTTAATAAACCATAAAACCACAAAAATCTTTTTTTAACACAAATTATATTTCAATAAATTTTCAGTAGCGAATTATTATCGATACACTTAATTGTATTTACATCATAAAATTTATTTATTTTACTTCATACTATGTCAAGTTTGACGTTTTACTGGATCGAACTATTCCGGTAAAATCAAAAAAACGGACAAGTCCGATAAAATTGAGCCAAAAACACGGAGGTAGAAGAGACACTCTTCTACCTCCGTGGCCAAAAAGGACAAGTCTTCCATTTCCGGAAGCGGCCACTGACCCTTTTGGGTCTCTTTTGCTTTACCTGTTATTGTAAATACAAATGTAAATTTAGTACTTCTGTAACCGTCCTGTATTAAACATCGAAACCGAACGCTGTCTATTATCTCGCACGCAAGAAAACAAAGGTCCTTGGAGCAATATCAAAGTACAATTCGGTATCACATTGTCGTATCAACCAGATTACAAAAAATACTGGTAGGACGAGCCGAGTTGCACAAACATTGGTCCTTCGAGACGGATTGCACAAAACATTCGTCCATCGAGTCGGATTATACAAAACAATAAGTCCTGTAAAGTGTTATAAGTACTATGTGTTTAAACATATGATGCTGATTTGCACGAATAAACAAATTAAAACATTTACCAAAGAGCGGTTGCTAACGATGTCAGAAAAAGTGACTCGATTTGGATTTTTTCTCAAAATAATAATAATTTTATCGAATAAAAAAGTATGTTGACAGTATGAAATAAAATACATAACAACATACGTCCGGTAACTCTTTTCGCAGTACTCGTTTCGAAATTAAAGACTCGGCTACCTACTCGTCCTGAAACATATCACTCGTACTGTAAAATTTGAGCTACCGGACCGGACCGTATTTAGAATAACTTTAATTACCATTTATGTTTTCATCAACACTAACAAGTATTTAAAATAACAAGTAATAATTTGTTTGTATTGTTTATTCATTATAATAATTCCATTTATTCACCAGAAACTTTTAAACGAAATAAAATCTAATCGACTAGAAATAACGGCAAAGTTGTGCTAGGCTCATCTGGCAACGTTGCAAATTATATAAATGGTTACTATGAGATTTTTACACATTGTTTTCGTCGCCCTCTGTCGAGTGGTAGCTTTATTAAATGTATTGTTGCTGCGATTTGGGTTATCTACGCGCGCGATTGGTGTCCAAGCTTTTCGCCGGCGTTTGACGGCCGACTGTTGGTGCGCCATCTCTTGTTCGCCGGCCGTTGGCCTGTTCGCTCCAAACAATAGCATGGGTCTATCTATATGTATTTAATCAATGAACGGAGTCACGCAGGTGGGACCCCGTGGCCCGGTCGTGGAGCTACGTCACACCAATGCAAAGCCAGCGTTGCTCAGCGGGCGTGGCCGTCCTCAAAGGGAAGCTATATGCGGTAGGGGGGCGCGACGGGGCGTCGTGTCTGCGCACGGTGGAGTGCTACGACCCGCATACTAACAAATGGACGATGTGCGCCCCCCTGGCCAGGCGCAGAGGCGGCGTGGGGGTGGCGGTAGCCAATGGGTTCCTGTATGCGCTGGGGGGACAAGACGCGCCCGCCAACAACCCAGCGGCGAGCCGATTCGACTGTGTGGAGCGCTACGATCCGAGTAAGTTCAGTCATTTCCTCAATAAATTAAACAATTAGTTTATTATAGGTACGGATACATGGACGGTGATTGCGTCTCTATCAAGTAAGCGGGATGCGGTGGCGGCGTGCTTATTCGGCGACAGACTAGTGGCAATCGGCGGCTACGACGGCAGCCACTACTTACGCATGGTAGAACAGTACGATCCGAACACGAACGAGTGGAGTTCTTTAGCGCCTCTGATTACCGGGAGAGCTGGAGCTTGCGTGATAGCGGTGTCAAACGCGCATGTGCAATCAGCCGATTAACGAACGACTCACTTTCGCATTTACTGGCTTTAAAAAAATATTCTCATTGTAGTAGTGTAATGACTCGATTTTTGATAAATGGCGCGTGCTTGTGAGCGTTGTCACGAGTGGCAACACTGTTTTTTAATTAGAGTTCGTAAGTTTCAGTATTACATAATAAAGTAGATATTTTCAGAAACGGTTACAGACACTTAAGATAAACTTACTAAGTAATGTGTTCCATATAGTTTGCATATCTGGTTAGCCTAACTCTGAAAACTTTAAATTGAGACTGATATTTCATTTTTACATCTGCTTCAAGACTGACGATCCTTCCATCACGTTGTGAAATTTAATTTTACTTCACTCAAAGGTTTTGATCATAGTTTGCACGAGAAACCGTTGTTTACCAAAATTACAAGTTAAGGTTGCATTTCTCTCTTACCTGTGAATGTGAGTAGGGTTTTAATAGTAGTTTGTAGGACGATCCTATGCATTTGTACTTTGTGATTATTTTTGAAATTTTCTGCAAGGAATAGGGTAAGACTAGTGTAATGTAAATTGTGCTTTCAGAAAACAATCTCAAAAATGTGTCCTGTGATAATGATCGTTATTTAGCGACCTTGCAGAAAAATATTAATGTGAGAACATGTGATAATTGTATTGATACGAAGTGTAACACTTTTTGCAAATAAACTTTCTCAATTTTTTAAAGGTTGTTTTTTATTAAGAGCCGATCTCGCACTTACATCCCCGACGTCGAGAAATCCGGAATTCGAAAAACTGAAAATTCAAAAAAACGTACACATTTTCTTGTAGATTGCGAGCTCTAGAATTCACTTCCGACCTTGTTTCTCTGATAACTCCAACCGTTTTTCTAGAACTGGCCGTTAAAATATTGAAATTTTTAGAATTTTAAAAAATTTTAAACAGAAATTGAATTGTGAACAGACAAGCGGCAGAATCTAAAATTTAAAACAAAGTAAAAACTAGCCCCACCCACCCACCCCCTAGTCCGTTTTCATGACCCATTTTATTAGCTCTGAAGCGGAAGTTGGATTTTATATTAATAAATAATAGAATCCAGGTCTGCATTATAATTGAATAAAAGTTTAATTTTTAATTGAAAAACGACTTTGCCGTATATTTTGTACATTTTAAATAGAATTTATCCGGCAAAATGTTGAAATGACGTCATCAATTTTTTGGAGGGGATAAGCAAATCTATTTTGATTAAAACATTTTTTTTAGGTTTAGTTTTGCTCTAAAACCTAGAAAATCCCTATATCAACCGTCTACAATATCGAAATTTCATAGAATGACCTTTTCTGAAAGAATCTTCTGCCTCCCCTCAATCGTTTCGCCCAAAATCTATTGCATTTCCCATTTTAGATTAGAATCCTCCTCGAATATCACTTTAGATTTTCTTTTACTCCAAAATCCCTATCTTGATCGTCTACAATATCTAAATTTCTTAGAATGATCTTCTTTTCGGGAAGAATTTTCTGCCTCTCTTCAATCATCTCGATCAAAAGCTATTACTTTTCCTGTATTAGATAAGAATTCTTCTCAAAAGTCAGTTTCGATTTTTTTTTGCACTCGAAATCCATCGAAAGTCCCTTATTGGTCATCTACAATATCTCAATTTCTTAGAATGGTCTTCTTTTCGGGAAGAATTTTCTACATTTCTTCAATCGTCGTATGTCATTTGCGAAAATCAGTCTTATCTTACCAAGTACTAGCCCCGCCCACCCACCCCCTATTTTCTCAGAGGATATGTCATTTGCCAAAATCAGTCTTATCTTACCAAGTACTAGCCCCGCCCACCCACCCCCTATTTTCTCAGAGGATATGTCATTTACCAAAATCAGTCTTATCTTACCAAGTACTAGCCCCGCCCACCCGCCCCCTATTTTCTCAGAGGATATGTCATTTGCCATAGTCAGTCTTATCTTACCAAGTACTAGCCCCGCCCACCCGCCCCCTATTTTCTCAGAGGATATGTCATTTGCCAAAATCAGTCTTATCTTACCAAGTACTAGCCCCGCCCACCCACCCCCTATTTTCTCAGAGGATATGTCATTTACCAAAATCAGTCTTATCTTACCAAGTACTAGCCCCGCCCACCCGCCCCCTATTTTCTCAGAGGATATGTCATTTGCCATAGTCAGTCTTATCTTACCAAGTACTAGCCCCGCCCACCCGCCCCCTATTTTCTCAGAGGATATGTCATTTGCCAAAATCAGTCTTATCTTACCAAGTACTAGCCCCGCCCACCCACCCCCTATTTTCTCAGAGGATATGTCATTTGCCATAGTCAGTCTTATCTTACCAAGTACTAGCCCCGCCCACCCGCCCCCTATTTTCTCAGAGGATATGTCATTTGCCATAGTCAGTCTTATCTTACCAAGTACTAGCCCCGCCCACCCGCCCCCTATTTTCTCAGAAGATATGTCATTTGCCAAAATCAGTTTTATCTTACCAAGTACTAGCCCCGCCCACCCACCCCCTATTTTCTCAGAGGATATGTTATTTGCCAAAGTCAGTCTTATCTTACCAAGTACTAAAGCGCCCACCCGCCGCCGTATGAAGTACAAATGTAAACGCCTTCCCTCTTCTCTACACCAATGAAATGGTTTAATGAGGAGGAGCTTCTAATAGTAGGAGGAGCTTCGATAATATTATTTTCTAAATACATATAATTCTCACGTCTGATATGCTGATAATTTGGTTAAATTTATCTATTTTCTCCCCAACGGTTTAACAGATTTGTCCAAGGTTCTAATAAGATAATAATGTTGACATTAATTAACAATATTGGAACTGGTCACTAGAATCAAGAGTGGGGTGGGTGGGCGGTGCAATTGCTTTCTTAGACTCTGAAGAAAAAAGGTAAACTTAGCTCCGCCCATCCCTTCCTTTATTTCACTGACTTCATATTTTATTTAGTGTAAAATAGGAGTTAAATTCTGAATAAACAAGCGGTAGAATCTAAGATTTTAAAACAAAGTAAAAACTAGCCCCACCCACCCACCCCTACTCCGTTTTAATGGCTTATTTTATTGACTCTGACACAGAATTTGGATTTCATATGGACAAATATAGAATCTAGAACTACTTTTTTTTCAATGAAATTTTATTTTTATTCGAGAAACGACTGCTGTATCATCCGAGGTACAAGAGTAAACAATACTCCTCTTCTTCGAACCAATGAAATGATTTATTAAGGTGGAGCTTCTGCTAGTGGGAGGAGCAATATTGCTTTTTAAATATAATTCTCACGTCTGATATGATTATTTAACACGTCCGGAATATTTTCCACACTATTTATTTACAGTTCATCTACTTTTTCAGCAACGGTTTACCAAATTTGCCGAACATCCTAATAAGATAATAACGCAGCCATTAACTAATAATATTAAGGGTGGTCACCAGAATCAAGAGTGGGGTGGGTGGGCGGGGTAAACTTACCTTATAAGAAAAGGTAAACTTAGCTCCGCCCACCTCCTTTCTCAATCTCACTTGTTTAATATTTTATTAACTGCAAAATAGACATTGAATTCTGAACTGATAAGCGATAGAATCTACGATTTAAAACAAAGTAAAAACTAGCCCCATCCACCCACCCCTACTCTATTTTGATGACCCATTTTATTGGCTCTGAAGCGGAAGTTGGATTTTATGTTAATAAATAATAGAATCCACGTCCACATTATAATTAAATAAAATTTTAATTTTTAATGGAAAAACGACTGCCGTATCATGAGGTACACATGTAAACGCCTCCCTTCTTCTCTAAACCAATGAAAATGGTTTAATGAGGAGCTTCTGATAGGGGGAGGAGCATCGAAAATATTATTTTCTAAATACAAATAATTCTCACGTCTGACATGCTGATGTAACAACCGCTTAATTACAATGCCACAAAATTTGTTTAAATTTATCTGTTTTCTTCATAACGGTTTAACTGATGTGTCCAAAATTATAATAAGATAATAATGTTGTCATTAATTAACAATATTGGAAGTGGTCACTAGAATCAAGAGTGGGGTGGGTGGGCGGGGCAATTGCTTTCTTAGACTCTGGCGAAAAAAGGTAAATTTAGCTCCGCCCACTCCCTTCCTTTATTTCACTGACTTTATATTTTATTTAATGTAAACGTGGAGTTGAATTCTGAATGGACAAGCGGTAGAATCTAAGATTTAAAACAAAGTAAAAACTAACCCCACCCACCCACCCCTACTCCGTTTTGATGACCCATTTTATTAGCGGAAGTTGGATTTTATATTAATAAACAATAGAATCCAGGTCTACATTATAATTAAATACAATTTTAATTTGTAATTGAAAAACCAATGAAATCATTTAATAAGGTGGAGCTTCTACTAGTGGGAGGAGCCTTGGTAATATTGCTTTTTAAATATAATTCTCACGTCTGATATGCTTATTTAACACGAACGGAATATTTTCCACACAATTTATTTACAATTCATCTACTTTTTCAGCAACGGTTTACCAAATTTGCGAAGATCCTAATAAGATAATAACGTAATCATCAATTAAGAATATTAAGGGTGGTCACTAGAATCAAGAGTTGGGTGGGTGGGCGGGGCTATTGTTTGCTTCCAAGATAAGACTGTAGAAAAGATAAACTTAGCTCCGCCCACCTCCTTTGTCCATCTCACTTATTTACTATTAACTGTGAAATAGAAATTGAATTGTGAACAGACAAGCGGTAGAATCTAAGATTTAAAACAAAATAAAAACTAGCCCCACCCACCCACCCCTACTCCGATTTGATGACCCATTTTATTGGCGGTGACACAGAAGTTGGATTTTATGTTGACAGTCAATAGAATTTAGGATTATATTTTTTTAAATAAAATTTTAATTTTTATTCGAAAAATGACTTTGCCGTTAGCTTTTACATATAATTCCGGGCCAATGAAATGACTTATCAAGGTGGGGCCTATGCTAGTGGGAGGAGCATCCGTAATATGGCTTTTTAAATATAATTCTCACGTCTGATATGGTTATTTAACACCCACTTAATATTTTCCAAAAAATTTGTCTACAATTTATTTATTTTATCTCTCAGCACGTCGAGATCTACATTCCTGAATTTTTTGAGAATTTTTAGACAACTTTTTCAAAAATGAAATTTTCCCCTGGACAAATGTCGACCAATTTTCGACGAAATTTTGGAAATTTAAGTAAATACATTCTGCAAAAACGATTAAAGTTATCGAAGAAATGAGGTCGAAAGTGACTTCGGAGGCCCGAAATCTACAAGAAAAGTATTTAGTAAAATTTCGAAAATTTTTTCGAAAATTGGTCGTAATTTGTGGTAGGGTTTTTTAAATTCGATAAAAGGTGGTAAATTTACCTAAAATCCTACCTGAACATGGTTTTTCTATGAAAAAATCCAACTCAAACACAACACAGACACCATTTTGAACAAACTTGGTTTTGAAGTTGGCTCGATCTGTCAAAGTTGTTATGTTACCAACCAAAAATAAAAAAATCGAGAAATCGAAAATTTGAAAAATTGTTTACAATTTTGAATTCTTTAGCTTACGCTCGGTAAAAAGACGAAATAAAAAGGCAACATTACTAAAAAAAAGACAGTTTATTTAAATAACTTAAAATAATAATTTCAATTAATAGAGACAACAAAATAAAATATATAGAGTGTACACTTTAAGTACTTAACAATTATGTGAATACTGTGCATCTACCAACGCTCATTTCGTTCACCTCTTGCCATCCTTCTTCCAATAATCATCAGTTTGCATTTCCGTCAATCGCGACAGCGTCCGATCGAACGCAAAAATCTCCTCATCCCCTGTGAAAATATTAGCAGTGGCGTCCTCCTTCCCGATTTTAAGATCGTCCATCAACATCCTGCTTTCGTCGCTAATAACATCGTCGGGGATCTGTCTCAAAAAAAGATCTCTAATGGCAACATCAGCAGTTATTATAACTTTAGTCCTGTGGTCGTAAAACGCATCAATCAACGTGATAAATCGCCTCGCTTGCGACTTCATTTTCAAACTCATTTGGGGCACATCTCGAATGATAATAGTGTGAAAGAACTGCGCCAAGTGCAGATAATCGTTAGCTCCGACGGGCCGATCGCATAGCTCTTCGAACGAAGTCTCCAGCACGCCCCCACAAGCCCTCCTAAAGGTCACGTCCCTGCCTTGGATATTAAAAGTGCGACTGCGCACAACGTCGTTCTCTTTTGAACACAGAAACTTAAAAATCTGCTTAATCGGATCCAGCTTGTGTTCAGACTTGACGAAGTAGTTTGATTTGGTGCTTTGCCCCTTCAATCTGTAGTCAATCCCCGACTCCAGACTGATAATCTCACAATGATCCTTCAGGACTTGAATAAAAGGAACAAAATTCGACCTCTGCAGCCCGTTCTTGTACAAATCGTCCGGCTGCCGATTACTCGTCGCCACCATCATAATCCCGTTCTTGAACAACTCCGTAAACAACCGCTTCAAAATCATAGCGTCGGCAATATCCGTCACTTGAAACTCGTCGAAACAAATCATCCAGGCTTTCTCGCTGATGCGCTCCGCCACCGGCGGGATCGGGTCAAACGGCTTGGAATCCCGATCCGAGAAATCCCTCACCACTTCCTTTTTCGTTTCGTGGATTTTCTGGTGCACGTCCACCATGAATTCGTTGAAATGAACTCGAGATTTTTTCTCAATATCACAGGTCTGGTAGAATAGGTCCATCAGCATGGTTTTGCCGCCCCCCACGGCTCCGTAGATGTACAGACCTTTTGGGGCTCTCTTGCGGCTAGAAAAAAGTTTGCTTAACAAGTTCTTTTCTGGGGGTCGATAGGTTTTCGTTTCCTCAAAGATTCGCTGAAGAGAGTTACCTACTTTGAGCTGGAGCTCGTCGCGGAAGAGGGTGCCGGAGTCGATTTTTTCGTTGATTGCCGCCATGGGGCCTTTGTAGAGTATGAGCGATGTGGAGAAGGGGCAACGGTGGGGCTTGCGGCCGGTGGTGCTCAAAATTCGTAACATATTGACGAACACTGGACAGTTGGAACGGTAAACTAAGCGTCAGTATTTAATTTTCTCTAATGGATTTTTGGTTTTCTTACTGAGTAACTGGTATGGGAACATCGGTTTTTAATTCATTTTTAGTTTCCCTTTACGTAATTCCATTTTGGGGTTAGCTGTCCGGGATTGGTGGCATTTGACAGTTGACAATTGAGTGACTTTAGACACCGCGTGTGTGGTCGATTCTTTTTAAATTATTTATAATTTTGTTTGTACAATGTTCCAAGTGGCAAAGTTTGACCGAAATAATGAAGCCGACTCTGTCTGCAAAGAGTTGTTTAAGGTAAGAAATGTGAAACATCGACGTAAAATTTGTCAAGTTTTGAGGTTATGTAGCACACACGCCGGTGCCTAAAATCACAGAAAATATATACAGCGTGACCCTAAAAATTTCGCGTAACGCAATATGTCAATATTTTACAGGCAAAAATTCAGTCTTCAAAGAAAGAAACGAAAATAAAGAAGGGAAAAATAAGTAAAAAGAGTCCAAAGAAGAAGAATGCGTTTAAAAAGAACGACAAAATTAAAGATGAAATCAAAAACATACTAAATAACAATTCGGGCTTGGTGCATCAAACGAAAATCAAAAGAAAAAAGAAAAAGCCTCAGGTCCACCAAGATAAACGAGTAGAACCAAAAATGAACACACCAATTTTCGCTACACAAAATAAACAAGAGTCAAATACTCACACAGGACGTGTCAAGAAGCAAAAACGAAAAAAGAAAAAGCGACAACAAAAAGAAGAAACAACGACAGATGAGACTAATAAAAAACCACTTACACCAAAACAACGGAAAAATAAAGAATTAAATGAAAAACTTTTGAAAACATTACAAACTCCACCTGAAACAAAGAAACACCAGAAATCAAGGGACCTGTCTTTACGAGAAAGAATGATGCAGCGACTTCAAGCCGCCAGATTTAGATACATCAATGAGCAGATTTATTCCAATGACAGCAAAGAAGCGCAAAAATTGTTTAAAGACGACCCGGACGCATTTACAGCCTACCACGAAGGGTACAGACAACAAGTCAATAAATGGCCGCTCAACCCACTAGACGAAATCATTAAAAACATCCAGCAGTTGTGTGTACACGTCACATATTTTAGAATTCTAACTTATCGCTACTTTTCAGACCTAAAACATTCGTCGTTGCTGATTTCGGTTGCGGCGACGCGAAATTGGCGCAGTCGGTTGTACAAAAAGTCCACTCTTTTGATTTGGTTGCTGCTAATAATGACGTCATACCGTGTGACATGGCACACGTACCTTTACAACCTTCAAGTATCGACGTGGCCGTGTTTTGTTTATCTTTGATGGGGACAAACTTGCACGAATATCTCCTGGAAGCCAACCGAGTTTTAAAACCCGGGTAAATTTCGTTGTTCGCTTTTTAATAAAGTTTAACTTGCGTTGTTTCAGAGGGATTTTGAAAATCGCAGAAGTCGAAAGTCGGTTCGACGACGTGCAACAATTTATCGAAGCCGTGGAACGCTTCCGCTTCAAAAACACTTTCAAAGACCTGTCCCACGACTTGTTCTACTTTCTGGACTTCAAAAAGGAGTCAAATATCAAAAACAAGAAACGTCTGCCAACGCTTAGTTTAAATCCTTGTTTGTATAAAAAACGGTAACACTTATTCTATCAAAAACAGTTATTGCGAAATTCGAAAATACAAAAAAACTAAGATAATACTGACTGGTTGAAGAACGGTTTCGGATTTTCGACACCGTCGAGCACATCCTCTGCTTCCTCCCTCAAGTTTTCCACTTTCTCCAGAAGCAACATCTGCAAACACACGGTTATAAATTGAATTTTTGCAAAACGGTGTACCTTAGCAGCCGCGATCATTTGTTTAGCGACTCTCCTCGGCATGTGCTCTATATTTTCCACTAGACTTTCCACACTTGCTGCCGCTATACTCCGGATGCTTTTATACCCGGCGTTGAATAGCTGCCTCGCCCGACTCTGTTTGACAGCCGGTAACTCCATCAACGGCAGCAACTCCCTGACACAACAGTGCGACAACCTTTGGTTCATACCTTTGAGAAGACTAGCGAAAGTCCAAAACTCCTCCAACTCCTCACAAAAATGTACAACGTTGGACGCAAAAGTGGCAGCACTGGTGATTAGATTTTGCACGATCCCTCGATTAATTTGGAATTTTTCGGAAACCTCAAACACGGGTTTTTCGTTCCATAGGTCGTACAACATCAAAGTTAAATAAAATCGGTTTAAGATGCGTTCAGAAACGTTCTACAAGTAAGTGCGTTAAGTAACTACAATGACAAAACATACTAAGTTACTTTGATTGGTTGATTGGCCAATAGTTTCATGGCTACGGCGTCGTCTATACCCAGAATTCGCGCAGTGTGAAGCTCGTTCGGGCCAAGTTTACAATACTACAACGACAAAACAGTGAAAAAGTCAAAAATAACGTAATAAATTACGATATTGTAGTAGTCGTTCTTATTTGGTTTAATTTGTTCAGCGAGGTCATACGGGGTGACTAGAAACAACAAATGTAGACAATCTAGTAACACGAGATTCTTCTGCGCTTCGTAAAGATCGTCGTACAGTAAGTGTGCCCTTGACAACTCAAAATTCCCTAAAAATGACGTTCACTTGACGTTACAAACCAATGTTGCCACACCTCACCTTTGATGGCCGCGCAACCTAGCTTACTTATAACTAATTTACTATCACTTTTCAGAACAATTTTTCTTTTTTTAGTAGTAAGTTGCTCCAAAGTGTCACAGAAACTGGAATTCCCCGAGGTGTCCATTTTAACTGTGACGTCACAACTGATGTGATTCTCCGACTTCGACAAATCCGCTTCTTGTAGCGCACCCAGTTTAAACAAATCGCTCAGTACTTTGTCAGTTAACTTTTTCAAGTTGACACTTAAACGCTCACTCTGTATATTCAACAAGCTGCATTTTGAGACCGCTTGCAACTCCGCTCTAGTTGTTGCAATCCCCAGACTTATACAACTCAGAAGTAGGTGTCTTAACCCTCTTCCTGTGTTTTCGTGCATGCTGGATAGCGCTTCGTCCATAGGTGACTGCAGCAATTTTTTAACTTTAGGCAAATCCGTGCAACTACAAATTAAAATACTGTCTCCTGTTTCGCCTAGTCCGGCCCTGCCAGCCCGTCCCACCATTTGTTTATACTTCGACAGACTTATAAAGTCCCTACCGACGTAAGGCTGCCTCAAAATAACCCTCTTAGCTGGTAAATTCACCCCCGCTGCTAAAGTCGAAGTGCAACAAATAACAGAAATGATTCCTGCTCGAAAGGCGTCTTCTATAACCTTGCGCTCCTCGTTGGTTAAACCTGAAACCACGAACTACATTGTGTACTCAAACCCCGGCGCAATACCTGAGTGGTGGTACGCAATACCCAGCTGAATCGACACGCTAAATATTTTACACAAAGCCCCTCCTTCGTCCCTCAACGCGTACTTAATTTGCTCCTTTTCCTCTTTTTTGTGGTCCAGCAACTTCCTGAAACCGTCGCTGTTACTAGTAGCCACGCCCAGCCCCGCCCCCTTACTTATCCACCAATCGGGACAACAAATACGCCACGTTTTCGCAATTCTTCTTTGAAGCACAAAAAATGAGACAGGAGTCCTGAGGGATCACTTCCTTGACTAAGGCGCCCAGTTTGTCAGGATCGACGCTGTTGACGCTAGCCGGAAACTGAATTTTGATTGGAAAGTGGGATTTATAAACTTGCAGTGGCTGTTCCCGCTGACGTTGCCAAGTTGCCGTTGATAGTAACTTTTTTTACCATTTTAGATATGTTTTAAGTTTCTTCTTGTCGAAATAAGTCTACACATATTAAGAAAAAAAAGGAAAAATGGAGCCCCGCCCACCCACCCTATCTCTATTGTGATGAATTTTTTATTCGTTGCCAGATCTAGGGGCGGGGCTTAATTGCAGGATCCATTTTTGTCTACTAGACATTTTAAACATGTTTTAAGTTTCTTGTTCTGAAAAGACGACTACGTATATTAAGAAAAAAGGCAAAATATAAGCCCCGCCCACCCGCCCTATTGCAATTCTGATGATTTTTTTTATTCGTCGTGAGCCAAAGGGGCGGAGCCTAATTGCAAAATCCGTATTTCCTGACAAAAATTTACCATTTTAAATGTGTTTCAAGTTTCTAAGAATAAAAAAAATCATCACAATTGAGATGGGGTGGGCGGGCGGGGTTTATATTTTGTCTCTTTTTCTTAATGTACATAGTATTTTTTTAACAACACGATACTTAAAAACGTATTCTTAATTTGTTGTCAAGAAATAATTATTTTGCAGTTAAGCTCCGCCCTCTTGGTTCACGGTGAATAAAAAAAAATCATTAGAATTGAGATAGGGCGGGTGGGCGGTCTTACATTTTGCCTCTTTGTTTTAATACATGTTTAAAATGGTAAATTTATATAGGGAAACATCGATTTTGCGATTACGCCCCGCCCTTCGATCTGACAACCACTGAAAAATTCATCACGAATTGAGAACGAGGCGGATGGGTGGGGCTTCTCTTTTGGTTTTCTTTTTTAATTAATACATTTAGGATTTTTGTTTGTATAACACGATTACTTAAGAACATATTTCACACGGTAATTTCTCGTAGAAAACTAAGAATTTTGCAATTAAGCTCCATCCCTCGGCTTAGGACGAATAAAGAAAAATATCAGAATTGAGATAGGGCGGGTGGGCGGGGCTTATATACATGTATATTTTTTCTTAATATACATAGCCATCTTTTTACAACAAGAAGTTTAGAACATAAAAAAAAATATGGATTTTGCAATTATGGGGCGGAGCCTAATTGCAAAATCGATGTTTCCTTATACAAATTTTTCATTTTAAACATGTGCATGTTTCGATTTTTCGATTCCTCGTTTTTTCTAATTTTTTCACTTTTCGGCTTTTCGATTTTCCGAATTTTCATTTCAATTTTGGAATTTTTTAATTTCTCCATTTTTTAGTTTTTTGATTCTTCAATTTTTCAATTTATCCACTTTTCAAATTTGGAATTTTTCGTTTTTTCTACTTTTCGGTTTTTCAATTTTAAAGTTTTAGATTTTTAATTCCTCGGTTTTTTTATGTTTCGATGTCTCAATTTCTCGAGTTCTCAGTTCCTCGATATATCAATTTTTTAATTTTTCGAATTTTCTATTTTTTTATATTTCAATAGTATTTAATTTTTCAGTTTTTAAATTTAACATTTCTGAGTTTAATTTATTCGACTTGTAAAATTTTGGATTTTTCGTTTCCTCAATTTTTCAACTTCACGGTTTATTTATTTTTCGACTCTTCGGCTTTCAATTTTTCTGTTTTTCAATTTTTTGATGTTTCGATTTTTCGAATTCTCAGTTTTATATTTCTCGAAACAAGTTTCATGTTGTGAAAAGAAGTCAACACATTGAAACAAAAAGGCAAAACGTAGCCCCGCCCACCCGCCCACTCTTAATTGTGATGACTTTTTTTTATTCGCCGTGAACCAAAGGGCGGAGCTTAACTGCAAAATACCTATTTCTTTACAACAAATTAAAAACATGTTTTTGAGTATCGTGTTGTTCAAAGAATACTATGTATATTCAGGAAAAATGGCAAAATATAAACCCCGCCCACCCACCCCATCTCAATTGTAATGATTTTTGTATTCTTAGAAACTTAAAACACGTTTAAAATGGTAAATTTTTGTACGGAAATATGGATTTTGCAATTAGGCTCCGCCCCTAGGTCTGGCAACGAATGAAAACTTCATTATTATTTAGATCAGGGCAGGAATGGGTGCGGTTTTAATGTTTCCTTAATATACATAGTATTCTTCGAATGACACGATACTCAAAAACATGTTTTTAATTTCTTGTACAGAAATAACGATTTGGCAGTTAAGCTCCGCCCTCTTGACTCACGACGAATAAAAAAAATCATCAGAATTGAGATAGGGTGGGTGGGTGGGGCTACATTTTGGCTCTTTGTTTTAATATGTGTAGACTTTTTCATAACAAGAAACAAACCATATTTAAAATGGTAAATTTATATAAGGAAACATCGATTTTGCAATTACGCCCCGCCCCTCGATCTGACAACGATTGAAAAATTCATCACGATCGAGATGGGGGCGGGTATGGGTGGGGCTTCTTTTTTGGTTTTCTTTTTTAATTAATACATCCAGGAGTTTACTTTGTATAACAAGATTACTTAAAAATATATTTCACACAGTAATTTCTCGTAGAAAACTAAGGATTTTGCAATTAAGCTCCGCCCCTCGGCATACGACGAATAAATAAAAAATAATCAGAATTGAGACAGGGCGGGTGGGTGGGGCTTATTTATATATTTTTTCTTAATATACATAGCCATCTTTTTACAAGAAGCTTAGAACATAGTTAACATGTTACATTTTTGCAAGGAAATGTAGATTTTGCAATTATGGGGCGGAGCCTAATTGCAAAATCGATGTTTCCTTATACAAATTTTCCGTTTTAAACATGTTCATGTTTCGATTTCTCGTTTTTTCTAATTTTTCGGCTTTCCGATTTTCCGAATTATCAATTTTTCGATGTTCCGATTTATCAATTATTCGATTTCCCAAATTTTCAATTCAATTTTGGAATTTTTTAATTTCTCGATTTTTTAGATTTTTTATTCAATTTTTCAATTTATCCACTTTTCAAATTTGGAATTTTTCGGTTTTTCAATTTTAAACTTTTAGATTTTTAATTCCTCGATTTTTTTAATGTTTCGGTGTCTCGATTTCTCGAGTTCTTCGATATATCAATTTTTGTGTCGAAAAATCTAAAACCTGAAAAATTGAAAAAAAATTGAAGAATCCAGAAACTGAAAGTTTGAGAAATCGAAAATTTGAAAATATAAAACCTGAAAACACCGAAAATTCGAGAAATCAAAAAGTCGAAAAATTAAAGAAATATCGGAAAATGGAGAAATCGATAAATAAAATCGCGAGAAATCCCAAATTAAAGAAAAAACGCGAAATTGAAGAAAAATTATTACAATACTAACTGTTAGAAGTATTAAATTTTATAAAATAACATACTCCTTCATGTAATTTATCAGTTGGGTTTTTACTCTAGCCAACCAGATTTTTGTAAAAAAAATGTGTAATAACATATTACAATTTAATTTTAAAATTGCAAAATTGCTTTGATGTTCAGAAATTCATACAATTTTTCGTGTTGAATTTTTATCCTAGGCATGGAGATTTTGGAAAAAAATCAAAATTGTCCAAGTGTTTTTCGATTTCCCGATTTTTCAAATTCCGACTTTTCAGTTTTAGGATTTTTCGGGGATATGATTCTTCAATTTTTCAATTTCCGATATTTATTAATTGACTTTTCGACTTTTTGATTTTTCCTTTTTTTGATATTCCCATTTCTCGATTTCTCGAATATTCGGTGTTTCGATTGCTCAACGTCTCGATTTGTCGATTTTTCAGTTTTTCAATTCTTCAATTTTTTAATTTTTCGATTTTTCAGGCTTTATATTTTTCAAATTTTCGATTTCTCGATCTTCAATTTTTTTTTTCTATTTTTTAGTTTTTGATTTTCGATACATATTTTAGTTTCAGGATTTTTCAGTTAATCCATTATTTAATTTTTCAATTTTTCGATATTTCAGTTTTTTGATTTTTCAAATTTTCGATTTTTCGACCTTTCCAGTTTTTTCATTCTTTTTCAGTTTTTAAATTTAACATTTTTGAGTTTAATTTATTCGACTTGTAAAATTTTGGATTTTTAGTTTCCCCAATTTTTCAACTTCACGGTTTATTGATTTTTCGACTCTTCGGCTTTCAATTTTTCTATTTTTCAATTTTTTGAAGTTTCGATTTTTCGAATTGTCAGTTTTGTATTTCTCGAAACAAGTTTCATGTTGTGAAAAGAAGTCAGCACATATTGAAACAAAAAGGCAAAACGTAGCCCCGCCCGCCCACCCAATCTCAATTGTGATGACTTTTTTATTCGTCCTGAACCAAGAGGGCGGAGCTTAACTGCAAAATACCTATTTCTTTACAACAAATTAAAAACATGTTTTTGAGTATCGTGTCATTCGAAGAATACTATGTATATTCAAGAAAAATGGCAAAATATAAACCCCGCCCACCCACCCCATCTCAATTGTGATGATTTTTTTATTCTTAGAACTTAAAACACCTTTAAAGTGGTAAATTTTTGTACGGAAATATGGATTTTGCAATTAGGCTCCGCCCCTAGTTCTGGCAACGAATGAAAACTTCATTATTATTTAGATCAGGGGGCTTAATCTTTGGCTTTAACGTTTTCTTAATATACCTAGTATTCTTTGAACAACACGATACTCAAAAACATGTTTTTAATTTCGCGTAGAGAAAAAAGGATTTTGCAGTTAAGCTCCGCCCTCTTGACTCACGACGAATAAAAAAAATCATCAGAATTGAGATAGGGCGGGTGGGCGGGCCTTCTATATATATATTTTTTCTTAATATACATAGCCATCTTTTTACAAGAAGCTTAGAACATATGCAATTATGGGGCGGAGCCTAACTGCAAAATCGATATTTCGTTATACAAATTTTCCATTTTAAACATGTCCATGTTTCGATTTGTCGTTTTTTCTAATTTTTTCACTTTTCGGCTTTCCGATTTTCCGAATTATCAATTTTTAGATGTTCCAATTTATCAAATATCCGATTTCCCAAATTTTCATTTCAATTTTGGAATTTTTTAATTTCTCGATTTTTTAGTTTGATTAAATTTTTCAATTTATCCACTTTTCAAATTTGGAATTTTTCGTTTTTTCTACTTTTCGGTTTTTCAATTTTAAACTTTTAGATTTTTAATTCCTCGATTTTTTTTATGTCTCGATGTCTCAATTTCTCGAGTTCCAGTTCTTCGATATATCAATTTTTTAATTTTTCGAATTTTCTATTTTTTTATTTTTCAATTTTTTGATTTTTCAGTTTTTAAAATTAACATTTTTGCCTTTAATTTATTCGACTTGTAAAATTTTGGATTTTTCGTTTCCTCAATTTTTCAACTTCTCGGTTTTTTGATTTTTCGACTCTTCGGCTTTCAATTTTTCTATTTTTCAATTTTTTGATGTTTCGATTTTTCGAATTCTCAGCTTTAGACTTTTCGGTTGTTCAAATTTTCGGTTTTTAAAATTTTTTATTTTTCGATTTTTTCAATTTTTCAAATTTCCAGTCTTACATTTCTCATGTTGTGAAAAGAACTCAGCACATATTAAAACAAAAAGGCAAAACGTAGCCCCGCCCACCCGCCCAATCTCAATTGTGATGACTTTTTTTATTCGTCCTGAACCAGCTTAACTGCAAAATACCTATTTCTTTAGAACAAATTAAAAACATGTTTTTGAGTATCGTGTTCTTCAAAGAATACTATGTATTAATGTATATTAAGAAAAAAATAAAGCCAAAGATGAGGCCCCACCCATAACCCGCCCCATCTCAATTCTCAATTGTGATGAATTTTTCATTCGTTGTCAGATCGAGGGGCGGGGCTTAATTGCAAGATCCATATTCGTCTACAAGAATTTACCATTTTAAACATGTTTTAAGTTTCTTGTTCTGAAAAGACGACTACGTATATTAAGAAGAAAGGCAAAATATAAGCCCCGCCCACCCACCCTATCTCAATTGTGATGATTTTTTTATTCGTCGTGAGCCAAGAGGGCGGAGCCTAATTGCAAAATCCTGACAAAAATTTACCATTTTAAATGTGTTTCGAGTTTCTAAGAATAAAAAAAATCATCACAATTGAGATGGGGTGGGTGGGCGGGGCTTGTATTTTGTCTTTTTTTTTTTATATACATAGTTTTTTTTTAATAACACGATACTCAAAAACATGTTTTTAATTTCTTATAAAAAATAAATATTTTGCAGTTAAGCTCCGTCCCCTTGATTTACGTCGAATAAAAAAAATCATTACAACTGAGATAGGGTGGGTGGGCGGGCTTACATTTTGCCTCTTTGTTTTAGTATGTGTAGACTCTTCACAACATGAAACTTAAAACATGTTTAAATTGCAAAAATTTACCATTTTAACCATGTTTTAAGTTTCTTGTTGTCGAAATAAGTCTACACATATTAAGAAAAAAAAAAAAAAGGCAAAATGTAGCCCCACCCACCCACCCTATCTCAATTGTGATGATATTTTTATTTGTCGTAAGCCAAGAGGGTGGAGCATAATTGCAAAATCCTTATTTCTCTACAAGAAATAAAAAAACATGTTTTTTCACTAGCAGCCTGGACGCATGCAAATGTCGACTCATTTAGTGGTAGCAAATTCAACTTTTGCTACCACCGGTTCAAAAAGAAAAATTGAGGTTATGTACGCAATGTTTGATGTGATTATTTCTTAAAAAATGAACAAATGTGTGCTACAAACATTACTTGAGTAAACGCATGGTAGTTGGTAGATGGTACAAGATAAAATGATTAACTCAGCGACAAATATAAACGGTTTTCTTTGTGTTGAAGATTTAGATTAAGTTTGATTAGAAATCAAAACAAAATCATGTTGTGTCAAAAAATGGAACGTTTATTTTTCAGTTTATTGTCTTATGGTTTCTACTAGTGAAAAAAATAGTATATTAACCACGGTTGCAAAGCCACTTCTAGACCTCGCACTTAGAGCCCTCGACGCTGCGCGTCTCGGGTTCTAATTTGTGCTCGGTCTAGAATGCTTGGCTCTGCAACCTTGGCTAATAATATACTATTTTGAGTCTCGTGCTGTTCAAAGAATACTATGTATATTAAGAAAAAAACAAGCCAAAAATTAAGCGCCACCCATATCCATCCCAAGCTTGATTGTGACGAATTTTTCATTCGTTCTCAGACCGAGGGGCGGAGCCTAATTGCAAAATCGATATTTCCCTTTACAAATTTACCATTTTAAACATGTTTTAAGTTTCTTGTCGTGAAAAGATGACTACACATGTTAAGAAAAAAAAAGCATAATGTAGCCCCGCCCACCCACCCTATCTCAATTGTGATGATTTTTTTTATTCATCGTGAGCCAAGAAGGCGGGGCTTAACTGCAAAATCCTTATTCTTCCACGAGAAAATTAATTACATTTTGCCTCTTTGTTTTAATATGTGTAGACTTTCTTTTCACAACAAGAAACTTAAACCATGTTTAAAATGGTAAATTTATATAGGGAAACATCGATTTTGCTATTACGCCCCGCCCCTCGGTCTGACAACGATTGAAAAATTCATCACGATTTGAGAACGAGGCGGATGGGTGGGGCTTCTTTTTTGGTTTTCTTTTTTAAATAATACATTTAGTTTTTTTGTATAACACGATTACTTAAGAACATATTTCACACGGTAATTTCTCGTAGAAAACTAAGGATATTGCAATTAAGCTCCGCCCCTCGGCTTGCGACGAATGAAAAAAAATCATCAGAATTGAGACAGGGCGGGTGGGTGGGGTTTATAATATTTTTTTTCTTAATATTCATAGCCATCTTTTTACAACAAGAAGCTTAGAACATAGTTAAAATGTTACATTTTTGCAAGGAAATATGGATTTTGCAATTATGGGGCTGAGCCTAATCGCAAAATCGATGTTTCCTTATACAAATTTTCCATTTTAAACATGTTCATATTTCGATTTTTCGATTTCTCGTTTTTTCACTTTTCGGCTTTTCGATTTTCCGAATTATCAATTTTTCAATTTATCCACTTTTCAAATTTGGAATTTTTCGTTTTTTCTACTTTTCGGTTTTTCAGTTTTAAACTTTTCGATTTTTAATTCCTCGATTTTTTTTATGTTTCGATGTCTCTATTTCTCGAGTTCTCAGTTCCTCGATATATCAGTTTTTTAATTTTTCGAACTTTCTATTTTTTTATTTTTCAATTTTTTGATTTTTCAGTTTTTAAATTTAACATTTTTGAGTTTAATTTATTCGACTTGTAAAATTTTGGATTTTTCGTTTCCTCAATTTTTCAACTTCTCGATTTTTTGGTTTTTCGACTCTTCGGCTTTCAATTTTTCAATTTTATGATGTTTTCGATTTTTTGACTGCTCAGTTTTAGACTTTTCGTTTGTTCAAATTTTCGGTTTTTAAATTTTTTTATTTTTCGATTTTTTCAATTTTTCGGTATTTAAATTTTTCAATTTTCCAATTTTACATTTCTCGAAACAAGTTTCATGTTGTGAAAAGAAATCTGCACATATTAAAACAAAAAGGCAAAATATAGCCCCGCCCAATCTCAATTCTGATGACTTTTTTTATTCGCCGTGAACCAAGAGGGCGGAGCTTAACTGTAAAATACCTCTTTCTTTACAACAAATTAAAAACATGTTTTTGAGTATCATATTATGCAAAGAATACTACGCATATTAAGAAAAAAAGATAAAATATGGACCCCACCCACCCACCCCATCTCAATTGTCATGATTTTTTTATTCTTAGAAACTTAAAACGCGTTTAAAATGGTAAATTTTTGTACGGAAATATGGATTTTGCAATTAGGCTCCGCCCCTAGGTCTGGCAACGAATGAAAACTTCATTATTATTTAGATCAGGACAGGTCTGGGTGGGGCTTTAATGTTTTATTAATGTACATAGTATTATTTGAATGACACGATACTCAAAAACATGTTTTTAATTTCGCGTAGAGAAAAAAGGATTTTGCAGTTAAGCTCCGCCCTCTTGACTCACGACGAATAAAAAAAATCATCAGAATTGAGATAGGGTGGGTGGGTGGGACTACATTTTGCCTTTTGTTTCTGAATATATGTCGACTTATTTCGACACCAAGAAGCAACGTCAGCGGGAACTTCAACGTCATCAGTAAGTTTTACCTTGCTGTCGTCGATCCTCCTCACCACTTTCAACAACTCGTCCTTTTTGTTGTAGCTGATTTTGGCGATTTCAGGGCCGCACTTGACGTACTCGGTCAATTCGACGGGCCTGAAATTTTGAGTGTAGATTTCGGCGTCCAGAAAAGTACATAAATCTTCAACGTTTCCTATAGTTGCACTCATCCCGACGATTTGTACGTCAGCTATATGGAGAGGGTGAAGCTATTATTATTATTTTTATTATTAATGATACGCGATAATCACCTTTAATGAACATCATCTTCGTGAGGAGGGCTTCCAGAGTGGAGCCTCTGCCTTGCTCTCCCACTAGATGCAACTCATCTACTACTATAAGACCGATTTCGTTTATTCTTCCGGTTTCTATGAGACTGTTCAATAAACCTAAGGCTTTTTCAATAGTGGCTATGTATATGGAATTTTTGCGGCGGCGTTTACGAGGGGGGTAAACACCCTTACTGGCCGCATATTCTTCGACTAAGAAATCTAGAGCGACGGCAAAGGGTGACAACCCCCACACCTACAAAAATCGCATCAAAACAACCCCAAAAAACAATCGTCTCTTATTTACCTTCTCCTGTACTATCGCCACATACGGTAAAATAAACAGGGTGTTCCTTTTATAACAAATCACCTCCCTCAACATCAAAATCTCAGCCACTAGAGTCTTCCCCCCACTAGTTGGCAACGCGTAGATCAAATTTCTGCGATTCTTAACTGCAGGAAGATTCAAACACTCGTCTTGCCAGTCATACAACTCCTCGATTCCTTTATACATCATTATAAGTTCCTTGACTCTCAACGGTAACCCATAGAAGGGTCCCGCTTCCACGAACCTAACACCCCCATCATGCACCACCGTCTCGTTTGAAATTTTCGCGGGAACTTTATCCCTGGACATGTTCGCCAAAAACACCTGCTTCAACGCGCTCACAAAACTGGCGTTAATAGAAGACACAGAAACGTCTTTCTGGGTCGCTTCACGCACACTCTTATCCAAACTCACGTTCTGAGTGGCGAACAAATTCTCCAAAATTTTCGTAATGTTTTCGTCGTTTTCGGCCTCGGTGCCGAGACTGCTCACCGAGTGTTCGATTCGGTTGAAGAAGTCCTCGACTTCGCCTCGGTTGCTCTCGTTGAGGAGGTCCCCCAGGTTCTCCGATTTGATTTTCTGGAGGAGGGTGGACTTTTCGCGTTTTTCGGGTTCGATTTTGAGTGAAGTGTCTTCGAATAATTGGGATAATTGACTGGGGGTGGTTTCTATGGTATCGTTGAAGGGGTCGTCTGGGGATTTGGAACGGATGCTAGTGGAGACGGACTTTTCAGTGGCCATTATGATCTGGGTTAGGTTGATATCGTCAAAAAGAGCGTCTTCTAGGGGGTTTTGCTCGATTTTGAATTTTTTGTCGACGGTGTTAAGGTCTTTAGAGTTTAATCTTTTGAGTGATGTGCTTGCGCGAGTGGGGGAATCGTTGTCTTCGTTTTTTGTTCCTTTAAAACAAAACTTTAACTTATATTTTATTGTACTTTAAAGGCGGGGAAGTTTTGACAGTACAATTATGCTGCGCTCATGTTACAATGTAATGACTCAGTATGTCAAAAAAAACTCTTACGGGTACTGACATAACCTATAAAAACTTTATATGTGACATTGTTTTTCGGTACTTTCTAGCAGTACTACATAGTAATAGCAGAGAACATAGAGAAGCGTCATAGTTTAAATTAAATGACGGTTGAGGACCCCTCGACTTATGTTGACAACAGTGTTTTTTCACTTTAATTCAGGTCACATAAATTACAGTTCGTCGTCTGAGAACTTGTTTGATCTACAGACCAGAGCGCACTCAGGCCAATGTCGACTCTAAGCGTTTCGTGGTCTCATACACATCCTAACCGGTTTCGACCATAATTTCTGGACTCTTCAGTTTACTCCTACTTATTATTCAATTTTTGGATTTTACAATTTCTCAATTTTTCAATTTCTCGGTTTTCAGTTTTTCTCTTCAATTTTACGATTTTTAAATATTTCGATTTTTCAATTTTTGACTTTTATAAACTCTTTATTTGTCGATTTTTCAATTTTTCTATTTTTTCAGGTTTCGATATTTTGACTTCACTTTTTTGATTCTCAGTTTTTCGATTCTTTAGATTCTCAGTTTCTGGATATTTCAGTTTTTCTTTCATTTTTCAGTTTTTCGATATTTCAGTTTTGGGATTTTTCAATATTTCTGTTCTTCGACTTTTCCATTTTTAATTTCTCAATTTTTTGGTATTCTAATTTTTCAATATGTAAAATTTTTTATTTTTCGATTTGTCGATTTTTCATTTCAGCTCTTCCATATTTCAATTTTTCAAATGTTTCGATTTCTTAATCTTTCGATTTTTCGACTTCCCGGTTTTAGGTTTTCAGTTTTTCAATTCTTCGGTTTTTAAATTTTAGATTTTTCAGTTTTTTGATATTTTCATTTTTCAAGATATAAAATTTTCGATGTTTTGATTTCTCGATTTTTCATTTCAGTTCTTCGATATTTCCGTTTTTCATGTTTTCGAAAAATGTTTTGATTTCTTAATCAATCGATTTTTCGACTTCCCGGTTATAGATTTTCTGTTTTTCAATTGTCGTTTTTTCAAATTTTCGATTTTTTAATTTTTCAAATTTGACATTTATAAACTGTCAATTTTTCGATTTTTCAATTAATCGATGTTTTGATTTTCCCATTTCTTGTCTTGACTTTCGAGGGTTTCCATATTCCTGTTCTTCAATTCTTTAATTTTTCGATTTTTCAGGTTTTTGATTTTTTATTTTTTTAAGGTTTCAATTTTTCGACTTCACTTTTTGGATTTATCTATTGCTCAATTTTTCGACTTTTTAGGTTCTCAGTTTTTGGATATTAAAATTTTCGGATTATTCAGGTTTTCCATTTTTCAATATTTTGATTTTTCGACTTTTCAATTTTTTGCTTCTGGATTTTTCGATGTGTCGATTTACTTTTTCGATTTTTCAATTTTTAGATTTTTAAATGTTAGATTTTTAAATTTTTTTAGATTTTTCGATTTCTCGATTTTTCATTTCAGTTTTACGATATTTCAATTTTTCAAGTTTTCGAATTTTTCAAATGTTTCGATTTCTTGATCTTTTGCTTTTTCGACTTCCCGGTTTTAGATTTTGTGTTTTTCAATTGTTATTTTGTCAAATTTTGGATTTTTTAATTTTTCAAATTTGACTTTTATCAACTCTCAATTTTTCGATTTTTCAATTAATCGATGTTTTGATTTTCCCATTTCTTGACCTTCCAGTGTTTCCATTTTCCTGTTCTTCCATTCTTTAATTTTTCAGGTTTTTGATTTTTCAATTTTTCGATTTTTTTAAGGTTTCGATATTTTGACTTCACTTTTTTGATTCTCAATTTTTCGATTCTTTAGATTCTCACTTTCTGGATATTTCAGTTTTCTTTCATTTTTCACTTTTTCGATATTTCAGTTTTGGGATTTTTCAATATTTCTGTTCTTCGACTTTTCCATTTTTGACATCTGGATTTTTCGATGTGCCGACTTTTTACTTTTTCGATTTTTAAATTTTAAATTTCTCAATTTTTTGGTATTCTAATTTTTCAATATTTAAAATTTTTGATTTTTCGATTTGTCGATTTTTCATTTCAGCTCTTCCATATTTAAATTTTTCAAATCTTTCGATTTTTCGACTTCCCGGTTTTAGATTTTCTGTTCTTCAATTGTCGATTTTTCAATTCTTCGGTTTTTAAATTTTAGATTTTTCAGTTTTTGGATATTTTCATTTTTCAAGATATAAAATTTTCGATTTTTCGATTTCTCGATTTTTCATTTCAGTTCTTCGATATTTCCGTTTTTCATGTTTTCGAATTTTTCAAATGTTTTGATTTCTTAATCAATCGATTTTTCGACTTCCCGGTTTTAGATTTTGTGTTTTTCAATTGTTATTTTGTCAAATTTTCGATTTTTTAATTTTTCAAATTTGACATTTATAACTGTCAATTTTTCGATTTTTCAATTAATCGATGTTTTGATTTTCCCATTTCTTGTCTTGACTTTCGAGGGTTTCGATATTCCTGATCTTCAATTCTTTAATTTTTCGATTTTTCAGGTTTTTGATTTTTGATTTTTTTCTTTTTTTAAGGTTTCAATTTTTCGACTTCACTTTTTGGATTTATCTATTGCTCAATTTTTCGACTTTTTAGGTTCTCAGTATTTGGATATTAAAATTTTCGGATTATTCAGGTTTTCCATTTTTCAGTTTTTCTTCCATTTTTCAGTTTTTCGATATTTCAGTTTAGGGATTTTTCAATATTTTGATTTTTCGACTTTTCAATTTTTTGCTTCTGGATTTTTCGATGTGTCGATTTACTTTTTCGATTTTTCAATTTTTATATTTTTAAATTTTAGATTTTTAAATGTTAGATTTTTAAATTTTTTTAGATTTTTCGATTTTTCGATTTTTCATTTCAGTTTTACGATTTTTCAATTTTTCAAGTTTTCGAATTTTTCAAATGTTTCGATTTCTTGATCTTTTGCTTTTTCGACTTCCCGGTTTTAGATTTTGTGTTTTTCAATTGTTATTTTGTCAAATTTTGGATTTTTTAATTTTTCAAATTTGACTTTTATCAACTCTCAATTTTTCGATTTTTCAATTAATCGATGTTTTGATTTTCCCATTTCTTGACCTTCCAGTGTTTCCATTTTCCTGTTCTTCAATTCTTTAATTTTTCAGGTTTTTGATTTTTCAATTTTTCGATTTTTTTAAGGTTTCGATATTTTGACTTCACTTTTTTGATTCTCAATTTTTCGATTCTTTAGATTCTCACTTTCTGGATATTTCAGTTTTTCTTTCATTTTTCACTTTTTCGATATTTCAGTTTTGGGATTTTTCAATATTTCTGTTCTTCGACTTTTCCATTTTTGACATCTGGATTTTTCGATGTGCCGACTTTTTACTTTTTCGATTTTTGAATTTTAAATTTCTCAATTTTTTGGTATTCTAATTTTTCAATATTTAAAATTTTTGATTTTTCGATTTGTCGATTTTTCATTTCAGCTCTTCCATATTTCAATTTTTCAAATCTTTCGATTTTTCGACTTCCCGGTTTTAGATTTTCTGTTCTTCAATTGTCGAATTTTCAATTCTTCGGTTTTTAAATTTTAGATTTTTCAGTTTTTGGATATTTTCATTTTTCAAGATATAAAATTTTCGATTTTTCGATTTCTCGATTTTTCATTTCAGTTCTTCGATATTTCCGTTTTTCATGTTTTCGAATTTTTCAAATGTTTTGATTTCTTAATCAATCGATTTTTCAACTTCCCGGTTTTAGATTTTGTGTTTTTCAATTGTTATTTTGTCAAATTTTCGATTTTTTAATTTTTCAAATTTGACATTTATAACTGTCAATTTTTCGATTTTTCAATTAATCGATGTTTTGATTTTCCCATTTCTTGTCTTGACTTTCGAGGGTTTCGATATTCCTGATCTTCAATTCTTTAATTTTTCGATTTTTCAGGTTTTTGATTTTTGATTTTTTTATTTTTTTAAGGTTTCAATTTTTCGACTTCACTTTTTGGATTTATCTATTGCTCAATTTTTCGACTTTTTAGGTTCTCAGTTTTTGTATATTTCAGTTTTCGGATTTTTCAAGTTTTCCATTTTTCAGTTTTTCGATATTTCAGTTTAGGGATTTTTCAATATTTTGATTCTTCGACTTTTCGATTTTTTGCTTCTGGAGTTTTCGATGTGTCGCTTTTTTCACTTTTTTGATTTTTCAATTTTTCGATTGCTTAATCTTTCGATTTTTCGACTTCCCGGTTTTAGATTTTCTGTTTTCAATTGTCGTTTTAAATTTTTCGATTTTTCAATGTTTTGATTTCCCGATTTAAGTTTCCCATTTTTAAGTTTTCTTTCATTTTTCAGTTTTTCGATATTTCAGTTTTGGGATTTTTGACTCCTGGATTTTTCGATGTGTCGATTTACTTTTTCGATTTTTCAATTTTTAGATTTTTAAATTTTTTTAGATTTTTCGATTTCTCGATTTTTCATTTCAGTTTTACGATATTTCAATTTTTCAAGTTTTCGAATCTTTCAAATGTTTCCATTTCTTGATCTTTTGCTTTTTCGACTTCCCGGTTTTAGATTTTGTGTTTTTCAATTGTCATTTTGTCAAATTTTCGATTTTTTAATTTTTCAAATTTGACTTTTATCAACTCTCAATTTTTCGATTTTTCAATTAATCGATGTTTTGATTTTCCCATTTCTTGACCTTCGAGTGTTTCCATTTTCCTGTTCTTCAATTCTTTAATTTTTCAGGTTTTTGATTTTTCCATTTTTCGATTTTTTAAGGTTTCTATATTTCGACTTCACTTTTTAGATATTTCGGTTTTAGGATTTTTCAATATTTCAATTCTTTGGCTTTTCTATTTTTGACTTCTGGGTTTTTCGATGTGTCAACCTTTTTACTTTTTCGGTTTTACAATTTTTGGATTTTTCAATTTTAGATTTTTCAATCTTTTGATGTTTTAATTTTTCAATATTTTTTAATCTTTCTATTTTTCGACTTCCTGATTTTAGATGTTCTGTTTTTCAATTTTTCGATTTGTTAATTTTTCATTCCCGATTTATCGAGATTTGATTGTTCAGGTTTTCGATTTATCAGTTTTTCAATTTTTTATTTTGGCCTATTTCGGTTTCTCAGTTTTCCAGTTTTCCATTTTTTCGTTTTTTGATTTTTCCGCTTTTCCAATTTTTCTACTTTTAACTTTTTGTTAGTCGATTTCTCTATTTTTCGATTTTTCGACTTATAATCTTTCGAATTTTTAAGTTTTTTGATTTCTCGATTTATCGAGATTTGAACTTTTCGATATTTTGATTGTCAATTTCTCAATTTATAAATTGTTTAATTTTTAACTTTTCGACTCCACGATTTCTTTATTTTTCGTTATTCGGTTTTTAAATTTTAGATTTTTGAGTTTTACTTTTTTCGATTTTCTGATGTTTCATTTTTCGATTATTTTTATTTTTCATTTTTTTTCTCACTGTTAATATCATACAAAAATTGTCACTAAAAACATTTAAAAATTCATAGAAAATAGGACACAGTGTTTACAAAACATTTTCCCGAAAAAAATCCATTGGGTTATTACGATTTCAACAATATTCTTAGTTTAAGACGTTTTGCTAGTATAAAACACAAATAAAGAATTAATTCTTAGTTGAACAAAATATGTAAAATCATCTAAATATGTACCAAAAATATTCACTTAGTCGTTATGAAAACCGACCAAACAACTATTTCCCGCAGAAATTATAGTCCAAACCCAACCGAATCGGTCCTGAACGCTTAGAGTCGACATTGGCCTGAGCGCGCTCTGGTCTGTAGATCAAACAAGTTCTCAGGCGACGAGTTGTAGTGAAACAAGTTTTTTTATTGGCATTGACTATTTAAATTTGGCGCTTGAGGACTCCAATGTCAATAAGAGTGGTTTTGCAAAATCAGCCTGTATGTCGCATCTATATTAATCTATGGTAATAGTTCTCTCACGTCCATTGGTCTATTAAATAAATTTGAGACACCTGGTATATTTCTTACCTGTGTTATATTTCTTCAGTGGCAAGACCGGGACTTTGTCACCAGTGTTTTGAAGCAGTTTGCTTTTGGTAGTAGCTTTCATGGTGCCACTTTGGGGTTGGGAGAAATTCATGGTTCGAACATGTTTCCTAACCATCGACAGAAAAAATATTAAAAGACCGAATTTACACAACCATGCTTCTTATTCATGGTACGAATCATCAAACAACATATTTAATAAAGGTATCACAAAATTATCATGCATTATTATTATTATTATCACACAAACAACTTTTGAAAAGGCACTTTTGACAACTTTGACAGACTTGTGCTGCCAACCTAAGCGCACAAAACAAACATTTTGGCCACCTAGTTAAAACCATTAACGTATTTTTTAACTAAATACAACAATACAACGTTTATTACCTCTATTTCTGTCTCAAAAACAACAATTTAATTTTTATAAACTATTTCGTCCCACTTTCGACTTTCCATCGACAAAAAAGTTGGCAGCCCGACTTTCTGACAGTCGGCGTAGAATGATTTCCGCAAATGTCAAAAAATTTCAAAAGTGTCTCCAAAACATGTTTTTGGTTATTTAAAACGAAAAATACAGACTAATTCACCGAGCCGCAGCCCCCAATATCGAGGTAAGATCAAACCGGACCCGCACAACCGCGCGTCATCGCGCACACTTTCAAAACCGAACCTTCTAGAACTCGGTCTCATGAGTTTGTGTTTTGTATTAGAGCCTCAACAACCCGTGGTCGCACTCTTTACTAACCCACCGCTCCGTTCACAGAAAATGGAAGACGACGAAAACGACCCGACCGAAAACGAAGAAGTCAAATCTACAGCTGTCGTGAAATATTCCGTTCCAAATCCCGCAAAGTACTTGAAACTTAAGTGTAACACCGATTTAAATTTGCCCCCGTCGAACTGGTTGAGTAGTTCGGCGGATTCGTACGGGCTGCAGCATGTTTTGTACCACCGCAAAGGTTTCTCGAGGTGAGTTGTTGCCTTGATTAAATCCGTTTTTATTTGTGTTAGTTTCCGCATGGCGCACATGTTCCCGGACTGCGTCGGCGAAGTCGACGTGGTGTCGGACGCCGAAAACATCAAAAACTTGCTGAAGCTACCATACTCCAAAGCACACATCAGCATGCTTGTGCATAGGGTTGAAAACACCCTCCTTCTGGACGACTTTGACATTTACAAACACTTATTGAAGACTTCGGAGACTGAGTGGAAGTGGCTGAAGGAGTTTTTGTATGACGCCGTCAACCACGAGACCGTCGCTTCGGATAAAAATTTATATACGAAAAGTCGGCGCCGGGAAGCTTTGCAAAAAAAGAGTCTAGTGTCCAAGTTTTTGTACCACAGTTTAGTCGAGGGTGACGTTAAGGACTCACCATTTGAGGCTCAAGGCACGTTGCCGATACCTTTACATGGACCCCCGTTACCTGAAGCCGTGTCTGCAACCCCCGATCCGTCGCCCTTTGACCACAATTACAACAGGAACGTCGTGTGGACCTTTGAAGACATTGAAATGTTGATTGGTAAGACTGTTTTTAGTTGGAAATTTGGTTAAGTGTGGTTGTGCAGGTACGGACTTGCCGATTTTCGGGGGCGGGACTCACCCGTGCATTTCGCTGCGCCTGCGTGACGTCAGCAAACCAATTAACGTGCTAACGGGGATTGACTATTGGTTGGACAATCTCATGTCCAATGTACCTGAGGTGGTGATGTGTTACCACCTCAAGGGGATCGTCCAAAAGTACGAATTAATCAAAACTGAAGACTTGCCCCGGTTGGATAATTCCAAGTTTTCGCCTAAACTAATCCGGGACGTCGCTCAAAGCATTTTATCATTCCTGAAATCGAACGCCACTAAAGCTGGTCACACGTATTGGTTGTTTAAGGGTAAAAACGAAGATGTTGTAAAATTGTACGATTTGACGTCATTGTGTTCGGAGAAGGAGGACGTGAAGAACCCGTTTACCATCCCTGTGGGGATGCTCCTATACAGGGTGGCGCGCAACATGAAACATACGTCTGATCGCCAACCCGGTACTATTCGAATGTTGTTAAAAAACTCAATCAAATTGTTGCCTGAGGGCGAATATCCCGAAATCGTTACATCGTCGCACTATATGTTATCAGATTTGTACGTTCCCGCGGGAACCAACCCCGAAAGTCCCGGTTTAGAACAAATGGAAGTGGACGACGAAAGCATGATGTACGACGACGATGAAGACCTCCTCGACAGCGATAAGGATCCAGGGATGAAGGTTTTAGTTTTGGACCCAAATGGGTGTGTCCAAAAATTTAAAAACCACTACAGGAGTCCTCCACCCATCAACGGGACGGTCGAAGAACGGTGTCTGCAAGCCTTACAACACGTCGCTTTAGGGTTGAAGTGTTTGAAACACTTTCAACAAACCAAAGAGACTTCAAAGCAACAAGAAGAGGAAGTTTTGTTTGCCAAACCGTTCGAACCGATTCCGATGCCGTACGGGACTTTAAACGAAACGAACGACGCTCAAAAGAAAAAGAAAAACAAAGAAAAGAAGAAAAAGGAGAAGATTGGGGATAAAACAGACAGCGCTTTGTTGTTGAAAAATAGCAACGAAGCGCAGACTTGGCAGAACCAACAAAGTAGTAACATTTCGTGGAAAGATCACTTGAAAACTTTGCTTTATGAAAAGGCGGTTTTGGTCTACGCGACGCTGTCTGAGCAACATTTCGTATCAGGTTGTTATGGTAACAGTTTGAGAACTATAGGTTTGTTGGCGAGGTGCCAACTCATCATGAACAAACTCCTCTACAACTATCACGGTTTGGAAGAAAATTGTCTCCTGGGTCGAGCTGGTGACTGCTGCATTATGATGGTCCAACACTGGGATAAAGTCGACCCTTATAGACAACAATTCCAAGCGAACACTGAAGAAGATCTAAAAATGTTGGGACATCTGGAAAAAGACGAACAATCATATAACGTTAGTATCGGCGAATCGAATATGAAAGTCGTTTTTATTTACGACATACGAACGATCGAGCAGATGTTGCTTAAGGGGGTGGAGTGCTACGACGAAGCTCTGAAATCGTGCGAAAACGAAAGCATTCTGCGCCGACTGGGTAACAGCTTGAACGAAGTGGCCTCTTTTTACTTAAACAAAGCCAAGTCTGCGTCGGACGTGACTGAAGAAATGTGCAACAAAGCGGAAGCGTACTTAATCAAGGGACTTAACGTCTTTGAGAAAGTTAAAGATGATGCTAATATAGCGCTGCTGTATACGAACATGGGGCACCTGCATAGGTTGCTCGCGCATGCCAACACTCCACAAAATCGGGGGGAGTTGAGCCAGAAGGAGAAACTACACTACAACAAGGCGTTCATTAATTATAAAAAAGCGTTACAGGTTTTGGGGGAGAGGAAACATTGTCCGGGGATTTGGGACGCGGTGAGGTGGGAACTGTCGACGGCGTTCTTCAATATGGGGACGATCATGCACGAGAACCCGCCGTCGAACATAGTAAGTGTGATTGAGAGTCTTTGTAGTTTTCAATCGCATTTTTCGATTTTGTTTCAGACGAAAACCGAAGCTGAGAGACAAGTCATAGAAGTGCTGCAGAAGGCTCTGCAGTACTGCGATTTCGACGAAGCCAATCCGAAATTTCCGTTGTACCAGTACAGGGCCGCTATGATCCACTATCGCATTGGTTGTCTGTACCATAGCCATATTTGGATGTCCGGGAACGACTCCGCTAACCGGAAAAACGTGATCCAGTTGGCGAAAATCAACTACGAAAAAGCTTCCAAGTACTACCTGCTCTCTCTAGACGTAATCAGCTACTTCACTTCACAGATGCAACGAGTGGCTTTGTCTGAGTACTTAGCAGACAGTACGTGTTAAACTTGCATTTTTTTTTCCTAATTACTAATTACTTTTACAAAGTAATGCAAACTGAAACTTAAAACGTGTTTAAAGTAGTAAATTTTGTGGGGAAATATGGATTTTGAAATTAAGCCCCGCCCTCCGGCTCACGGCGAATGAAAAACCATCACAATTGCGATAGGGCGGGTGGGCGGGGCTTATATTTAGCCTTTTTCTAAATACATGTAGTCTTTTCGTAACAAGAAACTTAAAACACGTTCAAAATGGCAACTTTTATAGAGAAATGGATTTTGCAATTAAGCTCCGCCCCTCCGCCTGACCAAGGCGGGTGGGCGTTACTTAATCTTTGGCTTTATTTTTTAATATGGTTTTCTTTCAACAACAGAATATTTGCTTAAAATATCAACTAGTGAATTTGAGGTTAGAATTACGTCTGACATTTAGTAAAAATTAATATACGTAACAACTTTTACTGTCACACGTGTTCATCATAATCGAGTTCTTCATAAACGGAAAGAATTTTTTCGGAAAAATTCGTCATTTTTACAAAGTCATTGCCTTTTTTTAATATTATTCGGGAGACTTTTTGGTACCTATGGTGTATTATTTTGGAGATTTTTTTGCAAATTATTTAAAACAACGTTAGGGAACTTTGTGTTCTATTTTTTGAGTTAATTTTGGGACATTTTTTTAATTTAAAATAAAACAATCTTGAAGTTCTAGGTATTCCTATTTGGGAAGAATTTGAAAGTGCTTTGGCGCCTCTAGTGTCTTTTCTTATAATAATTTAATTAAATTTCTTAGAGGATACATCGTTTGATAAAACTAATCTTATCTTAGCAGACACTAGCCCCTCCCACCCCCCCTCTCTTTCCTTAAAGGCTATCTCATTTGCCAAAATCACTCTTATCTTAGCGGGAATTAGCCACGCCCACCCACCCCCTCTCATTTTGGAAGATATGTCATTTGCCAAAACACTCTTATCCTAGCAAGTACTAGCCCCGCCCACCCGCCCTCTCTTTCCTTAAACGCTATCTCATTTGCCAAAATCACTCTTATCTAATTTTCGCAATTTTTTATTTTACAATTTTTTGTTAATCGATTCTTTCATTTTTAAGTTCTTGGGTTTTGTTTGACAATTTTTCAAGTTTTCAGTTTTAAATGTAGAAGTGTTTGATTCCAATTTTTCACTTTTGAATTTTGTAATTTTTCGATTTCTTAGTTTGTCGATTTTTTATTTATTTATTTATTTTCAATATATCGAAATGGCATTTTTCTAATTTTCTTTTTTAAATTTTTCAGTTTTACCATTTTGCAATTTTTGGATTTTTAACTTGTTAATTTTAAATTTTTATTGTTCAATTTTTTAGAAATGTTTCAATTTTTACTTTTATGATTTTTAAATTTCTCGTTCCTTCAATTTCTGGATTTTTTATTTTTCGAAGTTTTCGATTTTTTAGTTATTATGCAATTTTTCCTTTTGGTACTTTTCAGATATTTTTATTTGTTTTTTTACTGTTTTTGGATTTTTACTTTGTAATTTTCCTAGTTTTCATTTAATTTTCCAATTATTCGATTTCCCAATTTTTAATTTTTTGATTTTTGCGACTTTCAAAATATCGCATTTTTCGATTTTTACTTTACATTTTTTTTAACTTTTGAATTTTTCGATTGATTAGTTTCTTACTGGTTTAATCGGTAGGTTTTTTTTTTAATAATATTCGCGAGACTTTTTGGTACCCATCTTAGCAGATACTAGCCCCGCCCACCCGCCCTCTCTTTTCTTGGAGGGTATCTCATTTGCCAAAATCACTCTTATCCCGACAGGTATTAGCCCCGCCCGCCCACCCTCTCTTTTCTTGGAAGGTATGTCATTTGCCAAAATCGGTTGTATTTTAGCAGGTACTAGCCCCGCCCACTATTTTCTTAGCGGGTATCTCATTTGCCAAAATCAGTCTTATCTTAGCAGGTACTAGCCCCGCCCACCCACCCTCTCTTTTCTTGGAAGGTGTCATTTGCCAAAATCACTCGTCGTATAAGGTATTAGCCCCGCCCACCCACCCTGTCTTTTCTTAGAGGGTAGATCATTTGCCAAAATAATTCTTATCTTAGCAGGTACTAGCCCCGCCCACCCACCCTCTCTTTTCTTGGAAGGTATGTCATTTGCCAAAATCACTCTTATCCAGACAGGTATTAGCCCCGCCCACCCACCCCCTCTTTTCTTGGAAGCTATGTCATTTGCCAAAATAGGTCTTATTTTAGCAGGTACTAGCCCCGCCCACTATTTTCTTGGCGGGTATCTCATTTGCCAAAATCAGTCTTATCTTAGCAGGTACTAGCCCCGCCCACCCACCCTCTCTCTTGTGTTTTTTTAATAATTTTTGGATTTTTATTCTGCAATTTGTCTAGTTTTCATTAAATGTTTTTCGATTTTCAAAGATTGATTTTTTTTTATTTTTTCATGTTTGATTTTTCAATTGTAAGTTTGATTTTTTTTAAGTTGTTGGGTTTTATTTGGCATTTATTCATGTTTTCAATTTCAAATGTAGAAGTTTTTCACATCGATTTTCCACGTTTGAATTTTCCAATTTTTCGATTTCTTAGTTTATCGATTATTCTATTTATCGCGATGGAATTTTTTTATTTTCCGTTTTTAAATTTTTCAATTTTACCACTTTGCAATTTTTCGATTTTTTTTTTATTGTTCGATTTCTTAGATTTTTTAAATATTTTGCAATTTTTGTAGTTTTTAGTTTTAAACGTTTCAATTTTTCCATTTTCAACTTCCAATTCTTCAGTTTTTCGACTTTTCAGTTTCTCGATTTTTGCTTTTTCGATTTTTTAGTTATGGAATTTTTCATTTTAACGCTTTTCAGATATTTTTATTCATGTTTTTTACTGTTTTTGGATTTTTACTTTGCAATTTTCCTAGTTTTCATTTAATTTTTCAATTATTCGATTTCCCAATTTTTAATTTTTTGATTTCTGCGATTTTCAAAATATCGCATTTTTCGATTTTTACTTTACATTTTTTTTTAACTTTTGAATTTTTCAACTAATTAGTTTCTTACTGGTTTAATCGGTAGTTTTTTTTTTAAATAATGTTCGGGAGAATTTTTGGTACCCATCTTAGCACGTACTAGCCCCGCCCACCCGCCCTCTCTTTTCTTAGAGGGTATCTCATTTGACAAAATCACTCTTATCTTAGCAGATACTAGCCCCGCCCACCCACCCTCTCTTTTCTTGGAAGGTATGTCATCTGCCAAAATCACTCTTGTCGTATCAGGTATTAGCCCCGCCCACCCACCCTCTTTTTTCTTGGAAGGTATGTCATTTACCAAAATTACTCTTGTCGTAGCAAATATTAGCCCCGCCCACCCACCCTCTCTTTTCTTAGAGGGTTTCTCATTTGCCAAAATCACTCTTATCTAGACAGGTATTAGCCCCGCCCACCCGCCCTCTCTTTTCTTGGAGGGTATCTCATTTGCCAAAACCACTCTTATCTTAGCAGGTACTAGCCCCGCCCACCCACCCTCTCTTTTCTTGGAAGGTATGTCATTTGCCAAAATCGGTCTTATTTTAGCAGCTACTAGCCCCGCCCACTATTTTCTTAGCGGGTATCTCATTTGCCAAAATCAGTCTTATCTTAGCAGGCACTAGCCCCGCCCACCCACCCTCTGTCTTCTTGTTTTTTTACAATTTTTGGATTTTTGTTCTGCAATTTGTCTAGTTTTCATTAAATGTTTTTCGATTTTCAAAGATTGAATTTTTTTTTATTTTTTCATGTTTGATTTTTCAATTATAATTTTGATTTTTTTTAACTTTGAATTTTCCCATTTTTCGATTTCTTAGTTTATCGATTTTTTATTCATCGATTATTCTATTTATCGCGATGGATTTTTTTAGTTTTCGTTTTTAAATTTTTCAATTTTACCACTTTGCAATTTTTCGATTTTTTTTTTATTGTTCGATTTCTTGGATTTTTGAAATATTTTGCAATTTTTGTAGTTTTTAGTTTTAAATGTTTCAATTTTTCCATTTTTAAATTTCAATTCTCAGTTTTTCGACTTTTCAGTTTCCCGATTTTTTTTTTATGATTTTTAAATTCTCTTTTCTTCAATCTTTCGATTCTCTAGTTTCTGGATATTTATTTTTTCGATTTTCATTTTGCAATTTTTCTAGTTTTCATTAAATGTTTTTCGATATCCGAAGTTTGAAATTTTTTAATTGTTCGATTTTTCAGTTTTTCCAATTCCCAGTTTTTAACGATTTTGGTGATTTTCAATTATCGCATTTTTCTATTTTTACTTCGCAATGTTTCAGAAGTTTTTCACTCCAGTTTTCCACTTTTGAATTTTCCAGTTTTTCGATTTTTTAATTTATGGAGATGGAATTTTTTTAGTTTTCATTTTTAAAATTTTTCAGTTTCACCATTTTGCAATTCTTCGATTTTTAATTTCTTAATTTTTAACTGTTCGATTCTTTAGATTTTTCAATTATTTTGCAATTTTTGTAGTCCTCGGTTTTAAATGTTTCAATTTTTCAATTTATCAGTTTTTCGATTTCTAATTTTCCGATTTTTCGATTTTAACTTTGCATTTTTCCTTTATAAAATTTTTACAGTTTTTTCATTTTTAGTTTTTTCTGTTTTTTAATTCTTTATTTTACAATTTTTTATTATTCGATTCTTTGATTTTTAAGTTCTTGGGTTTTATTTGGCAATTATTCAAGTTTTCAGTTTTAAATGTAGAAGTTTTTGATTCCAATTTTCCACTTTTGAATCTTCTAATTTTTCGATTTCTTAGTTTGTCGATTTTTTATTTATTGATTTTTCAATTTATCGAAATGGCATTTTTCTAATTATCGTTTTTAAATTTTTCAGTTTTACCATTTTGCAATTTTTGGATTTTTAACTTGTTAATTTTTTAATTTTTCAATAATTTTGCATTTTTTGTAATTTTTAGTTTTAAATGTTTCAATTTTTACTTTCATAATTTTTAAATTTCTCGTTTCTTCAATTTCTGGATTTTTAATTTTTCGAAGTTTTCGATTTTTTAGTTATTATGCAATTTTTCCTTTTGGCACTTTTCAGATATTTTTATTTATGTTTTTTTCTGTTTTTGGATTTTTACTTTGTAATTTTCCTAGTTTTCATTTAATTTTTCAATATTCGATTTGCAAAAATTTTACTTTACATTTTTTTTAACTTTTGAATTTTTCGATTAATTAGTTTCTTACTGGTTTAATCGGTAGTTTTTTTTTAAATAATATTCGGGAGACTTTTTGGTACCCATCTTAGCAGATACAAGCCCCGCCCACTCACCCGCCCTTTCTTTTCTTAGAGGGTATCTCATTTGTCACAATCACTCTTATCTTAGCAGGTACTAGTCCTGCCCACCCACCCTCTCCTTTCTTGGAAGGTATGTCATTTGCCAAAATCACTTTTGTCGTACCAGGTATTAGCCCCGCCCACCCACCCTCCCTTTTCTTGGAAGGTATGTCATTTGCCAAAATCGGTCTTATTTTAGCAGGCACTAGCCCCGCCCACTATTTTCTTAGCGAGTATCTCATTTGCCAAAATCAGTCTTATCTTAGCAGGTACTAGCCCCGCCCACCCACCCTCTCTCTCTTTTTGTGTTTTTTTTTACAATTTTTGGATTTTTATTCTACAATTTGTCTAGTTTTCATTAAATGTTTTTCGATTTTCAAAGATTGAATTTTTTTTATTTTTTCATGTTTGATTTTTAAGTTGTTGGGTTTTATTTGGTTATTATTCAAGTTTTCAATTGCAAATGTAGAAGTTTTTCATTTCGATTTTCCACGTTTGAATTTTCGATTTCTTAGTTTATTGATTTTTTAATTATCGATTATTCTATTTATCCGGATGGAATTTTTTAAGTTTTCGTTTTTAAATTTTTCAATTTTACCACTTTGCAATTTTTCGATTTTTAAATTTTAATTGTTCGATTTCTTAGATTTTTCAAATATTTTGCAATTTTTGTAGTTTTTAGTTTTAAATGTTTCAATTTTTCCATTTTCAAATTTCGATTCTCATTTTTTCGACTTTTCAGTTTCCCGATTTTTACTTTTATGATTTTTAAATTTCTCGTTTCTTCAATATTTCGATTCTTCAGTTTTTGGATGTTTATTTTTTCGATTTTTCAATTATTTTTCCTTTTAGACTTTTTAGATATTTTCATTTGTGTTTTTACAGTTTTTGGATTTTTATTTTGCAATTTTTTTAGTTTTCATTAAATGTTTTTCGATATCCAAAGTTTGGAATTTTTTAATTATTCGATTTTTCAGTTTTTCGATTTCCCAGTTTTTAACGATTTTGTTGATTATGATTTTCAATTATCGCATTTTTCTATTTTTACTTCGCAATGTTTCAATTTTAAATGTATGTTTTTCATTCCAGTTTTCCACTTTTGAATTTTCCAGTTTTTCCATTTTTTATTTATCGATTTTTTAATTTATGGAGATAGAATTTTGTTAGTTTTCTTTTTAAAATTTTTCAGTTTTACCATTTTGCAATTCTTCGATTTTTAATTTCTTAATTTTTAATTGTTCGATTTTTTAGATTTTTCAATTATTTTGTTTATTCTCTACTGGTTAATCTTCTTTTGAAAACTACTGCATTACATTACTCATTACTTAAAAAGTAATTGAATTACAGTAATGAATTACTTGTAATTTAATTACTTCCAGCCACTGCTAATTACTAATTACACTCCAATTTTCCAGCCGCCAATGCACTCAACGTCAAAATCAAGCACCTGCAATACTGTTTGGATATTTTTATCGAGATTAACGACATGATGAGACTGATCGACGAGAAAAAAGTCGACGTTCCTGAAGGCGAAGACGAAGAGAACGAAACTAAGGGTTTCAAGACTTGCTTGTCGCTCCTGAACTTGATAAAGCAACGACTACAACACGTCCTAAAAATATTGGTCAAGTTGTGCTTAACGAAGCCGTCGCCGAGCAAAGACTGTCCGAGATTAGCCGAGATTTACAAATATTGCTATATGTTGTCGCTGAGTTTACAAGACGGCGTCAAATGTGATGAGCTTATGAATAAACTGCACCTTGTCATCACCCAGATCGGGGACAAAGTAGCAGAGAAAAAATTGGATTAACTGTGTGTAAAGTTCGTTCTAAGCCTAAAAGTTTTAAGTTTAATGTTACAACCACGTGCGGAGTTTGACACGTGGTCATATTAAAACTGTTTGTTCGAAGTTTCAGTTTGTCTTTACTGTTTTATAGATCTCGAATTTTCAAGATGTTCATTTAACTTTTCCACTTGTTGCGTTCGAATTAAACACAAATGGTGGAGCGATGCGATGAAAATCTTATGGTTGATCCAATCAGCATGTCTGTGATAGATCAATGTATTTATATAAATATTTTTAAGTGTTTGTTTTTCTATTTCTAATAAACTATCTATTATCAAAATTGTGCACAATTATTTTATTCGTTTGACAAGTGACAAGATAAGTCAATACGTCACAGCCTACTTCAGTTTATGTGTGGTCATCCATCAAGTGAAAATGCATACTATAATCATTTTCCTCGTCATTTTAGCATACAGTGATCAAACTGAAATAACCGTCGATACAAAAAGCGCGGCTACCAATTTCGACCATTTCTGGGAAAGCACGGGTTTATGGTAATTTTCGCACAACCATATTTCGAACCAATAGCAAGTCGCGTCACTTGCTATTGGTTCCCCGCCGTCCAATTAACGATAAAATTCCGCAGTCCACCTGACCCGAAAGAAGACATTTACAAATTTTTATTAAGCGAGGATGAAAAGTTTAACTTGGCTTTGATTGGAGCGTTGCCTAATCAGGGCATAAAGCAGGTTAGAATCCACTGGCTGTTCGATTTAATATTTTACAGGTTGGTAGCTTGTATATCCGATGTAGAACGCACATTGACAAGTCCTCTGATAGCCGTGATCGTCTAGTGGTTAGGACCCTACGTTGTGGCCGTAGTAACCCAGGTTCGAATCCTGGTCACGGCAATGTGCGAACATTGTCACGGTAGAGGCTTTTTTGCTTTTTTTTACGTTTTTTTTTAATTTCAAGTGAAAATGGATACAACTTTACGTATTTGGACGACTTATTGGATTTTTTGGTTACACATAATTTGAAACCGCGGTTCGAATTGATGGGTTATCCTATTTTAGTTGAGTTAAATAAAGAGAGGGATTTTTGGCACAATTTGGTTGAAAATATTGCAACTAGATACATCTGTGAGTAGAAAACAATGTTAACACTACTAAAATAGTAATTTTTAGCAAAGTTTGGGGCTTCTGAAGTTTCTCAATGGAAATTCGAGCTTTGGAATGAGCCAGATTTGACCAACTACAATCTTTTAAATTTCACCCTATCAGGTATAATTTTGTTTAAAGCAAACTTTTTCACTAAGTACGCTAGTGTAGAATATCTGGAGTACGTGACTGGGTGTGCCGAAGGGTTAAAGGGTGCGTTTGGTGGCCAAAACATGGCCATCCTGGGTGGACCAGCTGGGTTATTTAGGGAAGAAAATCACCCTTTGTGTTGGGGTTTGCTGGAGGCGTGCTCAAACAGTTCCGAGACTTTCGAGTGTCCCATACAATTCCTCTCTTTCCACAGAAAGGGTGATGGTACCGCCCAAGGAGTCCTAAACGGAACCCTTGAACTTCTGGACTCCTTACGCAGCAAATTTCCTTCTCTTGTCGACATACCCATAGCAAACGAGTGAATCATTAAAAAAAAAACACACAACTAAATTTTATTTAATTGTTATATTTTTAGTGAGTCTGACATCATCACCACTTGGTCCCACAGCTGGGAGTGGCGCGGTGATTCCCGATACGCAGCAATGGTAGTAAAAGTGATCTCCGACCATTACAAGTCGGTGACTCTGGACAGAAAAACCAAAATCGAGCTCTTAGGCAACGACAACGGTTTCTTGAATTATCACCCGTTTTACTTTACTCAGAGGACACTTTTTGCCCGGTATTTCAAACTTAAATAAGAACGTTTCTCCTATTCTTAAAGTAGTTTCCAGATGAACCACACTCACCCTCCTCACAACCAATTTATTAAAAAACCGGTTTATACCGTCATGGGTTTGCTATCTTTTCTGGGTGACGGTTGGCTACAGGCTGACGTTAACCCCCAGGATCCGCTATTAACTGTTCTAGCCACCAAGACTGTGACCAATGGGTCAAATTTGGCAATTCTTTTAGCGTACGGTGACGATGATTACGTTAATGATACAATCAAACCGGTCCAAATTGTTGTTAAAAATGTGCCTACTGGGGGAAGATTTGTTGTTTATTTACTAGACAATGTGGAGACGAATCCCTACAAGTTTTGGCAAGATGTAGGAGGGCCGGTTTTCCCCCAAAGCTCTGTCAGAGAGGAGATGAGAAAGCGTGAGGTGAGAATTTTTTTAACAACACGATACTCAAAAACATGTTTTTTATTTCGTGTAGATAAATAAGGATTTTGCAGGTAAGCTCCGCCCTCTTGACTCACGACGAATAAAAAATCATCACAATTGAGATAGGGCGGGTGGGCGGGGCTACATTTTCCTTTTTTTCTCATAACATTTTTTCACAACAAGAAACTTATAATATGGTTAAAATGGTACATTTTTACAAGAAAATATGGATTTTGCAATTAAAACAAAAAGGCAAAATATAAGCCCGCCCACCCGCCCTATCTCAATTGTGATGATTTTGGGCTATTTCGATTTCTCAATTTTTTGATTTTTTGAAATTTCAATTTCCCCATTTCTCAATTTTTCGATTATTTTCATGTTTCAATTCTGGGATTTTTCATTATTATTTCTTCGATATTTTAATTTTTCTCTTTATGAATTTATCAAGTTTTTTTATATTTAAGTTTTTGGATTTTTCAATACATATTTTGAGTCTTCAATTTTTCGATTTCTCAATTAAAGTTTTTCAATGTTTCCCCATTTTAATGGTTCGATTTCTCGATTTTTTTAAATCTAAAATTTTTCTTTTTTTCAATTTTGGATTTCCAATTCTCGATTTTTCAATTTTTTAATCCTACAGTTTTTCATGTTTTAATTTTCCGATTTTAAAAATTTTACAATTGTTCGATTCTTCTATTTTTCAATTTTTCTGATTATTAAATTTTAGATTTTTCCATTTTTTGGATCTCTTTGTCGTTCGATTTTTTGGCGTTTCGAATAAATTTTTCCGTTGTTTCATTTTCGATTTTAAATTTTTAAATTTTTTGACTTCAATTTTTTAATGTCTCGAGTTATCTTTGTTCATATTTTGAATTGCCGTTTGTTCAATTTCCCATTTTTCGATTTTTCAATTGTTCTTCAGTTTTTAATTTTTCGATTTTGGGCTACTTCGATTTCTCAATTTTTTGATTTTTTGAAATTCCAATTTTGGAATTCATCAATATCCCCATTTCCCAATTTTTCGATTCTTCAATATCTTCATGTTTCGGTTTTGGGATTTTTCATTATTATTTCTTCGATATTTTAATTTTTCCCTTTATGGATTTATCAAGTTTTTTATATTTAAGTTTTTGGATTTTTCAATACATATTTTGAGTCTTCAATTTTTCGATTTCTCAATTAGTTTTTCAATGTTTCCCCATTTTAATGGTTTGATTTCTCAATTTTTCGATATTTTAATTTTCCGATCTATCAATTTTTTGAAATTTCATATTTTGGATTTTTCAATATATTGATTGTTAATTTTTCGATTCATCCCTTTTTTAAATCTAAAATTTTTCTTTTTTTCAATTTTGGATTTCCAATTCTCGATTTTTCAATTTTTTAATCCTACAGTTTTTCATATTTTAATTTTCCGATTTTAAAAATTTTACAATTATTCGATTTTTCTATTTTTCAATTTTTTCATTATTAAATTTTAGATTTTTCCATTTTTTGGATCTCTTTGTCGTTCGATTTTTTGGCGTTTCGGATAAATTTTTCCGTCGTTTCAATTTTCGATTTTAAATTTTTCAATTTTTCGACTTCAATTTTTCAATGTCTCGAGTTTTCTTTGTTCATATTTTGAATTGCCGTTTGTTCAATTTCCATTTTTCGATTTTTCAATTGTTCTTCAGTTTTTAATTTTTCGATTTTGGGCTATTTCAATTTCTCAATTTTTTTGATTTTTCGATTCAATATTTTCATGTTTCGGTTTTGGGATTTTTCGTTATTATTTCTTCGATATTTTAATTTTTCCCTTTATGGATTTATCAAGTTTTTTTATATTCAAGTTTTTCGATTTTTCAATACATATTTTGAGTCTTCAATTTTTCGATTTCTCAATTAAAGTTTTTCAATGTTTCCCCATTTTAATGGTTCGATTTTTCAGTTTTTCGATATTTTAATCTTCCTATTTTTCCATTTTCGATTTATCAATTTTTTTAAATCTAAAATTTTTCTTTTTTTCAATTTTGGATTTCCAATTCTCGATTTTTCAATTTTTTAATCCTACAGTTTTTCATGTTTTAATTTTCCGATTTTAAAAATTTTACAATTATTCCATTTTTCTATTTTTCAATTATTTTGATTATTAAATTTTAGATTTTTCCATTTTTTGGATCTCTTTGTCGTTCAATTTTTTGGCGTTTCGAATAAATTTTTCCGTTGTATCATTTTTCGATTTTAAATTTTTCAATTTTTCGACTTCAATTTTTCAATGTCTCGAGTTATCTTTTGTTCATATTTTGAATTGTCATTTCTTCAATTTCCCCCTTTTCAATTTTTCAATTCTTCTTCAGTTTTTAATTTTTCGATTTTGGGCTATTTCAAGTTCTCAATTTTTTGATTTTTTGAAATTTCAATTTTGGAATTTTTCAATTTCCCCATTTCTCAATTTTTCGATTTTTCAATATTTTCATGTCTTAGTTTTGGGATTTTTCATTATTATTTCTTCGATATTTTAATTTTTCCCTTTATAGATTTATAAAGTTTCTTTATATTTAGGCTTTTGGATTTTTCAATACATATTTTGAGTGTTCAATTTTTCGATTTCTCAATTACAGTTTTTCAATGTTTCCCCATTTTAATGGTTCCATTTCTCAATTTTTTGAAATTTCAGATTTTGGATTTTTCAATATTTTGATTGTTAATTTTTCGATTCATCGATTTTTTAAATCTAAAATTTTTCTTTTTTTCAATTTTGGATTTCCAATTTTCGATTTTTCCATTTTTCAATTTTTTGATTATCAAATTTTAGATTTTTCCATTTTTTGGATCTCTTTGTCGTTCGATTTTTTGGCGTTTCGAATAAATTTTTCCGTTGTATCATTTTTCGATTTTAAATTTTTCAATTTTTCGACTTCAATTTTTCAATGTCTCGAGTTATCTTTTGTTCATATTTTGAATTGTCATTTCTTCAATTTCCCCCTTTTCAATTTTTCAATTGCTCTTCAGTTTTTAATTTTTCGATTTTGGGCTATTTCAAGTTCTCAATTTTTTGATTTTTTGAAATTTCAATTTTGGAATTCTTCAATTTCCTCATTTCTCTATTTTTCGATTCTTCAATATTTTCATGTTTCAGTTTTGGGATTTTTCATTATTATTTCTTCGATATTTTAATTTTTCCCTTTATGGATTTATCAAGTTTTTTTATATTTAAGTTTTTGGATTTTTCAATACATATTTTGAGTCTTCAATTTTTCGGTTTCTCAATTAAAGTTTTTCAATGTTTCCCCATTTAAATGGTTCGATTTCTCAATTTTTCGATATTTTAATTTTCCGATTTTTCCATTTTCGATTTATCAAATTTTTGAAATCTCAGATTTTGGATTTTTCAATATTTTGATTGTTAATTTTTCGTTTCGTCCATTTTTTTTTAAATCTAAAATTTTTCTTTTTTTCAATTTTGGATTTCCAATTCTCGATTTTTCAATTTTTTAATCCTACAGTTTTTCATCTTTTAATTTTCCGATTTAAAAAATTTTACAATTATTCGATTTTTCTATTTTTCAATTTTTTGATTATTAAATTTTAGATTTTTCTATTTTTTGGATCTCTTTGTCGTTCGATTTTTTGGCGTTTCGAATAAATTTTTCCGTTGTTTCATTTTTCGATTTTAAATTTTTCAATTTTTCGACTTCAATTTCTCAATGTCTCGTGTTATCTTTGTTCATATTTTGAATTGCCGTTTGTGCAATTTCCCCTTTTTGATGTTTCAATTGTTCTTCAGTTTTTAATTTTTCGGTTTTGGGCTATTTCGATTTTCCAATTTTTTGATTTTTTGAAATTTCAATTTTGGAATTCTTCAATTTCCCCATTTCTCAATTTTTCGATTCCTCAATATTTTCATGTTTCAGTTTTTCGTTATTATTTTAATTTTTCCCTTTATAGATTTATCAATTTTTTTTATATTAAAGTTTTTGGATTTTTGAATACATATTTTGAGTCCCCAATTTTTCGATTTCTCAATTAAAGTTTTTCGTATTTTTCCATTTTCGATTTATCAATTTTTTGAAATTTCAGATTTTGGATGTTTAAATATTCTGATTGTTAATTTTTCGATTCGTCCATTTTTTTTTAAATCTAAAATTTTTCTTTTTTTCAATTTTGGATTTCCAATTCTCGATTTTTCAATTTTTTAATCGTACAGTTTTTCATGGTTGAATTTTCCGATTTTAAAAATTTCACAATTATTCGATTTTTCTATTTTTCGATTTTTTTTATTATTAAATTTTAGATTTTTCCATTTTTTGGATCTCTTTGTCGTTCGATTTTTTGGCGTTTCGAATAAATTTTTCCGTTGTTTCATTTTTCGATATTAAATTTTTCAATTTTTCGACTTCAATTTTTCAATGTCTCGAGTTATCTTTTGTTCATATTTTGAATTTTCGTTTCTTCAATTTCCCCTTTTTCGATTTTTCAGTTGTTCTTTAGTTTTTAATTTTTCGATTTTGGGCTATTTCGATTACTCAATTTTTTGATTTTTTGAAATTTCAATTTTGGAATTTTTCAATTTCTCCATTTCTCGATTTTTCGATTCTTCAATATTTTCATGTTTCAGTTTTGGGATTTTTCATTATTATTTCTTCGATATTTTAATTTTTCCCTTTATGGATTTATCAAGTTTTTTATATTTAGGTTTTTGGAATTTTCAATACATATTTTGAGTCTTCAATTTTTCGATTTCTCAATTAAAGTTTTTCAATGTTTCCCCATTTTCATGGTTCGATTTCTCAATTTTTCGATATTTTAATTTTCCTATTTTTCCATTTTCGATTTATCAGTTTTTTTAAATCTAAAATTTTTCTTTTTTTCAATTTTGGATTTCCAATTTTCGATTTTTCAATTTTTTAATCCTACAGTTTTTCATGTTTTAATTTTTCGATTTTAAAAATTTTACAATTATTCCATTTTTCTATTTTTCAATTATTTTGATTATTAAATTTTAGATTTTTCCATTTTTTGGATCTCTTTGTCGTTCAATTTTTTGGCGTTTCGAATAAATTTTTCCGTTGTTTCATTTTTCGATTTTAAATTTTTCAATTTTTCGACTTCAATTTTTCAATGTCTCGAGTTATCTTTTATTCATATTTTGAATTGTCGTTTCTTCAATTTCCCCTTTTTCGATTTTTCAGTTGTTCTTTAGTTTTTAATTTTTCGATTTTGGGCTATTTCGATTTCTCAATTTTTTGATTTTTTGAAATTTCAATTTTGGAATTTTTCAATTTCTCCATTTCTCGATTTTTCGATTCTTCAATATTTTCATGTTTCAGTTTTGGGATTTTTCATTATTATTTCTTCGATATTTTAATTTTTCCCTTTATAGATTTATCAAGTTTTTTATATTTAGGTTTTTGGATTTTTCAATACATTCAGTCTTCAATTTTTCGGTTTCTCAATTAAAGTTTTTCAATGTTTCCCCATTTTAATGGTTCAATTTCTCAATTTTTCGAGATTCTAATTTTCCAATTTTTCCATTTTCGATTTATCAAATTTTTTAAATTTCAGATTTTGGATTTTTCAATATTTTTATTGTTAATTTTTCGACTCATCCCTGTTTTAAATCTAAAATATTTCTTTTTTTCAATTTTGGATTTCCAATTGTCGATTTTTCCATTTTTTAATCCTACAGTTTTTCATGTTTTAATTTTCCGATTTTAAAAATTTTACAATTATTCGATTTTTCTATTTTTCAATTTTTTGATTATTAAATTTTAGATTTTTCCATTTTTTGGATCTCTTTGTCGTTCGATTTTTTAGCGTTTCGAATAAATTTTTCCGTTGTTTCATTTTTCGATTTTAAAGTTTTCAATTTTTCGACTTCAAGTTTTCACTGTCTCGAGTTTTCTGTGTTCATATTTTGAATTGTCGTTTGTTCAATTTCCCCTTTTTCGATTTTTCAATTGTTCTTCAGTTTTTAATTTTTCGATTTTGGGCTATTTCAATTTCTCAATTTTTTGATTTTTCGATTCTTCAATATTTTCATGTTTCGGTTTTGGGATTTTTCGTTATTATTTCTTCGATATTTTAATTTTTCCCTTTATGGATTTATCAAGTTTTTTATATTCAAGTTTTTCGATTTTTCAATACATATTTTGAGTCTTCAATTTTTCGATTTCTCAATTAAAGTTTTTCAATGTTTCCCCATTTTAATGGTTCGATTTTTCAGTTTTTCGATATTTTAATCTTCCTATTTTTCCATTTTCGATTTATCAATTTTTTTAAATCTAAAATTTTTCTTTTTTTCAATTTTGGATTTCCAATTCTCGATTTTTCAATTTTTTAATCCTACAGTTTTTCAAGTTTTAATTTTCCGATTTTAAAAATTTTACAATTATTCGATTTTTCTATTTTTCAATTATTTTGATTATTAAATTTTAGATTTTTCCATTTTTTGGATCTCTTTGTCGTTCGATTTTTTGGCGTTTCGAATAAATTTTTCCGTTGTTTCATTTTCGATTTTAAATTTTTCAATTTTTCGACTTCAATTTTTCAATGTCTCGAGTTATCTTTTGTTCATATTTTGAATTGTCGTTTCTTCAATTTCCCCTTTTTCGATTTTTCAGTTGCTCTTTAGTTTTTAATTTTTCGATTTTGGGCTATTTCGATTTCTCAATTTTTTGATTTTTTGAAATTTCAATTTTGGAATTTTTCAATTTCTCCATTTCTCGATTTTTCGATTCTTCAATATTTCATGTTTCAGTTTTGGGATTTTTCATTATTATTTCTTCGATATTTTAATTTTTCCCTTTATAGATTTATCAAGTTTTTTATATTTAGGTTTTTGGATTTTTCAATACATATTTTGACTCTTCAATTTTTCGATTTCTCAATTAAAGGTTTTCAATGTTTCCCCATTTTAATGGTTCGATTTCTCAATTTTTTGAAATTTCAGATTTTGGATTTTTCAATATTTTGATTGTTAATTTTTCGATTCGTCCATTTTTTTAAATCTAAAATTTTTCTTTTTTTCAATTTTGGATTTCCAATTCTCGATTTTTCAATTTTTTAATCGTACAGTTTTTCATGGTTGAATTTTCCGATTTTAAAAATTTTACAATTATTCGATTTTTCTATTTTTTTTATTATTAAATTTTAGATTTTTCCATTTTTTGGATCTCTTTGTCGTTCGATTTTTTGGCGTTTCGAATAAATTTTTCCGTTGTTTCATTTTTCGATTTTAAATTTTTCAATTTTTCGAATTCAGTTTTTTAATGTCTCGAGTTATCTTTTGTTCGTGTTTTGAATTGTCGTTTCTTCAATTTCCCCTTTTTCGATTTTTCAATTGTTCTTCAGTTTTTAATTTTTCGATTTTGGCCTATTTCGATTTCTCAATTTTTTGATTTTTTGAAATTTGAATTTTGGAATTCTTCAATTTCCCCATTCTTCAATATTTTCATGTTTCGGTTTTGGGTTTTTCATTATTATTTCTTCGATATTTTAATTTTTCCCTTTATGGATTTATCAAGTTTTTTTATATTGAAGTTTTTGGATTTTTCAATACATATTTTGAGTCTTCAGTTTTTCGATTTCTCAATTAAAGTTTTTCAATGTTTCCCCATTTTAATGGTTCGAATTCTCAATTTTTCAATTTTTCGATATTTTAATCTTCCTATTTTTCCATTTTCAATTTATCAATTTTTTTAAATCTAAAATTTTTCTTTTTTTCAATTTTGGATTTCCAATTGTCGATTTTTCAATTTTTTGATCGTACAGTTTTTCATGTTTTAATTTTCCGATTTTAGAAATTTTACAATTATTTGATTTTTCTATTTTTCAATTATTAAATTTTAGATTTTTTTTCCATTTTTTGGATCTCTTTGTCGTTCGATTTTTTGGCGTTTCGAATAAATTTTTCCGTTGTTTCATTTTTCGATTTTAAATTTTTCAATTTTTCGACTTCAGTTTTTCAATGTCTCGAGTTATCTTTGTTCATATTTTGAATTGCCCTTTCTTCAATTTCCCCTTTTTCGATTTTTCAATTGTTCTTCAGTTTTTAATTTTTCGGTTTTGGGCTATTTCGATTTTCCAATTGTTTGATTTTTTGAAATTTCAATTTTAGAATTCTTCAATTTCCCCATTTCTCAATTTTTCGATTCTTCAATATCTTCATGTTTCGGTTTTGGGATTTTTCGATATTTTAATTTGTCCCTTTATGGATTTATCAAGTTTTTTTATATTTAAGTTTTTGGATTTTTCAATAGGTACATATTTGAGTCTTCAATTTTTCGATTTCTCAATTAAAGTTTTTCAATGTTTCCCCATTTTAATGGTTCGATTTCTCAATTTTTCGATATTTTAATTTTCCGATTTTTTTTCCTTTTCTTCAATTTTGGATTTCCAATTTTCGATTTTTCAATTTTTTAATCCTACAGTTTTTCATGTTTTAATTTTCCGATTTTACAATTGTTCTTCAGTTTTTAATTTTTCGATTTTGAGCTATTTCGATTTCTCAATTTTTCGATTCTTCAATTATTAGATTTTTTATTTTTCAATTTTTTTGATTATTAAATTTTAGATTTTTCCATTTTTTGGATCTCTTTGTCGTTTCGAATAAAATTTTCCGTTGTTTCATTTTTCGATTTTAAATTTTTCGACTTCAGTTTTTTAATATCTCGAGTTATCTTTGTTCATATTTTGAATTGCCGTTTGTTCAATTTCCCTTTTTCGATTTTGAGCTATTTCGATTTCTCAATTTTTCGATTCTTCAATATTTTCATGTTTCGATATTTTAATTTTTCCCTTTATGGATTTATATATAAGTTTTTTTTTATATTTCAGTTTTTGGATTTTTCAATACATATTTCGAGTCTTCAATTTTTCGATTTCTCAATTAAAGCTTTTCAATGTTTCCCCATTTTAATGGTTCGATTTCTCAATTTTTCTATTTTTCGATATTTTAATTTTCGTATTTTTCCATTTTCGATTTATCAATTTTTTTAAATTTCAGATTTTGGATTTTTCAATATTTTGATTGTTAATTTTTCGATTCATCGATTTTTTTAAACCTAAAATTTTTCTTTTTTTCAATTTTGGATTTCCAATTCTCGTTAGACTCCGCCCCTAGGTCAGCTAACGAATGAAAACTTCATTACAAGATTAGAGCTGGTACGAGTGGGGCTTAATCTTTGGCTTTAATTTTTTCTTAATATAAGTACGTACATAGAATTCTTTGAAGAACACAATACTCAAAAACATGTTTTTATTTCTTGTAGAGAAATACGGATTTTGCAATTAAGCTCCGCCCCTTTAGCTCACGATGAATATAAAAATCATCACAATTGAGATAGGGTGGGTGGGTGGGGCTTATATTTTTCCTTTTTTTTTAATATACACAGCCATCTTTTCATAACAAGAAACTTAGAACATGGTTAAAATGGAATAGAGAAATATCGATTTTGCAATTATGCTCCGCCCCTCGGTCTGACAACGAATAAAAAAATCATCACAATTGATAATTGAGATGGGGGTGGGTATAGGTGGGACTTCTCTTTTAGTTTTCTTTTTTAATTAATACATCTAGGAGTTTTCTTTGTATAACACGATTACTTAAGAACATATTTCACATGGTAATTTCTCGTACAAAAATAAGGATTTTACAATTAAGCTCCGCCCCTCGGGCTTCTGACGAATAAAAAAAATCATCAGAATTGAGATCGGGTGGGTGGGCGGGGTTTATATTTTGCGTTTTTTTTCTTAATATACATAGCTATCTTTTCACAACAAGAAACTTAGAACGTGGATAAAATGGTACATTTTTTAAAGAAAATATGGATTTTGCAATTAAAACAAAAAGAAAAATATAAGCCCGCCCACCCGCCCTATCTCAATTGTGATGATTTTTTTTATTGGTCGTGAGTCAAGGGGGCGGGCCTTAACTGCAAAATCCTTATTTCTTTACAAGAAATTAAAAACATGTTTTTCAATATTGTGTTCTTCAAAGAGTACTTTGTATATTAAGAAAATAAGACATAATATAAACCCCACCCACCCACCCATCTTCATTCTGATGATTTTTTTATTATTAGAAACTTTAAACAAATTTAAAATGGTAAATTGAGAATTGTGATGGGGCGAGTATTGGTGGGGCCTAATCTTTGCCTTTAATTTTTTATAATACATATACAAAGTATTCTTTGTACAACACGATACTCAAAAACATGTTTTTAATTTCTGGTAGAGAAATAAGGATTTTGCAGTTAAGCTCCGCCCCTTTGGCTCACAACGAATACAAAAATTCATCACAATTGAGATAGGGCGGGTGGGTGGGGCTACATTTTGCCTTCTTTTTCTTAATATGTGTAGACTTATTTCGACAACAAGAAACTTCACGACAAAAATGACTTTTTTGTTAAAAAAAAAAAAAAAATGTGGGGTGAAACGCACCACTTTACTTTCTACTGATTTCAGTTTAGAAATTTCTTCTAAATCGTCCGATAATCCAATCCTTAAATCCGAGTCATTCAAATGAGAATTGGGTTGGAAATAATAAACAATGCTTTTGGAATTACCAAAAATTATATTTTTTGGTTTTTAAGTTAAATTGCAAGATGTTGTAATTTTGATTTTTTTCTCCAAAAATCTGGATGTCTAGGATAAAAATTCAATAGGGGTTCATATACCAGATCTGCCTAATAAAAATCCAGACAGACGGAAAAAATATGACACTGGGTTGGTAAAAATAACGTTAAAAGTAGTGTTGTCTTAGGGACCATTGCGTTTGTTTCCACCCACACCACTAACATCCGAAAATCTCACACTGACTCTGAATTTAACCATTCCAAGCGTTGCCTTAGTTCACGTCTGTCCAAAACCAACTGAACCTCCAGGACCTGTAACAAAGTTATCAGTTTTCAATGTAACCAGAAGCGAAATTTTTTTAACTTGGAGTGACTCGGAAATTGCAACAAAGTGAGTGATTTTTGCTTAGTTTTATTTTAAACAAAAATATCACTGTTTTAGATGTGTCCGCACGTATGAAGTTGAATTTGAAGCCCAGTGTTCCAACAGTTTGCAGTTCATAAGGATAAACCCAGACGACGGCGTGTTTCTTTCGTACCATTACGCACCTCCAGGTAAATTAATTTTGATGGATTTATCGATTTTTTAAATTCATTTCTTTTAATAGATAATGAAGAATGTGAGTCCACTGTGGGTAGATATAGGGTTCGCGCGATAGATTACTGGGATCAGCCAGGGAATTATTCCCAAGTTGTTGTTTTCCCTTATTAAAATTTATGCCGTAATATTTGAATATTATATTTGGTTTTCAATGAATAATAATAATTTCAATAAATTAGTACAAAAAAGCGTATTCGTTTTTATGATGCCATGTTACCAAATAAAGCCCAAGGTACCCTCCACATTTGCACATGGCCGTTTTCAGTCCCAACAGCCACAATATTACTCCTAAAAATTAAAACAAAAACAAAAAAATTGTATTGTGTTAAAATCAAACTGATTTACTTTGTCCTATTTATCTCGATTTGTGTCAAAATTTCTGTCTTTACTTTATCTCTGGTGGTTTTCTCAATCGCCTTTCCTTTAACCAACTGGAAAATCTCTATAACCCCATTTTTACCACACCCACACACAATCCTCTCCTCGTACGGAACCCAAGCGACACAATTTAAAGCACTTTTCAAAAAAATCACTTGCGCCGGATCCTCCTACAAAAAACGTCACTAACAACCAGAATTATCAAAAAACACCAGTACTTGTTCAATTAAGTAAATTCTAATTTCCAAATCGGACCCGCTAGTCATGAACATGTCTTTTCGATTTGGCGAAAAACTAATCGAGTTGACTTCGCCCTTATGGGGTTGGTGGTACTTGAACACGGAATCCAGAACAGGAGTCTCCTCTGATTTCCCTATTCATCACAAACAATTAACAGTTAAGACACGATTTTTTTGTCGTACCCGGCAATTTTTTGGTACCGAGTAAAGAACACTGAACCACCCAGCCTCCTTCAGTTCCTACTACAAACATTTCTGGAGAGTGTACAGAAAAGTTGAAACAAGTTATGGCTCTGGTTGCTTTTTTTACAGCTTCTTCTGAAGATAGTTCTGAGGGTTTTGGAAACAGTGGTGACCGAATTTGATGCCTAAAAATACAGAAAAAAATTGGTCTAAAGAGTTTAGACAGTACTTCCCTCGCTGTCGGAAACTTGACGACTGCATGCCTATTGTGTTTTTTTTCTCATTACATTTTTGTAGTGGGAATTTAAAAAAAAATTGCGATGACGTCATCAACATTTTTGCAAGGACACGTATATCAGTTGGGATAGATGTAGTCTAATACTAAGAATAAAATTATTATATTCTCAAATTTTCGGGAAAATGAATTGGGTCGTTTTGAATATTGATTTGTAATAATCAATAAAATAACGAAACAATTTACTCACGTATACGTATCAGAGGCAACTGAAAATCGTGTATGTATAAACATTCTTAATTTAAGATGACAGGCGTAACAGCATACGTGAGAGTCAAACAGAGAAACTGTAAACAAAACGACCATCGGTTTTATTGCTTCGACTTCCGCTTATTATATAAAACATTGGGTTTTATTTTAATTCTTGACGGTGAAATTCACAATTGGTTGATTATAAACATGTCTATTTCACATTCGCGGAACCAAGTGAGCGCATAAAACAAATGCAGGTCTGTAATGTTAAAGTCGATGTAAATAAGCGTGCTACCCTTATGTTTCAACCGAGTTTTTCCTTTAACAAATTTTGTGTCTACCAAATTGGGTTGGTTGGGGTGTAATACTAATAATAAGTGTTGCCTTTAATTTAATCAATAAAATAAATTGACTTCATTAATTTTTTTGAACCACCTCTTAAGAAAATCTAAAAAATATGAATGGAATGATAAATCACAAGTACAAACTCATCATATTTTTTGCATTTTAGACAGGATTTATTCAGCAAAATTTAAGGGTGGCGTCATCAATTTTTTTAGGAGGGATGAACAAATACATTTTGAACAAAAGTTTACCATGCTTATAATAACTTTAAAATATTCCCAAGATTTCAAAGCATTCGGTTTTGTAATTCCTGATTAAATCGATAAAATAAATTCACGCCTTCATTAATTTTTTTGAGTCACCCTGCATATGCAAATCCAAAAATATGAATGGAATGATAAATCACAAGTACAGACTCATCATATTTTGTACATTTTAGATACGATTTATTCGGCAAACTTTTGAGCTGACGTCATCAGTTTTTTGTAGAAGATAACCAAATATATTTTGACTAAAAATTTATTATGCTCTTTATAACCTTAAAACATCTGCAAGATTTCAAAGCATTCGGTTTTGTAGTTCCTGATTAAATCAATAAAATAAATTTACGCATTCATTAATTTTTTTGAGTCACCCTGCATATGCAAATCCAAAAATATGAATGGAATGATAAATCACAAGTACAAACTCACCATATTTTGTACATTTTAGATAGGATTTATTCAGCAAAATTTTGTGGTGACGTCATAAATTTTTTAGGGGGGACGACCAAATACATTTTGATCAAAAATTTACTATGTATATGATAATTTTAAAATATCTTCAAGATTTCGAAGCATTCGGTTTTGTAGTTCCTGAGTAAATCAGTAAAATAAATTTACGCTTTAATTTATTTTCTTGAATCACCCTGTATATGCAAATCCAAAAAATATGAATGGAGTGATAGATCACAAGTACAGACTGGCCATATTTTGTACATTTTAGATATGATTTATTCGGCAAATTTTCGAGCTGACGTCATCAAGTTTTTGGAGGGGATAAGCAAATATATTTTGACTAAACATTTATTATGCTCTTTATAACCTTAAAACATGTGCAAGATGTCAGAGCATTCCGTTTTGTAGTTCCTGATTAAATCAATAAAATATATTTACGCATTCATTAATTTTTTTGAGTCGCTCTGTATATGCAAATCCAAAAAATATGAATGGAGTGATAAATGACAAGTACAGACTCATCATATTTTGTACATTTTAGATATGATTTATTCCACAAACTTTTGAGCTGACGTCATCAAGTTTTTGGAGGGCATAAGCAAATATTTTTTGACTAAAGATTTATGATGCTCTTTATAGCCTTAAAACATCTGCAACATTTCAAAGCATTCTGGTTAGCAGATTAAAAATTAAATTTCAAAATGTTGTTTTATAATTTTGATTTTTTTTCCAAAAATCTGGACGTTTCGGGTGAAAAGTCGATTCGGAGTTGTAAACTACATGTGTAAGACTATGTTATTTTATACAATTGAAAACCCATTTACTATGTACAATTTTGAAGTGACGTCATCGCATTAGTGGTGGGGATGATTAGACAAATTTTGGTTAGCGTTTTACCATCTACATGATATTCTTAATATAAGTACAAAATTTCACAACAATCGGTCGAGTACTTTCGGAGATTATCTGTCTAATAAAAATCCGGGACGGCAGACAGACGGACGGACAGACGGACAGACAGACGGAAATGGGGGACCTATTTCTTCGTCTTCTCGGGGTCAAAAAAGCAAAAAGTTCTTCCAGAATGGGCCCCGTTTTGTTGTCACACTGACCCTAACATTCCCTGTGCTATGACCAACAACACACACCTGCCGCTCTACGGATAGCCTATCCTGAAACAGCGTGACGTGTGTCTGACTGAACCATTCAGCGGTACTTTCTACCACAGATCCGGGGACCTTCCACAAGGTTAGTGAGTTATGAAAACTCTGTACGTACCCTCGTAGGTTAGGCTTGGAAGAACCAAGGACAAGTCTAACACCACCCGTATATCTACTTACACCCAGACGTTGAACGGTAGTGAGATGTAACAATTACCACAATCAGTACCAACTTAACAACTTACCTTTCTTTCAAACTTAACCCAAACTCAACTGGGCTAAAATTCCACAATGATAAAAGCCCGTCGAGACCAGCTGACGCCAAAAGTACGAGTTTCACGGAATTAATATCAGCAATCCACGACAGTTGGGTTATACCATCTCCATGACCGTCAACTTTGGCCACAATTTGCTCATCATCTCTTTGTATATTCCACACAACAATGCCGCCTGAGAATAACCCAGCGGCCACTATAGCCGGAAGCACTGAATGAAATCGGAGATCCGCGACGCACGATTCCGTCGTCAATTTCATTCTGGGTGCTTCTGGTAAATTATCATCGTTATCCAACGTGTAAAAAACCACCACGCCTTCATGGTAACACCACGAGTTGTGTTTATAGGTGTAGGCAACCCCCAGAGTTTTGTTAGTGGAGTTCCAGGACAACGCCGAAACGTGGCAACCCTTATAAAAGCACAATTTTTATTTTTGTCTAACCTGAAGACACCAACTTACAACTGCTGCGTCTTTAGCATGCGTTGACACGTCCAGCGTTTGCACCAGTCGACAATTGGCATCTGAGTTATCAGTCGATAGTTTATAGCCCCTGAACGCCCGCGAGTGGGCATTATCATCCAACTCCTTCTTAACACTAGGGTAGATTTTTTTCAACCACGCCGCTAGTTTCTCTTCGTCGACTTCGCAAGTGGGGGCTGACGCTTGACTTTCGGTTTGAACCTAAATTACTAGTGTCATAGTGGAAACGAAAACACGAACTTACCTCAATGTCTTTCTTGTCAGACGTGTTCGTATCCATGTCCGTTTTCGTGTACTCGGTTGTCTGAGTGGAGCCAACCAGAGACACCCTAGAAAAAGTTTCAAGTAGTTGCGCTAAAACGTAAAATTGTCACTGCGTGATACTTTTTGACTTTCCAACGCGACTCAAAACCGACGCATTCGTTGTGTTTGAGCCCGAACATGGTGACAAGAGTCTGAAAATCGATATGGGGGCTCACCTTGTTTAAATTTGGTTACTAGGCAACGCTGACAGTCACTGACAGTCAGGGCGACAACACGAACACGGACAAGCTTAAAACTATAGTTATAAATTTGTATCTTTATTATTAATGCGTAATTCAAGATCTATCACCTTAAAAAATAATGGTAATAAACACGTAATAAAGTTACAAAATTGGATCGATTACACACTTTTATTAATTATCAATTATGTTGGTAGCACTGCAGTACTAAGTGAGGTTATGCCACTCTCTTGTTTACAAAAATATTGAAAAAAATGTTCGAAAACGCCCCCGAAAAAGACAAGTGCTACATTTGCGTGAACTGCGGTAAGAAAGTGAAGAGTTTGTTCAAGAAATACAGCGCGAGCGTGCTAAAATTAACCGATTGTGTAAATATACATGTTTTTCGAAATTCCTTCTCTTACGACCGCTTTTCATCAGGAAAGCTGCCATAACGTAGCCGACAAGTACGTAGAGTACGATGTTGTGATAATTATCATCGATTTAGTGCTTCTGCAGAAAACGGCGTACCGACATGTCTTATTTAACGTTGATTTTAAGGTAAGGCGGCTCATTTTTTCGTTCGATTATTCACGACTTGTAGAATTTCTGGAAACTCTCTGTGATTCTTCTGTTAATGGAAGCGTACTCCGAACTCATGCGAAGTTCGCCTGAACGGGTCATAAAAACCAACGAAGATGAGAAACCGTTTTTGAACGAGTTTAACGAAATGGCGGACTTTTTGTTCTACAAATTGAGTCTCAACGTAGCTATAAGTATTGTTTCTATGTAGCATTGTTTATTTCAGAATTGAAACGTCTGTTGTAGAAACCAGCTGTTTTATGTTGGTTTTGTACTTCCTGACAAAAATGTATTGCAAAGTCTTAAGGAGAGATGTGATTGATTTTGTGTCAGTTTGGAAGACTTTGACCATATCTAGTTTTGGTACGTTTCTGCTTCTACCGTCGCTTATGTGGGACACTAGCGTCCAAGAATTCCATCTCTGTGTTGTGTCCTTGTACACCACAATGTCGCAACTTTTGGCATACACGGCTCTTTGCAACTGCCAAAAGTTCTGGAGCATCATCACCATCTTCAGCGCCTATTATTGCAAAACGTTCTGTTTCGACTTTTTAGACGCAGTGTACACAAACATTGTAAACAATATTTAAAATAAATCTAGAACGCGTCTTTCGTTTCACTAATTGTCACCCAAAATGGCCAAAGACAGCGTTAATCCGCCCTTCACCAACGGGTACTGGATCTGGGATGACCACGTCAACAGTCTCGCGTTTATAAGGTACACGCAAATGTTTTGAGCCTATGGACGGGTCATTTTTGCCTGCCCTCACCGAAGAAGGCGGTCCAAATCCTTCAAGGGCAGAATTTGTAGGTAGGCTCAAACTACAACGAAATTTACATTTGGTAAGAAGTATTTATGGCTCACACCAGTTCTCTCGAATTTGTCGGAGAAGATTTAGCAGGTAGTTATTCCCATAAAATAATGGTCACTTTCGTTCGTGAGTAACGATGGTCCGGACAGGAATTATTTTGCTTTCTAACATCTTTCGACCGTATTTTCCGTATAAAAAATTTCATCACTTTTTCCAATAAAATACTCTTAAATGTTCATAATAAATAAATAAAAAACGATATTGTTGAGTGTCCCCTCTAAAAAATTTATGACGTCACCTCAAAATTTTGCAGAATAAATCCTGTCTTAAATGTATAAAATATGATGAGTTTTTATACTAGTGATTTATCACTGCATTAATATTTTTTAGATTTGGTTATACAGGGTGTCTCATAAAAGTTAATGACTGAGTCAATTTATTTTATTGAAGAAATCAAGAATAGCAAAATTGAATACTTTGAAATATTGTAGATGTTTTGAAGTTTTTGTAAGCATGGTAACTTTTTCGAAAATTTGATTAATATGCGCAAAATCAAAAATCAGAAAAAATGAAATTCACAAATGCAAAAAACAGAAAATCGAAAAATACGAATCGTAAAAATCAAAAAAATAAAATGGCTAATTAAAAATCGAAAATTCAAAAATTGAAAAACGGGAAAACCAAAAAATCGAAAAGTAATATTGAAAATTAAAAAAATCAAAAACAAAAATAAAAAAAAATCGGAAATTAAAATAATCAATATATATGAAGTAGAAAAAATTTGCAAAGCCTAAAAACTGAAACGAACAGAAAAATCGAAAAAGTGGAAAATCGAAAATCTGAATAAAGAAAATTGGAAAATCGAAAACCAAAAAATCGGGAAGTAACAAAATTGAAGTCTAACAGTTGAGAATAGAAAAATTGAAAAACCGAAAATTATAAAAATCGACAATGGACAAACTGAAAATCGCAAAATTTAAATTGAAAAATTGATCACGGAAAAATCGATGAATTGAAAAATCGAAAATTCGACTACTCAAATTTTCCAAAAATCTAAAAATCATAAAACTGAAAAATCCAAAATTCTAATGATCGAAAGTCTGAAAACTGAAAATCGAAAGTTCTGAAAAGCGGAAAATAGAATATCGAAAAATTTAAAAGAAAGAAAATTGAAGTCTAAAAACCGAAGAATGGAAAAATTAAAAATCAAAACCGAAAAATTCAAGGATTTAAAAAGAAAATCGAAAAATCAAAAATCTGAAATTGAAACTCGAAAATTTGGAAAATCGAAAAGTAAAAAAATTGAAGTCTAAAAGCTGAAAAATGGAAAACTGAACAATCGAAAATCCGAAAATCAAATATCGAAAAATCGAAAAGCCGAAAATCGAAAATTTGATAAATCAGATATGCGAAAAACAGAAAATCTGAAAATACAAAACTGGAAAATCAAAAATCCAAAAATGGAAAAACCGAAAATCGAAAATTCAATGAATCTAATACGTAGGTCGATCGAAAAACTGGAAATTCACAAATCTGAAAAATCGAAACTTTGCAAGATTGAAAAACCGAGAATTGAAAAATCAAAAATCGAAAAATAGGAAAACCGAAAATTCATAATATTGAAAACTCTAAAAGTCGACAATTCAAAAATCAAAAAATTGGAAAGTAAAATAATCGAAAAATCGAAAAGTAAACAAATTGCAAAGCCTAAAAACTGACGAACAGAAAAATCGAAAAATCGTAAAATCGAAAATTGAAAAACGGGAAAACCAAAAAATCGAAAAGTAATATTGAAAATTAAAAAAATCAAAAACAAAAATAAAAAAATCGGAAATTAAAATAATCAATATACCGGGTGTTTCTTTTATTTGATACAACCCCTGTAAATTTTTTATTTTTAAAGATAAATCTGTAGTTCTTTGAGCAAATTTGTATCATTTTAAAAGATCTAGTGATGGCAACAATTTTTCAACTGTTTTTCAAGCAACTAGATTTTGAAATAAATGGAAAATTTTGAAGATATTTTACTCAATAACTTTTTTATTATTGATTTTAGAATATTGGTTGCTTGTGATTTTTTGTAGTGAAAAAATCAATCTTTCCATTTATGAAAAAATATACCTAGTGTTCCATTAAAAAAAATAAGTTGACGTCATTTCCGGTTCTACCGCCAGTGATAATAAAAATGTGTGCTTACCATCATATAAATCTTTGAGAATGATACAAATTTGGTTAAAGAACTACGGGTTTATCTTCAAGAATAAAAAAGTTATAGGGGTTGTATCAAATAAAAGAAACACCCTGTATATGAAGTAGAAAAAATTGCAAAGCCTAAAAACTGAAACGAACAGAAAAATCGAAAAAGCAAAAAATTGGAAAAACAAAAATTCGAAAAATCTAAAATCGAAAAAGTGGAAAATCGAAAATCTGAATAAAGAAACTTGGAAATTCTGAAAATTGGAAAATCGAAAACCAAAAAATCGGGAAGTAACAACATTGAAGTCTAACAGTTGAGAATAGAAAAATTGAAAAACCGAAAATTATAAAAATCGACAATGGACAAATTGAAAATCGCAAAATTTAAATTGAAAAATTGATCACGGAAAAATCGATGAATTGAAAAATCGAAAATTCGACTACTCAAATTTTCCAAAAATCGAAAAATCATAAAACTGAAAAATCCAAAATTCTAATGATCGAAAGTCTCAAAACTGAAAATCGAAAATTCTGAAAAGCGGAAAATAGAATATCGAAAAATTTAAAAGAAAGAAAATTGAAGTCTAAAAACCGAAGAATGGAAAAATTAAAAATCAAAATCGAAAAATTCAAAGATTTAAAAAGAAAATCGAAAAATCAAAAATCTGAAAATTGAAACTCGAAAATTTGGAAAATCGAAAAGTAAAAAAATTGAAGTCTAAAAGCTGAAAAATGGAAAACTGAACAATCGAAAATCCGAAAATCAAATATCGAAAAATCGAAAAGCCGAAAATCGAAAATTTGATAAATCAGATATGCGAAAAACAGAAAATCTGAAAATACAAAACTGGAAAATCAAAAATCTAAAAATGGAAAAACCGAAAATCGAAAATTCAATGAATCTAATACGTAGGTCGATCGAAAAACTGGAAATTCACAAATCTGAAAAATCGAAACTTTGCAAGATTGAAAAACCGAGAATTGAAAAATCAAAAAACCGAAAAATGGAAAAATCAAAAATCGAAAAATAGGAAAACCGAAAATTCATAATATTGAAAACTCTAAAAGTCGACAATTCAAAAATCAAAAAATTGGAAAGTAAAATAATCGAAAAATCGAAAAGTAAACAAATTGCGAAGCCTAAAAACTGACGAACAGAAAAATCGAAAAATCGTAAAATCAAAAAGTGGAAAATCGAAAACTGGAAATTGAAAAATCGAAAAATCGAAAATCGGAATATCGAGAATCGACAAATTAAAAAACCGAAAAATCGAAAAATTAAAAAATCGGAAATCGAAAAATGAAAAAAAAAAACAATTCAAAAATCGAATAATCCAAAACTAAAAAAATAGAAAAGTGGAAAAGTAAAAATTGCAAAGTCTCAAAACTGACGAACAGAAAAATCGAAAAATCAAAAAAAATCGAAAAATATCTAAAAATGGAAAAACCGAAAAATCTAAAATCGAAAACTCGAAAAATCGAAAATTCGATGAAACAAATACTCGAAAAAGCGAAAAGTAATAAAAATTGCAAGGCCTAAAAATTGAAAAATCAAAAAATCGGAAAAATGAAAATCGAAAAAACGACGATCGAAAAAAAATAAAAAAATCGAAAAGTGGAAAATCGGAAAGTAACAAAATTGAAATCTAAAAGCTGAAGAAGGGAAAATTCTAAAAAGCAACAATCGAAAAAAGTAAAATTAAAAATTGAAAATTTGAAAAATGGAAAATCGAAAACTTTTGAAGATTTTGAAAAATCGCAAAAATGATAATCGAAAAATCGAAATGCTAAAAAATCGAAAATTCGATTAATCAATATTCTAAAAATCGAAAAAACGGACACAAATCCACAAATCTGAAAAATCGAAAATCGAAATATGAAAAATTAAAAAACCGTAAAAAATTGAAAAATCCCAAATCGATAAATGGAAAAACCGAAAATTCAAAAATCAAACTATCGGAAAGTAAAATAATCGAAAAATGGAAAAATAAAACAAATTGCAGAACCATAAAAACTGAAACAAACAGAAAAATCTAAAAACCACAAAAGCGGAAAAACGAAAATCGAAAAATCGCAAATCGAAAAATCGTAAAATCAGAAAATGGAAAATCGAATAATCGAAAGTTGAAAAATCGAAGGTCAAAAAATAAAACAACCGAAAAATGGAAAATTTAATGATTAATGGAAAATCGAAAAATCGAGAACAGAAGAATTAAAAAACCGGAAAATTGAAAAATCGAGAATTCAAAAATCAAAAAAATCGGAAAGTAAAATATAATCAAAAAATGCAAAAAAATTGCAAAGTCTAAAAGCTGACGAACAGAAAAATCCAAAAATCTAAAAATGGAAAGACGAAAAATCGAAAATTGAAAGAATGGCAAATCAAAAAATCGAAACATCGAAAAATCAAAAAAACGAAAAATTAAAAAATCGAAAAACGAAAAAACTGAAAACTCGAAAATTCAAAATACCGCAAACTTGAGAAATCAGAAAATTGGAAAGTAATAAAATCGAAAAGTTGATAGAAAAATGGAAACTGAAAAATCTAATTCTATGAAACTGTTGGTCGATAAAACGAAAAATCGAAAATCGAAGTGACCTTTTTTTGAGACAGGCTGTATAAGTAAATCTAAAAAATATTACTGCAATGATAAATCACAGGTATAGACTCATCATATCAAATTTTACGATGACGTCATGCATTTTTTGGCGAGGATAAGCAAATACATTTTGATCGTGGCTTTGAAAGTATTCTTCGACTTTCGTTCCATTTCAAAATTTACTCTTTGTATATTTCAGTGGTCACAACGAGTTCACTAACTACGCTGAAGTATGCGAAGATCAAATTTGTCACCGAAAAGATGTCGGAAATAATAAATTATCCTATCGTTCGAAGAACGTTCGGTCCGGTGTTATACCTCGACCCAAGAGAGACCGCAGTAAAGGATAACAAATGGAACGGATAAAATAAAGCGTCAAATATGATTGATAAACTTTAAACCAAAATTATGAAGTTTATAAACTGAACATTTTTTTTGCTTTTTGAAATGTAATACACTTCAAAAAATGTCCGTGACTTACTTTAATGTGAATTTTATAACTATGGTCGACACAATTAGACCTAATATTAGTGTGATTTTGAGCATATTCTCGATGTTATTAGAGCAGGACAGGTTTTTTTTTTCTAACTAATTGACAAGATTTCTATGTATTCAGTTTTGCAATTCTTGATTTCTTCAATAAAATAAATTGACTCAGTCATTATTTTTTTTGAGTCATCCTGTATGTATAAACAAATCCAAAAAATATTAATGGAATGGTAAATCAAAAAGTATAGACTCATCATATTCTGAACATGTTAGATAGGGTATTTATAAAATTAAAACTAATTTAGAGTAAGTATTTATAAAATTAAAACTAATTTAGGGTAAGAATTTGGTCAACACGTAAATTTCGTTGTAGTTTGAGCCTACCTACAAATTCTGCCCTTGGACGAATTGGACCGCCTCCTTCGGTGACGACAGGCAAAAATGATCCGCCCATAGGCTCAAAACATTTGCGTGCGATTGTACAACCCCTTCATTCCACACGCAATCTAACCCTTCTCAGCCGAGACGTGAAAGAAGTAGCTCCAGGACTCCCAGCCCTCGGAACCGGTGGCCAACCCAGCAAGAAGGACCTACGAGGAACGATCCGGTTCAAAGACACCGTAGACAACTTGGGTTTGGTGCGTACTTATCATCCTAAGACCCCTCATAAAGCAAAATTCAGGCACAATTCCGGCGCCAGTACCAACGCAGAGTCAAACCCACCGAGCCCAACATCGTGACCCTGCAGGACATCAAAGACGTGGCGATTTTTACAGCCGAGCGCACCGACCTTACTCCAGAGTTCATCCAGTTTTTACACACGCGAAGAATGGACGAGTTCCTGCGGGCTTTGATCGTGTACTTCCAGTTCTACTTTCAGGTGTGGGACAACCTGATTTTGAGACGCGAGGAAGCCAAGAGGAAGCTGCGACAACCCATCGTTACAGTCCTGGAGGACGTGGTACGGGATAACCTGGCGGATTTACGTAGCATGGTAGCCAGGAACTACGGGTACATCATCCTGGGGTTCAACGACACGTTCAGGTATTACCACATGAGCAACCGGAACAACGTGTCTCTGTCGGACAAAGACCGGCATCTACACGAGTGCTTACTGAGCATCGCTGTCAGAATAGTCTGGATCGCGTTATTAAGGAAAAATTTCACCGTGATAGGTACAATCGCACGCAAATGTTTTGAGCCTATGGGCGGATCATTTTTGCCTGTCGTCACCGAAGGAGACGGTCCAAATCGTCCAAGGGCAAAATTTGTAGCCACGATCAAAATGTATTTGCTTATCTTCGCCAAAAAATGCATGACGTCATCGTAAAATTTGATATGATGAGTCTATACCTGTGATTTATCATTGCAGTAATATTTTTTAGATTTACTTATACAGCCTGTCTCAAAAAAAGGTCGCTTCGATTTTCCATTTTTCGTTTTTTCGACCAACAGTTTCATCGAATTAGATTTTTCAGTTTCCATTTTTCTATCAACTTTCCAATTTTCTGATTTTTCAAGTTTGCGGTATTTTGAATTTTCGAGTTTTCAGTTTTTTCGTTTTTCGATTTTTTAATTTTTCGTTTTTTTGATTTTTCGATGTTTCGATTTTTTGATTTGCCATTCTTTCAATTTTCGATTTTTCGTCTTTCCATTTTTAGATTTTTGGATTTTTCTGTTCGTCAGCTTTTAGACTTTGCAATTTTTTTGCATTTTTCGATTATATTTTACTTTCCGATTTTTTTGATTTTTGAATTCTCGATTTTTCAATTTTCCGGTTTTTTAATTATTCTATTCTCGATTTTTCGATTTTCCATTAATCATTAAATTTTCCATTTTTCGGTTGTTTTATTTTTCGACCTTCGATTTTTCAACTTTCGATTATTCGATTTTCCATTTTTTGATTTTACGATTTTTCGATTTGCGATTTTTCGATTTTCGTTTTTCCGCTTTTCTGTTTGTTTCAGTTTTTATGGTTCTGCAATTTGTTTTATTTTTCCATTTTTCGATTATTTTACTTTCCGATAGTTTGATTTTTGAATTTTTTTTATTTCGATTTTCGATTTTTCAGATTTGTGGATTTGTGTCCGTTTTCTCGATTTTTAGAATATTGATTAATCGAATTTTCGATTTTTGAGCATTTCGATTTTTCGATTATCATTTTTACGATTTTTCAAAATCTCGATATTCGAGTTTTCGATTTTCCATTTTTCAAATTTTCAATTTTTAATTTTGCTTTTTTCGATTGTTGCTTTTTAGAATTTTCCCTTCTTCAGCTTTTAGATTTCAATTTTGTCACTTTCCGATTTTCCACTTTTCGATTTTTTTATTTTTTTTCGATCGTCGTTCTTTCGATTTTCATTTTTCCGATTTTTTGATTTTTCAATTTTTAGGCCTTGCAATTTTTTTTACTTTTCGCTTTTTCGAGTATTTGTTTCATCGAATTTTCGATTTTCGATTTTTCGGTTTTTCCATTTTCCGATTTTCCATTTTTAGATATTTTTCGATTTTTTTGATTTTTCGATTTTTCTGTTCCGTCAGTTTTGAGACTTTGCAATTTTTACTTTTCCACTTTTCTATTATTTTAGTTTTGGATTTTTGAATTTTGGTTTTTTTTTCATTTTTCGATTTCCGATTTTTCGGTTTTTTAATTTGTCGATTCTCGATATTCCGATTTTCGATTTTTCGATTTTCAATTCTTCGATTTTTCAACTTTCGATTATTCGATTTTCCATTTTCTGATTTTACGATTTTTCGATTTGCGATTTTTCGATTTTCGTTTTTCCGCTTTTGTGGTTTTTAGATTTTTCTGTTTGTTTCAGTTTTTATGGTTCTGCAGTTTGTTTTATTTTTCCATTTTTCGATTATTTTACTTTCCGATAGTTTGATTTTTGAATTTTCGGTTTTTCCATTTTTCGATTTGGGATTTTTCAATTTTTCGGTTTTTTAATTTTTCATATTTCTATTTTCGATTTTTCAGATTTGTGGATTTGTGTCCGTTTTCTCGATTTTTGGAATTTCGATTAATCGAATTTTCGATTTTTGAGCATTTTGATTTTTCGATTATCATTTTTACGATTTTTCAAAATCTCGATATTCGAGTTTTCGATTTTCCATTTTTCAAATTTTCAATTTTTAATTTTGCTTTTTTCGATTGTTGCTTTTTAGAATTTTCCCTTCTTCAGCTTTTAGATTTCAATTTTGTCACTTTCCGATTTTCCACTTTTGGATTTTTTTATTTTTTTTCGATCGTCGTTTTTTCGATTTTCGTTTTTCCGATTTTTTGATTTTTCAATTTTTAGGCCTGGCAATTTTTTTTACTTTTCGCTTTTTCGAGTATTTGTTTCATCGAATTTTCGATTTTCGATTTTTCGGTTTTTCCATTTTCCGATTTTCCATTTTTAGATATTTTTCGATTTTTTTTGATTTTTCGATTTTTCTGTTCCGTCAGTTTTGAGACTTTGCAATTTTTACTTTTCCACTTTTCTATTATTTTAGTTTTGGATTATTCGATTTTTGAATTTTGGTTTTTTTCATTTTTCGATTTCCGATTTTTCGGTTTTTTAATTTGTCGATTCTCGATATTCCGATTTTCGATTTTTCGATTTTCCAATCTTCGATTTTTCAATTTCCAGTTTTCGATTTTCCACTTTTTGATTTTACGATTTTTCGATTTTTCTGTTCGTCAGTTTTTAGGCTTTGCAATTTGTTTACTTTTCGATTTTTCGATTATCTTACTTTCCAATTTTTTGATTTTTGAATTGTCGACTTTTAGAGTTTTCAATATTATGAATTTTCGGTTTTCCTATTTTTCGATTTTTGATTTTTCGATGTTTCGATTTTTTGATTTGCCATTCTTTCAATTTTCGATTTTTCGTGTTTCCATTTTTAGATTTTTGGATTTTTCTGTTTGTCAGCTTTTAGACTTCGCAATTTTTTTGCATTTTTCGATTATATTTTACTTTCCGATTTTTTTGATTTTTGAATTCTCGATTTTTCAATTTTCCGGTTTTTTAATTATTCTGTTCTCGATTTTTCGATTTTCCATTAATCATTAAATTTTCCATTTTTCGGTTGTTTTATTTTTCGACCTTCGATTTTTCAACTTTCGATTATTCGATTTTCCATTTTCTGATTTTACGATTTTTCGATTTTCGTTTTTCCGCTTTTGTGGTTTTTAGATTTTTCTGTTTGTTTCAGTTTTTATGGTTCTGCAATTTGTTTTATTTTTCCATTTTTCGATTATTTTACTTTCCGATAGTTTGATTTTTGAATTTTCGGTTTTTCCATTTTTGGATTTGGGATTTTTCAATTTTTCATATTTCGATTTTCGATTTTTCAGATTTGTGGATTTGTGTCCGTTTTCTCGATTTTTAGAATATTGATTAATCGAATTTTCGATTTTTGAGCATTTCGATTTTTCGATTATCATTTTTACGATTTTTCAAAATCTCAATATTCGAGTTTTCGATTTTCCATTTTTCAAATTTTCAATTTTTAATTTTGCTTTTTTCGATTGTTGCTTTTTAGAATTTTCCCTTCTTCAGCTTTTAGATTTCAATTTTGTCACTTTCCGATTTTCCACTTTTCGATTTTTTTATTTTTTTTCGATCGTCGTTTTTTCGATTTTCATTTTTCCGATTTTTTGATTTTTCAATTTTTAGGCCTTTTTTTTTTCGATTTTTCGGTTTTTCCATTTTCCGATTTTCCATTTTTAGATATTTTTCGATTTTTTTTGATTTTTCGATTTTTCTGTTCCGTCAGTTTTGAGACTTTGCAATTTTTACTTTTCCACTTTTCTATTATTTTAGTTTTGGATTATTCGATTTTTGAATTTTGTTTTTTTTTTCATTTTTCGATTTCCGATTTTTCGGTTTTTTAATTTGTCGATTCTCGATATTCCGATTTTCGATTTTCAATTCTTCGATTTTTCAATTTCCAGTTTTCGATTTTCCACTTTTTGATTTTACGATTTTTCGATTTTTCTGTTCGTCAGTTTTTAGGCTTTGCAATTTGTTTACTTTTCGATTTTTCGATTATTTTACTTTCCAATTTTTTGATTTTTGAATTGTCGACTTTTAGAGTTTTCAATATTATGAATTTTCGGTTTTCCTATTTTTCGATTTTTGATTTTTCCATTTTTCGGTTTTTTGATTTTTCAATTCTCGGTTTTTCAATCTTGCAAAGTTTCGATTTTTCAGATTTGTGAATTTCCAGTTTTTCGATCGACCTACATATTAGATTCATTGAATTTTCGATTTTCGGTTTTTCCATTTTTGGATTTTTGATTTTCCAGTTTTGTATTTTCAGATTTTTCTGTTTTTCGCATATCTGATTTATCAAATTTTCGATTTTCGATTTTTCGATATTTGATTTTCGAATTTTCGATTGTTCAGTTTTCCATTTTTCAGCTTTTAGACTTCAATTTTTTTACTTTTCGATTTTCCAAATTTTCAAGTTTCAATTTTCAGATTTTTGATTTTTCGATTTTCTTTTTAAATCTTTGAATTTTTCGGTTTTGATTTTTCGAATTTTTGATTTTTAATTTTTCCATTCTTTCAATTTTCTTTCTTTTAAATTTTTCGATATTCTATTTTCCGCTTTTCAGAATTTTCGATTTTCAGTTTTCAGACTTTCGATTAGAATTTTGGATTTTTCAGTTTTATGATTTTTCGATTTTTAGAAAATTTGAGTAGTCGAATTTTCGATTTTTCAATTAATCGATTTTTCCATGTTCAATTTTTCAATTTAAATTTTGCGATTTTCAATTTGTCCATTGTCGATTTTTATAATTTTCGGTTTTTCAATTTTTCTATTCTCAGCTGTTAGACTTCAATTTTGTTACTTCCCGATTTTTTGATTTTCGATTTTCCAATTTTCAGAATTTCCAAGTTTCTTTATTCAGATTTTCGATTTTCCATTTTTTCGATTTTAGATTTTTCGAATTTTTGTTTTTCCAATTTTTTGCTTTTTCGATTTTTCTGTTCGTTTCAGTTTTTAGGCTTTGCAATTTTTTCTACTTCATATATATTGATTATTTTAATTTCCGATTTTTTTATTTTTGTTTTTGATTTTTTTAATTTTCAATATTACTTTTCGATTTTTTGGTTTTCCCGTTTTTCAATTTTAGATTTTACGATTTTTCGATTTTTCTGTTCGTCAGTTTTTAGGCTTTGCAATTTGTTTACTTTTCGATTTTTCGATTATTTTACTTTCCCATTTTGTGATTTTTGAATTGTCGACTTTTAGAGTTTTCAATATTATGAATTTTCGGTTTTCCTATTTTTCGATTTTTGATTTTTCAATTCTCGGTTTTTCAATCTTGCAAAGTTTCGATTTTTCAGATTTGTGAATTTCCAGTTTTTCGATCGACCTACGTATTAGATTCATTGAATTTTCGATTTTCGGTTTTTCCATTTTTGGATTTTTGATTTTCCAGTTTTGTATTTTCAGATTTTCTGTTTTTCGCATATCTGATTTATCAAATTTTCGATTTTCGGCTTTTCGATTTTTCGATATTTGATTTTCGAATTTTCGATTGTTCAGTTTTCCATTTTTCAGCTTTTAGACTTCAATTTTTTTACTTTTCGATTTTCTAAATTTTCGAGTTTCAATTTTCAGATTTTTGATTTTTCGATTTTCTTTTTAAATCTTTGAATTTTTTGGTTTTGATTTTTCGAATTTTTGATTTTAATTTTTCCATTCGTCGGTTTTTAGACTTCAATTTTCTTTCTTTTAAATTTTTCGATATTCTATTTTCCGCTTTTCAGAATTTTCGATTTTCAGTTTTCAGACTTTCGATCATTAGAATTTTGGATTTTTCAGTTTTATGATTTTTCGATTTTTAGAAAATTTGAGTAGTCGAATTTTCGATTTTTCAATTCATCGATTTTTCCATGTTCAATTTTTCAATTTAAATTTTGCGATTTTCAATTTGTCCATTGTCGATTTTTATAATTTTCGGTTTTTCAATTTTTCTATTCTCAACTGTTAGACTTCAATTTTGTTACTTCCCGATTTTTTGGTTTTCGATTTTCCAATTTTCTTTATTCAGATTTTCGATTTTCCACTTTTTCGATTTTTCTGTTCGTTTCAGTTTTTAGGCTTTTCAATTTTTTTCTACTTTATATATTTTGATTATTTTAATTTCCGATTTTTTTATTTTTGTTTTTGATTTTTTTAATTTTCAATATTACTTTTCGATTTTTTGGTTTTCCCGTTTTTCAATTTTCGATTTTTGAGGTTTGTGAATTTCCACTTTTCGATCGACCTAGGTATTTGATTCATTGAATTTTCCATTTTTTAATTAGCCATTTTATTTTTTTGATTTTTACGATTCGTATTTTTCGATTTTCTGTTTTTTGCATTTGTGAATTTCATTTTTTCCGATTTTTGATTTTGCGCATATGAATCAAATTTTCGAAAAAGTTACCATGCTTACAAAAACTTCAAAACATCTACAATATTTCAAAGTATTCAATTTTGCTATTCTTGATTTCTTCAATAAAATAAATTTACTCAGTCATTAACTTTTTTGAGACACCCTGTATAACCAAATCTAAAAAATATTAATGCAGTGATAAATCACAAGTATAAAAACTCATCATATTTTATACATTTAAGATAGGATTTATTCTGCAAAATTTTGAGGTGACGTCATAAATTTTTTAGAGGGGACACTCGACAATATCGTTTTTTTTTTATTTATTTATTTATTATGAACATTTAAGAGTATTTTATTGGAAAAAGTGATCAAATTTTTTATACGGAACAACTGGTCGAAAGATGTTAGAAAGCAAAATAATTCCTGTCCGGACCATCGTTACTCACGAACGAAAGTGACCATTATTTTATGGGAACAACTACCTGCTAAATCTTCTCCGACAAATTCGAGAGAACTGGTGTGAGCTATAAATATTTCTTACCAAATGTAAATTTCGTTGTAGTTTGAGCCTACCTACAAATTCTGCCCTTGAAGGATTTGGACCGCCTTCTTCGGTGAGGGCAGGCAAAAACGATCCGCCCATCAAATTACGATCAAATTACACTAAAATTTGAGACACCATTTTGTAGAAATCGAGCTTAATCGGATATTTCGCACTGAAGTGTTCAATATAATGAGTCGCTTGCGGCAGGCCACGTTCCAAACTAACGCGTTAGAAGATCGCGTTCTTCTCGGCAAAGCGTACACTCCAGAAAAAAAATTAAAACACCGATCTCCCGCCATCCAGGAGCTCATTTTCGACAACCACTGCTACAAAATGCTTGCCATTGGTCTGCTCCTAGTCAAACCGTGCGTACTCGCTTTACCCCCCACCAAAACTAACCCAGTTTCGCAGAGTCGAGGAACGCGTAGCCTACTTAGAAGTAGCGTACACCGCCCCCGAAGAACTCCTCTTCGAAATAGAAATCGGAGTCGGCATCCTGGGGCTTTCGCGCGACTTCTTAAACCCCATCCTGATGCCGAAAGAGGGGATGGGTAAGCGAATCCACATCCCGCCGTTTAAACTACCCGTAATGCAAACCCTCAGGTATGTGATTTTATTGAATTAAGTAAAAATTAAATAAATAAAAAACAGCGGCGCCTACGTCGGCGAGACGTTGCCAGCGGATCCCCCGAAGTACACCGAGACGGAGCAGTCGAGGAAAACCAGGTTCATACAGTGCAAGACTTGGCGGAGATACGTCGCTGGGTTGCGGACAAAACCTGACGATGTGCTCAGCGTTACGATGGATTCGGCTTCCAGTCGTTTGTCCGGGTCGGATGATGCAGATGAAGCCGGCGGAACGAAGGAAAGAAGTGGCAGCTCTCAAATGGGGGTGGAAGAGCGCAAAAAAGCCAACCTGTCAACTGCACAAGTTTCTTTTGGAGAAACGTAGTCCAATAAAGCGGATTCCTCTAGATGTAGTTGTTCGTCGGTTTGTAAATTTGTAACTTCGAGTTTAGACGGACTTTCGGTGATTTTCTTCCCCAGTGCTATGATGTAAGGGTAGCCGGTTTTTTTGGCTTCCAGAAACCGGCGACCTATCGTTAGATTAATTCTATCGTCGATTATGACGTTGTTTTTTAAAGTATCGACCTGTTCAAGTCTGGCGTAAAGCGACTGCACTAAGTTTGAGTTTTTTAAATGAATTTCTTCCTTACTTCCACCCTAAAAACACAGATTAAATAAGAGTGGGAAATAATAATTAAAGGGGGTACTTTTGGTGGGAGAATGATGACTTTGTAGGGGGCTAAAAATGGGGGCCACCGAATTTCGTCGTCGCTTGACAATACTTCAAGTGCGGCCGCTAAAATGCGCGACAAACCTAATCCATAACTCCCCATTTGTAACACTGTGGGTTTTCCATCACCAGATAAGTACGTGGCATTGAGGGGTTTGGTGTATTTTTCACCAAGCAAGAAAGTGTGGCCAACCTTAAAACAACAAAAATAAAGCAAAGTCTAGTGGACTGAGTCATAGTACTTCAATTCCAGAACTAATTTCGACAGACGTGTTACCACACTTTGGACATTCTTGTTCACCTGAGACTTCCACATTGGCAAAATAGTTACATTTTGGACATGACAAAATTTTATCTTCACCCACGTCAGCTTTATAGTGATATTCATGGGATAAGTTTCCACCCATATGACCTGAACTACCCAAAACTTTGACGAAATTAATCCCAATTTTTTCAAAAATACGATCATAACAGTGACATATTTCTTTATAGCTAACTAAAGCACTTGCTAAGTCAACATCAAAACAGTACATATCTTTCATCAAAAACTGCCTGCCCCTCATTAACCCAAACCTTGGTTTTATTTCATCCCGGAATTTACTAGTGATTTGGTATAGCCTCAAAGGCAACTGTTTATGCGAAATTGGGGCCAAAGATGCCACCAAACTACTAACAGCCTCTTCACATGTCTGCAATTATCCACACAACAATAGGGCCAACTTTTCCAAAAATATTTACCTACGGGACTTAAAATATACCCGTGGTTGTGCCTATCCCTAACTTTGAAAAGCTCAGACGACACAGTCTCCAATCTACCTGAAACTTCCCACAACTTTGAATTAGTTAGAGTCGGAAGAACGACTTTTTGCCCCCCTATTTTCCTCATTTCGGTGTCCACCAAATCCGTTAGTTTTTCCAACGAACGCACCCCCAGTGGCAACAAATGAAAACACCCGGGACTGGCCTGCCTAATAATCCCTCGTTCTAGCATCAACTACAAGCCAAACATCACAAAATTTATAGGTTAGGTGCACTCACTCGTTGGCTTCGGGATGTAATGTCCACTTTTTTGACTTCCGCGTTTTTCGGAACCACTGAAATGGGCTGGAAAATCGTGGAAAGGCGGTGGAAAAACCGCGCGGAGGTTTTTGAAACCATGACAAAAAACCGTGCACGATTTTTGGGGTATTTGGTGATAAAATTGGTACGCGTGCTTGGTCATATCGATCATATGACTTTTGACGTTTGTGGTCCTTGTAATCCCGTGATACTCAAAGGGGTTTGCCACTTTAACAAAGTCGTTCGATTTTTCGCGTTTATTTAACGAAAATCGAAAAATGGGTGCGTCGGCTCTGCCTTTCATCGTTTTCACTGTGTTGTGGGGCGGGGTTGGTATTGTTCTACCGATAATTGTGCCCAAAGGACCTAATCGAGGGTAAGGCTATGGGGGTGTAACTAAAGTTAAGTTAAAATAATTGTAACAATTTCAGCATTATTCAAGTAATTCTGATGTTGACGGGGGTGACTTGTTGGTTGTTGTAAGTATTTTGTGTAATTATTGGCATTGAATAGAAATCACATGATTATTATTGTTAGCTGGTTGTGCTGCTATGTAGCACAGATGAATCCCTTAATCGGTCCTAGATTGGATAAGCACATGTTGTTAATAATGGCCAAAGAATGGGTAAGAGTTCGTGTTTGATTGATTTTCATAGTAAATAACGTTTGTGCTTCTAGGGAAATCCACTCATCTCAACATAAACAAAATACATTCCACACTAATTTTAATTTAATGTTATTGTGTTTCTGTACATAAAGAATTGTCGCCCCTTATGTTGTTGATAGGTTTATTCATTTGATTGAGATATTATGATAAATCTGGTTTCGTTCTATTGTAACTAGAGGTGTTAATAAATAATATTAATATTCACTTTTTAATTTTGTTTCGTTGAGGCTTTAGTTTTCAATTGCTTTCCAATTTTGACAGTAATAATAGACAATAATTTCGGACTTTGAAGTCAGATCAGGTCAGGTCATAATTACGTCGAAAATGGGTCGAAATTGGCATTCATGGTGGGAAATTTCATTTTTGAAAAAGTCCTCTAAAAGTTCTCAAAAAATTCTACTACTCTTAATTTTGTTCAGTTCTATGTTGGCAAAGCACTAGCCCCGCCCACCCACCCCCTCTTTATTCCAACGACTACTCTTAATATTGTTCAGTTCTATCTTAGCAAGTTTTAGGCCCGCCCACCCACCCTTTATTTTCTTGGAGGAAAATTTGAAAATCGTCTAAAAATTTAAAAAAAAATCAGAAATATAGATCTCGACGTGCTAATTCCAAAAATGCTGCGTGTTTAGGGTCACGGTGCAACATTTTCGAAATATTCGAAGTAAAATTCGAATTTTTTGAAATTTTTAAAAATTACGATATTTCAATGAGCAATTTTGGAAAAAAAACGTTGGAGTTATCCAAGAAATGAGGCCTGGAGTGACTTTTGCGGCCTGAAATCCACCAGACAATGTATTTAGTTAAATTTCGTAGTCGAAATTTGCATAAGGGGGGTATAATAGTGGAAAATTTCATTGTTTAAAAAGTCCTCTAAAAATTCTCAAAAAATTCTACTACTCTTAATTTTGTTCAGTTCTGTCTAAGCAAAGCACTAGCCCCGCCCACCCACCCCTTCTTTATTCCAACGACTACTCTTAATATTGTTCAGTTCTATCACGGCCAACTGTATTAATACATATGGCCATCCCAATTCGTATAAAAAGTTGATTCTTTGACGTTTCCAAAATCGTTAATCAGGCAACGACATCTGTTGAGTACAATTATGAACTTGGTTGGCAAATAATTGTCAAAATGACATTTTAAAATATCACGTTTTTCTGAAAATGTAGATAATGGCACAAGAACATTAATGACATTACTCCTACTATTTAGTTTTGAAATAAAAGATATATTTTTACAAAACGAAAATTATTTAACAAAAAGGAAGGTACATATTCATAATTTTAAAACTTTTCTGCTGGTAGGTTTGTTACAGATCGTTATTTTCTTCAAACAGTCTGTTTGTTCCAAACAAATATTATCAATAACTGGTTTCACCGTTGCTCGAATAATTATATCACAAACTCTTGATTTATGTTCCAAGCAACAAAATAATGGATTTTGGTCCAAAGAAGGATGGAGCAGATTACATATTTGTTGACATGTCTTTTTAGAGTTTAAAAACGGTGGTATTAGAAAGTTTTTTAAAAAGGGTAACATTTAGATTCAGTTATTTGAAGACAAATCGTGAAAAATATTTTAGATTCGTAATCTGCGAAAAATTATCTATAAGCCAACTATTTTCCGTTGGATCAGATCGTCTTTTAACTGTTTCAGACAAAAAATTTTTGGAAATTACAAAAAAATGTCTTCAAGTAATGTTCTGAAATAGTTGAAAATGTCAAAAGTGCGAAAATCAGTTTTATCTTATCAAATACTAGCCCCGCCCGCCCACCCTCTATTTTCTTGGAAGGTATGTGATTTGCCAAAATCAGTATTATCTTAGCAAGTACTATTTAATTATTGTTTAATCATTTATTTTTCCATTTCAATATACAATATAGTACTTGCTAAGATAATACTGATTTTGGCAAATCACATACCTTCCAAGAAACTAGAGGGCGGGTGGGCGGGGCTAGTACTTCCTAAGATAAGACTAATGGTGGCAAATGACATATCCTACAAGGTAAGAGAGGGCGTGTGGGCGGGGCTAATATTTGCTAAGAAAAAAACTGATTTCAGTAAAAAACATCCCTAAGAAAATACAGGGTGGCTGGGTGGGGCTAATACTTGCTTAAATAAGGCAATTTTTGGCAAACGACATACTCTTTAAGAGAATGGAGGGTGAGTGGGTGGGCGGGGCTAGTATTTCATAAGGTAAATTTGCGATTAGTATTCTATAAAACTAGAAAGTCAATGTTTTCCTCTCAAATAAAGCCATTTGGAACGGTTTTAGAATTTTTTGGAAATGTTGGGAATTTTTGGACTCCTTTTCTCGCATTTCTCAGTTATTTGAAGAGAAATCGTGAAAAATATTTTAGATTCGTAATCTGCGAAAAATTATCTATAAGCCAACTATTTTCCGCTGGATCAGATCGTCTTTTAACTGTTACAGACAAAAAATTTTTGGAAATTACAAAAAATGTCTTCAACTAATTTTCTGAAATAGTTGAAAAATAGTTGAAAATGTCAAAAGTGCGAAAATCAGTTTTATCTTAGCAGATACTAGCCCCGCCCACCCACCCTCTATTTTCTTGGAAGGTATGTCATTTGCCAAAATCAGTATTATCTTAGCAAGTAGTATTTAATTATTGTTTAATCATTTATTTTGCCACTTCAATATACAATATAGTACTTGCTAAGATAATACTGATTTTGGCAAATCACATACCTTCCAAGAAACCAGAGGGCGGGTGGGCGGGGCTAGTACTTCCTAAGGTAAGACTAACGGTGGCAAATGACATATCCTACAAGGTAAGAGAGGGCGGGTGGGCGGGGCTAGTATTTGCTAACAAAAAAACTGATTTTAGTAAATAACATATCCCTAAGAAAATAGAGGGTGGGTGGGTGGGGCTAGTACTTGCTAAGATAAGACAATATTTGGCAAATGACATACTCTTTAAGAAAATGGAGGGTGAGTGGGTGGACGGGGCTAGTATTTCATAAGGTAAATTTGCGATTAGTATTCTATAAAACCAGAAACTCAATGTTTTTCTCTGAAATAAAGCCATTTGGAACGGTTTCAAATTTTTTGGAAATTTTTTGGAGTCCTTTCCTCGCATTTCTCAGTTATTTGAAGACAAATCCTCAAAAAATATTTTATCTATAAGTCAACTACATATTTTCCGGTGGGTCAGATCGTCTTTTAACTGTTTCAAACAAAAATTTTCTGGAAATTACGAAAAATTGTTGTCACTTTTTTCGCTAATTTCACTGGTCAACAGCTAAGCTCTAACTTTTATTATAGCAGCCAATTATTATTTAATTAACAATTTTAAATGATATTATAAACGGCTAAACCAAAACTTAGCTCTCATTTAAAAGTAATCTTAAAATATTATCCTTTGAAAAATACAAAAATCGTACTATCAAGTAATAGGAAACTTTCTACAGTTAAATCCATAAGGTTGTAACCACTCGTTAAATTGTAAGGTTGGCATTACAGCCAATGGTGTTTTTCACATGAACAGATTGGTAACGGCGCATGTGTCAAAATTTGACAATTACGCATGAGAGAGTTTTATTTAAATATCTCACAGTTTGTTATTAAACCATATCATTGAAAAATGGTACCAACACGGCATATTGTGATAAATAAGCAGATGAAAATGGCACTTGCCAACTGCCACAATGAATTGAAACTTGCTTATCCCTAAGCATCGTCCCGAGAACTTGAATTCAAGCTTGCAAAATTTTTTCAGTATGTAGTTATTCTTATACCATGGAAAGAGAGTACTATACTATGAGAGTAACGTATCGACATTCGGAACTTTTTCCATGTTATTACAACACGGTGGTCTGTCGAAGGACTTTTAGTTTTAACTACCTCAAGTTGAAAGTGTATATCTCGCTTTTTAGTACAACATTGTCTTTTCAAGTTTTATACCCACTCTTTATATCCTACACAATACAACTAAATGTCCCTCATTAAATTCAAACACTGCATAAACTTTCCGACTTTCCCTGTAAACTTATCATTAATTCGTATCCTTTTCATAGTGTTCCCGATGTCAAGCCCACAAAATTATAACCCAACACCAATCTGGAGAACCGTTACAAGAAGCAAAGTGGAAACCAAAACAAAAATCGCAGTGGTATTCAAATTTGGAATTTAAAGATCTAACCTACCGTATATTTGACAAAAACAAAAAAAAAATGAGTTTTTTACTCTTCAGGATTTGTTTATTTTTGCGAAAGAACATCCAGAATATACAGCAAGTTTAAATACTTTACATTGAGTATTAAAATCCATGGGATCCAGATCTAAGAAAGTTAACAACAGAAAAATAATTGCTTTTTGGTTATTTGGTCTATGTGTTCCCAATGTTTCTAACCACTCCTGTAACAGTTAGTTTAAATAAGCAGTCAAATTATTTTCAACATACGTATTATTTTAGCCTCTGAATTTTGTGAAGTTCCATTTTGTTCATTATTACCACTAAAATCCTCAGGACGGAGGAGCATAGCCAGACCTATTGCCTTCAACCAAATTCCTTGTACACTTTGTAAATAATAAGTAGTACCAAATATTAGAGTTATTAAAGATAACGTTAAAGACTTGTTGGTGTCCCATTTTTTTGATGAAAAATTGGTCATCCGTTGCGACTAATTAAGGTGATCTACCCATTATAGACAATTTTGGTGTTGCTCGCGAAATTGATCATTTCAGCCGAGAGAGCTGGTCCTTCGAGTCATATCATATCATAGTTAGCCACACATATAATTATCACGTATACTCATGTACAATAATTTAAACAAATTCTGAATATCTCAGTTATTCCCCATCTGTAAAGTAATTTTTATGAAGCAGCAACAATAAATAAATCAATTCACCTTGTTTTTTTACCAACCCAACATTTGATTTCATTCGTGACCACAATATTTTTGGCTTCATTTTATCGTAATTCGTAAACGTATCAACTGCAAGTCTAAATTACAGGAGGTGGCATTCTTCTTTCTACAAATGAAAGATAAAACACGTTTCTATTTATCGTTGCTCTTGTATCATAATTACCATGAAGACTCAGGTTATCCTGTTTTCACTGAAAATTGTTTATCAATTTTTACAATATTGCGACAAGTTACAATGATAATTATGAAATAACCTGTGCAGGAGTGCAAGAATTGCAGTGAAGTCGAACGTAATCATGTGTCGCGAATACATGAATGAACTGACATTATATTGACAGGTCACCAGATATGTCACCAGGCTACTAAAAGACAGATTTACACTGAATAATTTTTTAAAATTTACACTAGGGAGTGGTTACAACCTTATGGATTTGAGTTTATAAGGTGTATTTTTTTGTGATCAAATTGCTACAATTAATACAGTTGGCCGTGGTTCTATCTTGGCAATTTTTGACACAATCAAAGAAACCTGGCTTTTTCTTGACACTGACATGACTAGACGTGACATTTTTCAATTTACTGTACACTCAGGATGAAATTTCTAAATCGCAACATCCAAATCGTGTGTAAACTCCTATCCCGGTCCATCCATCTAGAATGGTCACCCAATTGGAAAATCAGCAAAAAAGTCTGGGACAGGTTCTCAAACCTCCCCATCGCTAACTGTAAAGTCCAGGCTACATACATCTGGATCGACGGAACCGGCGAAAACTTACGAGCCAAAAACCGAATTCTCGATTTCACCCCCAACTCGTACAAAGAGTGCCCTAACTGGGACTTCGACGGCAGTACCACCTTCCTCGCCGACGACCCCAAACACTCCGACATCATCCTGTGCCCCATCGCCCTCTACAACGACCCTTTTCAGCGCGGCACCAACAAACTCGTCCTGTGTGAGACCTACACCAGCGACGGCAAACCCACGAAAAGCAACTCCCGCCACTGTTGCATGACATTCTTAAACCAAGTCTGCGACAAAGAACCCAGGTTCGGGTTCAAGCAGACGTGCATGTTCATGGACGCCGACAAACGGCCCTTCGGCTGGCCCAAACAGCTGGGCTACCCTTGTCCTACCGAGTCCCACTGTTACTCCGTAGGAGCCGATAAAGCCCTCGGACGCGAACTCATCGAATGCGTGTGCAGATGCTGCTTGTACTCCGGGTTAGAACTGGGGGCGTCACACCCAGCCGTGGTACCTTCGCAATGGCAAGTTGGGTTGGAACCCACGGCGGGAATCAGAGCCGCGGACGAGCTCTGGATTCTAAGGTACTTTTTGCAGCGGATTGGGGAGATCTTTGGTGTTGTTGTGTCGTTTGAGCCTAAGTTGTACCCGAGTTGGAAGGGGTCTGGTTGTCATACGAAATTTTCCACGAAGGAGATGAGGAATGAAGGTGGGTACAAGTTTATGGAAGAGGCGATGAAGAAGTTGGCGACTGAGCACGAAAAACATATGGATGTGTACGACATTCGGGGGTGTCATAATAAGCAGCTGGATGGAGACCATTCGACGTTTAGGTGGGGGGTTGCCGACAGGACTGGGTGTGTCCGAATCCCTAAGAAAGTGGAGATGGATAAAAAGGGGTACTTTGAAGACATGCGCGTTCCAGCCAATGCAGATCCCTATAAAGTAGTCAGTATTTTTGTGCGCACTCTATGTTTGGAATAACGAGTCAATAAAGCATTAACACACAGAAAAGTCTTTTATATTCTTGAAAGATTAACATAAATCAAATGAACGATTGCCCCTTGTTCAGCCACACGTTCTTAGTCAGGGTGACTTTATCACGTACGTCGTTCCAACTACCAGAACCAGCCATTTTGAATTTGCTCGAGGTTTTCAAAGGTAGCGAGAAAAACACTCGATTGTGCTTCTCTCCAAAGTACACACTCAACTCCTTGTGTAAAGCTGCGACCTTCGTCGCCTCTTGACTGTGACTAAGCACCGTAAGTACTCCTTTCGGCAGCAATTTCGAAACCTTACTATAAAACTCGCTCGTTTCGCCACAATCATTCAAAATAATCACCGCGTTCCCTTCATTCAAAGCAGCAACAATCAGTCGTTTGTTGTGGTCATCTTTACCTTCCGGAGTTTCAATAGCGATGACCCCGCACGGTTCCCGAGTCGCCGCGACGTTGAAATTTCTAAACTTGATGAAGTTCTCTCCGGAATTACTTAACCCGCAGTCGTAGATTAAAGTTACCCACTGATCCGTCCACTTTTCCAAGCTCGAGTTGGTGGTGATATTGTGGGGTACGACTTGGAGAAGCTTCGTTCTTTCGAGTCGACTGAGCTTCGACCAGCTGTCTTGAGCCTTCTTTGCTTCGGTGATGGCTTGCTCCATAGCGTTCTTGTTCTGGATTTGTGACCCGCTTTCAGTTTTCAGCGATTTGGTTTCGACGTACTCGTAAAAGCCTTCGTTGCCTCCGAAAAAAGCGTTTCCGCTGGTTTTGTAAGGCGACGTGGCGATGTTGGGGGCGAAAAGACCGTGCGAGTTGATCCATACATTTCCGGCCTTGAGTACAAATACAAAAGTAGCATAATAATGATGTTGACGTCACACTCAACCAAATTAAGCGCCAAATTTAAACTACTTACTTTCAATTTTCCGATGATTTCGTTGATAAGACTGGTGCTCTCGCTCCAAACGGATACCCCTAAGCCTTGTCGTGTATTGTTGGATAAATTCACCGCTTCGTTGACAGTTCTAAAAGACACTACAGTAACGACTGGAACATTAATAAAATCTTCTTTGATAACGTTATTAGGGAAGACGTTGGCACCGATTAAAACTGTAGGAATGGCGTTATCAGGGTCTGGTTGAAACACCTCGACTCCCTGATTTTGTGCTTCAACCACGACTCGCTTAACTTTATCCAGAACTGTGTTGTCTGGGATTGAAATATCCACATTTCTTTCGTTAGATTTGCCAATTTTTAAGGACGCCACGTTGTGTTTGAGCTTGTGGATAAAACTGTCGAAAATATTCTCTTGAACGAAAATATTTCTTACAGACCACGGGAGCTACAAATTTTTTATTCTTATTTATATACAAGTGATAAATACTGAAATACCGTTCCCTTCGTTCCAAAAGCGGCATCTGCAACACTGTGACAAGCCGAATCCAAGTCACAACCGTCAAAAACCACCATTGAAGCACCTGAAGCACCAAAATGGAGAAGTTTCTTGCCAAAATGGTTGGCAAATAAATATCGTTCCTTGTGTAGGTCATCAAAAATAGAGACCGTGGACACGCTAGAGTGGACAAAGAAGTTGTCGGGGTTGATCTTTCCCGGTATTAGCCTTATGGTACCTTCAGGGACACTAAAAATCCCCATTATAGAATCTCAACGTCTATACATGGTGTTATACCCTAATTGACCAGCCATTTCTATCAATACAGTTGCGACTAAACTGAATCGCGGCCCGGTTTGAAGAACAATCTGACGACCCGCAGCCAAACAAGGCCCCAGAATGTAACCCAAAGTCCATAGTGCACTGGAATCTGGGAAAACACCCACTGCTAGTCCTGAAACATTCAAATCGAATTAAGGCGCGTTCAGTGCTGCCAACCACCATAACCCCAAAGTAATACAACTAGCCACAAATTTAATCACTCAATCAGAGAACATAGAGAAGCGTCATAGTTTAAATTAAATGACGGTTGAGGACCCCTCGACTTATGTTGACAACAGTGTTTTTTCACTTTAATTCAGGTCACATAAATTACAGTTCGTCGTCTGAGAACTTGTTTGATCTACAGACCAGAGCGCACTCAGGCCAATGTCGACTCTAGCGTTTCGTGATCTCATATTATTCAATTTTTGGATTTTACAATTTCTCAATTTTACAATTTCTCAATTTTTCAATTTCTCGGTTTTCAGTTTTTCTCTTCAATTTTACGATTTTTAAATATTTCGATTTTTCAATTTTTGACTTTTATAAACTCTTTATTTGTCGATTTTTCAATTAATTGAGTTTTTTGGTTTTTCAATTTTCCTATTTTTTCAGGTTTCGATTTTTCAACTTCACTTTTTTGAGTTTTCGATTTCTCAATTTTTTAGTTTCTCAGTTTTTGGACATTTCAGTTTTGCGTTTTTTCAGTTTACTTATTATTCGGTTTTTCGATCTTACGATTTTGCAGGTTTTTGATTTTTCAATTTTTCGATTTTTTTAAGGTTTCGATATTTTGACTTCACTTTTTTGATTCTCAATTTTTCGATTCTTTAGATTCTCAGTTTCTGGATATTTCAGTTTTTCTTTCATTTTTCACTTTTTCGATATTTCAGTTTTGGGATTTTTCAATATTTCTGTTCTTCGACTTTTCCATTTTTGACATCTGGATTTTTCGATGTGTCGACTTTTTACTTTTTCGATTTTTAAATTTTAAATTTCTCAATTTTTTGGTATTCTAATTTTTCAATATTTAAAATTTTTTATTTTTCGATTTGTCGGTTTTTCATTTCAGCTCTTCCATATTTCAATTTTTCAAATCTTTCGATTTTTCGACTTCCCGGTTTTAGATTTTCTGTTTTTCAATTGTCGTTTTTTCAAATTTTCGATTTTTTAATTTTTCAAATTTGACATTTATAAACTGTGAATTTTTCGATTTTTCAATTAATCGATGTTTTGATTTTCCCATTTCTTGTCTTGACTTTCGAGAGTTTCCATATTCCTGTTCTTCAATTCTTTAATTTTTCGATTTTTCAGGTTTTTGATTTTTGATTTTCTTATTTTTTTAAGGTTTCAATTTTTCGACTTCACTTTTTGGATTTATCTATTGCTCAATTTTTCGACTTTTTAGGTTCTCAGTTTTTGGATATTTCAGTTTTCGGATTTTTCAGGTTTTCCATTTTTCAGTTTTTCGATATTTCAGTTTTGGGATTTTTCAATATTTTGATTCTTCGACTTTTCGATTTTTTGCTTCTGGAGTTTTCGATGTGTCGCTTTTTTCACTTTTTTGATTTTTCAATTTTTCGATTGCTTAATCTTTCGATTTTTCGACTTCCCGATTTTAGATTTTCTGTTTTCAATTGTCGTTTTAAATTTTTCGATTTTTCAATGTTTTGATTTCCCGATTTAAGTTTCCAATTTTTAAGTTTTCTTTCATTTTTCAGTTTTTCGATATTTCAGTTTAGGGATTTTTGACTCCTGGATTTTTCGATGTGTCGATTTACTTTTTCGATTTTTCAATTTTTAGATTTGTAAATTTTAGATTTTAAAATTTTTTAGATTTTTCGATTTCTCGATTTTTCATTTCAGTTTTACGATATTTCAATTTTTCAAGTTTTCGAATTTTTCAAATGTTTCGATTTCTTGATCTTTTGCTTTTTCGACTTCCCGGTTTTAGATTTTGTGTTTTTCAATTGTTATTTTGTCAAATTTTCGATTTTTTAATTTTTCAAATTTGACTTTTATCAACTCTCAATTTTTCGATTTTTCAATTAATCGATGTTTTGATTTTCCCATTTCTTGACCTTCCAGTGTTTCCATTTTCCTGTTCTTCAATTCTTTAATTTTTCAGGTTTTTGATTTTTCAATTTTTCGATTTTTTTAAGGTTTCGATATTTTGACTTCACTTTTTTGATTCTCAATTTTTCGAATCTTTAGATTCTCAGTTTCTGGATATTTCAGTTTTTCTTTCATTTTTCAGTTTTTCGATATTTCAGTTTTGGGATTTTTCAATATTTCTGTTCTTCGATTTTTCCATTTTTGACATCTGGATTTGTCGATGTGTCGACTTTTTACTTTTTCGATTTTTAAATTTTAAATTTCTCAATTTTTTGGTATTCTAATTTTTCAATATTTAAAATTTTTGATTTTTCGATTTGTCGATTTTTCATTTCAGCTCTTCCATATTTCAATTTTTCAAATGTTTCGATTTCTTAATCTTTCGATTTTTTGACTTCCCGGTTTTAGATTTTCTGTTTTTCAATTCTTCGGTTTTTAAATTTTAGATCTTTCAGTTTTTGGATATTTTAATTTTTCAAGATATAAAATTTTCGATTTTTCGATTTCTCGATTTTTCATTTCAGTTCTTCGATATTTCCGTTTTTCATGTTTTCGAATTTTTCAAATGTTTTGATTTCTTAATCAATCGATTTTTCGACTTCCCGGTTTTAGATTTTTGTGTTTTTCAATTGTCGTTTTTTCAAATTTTCGATTTTTTAATTTTTCAAATTTGACATTTATAAACTGTCAATTTTTCGATTTTTCAATTAATCGATGTTTTGATTTTCCCACTTCTTGTCTTGACTTTCGAGGGTTTCCATATTCCTGTTCTTCAATTCTTTAATTTTTCGATTTTTCAGGTTTTTGATTTTTGATTTTCTTAGTTTTTTAAGGTTTCAATTTTCGACTTCACTTTTTGGATTTATCTATTGCTCAATTTTTCGACTTTTTAGGTTCTCAGTTTTTGGATATTTCAGTTTTCGGATTTTTCAAGTTTTCCATTTTTCAGTTTTTCGATATTTCAGTTTAGGGATTTTTCAATATTTTGATTCTGCGACTTTTCGATTTTCTTCTTCTGGAGTTTTCGATGTGTCGCTTTTTTCACTTTTTTGATTTTTCAATTTTTCGATTGCTTAATCTTTCGATTTTTCGACTTCCCGGTTTTAGATTTTCTGTTTTCAATTGTCGTTAAATTTTTCGATTTTTCAATGTTTTGATTTCCCGATTTAAGTTTCCAATTTTTAAGTTTTCTTTCATTTTTCAGTTTTTCGATATTTCAGTTTTGGGATTTTTGACTCCCGGATTTTTCGATGTGTCGATTTACTTTTTCGATTTTTCAATTTTTAGATTTTTAAATTTTAGATTTTTAAATTTTTTTAGATTTTTCGATTTCTCGATTTTTCATTTCAGTTTTACGATATTTCAATTTTAAGTTTTTCAAATGTTTCGATTTCTTGATCTTTTGCTTTTTCGACTTCCCGGTTTTAGATTTTGTGTTTTTCAATTGTTATTTTGTCAAATTTTGGATTTTTTAATTTTTCAAATTTGACTTTTATCAACCCTCAATTTTTCGATTTTTCAATTAATCGATGTTTTGATTTTCCCATTTCTTGACCTTCCAGTGTTTCCATTTTCCTGTTCTTCAATTCTTTAATTTTTCAGGTTTTTGATTTTTCAATTTTTCGATTTTTTAAAAGTTTCGATATTTTGACTTCACTTTTTTGATTCTCAATTTTTCGATTCTTTAGATTCTCAGTTTCTGGATATTTCAGTTTTTCTTTCATTTTTCACTTTTTCGATATTTCAGTTTTGGGATTTTTCAATATTTCTGTTCTTCGACTTTTCCATTTTTGACATCTGGATTTTTCGATGTGTCGACTTTTTACTTTTTCGATTTTTAAATTTTAAATTTCTCAATTTTTTGGTATTCTAATTTTTCAATATTTAAAATTTTTGATTTTTCGATTTGTCGATTTTTCATTTCAGCTCTTCCATATTTAAATTTTTCAAATCTTTCGATTTTTCGACTTCCCGGGTTTAGATTTTCTGTTCTTCAATTGTCGATTTTTCAATTGTTCGGTTTTTAGATTTTAGATTTTTCAGTTTTTGGATATTTTCATTTTTCAAGATATAAAATTTTCGATTTTTCGATTTCTCGATTTTTCATTTCAGTTCTTCGATATTTCTGTTTTTCATGTTTTCGAATTTTTCAAATGTTTTGATTTCTTAATCAATCGATTTTTCGCCTTCCCGGTTTTAGATTTTCTGTTTTTCAATTGTCGTTTTTTCAAATTTTCGATTTTTTAATTTTTCAAATTTGACATTTACAAACTGTCAATTTTTCGATTTTTCAATTAATCGATGTTTTGATTTTCCCATTTCTTGTCTTGACTTTCGAGGGTTTCGATATTCCTGTTCTTCAATTCTTTAATTTTTCGATTTTTCAGATTTTTGATTTTTAATTTTTTTATTTTTTTAAGGTTTCAAATTTTCGACTTCACTATTTGGATTTATCTATTGCTCAATTTTTCGACTTTTTAGGTTCTCAGTTTTTGGATATTTCAGTTTTCGGATTTTTCAGGTTTTCCATTTTTCAGTTTTTCGATATTTCAGTTTAGGGATTTTTCAATATTTTGATTTTTCGACTTTTCGATTTTTTGCTTCTGGATTTTTCGATGTGTCGATTTACTTTTTCGATTTTTCAATTTTTAGATTTTTAAATTTTTTTAGATTTTTCGATTTCTCGATTTTTCATTTCAGTTTTACGATATTTCAATTTTTCAAGTTTTCGAATTTTTCAAATGTTTCAATTTCTTGATCTTTCGCTTTTTCGACTTCCTGGTTTTAGATTTTGTGTTTTTCAATTGTTATTTTGTCAAATTTTGGATTTTTTAATTTTTCAAATTTGACTTTTATCAATTCTCAATTTTTCGATTTTTCAATTAATCGATGTTTTCATTTTCCTGTTCTTCAATTCTTTAATTTTTCAATTTTTCGATTTTTTAAGGTTTCTATATTTCGACTTCACTTTTTTAATTTTTCGATTTTTCAGTTTTTAGATATTTCGGTTTTAGGATTTTTCAATATTTCAATTCTTTGGCTTTTCTATTTTTGACTTCTGGGTTTTTCGATGTGTCAACCTTTTTACTTTTTCGGTTTTACAATTTTTGGATTTTTCAATTTTAGATTTTTCAAACTTTCGATGTTTTAATTTTTCAATATTTCTTAATCTTTCTATTTTTCGACTTCCTGATTTTAGATGTTCTGTTTTTCAATTTTTCGATTTGTTAATTTTTCATTCCCGATTTATCGAGATTTGATTGTTCAGGTTTTCGATTTATCAGTTTTTCAATTTTTTATTTTGGCCTATTTCGGTTTCTCAGATTTTCCAGTTTTCCATTTTTTCGTTTTTTGATTTTTCCGCTTTTCCAATTTTTCTACTTTTAACTTTTTGTTAGTCGATTTCTCTATTTTTCGATTTCTCGTTCTTTTGATCTTTCAATCTTTCAATTTTTCGATCTTTCGAATTTTTAAGTTTTTTCATTTCTCGATTTATCGAGATTTGAAATTTTCGATATTTTGATTGTCAATTTCTCAATTTATAAATTGTTTAATTTTTAACTTTTCGACTCCATGATTTCTTGATCTTTTGATTTTTCGATTTCTCGGTTTTTCGATTTTCCAGTTTTTCGATGTTTCGATTTTTCAGTTACCCGATTTTTTAAATTTGGGAGTTTCGATTTCTTTATTTTTCGTTATTCGGTTTTTAAATTTTATATTTTTGAGTTGTACTTTTTTCGATTTTCTGATGTTTCATTTTTCGATTTTCAGTTCTTCGATATTTCGATTTTTCAATCTTTCAGTTTTTCTATTATTAGATTTCTCCATTGTTCGAATTTTCGATTATTTTTATTTTTCATTTTTTTTTCTCACTGTTAATATCACACAAAAATTGTCACTAAAAACATTTAAAAATTCATAGAAAATAGGACACAGTGTTTCCAAAACATTTTCCCGAAAAAATTCCATTGGGTTATTGCAATTTCAACAATATTCTTAGTTTAAGACGTTTTACTAGTATAAAACACAAATAAAGAATTAATTCTTAGTTAAACAAAATATGTAAAATCATCTAAATATGTACCAAAAATATTCACTTATAGTCGTTATAAAAACCGACCAAACAACTATTTCCCGCAGAAATTATAGTCCAAACCCACCGAATCGGTCCTGAACGCTTAGAGTCGACATTGGCCTGAGCCCGCTCTGGTCTGTACATCAAACAAGTTCTCAGACGACGAGTTGTAGTGAAACAAGTTTTTTAATTGGGATCGACTATTTAAATTTGGCGCTTATCTTTGGCCAATGTCAATAAGGGTGGTTTTGCAAAATCAGCCTCTATGTCGCATCTATATTAATCTATGATACTACAACCAGCCACAAATTTAATTTTAAACACTCAGTGAACGCCTTTTTCATAACATATGCAACGACAGCGCCTATTTATAGACGTTTTTTCACATTTCTACCCCAAAAATCCGTAAATTCATCGCTAGATGTCATTCAACAAGTGCGCTCTGAAGTGAGGTTATGTCTCCCGAATGCTGAACCGGCCACACAAAAAACGCACTTTTTGCTCACCTGTGGCACTAAATGAGGGGTTTTCGACGCTGTACTTCACACTAAAGCCTGAATAGTACACCAAGCAGTCGGTAAGTAGTGGCAATTTATTTTTCGTGTCTTTGCTCAGAATCCCCCGGGCTGCTACTTCAATCAGTGTGATCAGTTCTTGTTTTTTCTGTATCTCGTTACCCAATCTGATAAAAATTATTATAGCTCGATTATCGCTTCAAGTACCACTTACTTGTAAATAATCTCGGCTCTTTTTGCAGCTGGTATATCTTTCCATGTATTTTTCGCATTGGCTGATTTTTTTAAAATTGTGTCTACTGTGGTTGCGTCGGGGACGTGGACGTCGCATAAATGCTGGTCGTTCGTCGTGTTTTTAACGGGGACTATTTCGCCAGTCGGGGTTTCGTTTTTCTTGTCAATGTAGGCGAAAATTCGGTTTTCGCGTTTTTTCAGCCATTCCTACACAGTATTAGTTGGGGGTGTTGTTGAAATAATGAAACCAATGAGACTTACGGTCACTGGGGCGACGCTTTCGAAGTCGTTGCCGTATTCCATAGTTTCGAAAATTTGTCTAATTGAGGTTTTGGAAGTGTTTGTTTCACCCATGGTTTGAACACTATTTTAAGCACGAAGTTAGACGTTGTAGCTCTTTATCATTATCAGGTTATGTTATCAGTGGAAATGTTGCGATTTATTTTCATGCGACGAAAAACATTGATATCGGATATAACCCCACTTATGAGTAAACAAACTTAAGTCGGCGTTACTTATTACTTAACCTAAGACACGTATTACTGTTATTGGTCAGAAGTTACTTTTAAATTATTGTGAAATCTGATGATTCATTTAGTCATACTTTAATAGTTGAGGTTACATTTTTTGTTTCAGTAAATTATTAGCAATATGTTGAGTCTGGCTAGACAGTGTCGGTCGGCGATGTTTCTCCCCCAAACGAAACAACTTCTGGGGGTTACCACTCGGAGTTTACCACGAAATGGCGTAGTTAGAACGTACATGAATCCAGTGTGGAGACGACAGCCACTTGCCAATGTGATTAAGGTACTATTTATTTTTCCCACAATCTCGTTTTAATCTTGAATAATTTCGTTTCAGAATGCCAATTTTTTTAAATCCTGTGGTTCCGTAATTGTGAGACTGAGTTCAAACATTCCTCAGAAGGGAAAAAAGGGGATCGGGTACTGGTTGGTTTCGTGCAGCGGGATGATCTTCGTCGCAGTAGTCCTAGGTATTACAGTCATTTATTTTTTTATCCTAAATAGCATCTATACAATTCTGGAGGAACTTTTGAAGAACGCTGGAAAATAAATTAAGTTTATTTCAAACGAACTGAACTATTTATTACGCAAATGGCAGTATTTTAAACTAATAAAATATTTAATGTAGTAAGACGTATTTTATTTATAAATTTTGAAAAAGTTTTCAAAGTTGACTTATAGGTGGCGTTACGCGTCTTACTGAGTCCGGGTTGTCCATGGTCACGTGGAAACTGCTAGGAGAGAAAATGCCCACGAACGAAAAAGAGTGGGAAGAGGAATTTAAAAAGTACCAACAGTATCCAGAGTTCAAAATGTACGTAATTTTGTCGATTTGCTTGTGCTGTACATAAAACACGAAGCTTTGCATAGAACTCCAGAGAGGAAAACAACGCAGTTGTTTTTTATTTTATTGAAATTCTGCAACTATCTTTGTTTTCCTCTCAATCAAACCTCGCCTTTGCAGCAAAAACAAAGAAATGACGCTGTCCGAGTTCAAGTGGATCTGGTACATGGAATTCGGTCATCGGATGTGGGGGCGCGCCATCGGCGCCGTTTTTCTGCTACCCGCTGTATATTTCTGGTCCCGTGGCATGTTCACGCCAGCGATGAAAAAGCGGGTGGTGGCCTTCGGTGCTTTAATCGGCGCTCAAGGTCTCATGGGTTGGTACATGGTAAAGTCGGGGCTTGAGGACCGCTTTCACGGCGAAAGCGACGTGCCCAGAGTGTCGCAGTACCGGCTAGCGGCCCATCTGAGTCTCGCTTTTGTCCTGTACACGCTTTTCCTGTGGTCCGGTCTCGACCATCTTTTACCAGCCGAAACCATTACTAACGCCAGTAAAAATGCGATCAAGGCGTCGAGGAAGTTTCGGATGGTCGCGCACACGTGCAAGGGGTTGGTGTTCCTGACCGCTGTGTCTGGTAAGTTTTTGGTTTGCGAGGGTAAGCTAAGGAAGTGTTGTAATCCAGTCCGTCGGGTGTTTTTCGACCTTTAGTAATAAAAAATTGGTCGAAAGTTATTTCGATAGAACGTTCTTAAAAAAGACAGTTGGTATCCCCGAGGTTTCATTGTAAAAAAAATATATTTGGGGCCCCCGGGAAGGTTTACATTTTTAAAAAGACAGTTGGGGTCTTCGAGAAGGTTTTACATTCTCAAAAAAAATACATTTGGGACCCCCGAGAAGGTTTTACATTTTTAAAAAAGACAGTTGGGGCTCCCGAGAAGGTTTCACATTCTTAAAAAAATACGTTTGGAGCCCTCGAGAAGGTTTTACATTTTTAAAAAAGACAGTTGGGACCCCTGAGAAGGTTTCATATTAAAAAAAGGGCATTTGGGGACCCCGGGAAGGTTTCACATTGTTAAAAAAAGACCTTTGGCGTCCCTGAGAAGGTTTAACATTTTTAACAAAGACAGTTGGGACCCACGAGAAGGTTTTACATTAAAAAAAATATACATTTGGAGCCCTCGAGAAGGTTTTACATCTTTAAAAAAGACAGTTGGGACCCTAGAGAAGGTTTCACATTGTTAAAAAAAGACCTTTGGCGCCAACGAGAAGGTTTTACATTTTTAAAAAAGACAGTTGGGGCTCCCGAGAGGATTTCACATTCTTACAAAAATACGTTTGGAGCCCCGAGAAGGTTTTACATTAAAAAAAACCTTCGGTGCCCCCGAGAAGGTTCTACATTAAAAAAAAAAAAAACAGTTGGGACACCTGAGAGGGTTTCACATTAAAAAGAAAGACATTTGGGGACCCCTAAGAAGGTTTCACATTAAAAAGAAAGACAGTTGAGACCCCTGAGAAGGTTTTACATTAAAAAAAAGACAGTTGAGGTCCCCAAGATAAAGTTTTGCATTTTTTAAAAAAGACAGTTGGGACCCCAGAGAAGGTTTCACATTGTTAAAAAAAGACCTTTGGCGCCAACGAGAAGGTTTTACATTTTTAAAAAAAGACAGTTGGAGCCCCCGAGAAGATTTTACATTTTTAAAAAGACAGTTGGGACCCCGGAGAAGGTTTTACATTGTTAAAAAAAAACCTTCCGTGCCCCCGAGAAGGTTCTACATTAAAAAAAAAAACAGTTGGAACACTTGAGAAGATTTCACATTAAAAAGAAAGACATTTGGGGACCCCTAAGAAGGTTTCACATTAAAAAGAGAGACAGTTGAGACCCCTGAGAAGGTTTTACATTAAAAAAAAGACAGTTGAGGTCCCCAAGATAAGGTTTTACATTTAAAAAAAAATACGTTTGGAGCCCCCGAGAAGGTTTTACATTTTTAACAAAGACAGTTGGGGCCCACGAGAAGGTTTTACATTAAAAAAAATATACATTTGGAGCCCTCGAGAAGGTTTTACATTTTTAAAAAAGACAGTTGAGGTCCCCGAGAAGGTTTTACATTTTTTTAAAAATACGTTTGGAGCCCCTGAGAAGGTTTTACATTAAAAAAAAATACCTTTGGCGCCCCTGAGAAGGTTTTACATTTTTAAAAAAGACAGTTGGGGCCTCCAAGAAGGTTTTACATTTTTTAAAAAATACGTTTGGAGCCCCCGAGAAGGTTTTACATTTTTAAAAAAGACAGTTGGGGCCCCTGAGAAGGTTTCATATTTAAAAAAAAGGACATTTGGGGACCCCGGGAAGGTTTCACATTGTTAAAAAAAGACCTTTGGCGCCCCCGAGAAGGTTGTACATTTTTAAAAAAGACAGTTGGGGCTCCCGAGAAGGTTTCACATTCTTAAAAAAATACGTTTGGAGCCCCCGAGAAGGTTTTACATTTTTAAAAAAGACAGTTGGGACCCACGAGAAGGTTTTACATTTTTAAAAAAGACAGTTGGGACCCCAGAGAAGGTTTCACATTGTTAAAAAAAGACCTTTGGCGCCAACGAGAAGGTTTTACATTTTTAAAAAAGACCGTTGGAGCCCCCGAGAAGATTTTACATTTTTAAAAAGACAGTTGGGACCCCGGAGAAGGTTTTACATTGTAAAAAAAATACATTTGGCGCCCCCGAGGTTTTACATTTTTAAAAAGGACAGTTGGGGCTCCCGAGAGGATTTCACATTCTTACAAAAATACGTTTGGAGCCCCGAGAAGGCTTTACATTAAAAAAAACCTTCGTTGCCCCCGAGGTTCTACATTAAAAAAAAAAACAGTTGGGACACCTGAGAAGGTTTCACATTAAAAAGAAAGACATTTGGGGACCCCTAAGAAGGTTTCACATAAAAAAGAAAGACAGTTGAGACCCCTGAGAAGGTTTTACATTAAAAAGAAAAATACGTTTGGAGCCCCCGAGAAGATTTTACATTTTTAACAAAGACAGTTGGGGCCCACGAGAAGGTTTTACATTAAAAAAAATATACATTTGGAGCCCTCGAGAAGGTTTTACATTTTTAAAAAAGACAGTTGGGAACCCAGAGAAGGTTTCACATTTTTGAAAAAATACATTTGGAGCCTTCGAGAAGGTTTTACATTAAAAAAAAAGACAGTTGAGGTCCCCGAGATGGTTTTACATTTTTTAAAAAATACGTTTGGAGCCCCCGAGAAGGTTTTACATTTTTAAAAAAGACAGTTGGGACCCCAGAGAAGGTTTCACATTGTTAAAAAAAGACCTTTGGCGCCAACGAGAAGGTTTTACATTTTTAAAAAAGACCGTTGGAGCCCCCGAGAAGATTTTACATTTTTAAAAAGACAGTTGGGACCCCGGAGAAGGTTTTACATTGTAAAAAAAATACATTTGGCGCCCCCGAGGTTTTACATTTTTAAAAAGGACAGTTGGGGCTCCCGAGAGGATTTCACATTCTTACAAAAATACGTTTGGAGCCCCGAGAAGGTTTTACATTAAAAAAAACCTTCGGTGCCCCCGAGGAGGTTCTACATTAAAAAAAAAAACAGTTGGGACACCTGAGAAGGTTTCACATTAAAAAGAAAGACATTTGGGGACCCCTAAGAAGGTTTCACATTAAAAAGAAAGACAGTTGAGACCCGTGAGAAGGTTTTACATTAAAAAAAAGACAGTTGAGGTCCCCAAGATAAGGTTTTACATTTTTAAAAAAATACGTTTGGAGCCCCCGAGAAGGTTTTACATTTAAAAAAAATACGTTTGGAGCCCCCGAGAAGGTTTTACATTTTTAACAAACACAGTTGGGGCCCACGAGAAGGTTTTACATTAAAAAAAATATACATTTGGAGCCCTCGAGAAGGTTTTACATTAAAAAAAAAGACAGTTGAGGTCCCCGAGAAGGTTTTACATTTTTTAAAAAATACGTTTGGAGCCCCCGAGAAGGTTTTACATTTTTAAAAAAGACAGTTGGGGCCCCTGAGAAGGTTTCATATTTAAAAAAAAGGACATTTGGGGACCCCGGGAAGGTTTCACATTGTTAAAAAAAGACCTTTGGCGCCCCCGAGAAGGTTGTACATTTTTAAAAAAGACAGTTGGGGCTCCCGAGAAGGTTTCACATTCTTAAAAAAATACGTTTGGAGCCCCCGAGAAGGTTTTACATTTTTAAAAAAGACAGTTGGGACCCACGAGAAGGTTTTACATTTTTAAAAAAGACAGTTGGGACCCCAGAGAAGGTTTCACATTGTTAAAAAAAGACCTTTGGCGCCAACGAGAAGGTTTTACATTTTTAAAAAAGACCGTTGGAGCCCCCGAGAAGATTTTACATTTTTAAAAAGACAGTTGGGACCCCGGAGAAGGTTTTACATTGTAAAAAAAATACATTTGGCGCCCCCGAGGTTTTACATTTTTAAAAAGGACAGTTGGGGCTCCCGAGAGGATTTCACATTCTTACAAAAATACGTTTGGAGCCCCGAGAAGGCTTTACATTAAAAAAAACCTTCGTTGCCCCCGAGGTTCTACATTAAAAAAAAAAAACAGTTGGGACACCTGAGAAGGTTTCACATTAAAAAGAAAGACATTTGGGGACCCCTAAGAAGGTTTCACATAAAAAAGAAAGACAGTTGAGACCCCTGAGAAGGTTTTACATTAAAAAGAAAAATACGTTTGGAGCCCCCGAGAAGATTTTACATTTTTAACAAAGACAGTTGGGGCCCACGAGAAGGTTTTACATTAAAAAAAATATACATTTGGAGCCCTCGAGAAGGTTTTACATTTTTAAAAAAGACAGTTGGGAACCCAGAGAAGGTTTCACATTTTTGAAAAAATACATTTGGAGCCTTCGAGAAGGTTTTACATTAAAAAAAAAGACAGTTGAGGTCCCCGAGATGGTTTTACATTTTTTAAAAAATACGTTTGGAGCCCCCGAGAAGGTTTTACATTTTTAAAAAAGACAGTTGGGACCCCAGAGAAGGTTTCACATTGTTAAAAAAAGACCTTTGGCGCCAACGAGAAGGTTTTACATTTTTAAAAAAGACCGTTGGAGCCCCCGAGAAGATTTTACATTTTTAAAAAGACAGTTGGGACCCCGGAGAAGGTTTTACATTGTAAAAAAAATACATTTGGCGCCCCCGAGGTTTTACATTTTTAAAAAGGACAGTTGGGGCTCCCGAGAGGATTTCACATTCTTACAAAAATACGTTTGGAGCCCCGAGAAGGTTTTACATTAAAAAAAACCTTCGGTGCCCCCGAGGAGGTTCTACATTAAAAAAAAAAAACAGTTGGGACACCTGAGAAGGTTTCACATTAAAAAGAAAGACATTTGGGGACCCCTAAGAAGGTTTCACATTAAAAAGAAAGACAGTTGAGACCCCTGAGAAGGTTTTACATTAAAAAAAAAAATACGTTTGGAGCCCCCGAGAAGATTTTACATTTTTAACAAAGACAGTTGGGGCCCACGAGAAGGTTTTACATTAAAAAAAATATACATTTGGAGCCCTCGAGAAGGTTTTACATTTTTAAAAAAGACAGTTGGGAACCCAGAGAAGGTTTCACATTTTTGAAAAAATACATTTGGAGCCTTCGAGAAGGTTTTACATTAAAAAAAAAGACAGTTGAGGTCCCCGAGATGGTTTTACATTTTTTAAAAAATACGTTTGGAGCCCCCGAGAAGGTTTTACATTTTTAAAAAAGACAGTTGGGACCCCAGAGAAGGTTTCACATTGTTAAAAAAAGACCTTTGGCGCCAACGAGAAGGTTTTACATTTTTAAAAAAGACCGTTGGAGCCCCCGAGAAGATTTTACATTTTTAAAAAGACAGTTGGGACCCCGGAGAAGGTTTTACATTGTAAAAAAAATACATTTGGCGCCCCCGAGGTTTTACATTTTTAAAAAGGACAGTTGGGGCTCCCGAGAGGATTTCACATTCTTACAAAAATACGTTTGGAGCCCCGAGAAGGTTTTACATTAAAAAAAACCTTCGGTGCCCCCGAGGAGGTTCTACATTAAAAAAAAAAAACAGTTGGGACACCTGAGAAGGTTTCACATTAAAAAGAAAGACATTTGGGGACCCCTAAGAAGGTTTCACATTAAAAAGAAAGACAGTTGAGACCCGTGAGAAGGTTTTACATTAAAAAAAAGACAGTTGAGGTCCCCAAGATAAGGTTTTACATTTTTAAAAAAATACGTTTGGAGCCCCCGAGAAGGTTTTACATTTAAAAAAAATACGTTTGGAGCCCCCGAGAAGGTTTTACATTTTTAACAAACACAGTTGGGGCCCACGAGAAGGTTTTACATTAAAAAAAATATACATTTGGAGCCCTCGAGAAGGTTTTACATTAAAAAAAAAGACAGTTGAGGTCCCCGAGAAGGTTTTACATTTTTTAAAAAATACGTTTGGAGCCCCCGAGAAGGTTTTACATTTTTAAAAAAGACAGTTGGGACCCACGAGAAGGTTTTATATTTTTAAAAAAGACAGTTGGGACCCCAGAGAAGGTTTCACATTGTTAAAAAAAGACCTTTGGCGCCAACGAGAAGGTTTTACATTTTTAAAAAAGACAGTTGGAGCCCCCGAGAAGATTTTACATTTTTAAAAAGACAGTTGGGACCCCGGAGAAGGTTTTACATTGTAAAAAAAATACATTTGGCGCCCCCGAGGTTTTACATTTTTAAAAAGGACAGTTGGGGTTCCCGAGAGGATTTCACATTCTTACAAAAATACGTTTGGAGCCCCGAGAAGGCTTTACATTAAAAAAAACCTTCGTTGCCCCCGAGGAGGTTCTACATTAAAAAAAAAAAAACAGTTGGGACACCTGAGAAGGTTTCACATTAAAAAGAAAGACATTTGGGGACCCCTAAGAAGGTTTCACATTAAAAAGAAAGACAGTTGAGACCCCTGAGAAGGTTTTACATTAAAAAAAAAGACAGTTAAGGTCCTCAAGATAAGGTTTTACATATTTTAAAAAATACGTTTGGAGCCCCCGAGAAGGTTTTACATTTTTAACAAACACAGTTGGGGCCCACGAGAAGGTTTTACATCAAAAAAAAATATACATTTGGAGCCCTCGAGAAGGTTTTACATTAAAAAAAAAAGACAGTTGAGGTCCCCGAGAAGGTTTTACATTTTTTAAAAAATACGTTTGGAGCCCCCGAGAAGGTTTTACATTTTTAAAAAAGACAGTTGGGACCCCAGAGAAGGTTTCACATTGTTAAGAAAAGACCTTTGGCGCCAACGAGAAGGTTTTACATTTTTAAAAAAGACAGTTGGAGCCCCCGAGAAGGTTTCACATTAAAAAAAATATTTGGTGCCCCCGAGAAGGTTTTACATTTTTAAAAAAGACAGTTGGGACCCCAGAGAAGGTTTCACATTGTTAAGAAAAGACCTTTGGCGCCAACGAGAAGGTTTTACATTTTTAAAAAAGACAGTTGGAGCCCCCGAGAAGATTTTACATTTTTAAAAAGACAGTTGGGACCCCGGAGAAGGTTTTACATTGTTAAAAAAATACATTTGGCGCCCCCGAGGTTTTACATTTTTAAAAAGGACAGTTGGGGCTCCCGAGAGGATTTCACATTCTTACAAAAATACGTTTGGAGCCCCGAGAAGGCTTTACATTAAAAAAAATCTTCGGTGCCCCCGAGGAGGTTCTACATTAAAAAGAAAAAAAACAGTTGGGACACCTGAGAAGGTTTCACATTAAAAAGAAAGACATTTGGGGACCCCTAAGAAGGTTTCACATTAAAAAGAAAGACAGTTGAGACCCCTGAGAAGGTTTTACATTAAAAAACAAGACAGTTAAGGTCCTCAAGATAAGGTTTTACATATTTTAAAAAATACGTTTGGAGCCCCCGAGAAGGTTTTACATTAAAAAAAAAAAATACGTTTGGGGCCCCCGAGAAGGTTTTACATTTTTAACAAACACAGTTGGGGCCCACGAGAAGGTTCTACATTAAAAAAAAAAACAGTTGGAACACCTGAGAAGGTTTCATATTAAAAAGAAAGACATTTGGGGACCCCTAAGAAGGTTTCACATTAAAAAGAAAGACAGTTGAGACCCCTGAGAAGGTTTTACATTAAAAAAAAGACAGTTGAGGTCCTCAAGATAAGGTTTTACATATTTTAAAAAATACGTTTGGAGCCCCCGAGAAGGTTTTACATTTAAAAAAAAAATACATTTGGAGCCCTCGAGAAGGTTTTACATTAAAAAAAAAGACAGTTGAGGTCCCCGAGAAGGTTTTACATTTTTTAAAAAATACGTTTGGAGCCCCCGAGAAGGTTTTACATTTTTAAAAAAGACAGTTGGGACCCCAGAGAAGGTTTCACATTGTTAAAAAAAGACCTTTGGCGCCAACGAGAAGGTTTTACATTTTTAAAAAAGACAGTTGGGGCTCCCGAGAAGGTTTCACATTCTTAAAAAAATACGTTTGGAGCCCCCGAGAAGGTTTTACATTTTTAACAAAGATAGTTGGGGCCCACGAGAAGGTTTTACATTAAAAAAAATATACATTTGGAGCCCTCGAGAAGGTTTTACATTTTTAAAAAAGACAGTTGGGACCCCAGAGAAGGTTTCACATTCTTGAAAAAATACATTTGGAGCCTTCGAGAAGGTTTTACATTAAAAAAAAAAGACAGTTGAGGTCCCCGAGATGGTTTTACATTTTTTAAAAAATACGTTTGGAGCCCCCGAGAAGGTTTTACATTTTTAAAAAAGACAGTTGGGACCCCAGAGAAGGTTTCACATTGTTAAAAAAAGACCTTTGGCGCCAACGAGAAGGTTTTACATTTTTAAAAAAGACAGTTGGGGCTCCCGAGAAGGTTTCACATTCTTAAAAAAATACGTTTGGAGCCCCCGAGAAGGTTTTACATTTTTAACAAAGACAGTTGGGGCCCACGAGAAGGTTTTACATTAAAAAAAATATACATTTGGAGCCCTCGAGAAGGTTTTACATTTTTAAAAAAGACAGTTGGGACCCCAGAGAAGGTTTCACATTCTTGAAAAAATACATTTGGAGCCTTCGAGAAGGTTTTACATTAAAAAAAAAAGACAGTTGAGGTCCCCGAGATGGTTTTACATTTTTTAAAAAATACGTTTGGAGCCCCCGAGAAGGTTTTACATTAAAAAAAATACCTTTGGCGCCCCCGAGACGGTTTTACATTTTTAAAAAAGACAGTTGGGACCCCAGAGAAGGTTTCACATTGTTAAAAAAAGACCTTTGGCGCCAACGAGAAGGTTTTACATTTTTAAAAAAGACAGTTGGGGCCCCCAAGAAGGTTTTACATTTTTTAAAAAATACGTTTGGAGCCCCCGAGAAGGTTTTACATTTTTAACAAAGACAGTTGGGGCCCACGAGAAGGTTTTACATTAAAAAAAATATACATTTGGAGCCCTTGAGAAGGTTTTACATTTTTAAAAAAGACAGTTGGGACCCCAGAGAAGGTTTCACGTTCTTGATAAAATACATTTGGAGCTCTCGAGAAGGTTTTACATTAAAAAAAAAGACAGTTGAGGTCCCCGAGATGGTTTTACATTTTTTAAAAAATACGTTTGGAGCCCCCGAGAAGGTTTTACATTAAAAAAAAATACCTTTGGCGCCCCTGAGAAGGTTTTACATTTTTAAAAAAGACAGTTGGGGCCCCGGAGAAGGTTTTACATATTTTAAAAAATACGTTTGGAGCCCCCGAGAAGGTTTTACATTTAAAAAAAAAATACGTTTGGAGCCCCCGAGAAGGTTTTACATTTTTAACAAACACAGTTGGGGCCCACGAGAAGGTTTTACATTAAAAAAAATATACATTTGGAGCCCTCGAGAAGGTTTTACATTAAAAAAAAAAGACAGTTGAGGTCCCCGAGAAGGTTTTACATTAAAAAAAAAATACCTTTGGCGCCCCTGAGAAGGTTTTACATATTTAAAAAAGACAGTTGGGGCCCCGAGAAGGTTATACATTTTTTAAAAAATACGTTTGGAGCCCCCGAGAAGGTTTTACATTTTTAACAAACACAGTTGGGGCCCACGAGAAGGTTTTACATTAAAAAAAATATACATTTGGAGCCCTCGAGAAGGTTTTACATTAAAAAAAAAAGACAGTTGAGGTCCCCGAGAAGGTTTTACATTAAAAAAAAATACCTTTGGCGCCCCTGAGAAGGTTTTACATATTTAAAAAAGACAGTTGGGACCCCGGAGAAGGTTTTACATTGTTAAAAAAAAAACCTTCAGTGCCCCCGAGAAGGTTCTACATTAAAAAAAAAACAGTTGGAACACCTGAGAAGGTTTCATATTAAAAAGAAAGACATTTGGGGACCCCTAAGAAGGTTTCACATTAAAAAGAAAGACAGTTGAGACCCCTGAGAAGGTTTTACATTAAAAAAAAGACAGTTGAGGTCCCCAAGATAAGGTTTACATATTTTAAAAAATACGTTTGGAGCCCCCGAGAAGGTTTTACATTTTAAAAAAAAAATACGTTTGGAGCCCCCGAGAAGGTTTTACATTAAAAAAAATATACATTTGGAGCCCTCGAGAAGGTTTTACATTAAAAAAAAGACAGTTGAGGTCCCCGAGAAGGTTTTACATTTTTTAAAAAATACGTTTGGAGCCCCCGAGAAGGTTTTACATTTTTAAAAAAGACAGTTGGGACCCACGAGAAGGTTTTACATTTTTAAAAAAGACAGTTGGGACCCCAGAGAAGGTTTCACATTGTTAAAAAAAGACCTTTGGCGCCAACGAGAAGGTTTTACATTTTTAAAAAAGACAGTTGGAGCCCCCGAGAAGGTTTTACATTTTTACAAAAGACAGTTGGGACCCCGGAGAAGGTTTTACATTGTAAAAAAAATACATTTGGCGCCCCCGAGGTTTTACATTTTTAAAAAGGACAGTTGGGGTTCCCGAGAGGATTTCACATTCTTACAAAAATACGTTTGGAGCCCCGAGAAGGCTTTACATTAAAAAAAACCTTCGTTGCCCCCGAGGAGGTTCTACATTAGAAAAAAAAAACAGTTGGGACACCTGAGAAGGTTTCACATTAAAAAGAAAGACCTTTGGGGACCCCTAAGAAGGTTTCACATTAAAAAAAAAGACAGTTGAGACCCCTGAGAAGGTTTTACATTAAAAAAAAAGACAGTTGAGGTCCCCAAGATAAGGTTTTACATTTTTTAAAAAATACGTTTGGAGCCCCCGAGGTTTTACAAAAAAAAAAAAAATACGTTTGGAGCCCCCGAGAAGGTTTTACATTAAAAAAAATATACATTTGGAGCCCTTGAGAAGGTTTTACATTTTTAAAAAAGACAGTTGGGACCCCAGAGAAGGTTTCACGTTCTTGAAAAAATACATTTGGAGTTCTCGAGAAGGTTTTACATTAAAAAAAAAAGACAGTTGAGGTCCCAGAGATGGTTTTACATTTTTTAAAAAATACGTTTGGAGCCCCCGAGAAGGTTTTACATTAAAAAAAAAATACCTTTGGCGCCCCTGAGAAGGTTTTACATTTTTAAAAAAGACAGTTGGGGCCCCCGAGAAGGTTTTACATTTTTTAAAAAATACGTTTGGAGCCCCCGAGAAGGTTTTACATTTTTAAAAAGACAGTTGGGACCCCGGAGAAGGTTTTACATTGTTAAAAAAATACATTTGGCGCCCTCGAGGTTTTACATTTTTAAAAAGGACAGTTGGGGCTCCCGAGAGGATTTCACATTCTTACAAAAATACGTTTGGAGCCCCGAGAAGGTTTTACATTAAAAAAAACCTTCGGTGCCCCCGAGGAGGTTCTACATTAAAAAAAAAAAAACAGTTGGGACACCTGAGAAGGTTTCACATTAAAAAGAAAGACAGTTGAGACCCCTGAGAAGGTTTTACATAAAAAAAAAGACAGTTGAGGTCCCCAAGATAAGGTTTTACATTTTTTAAAAAATACGTTTGGAGCCCCCGAGAAGGTTTTACATTTAAAAAAAAATACGTTTGGAGCCCCCGAGAAGGTTCTACATTTTTAACAAAGACAGTTGGGGCCCACGAAAAGGTTTTACATTAAAAAAAATATACATTTGGAGCCCTCGAGAAGGTTTTACATTTTTAAAAAAGACAGTTGGGGCCCCTGAGAAGGTTTCACATTCTTGAAAAAATACATTTGGAGCCCTCGAGGTTTTACATTAAAAAAAAAGACAGTTGAGGTCCCCGAGGTTTTACATTTTTTAAAAAATACGTTTGGAGCCCCCGAGAAGGTTTTACATTAAAAAAAAAATACCTTTGGCGCCCCTGAGAAGGTTTTACATTTTTAAAAAAGACAGTTAGGACCCCTGAGAAGGTTTCATATTAAAAGGAAAGATATTTGGGTACCTCGAGGTTTTATATTTAAAAAAAAATACGTTTGGAGCCCCCGAGAAGGTTTCACTTTAAAAAAAAATACATTTGAGCCCCTGAGAAAGTTTTACATTTTTAAAAGACACTTGGGACCCCCCAGAAGGTTTTACATTCTTAAAAAAATACAGTTAACGCCCCCGAGGTTTTAGATTTTTAAAAAAGACAGTTGGAACCCCTAAGGTTTTACATTTAAAAAAAATTGGTCGAAAGTTGTTTCGACAGAACTTCCCTCGCTCCTGAAGTATAATGAAACATATCCAGCATTTTCGAGTTGAGGTTTTTACACATTTTTTTTTTACTGAGTCATTAATTTTTTTGAGTGACTCATAAGTATAAGCAATCCAAAAAATGAGGTTCTTAATTTGATCAACAAAAAAATTGATCGAAAACTGGAAGTATAATCCGTCAAATTTAGCTCTTTAAAAAAACTATAAAATGTGTTTATTTATGTTTATACATCTAAAGAATCTCATGTAGAAGTTAGTTAAATTTGAATGAGTTTGTCTCCTCAAAACAGGACTAAAATTATTAATTAAACCACAATCAACTGGCGAGTCTGGGAAAAATAGTAAAACAATCCTCACATTTTGATGGAGTTATAATGATTTAATTATATAATTGTTTTTTTTTTGCTACATTTAACAACTAAATAACATATTCATTTTCACAACTAGTAATAAAACTCTATAATATTTCTCTCGCCCACGACCATGTTTAATTACCATTTCAGTTAGAATGTACAAAGATATGGTTGAGTTGTTTTTGTAATAATTTGATAAAATTCCATTTGACCACAATGTTTGCCTGATATAAAGCGAATGTACAAATCAGCAACAATCGACTAAGCAGTTAAAAATGTTTGACGTATCAAAAATTGTCAAAGTTTTCAAAACCCTACGTTTAAAATGTTCGCAGTTCATTTTAGGTCCCCTTGTGTTTTATTTTCGGATAAATTTAAAAGAATCTGGTATTTTGTTGCTGGCTGAACTTGCAAAAATTTTTTGAGCTTTTAGTGTTTTATTTTTTATGAACTTGAGTGCCGTAGTGTTTTTTTTTCTGGAGACTTGAGTACCCATGGTGTATGTCTATTTTCTTAGAAGGATTTCATTCGCCAAAACCAGTCTTATCCTAGCTAGCAGCTGCTAAGATGAAACAGATTTTGTCAGGGTTTTTGTGAAAATTTGAACGTTTTCGTACTGTAGGGGTCATGAAACGTCGAGAAAAATAAAAGTGGTCATTCGTCCGATGTACTCGCTCACTACATTTTCTTAGCTTACGCTCGGGAAGTAAATACCGAAACGAAAAATTTAAAAATTGAAAACTCGAAAAAACAAATGAAAAATTGTTTGTAGGGGCGTTTGTGGCGGGTTTGGACGCTGGTTTAGTGTACAATTCTTTCCCGAAGATGGCGGATAAGTGGATCCCTGACGACTTGTTGGCCCTCAACCCGAACATCGTCAATGTGACTGAAAACCCCACCACGGTTCAGTTCGATCACAGGATTTTGGGGACGGTGACTGTGAGTGTCATCAGCGCTTTGTATTTAATGTCGAGGAAGCGGATTTTGCCGAGGAGGGCTTACACGGCGGCTGCTGTCCTCGGAGCTGTGGCTTGGTTACAAGTAAATATTTAATTGTTCAAATCAGCAAAATTTTTAATTAATTATTTAGGTTGCTTTGGGCATCACGACGCTCCTAACCTACGTCCCGACGGCGTTGGCAGCCAGTCACCAGAGCGGCTCCTTGCTCCTGCTGTCGTCCGCCGTGTGGTTAACCCACGAACTCAAAAGACTGCCAAAGTAGGTTATAAAAATCCAGCGGATGTAACAAACTTTTATTGTAAGATTATTGATATTTGATTGATAATTAGTATCGACACTACCATTTCATTTAGTTTAAAACAAAATATACATTATTATCACGTGATCCACCATAAAACAAACTGTTATTGTAATAATTATTTGGTGCGTATTTTTTAAAAAACACTTGTTTTCAAACTTATTGCGTTTTATTTACATTACATTGCCTAAAATCTCATTATTGGTTAATTTTTGACGGTGACGATGTTGACGTGGGAGTCGTCAGGTTGACCAACTTGAGGAACGAATTTTCTCTCCCACGTAACATCGTCCACTACAGTCTTTTATTGTATATTAATTAGTGAGTATTGAACGGACTTTCCTTGTCATTTTCCTTCTCGTCGATAACTACACTGATATGTGTATAGTTAGTGTCGTTTCAACTAGGCCTAAATCCTAATAGAAAAGAACTTTTGATTTTCTAAATTGCACGTTTGATTTTCGCTAATTATCATCATATAATCTCACCGTTAGTTCTATTGTCAACTTGCGCTACAGCGGAGCAATCGATCCGTGTTGTTATTAAAGGAAATAAGCAACAGTTGTGCGCAAGAGTTCGGACGGACGTTACACTTGACTTAAGCAAAAGGGACGAAAAACAACAAGGAAAGAACGCCGATGAAGTTGACACCGAAGTGTACAAAAATAGACTTTCCGGTCACATTATCGACAGCTGATCTAACAAGTGATCCAGTCATGGAATTAAAATAAAATATATTATCTTACTTAAAACTTACACAATATACAAAATATCATCGCGCAAGAGATGAATTTTTACAGTGTGTATAGTACGTCTTTTTCAGTAACCGGATATGCTACGTATTAGTACAGCGACATCTGGCGCCACTACTTTGAGTCAAAAGTTGGACTGCGCAAAATTCATCCCTTCGTGTGACGCTGCGTAAAAAAGTTAATTTTAATATTAGCAAATTAAATTATATAATACAAAAAGCAATCCAGTCGTAAAGCAATATAAATTCTAAACTGTACAAAAACTAAAACAATTACAGTCAGTCAAAAAATAATAAATGCATACAACGAGAAGCCCTTTTGCGCCAACTGTGTATGCAAAGAACAAGAGTGGATGAAGTGTGGCGGAATTTTTTTTGCTGTTACTGTAATATAAAAACTTCACTCTTTAAATCAACCTCTAATTCTAGTAATGATATGAATTGAGTCTTTTTTGGAATATCATGAAACTAGCACTGCATTACGTTGGTTCCAAGAATAACGCTAAAAATAACCCACTTCTTTAGCAGGAATCTTCTGTAGTTGACAGTGAGGTTACTATGGAAGAAAACGAATAATAATCAATAAGCAATTCCTCAGTGAAAACAACATGAAGGTTGTTGGACTTAATCGCTCAACACTTTATTAAATATTCAACGGCTACGCCCCCGTCCTAATCACACACATTTCTGAATTTCGTGATTTGATTTTATTTACGCAACGAAATTCGCGTTATCGCTCGTCGTTACTGACAATCACGGGCTCACCTTTCGTCATTGTTTTAATCAACTGTTACGCGATCGCCCTGTATTCGAACGTCAATAACGACAAAACGTTTACTATCAAGGGCGATTGACTTACTTTATCAACTTTATAAGGCTTGCTTAGAAACAGGCGAGGTTTCCATATTGACAATAACTTGAACAACGTAGCCTGGAGGTATTTTGGCTTCTTCTACGTGTAGTTTATCACCCAGTAATTTCCCCCCGTAGAACCACCTTTGCCTCGAAGATTCGATGCCTTCTTGACTCTGCAAAAGCAAAAATTAATTCCGCTGCCGCCAGATTTACCTCGTTTTTACCGAGAACAAATTTTTACTTTTTTGACAAACAGATTAGTCTATCTGCAAGATTTACGAAATAAAACTTTGACGCAATCAATGATATTAACTTAAACCTTGGTAGTATTAATCCCAGATAAAAAGTCCTACTTTGTTGGAGTGGTTATTTTGCAAAAAATCATTTATTTGTTGAGTTTTGAAACTTTCAATGTCTTAAAATCTTTGCAAAGGTAAAAATTGTAATGACCTCATTTCCTTTATCGCACGATATTTGAGATCAGCGTAAAAAATTATTCATTTTAATGGGCTAATATTTAAAAGAAACACATTTGACGGAGAAATCAGTTAATAATAATCAAGTTTTGGGTGAAATTTGGACCCCGGCGCCCCCTCACTCACCTGCAGCTTCTTTTTACACATACTAATAGTATCAGTCGAGTAAACCGCCAACTTAATGTCAGTACAATTGTGCGATAATCTCAATTTGAGCACAGTTTCGGTCCCCCCGTCGACCGGCTCGGAGCACTCCGCCGGCGAGTCCCGCCCGTTGTCCTCCTTGACTATGTTGATGGGGTAGGAAAGGCAATATATGGGGACCTGGTATCGCGCCCCCAGCTCGTCGTAGCACTCGGTCAGGTACCCGTTGGGCACGGAGACGCTGGCGCCGTCGAGTATGGCCTGCGCCAGCTCGTAGTCCATGGCCTCGGCCGCCACCGCGGCGGCCCTGAGCGCGTCCCAGATCTCCTTGCGGCCCTCGAAGGCGGGCGCCGTGTCCCAGAACTCATCCCTCTTGCTCCGGAGCTGGCCCTCGGTCAATGGCACGTCGGACTTCCAGCGAATGGTTTCATGGCACAGCGGGTGGTTTTTGCGCGTACTACCTGCGGTGGGGGCTTTATTCGGGGAACGCTGCCAAGGTTGTTGGGTTACCTGAATTGGGCCTCGAGATGGACCCCGACGAATCGTCGATCGCGCCGCTCCGGGAACGACTCACTCCTATGCATCCACCCATGTTGCGAAGACCGCTATTTGCGGCATTTCATTGAGGATTGACTCTAAAACACGGAATTTTTCGAAAAAACCTGCCATTTTACACCCATCATTCACGCACTGCGATCCATTGACAACTGACAAGTGCGGGCAGGGTCGATGCGTGGGGCGAAACGACCACGGTGCAGATGTGTCAAATCTGGGGACTTTGCGGAAAAGGGACTAGATGGTCGGCTTGGCCGCCAGAAGCACTCAAACTTTACCCATCACCCATTCCACCTCCATGACAAGGGTATACGGTATACCCACTTATTGTTATTATTATTAGTATTATTATTATTAGAATCGACAGTAAAAGTTTTCCTTCAAGAGTTTATATTGTTTTTTATGGGTTGGTAATTGTGATGATAGTGCCAGACTTGTTAGATATTTGACAATAGACAAAAAAAAAACAAAGAGGAGACCAAACAAATTCCAAAAACAACAAAAATTAAATATTTATAAAAAAAGACGCCAAAATGAGAAGGAATTTCTTTGTGGCTTTTTTTTGTTATCTTTTTCCGAATTGACTTTCTCGAGTTTTCAATTTTTAATTTTTTCATTTTCAGATTTTCATTTCTTCAGTTTTGCGACAAAAACGAGAAGGTACAAAAAAAGCACTACGTGGCTTACATTAGAAGTAGAGTCCAAAATTATTGAGTAATATATTGTCACTATGTTTTTATTATAATATCTCTTATTCTTTGTGCCAAAAAATTGTTGAAAGAAAACGATGTACATAAAGAAAAAAAAACAATAAAGATTAAGTCCCACCCACCCGCCCTATCTCAATTGTGATGAGTTTTTCATTGCTAATTAGACCGAGGGGCTGAGTTTAATTGTAACATCAAAATTTTTCTAGAAAATTTTACCCTTTTAAAAACATATTTCATATCGTAATTTCTAGAAATGAGCCCACGATGAATAAAAAATTTATCACAATTGAGAAAGGGTGGGTGGGTGGGGCTTATATTTGGCCCATTTTTTCATAATTTACGAAGTTTTTTTTTCCAACAAGAAACTGAAAATGTTAACTATCATCCTGTTATTGAAATAAAACTCTACATAAAAAAAAAAACAAAGATTATTAAAAAAAAAACAAAGATTATTAAACAAAAAAGACGACTTCCTATAATAAGAAAAAGGGTAAAATATAAGGCCCGCCCACCCGCCCTATCTCTATTCTGATGATTTTTTCAGTCCTAATCAGACCGAAGGGCGGAGTTTAATTGCAACATCAAAATTTTTCTAGAAAATTCTACCCTTTTAAAAACATATTTCGTATCGTAATTTCTCGAAATGTGCCCACGATGAATAAGAAATTCATCACAATTGAGAAGGGGTGGGTGGGTGGGGCTTATTTTTTGTCCATTTTTTCTTAATATACAAAGTTTTTTTTTCCAACAAGAAACTGAAAATATGTTAACTATCATCCTGTTATTGAAATAAAACTCTACATTAAAAAAAAACAAAGATTAATCAAAAAAAGACGACTACCTATATTAAGAAAGAGGGTAAAATATAAGGCCCGCCCACCCACCCTATCTCGATACTGATGATTTTTTCATTCCTAATCAGACCGAGGGGCGAAGTCTAATTGTGAAATTAATTTTTTTCTAGAAAATTCTACTCTTTTAAAAACATATTTCATATCGTAATTTCTAGAAATGAGCCCACGATGAATAAAAAAATGATCAGAATTGAGAAGGGGTGGGTGGGTGGGGCTTATATTTTGCCCATTTTTTCTAAATATACGAAGTTTTTTTTTTCCAACAAAAAACTGAAAATTGTCAATTATCATCCTGTTATTGAAATAAAACTCTATATTAAAAAAAACAAAGATTAAACAAGAAAATACGACTACCTATATTAAGAAAAAGGGAAAAATATAAGGCCCGCCCACCCACCCTGTCTCGATTGTGATGATTCCTTCATTCCAAATCAGACCGAGGGATAAAGTTTAAAACTGTAATGTGAACATTTTTCTAGAAATTTCTACCCTTTTAAAAACATACTTCATATCGTAATTTCTAGAAATGACCCCACGATGAAAAAGAAATTCATCACAATTGAGAAGGGGTGGGTGGGTGGGGTTATATTTTCGTCATTTTTTCTTAACATACAAATCCTTTTTTCCCAACAAAAAACTGAAAATATGCTGACTATCATCCTGTTATTGAAATAAAACTCTATATTAAAAAAAAAAACAAAGATTAAACAAAAAAAAACGACTACTTATATTAAGAAAGAGGGTAAAATATAAGGCCCGCCCACCCTATCTCTATTCTGATGATTTTTTCATTCCAAATCAGCCCGAGGGGCGAAGTTTAATTGTAAAATCAAAATTTTTTTTTTGAAAATTCTACCCTTTTAAAACAATTTTTCACATCGTAATTTCTAGAAATGAGCTCACGATGAATAGGAAATTCATCACAGTTGAGAAGAGGTGGGTGGGTGGGGCTTATATTTTGCCCATTTTTTCTAAATATACGAAGTTTTTTTTTTCAACAAGAAACTGAAAATATGTTAACTATCATCTTGTTATTGAAATAAAACTCTACATTAAAAAAAACAAAGATTAAACAAAAAAAGACGACTACCTATATTAAGAAAAAGGGCAAAATATAAGTCCCGCCCACCCACCCTGTCTCGATTGTGATGATTTCTTCATTCCAAATCAGACCGAGGGATAAAGTTTAAAACTGTAATGTGAACATTTTTCTAGAAATTTCTACCCTTTTAAAAACATATTTTATATCGTAATTTCTATAAATGAGCCCACGATGAATAAAAAATTCATCACAATTGAGAAGGGGTGGGTGGGTGGGGCCTATATTTTACCCATTTTTTCTAAATGTACGAATTTTTTTTTTCTAACAAAAAACTGAAAACATGTCAATTATCATCCTGTTATTGAAGTAAAATTCTACATTAAAAATAAACAAAGATTAAACTAAAAAAGACGACTACTTATATTAAGAAAAAGGGCAAAATATAAGGCCCGCCCACCCACCCTGTCTCGATTGTGATGATTTTTTCATTCCTAATCAGACCGAGGGGCGAAGTTTAATTGTAAAATCAAAATTTTTCTAGAAAATTCTACCCTTTTAAAAACATATTTCATATCGTAATTTCATGAAATGAGCCCACGATGAATAAGAAATTCATCACAATTGAGAAAGGGTGGGTGGGTGGGGCTTATATTTTGCCCATTTTTTCTTACATACGAAGTCTTTTTTTTTCAACAAAAAACTGAAAACATGTCAACTATCATCCTGTTATTGAAGTAAAACTCTATATTAAAAAAAACAAAGATTAAACAAGAAAAGACGATTACCTATATTAAGAAAAACGACAACGGTGTAGTTTGAGTACTTCTGTTCCGAGTCCTCAAACCATTTAGTTCATTACACTGATGTTTAACTTAGGGGGTACTACGGTTCGCTCATGACGCATGTCCGCCAGGCAGCGTTGGGTTCGAGGACAGCGAAAAAATCACTAAATCCGACTAACGAATCCCTCGTAACGTCCAAGTTACGCCACAAAAATTCCCACAATGATATATTAAAGCACGTTGAATCCGAATTATGCCTCTACATTCGCTAACGCAATTTATTTCGCCCGTTTTTTTTCGATTTATCAATTAACAGCGCCGCCAACCCCCAACCGCAACGTCCCTAAACCCCCCAAGGCCGCCAATGTTGTGACTGTCACCGTGATAATTTAATTAATTTTTCACGAGTTCAAATAACATCAGTCTTTACAAATATGGGTGTGTGAAATGGCAAGCATTGGCTAAAACGAGTTCTTACACGTTCATTTTTGTGTTTGGAGCAGCACTTTTGCGTACGTTCTTGACCTTGTTAACTACTTTTCACCACTGGGTGAATTAAGTCATTAATATTCTTTCGATTGATGATAGATGGGTTCTAGTTAGGTCAACAGCAATTTCTCTGATACATTAACAAATTAATTTCTATTATTAACCGACCTCAATACGAAATCGATTATTCTACTGTTTATCTGTACAAAGTTGTTCACGGTATTGTTAATAAAATATTAACTGTTTTGAATGTCGGTGCTTATCAGATGGGGCAAATCTAATCGTTTGTAATCAGGTTTTACACGAGAATATGTCACGAAGTTGACCTTTTTCAGGTCACGTTTTTATTGGATTTGTATTAAGTTGTGACAATTTGTAGTATCTACAAATCAGTGAAGATTGCGCGATGAAATATATAGGTCCAAGGTTACATTAGTTTAGCATATTTTGGTAAAATGTTAACACGTTTTCGTTGCAGAGTCATGTACCATAGGCTTTTAAGCCGCAGATTTGTCAATCAGTTTTCAAGAAGTTGTTACCAGTTTGGTCATGAAGAAAATCAGGAGAGTGGAGCCCCACGCGCTAGGAAGTACACCAAAATGTTGCTTGGAGCGTCTGTGGGGACTTTACTAGCGTACAAATTTTACGGTAATTACGAAAAAAAAAAAAAAAGAAAAGAAATGCGTTTAAAGAAAATTTAGATTATAGAAACAATGCAGTTGTGTTAGCTGAGTCACCAGAGATGAAAATGGGAAACGTTGGTGTGGCCAAAGCAGATTTACCAGTTTATACCCTCCACGAAGTCTCAGAGCACTCCACAAAGTAAGAAAAAAATAAATAAATAAATAAAAATTAATTATTGAATATGTGATCTGCAGAGAAAAACGAATCTGGGTTACCTACAAAGAAGGCGTGTACGACATCACCGACTTCGTGACTGAACACCCAGGCGGTGACCAGATTCTATTGGCTGCTGGAAGTTCCGTGGAACCATTTTGGTTGTTGTATGCCGTCCACAATAATCCGCACGTGCTGCAAATTCTTGAAACTTTGAGAATAGGTGTGTAGATTCAAATTCAAACCACTAATCACGTGACATCGGCACCACTTGCTATTGGACGGTTGTAACATCCGTAACAACGTAAACCAATAGTGAGAGAGAAGTGCATCACGTGACTTTCTCCCCCAATCGTTGTTCAAGGAAACGTTTCAAAGGAGGACTCCCAACAGTTGGTGGCGGACATGTCGGACCCCTACTCCACCGACCCGCAGAGACACGCAGCCCTCAAGCCCGCCTCCGTGAAGCCTTTCAATGCCGAAACGCCCCCTTTTCTCCTAGTCGAACAATTCATAACCCCAAAGTGAGTTGTCGTCCGGAAAATTATTTTAACCCTTCTTAGTGAATTGTTCTATGTCCGGAATCACCTTCCCGTGCCTCAAGTAGATCCAGAAACGTACGAATTGGAGGTAGAGGTTGAGGGGCGAAAAAAGTGTCTTGTTTTGACTCTAGACGAAATAAAAAAACTCCCTAGACACACTATCACAGCGACTATCATGTGCGCTGGTAACAGGAGAAGCGAAATGGTCAAGGTAAATAGAACGGCGTAGCTGCAAAGTGTACAAATGTGATTATTTGTAAAGGTGAAACCCGTTAAAGGTTTGAATTGGGGGGCTGCCGCTGTGGGGACTGCGACTTGGACTGGGGTTAGGTTGAGGGACGTTCTTATCAAACTAGGAGTTGACGAAGACGACAAGAAATTGAAGCACGTCCAAGTAATGTAAATTTTTTGACTTGAGTGTGGTTAACAGAGAAATAGTTTGAAGGACTGGATTTTGACCCAACTGGTAAAACCTACGGGGCGTCGGTGCCTCTATGGAAGGCGATGAGTAAAAGAGGCGACGTGATTCTAGCGTACGAAATGAACGGAGAGGCGATTCCGAGAGACCACGGGTTTCCCATACGGGTCATCGTTCCAGGGGTGGTGGGTGCAAGAAATGTCAAATGGTTAGGTATTGTCGGAAAATTTGTAGAAATTGTCAAAGTTGATTGATTTTTGAAGGGAGAATTGTCGTTTCGGAAAACGAGAGCGATTCGCATTGGCAACAAAACGACTATAAGGGTTTTTCTCCCAGTACGGATTGGGATACCGTGGATTTTACTAAATCGCCAGCTATCCAGGAGCTCCCGGTTATTTCCGCCATTTGTAAACCTTCAGAGGGCGAAAAAGTCAAAGTGGAAGATGGACACATAGTGGTCAAAGGTATGAAATTCGTAAAAGCTAAAAGAGGTTCAACAATTTTTAATTTTTTTTTGATAACATGACAATATAGGTTAACCTTTTCTTTCGCAAGCAATAGCCCCGCCCACCCACCCCCTCTTCATTCCAGTGATTACTCTTAATATTGTTCAGTCTTGTCTTAACAAATACTAGCCCCGCCCACCCGCCCTCTATTTTCCTGGAAGGTATGTCATTTGCCAAAATCGGTCTTATTTTAGCAGGTACTAGTCCCGCCCACAATTGAGAAGGGGTGGGTGGGTGGGGCTTATATTTTACCCATTTTTTCTTGATATACGAATTTTTTTTTCCGACAAGAAACTGAAAATATGTTAATTATAATCCTGTTACTGAAATAAAAGTCTGTATTAAAAAAAAAACAAAGATTAAAAAAAGACGACTACCTATATGAAGAAAAAGGGGAAAATATAAGGCCCGCCCACCCACCCTATCTCAATTGTGATGATTTTTTCATTCCTAATCAGACCGAGGGATGAAGTTTAATTGCAACATCAAAATGTTTCTAGAAAATTCTACCTTTTAAAAACATATTTCATATGGTATTTTCTTGTAAAGAAATGAGCTCACGATGAATAAAAAATGATCACAATGGAGAAGGGGTGGGTGGGGGGTCTTATATTTTGCCCATTTTTTCTTAATATACGAAATATTTTTTCCCAACAAGAAACTGAAAATACGTTAACTATCGTCCTGTTATTGAAGTAAAACTCTACACTAAAAAAAACAAAGATTAAACAAAAAAGACGACTACTTATATTAAGAAAGAGGGTAAAATATAAGGCCCGCCCACCCACCCTGTCTCGATTGTGATGATTTTTTCACTCCTTATCAGACCGAGGGGTGAAGTTTAATTGTTATATCAAAATTTTTCTAGAAAATTCTACCCTTTTAAAAACATATTTCATATCGTAATTTCTAGAAATGAGCCAACGATGAATAGGAAATTCATCACAATTGAAAAGGGGTGGGTGGGTGGGGCTTATATTTTACCCATTTTTTTCTTGATATACGAAGTTTTTTTTTTCCAACAAGAAACTGAAAATATGTTAATTATAATCTTGTTATTGAAATAAAAGTCTATATTAAAAAAAAACAAAGATTAAACAAAAAAAGACGACTACCTATATTAAGAAAAAGGGTAAAATATAAGGCCCACCCACCCACCCTATCTCGATACTGATGATTTTTTCATTCCTAATCAGACCGACGGGCGAAGTTTAATTGTGAAATTAAATTTTTTCTAGAAAATTCTACTCTTTTAAAAACATATTTCATATCGTAATTTCTAGAAATGAGCCCACGATGAATAAAAAAATCATCAGAATTGAGAAGGGGTGGGTGGGTGGGGCTTATATTTTGCCCATTTTTTCTAAATATACGAAGTTTTTTTTCCAACAAAAAACTGAAAATTGTCAATTATCATCCTGTTATTGAAATAAAACTCTGTATTAAAAAAAAAACAAAGATTAAACAAAAAAAGACAACTACCTATATTAAGAAAGAGGGTAAAATATAAGGCCCGCCCACCCACCCTATCTCTATTCTGATGATTTTTTCATTGCTAATCAGACCGAGGGGCGGAGTTTAATTGCAACATCAAAATGTTTCTAGAAAATTCTACCTTTTAAAAAAATATTTCATATGGTATTTTCTTGTAAAGAAATGAGCTCACAATGAATAAAAAAATGATCACAATTGAGAAGGGGTGGGTGGGTGGGGCTTATATGTTGCCCATTTTTTCTTAATATACGAAATATTTTTTCCCAACAAGAAACTGAAAATTCGTTAACTATCCTCCTGTTATTGAAGTAAAACTCTACATTAAAAAAAAAACAAAGATTAAACAAAAAAAGACGACTACCTATATTAAGAAAGAGGGTAAAATATAAGGCCCGCCCACCCACCCTGTCTCGATTGTGATGATTTTTTCACTTCTTATCAGACCGAGGGGTGAAGTTTAATTGTTATATCAAAATTTTTCTAGAAAATTCTACGCTTTTAAAAACATATTTCATATCGTAATTTCTAGAAATGAGCCAACGATGAATAGGAAATTCATCACAATTGAGAAGGGGTGGGTGGGTGGGGCTTATATTTTACCCATTTTTTCTTGATATACGAAGTTTTTTTTTTTCCAACAAGAAACTGAAAATATGTTAATTATAATCTTGTTATTGAAATAAAAGTCTATATTAAAAAAAAAACAAAGATTAAACAAAAAAAGACTACCTATATTAAGAAAAAGGGGAAAATATAAGGCCCGCCCACCCACCCTATCTCGATTGTGATGATTTTTTCATTCCTAATCAAAATGTTTCTAGAAAATTCTACCCTTTTAAAAACATATTTCATATGGTATTTTCTTGTAAAGACATGAGCTCACGATGAATAAAAAAATTATCACAATGGAGAAGGGGTGGGTGGGTGGGGCTTATATGTTGCCCATTTTTTCTTAATATACGAAATATTTTTTCCCAACAAGAAACTGAAAATACTTTAACCTCCTGTTATTGAAGTAAAACTTAAAAAAAACAAAGATTAAACAAAAAAAGACGACTACCTATATTAAGAAAGAGGGTAAAATTTATTTGCCAAAATCAGTCTTATCTTAGCAAGTACTAGTCCCGCCCACCCACCCTCTCTCTTGTGTTTTTTTTTTTAATTTCTGGATTTTTATTCTGCAATTTATCAAGTTTTCATTAAATGTTTTTCGATTTTCAAAGATTGATTTTTTTTTATTTTTTCATGTTTGATTTTTCAATTATTATATTGATTTTTAAATTGTTGGATTTTGTTTGGCAATTATTCAAGTTTTCAATTTCAAATGTAGAAGTTTGTCATTTCGATTTTCCACGTTTAATTTTCCAATTTTTCGATTTCTTAGTTTATTGATTTTTTATTTATCGATAATTCTATTTCTCGCGATGGAATTTTTTTAGTGTTCGTTTTTAAATTTTTCAATTTTACTACTTTGCAATTTTTCGATTTTTAAATTTTAATTCTTCGATTTCTTAGATGTTTCAAATATTGTGCAATCTTTGTAGTTTCTAGTTTTAAATGTTTCAATTTTTCCATTTTCACCTTCCGATTCTTCAGTTTTTCGACTTCTCAGTTTCTCGATATTTGTTTTTTCGATTTTTTAGTTATTATGCAATTTTTCATTTTGACACTTCAAATATTTTTATTTAAGTTTTTTACTGTTTTTGGATTTTTACTTTGTAATTTTCCTAGTTTTCATTAAATTTTTCAGTTATTCGATTTCCCAATTTTTAATTTTGCGATTTTCAAAATATCGCATTTTTCGATTTTTACTTTACATTTTTTTTAACTTTTGAATTTTTCGATTAATTAGTTTCTCACTAGTTTAATAGGTAGTTTTTTTTAAATAATATTCGGGAGATTTTTTGGTACCCATCTTAGCAGATACTAGCCCCGCCCACCCACCCTCTCTTTTCTGGGAAGGTATGTCATTTGCCAAAATCGGTCTTATTTTAGCAGGTACAAGCCCCGCCCACTATTTTCTTAGCGGGTATCTCATTTGCCAAAATCAGTCTTATCTTAGCAGATACTAGCCCCGCCCACCCTCCGTCTCTCTTTTTGTGTTTTTTTTACAATTTTTTGATTTTTATTTTGCAATTTCTCTAGCTTTCATTAAATGTTTTTCGATTTTCAAAGATTGAATTTTTTTTGTTTTTTCATGTGTGATTTTTCAATTATTTTGATTTTTAAGTTGTTGGGTTTTATTTGGCAATTATTCAAGTTTTCAATTTCAAATGTAGAAGTTTTTCATTTCGATTTTCCACGTTTAATTTTCCAATTTTTCGATTTCTTAGTTTATTGATTTTTTATTTATCGATTATTCTATTTATCGCGATGGAATTTTTTTAGTTTTCGTTTTTAAATTTTTCAATTTTACCAGTTTGCAATTTTTCGATTTTTAAATTTTAATTCTTCGATTTCTTAGATGTTTCAAATATTGTGCAATCTTTGTAGTTTCTAGTTTTAAATGTTTCAATTTTTCCATTTTCAACTTCCGATTCTTCAGTTTTTCGACTTCTCAGTTTCTCGATATTTGTTTTTTCGATTTTTTAGTTATTATGCAATTTTTCATTTTGACACTTTTCAAATATTTTTATTTATGTTTTTTACTGTTTTTGGATTCTTACTTTGTAATTTTCCTAGTTTTCATTAAATTTTTCAGTTATTCGATTTCCCAATTTTTAATTTTGCGATTTTTGCGATTTTCAAAATATCGCATTTTTCGATTTTTACTTTACATTTTTTTTAACTTTCGAATTTTTCGATTTATTAGTTTCTCACTGGTTTCATAGGTAGTTTTTTTTAAATAATATTCGGGAGATTTTTTGGTACCCATCTTAGCAGATACTAGCCCCGCCCACCCACCCTCCCTCTCTTTTCTTAGAGGATATCTTGGATTTTTATTTTGCAATTTGTCTAGCTTTCATTAAATGTTTTTCGATTTTCAAAGATTGAATTTTTTTTATTTTTTCATGTTTGATTTTTCAATTATAATTTTGATTTTTTTTTAAGTTGTTGGGTTTTATTTGGCAATTATTCAAGTTTTCAATTTCAAATGTACATAGAAGTTTTTCATTTCGATTTTCCACGTTTAATTTTCCAATTATTCGATTTCTTAGTTTATTGATTTTTTATTTATCGATTATTCTATTTATCGCGATGGAATTTTTTTAGTTTTCGTTTTTAAATTTTTCAATTTTGCCACTTGCAATTTTTCGATTTTTAAATCAAATTTCGATTTTCAGTTTTTCGACTTTTGAGTTTCCCGATTTTTACTTTTATGATCTTTAAATTTCTCGTTTCTTCAATCTTTCGATTCTTCAGTTTCTGGATATTTATTTTTTCGATTTTTAAATGATTTTCAATGATTTTTATTTTGCAATTTTTCCAGTTTTCATTAAATGTTTTTCGATATCCAAAGGTTGAAATTTTTTAATTATCGATTTTTCAGTTTTCCCATTTCCCAGTTTTTAACAATTTTGGTGATTTTCAATTATCGCATTTTTATATTTTTACTTCGCAATGTTTCAATTTTAAATGTAGAAGTTTTTCATTCCAGTTTTCCACTTTTGAATTTTCCACTTTTTCGATTTGTTAATTTATCTTAGAGAGTAGGTCATTTCCCAAAATCAGTCTTACCTTAGCAAGTACTGACCTGACCTGACTTGAAAAAAAAAAATTGAAAACTTGGGAAATTTTAAATCAGAAAAATGAAAAAAGAAAAAATTGTAAAAATTAAAATTGAAGAAACAAAAGTGATAAAATCGACTAATTGAAAAAATTAAGAAATTAAAAAACCGAAAAGAAAAACTGAAAACTGGAGAAACTCTCGTATCTACTGAGTATAAGATTCATATTTCATTCTGACGAGATAAAATGAATATAATTTCGGAGGCTTCCACGGTCGGAGTCAATACATGATCGTTTTCCGGGTTGGGATCGTGTTAATTAGAGTTAGGAATATTCCTAATTTCTTAAGCCTGCTCCTGAAGATGCCACTTACGAAAGTGTGCGAAACGTTGAGTGCAAAATCGCAATTGCCACGGTCCCGACCCGGAAAACGATCACATATGAAATGAATAATTGAAATAGAGGCGGGGTGGGTGGGTGGAGTTAATTATAAATATGTTCTTTTGTACACACACACATTCAATTTATTTTACAGTATTTCCATACCTCGGTCCGTCACACCCTCTCTCATCCTTCTCCTTTTTTTAAACGCACTTTCCGCAAATCCCATTAATTTCTCATACATCTCCTTTGATTCTGGAGAACGGGTGGGTGGGCGGGGCTAAGTTAAATTTTTTCCTATAGAGTCTTTTATAAGTAAACAATAGCCCTGCTCGCTCACCCCCTCTCCATTTCAGTGATTACTCTTAATATTGTTCGATGTTCATAATTAGTCTTATCTTAGCAAGTACTGACCTGACGTGACCTGAAAAAATAGAAAACTCGAGAAATTTTAAATCGAAAAAAGAAAGGAAAAACTGAAACAACAAAAAAATAATAAAACCGAAAAATTGAAAAATAAGTATGTAATAAATTGAAGCGAAAAATTGAAACATCGGGAAATTCAATACTAAAAATTCAAAATCTAAAAATTGAAAAATTCAAAAGTGGGAAAATTGAAAAACTGAAAAATAAAGTAACAGAAAAATGTAAAAAAAGGGCCACTGCCTTCAGGTTTTTCTTCTTTTTTTGTTGTTAAACATCATGGAATAAATATAAATCGAATAATTGAATAAATTAAGAAAATTAAACCCGAAACGAAAAACTGAAAATTCGAGAAATTAAAAAATCTAAAAACTGAAAAATTTCACATTGAAAAAAGAAAAATTATAAAATCAAAACATTGAAAACCCAAAAAATTGGAAAATAAAAAACCGAAACAAAAAATAGCAAATCGAAACTTTGAAGAACTGGAAAATTTAAAAATCGAAAAATTAAAAACTCGTGAAATTGGAAATCGAAAAACCAGTAGTCCCGCCCACTCAACTCCTCTTCATTCTAACGATTTTATTTCTGGTGAGTATAAGATCCACCTTTCATTGTGACTAGATGAAATTAATTACTGAAATCGAGACGGGGTGGGTGGGCGGGGTTAATTACATGTTCTTTTGTAGAGTGGGAATGGCGAAACCGAAACAAAAAATTGCAAATTGAAAAATTCCAAGCAGTAGCCCCGCCCACTCACGCCCTATTCATTCTAATGACCACTCTTAATATTGTTGGATCTTAGTAATTTTAGCATTTTAGCAAGTATTAGCCCCACCCACCCACCCTTTATTTTCTTGGGGTATGTTAATTATATGTTCTTTTGTAGAGTGGGAATGGAAACTAATAAAACGTAGGCTGTTAAAAAAGACAAAAAAGTGTTAATCTTAATTTTTTGTTATACTATATGTTATAAGATTAATTCTTATTTAAGAAAAAAAGCAGAACGGGTGGGTGGGCGGGGCTAAGTTTAACTTTTCCTATAGAGTCTTTTATAAGCAAACAATAGCCCTGCCCACTCACCCCCTCTCCATTCCAGTGATTCAAAAATCTGAAAACTGAAAAATTTCACATTAAAAAAAGAAAAATTATAAAATCAGAACATTGAAATCCTGAAAATTTGAAAAAATAAGGAAAATAAAAAACCGAAACTAAAAATTGCAAATCGAAAATTTAAAGAAATGGAAAATTTAAAAATCAAAAAATTGAAAAGTCGTGAAATTACAAATTGAAAAATTCCAAGGAGTGGCCCCGCCCACTCACCCCCTCTTCATTCTAATGACTACTCTTAATATTATTGGGTCTTATCTTAGCAAGTTTAAGCCCCGCCCATCCACTCTTTATTTTCTTAGAAGGTATGTCATTTGCTACGATCAGTCTTATTTTAGCAAATACTAGCCCCGCCCACCCACCCTTTATTTTCTTAGGGTATGTCATTTACCAAAATCAGTTCTACCTTAGCAGGTGCTAGCTCCGCCCACCCGCGCTGTTCTCATTCTAACGATTTTATTTCTAGTGAGTATAAGATCCCCTTTCATTCTGACTAGATAAAATGAATCACTGAAATAGAGGCCGGGTGGGTGGGTGGGGTTAATTATATGTTCTTTTGTAGAGTGGGAATGGAAACTAATAAAACGTAGGCTGTTAAAAAAGACAAAAAAGTGTTAATCTTAATTTTTTGTTGTACTATATGCTATAAGATTATTTCTTATTTCAGAAAAAAAAAAAACAGAATGGGTGGGTGGGCGGGGCTAAGTTTAACTATTTCCTATAGAGTCTTTTATAAGCAAATAATAGCCCTGCCCACTTACCCCCTCTCCATTCCAGTGATTACTTTTAATATTGTTCAGTTATTTACGAAAATCAGTCTTATCTTAACAAATACTAGCGAAAAAACGAAAAAAGGAAAACTGCAAACATTAAAATTGAAGAAACAAAAATGATAAAATAGAATAACTGAAAAATTAAGAAAATAAAAATCGAAACGAAAACCTGAAAACTCGAGAAACTCAATATGAAAAATTCAAAAATCTAAAAACTGAAAAATTTCACATTAAAAAAAAGGAAAATTATAAAATCGGAACATTGAAACCGCGAAAAATTGAAAAAAATAAGTAAAATAAAAAACCGAGACAAAAAATTGCAAATTGAAAAATTCCAAGCAGTACGCCCCGCCCACTCATGCCCTCTTCATTCTAATGACCACTCTTAATATTGTTGGATCTTAGTAATTTTAGCATTTTAGCAAGTATTAGCCCCGCCCACCCACCCTTTATTTTCTTGGAAGGTATATAATATGCCGAAATCAGTCTTATCTTAGCAAGTACTAGCCCCGCCCACCCACCCTTTATTTTCTAAGGGTATGTTAATTATGTTCTTTTGTAGAGTGGAAATGAAAACTAATAAAACGTAGGCTGTTAAAAAAGACAAAAAAGTGTTAATCTTAATTTTTTTGTTATACTATATGCTATAAGATTAATTCTTATTTAAGAAAAAAAAAAACAGAACGGGTGGGTGGGCGGGGCTAAGTTTAACTTTTCCTATAGAGTCTTTTATAAGCAAACAATAGCCCTGCCCACTCACCCCCTCTTCATTCCAGTGATTAAAAAATCTAAAAACTGAAAAATTTCACATTAAAAGAAGAAAAATTATAAAATCAGAACATTGAAACCCCGAAAAATTGAAAAAATAAGGAAAATAAAAAACCCAAACAAAAAATTGCAAATTGAAAAATTCCAAGCAGTAGCCCCGCCCACTCACGCCCTATTCATTCTAATCACCACTCTTAATATTGTTGGATCTTAGTAATTTTAGCATTTTAGCAAGTATTAGCCCCACCCACGCACCCTTTATTTTCTTGGAAGGTATATAATATGCCGAAATCAGTCTTATCTTAGCAAGTACTAGCCCCGCCCACCCACCCTTTATTTTCTTAGGGTATGTTAATTATATGTTCTTTTGTAGAGTGGGAATGAAAACTAATAAAACGTAGGCTGTTAAAAAAGACAAAAAAGTGTTCATCTTAATTTTTTGTTATACTATATGTTATAAGATTAATTCTTATTTAAGAAAAAAAAAACAGAATGGGTGGGTGGGCGGGGCTAAGTTTTACTTTTCCTATAGAGTCTTTTATAAGCAAACAATAGCCCTGCCCACTCACCCCCTCTCCATTCCAGTGATTCAAAAATCTGAAAACTGAAAAATTTCACATTAAAAAAAGAAAAATTATAAAATCAGAACATTGAAACCCCGAAAAATTGAAAAAATAAGGAAAATAAAAAACCGAAACTAAAAATTGCAAATTGAAAATTTGAAGAAATGGAAAATTTAAAAATAAAAAAATTGAAAAGTCGTGAAATTACAAATTAAAAAATTCAGTGGCCCCGCCCATTCACCTCCTCTTCATTCTAATGACTACTCTTAATATTATTGGGTCTTATCTTAGCAAGTTTAAGCCCCGCCCATCCACTCTTTATTTTCTTGGGGTATATCATTTATCAAAATCAGCCCTATCCTAGCAAGTACTAGCCCCGCCCACTCGCACAGTTCGCATTCTAACGATTTTATTTCTGTTCAGTATGAGATCTACCTTTCATTCGGACTAAATAAACTTAATCACTGAAATGTGGGCGGGGTTAATTAGATGTTCTTTTGTAGAGTGGGAATGGAAACTAATAGAACGTAGGCTGTTAGAAATAGGCAGGAAAGTGCTACTCGTAATTTTTTGTTATACTATTTGCTATGCTTTAAGATTATTTCTTATTTCAGAAAAAAAAAATGGGAGAACGGGTGGGCGGGTGGGGCTAAGTTTAATTTTGCTATAGTTTTATAAGCAAACAATAGCCCTGCCCACTCACCTCCTCTCCGTTTCAGTGATTACTCTTAATATTGTTCAATCGTTTACCAAAATCAGTCTTCCGTTAACAAATACTAGCCCCGCCCACCCGCCCTCGATTTTCTTAGAGGATATCTCATTTAAAAATTGGAAAATTGTTATTATACATCAAAGTGCAGCTTTTTTCATGTTCTAAGCCCCTGAAAATAGTTCAATCAACCAAAAAAGTGTGACAATTTATTTAAATAATAATGTCTTTATTAAAATCAAAATATACCATTATTTAATTAAAAAATAAGAAGAACGTTCCACTTTGACGCCTTTTTTTTGTGAAGGTTATGCCTGGTCCGGGGGCGGCCAGAAAATAGCTCGAGTTGACGTGACAGCCGACGGCGGAAGCACGTGGTTTGTGGCCAACCTAGACCACCAAGACTCCGCCGAGCCGCCCCAGCACTGGAGTTGGACTTTGTGGTCGGCACGAATCCCAATCCCATCAGGAACTAAACAGGTACCTACTCTTTATGGCCAATATAAAACATACAATGAGCAAAAAATGCGGATGCGTTCGCGGGAATAAATAAGATTTATTATTATTTGACACGTTTTTATTAATAGTTTTACGAACTGATAATGCCTCATTGTTCCTTTTTTATATTTTTGTCGCACAGCCGAATCAATCGCAACATGAAGCCTCATTGTTTGGTTTTTTCTAATTTTTTGTCGCTGAGAAAAATTGGATCATTTTTTTGTAAAGCCACTAAAATTTCTGCTTGTATTTTGTAGGTTGAGTTGTGGGCCAAAGCCGTGGACTCTTGCTATAACACCCAGCCAGAAACATTTAAAAACATCTGGAACCTCCGCGGGGTCTTGAGCAACGCCTACCACCGCATTAAAATTAAATTAGTGTAACTTTTTTAACCCACCTTAATGAATAAATTCTGTAGACAATTGTGACTAGTGTAGCATAAAATTGACCTGTTTGGATCAATCACCAGTGTGTGTACTTACTTTGTTAGCTTCACAGGTAAAACCACGGTATTTGATAAAAATGATTTACGCTTTTTTAATTGGTTTGGGTATGGGGAACACGCGAGGGTGTTTTTCGGGCTAAGTTTATGTTTTTAGTTGTGTTGGTGGCGTCGGCAGCTGCTTCTAATTGTCCTGTTTGCGACTCCAACGACTATAACCCGGTTTGCGCTTCAGGTAAACGCTTCATGAACCTTTGCCAGCTCAAGAGACAAGTATGTTTGGGAAAAGTAGGTAAGTTAAACCTTAACCTTAAAATAACTTATAAATGACATTCATGGACCAGAATAGCCAACTTTGAAGTCGTAGTCAACTCTGATTCACTTTGTTTGCAGTACTCGAGGACGGAAAATATGAAAAGTGTCCCCCAGCCCTATCCCAGTCTCACGAGAAAACCATGCGCATGGGACACATTGAGTGTGCAGAGCCCCAAAACCAAAACTTTGACCATTTTTCATCAACTCACCCGGTGTTACGATTTTTCCAGCGTCTGTTTACATATCTAACCCAATAAATTTTGCTTCTGCCGAATGTTTATTAGTTTTTAATTACAACTCGTACAATACTCAGTACCTCATAGTACGTAACGCGAGTCTAAAAATAATTACACCTTCCATGAACATCCTACACACAAACAACTTTCAACTGGTAGTCATATGTACATCCATAATAAATTTCGCTTAAGTTAATTACACTATACATGTTTTTTTTTTTTGAATAAAAAAGTATCAAAAATCGAAATTAATTTATAATTAAACGATGGAATACTTTAGCGAGTGAATCTTAGTAGTTTAAAGTGAACAAGTAACGTGACCAGTTTTTTTTTAATTATTTAATTAGTACGTATTAGGATTGATTAGGATGCAGGGACGCATATATGGGAACCGCTTTTGACTTGGCGAGTTCGGACGCATTTATCGCTGCATCTTTCAATTTACTGGTGGCCGTTATTGTGGCATGTGTCGTTGTGACGGTGCTCTGCAGGGGGAACATGTTAGCTAGGACGTAATTAAATCCGCCCACCTAGAACAATTATACCAACAATCATACCATTAAAAATAAAGTCTCACCATTTTATTGCAGTTTTTCTTAAACCTTTCGTACCCGAAGGCACAGATCGCTCTGCTGAAGCCTCTGATCTGAGAGTCAATCCACGCCGATCGCACCGCCACGGTTTTCCCAGGCTGCTCGTCGCTTTGTCGGTAGACCACTTTCTCGGTCACACTCTACAAACCAAGTGACAAACCAGCCACTTATCAACCCCAACACTTACCATGACTTTCGTGTAGCCAAGATTCCTCGTGTACGTAATTAATACTTTGTTCACTGGGTCGACTATCGACTCCTCGATGATGTGGACGTGCTTCGAGGTTATGAACCTTTCCGCCCACTTCGGTATCGGGTTAGTTTTGCTGAGGAGCCTCGTCGAAAACAAGCGGCCTGAACGCACATTCCGACACACTGTGTCTTCAGACAGGACGTGTTTGCTGCAAAGCTAACCTTACAGGAGCGTTCGGGAGCACCGCACAGTTACCTGTTCGGGTTGGGGTATCTCTTCCAGAATCCCTGCGCTACTTGGTCCCAAGTATAGTTAAAAATCGTGGTGTGTTCGTAGAACCTGGTCATGATTTTGGAATTTCAGAGTAGAGGTGCGAATGTTTCAAGAGATTTATGTAACGAGTGGAATGAACAGTTTAAGGTCATTTCACGCAGTTCCGGCTTTGATCATAGGTCTTAAGGGATTATCGGATCATGTTTCGTTCGCACCTTTGCCCTATGTCAAACCGAACCACGAACTGTCAATTTCGGATCATAACCTTTTACGGAGTTTTGTAAACAAGGTAGAATTGACAGGGAACGTGACTTATGACGCGTAGGCAGGTTGTTGTGTTTGGCAAAGGTCGGAAATGATTTGTAGCGGGTTTGTCATGGAAGAATTGGGCGGTGGAGGCGGTTTCGGGAGAAAACATGTTTTTGGGAGAGGTTAGTGGGGTGTGGGTTTTTCACACGATTGGTAACCGGTGCTAACAAGCAGGTCCCATGGTGTAATGGTTAGCACTCTGGACTCTGAATCCAGCGATCCGAGTTCAAATCTCGGTGGGACCTTGTCTGTTACTTTTTTTTTTGAACTTCAATTCCGAGACAATGTTTTGTTTTTTTTTTTGTAATTTAAGGAGACAGTTCAGTTTTAAACAACAATAAATAATTTACTTACTCGTTTTTCCGTTGGTTTTTCATTGCATGTGCAGTAACTTTTGTACTATTTATGGGTTAAGTATTGTTTTTAAATACCAAGTGCGCACCGTTTGTCATTAACGTTATCGTCTTTTGCACTAAAATAGCGTTGATAAGATACTTAAAACAATTACTGACGAACAATGAAAACTACGTTAATAAAAGTTTTTTGCTTAAAAGTACAAATCTGAATAAAATATTTTGGAATTTTATTAAGATCTTAGATTTCTAGCTGCATTGTGTGTTTTTTTTTAATAGTCACACAGCAACAATGCCGTTTATCAATTTATCAGTCATTCAAGTAATTTAAGTTTGACCTTCAGACTTGTCAAAAAGAAAAGATAATTTTTTGTTATCAAGTAAACTATCTTATTTTATTAGTTATTAGAGTCAAATGTAAGTATTAGTTTTTGACTTGTGGTATCCGATTTTCCAATTTTTCTATTTTTAAGTTTTCGATTTGTCGTTTCTTGATTTTTCACTTTTTCGATATTTTAATTTATTGATTTCTCGATTTACGACACAGAGGTTTCATATTCATCTTCATTTCATAGTTTATAATTTTTCGAAGAAGCTGGATTCATTGGGCTGCACTTTAGGGGCGAGGAAAGTTCAAATCTCAAAGTCAGCAGTTTCTATATGGATCCGCCGAAATCATGGTCAAAATCTTTAGAAATCCACAACTTTTTAAAAAATAATCTTAAAAATGGGGTGAAATGTTAAATTGCTTGCTTGAAATATAAAATAAATTTTTATACAAGAAATTACTTTTCCTTTTTTATGGAAAAAAATTACGATTAGCGCTTTTTTAGGTTTTCCTTATCCTAGATTCTATTAGTTTCCACTCCCCTTTGAAAAAAGAATATAATTAGCCCCGCCCACCCACCCCGCCTCCGTTTCAGTGATTTATTTTATCTGGTATGAATGAAAGGTGGATCTTATAGTGAACAGAAGTAAAATCGTTAGAATGAAAACAGCACAGGTTAGCAAAACAAAACTGATTTTGGCAGATGATAGAACCTCAAAAAAAATAAGGGTGGGTGGGCGGGGCTAGTACACTAATGCAGTCACTACAAGATCTTCTAATATTCTTTAAAAAATACAACACGAGGCTTCCGAGATTTGTCCAAACTTTTTTAAATAAGTACCAGAGACCACTACGAATTTTTTCAAATTATTTTAAAATTAATAAAAACATAAGGCGTCCCAATTTGAATTTTTTTTTCGTCCATTCGACAGAGTAGAATTCAGTCTTCATCTAAGACTAAATAAAATAAGCCAATGAAATTCAAAAGCCGAAGTGGGTGGGGTTAATTTTACATTTTTGTCAAGATTCCACTTTTTATTAATAAACCTAAAAACAACCAACTTTTTTCCAATAAAATGAGTGATTCTGATTAGAAAGAAAACCGGGTGGGTGGGTGGGGCCATTTTTTTTCCAACTTTCGACAAAAAATACCAGGGACTACCCGAGATTTTTTCTTTTTTTTTCAAAATTAAAAAACATAAGAGGTCCCAATATGCTTTTACATTCTTAAAAAAATATATTGGGGCTCCTGAGGATTTGATCTCTTTTAAAGATAAATCACCAGTAGCCCCCGAGATCTTTTCACATTCTAAAAAAAAAGAAAACACTAAGAACACCTAAGATTCTTTCAAATTTTATAAAAAAAATACCAAAGACGACCTGAGATTTTTTCAATTTTTTTCAGCATTAATAAAACATAAAACGATCCCACCATGTCTTCTAATATTCTTTAAAAAATGCAACACGAGGTTTCCAAGATTTTTTCAAATTTTTTTTAAAAAGTACCTACTACGAATTTATTCAAATAATTTCAAAATTAATAAAAACATAAGAAGTCCAAATTTGAATTTTTTTTTCGTTCATTCGACAAAGTAGATTTCAATCTTCATCTCAGAGTAAATAAAATAAGCCAATGAAATTCAAAAGCAGAAGTGGGTGGGGTTAATTTTACATTTTTGTCAAGATTCCACTATTTATCAATATATCTAAAAACAACCAACTTTTTTCCAATAAAATGATCGATCGGAATGAAAACCGGGTGGTGGGCGGGGCTACTTTGATCTTTTTCAAGTGTAGATTCTACCACTTGACAATAGAATTCAATTTTGATCTCAGAGTACTTAAAATAAGCCAATAAAATTCAAAATTCCACTGCTTATCGATTGAAAATCCATTTTAATCCAATAAAATGGGTGATTAGAAAGAAAACCGGGTGGGTGGGCGGGGCCATTTTTTTTCGAACTTTCTACAAAAAATACCAGGGACTACTCGAGATTTTGTTCTTTTTTTTTTCAAAATTAAAAAACATAAGAGGTCCCATGATGCTTTTACATTCTTAAAACCGTACACTAAGGTTCTTAAGGCTCTTTTAAATTCTTTTAAAGACAAAACACCAGTAACCCTTAAGATATTTTAATTTCTTTAAAAAATACAACACGAGGCTTCCAAGATTCTTTCAAATTTCCTAAAAAAAAAAAACAACATCAGGGACTATACGGGATTTTTTCAAATTCTTTCAAAATTAATAAAAGATAAATAGTCGCAAGGTGCTTTTACATTCTTAAAAAAATATATTGGGGATCCTGAGGATTTGATCGCTTTCAAAGATAAAACATCAGTAGCCCCCGAGGTCTTTTCACATTCTAAAAAAAAGAAAACACTAAGAACACCTAAGATTATTTCAAATTTTATAAAAAAATACCAAAGACGACCCGAGATTTTTTCAATTTTTTTCAGAATTAATAAAACATAAAACGATCCAAATGTCTTCTAATATTCTTTAAAAAATGCAACACGAGGTTTCTAAGATTTTTTCAAACTTTTTTAAAATGGTACCAGAAATCACTACGAATTTTTTCAAATTATTTCAAAATTAATAAAAACATAAGGCGTCCCAATTTGAATGTTTTTTTCGCCTACTCGACAGAGTAGAATTTGGTCTTCGTCTAAGAGTAAATAAAATAAGCCAATGAAATTCAAAAGCAGAATTGGGTGGGGTTAATTTTACATTTTTGTCAAAATTCCACTATTTTTTATCAATATAACTAAAAACAACCAACTTTTTTCCAATAAAATGATCGATCAGAATGGAAACCGGGTGGGTGGGCGGGGCTACTTTGAATTTTTTGAAGTGTAGATTCTACCACTTGGAAATAAAATTGAATTTTGATCTCAGAGTACTTAAAATAAGCCAATAAAATTCAAAATTCCACTGTTTATCGATTGAAAATCCACTTTAATCCAATAAAATGGGTGATTAGAAAGAAAACCGGGTGGGTGGGCGGGGCCATTTTTTTCGAACTTTCTACAGAAAATACCAGGGACTACCCGAGATTTTGTTCTTTTTTTTTCAAAATTAAAAAACATAAGAGGTCCCATGATGCTTTTACATTCTTAAAACCATACACTAAAGTTCTTAAGGCTCTTTTAAACTCTTTTAAAGACAAAACACCAGTAACTTCCAAGATCTTTTAACATTTTTTAAAAAATACGACACAAGAGGCTTCCAAGATTCTTTCAGATTTCCTAAAAAAACACATTAGGAACTATACGGGATTTTTTCAAATTCTTTCAAAATGAACAAAAACGTAATGCTTGTACACTGTTAAAAAATACAACAGGGGCTCTTGAGGCTCTTTCAAATTCTTTTACAGATGAAGCACCAATAGCCCCCAAGATCTTTTCACATTCTCTAAAAAATAAAACACGAAGGGTCCCTAAGATTCTTTCAAACGTTCTGTAAAAATGGACTTTTCGGGATTTTTTCAAATTCTTTCAAAATTAATAAAAGATAAAGAGTCGCAAGATGCTTTTACATTCTTAAAAAAATATAATGGAGCTCCTGAGGATTTGATCTCTTTTAAAGATAAAACACCAGTGACCCCCGAGATCTTTTCATATTCTAAAAAAAAGAGAGAAAACATTAAGAACATCTAACATTCTTTCAAATTTTATAAAAAAATACCAAAGACGACCCGACAATTTTTCAATTTTTTTCAGAATTAATAAAACATAAAACGATCCAAAGGTCTTCTAATATTCTTTAAAAAATGCAACACAAGGCTTCTAAAATTTTTTAAAACTTTTTTAAAATGGTACCAGAAATCACTACGAATTTTTTCAAATTATTTCAAAATTAATAAAAACGTAAGGCGTCCCAATTTGAATTTTTTTTTCGTCCATTCGACAGAGTAGAATTCAGTCTTCATCTAAGACTAAATAAAATAAGCCAATGAAATTCAAAAGCCGAAGTGGGTGGGGTTAATTTTACATTTTTGTCAAGATTCCACTATTTATCAATATACCTAAAAACAACCTACTTTTTTCCAATAAAATGATCGATCAGAATGAAAACCGGGTGGGTGGGTGGGGCCATTTTTTGGAAGTTTCTACAGAAAATACTAGGGACTACCCGAGATTTTTTTCTTTTTTTTTCAAAATTAAAAAGCATAAGAGGTCCCAAGATGCTTTTACATTCCTAAAACCATACACAAAATTTTTTAAGGCTCTTTTAAACTCTTTTAAAGACAAAATACCAGTAACTTCCAAGATCTTTTAACATTTTTAAAAAAATACAACACAAGAGGCTTCCAAGATTCTTTCAAATTTCCTTAAAAAAATATATCAGGGACTATGTGGAATTTTTTCAAGTTCTTTCAAAATGAAAAAAACGTAAGGGGTTCCAAAATGCTTTGACACTGTGAAAAAATACAGGAGGGGCTTTTGAGGCTTTTTAGAACTTTTTTAAAGACAATGCACCATTAGCCCACAAAATCTTCTAATATACTTTAACAAATACAACATTAGGCTTCCAAGATTTTTTCAAACTTTTTTAAAATGGTACCAGAAATCACTACGAATTTTTTCAAATTATTTCAAAATTAATAAAAACATAAGGCGTCCCAATTTGAATTTTTTTTTCGTCCATTCGACAAAGTAGAATTCAATCTTCATCTCAGAGTAAATAAAATAAACCAATGAAATTCAAAAGCCGAAGTGGGTGGGGTTAATTTTACATTTTTGTCAAGATTCCACTATTTATCAATATACCTAAAAACAACCAACTTTCTTCCAATAAAATGATCGATCAGAACGAAAACCGGGTGGGTGGGCGGGGCTACTTTGAATTTTTTGAAGTGTAGATTCTATCACTTGACAATAAATTTTTTTTTTCGAACTTTCTACAAAAAATACCAGGGACTACTCGAGATTTTGTTCTTTTTTTTTTTTAAATTAAAAAACGTAAGACATCCCAAGATGCTTTTACATTCTTAAAAAAATATATTGGGGCTCCTGAGGATTTGATCACTTTTAAAGATAAATCACCAGTAGCTCTCGAGATCTTTTCACATTCTAAAAAAAAGAAAACACTAAGAACACCTAAGATTCTTTCAAATTTTATAAAAAAGTACCAAAGACGACCCGAGATTTTTAAATTTTTTTCAGAATTAATAAAACATAAAACGATCCCAATGTCTTCTAATATTCTTTAAAAAATGCAACACGAGGTTTCCAAGATTTTTTCAATTTTTTTTTTAAAAGTACCAACTACGAATTTATTCAAATAATTTCAAAATTAATAGAAACAGAAGACGTCCCAATTTGATTTTTTTTGTCGTCCACTCGACAAAGTAGAATTCAATCTTCATTTTAGAGTAAATAAAATAAGCCAATGAAATTCAAAAGTGGAAGTGGGTGGGGTTAATTTTACATTTTTGTCAAAATTCCACTAGTTATCAATATACCTAAGAACAACCAACTTTTTTCCAATAAAATGATCGATCAGAATGGAAACCGGGTGGGTGGGAGGGGCTACTTTGAATTTTTTGAAGTGTAGATTCTACCACTTGGCAATAAAATTCAATTTTGATCTCAGAGTACTTAAAATAAGCCAATAAAATTCAAAATTCCACTGTTTATCGATTGAAAATCCACTTTAATCCAATAAAATGGGTGATTAGAAAGAAAACCGGGTGGGTGGGCGGGGCCATTTTTTTTTCGAACTTTCTACAAAAAATACCAAGGACTACCCGAGATTTTTTTCTTTTTTTTTCAAAATTAAAAAGCATAAGAGGTCCCAAGATGTTTTTACATTCCTAAATATATAATAAACTTACTTACTAAAACCATACACTAAAGTTTTTAAGGCTCTTTTAAACTCTTTTAAAGACAAAACACCAGTAACCGCTAAGATCTTTTAATTTCTTTAAAAAATACAACACGAGGCTTCCAAGATTCTTTCAAATTTCCTACAAAAAAATAATCAGGGCCTATGCGGGATTTTTTCAAATTCTTTCAAAATGAACAAAAACGTAATGCTTTTACACTGTTAAAAAATACAACAGGGGTTCTTGAGGCTTCTTCAAATTCTTTTAAAAACGAAGCACCAGTAGCCTCCAAGATCTTTTCACATTCTCTAAAAAATAAAACACGAAGGGTCTCCAAGATTCTTTCAAACGTTCTGTAAAAACAGACTTTTCGGGATTTTTTCAAATTCTTTCAAAATTAATAAAAGATAAAGAGTCGCAAGATGCTTTTACATTCTTAAAAAAATATATTGGAGCTCCTGAGGATTTGATCTCTTTTAAAGATAAAACACCAGTAGCCCCCGAGATCTTTTCAGATTCTAAAAAAAAGAAAACACTAAGAACACCTAAGATTTTTTCGAATTTTATAAAAAAATACCAAAGACGATCCGAAATTTTTTCAAATTTTTTCAGAATTAATAAAAGATAAAACGGTCCCAATATCTTCTAATATTCTTTAAAAAATATAACACAAGGCTTCCAAGATTTTTTTCAAACTTTTTAAAAAAGTACCAGGGATTACTACGAATTTTTTCAAATTATTTCAAAATTAATAAAAGCATAAGGCGTCCCAATTTGAATTTTTTTTCGTCCACTCGACAAAGTAGAATTCAATTTTCATCTTAGAGTAAATAAAATAAATCAGTGAAATTCAAAAGCAGAAGTGGGTGGGGTTAATTTTACATTTTTGTCAAAATTCCACTATTTATCAATATACCTAAAAACGACCAACTTTTTTCCAATAAAATGATCGATCAGAATGGAAACCGGGTGGGTGGGCGGGGCTACTTTGAATTTTTTAAAGTGTAAATTCTACCACTTGACTATAAAATTCAATTTTGATCTCAGAGCACTTAAAATTAGCCAATAAAATTCAAGATTCCACTACTTGTTGATATAAAATCCACTTTAATCCAATAAAATGGGTGATTAGAAAGAAAATCGGGTGGGTGGGCGGGGCCACTTTTTTTCAAACTTTCTACAAAAAATACCAGGAACTACCCGAGATTTTCTAATTTTTTTATCAAAATTAAAAAACCAGAGGCTCCAAGATACTTTTAGATTCTTAAAGCCATACACTAAGGTTCTTAAGGCTCTTTTAAACTTTTTTAAAGACAAAACACCAGTAACCCCCAAGATTCTTTCAAATTTCCTAAAAAAAAAATATCACGGACTATATGGGATTTTTTTCAAATTCTTTCAAAATGCTTTTACACTGTTAAAAAATACACCAGGGACTCTTGAGGCTCTTTTTATTTTTATTTTTTTTTTAAGAAAGCATCAGTAACCCCCTAGATCTTTCCACATTCTCAAAAAAATTAAACACTAAAAACCTCTAAAATTCTTTCAAATTTGATAAAAATGTACCAAGAACTACCCGAGATTTTTTCAAATACTTTCAGAATTAATAAAACATAAAAAACTTGCACATTCTGAAAAAAATACACCTTAAAATAGGTGAAAAAACAGTTAAATATTAAAGTTTTATGATATTACCTCTTTTTGTAAAAGTTAAGTTCCTTAACAATGGATTACTACTGCCGGTGATGGGACAACCATAAATAAGGATTTAACCACGCCCGTACCCATTATAATGGTTTAATCCGTATTTATGACTGTCTCATCACCGGCAGTAGTAATCTGTTGTCAAGCGAGATTTTTTCAAATTTTTTTAAAAAGTACCAGAGGCCATTACGAATTTTTTCGAATTGTTTCAAAATTAATAAAAACACAAGGCCTCCCAATTGGAATGTTTTTTTCGTCTTCATCTCAGAGTAAATAAAATAAGCCAATGAAATTCAAAAGCAGAAGTGGATGGGGTTAATTTTGCAATTTTGTCAAGATTCCACTATTTATCAACATACTTAAAAACAACCAACTTTTTTCCAATAAAATGATCGCTCAGAATGGAAATCGGGTGGGTGGGCGGGGCTACTTTGAATTTTTTGAAGTGTAGATTCTACCACTTGACTATAAAATTCAATTTTGATCTCAGAGTACTTAAAATAAGCCAATAAAATTCAAAATTCCACTGCTTGTCGATTGAAAATCTACTTTAATCCAATAAAATGTGTCATTAGAAAGAAAATTGGGTGGGTGGGCGGGACCATTTTTTTTTTCGAACTTTCTACAAAAAGTACCAGGGACGACCCCACATTTTCTCTTTTTTTTTTAATTAAAAAATATAAGAGGTCCCAAGATGCTTTTACATTCTTAAAACCATACACCAAGGTTCTTAAGGCTCTTTTAAACTCTTTTAAAGATAAAACACCAGTAACCCTTAACATCTTTTAATTTCTTTAAAAAATACAACACGAGGCTTCCGAGATTCTTTCAAATTTCCTAAAAAAAACATCAGGGACTATACGGGATTTTTTCAATTTCTTTCAAAATGAACAAAAACGTAATGCTTGTACACTGTTAAAAAATACAACAGGGGCTCTTGAGGCTCTTTCAAATTCTTTTACAGATGAAGCACCAGTAGCCCCCAAGATCTTTTCACATTCTCTAAAAAATAAAACACGAAGGGTTCCCAAGATTCTTTCAAACGTTCTGTAAAAACTGACTTTTCGGGATTTTGTCAAATTCTTTCAAAATTAATAAAAGATAAGTTGTTAAATTGAAAATTCCAGTGCTTATCGATTGAAAATCCACTTTAATCCAATAAAATGGGTGATTAGAAAGAAAACCGGGTGGGTGGGCGGGGCCATTTTTTTTCCAACTTTCTACAGAAAATACCAGGGACTACCCGAGATTTTTTCTTTTTTTTTTTTTTTCAAAATTAAAAAACATAAGACATCCCAAAATGCTTTTACATTCTTAAAAAAATATATTGGGGCTCCTGAGGATTTGATCTCTTTTAAAGATAAATCACCAGTAGCCCCTGAGATCTTTTCACATTCTAAAAAAAAGAAAACACTAAGAACACCTAAGATTTTTTCAAATTTTATAAAAAAATACCAAGGACGATCCGAAATTTTTTCAAATATTTTCAGAATTAATAAAAGATAAAACGGTCCCAATATCTTCTAATATTCTTTAAAAAATATAACACATGGCTTCCAAGATTTTTTTCAATTTTTTTTAAAAAAGTACCTACTACGAATTTTTTCAAATAATTTCAAAATTAATAAAAGCATAAGGCGTCCCAATTTGATTTTTTTTTTCGTCCACTCGACAAAATAGAATTCAATTTTCATCTCAGAGTAAATAAAATAAATCAATGAAATTCAAAAGCAGAAGTGGGTGGGGTTAATTTTACATTTTTGTCAAAATTCCACTATTTATCAATATACCTAAAAACAACCAACTTTTTTCCAATAAAATGGTCGATCAGAATGGAAACCGGGTGGGTGGGCGGGGCTACTTTGAATTTTTTGTAAGTGTAGATTCTACCACTTGACAATAAAATTCAATCTTGATCTCAATAAGCCAATAAATAAAATCCACTTTAATCCAATAAAATGAGTAATTAGAAAGAAAATCGGGACTATATGGGATTTTTTTCAAATTCTTTCAAAATGAAAAAATGTAATGGGTTCCAAAATGCTTTTACACTGTTAAAAAATACACCAGGGACTCTTGAGACTCTTTATTTTTTTTAAACAAAGCATCAGTAACCCTGTAGATCTTTCCACATTCTCAAAAAAATTGAATACTAAAAACCTCTAAGATTCTTTCAAATTTGATAAAAAAGTATCAAGAACTACCCGAGATTTTTTCAAATAAGTACTTTCAGAATTAATAAAACATAAAAGAACTTACCTATTCTGAAAAAAATACACCTTAAAATAGATGAAAAAACAGGTAAATATTAAAGTTTTATGATATTACCTCTTTTTGTAAAAGTTAACTTACTACTGCCGATGATGGGACAGCCATAAATAAGGATTTAACCACGCCCATACCCATTATACAGTATAATGGTTTAATTCGTATTTATGACTGTCTTATCACCGGCAGTAGTAATCTGTTGTTAAGCAAGTTAACTTTTATGCATCATAAAACCCAATTAGAACTGGAGAAACTATAAACGTGAATTAAATCGGCAAAATTGGAAAATCATGTCATTATTGTTTTAGGGGCATAAACGAAGAAAATTTGATTAACGATTTAACATGCTTACGATAACCAAAACCGATTCCAAAATTTCAAAGTTAAATGCAAGATGTTGTAATTTTGATTTTTTAAATTTGGATTCATTTTAACAACACATTAAATTTATTTCTAATATCATTTAAAACAATTTTCCTAAACAAATTTATCAATTTTTGAGACTTTTCAAACGTGACAGGCATATTAACTCGAGGCACGACAGATAAGAAGCCCGGGTAGCTCAGTCGGTAGAGCATTGGACTTTTAATCCAAGGGTCCAGGGTTCAAGTCCCTGCTCGGGCGGCCACTTTTTTACTTTTTTTTCAATCAACATGCAACTCTTGCGTTAAATACATTTAATTTTTGCAAAAATGCATTGTGTAACAACAAATAAAAGCTTTCCAACGAAAAATATTAGGCGATATTTACTTGAAGACATTTTTATTTTTGACAGATGATGCCATACTACCAATGAAGTATAAACTATAGAGATGGTTTAACTGGATTTTTTTTATCCTATGCGCTATACATTTATTCATTACTATCACATACGTGGATAAATTTTACAATGTGAACATTTCAGTGGGTCGATTTCACGCGATCGAATTTTTCCAAGACGATTGAATGGAGCTCCATCCGCCTATCCGCTCTATGATCGTGGCCGTCGTGACGTCATTGACAGTTCAGCCAGTTTGACAGTTCGATCTTGGAAGTCAAGTGGGCTCTGTGGTCACCAAAAACCCAACGTTTTACTAGTATTTAAATGAGTTAATTGTTACAAATTAAATTAAGTCTGGATGCAGTTCATAAAACACAGTGTAGTGTTCGTCAAGAAGTTAACTGACAACCGCTTGAAAACATTTTACTTTTACAGGTGGGTAGACTGTAACCACAAACTGACGAAACCCCATTAACACCAATTTGTAGTACCATAAGTTTAACCGCAAACAAATCCACCACCACGAACAAAATGGACACACCAAACCTAGTTGTACGGAGAGTCGAAAATATCATCAAATCGCAAGAGGACAAACGGCTGTACCGAGGCCTGGAGCTCGCCAACCACATGAAAGTGCTGCTGGTTAGCGACCCCACGACCGACAAGTCTGCAGCGGCTCTGGACGTAAACGTTGGTAATGACGTTGCATTGAGTGTAAGCAGATGTTTCATGGGGTTTTGTAGGGTACATGAGTGACCCCAAGGAAGTCCTAGGGCTGGCGCATTTTTGCGAACACATGCTTTTTTTGGGTACCAAGAAGTACCCAAACGAGAACGACTACAGCAAGTTTTTGAGTGAGCACGGGGGCAGCAGCAACGCCGCCACTTACCCGGATCACACAATATACTATTTTGACATAGTACCTGATGAACTGAATAATGCTCTGGATAGATTTTCGCAGTTTTTCATCGCCCCGTTGTTTACTGAAAGTGCGACTGATCGAGAAGTGAACGCTGTTAATTCCGAACACGAGAAAAATATACCCAGTGACGTTTGGCGGAAGGACCAGTTGGATAAGCATTTGGCGCACCCCAACCACTCCTACCATACTTTTGGAACGGGTGAATAATAATTTTTATAATTATTATAGTTTAAATATAAACATCTTTATTGAAATACATAGTGTAATAAAAAATAATAATAATAAATGTGAATTTTAGGTAATAAATATACTTTGGACACGTTACCAAAAGAAACTAACATCAATGTCCGTGATGAGTTATTAAAGTTCCATGAGAAATGGTATTCATCTAATATAATGTGTCTGGCAATATTGGGAAAGGGTACGTTTTTTGCTTGATTGGAGAGTGTGTAAAATCCACTTTTAGAAACTCTTGATGAACTGGAAGAAATGGTGGTCAAACTATTTTCAGAAGTGAAAGATAAGTCTGTAGAGTCCCCCAGGTGGGAGGAGCACCCATTTAAAGAAGAACACTTCGGGACGTGCGTGTACATGTACCCCATTAAAGATGTCAGGAACTTGAATATAGTTTTCCCATGTCCAGATCTTCAAGAGTATTACAAGTCTTCAGTAAGTATTAAATGGTACCATCAAAGGGCAAATATTTCCTGCACTTGTGGGACATACACAGGCACTTTTTTTTCTCAGAGATGTTACCATCACCTTCGCCATAGTCGAACGTGAGTTCGTTCATCACCTCAATTTTTTCCTTCGCGAAGATACATAGTTTGGGCACTTCATCTTCGACTCTCACCGGGACTAGTAGACAATTTGGGTCACAACTGTGATTAATATAGCGCCCAATGTTCCCGTAGAACGTCGGATCGACAAAAGTTTTAATATTTCTATCGCCGAAATTCTCATTAATGCAGAAAATATAGTTGTGGTTGAAGTTCATTTCTTGATATTTTTTGAACCGTTTGTGAGCGTCATCGCGCGTTATCACTTCACCTGCATACTCACATATGAAATTGCCAGTCTCGATGTCTCTCTCCGTACTTAAACCCAACCCTTTGGGTGTTGTTACAATTTTTAGGTTGCTTCGTGGCCCAAAACTGACCAATCTGTTACCACACCTCGATGGTTCGCACTTGCAATTGGGGCTGCACTCATAAACGGGTTTATTCTTGTCGGTGATAACTAAACTGTAGTTTTGAAGTTGCGATTTGTCTTCGTACGAATAGTGACCCCCACTTCGTAGTAAACACGAACAAGTCTCCGGGATACATTTATCTTCACAATTACAACCCAAATATTCGTGCGTAATCGACTTTTCAACCCCGCTTGACCTCAAACTTTCCACTACGTAAGTTATTTGATCGTCGGGGTGATCGTATTCGTCCCACAAATCGGCCATTTTGTTGTAGAGTGAGGTTAGATCACCGATTTCGCGCTTAATTGACGTTTTTGTTGACGTTTCCAACCGCGCGAAATTCAAATTTTAAACTGTTTTTGTTGCAGCCGTCGCACTATATTAGTCACTTGATGGGGCACGAGGGTCCTGGGAGTATTCTGTCGACGTTGAAGGCGCGCGGATGGTCGAATAATCTGGTAGCTGGTAGTAGACCGGCGCCTCGAGGTATGGGTTTCTTTGGGGTGACTGTGGATTTAACCGAAGAAGGAATTAAGCACATTGATGACATTGTCGAGTTGATTTTTCAGTATATGAACATGTTGAAGGAGCAGGGTCCGCAGAAATGGGTGCAGGACGAAAATAGGGACATCGGGAACATGCTGTTCAGGTTCAAGGATAAAGAGTCGCCGAGGAGTTACATTTCGGGGTTGGTTCACACGTTACAAGTAATAGTTTGGTGGTGGGTTTGGTAAAGTTTTCATTGTGGGTTGTTGGTAGGACTACGCGATGGAGGATGTGTTGAGTTGTATGTACTTATTTTCCGAGTGGAAACCCGACATTATTGAGAGTATATGGAGCGATTTTGTGCCTGAAAAGATCCGGTAATGACGAGTTTTGTTGAAATTGGGGGTAATGATGAGGTTTCAGAATCGTGGTTTTGGCCAAGCAGTATGAGAGTCAGTTGGATGAGGTTGAGCCGTTTTATGGGACAAAGTATAAAGTGAAGAAAATCCAGGAGAGCACGTTACAGGTAAATCGTGACACTCAGTTATTTTTAATCGCTGAGCGTAAGCTAAGTGTTGTAAGCGAGTTTCATGACGTTTCGTGGCCCCTAGAGTAGGGAAAAATAAAAATATAATTACAATTTTTCGTAATTAATTAATTTTTAATGGTTTTCATCGCGTTTATTTACATTTGTTAATTTAATTTGATTAGTACTTGTTAGGATAAGACTGACTGGGGCAAATGACATATCCTCTGAGAAAATAGAGGGCAGGTGGGCGGGACTAGTATTTGCTATGATAAGACTGACTTTATGAGCAGTCCAAATTATGTCAGGTCAAAACATGGCAAGTCAGGTTATGTCAGGATAGATCTAGACATAGTGACAGAATAAGTCACATCAACCTGGGTCACGTCAGGTTGAGCAAAATCCATTTATTGTAAGGTGAGTCATGTCAGGTCAGAACTTGTCAAGTCAGGTCATGTCAGGCCAGCACTTTATTTTTGTAAAAATTTTGAAAATGGATTTTGTGTTTTTTAGGAATTTGAAATTTTGAACTCCCCTAATCTCTCTGTTTTAAGTTGAAAGATTATTCGCAATTCTTTGTGTTTAATTTAAAAAAAAAAAAAAATATTTGGAATAATCTGTGAGAACAATGGCGTTTTATTTTTGAAAAATGTTGGAAAATATTTGAACGAAGTTTGAGGGTCATTAATGTATTTTTTTTGGAAAAGAACCCTTGAGTAAAAAGTTTGAAAATATCAAGTGGGTCCCTAGTATTTTTTTCATTAGTGAAAACATCTTTGAAGCTTCTTGGGTGTTTTTATTTTTTTTTTCAATTTTTGTATTTAATTTTTTTAGCCCAATTTGTCAATTTCTACATCGTTCATTCAGTTTTTGGATTTTACATTCTAGTTTCTCGATTTTTAATATTCCGATTTTCATATTTTCCATTTGTGACTTTTTGTTTCTTTAATTTTTCGATTTTAGCTTTTCGTGTTTTCAATTTTTAATTTAGCTTTTAATTTTTTTAAGTTCTCATTTTTTTAATGTTTCGTTTTCCCAGATTCTAATTTTTAATTTAATTCAAAAAGAACAAATTTATTAAAACCGAAATTTTCGCGATTTTACAGTTTTTAGATTTTTCGATTTTTATATTAAAATTTTTCTTTTCTAACTAATTAATTTTTAATTGCTTTCACCGCGTTTATTTATATTGCGTTGACAGCATTTTTTTAATAGCCATTTTTGAGTATTTAAAAATCCTTTAGTTTTCCGATGTTGCAATTTCCTGATTTAAAATTTTTCGATTCAGAATGATTAAATTTTTCATTTTCAAGTTTTCTAGGTTTCAATTTTTCGAATTTTTAGATTTTCGATCTTGCAAATTTTTGTTAAACATATTTTACGTTTCATGTTGTGAAAAGTCTACACGTACCATAATAAAAAGGCAAAATGTAAGCCCACCCACCCACCCTATCTCAATTGTGATGATTTTTTTATTCGCCGTGAACCAAGAGGGCGGAGCTTAACTGCAAAATACTATTATTTCTTTATAACAAAGAATACTATGTACATCAAGAGTCAAAATATAAATATAAATCTGTGCGGTGTGAGCATTTTTTTTTAATTCGCAAGTTTTTAACATTCTTAGCTTTTCGATTTTAGGATTTGTCAGTTTTTCGATTTTTATTTTCGTCAGTTTTTTCAGGTTTCAACGTTATAATTTTTAGATCTGACAGTTTCTCGTTTTTTCGATTTTTCCATGTTAAGAAATTTTTAATTGTTGATTTTTTCGTTATCCGATTTTTTAATTTCGCTATTTTTTCAACATTTCGGTATTTCAATTTTTTATTGTTCAATGTTTTGTCTTTTTTTAAATTTTTCAGTTTTCGATTTTTTAATTTTTCAGTTTTTCGATGTTTATTTTGACATTTTTGGATTTTCCAATTTAAATTTTTTGTATTTTTCGTTTTTTTAGTGCCTAGATATTTTAATTTTTCGATTCTTTACTTTTTGAATTTTACAATTTGTTAGTTTTTGTATTTCTAGAAAATTTTGTTTTCCGTATTTTTCTATTTCTGGGTTTTTATAATTAATCAGTTTTTCGATTTTAGTTTCTTTTTTTTCAATGATCGAAGTTTTCAGTTTCTCAAGTTTTAAGATTACAATTTTTAAATTTCTGGGTGTTTGAAGTTTCGTTTTTTCTATTTTTGATTTTCAATTTTGCAATTGTGCGATTTTTCTGTTTTTTAAATTTTCAGTTTTTTCATTTTTAAGCTTACAATTTTTCCTTTTCCAATTGTTGACCTATTAATTATTCGATTTTGAGTTTCTTTATTTTTTTCAATTCTTCGATATCTCAATTTTTAAATTGTTCGGTTTTTCAATGTTTCTTTTTTGATTTTTCAGTTTTTAATTTATTGATTTTTCAATTTTTCAGTTTTACAATTTTTCGATGTTTCAGTGTTACAATTTTCCGATTTCTTGATTTTTTAAAATTTTACTTTTAATAAAAAATGAAAAATTCGAAAAATTGAGAAAATAAAGTACTTCCAGATTATTTTGTTTCTTCAATTTTTTCTTTTCTCAATTCGATATTTTTAATTTTTTAGTTTTTTTAACTCTTAATTTTATATTTTTCCGTGTTTCGTTTTTACATTTTTCGATTTCTCGATATTTTAGTTTTTCGATTTTCATTATGATTTTTATTTTTTAGTAAAATTTTTGTATTTTTCGATTTTTTAATTTGCAGATATTTTAATTTTTCGATTTTCCAAATTGCTTTTTAATTTTTAGATTTTCCATCTTTTTACAATTTTTCGTTTTTTTCACTTTTTCGATTTTTAATTAAACAGGGTTTTCAGGTTTCAATGTTACAATTTTTCGATTTTTCAATTGTTTTTTCAATTATTCCATCGTTCAATTTCTCAATTTTTTCATTTTTCGATTTTTCAATTTTTAAATTTTTCGATATTTCAAGTTTCATTTTTCAGTTTTTAAGTCTCATTTTTCGTTTTTTTCAAGTTTTCTTTATTTTTTCAATTCTTCGATTTCCCCGTTTTTTGAGTTTTCAATTCAATTCAAAATTTCGGTTTGAATAAATTTGTCCAATTAAAAAATGACAAATCGAGAAAATGAATAAACAAAAATCGAGAATTTGAAAAATTTTATGTAGAAAAATTGCAGAATTGCTTCGTTTTGTCGATTTTTCAATTTCTCGATTTTTAATGAATCAGGGTTTTCAGGTTTCAATATTACAATTTTTCGATTTTTCAATTATCCAATTCAATTTCTCAATTTTTTCATTTTTCGATTTTTCAATTTTTCGATATTTCAAGTTTCCTTTTAAAATTTTTAGATTTTGACATTAAACATTTTTGTATTTTTGATTACTTAATTTATAGAAATTTTTGTTTTTCATTTTTTCAATTTTTCAATTTCTCGATTTTTAATTAATCAAGAGTTTTCAGGTTTCTATATTACAATTTTTCGATTTTTCAATAGTTTTTCAATTATCCACTTGTTTAATTTCTCATTATTTTCATTTTTCGATTTCTCAGTTTTAAATTTTTCGATATTTCAAGTTTCATTGTTCGATTTTTGATTCTCATTTTTTCGGTTTTTTCAATTTTTAATTTTTTTGATTTTTCAATTTTATAATTTGTAGATGTTTCAATGTTACAATTTTCTGATTTTTAAATTTATCAAAATTTCAATTTGAATAAACTTGTCCTTTTGTTGAACAACTAAACAATGAAAAATCGAGAAAATAAAGAATTAAAAATTGAGAATTAGAAAAATTTTAGATCGAAAAACTGCTAAATTGTTTCGTTTTGTTGATTTTTTCAATTTTTAATGTTTTTCAAAAGTTCAGTTTGAATAAATTTGTCGTTTTGATGAACAATTAAAAAATGAAAAATCGAGAATTTGAACAATTTTATAAGGAAATTGTCGATTTTTCAGTTATTCGATTTTGCAGAATTTCATTTTGATTAAAATAGAAAATCAAGAACTTGAAAACTTTAAAATTGCAAAATTGTTTCGTTTTTCGATTTTTTGATGTTTCACTTTCGGGATATTTTTTTAATTCTATCCGATTTTGCAGTTTTATTTTTTCCATGTTTTTAGAATTTTTCAATTTTTTGGTGTCTCGATTTTTTAGTTTTTTGATTTTCTTTTTGAAATTTTTGGATTTTTCATTTTAAAATTTTTGTATTCTTCATTCTTTCAATGATAGAATTTTCCGATTTTTCAATATTGTAGTTTGGATAAATCTGTTCTTTATATTTTGCCTGTTTTTCTTAATATGTGTAGACTTATTTCGACAACAAGAAACTTAAGTATGTCTAAAATGGTAAATTTTTGTAGTAATCAACTTAAATCCTCCACATTTCTTCTACAACCCCTTTTATTTCTCGTAGAGAAATAAGGATTTTGCAATTAAGCTCCGCCCCTTTGGCTCACGACGAATAAAAAAATCATCACAATTGAGATAGGGCGGGTGGGCGGGGCTTAAATTTTGCCATTTTTTCCTAATATGTGTAGTCATCTTTTCGCAATAAGAAACTTAAAACATGTTTAAAATGGTAAATTTGTATAGGGAAATATCTTTTTTGCAATTACGCCCCTCGGCTTACGACAAATAAAAAAACATCGTCAGAATAGAGAGAGGGTGGGTGGGCGGGGCTTATATTTTCCTTTTTTTTCTTAATATACATAGCCATCTTTTCAACACAAGAAACTGAGAACATGGTTAAAATGGTACATTTTTGCAAGGAAATATGGATTTTGCAATGATGGGACTGAGCTTGATTGCAAAATCAATATTTCCTTATACAAATTTTCCATTTTAAACATATTTTTGTTTCATGTTGCGAACAGAAGTCTGTATATGTTAACACAAAAAGGAAAAATATAAGCCCCGCCCACCCGCCCGATCTCAATTGCAATGATTTTTTTTATTGGTCGTGAGCCAAGGGGGTAGAGCTTAATTGCAAAATATTTATTTTGTTAAAAGAAATATATATAGTATTCTTTGAACAACACGATACTCTAAAACATGTTTTTATTTTTTGTAGAGAAATAAGGATTTTGCAGTTAAGCTCCGCCTCCTTGGCTCACGACGAATAAAAAAAATCATCACAATTGCGATCGGGTGGGTGGGCGGGGCAACATTTTGCCTGTTTTTCTTAATATATGTAGACTTATTTCGCCAACAAGAAACTTAAAGTATATCTAAAATGGTAAATTTTTGTAGTAATCAACTTAAATCCTCCACATTTCTTCTACAACCCCTTTTATTTCTCGTAGAGAAATAAAGATTTTGCAATTAAGCTCCGCCCCTTTGGCTTACGATGAATAAAAAAATCATCACAATTGAGATAGGGCGGGTGGGCGGGGCTTACATTTTGCCACTTTTTCCTAATATGTGTAGTCATCTTTTCGCAATAAGAAACTTAAAACATGTTTAAAATGGTAAATTTGTAAAGGGAAATAAAAAAAAATCGTCAGAATAGAGAGAGGGTGTGTGGGCGGGGCTTATATTTTCCCTTTTTTTTTTCCTAAATATACATAGCCATCTTTTCAAAACAAGAAACTTAAATCATGGTGAAAATGATACATTTTTTGCAAGGAAATATGGATTTTGCAATTATGCGGCTGGGCCTAATTGTAAAATCAATATTTCCTTATATAAATTTTTCATTTTAAACAGGTTTTTATTTCATGTTGCGAACAGAAGTCTACATATATTAAAAAAAAAAAGGAAAATTATAAGCCCCGCCCACCCGCCCGATCTCAATTGCAATGATTTTTTTTATTGGTCGTGAGCCAAGGGGGCAGATCTTAATTGCAAAATGTTTATTTCGTTACAAGAAATATATATATAGAATTCTTTGAACAACACGATACTCTAAAACATGTTTTTATTTCTTGTAGAGAAATAAGGATTTTGCAGTTAAGCTCCGCCCCCTTGGCCCACGACGAATAAAAACAATTATCACAATTGCGATCGGGTGGGTGGGCGGGGCAACATTTTGCCTGTTTTTCTTAATATGTGGACTTAGTTCGGCAACAAGAAACTTAAAGTATGTCTAAAATGGTAAATCTTTGTAGTAATAACTTAAATCCTCCACATTTCTTCTACAACCCCTTTTATTTCTCGTAGAGAAATAAGGATTTTGCAGTTAAGCTCCGCCTCCTTGGCTCACGACGAATAAAAAAAATCGTCACAATTGCGATCGGGTGGGTCGGCGGGGGAACATTTTGCCTGTTTTTCTTAATATATGTAGACTTATTTTGCCAACAAGAAACTTAAAGTATATTTAAAATGGCAAATTTTTGTAGTAATCAACTTAAATCATCCACATTTCTTCTACAACCCCTTTTATTTCTCGTAGAGAAATAAGGATTTTGCAATTAAGCTCCGCCCCTTTGGCTTACGATGAATAAAAAAATCATCACAATTGAGATAGGGCGGGTGGGCGGGGCTTACATATTGCCATTTTTTCCTAATATGTGTAGTCATCTTTTCGCAATAAGAAACTTGAAACATGTTTAAAATGGTAAATTTGTAAAGGGAAATAAAAAAAATCGTCAGAATAGAGAGAGGGTGGGTGGGCGGGGCTTATATTTTCCCTTTTTTTTCCTAAATATACATAGCCATCTTTTCAAAACAAGAAACTTAAATCATGGTGAAAATGATACATTTTTTGCAAGGAAATATGGATTTTGCAATTATGGGGCTGGGCCTAATTGTAAAATCAATATTTCCTTATATAAATTTTTCATTTTAAACAGGTTTTTATTTCATGTTGCGAACAGAAGTCTGCATATATTAAAACAAAAAGGAAAAATATAAGCCCCGCCCACCCGCCCGATCTCAATTGCAATGATTTTTTTTATTGGTCGTGAGCCAAGGGGGCAGAGCTTAATTGCAAAATGTTTATTTCGTTACAAGAAATATATATAGTATTCTTTGAACAACACGATACTCTAAAACATGTTTTTATTTTTTGTAGAAAAATAAGGATTTTGCAGTTAAGCTCCGCCCCCGTGGCTCACGACGAATAAAAAAATCATCACAATTGAGATCGGGTGGGTGGGCGGGGCAACATTTTGCCTGTTTTTCTTAATGTGTGTAGACTTATTTCGGCAACAAGAAACTTAAAGTATATCTAAAATGGTAAATCTTTGTAGTAATCAACTTAAATCCTCCACATTTCTTCTACAACCCCTTTTATTTCTCGTAGAGAAATAAAGATTTTGCAATTAAGCTCCGCCCCTTTGGCTTACGATGAATAAAAAAAACATCACAATTGAGATAGGGCGGGTGGGCGGGGCTTACATTTTGCCATTTTTTCCTAATATGTGTAGTCATCTTTTCGCAATAAGAAACTTAAAACATGTTTAAAATGGTAAATTTGTAAAGGGAAATAAAAAAAAATCGTCAGAATAGAGAGAGGGTGTGTGGGCGGGGCTTATATTTTCCCTTTTTTTTTTTCCTAAATATACATAGCCATCTTTTCAAAACAAGAAACTTAAATCATGGTGAAAATGATACATTTTTTGCAAGGAAATATGGATTTTGCAATTATGGGGCTGGGCCTAATTGTAAAATCAATATTTCCTTATATAAATTTTTCATTTTAAACAGGTTTTTATTTCATGTTGCGAACAGAAGTCTACATATATTAAAAAAAAAAGGAAAAATATAAGCCCCGCCCACCCACCCGATCTCAATTGCAATGATTTTTTTATTGGCCGTGAGCCAAGGGGGCAGAGCTTAATTGCAAAATATTTATTTCGTTACAAGAAATATATATAGTATTCTTTGAACAACACGATACTCTAAAACATGTTTTTATTTCTTGTAGAGAAATAAGGACTTTGCAGTTAAGCTCCGCCCCCTTGGCTCACGACGAATAAAAAAAATCATCACAATTGCGATCGGGTGGGTGGGCGGGGCAACATTTTGCCTGTTTTTCTTAATATATGTAGACTTATTTCGCCAACAAGAAACTTAAAGTATATCTAAAATGGTAAATTTTTGTAGTAATCAACTTAAATCCTCCACATTTCTTCTACAACCCCTTTTATTTCTCGCAGAGAAATAAAGATTTTGCAATTAAGCTCCGCCCCTTTGGCTCACGACGAATAAAAAAATCATCACAATTGAGATAGGGCGGGTGGGCGGGGCTTACATTTTGCCATTTTTTCCTAATATGTGTAGTCATCTTTTCGCAATAAGAAACTTAAAATATATTTAAAATGGTAAATTTGTAAAGGGAAATAAAAAAAAATCGTCAGAATAGAGAGAGGGTGGGTGGGCGGGGCTTATATTTTCCCTTTTTTTTCTTAATATACATAGCCATCTTTTCAAAACAAGAAACTTAGAACATGGTTAAAATGGTACATTTTTACAAGGAAATATGGATTTTGCAATGATGGGACTGAGCTTAATTGCAAAATCAATATTTCCTTATACAAATTTTCCATTTTAAACATGTTTTTGTTTTATGTTGCGAACAGAAGTCTGCATATGTTAACACAAAAAAAAAAAATATAAGCCCCGCCCACCCGCCCGATCTCAATTGCAATGATTTTTTTTATTGGTCGTGAGCCAAGGGGGCAGAGCTTAATTGCAAAATGTTTATTTCGTTACAAGAAATATATATAGTATTCTTTGAACAACACGATACTCTAAAACATGTTTTTATTTCTTGTAGAGAAATAAGGATTTTGCAGTTAAGCTCCGCCCCCTTGGCTCACGACGAATAAAAAAAATCATCGCAATTGCGGTCGGGTGGATGGGCGGGGCAACATTTTGCCTGTTTTTCTTAATATATGTAGACTTATTTCGCCAACAAGAAACTTAAAGTATATCTAAAATGGTAAATTTTTGTAGTAATCAACTTAAATCATCCACATTTCTTCTACAACCCCTTTTATTTCTCGTAGAGAAATAAAGATTTTGCAATTAAGCTCCGCCCCTTTGGCTTACGATGAATAAAAAAATCATCACAATTGAGATAGCGGGTGGGCGGGGCTTACATTTTGCCATTTTTTCCTAATATGTGTAGTCATCTTTTCGCAATAAGAAACTTAAAACATGTTTAAAATGGTAAATTTGTATAGGGAAATATCCATTTTGCAATTACGCCCCTCGGCTTACGACGAATAAAAAAAATGGTCAGAATAGAAGAGGGTGGGTGGGCGGGGCTTATATTTTCCCTTTTTTTTTTTCTTAATATACATAGCCATCTTTTCAAAACAAGAAACTTAGAACATGGTGAAAATGGTCCATTTTTGTAAGGAAATATGGATTTTGCAATGATGGGGCTGAGCTTAATTGCAAAATCAATATTTCCTTGTACAAATTTTCCATTTTAAACATGTTTGTGTTTTGTGTTGCGAACAGAAGTCTGCATATGTTAACGCAAAAAGGAAAAATATAAGCCCTGCCCACTCGCCCGATCTCAATTGCAATGATTTTTTTTATTGGCCGTGAGCCAAAGGGGCAGAGCTTAATTGCAAAATATTTATTTCGTTACAAGAAATATATATAGTATTCTTTGAACAACACGATACTCTAAAACATGTTTTTATTTTTTGTAGAGAATTAAGGATTTTGCAGTTAAGCTCCGCCCCCTTGGCCCACGACGAATAAAAAAAATCATCACAATTGCGATCGGGTGGGTGGGCGGGGCAACATTTTGCCTATTTTTCTTAATATGTGTAGACTTATTTCGCCAACAAGAAACTTAAAGTATATCTAAAATGGTAAATTTTTGTAGTAATCAACTTAAATCATCCACATTTCTTCTACAACCCTTTTTTTTTCTCGTAGAGAATTAAGGATTTTGCAATTAAGCTCCGCCCCTTTGGCTCACGACGAATAAAAAATCATCACAATTGAGATAGGGTGGGTGGGCGGGGCTTACATTTTGTCATTTTTTATTAATATATGTAGTCATCTTTTCGCAACAAGAAACTTAAAACATGTTTAAAATGGTAAATTTGTATAGGGAAATATCCATTTTGCAATTACGCCCCTCGGCTTACGACGAATAAAAAAAAATCGTCAGAATAGAGAGAGGGTGGGTGGGCGGGGCTTATATTTTCCCTTTTTTTCTTAATATACATAGCCATCTTTTCAAAACAAGAAACTTAGAACATGGTTAAAATGGTACATTTTTGCAAGGAAATATGGATTTTGCAATTAAAACAAAAAGAAAAATATAAGCCCGCCCACCCGCCCTATCTCAATTGTGATGATTTTTTTTATTCGTCGTGAGTCAAGGGGGCGGAGCTTCACTGCAAAATCCTTATTTCTTTACAGGATTTTGCAGTCAAGGTTCGCCCTCTTGGCTCACGACGAATAAAAAAAATCATCACAATTGAGATAGGGTGGGTGGGCGGGGCACTTTATAAATCCCACTTGACAATAATTTTTCATATTTATTTTTAAAGATTAGAAAAAAATGGTCAGAAATATATTGGTGAGAAATAATAAAAATTCAAATGATTATCGACCGTAATCTCTATCGAAATAAATTTAATCGATTTTTTATCGATTTGTGCAGAAGTGGCGCGACGCTGGTCTCTCAGACAACCTGAAAATGCCCGAAAAGAACGAATTCATCCCCACGGATTTCCAGTTGTTCACAATCGACAAGGATGTAAGTTTCCCGACCCGTTTGACTTTTCCCACGTATTTTTTAAGATTACAGAACACCCGACAATTATTCAAGACACTGCGTTAACCAGAGTGTGGTTCAAGCAAGACGATACGTTTCTCTTACCCAAGGCCAACGTCATGTTCGATTTTGTCAGGTATTTACTCACACATAATTTTTTCTTTGTTAATTTTAAAAAATATGCTTCTGCGTAGTCCTTTGGCTTATTTGGACCCCCTCAACTGCAACCTCACCCACATGTTGGTACAATTATTCCGAGACGCTTTAAATGAGTACGCGTACGCAGCTGAACTCGCTGGCTTAAAGTGGGAGCTTATCAACACAAAATACGGGTTAATTGTAAGATAGCCCTCTGGAAATTTTCGTTTTTCAAATGATTGTTATAGCTCGCGATTGGTGGCTACAGCAATAAACAACACATTTTGTTGGATAAGGTGATGGAAAAATTGACGCATTTTAAAGTGGACCCCAAACGGTTCGAAATTTGCAAAGAAAACGTAAGTTAGACTGTTACGTGGAACGGACTTTGTAATTTTGTGTCTTGTAGTACATCAGGAACTTGAAGAACTTCGCCGCCGAGCAACCATATCAGCACGCCGTCTACTACTTAGCTGCCTTACTAACTGAACACTCGTGGACTAAACAAGAGCTTTTAGCCGCCACAGACCGTAAGTTCGTTCTATAAATCTCGCCCCTTTCTCACTCGCAAAACTTAGAGCTGACTCTCGACAAACTGGAAGCTTTCATTCCGCAAATCCTCTCCAAGATGCACATCGAATGCCTCATCCACGGCAACGCCAACAAGGAAAAAGCGCTCCAGCTCGTCCAAATCGTGGAAGACCGCCTCCTTTCGGCCCTCAACATGTCGCCCCTCCTCCCCAGGCAGCTCCTACTTAACCGCGAGCTCAAACTCGAAGACGGCTGCAACTACGTGTACGAAGTCCAGAACGACGTGCACAAAGAGTCGTGCATCGAACTCTACTACCAGTGTGGGCTGCAATCAAAAGAGAACAACATGAAACTCGAACTATTTGCTCAAATCATCCAAGAACCGTGTTTCGATATCTTGCGAACCAAAGAACAGTTGGGGTACATCGTTTTCAGCGGGATCAGGAGGTCGAACGGGGTGCAGGGGTTGCGGATCATCGTGCAGTCGGACAAGCACCCGACGCACCTGGACGACCGGATCGAGGAGTTCTTGAAGAACATGTTGACGCACTTGGTGAACATGCCGGAGGACGAGTTCGCGAGGCACCGGGAGGCGCTGGCGGCGCAGAGGCTGGAGAAACCGAAGCAGTTGTCCACGCAGACGAATATTTACTGGGGGGAGATCACGGCGCAGCAGTATCATTTCGACAGGGCGAACGTGGAGGTGGGGTATCTGAGGACGTTGACGAAGGAGGATATCGTCGAGTTTTTTAAGGTGAGTGTTTAATCGGGAATTGTTTTTGAGCATACGTTAATTTCTGCACCAAATTCAAACCGACGCCGATTTTACAATTTTTTTGAGTTTTAAACTTTCAGTTTTTTAATTTGTTTTCTGTGTTTTTCTATTTCTGGATTTTTAATGAATCAGTTTTTCGATTTTACAGTTTCTTTTTTTTCAATTGTTCAAATTTTCAGTTGTTTTTTTAATTATCGAAGTTTTCAGCTTCTCAAGTTTTAAGATTACAATTTTTAAAATTCTTCGGTTTTTCAATGTCTTTCATTTTTTAATTTTTTGATTTTTCAATTTTACAACTTTTCAGTGTTACAATTTTCCGATTTTTTGATTTTTTAAAATTTTAATTTTAATAAGTTTGTCCTTTTGTTGAAAAATTAAAAAACGAAAAACTGAAAAAATGAAATATTAAAAATAAAGTACTTCCCAGTAGATAATTCCAAATTATTTTGTTTCTTCAATTTTTTGATTTCTCAATTCGAGATTTTTATATTTTTCGTTTTTTTAATTGATAATTTTTTGATTTTTCCATTTTTTAGTTTTTCGATTTTCATTATGAAATTGTCGGATTTCTCAGTAAAATTTTTGTATTTTTCGATTTTTTAATTTGTAGGTATTTTAATTTTTCGATTTTCTAATTTGCTTATTAATTTTTCGATTGTCTGTTGAGTTTTACAAATTTTTTCAATTTTTCGATATTTCAAGTTTAGTTTTTCAATTTTTGATTTTCAATTTTTCCATTTTTAATTTTTCACTTTTTTCAAATAATAATTATTAGGGTTTTATTATTCAATTGTACAATTCTTGGCTTTTCCATTATCCGATTTTTCAGTTTCTGTATTTTTTCAATTCTTCGGTTTCTCAACTTTTGAATTTTTCTTTTTTTCAGTGTTTTCTATTTTCGATGTTACAATTTTAAAATTTTTCCATCTTTCGTTTTCGAAATTTCCTAATTTTTTAGTTTAAAATTTTTGGATTTCGAAATTAAATTTTTGTTGTATTTTTGATTGTTTAATTTATAGAAGTTTCTGTTTTTCGTTTTTTCAATTTTTTACTATCTCGATTTTTAATTAATCAGGGTTTTTTCAAATATCCCATTGTTCAATTTCTCAATTTTTTCATTTATCGATTTTTCAATTTTTAAATTTTTCGATATTTCAAGTTTCATTTTTCAGTTTTTAGGTCTCATTTTTTCGGTTTTTTTAAGTTTTCTTAATTTTTTTAATTCTTCGATTTCTCAGTTTTTTGAGTTTTCAATTCAATTCAAAATTTCGGTTTGAATAAATTTATCCTTTTGTTGAACAATTAAAAAATGACAAATCGAGAAAATGAAGAAGTAAAAATCGAAAATTTGAAAAATTTTATATCGAAAAATTGTGGAATTGTTTCGTTTTGTCGATTTTTCGATTTCTCGATTTTTAATTAATCAGGGTTTTTAGATGTCTAATTACAATTTTTCGATTTTTCAATTGTTTTTTTAATTATCCACTTGTTTAATTTCTCATTTTTTTCATTTTTCGATTTTTCAATTTTAATATTTTTCGATATTTCAAGTTTCATTTTTCGATTTTTGGTTCTCATTTTTTCGGTTTTTTCAATTTTTATTTTTTTTTTCAATTCTTCGACTTGTCAATTTTTAAATTTTTTGATTTTTCAATTTTATAATTTTTAGACGTTTCAATGTTACAATTTTCTGATTTTTAAATTTTTAATTTTTGAAAATTTCGGTTTGAATAAATTTGTCCTTTTGTTGAACAATTGTTGTTAAAAAATGAAAAATCCAAAATGTGAAAAATTTTATATCGACAAATTGCAGAATTGTTTCGTTTTGTCGATTTTTCAGTTTTTCTCGATTTTTAATTGTCGCATTTTTCAATGTTTCGGTGTTACAGTTATTCGATTTTGCAGAATTTCATTTTTCATTAAAATTGAAAATCAAGAACTCGAAAATTTTGAAATAGAAAAATTTCAAAATTGTTTCGTTTTTCGATTTTTTGATGTTTCAATTTCGGAATTTTTTATTTTTTCGTTTTTCCAATTTCTCAATTATCCGATTCTGCAGTTTCATTTTTCGATTTTTCCTTGTGTCGTTTTTGCATTTTTCGATTTCTCGATTTTTAGTTTTTCGATTTTCATTATGATATTTATTTTTCAGTAAAATTTCTATATTTTTCGGTTTTTAAATTTGCAGATATTTTAATTTTTCGATTTTCCAAGTTGCTTTTTAATTTTTCGATTTTCCGTCTTCTACAATTTTTCGTTTTTTCGATTTTTCAATTTCTCAATTTTTAATTTATCACTTTTTCAGGTTTCAGTGTTACAAATTTTCGAATTCACGTGTCTATTTTTTTTCAAATTTACAACTTTGTAATTGTTTCATTTTTAAATTTCCCGATTTTTAATTTTTAACTTTTTTTAAATAATTATTAGGGTTTTTTTCAAGTGTACAACTCTTGGCTTTTCAATTCGATTTTTCAGTTTCTGTATTTTTTCAAATCTTCGATATCTCGGTTTTTAAATTTTTCGTTTTTTCAGTGTTTCGTTAACTTTTAGTTTTTTAATTTTTCAATTTCGTGTTTTTTTTGTTTTCCAGCAAAAGAACAAATTTATCCAAACTGAAATATTGGAAAATCGGGAAATTGTATTATTGAAACAATGAAAAATCCAAAAATTTCAAAATGAAAATCGAAAAACTAAAAAATCGGGACACCGAAAAATTGAAAAATTATAAAAACATGGAAAAATTAAAAATGAAACTGCGAAATCGGATAACTGAAAAATTGGAAAAACGAAAAAATAAAAATCTCGAAATTGAAAAATCAAAAAATCGAAAAACGAAACAATTTTTAAAGTTTTTAGGTTCTTGATTTTCGATTTTAATCAAAATTAAATTTTGTGAAATCAAATAAATCGAAACGTTAAAAAATGCAACGATTAAAAATCGAGAAATTGAAAAATCGACGAAACGAAACAATTCTGCAATTTTTCAATATAAAATTTTTCAAATTCTCGATTTTTCATTTTTTAATTGTTCAACAAAACGATAAATTTATTCAAACCGAAATTTTGAAAAATTTAAAAATTTAAAAATTAGAAAATTGTAACATTGAAACGTCTAAAAATTACAAAATTGAAAAATAAAAAAATTGAGAAGTCGAAGAATTGAAAAATGAAACTTGAAATATCGAAAAATGAAATAAATGAGAAATTAAACAAGTGGATAATTGAAAAAACAAATGAAAAATCGAAAAATTGTACTATAGAAACCTGAAAACCCTGATTAATTAATAATTGAGAAATTGAAAAACGAAAAACAAAAATTTCTATAAATTAGATATTCAAAAATACAAAAATTTTTAATTTCAAAATCCAAAGATTTTAAAATGAAACTTGAAATATTGAAACCTGAAAACCCTGATTAATTAAAAATCGAAAAACTAAAAAATTTAAAAAACGAAAAACAAAAACTTCTATAAATTAAATAATCAAAAATACAAAAAAAAAATCAATTTAAAAATCCAAAAATTTTAAAATGAAAACAGGAAAACTAAAAAATTAAGAAATTGTAAAAACGAAACATGGAAAAATTGAAAAATTGTAACATCGAAAAAACGAAACACCGGAAAACCGAAATATTTTAAAGTTGAGAAATCGAAGAATTAACAAAAAAAAAACAAACTGAAAAATCTGGTAATGGAAAAGCCAAGAATTGTACAATTGAGTAATAAAAACCCTAATAATTATTTGAAAAAAGTGAAAAATCGGCAAATTTAAAAATGAAACAATTACAAAATTGTAAATTTGGAAAAAAAATGGAAAAATCAAAATCAAAAATTGAAAAACCAAAGTTGAAATATCGAAAAATTGAATGAAACCTGAAAAAGTGATAAATTAAAAATCGAGAAAACGAAAAATTGTAAAATTCAACAGATAAAAAATCAAAAAATTAAATCTGACATTTACAAATTAAAAAAATATCAAAAATAAAAATCATAATGAAAATCTAAAAACGAAAAAACTGAAAAAGTGATAAATTGAAAATTGAGAAATTGAAAAATCGAAAAATCGAAAAAACGAAAAATTGTAAAAAGATGGAAAATCGAAAAATTAAAATATCCGCAAATTTAAAAGTCGAAAAATACAAAAATTTTACTAAAAAATCAAAATCATAATGAAAATCGAAAAACTAAAAAATCGAGAAATCGAAAAAATGTAAAAACGAAACACGGAAAAATTGAAAAATTAACAATTAAGAAAACCAAAAAATCGGAAAATTCTAACACTGAAACACCGAAAATTGTAAAACTGAAAAATTGAAAAATCAAAAAATTAAAAACTGAAAAATCGAAAAAGAAACAAAATAATTAAAAATTCAGAAATTTAAAAAAATTAATAAAAAGAAACAATTTTGCAGTTTTTGGATTTAAAATTTTTCAAATTCTCAATTTTTAATTCTTTATTTTCTCGATTTTTGATTTTTTGATTGTTCAGCAAAGGGACAAATTTATTCAGGCCGAAATTTTGAAAAATATAAATATTTAAAAATCAGAAAATTGTAACATTGAAACGTCTAAAAACCATAAAATTGAAAAATCAAAAATGTAAAAATTGAGAAGTCGAAGAATTGAAAAAATGAAGAAAAATTGAAAAAACCGAAAAAACAAAAATTCCTATAAATTAAATAATCAAAAATAAAAAAAAAATAATTTCAAAATTCAAATATTTTTAAATGAAACTTGAAATATCAAAAAATGAAAAAATTGAGAAATTGAATTGGATAATTGAAAAATCGAAAAATTGTAATATTGAAGCCTGAAAACCCTGATTAATTAAAAACCGAGAAAGTGAAAAATTGAAAAAACGAAAAACATAATTAGACAATCAAAAATACAAAAAAATTTCAAAATCCAAAAATTTTAAAATGAAAAAATTAAGAAATTGTAAAAACGAAACACTGAAAAATCCAAATATTTTAAAGTTGAGAAATCGAAGAATTGACAAAAAAAACTGAAAAATCTGATTGAACCCTGAAAAAGTGATAAATTAAAAATCGCGGAATTGAAAAATCGAGAAAACGAAAAATTGTAAAATTCAAATGATTAAAAAATCGAAAAATTAAATCTGATACTTACAAATTAAAAAATCATCAAAAATAAAAATCATAATGAAAATCGAAAAATTAAAAAACTGAAAGAGTGGTAAATTGAAAAATCGAAAAAACGAAAAATTGTAACAAGATGGAAAATCGAAAAATTAAAAAGCAACTTGGAAAATCGAAAAATTAAAATATCTGAAAATTTAAAAACCGAAAAATGCAAAAATTTTACTAAAAAATAAAAATCATAATGAAAATCGAAAAACTAAAAAATCGGGAAATCGAAAAACTAAAAACGAAACACGGAAAAATAGAAAAATTAACAATTAAAAAACCAAAAAATCGGAAAATTGTAACACTGAAATACCGAATAATATCTCAATTTTTAATTCTTTTTTTTCTCGATTTTTAATTTTTTAATTATTCAACGAAAGGGCAAATTGATTCAAACCGAATTTTTGAAAAATTAAAAAAATTAAAAATCAGAAAATTGTAACATTGAAACGTCTAAAAATTATAAAATTGAAAAATCAAAAAATATTAAAATTGAGAAGTCGAAGAATTGAAAAAATAAAGAAACATTGAAAAAACTGAAAAAATGAGAATCAAAAATTGAAAAATGAAATATCGAAAAATTTTAAAATTGAAGAATCGAAAAATGAAAAAAATGAGAAATTAAACAAGTGGATAATTGAAAAAACAATTGAAAAATCGAAAAATTGTAAATAGAAACCTGAAAACCCTATTTCAAAATCCAAAGATTTTAAAATGAAACTTGAAATATCGAAACATTGAAAAATCGAAAAATGAAAAATTTGAAATTTTTCAAATTCTCAATTTTTATTTCTTCATTTTCTCGATTCGTCATTTTTTAATTGTGCAACAAAAGGACAAATTTATTCAAACCGAAATTTTGAATTGAATTGAAAAATCAAAAAATTGAGAAATCGAAGAATTGAAAAAATAAAGATAACTTGAAAAAACCGAAAAAATGAGACTTAAAAACTGAAAAATGAAACTTGAAATATCGAAAAATTTAAAAAATGAAAAATCGAAAAATGAAAAAAATGAGAAATTGGACAATGGGATAATTGAAAAAACAATTGAAAAATCGAAAAACTGTAACATTGAAACCTGAAAACCTTGATTAATTAAAAATCGAGAAAGTGAAAAATTGAAAAAAAACGAAAAACAAAAACTTCTATAAATGAAACAATCAAAAATACAAAAAAATTTAATTTCAAAATCCAAAAATTTTAAAATGAAAACCGAAAAATTAAAAAATTAAGAAACTGTAAAAACGAAACATGGAAAAATGAAAGAATTGTAATATCGGAAAAACGAAACACTCAAAAACCGAAAAATTTAAAAATTGAGAAATCGAAGAATTGAAAAAATGCAAAAACTGAAAAATCGGATACTGGAAAAGCCAAGAATTGTACAATTGAATAAAAATCCTAATAATTATTTGAAAAAAGTGAAACATAAAAAATGGAAAAATTGAAGAAATGAAAAATTGAAAAACCAAACTTGAAATATCGAAAAATTGAAAATATTGACAAACTGAAAATTGGGTAACGAAAAAGCAATTAAAAAATGGAACAACTGAGAAAAAGCTAGAAACTGGAAAATCGAAAATTTGTAATATTGAAACCTGAAAAAGTGATAAATTAAAAATCGAGGAATTGAAAAAATGAAAAAACGAAAAATTGTAAAATTCAACAGATAGAAAATCTAAAAATTAAAAATAAAATTAGAAAATCGAAAAATTAAAATATCTGCAAATTAAAAAATCGAAAAATACAAAAATTTTACTGAAAAATCCAACAATTTCATAATGAAAATCGAAAAACTAAAAAATGGAGAAATTGAAAAATTATCAATTAAAAAAACGAAAAATATAAAAGTCTCGAATTGAAAAATCAAAAAATTGAAGAAATAAAATAATTTGGAATCATCTACTGGGAAGTAGTTTATTTTTAATTTTTCATTTTCTCAATTTTTCGTTTTTTAATTTTGCAACAAAAGCATAAATTATTAAAACTGAAATTTTAAAAAATTAAAAAATCGGAAAATTCTAACACTGAAGCATCGAAAAATTGTAAAACTGAAAAATTGAAAAATAAACACTGAAAAACCCAACAATTTAAAAATTGATAAAAAAAGAAACTCAAAATCGAAAAATTAAAAGGTTAACAGTTGGAAGAGGAAAAATTGTAACCATAAAAATGAAAATACTGAAAAAATTCCTATAAATTAAATATGTAATAAAAAATAGAAAAATTTTTAATTTCAAAATTCAAGAATTTTAAAATGAAACCCGGAAAACTAAAAAATTAAGAAATTGTAAAAAAGAAACATGGAAAAATTGAAAAATTGTAACATCGAAAAGACGAAACATTGTAAAACCGAAAAATTTAAAAACCAAGAAATCAAAGATTTGAAAAAATACAGAAATTGAAAAATCGGATAATTGAAAAGGCAAGAATTGTACACTTGAAAAAAAAACTAATAATTATTTGAAAAAATGAAAAATTAAAAATCTGGAAATTTAAAAATAAAACAATTACTAAATTGCAAATTTGGAAAAAAAATAAAAACGTAAAATCGAAAATTTGTAACATTGAAACCCGAAAAATCGAAAAATTAAAAATCAGTTTGGAAAATCGCAAAATTAAAATATCTGCAAATTTAAAAATCGAAAAATACAAACATTTTACTGAAAAATAAAAATCATAATGAAAATCTAAAAACTAAAAAAGCGAGAAATCGAAAAATGTAAAAAGGAAACACGGAAAAATCGAAAAATTAACAATTAAAAAAACCAAAGAGTTAAAAATCTCGAATCGAGAAAATAAAAAATCGAAGAAACGAAACAATTTAAATATTGAAAAATCGAAAAATTAAAATATCTAGACACTAAAATATCGAAAAATACAAAAAAATTGTAATTAAAAAATCCAAAAAATGTCAAAATAAACACCGAAAACGGTAAAATTAAAAAATCGAAAACTGAAAAATCCTAAAATCGATGTACTTGGTTGTGATTGGTCGGCGCGGTAGCGGAAATTAATGTATGCTTTGTTTTTGCGTTTCAATTGGTATCACGGATTTCAAATTGACAATTAATAAATAATAATAAAATAAAATCGAAAAAGTCACACCAAATGGTCTTTTAGAACTTGCTCGAAGAAAACGCGCAACTGCGGAAGAAACTCTCGGTCCATGTGGTTTCCATGGCGGACGGAGGCGCCGGTACTCTATCCGAAAAAGAATTCACTGCCACAGACCGGCAAAACAAACCCTCAGTAGTGTGCGACATCACCGTCTTTAAGAGCTCTCACGAGATGCATCCTCTTGTTCAGCCTTACATCAACATAACACGCAAGGGAAACAAGTGCAAACTTTGATTAGAAATTTCAACTAGGAAGTGAATAAATACTTCAACAAGCTGTGTGCATTTTACACTTAGGTGATTGTAGCGTAAAGGGTTCACTAATAATGTTTTAATGTGTGATAAAGTTAGTTCAAGTCTACGTGTGGAATACGTCGTGTTAACAAAATCCATTCAGTATTTCAATGTCAAACACGCCATAATTTTGCACGTGGATTTGAATTAGCGGTGGGGGTTTTGGGGCAATAACTGTTAACAGAGACACTCTTCACTCATCTTTCAAGTTTTAAAATGTGATTACGAAAATCAAAACCGAAACAGAAGCACCACAGAAACGAGAAATGCAGTCGATAAATAGGTTTCAAAATACTAATTGTGATTTTTTTTACTACAACAGTGAACTGTTATTTCTCCAAGGACCTGAATTGTAGTGCATATTTAATAAATCACTTTTGATTTAAGCGCTTTTTAATAACCGACTCCTTTGTTCTTTATTTCTAGTCGTTAGAACAATGTTCTATTGTTCGTTCTTTGTTCATATAGGAAGTTGCTGTTTTTTGAAAAATGGGTGGCAACGAGAACATGAAAAAATTGTTCGTGGTTTTAAAAATGTTCGGTTTAGCGCCGGTTCGTTTTACGAATAATTCGTGCGTTGTGGATAATTTTGCCCTGTTGTGGAGTTGTGTGGTTCTAGGGTTGCTGATAATTTTTGGAATTTACGTCGTGAGTTTCAAAACCATGGGGAAATATAGCGTGATTGTGGAAATTATGGAGAGCGTAGAACAGGTTTTGTATAGTGTTATTAGTGTGATTATCGTACTTCAGATGATTATCAGCAGCCGCAAAGTAAGCAAACTGGAAACAATTGACCCGATTTAAATAAATCGTTTTAGGTGGTTTATCTGCTAAGACAGTTGAGTCTGTTCGATGTTAAAGCAAAGTCGACGTTCAAGCAACCAAAAATTAAAACAACCAACTCAAAAATTTATCGTTTTATAATTATTTCAGGCGTAGTTCTAGTTATTTTGGCAGTTCTCAAACATGGTGTATTTTTCTACTTTGTTAACCCTATAACAACTATAATTTTTTTGTACAATGTTCGTGGTCTCGTCGCACTTATAATTTACTCTTTAGTTCTGATAGAATTCAGCGCTTTAGCGTTCACGTTGAAGCAAAAATTCGAACTTATAAATAAGTTTCTCTTGTCGCTTAATTTCCAACTGAAAAGTGGCCACAATTGTAACGAAGTGACCCAAAAAGTGAAATTTGTGTCTCAAATTTACAACCACCTATGTGACTTAAGTAAAATTCTGTGTCAAATTTTTTCAGTACCGATTATCTTCCTAACATTCGCGCAAGTTTTGATTTTAATATCAGCGATTTTTTCGCTAGTGGAATTTGGTTTTGTGAATGAAGGACCCGTGGAGTCTCCAGGAAGCGTCGGCCAAGACTTCGCCGACATTCTCATTTATTTTACCCTGACATTCCTACTCATCTCTTCGTCGTCGAAAACCATGAACGAAGTACGATTTTTTTCTATATAAAATTTTACAATATTATCCGTTCACGATCTTTATATAGTAGGGTTGGCCATGAAAGTCTAGTGAGTTGGTTGGTATTCGATGCAGAAGAATAAAAATTCCCTGAACTTTTTTCATTAGCAGTGGCGTAAATAGCACCCCCGCAGGGGTTTTCAGGTTTTCTAATTTTCATTTTAGATATGTAATAATAATTATAATTTTAATTAGAGTTGTTCACTTTTTCAATTTTTCGTTTTTGGAATTTTTTAATTTTTCGATCTTTGAATGTTAGTTTTTGGACTTTACGAACATTTTTCGATTTAATTCGTTTTTTGATTCATTAATTTTTTCTCGATTTCTAGTTTTTCAATGTTTCTATTTTTCGTTTCTTCAGTTCTACAATTTTGTCAAATAAATGTTACATAAATTAAAAAAAAAGTAACAGTGTACCTATGGTCTATGAATCCGTGTTCAATTTTTATCTTCGACATCGAAATTTTTGTGGAAAAATAAAACAAAATTGAATTACAATTTTTCGATTTCTTGATTTCTCGATTTTTAGTTTACTTAATTTTTCGATATTTCAGTTTTACAATTTTTGCAATTTAAAAAAAAATTCATTTTTACATTTCTCAATTTCTCTATTAATCAATTCTTTGATTTTTCGATTTTTCCTCTTTCCAATTTATCGATTTTTCAGTTTTTCGATTTCTCAAGTTTTCGTTGTTGCAATTTTGGGATTTTTCAATATCTCCAATTTTTTAATTTAAAATTTTTCACTTTTTTGATATATCGATTTATCGTTTTTTTTTAAGTTTAAATATGTATTTCAGTTTTAAATTTTCCGGTTTTTCGATTTCTCCATTTCTCGGATCTTTTGATGTCTCAATTTTTTAATTTCGATTTCTCGGCTTTTCCATTTGTTAATTTTTTATTTCTTCAAGTTTTTAGATTTTTAAAATTCTCCATTTTTCGATTTTATATTTAGTTATGCTTCGATCTCCCGATTTTAACCTTTTTAACGTGTATTCCAATTTTTCGATTTTAGAATTTTCGATTTCTTACATCTCGATTTTTCGTTTTTTCGATTTTAAAATGTTTTTACTTTTCGTTCTTTTTTTCAAGTTTTCGATTTCTCAATTTTTCAACATTTCAATTTTGAGAATGTCTATATTTTTCAGTTTTTTGATATTTTCATTTTTCAACTTTTTAAATTTTGATTTTTCGACTTACCGGAAATCGATTTTTGGGTTTTTCAATTTTTCGACTTTTCAGTTTTGGGATTTTTCAATTTGTCGATTTTTTAGTTTTTCGTTTCTTCAGTTTTTCGGTTTTTCAAGTTTTCGAATTTTTAAATTTAAAATTTTTCAATTTTTCGATTTTATTCTTTTTACGTTCCGATTTCCCGATTTTAATTTTTTTTATGCTTTTCAATCTTTGGTTTTTCTAAATTTTCATTTTTCCATTTCTCAATTTCTCGATTTTTCGACTTTTTGATTTTGTGTTTTTTTTAATGTTAAATTTTTCGTTATTGTAATTTTTCTATTTTTTAAATTTTAGATATTTAGATTTTTCGACATCTTGAATTCCCGATCTTTTTTCAGTTTGAATTCCTCGGTTTGTCGATTTTCCAAAATTTCGATTTTTCAATTTTTCGACTTTTCAGTTTGAAAATTTTCGATTTCTCGATTTTCCAGTTTTTGATTTTCCAACTTTTAGATGTTTCAAATTTTAGAGTTTGCAAATTTCACGAGTTTCCAGTTTTTAATTTCGTCAATTTGCAATTTTTCGTGTGGGTTTTTAATTTTCTTTATTTTTTCAATTTTCGGCTTTCAATTTTCCGTTTTTTTAATTTTTCATTTGCAGTTTTTCTAGTTTTCATTTTAATTATGTAACACTCGTAATAATTATATAATTTTTAAAGTTGTTCACTTTTTGAGTTTTTCGTTTTTGGAATTTTTCAATTTTTCGGTGTTTGAATGTCACAGTTTTTGGACTTTACAATTTTCAAGATTCTATAATTTTTCGATTTTACAATTTTTGCATTTACCAATTTTTCAATTCGAATGGTTGAAAGCTTCGAAATATAAAAAAATTGGAAATCAAGAACTTAAAAAATCAAAGATTGAAAATGTAAAAAATTGAATAAACAAAAAATTATAAAATCCGAAGAAACATTGAAAAAATAAAGGTAATGGAAAAATGAAAAATTGTGATATAAAATCAAGAAAATGAAAATTACAAAATCGGGAAAATGAAAATATCGAAAATCTGAAAAATATAGAAATTGAAAAATTCCCAAAATTGAGATAGCGAAAACTTAAAAATCGAGAAATCGAAAAATTTTTAAAATTGGAAAATTGAGATATGAGAAATCGAAAATTCCAAAAATGGAAAAATTGAAACACATTAAAAAATTAAAATCGGGAAATCGAAACATAAAGATTATAAAAGGGAAAAATGAAAAATTTTAAAAATCGAAAATTTAAAATATATACTAGAAAAATCGAAAATTTTGAAAATCGAAAAACCAAGAAATCGAAATCGAAAACTTGAGACTTCAAAAGATCGAGAAATCGAAATAGGCCGAAATCGGAAAATTCAAAATTGAAATATTTATTTAAAAAAAAGATAAACGGAAAAATTTCCCAAATTTTATTTTTTCGATTCAGAAAAAAATGGTTCGAATTTTCAAAGGACTAAAACCGCAAAAAATCTTCTGGAGGTCGAACTTAGCACAAGATTTTTTTTCGGCGGCTTGGAAAAAAACCTTCAAAATTTCACAGATCCAAGATATTAAAAAAAAATAGCTTTTTCAGGAAGTTGCTAACAAATCCGCAAAAATTCTGACAAATAAAATTCAATGAGCTGAGTCGAAAAACACAGCGTGTTGACGGTCCTAGACCAAGATTGGGCCCGACAGTCAAAAATCCGGAAGCAATCGCATCATTTTTGTTGAAAGAAATATTTAATGCAATTCCGGAAAAGCCCAATGGCCAAAAATTATGAAAAAAATCGTGTACATACAGAAAAGTTACATCTATCAATGAAAGAAATTCAAAGTGGATATTACAATTGGTTTTTGAAACATTCCAATTCAAGGTTTTTAAAAATATCTCAAAATTTCCCAAATTTCATTTTTCCGATTCAGAAAAAAATGGTACGAATTTTCAAAGAACTAAAACCGCAAAAAATCTTCTGGAGGTCCAACTTGGCACAAGATTTTTTTTCGGCGGCTTGGAAAAAAACCTTCAAAATTTCACAGATCTAAGATATTAAAAAAAAAATAGCTTTTTCAGGAAGTTGCCAACAAATCCACAAAAATTCTGACAGATAAAATTCAATGAGCTGAGTCGAAAAACACAGCGTGTTGACGGTCCTAGACCAAGATTGGGTTCGACAGTCAAAAATCCGGAAGTAATCGCGTCATTTTTGTTGAAAGAAATATTTAATGCAATTCCGGAAAAGCCCAATGGCCAAAAATTATGAAAAAAATCGTGTACATACAGAAAAGATACGTCCATCAACGAAAAAAATTCAAAGTGGATACTACAATTGGTTTTTGAAATATTCCTATTCAAGGTTTTTAAAAATATCTCAAAATTTCCCAAATTTCATTTTTCCGATTCAGAAAAAAATGGTACGAATTTTCAAAGGGCTAAAACCGCAAAAAAACTTCTAGAGGTCCAACTTAGCACAAGATTTTTTTTCGGCGGCTTGGAAAAAAACTTCAAAATTTCACAGATCCAAGATATTAAAAAAAATTAGCTGTTTCAGGAAGTTGCCAACAAATCCACAAAAATTCTGACAGATAAAATTCAATGAGCTGAGTCGAAAAATACAGCGTGTTGACGGTCCTAGACCAAGATTGGGCACGACTGTGAAAAATCCGGAAGCAATCGCATCATTTTTGTTGAAAGAAATATTTAATGGAATTCCGGAAACGGCCATTGGCCAAAAATTATGAAAAAAATCGTGTACATACAGAAAAGATACGTCCATCAAAAAAAAAATTCGAAGTGGATACTACAATTGGTTTTTGAAATATTCCAACTCAAGGTTTTTAAAAATATCTCAAAATTTCCCAAATTCATTTTTCCGATTCAGAAAAAAATGGTACGAATTTTCAAAGGGCTAAAACCGCAAAAAAACTTCTGGAGGTCCAACTTGGCACAAGATTTTTTTTCGGCGGCTTGGAAAAAACCTTCAAAATTTCACAGATCCAAGATATTAAAAAAAAAATAGCTTTTTCAGGAAGTTGCCAACAAATCCACAAAAATTCTGACAGATAAAATTCAATGAGCTGACTCGAAAAATACAGCGTGTTGACGGTCCTAGACCAAGATTGGGCCCGACAGTCAAAAATCCGGAAGCAATCGCATCATTTTTGTTGAAAGAATTATTTAATGCAATTCCGGAAAAGCCCAATGGCCAAAAATTATGAAAAAAATCGTGTACATACAGAAAAGATACGTCCATCAAAGAAAAAAATTCAAAGTGGATACTACAATTGGTTTTTGAAATATTCCAACTCAAGGTTTTTAAAAATATCTCAAAATTTCCCAAATTTCATTTTTCCGATTTAGAAACAAATGGTACGAATTTTCAAAGGACTAAAACCGCAAAAAACTTCTGGAGGTCCAACTTGGCACAAGATTTTTTTTTCGGCGGCTTGGAAAAAAACCTTCAAAATTTCACAGATCCAAGATATTAAAAAAATTAGCTTTTTCAGGAAGTTGCCAACAAATCCACAAAAATTCTGACAGATAAAATTCAATGAGCTGAGTCGAAAAATACAGCGTGTTGACGGTCCTAGACCAAGATTGGGCCCGACAGTCAAAAATCCGGAAGCAAACGCATCAGTTTTGTTGAAAGAAATATTTAATGCAATTCCGGAAAAGCCCAATGGCCAAAAATTATGAAAAAAATCGTGTACATACAGAAAAGTTACATCTATCAAAGAAACAAATTCAAAGTAGATACTACAATTGGTTTTTGAAATATTCCAATTCAAGGTTTTTAAAAATATCTCAAAATTGCCCAAATTTCATTTTTCCGATACCAGAAAAAAATGGTACGAATTTTCAAAGGACAAAAACCGCAAAACATCTTCTGGAGGTCCAACTTGGCACAAGATTTTTTTTTCGGCGGCTTGAAAAAACCTTCAAAATTTCACAGATCCAAGATATTAAAAAAAAAAAATAGCTTCCAGGAAGTTGCCAACAAATCCACAAAAATTCTGACAGATAAAATTCAATGAGCTGAGTCGAAAAATACAGCGTGTTGACGGTCCTAGACCAAGATTGGACCCGATAGTCAAAAATCCGGAAGCAATCGCATCATTTTTGTTGAAAGAAATATTTAATGCAATTCCGGAAAAGCCCAATGGCCAAAAATTATGAAAAAAATCGTGTACATACAGAAAAGAAACGTCCATCAAAGAAAAAAATTCAAAGTGGATACTACAATTGGTTTTTGAAATATTCCAATTCAAGGTTTTTAAAAATATCTCAAAATTTCCCAAATTTCATTTTTCCGATTCAGAAAAAAATGGTACGAATTTTCAAAGGGCTAAAACCGCAAAAAAACTTCTGGAAGTCCAACTTGGCACAAGATTTTTTTTCGGCGGCTTGGAAAAAAACCTTCAAAATTTCACAGATCCAAGATATTAAAAAAAATTAGCTTTTTCAGGAAGTTGCCAACAAATCCACAAAAATTCTGACAGATAAAATTCAATGAGCTGAGTCGAAAAATACAGCGTGTTGACGGTCCTAGACCAAGATTGGGCCCGACAGTCAAAAATCCGGAAGCAATCGCATCATTTTTGTGGAAAGAAATATTTAATGCAATTCCGGAAAAGCCCAATGGCCAAAAATTATGAAAAAAATCGTGTACATACAGAAAAGATACATCTATCAAAGAAACAAATTCAAAGTGGATATTACAATTGGTTTTTGAAATATTCCAATTCAAGTTTTTTAAAAATATCTCAAAATTTCCCAAATTTTATTTTTCCGATTCAGAAAAAAATGGTACGAATTTTCAAAGGGCTAAAACCGCAAAAAAACTTCTGGAGGTCCAACTTGGCACAAAATTTTTTTTCGGCGGTTTGGAAAAAACCTTCAAAATTTCACACATCCAAGATATTAAAAAAAATGAGCTTTTTCAGGAAGTTGCCAACAAATCCACAAAAATTCTGACAGATAAAATTCAATGAGCTGAGTCGAAAAATACAGCGTGTTGACGGTCCTAGACCAAGATTGGGCCCGACAGTCAAAAATCCGGAAGCAATCGCATCATTTTTGTTGGAAGAAATATTTAATGCAATTCCGGAAAAGCCCAATGGCCAAAAATTATGAAAAAAATCGTATACATACAGAAAAGTTACATCTATCAAGGAAACAAATTCAAAGTGGATATTACAATTGGTTTTTGAAATATTCCAATTCAAGGTTTTTAAAAATATCTCAAAATTTCCCAAATTTCATTTTTCCGATTCAGAAAAAAATGATACGAATTTTCAAAGGACTAAAACCGCAAAAAATCTGCTGGAGGTCCAACTTGGCACAAGATTTTTTTTCGGCGGCTTGGAAAAAACCTTCAAAATTTCACAGATCCAAGATATTAAAAAAAATTAGCTTTTTCAGGAAGTTGCCAACAAATCCACAAAAATTCTGACAGATAAAATTCAATGAGCTGAGTCGAAAAATACAGCGTGTTGACTTTCCTAGACCAAGATTGGGCCCGACAGTCAAAAATCCGGAAGCAATCGCATCATTTTTGTCGAAAGAAATATTTAATGCAATTCCGGAAAAGCCCAATGGCCAAAAATTATGAAAAAAATCGTGTACATACAGAAAAGATACGTCCATCAAAGAAAAAAATTCAAAGTGGATACTACAATTGGTTTTTGAAATATTCCAATTCAAGGTTTTTAAAAATATCTCAAAATTTCCCAAATTTCATTTTTCCGATTCAGAAAAAAATGGTACGAATTTTCAAAGGGCTAAAACTGCAAAAAATCTTCTGGAGCTCCAACTTAGCACAAGATTTTTTTTTTCGGCGGCTTGGAAAAAAACGTTCAAAATTTCACAGATCCAAGATATTGAAAAAAATTAGCTTTTTCAGGAAGTTGCCAACAAATCCACAAAAATTCTGACAGATAAAATTCAATGAGCTGAGTCGAAAAATACAGCGTGTTGACGGTCCTAGACCAAGATTGGGCCCGACAGTCAAAAATCCTGAAGCAATCGCATCATTTTTGTTGAAAGAAATATTTAATGGAATTCCGGAAAAGCCCAATGGCCAAAAATTATGAAAAAAATCGTGTACATACAGAAAAGATACGTCCATCAAAGAAAAAAATTCAAAGTGGATACTACAATTGGTTTTTGAAATATTCCAATTCAAGTTTTTTAAAAATATCTCAAAATTTCCCAAATTTCATTTTTCCGATTCAGAAAAAAATGGTACGAATTTTCAAAGGGCTAAAACCGCAAAAAATCTGCTGGAGGTCCAACTTAGCACAAGATTTTTTTTCGGCGGCTTGGAAAAAAACCTTCAAAATTTCACAGATTCAAGATATTAAAAAAATTAGCTTTTTCAGGAAGTTGCCAACAAATCCACAAAAATTCTGACAGATAAAATTCAATGAGCTGAGTCGAAAAACACAGCGTGTTGACGGTCCTAGACCAAGATTGGGCCCGACAGTCAAAAATCCGGAAGCAATCGCATCATTTTTGTTGGAAGAAATATTTAATGCAATTCCGGAAAAGCCCAATGGCCAAAAATTATGAAAAAAATCGTGTACATACAGAAAAGTTACATCTATCAAAGAAACAAATTCAAAGTGGATACTACAATTGGTTTTTGAAATATTCCAATTCAAGGTTTTTAAAAATATCTCAAAATTTCCCAAATTTCATTTTTCCGATTCAGAAAAAAATGGTACGAATTTTCAAAGGGCTAAAACCGCAAAAAAACTTCTGGAAGTCCAACTTGGCACAAGATTTTTTTTCGGCGGCTTGGAAAAAAACCTTCAAAATTTCACAGATCCAAGATATTAAAAAAAGTAGCTTTTTCAGGAAGTTGCCAACAAATCCACAAAAATTCTGACAGATAAAATTCAATGAGCTGAGTCGAAAAATACAGCGTGTTGACGGTCCTAGATCAAGATTGGGCCCGACAGTCAAAAATCCGGAAGCAATCGCATCATTTTTGTTGAAAGAAATATTTCATGCAATTCCGGAAAAGCCCAATGGCCAAAAATTATGAAAAAAATCGTGTACATGCAGAAAAGATACGTCCATCAAAGAAAAAAATTCAAAGTGGATACTACAATTGGTTTTTGAAATATTCCAACTCAAGGTTTTTAAAAATATCTCAAAATTTCCCAAATTTCATTTTTTCGATTCAGAAAAAAATGGTACGAATTTTCAAAGGGCTAAAACCGCAAAAAAACTTCTGGAGGTCCAACTTGGCACAAGATCTTTTTCGGCGGCTTGGAAAAAACCTTCAAAATTTCACAGATCCAAGATATTAAAAAAAATTAGCTTTTTCAGGAAGTTGCCAACAAATCCACAAAAATTCTGACAGATAAAATTCAATGAGCTGAGTCGAAAAATACAGCGTGTTGACGGTCCTAGACCAAGATTGGGCCCGACAGTCAAAAATCCGGAAGCAATCGCATCATTTTTGTGGAAAGAAATATTTAATGCAATTCCGGAAAAGCCCAATGGCCAAAAATTATGAAAAAAATCGTGTACATACAGAAAAGATACATCTATCAAAGAAACAAATTCAAAGTGGATATTACAATTGGTTTTTGAAATATTCCAATTCAAGTTTTTTAAAAATATCTCAAAATTTCCCAAATTTCATTTTTCCGATTCAGAAAAAAATGGTACGAAATTTCAAAGGGCTAAAACCGCAAAAAATCTTCTGGATGTCCAACTTAGCACAAGATTTTTTTTTCGGCGGTTTGGAAAAAAACCTTCAAAATTTCACACATCCAAGATATTAAAAAAAATTAGCTTTTTCAGGAAGTTGCCAACAAATCCACAAAAATTCTGACAGATAAAATTCAATGAGCTGAGTGGAAAAATACAGCGTGTTGACGGTCCTAGACCAAGATTGGGCACGACAGTCAAAAATCCGGAAGCAATCGCATCATTTTTGTCGAAAGAAATATTTAATGCAATTCCGGAAAAGCCCAATGGCCAAAAATTATGAAAAAAATCGTGTACATACAGAAAAGATACATCTATCAAAGAAACAAATTCAAAGTGGATATTACAATTGGTTTTTGAAATATTCCAATTCAAGGTTTTTAAAAATATCTCAAAATTTCCCAAATTTCATTTTTCCGATTCAGAAAAAAATGGTACGAATTTTCAAAGGACTAAAACCGCAAAAAAACTTCTGGAGGTCCAACTTGGCACAAGATTTTTTTTCGGCGGCTTGGAAAAAACCTTCAAAATTTCACAGATCCAAGATATTAAAAAAAATAGCTTTTTCAGGAAGTTGCCAACAAATCCACAAAAATTCTGACAGATAAAATTCAATGAGCTGAGTCGAAAAATACAGCGTGTTGACGGTCCTAGACCAAGATTGGGCCCGACAGTCAAAAATCCGGAAGCAATCGCATCATTTTTGTTGAAAGAAATATTTAATGCAATTCCGGAAAAGCCCAATGGCCAAAAATTATGAAAAAAATCGTGTACATTCAGAAAATATACATCTATCAAAAAAACAAATTCAAAGTGGATATTACAATTGGTTTTTGCAATATGTATTTCTATTCAAGGTTTTTAAAATATATCTTAAAATTTCCCAAATTTCATTTTTCCGATACAAGAAAAAAATGGTACGAATTTTCAAAGGGCTAAAACCGCAAAAAATCTTCTGGAGGTCCAACTTAGCACAAGATTTTTTTTTCGGCGGTTTGGAAAAAAACCTTCAAAATTTCACAGATCCAAGATATTAAAAAAAATAGCTTTTTCAGGAAGTTGCCAACAAATCCACAAAAATTCTGACAGATAAAATTCAATGAGCTGAGTCGAAAAATGCAGCGTGTTGACGGTCCTAGACCAAGATTGGGCCCGACAGTCAAAAATCCGGAAGCAATCGCATCATTTTTGTCGAAAGAAATATTTAATGCAATTCCGGAAAAGCCCAATGGCCAAAAATTATGAAAAAAATCGTGTACATACAGAAAAGATACGTCCATCAAAGAAAAAAACTCGAAGTGGATACTACAATTGGTTTTTGAAATATTCCAACTCAAGATTTTTAAAAATATCTCAAAATTTCCCAAATTTCATTTTTCCGATTCAGAAAAAAAATGGTACGAATTTTCAAAGGACTAAAACAGCAAAAAATCTTCTGGAGGTCCAACTTAACACAAGATTTTTTTTCGGCGGCTTGGACTATTTTTTAGCGCTGTTTTATCTATTGAGACTTGTTCAAGCGCAAAAACGATGCTCTGGATTGTTAACAACACGTAAAACAACTAATTAGTCCAGGTAGTGACAAAACTGATCTCGAATTGACCAATAGGAGTTCCTTTTTTTAATTGACACTTTGGGTTATCGAAAATCGTCAAAATAAAATGCTCCTATAGCCCTATAGGTGTGGTTTATGAATCCGTGTTAAGTTTTTTCCCGAGATATCCGAGGATTTTTTAGTGTCCAAAAAATTAATCTTGAAAATTTTTGTGAATATAAAACGTTAACTTTTTTTTTGCGAACTTTTATTTATGATAAAGTTGAAAAATCGAGAAATTTGGAAACCCGGATATTCTAAAAATTTTGAGATCTAAAAAATTCTGTAATTGAAACATCGAACAATTGAAAAATAGAAATAGTTAGAAAAATTGTAAAACTGTAAAACTGAGAAATCAAAAACATATAAAATTGAAATTCGAAATTTTCAAAAATTAAGGCTCGAAGCATTGGAAAATTGAAACAATGAAATTCGGATGTTGAAAAATCAAAAAAGTGTAAAATCGATACCTTCAAAGAGAAATAATTGTTAAATACTTACTTATTAAACAAAAAAATTTTAACTGAAATTTTGAACAAATGAAAATTCAAAAATTCAAAAATTGTGATACGTATTACAAAATTGAAAATTTTGATAATTGTAAATTTTAAAATTTATTAAACTGGGGTAATTGAAAAATCAAAAATTTAGAAATCGTACAGCTTTGAAAATGGAAAATTGTAAAATAGTGAACTGAAAAATTGAAAATCTGGATGAAAAAGGACGAAAAAGGACGATAAGTCGGGAAAAGGACGACAAAGGACGAATAAAGACGAAAAAGGACGAAAAAGCATAATAAGGACGAAAAAGTACGAATAAGGACGAAAAAGGACGAGAATGGATAATAAGGACGATAAAGGACGAAAAAGGACGAAAAGTAGGAAAAAGGACGAAAAAAGAGGAAAAGGTCGAATAAAGACGAAAAAGGACGAATAAGGACGAAAAGGGACGAAATTGGAAAATTTAAACAACGAAATTCGCATACGTAATAGAAAAAACAAAAATTAATTAATTGAAAAAACGAAGAATCAAGATTGAAAATTAAGAAACTGAATAATTAAAAACCGAGTATTCGAGACATCCAAAAATTTTAAATGTAGAACTGAAAAATCAGAAAAATGTAAAATCAAAAAATTGAATAACTGATACCTTTAAAAAAATTATGAAATATTTACTTATTAAAACAAAAATTAAAATAGAAATTTTGAACAATTTAAAATCAAAAAATTCAAAAAATACATATTACAAAATTGAAAAATTTTATAATTGTAAACTTTTAAATTCACTAAACTGTTAAAATGAAAAATTGGAAAATTATTAAATTAAATGTAATTGAAAAAACAAAAATTCAATAAGTGAAAAAACGAATAATCAAAATTGAAAATTAAGAAATTGAATAATGAAAAACCGAATAATTGAGACATCCAAAAATTATAAAAATGTACAGCCGAAAAATCAAAAAAGTGTTAAAAAATTTCACAGATCCAAGATATTAAAAAAAAAATAGCTTTTTCAGGAAGTTGCCAACAAATCCACAAAAATTCTGACAGATAAAATTCAATGAGCTGAGTCGAAAAATACAGCGTGTTGACGGTCCTAGACGAAGATTGGGCACGACAGTCAAAAATCCGGAAGCAATCGCATCATTTTTGTTGAAAGAAATATTTAATGCAATTCCGGAAACGGCCATTGGCTAAAAATTATGCAAAAAATCGAGTATATACAGGAAAGATAAATCCATCAAGGAGAAAAAATCAGAGTGGATACTGCATTTGGTTTTTGAAATATTCCAGTTCAAATTCAAGTTTTTAAAATATCTCAAAATGTACCATATTCATTTTTCAGATTTTGGAAAAATGGCACAAATTTTCGAAGACCAAAGTCCGTAAAAAACTTCCGGAGGTCGAATTAAGATGGGAAATTTTTTGGGTAATTTTCTACGGTCTTCAGGAAAAGGTCAAAATTTCAATACCTCCAGAACACCAAAAAAATTAAACTTCTTGACGAAGTATCCGAAAAATCTACAAAAATTCGGGCAGATAGATTTCAACAAGCTCATTCGAAAAATATGGTGTGTTAATGGTCCTGGACCAAGGTTGGAGCCGAAAATCAAAAATCCTGGAGCAATCGTATCAAAAATTTTTTTAAGGAACTATTTATCGCAATTCCGGACTCCGACACTATGTTTAAAGAGCCATTCCTGCATTTCACATTTTTTACTAGAACCGAATGATACGGTCTAAAACCACACAATTTTGAAAAATTCTCCCGTCCATCGTTTGATGCCTATGAGAAAAAAAATTAAAAAATATTTCCCAGTGTATTTTTACATTACAGGAAATATGTTCGAGACCCTCATAGTTAAAGAAATATCGAAACTGCAAAAACATGTTTTTATTGGGATTTTTTGTTGGGTGTAATAATTCTGATCCAATAAATGAAGTAGAAAAGTGGCAAGCTCAAACCTGGACTACTGACAGACATAAAACTAAATCAGTTTATCCAACTTAACGAAAAAATATCAAAGCCTACTTTACTATATAAAGATCGTAAATGGATAATAAAATCACAATCGTAAAATTTCAGGCAAGAAAAACCGCCATTCTAGCCCACCTGCTAATCGCCGATAATCACTTATCACAAGAGCTGCATTTCACGGTACTTTGCAAATTCTTACAACCCAGAAATTAATCCCGTTGTTACAGGTAGTAAATTTCTCTCTCCAATTAGCCCACAACGACGTCCGTTTTACAGCTTGCAATTTTTTCGCAATCGATGAATCACTAATTCGCTCGGTAAGAAAAACCGGAATTGATTCGTAATAGTTGTGACAGGTTTTAGCCACAGTGTGCTCGTACTTGGTGATTATATTCCAGTTCGAGTTCGACGTAAAAAAACACCATAAAAACAAACTTCAAGTACAATAATTTATTTGCTACTTTTGCAGTGTCGCTCCGAATTGCAATATTATAATACTGAACGTAGCCACAGCACCTAGAATCTACACCACAATGACACCATTACCGCATTGTTGCTACTCACCGTGCGAAATAAAGCCTCGTCGATCGTGAACAGGTTAAAACACGTGAAATTAAGCTTGTCGTGTTTGGAGTTGAGCACGAAATTCCACACCTAAAATTAAGTTTGATTTGTGGGTAGTTGGTTTGAATGCTTACCCTCATGGCGACAAGCCGCGACTTTAGTGGGAGTTGGAGTTGGAGGGTGGCCAGTCGATTCGCCTCGCGAGCAGTCCAGGTACAAGTTAAAGTGAGTAGTGCGATATACACGACGTTAGTGAAAGCACTACTCACTTCTTTGACTTGATCAATCAATTTTTTGTCTTCGTGCGAATGTATAAAGTGACCATCGAGCATCAAGTGGACTGTAGTCGTCAAAGAAACCGCTGCTTTCAAAATTATGATTAAATTCATCGGTGCGTAGTTTTTTTGTAGTGTAGTAGCGATATTACGAATTTTATTGTGGATTGTACTTAATGCGTCTATGTAGTGAGTTGCAGATTTTTCCTTAGTTCTGAAACAACACGCAATGTAAGGTTTGTTTAACGACTTAAGTAAAGTGTACTTAAATAAGTGATCCTTTTTGTATTTGTTGTAAAATTCGATAAAGTCTTCATTAATCCACTGAAATCGTAGTTTTAATAGCCACGTCACGAGTGAGAATTGGTGTAAAACAATCCCCGAATTTAGTGTAGCTACTGTAGTAACAACAAGAAAACAGACATCGTGCAGTTGTACGTAGTTAATAATCAAGTAGTAAATGTAGTGTATAATTTGACACACTACAACTATTTTAAAATATTTGTCACACTTGTGCGACTTTAGTTTCACGTTGACTGTTTTCAAGCGTTTGAGATCGTCGTCAATTTCTGAGATTCGTTGCAGGAGGCAGATGTTCTAGAAAATGATCGTCAGTCTGCAGTCACACTCGATTCAAACTAAAACTTTTTGACTGGTTGACAGTGTGGTAACCGTGAGCAACACTAGCGTTGCTACTCTTGTAAAAGTGTTAAGAGTGGTCACAGTTTCCACCATCCATTGCTCCTTAGTAATGACAACGGTACTTGACTGTGATAAATAAAAAACGAGACAAAGTAGGTACAAAATGAACAAACTAAAGCACCAAAGCCACCCCCACACACTTTTCGTGTACCCCTTTCTAGTGTCTAGGTTTAGCCCGCACAAACCGAGGATTTTAGACACCAAAAAAATCGGATACGCGGACTTGTAGACGTAATGGCTTTCCATATTGTAAATACGTTACAAAATTGACAGAAAGATTAGTAATCGTTATTATAAATGAACATAGATAATTACAGTCGGGGAAATCTTTATCAAATAACTAAACAATACATTGTGTGTGTGTTTATAATCGATTTAATACTAGTCTTGATACTGAAATTGTACCACAATGACCAAGTAGGTGGTAATTGCCCCAATTACCTACAAAAACACGTAAAACAAAATCGCTATTTTTTCCACTCACCGAAAATAGCAGCGTTTCGTCTAGAACGAAAACGTGACAAGCGGAAAACTCGACGTTGTACTGCAACAACTGAAAGGAAAAGTGCATCATCTACAAAACACAATTAAAAATAGTTTTTTTGGGGGCGAAGTCGTACGAAAGTTTCCACTTCGTCGGTCCTGTCCCGGATTGCGTGCAGCACCTCGCTCGTGAACTTTGCCTACAACTTTCAAAATTAGACCGAGTGTCGACGTCCGCTAAGTCGAATTTCATACTTCGTTGGTGGCGCGGGACGCCGCCACCACCATAGTCAGCAAAATTGCGCAGTTGATAAGCCCGTTTAAACCATAGTAAACGGAGTACAGGACCGGCTTTTCCCCTTTTCGTTTCGAGTTACTTACAAAATAAAAGTACATGGTGAAAGTAATCGAAATGAAGAGGTTCAAAGACGTGGTTAAAATCGGGAGGTTGTAGATGTGGTTGAGGTTCTCGCTAATTCCGCACAACTCGTAATGACGTCGACGCAGACTTTCCAAATTTTGGGAAGTTTTTTCCGAAATTAACATGTTCCGGGAGATGAAGGGGGATATAGACCGGACTTTTGGTGGCGTCTCGACGGGGTTTTCTTTGTTAAAGTCGTGCCAAGTTTCCTGAATTTGTCGCAATTTGAGGTTGATCCACTTGAATTTTTGTTTGATTAGTAGCGCCATCGTGGCGAATTGCAAAATCATGATGATCATGGTGATCAACGGATAAACGTAGGCGACAATTTCGGAACCTACACTGGAAAAAGTCACTTCTTCGACAAACAAAACAACATCTATAACAACGTAAGTGACTATTAACAAAATCGCTACTAGAACCGCTATAATTGTATATTTTTTTGAAACGGCGTACTCTTTAGTAATGTCGAAGGGTCCTCCCACTTGGTGAATTTTTTTATCAAAGTGGCACAACTTCTGGAGAAGATTGTCAAACTAGAACAAAAAAAATATATAAAAGTTGATTTTTCGTGTCACGTTAGTACTTTATTTCTTGTAAAAGTACTGGTCAAAGCGATGACGACGCTGTTGATTATCGAAACCGACATATATATCAAATCGCCAACTTCCATGATCAACTCAGAAGTGACTGTAGGTGTAGCAGCTATCTTTATCGTACAACAGGCATAAGTTGTAAGAAACGTCACAATGAAAAGAGACCACACTAAACCCAACGTATTCGACAAAGAATGTTGGACGGGTTGTTTCTTCGGGGCGTTTTCGATTTTGTTTGTGTGAAGACCGAAGATTTTTGAAAAAATTAATAGTGGTTGGACGACCCCATACACGTTTGGTGTTGTCGCAGACATGATTAAATATTTTAATGAAAAATGTTCTGCGTCGTTACTAATAATTCATCGAACGTGACACTTTTTTTCATAGTAAATTAAAGGGTCAGAATATTTGAAAAGATTTATTATTTGGACAACAACCCAACGTTCTCTAATTGGAAAATAATATCTATTTGTGTAAGTTATTTACCGAGTTGGACGGAAATTACGGTGATTGCGGGTGTGCTTGAAAATTTCCGTCTGTCAATAGAGTTTGTTATTCATTTAATTGTAGCTGGATAACGATGAGCAAATATGTAGATATTGCACTAACCATCTGAAACAAAATTTATATTGGTACTTGGAAAAAAATTGTTGTTGTTGTAATTACCGAAAAGAGTAAAGTTTCGTCTATTTTGAACACCCGGCACGCGGAGAACTGGAAGTCGTTGTCCATCAGTTGTATCGAAAAAAATTCAATCTAGAAACGTACAATCACAAACGAAAATATTGTCACAAGAGTCATACAAAATCGTCCAATTTTGAAGACGTTTTTTGAAAAGTGTGTAAAATGGATCCTGTTTCTTTGGCCTGGTCTCTAGTTCGTGACGACGTTTTCGTGATGGCTACAATTTTACAACAGTTCAGCAAAATCACGATTACGTCGAACACGTTGTACAAAACTCTAGAGTGACCATCTTTCAAGGGTTTGGAGTCCTCGATGTGCAAAAAAGACGTGACGATGACCACTATGAAAATTTGGAGCGTCGTTAGTAGCAGTGGAAGCGAAAAAACTTTGTTCAGGGTTGACCCCAAAGTGCACAGGGTGTCGTGTTTGCGTCTTAAGTTATCCAAAAGGGTGACAATAATGTCGCTATCTTTGGAATTAGGTTCTCTGAAATAATACACTTAAATAATAAAAAAGTAGTGAAAACTGGTCTTACTGTGTATGCAGTCCGTTTAAGTGTTGCTGTACTTCAATCAATTTTGTGTTTATCCAGACAAATCTGTGTTTTAATAGATTAGTGAAAACGCAGAACTGCGTCGCTATTAAAAGCCCCGTTATGAACGGGTAGCAATAAGCCACTGCATCCCCAATCAAAATAAAGCTAACTTCCTTCATGTACAACGAAGAGTCGAACCAGACGTACAAACAAATCACAACAATAACCAACAGCGTTAAATACTGCACCAGAAGTTTGTTCCCTCTGTACGTTTCCTCTTTCAAATTTGAATCAACCTTTTGAAAACTCTTATCAAATCGGTTTAGCTTCTCCAAGAACACCGACATCTACAACACTATGTACCGCGTGTTCGGTTTCCAAAATCTACTCACCCTTTTCCGCATCAACACCAGAAACAAGTTGGAAATCGCGCAATTTATGAACGAAACGCAAATTTGTAAAAAGTCTGCGATTGTGAGAAGTTCGCTTTTGAAGTTCACTTTTCGGTACGAAATGCCATAACTTGCGTGGGAGATGCAGTAAATTACCACGAAGACGCTCCAGAGGGTGCCGATTGTGCTGCATCTGTCGCCTTTTTTGGGGTTGGTTCGTAGAGAATACGTGCCGAAAAATTTGAACAGGTAGGTACAGGGTTTTAGCGTGTCGTCGATGGTGTGGAACATGTTGGGAATAACAAGGACTTGTGTATGGTCGATTCGGTGTTTTGTGGATGAATTATAAATGAACGTGGGTTTAGTTAAGTAGTCAAGGAAGTAAACAGTGGTCAAGTTGTAATAAATAAAATAAAACAAATATTCGAGTTTTATATAAGACTTTCCTCCTATTCTCTCAATTCTTCACATTTTTCATCTCCCTCGTTCAAACATATCCTAGACTTTCTGTCAGTTTCATCCATCCAAAAATTATTCTCTTTCTCTCTCTGTGTACTTTTTTTCGTTTCTTCAGTTCTATAATTTTGTCAGATAAATGTTATATAAATTAAAAAAAAAGTAACAGCGTACCTATGGTCTATGAATCCTTGTTGAATTTTTATCTTCGACATCGAAATTTTTGTGGAAAAATTGAATTACAATTTTTCGATTTCTTGATTTCTCGATTTTTAGTTTACTTAATTTTTCGATATTTTAGTTTTACAATTTTTGCAATTTAAAAAAAAATATTTTTACATTTCTCAATTTCTCTATTAATCAATTCTTTGATTTTTCGATTTTTCCTCTTTCCAATTTATCGATTTTTCAGTTTTTCGATTTCGCAAGTTTTCGTTGTTCCAATTTTTTAATTTAAAATTTTTCACTTTTTTGATATATCGATTTCTCGATCTTTCGATTTTTAAAATTTCTGATTTTTCGAATTTTGAATATTTTGATTTATCGTTTTTTTTTAAGTTTAAATATGTATTTCAGTTTTAAATTTTCCGGCTTTTCGATTTCTCCATTTCTCGGATCTTTTGATGTCTGAATTTTTTAATTTCGATTTCTCGGCTTTTCCATTTTTCAATTTTTTATTTCTTCAAGTTTTTAGATTTTTAAAATTCTCCATTTTTCGATTTTAGGTTTTGTTATGCTTCGATCTCCCGATTTTAACATTTTTAACGTATATTCCAATTTTTCGATTTTGGAATTTTCGATTTCTTACATCTCGATTTTTCGTTTTTTCGATTTTAAAATGTTTTTACTTTTCGTTCTTTTTTTCGATTCTGGATTTTTCAAGTTTTCGATTTCTCAATTTTTCAACATTTCAATTTTGAGAATGTCTATATTTTTCATTTTTTTGATATTTTCATTTTTCAACTTTTTAAATTTTGATTTTTCGACTTACCGGAAATCGATTTTTGGGTTTTTCAATTTTTCGACTTTTCAGTTTTGAGATTTTTCAGTTTGTCGATTTTTTGGTTTTTCATTTCTTCAGTTTTTCGGTTTTTCAAGTTTTCAAATTTTTAAATTTAAAATTTTTCAATTATTTTGATTTTATTTTTTTTACATTCCGAATACATACCCGATTTTAATTTTTTTTTTGCTTTTCAATTTTTGGTTCTTCTAAATTTTCATTTTTCCATTTCTCAATTTCTCGATTTTTCGACTTTTTGATTTTGTGTTTTTTTTTAATGTTAAATTTTTCGTTATTGTAATTTTTCTATTTTTTAAATTTTAGATATTTAGATTTTTCGACATCTTGAATTCTCGATCTCTTTTCAGTTTGAATTCGGTTTTTCGATTTTCCAAAATTTCGATTTTTCAATCTTTCGATTTTTGAAAATTTTCGATTTCTCGATTTTTCAGTTTTTGATTTTCCAACTTTTAGATGTTTCAAATTTTAGAGTTTGCAAATTTCACGAGTTCACAGTTTTTAATTTCGTCAATTTTTCGATTTGCAATTTTTCCTGTGGGTTTTTAATTTTCTTTATTTTTTCAATTTTCTGCTTTCAATTTTCCGTTTTTTTAATTTTTCTTTTGCAGTTTTTCTAGTTTTCATTTTAACTATGTAACACTCCTAATAATTATAATTTTTAAAGTTGTTCACTTTTTCAGTTTTTCGTTTTTGGAATTTTTCAATTTTTCGGTGTTTGAATGTCACAGTTTTTGGACTTTACAATTTTCAAGATTCTATAATTTTTCGATTTTACAATTTTTGGATTTTCCAATTTTTCAATTCGAATGGTTTTTCTTCTTTCCCATTCTTCGATTCATTAATTTTTTTTTTAGATTTTTTAAGTTTCTCGGTTTTTAGTTTTTCATTGTTTCAATTTTTCATTGTTTCGAGTTTTTAACTTTTTAACGAATAAGCAAAATCGAAAAATTATAAAATAGAAAAATTGTAAAACTGAAAAAGTACAAAATGAAAGCTTCGAAATATAAAAAAATTAGAAATCAAGAACTTAAAAAATCAAAGATTGAAAATGTAAAAAACTGAATAAACAAAAAATTATAAAATCTAAAGAAACATTGAAAAAATAAAGATAATGGAAAAATGAAAAACTGTGATATAAAATCAAGAAAATGAAAATTACAAAATCGGGAAAATGAAAATATCGAAAATCTGAAAAATATAGAAATTGAAAAATTCCCAAAATTGCGATGTTTAAAATTGAGATAACGAAAACTTAAAAATCGAGAAATCGAAAATTCCAAAAATGGAAAAATTGAAACACATTAAAAAATTAAAATCGGGAAATCGAAACATAAAGGTTATAAAAGGGAAAAATGAAAAATTAAAAAAATCGAAAATTTAAAACATATACTAGAAAAATCGAAAATTTTGAAAATCGAAAAACCAAGAAAACGAAATCGAAAACTTGAGACTTCAAAAGATCGAGAAATCGAAATTGGCCGAAATCGGAAAATTCAAAGTTGAAATATTTACTTAAAAAAAAGATTTTTCTAATTTCCGAATAAACAAAATGGAAAAGTTATAAAATAGAAAAATTGTAAAATTGAAGAAACGGAAAATTCAAAAATCGAAAGATTAAAAATTGAGAAACTTAAAGATCGAAAAATTGCGGTCGAAAACACGAAAATTATTGTAAAATCTAAATATTGAAAATTGGAAAATCGAGGAATTGAAAATGTGAAAAATTGAATAAACGAAAAATTGTGATATCAAATCCAGAAAATGAAAATTAAAAAATCGGGAAAATGGTATAAAAAAAAATGAAGAACTTGAAACAACATCATTACGCCGAATATGTTCATTGCGCTACACATAACCTCAATTTAGTCCTTAATGATTCTGTTAAGAATGTACCAGGAATTTCCACATTTTATGATTTAATAAATGCTATACGTCTATTTCAGTGAGAGTTTACCGAGATGGCAACAACAACAGCAACATTGAGATGAAAGAAAATGATAAGTGTGTTATAAAAAAACTTTAAAAAAGTTATGCCCCACCAGATGGTCATCGAGATTTGATTCTCTAATTGCCATTAGATATAATCTCGCAACAGTTATGAGCTGAAATTATTTTAACATCAAAAAAGAAAAGTGAAATAGACGAAGCTGTAGCTCTTCGTAAAAAAATGGATTCATTTGAATTTGTTGCTCTTTGCAAAATTTTAGAAAATGTTAATTTGGTCTCTAAAACTTGACAGAGTTCAAATATTACTTTAGATGAGGCTTGTAAATGGATGGAACATCTAAAAGACAAATTTCAAAGTATACGTGACAATTTTGAACAAATAATGGAAGAATCAAGGAAATGTGCCGATACCTGGAAAATTAACAATTCTTTTTCAAATAAACGTATAAAAAAAGTAAAACTGTTTCATGACGAATTATGTGAAGATACCGTTTTCAAAGATCCCAATGACAAATTTAAAACAACCGTTTTCTATCCTTCTTTTGATATTTTAAATATTCAAATTAAAGATAGGTTTGAAAGCATGAAAAACGTCAGAAACTATTTTTCTTTTCTGGAACCACAGGAAATGTTGAATAGTACAGACGAAGAATTTGTGGAGGCAGCATCAAAGTTGGCAAATAAATACGAAGAAGATATTTCTAGTGCAATCTGTGGGCAAATCGTTAGTTTTAAAAACATTGTTGTTGGTGAAATTATTCAGCAAAAAATAACTAAAATTACTGATATTGCTAAGTTTCTGTTTATGGACAATAATTTTTTAACGGCAGAAAGATCTTTTTCTAGATTAAAATTAATTAAATCATATTTGCGAAGCACGATGAGTCAAAAACGATTAACTAACTTAGCTGTGTTGAGCATTGAGTATAATCAATTAACAATTTTCTAAAATTATTATGTGTATAAATTATTATTATTTGTAAATCTGTGTTATTCGGCGCCACTACTGGTAAACCAGTAATTTCATATTAATTTTATATTACTTTTTAAATTTGGTGTACGAGAGCGCTTACTATAAACTGTCTCTGCAATTTTGTACGCGCTTTTAACTTTACTCTCTACTTTGACTTTCTCTTCTAAAAATGTTGTCACCTTTTCAATTATCTGGTTCTGCTCTAAAATAAATTATATTGTATGTTTTTTGACCCGGTTTAGTCAAGGGCTACTACAAGTCAAAAGGTTTTCAAACTTCATGTATTACTGGTTGCCGCTACTGCTGAGTCATGAATGACCGGCTGACAAATCAGTATTATAATTAAAGTAATTGAAGCTTAAAAAAAATCCGTTATTATTGAAAATTTGTATTTATGTTACGTTGTTTTGAGTGTTTTTGTTTATATAAATGTTTTAATTGAGCAAACAGCTGACTGTATTTTGGGTTGCATATCTTCCGGCAATTGAAATGTCAAATGTCATTGCCTTTGTAAACACTCATTTCGTGGGCATTACTTGCCAATTACTTAATTTTTAGCTGTATTAAGTAATCATTTATCCAGTAATACACTTTTTTAGTAACTGCGTAAGTTTTACTTCGTATTATTGCTTTAACTGTGGGCTGAAAGAAGCGTGGGAGTTGTGATGATGTACATAAATTTGAACATGTTATCAAAAACCGGCACTGATAAGCGTAAATAAATTCGCGTTACTGTTTTAAACGTAAAATCTGTGATCTAGTTTATCAATTTTTTTAAGAAATCACAATGTAAGTATTTTTTTTTTGTGTAGCCAACACAACCTATAATTTTGGGACACGTCAGTCTTTTTTTCTATATTCCAGACTCGTTACCATGAAGACTTACAAGAACTTGATGTTTTTATCGGTTTTTATTTTCTGTTATTGTTTAAAATCGTCGGCGGAAGAAAATGACGACTTTTACAAACTGTTGGGTGTACCTAGAGATGCCACCACTAAAGAAATTAGAAAAGCTTTTAAAAATTTAGCGGTAAAATTGCACCCTGATAAAAACCAGGTACGTTTTAAAATCGTATTTTTAAAATTTTACAGGTGTGTGTTGTAGGATGATGAAGAAGCCGACCAGAAATTTATTAAAATCGCTAGAGCCTATGAAACGCTGAAGGATCCAGATACACGTAAACACTATGATGTGCATGGAGATGCAGGGTCTTCTGATAAAAAACAACAATATCATAGTTACACATATTATCGAGACCAGTTTGGTATTTATGACGACGACCCGCTCATTGTAACTCTGAGCAGAGCAGACTATGGCAAGTTTATTGTTTATTTTATCAATTATTGAAAAAATGTTTCGCTAAACTGGTAAAAAGTGTATTCGCAGATGACCAAGATTTAGTTTAAAGCAAAAACCGGTTTTAGTTATTTGGGTTGGTACCGCTGCACGTGGGCGGGGCTTACATTAGTAACGTCATTGTTTAAGTATATTATAGTTGGACAACCTAATACAAATTTTACTTCGGCTAAATAGTGAGCTTTAGGACAAGGAATCCAGGGGGCGTGGGACAAATTTTTCGTCAACGCGCATTTTCACTACAGTGAGCTAACGTATTAGGTTTATTTTACTCTAAATCAGATGGCGCCATCAAACATTAGCAAAGGCAAACACCCTTTACTCTGCTCTTATACGAGGAGTTATCCATAAATCCATAATTAACATTGTTCCGTAAACAGTAATGTGTATAAACATATATGTACAAAATATGAAAATATACTTGACATAAAAAATATGAAGCAACGCGTTGTAACGTGATAAGAAAGAATTGAATTTAAATGAATTTGACGCATATTTTTATTTGACTATATCTGAAGACTGACAGAAACTTTCCAAGGGTTTTTAAACTGGTATAATTGTTTAGTTTTACAAGATTTAGTAAAATTTAGATTCGTGGTGTTACAAAAATATTAACACAAAATGAAAATATATGTTCAAAGTAAATAACACAATGACATAAACTTTCGGCGTTAACATTACAAATAATTACAAGAGAGAAAAAAACGCATAAAGAACTTAAGAGGCATGTTTGTAATATCGAGTTGTTAAAGGCTGCTTTGAAGACTGTTTGTTTCTATGAAAAACAATTGCTGTTATCGGACATTTTGGTAGATTTTGTTCCAAAAATCCGAGATAACTAATTGTTTCTTGAACTAGTTTCCGTAACTTCTAAAATTTAAAAAGGATACGCCGTTCTGCTGTAATAAAATCTAGAATAAGGTCAAAATCACACTAATATTACATCTGATTTTGTTAACCACATGAATATAATTTACATTAAAGTAAGTTACAGACATTGTTTGAAATGTTTATTATAGTTCGAAAACAAGATAAAATAAATAAATAAATAAAATGTGCAGTTTATAAACTTCAGAATTTTAGTATAAAAATAATCATGTTTGAAGCTTTATTTTGTCTGTTCGATTTTATTGGGTGTATTGGGTCCCTCTCGGGATATAACACCGACATCAGTGCACCGACCCAACGTTCTTCAACCGATGGGATGATTTATTACTTCCGTTATGCTGGCCCTACACACAGCGATTTGGTTTTCGGATTTTCGGCTAGATCTGCACAGTTAACTCTTTGCCCACTGCACACTGACATAGAGTATTTTGTTCAAGCGAGCATCAAAAATATTACGCCGAAAGCACTTCTTCAAGTGTTATTTTTTTTAAGATGTCATATTTGTCAGCGTTTCCAAAATTTTCATTTTTGCACAGGTCAACTAATTTTTCGTAAACCGCATTTTAAAATTTTTGTTATTGTATTTTTTACTTTTTAATTTTCTAAGGCATGAAAAAATCCCATATAGGTTTCTATGAATTTATTAACGAAATCAACTGATAACTTGCGCGCCATTTTGTGTTAATTAACACCAATAGTGATTATGATAATTTTATAATTATCATTTTAATGAAATTGTGTTCTTCACTTCGCGAACGACAGCAAACAATTTAAAATTACCGCTAGTCAAGCACCTGAAAATCCATCTCTCCCAAATATGAGAACTTGTTTGATCTTATGTATAAACCGATATTCGTTAGAGTTGATCTGATACACATCCACTACGAAGAACTAACTCATTTCGACCATTGGACTTTACAACGAAAGTTCTTGAACATCTTAACGATTTAATACATAATGTTCCCGAATGACAAAATTTACATTTCAAATTGTATTATCAAATTACACTCTCCAAAATTTGTCACGAACAATGAAATGACGCAATCTCCAAATTTTACAATAGTAAAATTGTAGTTTCGCCCCGTTTACGGTTTATGCATCCGTGTCGAGTTTTCACCTTAGACGTCAAGATTTTTGAAAAAAAAAATCAACATTTTCCAATTTATAATGTTATTTAAATTTTAAAAAGTAGAATAGTCCTGATCTTGTGATTTATACCTAAATACGCTATTGGGATTTTTCGGCTTGTCGATTTCTCGATTTTTCAACTTTAAATGTCTCAATTTTTCAATATTTCAATTTTGGGCTTTTCCGATTCCTCCATTCCTTAAATTTTCTATTTCTCAATTTTTTTATTTTTCGATTTCTCAATCTTACGATGTTTCAATGATACGATTTCTCAATTTTTGTCCTCTTCAATTTTACGGTTTTTAAATATGTCGATTTTTCAAATTTTCAAATTTTCACGTTTCTAAATTTTCAGTTTTCGATTTCTAAAGTATTTTTTTTATTTGTCCATTTCTGGATTTCCTAAAGTTTCGATTTTTCACATCTTCAATTCCTCAATTTTTCGATTTTTTAAGATTACGATTTTCCAATTTTGCTTTTTTAGATTTTCGATTTCTCAATTTTCGAATTTTTTAAATTCTCAATTTTTTGAATATTTCTTTCAGTTATGAGATTTTTCAATATTTCAATTTTTCGACTTTTCGATTTTTGAATTGATGGATTTTTTTTGATTTCTGGCTTTTTTCCTTTTTGGATTTTCAATTTATTGTAAACTTTAGATTTTTCAATTCTGGGACTGTTTAATGCTTCGATTTCTCAATTTTTAAACTTTTCGATGTTTTAATATTTCATTTTTTTAAATTCTAGGTTTTTCGATATCTCGAGTTTTCAGTTCTTCTATATTTCAATTTTTCAATTTTTCGATTTTTTGAATTTTAATTTTTGATTTTCCAGTTTTTCTTTTTTAAAATTTTTCGATTATTCAATTTTTTAATTTCTCAATTTATCGAATTCAGATGTTTCGTTGTTTTGATTGTTCAATTTCTCAATTTTTAACTTTCCTTTTTGGCTTCCGCCTCCTCAATTTCTCGATCCTCCGATTTTTCGATTTCTCGAAGTCTCAGTTTTTGAATTTTTCGATGTTTCGATTTTTGGATTTCTCGGTTTTTCGATTTTTTTCTTTCGAGCTTTTCAATTTCTGGATTTTCCAATTTTTCAATGCCCCGATTTTTCAATTTTTCAAATTGAATTGGATCTCTCGATTCTTCAATTTTGCGATATTTTAATTATTCATTGTTTTAAATTTTAGTTTTTTCGATTTCTCGATTTTTTGACTTTTCAGTTCTTCAGTATTTAAATTTTTGAATTTTTCAAATTTTTGCGTTAAATTTTCAGTTTTCTGATTTCTCAATTAATCTATTTTTGATTTTCCCACTTCTCAAAGTTTCGATTTTTCAGTTCTTCAATTCTTCGATTTTTCGACTTCGCTTTATTGGTTTGTCGATTTCTCAATTTTTGGATATTTCTTTCAGTTTTGATATTTTTCAATACTTCGATTCTTTCATTTTTCGACTTCTAGATTTTTCTATTTTTTATTTTTGGATTTTCAGTTTTTTGTTTTTTATTTCAATTTCTCAATTTTTCAACTTTTTCATATTTTAATTTTTAAATTTCTAGATTTTTCGGTTTCTGGAGTTTCCAGTTCTATATTTTAATTTTTTAAATTTCCGAATGTTTAAATTTTTTGAGTTCTCAATTCATTGAGATTCGGATGTTTCGATGTTTTGATTATTCAATCTCCCGCTTTATCAATTTTTCCATATTTAAGTTTTCGATTTTTCGATTTTGGCCTACTTCGGTTTCTCAATTTTTTGATTTTTCGACTTCTCCATTTTTCGACTCCTCGATTTTTTTTGTCTTTTGATTTTTCGATTTCTCGATGTCTCAATTTTTGAATTTTACAATGTTTCGATTTTTCGATTTGTTGGTTTTTCGATTTTTTGCTTTTCGGTTTCTCGATTTTTCGATGTTTCGATTTTTGATTTATCCGATTTTTCAATTGTCCAATTTTTTAAATTCTCGACTTCTCGATTCGTTGATTTTTCAGTTTTTCGATTATTAAATTTTAGATTTTTATTTTTATTTTTGATTTTTTGATGTTTGGATTTCTCCATTTTTCAGTTTTAGGATATTTTAACTTTTCAATGTTTTAAATTTTAGATTTTTCGATTTTTCAGTTCTTCAATATTTTTTTATTTTTCAAATTTTGACGTTTCTGAATTTTTAGTTTTCGGATTTCTCAATTAATCTATTTTTTATATTCCCATTTCTCCACTTCCTAAAGTTTCGATTTTTCAGTTCTTCAATTTTTCGATTATTCAGGATTTTGATTTTTCAATTTTTCGATTTTTTAAGTTTGCGATTTTTAGACTCTGCTTTTTTGACTTTTCTGTTTCTCAATTTTTTAATTTCCTAATTTTTTGATATTTCGTTCAATTTTGTGATTTTTCAGTTTTTCGATTTCTCAATTTTAACTTTTCAATTTTTGAAATGATTAATTTTTTTCGATTTTTTGAGTTTTCAGTTCTCTATATATTTCAATTTTTCAATTTTCGGAATTTTTAAATTTTCGATTGTCCAATTTTTTTTTATTTTTCGATTTTCCAATTTTTCGATGTTTCGATTTTTGAATTAACCGATTGTTCAATTTCTCGATTTTTAAATTTTAGATTTTCCAATTTTTATTTTTTTGATTTTTTTATGTTTCGACTTCTCGATTTTACAATTTTCCCATATTTGCATTTTTCAGTGTTTTAAATTTTCGATTTCGAGGATTTACTGTGTTACAGTAGTCATCAGTCATTACTCATCAAGAACGATTATTGCTGTGCGTTAAAATGCCGACATACTGATAAGCACGTACATACAAGACACATTTAAGGCTGTTTTAGTATAATTTTTGCAATTTTAGATTTATTTCTTGACGTCTAAATCGTATATATTTAAATGGTGATGAATATTTTGTGATACAATCTTAGGATAAAATGCATTTTAGTTTCAAAAATAATATGTATTTAATGATTTGACTACTGTTAATAAAAAAAATACGTACGAAGATGTTCATATTGAATTAATTTGGTGTTCATAGTTTGATGATAACTCATAGATATATTACATATATGTAAAGTCTTCAACACGTACGTTTGCTTATTTTGTGACTGCTCCCCGTACAACGTACTGATTAATACGTCCGTTTACTACCTTATCGACATCACGTGCTTACGGACTATTTTTACCCCCTTTCGTAAGGTACCGCCACTTCATAGTGAGGCGAGTGAGATGTAAAATATATATTCATTCTTTTCTACATGGGAAAGTGATTGTCCGTATAGGCTGTCCAACTATAATATACTTAAACAATGGTAACGTCATTAACGTCAAAAGTGCGGGAAATTTAAATCAAATTGAATAAATTCGCGTTTTCAATATATAAACAAGTGACGACTTTTTCAAATTTAAGAGGTCAACATCCTGGATGACAGTCAAGCTTGGTTTGTCAATTTTTATTCGCCGAATTGCCACCACTGCCACGAACTAGCCCCCACGTGGCGGAAATTAGCCTCGGACTTGGAGGGTGTTGTTCGCATCGCTGCGGTTAACTGCGAAGACGACTGGTCGCTATGTTACCAACTCAGTATAGAATCTTACCCAACTTTACTATATTACGAAAAACAGGTACTCTAGTAATTTACATTTATACTCACTATATTGACACGAAAATACCTAGGCGCATCTTCACGAAGGGCAGCGATATCGTGGCCCTAGAACGTTCGATCGTTTGAAAGACTACGTTCTATCACAACTCACGGTCGATGTTAAAGACATCACGACTGAGAGTTGGTCGGACGGGGATTCCCACAAACAGTGGCTTTTGTTTTTGTGCTCGGAGGACGGCTTCGACTGTCCCGAGCACGAAACAAGGCTAAAAATGGCGGCGATTTTGGACGGGTTAATGTCAGTGGGACTTGTAACGTCGCCGCAACTATGTAATAAAATTTATGAAAGTCATAAAACCAACCCCGTCGTTTTGTGGGACAAAAAAAGCGAGTCTGAAGGGAAAGTTCATAATATCGCAGGTTCTGATAGTAAGGAAATCCTCGAAAGTGTGTTGAACGTCTTGCCGAATCCACCCTCTTTGGACGAGCAACAGTTTCAAGTACATAAATATGTCGGTTGTGAAAAGAGGGTTATTTTATTGTGGTTTTAGGAAATAAGGGCTAATTTGAGAAACGGTAACGAGAAGCCGTGGCTTCTTTGTTTTTATTTGGGTACCGCTACTGACCTCAACCTCCAACTGAAGCGTCTTCCAGGCTTAATTCCTTCCATAAACATAGGTACTTTTAAAATTTTCATTTAGTTGAAACTTAGTTCTTTACGATTCTTATAAAAAGGTTTAATCCACTGCGGCAAAAACTCCCCCCTCTGTTCGAGTCTACACATATCCCGGTATCCCAGTTGGGCCGTTTTGAAAGTAGGCGGCGCCTTTGAACTCCACCACGGTAGAGACGTCCTCCACGAAGTCTCCGCGTTTGCCCGCGACAGCGCCAAATCCACCAATCTTCACGCTCTATCACCAGCCGACATCGCCAACATCATGAATGAAGATAGCGCTTGGTTCGTCGACTGGTACGCCCCCTGGTGTCCCCCTTGTCGCAAACTAATGCCAGAACTGCGTCGCGCCAGCCAACATTTCGACCCCGAACAAATCCAATTCGGGACCGTTGACTGTACTTTACACAGACAGTTGTGTTCGCAGCACGGAATCGGCTCGTACCCAACCACCATTTTGTACAATGGTACCCGGACCCAGCGCTTCCATGGCGTGCCCAACGAAGACGGGATTGTCGAATTTGTGAACGATATGCTCACACCGTCTGGTAAATTCTATTTTTTTTTAAGTAGTTGGTTATACTGTTTCGTAGTGATCAGTTTAGATGAGTCGTCGTTCGGATTGTTGATGCGCAAACCCGAAGATGAGTTGTGGGTGGTCGATTTTTTCGCACCTTGGTGTGGACCGTGCCAGAGGTTAGGTCCGGAGTGGCGAAAATTGGCGAAACAGGTAGCCGAGTTCTCTGAAGTTAAAGTAGCCCAAGTGGACTGTGTCGCCAATTCGGAGATATGTAGTGCCCAAAACGTACGAAGCTACCCTACGATAAGATTATACCCATTGGGTAGTAGAGGCTTGAACACTGTGGCGTACGTCCGTGTTCGTGGTTTGTCGACTTTTCTAATTTTGTGTTTTAGAATGTATAACGGCAATCGTGACGTCGTTTCTATGAAGAGATGGGTTTTGAGTTTGCTACCGTCGCCCGTGATTTCAATGAACGCAGAGATGTTTAGGGATCAAATTCTAGCAAAGCAGTCGGTTTTGCCGTGGCTTGTCGAATTTTACGCCCCTTGGTGTGGCCACTGCACGCATTTCGAGCCAGAATTTATGAAAGTCGCTAACGTAAGTCAAAATTGGTGTCATTTCCGGCAAAACTGACTTTTAAGTTTTGTTTTAGAGGTTGGAAGGTTACATTAGGAGCGTCAAAGTCGACTGCGAAGCCGAACGAGTTTTTTGCGCCACGCTGTACATCAATAGTTACCCATCGTTGTTTCTCTACTTGTCTCCAACCGAAAGACATGAAATTTCAACCCAAAGCGCTAAAGAGATTGTCAGTCGTGTCAAGCAGATCGTAAATGATAGACACTCCAAACACGACGAGCTTTAAAAAAATTGATGGTCGTTTTGCTGGTTTTTAGCGAAATTGGTGCCTTTTGGGTGGTTTATTAATGGTTGGTGCTCCTATTTTTAATTTAGGTCGAAAAAAAAAAAATGGAGAAGTTCCTGATGTGTAATTTTAAAATAGTCGCAGAAAAGGACAAGCGTGTGTTTGACAAAGGTGTGTTTTTGTGGAGTAGATGGCCTTGTTGAACTGGCCAACTAGGATCTGGGGTAAAGCATGTTCAAAATGGGAAATTTTTGTAGAGAAATGTGAATTTTGCACTTAAGCTCCGCCTCCCCGGCTCACGACGAATAAAAAAATCATCACAACTGCGATAGGGCGGGTGGGCGGGGCTTATATATTTTTTTATGTGGAGCAAAAACTGGTAGTTATTCAGCTACTAAAAATATTTGTTCACTTGAGAAAAATAATTTACATAGTAGTAGTAAGTACATAATTGATCTATTTTGAAGTTTTCTGATTTTGTAAAAAAATATACGCTGTTCAAAAAAATTAGCGATTAAACCAGTAAGAAACTTAACAAGAAAACATTTATAAATGACGAATTTTTACGAAAAAAAATGTCTTGTAGAGTTTTTATCTGGTTTTGAGCTTTTTGAGGTGGAATTTCAAATGAACCAATGAATTTTGGTTTCAGAAAATTTTCGTTAATTTAAGATTCGATTTCGATGGTTTTTCATTTGTTTTTGTTGCTTGAGAATTTATTACGTATGCAGATTTTGAATTTTAATTTCAAAAATCGGGAAAAAAAAATGTGTTTGCGCTGGTAAGATACATGTGATGAAGTTGAAATAAAAAAAGTGAACTCTTTCGTCAATTTTTCATCTCATACTCGAGAATATTGAAAATTGAAACTTTTGGAAAAATTGTCTAAAAATCCACAAAAATCTGGGATGTAGATCTCGGCAAGTTGAATCGAAAACTATACGATTTTGGCGGTCCCGGACCAAAATTTTCAAAATATGTGCTTTTAAATTCGGATTAAAAAAAAACAAGGCTAAATATAAGCCCCGCCCACCCGCCCGATCTCTTAATTGCAAAATCCATATTTCTCTACAAAAATTTACCATGTTTTAAGTTTCTTGTTTTTTTTAAATATATGTAATCTTTTCATAACAAGATATTGTAATCTCTTCTTTGAACAACACGATACTCAAAAACATGTTTTTTATTTCTTGTAGAGAAATAAGGATTTTGCAGTTAAGCTCCGCCCTCTTAACTCACGACGAATAAAAAAATAATCACAATTGAGATAGGGTGGGTGGGCGGGGCTTATATTTATCTTTGTTTTTGTTAATATTTGTAATTTTCTTTTCATAACAAGAAACTTAAAACATGTTCAAAACGGTAAATTTTTGTAGAGAAATTTGGATTTTTCAATTAAGCTCCCCCTCACGGCTCACGACGAATGAAAAATTCATCACAACCGAGGTTGGGGTGGGTGGGTGGGGTTTAATTTTTACATTTTATTTTAAGATCCCGTTTTCTTTCAACAACAGAATACTTAAAATATCAAATGGTGAATTTGAGGTTAGTAGACTATTTGATATTTCAAATATTCTATTATTGAGAGAAAAGTGCATATAAATATAAGCCCCGCCCACCCGCCCGATCACAATTGTGCTGATTTTTTTTATTCTTTGTTGGCCGGGAGGAGGAGCTTAATTGCAAGATCCATTTTCTCTACAAAAATTTACCATTTTGAACATGTTTTAAGTTTCTTGTTTTTTTTATATATGTAATCTTTTCATAACAAGATACTTTGTAGGGAACTATTGATTTTGCAATTAAGCTTCGCCTGTGGTTCACGATGAATAAAAAAACCATCACAACTAATATAGGGTGGGTGGTGCCTATATTAATGCCCTGTTATTTTTAAATATATGTAATCTATTCTTTGAACAACACGATACTCAAAAACATGTTTTTTATTTTTTGCAGAGAAATAACGATTTTGCAGTTAAGATCCGCCCCCTTAACTCACGACGAATAAAAAAATAATCACAACTGAGATAGGGTGGGTGGGCGGGGCTTATATTTTTCTTTGTTTTTGTTAATATTTGTAATTTTCTTTTCATAACAAAAAACTTAAAACATGTTCAAAATGGTACATTTGTGTAGAGAAATTTGGATTTTGCAATTAAGGCACGCCTCCCGCCCCACTACGAATGAAAAATTCATCACAACTGAGGTTGGGGCGGGTGGGTGGGGCATAATCTTTACGTTTTTTTTTAATACAGTTTTCTTTCAACAATAGAATGCTTTAAATATCAAATGGTGAATTTGAGGTTAGGATTATGTCTGACATTGTATTTTTTCGAAATGTTGGATATAATTCTATCCTCAGATTCTCCATTTGATACCTCAAATATTCTATTGTTGAGAGAAACCTGTCTATAAAGATTAAGCCCCACCCACCCGCCCCTGTCTCAATTGTGATGAATTGTTCATTTGTTGTCAGACGGAGGGGCGGAGTTTGATCCATATTTCTCTGAAAAAGTTTACCATTTTGAACATGTTTTAAGTTTCTTGCTATGAAAAGAAAATTAGATATATTAAAAAAACAAGACCAAACATAAGCCCCGCCCACCCACCCGATCTCAGTTGCAATGATTTTTTTTTTCATTCGTCGTGAGCCGGGAGGAGGAGATTAATTGCAAAATCCATATTTCTCTATAAAAATTTACCATTTTTAAATTTCTTGTTTTTTTTAAATACATGTAATCTTTTCATAACAAGATACTTAAAACGTGTTCAAAAGGGTCAATTTTTGTAGGGAAATATGGATTTTGCTATTAAGCTCCGTCCCCCGGTTCACGATAAATAAGAAAATCATCAGAATTGCGAGAGGGTGGGTGGGCGGGGCTTATATTTATCGTTGTTTTTTAAACATTTCTAATTTTTTTTTCATAACAAGAAACTTAAAACATGCACTTGTTTTTTTTACAAAATGTTGGACATAATTCTAATCTCAGATACACTATTTGATATTTCAAATATTCTATTGTTGCGAGAAAACTGTATATAAAGATTAAGCCCCACCCACCCGCCCCGATCTCAGTTGTGATGAATTTTTCATTTGTTGTTAGACGGAGGGGCGGAGTTTGATTGCAAAATTCATATTTCCCTATAAACATTTATCATTGTAAATATGCTTTAGGTTTCTTGTTAGGAAAAGAAGATTACATGTATTTAAAAAAATCTAGGCTAAATATAAGCCCCGCCCACCCGCCCCTGTCTTAATCGTGATCAATTTTTCATTCGTCGTGAGCCGCGAGGCGGAGCTTAATTGCAAAATTCGTATTTCTTTAAAAAAACTTGAACATGTTTTAAGTTTCCTGTTATGAAAAAAAGATTACATGTATTTAAAAAGAACAAGGCTAAATACAAGCCCCGCCCACCCGCCCTATCGCAGTTGTAATGATTTTTTTTTATTCGTCGTGAGCCGGGGGTGGAGCTTAATTGCAAAATCCATATTTCTCTATAAAAATTTACCATTTTTAAGTTTCTTGTTTTTTTAAATATATGTAATCTTTTCATAACAAGATACTTAAAACATGTTCAAAAGGGTCAATTTTTGTAGGGAAATATGGATTTTGCTATTAAGCCCCGTCCCCCGGTTCACGATGAACAAGAAAATCATCAGAATTGCGAGAGGGTGGGTGGGCGGGACTTATATTTATCTTTGTTTTTTTAATATTTCTAATTTTCTTTTCATAACAAGAAACTTAAAACATGCACTTGTTTTTTTTTACAAAATATTGGACATAATTCTAATCTTAGATACACTATTTGATATTTCAAATAATCTATTGTTGAGAGAAAACTGTATATAAAGATTAAACCCCACCCACCCGCCCCGATCTCAGTGATGAATTTTTCATTTGTTGTCAGACGGAGGGGCGGAGTTTGATTGCAAGATTCATATTTCCCTATAAACATTTACCGTTTTAAATATGCTTTAAGTTTCTAGTTAGGAAAAGAAGATTACATGTATTTAAAAAAATACAGCTAAATATAGGCCCCGCCCACCCGCCCCTGTCTTAATTGTGATGATATTTCTCTTCAAAAATTTACCATTTTTGTAAGTTAATAATAATAATAATAATAATAATAATAAGTTTCTGTTTTTTTTTTTTAATATATGTAATTTTTTCATAACAAAGTACTTAAAACATGTTCAAAATGGTCAATTTTTGTAGGGAAATATTGATTTTGCAATTAAGCCCCGCCCCCCGGTTCACGATGAATAAAAAAATCATCACAATTGCGATAGGGTGGTTGGGCGGGGCTTATATTTATCCTTGTTTTTTTAAATATTTGTAATTTTCTTTTGATAACAAGATACTTAAAACTTGTTCAAAATGGTCAGTTTTTTTAGGGAAATATGGATTTTGTAATTAAGCTCCGTCTCGATTCACGATGAATAAAAAAAATCATCACAATTGAGATAGGGTGGGTGGGCGGGGCTTATATTTATCCTTGTTTTTTTAATATTTTTTGTATTTTTTTTTGATAACAAGAAACTTAAAAAAATGTACTAACAAACCGTAATACAAAATCCATTTTTATCTGTAGTAACCATAAGCACACGATTTCTAAAGTTATTATTCAAAATTTAATAAAACCAGTTCTGAATAGCATCCAAAAACAGATACAACAGATCTTAGTAGGTCATGGCCAGGAAGTCAGACTTGACAGATAAAAACGGCCTACTATGTTTCACGCTGTGAAAGCACAATTTGTCAAACCACACTTGCTGTCAGTATTTGTGTTTGTAGTTAATTAGCGAGCTTTTTCATTTAAAAGCGAACGAGCTTTCACTCTTTTGCCCTCTGAAGGAATCTCAACGCGAATCTCAACCAGTGCTTAGAATAATATACAAAGCTAAAACCAAATATATTTTTGATGTGTTTTATACCGGCTATGTACATAGACTAACTCGAAGTATATAGGTATTATAAAAACGTATGTAGCGAATGTGCATGAAAAATAAATCGATGAGAATGAGATTTTTGGTCACTCTGGGTAACAGTACGACTTTGACTTGGGTTTCCCGTTTTGGGCGTCGTTGAAAGTAGTGACGAGGGAGGCAGGAAAGCCACCACCAAAAATAGCGTTAATAATATCTTGAATCTCCTGTGAAAAAACAAAGAGGTGTGAAATCCAACTAATGTCTTTTGGAGTACGTACATCTTGTAGCGCTGCATCGAACATGTCCTCCAGTTCCCGCCAAACAATCTTCAGAGCTTCAGGAACTATATCTGTTACGACTCTGTTGAATAGGTCCTCCAGCTCGTCGTCGCCCATAAGTCCAGAGAAATGGTTCTGAAACTATCCCGTAGTTAGATTTCTATGGCGCTCGCTACTCACTCGTATCTCTTGTAGGTCGATCTCTAAATTCACAGGGAGGCATATTCCATCCGACGTTATGTTAATAGTGCAGTTGACCATCGCGAGCGACAAATTATGTAGTTCGACCCTGCGAAAATCAAACAAGTATACATATTTGATGACTAGTAACCAGTGATGAGTTTGTATACCTACCAGAAATTTCCGTCTCCGTACACGTCAAAGATGTCCGCCAGGTCCCCGGTTACATTGTAAACACCTTCCACTCTTACATTGTGGAACGTGAGATTAAAAACGTCAAATTGGTAGTGACCAGGGTCGGGAATTATATTTTCCAAAAAACATATTCGAAAATCGAGCAAGTTGTAGATTTTGACGTCATCGATGGGCCCCACTAGCCTACAACGGGTTTGTGTGGTATTTTAACTTAGGTATTGTGAATTTGCGTACCTAATAGCAGGATGGGTGATATTAAGGTCTACGTGTTCGATTACCGCATTAGGCTCGTCTGCATCAGCTTTGATTTTTTTTGAAGCATCGTTTACAATGCTTTTAAATACGTCATCAGCGCTTGCACCTGCAATAAGTTGGTAATTAGGTTAAGTGTTTTAAATAGCAATTATTGTACAAGTACATATTTTATCAAACGAAGGCTAGAGTATAGTAAAAGTACGTTGTACCACTTACTTGTTGCGTCAGACGATTGTGTGGGAATACACACATAAATTGTGGCTTCTGCTGTAGCCAGCGCACCCAAAAAGAACAACAACAACTTAACGTTATTCATTTTTTAATTAATTCCAGACGGTGACAAAATGCGCTTTTATATCACACTATTTTGTGATGAAGTGCTGATAATGATAACAGACAATGATAAACAGCATATTTAACTGACATATTGTAGTGCTTTAGATATCAACATTTACATAGAAATACAATGAGGAGATGCTCAAGCAGTTTTAGCAATTTCCTCATTAGTATCTACATATTATAAATAGCGATTCTGACGTAACCACAACTGCACTTTGTTCCGATGCTTGTTATTCTTTGTTGTGTCACAACAAATGTTCAGTTGATTCCACGTACATTTCGACTTCCAGTAGTTATTTCTTTAAAGATAGCCACCATTTATTTTTCCACAATTTACTATATGAAATATAACAATTTTTTAGAATTTCAATATTTACAACGAATAACATCATTATGATTGAGATGGACTTTTTTTTCTGGATATACGTAACAATCTTTTCACGACAATGTATTTAAAACGTTTAAAATGGTAAATTTTTGTCGGGAAACATCATTTTAGAGCGAAGCTCCGCCCTTCGGTCTGACAACCAATGAAAAATTCGTCAGAATTGAGATTGGGGTGGGTGGGTGGGGCTTATTTTTTGCCTTCTTTTTTCTTGACATAATATAGTCCCCTTTCAAAAAAAATGAAAAATTAAAATAATCGAAAAATTGAAAATCTGAAAAATCGAGAAATCTAAAAATGGACAAATTTAAAAAATCGAAAAACAAAGATGTCAAGAAATCGAAACAAAAAAGTCGTAAAACCGAAAAATTGAAAAATAGAAGTACCGAAGAACTGAAAATCCAAAAAGTTAAAAAAAAATGAAAAATTTGAAAATCTAAAAACGAAAAATCGACTTTTCAATTTCTCTATTACTCCCATGTTTCAGTTTTTTAATTTTTGGATGTTCCGATTTTTTGATTTCTCGCTTTTTCGGCTTTGCAGTTATTAGATTTTTCGATTTTTCAGTTATTCAGGTTTTCGATTTCCCAATTTTTCGTCATTTTGGTTTTGGAATTTTTCAATTTATCCATTTTTAGTTTTTTGTCTCCTCAGTTTCCCAAATTTTTCAAATTTTCGATTTTTTTATTTTGAATTTTTCGATTTCTCGATTTTTTGATATTTTCGTTTTTTATATTGCATCAATTTTTTTTAATTTAAATTTATCAGTTTTGTATTTTTAAATTTTCAGTTTTTGACTTTTCGATTTTTCGGTTTTGGGTAATTTCTATTACTTCTCGACTTTCCAATGTCTCTATTACTCGATGTTTGAGTTTTTTCAATTTTTGGATGTTGCGTTTTTTTGGTTTATGGCTTTCTCGATTTTTCGATTTTTTTTTCAGTTTTTCCATTTCTCAATTTTTCGTCATTTCAGTTTTGGACTGTTTCAATTTATCGATTTTTTAATTTAAAATTCTTTAATTTTTTACACTTTTTGTTTTAAAATTTTTCATTTCCATCTTTTCGATTTCCCGAATTTTCGATGTTTCAGTTTTTCAATTTTTCGACTTTTCGACTTTTCAAATTTTAGATTTTTCAATTTTCTAGTTTTTCGATATTTCGATTTTTCATTTTTTAAATTTCCCAAATTTTCTTGGTGTCAGTGTGGAATTTTTTAATTTCGCGATGTATCAGTTTTTTGATTTTTCAATTTTCCGATTTTTAGGTTTCCCAATTGGGATTTTTCAATTTTTAGATTCTTCAGTTTTTCTCTATTTTCCACTTTCTGGATCTTCCGATTTTTCGATTTTTTTGATATTTCATTTTCCCGATTTTTCGATTTTTCAGTTCTTCAGTGCTTCTATTTCTTCATTTTTCTAATTCTTAAAATTCAGATGTTTCAGTTTTTTGATGTTTCGATTTCTCGATCTTTCGATTTTTCAATTTTTCGTTTTCTCTTTCACGCTTTCTCTATTTATCGATTTTTTTTAAGTTTTAAATTTTCAATTTTTCAATTTTTAACTTCTGGATTTTTCGATTTTAGGTTATTTCTGTTTTTCGATATTTTTCGGCTTCTCGACTTTTCTGTTTCTCGATTTCTCGACATTTCAGTTTTTCAATTTTTGGATGTTTCGATTTTGATTAGGTACTCGCTTTTTTCCATTTTTCGATTTTCGGGTTCAAAAAACTTTAAAATCTAAAATTGAAAAACTAAAATCGAAAAATTGAAAAATAGAAGTATCGAAGAACTGAAAATCGAAAAAGTTAAAGAAAAATGAAAAATTTGAAAATCTAAAAACGAAAAATAGACTTTTCAATTTCTCTATTACTCCCATGTTTCAGTTTTTTAATTTTTGGATGTTTCGATTTTTTGATTTCTCGCTTTTTCGGCTTTGCAGTTATTAGATTTCTCGATTTTTCAGTTATTCAGATTTTCGATTTCCCAATTTTTCGTCATTTTGGTTTTGAAATTTTTCAATTTATCCATTTTTAGTTTTTTGTCTCCTCAGTTTCCCAAATTTTTCAAATTTTCGATTTTTTTATTTTGAATTTTTCGATTTCTCGATTTTTTGATATTTTCGTTTTTTATATTGCATCAATTTTTTTTTAATTTAAATTTATCAGTTTTGTATTTTTAAATTTTCAATTTTTGACTTTTCGATTTTTCGGTTTTGGGTAATTTCTATTACTTCTCGACTTTCCAATGTCTCTATTACTCGATGTTTGAGTTTTTTCAATTTTTGGATGTTGCGTTTTTTTGGTTTATGGCTTTCTCGATTTTTCGATTTTTTTTTCAGTTTTTCCATTTCTCAATTTTTCGTCATTTCAGTTTTGGACTGTTTCAATTTATCGATTTTTTAATTTAAAATTCTTTAATTTTTTACACTTTTTGTTTTAAAATTTTTCATTTCCATCTTTTCGATTTCCCGAATTTTCGATGTTTCAGTTTTTCAATTTTTCGACTTTTCGACTTTTCAAATTTTAGATTTTTCAATTTTCTAGTTTTTCGATATTTCGATTTTTCATTTTTTACATTTCCCAAATTTTCTTGATTTTAGTGTGGATTTTTTTAATTTCGCGATGTTTCCAATTGGGATTTTTCAATTTTTAGATTCTTCAGTTTTTCTCTATTTTCCACTTTCTGGATCTTCCGATTTTTCGATTTTTTTGATATTTCAATTTCCCGATTTTTCGATTTTTCAGTTCTTCAATGCTTCTATTTCTTCATTTTTCTAATTCTTAAATGTTAGATTTTTCAGTTTTTTGATGTTTCGATTTCTCGATCTTTCGATTTTTCAATTTTTCGTTTTCTTTTTCACACTTTCCCTATTTATCGATTTTTTTTAAGTTTTAAATTTTAAATTTTTCAATTTTTAACTTCTGGATTTTTCGATTTTAGGTTATTTCTGTTTTTCGATATTTTTCGGCTTCTCGACTTTTCTGTTTCTCGATTTCTCGACATTTCAGTTTTTCAATTTTTGGATGTTTCGATTTTGATTACTCGCTTTTTTCCATTTTTCGATTTTCGGGTTCAAAAAACTTTAAAATCTAAAATTGAAAAATTAAAAACGAAAAATGGAAAAATCCAAACTCGAAAATTTTAAAAATCGAAAAATTGAAAAATCAGATAATTGAAAAATCGAAACATCGAAAAACTGGAAAATCGCAAAACCGAAAATCCGAAAAGTGAAAAATCGAAAAACCGAAAAATGAAAGAAAAACTGAAGAATGGATAAACTGAAAAATCTCAAAACTGAAATGTCCAAAAGAGTGAAGTCGAAAAATCGAAACCTTAGAAAAAATCGAAAAATTGAGAAATCAAAAAATCAAAAAAGTGAAGTCGAAAAATCGAAACCTTAAAAAATAGCAAAAAATAGTAAAATCGAAAAATTGAATAATAGTCTGAAAAATCCCCAAACTGAAATTTCGAAAAATTGAAAAATGAAAGAAAAACAGAAGAATGGAAAAACTGAAGAACCTCAAAACTGAAATATCCAAAAACCGAGGAATTAAAAAATTGAAATATTGAGAAATCAAAAAGTCAAAAAAGTGAAGTCGAAAAATCAAAACTTTAAAAAATTGTAAATCCAAAAACCTAAAAAATTGAAAAATTGAAGAAATGAAAAATCGAAAAACTGGGAGTTATAAAAGTAAAATTTGAAAAATTGAAAAATCAAAATATTTAAAAATCGTAAAATTGAAGAGGAGAATAATTGGGAAAACAAAATTGAAAACTCGGAAAATTGAGAAATCGAAAAATTGAATAATAAATAAACTAGAAAAATTCCAAAACTGAACTATCCAAAAACTGAAAAATTGAAAACCTGAGAAATCTAAAAATCAAAAAAGTGAAGTCGAAAATTGAAAAATCAAAAATCTGAAAAGTAAAAAATCGAAAAACCGAGAAACCGAGACACCGAAATAGGCCAAAATCGAAAAATCCAAAAGTCAAACAAAAAAACAAACATCCAAATCCCGACAAATTGAGGAATCAAAATATATAAAAATTCGAAAAATATAAAAAGTGAAATATCGAGAAATCGAAAGATCATAAGATCGAAAAATTGAGAAACCGAAATAGGCAAAAATCGAAAAACTGAAAAGTTGAAAGTTAAATCATTTGAAAATCGAAAAATCCAAAATCGGAAAAATAGAAAAAACTAAAAACTTTCTGATCGAAAAATTTACAATTTAAAAATCGAAAAGTAAAAAAATCGACACATCGAAAAATCCAGAAGTCAAAAATCGAAAGTCGAAGAAACGAAATATTGAAAAATCCCAAAACTGAAAAAGGAAAGATAAACTGAAGAATGGATAAATTGAAAAAACTCAAAACTGAAATATCCAAAAGATCGAAAAATTGAGAATTTAGAAAAGTCTAAAATTAAAAAATCGAAAAATCGAAATATTTAAAAATCGTAAAATTGAAGAGGAGAAAAATTGAAAAAACGTGAAACGAAACATTGGAAAATTGAAAATGGAGAAATTGAAACATTGAGAAATTGTAAAATCGAAAAATTGAAAATAAATAATTTGAAAAATCCCAAAACTGAAATTTCGAAAAATTGAAAAATGAAATAAAAACAGAAGAACGGATAAACTGAAGAATCTCAAAACTGAAATATCCAAAAACCGAGGAATTAAAAATTGAAATATTGAAAAATCAAAAATCTGAAAAGTAAAAAATCGAAAAACCGAGAAACCGAGACACCGAAATAGGCCAAAATCGAAAAATCCAAAAGTCAAACAAAAAAACAAACATCCAAATCCCGACAAATTGAGGAATCAAAATATATAAAAATTCGAAAAATATAAAAAGTGAAATATCGAGAAATCGAAAGATCATAAGATCGAAAAATTGAGAAACCGAAATAGGCAAAAATCGAAAAACTGAAAAGTTGAAAGTTAAATCATTTGAAAATCGAAAAATCCAAAATCGGAAAAATAGAAAAAACTAAAAACTTTCTGATCGAAAAATTTACAATTTAAAAATCGAAAAGTAAAAAAATCGACACATCGAAAAATCCAGAAGTCAAAAATCGAAAGTCGAAGAAACGAAATATTGAAAAATCCCAAAACTGAAAAAGGAAAGATAAACTGAAGAATGGATAAATTGAAAAAACTCAAAACTGAAATATCCAAAAGATCGAAAAATTGAGAATTTAGAAAAGTCTAAAATTAAAAAATCGAAAAATCGAAATATTTAAAAATCGTAAAATTGAAGAGGAGAAAAATTGAAAAAACGTGAAACGAAACATTGGAAAATTGAAAATGGAGAAATTGAAACATTGAGAAATTGTAAAATCGAAAAATTGAAAATAAATAATTTGAAAAATCCCAAAACTGAAATTTCGAAAAATTGAAAAATGAAATAAAAACAGAAGAACGGATAAACTGAAGAATCTCAAAACTGAAATATCCAAAAACCGAGGAATTAAAAATTGAAATATTGAAAAATCAAAAAGTCAAAAAAGTGAAGTCGAAAAATCAAAACCTTAAAAAATTGTAAAATCAAAAACCTAAAAAATTGAAAAATTGAAAAATTAAAGAAATGAAAAATCGAAAAATTAAAGAGGAGAAAAATTGGGGAAACAAAATTGAAAACTCGAAAAATTGAGAAACGAAGGCAAAACTAGAAAAATTCCAAAACTGAAATATCCAAAAACTGAAAAATTAAAAAAACTGAGAAATATAAAATCAAAAAAGTGAAGTCGAAAATTGAAAAATCAAAAATCTGAAAAGTAAAAAATCGAAAAACGGAGAAATCGAGAAGTCGACAAATCGAAAAATTGAGACACCGAAATAGGCCAAAATCGAAAAATTGAAAAGCTAAACAAAAAACAAACATCCAAATCCCTATAAATCGCGAAATCAAAATATTAAAAAATTTGAAAAATTGAAAAATTGAAATATTGAGAAATCGAAAGATCAAAAGATCAAAAAATTGAGAAACCGAAATAAGCTAAAATCTAAAAACCAAAATCTTGAAAGTTAAAAAATTTGAAAATCGAAAAAAAAAATCGGAAAAATAGAAAAACGAAAAACTTTCCGTTTTCCGTTTTTTCGTTTTTTTACATTTAAAAGACGAAAAATTGAAAAACAGAAAATCTAAAACCAGGAAGCCGAAAAATCGGAAGACTAAAAAATCAAAACATTTGAGAAATCGAAAAATCTACAATTTAAAAATCGACACATCGAAAAATCCAAAAGTCAAAAATCGAAAAGTCGAAAAATCGAAATATTGAAAAATCCCAGAACTGAAAATGAAAGAAAAACTGAAGAAACTGAGAAAACTAAAAACTGAAATATCCAAAAGCTGAGAATCGAAAAAATTGAAAAATCGAACGTGAAGAAATGGGAAAATCAAAACATGGATTAATTGAAAAATGGAAAAATTGAGAATTTACAAAAGTGTAAAATTAAAAAACCGAAAAATCGAAATATTTAAAAATCGTAAAATTGAAGAGAAAAATTGAAAAAACATGAAACGAAACATTGGAAAATTGAAAATGGAGAAATTGAAACGTTGAGAAATTGCAAAATCGAAAAATTGAATAATAAATAATCTGAAAAATCCCAAAATTGAAATTTCGAAAAATTGAAAAAAGAAAGAAAAACAGAAGAATGAAAAAATTTAAATATCCAAAAACCGAGGAATTAAAAAATCGAAATATTGAGAAATCAAAAAGTCAAAAAAGTGAAGTCGAAAAATCAAAACCTTAAAAAAATGTAAAATCAAAAACCTAAAAAATTGAAAAATTGAAAAATTGAAAAATTGAAGAAATGAAAAATCGAAGAACTGAGAGTTTATAAAGTAAAATTTGAAAAATTGAAAAATCGAAATATTCCAAATATTTAAAAATTGAAGAAACAAAAAATTGAAGAAACGAAAAATGGAAACTCGGAAAATTGTAACTTGAAAAATTGTAATGTCGAAAAATTGAAGAAACAAAATTGAAGAAAAAATAAGTTGAAGAAACGAAAAATCAAAAGGAAAAATTGAAACCATGAACAATTGAAGAAATGAAAAGTGGTAACTCCAAAAATTGCAAATAGAAAAATTGAAGGAACGAAAAATAGAAAAATCAAAAATGTAAAGAGAAAAATTCAAAACTCGAAAAAATGCAACCGTGAAATTGCAGAAACTCAAAATATTTCAAATCGAAAAATTATAAAATTGAAGAACCGAAAAATAAGTTGGAGGAACGAAAAAACAATTTAAAAGTCAAACATTGATGAAACGAAGAACTGAAAAGTCAAAAAATTTGAATTAAATTCAATCAAAAGAAAAAATTGAAGACACGGAAAATTGAAGTCACGAATGATTGAAAAATCATAAAATTTAAAGACAAAAACTGAAAACTCGAAAAATTAAAACATAAAAATTTAGAACCCGAAAAATTGTAAAATCGAAAAATTGTTTGTGTTGAATTGAGTTGAAGAAATGATAAATTGAAGAACCGGAAAATTGAAGAAATTAAAAACTGAAGAAACGATAAGTTGAAGAAATACAAAGTTGAAAGGAAAAATTGAAGAAACGAAAAATGAAAACTCCAAAAATTGCAGTTTGAAAAATTGAAAAAACGGAAAATTAAAAAATTGAAAAAATGCAAATAGACAAATTGAAAACTTGAAAAATTGAAAAAACAAAATATTTAAAAATCCTAAAATTGAGGAGAAAAATTATGTAAACATAAAATTGAAAACTCGGAAAATTGAGAAATTGAAAAATTGAATAATAAATAAACTGAAAAATCCCAAAACTGAAATTTTGGAAAATTGAAGAAACGAACGATTGAAAAATCATAAAATCCAAACACAAAAATTGAAAACTCGAAAAATTAAAATATTAACAAATCGCAAAATCGAAAAATTATAAATAGATAAATTGAAGAAATGAAAATCCGAAAAATCGAAAAATTGTAATTGGAAAAGTTGAAGAAATGAAAAATTGAAAAATTTTTATTAATCGAAAAACTGAAAAATCCAAAAATTGCAAACAGAAAAATTTAAAACCCGAAAAATTGTAAAATCGAAAAATTGTAAAACAAAATATTGAAGAAACGAAGAGTTGAAGAAAGGAAAAATTGAAGAAACGGAAAATGAAAACTCCAAAAATTGCAGGTTGAAAAATTGAAAAAACGGAAAAATAAAACATTTAAAAAAATGCAAATAGAAAAATTGAAAACTTGAAAAATTGAAAAATCAAAATATTTAAAAATCGTAAAATTGAAGAGGAGAAAAATTACGAAAACAAAATTCAAAGCTCGGAAAATTGAGAAATCGAAAAATTGAATAATAAATAAACTGAAAAATCTCAAAACTGAAATTTTGAAAAACGAAGGAAAAACTGAAAAATTCTAAAACTGAAATATCCAAAAACTGAAAAATTGAAAAACTGAGAAATCCAAAAATCAAGAAAAGTGAAGTCGAAAATTGAAAAATCAAAAATCTGAAATATCGAAAAATTGAGAAATCGAAAGATTGGAAATAGAAATGTTTCCATGGTAGTTTCTTGTAAAGAATTAAGCATTATGCATTTCGATTCACAACGAATAAAAACGTTATCACAACTGGGACGAGGGCGGGTGGGCGGGGTTTGTATTTGGCCTTTTTTTTTAACGTACGTATTTTTTTTCCACGACAAAAAACTGAAAACATGTTTAAAAGGGTAAATTTGTGGAGAAGTGTGGGGGATAAAATTTATCATTTTAAACATGTTTTTAGTTTCTTGTTGTGAAGTAAAGACTATGTATGTTAAGAAGAAAAAAAAAAGGAAATATAAGCCCCGCCCACCCACCCTATTTCAATTGTGACGATTTTTCTTTGTTCGACGTTAGTTATTGGGGGCGGAACTTCACTGCAAAATCGGTATTTCCTGTTTTAAACATTTTTTTAATTTTTGGTTGCGAAAAAAAGACCGCGAATATAAAAAAAAAAGGGAAAATATAAAGGGATAAATAAAAACCAAGCGTGTAATAAAAATAAATCATTCTCGTGTATTAATACTACATTAGGCTACAACTAAAGGAATTCTGCTTCATAGTCACTTAACATTGAACAGTCTTCTGGCGAGACTTGATATAGTTGCATTGTCGAACACACTGTTTACATACTACAAAAAAAGCTATTTCAAACAGTCAATTCAATTTCGTCCTACTCACATTCTTGACTTGTTCCTCGATCGGTTTCTTAATATCGGGCCACAACAGATCGATAGCTTCCGGTGCCATTTTCGAAATTGCCTTATTAAATAGCTCCCCGATTTCCTCGTCGTGCATAAAATTGTCAAAGTGATTCTACAAAATCGATTTATAAACTAGCAACCCTCAATCCAGAATCCATTACCTCCAGCTTCCTCAACTTAATATTAATAAACAAAGACGTTAACTTCAACTTGAGGTGGTCGAACTGGATCACCGTCGAAATGGCCAGTTTAAAATCGATCAGATTCAACCTTCGAAAACTCGCTAAGCAATCTACTTAAGTACTTAGTTTAGTGTGGTTTACCACAACTCGCCCTCGCCGAAAATGGGAATGGAATCCCCGACGAGTCCGTTGAGCTTGTAGAAGCCGTCGATGGTTAAACGCGGGAAGAGGAGAAAAATTGAAAAAACGCAAAACGAAACATTGGAAAATTGAAAATGGAGAAATTGAAACATTGAGAAATTGCAAAATCGAAAAATTGAATGATAAATAATCTGAAAAATTCCAAAATTGAAATATCCAAAAACTGAAAAATTGAAAAACTAAGAAATCTAAAAATCAAAAAAGTGAAGTCGAAAATCGAAAAATCAAAAATCTCGAAAAGTAAAAAATCGAAAACCGAGAAATGGAGAAGTCGACAAATCGAAAAATTGAGACACCGAAATTGGCCAAAATCGAAAGATTGAAAAGTTAAACAAATAAACAAACATCCAAATCTCGATAAATCGAGAAATCAAAATATTTAAAAATTCGAAAAATTGAAAAAGTGAAATATTGAAAAATCGAAAGATCAAAAAATCGAAAAATTGAGAAACCGAAATAGGCTAAAATCGAAAAACCGAAAAGTTGAAAGTTAAATAACTTGAAAATCGAAAAATCTAAAATCGGGTAAATAAAAAAACGAAAAACTTTCTGATCGAAAAATTTACAATTTAAAAATCGAAAAGTAAAAAAATCGACACATCGAAAAATCCAGAAGTCAAAAATCGAAAGTCGAAGAATCGAAATATTGAAAAATCCCAAAACTGAAAAAGGAAAGATAAACTGAAGAATGGATAAACTGAGAAAACTAAAAACTGAAATATCCAAAAGCTGAGAATCTAAAATATTGAAAAATCGAACGTGAAGAAATGGGAAAATCAAAACATGGATTAATTGAAAAATGGAAAAATTGAGAATTTACAAAAGTGTAAAATTAAAAAACCGAAAAATCGAAATATTTAAAAATCGTAAAATTGAAGAGGAGAAAAATTGAAAAAACGTGAAACGAAACATTGGAAAATTGAAAATGGAGAAATTGAAACATTGAGAAATTGTAAAATCAAAAAATTGAATAATAAATAATCTGAAAAATGCCAAAACTGAAATTTCGAAAAATTGAAAAATGAAAGAAAAACAGAAGCATGGAAAAACTGAAGAATCTCAAAACTGAAAGATCCAAAAACCGAGGAATTAAAAAGTTGAAATATTGAGAAATCAATAAGTCAAAAAAGTGAAGTCGAAAAATCAAAACCTTAAAAAATTGTAAAATCAAAAACCTAAAAATTTGAAAAATTGAATAATTCAAGAAATAAAAAATCGAAAAACTGAGTTTATGAAAGTAAGATTCGAAAAATTGAAAAATCAAAATATTTAAAAATCGTAAAATTGAACAGGAGAAAAATTGGGAAAACATAAAATTGAAGGCTCGGAAAATTGAGAAACGACGACAAAACTAGAAAAATTCCAAAACTGAAGTATCCAAAAACTGAAAAATTGAAAAACTGAGAAATCTAAAAATCAAAAAAGTGAAGTCGAAAATTGAAAAATCGAAAAATCGCGAAATGGAGAAGTCAACAAATCGAAAAATTGAGACACCGAAATTGGCCAAAATCGAAAAATTGAAAAGTTAAACAAAAAACAAACATCCAAATCCCTATAAATCGTGAAATCAAGATATTTAAAAATTCGAAAAATTGAAAAATTGAAATATTGAGAAATCGAAAGATCAAAAGATCGAAAAATTGAGAAACCGAAATAGGTTAAAATCGAAAAACCGAAAAGTTGAAAGTTAAATAATTTGAAAATCGAAAAATCTAAAATCGGAAAAATAAAAAATCGAAACATTTTCCGTTTTTTCGCTTTTTTATATTTAAAAGACGAAAAATTGAAAAAATGAAAATCTAAAACCAGGAAGCCGAAAAATGCAAAGATTAAAAAATCAAAACCTTTGAGAAATCGAAAAATCTACAATTTAAAAGAAGAAAAAGTAAAAAAATCGACACATCGAAAAATCCAGAAGTCAAAAATCGAAGAGTCGATCAATCGAAATACTGAAAGATGAAAGAAAAACTGAAGAATTGAAAAACTGAAAAATCCAAAAAGCGAGGAAATAAAAAATTCAAATATTGAGAAATCAAAAAGTAAAAAAAGTGAAGTCGAAAAATCAAAACCTTAAAAATTGTAAAATCGAAAACCTAAAAAATTGAAAAATTGAAAAATTGAAGAAATGAGAAATCGAAAAACTGGGAGGTTGTGAAAGTAGAATTTGAAAAATTGAAAAATCAAAATATTTAAAAATTTAAAAACAAAAAAATTGAAGAAACGAAAAATTGAAGAAACGAAAAATGGAAACTCGGAAAATTGTAACTTGAAAAATTGTAATGTGGAAAAATTGTAATGTCGAAAAATTGAAGAAACGAAGAATTGAAGAACCTAAAAATCGAAGAAACCAAACACTGTAGAAACGATAAGTTGAAGAAATAAAAAGCGGAACGTTGAAAAACATCAAAATGTTGCAAACTGAGAAATTGAAGAAAAAATAAGTTGAAGAAACGAAAAATTAAAAGGAAAAATTGAAGCCACGAAAAATTGAAGAAGTGAAAAGTGGTAACTCCAAAAATTGCAAATAGAAAAATTGAAGAAACGAAAAATTGTAAAATCAAACACCTAAAAAATTGAAAAATTGAATAAATGAGAAATCGAAAGACTGGGAGTTTGTGAAAATAGAATTTGAAAAATTGAAAAATCAAAATATTCAAAAATTTAAAAACAAAAAAATTGAAGAAACGAAAAATTGAAAAAACAAAAAATTGAAGAAACGAAAAATGGTAACTCGGAAAATTGTAACTTGAAAAATTGTAATGTCGAAAAATTGAAGAAATGAAAAATTGAAGAACCTAAAAATCAAAGAAACCAAAAACTCCAGAAACGATAAGTTGCAGAAATGAAAAGTGGTAACTCCAAATATTGCAAATAGAAGAATTGAAGGAACGAAAAATTGAAAGATCAAAAATGTAAAGAGAAAAATTGAAAACTCGAAAAATGCAACCGTGAAACTGCAGAAACTGAAAATATTTCAAATCGAAAAATTATAAAATTGAAGAACCGAAAAATCAAAGAAACCAAAAATTGTAGAAACGATAACTTGAAGGAACGAAAACACAATTTAAAAGTTCAAAAATTGTAGAAATGAAACTGAAAAGTCAAATAAATTGAATTTAATTCAATCAAAAGGAAAAATAGAAGACACGGAAAATTGGAGAAACGATTGAAAAATCATAAAATCTCGAAAAATTAAAATATTAAAATTGTAATTGGAAAAGTTGAAGAAATGAAAAATTGAAAAATTTTTATTAATCGAAAAACTGAAAAATCCAAAAATTTAAAACCCGAAAAATTGTAAAATCGAAAAATTGTAAAACAAAATATTGAAAATCGATAAGTTGAAGAAACGCAAAGTTGAAAGGAAAAATTGAAGAAACGAAAAATGAAAACTCAAAAAATTGCAGTTTGAAAAATTGGAAAAACGGAAAAATAACAAATTAAAAAAAAATGCAAATCGAAGAATTGAAAACTTGAAAAATTGAAAAATCAAAATATTTAAAAATCGTAAAGTTGAAGAGGAGAAAAATTGGGAAAACATAAAATTCAAAACTCGGAAAATTGAGAAATCGAAAAATTGAGAAACTGAAAAATCCCAAAACTGAAATTTCGAAAAATTGAAAAACGACGGAAAAACTGAAAAATTGAAAAACTGAGAAATCTAAAAATCAAAAAAGTGAAGTCAAAAATTGAAAAATCAAAAATCTGAAATATCGAAAAATTGAGAAATCGAAAAATTGAAAATAGAAGTGTTTCCATGGTAGTTTCTTGTAGAGAATTAAGCATTTTGCAAAAACTCCGCCCTTCGATTCACAACGAATAAAAACATTAGCACAACTGGAATGAGGGCGGGTGGGCGGGGTTTGAATTTGGCCTTTTTTTTCTTAACGTACGTATTTTTTTTTTCCACGACAAAAAATTGAAAACAAGTTTAAAAGGGTAAATTTGTATAGAAGTGTTAAGAAGAAAAAAAGGAAATATAAGCCCCGCCCACCCACCCTATCTCAATTGTGACGATTTTTCTTTGTTTGACGTTAGTTATTGGGGGCGGAACTTAACTGCAAAATCGGTATTTCCTGTTTTAAACATTTTAAGTTTGTTGTTGCGAAAAAAAGATTACGAATATTAAGAAAAAAAAAAATTAAAGGGATAAATAAAAACCAAGCGTGTAATAAAAATAAATCATTCTCGTGTATTAATACTACATTAGGCTACAACTAAAGGAATTCTGCTTCATATTCACTTAACATTGAACAGTCTTCTGGCGAGACTTGATATAGTTGCATTGTCGAACACACTGTTTACATACTAGAAAAAAAGCTGTTTCAAACAGTCAATTCAATTTCCTCCTACTCACATTCTTGACTTGTTCCTCGATCGGTTTCTTAATATCGGGCCACAACAGATCGATAGCTTCCGGTGCCATTTTCGAAATTGCCTTATTAAATAGCTCCCCGATTTCCTCGTCGTGCATAAAATTGTCAAAGTGATTCTACAAAATCGATTTATAAACTAGCAACCCTCAATCCAGAATCCATTACCTCCAGCTTCCTCAACTTAATATTAATAAACAAAGACGTTAGCTTCAACTTGAGGTGGTCGAACTGGATCACCGTCGAAATGGCCAGTTTAAAATCGATCAGATTCAACCTTCGAAAACTCGCTAAGCAATCTACTTAAGTACTTAGTTTAGTGTGGTTTACCAGAACTCGCCCTCGCCGAAAATGGGAATGGAATCCCCGACGAGTCCGTTGAGCTTGTAGAAGCCGTCGATGGTTAAACGTGGGAAGGTCAGGTTCAAGTCCAGCTTGTACCTCAGCCCGCCCAAATCCTTGAACTTTTCGTCGTCGATGACGAACTTGGAGATGTGCCGGACTGTTACGTCTTGGACGTTACCTTTAAGGCTGCGGAAAGTGAGAAAATCGGTTTAAGGGGAGGCTTTACCCTGCCGCGTCGTGGACGACGTCGAATTCGATTTTTTCGATGTGGAGCGGGTCGAGGATGGGGATGCTGAGTTCCGGGATTCCCCGGAGGGTTAGTTTGCGGAACTCCTTCGAAGCTTCGAAAAACTGGAAAATCGAAAAACCGAAAATCCGAAAAGTAAAAAATGGAAAAACCGAGAAATCGAGAAGTCGACAAATCGAAAAATTGAGACACCGAAATCGTCCAAAATCGAAAAATTGAAAAGTTAAACAAAAAAAAACAAACATCCAAATCTCGATAAATCGAGAAATCAAAATATTTAAAAATTCGAAAAAATTGTAATATTGAGAAATCGAAAGATCAAAAGATCGAAAAATCGAAAAATAGGCCAAAATCGAAAAACCGAAAAGTTGAAAGTTAAATAATTTGAAAATCGAAAAATCTAAAATCGGAAAAATAAAAAAACGAAAAAATGGAAAACTGAGAAACCGAAATAGGCCAAAATAAAAAATTGAAAAGTTGTAAGTTGAAGAACTGATAAATCGGGAAACTGAACAATCAATTTTGAAAAATCGGGAAATCACAAAATTGAAAAATCGAAAAATTTAAAAAATGAAAAATTTAAAAAACGAAAAATTGAAAAACAGAAAATCTAAAACCGGGAAGCCGAAAAATCGAAAGATTAAAAAATTAAAACATTTGGGAAATCGAAAAATCTACAATTTAAAAATCGGAAAAGTAAAAAAATCGAAAAATCCAAAAGTCAAAAATCGAAATATCGAAAGTCCCAAAACTGAAATATCGAAAAACTGAAAAATTAAAGAAAAACTGAAGAATGGATAAACTAAAAAATTTCAAAACTGAAATATCCAAAAGCTGAGAATTTAAAAAACCGAAAAATTGAAGAATTGAAGAACTGGAAAATCGTGAAGAAATGGGAAAATCAAAACATCGATTAATTAAAAAATCGAAAAATTGATAATTCAGAAAAGTATAAAATTAAAAATTGAAGAGGAGAAAAATTGAAAAAACGTAAAACGAAACATTGGAAAATTGAAAATGGAGAAATTGAAACATTGAGAAATTGCAAAATCGAAAAATTGAATGATAAATAATCTGAAAAATTCCAAAACTGAAATATCCAAAAACTGAAAAATTGAAAAACTAAGAAATCTAAAAATCAAAAAAGTGAAGTCTAAAATCGAAAAATCAAAAATCTGAAAAGTAAAAAATTGAAAAACTGAGAAATGGAGAAGTCGACAAATCGAAAAATTGAGACACTGAAATAGGCCAAAATCAAAAAATTTAAAAGTTAAACAAATAAACAAACATCCAAATCTCGATAAATCGAGAAATCAAAATATTTAAAAATTCGAAAAATTGAAAAAGTGAAATATTGAAAAATCGAAAGATCAAAAAATCGAAAAATTGAGAAACCGAAATAGGCTAAAATCGAAAAACCGAAAATTTGAAAGTTAAATAACTTGAAAATCGAAAAATCTAAAATCGGAAAAATAAAAAAACTAAAAACTTTCTGATCGAAAAATTTATAATTTAAAAATCGAAAAGTAAAAAAATCGACACATCGAAAAATCCAGAAGTCAAAAATCGAAAGTCGAAGAATCGAAATATTGAAAAATCCCAAAACTGAAAAAGGAAAGATAAACTGAAGAATGGATAAATTGAAAAAACTCAAAACTGAAATATTCAAAAGATCGAAAAATTGAGAATTTAGAAAAGTCTAGAATTAAAAAATCGAAAAATCTGAATATTTAAAAATCGTAAAATTGAAGAGGAGAAAAATTTGAAAAAACGTGAAACGAAACATTGGAAAATTGAAAATGGAGAAATTGAAACATTGAGAAATTGTAAAATCGAAAAATTGAATAATAAATAATTTGAAAAATCCCAAAACTGAAATTTCGAAAAATTGAAATATGAAATAAAAACAGAAGAACGGAAAAACTGAAGAATCTCAAAACTGAAATATCCAAAAACCGAGGAATTAAAAATTGAAATATTGAGAAATCAAAAAGTCAAAAAAGTGAAGTCGAAAAATCAAAACCTTAAAAAATTGTAAAATCAAAAACCTAAAAAATTGAAAAATTGAAAAATTGAAGAAATGAAAAATCAAAAAATTGGGGAAATATAAAATTGAAAACTGAAATATCCAAAAACTGAAAAATTAAAAAACTGAGAAATCTAAAATCAAAAAAGTGAAGTCGAAAATTGAAAAATCAAAAATCTGAAAAGTAAAAAATCGAAAAACGGAGAAATCGAGAAGTCGACAAATCGAAAAATTGAGACACCGAAATAGGCCAAAATCGAAAAATTGAAAAGCTAAACAAAAAACAAACATCCAAATCCCTATAAATCGCGAGATCAAAATATTTAAAAATTTGAAAAATTGAAAAATTGAAATATTGAGAAATCGAAAGATCAAAAGATCGAAAAATTGAGAAACCGAAATAAGCTAAAATCTAAAAACCGAAAACTTGAAAGTTAAAAAATTTGAAAATCGAAAAAAAAAATCGGAAAAATAGAAAAACGAAAAACTTTCCGTTTTCCGTTTTTTCGTTTTTTTATATTTAAAAGACGAAAAATTGAAAAACAGAAAATCTAAAACCAAGAAGCCGAAAAATCGAAAGACTAAAAAATCAAAACATTTGAGAAATCGAAAAATCTACAATTTAAAAATCGACACATCGAAAAATCCAGAAGTCAAAAATCGAAAAGTCGAAGAATCGAAATATTGAAAAATCCCAGAACTGAAAATGAAAGAAAAACTGAAGAAACTGAGAAAACTAAAAACTGGAATATCCAAAAGCTGGGAATCTAAAAAATTGAAAAATCGAACGTGAAGAAATGGGAAAATCAAAACATGGATTAATTGAAAAATGGAAAAATTGAGAATTTACAAAAGTGTAAAATTAAAAAACCGAAAAATCGAAATATTTAAAAATCGTAAAATTGAAGAGAAAAATTGAAAAAACATGAAACGAAACATTGGAAAATTGAAAATGGAGAAATTGAAACATTGAGAAATTGCAAAATCGAAAAACTGAATAATAAATAATCTGAAAAATCCCAAAATTGAAATTTCGAAAAATTGAAAAAAGAAAGAAAAACAGAAGAATGAAAAAATTGAAATATCCAAAAACCGAGGAATAAAAAAATTGAAATATTGAGAAATCAAAAAGTCAAAAAAGTGAAGTCGAAAAATCAAAGCCTTAAAAAAATGTAAAATCAAAAACCTAAAAAATTGAAAAATTGAAAAATTGAAAAATTGAAGAAATGAAAAATCGAAAAACTGAGAGTTTATAAAGTAAAATTTGAAAAATTGAAAAATCGAAATATTCCAAATATTTAAAAATTGAAGAAACAAAAAATTGAAGAAACGAAAAATGGAAACTCGGAAAATTGTAACTTGAAAAATTGTAATGTCGAAAAATTGAAGAAAAAATAAGTTGAAGAAACGAAAAATCAAAAGGAAAAATTGAAACCATGAACAATTGAAGAAATGAAAAGTGGTAACTCCAAAAATTGCAAATTGAAAAATTGAAGGAACGAAAAATAGAAAAATCAAAAATGTAAAGAGAAAAATTCAAAACTCGAAAAAATGCAACCGTGAAATTGCAGAAACTCAAAATATTTCAAATCGAAAAATTATAAAATTGAAGAACCGAAAAATCAAAGAAACCAAAAATTGTAGAAACGATAAGTTGGAGGAACGAAAAAACAATTTAAAAGTCAAAAATTGATGAAACGAAGAACTGAAAAGTCAAAAAATTTTAATTAAATTCAATCAAAAGAAAAAATTGAAGACACGGAAAATTGAAGACAGAATGATTGAAAAATCATAAAATTTAAAGACAAAAACTGAAAACTCAAAAAATTAAAATAGAAAAATTTAGAACCCGAAAAATTGTAAAATCGAAAAATTGTTTGAGTTGAGTTGAGTTGAAGAAACAAAAATTGAAGAAATGATAAATTGAAGAACCGGAAAATTGAAGAAATTAAAAACTGAAGAAACGATAAGTTGAAGAAATGCAAAGTTGAAAGGAAAAATTGAAGAAACGAAAAATGAAAACTCCAAAAATTGCAGTTTGAAAAATTGAAAAAACGGAAAAATAAAAAATTAAAAAAATGCAAATAGACAAATTGAAAACTTGAAAAATTGAAAAAACAAAATATTTAAAAATCGTAAAATTGAGGAGAAAAATTGGGTAAACATAAACTTGAAAACTCGGAAAATTGAGAAATTGAAAAATTGAATAATAAATAAACTGAAAAATCCCAAACCTGAAATTTCGGAAAATTGAAGAAACGAACGATTGAAAAATCATAAAATCCAAACACAAAAATTGAAAACTCGAAAAATTAAAATATTAACAAATCGCAAAATCGAAAAATTATAAATAGATAAATTGAAGAAATGAAAATCCGAAAAATCGAAAAATTGTAATTGGAAAAGTTGAACAAATGAAAAATTGAAAAATTTTTATTAATCGAAAAACTGAAAAATCCAAAAATTGCAAATAGAAAAATTTAAAACCCGAAAAATTGTAAAATCGAAAAATTGTAAAACAAAATATTGAAGAAACGAAGAGTTGAAGAAATGAAAAATTGAAGAAATCAAAAACTCAAGAAACGATAAGTTAAAGAAACGCAAATTTGAAAGGAAAAATTGAAGAAACGGAAAATGAAAACTCCAAAAATTGCAGTTTGAAAAATTGAAAAAACGGAAAAATAAAACATTTAAAAAAATGCAAATAGAAAAATTGAAAACTTGAAAAATTGAAAAATCAAAATATTTAAAAATCGTAAAATTGAAGAGGAGAAAAATTACGAAAACAAAATTCAAAGCTCGGAAAATTGAGAAATCGAAAAATTGAATAATAAATAAACTGAAAAATCTCAAAACTGAAATTTTGAAAAACGAAGGAAAAACTGAAAAATTCTAAAACTGAAATATCCAAAAACTGAAAAATTGAAAAACTGAGAAATCCAAAAATCAAAAAAGTGAAGTCGAAAATTGAAAAATCAAAAATCTGAAATATCGAAAAATTGAGAAATCGAAAGATTGAAAATAGAAATGTTTCCATGGTAGTTTCTTGTAGAGAATTAAGCATTTTGCATTTCGATTCACGACGAATAAAAACGTTATCACAACTGGGACGAGGGCGGGTGGCCGGGTTTTGTATTTGGCCTTTTTTTTCTTAACGTACGTATTTTTTTTCCACGACAAAAAACTGAAAACATGTTTAAAAGGGTAAATTTGTGGAGAAGTGTGGGGGATAAAATTTATCATTTTAAACATGTTTTTAGTTTCTTGTTGTGAAGTAAAGACTATGTATGTTAAGAAGAAAAAAAAGGAAATATAAGCCCCGCCCACCCACCCTATCTCAATTGTGACGCTTTTTCTTTGTTCGACGTTAGTTATTGAGGGCGGAACTTAACTGCAAAATCCGTATTTCCTGTTTTAAACATTTTTTAATTTCTTGTTGCGAAAAAAAGACCGCGAATATTAAGGGAAAAAAAAAGGAAAAATATAAAGGGATAAATAAAAACCAAGCATGTAATAAAAATAAATCATTCTCGTGTATTAATACTACATTAGGCTACAACTAAAGGAATTCTGCTTCATATTCACTTAACATTGAACAGTCTTCTGGCGAGACTTGATATAGTTGCATTGTCGAACACACTGTTTACATACTAGAAAAAAAGCTGTTTCAAACAGTCAATTCAATTTCCTCCTACTCACATTCTTGACTTGTTCCTCGATCGGTTTCTTAATATCGGGCCACAACAGATCGATAGCTTCCGGTGCCATTTTCGAAATTGCCTTATTAAATAGCTCCCCGATTTCCTCGTCGTGCATAAAATTGTCAAAGTGATTCTACAAAATCGATTTATAAACTAGCAACCCTCAATCCAGAATCCATTACCTCCAGCTTCCTCAACTTAATATTAATAAACAAAGACGTTAACTTCAACTTGAGGTGGTCGAACTGGATCACCGTCGAAATGGCCAGTTTAAAATCGATCAGATTCAACCTTCGAAAACTCGCTAAGCAATCTACTTAAGTACTTAGTTTAGTGTGGTTTACCAGAACTCGCCCTCGCCGAAAATGGGAATGGAATCCCCGACGAGTCCGTTGAGCTTGTAGAAGCCGTCGATGGTTAAACGCGGGAAGGTCAGGTTTAGGTCCAGCTTATACCTCAGCCCGCCCAAATCCTTGAACTTTTCGTCGTCGATGACGAACTTGGAGATGTGCCGGACTGTTACGTCTTGGACGTTACCTTTAAGGCTGCGGAAAGTGAGAAAGTCGGTTTAAGGGGAGGCTTTACCCTGCCGCGTCGTGGACGACGTCGAATTCGATTTTTTCGATGTGGAGCGGGTCGAGGATGGGGATGCTGAGTTCCGGGATTCCCCGGAGGATTAGTTTGCGGAACTCCTTCGAAGCTTCGAAAAACTGGAAAATCGAAAAACCGAAAATCCGAAAAGTAAAAAATCGAAAAACCGAGAAATCGAGAAGTCGACAAATCGAAAAATTGAGACACTGAAATCGTCCAAAATCGAAAAATTGAAAAGTTAAACAAAAAAAAAACAAACATCCAAATCTCGATAAATCGAGAAATCAAAATATTTAAAAATTCGAAAAATTGTAATATTGAGAAATCGAAAGATCAAAAGATCGAAAAATCGAAAAATAGGCCAAAATCGAAAAACCGAAAAGTTGAAAGTTAAATAATTTGAAAATCGAAAAATCTAAAATCGGAAAAATAAAAAAACGAAAAAATGGAAAACTGAGAAACCGAAATAGGCCAAAATAAAAAATTGAAAAGTTGTAAGTTGAAGAACTGATAAATCGAGAAACTGAACAATCAATTTTGAAAAATCGGGAAATCACAAAATTGAAAAATCGAAAAATTTAAAAAATGAAAAATTTAAAAAACGAAAAATTGAAAAACAGAAAATCTAAAACCGGGAAGCCGAAAAATCGAAAATTAAAAAATTAAAACATTTGGGAAATCGAAAAATCTACAATTTAAAAATCGGAAAAGTAAAAAAATCGAAAAATCCAAAAGTCAAAAATCGAAATATCGAAAGTCCCAAAACTGAAATATCGAAAAACTGAAAAATGAAAGAAAAAACTGAAGAATGGATAAACTAAAAAATCTCAAAACTTAAATATCCAAAAGCTGAGAATTTAAAAAATCGAAAAATTGAAGAATTGAAGAACTGGAAAATCGTGAAGAAATGGGAAAATCAAAAATCGATTAATTGAAAAATCGAAAAATTGAGAATTCAGAAAAGTATAAAATTAAAAATTGAAGAGGAGAAAAATTGAAAAAACGTAAAACGAAACATTGGAAAATTGAAAATGGAGAAATTGAAACATTGAGAAATTGCAAAATCGAAAAATTGAATGATAAATAATCTGAAAAATTCCAAAATTGAAATATCCAAAAACTGAAAAATTGAAAAACTAAGAAATCTAAAAATCAAAAAAGTGAAGTCGAAAATCGAAAAATCAAAAATCTCGAAAAGTAAAAAATCGAAAACCGAGAAATGGAGAAGTCGACAAATCGAAAAATTGAGACACCGAAATTGGCCAAAATCGAAAGATTGAAAAGTTAAACAAATAAACAAACATCCAAATCTCGATAAATGGAGAAATCAAAATATTTAAAAATTCGAAAAATTGAAAAAGTGAAATATTGAAAAATCGAAAGATCAAAAAATCGAAAAATTGAGAAACCGAAATAGGCTAAAATCGAAAAACTGAAAAGTTGAAAGTTAAATAACTTGAAAATCGAAAAATCCAAAATCGGAAAAATAAAAAAACTAAAAACATTCTGATCGAAAAATTTATAATTTAAAAATCGAAAAGTAAAAAAATCGACACTTCGAAAAATCCAGAAGTCAAAAATCGAAAGTCGAAGAATCGAAATATTGAAAAATCCCAAAACTGAAAAAGGAAAGATAAACTGAAGAATGGATAAATTGAAAAAACTCAAAACTGAAATATCCAAAAGATCGAAAAATTGAGAATTTAGAAAAGTCTAAAATTAAAAAATCGAAAGATCTGAATATTTAAAAATCGTAAAATTGAAGAGGAGAAAAATTTGAAAAAACGTGAAACGAAACATTGGAAAATTGAAAATGGAGAAATTGAAACATTGAGAAATTGTAAAATCGAAAAATTGAAAATAAATAATTTGAAAAATCCCAAAACTGAAATTTCGAAAAATTGAAAAATGAAATAAAAACAGAAGAACGGAAAAACTGAAGAATCTCAAAACTGAAATATCCAAAAACCGAGGAATTAAAAATTGAAATATTGAGAAATCAAAAAGTCAAAAAAGTGAAGTCGAAAAATCAAAACCTTAAAAAATTGTAAAATCAGAAACCTAAAAATTTGAAAAATTGAAGAAATGAAAAATCAAAAAATTGAAGAGGAGAAAAATTGGGGAAACATAAAATTGAAAACTGAAATATCCAAAAACTGAAAAATTAAAAAAACTGAGAAATCTAAAATCAAAAAAGTGAAGTCGAAAATTGAAAAATCAAAAATCAGAAAAGTAAAAAATCGAAAAACGGAGAAATCGAGAAGTCGCCAAATCGAAAAATTGAGACACCGAAATAGGCCAAAATCGAAAAATTGAAAAGCTAAACAAAAAACAAATATCCAAATCCCTATAAATCGCGAAATCAAAATATTTAAAAATTTGAAAAATTGAAAAATTGAAATATTGAGAAATCGAAAGATCAAAAGATCAAAAAATTGAGAAACCGAAATAAGCTAAAATCTAAAAACCAAAATCTTGAAAGTTAAAAAATTTGAAAATCGAAAAAAAAAAATCGGAAAAATAGAAAAACGAAAAACTTTCCGTTTTCCGTTTTTTCGTTTTTTTACATTTAAAAGACGAAAAATTGAAAAACAGAAAATCTAAAACCAGGAAGCCGAAAAATCGAAAGACTAAAAAATCAAAACATTTGAGAAATCGAGAAATCTACAATTTAAAAATCGACACATCGAAAAATCCAAAAGTCAAAAATCGAAAAGTCGAAGAATCGAAATATTGAAAAATCCCAGAACTGAAAATGAAAGAAAAACTGAAGAAACTGAGAAAACTAAAAACTGAAATATCCAAAAGCTGAGAATCTAAAAAATTGAAAAATCGAACGTGAAGAAATGGGAAAATCAAAACATGGATTAATTGAAAAATGGAGAAATTGAGAATTTACAAAAGTGTAAAATTAAAAAACCGAAAAATCGAAATATTTAAAAATCGTAAAATTGAAGAGAAAAATTGAAAAAACATGAAACGAAACATTGGAAAATTGAAAATGGAGAAATTGAAACATTGAGAAATTGCAAAATCGAAAAATTGAATAATAAATAATCTGAAAAATCCCAAAATTGAAATTTCGAAAAATTGAAAAAAGAAAGAAAAACAGAAGAATGAAAAAATTGAAATATCCAAAAACCGAGGAATAAAAAAATTGAAATATTGAGAAATCAAAAAGTCAAAAAAGTGAAGTCGAGAAATCAAAACCTTAAAAAATGTAAAATCAAAAACCTAAAAAATTGAAAAATTGAAAAATTGAAGAAATGAAAAATCGAAAAACTGAGAGTTTATGAAGTAAAATTTGAAAAATTGAAAAATCGAAATATTCCAAATATTTAAAAATTGAAGAAACAAAAAATTGAAGAAACGAAAAATGGAAACTCGGAAAATTGTAACTTGAAAAATTGTAATGTCGAAAAATTGAAGAAACAAAATTGAAGAAAAAATAAGTTGAAGAAACGAAAAATCAAAAGGAAAAATTGAAACCATGAACAATTGAAGAAATGAAAAGTGGTAACTCCAAACATTGCAAATAGAAAAATTGAAGGAACGAAAAATAGAAAAATCAAAAATGTAAAGAGAAAAATTCAAAACTCGAAAAAATGCAACCGTGAAATTGCAGAAACTCAAAATATTTCAAATCGAAAAATTATAAAATTGAAGAACCGAAAAATCAAAGAAACCAAAAATTGTAGAAACGATAAGTTGGAGGAACGAAAAAACAATTTAAAAGTCAAAAATTGATGAAACGAAGAATTGAAAAGTCAAAAAATTTGAATTAAATTCAATCAAAAGAAAAAATTGAAGACACGGAAAATTGAAGACACGAATGATTGAAAAATCATAAAATTTAAAGACAAAAACTGAAAACTCGAAAAATTAAAATAGAAAAATTTAGAACCCGAAAAATTGTAAAATCGAAAAATTGTTTGAGTTGAATTGAGTTGAAGAAATGATAAATTGAAGAACCGGAAAATTGAAGAAATTAAAAACTGAAGAAACGATAAGTTGAAGAAATACAAAGTTGAAAGGAAAAATTGAAGAAACGAAAAATGAAAACTCCAAAAATTGCAGTTTGAAAAATTGAAAAAACGGAAAATTAAAAAATTAAAAAAATGCAAATAGACAAATTGAAAACTTGAAAAATTGAAAAAACAAAATATTTCAAAATCGTAAAATTGAGGAGAAAAATTGGGTAAACATCAAATTGAAAACTCGGAAAATTGAGAAATTGAAAAATTGAATAATAAATAAACTGAAAAATCCCAAAACTGAAATTTTGGAAAATTGAAGAAACGAACGATTGAAAAATCATAAAATCCAAACACAAAAATTGAAAACTCGAAAAATTAAAATATTAACAAATCGCAAAATCGAAAAATTATAAATAGATAAATTGAAGAAATGAAAATCCGAAAAATCGAAAAATTGTAATTGGAAAAGTTGAAGAAATGAAAAATAAAAAAATTTTTATTAATCGAAAAACTGAAAAATCCAAAAATTGCAAATAGAAAAATTTAAAACCCGAAAAATTGTAAAATCGAAACATTGTAAAACAAAATATTGAAGAAACGAAGAGTTGAAGAAATGAAAAATTGAAGAAATCAAAAACTCAAGAAACGATAAGTTAAAGAAACGCAAATTTGAAAGGAAAAATTGAAGAAACGGAAAATGAAAACTCCAAAAATTGCAGTTTGAAAAATTGAAAAAACGGAAAAATAAAACATTTAAAAAAATGCAAATAGAAAAATTGAAAACTTGAAAAATTGAAAAATCAAAATATTTAAAAATCGTAAAATTGAAGAGGAGAAAAATTACGAAAACAAAATTCAAAGCTCGGAAAATTGAGAAATCGAAAAATTGAATAATAAATAAACTGAAAAATCTCAAAACTGAAATTTTGAAAAACGAAGGAAAAACTGAAAAATTCTAAAACTGAAATATCCAAAAACTGAAAAATTGAAAAACTGAGAAATCCAAAAATCAAAAAAGTGAAGTCGAAAATTGAAAAATCAAAAATCTGAAATATCGAAAAATTGAGAAATCGAAAGATTGAAAATAGAAATGTTTCCATGGTAGTTTCTTGTAGAGAATTAAGCATTATGCATTTCGATTCACAACGAATAAAAACGTTATCACAACTGGGACGAGGGCGGGTGGGCGGGGTTTGTATTTGGCCTTTTTTTTCTTAACGTACGTATTTTTTTTCCACGACAAAAAACTGAAAACATGTTTAAAAGGATAAATTTGTGGAGAAGTGTGGGGGATAAAATTTATCATTTTAAACATGTTTTTAGTTTCTTGTTGTGAAGTAATGACTATGTATGTTAAGAAGAAAAAAAAGGAAATATAAGCCCCGCCCACCCACCCTATCTTAATTGTGACGATTTTTCTTTGTTCGACGTTAGTTATTGGGGGCGGAACTTAACTGCAAAATCGATATTTTCTGTTTTAAACATTTTTTAATTTCTTGTTGCGAAAAAAAGACCGCGAATATTAAGGGAAAAAAAAATGGAAAAATATAAAGGGATAAATAAAAACCAAGCATGTAATAAAAATAAATCATTCTCGTGTATTAATACTACATTAGGCTACAACTAAAGGAATTCTGCTTCATATTCACTTAACATTGAACAGTCTTCTGGCGAGACTTGATATAGTTGCATTGTCGAACACACTGTTTACATACTAGAAAAAAAGCTGTTTCAAACAGTCAATTCAATTTCCTCCTACTCACATTCTTGACTTGTTCCTCGATCGGTTTCTTAATATCGGGCCACAACAGATCGATAGCTTCCGGTGCCATTTTCGAAATTGCCTTATTAAATAGCTCCCCGATTTCCTCGTCGTGCATAAAATTGTCAAAGTGATTCTACAAAATCGATTTATAAACTAGCAACCCTCAATCCAGAACCCATTACCTCCAGCTTCCTCAACTTAATATTAATAAACAAAGACGTTAGCTTCAACTTGAGGTGGTCGAACTGGATCACCGTCGAAATGGCCAGTTTAAAATCGATCAGATTCAACCTTCGAAAACTCGCTAAGCAATCTACTTAAGTACTTAGTTTAGTGTGGTTTACCAGAACTCGCCCTCGCCGAAAATGGGAATGGAATCCCCGACGAGTCCGTTGAGCTTGTAGAAGCCGTCTATGGTTAAACGCGGGAAGGTCAGGTTCAGGTCCAGCTTATACCTCAGCCCGCCCAAATCCTTGAACTTTTCGTCGTCGATGACGAACTTGGAGATGTGCCGGACTGTTACGTCTTGGACGTTACCTTTAAGGCTGCGGAAAGTGAGAAAGTCGGTTTAAGGGGAGGCTTTACCCTGCCGCGTCGTGGACGACGTCGAATTCGATTTTTTCGATGTGGAGCGGGTCGAGGATGGGGATGCTGAGTTCCGGGATTCCCCGGAGGATTAGTTTGCGGAACTCCTCGAGGAGGTGGCGCAGGCGGTCTTCGACTCGGCCGAAGGTGTCTATTATTCGGTCTACGGTCCGCGAAACGGCGTTTATTCCGCCGCGGACTATACCTGGAATTTATTTTAATGTTGATTTTAATTAAATTATATTTGTTTGGAAAATAATGTCGCGTTTTACGAAATTAATTATTCGAAATGTAAGCATAAAATTCTCGTTTATTTCTGGTTTAAAAATTCATTGCGATTTTTTGCGTTGCAGGCCTAAAAACTAGCTAAGCTTGCACCATCGGACTTGACATTTTGTGTTTTAGAGATTACATAACGAAGGTTTAGAAATTCTGGTAAGGCACGACTATTGAATTAATTAATTTAATTATCTACTTCAAAAAATTGGTGACGTTATCTGTTACATAAATTTCGTGAAGACAGCGTGACGGTTCTTCCGTTCCTCGTTTAATTAATTGCCTGTTTTTAAATTTAAGCTAATAAATTTCTACCGTCAAATTTTGTAATTTATCAGCGAGATTGTTATTAAAATTGACTGATTTAATTTATAAGTTTCAGAATGAGTAAAAATATATCCCGTCTAAGATGTGTTGTGCCTTCTTAGCAAGGGAAGTTCTTTTTTATCATTGTTTGCAATTTTTTCTTAAGCTATGTAAAGACGGAAATACCTTGAAAATTTTATTTTTTCGTTTCTTTGATATACCTATGGAAATTGCAAATAAAAAAATTGAAAAACCGGAAAATTCTAAATAGAAAAATTCAAGAATAACGAAAAACTGAAAAACTGCAAATAGAAAAGTTCTAGAAATGAAAAGTTGAAAGTTTATTATTAAAAACAAAAAATTTAAAGAACCAAAAAGTTTAAGAACCCAAAAATTGTGGAAACAATAAGTTGAAATAACGAAAAATTTAAGAAACGAAAAACTGAAGAAACAAAAATTTGAAAAAACGAAAAATTGTAGAAACGAAAACTGACGAAACGACAAATGGAAACTCGAAAAATTATAATGTCGAAAAATTGAAGAAACGAAAAACCGAAGAAACGAAAAGTTGAAGAAACGAAAAAAGAAAACTTCGAAAAATTGCAAACTGAACAATTCTAAAATCGAACAATTGACGAAACGAAAAGTAGAAGAAACAAAAAGTGGAAGAAACAAAAAAATGAAGAAAGGAATGGAAACTCAAAAATTGCTAATTGAAAAACTGTTTGTCGAAAAACCGAAGAAACGAAATATTGCAAACCGAGAAATTGAAGAAATAAAAAAATTGAAAACCGAAAAACTGAAAAATCAAAAAAAATGCTAATAAATAGATCGAGAGCTCGAAAAATTGCAAAATCGAAAATGTCCAGAAGAGAATTTGAAGAAACGAAAAATTGAAGAAATAAGAAGTGGGAAATTCAAAAATTGCAAATAGAAAAATTGAAGAAACGAAAAATTGAAAAATCAAAAATTAAAGTGAAAAATTTAAAACTCGAAAAAATACAACCGTGAAATTGCAGAAACTCAAAATATTTCAAATCAAAAAATTATAAAATTGGAGAATCGAAAAATCAAAGAAACCAAAAATTGTAGAAACGAAAGTTGAAGAAATGAAACATTGAAGAAACGAAAAATGGATAAAAATTGAACAATAAAAAAAATGACAAAACGAAACACTGAAAAGTCAAAAAATGTAAGTAGAAAAAGATCGAGAACTCGAAAAAGTTCAAAATCGAAAACTTGCAAACCGAGAAATTGAAGATATGTACGAAAAATCGAGGAGACGAAAAAAAGAAGAAAAGAATTGAAAAATCATTAAATATGAAGAGAAAAATTAAAAACTCGAAAAGTGCAAACAAAGAATATGAAGAAACACGAAAAATTGCAAATCACAAAATAAAAAAAAATTGAAAAAGTAAATATAAATTCAAAAATTGAAAATCGAAAAATTAGTAATGGACAAATTGAAGAAACGAAAATCTGAAAAATCGAAAAACTGTAAAATTGAAAAACGAAAAGTTAAAGAAATGGAAAATTGAAGAAAGGAAAAGTTGAAAAAATGTAAATCGAAGAAACGAAAAATTGAAGAAACGAAAAGTTGGAGAACACAAAATTGAAAGAAAAAACTGAAGAAACCAAAAATAGAAACTCCAAAAATTTGCATTTTCAAAAATTGAAGAAACGGAAAATTTAAAAAAGCAAATAGAAAAATTGTAAAACCGCAAAATTGAAGAAACGAAAACGAATAGATGAAGAAACGCAAAGTTGAAAGGAACAATTGAAGAAACGAAATATGGAAATTCCAAAAATTGCAGCTTGAAAAATAAAAAATTAAAAAAATGCAAATAGAATAATTGAAAACCCGAAAAATTGTAAAATCGAAAAATTTGAAACCAAAAAATTGATGTAACAAAAAATTGAAGAAACGCAAAGTTCAAGAAATGAAAAATTGAAGAAACGAAAAATTGAAAAACCGAAAAGTTGAAGAAACCAAAAACTGAAGGAACAATAAGTCGAGGAAACGCAAAATTGAAAGGAAAAATTGAAGAAACGGAAAATGCAAATAGAAAAATTGGAAACTCGAAAAATTGTAAAAACGAAAATTGTGAACCAAAACACTGAAGCAACAAAAAGTGAAGAAACGAAAAGTTGAATAAATGAAAAATTGAAGAAACAAAAAGTTGAAAGGAAAAATTGAAGAAACGAAAAATGGAAACTCCAAAAATTGCAGTTTGAAAAATTGCAGAAACGGATAGTTAAGAAATAAAAAAAAATAAAAAAATGCAAATAGGTAAATTGAGAACTCAAAAAATTTTTAACCAAAATATTGAAGTACCAAAAAATTGAAGAAATGAAAAATTGAAAAAACGGAAAGTTGAAGAAATTAAAAATCAAAGAAACGAAAAGTTGAAATAAAAAATCAAAGAAACAAGAAATTGAAGAAACCAAAAACTGAGGAACGATAAGTTGAAAAAATGCAAAATTGAAAGGAAAAATTGAAGAAACGGAAAATGAAAAAAATTGAAGAAACGGAAAAAAATTGAAAAATTGAAAAAATGCAAATAGAAAAATAGAAAACTCGAAAAATTGTAAAATCGCAAAATTGTAAAACAAAAAATTGAAGAAACATCAAATTGAGGAGAAACTGAAGAAACGAAAAATGGAAACTCGAAAAATTGCAGTTTGAAAAGTTGAAGAAACGGAAAATTAAAAAACTAAAAATATGCAAATAGTAAAATTGAAAACTCGAAAAACTGTAAAATTGCTAAATTGTAAATCATAAAATTGAAGTAACAAAAAATTGAAGAAGCGAAAAGTTGATGAAATGAAAAATTGTAACGAAAATTTGAAGAAACTGAAAATTTAAGAACCGAAAAGTTGAAGAAACCAAAAACTGAAGAAATGACAAGTTGAAGAAACGCAAAGTTGAAAGGAAAAATTGAACAACCGAAAAACGGTAACCCCAAAAATTACAGTTTGAAAAATTGAAGAAAAGGAAAATAAAAAATTAAAAAAATGCAAATAGGAAAATTTAAAACCCGAATAATTGTAAAATCGAAAAAATTGGAAACCAAAAATTTGAAGTAACAAAAAATTGAAGAACGAAAAGTTGAAGAAATGAAAAGTTGAAGAAATGAAAAATTGAAGAAATGAAAAACTGAAGAACCGGAAAGTTGGAGAAACAAAAAAATGAAGAAACAATAAGTTGAAGAAACAAAATTGGAACGAAAAATTGAAGTAACGGAAAATTAAAAAATTTAAAAATGCAAATAGAAAAGTTGAAAACTCCAAAAATTGTAGAAACGAAAAGTTGGAATAAATGAAAAAATGAAGAAACAAAAAATGGAAAATTGAAAAATTGCAAATAGAAAACTTGAAAATTCGAAAAACCGTAAAATTGAAGAAACAGAAAATTTACAAAACGAAAAATGCCAATAGAAAAACTGAAACTCAAAAAATTGGAAAACGAAAAATTGAAAAAACGAGAAATTAAAAATCAAAAAATGGAAACTCCAAAAACTGCAAATCAAAAAACCAAGAATCGTAGAAATGATAAGTTGAAGAAATGAAACATTGCAGAATCGAAAAATGGATAAAAATTGTTAATTGAGCAATAAAAAAATAAAAAAATTGACAAAACGAAACACTGAAGATCGAAAACTTGAAACAGTTCAAAGACGAAAACTTGCAAACCGAAAAATTGAAGAAACGAAAAATTGAAGAGACAATTTGAATTAAATTCAATTAAAAGGAAAAATTGAAGATACAAAAAATCGAGGAGACGAACAATTGAGAAAACATCAAAAAAGAGAAAAATTAAAAACTCGAAAAAGTGCAAAGAAAGAGTATGAAAAAAAAAGAAAAATTGCAAATCACAAAATAAAAAAAAATTAAAAAGTAAATATAAATCCAAAAATTCAAAAAACACGAAAAATTAAAACATTAACAAATCTGAAAATCGAAAAATTTGTAATAGACAAATTGAAAAAACGAAAATCTGAAAAATCGAAAAATTGTAAAATTGAAAAACGAAAAGTTGAAGAAATAATTTGAATTAATTTCAATTAAAACGAAAAATTGAAGATACGAAAAATCGAGGAAATGAACAATTGACAAATCATAAAAAAAAGAGAGAAAATTTAAAAACTCGAAAAAGTACAAAGAAAGAGTATGAAAAAACAAATAAAATAAATTGAAAAAGTAAATATAAATCCAAAAATTCAAAAAACACGAAAAATGAAAAAATTAACAAATCGGAAAATCGAAAAATTTATAATAGACAAATTGAAGAAACGAAAATCTGAAAAATCGAAAAATTGTAAAATTGAAAAACGAAAAGTTGAAGAAATGAAAAATTGAAGAAAGGAAAAGTTGAAAAAATAAAAAATCGTAGAAACGCAAAATTGAAAGGAAAAACTAAAGAAACCAAAAATGGAAACTCCAAAAATTTGCAGTTTCAAAAATTGAAGAAAGAGAAAATTAAAAAAATTCAAATAGAAAAATTGTAAAATCGCAAAATTGTAAACGAAAAAATTGTAAAACCGCTAAATTGAAGAAACGAAAACGAAAAGGAAACGATGAAGAAATGAAAAATTGAGAGGAAAAGTTGAAGAAATAAAAAATCGAAGAAACGAAAAATTGAAGAACCGAAATTTGAAGAAACCAAAAACTGAAGAAACGATAAGTTGAATGAACGCAAAGTTGAAACGAAAAAGTGAAGAAACGAAAAATGGAAACTCCAAAATTGCAGTTTGAAAAATTGAAGAAACGGAAAATAAAAAATTAAAAAAATGCAAATAGAATAACTGAAAACCCGAAAAATTGTAAAATCGAAAATTTTGAAAGCAAAAAATTGAAGTAACAAAAAATTGAAGAAACGCAAAGTTGAAGAAATGAAAAATTGAAGAAAGGAAAAATTGAAGAAATGAAAAATTGAAGAAACGAAAAGTTGAACAAACTAAAAACTGAAGGAACAATAAGTTGAAGAAACGCAAAATTGAAAGGAAAAATTGAAGAAACGAAAAATGGAAACTCCAAAAATTGCAGTTTGAAAAATCGAAGAAATGGAAAATAAAAAATTAAAAACATTCAAATAGAAAAATTGAAGACTCGAATAATTGTAAAATGGAATAAATTGGAAATCACAAAATTGAAGTAACAAAAAATTGAAAAAACGAAAAGTTGAAGAATTGAAAAATTGAATCGAAAAGTTGAAGAAATGAAAAATTCAAGAAACGAAAAATTGAAGAACCGAAAAGTTGAAGTAACAAAAAATTGAAGAAACGAAAAGTTGATGAAACCAAAAACTGAAGAAACGACAAGTTGAAGAAACGCAAAGTTGAAAGGAAAAATTGAACAACCGAAAAATGGAAACCCCAAAAATTACAGTTTGAAAAATTGAAGAAACGAAAAAAAAATGGAAATAGGAAAATTGAAAACCCGAATAATTGTAAAATCAAAAAAATTGGAAACCAAAAATTTGAGGTAATAAAAAATTGAAGAAACGAAAAGTTGAAGAAATGAAAAACTGATGAACTGAAAAGTTGAAGAACCCAAAAACTAAAGAAAAAATAAGTTGAAGAAACGCAAAATTCAAAGAAAAATTGAAGAAACGGAAAATTAAAAAAATTAAAAAATGCAAATAGAAAAATTGAAAACTCGAAAAATTGTTGAAACGAAAATTGTGAACCAAAAACTTGAAGCAACAAAAAAGTGAAGAAACGAAAAGTTGACTAAATGAAAATTTGCAAATCGAGAAATTGAAGAAACGAAAATTTGAAGAACGAAAAGTTGAAGAAATCAAAAATTGAAGAAACGATAAGTTGAGGGGGCGCAAAATTGAAAGAAAAAATTGAAGAAATGAAAATTAAAAACACGAAAAATTGAAATGTTAAAAAATTGAAAAATCGAAAAATTGCAAATAGAAAAATTGAAAACTCGAAAGAAAATTTAGAAATTAAAAAAACGATAAATTAAAATACCGAAACATTTTAAATTCCAAAATGGAATAATTAGAACACATTAAAAGTCGAAAGCTCAAAAATTGTGAATCGAAAATTGTAGAATTGAAAAACGACAAGATAAGAATCGAAAATGCTATTCATCCGAAAGTGGAAAATTGAAAAATCAGAAAAATCTAAAAACTGAGAAATCGAAAACCGGAAATTTTAAAAATTCAAAAGTCAGTGCCAACAACAAAAATGTCCACAATGAAAGCAACAGTATTTGAATTTGTGCCAATTTGAATTCGAAAGGCGGAAAACTAAAACGTCAAAAACTTTAGTCATTCATAACACGTTTTAAAAACCCAATGCCAACAAAACAGACATTATCAAAAAAACAAATTTTCCGCTAAGGAACACGACAGCAATACTAAGATAAGATTTTTATCGCGGATTATTTTAATCTGTTAAGGTCAAAGTGCGTTCCGCCTGAAAATAGCAAAATTATCCAAATATGTCTATTCTCATTCTCATATCGTGGCTGTAATCTCGTTTAATTTATTTTTTTTTTTATTCATTTTAAACATAATTAATACTCTGTGTAACTTCCCCAAAAATATTTAAAACTTATAAGTCGCTCCTTTATTTAGATGTTTGTCGAATTATAATTCCGTAAACGAAGCAACCGGTTGTAAATATTTGACGAAATAATGAGCTTGTTAACATAGATACCGTCCAGATGCTAACTATCCCAGCGAATTTCAATAAAGCGATACCGATAAACGTTTGCCGTGTTTCGAAATCTAGAATTATTGTTCGCGATTCACTCCAGCTGTTTTATAAAAGTTTCACGTAAAACCTACTGTTTACAAATAATCCAAAAAGCGGCCGAAAAAGTTCAAAACAACAACATCAAACACGTAATGACGTGACGTAACAAAACACGACATACACAATCATTGATGCCAACTGCAAGATCTATGTCACGGTTTGCTACAAACCAAAAAACAAACGACCGCAAGGTGCTAACTAAATAAACTAATTAAGTAGGTGTAACTTTAAAATAAACAAACAAACAAAAACTAAACGAACTCACCAAACGTGGTGTTGGTGATCCTGTTAACGATCGTGCTGATGGACGGCACCTGAGGAATTTTAATCTCCAGAGCGGTCACTTCGGCACAGCACAGTCCCACGAACACCATCACCAAAAGCGGTCTTTCCATCGTGGAAGAAGTGGCAGTTCGTTATGTTCACCAGTCGAATAGCATTTTCGCCGGTCGGCTATGACTAACACAATGCAAACATAAAAGGGAATTCTTGTAATCAATTAAAGGAATTATCTGTTTTCTCGCAAGTTTATCGGCGTGGAGTGAACTGCGGTCATGTCGATCGGTTTTAGCTAAACGCGAATTGTGGTCGATTTGCACGCTTTGCGACACAAGGTTAGAGTGTGCGAAAAATAAAAAAAATGTGACGTCAGTAATGGATTATTTAACACCGGTGCGGCCGGTACTGTTTTCAATCGAACTTGCTCGATTTGCTGGTCTAGATGAAGTACGAAAGTGAAAGGACTCTTTCGTTTGCAAGGATGTTTTACATGCGTTCTAAGTGGCGCAATGCGGTTATGTACGCATTGTACTGGTGCACTTAGGGTTGAGTAATCGAACTTTGAGTTGATAAAGTTGTAGTTAGGAAAAAGGAGAGTTGGGTTGTGTTCGGGTCTGTTTGGCCACTCCTCGTTCGAGTCGTAGGAATATTTGAAATAAGTGTGCTTGCGATTCCAATTAGGTTGGACAGCAAGACCGTCCGTGACCGGAAAATTAATCGTAACTTTCCACATTCCGTATGCACTTTCTCAATCATCCAGTCGTCGGGTGGTGTTTTGTAAAAATTAGATGAAACTAAGTGAAACTAAGTTGTCGATTTTGGTTAGAAATGATAATTAAATGCTTGCCGTTTTTGCGGAAATAATTAAATTTAATAGAGGTCAGTAATCAGTAATTACTTGCTGCAAATGTCTGCGTTAAATATGTGGTTTGCCAATTTATTTAGCTAATTGTACACAACAAGCAATCAGGGATTTTTGAAGCATGAAAGGCAGTTGAAGGAACGGGGGGTATGCGTCTAGAGTGGAAATGCTGTGAGAAGAACATAAGGAATTCTAAAAAAGTGCAGACAAGTTTCCAGGTTTTTTTTCACAATTTTGATAGTACAAGAATAGAAGCATTATTTTACGATATCGATACTTTATTTACTAAGCAAAATTTTCAGATGACGTCATCAGTCATGATTAAACAAATTAGCAAATAAACCTAACACGCTATGTTATTAAATTGAGTTCATCGATAAGATATTCTCGAATTTTTGTGGATTTTTAGGCAATTTTCTCAAAAGTTCAAATTATGCATTTGAAAATTTTGTCATTTTTTGAACATCTTCGGACGTTTTCCAAAGACTTATTTTCGTTGACTTCAATCTCTGGAAGTGGTTTTCGGCTTCTTTTCTTCGAAATTTTCACCAACATTTCCAGAATTGTCAAAATGAAATCTGACAATTTTTGAGTTGTCTTAAAAATTCAATTTTGATACTGAATATTTAGAAATCTTGGCCGGGAAGCATCAACACGGTATGTTTTTCGATTGAGCTCATCGAGATCTGTATTTTAGAATTTTTTGTGGATTTTTAAGCAAGTTTCCCAAAAATTTAATTTTTCAATATCTTCCCCTATGAAAATTTTGACTTTTTCTCAGGCATTGAAGGAAATTACTCAGAGTTCTTTTTGTTGATTTCGTTCTTTGTAAGTGTTTTTCGGCTCCATTTTCAGAGAATTTCAACCATTTTCTAGAATCGTCAAAATTAAATAAGACATTTTTTAGATATTTTGAAAATTTCACTTTGGAACCGATTATTTCGAAATCTTGTCCCGTAACCATCAAGAACTTATGTTTTTCTATTGAGCTTATCGATATCTGTATCTCAGAATTTTTGGGTGAATTTTTAGTTAATTTTTCCATTAGTACAATTTTTCATTACTTTATCATATGAAAATTTTGACGTTTTTCCCGAGCATTTTCGGAAATTACTCAAATACTTCCTTTTATTGATTTGAATCTCTGGAAGTGTTTTTCGGGTTTATTTCTTTGAAAATTCCTTAAAATATTCCAGAATCGTCAAAATGAAATCTGACAATTTTTGAGTTGTCTTAAAAATTCAATTTTGATACTGAATATTTCGAAATCTTGGCCGGGAAGCGTCAACACGGTATGTTTTTGGATTGAGCTCATCGAGATCTGTATTTTAGAATTTTTTGTGAATTTTTGGACAAGTTTCCCAAAAATTTAATTTTTCAGTATCTCCCCTTATCAAAATTTTGACTTTTTCTCGGGCATTGAAGGAAATTACTCAGAGTTCTTTTTGTTGATTTCGTCTCTGTAAGTGTTTTTCGGCCCCATTTTTAAAGAATTTCAACGATTTTCTAGAATCGTCAAAATTAATAATGTGACAATTTTTTAGACATTTTGAAAATTTGACTTTGGAACCGATTATTTCGAAATCTTGGCCCGTAACCATCAAGAACTTATGTTTTTCTATTGAGCTTATCGATATCTGTATTTCAGAATTTTTCAGTGAATTTTTAGTCAATTTTTCCATTAGTTCAAGTTTTCATTACCGTGTCATATGGAAATTTTGACGTTTTTTCCGAGTATTTTCGGAAATTACTCAAAGACTTCCTTTTATTGATTTCAACCTCTGGAAATGTTTTTCGGGTTTATTTCTTTGAAAATTCTTCTAAATTTTCCAAAATCGTCAAAATAAAATCTGACAATTTTTGAGTTATTTTAAAAATTCAATTTTGATACTGAATATTTCGAAATTTGGCCGGGAAGCATCAACACGCTATGTTTGTCGATTGAGCTCATCGAGATCTTTATTTTAGAATTTTTTGTGGATTTTTGGGCAAGTTTTCCAAAAATTTAATTTTTCAATATCTTCCCCTATGAAAATTTTGACTTTTTCTCAGGCATTGAAGGAAATTACTCAGAGTTCTTTTTGTTAATTTCGTCCTCTGTAAATGTTTTTCGGCTTTCAATTTTTCATTACTTTATCATATGAAAATTTTGACGTTTTTCCCGAGCATTTTTGGAAATTACCTAAAGAATTCCTATTTTTGATTTAGGCCTCTGGAAGTGATTTTCAACTTCATTTTTTCAAAAATTGCAGCAATGTTTCCAGAATTGAGAAATTAAAATACATATGTTAATTTTTGAGATATTTTCAAAATTTCAGTTTGAAATCGAATTAATCGAAAATAATGACCCGGGACTATCAACAGGCAATGTTTTTCGATTGAGTTCATCCATGTCTATAATCCAGAATTTTTCGTGGATTTTTAGTTAATTTTCCCAAAAGTTCAATTCTTCTTATGTAAATTTTGACTTTTTCGCGAGCATTTTCGAAAATTACTTCAAAAGTTCCTTGTGTTAACTTCGACCTCTGGAAGTGTTTTTGGCTTCATTTTTTATAAAATTTCTAAAGTTTTTCCAAATTTATCAAAATAAAATAAGTATGATAATTTTTGAGACACATACCATAACAATTTGAATTCGAAACGGAAAATTTCGAAAATCTTGTCCGGCCAATCAATATGTTGTGTTTTTCTACTGAACTCGTTGAAATCTACATCTTGGATTTTTATGTGGATTTTTGGGCCATTTTCCCAAAAGTTCAATTTTTCAACATCTTCCCGGATAGAATGTTTGACGTTTTCCTGAACATTTTCGGAAATTACTCAAAGAGTTCCTATTGCTCCTTTCGACCTTTGGAAGTGATTTTAAGTTTCATTTTTTCAAAAATTTCTACCATTTTTCTAGAATTTTCAAAATGAAATTTAACAATTTTTGATATTTTTTTTAAATTTCAGTTTGAAATCGAATTATTCGAAAATGATGGGCTGGGACTATCAACAAGCAATGTTTTTCGATTGAGTTCATCGAGATCTTTAGTCCAGAATTTTTTGTGGATTTTTAGTCAATTTCTCCAAAAAGTTCAATTTTTCAGTACCTTCCCTTATGAAAGTTTTGACATATTCCCGAGCATCTTCGGAAAATACCCAAAGACTTCCTTTTGTTGAGTTCGTCTTCAGGAAGTGTTTTTCCACCAACTTTTTAAGAATTGTCGAGATGAAATCTTATAATTTTTGAGATATTCTGAAAATCTTACTTTGAACTGGAATATTTCAAAAATCTTGGTCCGAGACCATGAACACATTCGGTTTTTCGATTAAGCTCATCAGCATCTATATTTCAAAATTTTTTGTGGATTTTTAGTTTTAAAGGAACAATTTTTCAAAATCTTCCCGTATGAAACTTTCGAAAATTATTTAAAGAATTTTTTTGTTGATTTCGGCCCCTGGAAGTGTTTTTCGGTTTAATTTCGTCATAAATTCCAACAATAGTCTTTCTAGAATAGTCAAAATGAAATATGGACATTTTTGAGTTATTTTAAACATTGGAATTTGAGGATTTTTACGTAATTTTTCCAAAAGTTCAATTTTTCAAAACCGTTTCGAATGAGGATTTTGACCTTCTTCCGAGTTTTTTCGAAAATTGCTACATTAAAAATTTGACTTTGAAGTGGAATATTTCGAAAATCTTAGTCCGAGGCCATCAATACCTAATTACAGTTTTTTTTTGTGGATTTTTAGTTTTAAAAGTTGATTTCTCCATATGAAAATTCCTTTTGTAGATTGTAGATTTCGTCGAAAATTCAACCAATTTTTCCAGAATCGTCAAAATGAAACCAAACAATTTTTAAGATGTTTTAAAAATTTGTTTTGAAACCGAATACTTCGAAATCTTGACCCTGAACTATTAAGTCTTTATGCTTTTTGATTGAGCTCATCCATTCCTGTACCTATCCCAGAATTTTTTGTAAATTTTAAGACCATTTTTCTAGAAGTTCAATTTTTCATTATCTTCTCATATGAAAATTTTGACTTATTTCCCGAATATTTTCGGAAATTACTCAGAGTTTCTTTTGTTAACTTCAATCTCTGGAAGTGTTTTTGGCTTAATTTTTTCGAAAAGATTTACACTTTTTCAGATTTATCAAAATAAAATATAATCATTTTTGGTTTACATAATTTAAAAATTTGAATTTGAAATATTTAAAAAAATTTGGTCCAGGACAATCAACATGCCATGTTTTTATTTATCCCAGAATTTTTTGTGGATTTTTGGGCAATTTTCCCAAAGGTCAGTTTTTCATAAACCTCCCCTATGTCCATTTTCCGAACAATTTTGGAAATTACCCAAAGAGTTCCTATTGTTGATTTCGACCTCTGGAAGTGATTTTCTGTTTATTTTTTTTTTAAATGTAACCATTTTTCCAGAATTCTCATTGAAATATGGCAATTTTTGAGACATTTTCAAAATTTGTTGACCCGGGACACGCAATGTTTTTGATTGAGTTCATCGATATCTATATTCGAGATTTTTTTGTGGATTTTTAATCAATTTTCTCAAAAATTCAATTTTTCAATATTTGCCCGTATGAAAATTTTGACCTTTTTCCGAGCATCTTCAGAAATTATCCAAAGACTTCCTTTTGTTGATTTCTACCCTTGGAAGTGTTTTTCGGTTTAATTTCTTCGAAAATTGAAACCATTTTTCTAGAATAGTCAAAATGAAATATGGAAATTTTTGAGTTATTTTAAAAATTTGACTTTGGAACCGAATTATTCGAAACCGAAACTATCAACACGCAATGTTTTTAGATTAAGTTCAACACCTACCGATTTTCCCAAAAGTTCAATTTTTTAAAACCTTTTCCTAAGAAGATTTTGACTTTTGCCCGAGCTTTTTCGAAAATCATTCATTTTTTTTTTTATTTTGACCTCTGGAAGTGTTTCAACCGTTTTTCTGGAGACCATCAACACATGTTTTTCGATTAAGCTCATATACATATTAAATTTTTTTTTTGGATTTTTAGTTTTAGAAGTTCAATTCTTCATATGAAAATGTTGTCCTTTTCCCCAGTGTTTTCTAAAATTACTCAAAAAATTCCTTTTATTGATTTAGTTAGACCTTTGGAGGTGTGTTCGTCTTCATTTCTTTAAAAATTCTCATTTTCCCAAAATTGTCAAAATTGTAAAATGACAATTTTTGAGAAATTTTAAAAATTGAGCTCATAGATTTTTTAGTCAATTTTTTTGTGAATTTTTAGTTTATATGTTCAATTTTTCAATACCTTCCCGTATGAAAATTTTGATCTTTTCCTGAGCATTTTCCAAAAATTAATAAAAAAATTCAGTTTCCCAAAAATGTAATTTTTCAATATCTTCCCCTATGAAAATTTTTGCCTGTTTACCGAGCATTTTTGGAAATTACCTAAAGAATTCCTATTTTTGATTTAGACCTCTGGAATTTTTAGTTTATAAGTTCAATTTTTCAATACCTTCCCGTATGAAAATTTTGATCTTTTCCTGAGCATTTTCCAAAAATTAATAAAAAAATTCAGTTTCCCAAAAATGTAATTTTTCAATATCTTCCCCTATGAAAATTTTTGCGTGTTTACCGAGCATTTTTGGAAATTACCTAAAGAATTCCTATTTTTGATTTAGACCTCTGGAAGCGATTTTCAACTTCATTTTTTCAAAATTGTCAAAATGGTAAAATGACAATTTTTGAGAGATTTTAAAAATTGGGCTCATAGATTTTTATAGTCAATTTTTGTGAATTTTTAGTTTATAAGTTCAATACCTTCCGTATGAAAATTTTGATCTTTTCCTGAGCATTTTCCAAAAATTAACCAAACAATTCTTTTTGTTGATTTCGACCTCCTGAAGTGTTTTTTGTCTTCATTTCTTCAAAAATTCCAACCATTTTTTCCGAATCGAACGAATTGAAAAATCAAAAAATTGAAAAATCGAAAAATGTAAGGTTTAAAAAATTGCAAAATTTTGAAAAAGAGAATAAAAAATATAAAAATTTAAAAATTGAAATACATAGTGAAAAATCCCAATACTTACACATTGAAAATTTGAAAATCGAAAAATTGAGAAATCGTGAAATCGGAAAGTCGAAAAGTCGAAAAATTAAAAAATGCATTAATCGACAAATTGAGAAATCGAAAATCCAAAAATTTAGAAACGCCAAAAATTGAAAAATCGAAAAATAAATACATAATTCCTAAAACTGAAACGTTGAAAAATTGAAAAACCGAAAAATCGAAAAGATGAACTATCGAAAAACTGAGAAATCGGGAAATCGAAATCGAAAAATTGAAAAATCGTAAAATCGAAACATGAAAAGATCGAGAAGTCGAAAAATCGAAAAATTGAGAAATGGAAGTGGCTAAAAGTCGAAAAATAGGAAAATTCAAAATTGAAAAATTTTAACTTAAAAAATCCGATAAACCAAATCGAAATATCGAAAAACCAAAAAATTGAAAACCGGAAAATCTAAAAACGAGAAGGCGAAAAATCGAAAGAAAACGTTAAATCGAAAATTGAAAAATCGAAATATCGAAAAACTGAAAAATTAATTCCGAAAAATTGAAAACTTTAAAAATAAAAGAAATGAGAAGGCAAAAAATCGAAAGACTGAGATATCAAAATAACAAAAAAGTGATTAATCTAACATTTATAAAGTTCGAAAAATTCGAAATTTACAAAATGAAAAAATCAAAACATCAACGAATCGAAAAATCAAAAAATTGAAAAATCGAAAAATGTAAGATAAAAAATCCCAAAATTTTGAAAAATCGAATAAGTAAAAAATCGAATAAGTAAAAAATCAAAACAACAGAAAGTCGAAATTCTAAAAATTTAACAATCGAAATACATATTGCAAAAACCCAAAAATTAAAAAGTCCATTAATCCCGAAAATTGAGAAATCGAAAAATCCAAAAATTTAGACACGCCAAAAATTGAAAAATCTAAAAATTCAAATACATAAATCCGAAAACTGAAACCTTGAAAAATTGGAAAATCTGAAAACAATTTTTCCATACCTCCTCATATGAAAATTTTGATCTATTCCCGAGCAATTTCGAAAAATATTCAAAAAAGTCTTTTGTCGATTTCGACCTCCTGAAGTGTTTTCTGTCGTAACTTCTTCAAAAATTCCAACCATTTTGTCCAAATCATCAAAAAGATACATACTAAATTTTGACGGATTTTAAAAATTTGACTTTGAAACGGAATATTTTGAAAATCTTGGCCAGACTTATCAACACATTGTTATGGATATCTATATTCCAGGATTTTTTGTGGATTTGTAATTTTAAAAATTGTTGATTTAGACCTCTTGAGGTATTTTTCGGCTTTATTTCTTCAAAAATTGCTAGGATTGTCAAAATTACACAGGACAATGTTTGAAATATTTTAAAAATTTGACTTTGAAATGGAATATATAATATATATAAAATGTAGCCTATTAAACAAGATTTTCAAAATATGTGGTTTTAAAGTCGATTTTTTTAAATATCTCTTCATTTTGACAATTCTGGAAAAATGGTTGAAGTTTTCGAAGAAATAAAGCCAAAAAACACTCGAGGAGGTCGAAATTAGCAAAAGGAACCTTGAGGTGATTTTCGAAAATGCTTAGAAACAGTCCAAAATTTCGTAGAGGAATGAAAACATTGAAGCTTTAGGAAATTTGACTAAAAACCCACGTTTTCGGAAAATAGATTTAAACCTCTTGAAATGTTTTTCGTCTTAATTTCTTCAAAAAGTCCATGCGTAACAATTTTTGAGATATTTTAAAAATTTGACTTTGAAACGGAATATTTTAAAAATCTTGGCCCGAACCATCAACACACTATGTTTTTCGATTAGGCTAATTTTTCTGTATGAAAATTTTGACCTTTTCCAGAGCATTTTCGAAATTTACTCAAAATTTGACTTCAAAACGGAATATTTCGAAAACGTTGGCATGGGACCATCAGGACGCTATATTTTTCCATTGATATCAAGGATAATTCTATATCCCAGGATTTTTTATGAATAGTTTGTCCATCGTTTCATTTTTTAACATAATGTCGAACTTATTTACTGTAAAGTTAGCAATATATCAGTGTTGATATCTTTTCCAACATATAATCAACGACATATTTTTTACTTTAGTCACCCATTTGTCACGTTTTTATCTGTGGACACCAGTTTTCCTTTTTTATATTGTTTTACTGATGGCCATGAAATGAATCATCAAAGCACATCCTGACGCACATTGCTTTTCCATACCTATGACAATGAATAAACACATACAATTAACGAAAACTGGCTGTTTATTATGTCGCCACTATAGATTATTAAACTGGTAATTATTTCTATTTTTATCGATTAACAATTGGCTTCAGACCGTACGTCTTATCGTTAAGTACGTACTAGACTTCAACTTCAGATAGCTGATTTGTTTTTATTTGAAAATGTCGTGCATCAACGTACTGATAAACGCGAAATATGATAAGAGATAAGCCATCTCTCACGACTTGTTGTTTTTGTTTTCGAAAATATAACCAACACGTCAACTTTAGCTGTTTTTCTATTATTATTATTTTTAATTTAATTTTTTTTTATTTATTAAACAAATATCTCGCCTGCATTTTCCAGCAGTGCTCGAGAAAACCGCGGAAGAATGCAGCTGTTAAAAAAACTGAGAAATGTTAAGCATTTAAGTAAATTATGCATCGCCGAGAAATTTTATTAAACCTCCCATTAATCACGGCAGATATGAATTAAAAAGCTTTGGGAAGATTGTATTTGCTTAATAAAATGAACAGAAATATTTTTTAATGAATGAAAAATATTTGGAATTTGGTGGCAAAGTAATTTCAATATTCCTCCATAGTAACCTCAACCCCGCCCAACTTTAAAATTTTAATTAATATTTGTCTTCGAGCGAAAATTAATTTTTATTTCTTGTTAAGGAGTTTTTTGTCGACGAGAAGCAACAGAAATTGATTATAATGCTTAACTCCGTTCGCGGTTGAATGCAATTACGGTTGCGTGTGTCAGTTGTTAATAATTTCTTTCGGGGCGGACATTATTTTCGGGTTCTTTGAACCTGATCGATGGAGTCGCGAATTCTTAAGGAAGTTGTTTTATTGAAAAAATTAGCGAAGTTTAGTAATTACTTTTCGCGTCGATTTACTCAGCGCAATGGGGCGCAACGATTACTCTCCTTCCGATCTTTGACTTTCGATGGAACGGGATGGAAATGCTCTTTTTAAGTTTATTTTTAAAGTCGGGCTTAAATTTACAAGCCGAGTCGTAGGTATATGAGGGAAAGACATTTGGTTAATGCGATTTTTGGGAGCCTTAACCTCTCGGTGCTCTCCGGTACCAGCTGCCACTAGTCAGGAGCCAATATAGTTTTGTAATTTGTCTGTCTGGCGGCTTCCATTATTACAGTTTTTCGAGCGAAATGTAAAGTAGTATCCAAAGACAATTTTCTCCAGAACGATCATACGTTAAGAACTATCAAAGTGTCTGCTGTTGTAGTGGAGGGAATTGTGGCGACGACGTCGTTTTTTCGTAGGAACGTGATGTCGTTGGGTATATAGGCGTGTTTACTACTACATGGAACTTATTTCATAGTTTTTTTATCCTGTTTTTAGAGGTATTTTTTAAAAGGAATTACCTTCGACCAATTTTTTAATGTCACCAATTTAAAAAAACATTAATTTTTCGACTTCAATTTCCCAGATTTAATTTTTGGATTTCTTAATTTTTCGTTTCCTCAGTTTTTCTATTCTTTTTTTTATTTTTCACTTTCCTGTTTTTTTAATTTTCACATTCCCGATTTCGCATCACAATTTTTTCGTTTTTTCATTTTCTTTATTTTTTCAATATTTCTTCCGGTTTTATAAGTTTTCGTTTATTCAGTTCTCCAAATTTTCAATCTTCGATTTTTCAATTTTGCAATTTTTGAGTTTCTCAATTTCCGATTTTCCGATTTCCTTAATTTTCAAGATTTGCGAAATATTCGGTTTCAGAATCATCACATTTCAGAACCTTGGCAAATTTTTTGAAACTAGAATTTTTCCTTTTTCCTTTTTCTTCGATTTTAAATTTTCCATATCACAATTTTTCGTTTTTTTATTTTCTTTCACTTTCAGTTTTTCAATTTTTCGATTTTACAATTTTTCAATAATAAGAGGAGTATTATTATTCAATCTTATCTTGGCAAGTACTAGCTCCGCCCACCCACCCTTTATTTTCTTAGACGGTATGTGAATTGCCAAAATTAGTTTTATCTTAACATATACTAGGCCCGCCCACCCACCCTCCCTTCTCTTAGAGGGTATGTGATTTGCCAAAATTAGTTTTATCTTAACATGTACTAGGCCCGCCCACCCACCCTCTCTTTTCTTGGAAAGTATGTGATTTGCCAAAATCAGTCTTATCTTAGCAAGTACTAACAGAAAAATTAAAAATTGAAAAATTGGAAATCGAAAGATTTAAGAAACCAAAAATTGAAAAATTGAAAAAGTGAGAAATTAAAAATTGGAAAATCGAAAAACAGGAAACTTTAAAAATGAAGACTTGAAGAGTCTTATAATTTTTTGAAAAATCTGGATTTATTTACCTGTGATCGAATTTTTGATATTAAAATTTTTCGTTTTTCCTTTTTCTTCGATTTTAAAGTTTTCATACCACAATTTTTTGTTTTTTCAATGTATTTCATTTTCAGTGTTTCAATTTTTCCATTTTATAAATTTTCATTTTTCGATTTTTCAGTTTCTCGTTTTTAATTTTTCGATTTTTTTACTTTTCGTTTCCTCAATTTTTCAAGTTCCTGATTTAAGTTTTTCATATTCTGGAATTTTTGGTTCTCGTTTTCTCGATTTCATATCACAATTTTTCCGTTCTACAATTCCTTTATTTTTTCAACATTTCTTTCGATTTTATAATTTTAAGATTGAAAAATCTAAACATTGAATAATTAAAAATTGAAAACTCGTGAAATTCTTTCAGATCTAATAAAAATAAATGATGAAAATGGAATAAGGGTGGGTGGGAGGGGCACCTTTTTATTTTGTCCACTCTTATTATTATTCAATCTTATCTTGGCAAGTACTAGCTCCGCCCACCCACCCTTTATTTTCTTAGAGGGTATGTGAATTGCCAAAATTAGTTTTATCTTAACATATACTAGGCCCGCCCACCCACCCTTTCTTTTCTTAGAAAGTATGTGATTTGCCAAAATCAGTCTTATCTTAGCAAGTACTAACAGAAAAAATTAAAAATTGAAAAATTGGAAATCGAAAGATTTAAGAAACGAAAAATTGAAAAATCGAAAAAGTGAGAAATTAAAAATTGGAAAATCGAAAAACAGGAAAATTTAAAAATGAAGACTTGAAGAGTCTTATAATTTTTTGAAAAATCTGGATTTATTTACCTGTGATCGAATTTTTGATATTAAAATTTTTCGTTTTTCCGTTTTCTTCGATTTTAAATTTTTCATACCACAATTTTTCGTTTTTTCAATGTATTTCATTTTCAGTGTTTCAATTTTTCCGTTTTATAAATTTTCATTTTTCGATTTTTCAGTTTCTCGTTTTTAATTTTTCGATTTTTTTACTTTTCGTTTCCTCAATTTTTCAAGTCCCTATTTAAGTTTTTCATATTCTGGATTTTTTGGTTTTCGTTTTCTGGATTTCATATCACAATTTTTCCTTTCTACAATTCCTTTATTTTTTCAACATTTCTTTCGATTTTATAAGGATTTTTTGGTTTTCGTTTTCTGGATTTCATATCACAATTTTTCCTTTCTACAATTCCTTTATTTTTTCAACATTTCTTTCGATTTTATAATTTTAAAATTGAAAAATCTAAACATTGAATAATTAAAAATTGAGAACTCGTGAAATTCTTTCAGAGCTAATAAAAATGAATGATGAAAACGGAATAAGGGGGGGTGGGAGGGGCACCTTCTTACTTTGTCTACTCTTATTATTATTCAATCTTATCTTGGCAAGTACTAGCCCCGCCCACCCACCCTCTGTTTTCTTAGAAAGTATGTGATTTGCCAAAATCAGTCTTATCTTAGCATGTACTAACAGAAAAAATTAAAAAATGAGAAATTAAAAATTCAAAACTCGAGAGATTTCAAATAGAAAAATTACAACATCTGAAAACTGAAACATCCAAAAATTGGAAAATCGAAAAACAGGAAAATTGAAAAATTGAAGAAATGAGAAACTGAAAAAAATTAAAATTGAAGAAATAAAAAACTAAAATCGAAACACTGAAAAATCGAATAAGTGAAAAGGTAGCCAAAATAAAAAAAAAACAAAAATCGCAAGATATAAAAAAAATCAAAAGTTGGAAAATTGAAAATTTTAAACGGAAAACTGGAAAAATTGCAAATCAAAAAACTAAAGAAAAAAAAAAGAAAAAATTGAAGAATCCAAAAAGTGAGAAATTAAAAATAGAAACCTCGAGAAATTGCAAATAGAAAAATTACAACATCTGAAAACTGAAACATCCAAAAATTGGAAAATGGAAAAACAGAAAAATTTAAAAATGAAAACTTAAAGAGTCGCATATCTTAAAAATGAAAAAACGAAAAAAATGGAAATTTGAAAAATTGAAGAAACGAGAAACTGAAAAAAATTAAAATTGAAAAAATAAAAAAATAAAATCGAAACACTGAAAAATCGAATAAGTGAAAAGGTAACCAAAAAAAAAAACAAAGTCATAGATCTTGACGTGCTGATTCCAAAAATATACCGTGTTTAGGTCCACGTGGCAATATTTTCGAAATATTCAGAATCAAATCCGAATTTTTTGAATTTTTTTCAATTGGCGTTTCTGGAAAACCGGTTGGAGTTAAAAATAAAATTCGCAAAATCCAATCTTATAATTTTTTGAAAAATCTGGATTTATTTGCCTTTGATCGAATTTTTGATATTAGAATTTTTCGTTTTTCCTTTTTCTTCGATTTTAAATTTTTCATATCTTATTTTTTTGTTTTTTCAATTTCTTTCATTTTCAGTTTTTCAATTCTTAGATTTTAGAATTTTTCATTTTTCGATTTTTCAGTTTCTCCTTTTTAGTTTTATCTTAGCATGTACTAGGAAAATATTAAAAATTTCATATGGGAGAGTATTGAAAAATTGAACTTTTATAAAAATTGCTTAAAAATCCTTAAAAAATCTGAGATGTAGAGCTTGACAAGTTCAATCGAAAAGTATGACGTTTTTACAGTCCCCTTTTCGAAATATTCGGTTTCAGAATAAAGAAGTTAAAATAACTCAAAAATCGTAATATTTCATGTTGACAATTTTGGAAAAATAGTTGAAATTTAGAAGAAATAAAGCTGAAAAATACAAAAGAAGATGCTCGGAAAAATTTCAAAAATTTTATACTGAAGAGTATTGAAAAAATTGAACTTTTAGGAAAACTGACAAAAAATCCACGAAAAATCTGGAATATAGATTTCTACATGTTGATGGTCCCGGAGCAAGTTTTTAAAAACAAACGGTTTCAAAGCCAAATTTTTAAAATATCTCAAAATTTGACGTTTTATTATTTTTACTATTCTGAAAAATTAGTTCAAATTTTCGAAGAAATAAGGCCCAAAAATAATAATTGAAGAGGTCGAAGTTAGTTTAAATTTGCGAAGAAATGAAATCTAAAAAGACTTGAAGATGTCGAAATCAGAAAAAGGAACTGTTGAGCTAATTTTCGAAAATGCACAAAAAAATGTCAAAATTTCATACGGGATGATACTGAAAAATTGAAGCTTTGGGAAAAGGAATGTAGAACTCGACATGTTGAATTGAAAACTTATTAACGGTCCCTAACCAAGATTTTCAAAATATGCGATTTCAAAGTCGATTTTTCAAAATATTTCAAAAATTCCCATTTTCCATTTTGATAATTCTGGAAAAATAGCTGAAATTTAGAAGAAATAAAGTCGAAAGACACTTCAGTTTTTGTTGATTTCGACCTCCTGAAGTGATTTTCGTCTTAATTTCTTTAAAAATTGCTAGAATTGTCAAAATGACACATGACAAATTTTGAAATATTTTAAAAATTTGACTTTGAAATGGAATATATGATGTATTAAACATGATTTTCAAAATATGTGGTTTCAAGGTCGATTTTTAAAAATATTTCAAAAATTGCCTTTTTTCATTTTGATAGTTTTGGAAAAATGGTAGAAATTTTCGAGGAAATGAAGACGAAACACACGTCATAATCAGTAAACGCAAATGTTTAGGTAATTTTTGAAAATGTTTCATTTCTTCAAAAATTCTAGTCATTTTTCCAGAATTGTCAAAAGTACATGACAATTTTTAAAATATTTAAAAAATTTTATTTTGAAATGATATATATAATATATATAAAATATATCCTATTAAGTAGGATTTTCAAAATATGTAATTTCTAAGTCGATTTTTTTTAAATATCTCAAAAATTGTAATTTTTCATTTTGACGATTCTGGAAAAATAGTTGAAATTTTTGATGAAGTGAAGACGAAACACACACTTCGAAATCAGCAAAAGCAAATATTTAGGTAATTTTTGAAAATGTTTCATTTCTTCAAAATGAAATGACAATTTTTGAGAGATTTGAACAATTTGGTTTTGATATGGAATATTTCGAAATTCCTGGCTCGGAACCATCAACAAAATATTTTTCAACTGAGCTCATCTATTTCTATTGTCAAAATTTTTTGTGAATTTTTAGTTTTATAAGTTCAATTTTTCAATACCTTCCCGTATGAAAATTTTGACTTTTTTCCCAGCCTTTTCGAAAATTAATAAAAAAATTCCTTTTGTAGAGTTCGATCGCTTGAACTGCTTTTAATCTTCATTTCTTCCAACATTGTAGCCATTTTTCCAGAATTGTCAAAGTGACGTGGAATTTTTTGAGATTTTAAAAATTTGATTTTTACACGGAATATTTTGAAAAGCGTTCCCCGAGCATTTTCGAAAATTACCCAAAAAATTCCTTTTATTAATTTCGACGTCTTGAAGTGTTTTTTGGCTTTATTTTTTCAAAAATTGCTAGAATTGTCAAAATGATAATTTTTGAAATATTTTAAAAATTTATGCTTGAAATAGAATATGTGATATATATATATAAAATATAGCCTATTAAAGGTCCTTAACCAAGATTTTCAAAATATGTGGTTTTAAAGTCGATTTTTTAAAATATCTCAAAAATTAACATTTTTCATTTGACAATTCTGGAAAAATGGTTGAAATTTTCAAAAAAATTACTTTGGACGAAGTCGTCTCTGGGGTGTATAATATGTTGCCTATGCAAAAATTGTCAGGCGTGAACACAAAAAATGAACACCTGTATATCAATTTTATCAGTCAATGTATCAAAATTATCTAATCATCTCCACCAACAATCAAATGACATAAACTCTTTTGTTTTCGTAGTGACTCTATTTAGACTTTATAACATAACACACTCCTACATTTGTGGTTTATGAGTCCGCCTCAAAATTGTTACTTTTAAGGAACTACCGTAAAAAAACATGAAATGAGTTGTGTGCTGAGCAGATCCATACGAGTAGTGGCGTGTTTACTCCAGAGATTTTAAATTACCGCGACGTTATTGTCTGTTGTCTTGTGGGAAAGAAGTTTAATACAGTTGCGCTGGTGAGCCTGAAGCAATGGCAGTGTTTGCTCTTGCATTTTTTAGGGGATCCGAGCCAATCTCTAAGAGTAAACCGTTATGTAAACATAAGATATTACACAGATCGATACCCATGCAACTCCAGTCCACTTTCATCGGGTTTTGTTTTCTGCTTTATTTTTATTGAACTATCTGAAGAGGGTTTACACTTTTACGGGTCATCGAGTAAAAATAAAATGGGAGAATAAAGCGCACTGATTCGATGCTGCCGCTAGTGCGAACTTTTCAACATTTTAAAGCCAAACGTACTCTTGTACAGAAATCCAATTATTATAGGTAAAAAGCACTAAAAAGCGTTAGTTCGACAATTCGTCACTTAAAACTCGCCTCGGTTTTTAAAGTCCCTTCGAACCTGGTCGTTTAAAGTCTGTTTTCGGGTAGTTCAGGAGCTCGGATTTTTCGGGGAGTTGCTAAAGTAGTTTTAATAGGGAAAGTTGAAGTTTCTTCGGCAGCTAGCTGGTGTTGGGGATGAATGCTCGCAGTGGGTTAGAAAATTCCGGTAAATTTGCTACTTTGTTTGATGGTTTTACGTATAGCTTGTGTCTTTGTCCTAATTAAATATTCTGAAGTAGTTATAGAAGTGTGTTTCTGTATACAGGATGAATGCCTTTGGGACGAACGTGCGGTGTAATAATGAAATAACAGACGATGTTGGAGTTTCCCGTTTTGTAGCGTACTTTCAGATTTATGTTGTACGGTTATTTGGCAGTGACTCGCTCGAATCGTGTACTAATTTAATTCAGAGATTTACACCCTCTTCGGTAGGTGGTTGAATAGCGCTGAAAGGTGGAGGAATGTTTGAACATTTATTTCATAGTATGAACGTTGTTCGATTTTGAAGTTGGAGAAAAGTGCCGAAAAAACTGTAAGAATGTCGTGTAAATCATAAAAGATGTGTATTCCAGAATTTTCGGTGGAAATTTTTTCAACGGATGAAATTTTTGACAGGTCAGGTTAGTTCAAGTTAGGTCGAAAATTACCTAGAGTTACTTTTGCTGATTTTAATCTCCTCAGGTGCTTTTCTTCTTCATTTATTCGAAAATTTTAACAATTTTTCCACAATCATCAATTTTTCAATGTGAAATTTTTGACATTTTCTTGAACATTTTTAAAAATGACCTACACTTGCTTTGCTGATTTCGACGACCTCCTCAAGTGTTTTTCGGCTTCATTTCCTCTAAAATTTCAACCCTTTTTCCAGAATGCCAATTTATAAAATTTAAAAAAAAATCTGATTCTGAAAACAAATATTTTGAAAATCTTGATCCAACACTATCGAAACTTAATACTTGATCGAACTTGTTGAGAGCTATTTCTGAGATATTTTAAGTATTTTTATATAATTTTTCCAAAGACTGAATTTTTTAATACCCTCCCGTATGAAATTTTTGACTTCTTCCTGAGCATTTCGAAAATTCTCGAGAGATTCTTTTGTTGATTTCGAACTCTTTAAGTGTTTTTCGGCTTTATTTCCTCTAAATTTGAAACGAAATATTTCGAAATTCCTGGCCCGGAACCACGAACAAAATATGTTTTTCAATTGGGCTCATCGATATTTATATGCCAGAATTTTTTGTGGATTTTTAGTTTTAAAAGTTCAATTTTTCAATACCTTCCCGCATGAAAATTTTGACTTTTTCCCGAGCATTTTAAAAATTAATAAAAACATTCCTTTTGTTGATTTCGACCTCCTGAAGTGTTTTTCGACTTAATTTCTTCAAAAATTTCAACCAATTTTCCAAAATTGTAAAAAAACCGAATATTTCGAAAATCTACTATCAAAACGCTATACTTTTCGACTGAACTTGTCGAAAAGTATAGATCTCAGATTTTTTTATGGATTTTTAGGCAATTTTTCCAAAAGTTCAATTTTTTAGTACCTTCCCATATGAAATTTTTGACATTTTCACGAGCATTGAAAATCGGCTTTTGCTGATTGCGATCTCATTAACTGTTTTTCGGCAATCTTTTCTCTAAAATTTCAATTATTTTTCCAGAATCGTCAAAATGAAAAAAGACAATTTTTGGAATATTTTGAAAACTCGAATTTGGAACTACATATTTTGACAAATTTGGTCTGGGACCACCAAAATCTTATATTTTTCGATTCAACTTGTCGAGATCTACACCCCAGATTTTTTGCGGATTTTTAGTCAATTTTTCGAAAAGTTCAATTTTTGAGCATTCTCTGCTATGAAATTTTTGACGTTTCTCCGAGCATTATGTCAAACTAAAATAATCAAAAACAATTGTTTAAAACAAAAACCATAATAATAATAATTTTTTTCACAGCACATCTTGGCACCAAAGATCTTTCTAGACAATGTTGTCGGTTTTCGTACTATGTTGCCGGTTGAGTGGATTTTTAATTTGAAATATATATTACGTTTTTATAATCTCAAAACATTTTTACTAATGGGTTTATTAGTTACTGATTTTTTTTAACAAAATCCGCTTTTTGTAAGCATATGCTATTCAGAATTGGTTTCATTAACAAAAAAAAACAAGGTAAATTTTATATATGGGTACTGCAATTAAGCTCCGCCCCCCGGCTCACGACGAATAAAAAAAATCATCACAACTGAGATCGGGCGGGTGGGCGGGGCTTATATTTACTCTTGTTTTTTTTTTGAAATTCGAATTTGAAACCATATATTTTGAAAATTTTGGTCCGGGACCGCCAAAATCTTATATTTTTCGATTCAACTTGCCGAGATCTACATCCCAGAAGTGTTACGTGGGACACCCGTTATAAGATTTTTGATGAATTTTTAGGCAATTTTTCCAAAAGTTCAATTTTTTAGTACCTTCCCATATGAAAATTTTGACATTTTTGCGAGCATCGAAAATTGCCTAAAAAATTCCTTTTGCTGATTTCGATCTCATTAACTGTTTTTCGGCTTTATTTCGTCTAAAATTTCAATTATTTTTCCAAAAGCCTCAAAATGAAAAAGTACAATTTTTGAGATATTTTAAAAATCCGAATTTGAAACCACATAATTTAAAAATCAGGACCGTCAAAATCTTATATTTTTCGAATCAATTTGTCGAGATTTTTTGTGAATTTTTAGTCAATTTTTCCAAAAGTTCAATTTTTGAAAATTCTCGAGTATGAGATTTTTGACGTTTCTCCGAGCATCTTCGAAAATTACTGAAAGAGTTCTCTTTGCTGATTTCAACTTGATTAGGTGTTTTTCGAGTTCATATTTGAAATATTTTAAAAATCTGACTCTGAAACCGAATACAGAGTCATCAAAATTGATTGAGAGAGTTGGTAAACCTGAACTTGAATAATTTGGTTTATTAAGTTGTATAAAAATATTAGCTGCTAGATTTGAAGGTTGAAGTTTCAAATTTCAAAACTCAGTGGCGTCTTTTTTCGATTTTTTTTGGTAAAAAATATTAGTTGTTAGATTTGGAGTTTAGAATTTTGGATTTGTTCGATTGCGTTTCCTAATATGCCTCTGTCTGTTGACAGAAAACACTTTTCTAGTGATGGCATTGGTACTCAAGACGAATTTGGGGCGTGGAATTGATTCGATAATCAACCCCCAGTTCTCTTGTCACGCCACTGAATTCATTGTCACATAACCTTAAACAAATCTGTCATAAGGTTGACAAACTTCACGGCAAAAACAGGGAGTACCAACTCTCTCAATCAATTTTGATGAATCTGTACTTCGAAAATTTTGATCCAAGAGTATCAAAACGCTATACTTTTCGATTGAACTTGTTGAGATCGATATCTAAGATTTTTTTAATGGATTTTCAGTAAATTTTTCCAAAAATTTAATTTTTCAGTATTTTCAAGTATGAGATTTTTGACGTTTCTCCGAGCATTTTCGACAAATGTCAAAATAAAATAATCAGAAACAAGTGTTTTGAATAAAAACCATAATCATCCAAACCTATATTTTTTTGATAGTACATCTTGGCACCTGTCCCCTATTTTCTCAGAGGATATGTCATTTGTCAAAATAAGTTTTACTTTAGCAAGTACTAGCAAGTACTACACCCTGAGAAAATAACGGGCGGGTGGGCGGGGCTTGTACTTGCTAACATAAGTCTTATTTTGGCAAATGACATATCCTCTGAGAAAACAGGGGGTGGGTGGGCGGGGCTAGTATTTGGTAAGGTAAGACTGATTTTGGCAAACGACGTATCCCCTAAGAAAAGAGAGGGTGGGTGGGTGGGGCTAGTACTTGGTAAGATAAGGCTGATTTTGGCAAATGACATACACTCTAAGAGAGTAAAGGGTGGGTGGGCGGGGTTAGTACTTGCTAAGATAAGACTTATTTCGGCAAATGTGGATATGTTTCACTGTCCTTTAAGTGCAAGGGAAGTTCTGTCGAAACAGCTTTCGACCAATTTTTTTTTATTTTGAATTTAATTTGAAACCTTCTCAGGGGTCCCAACTGTCTTTTTTAAAAACGTAAAACCTTCTCGGGGATCCCAACTGTCGTTTTTTTTAATGTAAAACCTTCTCGGGGCTCTAAATGTGTTTTTTTTTAATGTGGAACCTTCTCGGGGTTTCCAACTGTCTTTTTTAAAAATGTAAAACCTTCTCGGGGGCCCCAATTGTCATTTTTAAAAATGTAAAACCTTCTCGGTGGCCCCAAATGGCTTTTTTTCTTAATGTAAAACCTTCTCGGGGATCCCAACTGTCTTTTTTAAAAATGTAAAACCTTCTCGGGGGCCCCTAGTGACTTTTTTTCTTAATGTAAAACCTTCTCGGGCATCCCAACTGTCTTTTTTGAAAATGTAAAACCTTCTCGGGGGCCCAAAATGTCTTTTTCTCTTAATGCAAAACCGTCTCGGGGGCCCCAATTGTCTTTTAAAAATGTAAAACCTTCTCGGGGGCCCCAAATGGCTTTTTTTCTTAATGTAAAACCTTCTCGCGGATCCTAACTGTCTTTTTTGAAAATGTAAAACCTTCTCGGGGGCCCCAAATGGTTTTTTTTCTTAATGTAAAACCTTCTCGGGGATCCCAACTGTCTTTTTTAAAAATGTAAAACCTTAAAACCTTCTCGGGGGTTCCAATTGTGTCTTTTAAAAGTGTAAAATCTTCTCGGGGGCCCTAAATGCCTTTTTTTAATGTAAAACCTTCTCGGTGATTCCAACTGTCGTTTTTAAAATTGTAAAACTTTCTCCGGGGCCCTAAATGGCTTTTTATTTTAATGTGAAACTTTCTCGGGATTCTCAACTGTCTCTTTTAAAAAGGTAAAACCTTCTCGGGGGTCCAACTGTCGTTTTTAAGTATGTGAAACCTTCTCGGGGGCCTAATTGCCTTTTTTTAATGTAAAACTTTCTCGGGGATCCCAACTGTCGTTTTTAAAAATGTAAAACCTTCTCGAGGGCCCTAAATGTTTATTTTTTAATGTGAAACCTTCTCAGGTTCTCAACTGTCGTTTTTAAAAATGTAAAACCTTCTCGGGGGCCCCAAATGGATTTTTTTTTAATGTGAGACCTTCTCGGGACTCCCAACTTTTCTTTTCTTACATTGTGACCAGTATTTTCTAAATTGTGTTTACTCCATAGAGATTATCACTAAAAAGTAAAATTCCGCAAAATCAAATTTTGTAATTTTTCAGAGAAGCTGTATTTGTTAGACTGTACTTGAGAAGCCAGGGAAGTTCTGTGGAAATATCTTTCGACCAATTTTTTTTATTTCAACTTCATCAATTGTTTTTTGTTTTCACTTCTTCGAAAGTTACCATATTTCCAGAAACGTCAAAATAAAAAGTGACAAATTTTGAAGTGGTTGCACCCAAATATTTCGGATTATTTTCTCAGACACAAGGATCTTACCAGCGCAAACACAATTTCTTTCCCAATTTTTCAAATTAAGTAAAATCAAAATCTGCATACGTAATACATTCCCAAGAAAGAAAAGCAAATGAAAAACTCGAAATCGAATCTTAAACCAAACAACCGAAAAATTATGTAATTAAAAAGTAAAAAATATGTGTCGTCAAAAATCACCTAAAACCCGTTACCTTAATCCCCCTGCAGTGAAACTAATCAAAACTTTTGAACAACTTTATTGCCAACATCTCTAAAAGGAATACCAAAAAGGAAGTCCCAAGTCCGAAAACCAGTATTTGAACTCCAGTCGCGACGTCATCCAGCGACACCGCCACCTCGTTCCCGTACGAATTCTTGTTGAACCGAAACTCATTACCAACCCCCAGCCTCTGCCACGTCTTCATCTTCCAGTAATCGTAAATCCCCGCTTCCATGATTCTCCTAACCAACTCGTCCACCCTCTTCAAAAAGGGCGAGCCATAACTCACAATATAGCAACTCAGAGCCGGTAAAATCCTCTCCCTCATAACCCGATAAAACTGGACTCCATTCGGATAATTCTCCTTCTGAATCTGCGCGTAATTAGCGAGATGATCCTTCAGGATAAAAACCACATTCCTGCACTTCCTAATCCGTTCCAAGTACTCGGGCTCCTTTATCAGATTCAACCTGGGGAGGATTTTGTCTCGCAAGTTCGGACCTAGCGATGCGTTCAGCAGGTCCTCGAACCGGTCAATCGTCAGAATTTCGTAGTCGGTTTCAGCGAGTTCGGTCACCGTTTCGATCCCTTGGAAGTGAGCGGGCGCTGTGAAGATGCTCGTTAGTCTGCAGACTATGAGGGTGTTGAGAAAGACGCAGAAGGTCAAGTAGAAGATTAGGGCCGCTCTGAAGTTCAAGTAGCGGGTTTCTGTCACGGGTTTGTTCACCAGGAGTAGGAGGATTGTTAAGGCGACGTTGACGACGTCGAGTTTGCGCCCGTTGAGGAGTAGCTCGGCTAGAACGTACAAGAAGAAGAGGAGGGAGGTCGCGAGGGATAAAAACCAGACGGAGTCGGGTAGGAGGGAGTGCATTCCGGTGAACTTCTTCACGTGGATTTTGGGGATGAGGCAGGTGAGGTCGTCTCTATCGTGGGGGTAGGTTTTTTCGATGAGGTTCTCGAAGTTGAGTTTAACGTAGCGCGTGGTTAACCCCACGTCGGCGATTCTCTCGGCGACGTCGTCGTACTGGGTGAGTACTGGAGCGCGGTCACTAGGTCGAGTCGGGATATAAGTATAGGTGGCGTTGAGTTGACTGGCGATGATTCGAGCCATGTGGCCGTCGGCTCCATGGAACTCGTTCTCCTCCAGGTGGTTAATCACGCTCGGGAACATCGACACGCGTAGTCGATAACCGTACAAATTCTGGAATTTATCCGGGAATAAATTCCGGGGATTCTCCATCCGGAGGGAGTAATCCTTGCTGAAGGGATTATAAGAGAAAGCCTCGATTTTATCACCGACGAAGGCGAATACGATATTAACTACATAAAACTGATAACAAAAAAGGAAGCTTGCTTTGAGGGCGGGAAGGCTGTAATTGCCGTTAACGAATACGACCACCCGGTCCCGGTCCCTCCAGAAATAGATTTTTCTCATTAGGCTTAATTCCGCGTAGATGTCGCCTAAATTCTTCATGAACACAAAGAACAGCTTGCTCTCTTCGTACGTCATTTTTATGTCGTAGCCGTCGTTGTATTTGCCGTTAAACTTCTTCAGGTCGCGGAGATAAATGTTGAATGAGGGGAGGTGGAGGCCGTAGAGGATCGTGGAGAAATCTTCGAATGCACTTGGCTCGTTGTACACCAATATGATCGACTTTTGCTGATTTGTCGCCGTGATTTCTTTAATATATTCGATGATGGTTTCTTGGTGGATTCTTCCTTCGGAGACGCCGATGGCGGAAATAACGAGCCGGAAAATTAGGAGTATTTTGTTTCGTGTCATCTTGCGATCTGGAATCAAAGAGCGTCGTGAAATGTGGGGCAGTGTTTGTCGGGTACATTTTGCCGGTAATGACTCCATTATGGACACATTTGGCTGTGTTTAGTCAACAGAAATGACTAAGAGTAAACAAAATATAACCGGCAATTTTTCTGTGAAAAATTGGAGTTTATCACAACAAAAAGCCATTTTTCACATTGCTTGAAACAAAATAGTTAGAATAAGGTGATTTCTTGAAATGACGTCATAACCTCAAAAAAGTGTTGGATAACTAGCGCCATCTCTCATTTTGAATAATTATGACTTTGGTACTGTTTATTCAAAAGTCAAAATACCGCTACAAAAAAGTTTGAAATTTTATGACAAATGTGAAAATAAAACAAACTAAAATAACGCGTTTTGAATAAAAACCATAACCACAACTGAGATCGGGTGGGTGGGCGGGGCTTATATTTACCTTTGTATTTTTTATATATGTTATTTTCTTTTCATAACAAGAAACATAAAATGCGTCCAAAATGGTAAATTTTTGTAGACAAATATAGATTTTGCAATTAAGTTCCGCCTCCCAGCTCACAACGAATGAAAAATTCACCACAACTGAGGTTGCCTTTTTTTGTTCTTAATACAGTTTTCTTTCAATAATAGAATACACTTTGTTTTTTTACAAAATGTTGGACTTAATTCTAACCTCAGATTCATCATTTGATATTTCAAATATTCTGTTGTTGAGGGAAAACCGTATATAAATTTTAAGACCCACCCACCCACCCTGTCTGAATGGTGATGATTTTTTTTATGCGTCGTGAGCCGGGAGGAGGAGCTTGATTGGAAAATCCATTGAAGATTATATATGTTAAAAAAAACAAAGCTAAATATAAGCCCTACCCACCCAGCCAATCTCGGTTGTGATCATTTTTTTTATTCTTCTTGGGTCGGGGGACGGAGCTTAATTTCTAAATCCATATTTCTCTAGAAAATTTTCCCATTTTGAACATGTTTTAAGTTTCCTGGTATGAAAAAAAAAAACATATATTAAAAAAAATCAAGGCTTAATATAAGCCCCGCCCACCCACCCTATCGCAGTTGTGATGATTTTTTTTTATTCGTCGTGAGCCGGGGGGTGGAGTTTAATTGCAAAATCCATATTTGCCTACAAAAATTAACCATTTTGAACATGTTTCATGTATCTCCTTATGAAAAGATTACATATATTTAAAAAAAAACGTGTTCAAAATGGTAATTTTTTGTAGAGAAATATGGATTTTGCATTTAAGCTCCACCCCTCGGCTCAAGATAAATAAAAAAAATCATCACAAAGGAGATAGGGTGGGTGGGCAGGGGTTATATTTATCCTTGTTTTTTTTAATATTTGTAATTTTTTTTTCATAACAAGAAACTTAAAACATGTTCAAAATAGTACATTTTTGCTCACGACGAATGAAAAATTTATTACAATTGAGGTTTTCTTTCAATAATAGAATACTTAAAATATCAAATAGTGAATTTGAGGTTAGAATTATCTCCGACACTTTGTTTTTTACAAAATGTTGGACTTAATTTCTACGCTCAGATTCATCATTTGATATTTCAAATATTCTGTTGTGAGAGAAATATAAACATCCCCACCCCCCGACAATCCAAAACAAGGGGGTAAAACGGGGTAATAAAAAACGACAACAAATATTGCAAACAAAGGTCACAAAAATTCTAACAAAAAAAAAAACGATAACAAATTCCAAAAAAATCTACTACAAACGACAAAAAAAAATTGTAGAAAAAGAAAAAAAACGATGTAAACGAGAAAAAAGACGACAAAACGGGCACAAAAAAGATAAAAAAGAAGGAAAAACAAGAAGAAGGAGCGCCAAAATTAAAAAAAAAAAGACAACAAAAAATGCAAAAAAGACTTCAAAAAATAACAAAAAGCTGTCAAAAACGGAAACAAGCATTAAAAAAGCGACTAATGAAAGCCATAAAAATTAAAAAAAAAGAATGGGACAAAAAAGATAAAATAAAACAGAAAAAAAGTAAGAAGGAAAGGCGATAAAGGCCACAAAAATGCAACAAAAGCAACAAAAAAAAATATTAAAAACGAACAAGAGGAGGCAACAATAGGAACAAAAAATGCAACAAAGAAGACGACAAACAATGCGACAAAAAAACACGCAAATACGAAAGAAAGCATAAAAATGCGACTACAAAAGGACTACAAAACACACAAAGAGGTCTATAAAAGAGGGGACAAAAAATATTTTAAAGAGTCGAAAAAATCTACAAGAAAAGTAAAAAACCATAAAGAACGCGAAAAAAGACAACAAAAAATAGTCGTGAGAAAATACAACAACAAAAAAAAGAGATCGAAACAAAATCTACGATAAAATATGACAAAACAAGCAACAAAAAAACCGCCACAAAATGATGAAAGAAAAAGCGAACAAAAAGCGAAAAAAAGCTACAAAAAAGACAAAAAATGACAAAAATTTGTGATTATAAGGTTACAAAAAAGCGAGAAAATAGGGAATACAAAAAAAAACCTCCAAAAGAGTCAAAAATGGAACAAATAAAGACTACAAAAATTTAAAAATCAAAAATAGAAAAGTTGAAAACTGAAATATCGGAAAATTGAGAAGTCAAAAAATTGAAAAATCCCCACAATGAAATATGGAAGAACTGATTAATTGAAGAATGGAAGTTTGAAAAATGCAAAAATCTAAAATTTAAAATCGAAAAATTGAAAAACCAGAGTCGAAAAACCGAGAAATAGAGAAATCGAGAATCCAAAATTTAAAAAATTAAAAAATTGGAAAATTGAATCGGAAAACTGAAAAATTGAGAAATTGAAAAACTCCTAGACTGAAACGACGAAAAATTACGAAATCGAAAATCAAAAAATTGGAAAATCGAAAAATCGAGAAATCGAAACATCAAAAGATCGAGAAATCGCGAAGCCAAAACTGAAAAATTTGGTAATCGAAATAGGCCAAAATCGAAAAATAGAAAAATTTAAATTAACAAAAAATTACAATTAAACAATCAAATTTAACAAGTTTTTACAGAATTGCCCCTATAATTTTTTTTTTATAAAAAGAAACTTAAAACAAGTTCAAAATGGTAAATTTTTGTAGAGAAATATGGGCTTACAATTAAGCTCCGCCCCTCCCTCTGACAATGAATGAAAACTTCATCACAATTTAGAACGGGCCGGGTAGGTGGGGCTTAATCTTTCGCTTTTTTGAATGGTCTTTGAATTTTGAACAGATAATACGTTTTTATAATCTAAAAACCTTTCTACTAATAAACCCATTTGTTACTAATTTTTTACAGGCATGTTATTCAGAACTGGTTTCATTAAAAAAATTGAAATGGTAAATTTTTGTAGAGAAATATGGATTTCGCAATTAAGCTCCTCCTCCCGGCTCACGACGAATGAGAAAAAATCATCACAATTGCTATAGGGCGGGTGAGCGGGGTTTATATTTAGCCGATTTTTTTTACATATCTAATCTTCTTTTCATAAGAAGAAACTTACAACATGTCCAAAATGGTAAATTTTTGTAGAGAAGTATGGATTTGGCAATTAAGTTGCTTTCCCCGGTTCACGATGAATAAAAAAAGTCATCACAACTGAGATAGGGTGGGTGGGCGGGGCTAATATTGTGCTTTGTTTTTTTTTAAATATGTATATGCAATTGTGATGAATTTTTCATTCGTTGTCAGACGGAGAGGCGGAGCTTAATTACAAAACTCCTATTTCTGTTCAAAAATTTACCAGTGTGAAGATGTTTTAAGTTTCCTGTTATGAGAAGAAGATTACATGTATTTAAAAATAAGGCAAAATATAAGCCCCACCCACCCAGTCTCAGTTGTGATGATTTCTTTTTCTTCGTGTGCCGGGGGACGGAGCTTAATTTTAAAATTCATATTTCTTCAGAAAAATTTTCAATTTTGAACATGTTTTAAGTTTTCTGTTATGAAAAAAAATACATATATTTGAAAAAAATAAGGCTAAATATAAGCACCGCCCACCCGCCCTATCGCAGTTGTGATGATTTTTCTTATACGTCCTGAGCCGGAGGGCGGAGCTTAATGGCAAAATCCATATTTGCCTACAAAAATTGGCCAAACATGTTTCAAGTATCTTGTTATGACAAGATTACATATATTTAAAAAAACGGGAAGCTTAAAGCATGTTAAAAATGGTCAATTTTTGTAGAGAAATATGGTTTTCGCAAATAAGTTCCGCCTCCCAGTTCACAACGAATAAAAAATTCACCACAACTGAGGTTGCCTTTTTTTGTTCTTAATACAGTTTTCTTTCAATAATAGAATACACTTTGTTTTTTTACAAAATGTTGGACTTAATTCTAACCTCAGATTCATCATTTGATATTTCAAATATTCTGTTGTTGAGAGAAAACCGTATATAAATTTTAAGCCCCACCCACCCACCCTGTCTGAATGGTGATGATTTTTTTATGCGTCGTGAGCCGGGAGGAGGAGCTCGATTGGAAAATCCATTGAAGATTATGTATGTTAAAAAAAGAAAGCTAAATATAAGCCCTACCAACCCAGCCAATCTCGGTTGTGATCATTTTTATTATTCTTCTTGGGTCGGGGGACGGAGCTTAATTTCTAAATCCATATTTCTCTAGAAAATTTTCCCATTTTGAACATGTTTTAAGTTTCCTGGTATGAAAAAAAAACATATATTAAAAAAAATCAAGGCTTAATATAAGCCCCGCCCACCCACCCTATCGCAGTTGTGATGATTTTTTTTTATTCGTCGTGAGCCGGGGGGTGGAGCTTAATTCCAAAATCCATATTTGCCTACAAAAAATTACCATTTTGAACATGTTTCATGTATCTCCTTATGAAAAGATTACATATATTAAAAAAAAACATGTTCAAAATGGTAATTTTTGTAGAGAAATATGAATTTTGCAATTAAGTTCCACCCCCCGGCTCAAGATGAATAAAAAAAATCACCACAAAGGAGATAGGGTGGGTGGGCGGGGGTTATATTTATCCTTGTTTTCTCAATATTTGTAATTTTTTTTTATAACAAGAAACTTAAAACATGTTCAAAATAGTACATTTTTGCTCACGACGAATGAAAAATTCATTACAATTGAGGTTTTTTTTCAATAATAAAATACTTAAAATATCAATAAATGAATTTGAGGTTAGAATTATGTCCGACAATTTTTTTTTACTAAATGTTGGACTTAATTCTACCCTTAGATTCATCATTTGATATTTCAAATATTCTGTTGTTGAGAGAAAACCGTATATAAGGGGGTAAAACGGGGTGATAAAAAACGACAACAAACATTGCAAACAAAGGTCACAAAAAATGTGACAAAAAAAACGATAGCAAATTCCAAAAAAATTGGAGAAAAAGAAAAAAAAACGATGCAAATAAGTGAAAAAAAGACGACAAAACGGTCACAAAAAAAAGAAGGAAAGACGAAGAATTAAAAAAAAAATACAAAAAAAAGACAACAAAAAATGCAAAAAAGACAATTCAAAAATAACAAAAACCTGTCAAAAACGGAAAAAAAGCATAAAAAGCGACTTAAGAAAGCTATAAAAATTAAAATTAAAGACAAAAAAAAAGATAAAAATGGGACAAGAAAGATAAAATAAAATAGAAAAAAAGTAAGAAGAAAAGGCGATAAAAGTGACACAAAAATGCAACAAAAGCAACAAAAAAAAATCAAAAAGAAACAAGAGGCAACAATAGGAACAAAAAATGCAACAAAGAAGACGACAAAAAATGCAACAAAAAAAAAACGCAAACACGAAAGAAAGCATAAAAATGCGACCACAAAAGGGCTACAAAACACATAAAGAGGTCTGTGAAAGAGGGGACAAAAAATGTTTTAAAAAGAGTCGAAAAAATCTATAAGAAAAGTAAAAAAACTATAAAGAAACGCGAAAAAAGACAACAAAAAATAGTCGTGAGAAAATACAACAAAAAAAAAATGAGATCGAAACAAAATCTACAATAAAATATGACAAAACAAGCAACAAAAAAACCGCCACAAAATGATAAAAGAAGAAGCGAAAAAAAAAATCGAAAAAGAGCTACAAAAAAGACAAAAAATGACAAAAATTTGTGATTATAAGATTACAAAAAAGCGAGAAAAATGGGAATACAAAAAAAGACTCCAAAAGAGTCAAAAATGGAACAAATAAAGACTACAAAAATTTAAAAATAAAAAATATAAATGTCGAAAACTGAAATATCGGAAAATTGAGAAGTCAAAAAATTGAAAAATCCCCACAATGAAATATGGAAAAATTGATTAATTGGAAAATGGAAGTTTGAAAAATGCAAAAATCTAAAATTTAAAATCGAAAAATTGAAAAACCAGAGTCAATAAACCGAGAAATAGACAACTCGAGAATCCAAAATTCAAAAAATTAAAAAATTGGAAAATTGAATCGGAAAACTGAAGCATTGAGAAACTGAAAAATTCTAAACTAAACGACGAAAAATTACGAAATCGAAACATCAAAAGATCGAGGAATCGAGAAGTCAAAATTGAAATATTAGGTAATCGAAAAATGGAAAAATTTAAATTAACAAAAAATTACAATTAAACACTAAAATTTAACAAGTTTTTACAGAATTGCCCCTATAATTTTTTTTTATAACAAGAAACTTAAAACATATTCAAAATGGTAAATTTTTCCAGATAAATATGGACTTGCAATTAAGCTCCGCCCCTCTGTGTGACAATGAATAAGAATTTCAACACAATTTAGATCGGGGCGGGTAGGTGGGGCTTAATCTTTCACTTTTTTGAATGGTCTTTGAATTTTGAACAGATAATACGTTTTTATAATCTAAAAACCTTTCTACTTTGTTTATTTGTTACTAATTTTTTACAGGAGTGTTATTCAGAACTGGTGTTAATAAAAAAAAATGGGAATGGTAAATTTTTGTAGAGAAATATGGATTTCGTAGTTAAGCTCCTCCTCCCGACTCACGACGAATGAGAAAAAATCATCGCAGCTGCGATCGGGCGGGTGGGCGTGGCTTATATTTAGCCTTGTTTTTTTAACATATCTAATCTTTTTTTCATAAGAAGAAACTTAAAACATGGCCAAAATGGTAAATTTTTGTAGAGAAATATGGATTTGGCAATTAAGCTGCTTTTCCCGGTTCACGATGAATAAAAAAATCATCAGACTGAGATAGGGTGGGTGGGCGGGGCTAATATTGTGCTTTGTTTTTTTTTTAATATGTATATGCAATTGTGATGAATTTTTCATTCGTTGTCAGACGGAGAGGCGAAGCTTAATTACAAAACTCCTATTTCTGTTCAAAAATGTACCAGTGTGAAGATGTTTTAAGTTTCCTGTTATGAGAAGAAGATTACATGTATTTAAAAATAAGGCAAAATATAAGCCCCACCCACCCACCCAGTCTCAGTTGTGATGATTTTTTTTTCTTCGTGTGCCGGGGGACGGAGCTTAATTTTAAAATTCATATTTCTTCAGAAAAATTTTCAATTTTGAACATGTTTTAAGTTTTCTGTTATGAAAAAAAATACATATATTTGAAAAAAATAAGGCTAAATATAAACCCCGCCCACCCACCCTATCGCAGTTGTGATGATTTTTCTTATACGTCCTGAGCCGGAGGGCGGAGCTTAATGGCAAAATCCATATTTGCCTACAAAAATTGGCCAAATATGTTTCAAGTATCTTGTTATGACAAGATTACATATATTTAAAAAAACGGGAAGCTTAAAGCATGTTAAAAATGGTCAATTTTTGTAGAGAAATATGGTTTTCGCAATTAAGTTCCGCCTCCCAGTTCACAACGAATAAAAAATTCACCACAACTGAGGTTGCCTTTTTTTGTTCTCAATACAGTTTTCTTTCAATAATAGAATACACTTTGTTTTTTTACAAAATGTTGGACTTAATTCTAACCTCAGATTCATCATTTGATGTTTCAAATATTCTGTTGTTGAGGGAAAACCGTATATAAATTTTAAGCCCCACCCACCCACCCTGTCTGAATGGTGATGATTTTTTTTATGCGTCGTGAGCCGGGAGGAGGAGCTTGGTTGGAAAATCCATTGAAGATTATATATGTTAAAAAAAAACAAAACTAAATATAAGCCCCACCCACCCACCCAATCTCAGTTGTGATGATTTTTTTTATTCGTCTTGGGTCGGAGGACGGAGCTTAATTTCTAAATCCACATTTCTCTAGAAAATTTTCCCATTTTGAACATGTTTTAAGTTTCCTGTTATGAAAAAAAATAGATATATTAAAAAAACAAGGCTTCACATAAGTCCCACCCACCCACCCTATCCCAGTTGTGATGATTTTTTTTATTCGTCGTGAGCCGGGGGGTGGAGCTTATTGCAGAATCCATATTTGCCTACAAAAATTGACCATTTTGAATATGCTTGATGTATTTTCTTATGAAAAGATTACGTATATTAAAAAAAAAACAAGAAACTTAAAGCATGTTCAAAATGGTAAATTTTTGTAGAGAAATATGGATTTTCCAATTAAGCCCCACCCCCCGGCTCACGATGAATAAAAAAATCACCACAAAAGAGATAGGGTGGGTGGGCGGGGCTTATATTTATCCTTGTTTTTTAATATTTGTAATTTTCTTTTCATAACAAGAAACTTAAAACATGGTCAAAATAATAAATTTTTGCTCACGACGAATGTAATAGTGAATTTGAGGTTAGAATTATGTCCGACACTTTGTTTTTTACAAAATGGTGGACTTCATTCTACCCTCAGATTCATCATTTGATATTTCAAATATTCTGTTGTTGAGAGAAAATCGTATACAAATATTAAGCCCCACCCCCCGACAATCCAAAACAAGGGGGTAAAACGGGGTAATAAAAAACGACAACAAACATTGCAGACAAAGGTCAAAAAAAAAGTGACAAAAACGATAACAAATTCCAAAAAAATCTACTACAAACGACAAAAAAAATTGGAGAAAAAGAAAAAAAACGATGCAAACGAGAGAAAAAAAGACGACAAAATGGGCACAAAAAAGATAAAAAAGAAGGAAAAACAAGTAGAAGGAGCAACAAAGATTAAAAAAAAAATCCAAAAAAAATGACAACAAAAAATGCAAAAAAAACTATTGAAAAATAACAAAAACCTATCAAAAACGGAAAAAAGCATAAGAAAGCGAATAAGAAAGCCATAACAATTAAAATTAAAGACAAAAAAAGACAAAAATGGGACAAAAAAGATAAAATAAAACAGAAAAAAAAGTAAGAAGGAAAGGCGATAAAAGTCACAAAAATGCAACAAAAGCAACAAAAATATATATTAAAAAGGAACAAGAGGAGGCAAAAATAGGAACAAAAAATGCAACAAAGAAGACGATAAAAAATGCGACACAAAACACGAAAGAAAGCATAAAAATGCGATTACAAAAGGGCTACAAAACACACAAAGAGGTCTATAAAAGAGGGGACAAAAATGTTTTAAAAAGAGTCGAAAAAATCTACAAGAAAAGTAAAAAAACCATAAAGAAACGCGAAAAAAGACAACAAAAAATAGTCGTGAGAAAATAGAACAAAAAAATGAGATCTAAACAAAATCTACAGTAAAATATGACAAAACAAGCAACAAAAATGCGCCAGAAAGTGATAAAAGAAAATGCGAAAAAAAATCGAAAAAAGTTACAAAAAAAAACAAAAAATGACAAAAAAATGGTGTTATAAGGTTACAAAAGAAGCGAGAAAAAAGAGAATACAAAAAAAGACTCCAAAAGAGTCAAAAATGGAACAATAAAGACTACAATCAAAAATAGAAAAGTCGAAGACTTGGAAAACTGTAAAACTGAAACATCGGAAAATTGAGAAGTCAAAAAATTGAAAAATCCCCACAATGAAATATGGAAAAATTGATTAATTGAAAAATGGAAGTTTGAAAATTGCAAAAATCTAAAATTTAAAATTGAAAAATTGAAAAACCAGAGTCGAAAAACCGAGAAATAGAGAAATCGAGAATCCAAAATTTAAAAAATTAAAAAATTGGAAAATTGAATCGGAAAACTGAAAAATTGAGAAACTGAAAAATTCCTAGACTGAAACGACGAAAAATTATGAAATCGAAAATCAAAAAATTGGAAAATCGAAAAATTCAAAAATTCTAACATCGAGAAATCGAGAAGTCAAAATTGAAAAATTAGGTAATCGAAATAGACCAAAATCGAAAAATGTAAAAATTTAAATTAACAAAAAATTACAATTAAACAATTAAATTTAACAAGTTTTTACAGAATTGCCGCTATAATTGTTTTTTATATAACAAGAAACGTAAAACATGTTCAAAATGGTAAATTTTTGTAGAGAAATATGGACTTGCAATTAAGCTCCGCCCCTCCATGTGACAATGAATGAAAATTTCAACACAATTTAGATCGGGGCGGGTGGGTGGGGTTTAATCTTTCGCTTTTTTGAATGGTCTTTGAATTTTGAACAGATAATACGTTTTTATAATCTAAAAACCTTTCTACTAATAAACCCATTTGTTACTAATTTTTTACAGGCATGTTATTCGAAACTGGTTTCATTAAAAAAATTGAAATGGTAAATTTTTGTAGAGAAATATGGATTTCGCAATTAAGCTCCTTCTCCCGGCTCACGACGAATGAGAAAAAATCATCACAACTGCGATCGGGTGGGTGGGCGAGTCCTATATTTAGCCTTTTTTTTTACATATCTAATCTTCTTTTCATAAGAAGAAACTTACAACATGTCCAAAATGGTAAATTTTTGTAGAGAAGTATGGATTTGGCAATTAGGCTGCTTTCCCCGGTTCACGATGAATAAAAAAAATCATCACGGGTGGGTGGGCGGGGCTAATATTGTGCTTTGTTTTTTTTTTTAAATATGTATATGGAATATTGTGATGAATTTTTCATTCGTTGTCAGACGGAGAGGCGGAGCTTAATTACAAAACTCATATTTCTGTTCAAAAATGTACCAGTGTGAAGATGTTTTAAGTTTCCCGTTATGAGAAGAAGATTGCATGTATTTAAAAATAAGGCAAAATATAAGCCCCACCCACCCACCCAGTCTCAGTTGTGATGATTTTTTTTTCTTCGTGTGCCGGGGGACGGAGCTTAATTTTAAAATTCATATTTCTTCAGAAAAATTTTCAATTTTGAACATGTTTTAAGTTTTCTGTTATGAAAAAAATACATATATTTGAAAAAAAAATAAGGCTAAATATAAGCCCCCCCCACCCGCCCTATCGCAGTTGTGATGATTTTTCTTATACGTCGTGAGCGGGGGGGCGGAGCTTAATGGCAAAATCCATATTTGTCTACAAAAATTGACCAAACATGTTTCAAGTATCTTGTTATGACAAGATTACATATATTAAAAAAAAAAAACGTGTTCAAAATGGTAATTTTTTGTAGAGAAATATGGATTTTGCAATTAAGCTCCCCCCTCCGGCTCACGACGAATAAAAAAAATCATCACAAAGGAGATAGGGTGGGTGGGCGGGGGTTATATTTATCCTTGTTTTCTCAATATTTGTAATTTTTTTTTATAACAAGAAACTTAAAACATGTTCAAAATAGTACATTTTTGCTCACGACGAATGAAAAATTCATTACAATTGAGGTTTTCTTTCAATAATAAAATACTTAAAATATCAATAAATGAATTTGAGGTTAGAATTATGTCCGACAATTTTTTTTTACTAAATGTTGGACTTAATTCTACCCTTAGATTCATCATTTGATATTTCAAATATTCTGTTGTTGAGAGAAAACCGTATATAAGGGGGTAAAACGGGGTGATAAAAAACGACAACAAACATTGCAAACAAAAGTCACAAAAAATGTGACAAAAAAAACGATAACAAATTCCAAAAAAATTGGAGAAAAGAAAAAAAAAACGATGCAAACAAGAGAAAAAAGACGACAAAACGGCCACAAAAAAAAAGAAGGAAAAACAAGAAGAAGGAGCGACGAAGAATGAAAAAAAATACAAAAAAAAGACAACAAAAAGTGCAGAAAAGACAATTCAAAAATAACAAAAACCTGTCAAAAACGGAAAAAAGCATAAACAAGCGACTAAAGAAAGCCATACAAATTAAAATTAAAGACAAAAAAAAGATAAAAATTGGGCAAAAAAGATAAAATAAAACAGAAAAAAAAGTAAGAAGGAAAGGTGATAAAAATCACAAAAATGCAACAAAAGCAACAAAAAAAAATTATTAAAAAGGAACAAGAGGAGGCAACAATAGAAACAAAAAATGCAACAAAGAAGACGACAAAAAATGCAACAAAAAACACGCAAACACGAAAGAAAGCATAAAAATGTTAGTACAAAAGGGCTACAAAACACACAAAAAGGTTTATAAAAGAGGAGACAAAGATGTTTTAAAAAGAGTCGAAAAAATCTACAAGCAAAGTAAAGAAACCATAAAGAAACACGAAAAAAGACAACAAAAAATAGTCGTGAGAAAATACAACAAAAAAATGAGATCGAAACAAAATCTACAATAAAATATGACAAAACAAGCAACAAAAAACCGCCAGAAAATGATAAAAGAAAAAGCGAAAAAAAATCGAAAAAAAGCTACAAAGAAGAAAAAAAATTGTGGTTATAAGGTTACAAAAGAAGCGAGAAAAAAGGGTATACAATAAAAGACTTCAAAAGAGTCAAAAATGGAACAAATAAAGACTACAAAAATTTAAAAATCAAAAATTGAAAAGTCGAAAACTGAAACATCGGAAAATGTAGAAGTCAAAAAATTGAAAAATCCCCACAATGAAATATGGAAAAGTTGATTAATCGAAAAATGGAAGTTTGAAAAATGCAAAAGTCTAAAATTTAAAATCGAAAAATTGAAAAACCGGAGTCGAAAAACCGAGAAATAAAGAAATCGAGAATCCAAAATTTAAAAAATTAAAAAAAGAGAAACATAGATTTTGCAATTAAGCTTCTCCTCTTGGCTCACGACGAATGAGAAAAAGTCATCTCCCCCCTTGGGTGGGGCTTATATTTAGGGTTGTTTTTTAAAGGATTTGTAGGCAATGTTTCCAAAAGTTCAATTTTTCAGTACTCTCCCATATGAAATTTTCGACATTTTTCTGAGCATCTCGATAGTTCTCTAAAGAGTTTCTGTTGCTGACTTCGCCCTCTTCAAGTGTTTTTTTCGGCGTTATTTCTTGTAAAATTATTTTTCCCGAATCGCCAAAATGAAATATTACGATTTTTGACATATTTTAAAAATCTGATTATGAAACCCAATACATATTTAGAAATCTTGGTCTAGAACCAAAAATGCTATACTTTTCGATCGAACTTGTCAAGATCTATTTACTAGGATTTTTAAGCAATTTTTGCAAAGTTCAGTTTTCTCTTATGAACTTTTTGATATGTTCCTGACAATTTTATTTCTTCTAAAATTACAAGTATTTTTCTAAAATCGTCAAAATGAAACCAAATATTTTGAAAACCTTGATACAAGATTAACAGAACTTTATACTTTTCGATTGAATTTGTAGAGAGCTATTTCTGTAATATTTTGAAGTATTTTTAAGTAATTTTTCCAAAGATTGAATTTTTTAATACCTTCCCATATGAAATTTTTGAGATATTCTTGAGCATTTCGAAATTTCTTAAGAGATCCTCTTTCTGATTTCGCCCTTTTCAAGTGTTTTTCGGTTTTATTTCCTCTAAAATTTCAACAATTTTTTAATTTCGCAAAATGAAATATTACGATTTTTGAGATATTTTAAAAAAATGGACTCTGAAACCGTTATATTTTTCGATTGAACTTGTCGAGATCTATATCTCAGGTTTTTTTTTTATAGATTTTTAGTCAATTTTTGCAAAAGTTCAATTTTCCATAACCTTGTCCTATGAAGATTTTGACCTTTTCCTGGGTTTTTTCAAAAATTACTCACCGTTTTTTATTGATTGGGGTGGGTGGGGCTTAATCTTTGGCTTTTTTGAGTGGTCTTTGAATTTTGAACAGATAATACGTTTTTATTATCTAAAAACCTTTCTACTAATGGGTTTATTTGTTATTTATTTTATTACAGGCATGTTAATCAGAACAGGTTTCATTAAAAAAATTGAAATTTTTGTAGAGGAATATGGATTTCGCCATTAAGCTCCTCCTCCCGGCTCACGAGGAATGAGAAAAAATCATCACAACTGCGATAGGGGCGGGTGGTTGGGATTTATATTTAGCCTTGTTTTTTTAATATATCTAATCTTGTTTTCGTATCAAGAAACTTAAAACATTTTCAAAATAGTAAATTTTTGACCATGAATGAAAATTTCACGACAATTGATATCGGGGCTTAATCTTTGCTTTTTTTTCTTAATATAGTTTTTTTTTCAATAGTAGAATATATAAAATAACAAATGGTGAATTTTGGGTTAGAATTATGTCCAACATTTTGTATTTTTACAATTTTATTTCATTCGTAGCATTTGGCAACACTGCGCTCCAAATATAATCTTACTTTCTGATTGGTTCCTGGCTTTGGTCTACTAAGATCCGGCGAATTTCAGTGTTGAAATTAATTTCTTGTTAACAAGATCTGTTTGAGCTGTTTTTGCAGGCATATGTTATTCAGAACTGGTTTTAATAAATTTGGTGCGTGTGGTTACTACAGATAAAAATTTGATTTTGCATTAAATGTGGATCTAAAATTGATATCAAATGTTTTCGTGACCTAAATATTGTACAACAAAACAACAAAAAGAAACTTAAAACGGTACATTTTTGTACAGAATTATGGATCTTGTAATTAAGCTCCGCCCCCCGACTCACGACCAATAAAAAAAATTGTAACAAATGAGATAGGGTGGGTGGGCGGGGCTTATATTTAGCCTTGCTTTTTTTTTATTAAGGTCAGTTTTTGTAAGGAAATGCGGATTTTGCAATTAAGCTCCGCCCCTCGGTTCACGATGAATAAAAAAAATCACCACAACTGAGATAGGGCGGGTGGGCGGGGCTTATATTAATATTTGTCTTTTTCTTCTTAATACAGTTTTCTTTCTACAATAGAATACTTAAAATATCAAATGGTGAATTTGAGGTGATGGATTTTTCATTCGTTGTGAGACGGAGGGGAGGAACTTAATAGCAAAATTTATAGTTGTCTACAAAAATACCATTTTGAACATGTTTTAAGTCTATTGTTATGAAAAGAAGATTACATTATATTAAAAAAAAAACACGACAAAATATAAGCCCCACCCACCCACCCTGTCTCAGTTGTGATGATTTTTTTTATTCCTCGTGAGCCGTGGGGTGGAGTTTAATTATAAAATCCATATTTCCCTACAAAATTTACCAGTTTGAACATGTTTTAAATTTCGTGTAATAAAAAGATTACATATATTTAAAAAAAAAACAGGGCTGAATATTAGACTCACCCACCCACCCAATCTCAATTATGATGTTTTTTTATTCGTAGTGAGTCGGGGGCGGAGCTTAATTGCAAAATCTATATTTCTCTAGAAAATTTTACCATTTTGAATATGTTTTAAGTTTCCTGTTGTAAAAAGAAGATTACATATATTTAAAAAAAACAAGGCTAAATATATGCCCCACCCACCCACCCTATCTCAGTTGTGATGATTTTTTTATTCGTGGTGAGCCGGGGGGCGGAGTTTTATTGCCACATCCATATTTTCCTACAAAAATTTACCAGTTTGAACATGTTTTAAGTTTCCTCTTTTATGAAAAGAAGATTAAAAAAAACAAGGCTAAATACATATAAAGTTAAAATTGAAATTGAGTCGGATAAAAATTCTACATATAGAAGATAAAAGTTTTTCGGAAAAATTCGGCATTTTCACAATGTCTAAATGTTTTCAAAAATAAAGGTATTTTTTTCCTTAAGACTCGATGTATCTAAAAATTTAGCTTAAAATTACCCATTTGAATAAATTCCTGTAACGTGACTTGATACAAAAACTTATTAAGTATTAAGTAGTGAGCTATTTATTATACACATATTTTTTACAGAAGGCTTTTCTCAATTACTTGAGCTTAGCAGAATCAAACACCCTGGTTGTTAAATATGATGAATTTAAAAAAAATCTGTTTGGTACTTAATTCGTGACAAATATTTTGTGGTGCTTTGAATGAACAAATTGGCTTGAATTTATCACAAACAGGTGGCAGCTTTCGATGATATGTGGAGCAAAAGAAGTCAAGAACGTGGACAAGACAAAACACTAATTAATTGTTGTGAATAAAAATAAAATCAAAGCAAATAAGCCAATCACATTTAAAGAAACCCACCTGACTACATCCTTTTTTCACTGCCATCATTGTTGCAAAGTAAAAACATGTTGTTTTACGATTGCGCTACCTATTAGTGTTTTTTTCGAACTGTTCCTTTCAACGATAATATCCATTAGAAACCCCCTAATTACCATATTTATGCTCGACTAGCAACAGTTACAGTTCGGTTCAGTAACAGACAACCTGTAGTTTTTTCGAGTTACAGTATTTTTTCAGGGATAATAAACTTATTCATTGCTCGAAGATACTTTATTGCACTTTCTTTGACCAGGACATTCAAAAGGACAAACTCAGTTCAAATGTTAACGACATCACAACCAAACAAACAAACAAAACCAATCGAAGGCCAGAACAGAAAATTAATTCAGCTTCGGAATACTAAAACTTCGAGCACACAAAAACTCAGATTTTGCATCTAAATGAAGTCTATCAAACATGTTTACTAGATTCCAGGAAATGGCTAATTTTACGCCCTCTGTGTCGGCCCGAATTAGGATTAATTAATATTAATCCGTGGCGCGTTTCCGCGCGTTCCAGCAGATCCGATTTTTGTTTGTGGATCCAGAAACTTGTTGTTAATTAGATGCAAACTGAATCGCAACTCGACACTTGTGAATAACCTCAGAACAAATCGATTACGATTTAAATTCAGACATTGTGTTGGAGGTTGTATAAACAAATAGCGAGTCGTGACTGCTTATAGGGTGGATAAGATTATCTGGGGGTTCGGGGACGAACTTAGCAATATCTGCGTAGCAGTACGGGGGCGGATTTGTGTTAGTTGCTGACTGCTAAATCGGATTTGTGTATGTTTTTGGTGAAGGATAGAGTTGTTAATAAATCCGTGATGGTTATCGTTCTTAGTCGGAATCTGATTGTGATAAAGAGTTTCCTGGAAGTGTGTGTGTACAAACATTGATTTTATTATATTAAGTATTTATTACACAACTGTTAGTTCTGTAGCCTATTATTATCCTGATTTATTTATGACTATGTCGAATCATAAAATTATCAGTTGATGTAAATTAAATAGTATATAATTTGATTTTAAGTACAAAAAAAAAATTATTTTTTACTCCTAGAGTCAAAGAGTTTTTTACATGATTCCTAGAGGTCTCTGTTATATGAATCCGTTTTCTCATGCTAGACATCTAGAATTTTGGGAAAAAAAAATCAAAATTGTTGTATTTTGAAACTGCAAAACCCAGTGTTTTAAGGTTATCGTAGTCATGGTAAATCCTTTATCAAAAGTTATTCGTTTATCCCTTTCCAAAAAATTGATGACGTCATTTCAAAATTTTGCTGAACAAATTCTGTTTGAAAAATGAAAATTATGATTTTATAATTGTGGTTTATCAATGCACTCATAAGATTTAGAATTACTTATGACGGGTGACTCAAAAAAAATTAATGAATGAGGCAATTTATTGTACTGATTAAAATCAAGAATGACTCGTTCCATTTTTTAGAAAATTTGGGAATATGGTATTGTTTTTTTTTGGTATTGCACTGTATCTATCCAAATTTATATAACTTTTAGAAAAATCTTGATTTATTTACCTTAGATCAATTTTTTGATATCACAATTTTTCATATTTCGATTTTTCAGTTTCACAATTTTTAATTTTTGGATTTTGCGATTTTTCCTTTCCTTAATTTTCGAGTTCTTATTTTTGGTTTTTCCTTTTTCCAAGTTTTTAATTTTATTTTATCTAATTTAAATTACGAATTTTTGTTGTTTCGTTTTCATCATTTTTCAATTTTGTTTTTCTATTTTCTAACTTTTCCTTCTAATTCTTCAAATTTTCACTCTTTAATTTTTCAATTTCCCGGTTTTTCAATTTTAAAATTTTTCAATTTTGCAGTTTTTCCTTGCCTAAATTGTCCGATTTCTTTTTTCCAATATTTCGATTCTACAATATTTCGTTTTTTCAATTTTCAAGTTTTTGATTTTTGCTTTTAATTTTCCCGATTTTTTAATTTTCATTTTCCCGATTTTGTATCACATTTTTTCGTTTTTTCATTTCCTTTATTTTTTCAATGTTTCGATTCTGTAACTTTTCGTTTACTTAACTTTTAAAATTTGCATTTTTTTGATTTTTCAATTCCTTTGTTTTCCAAGTTTTTTAATTTTACAAGTTTGCATTTTTTAGAGTTCTCAAATATCCGATTTTTCAATTTTTTTAATTTTCAATATTTCTTTTTCAGTTCGATTCTTGAATTTTTTGTTTCTTCAATTTTTCAATCCTTGATTTCCAATTTTTAGAGTTTTCAAAGTTTTCATTTTATACCTTTTCGTTTCTTCATTTTTGATTTTTTAATTGTATAATTTTTGATGTTTTTTGGCCCGAAAAGTTGAAAAATCGAAAAACTGAAAGCGAAAAATTGAAAATCCAAAAACTTAAAAAAACTAAAAAATTGAAAAACAAAAAATTGCAAAAATGTAAAATTAACAAAAAATTGGAAATCAAAGATTGCAAATTTGAAGATGAATAAACGAAAAATTATAAAACTGCAACAAACAGAAGACATGAAGAAAATGAAATTACGGAAAATTGTGTTATAAAATCGCGAAAATGGAATTAAAAAATCGGAAAAACAAAAAATAAAATTCAAAATTTTGAAAAAATGAAAAAATTAAAGTTGAAAAAACGAAGTTATGAAAACCAAACATCGAAAAATTGTAAAATAGAAAAATTATAGAATCGTCAAAATTGTAAAATCGAAAAACTGTAATATTGAAAGAACGAAAATTGAAAAATTAAAATTCGAAAAATCAAAAAATCTTATAAATGAAAAAAAAAAATTCCAAAACCGTAAACTTGAAAAAGTGAAAAATTGTAATAATAATAAGAATTTAGAATGAATTGGAGGAACGAAGTCAAAAATCGAGAAACTTAAAAATCTAACAGTTTAAAAAACGAAAAATTGAAAACCGAAAAATTTCAATTCGAAAAATTAAAATATTCAAAAATTTCACTCTGAGAAAAGTAAAATTATAAAATCAGAACATCGAAGGAACAAAAAATTGAAAAAATAGGAAAAAAAAAAACGGAACGAGAAATCGCAATATCGAAAAATGAAAGAAATGAAAAACTGAAAAATCGAAAAATCGTAAAATTTAAAAATTGAATCATCCGAAAGTTGGAAAATCGCAAAAATAGTATGAAGAAATGTAAAATTCAAAAAAATGAAATTGAAAAATCGAACGATTCTAAAAATAAAGAAGATAAAAAATCTAAACGAAAAATTTCAAATCGAAAATTTGAAGGAAGAAAAAATTAAAAATCGAAAAACTGAAAAATTAAAAATTGAAAGTTCGCTAAATTTTAAACCAAAAAACTGAAAAATCGCAAATAGAAAAATTGAAGTAGAACAAACAAAAAATTATAAAGTCGAATCATTTAGAAATCGAAAAATTGCAAAAATAAAAAAAAGAAACAAAAAATTGTAAATGGAAAAATTGAAAAATTAAAAAATTGAAAACTCGAGAAACTCAAATCGAAAAATTGAAAAATTAAAAATGGAAAGTTCGCGAAATCGCAAAATCTAAAAATTGAAGAAACAAAAAAGGTGAAAAATCGAAAAATTGAAAACCTGAAGAAACTAATAATTGAAAAAATTAAAGTAGAAAAAACGAGAAAGTATGAAATCAAATAAGTTAAAAATAGAATAATTGAAGAAAAATATAAAAAAAAGGAAAGTAAAAACTGCAAATTAAAGAATTAAAGAAATGAAAAACTAAAAAATTGAAACATCCGAAAGTTGGAAAATCGAAAAAAATAAAAAATTGAAAACACGAGAGACAGATCGAAAAATTGAAACACTAAAAATTGAAAGTTCGCGAAATCGCAAAATCTAAAAATGGAAGAAACAAAAAATGTGGAAAATCGAAAAATCGGAAATCGAAAAACTGAAGAAACGAATAATTGAAAAAATTAGAGTAGAAAAAGCGAAAAAGTATAAAATCAAATAATTCAAAAATCGAATAATTGAACAAATAAAAAAAAAACGAAAGGAAAAATTCAAAATAAAAAAATTAAAGAAATGAAAAACTGAAAAATTGACACATACGAAAGTTGGAAAATCGAAAATCTAAAAAACTAAAAATGAAAACTATCGTAAAATTGAAAAAATCAAAAATTCAAAAAAGTGAAATTGAAAAAACAAATTATAAATCGGAACACTGAAAAATCAAAAAATTCTAAAAAAAAGACCTTAAGGAACCTAAACGAAAAATTTCAAAACGAGAATTTAAAGAAAATTGAAGAAACGAATAACTGAAAAAATTAAAGTAGAAAACACAACACAATATAAAATTGAAGAATTTAAAAATCGAATAATTGAAGAAATAAAAAAAAATAAAAAACAACGAAAAATTTCAAATTTGAAAAACTGAAAAATTAGAAATTGAAATCTCGAGTAACTCCAATTGAAAAATTGCAAAATCTAAAAGTTGAAAAATACAAATTTGGAAATCTGAAAAACTGAAAAATTTAAACTCGAAAGACTCGAAAAATTGTAAATCGTAAAATTGAAATATTAAAAAATTGAAAAAGAGTGGAAAAAGAAAAAAATTGTATAATCAAAACATCGAAGAAACAAAAAATTAAAAAAGTAAAGAAAATAATAAACCGAAACGAAAAATTGCAAATCGAAAAATTAGAGAAATGAAAAACTGAAAAATCGAAAAATCGGAAAATTTAAAAATTAAAACATTCGAAAGTTAGAAAATCGAAAAACTAAAAAATTAAAAATGGAAACTCGAAAAGCTATCATAAAATTGAAGAAAGGAGAAAAAAGTGGAATTGAAGGAACAAAAAATTATAAAATCGAAACACTGAAAAATCGAATAATTGTAAAAGTAAAGAAAATAAAGAACCTGAACGAAAAATTACAAATTGAAAACTTGAAGAAATGAAAAATTAAATACTGAAAGTTCGTGAAATTTTAAATCGAAAAATTGCAAATCTAAAAATTGAAGAAACAAAAAAAGAGTGGAAAATTGAAAATTCACAAATCGGTAAATTGAAGAAAACAATAATTGTAAAAATTAAGGTAGAAAAAAGAACAAATTATAAAATCGAATTATTTAAAAATCGAATAATTGAAGGAATAAAAAAAATAAAAAACGAAACGAAAAACTGTAAATTAAAAAAATGAAAATTCGAGAAACTCAAATCTAAATATTGCAAAATCTAAAAACTGAAAAACAAAAAAAAGTGGAAAATTGAAAAATCGCAAATCGAAAAATTAAAGAAACGAATAATTGAAACATTTAAAGTAGAAAAAACAAAAAATTATAAAATCGAATCATGTAAACATCGAATAATGGAAGTAATAAAAAAATAAAATAAAAAAACGAAACGAAAAATTGCAAACTGAAAAAATGAAAAATTAAAGAACTAAAAACTCGAGAAACTCAAATCGAAAAATTGCAAAATCTAAAAATTCAAGAAACAAAAAAAGTGAAAAATTGAAAAATCGAAAATCGAAAAATTGAAGAAACGAATCATTGAAAAAATAAAAAAAAAATAATAAAAAAACCAAACGAAAAAATGCCAATTGAGAAATTAAAAAATTGAAAACTAGAGAACGTCAAATCGAAAAATTGAAAGATTAAAAATTGAAGAAACAAAAAAGTGGCCAATTGAAAAATCTCAAATCGAAAAACTGAGGAAATGAATAATTGAAAAAATTAAAGTAGAAAAAACAAAAAAATTAAAATCATTTAAAAATCTAAAAATTGAAAAATTAGTAAAAAAGAAACAAAAAATTGTAAACTGAAAAATTAAACAAATAAAAAACTGAAAAATTGAAACATCCGAAAGTTGGAAAATCGGAAAACTAAGAAACTAAATGTGAAAACTTCGAAAAGCAATCGTAAACTTGAGGAAACGAAAAATTCCAAAAAGTGAAATTGAAAAAAAAAACTATAAAATCGGAACACTGAAAAATCGAAAGATTCTAAAAAAGAACTTAAAAAACCGAAACGAAAAATTGCAAATCGGAATTTGAAGAAATGAAAAACTAAGGAATCGAAAAATTGAAAAAATTAAAGAAGGATAAATGACGAATTATAAAATTGAATAATGTAAAAATGGAATAATCGAAGAAATAAAAAATAAAAAACGAAAAAAAATTGCAAATTGAAAAATTGAAAAATTAAAAATGGAAAACTCGACAAATTCAAATCGTAAAATTTTAAATCGAAAAATTGCAAAATCTAAAAATTGAAGAAACAAGAAAAGTGAAAAACTGAAACATCGATAATCGAAAGATTAAAGACAAAAAATTATAAAATCGTTTACTCATCTAAAAATCGATAATTATTGAAAAAAAAATAAATGAAAAACCAAACGAAAAATTGCAAATTGAAAAATTGAAAATTTGAAAAACTCAAATCTAAAAACTAAAAAATTAAAAACTGAATGTTAAATCCAAAAACTGCAATTTTTAAAAATTGAAATGAAAAATGAAAAATTGTAAAATTGAAAATCGAAAAATTGAAAAAATTAAACTAGAAAAAACAAAAAATTATAAAATCGAATCATTTAAACATTGAATAATTGAAAAAAATTCTAAAAAATAAAAACAAAACGAAAAATTGCAAATTGGAAAATTGAAAAATTAAAAAATTGAAAATTCTAGAAACTTAAATCGAAAAATTGAAAGTTCGCAAAATTGAAGAAATAAAAAAAGGTAGAAAATCGAAAAATCGAAGAAACGAATAATTGAAAAAGTAAAAGCAGAAAAAACAAAACATTAAGTTTCGAATTATTAAAAAGTCGAAAAATTTAAGAAATAAAAAAAATAAGAAAACGGAACTAAAAATTGCAAATTGATAAACTGAAAAATAAAAAATTGAAAACTCGAGAAATTCAAATTGAAAGTTCTTGAAATTTTAAATTGAAAATTTGCTCGAGTAACTCAAATCGAAAAATTGAAAAAACGAATAATTGGAAAAATTAAAATAGAAAAAACAAAAAATTTTAAATTCGAATTATTTAAAAATCGAATAATAAAATAAAATAAAAAACCGAAAGGAAAAATTGCAAATTGAAAAATTAAAAATTCAGAAACTCAAATCGAAAAATTGCAAAATCTGAAAGTTGAAAAATTCAAATTTGGAAAATTGAGAAACTGAATTTTCATAATTTTTCAGAGAAGCGGGATTTGTTCGGATGCACTTCAGGGCCGAGGGAAGTTCTGAAGAAATAACCTTTGACCAATGCTTTCAAGGTCTTAAAAAAATTAATAAATCAGTTAACTTGATTAATTAATTTCTGGTAAAAAATCTGTGCCGACCGAACCTGACCTGATCTGACACCACTCTAAGTGTGACGGAAGCACCGAATTATTAATTTTTTAGACTGATTTTGTAAAATACAGGTGAATTAATTTTTTTGTTAAAATGGAGGATGCGCCGGGATATTCTATAAAATTTTTTTGGTCAATTTTCCAGTCGCATGCTTTATTTTTTCCACCTATTTTTGAAAATTAAAACCATTAATTTTACATATACTATGTACTCACTCTTTGTTGTATTTTACGGTCATCGATGTGGCCCTGGTCTATAATTTTCATCTGATCCCAGCTCAAAGCTTTTGTTTCGTGGAACAGTGATTTAGTTATAACAGAACTACGCAAATATTGTCAGTTAAAACAAAGCAAACAAACTCGCATAATACTCATAAAATGCCCCTCGTGTTTATTCAGTGAGTTTTAAATGCCACCGGTGGTAAAATGGGACGTAATAAACAATCAGAAGTCACTAATAACAAGAATCAATAAAGCGGCCTGTCACGAATTGAACAGTAATTATGAGCACAATCAAACCATCCAATAATGTTGTGGCGGAAACAATGTAATAACTAATAACTTTTGTTTTAAAATTGTTAAAAAATTTACTTTACTTACTTTGTGGAACGAGGTAGGTTTGCAAAAAATTGACACCGACATGAGAAATACGGTGAAATTATTCCACTCGAACGTAATGTATTATACACTTAAGGGAATTACACAGTTTTGGAAAGGCTTGTCCGTTATACCGTTGACAAAGCATTATAGAAATATAAGATTATCGTCCATTTTATTATTTATTTGTGTAATGTGTGTTTATGACAGATAAGGGGTGGGAAATGTTCACGCTAATGGAGTTTTTTCATTTAAACCCTATTATCATTGTGTAAATACAAAGCTTTGCTATATATCTGACACGAATTTTTTATAAATCGTTATCGATTATCGCGTTAATCCGACTGAATTAATTCGCCATTTAACAAATCGCGTGTTTCGCAATAAACCGGTGTCATAATTTTCCTTCTTTCGTTGTTTTAGATTCACTTAATAACATTTAAAAAGTCGTAAAATTTAATTTCGGGGTGGACAATTTCATCCATCCGCGAATTAATCGAAGTCTGGGTCGCTGTTAATTTTTGCAACGAACTATGTTTGCTTTTAATTTCGCTTTTTACAATAGCGCTTTTAAAATTCGATTATCTTAATTATCTCTCGGCGATTCCGGCAGTCGCCAATATCGGCTTCCAGGCGTCGAAAGCGAAGTGAAAGCTTAGTCCACACAAAGCTCTCCGATATCGTAAAAGTTGAGATAACAAAACGAACTCCAAACAATGCGCGTTCATAAAAATAAATCGCTTTTTTAGATGTCCGGCTGGAGAACGGAGCAATGAATAATTGATCGGCACAAAGCAGGATGTAAAATTGCTCGTTAAAGTTTTATGGGCGAGTGTGGGTTCTTTGTGGTGGCTTTTTTGAATATGTTGGGAGCAACAGTCGGTCGGAGTGAGAGCATTAATTAATCCGGTGAAATTCAGGTTAAGCGAATCGTGATTGTTGTTAGTTGGCAGTGAGATTGAAGTTTGGCTGATTAGATTATGTTGTGGAGTTACCGGTGCTGTGAATTGTGTTATCACATTCGTAAAATTGTTTTAAACCGGACTAAAAATAGCTGATTCGGTGGAGCTGATTTATGTAATTTGAAAAAAAAAAAAAAATGGGTGTTAACGTTCAAGTTGTGCGGGTATTTGGGAGCGGATGAGCTTTCCTGCAACAAGTGGATGTCGTTAGGGGTTAGGAGGAGAGTTGGGGAACAGAACTTAGGTCTTTAAACTTTTAGTAGTCAAAGTTATGTGTTTTTGTTCAGCGTGTTTCGAAGGGTTTGCGTAAGCAAGATATCTCTTATTGAATAGAGTAGTTGTTTTTAAATGCAACTCTGCCTTTTTTTTCTTACAGGCTAAAAGTACGACAGTCGAGGGTAAATTATTTTATTGAGATGAAGGATTTTGTCAATTACTATTAAGTCAAATCAGGTCAGATCAGAACAGATCAAGTTTTAGACTTTAATTTTTTTCAAATTTTCCATTTTGCAATTTTTCAATATTACAATTTTTAATGTTCCGATTTTTTCGCACTTAATTTTCGGTTTTTACAATTTTTTATTTCCTTAATTTTTCAAGTTCTTGATTTTTATTTCTCATTTTTCCGATCTTTTAATTTTATTTTCTCGATTTTATATCACGCTCTTTCGTTGTTTCATTTCCTTCATGTTTTCAATGTTTTATTCGATTTTTTAATTTTTCCTGTATTTAATTCTTCAAATTTTCACTTTTTAACTTTTCAATTCTTCGATTTAGAAATTTTTAAATTTTTCCATTTTTAAGTCTCCCAATTTTTAATTTTTCGATTGTTTGTTTCCTCAATTTTTCAAGTTCTTTATTTACTTTTCAATTCCTTGGTACTCCAATTTTAAAATTTTTCAATTTTGCATTTTTACAGTTCTCAGTTATCCGATTTTTCGTTTTTTTTTTATTCTCAGTATTTCGTTTTTTCGATTTTGCACTTTTTAGATTTTTAACTTTCTCAGTTTTTAATCTTTCGATTTTTGAATTTTTTGTTTCTTCAATTTTTCAAATTCTTGATTTCCAATTTCTAGAGTTTTCAAAGTTTTCATTTTATATCTTTTCGTTTCTTCATTACTGAATTTTTATTTCTACAATTTTTAAATTTTTTTGACCCGAAAATTTGAAAATTCTAAAAACTGAAAGCGAAAAATTTAAAATCGAATAACTAAGAAATCGTAAAAATATGAAAAATAGAAGAATTGAAATAACGAAAAATTGGGATATAAAATCGGGAAAAACGCATTAAAAAAACGAAAAATGAAAATCAAAAACTTGAAGAATTTGGAAGTCGAGAAATTGAAAAATTGAAAAAAAATTAAAGTTGAAAAACGAAAAGTTATGAAACCCAAACATCGGAAAATTGTAAAATAAAAAAATTATAGAATCGTCAAAATTGTAAAGTCGAAAAACTGTAATACTGGAAGTTCGAAAATTGAAAAATTAAAATTCGAAAAATGAAAAAAATCTTACAAATGAAAAAAAATTCTAAAACCGTAAACTGGAAAAGTCAAAATTGTGGTAAGTTCGCTAAATTGTAAATCGAAAAATTGTAAAATCTAAAAATTGAAGAAATAAAAAAAAGTGAAAAATAAAAAAATCACAAACAGAAAAACTAAAGAAAGGAATACTTACTCAATTAAAAATTAAAGTAGAAATGACCAAAAATTATAAAATCGAATCACTTAAAAAATCGAAAAATTGAAAAAAACGAAACGAAAAATTGTAACTTCGCGAAATCGCAAAATCTAAAAATTGAAGAAACAAAAAAAGGTGGAAAATCGAAAATTCGAAAATCGAAAAACTAAAAAACAAAAGGAAAAATTGCAAATAGAAAAATTGAAGAAATGAAAAACCGAAAAATTGAAACATCCGAAAGTTGGAAAATCGAAAAACTAAAAAAGTAAAAATGAAAACACGAAGAGCTATAGTAAAATTATCCGATTTTCTGATTTCTTTGAATTTACAATATTCCGTTTTTTCAATCTTGCACTTTTTCCATTTTTAAGTCTCACAATTTTTAATTTTTCGATTGTTCGCCTCCTCAATTTTTCAAGTTCTTGATTTTTATTTGTCATTTTCCTGATTTTTTTTAATTTTCATTTTCTCGATTTTATGTCACAATTTTTCGTAATTTCATTTCCTTTTTTTTCGATTCTATAATTTTTCGTTTAAACAATTTTTCAATTTTTTATTTACTTGATTATTCAATTCCTTGGTTTTCCAATTTTAAAATTTTTCAATTTTGCATTTTTAGAGTTCTCAATTATCCGATTTTTCGTTTTTTTTTATTCTCAATATTTCGTTTTCTCGATTTTGCACTTTTTAGATTATTAACTTTCGATTTTTTAATTGTTTGTTTATGCAATTTTTCAAATTTTTGACTTCCAATTTTTAAAGTTTTCAAAGTTTTCATTTTATATCTTTTCGTTTCATCATTATTAAATTTTTAATTCTACAATTTTTCAATTTTTTTGACCCGGAAAGTTGAAAAATCTAAACACTGAAAGCGAAAAATTAAAAATCGAAAAACTAAGAAATAGTAAAAAAATGAAAAATAGAAGAATTGAAAAAACGAAAAATTGCAAAATTGAAAAGGAACATTCAAGACATAAAAAAATGAAATAACGAAAAATTTGGATGTAAAATCGGGAAAAAGGGGCATTAAAAATTCGGAAAAACGAAAAATGAAAATCAAAAACTTAAAGACTTGAAGAATTTGGGAGTCGAGAAACGAAAAAAATTAAAGTTGAAAAACGAAAAGTTATGAAATCCAAACATCGGAAAATTGGAAAATAAAAAAATTATAGAATCGTCAAAATTGTAAAGTCGAAAAACTGTAATATTTAAAGATCAAAAATTGAAAAATTAAAATTTGAAAAATCAAAAAACTTATAAACGAAAAAAAATCTAAAACAGTAAATTTGAAAAAGTGAAAAATTGTAATAATAATAATAGTCATCGCATATTTAAAATGAAAACTAAAAAAATTGCAAATCGAAAATTTCAAGAAATGAAAAACGAAAGAATCGAAAAATTCCAAAATCTAAGAATTGAAGAAATAAAAAAAAGTGAAAAATTAAAAAATCACAAATAGAAAACTAAAGAAATGAATAGTTGAAACAATAAAAGTAGAAATGTACAAAAATTATAAAGTCGAATCATTTAAAATATCGAAAAATTGAAAAAAAAAGAAACGAAAAATTGTAAATTGAAAAATTGAAAAATTAAAAAATATAAGAATTAAAGAAACAAAAATAGGTGGAAAATCGAAAAATCTAAAATCGAAAAACTGAAGAAACGAATAATTGAAGAAATTAAAAAACTAAAAAAACCAAAGGAAAAATTGAAGAAATGAAAAACTCAAAAATTGAAACATCCGAAAGTTGGAAAATCGAAAAACTAAAAAAGTAAAAATGAAAACACGAAGAGCTTTCGTAAAATTGAGCAAACGAAAAATTAAAATAAGTGAAATTGAAAAAACAAATTATAAAATCGGAACACTGAAAAATCGAAAAATTGTAAAAATAGGAACTTAAGAAACCTAAAGGAAAAATTGAAAATCGAAAATTTGAAGAAATAAACCAATAAAGAATCGACAATTTCAATTAAATTTTTCAATTTTGCAATTTTTCCCGTTCTAAATTATCCGATTTTCTGATTTCTTTGATTTTCAATATTTTGTTTTTTCAATCTTGTACTTTTTCCATTTTTAAGTTTCCCAATTTTTAATTTTTCGATTGTTCGTTTCCTCAATTTTTCAAGTTTTTGATTTTTACTTTTTATTTTGCTGATTTTTTAATTTTTATTCTCTCGATTTTAAATCACAATTTTTTGTTTTTTCATTTTCGTTATTTTTTCAATATTTCCATTCTACAATTTTTCGTTTTAAGCTTATTCTTATTTTCATTTGTATGAAAACTGTCGTAAAATTTTTTCGAAAATTTTTGGAAATTTCGCAAAAATTTTGTCAACAGTAAGTTTATTTTTCTCGGTTATCCAAAGAAATAGAGCAAAGTTGACATCAGATCCCTAATTATGATAGTAATTTATGCTCTTTTTCATTAAAACAGAGTCTGATTTTAATATTTATTTTTTGGAAAATTTGTGCAATATATTTTCAGATTTTCTTTTCGGTTATTTGAAAAAAAAAATGTAGCGAGGATGACATGACATTTTTAATTCGCGAGGAATTCTTAATTATCCAGAATATGTTTAAATTCCAGTAGAACCGTTTGTATATTTTTGTTTTTAGAACTTTTTTGGAAATTTTGTGGAATTTTTTTGGAATTTTTTGGAAATTAATCATTAATCATTTATCGATTATTTACAGCGATATTATAAAAGTGACTTCACTGTCTAAATCTAGGAAAAATTGTCTGTTTGAATAAAATAAATTTTGTTTTAAGTTTTTTTTTAATTCATTGGAAGGTTTTTGGATTTTTTTTGAAAATTTTTTGAATTTTTTAAAAAATTTTGTGATAAATTGGTTCCCTTTTTTCGGTTATCTGAAAAAGTATAGCAAAGAAGCATCTGATAATTTATATTCTTTTGCATTAAAATAATAAAACTGAGGAAAATATTTTCAGCTTTTATTTTCAGTTATTTGAACAAATACGACGTAAATGGTATCAGATTTGTAATTCGTGAAGTATTTTTAATAATCCAGAACATGTTTTTCATTAAAGTGGAGTCTGATTTTGGTTATTTAAAAAAAATGTAGCCAAAATGATATCAGATTTGTAATTAGTGAGGAATTCTTTCAACTTTTCAAATTTTCATTTATTTGATTTTTCAACTAGTTTGTTTTCCAATTTTTTATTTATCAATTTTGCATTTTTTAGAGTCCTCAATAACGCGATTTTCCGATTTTTTTAAATTTTTAATAACAATATTTCGTTTTTTCGATTTTTAATTTTCTCATTTTTTAATCTTTGGATTTTTTAATTTTTTGTTTCTTCAATTTTTCAAATTCTTGATTTCCAATTTTTAGAATTTTCAAAGTTTTAATTTTATATCTTTTCGTTTCTTCATTACTGAATTTTAATTATACAATTTTCCAATTTTCTCCACCCGAAAAGTTGAAAAATATAAAAACTGAAAGCGAAAAATTAAAAATCGAAAAACTAAGAAATCGTAAAAAAATGAAAAATAGAAGAATTGAAAAAACGAAAAATTGCAAAATTGAAAAGGAACATTGAAAACTTAAAAAAAATGAGATAACGAAAAATTGGGATATAAATTCGAAAATTTCAACAAATGAAAAATTAAAGAAGCGAAAAATTGCAAAATCTAAAAATTGAAGAAATAAAAAAAAGTGGAAAATTAAAAAATCACAAATAGAAAAATTGAAGAAACGAATAATTGAAAAAATTAAAGTAGAAATGACCAAAAATTATAAAGTCGAATCATTTAAAAATCGAAAAATTGAAAAAAAAGAAACGAAAAATTGTAAATTGAAAAATTAAAAAATTCGCGAAATCGCAAAATCTAAAAATTGAAGAAACAAAAAAAGATGGAAAATCGAAAATCGAAAAACTGAAGAAACGAATGATGGAAAAAATTAAAAAACTAAAAAACAAAAGGAAAAATTGCAAATAGCAAAATTGAAGAAATGAAAAACCGAAAAATTGAAACATCCGAAAGTTGGAAAATCGAAAAACTAAAAAAGTAAAAATGAAAACACGAAGAGCTATCGTAAAATTATCCGATTTTCTGATTTCTTTGATTTTACAATATTCCGTTTTGTCAATCTTGCACTTTTTCCATTTTTAAGTCTCACAATTTTTAATTTTTCGATTGTTCGTCTCCTCAATTTTTCAAGTTCTTGATTTTTATTTGTCATTTTCCTGATTTTTTTAATTTTCATTTTCTCGATTTTATATCACAATTTTTCGTAATTTCATTTCCTTTTTTTTCGATTCTATAATTTTTCGTTTAAACAATTTTTCAATTTTTTATTTATTTGATTATTCAATTCCTTGGTTTTCCAATTTTTAAATTTTTTAATTTTGCATTTTTAGAGTTCTCAATTATCCGATTTTTCGTTTTTTTTTATTCTCAATATTTCATTTTCTCGATTTTGCACTTTTTAGATTTTTAACTTTCGATTTTTTAATTATTTGTTTCTGCAATTTTTCAAATTTGAAGAAATAAAGCATTAAAGAATCGACAATTTCAATAAAATTTTTCAATTTTGCAATTTTTCTCGTTCTAAATTATCCGATTTTCTGATTTCTTTGATTTTCAAAATTTCGTTTTTTCAATCTTGCACTTTTTCCTTTTTTATGTCTCCCAATTTTTAATTTTTGGATTCTTCAATTTTCCAAGTTCTTGATTTTTACTTTTTATTTTCCTTTTTTTTTTAATTGTCATTTTCTCGATTTTATATCGCAATTTTTGGTTTTTACATTTTCTTTATTTTTTCAATGCTTTGTTTCTACAGTTTTTCGTTGTAAGCTAATTCTTATTTTCATTTGTATGAAAACCGTCGTAAAATTTTTTCGAAAATTTTTGGAAATTTTGCGAGAATTTTGTGGAAAATATGTTTATTTTTCTTGGTTATCCAAAGAAGTTTAGCAAAGATGACATCAGATCCCTAGTTGTGATAGTAATTTATGCTTTTTTTCATTAAAACAGATTTTAATATCTTTTTGGAAAATTTGTGGAAAATATTTTCAGATTTTCGTTTCGATTGTTTGAAAAAAAATGTAGCCAAAATGACATCAGATTTGTAATTTGCGAGGAATTCTTAATTATCCAGAATATTTTTAAATTTCAGTAAAACCGTTTTTGTAGTTTTGTTTTGGAAATTTATCCATTATTATTACATATTTATAGAGTACTATAAAACTGACTTTAGTGTCTAAATCTAGAAAAAATTCTGTTTGATTAAAATAAAGTCTGTTCCAGCTTTTTTTTTTTAATTTCTTGGAAAATTTTTAGATTTTTTTTTTAATTTTTTAGAAATTTTTGGAAATTTTGTAGAAATGTTGTTGACATTTTTCGGAAATTAATCATCAACCATTTATCTATAATTGATGGCGATATTATAAAAGTGACTCCAGTGTGTAAATCTAGGAAAAATTGTCTGTTTGAATAAAATAAATTCTGTTTCAGGTTTTTTTTTTAATTTATTCGAGATTTTTTAGAAATTTTTTGTAAATATTTGGAAAATTTTTGTGGAAAATATTTTCAGTTATTTGAATTGAATTGAATTGAATTAACTTTATTTTAGTCCATTTAAGTCATATTTCTTCAGGTATCAGATATGTAAGTCGCGAAGTATTCTTAATAATCCAGAACATTTTTAAATTCAAAAGAAACTTTTTTTTAGTTTTGGAAATTTTTTGAAATTTTTAATTTTATAAATTTAATTAATTCCCATTTATCCATTATTATTTAAGAGATATTACGACTGTGATTTCAGAGCATAAGTCTACGAAAAATTTTCTTCATTTACGTTTTAATGGTCTACTAAATGAAATTTGATCCCCTTTAAGTGCAAAAAGAAACAAAAAAAAACATTTAAAAGTCGTTTTGTTTATTCATGCTTCATATTACAGACAATGTTGGCGAAATGCGATGTTATTACAGGTCGTAACAGGATTGTAGTTTTAAAGTAATAAAACTTCGAAGACATAAACGTGCTGCGTTCCTGAATAAGGAAGCTTCGGTGTTATGATTATTTGCAGTTTCGTCGACGAGTAACTGCGAAACATGTTGCTTGTTTAATTTTTCAACAAAATGAAAACTGGCAATGCGGAGAAATAAAGTTTTAGAGGTACGATCGTCAAAAATAGGAATTCGTAGCTCGTAAAATAATGCAGAATAAAACCAGAAACGTATATATTCATATTTTATTTATAATTTGAACAAGTAATTTACAAATATCTTACAGTAACTGTTAAATATCTTACGGTGAAAATGAATCACAGATAATATTATTAACACGAATATGTACAACACCCTCGCAAAAGAACTAACCTCTACCCCGAATCTTGAGTTAATCGATGTCACAGAATCAGCAGCCTGAGTTAAGTCAAATAATGATAAGCACCAGCCTGAAGAAGAAAATGCAAATAGGCACGCCCTCCTTTCGAAAATTCCTACACGCTACCAACACCCAGTACAAAAATAAAAAAGATCTATGTACATTCGCTACACCCTGTATAAAAGCCGCTCCGTCGCACTCAACACATGTACTCCCTGGTCCACCTCTGAGTCCCCAACGCGTCCTCCAAACACTAAATATTCCTCGATCTCGCCGGCTCGAAGTTATAGAAAGCGACAGCTCCGTTGATGCCCATCTTGATGTCACACTTGGGTGACATCTCCTGCCCCTATAAAACTGCAGAGCCGTAATAGTCGGCGCTGTGGCAGGACGTGTCCAGGCAGAGCTCGTCGGGGCACATCCTGGGCCGGGTGCAGGGCTCGCTGTGGAAGCTCGAGCGGTAGTTGCGGCCGTTGCGGGGCTCGCTGAGGAACGAAATATGGCCCACGCTGGGGGGCTTATTGGGGAGCCGGCCCTGCAAACAACACAATTATTATTGTAGAGAGCGGATTTATAAGCACAAAAAAATTTAGAATAAGCGCTTAAATAAGCACAACATTTTCAATAAAAAAGTTTTATTTTAAGCAAAAAAGCATTAAAAACATAATCATATTACAAATCAAAGAACACTTCTTAGAACTTTGGATAAAATATTGTTACAATAATTCTAGACTTTATATTTTACACACGTATTTCAGTTTTCTTTAAAACAATTTATGATTGTAATATGTTCCAAGTTGTCCACTGTAAAATTTTTTCGCCGATCATTTAAAATGTGTTTAAAATTGGAGAATGTACGTTCAACACCACACTCGTTGTTGGCGCAAATTTGAATTTTGCAACTAATGTTGAATCTAACTCCACATTTTCCACCTTCTGGCCTTGTAAAACACGAGCAACGTCGGAAAGAACACCGAAACCTGCATTTTTATATCACCCCTTACTGCGTTTGCTTGTTGTTTTAATTCTTTCACTAAGTTTATGGCATCTACCAACAACATGTTGGGTTTTTCTAACTTTTCTATTACCTCACATACGAATTGATAATTGCTTCTTAGAAAAGCTAGATCTTGTAGCAAATGTTTGTTTTCCAAAATATTTATGCAATCTTTAATCGATTGAGAAGAATCTTCGCTAAACTCCGTAACTACTTCCTCAAATTCTTTGATATATTTGTCATAATTAGAGAGCGGATTTCTAGGTTTAATGCTTTTTGTGAAAAATGTAAGCACTTCAAAACTTTTTTATATCTGTAACTATGATACAATTTGGAGTCATTTGACACATTTTTTTTATGCTTATTTGCTTTTTTTCAATTTTATGCATATTAAAACTTATATGCTTATTTAATGCTTTTTTCGACGAATATGAGTTTTAATGCATATTTTGTTCAAATGCCGGCCTTGTCGGGATGACAAATACATGTTAGTTAGGCGTATCGTACCGTATGCATTTTACCTGGACTTGACCATTGAAGTACACTTACTCAAGACCCTTTCTGTGAATAGGTTCCGGTCGTTTGGGTAATCAAATTTTATTATAGGATTGGAAAAATACTCCATAGATTTAATGACTTTAAATCCTTACTACGACGACTACGTATATTAAGAAAAAGGCAAAATATAAGTCCCGCCCACCCGCTCTTTCTCAAATGTGATGATTTTTTTTTAATCGTCGTAAGCCGAGGGGTCGAGCTTATTTGTAAAATCGTTATTTTTCTACGAGACATTATCATGTGAAATATGTTCTTAAATAATCTTGCTATACAAAAAATACTACATACGTATATTAAGAAAAAATTAAAACCAAATATTAAGCCCCACCTATACCTGCCCTGATCTAAATAGTAATGAAGTTTTCATTCGTTGGCAGACCGAGGGGTGGAGCTTATTTGCAAAATCCATATTTCCTTACAAACATTTACCATTTTAAACTGGTTTTAAGTTTCTAAGAATAAAAAAATCGTCACAATTAACATATGGAGTGGGTGGGCGGGGTTAATATTTTGTCTATTTTTCTTAATATGCATAGTATTCTTTGAATAACACGATACTCAAAAACGTTTTTTTAATTTCTTGTCAAGAAATAAGTATTCTGCACTTAAGCTCCGCCCTCTTGGTCCACGGCGAATAAAAGAAATCATCACAATTGAAATAGGGCGGGTGGGCGGGCTGACATTTTGCCTTTTTGTTTTAATATGTGTAGACTTCTTTTCACAACATGAACTTAAAACATGTTTAGAATGGAAAATTTGTATAAGGAAATATTCATTTTGCAATTAGGCTCCGCCCCATAATTGCAAAATCCATATTTCCTTGCAAAAATGTACCATTTAACCGTGTTCTAAGTTTCTTGTTGTGCTATGTATATTAAGAAAAAAAAAGGCAAAATATAAGCCCCACCCACCCACCCTGTCTCAATTGTGATGATTTTTTTTATTCGTCGAGAGCTGAATGAGCAGGATTTAACTGCAAAGTCCTTATTATTTCTCTACAAGAAATTAACATGTAAGACACGTTTTTGAGTATTGTGTTATTTAAAGAATACTGCATACGTATATTAAGAAAAAATTAAAGCCAAATATTAAGCCCCACCCATACCTGGCCTGATCCAAATAGTAATGAAGTTTTCATTCCTTAGTAGACCGAGGGGAAGAGCCTAATTGCAAAATCCATATTTTCTTACAAAAATTAACCATTTTAAACTGATTTTAGGTTTCTAAGAATTAAAAAAATCATCACAATTGAGATGGGGTGGGTGGGCGGGGTTAATATTTTATCTTTTTTTTCTTAACATGCATAGTATTCTTTCAAACTAATAATCGTAAATTTTTTGTTACACTATTTGCTACTGGAAGGCGAAAAACGGTAGAAATTTTCGAAGAATCGAAGATGAAAATGACTCCTGGATGTCGAAATCTACAAGAAAATGTGCAGCATATTTTCAAAAATGGTTGAAAATAGTCGAATATGTCTAAAGTGCCAAAATCAGTTTTGTCTTATCAAATACTAGGCCCGCCCACCCACCCTCTAGTTTCTTACAGGATATGTCATTTGCCAAAATCAGTTTTATTGCAACAAGTGCTCGCCCCACCCACCCGCCCTGTGTTTTTTTGGAATATATGTTATTTGCCAAAAAGAGTCTAATCTTATCAAGTCATCCCCGCCCACCCACCTTCTAGTGTCTTATAGGATATGTCATTTGTGAAAATCAGCCTTATTTTAACAAGTCTTAGCCTCGACCACTCCCTCTCGTTCCATTTTAACGACGAATTTTATTCCTGTCCAATATAAGAACATTGACTTTATTCAGATCGGATAAAATTAATCACTGAAAAGAAGACCAGGTGGGTGGGCGGGGCTAATTATGTTCTACTGTCGAATGGGAGTGGAAACTAATCATGTAATCTAGGATGTGAAAAAAATAAAAAAGAGCACTAATTGTAACTTTTTTTGTTATACTTGAAAATAGTTGAAAAAATGGTCGAAAATGTCAAAAGTGCCAAATTCGGTCTTACCTTATCAAATACTAGCCCCGCCCACCCGCCCTCTATTTTCTTGGAAGGCATGTCACTGACCAAAATTAGTCTCATCCTAGTACTACTTTAAAAATTTGACGAAAATATAGTCTGAAATGAAAAATTGAAAAAAAAGAATTTTAAAAGTCTAAAAAATCCAAAAGCTAAAATTTAAAACATCGAATACATGAAAATGTTGAAAAATGTAAGATTTAAAACTCCAAATTTTTTTTAAAATATCCCCCCTCCCCCCCGCCCTGTCTCAATTGTGATGATTTTTTTTTGTTCGCCGTGAACCAAGAGGGCGGAATTTATTTGAAAAGCCCTTATTATTTCTCTGCAAGAAACTACCACGTAATAAAGTTTTCATTCGTTGGCAGACCGAGGGGCGGAGCCTAATTGCAAAATCCATATTCCCTTACAAAAATGTACCATTTTAAACTGGATTTAAGTTTCTAAGAATAAAAAAGATCATCACAATTGAGATAGGGTGGGTGGGTGGGGTTAATATTTTGCCTTTTTTTCTTAATATGTATAGTATTCTTTGAACAACACGATACTCAAGGACATGTTTTCTTGTAAAGAAATAAGTATTTTGCAGTTAAGCTCCGCCCTCTTGGTTCACGGCGAATAAAAAAAATCATCACAATTTGTCTTTTTGTTTTAATATGTGTAGACCTCTTTTCACAACATGTAACTTAAAACATGTGTAAAATTGGTCCTAAGATATTTAACCATTCCCATGCATTCTGGTGACCCTGTATATTTTGAACATACGTTAGCATTAGTTTTTAATTTTTTAGTTACATTTTTTTATGTTTTCAATTAAGCTGAGTTTGTTGGACTGTACTTCAAGAGCGAGGGAAGTTCTGTCGAAGTAACCTTGGACCAATTTTTTGTTTTAGCTTTATTTGGTTTTAAGGTACTGGTACAAATGGTAAAAAGATTTTTGATAAAGTACCACTAAGAGTGCAATATTTTAAGGAAAAATTTCCAAACATACCATTGCCCCCAGAGCCGATTATAATGAGGTGGAGAACATGGTTATAGGCCGGCATTTGAACAAAATATGCATTAAATCTCATATTCGTCGAAAAAAGCATTAAATAAGCATATAAGTTTTAATATGCATAAAATTGAAAAAAAAGCAAATAAGCATAAAAAAAATGTGTCAAATGACTCCAAATTGTATCATAGTTACAGATATAAAAAAGTTTTGAAGTGCTTACATTTTTCACAAAAAGCATTAAACCTAGAAATCCGCTCTCGTGTAATTATTAGGAAACATAGATTAAGTGCGTGTTCGGCGGTAGTCTGCGCGACTGCGCCAGCGATGACGTAGCCATGACGAAGACGAACGTCACACTAATGGCTGGTCGGTTGTCCGCGCGCGCGTGTCTAAGTTCACCCTAGTGTTTATTTACTTGTGTTTGTATAATAAATGTGTTAACTGTTGTTCGTGTTTTCGTTCCACGTGCCTCATATAACTAACAATTATTACTCTCTTTTGTCTTTCAGACAAAACTGTAATGCCTCGGCCTCGATTTTAAATTGGAAATTTAATTATAGATGCGGATTTGGACACGGGAGGGCACTATCTCTTCATAAATATGATAGAGGATGTTGTTCGCAAAAACGCACGCCCGGATTTTACATAAATAAGTACGGGTTATCTTGGGAAAACAGGGCGCGTTTTTATCAAATAGGGACTCAAAATTTCATAAGCCGGCAAGATTTGAAGCCTATTATATGATGCATGTGAAATATGGTTTGGTTAATTCATGGAGAGAGGTCGACGGGTGTGCGTAGGGAATGTACTCGTTTATTTTCGATGGAGCAAGATTAAGGCGAAGTGGATATAAATGCATTTAGTCGAGTCGGTGGGTGTATGCTCATAATGAAATAGGGCCGGGGGCGCTTAAAGGGCTCAAATTAGCCGAAATCCGTGAACAGAAATCCCTGTGGTTGTATAATTAAATACAGTTAATATTAGCAAATTTCATGTTCTTTGACGTTTCGTAGCTACTAGAATATGAAACAAAAGTCCGTCTGTCTGTCTGTTGGATAATCTGACAGTAAATTATTACAAAATTCTCAAATTTCGTGACAATTGAGTAATATTAAGTACTATTGTAAAAATGGTGGAGGCGCCAGAATAAAAATCCGCTCCTTCCTTACTTGACTACTTATAGGAAAAATTGGTCGAAAGTTATTTTGACGGAACTTCCCCCATCCCTGATGTGCATTTGAACAAATCCTGCTTCTTTGAAAAATTATTAAAAAATTTTGCGATTTCGAAGTCGAAATATCGAGAAATCGAACAATTGAAAAACCGAAACTTGATTAAAAAATCGAGCAACTAAAAAACTCAAATATTAAAAATAAACCAGAAAATTAGAAAGTCTAAAAACTGAAAAATTCTGAAATTGGAAAGTTGATAAACCGAAAGATTAGAAAAAGAACTGAAAAATTGAAAAATCGGGAAAAACATAGAAATCGGAAAATCCAAACATTGGAAAATTGAAACACGTAAAGATCCAGAAATCGAAATTAAAATATCATAAAATAGAAAAATCCAAAATAGTTAAAAAAAAATTGAAAAATTGAACAATCGAAAAATAAAATATCGAATTTTCGATAAATCCAGAAATCGCAATATTGGAAAACTGGAAAAATCGAAAATTTGAAACAGTTGAAAACCTAAAAATTGAAAAATCAAAAATCAAAAAGTTTAACAATTGAAAAACTGAAAAATCTAAAGCCGAGAAGTCGAAGAATCAGAAGAAAGAGAAATCGAAAAATCTAGACTATAAAACATCGAAAATTTAAAATGAAAAAGTTAACCGAAAAATTGAAAAAAGGAGAAATAGAAACACAAAAAATTCAATAATTGAAAAATCTACAAATTACAAAATCTCAAAATTTAAATCTCAAAAATTGGAAATTCGTTTCTTTGATAACTGCAACCGTTTTTCCAGACTCGACCGTTGAAATATCGAAATTTCTAGAAATTCCAAAAAATTCGCATTTCGTACTGATTCTAGCGAGAATTTTGCTCGGTGACCCCAAACATTCTATATTTTTGGAATCAGCAAGTCGAGATCTACATCCCTGAATTTTTTCAGAATTTTCAGACGACTTTTTTAAAATTGAAATTTTTCCAATGGTCCCCTCTTCTTCAAATTTCGGCTAAATTTTGACATTTTCGAAACTTAACTAAATACATTTTCTTGTGGATTTCGAGCCCTAGAACCCACTTCCGGTCTCGTTTCTTTGATAATTGTAACCGTTTTTCCAGAATCGACCGTTGAAGTATCGAAATTTTTACAAATTTCCAAAAATTCGCATTTCGTACCGATTCCAGCAAAAATTTTGCTCCGTGACCCCAAACATTCTATATTTTTGGAATCAGCAAGTGGAGATCTACATCCCTGAATTTTTTCAGAATTTTCAGACGACTTTTTTAAAATTGAAATTTTTCCAATGGCCCCCCCTTCTTCAAAATACGGCCAAATTTTGACATTTTCGAAACTTAACTAAATACATTTTCTTGTAGATTTCGAGCCTTAGAACACACTTCTGGTCTCGTTTCTTTGATAACTGCAACTGTTTTTCCAGAATCGACCACTGAAATATCGAAATTTTTAGAAATTTCCAAAAATTCGCATTTCTTAAAGAAATTGTAGAATCTAAATTTGAAATATCGAACAATCAAAACAAAATGTTAAAAAATTTACGTAAGTAAAAATCCCAATACTGATATATCGAAAAATTGATAAATCGAGTAATACAAAATTTTAATAATCGAATAATTGAAAAATAAAAAAACGAGAAATCCAAAATTTAAAAAAATCGCGAAAGTGTAGAATGGAAAAATTAAAAAATCGAAAAACCAAAAAAAATTAAAATTTACAAATTATAAATTGAAAACTTGAGAAACTCTAATTGAAGTCGAAGTTGAAGTCTACAAATTGAAAAATTGAGACTTGAAAACTGGAAAAATTGCAAATCGAAAACTGAAGAAAGAACAAAAATTATTGATTGAAACATTACAAATCGAAAAATAAAATCTTTTATTGCGATTTCGAAATCGAAATAAAAGATTTTATAATTAAAAACTGAAAAACTGGAAAATTTAAAAGAAAAAAATTGATAAATCAGAAAATCAGAAAGTCGAGAAATTGAAAAGCCGAAAGGTCGAAAAACCGAAAAACATAGAAATCGGAAAATCCAAACATCGAAATTAAAATAGCACAAAATAGAAAAATCGAAAAAATATATAAAAAAATTGAAAAATTGAACCATCGAAAAAAAAACATCGAAATTTCGATAAATCCAGAAATCGCAATATTGAAAAACTGGAAAATCGAAAATTTTAAACATTTAAAAACCTAAAAATCGAAAATTAAAAATTTTAACAATTGTAAACTGAAAAATGTAAAGCCGAGAAGTCGAAGAATCAGAAGACAAAGAAATCGAAAAATTAAAATGTTGAAAAAAATTGAAAGATTGAGGAATTAAAACATAAAAAAATCGCAGCATTCAAGTATCGAAAAATTGAAAAATTCCCAAAATTGAAATGTTGAAAAATCGAACAATTGAAAAAATAGAGAATAAAAATTGAAAAATTGAAAAATCTAAAGCCGAGAAGTCGAAAAATGGGAAGATTGTGAAATCGAAACATCAAAAATTGAAGAATCTGAAATTTAAAAATTCATAAGTTGAAAAATCGAGACACAGAAACGTCAAAAAATTCAATAATTGAAAAATTGGGAAATCGAAAAACTAAAAAATCGAGAAATCGAAAAATCGAACTTTTTTAAAAAACAATAAACCGAAAAATTGAAAATAGTTAAATCGGAACTTCAAAAAATCGAAAAATTGATAAATCAACAAACTGGAATATTGAAAAATTGCAGAATTGAAAAACTGAAAAATCTGGACATTTAAAAGCCCCAAGAACGAAAAATCGAAAAACCTAGAAATCGGAAAATCGAAACATCGGAAAATATAGAACCATGAAAAGATCGATAAATTGAAAAATCAAAAAGTTGAAAAATCGTGAAATTGACCAATCGAAACATCGAAATTTCGATAAATTCAGAAATTAGTAAATTTAAAAGTTAAAATATCGAAAAAACAATCGAAAAACCAAAAGTTTCAAAAATCAAAAACAATTGAAAAATTTAAAAACTAAAAAATCTAAAGCCGACAAGTTGAAAAATCGAAACATCAAAAATTGAAGAATCTAAGCTTAAAAATTCAAAAATTGAAAAACTGAAAAATCGAAAAATTAAAATGTTTGAAAAAAAATTGAAGAATCGAAAAATTGAAAGATTTAATAAATAAAACATCGAAAAACCGCAGAATTAAAACATTGAATCGGCAAAATTCTCAAAATTGAAATGTTGAAATCGAAAAATGAAAATTTGAAAAATTGAATAAAATGCAAAAATTTAAATAATCGAAAAATGTAAAAGTTTTAAAAATCGAAAAATTGAAGAATCGAGCAAATGAGACAATCGAGAAAATTACAAAATTCCAAAACAGGATCTCGAAACATCGAAAAACCTAGAAATCACAAAATCGAAAAGTCAAGAAGTTGAAAAACAGAAAAATAGAGAAATTGAAATCGAAAAGTCGAAAAACTATCAAAAAATTGAAGAATTGGTAAATTGAACCATCAAAAAGTTAAACATCGAAACCTCGATAAATTCAGAAATCGCAATATTGAAAAAATCGAAAGATTTAATAATCTAAAAATCGAAAAATAAAAAATTTTTATAATTGAAAAATTGAAAAACTGAAAAATCTAAAGCCGAAAAATAGGAAGATCGTGAAATCGAAACATCAAAAATTGAAGAATCTGAAATTCACAAATTCAGAAAATCGAAAAATAAAAAAACAGAAGAACTGAAAACTTTAAAAATCGAGTAATCGAAAAATCAAACTATAAAACATCGAAAGTTTAAAATGAAAAAGTTAACCGAAAAATTGAAAAAAAGGAGAAATAGAAACACAAAAAATTTAATAATTGAAAAATCTACAAATTGAAAACATTCTCACAATTGAAATGTTGAAAAATTGGGAAATCGAAAACTTTAAAAATCGAGAAATCGAAAAATCGAATAATTTAAAAAAACGATAAACCGAAGTATTAAAAATTGAAACTAGCTAAATCGAAACATGAAAAAATCGAAAAATTGTAAAATCAACAAACTGGAATATTGAAAAATTGAAGAATTGAAAAACTAAAAAATCGGAAAATTACATAATTCCAAAACTGAAATCTCGAAAAGTTGGAAAATCGAGAAATTAAAACATCGGAAAATTGAACAATCGAAACATCGAAACGCCGAAATCTCGGTAAATCCAAAAGTTAGTAAATTTAAAAGTTAAAAAATCGAAAAAAAAAAGTGGAATTTTAAAAATCAAAAAATTTAAAAACCCATAAGTATAAGAAATGATAAGTTGATACATCGAAAGATCGAGAAATCGAAATATCAAAAATTAAAAAATCTAAAATTTAAAAATTCGAAGAATTGAAAATAGAAAAATATGTATGTAGAAAAACTCAAAGATTGACAAATCGAGAAATCGAAAAATCGAAAATTTAAAACATCGAAAAAATGAACCGAAAAATTGAAAAATCGAGAAATCGAAACATCAAAATATCGAATAATTGAAAAATCTATGAATTGAAAAATTTCCAAAATCGAAATCTCGAAAAATTGGGAAATCGAAAACTTGAAAAATTTTAGAAAAACCCAAAATCGAATTGTTAAAAATTGAAAATAGCTAAATTGAAGAATTGAAAAATTGCAAAATCTAGAAATTACAAAATCTCAAAATTTAAATCTCAAAAATTGGAAAATCGTTTCTTTGATAACTGCAATCGTTTTTCCAGAATCGGTCGTTGAAATATCGAAATTTTTAGAAATCTTAAAAACATTCGCATTTCGTACCTATGCTAGCGAGAATTTTGCTTCGTGACCCCAAACATTACATATTTTTGGAATTAGCAAGTCGAGATCTACATCCCTGAATTTTTTCAGAATTTTTAGACGATTTTTTTAAAATTGAAATTTTTCCAATGGTCCCCTCTTCTTCAAATTTCGGCCAAATTTTGACATTTTCGAAACTTAACTAAATATATTTTCTTGTAGATTTCGAGTTCTAGAACACATTTCCGGTCTCGCTTCTTTGATAACTGCAACCGTTTTTTCAGAATCAACCGTTGAAATATGGAAATTTTTAGAAATTCCCAAAAATTCGTATTTCGTACCGATTACAGCAAAAATTTTGCTCCGTGACCCAAACATTCTATATTTTTGTAATCAGCAAGTCGAGATCTACATCCCCGAATTTTTTCAGAATTTTTAGACGACTTTTTTAAAATTGAAATTTTTCCAATTGTCCCCCCTTCTTCAAATTTCGGCCAAATTTTCTCTCGATAAATTTAGAAATCACAGTATTGAAAAATTGAAAAATTGAAAAAATTTTACAATTGAAAAATTAAAAAACTGACAAATCTAAAGGCGAGGAGTCGGAACATCAATTTGTTTGTTTGTTTTTCTTTATAAGTAATTTTACGTATATAAATAAATCTATGTAAATTATTGAAGAATAAAAAATTAAAAACTCGTGAAAATGTAAATCAAAAAGTTGCTAAACCTAAAAATTGAAAGATCAAAAAATTGAAGAATTGAAAAATTATAAAATCTAAATTTGAAATATCGAAAAATCTAAACAAAATATTAAAAAATTTATGTAAGTAAAAATCCCAATACTGATATATCGAAAAGTGGAAAAATCGATTAATACAAAATTTTAATTATCGAATAATTGAAAAGCTCCGAAACTAGAATATCCGAAAATTGAAAAATAAAAAAACGAGAAATCCAAAATTTAAAAAAATCGCGAAATTGTAGAATCGAAAAATAAAAAAATCGAAAAACCAAAAAAAGTTAGAATTTAAAAATTATAAATTTAAAACTTGAGAAACTCTAATCGAAGAGTTGCAAAGTCTGCAAATTGAAAAATTTCAAAATCTAGAAATTGAAAACTCCAAAAATTGGAATTTTTTTACTTTAGAGGGGTTATCAGAAAACAAAAATTGCAAAAATAATAATCATTTATTTTCTAAGAAGCAAGATTTGTTTAACTATAATTCAAAACCGTGGGACGGTCTGTCGAAACAACCTTCCACCAATTTTTCTTCACTATAATTCCACTTTATCCCGCTAGTTATTTTCCAAGAAAATATTTTCTGATAGTTTCGTAATGAATTCCCGTCTAGCCCGTTTCATACACACCACAAAAACCCACACTTCTCTGTGAAAAACGCCCCGCAATCTTCACCTTTCACCTTAAACTCAAATTAGAATTATTACCTCCTCCATCTACATCTCCTTCTCTGATGTCCCCATTTATTCTGCTTTCGTCGCGAACAATATACCACAACCCGAATCCAGAACGTAATCGGTAATCTCGAGGAGAAAAAAGAAATACGCACCGAGATATCGTATATTAAATAACGCCAGATGAAAAATACCAGTTCATCTCGTGTTCGTTTCGTGTTGACTCTTCCACCTCACATTTGTGATTTATTTCGAAATAATAGAAAATGGAGGAGAACAAAGCGCAGACAACGAAATTCCCTTCGATTCGCGTAAACTTGCATCAGTCTGCATTTGCGAAAGCTGTCGCCGCAAAATAAGCTCCACTTGTTAAGTGTTCTGACGGAGTAATTTTCTGCACGTTTTTCTTTATTAGAGTCAGCGTCACACAAGGACTAAAAATAAAACGACTTTAAAACGTAATTTTAACAACGCTCGAGGATCATTAAAGTCGCGTATTTTTCCAACGAAATTACTTTTTTGACTATGCAAGATTTTTTGAAGCTGTTGACTATATTTTCATAAATTCGATGTATAATCCCGCTAACTTACATTGTTCCTTCACTTTTCAGTCAAATTTCTGCACAGCGTAGGTGTACCCAACATCAACAGAATATTTACCTTACTTTGTTTAAATTTATAATTTAAATTATCTCCGAATATGTAACCTTTGACCTCTTCGGGGTCGCAAATTTTCTACTTAATTTAACGAATAAATATACAGCCGACACAAATTTCGCTCAAGCTATTAATACACTCCAAAAAAAAACAACGATTAATTTTGGTGAGTTCGATTTCACGTATTTCTTTTTCGGGGTTGCCATCTGGTAACTGTTCATTTTCATTATAATCTCCTTTGATGTTAGAAAAGTAATCTCAAGAAGGATTATGCTCCAAAAAATCGGAAACATAAGTTCGGAGTTCAAAATAAAAGACGCAGTACTTTTGGATTTCGTTTGAGCAAACAAAACTTTGGCAATGTTAATTAACGGGATACAGAGGAGGATTTGGAGCACATCTTGTACTTCGTGGAGGAAGTTGAGTCGACACAATAGTTACACGAGCGCGATTACGTGTTTAGATTACAGTTTTTAGTTAAAACCAGTAGGAACTTGTCGGTTTTAAGAACACAATATTGTGTCGCCGACATAATGTTTGAACATGTTTGCACTCCGGGGAGGTGATTAATCAATCAATTGCAGACGAGCAAATGACAGTTCCAAACATGTGCTTTCCGGGGTATTGGAATTATTAGACAAATCGTTTAGCTAATGCGGAGAATGGCGCAAAAAGTTAATTGCCATTGATCGTTCATTTTACTTATTTTGTGTTGAATTCTGCGACATGTATTGAACTTTGACCTTTGCTTGAGTAGACGACTGTAATAAAATTACTTAAAAAATTTACAAGTGGAACTGAATAACTAGTCTGATGAAAAGAAAAGTAAACGATGAAAAAATTGCTGCTAATGCGCAACCGAATTTAATTTATCGTTCTCATAGGTGTTTTTTGTTTTTGAAGTAAAAAATTTAATGGATTGTTGAAAGTGAAATATTGGAAGTTATAAAAACGTTTATCTTTCAAACGTCATTGAATTAATCGTCAATCAAATAAGAGATAAAATACACTTTTATTCTGGCCATTTTTGTGATCGACTCCAATTTTTCAATCTTTCGATTACTTCATTTTTTCGAGTTTTTTAAATTTTGGAATTCTCTTTTTTCTATTTTTCGATCTCAGTTTGCCCATATTTTTTTACGTTCTTTCAATTTTGCCATTTTTGACATTTCTAAATTTTTGATTTCTCGAATACTCGATTTTTGACTTTCGATTTCTGCATTTTTTCATTTTCCGTTTTTTAGATTTTTTGATAATCCAATTTGTCGATTTTCCAGTTTTCCAATTCTTCAACTTTTCTATCTTTCGATTTTCCAGGTTTTTGACTTTTTAATTCTTCGATTTTTCAATTTTTCGATTTTTCTTCTATTTTTCAGTTTTTCGATTTTTTGCTGTTTCGATTTCTCGAGTTTTATATTTTCGATTCTTCAATTTTTCCATATTTTAATTTTTCGAATTTTTAAATTTTAGATTTTCGATTTTTTAAATTTTAGATTTTTCGACTTCTCGGTTTTGAATTTTTCGGGTTTTTAATTTAAAATTTTTGATTCTCTGAGTTTTCAGTTTTTTAATTTTTCTATTTCTGGAGTTATCGAGATTTGGATGTTTTCATTGTTCAATTTCTCGACTTGCGATTTTTCAATTTTTTGAATTTTGAATTTTTCAATTTTTCACTTTTATATTATCTCGATGTTTCGACATTTCAACTTTTCGATTTTCTAATCTTTCGAGATTTCAGTTTTGGGGTTTTTAATTTCTCGATTTTTCAGTTTTTCGACTTTTAAAATTTTTACATTTTATTCGATTTGTCAACATTTTATTTATCGATTTCTCGACATCCCGGTTTTTTGATTTGTAAAATTGTTCGATTTTTCGAGTTCTTGATTTTTCAACATTTTAATTTTGGGGCTTTTCTGGGTTTTTTATTTATTTTATTCTTCAATTTTTCAGATTTTCAGATTTTTTAATTTTTCGATGCTTCAGTGTTTTCCATTCTTAAAATTTTCAACTTTTCGTTTCGATTTTTCATTTTCGATATTTTGATATTTCGATTTCTCAGATTTTTTAGTTTTTAGATTCTCCAATTTTTGAATTTTTCGGTTTTTCAGTTTTTCAGTTCTTCAGTTCTTCAGCTGTTCCGTTCTTCAGTTTCCCACTTTCTCACTTTCCAAGTTTTCCAGTTTTCCAGTTTCCCAGTTCCTCAGTTTATCTGGTTCTCAGTTTCTCGACTTCTCAATTTCTCCATTTTACAATTCTTCAATTTCTCGATCTTAACTTTTCCATTACTTCAATTTTAGGATTTTTCAATTCTTGGATTCTTCTTCAATTTCGCGATTTTTTTAAATTATCGATTTTTCGATTTCTCAGTTTTCCGTTAGTTTTTCGATGCGTTAGCTTTTTTCGATTTCACAGATTTTTCGATTCTTAAAATTCTTAAAATTCTCGACTTTTCGTTTCGATTTTTCATTTTCGATATTTTGATATTTTGGTTTTTCCAATTTGTTAGTTATTTGATTCTTCAATTTTTGAATTTTTCAGTTTTTCAGCTTCTCAATTTTTCAGTTCTTCAGTTCTTCAGTCCTTCAGTCCTTTAGCTCTTTCGTTCTTCAGTTTCCCAGTTTTCCAGTTTCCCAATTACTCAGTTTGTCAATTACTCAGTTTATCTGTTTCTCAGTTTCTTGATTTCTCAATTTCTCAATTTCTCAATTGCTCAACTTTTCAATTCTTCAATTTCTCGATCTTCAATTTTTCCATTACATCAATTGGATGTGGATTTTTCAATTTTTGGATTCTTACATTTTGCGATTTTTCTCTGATTTCTTAGTTATTGGATTTTTCAGTTTTTCAGGTTTTCACTTTTTCAGTCCTTCAGTCCTTCAGTTCTTCATTTCTTCAGTTCTTCAATTTTTCAGGTTTTCACTTTTCAGTTTTTCACTTTTTCAGTTCTTCAGTCCTTCAGTTCTTCAGTTTGTCAGTTTTTCTGTTCTTTAGTCCTTCACTCCTTCAGTTCTTCATTTTTTCACTTTTTCAGTTTTTCAGATCTTCAGGCCCTCAGTTTCTTAGTTCCGCAGTTTCTCAGTTCCTCAGGTTCAATTACTTTATCTTCAATTTTTCGAGTACATCATTTTTCAATGTTTCAATTTTTCAGATTTTCAGGTCTTCAGTTATTCAGTTTTTCAGTTCTTTAGTCCTTCAGTTCCTCAGTTTTTCATTTTTTCAGTTTTTCAGTTCCTTACTTCTTCAGTTTCTCAGTTCTTTAGTTTCTTAGTTCCTCAGTTTCTCAGTTCTTCAGGTTCTCAGTTTTTTAGTTTTTCAATTTCTCAGTTTCTCAATTTCTCAATTTTTCAATTTTTCAAATTCTCGATTTTTATTTTTCGATAACTTCATTTTTCAATGTTTCAATTTTTCAGTTTTTCAGTTATTCAGTTATTTAATTTTTTGCAGTTCTTTAGTTTTTCAGTTTTTCATTTTTTCAGTTTTTCAGTTTTTAGTTCTTTAGTTCTTCAGTTCCTTAGTTTCTTAGTTCCTCAGTTTCTCAGTTTTTCAGTTTCTCAATTTCTCAATTTTTTATTCTTCAAATTCTTGGTTTTTCTTTTTCGTTTACTTCATTTTTCAATGTTTCAATTTTTCAGTTTTTCAGTTTCTCAGTTCCTCAGGTTATTAGTTTTTCAGTTTCTCAATTTTTCAGTTTCTCAATTTCTTAATTTCTCAATTTTTCAATTCTTCAATTACTTGATCTTCAATTTTTCGATGTTCCAATTTTTCAGTTTTTCAGGTCTTTAGTTATTCAGTTCTTTAGTCCTTCAGTTCCTCAGTTTTTCATTTTTTCAATTTATCAGCTTTTTAAGTTTTTCAGTTCTTTAGTTCTTCAGTTCCTCAGTTCTTTAGTTTCTTAGTTCCTCAGTTTCTCAGTTCCTCAGGTTCTCAGTTTTTTAGTGTTTCAATTTCTCAGTTTCTCAAATTCTCGATTTTTATTTTTCGATTACTTCATTTTTCAATGTTTCAATTTTTCAGTTTATCGGTTTTTTCATTTTTTCAGTTTTTTAGTTTTTAGTTTTTCAGTTTTTATTTTTTTAGTTCTTCAGTTCTTCAGTTCCTTAGTTTCTTAGTTCCTCAGGTTCACAGTTTTTCAGTTTCTCAATTTCTCAGTTTCTCAATTTCTCAATTTTCAATTCTTCAAATTCTCGATTTTTATTTTTCGATTACTTCATTTTTCAATGTTTCAATTTTTCAGTTTTTCAGTTTCTCAATTTCATAGCTTCTCAATTTCTTAATTTCTCAATTTTTCAATTCTTCAGTTACTTGATCTTCAATTTTTCGAGTACTTCATTTTTCAATGTTTCAATTTTTCAGTTTTTCAGGTCTTCAGTTATTCAGTTTTTCAGTTCTTTAGTCCTTCATTTTCTCAGTTTTTCATTTTTTCAGTTTTTCAGCATTTCAGTTTATCAGCTTTTTAAGTTTCTCAGTTCTTTAGTTCTTCAGTTTCTCAATTCTTTAGTTTCTTAGTTCCTCAGTTTCTCGGTTCCTGAGGTTCTCAGTTTTTTAGTTTTTCAATTTCTCAGTTTCTCAATTTCTCAATTTTTCAATTTTTCAGTTTTTCAGTTTCTCAGTTCCTCAGGTTATCAGTTTTTTCATTTTCTCAATTTCTCAGAGTCTTAATTTCTCAATTTTTCAATTCTTCAATTACTTGATCTTCAATTTTTTGAGTATTTCATTTTTCAATGTTTCAATTTTTCAGTTTTTCAGGTCTTCAGTTAGTCAGTTTTTCAGTTCTTCAGTCCTTCAGTTCCTCAGTTTTTCAGTGTTTCAGTTTATCAACTTTTTAAAGTTTTTTAGTTCTTTAGTTCCTCAGTTCTTTAGTTTCTTAGTTCCCCAGTTTCTCAGATCCTCAGGTTCTCAGTTTTTTAGTTTTTCAATTTCTCAGTTCCTCAATTTCTCAATTTTTCAATTCTTCAAATTCTCGATTTTTATTTTTCGATTACTTTATTTTTCAATGTTTCAATTTTTCAGTTTTTCAGTTTTTCAGTTTTTCAGTTGTTCAGTTATTTAATTTTTTGCAGTTTTTTAGTTCTTCAGTTTTTCATTTTTTCAGTTTTTCAGTTTTTAGTTCTTTAGTTCTACAGTTCTTCACTTCTTCTGTTCTTCAGTTCCTCAGTTCCTTAGTTTCTTAGTTCCTCAGTTTCTCAGTTCCTCCGGTTCTCAGTTTTTCAGTTTCTCAATTTCTCAGTTTTTCAATTCCTCAACTTCTCAATTTTTCAATTCTTCAATTTCTCGATCTTCAATTTTTCGATTACTTCATTTTTCAATGTTTAAATTTTTCAGTTTTTCAGGTCTTCAGTTATTCAGTTTTTCAGTTTCTCAGTTACTCAGTTCCTAAGTTTTTCAGTTTCTCTGTTCCTCAGGTTCTCAGTTTCTCAATTTCTCAATTTCTCAATTTCTCAATTCTTCAATATTTCAATTCTTCAATGTCTGGATCTTCAATTTTTCGATTATTTCATTTTTCGATGTTTCAATTATAGGATTTTGAATTTTTGGATTCTTCAATTTCGCGATTTTTTTAAATTATCGATTTCTCAGTTTTCCGTACCCTGTTCCAGTTTTGGAAGTTTTCAATTTTTCGATTTTTAAAATCTTTGATTGCTCGATTTTTCAGTTTTTCGATTTATCAATTTTTCGATATTTTAGTTTTGGGAATTTTCAATCTTTCAATTTTTCAAGTTTTCAATTTTTCATTTTTTTCAATATTTTAATTTTTCGATTTTTCAGTTTTTCAATATTTCAATTTTTAAATTTTAGCTTTTTCAGTTTTCCGTTTCTTCAATTTTTTGATTTGCAATTTTTCAGTTTTACGACATACAACTCTTTGAGTTTTCTTTTTTGAAAGTTTCGATTTTCAAACTTACAAATTTTTCAATTTTTAGACTTTGCAATTTTTCGATTGAGTTTTTCAATTCAATTTTCATTTCGTTGTTTTTTATCATTTGTGTTTATTTTTCTTTTTGCGATTTTTTTCTTTAGTTTTTCTATTTGCGATTTTTCGATTTTTCAATTTTCTTGTTTCTTCAATTTTTAGATTGTAAAGTAAATTAAAAAACTTGAAAAATTATAAAATCGAAAGAAACATTGAAAAAAGAAGGAAATGAAACGAAAATTGGTGATATAAAATCGAGAAAATGAAAATTAAAAAATCGGAAAAATGAAAGGTAAAAATCATGGACTTGAAAAATGGAGCAAACGAAAAATTGGAAAATTGAAAAATTGCAAATCGAAAAATTGAAACGGAAAATTAAAAAATCGAAAGATTCAAAATAGAGAAACTTAAAAATACAAAAAGCGAAATATGTATTGTAAAATCGAAATATTGGAAATTAAAGAAATCGGAAAATCGAAAAATCAGATAATTGGAAATACAAAAATTGCAAAATTGAAAAATTAAAAGTTGGAAAAAGAATTTGACAAATTTAGGGAACGAAAAATTGAAAAAAAAAATAGGAAACTGACAAATTGAAGAAACGAATAACTAAAAAATTTGGAAATCTAGAAATTGATAAATTGATAAAAAAAATTTGTAAAAACGAAAAATTATGAAACCGAAATGTTGAAAAATGGAAAAATTGAAAAATTAAGGAAAATCGAAGAAAAAGGAAATACGAACGAATTGTTCGAAGGTAAAAAATAAATAAATCCAGATTTTTAAATTGTAAAATATTCTCCAAAAATTTTGATGTCTAGTGCGAAAACTCATTGCGTATTCATACATCACAAGTGGAGGAAAAACGCCACTGGAAAAATTGGTCGTTGAATAGAAATGAACAATTCATTGTCATAATTTTATTTATAGCGCAATTTTTAAATGGAAATAACTAATTTAATGCTTCTGTTTCAATAATTAATGTGTATACGTGACGAAATTGATTTTCCGAGGCTTATTTTAATCGCAAATTGAACTACCTCATGGAAAATTCCGCTTATATTAAAACGAAAACTTAAATTATGCAGATAAAATCAAGTAATTATCTCCGTTTAATCGAAGCCACTTTTTGCTCCATCTAATTAAAATAGGTGGAGAAAATCAATTTTCTTTTTTCCACTACTAAATTAAATAAATGCAATCATTTTCTCGATTGTGCGAAAATTTGAGGTCTCTGAAACACAACAAGAACGAAAGAAATTGCTAAATAGCTGAAACGAGACACCCGTTTACCCGATCTATTTCACGGTCAACGCGACACCAATTTCTTCGTACGGTATTTAGCCGCGAGCGGAACGCGATCCTCCTGGATGTTATGTTTACACTCGAAACAATTATCTACCTTGACAAGCAATCCTGTCAGGTTTGAATTACCCTTGGGAGCTTGGGAACGAGCGCTGCCGTTGACGCCCACGCCGTGGACCATTCCTGTGCTTCTGGTGGCTCCGGACCCCACTGGAACACGAAAACTTTATTAGGTCTCTGAAAACCGAAACACTTTTTTAACACGAGGATTTATTTTGTAAATTAAGAGCTGCGGTGTGAAAGAGGGCTCATTAATCACCTCTTAGATTCCTTCCGTATAATATTGCCATTAATCTTGTGCCAGGAACTAAATTCGGGCTACATTTGTCATACGTGCGGGGGCTTTTTCGGTAATTAAATACTACAGTTTTATCTGTTGGGACGTGTTTGAATAGTATGCACCGTTTTGACAGGGTAAATTGCAAAAACTGCAGATGATTCAATAATTCAATTGAGCTGAATGTGTCTCTGGCGTTTATTTGGACGAATTTAGCGAAAACAGAAACCGGGGGAAGTTTTTTGTCGGAGTCGGAGAAAGCTTCCATGGAGAAAAAGTGCGAGGCACGAGGGATAATTGCGTCGCAATACGAAGCTATAATATACAGACGATGTTATTTTTGTGTTTTTCAGGGTTGTTGTTACCCTTAGAATGTTTTACGGTTCATTTGGTGAATTACAGGTGAGTGAGGAAGTTAAAGTTTCGATCCCAAATGGAATTGTTATTTTGTGTGGAAAAACAAGCTTGGTAAATGTATTGTGTCGTAGAGAGTGAAAAACAAGATACGTTTGTTTTGTAAAAATTCTTAGACATGAATAATATAATAACGTATGTTAACATTTGAAATCTGTATTTTCGCATCTGTATCAATTACAAAAGTACCAATGTAATAAGCCAAATAAAATGTCAGGGCCCCCGCGATTTTTATAAATTCAAAAATAAATCACACGGGGATCCTCAGATTTTTTCACACTAAAAAAATCACACTAGGGACCCCTAAAAGTCTTTCAGACTTTGTGAAAAATAAAAATAAGGAGATTTCAAGATCTTTTCAAATTGTTAAAAAAAAAACAACAAAATAGAGTCCTTCCCCCTCAAGAATTTATACAATTTTGTCGAATAAATTTTATTTAAATGTCAGGAAGTAACAGTCCTAAACGATTGTAGTTATAACAATTTTCGAATTTGCGATTTCTCGATTTTTCAATTTCAAATTTCTCATTTTTTCGGTGTTTCAGTATTTTGAGATTTTTCAATTATCCGGTATTTCAGTTTTTTCAATTTTTAAAATCTTTGATTATTATTCGATTTTTCAATTTTGGGAATATTTCAATATTTTGATGCTTAAGATTTTTGATTTTTTGTTTAGATTTTTTGACATTTTCGGTTTTCCAGTTTTCCAGTGTCTCAGTTTCTCCGTTTCTCCGTTTTTCGGTTTCACTGTTTCTCCTTTCCTCGGTTTCTCAATTTTTTAATTTTTCTGTCTTCGATTTATCGATTACTTCATTTTCCGATACTTCAATTTTAGGTTTTTTTAATTTTTGGATTCTTCAGTCTCAGTTTTGGAAATTTTCAATTTTTCGATATTTCAGATTTGGGATTTTTCAGTTCTTCGATTTTTAAACTTTTCGATTTTTTATTTTATTTTTTCGATTTTTCGATATTTAAATTTTTAGATTTTTTGGTTTTCAATTTTTGGCGTTTCTAAATTTACGATTTCTCGAATTGAGATTTTTCTATTTTTCGATTTCTCAATTTGACTTTTCGAAGTTTCGATTGCTCGACTTCTCGATTTCTCGACTTTTCAGTTTCAATTTTTCGGTTATTAAAATTTTTGATTTTTTGATTTTTCGATTTTTCGATCTTTTAATTTTTCGATGTTCCAGTTTTTTTTGATTCTATAGATTTTTCGATTCTTAGAATGTTCAATTTTTCGTTTCGATATTTTGATATTCCGATTTCTCCAATTTTTTACTTATTTGAATCTTCAATTTTTTAATTTTTCAATTTTTCAGGTTTTGAGTTTTTCAGTTTTTCAGTTGTTTAGTTTTTCAGTTTTTTAGTCCTTCAGTCCTTCAGATCTTCCGTTATTCAGTTCTTTAGTTTTTAAGTTTTTGAGTTCTATAGTTCTTCAGTACTTCAGTTTCTCACTTTCTCAATTTCTCGATTTCTCAATTTTTTGATTACTTAATTTTTTTCGATTTGTGGATTCTTCAATTTCGCGATTTTTTTAAATGATCGATTTCTCAGTTTTCCGTTAATTTTTCGATGCTTCAGTTTTTTCAGTTTTATAGATTTTTCGATTCTTATAATTCTTGATTTTTCGTTTCAATTTTTCGATGTTTCATTTTCGGTGTTTTAATATTCTTGTTTCTCGGATTTCTTAGTTATTTGATTCTTCAATTTTCGAATTTTATCCAATTTTTCAGGTTTTCAGTTTTCAAGTTTTTCAGTTGTTTATTTCTTCAGTCTTTCGATCCTTCAGTCCTTTAGTCCTTCAGCTCTTCCGTTCTTCAGTTTTTCAGTTCTTCAGTTCTTCAGTTCTTCAGTTTTTCAGTTCTTCAGTTCTTCAGTTCTTCCGTTTCTCACTTTCTCATTTTCTCACTTTACCGGTTTCTTGGTTCCTCGGTTTCTCGGTTGTTCGGTTTCTCGGTTTCTCAGTTTCTCAGTTCTTCAGTTTTTCAGTTTTAGTTTTTTGTTCTTCAGTTTATCAGTTCTTGAGTTTTTGTTCTTCAGTTCTTCAGATTTTAAGCTTTTCAGCTTTCCAGTTCTTCAGTTCATCAGTTCTTCAGTTCTTCAGTTCTTCAGTTCTTCAGTTCTTCAGTTCTTCAGTTCCTCACTTTCTGACTTTTTCAGTTCCTCAGTTCCTCAATTTCTTAGATTCTCAGTTTCTCAATTTCTCAGTTACTCAGTTTCTCAGTGTTCCAGTTTCTCAGTTACTTAGTTTCTCGGTTTCTCGATTTCTCAATTTCTTAATTTTTCAATTTTTCAATTCTTCAATTTTTTGATCTTCAATTTTACGATTTCTTTAATTTTAGGATTTTTTAATTTTTGGATTTCTCAGATTTCCGTTACCTTTTTTAGTTGCGGAAATTTTAAATTTTTCGAGTTTTTAAATCTTTGATTATTCGATTTTTCAATTTCTAAGTTTCTCAGTTTCCCAGTTTCTCATTTACTCAGTTTTTGTTTCTCAGTTTCTTGATTTCTCAATCTCTCAATTTCTCAATTTTTCAATTCCTCATTTTCTCGATCTTCATTTTTTCATTACTTCTTTTTTCGGTATTTCAATGTTAGGAATTTCCAATTTGTTAGGAATTTACAATTTCGCAATTTTTTTAAATTATCGATTTCTCGATTTCTTAATTTTCCATTAATTTTTCAATGCTTCAGTTTTTTTCAGTTTTATAGATTTTTCGAATCTTAAAATTCACGATTTTTCCTTGTAATTTCTCGATTTTTCATTTTCGATATTTTAATATTCTGATTTCTCGGATTTCTTAGTTACTTGATTCTTCAATTTTCGAATTTTTCAGTTTATCAGTTATTCAGTTTTTCAGTTGTTCAATTGTTCAATTTTTCAGTTTTTCAGTTAGTCAGTTCTTCAGTTCATCAGTTTCTCACTTCCTCACTTCTCATTTTCTCAGTTCCTCGGTTTCTCAGTTTCTCAGTTACTCAGTTTCTCTGTTTCTCAGTTTCTCCATTTCTCGATTTCTCAATTTTTCAATTGTTCAATTTCTTGATCCTCAATTTTTCGAATTCTTTAATTTTAGGATTTTATAATTTTTGTTGTACATTTTTCTCGTTTTCAATTTTTCTCGTTTTCAATTTTTCGACTTTTTCATTTTAGATTTTTCAATTTTTTGATTCTTGAATTTTTCGATTTTTTAAATTTTAGATTTTTCGATTTCCCGATATTTTAGTTATACGGGAAAATTTTAATTGACTTCTAAAATTTCATAATAAGATGAAAATCGGAAAATTTTAGTGCTTTTTTTGAAATTCTGAGGGAAATTATTCTCAAGGTTGTTCAATACGATATCTTGAAGTTAAAATTTTATTGACAAAACGAAACCTGAATTTTTGAAAAGCTCTAAAATTAAAAAAAAATCAAATTATTATTTTCCGTTTTGGTCGCTTCTCTTAAACTGTCGCACAGTTTGATTCTTTAATTTTTCGATTTTCAAATTTTTGATTTTTTTATGTTTCGTTTTATGACTTTTCCAATATTTCACTTTTACGATTTTTACAATTTTTCGTTTTTTTCAAATTTTCAATTTTTAGCGTTTCTACATTTTTTCATTTGTTCGCTGTTTTTGATTTTCCCCTTTTCCCGCGTTTTCGATTTTTCACATTTTCAAATCTTGAATTTTTCGATTTTTGAAGTTTTTGATTTTGATTTTGTAAATTTTTGTTTTCTTAACTTTTCGATTCTCGAGTTATCAATTTTTGGGTTTTTCAATTTTCTGATGTTCCAGTTTTGGGATTTCCCAATTTTTGGATTCTTCGATTTTTCAATTTTTTTGATTTCCCCATTTCTCAAATTCTCGACTTTTCGATTTTTGAAGTTTTTGATTTTTCAATTTTTTGATTTTTTAAATTTTCGTTCTCTCAACTCTTCGATTTTTCGATTTACCGATTTTTCTCTTTTTTCAAATTTTCAATTTTTAGCGTTTCTAAATTTTTGATTTTATCGTTTTATCGATTTTTTTGAATTTCCCATTTCTCAAATTCTCGACTTTTCGATGTTTCGATTTCCGGAAATTTCGAACTTTCGATTGATTTTTTGATGCTTAAAATTTACGATTTTTCGTTTCAATTTTTTGGATTTTTCATTTTCGATATTTTAATATTCTGATTTCTCGGATTTCTTAGTTACTTGATTCTTCAATTTTCGAATTTTTCAGTTTATCAGTTATTCAGTTTTTCAGTTTTTCAGTTGTTCAATTGTTCAGTTTTTCAGTTATTCAGTTCTTCAGTTTCTCACTTTCTCACTTCCTCACTTCTCATTTTCTCAGTTCCTCAGTTTCTCAGTTTCTCAGTTCCTCAGTTTCTCAATTTTCCAGTTTCTCAGTTACTCAGTTTCTCTGTTTTCCGTTACCTTTTTCAGTTTCGGAAATTTTAAATTCTTCAATTTTTTAAATCTTTGATTATTCGACTTTTCAATTTTCGATTTTTCGATTTTTTGTTTCGTTTTTTCGATTTTTCGATTTTTCAGTTTTTCAATTTTTGGGGTTTCTAAATTTTCGAGATCTCTAATCGCGTTGATTTTTCGACTTTTCGATTTCTCGATTTTTCAGTTTCAGTTTTCGGTTATTAAAATTTTCGGATTTTTGATTTTTCGATTTCTCAATCTTTCAGTTTTTCGATGTCTCAGTTTTTCAATTTTATAGATTTTTCGATTCTTAAAGTTTACGTTTTTCGATTTTTCATTTTCGATATTTTGATACTTCTCGTTTCTCGTTTTTTTGGTTTTGCGATTTCCCGATTTTTAAATTTTTTGATTCTTCAATTTTTCGACATTTTAATTTATTTCGATGTTTCGATTTTTCGATTTTAGAATAATAATAATTTCCTAATTTTTCGATTTTTTAGTTTTGCGATTTTATGTTAATTTGATTTCTTGATTTTTTGGTTTCTGTACTTTTTAACGTTTTGATTTGTGGATTTCTCGATTTTTCAATTTTTCGACTTTTCCGATTTTTCCATTCAATTTTTCGATTTTTATTTGAATTTTCAGTTTTTCGACATTCTTTTGTTGTTTCGATTACTCGATCTTTTCGACATTTCAGTTTTTCAATTTTTCGATTTTTAAGTTTTTCCGCAAGAGTCTTCCAAATTCCTAAAAAAGTCACTAGAAGCTCCTAGGACTCCAAAAATTGGTCAAAAAATTTTTTTACACGGAATTTCTCTCGTCCCTGAAGCACAGTCAACTAAGTATTTATTCTTCATAATTTCAAAAATATGAGACACGTCGTTTTTATTTAATTAATAAAACATAATGCTTTAAATATACTTTTTGAGACACCCTGTATAAGCAATTCAAAAAATAAAATATATAGAGAAACACTACAGACACAAACATGTTATGTTCCTCATTCGAAATGAAATTTCCTTCGCAAAATTTGGCAGTGACGTCATCAAGTTTCTGGAAGGGAATGAGCTGAGTTTGGACAGAAAAAATTTTAAAATGCAGGTCAGCATTCGTCACGTGATTCCACAAGTCCCCCAGAAATGAAACGACGCTTTAAAACTCCCATTGCAGGGATGTACTGCAATAAAATTTCAATTCTAGCCGTCTACAAGTTTCACAATAACTGTGGTAAGTGACGTGAGCGGAGCATGCAAGTCATATATACAGCTAAACTACATCTAGCGCGATTCCGTCAAGAATTTCAAGTTTATATTAAAAACTCAACCAACTTCAAAGTTTGCTTTAGATGTTGTATTTATGTTAGTGTTCGTTAAAAGAAGTTTGATTTTTCACGGTTGAACTTCTCCGTTACCAAGTTCCATATAAATAAATTCAGAGACTTTTTATTAATAGACGCGACACTTCCTTGTTAAATTTCTTGTTAAAGAAGGCTCGAAATAGCTCCGTAATTCAGCTTTCAATTTGTCTGAGTAGCACCCCTTAAGCCGTTCCGACATCCACGTGCGTTTCTTCGCCTTGTCACGTCCGGTCAAAAATATTTCCGAAACTGTGCGTTCCCCGAGCGAGCTCCGAATACCATTAGCATAAATTATTTCAGATCTGGTCGCTCGAATGCCTCAACCACATTTCATTCTTTCGAAATTATTGGCAAAACTCGCACCCTAAATTTCGCCATTTTTCCCCGCCATTAAATTACGCTCGAACCCCTTCAAATTTACATCGAACTACACCCCCGTTTGTTGTTTTTCTACCCCGAAAAATACAACCACCTGTGCGACCCGGACGCAACAAATTCGCTTATAAAATTTCCTAACTCATTAAGCTCACTTATTTACTGCTTACCCACCCTATTTAACTTCTCATTATTGCCTCGAGCCGCTCCCAAATTTCCACGTTTTATCCCGTTGTGTTTCGAAGGATCTTATCCTTTAATCCTCCCATATTGGGAACTGCTGGATTCTAGCTAAAAATACGGCAGCGTGCAGTCTGACAAACAAAAGTTTAAATACACCGCTTTCCCACGCACAAACATTAATCTTTCTTTCCGTGTTGTTCTTAGTTAGGCGAATTAAGGCGGACTTGATGGCGGGAAATTGGTTACCAGGGGATAAGGCATCGACGTCAGAAATTTGGAGTATCGAAACCGTATAGACAATTATGGGATATGGGTCATAAAAACAAATTGGTAACACGCTGCCGACAATGGAGGACAATCATTTTCCGTACTAATTTTGAAATATTACAATTAAACTTGGGTTAATATAAATCTGTTAATTTATTTTGCAGGCGTAGCTCAATTTATGAATTTGTGGAATTTAACATTTTTCTTTTATGTATGATTATCATTGGTTAATATTGATAATTAATTTATCCTGTAAATGGAATTATTCTGTTGGCCAAATAAATCTTTATTTAGTCATATTTATTTAATATTTAAGTAAATTATGCAAAATGCAAATAAAAAAGCTAGATTTTTCGATTTTATGCCAATTCGATTTCTTGATTTTTTGGTTTTTCCCTTCTCGACTTTTCGATTTCTCAATTTTTCAATTATTTGTCGATGTTTAGGTTTTTTAAACTTTTCATTTTTCGATTTTTTCGATATTTTTCTGTTATTCTACTTTTTATGATGATTCGATAAATCGATTTTTCAATTTTTTGATTCTTAAATCTTTTGGTATTTTAATTTTTCGACTTTTTAAATTTTAGATTTTTCGATTTCTCGATTTTTCAGTCTTACGGGAAAATTTTAACCGATTTCTAAAATTTCAAAATAAGATGAAAATCGGAAAATCTTAGTATATTTCTAAAATTCTGAAGGAAATTATTGTCAAGGTTGTTCAATACGATATCTTGACGTTAAGAATGATTAACAAAACGAAATTTGAAATTTTCGGTCTGTGGATCTTTCTAATTCTCGATCGATTTTTTTACGTTTCGTTTTTTCGAATTTTTTGAGTGTCCCATTTCTCAATTTCTCGAATTTTCGATGTTTCGATTTCCCAATTTTTCAGTTTTTCACATCTTCAATTTTTCGATTTTTCAGGTTTCTGACTTTAATTTTTCAATTGTTTGATTTTTTTGGATTGTTCGACTTTCCGATTTCTCGGGTTTTCAATTTTGCGGTTTTTCAATTTTTTTGATATCTTAATTTTTTGATACTATAGGGTATAGATTTTTCGATTTTTCGATTTGTCCATAATTCGAATTCTCGATTAATTTTTTCACGTTTTGTTTTTTCAAATTTTTTGATTTCCCATTTCTCAAATTCCCGACTTTTCGATTTCTCGAGTTTTCAATTTTTCGGTTTTTCAATTTTTTCATGTTCCAGTTTTGGATTTTACAATTTTTTTTATTATTTTTTCGATATCTCAATCTTTAGACTTTTGAATATTTTTAGATACTTTACAGTTTAGATTTGTCGATTTTTCTGGTTTTCGAATTTCGGATCTTTCGATTTTTCGACTTCTCGGTTTTACATTTTTCGATATTTCAGTTTTGGAATTTTGAATATTGTGATTATTCAATGTTTCTATTATTATTCCTCGATTTTTAAATTTTTTGATTCTTAAAATATACGATTTTTTAAATTTTAGATTTTTCGATTTCTCGATATTTTAGTCATAGTTATAGTTCAATGCGATATTTTGATGTTAAAAATGATTAAAAATCTGAAATCTGAAATTTTGAAAAGCTCTAAAACCAAAAAAATCAAATTATCCTTTTCCGTTTTGGCCGTTTCTCTTAAACTGCCGAAGAGTTTGACTCTTTAATTTTTCGATTTTTCAATTCATCCACTTCTCGATTTTTTCAAATTATCGATTTCTCAATTTTTTTATATTTCGATTTATCACTTTTTCAATATTTCAGTTTTACGATTTTTGCAATTTTTCGTTCTTCACATTTTTCAAATTTTTAATTTTTGGCGTTTCTAAATTTTCGATTTTTTCGTTTTTTCGATTTTTTTTATTTTTCCATTTCTCAAATACTCGATTTTTCGATGTTTCGATTTCCCGAGTTTTCGATTTTTCAGTTTGCAAATCTTCGATTTTTCGATTTTTGAAGTTTTTGATTTTTATTTTTCAATTTTTTGATTTTGTAAATTTTCTGATGTTCAGTTCTGGGATTTCTCAATTTTTTTATTCTACAATTTTTTAATTTAGCCATTTTTCGATATCTCAGTGTTGGGACTTATCAATATTTCGATTCTTCAATTTTTTCGCTATTTTAAAGTTTCGATTTTTTGATTTTCAAATTTTTCTGCTATTCGATATTCTATTTTTGGTTTCGATTAATTTTTTGACGTTTCGTTTTTTCGAATTTTGTTATTTCTCATTTCTCAAATTCTCGACTTTTCTGTTTTTGATTTTGATTTTTCAATTTTTTGATTTTTTTATTTTCGTTTCTTCAATTTTTGGATTGTTCGATTTTTTGATGTTCCAGACTTTTCAATTTTTCCCATTTCTCAAATTCTCGACTTTTCCATGTTTTGATTTTCCGAAATTTCGAATTTTCAATTGATTTTTTGACGTTTCGTTTTTCGATTATTTTAATTTTCCCATTTCCCATATTCGATGTTTCGACATTCCGGGTTTTTGATTTTGATTTTTCAATTTTTTAAATTTTTTTAATTCTCGTTTTATCAACTCTTCGATTGTTTGACTTTTCAATTTTACGAGTTTTCATTTTTTCGGTTTTTCAATTTTTTTAATTTTCAGTTTTGGGATTTCCCAATTTTTGGTTTCTTCGATTTTTCAATTTAGCTATTTTTCGATATCTTAGTCTTGGGACTTCAATAATAATTCCATAATTTTGTCGTTATTTTAAAGTTTCGATTTTTCAATTTTTCTGTTATACGAGTTTTCTATTTTTCAAATTGTCAGTTTTTGATTTCCCGATTTCCCAAATTCTTGACTTTTCCATATTTCGATTTCCCGAAATTTTGATTTTTCAGTTTACCAAATCTTCAATTTTCCAATTTTTGAAGTTTTTGATTTTGATTTTTCGGTTTTTAATTTTTTAAATTTTCGTTTTTTCAACTTTTCGATTTTTCTATTATTCGATTTTCCATTTTTAAAAATATACAATTTTTCGCGTTTCTAAATTTTCGATTTTTTCGTTTTTTCGATTTCCCAAAATTTCGAATTTTCGATTGTTTTTTTGACGTTTCGTTTTTTCGATGATTTTGATTTTCCCATTTCTCAAATTCTTGACTATTCGATGTTTCGATTTTCTAGGTTTTCGATTTTGATTCTTAAATAATTTCTTTAATTTTTTTAATTTTCGTTTTTTCAAGTCTTCGATTGTTTGACTTTTCGATTTCTAGCGTTTTCAATTTTTCAGTTTTTCAACTTTTCGATGTTTCAGTTTTGGGATTTGCCAATTTTTCGGTTCTTCGATTTTTTAATTTAGCTATTTTTCGATGGGACTTTTCAGTATTTTCATAATTTTTTAGTTCTACGATTTTTGTATTTTTCAAATTTTCAATTTTTGGCGGTTCTAAATTTTCGATTTTTTTGATTTTCCCATTTTCCGACTTTTCGATGTTTCGATTTCAAATTCTCGACTTTTCGATTTTTCAGTTTTTCAAATTTTCAGTTTTACGATTTTTCAATTTTTTTATGTTTTTTCGATATCTCAGTCTTGGGACTTTTCAATATCTTTCGTTTTTCGATACTTCACAGTTTAGATTTGTCCATTTTTCTTGTTTTCAATTGTTCGACTTTTTAATTTTAGATTTTTCAATTTTTTGCTGTTTCGAATTTTGGATCTTTCGATTTTTCGACTTCTCGGTTATAGATTTTTCGATATTTCAGTTTTGGAATTTTGAATATTCTGATTCTTCTTTTAAATTTTTCGATTTCTCGCGTTCTCAATGTTTGGAGTTTTTGATATTTTCTAAATTTTAGATTTTTCGATTTCTCGATATTTTAGTTATACGGGAAAATTTTAATTGATTTCTAAAATTTCATAATAAGATGAAAATAGGAAAATTCTAGTGCATTTCTGAAATTCTGGGGGAAATTATCCTCAAGGTTGCTCAATACGATATCTTGAAGTTAAAAATGATTAACGAAACGAAATCTGAATTTTTGAAAAACTCTAAAATTAAAAAAAATCAAATTATTGTTTTCCGTTTTGGTCGCTTCTCTGTCGAAGAGTTTGATTCTTTAATTTTTCGATTTTCAAATTTTCGATTTTTTATGTTTCGGTTTATCACTTTTCCAATATTTCACTTTTACGTTTTTTACAACTTTTCGATTCTCCAATTTTTGGTTTTTTTCAAATTTTCATTTTTTGCGTTTCTACATTTTCGATTTTTTCATTTGTTCGCTTTTTTTGATTTTCCCATTTCCCGCGTTTTCGATTTTTCAGTTTTTCAAATCTTCAATTTTTCGATTTTTGAAGTTTTTTATTTTGATTTTGTAAATTTTCGTTTTCTTAACTTTTCGATTTGTCAAATTTTCAATTTTTTGGTTTTTCAATTTTCTGATGTTCAGTTTTGGGATTTCTCACTTTTTTAATTCTTCGATTTTCCTGTTTAGCCATTTTTCGATATCTCAGTGTTGGGACTTATCAGTATTCAATTTTTTTGTTATTTTAGGGTTTCGATTTTTCGAATTTTCCATTTTTCGATTTTTCGATTTTCTATTTTTCAAATTTTCAATTTTTGGCGTTTCTAAATTTCCGGTTTGTCGATCTTTCGAATTTTCGATTAATTTTTTGACGTTACGTTTTTTCGAGTTTTTTGATTTCTCATTTCTCAAATTCTCGACTTTTCCATGTTTTTGATTTTGATTTTTCAACTTTTTGATTTTGTAAATTTCCGTCTCCTCAACTTTTCGATTCTCTAGTTTTCAATTTTTTGGTTTTTGAATTTAACTATTTTTCGATGTCTCAGTCTTGGGATTCAATATTTCCCATAATTTTTTCGTTATTTTAAAGTTTCGATTTTTCGATTTTTCTGTCATACGATTTTTCTATTTTTCAAATTTTCAATTTTTGCCGTTTCTAAATTTTCTTTTTTTCAATTTTTTTTGATTTCCCCATTTCCGAAATTCTCGACTTTTCATTGTTTTGATTTGTCGATTTTTCTAATTCTCGATTGATTTTTTTACGTTTCGTTTTTTTGAATTTTTTGAGTGTCCTATTTCTCAATTTCTCGACTTTTCGATGTTTCGGTTTCCCGATTTTTCAGTTTTTCAAATCTACAATTTTTCGATTTTTCAGGTTTCTGATTTTTCGGTTTTTAAATTTTTTTGATATTTTAATTTTTCGATTTGTCGATATTTCGAATTCCGATTAATTTTTTGACGTTTTGTTTTTTCGAATTTTTTAATTTCCCATTTCTCAAATTCTCGACTTTTCGATTTTTCAGTTTGGCAAATTTTCAATTTTTCGATTTTTCAGGTTTGATTTTGATTTTTCAGTTTTTTGATTTTTTAAATTTTCGATTTTTCAACTCCTCGATTGTTCGATTTTTCGATTTCTCGAGTTTTCAGTTTTTTGGTTTTTCAAATTTTTGACGTTCCAGTTTTGGATTTTCCAAATTTTTTATTTTTTTTTCGATATTTCATTCTTGGGACTTTCGGATATTTTTAGTTTTTCGATACTTCGCAGTTTAGATTTGTCGATTTTTCTGGTTTTCAATTTTTCGATTTTTTAAATTTCAGATTTTTCAATTTCTCGATATTTTAGTTATACGGAAAAATTTTAATTGATTTCTAAAATTTCAAAATAAGATGGAAATCGAAAAATTCGAGTGCATTTCTGAAATTCTGAGGGAAATTATTCTCAAGGTTGTTGAATACGATATCTTGAAGTTAAAAATGATTAACAAAACGAAATCTGAAATCTCTTTAATTTCTCGATTTTCCAATATTTCAGTTTTATGATTTGTACAATTTCTCGATTCTCTAATTTTTCGTTTTTTTTTAATTTTCAATTTTTAGCGTTTCTACATTTTCGATTTTTTCGTTTGTTCGATTTTTTTGATTTTCCCATTTCTCAAATTTTCGACTTTTCGATTTTTGAAGTTACTGATTTTGATTTTTCAATTTTTTAGTTTTTCAATTTTCTGACGTTTAGGAGGTTTTTGGGATTTCTCAATTTCTTAATTCTTTGATTTTTCAATTCAACCATTTTTCCATATCTCAATTTTTTCGTTATTTTAAAGTTTAGATTTTTCGATTTTTCTGTTATCCGATTTTCTATTTTTCAAATTTTCAGTTTTTGGCGTTTCTAAATTTTCGAATTTTTTGATGTTCTATTTCTCAAATTTTCGACTTTTCCCTGGTTTTGATTTTAGAATTTCAATTTATGATTTGTTTTATTTTCGTTTTTTCAATTCTTCGATTGTTCGACTTTCCATTTCTCGAGTTTTCAATTTTTCGGTTTTTCAATTTTCGAAATCTTCAATTTTTCAATTTATCTATTTTTCGATATCTCAGTCTTGGGAATTTTCAAAATTTACACAATTTTTTCGTTATTCTAGAGTTTCGATTTTTCGGTTATTCTGTTATCCGATTTTCTATTTTTCAAAATATTCATTTATCGCGTTTCTATTTTTCTAATTTTCAATTTTTGGCGTTTCTAAGTTTTCGATTTTTCCGTTTTTTTGATTTTTTTGATTTTCCCATTTCTCAAATTCTCGACTTTTTGTTGTTTCGATTTCCCGAGTTTTCGATTTTTCAGTTTTTCAAATCCTCAATTTTTCGAGTATTGAAGTTTTTGATTTTGATTTTCAATTGTTTGATTTTTTAAATTTTCGTTTTCTCGAGTTTTCTGTTATCCGATTTTTCCATTTTTCAAATTTTTAATTTTTGGCATTTCAAATTTTATTGATTTTCCCCTTTCTCAAATTCTCGTCTTTTCGATGTTTCGATTTCCCGAAATTTCGAATTTTCGATTGATTTTTGACGTTTCGCTTTCTCGATTTTCCAGGTTTTTAATTTTCGTTTTTTCAACTCTTCGATTGTTTGAGTTTGCGATATTTCAGTCTTTTCAATATTTCCATAATTTTTCGTTATTTTAAAGTTACGATTTTTCGATTTTTCGGTTATAGGATTGTTCTATTTTTTAAATTTTCAATTTTTTCGTTTTTTCGATTTTTGTGATTTTCCCATTTCTCAAATTCTTGGCTTTTCGATGTTTCGATTTCCCGAATTTTCAATTTTTGAGTTTACCAAATCTTCAATTTTTCGATTTTTGAAGTTTTTGACTTTGATTTTTCAATTTTTTGATTTTTTAAATTACCATTTTTTTCAACCTTTCGATTTTTCGATTATTCTGTTTTCCGATTTTCTATTTTTTAAAATATTCATTTATCGCGTTTCTAAATTTTCGATTTTTCTTTGATCCGATTTTTACATTTTTCAAATTTTCAATTTTTCGCATTTCTAATTTTTCGATTTTATTGTTTTTTCGATTTTTTTGATTTTCCTATTTTTCAGACTCTCGACTTTTCGATGTTTCGATTTCCCGAAATTTCGAATTTTGGACTGATTTTTTGAGGATTCGTTTTTATTAATTTTCGTTTTTTCAAGTCTTCGATAGTTTGACTTTTCAATTTCTCGAGTTTTCAATTTTTCGGTTTTTCGATATCTCAGTCGTGGGACTTTTCAATATTTCCATAATTTTTTCGTTATTTTAAAGTTTCGATTTTTCTGTTAAACGATTTTTCTATTTTTCAAATTTTCAATTTTTGACGTTTCTAAATTTTCAATTTTTTGTTTTTTAGATTTTTGTGATTTTCCGATTTCTCAAATTCTTGACTTTTCGATGTTTCGATTTCCCGAATTTTCCATTTTTCAGTTTACCAAATCTTCAATTTTTCAAATTTTGAAGTTTTTTTCAACCTTCCGATTTTTCGATTATTCGATTATACGATTTTCTATTTTTCAAAATATTCAATTAATCGCGTTTCTAAATTTTCGATTTTTCAGGTTTTCTCTTATTCAATTTTTCCATTTTTCAAATTTTCAATTTTTGGCGTTTCTATGGTTTTGATTTTTTCGTTTTTTCGATTTTTTTTATTCTCCCATTTCTCAAGTTCTCGACTTTTCGATTTCTCGAAATTTCGAATTTTCAATTGATTTTTTGACGTTTCGTTATTTCGATTATTTTGATTTTTCCATTTCTTTTAATCTCGACTATTCGATGTTTCGATTTTTCAGATTTTTGATTTTGATTTTTCAATATACATTTTTTTTTAATTTTCGTTTTTCAACTGTTCGATTTCTCGAGTTTTCATTTTTTGAGTTTTTCCGTTTTTTGATGTTCCAGTTTTGGGATTTCCAATTTTTGGATTCTTCGATTTTTCAATTTAGCTATTTTTCGATAATTTTTTCGTTCTTTTAAAATTTCGATTTTTCTGTTATACGATCTTTCCATTTTTCCATTTGTCAATTTTTAGGGTTTTTAAATTTTCGATTTTTTCGTTTTTCCGATTTTCTTGATTTTCCAATTTCTCGAATTTTGACTTTTCGATATTTCGATTTCCCAAATTATCAATTTTGACTTTTCAATTTTTTGATTTTTTAAATTTTCGTTTTCCCAACTTTTCCATTTTTCGATTTTTCTGTTATCCGATTTTCTATTTTTCAAAATATTCAGTTTTTCACGTTCCAAATCTTCGATTTTTTCGTTTCTTCGATTTTTCGAAATTTCGAATTTTCAATTGATTTTTTGACGTTTCGTTTTTTGGATGATTTTGATTTTCCAACTTCTCAAATTCTTGAGTATTCGATGTTTGGATTTTCCAGGTTTTTGATTTTGATTCTTAAATTTTTTTAATTTTCGTTTTTTCAAGTCTTCGATTGTTTAACTTTTCGAGATCTCGAGTTTTCAATTTTTCGGTTTTTTAATTTTTTGATGTTCCAGTTTTGGGATTTTCAATTTTTGGATTCTTCGATTTTTCAATTTAGCTATTTTTCGATAATTTTTTCGTTATTTTAAAATTTCGATTTTTCTGTTATACGATCTTTCCATTTTTCCATTTGTCAATTTTTAGGGTTTTTAAATTTTCGATTTTTTCGTTTTTCCGATTTTCTTGATTTTCCAATTTCTCAAATTTTGACTTTTCGATATTTCGATTTCCCAAATTTTCAATTTTGACTTTTCAATTTTTTGATTTTTTAAATTTTCGTTTTCCCAACTTTTCCATTTTTCGATTTTTCTGTTATCCGATTTTCTATTTTTCAAAATATTCAGTTTTTCACGTTCCAAATCTTCGATTTTTTCGTTTCTTCGATTTTTCGAAATTTCGAATTTTTAATTGATTTTTTGACGTTTCGTTTTTTGGATGATTTTGATTTTCCAATTTCTCAAATTCTCGACAATTCGATGTTTGGAGTTTCCAGGTTTTTGATTTTGATTCTTAAATTTTTTTAATTTTCGTTTTTTCAAGTCTTCGATTGTTTAACTTTTCGAGATCTCGAGTTTTCAATTTTTCGGTTTTTCAATTTTTTGATGTTCCAGTTTTGGAATTTTCAATTTTTGGAATCTTCGATTTTTTAATTTAGCTATTTTTCGATAATTTTTTCGTTATTTTAAAATTTCGATTTTTCTGTTATACGATCTTTCCATTTTTCCATTTGTCAATTTTTAGGGTTTTTAAATTTTCGATTTTTTCGTTTTTCCGATTTTCTTGATTTACCGATTTCTCAAATTCTTGACTTTTCGATATTTCGATTTCCCAAATTTTCAATTTTGACTTTTCAATTTTTTGATTTTTTAAATTTTTGTTTTCCCAACTTTTCCACATTTCGATTTTTCTGTTATCCGATTTTCTATTTTTCAAAATATTCAGTTTTTCGCGTTCCAAAATTTTCGATTTTCCGAAATTTCGAATTTTCAATTGATTTTTTGATGTTTCGTTCTTTGGATGATTTTGATTTTTCGATTTCTCGAGATTTCAATTTTTCGGATTTTCAAATTTTTGATGTTCCAGTTTTGGGATTTCCCAGTTTTTGGGTTCTTTGATTTTTTAATTTAGCTCTTTTTCAATATCTTGGGTCTTTTCAATATTTCCATAATTTTTTAGTTATTGTAAAGTTTCGATTTTTCCATTTTCCTCTTATCTCATTTCTGCATTTTTCAAATTTCCATGTTTTGGTGTTTCTAAATTTCCAATTTTATCGTTTTTAAATTTTTTTTTATTTTTCCATTTCTCAAATTCTCGATTATTCGATGTTTTAATGTTTCGATTTTCCAAGTTTTTGATTTTGATTTTTCAATTTTTTAAATTTTTAAAATTTTCGTTTTTCAACTCTTGGATTGTTTTTTCTGTTTTTTGATGTTCCAGTTTTGGAATTTCCCAATTTTTGGATTCTTCGATTTTTCAGTTTAGCTATTTTTCGATATCTCAGTCTTGGGACTTTTCAATAATTCGATTCTTCAATTTTTCCGATATTGTAGTTTTTCGATACTTTACAGTTTTTTAATTTTAGATTTTTGAATTTTTTGCCGTTCGAATACTCGATTTTTCGATCTCTTAGTTTTAGATTTTTCGATATTTCAGTTTTGGAATTTGAATATTTCGATTTTTCAGTTTTTCAACATATTATTCGACTTTTAAAATCTTAGTACTAATCTAAGATTCTGGAGGAAATTATTGACAAGGTTGTTCAATACGATATCTTGAAGTTAAGAATAATTAACAAAACGTTCCAGAGAACAGTGAAAATCGGAAAATTTGAATTTGATTCTCAAAATTGTCGACACGAAATTTCGAAATTCCGACTAATTAACATAAAAAAAATTGGATTTGTAAAAAATCCCCACCCCCTTACCTTTTCGAAACCTCAGGACACATTTTATAACTCCACGCGCTAAACTCCTCCCCCGCCCGGCTGCCGCCGCCTGCGCCTCTCCATCTGAAATCCACCAATTAGTGATTAGTGAGGCATTTACGACCATTCAACATATTTCCGCAGCGGCAGCCGAGCAGGCCAACATCAAAACATCGCGATTTCGTCGTTTTTACGACCCAGTTTCGCGGAGCTTGAAGGAGTTGTAGCGATAAAAAGCACCCGACGCTTTCATGCACTGCGAGTGAATAATGACGTTGACGGTTTTAAAAGACGTGTGCTTACAATGGCGTATTGTTTAATAGCCGACAAAGTGTAATTTTATGGATAAAAGCCCGACTAAAAGGGGATGTTAACTGCGGGGTTTCATTAGTTTTGTTGTCTTTGCGAAAAAGTGCGTGGCGCGCCGTGATAAAAATTTAATTTTTGGGGCGGCGCGGGGGCGGTTTTATTAAAGACGGGGTTTTGTTTTCGGAAGGAGCGTGTGTGGGTTTTCGGGTTTCGGGGAAAAAGTGGTAATTTTGAGCGTTGTGGGGGTTGCGAAGTGGGATTATTGTTTCGGTTTGGCTTATGCGAAACCGACGAATCGATTGCTTGAGAATGTGGATTGTGTTTATTGTAACTTTAGTACTATTTTAGATTAAACGTCGAATAAAACACTGCCGGCTGGGATAAAATTTGAGTGAGATTCAAAGCGACAAAGGATTCATTGCAAGAATGGACAACTTTCGCTGGAAATAATCCAAACTTTCACATTTAATTTGATATAAACTTTGTTTCGATGAATTTTAATATAATTTATTTGGTTCAAACAACGATGAAATAAAACAGAGCCGTCTTAAAAGCATTTCGAAGTAGTCAAAGGAAATGGAGTTTTTGTGGTTATTGTTGGTCAGTTTGTTTCTTACGATAATTATTATTGCATTTAAAAAATTGGTCAACACTTATTTCGACAGAACTTCCCTCAGGGGTGAGGGAAGTTCTGTCGAAATAACTGTTGACCATAAAAGTGCCACCCAATAAATCCCGCTTTTTTGAAAAATTAAAAAAATGTGATTTTTGTTTTCTGAAAACCCTATTTACCTTGGTTTGAGTTTCTCAGGTTTTCCATTTATAATTTTTTAATTTTTTGATTTGTAATTTTTCGTTTCGGTTTTTTTAATTATTCTTCAGTTTTTCGATTTTTTAGTTTTTCGGCTTTTTCGATTTTTCCATTTTTCAACTTCTCGATTAAAAAAATGGAAAAATTGCAAAATTGTAACATTGAAAAATCGAAAATGAAAAAACGAAAACTTTAAAAAATTAAAAAATTGTACATCAAGAATTTAAAGAAAATTGAAAAAACTTAAAAATCGATATTGGGTTTCATTCAGCAACCCAATAAATCTTGCTTTTTTGAAAAATTGAAAAAAAATGCGATTTTTGTTTTCTGATAAATTCTATTTGACTAGAAATTTTCAGTTCTTCAATTTTCCGACTTTTGAATTTATAATTTTTAGATTTTGCAGTTTTTCGTTTCGGTTTTTTATTTACTTTATTTTTTTAATTATTCTATTTTTCGATGTTTAGAATATTTTTTTTTGTTTTTCAAATTTAAGTTTTTCCATTTTCCGTTTTTTTGACTTTTCCATTTGCGATTTTTCATTCCTTCAAATCTTCGAATTGCAATTTTTCGTTTTGGCTTTTCGTTTTTTTATTTTTAATTTTTTTCGAGTTTTTAATGTTCCGATAGTATAATTTTTTGTTTTTAATTTTAAATTTTTTCAATTTTTCGTTTCTTCAATTTTTCCATTTGCAATTTTTTAATCTTTCATTTGTTTCTTTCTTCTTTTTACACAATTTTTGAGTTTTTAGATTTTCCAACTTTCGGAGATTTCTTTTTTTTGATTTTGCAATTTTTTGATTTTCACGAGTTTTCAATTTTTCGATTTTTCAATTTTCGATTTTTCATTTATTAGATTTTTATTTTGTTTCAATTTTAGATTTTTCATTTTCTCGATTTTTCAATTTTTTGTTTTTTCAGTTTTTAATTATTGGACTTTTAAATTTTTTCATGTATTCGATTTTCAATGTTTCAGTTTTTAAGTTTTTAATTTTTCAATCATTCAGTGTTACAGTTTTTCGACTTTAAAATTTTGACGATTCTATAATTTTTCGATTTTACGATTTTAGGGTTTTCCAATTTTTTGATTCGATTCGTTTTTCCTTCTTTCCAATTTTTCGAATAATTATTTCTTTTTCGATTATTCGTTTTTTTAGTTCTTGGATTTGCAATTTTTCAATTTTCCGATTTTTCGTTCCTTTTTTCTAATTTTTTAGCATTTTGATTTTTGAATTTTTCCATTTTTCAACTTTTCGAGAAAATGAAAAATCGAAAGATAAAAAATTGAGAACCTTAAAAAGTCCGCTTTTTCGAAAAATTAAAAAAATATTGCGATTTTTGTTGTCTGATAACCTCTATTTGACTCGAATGTTTCAGTTCTTCAGTTTTCCATCTTTTGATTTTTTTAATATTTAGATTTTGCAATTTTTCGTTTAGGGATTTTTATTTGCTTTATTTTTTTCATTATTATATTTTTTAACGTTTAGATTTTTTTGTTTTTTTAATGTCAATTTTTTCCATTTTTCGTTTTGCGAATTTCTATTTTTAATTTTTCTTGTTGCTTCAATTTTTAGATTTTACAGTTTTTCGATTTAAAATTTCGCCAGTTTTATCTTTTTTTTTAATTTTCAATTTTTCATTACTTCAAATCTTCGAATTGCATGCAATGTTCCGATACATATTATTATTTTTGGTTTTTAATTTTAATTTTTTCAATTTTTCGTTTCTCCAAGTCTACGACATGCAATTCTTCGAATTTTCATTTTAAAATTTTGAGTTTTTCGATTTTCTATTTCCTCGATTTTTCAATTTCTTGTTTCTTCAATTTTTCACTTTTTCAATTTTACGACTGTAGAATTTTCTAGTCTTAAATTATTGGATTTGAAAATTTTTCATTTATTCGATTTCCAATATTTAAATTTTTAATTTTTTAATTTTTCAATCTTTCTCGACGATTCTATAATTTTTGATTCTATTGGTTTTTCCTTCTTCCCAATTTTTTGATTAATAATTTTTTTTGATCTTTCATTTCTTCAGTTCCTGGGTTTGCAATTTTTCAATTTTCCAATTTCTCGTTTCTTCAGTTTTTCGATTTGTCATTTTTTTCGATTTTTTAGTTTATCGACTTTTTAATTTTTCCATTTTCCAACTTATCGAATAAAAAAAAATGGAAAAATTGCAAAATTGTAAAACAGAAGAATCAAAAATGAAAAAACGAAAAAGCATAAAACGAAAATTTTGAAAAATCTAAATATTGCAAATCAAGAAAAAACTGAAAGTTGAAAAGTCGAAAGATTAAAAATTGAAGAACTTAAAAATCGATTTCCTGGCTTTTTTCCAGCAGCCCAATAAATCCCGCTTTTTTGAAAAATTATACAAAAAATGCGATTTTGGTTTTCTGATAACCTCTATTTGACTTGAATTTTTCTGTTCTTCAATTTTCTAACTTTTGAATTTTTGAATTTTTAGATTTTGCAATTTTTGGTTTGAGTTAGTTAAGTTTTCAATTTACATTTTTTTAATTTTTGATTTTCAATTTTTCGTTTCGGCCTTATTTCCTTTATTTTTTGAATTCTGCCATTTTTCAATTTAGTTTTTCCATTTTTCGTTTTTTAATTTTTCAATTTTACAATTTTTCATCTTAAAATTTCGCCAATTTTCATTTTTTTAATTTAAAAATTTTTTCGTTTTTTAATTTGTTGCTTCGGCTTTTTATCCTGTTTATTTTTACAATTTTTTCGATTTTTCAATGCTCCGATGTTATAATTTTTTGTTTTTTGATTTTAATTTTTTCCATTTTTCGTTTCTTCAATTTTTCGACTTGCAATTTTTCAATCTTTCATTTATTTTTGTTTCTTCAACTTTACGGCATGCAATTCTTCTATTTTTCATTTAAAAATTTTTCACGTTTTCGATTTTCGAACATTTGGATGTTTCAATTTTTAGATTTTTCAATTTTTCGAGTCTTCAAACTTTCGGTTTGCAAAATTTCGTTTCGGTGCAATTTTTTTAATGTTCTGATTTTATTTTTTTAAGTGTGAAATTTTTCAATTATTAGATTTTATTTTTTTATGTCTAGAATTTTCATTTCCCCGATTTTTCAATTTTTTGTTTCTTTAATTCACTATTTCAACTTTACAATAATTGTAGAATTTTTTCATTTATTTGATTTTAAATGTTTCGATTTTTAAATTTTTAATTTTTCCATCTTTCAGTGTTACAGCTTTTCGATTTTACAATTTTGACGATTCTATATATAATTTTTCGATTTTACGATTTTCGGGTTTTCCAATTTTTTGATTCGATTCGTTTTTCCTCCTTTCCAATTTTTTGATATTTCATTTTTTTCGATTTTTTAGTTTTCCGATTTTTCAATTTTCCATTTTTCAACTTTTCGAATAAAAAAATTTTTCGTTGCTTCGGTTCAATTTTCTCCATTTTTCGGTTTTTTTAGTTTTTTAATTTTTTATTTTTTCATGTTTTATTTTTCTTGATTCATCAATTTTGAGATTTTACAAAATTTCGCCAACTTTCACTTTTTAATTTAATTTTTTTTTAATTTTTAATTTTTCCTTCAAATCTTCGAATTATAATTTTTCGTTTCGGCTTCTTGTATTTTTATTTTTACAATTTTTTCGATTTTTCAATATTCCGATACTATAATTTTTTACTTTTTAATTTTAATTTTTTCAATTTTTCGATTTTTCAATTTTTCATTTCTTCCATTTTTCGATTTGCAATTTTTTGGTTTTTCAATGTTCTGATTTAATTTTTTTTTTTTGAGTGTGAATTTTTTAGTTTTGGGATTTCAATTTTCTGTTTCTTCAGTTTTTCGCTTTTTCAATTTTACAATTTTAGAATTTTTCTAGTTTTTAATTATTGGATTTTAAATTTGTTCAGTTATTCGATTTTCAATGTTTTGAGTTTTAATTTTTCTTTCAATGGTACAGATTTTCGACTTTACAGTTCTGGCGACTCTATAATTTTTCGATTGTACAATTTCGAGTTTTCCAATTTGTTGATTCAATTCGGTTTTCCTTCTTTCCAATTTTTCGATTTTTCGTTTCTTCAGTTCTTGGATTCACAGTTTTTCAATTTTCCAATTTTTCGTTTATTTCAGATTTTCGATTTTTCAGTTTGTCCGATTTTTTAGTTTTTTTTCAATTTTTTCATTTTTCTACTTTTCGAATGAAAAAAAAATGGAAAAGTTGCAAACTGGTTTATAAAACTTTGAAAAAACTAAAAATCGAAAAATCCAAATGTTGAAAATGAAAGAAATCGGATAATCGGATAATTGAGAAATCGAAAATTGCAAAATTGAAAAATTTGAATAACTGGAACGAGACATTGAAAAAGTAAAGGAAAAGAAAAAAAATCGAACAAGTGACAAAATAGATCGGGAAAATGAAAAATTAAAATCAAGAACTTAAGAAATTATGGAAACGAAAATTGAAAAATCGAAAAAATAAAAATTGAAAAGTTGAAAAATTGAAAAAACGAAAAAAAAGTCCCTTAGTTTATACCCAGCAGTTAAAAATCGAAGTCGCTTCAATTCTCAAAGCTAGATAAGAGAAATAGAGGGATACACCTGAATCGACGAGAAAGTTCATTAATTTCCCTTCATTTACACGGAAAATTCAAATTTTCAGACAATGAAATCAGTTATAACAGTAGTTTCAAAATGAATTTCCCGAAGTCCAAACCGTTATTAGTGATATGTATTAACACACATGTGCATAAAGCCAAATTTAATTAGTAGTTGCACAGAAATAAAATACGAAACAGTGTGAGACATCTCCGAACTCGTAACACCAGGAGTTCTAGTAATAATTAATTTAAATTAAATTTACCGTTTTATGGGTGTAGCAAAACACATTACCTCCGTAAATTACGTTACCTTTGGTACATATTTCCAGCTTTTATCTCTTCACGTTATCTCGTAAAGTCCAGAAGTGTCAAAAGCAATGACAAAAATATGCTTGCTCAACTCTATGGGTTCAGACGGCTGCAAAGTACGTTATGTTAAAAGCTTCTTTTTCCAGGAAGCTTTACCTTTTCAAAATTAAAGGTTTCCAGGGTTTTCTCCACGGTATTATATTTTTTATAGACGTCTAGGGTCGGCGTAATGAAAGTAGACGTCTAAATTTGTATGAAGATCACGACCGTTTTTAATAAGAATTAAAACCAAGGTAAAAAATTGTAATCTTTCGGAGGGATAGCCGGGGGAATTTTATTTGTAAACTCGTGTGATTTTATTTAAAGAAGCTCCATTCATCCCAAGTGGATTACAGGCAGGGTATTCAACAGGCTGATAATTTAATGAATGGAAATAATTTCCGAGCGTTTGCAAAAATAGGGAGGCAGATTTGTTATTTTACTTTAACTAGGAGTGGGTGAAAAGTCGGTTTAAAACCGATTACGTCTTTCTGTAATGGGGGTGAAAATTATTAGCGACGCGAGATCAAAGCAATGAAAATATCAAGAGGCGACAGAGATAAACAGATATCGCTAAATTCGATACGATTCTGGTTCGCAAATCTAAAATTTATAAAAAAGATGGGAAACTTGTTAAATTGAAGTTTGTACTGCAGCTGCCTTATTGGCATTTATAACAACTTTCGTTTCACTATTAGTGTGCTATAATTTAACTTTGCAAAAGTATACATTGACTTTGACTTTCCATTATTATAAATTCTCTCTCGCAAGTCGATTACCATAAAGGAATAAGCAAACTTTCTGGGCTTATTCTCGTTACATATTACTTGGGTCGAACCGTTAATGTAGACTTGTTTTGTCTCAGAGTTTGATTATTACATTTTAGGGAGCTCGGGTCCTGTAAAGAGAACTTTGTGATAGAATACTTCTCCCGGACTTAGTGCTTAGTAAAAATTCGTGCTCCCACGCAGAGTTTCTGGCATTTGCGTTTATTTAAATATGAAAGATACATATTTCCAATGAGAGGATTTAAAGGTCAACTGTTGCTCACTCACGTGTAGCGTCCAGGGTATTTAAAAAACATTTAATTCTACATGTGGGGATTTCAATGCTTCTACCAACTTTAGCTACAATGATTCCGGGAAATCGGAATCAGTTTGATAAAATTCAGTGACAAAAAACGCCGACAAGTTGATTTATGACGTCATTGAAGTTTTTTAATGGAGACAGATCTATTTTAGTAACTGAAAAAGTTCTGTTTTTACAATTTTAGAAAATGTACAAATAGTTGGACAGATTACACTTCCTAGGAGATATTTTGTAATTCTAGATCACGTACTTTAATAAAATAAGCTATACACAGTTAAAGAACTGTTCGAAAGTTATTTCGGTTGAACTTCCCTCGCTTCAGAAGTACAATCCAACAAATACTGCTTCTCTGAAAATTGATAAAATTTGATTTTGCCGAATTTTACTTGTTCGTGATAACCTCTTGGACTAATTACAATATTAATCACAGTGTAACAGAAAAAAAGAAGGTTAATATTCTTAAAAAAGGACACTTGGGGCTCCCGAGAAGGTTTTAAATTTTTAAAAAAGACAGTTGGGAACTCTGAGAAGGTTTCACATTCTTAAAAAAAAAAACATTTGGAACCCTCGAGAAGGTTTTACATTTTTAAAACAGACGGTTGGGAACCCCGAGAAGGTTTCATTAAAAAAATACGTCTGAGACCCCGAGAAGGGTTTACATTAAAAAAAAAAATTGGGGCCTCCGAGAAAGTTTTACATTTTTGAAGAAGACAATTTTGGCGCCCGAGAAGGTTATACATTTTTAAAAAAGACGGTTGGGAATCCTGAGAAAGTTTCAAATTTCTAAAAAAAAAAAAAACAATTGGAGCCCCCGAGAAGGTTTTACACTATCGAAGAAGACAGTTTTGGCCCCCGAGAAGGTTTCGCATTAAAAAATAAAATACATTTGCGGCCCCTGAGAAGGTTTTACGTTTTTAAAACAGATGGTTGGGAACCCCGAGAAGGTTTCATTAGAAAAAATACGCCTAAGACCCCCGAGAAGGGTTTAAATAAAAAAAATAAAAAATTGGGGCCTCCGAGAAGGTTTTACATTTTCGAACAAGACAATTTTGGCCCCCGAGAAGGTTTTACATTTTTAAAAAAGACGGTTGGGAATCCCGAGAAGGTTTCAAATTTCTAAAAAAAAGAAACAATTGGAGCCCCCGAGATGGTTTTACACTATCGAAGAAGACAGTTTTGGCCCCCGAGAAGGTTTCACATTAAAAAATAAAATACACTTGAGGCCCCTGAGAAGGTTTTACGTTTTTAAAACAGACGGTTGGAAACCCCGAGAAGGTTTCACATTTCTAAAAAAAAAGGTTTTACACTTTCGTAGAAAACAGTTTTGGCCCCCGAGAAGGTTTCGCATTAAAAAATAAAATACATTTGAGGCCCTTGAGAAGGTTTTACATTTTTAAAACAGATGGTTGGGAACCCCGAGAAGGTTTCATAAAAAAATACGTCTGAGACCCCCGAGAAGGGTTTACATAAAAAAAAAATTGGGGCCTCCGAGAAGGTTTTACATTTTCGAAGAAGACAATTTTGGCCCTCGAGAAGGTTTTACATTTTTAAAAAAGACGGTGGGGAATCCCGAGAAGGTTTCAAATTTCTAAAAAAAAAAACAAACAATTGGAGCCCCCGAGAAGGTTTTACACTATCGAAGAAGACAGTTTTGGCCCCCGAGAAAGTTTCGCATTAAAAAATAAAATACACTTGAGACCCCTGAGAAGGTTTTACATTTTTAAAACAGACGGTTGGAAACCCCGAGAAGGTTTCATTAAAAAAAAATAGGTTTTGGGACCCCCGAGAAGGATTACATAAAAAAAAAAAAAATTGGGGCCTACGAGAAGGTTTTACATTTTCGAAGAAGACAGTTTAGGTCCCCGAGAAGGTTTCGCATTAAAAAATAAAATACCTTTAAGGCCCCCGAGAAGGTTTTACATTTTTAAAACAGACGGTTGGAAACCCCGAGAAGGTTTCATTAAAAAAAAAATACGTCTGAGACCCCCGAGAAGGGTTTACATTAAAAAAAAAAAAAAAAATTGGGGCCTTCGAGAAGGTTTTGCATTTTCGAAGAAGACAATTTTGGCGCCCGAGAAGGTTATACATTTTTAAAAAAGACGGTTGGGAATCCTGAGAAGGTTTCAAATTTCTAAAAAAAAAAAAACAATTGGATCCCCCGAGAAGGTTTTACACTTTCGTAGAAGACAGTTTTGGCCCCCGAGAAGGTTTTACATTTTTAAAAAAGACGGTTGGGAATCCCGAGAAGGTTTCAAATTTCTAAAAAAAAAAAAAACAATTGGATCCCCCGAGAAGGTTTTACACTTTCGTAGAAGACAGTTTTGGCCCCCGAGAAGGTTTCGCATTAAAAAATAAAATACATTTGAGGCTCCTGACAAGGTTTTACGTTTTTGAAACAGATGGTTGGGAACCCCGAGAAGGTTTCATTAAAAAAAAATACGTCTGAGACCCCAGAGAAGGGTTTACATAAAAAAAAAATTGGGGCCTCCGAGAAGGTTTTACATTTTCGAAGAAGACAATTTTGGCCCTCGAGAAGGTTTTACATTTTTAAAAAAGACGGTGGGGAATCCCGAGAAGGTTTCAAATTTCTAAAAAAAAAAACAAACAATTGGAGCCCCCGAGAAGGTTTTACACTATCGAAGAAGACAGTTTTGGCCCCCGAGAAAGTTTCGCATTAATAAATAAAGTACACTTGAGGCCCCTGAGAAGGTTTTACATTTTTAAAAAAGACGGTTGGGAATCCCGAGAAGGTTTCAAATTTCTAAAAAAAAAAAAAAACAATTGGAGCCCCCGAGAAGGTTTTATACCATGGAAGAAGACAGTTTTGGCCCCCGAGAAAGTTTCGCATTAAAAAATAAAATACACTTGAGGGCCCTGAAAAGGTTTTACATTTTTAAAACAGACGGTTGGAAACCCCGAGAAGGTTTCGTTAAAAAAAAAAAACGTCTGAGACCCCCGAGGTTTTACATTAAAAAAAAAAAAATTGGGGTCTCCGAGAAGGTTTTACATTTTCGAAGAAGACAGTTTAGGTCCCCGAGAAGGTTTCACATTAAAAAACGACATTTGGGGCCCCCGAGAAGATTTTACGTTTTTAAAAAAGACAGTTGGGACCCCTGAGAAGGTTTCACATTAAAAAAAACTTGGTTGAAAGCTGTTTCGACAAAACTTCCCTTACACTGAAACATATCCACATTTGCCGAAATAAATCTTATCTTAGCAAGTAGTAACCCCGCCCACTCACTCTTTACTTTCTTAGAGGCTGTCATTTGCCAAAATCAGTCTTATCTTACCAAGTACTAACCCCGCCCACCCACCCCCTGTTTTCTCAGAGGATATGTCATTTGTCAAAATAAGTCTTATCTTAGCAAGTAATCACCCCGCCCACCCACCCTTTACTTTCTTAAAGGCGATGTCATTTGCCAAGTTCAGTTTTATCTTACCAAGTACTGGCCCCGCCCACCCACCCCCTGTTTTCTCAGAGGATATGTAATTTGCCAAAATAACATTTATGTTAGCAAGTAAGTTGTTTTCTCAGAGGCTAGTACTTGCTAGTACCTGCTAAGATAAATCTTATTTTGGCAAATCACATATCCTCTGAGAAAATAGGGGTGGGTGGGCGGGGCTAGTACTTGCTCAGATAAGATTGATTTTGACGAACGTCATACCTTCTGAGAAATTAGAGGGCGGGTGCGCCGGACTAGTACTTACTAAAGTAAAACTTATTTTGACAAATGACATATCCTCTGAGAAAATAGGGGGTGGGTGGGCGGGGCTAGCACTGGCTAAGATAAGACTGATTTCGCCCCTATTAAAACTGTAAAAACGTGTTAAATTTAAAAGGTTTTAAATTGCAAATGTCCATAGTAACGAGTTAAATTGCTAAATCTGGTTGGATGCTTATTTTTTAACAACTCAGTCATTAATTTTTTGAGTTACCCTGTTTAAGCATATCTAAAAAATATGAATGCAGTGATAAATTACAAGTACAGACTGACCATATTTTGCATATTTTAGATAGTAGTATAGTAAATTTTGAAATGACGTCATCAATTTTTTGGAGGGGTTAAGCGAAAAAAGTTATTATGTTTACCATACATTTAAAATCATTCAGTTTGGCAGATTCAAATTTAAATTAGTAGTACTTCCGGAGATTACCTGTCTAATAAAAATCCGCGACGGCAGACAGACGGACAGACTGACGAAAACGGGACACCTGTTTCTTCGTACTCTAGGGTCATGAAAGGTCGAGAACACGTAACAGTAAAAAGTGACCTCTTTCGCTAATTTTCGAAGATGCCCGAAGAAACATCAAAAATCTCATACTCGAGAATATCGAAAAATTGAACATTTGGAAAATTTGACTAAAAATCCACAAAAAATCTGGGATGTAGACCTCGACAAGTTGAATCGAAAATATAAGATTTTGGCGGTCCCGGATCGAAATTTTCAACACATTTGAGACCCCCGAAAAGGTTTTACATAAGGCCAAGTTTGGAATCGAACGCGCGCTGTCCGGTCTACATTCCTCGCCGACACGAAAAACGGGCGTATTTTTTTTTAAGATCAGAAAATGTGCAAAATAAAGTACGATTTCGGTTGCAATAGGTACTTTGATGTTGTTATGCAACGTTTATTGTAATATTTTTATCCAAAAAGAACCACAAAATAGATTATTTTAATAGAAAATGATAAAAATTCAAGAATCAAACAAAGCTGAGAAAAATTACACTTTCCAACAAAGCATAACCAATGATCATTAACACACTGTTTAAGGACGTCAATAACGGGTATAAGTATCTCCCACGAACCTGTAAGACTGCTGCCATTCTCCAGGGAGCGATGTCATTTCAACGAGAACATTTTTTATAAAAAAAAAAAACGAAAAACAAGAAAGTTTAATGGAGAAAGTTAATTTAAATTTTTTTCTCTTAAGAAAAAATGCATGCCGATGACACAAACAATTAAACTGACACTTGAATTGACACATAAAAAAAATAATAATATTAAAAGTAATAAATTGTAATGAAAACTAAAGAGAATTCGGTAAATCATTGTATGAAGGTTTAGTAAAAAAAAAAATGTGACCCAGCTGGAACATTTTATGGTCACATTAATAAACAAATAAACCGTAGATAATAAATGAACGATGCCATTTTATGAACAGATTAAATTTCAGTTAACTGCTTTACAGGAATGTTTCAGTACGTTTCACAATGAGAGTTTTTTCTAGACAACAAATTAGACTAAATTTAAACTTTACAACCTCATTTTCCCTACAGTGCCTAGGTGAATTTTGTCCTTTGTGAATACCAAAAAAGACAAAATTTACTGTGAGACTGCAGTGTCAAATGAGGTTCCAAAGTTTAAATTTACTCTAATTTGTTCCTTAATTATATATTACTATTGTTATAAAAAAATACAAAATGAAAAATTTAAAACAATCTTGAGGTTCTAGGTATTTCTGTTTGGAAAAAATTTGCGAGTGTTAAAGGATACGTCATTTGCTAACATCAGTCTTACCTTAACATGTGCTAGCCCCACCCACCCGCCCTCTCCTTTCTCAAAGAATATATCATTTGCCAAAATCAGTCTGTTCTTAGTAGGCACTTTAATACCGTTGCATAATCTGATTAAAAATTTATTTAACGAGATTTTACCGCACCAGAAAGCTGAAAAAAGAAAATCTTTATTACCACAATGACGTTATAAAAATGCCCTTGAGAAATATCTATAAAAATCTGTCATCTGGGTTACTAAGAACAACGAATCATATGTAAGGAAGAATAATTTCGTTCAGTAGATGAAGTTTTTTTGTATTTTTTTTTCCATCTCCTTGAAAGCATTTTTTACCAGCTGTCTCAATTGCTTGAACGCCAATTTAGAATTGCTTTGAAAAAAAAACTCCTTGTGATTAAAATATTCCACTCACGTTCGTACGTCAGTCAGTCGTGGTAATCACGATTAACGATAATTAAGATTAAGCAGTTTGTGAGGAACATTATTTATTAAGTGAACTTTGGTAATCACCAAGTTTGATAATTTCCACGTCCAGTGGTGTTTTGGATAAAACGAAAGCTCGTCAAATTTATTGGGCGTGGCACGCTTTTCTTATACCAAACAACTGAAAATTGAAAATCCAAAAAGCGTCAGCTTTTACCCTTTTTTGTTCACCGAACCAGTCAATACCGTCGTAAAACCAATTTAAACGTGTTAGTTTTATTTCGCAGAATCGCGCTTATTAAATTATGTTCACAAGACTTTAAGAACCCTAGCTTACGTCCCGGCCGGAACACAAATCTGTAAATCACACCCTTTCGTTGTAAAACCTAAAAACCCGGCCGTAATCCGCCTCGACACCGTCCTTGCGACCCCACGAAGCGCCAAACCGCGTCGAAGAAAGAATTTTTATCTACAAAGCATTCTCCTGCAAGCATACTCACTGTTGAGGTTGTTTTCGCTGCTGGACTTTCCGAAGCACAGGCACTTGCAGTTCACTCGCCGGAAGTTTATCACAAAACTTCCATAAACTATGGGGTTCATGCAGCTGTTGGAAACCACCATCATGAAAAATGTGTCTTGGAGCCACGACGGCAGCTTCTGGGCGCTATCTCGATCGAACATGTACCTGAAAATAGTTTGCGTGCTTGAAAATGAGCTCGACTTCCTGGGGCGGAGTTCTCGGTTCTCGATTTTCAGGCGGAGTTGCTGAAGGGCTTTTTAGTGGAGTGTCGGGTAATCAAGCTGAATGCTACAGTTAAATAAAAAAGTTGAAAAAACAGAAAAGTATCAGTCGTCTAACGGACTGAGCTTTCGTTCGTTAAACAAAAATGGAAAACCTGATGCACTCATGTCGGGTTTAAAACTTTCCCATCGCGAACAGATTTTTAAATTACGTTATGAATGAAACGTGTTATCAAAAATTCTGCGGGCACACTCGCCCCCGCGTCGGTCGAACATCAGGTTTCCACAGAAACAGCTTCTTTACGGATAATTAATCTTTTTCTGAACTTTTTTCAGCGGGGAAATTTTTGTGCCTTGAATAATTCATCGGTCGTAAATTAAATTGTTGTTTAAATGAATGCGTTTTTAAGAGGGGCGATAAAGGACACGCGTCTCGTTGGGACGTTGTGGCCCATTTCCAATTTATAAGGGTTGAACTTAAAGTGATAAGGGTGAACATATTGCGTCGCTTCCGGGTCATCTGCATAACCGAAATATTACGGCCGGAAATGAGTTATTTTAAAGTTTAGATGAGAAACATAATATAAATTATGGGAGGGAGTTGCATAAGTAAGGGCTTAGTGGGTTCGTTCGAAATAAGAAGTATTTCTTTTCGGGGTTAGTCGAGTTAGTGAAGTTTGTGTTACAAAGAGGACATAATTTCGTTTAGGGGTGTTTTATTATGGGATAAGGGGGTCGGAGGCGATGAGATGTCGGAGTTTCTGGGTTAAGAATATAAAAATGAGTGTTCATGGCTTAGGATTATGGACGAGTACGTAATTTTGCGTAATAATAATAAAAAATTGGCTGAGGGTTATTTCAACAGAACTTCCCCCGCCTTTGAAGTTCAGCGCAACAAATTCCGCTTCTTTGAAAAGTCATAAACTATTTTTGTGATTTTTGTTTTCTGATAATTCCTATAAAGTAAAAACCAATGGCGTAAATAACGCTGACTAGAAGTTTTCAATTCTTCAATTTTTCATTTTTTTTTGTTTATTCAGTTTTTCGATTTGTAATTTTCCGATTTGGGGTTCTTGAGTTTTTTATATTTTAATCTTTTCAATTTTGTGTTTCTTCAATTTTTCGATGTGGTATATTTCAATTTTTCATTTTTTTTTGTTTCTTAAATTTTAGGATATGCAACTCTTCGTGTTTTCATTTAAAATTTTTTCAGTCGAAAAACTGATTTTTTGGTTTTCAATTTTTCGTTTCTTCAATTCTTGATTTTCAATTTTTTTAATTTACATTTTAAATATGTAACGTTTTTCATTTATACGATTTTCCAATTTTTCATTTTCATTTTTGTTACTTCAATTTCTAGATTAAAAATTTCTCGATTTTTCATTTTAAAATTTTTCAGTTTTTCGATTTCCTAACTTTTGAATCTTTCAGTTTTTACGTTTGTAATTTCAGGAGTTTTAAATTTTCAGGTTTTTTGTTTAGTTTTTAAATTTCTTGGTTTTTCAATGTTCTGCTTTTAATATTATTTTTTTTTTTCAATATGAAATTGTTCAATTTCTCGATATTTAATTTTTTAATTGTTCGATCTTTCAATTTTACAATTTTCGATTTTCCAATCTTGACGATTCTTTCCAATTTTTCTATTTATTTTCATTCATGTTCCGATTTTTCATTTCTTCAATTCTTCGACTTTCAATTTTTCAATTTGCACTTTTTCTGGTTTTCATTTTAAATATATAATAATAATTATATTTTTAAAGAATTTTCACTTATTCAATTTTACCATTTTAGAATAAAAGTCGTTCATCTGTATGATTTTTCAATTTTTCGATTTTTAATTTTTCAATTTTGCGATTTTGCAATTTTTCAATCTTTCACTTTTTTGTTTTTTAAATTTACTACATCCAAATCTTCGAGTTTTTATTTTAAAATTATTCATTTTTTCGATTCTTAAATTTTTTATTTCTTCAATGTTTTTGATTTTTCAATTTTTCGAGTTTCCATTGTTTGTTTCTTCAATTTTTTGTTTTTTCAATTTGTCGAATCTTTATCTTTTTGGTTTGCTTTTTTCGATTTTATAATTTTTAGATGTTTCAATAATTTTTGTTTTTGATTTTTTCTGTTTCTTCAATTTTACGACATACAACTTTTTTAGATTTCCCAGTTTTTGGATATTTCAGTTTTTCGATTTGCGATTTTTCAACTTTTCATTTTTGCTTCTTCAATTTTTAGATTAAAAATCCCTCGATCTTTACTTTTTAAATTTTTCAGTTTTTCGATTTTTCAACTTTTGGATCTTTCAGTTTTTAGATTTTTCAATTTTTTTATTTGCAGTTTCATGAGTTTAAATTTTGCAATTTTTCGAATTTTAATTTTTTAATTTTTCGTTTCTCTAATTTTTCGATTTGAGATTTTTCGACTTTTCATTTTTGCTTCTTCAATTATTGGATTAATAATTTCTCGATTTTTTATTTTAAAATTTTTCAGTTTTTCCATTTCCTGGCTTTTGGATCTTTTTTGATTTGCAATTTGACGAGTTTTCAATTTTTCAATTTTCCGATTCAAAATTTTTCATTTCAGTTTTTTTCCCTTCATTTTTTAAATTTCCCGGCTTTTAAATGTTCTAATTTTATTATTTTTTTGTTTTTTCAATTTCAATTTTTTCACTTTATCGTTTCTTCAATTTTCCGATTTGCAATTTTTCATTTTTAAATTTTTCAGTTTTTCTTTTTCCAATTTTTGGATGTTTTAATTTTTGATTTTGCAATTTTTCGTTTCGGAGTTTCATGAGTTTTCAATTTTTCATTTCGTTCCGACTTTTTATTGTCTTTATTTTTTTATTTTTTTGGGTTCTAAGGATCTTACACTTTTTTTTTTATACTTTGATCTCTGTAACTGGGTTTTTACCTGTAGAATGATCAATGATCAATAAAGATCAATAAAGATCAATAAAGATCAATAATAATTTTTAAAACATGTAAGTACATACTTCATTTTTTCAATTTTACAGTTTTAGAATTTTTCATTTTTCAATTATTGCATTTTATAACTTTTTCATTTATTTGACTTTGAATTTTTCGATTTTTCGGTTCTTCAATTTTTTATTTTCTTAATGTTTACAGTTTTAAATTTTTCAATGTTCCGATTTTATCATTTTTTGTTTTTTCTACTTCGATTGTTTCAATTATTGGTTCCTTCAATTTGCAGGTTTTTCGATGTTTTGATTTTATAATTTTTCTTTTTTTCAAAGTCAAATTTTTCAATTTTTGGATATTTCAATTTTTCGTTTTTCCAGAAATTTTTCCAGTTTTCATTTTAAATTTAATAACTTTAAATTTTTTTCATTTATTTCATTTTCTAATTTTGCAATATTTAATTTTTCAATTTTTCGATAGGATTGGTTTTTTTGATTTTCAAATTTAACGATTTCTAGTTTTTCAATCTTCCAATTTTTCGTTTTTTCATTTCGATTTTGCATAGTTCCGATTTTATAAATTTTGGTTTTCCGATTTCAAATTTTTGTTTTTTCAGTCTTACGATATGTAATTTTTCGAGTTTTCAATTTTTAATTTTTCATTAAATCGATTTTTAGTAATTCGATTTTATAATTTTTATTTAAGTTTTGCGATCCAATTTTTCGATTTTTCTTTTTTCAATGTAAAAATTTTCAATTTCTAGATATTTAATTTTTTAATTTTTCGATCCTTCAATTTTTCAATATTTCGACTGCAATTTTGACGATTCTGTAATTTTTCGATTCGATTCATTTTTTCTTCTTTCCTTTTTTTATTCATTTTCATTCATGTGTCGATTTTCATTTTAAATTTGTAATAATAATTACAATTTTAAAGATTTGTCACTTTTCAATTTTAATAATAATAATAATAGTAATAGCACTTTATTAAATAATAATAGGCGAAGACATTTTTAAAGATTTAAGACTTTATTAAATAATAATAGGCGAAGTCAAGCCACAAGTATTATTATTATTATTTTACGATTTTAAGACAAAAGTTTTTTATTTATACGATTTTTCAATTTTTCGATTTGCGATTTAGTTCAACTTTTCATTTTTGCTACTTCAATTTCTGGATTAAAAATTTCTCGATTTTTCATTTTAAAATTTTTCGTTTCAGGTTTTTTCTTCAGTTTTTAAATTTCTTGGTTTTTCAATGTTCTGCTTTTAATATTTCTTTTTTTCAATATGAAATTGTTCAATTTCTCGATATTTAATTTTTTAATTGTTCGATCTTTCAATTTTACAGTTTTCGATTTTCCAATCTTGACGATTCTTTCCAATTTTTCTATTTATTTTCATTCATGTTCCGATTTTTCGTTTCTTCAATTCTTCGACTTCCAATTTTCAATTTGCAATTTTTCGGTTTTCAATTTTACGATTTTAGAATAAAAGTTTTTCATTAATACGATTTTTCAATTTTTCGATTTTCAAGTTTTCAATTTTTTGATTAAAAATTTCTCATATTAACATTTTTCAGTTTTTCGATTTCCTAACTTTTGGATCTTTCAATTTTTAGATTTGTAATTTTACGAGTTTAAATTTTTCAATTTTTCGATTTTCCAATTTTTCATTTCTTAAGTTTTCCGATTTGCAATTTTTCGTTTCGGGTTTTTTCTTTATTTTCTAAAATTTTTCGGTTTCTCAAAGTTCTGATTTTTATTTTTCTTTTTTTCAAAGTGAAATTCATCAATGTACTTGAGAATTGTCAACAGATATCTGATTTAGGTGTTGTTATGGACTGTAGTTTGTCATTTGCCCCACACATCCTGCATGTCACCAAGACTGCTATGCAACAGCTAGGATTTATTCGTCGTAACACCATGGATTTTGTTAACATACAATGTATCAAAATACTTTTTTATGCTTTAGTAAGGTCAAGAATGGAATATTGTTGCATTGTATGGAAGCCGTATTACCAAAAATATATTGACTTGTTAGAGAATGTCTTGCGCAAATTTGCAAAGTATTTATTTTTAAAAATGTATAATAGGTATCCAAGCAGACATTGTGATCAATCTAGCTTATTGTCTATTGTCAATGAACAATCTTTAATAAGAAGAAGAAATGCAGCTAGTTTAATTTTTCTACAAAAACTCACTTTAGGTCAGATATGTTGTCAGGAGCTTCTCCATGAAATCAAATTCAACATCCCAAGACAAATTAGCCGATGTCCAAAGTTATTTTATTTTGCTATACCCAATACTTTTCATCATTATAACTGTCCATTGATATATGCTTTTCGCTTATATAATTCTGTTTGTGATGGTCGTCTAGATATATTTTTTCATAATTTTAGTAAAGCTAATGTAAGGAAACAATTGTTGGAATTGAATCATGTGTAAGTGTACCAATGTTGTGAGCATTATGTATTTATTGTAAATTTAATATTGTTTATGTGTTTATTGTAAATTTAATATTGTTCCTGTGGTTGTATCCACTATGGACTATATATTAGTCTGCTGGATAAATAAATATATTATTATTATTATTATTATTATTATTATTATTATCAATTTTTCTATATTTAATTTTTTAATTTTTCGATCTTCCAATGTTACAATTTTACGATTATACAATTTTTTGGATTCGATTCATTTTTTCTTCTTTCCAATTTTTCTAATCAATTTCACTCATGTTGTGATTTTTCGTTGCTTCACTTCTTTGAATTGCAATTTTTCGATTTCCAATTTTTCGATTTTTCCAATTTTAGATTTTTCAATTTCACGATTTTTCAGTTTTTCGTTTCTTCAATTTTTATTTGCAAAAAAAATATATATTTTTAAAGAATTTTCACTTATACAATTTTACGATTTTAGAATAAAAATTCTTCATTTATAGGATTTTTCAACTTTTCGGTTTTTAATTTTTTTATTTTCCGTTTCTCCAATTTTTCGATTTGCGATTTTTCAACTTTTCATTTTTGCTTTTTGAATTGTCAGATTAAAAATTTTTCGATTTTTTATTTTAAAATTTTTCAGTTTTTCGATTTCCCAAATTTTGTATCTTTCAGTTTTTCATTTCTCTTTCGATTCGCAATTTTTCGTTTCTGGTTTTTTATTTTTTAAATTTCTAATTTTCAATGTTCTGATTTTTATTTTTCTTTTTTTTCAATGTGAAATTTTTCAATTTCTGGATATTTAATTTTTTAATTTTTCGATCTTTCAATTTTATAATTTTTCGACTTTACAAATTTTACAATTTTTACGATTCTGTAATTTGTCGATTTGATTCATTTTTTCTTATTTACAATTTTTCTATTCATTTATTCATCTTTCGATTTTTTGTTTCTTCACTTCTTCGATTTTTCAATTTTTCGTTCCTTCAATTTTTGATTTGAAATTTTTCTAGTTTTAATTTTAAATATGTAATAATAATTGTTTTTAAAGAATTTTCACTTTTTCAATTTTGCGATTTTAGAATAAAAGTTTTTCATTTATAAGATTTTTCAACTTTTTCATTTTTAATTTTTCAATTTTTCGTTTCTCAAATTTTTCGATTTCTATTTTTCAACTTTTCATTTTTGCGTCTTCAATTTTTTGATTAAAATTTTCGTTTGTTCATTTCTAAATTTTTCAGATTTTCAATTTCCTGACTTGGATTTTTCAGTTTTTAGATTTTGCAATTTTTCGTTTCTCATGTTTCCCGATTCACAATTTTTCGTTTAGGTTTTTTCTTATTGTTTAAATTTCTCGGTTTTTCAATGTTCAATTTTTGTTTTTTTCAATGTGAAAATTTTCAATTTCTCGATATTTAATTTTTTAATTTTTCGATATTTCAGTTTTACAATTTTGACGATTCTGTAATTTTTGAATTCGATTAATTTTTTCTTCCTTCAATTTTACAAAGTTGCAGTTTTTCTTATTTTCAATTTTCTATTTAGTCACTTTTTCGATTTGCATTTTTCAGTTTTCCGATTTTCAGATTTTTTTGGGTTTTGGTTCTTACGAATTTTTAATTTACACTTTTTTAATTTCACAATTTTGCTAGTTTTCATTTTTACATCTCTTGAATTTTTCATTTTACAGTGTTTTAATGTTTCAAGCTTTCATATTTTTTCAATTTTATCTTTTTGCGGTTCTTGATTTTTTAGTTTTTCAGCTTTTCGATTTTTAATTTTCTTGTTTTAATATTTGTACTGTGTGATGTTATTATTTTTATAATTATTGGAACCGATTTTTGAATTTTGGAAAATTGTTCATTTTTATATCACAGTTTTTCAATTATTCCATTTTTCGATTTTTTTTTTGCAATCTTTCATTTATTCAATTTTTGATATGCAATTTTTTGATTTTTCAATTTTTTGTTTTTTCAGTTTTACAATTTTAGGATTTTTCATTTTTTCAACTTTTCAATTTTCTATTTTTTCTCTATTCATTTATTTGATTTGCATTTACAATTTTGCGATTTTAGATTTTTTACTGTTTCTATAAGCTTTTGATTTGGCATTTTTCAATTTTCTGATTTTTCAATTTTAATTTTTTTAATTTTTCGATTTTTAAATTTTAAAATTTTGCAATTTTTCAACTTTAATTTTTCCACTAGATATTTTGTTTTTATATTTCAATTATATTGCCTGAGCATTTTTTTAATTGGCACCGATTTTTGAATTTTGTAATTTTACAATTTCAGTTATTCTATTTTTTGATTTTTTGTTTTTTCTGTTACAATTTTTTGATTGCAATTTTTCGAGTTTTCAATTTAAATTTTTTTATTTTTCAATTTTTCAACTTTTTACTGTTCAAAATTTTGGGTTTTTAAATATTTCGTTTTTTCCATTTTTACGATTTTACAATTTTTCGAACATTAATTTTTCAATTTTAATTTTTTTTAATTTACAATTTTGTAACTTTACGATTTTTAATTTTTCAAGTTCTAGATTTTAATTTAAAAAAAAACTAATTTATTAAAAAAAAACGAAAACTTGTAAAATCGAAAAATTGGAAGCCAAAAATTGCAAATAGAAAAACTAAAATTCTAAAATTTTAAAATCAAAAAATTAAAAACTGAAAAATCTAACAAATAAAATTGAAAAATTGCAAATCAAAAACTGTACAATCGAAAAATTTAAAAGTTAAAATCGAGAAACTGAAGGATCTTTAGGAATTCAAAATCGATTTGTTAATTTTTTCAATCCAAAGTTGTGTAATTTTACGATTTTTAATTTTTCAGGTTCTAGATTTTAATTTTCATTTTTCGAATTTTGACTTTTCGTTAAAAAATTTGAAAATTTGAAAAATCGCAACATTGAAAAAAGGAAACCGTGAAAATCGAAAAATTTTAAAGAATTACAATTGAAAAGTCGAAAAAGGGAAAATTTAAAATTGAAAATTCAAAATTTGAAAAAACGGAAAACAGAAAAAATATGGTAGAAATTGAAAACTCGGATAATTAAAACTTAAAAATTGAGAATAAACAAAAACGAAAACTTGTAAAATCGAAAAGTTGAAAACTCGAAAAATTATAAGATCGAAAAATGGAAAAATTCAAAAATTGAAGAATAAACTAAAAAATGGAAAAAATGGAGAAAAATTTAAAAAGTGAGAAATCGTAAAATCGAAATAATGACGGATCTTTAAAAATTCAAAATCAATTTTTTTAATTTTTAAATCCAGAATTTTGTAATTTTTCGATTTTTAATTTTCATGTTCTAGATTTTAATTTTATTTTCTCGATTTTTGACTTTTCATCAAAAAAAACTAATTTATTTAATTAGCGAAAAACTGTGATATACAATCGAGGAAATGAAGTTAAAAAATCGGGAAAAGGAAAAATAAAAATCAAGAACTGAAAAAAATTTAACTTGAAAGAACGGAAAATTATGAAAAAATTTAAAAATTGGTCGAAGGTAAAAAATGAGTTTTTCCATTACTAATAATAACAGTAATATATTTTCATTTTTTGTTGGCGTTTTACAACGATCCGTCCAGACGGACAGGCAGACGGAAACGGCAGACCTATTTCTTCGCACTCTAGGGGTCATGAAAGGTCGACAAAACATAACATTAGGGACTCATCCGATGGACTTGATTACAACGCTTCCTTAGCGTACGCTCGAGAAGAAAAAAGATAGTATCTAGGTTGAACCTTGAACCGTTTGTGTTTACCGACGAAATAAAAAAGATATTCGTAAAAAATTTCATTATTTTTAACGACACGGACAAGAGCTTTTCAGATCAATACTCGATTTACTCGAGCCGGGGAGTACAAGGCAGGCACAATTCTCAATATCCTCTGATTAGCTGCCTTATTTATTTAAGAAAATTTCTGGATTAAAATTAATTAATTTTTTCTCGTAATTTAGGACTCTCTTAATGACGAATTTATGAAAAAGCCGCCTACCTTCACAAATGTTTGTCATAGCACCTAAATTACTCAAATTGAATTTTCTGGCAGCGTACGTTCGCAAAATATCGAGAACGAGCCCGGCATATTTTAAATAGCTCTTTACTCATTTTCCGCATATTTCGCCCCAAAAAAATCCTCAACTCTTCCACCTTCCAGCGACACACACCCGAGAGGAATTTTATTTTTACTTCCGAGCGACAGTAGCAAGGAGCGGTGTAATAAAATCACTCAGACGAATATCTAATTTCGCCGTTTTTATCCCGTGCGATAAATCAGTGACGTCAGTCGCGGCCTACTCACCACATTGTGATGATCACGTAGGGAGTGCAGCACCACACGTAGACCGCCACGATGGTGACAGTCATCCTCAACGTTCTGCTCCTCGCCCTCTCTATATTGCTGATATCCGACCTCCGCAGCCTCATGCGTCCATTCGAAGTGCGATATGACTCCCCTGCAAACAATAATTTCATATTTAAGCCGGGAATATTAAAAGCCCGGGGGAGCACCGGCGGTGCATTTGATATTAAGTTTTTTGCGAAAGTCCGGGCTACTTGTTGCTTTTACCTCTTTAAGTTGGCAGTGCGGACCCGGATAATTACGCTGAAACCGAAACGTGACCCGCCATACTCGGTTATTATTTGCCGACGGAAATTGCTTTCAGATGCGAATTTGCATTTTTGTAGTTCGAATCGTCGCAGAGCTTGTGGGCGGCGGTTTTCCAGTCGGCGGCTCGGCCGAATAAAAAGGCCGTAAAAGTCTGTCTCGTGTCGCTTTGAGTTTTATTTACGTTCGTCCCGAATGGCCGCATGTGATTCATTGTTGATTACGGTTCTATTTTTGAAATGGTGGTGTCGGTGGGGTTGTGCGGTTTTATTTTTCATGGGGGTAGGTTTGTCCAGTGGCGTAAATAGCACCCCGCATTTTTTTAAAATGTGCAATTTTTAAAGAAGGGGTTTTCATTGAGATTGAAAATGAGATCAGGTAAATTAATAGCTATTTAACTAACAAGTTTGTTAATAAAGGTGATTAATAACCAATTTTTCGTTTCTTCAATTTTTGATTTGCAGGTTTTCTAATTTTCGTTTTAGATATGTAATAATAATTATAATTTTTATTAGAGTTGTTCACTTTTTCAATTTTTCGATCTTTGAATGTTAGTTTTTGGACTTTACGAACATTTTTCGATTTAATTCGTTCTTTGATTCATTAATTTTTTCTCGATTTCTAGTTTTTCAATGTTTCTATTTTTCGTTTCTTCAGTTCTACAATTTTGTCAAATAAATGTTATATAAATTAAAAAAAAAGTAACAGTGTACCTATGGTCTATGAATCCGTGTTGAATTTTTATCTTCGACATCGAAATTTTTGTGGAAAAATAAAACAAAATTGAATTACAATTTTTCGATTTCTTGATTTCTCGATTTTTAGTTTACTTAATTTTTCGATATTTCAGTTTTACAATTTTTGCAATTTAAAAAAAAATCATTTTTACATTTCTCAATTTCTCTATTAATCAATTCTTTGATTTTTCGATTTTTCCTCTTTCCAATTTATCGATTTTTCAGTTTTTCGATTTCTCAAGTTTTCGTTGTTCCAATTTTGGGATTTTTCAATATCTCCAATTTTTTAATTTAAAATTTTTCACTTTTTTGATATATCGATTTTTCGAATTTTGAATATTTTGATTTATCGTTTTTTTTTAAGTTTAAATATGTATTTAGTTTTAAATTTTCCGGTTTTTCGATTTCTCCATTTCTCGGATCTTTTGATGTCTCAATTTTTTAATTTCGATTTCTCGGCTTTTCCATTTTTCAATTTTTTATTTCTTGAAGTTTTTAGATTTTTAAAATTTTCCATTTTTCGATTTTATGTTTTGTTATGCTTCGATCTCCCGATTTTAACCTTTTTAACGTGTATTCCAATTTTTCGATTTTGGAATTTTCGATTTCTTACATCTCGATTTTTCGTTTTTTCGATTTTAAAATGTTTTTACTTTTCGTTCTTTTTTCGATTCTGGATTTTTCAGTTTTTCGCTTTCTCAATTTTTCAACATTTCAATTTTGAGAATGTCTATATTTTTCAGTTTTTTGATATTTTCATTTTTCAACTTTTTAAATTTTGATTTTTCGACTTACCGGAAATCGATTTTTGGGTTTTTCAATTTTTCGACTTTTCAGTTTTGAGATTTTTCAATTTGTCGATTTTTTGGTTTTTCATTTCTTCAGTTTTTCGGTTTTTCAAGTTTTCGAATTTTTAAATTTAAAATTTTTCAATTTTTCGATTTTATTTTTTTTACGTTCCGAATACCCGATTTTAATTTTTTTATGCTTTTCAATTTTTGGTTTTTCTAAATTTTCATTTTTCCATTTCTCAATTTTTCGTTTCTTCAATTTTTGATTTGCAGGTTTTCTAATTTTCATTTTAGATATGTAATAATAATTATAATTTTCATTAGAGTTGTTCACTTTTTCAATTTTTCGTTTTTGGAATTTTTTAATTTTTCGATCTTTGAATGTTAGTTTTTGGACTTTACGAACATTTTTCGATTTAATTCGTTCTTTGATTCATTAATTTTTTCTCGATTTCTAGTTTTTCAATGTTTCTATTTTTCGTTTCTTCAGTTCTACAATTTTGTCAAATAAATGTTATATAAATTAAAAAAAAGTAACAGTGTACTTATGGTCTATGAATCCGTGTTGAATTTTTATCTTCGACATCGAAATTTTTGTGGAAAAATAAAACAAAATTGAATTACAATTTTTCGATTTCTTGATTTCTCGATTTTTAGTTTACTTAATTTTTCGATATTTCAGTTTTACAATTTTTGCAATTCAAAAAAAAAATACATTTCTCAATTTTTCTATTAATCAATTCTTTGATTTTTCGATTTTTCCCCTTTCCAATTTATCGATTTTTCAGTTTTTCGATTTCTCAAGTTTTCGTTGTTCCAATTTTGGGATTTTTCAATATCTCCAATTTTTTAATTTATAATTTTTCACTTTTTTGATATATCGATTTCTCGATCTTTCGATTTTAAAAATTTCTGATTTTTCGACTTTTGAATATTTTGATTTATCGTTTTTTTTAAGTTTAAATATGTATTTCAGTTTTAAATTTTCCTGTTTTTCGATTTCTCCATTTCTCGGATCTTTTGATGTCTCAATTTTTTAATTTCGATTTCTCGGCTTTTCGATTTTTCAATTTTTCATTTCTTCAAGTTTTTAGATTTTTAAAATTCTCCATTTTTCGATTTTATGTTTTGTTATGCTTCGATCTCCCGATTTTAACCTTTTTCCAATTTTTCGATTTTGGAATTTTCGATTTCTTACATCTCGATTTTTCGTTTTTTCGATTTTAAAATGTATTTACTTTTCGTTCTTTTTTCGATTCTGGATTTTTCAAGTTTTCGATTTCTCAATTTTTCAACATTTCAATTTTGAGAATGTCTATATTTTTCAGTTTTTTGATATTTTCATTTTTCAACTTTTTAAATTTTGATTTTTCGATTTACCGCAAATCGATTTTTGGGTTTTTCAATTTTTCGACTTTTCAGTTTTGAGATTTTTCAATTTGTCGATTTTTTGGTTTTTCGTTTCTTCAGTTTTTCAGTTTTTCAAGTTTTCGAATTTGTAAATTTAAAATTTTTCAATTTTTCGATTTTATTTTTTTTACGTTCCGAATACCCGATTTTAATTTTTTTTATGCTTTTCAATTTTTGGTTTTTCTAAATTTTTATTTTTCCATTTCTCAATTTCTCGATTTTTCGACTCTTTGATTTTGTGTTTTTTTTTAATGTTAAATTTTTCCATATTGTAATTTTAGATATTTAGATTTTTCGACATCTTGAATTCTTTTTTCAGATTGAATTTCTCGGTTTTTCGATTTTCCAAAATTTCGATTTTTCAATCTTTCAATTTTTGAAAATTTTCGATTTCTCGATTTTTCAATTTTTGATTTTCCAACTTTTAGATGTTTCAAATTTTAGAGTTTGCAAATTTCACGAGTTTACGGTTTTTAATTTCGCAAATTTTTCGATTTGCAATTTTTCCTGTGGGTTTTTAATTTTCTTTATTTTTTCAATTTTCTGCTTTCAATTTTCCGTTTTTTCAATTTTTCATTTGCAGTTTTTCTAGTTTTCATTTTAATTATGTAACACTCCTAATAATTATAATTTTTAAAGTTATTCAATTTTTCAGTTTTTCGTTTTTGGAATTTTTCGATTTTTCGGTGTCTGAATGTCACAGTTTTTAGACTTTACAATTTTCAAGATTCTATAATTTTTCGATTTTACAATTTTTGGATTTTCCAATTTTTCAATTCGAATGGCTTTTCTTCGTTCCCATTCTTCGATTCATTATTTTTTTTTTTAGATTTTTAAGTTTCTCGGTTTTTAGTTTTTCATTGTTTCAGTTTTTCATTTTTTCGAGTTTTTAACTTTTCGAATAAACAAAATCGAAAAATTATAAAATAGAAAAATTGGAAAACTGAAAAAGTACAAAATGGAAGCTTCGAAATATAAAAAAATTGGAAATCAAGAACTTAAAAAATCAAAGATTGAAAATGTAAAAAATTGAATAAACAAAAAATTATAAAATCCAAAGAAACATTGAAAAAATAAAGATAATGGTAAAATGAAAAATTGTGATATAAAATCAAGAAAATGGAAATTACAAAATCGGGAAAATGAAAATATCGAAAATCTGAAAAATATAGAAATTGAAAAATTCCCAAAATTGCGATGTTTAAAATTGAGATAGCGAAAACTTAAAAATCGAGAAATCGAAAAATTTTTAAAATTGGAAAATTGAGATATGAGAAATCGAAAATTCCAAAAATGGAAAAATTGAAACACATTAAAAAATTAAAATCGGCAAATCGAAACAAAAAGGTTATAAAAGGGAAAAATGAAAAATTTAAAAAATCGAAAATTTAAAATATATAGGTACTAGAAAAATCGAAAATTTTGAAAATCGAAAAACCAAGAAATCGAAATCGAAAACTTGAGACTTCAAAAGATCGAGAAATCGAAATAGGCCGAAATCGGAAAATTCAAAATTGAAATATTTACTTAAAAAAAGATAAACAGAAAAATCGAAAAACTCAAAAAAATCGATAAATATGAGTAACAGAAAATTCCAAAAATCGAAAAATTGAAATACAGATTAAAAAGTTTAAAAAATCGAAGTGAAAAAATCGTGAAAACGTTTTCCATTCGGTTTTCCGTTTTATCGATTTTGCAATTTTTTGTTTCTTCAATTTTTTCCAATTTTTTAATTCTCCGATTTTTCAATGTTTCGGTGTTTGAATGTCATAGTTTTTGGACTTTACAACAAGATTCTATAATTTTTCGATTTTACAATTTTTGGATTTACCAATTTTTCAATTCGAATGGTTTTTCTTCTTTCCCATTCTTCGATTCATTATTTTTTTTAAATTTTTAAGTTTCTCGGTTTTTAGTTTTTCATTGGTTCAATTTTTCATTTTTTCGAGTTTTTAACTTTTCGAATAAACAAAATCAAAAAATTATAAAATAGAAAAATTGTAAAACTGAAAAAGTACAAAATGAAAGCTTCGAAATATAAAAAAATTGGAAATCAAGAACTTAAAAAATCAAAAATTGAAAATGTAAAAAATTTATTAAACAAAGAATTATAAAATCCAAAGAAACATTGAAAAAATAAAGGTAATGGAAAAATGAAAAATTGTGATATAAAATCAAGAAAATGAGATAGCGAAAACTTAAAAATCGAGAAATCGAAAATTTTTTTTAATTGGAAAATTGAGATATGAGAAATCGAAAATTCCAAAAATGGAAAAATTTAAACACATTAAAAAATTAAAATCGGGAAGTCGAAACATAAAGATTATAAAAGGGAAAAATGAAAAATTTTAAAAATCGAAAATTTAAAATATAGACTAGAAAAATCGAAAATTTTGAAAATCGTAAAAGCAAGAAATCGAAACCGAAAACTTGAGACTTCAAAAGATCGATAAATCGAAATAGGCCGAAATCTGAAAATTCAAAATTGAAATATTTACTTAAAAAAAGGATAAACCGAAAAATCGAAAAACTCAAAAAAATCGATAAACCTAGATATGAGAAACAGAAAATTCCAAAAATCGAAAAATTGAAATACAGATTAAAAAGTTTAAAGAATCGAAGTTAAAAAATCGTAAAAACAAATTCCATTCGATTTTCCGTTTTATCGATTTTGCAATTTTTTGTTTCTTCAATTTTTTCTATTTTTTTAATTTTCCGATTTTTCAATTTTTCGAATTTTCTACTTTCCGAATAAACAAAATGGAAAAGTTGTAAAACAGAAAAATTGTAAAATTGAAAACTCAAAATGAAAAAACGCAAAATTATAAAATGAAAGCTTCGAGAAATCTAAAAACTTGAGAAATTGAAGAAACGGAAAATTCAAAAATCGAAAGATTAAAAATTGAGAAACTTAAAGATCGAAAAATTGCGGTCGAAAACACGAAAATTATTGTAAAATCTAAATATTGAAAATTGAAAAATCGAGGAATTGAAAATGTGAAAAATTGAATAAACGAAAAATTGTGATATCAAATCCAGAAAATGAAAATTAAAAAATCGGGAAAATGGTGTATAAATTATTATTATTTGTAAATCTGTGTTATTCGGCGCCACTACTGGTAAACCAGTAATTTCATATTAATTTTATATTACTTTTTAAATTTGGTGTATGGGGGCGCTTACTATAAACTGCGGGGGGGCGCAGTGGAAGTTAGCTACGCCACTGGCTTTGTCGGTAATAAGATTTTCTGGCCGGAAAAATGAAAAATTACATAAATCGCGGGACTCTTTCACGATCATGAATTGATTCGGTAAACTAGGTTATTATATCACCGGATTTGTGTACGTAATGTTTTTTTGTTTCATTTTCGATTAAAATTCCGTTTTCGTTGTGAATAAAATTCGAATCGGAATTTTGTTGTTCGGTTTCAATTGCACGAATTCGATGCAAGTTTTGTCAGTTGTGTAACTCGCATATTTCGCGTGGTGCAGTTTTAATAAAAGTTTAGCTGTCGGAAAAGTCGCCTTTGATAGTTCTGGCGATGACACGCCGAGAATGCAACAGGCACTTCTGTGAATGTCGTTATATTTTCACCGCTGATTACCCTTTTGTGTTGGCTGGAACAAGACGCTGGAGATAAAAGCAGATTAATTTTATTTTTGCTTAATTAATTGCTTTATTGAATTTGAGCTTTCTTTCAAATTATCTTGGAAAACATGACCTGGCGTCTGCTCAGCTTCAACAAAAAAACATGGATAGAAGATGTTATAATTTGATATTTTGGAACTTCTAACAGGAATCCGCCTCATTAGGTAGTGAAGTGGCAAGTGTTTTCAAGAATAGGGGACTTTTACTTTTTTCAACTTTTCAATTTACTAGGTATTGTCTGATTTTTCAATTTTAAATTTATACGATTATTCAGTTCTGTAATTTACAATCTTTTTGTTTTTTGCAATTTTTCGATTTTTCAGGTTTTCTATTTTGTAATTTTACAATTTTTTAATTTTCTTATTTCTAATTGTTCAAAACTTTTTTTCAAGTTTTTAATTTTTCAGTTTTTCGTTTTTAAAGATATCTCATTTTTTAATTTTCGTTTTTTTGATTATCCAAACTCAATTTCATAATTATGAAATTTTCCGATTTTTCCATTTTGTAATTTTGCAATATTTGGACTTTTCAGTTTTATATTTTTACAATTTTTCGATTTCTCAATTGTCAAGTTTTGAACGATTTTTGATTTTTCAATCATCAGATTTCCCAATTTCTTGATGTTTCAATTTTTCGATTATGGATTCATTCGATTTTTCAATTTTTTGATCTTTCATGTTACAGTTTTGACGCTTCTATAATTTTTCGAATTTATATTTTTTGGATTCACCAATTTTTCGATTCACTTTTTCCTTCTTTCCAACTTTTCGATTCATTAATTGGTTTTATTTTTAAATATTTCGATTTGAGATTTTTTGATCTTCTACTATTTCGATTTTGCAATTTTCCGGCGTTCCAGTTTTTCGATTTTTGAATTTTTCGATTTTCGACTGTAAAATTGAAAAATCAAAAATGAAAAAACGAAATGTATAGAATAAATGTAAAAATTTAAAATCAAGGACTTGAAAAATTGAAAAATCGAAAGATTAAAAATTGATAAATTTAAAAATTGAAAAGACGAAGCATTGTAAAGTCAGATAATCCAGAAATCCAAAAAATTGCAAAACTTAAAATTTGAACATCGGAAAATTGGGGAATTGAAAAATCGAAAATTGCAAATTTGAAAACTTGATAAACGAAAAATTATAAAATCGAGAGAAAGATTTTTCATTTTAAAAACTTTGTAATTTTTCATTTTTACAATTTAATAAATCTTTGAGTTTTGTATTTTGTAATTTTACAATTTTTTAATTTTTTTATTTTTAATTGTTCAAAATTTCATTTTTTTTAGTTTTTGATTTCTCAGTTTAATCACCTTACAATTTTTTTATAAGGTATCCGATTATTTAATTTTACATTTTTCGATTATCCTAACCTCATTGTTTAGATTTTAAAATTTTTTGTTTTCTAATCTTTTAAAACGTCGAATTCCAATTTTCTAAGTCTTTTATTTCATAATTTTGTAATTTTTTGACTTTTCTATTTCATAATTCTGACTTTTCGATTGCTCGATTTGTTGATCTTTTGATGATTCGAGAAGTCAAAAAATTGAAAAATCGAAAAATCGAAAGTTCTAGAACCGATAAGTCGAAAAACCGGAAGAAGAAGATATCGAAACATCAAAAAACTGAAAAATCTAAAAAACAAAAATCGAAAAGTCGGAAAATCGAAATAGAGGAATCGAAATATTGAAAAATGCCCAAACTGGATATCGAAAAATCCAAAAATCTCAAAACTGAAATATCGAAAAATTGGGAAATCGAAAAACTGAAAAATCGAGAAGTGAAAAAGTTGAACAATTGAAGAATTGAAAAACCGAAAATTCAAAACTTTGCAAATTGGACAAATTGAGTTAAAAAACCCCAAAAATTGAAAAAACAATGAATTGAAAAATCAAAAATTTAAAAATTTAAATAAATCGAAAAATCGAGAGTGGAAAAATTCAAAAATTGAAAAATGAATAAATCGAAAAATTGAAATATCTAAAAATCGAAAAATCTAAAAATTTAAAACGAAAAATCGAAAAATCGAAAATCGTAAATTGGAAAAATTTTAAAAATCGCAAAGATTGAAAAATCGATAAATTGAAGAAAAATCGAGAAATTGAAATATCTCGAAATTTAAGTGACGAAAATTTAGGAAATCAAAAAATTGAAACAGGAAAAAATTGAAAAATCGAAATGCCGAAAAGTCGAAAAATCTAAACATTAAAAAAACGAGAAATTTAGTAATCGAAAAGTTACAAATTGGAAAATTTACAATTTAAAAAAACCATAAGTGAATCGATAAACTGAGAAATCCAGAAATTCAAAAATCGAGAAATCAAAAAGTCGAACAATAGGAAAATTGAAACGCTTGAAATTCGAAACTTTGCAATGTCGACAAATTGAGAAGTCGAAAACCAAAATTTTATAAAAATCGCAAAAATTGAAAAACCAATAAATTGAAAAATCGAGAAATCAAACATGGTAAATTTGAAAAATTACAAAAATCGCACATATTGAAAAATCGAAAAATTGAAGAACAATCGAGAAATTCAAATATTTCGAACTCAAGTGACGAAAATTTAAAATTTAAACAAGGAAAATTGAAAAACTTAAAATTCGAAAGTTTGGAAGGTCGACAAATTGAGAAAACGAAAACCAAAATGTAAAAAAATCGCAAAGATTGAAAAACCAATGAATTGAAAAATAAAAAAATTTAATAATTACAAAAAAAGTCGAACAATAGAAATATCGAAGAACTGAAAAATCGAAAAATTAAAAAATCGAAAAATTAAAAAATCGAAAAATCGAAAAGCCGAACAATTGAAAAATTGAAAAACTTAAAATTCGAAACTTTGAAAAGTCGACAAATTGAGAAATCGAAAATCAAAACTTAAAAAATTGCAAAAATTGAAAAACTAGTAAATTGAAAAATTCGAAAAATCGAATAACTGAAAAATCGAAAAATCGAAAATCAAAAAGTCAGACAATTGAAAAACTGAAAAACTAAAAATCTGAAACTTTGAAAAATCGACAAATTGAGAAATCGAAAACCAAAATTTAAAAAAAAATCCAAAATTGAAAAACCAATAAATTGAAAAATCAAAAATTTAACAATTCGAAAAATCGAAAAATATAAATATGAACAAACTGAAAAATCGAAAAATTGAAAATCAAAAAATCGGACAATTGAAAAACTGAAAAACTTAAAATCTGAAACTTTGAAAAATCGACAAATTGAGAAATAGAAAACCAAAATAAAAAAAAAATGCAAAAATTGAAAATCCAATAAATTGAAAAATCAAAAATTTAACAATTCGAAAAATCGAAAAATAGAATATGGAACAACTGAAAAATCGAAAAATTAAAAAATCGAGAAATCGAAAAGTCGGCAAATTGAGAAATCGAACACCAAATTTAAAAAAAAGAGCAAACATTGAAAAATAAAAAAATTAACGATTCGAAAAATCGAAAAACTGAAAAATTGAAAAATCGAGAAATCAAAAAGTTGGACAATCGAAAAATTGAAAAACTTAAAATCTGAAACTTTGAAAAATCGACAAATTGAGAAATCGAAAACCAAAATTTAAAAAAAAAAATGCAAACATTGAAAATCAATAAATTGAAAATTTAACAATTCGAAAAATAGAAATATGGAACAACTGAAAAATCGAAAAATTGAAAAATCGAGAAATCGAAAAGTCGACAAATTGAGAAATCGAACACCCAATTTAAAAAAAAGAGCAAAAATTGAAAAACCAATAAATTGAAAAATAAAAAATTTAACGATTCGAAATATCGAACTGAAAAATCGAGAAATCAAAAAGTCGAACAATTGAAAAATCGAAAAACTTAAAATTTTAAACTTTAAAAATGTCGACAAATTGAGAAATCGGAAACCAAAATTTAAAAAAATCGCAAAAATTGAAAAAGCGATAAATTGAAAAATCAAAAATTTAAAAATTCGAAAAATCGAAAAACAGAAATATCGAACAATTGAAAAATCGAAAAATTGAAAATCAAAAAGTTAGACAACTGAAAAACTGAAAAACTTAAAATCTGAAACTTTGAAAAATCGACAAATTGAGAAATAGAAAACCAAAATTTAAAACAAAAATGCAAACATTGAAAATCCAATAAATTAAAAAATCAAAAATTTACCGATTCGAAAAATCGAACAACTGAAAAATCGAGAAATCAAAAAGTCGAACAATTGAAAAATCGAAAAACTTAAAATTTGAAACCTTGAAAATGTTGGCAAATTGAGAAATCGAAAACCAAAATTTAATAAAAATCGCAAAAATTCAAAAACCAATAAATTGAAAAATCGAGAAATCGAAAAGTCGAACAATGGGAAATTTGAAAAATTTAAAATTCGAAACTTTGCAAAGTCGAGAAATTGAGAAATCGAAAACCAAAACTAAAAAATCCAAAAATTGAAAAACCAATGACCTGAAAAATAAAAAATTAAAAAATTTAAAAAATTGAAAAAATTGAAAAAGCGATAAATTGAAAAATCAAAAATTTAAAAATTCGAAAAATAGAAAAACAGAAATATCGAACAATTGAAAAATCGAAAAATTGAAAATCAAAAAGTTAGACAACTGAAAAACTGAAAAACTTAAAATCTGAAACTTTGAAAAATCGACAAATTGAGAAATAGAAAACCAAAATTTAAAACAAAAATGCAAACATTGAAAATCCAATAAATTGAAAAATCAAAAATTTAACGATTCGAAAAATCGAACAACTGAAAAATCGAGAAATCAAAAAGTCGAACAATTGAAAAATCGAAAAACTTAAAATTTGAAACCTTGAAAATGTTGGCAAATTGAGAAATCGAAAAGCAAAATTTAATAAAAATCGCAAAAATTCAAAAACCAATAAATTGAAAAATCGAGAAATCGAAAAGTCGAACAATGGGAAATTTGAAAAATTTAAAATTCGAAAGTTTGCAAAGTCGACAAATTGAGAAATCGAAAACCAAAACTAAAAAATCCAAAAATTGAAAAACCAATGACTTGAAAAATAAAAAATTTAAAAATTTAAAAAATTGAAAAATAGAAATATCGAAGAACTGAAAAAGCGAAAAATTGATAAATCTAAAAATCGAAATGTATATAAAAATCGAAAAGTCAGAAAATTGAAAAATCGAAAATGCTAAATTTGAAAAATAAAAAAAATCGCACATATTGAAAAATCGAAAAATTGAAGAAAAATCGAGAAATTCAAATAGGAAGTATTTCGAAACTCAAGTGACGAAAATTTTGGAAATCAAAAAATTGAAACAGGGAAAATTGAAAAACTTAAAATTCGAAACTTTGAAAAGTCGACAAATTGAGAAATCAAAAACCAAAATTTAAAAAGTAACAAAAATTGAAAAACCAATAAATTGAAAAATTCGAAAAATCGAACTGAAAAATCGAAAAATTGAAAATCAAAAAGTCGGATAATTGAAAAACTGAAAAACTTAAGATCTGAAACTTTGAAAAATCGACAAATTGAGAAATCGAAAACCAAACATTTAAAAAAAATTGCAAAAATTGAAAAATCAAAAATTTAACAATTCGAAAAATCGAAAAATAGAAATATGGTACAACTGAAAAATCGAAAAATTGAAAAATCGAGAAATCGAAAAGTCGACAAATTCAGAAATCGAACACCAAATTTAAAAAAAAGAGCAAAAATTGAAAAACCAATAAATTGAAAAATCAAAAATTTAACGATTCGAAAAATCCAACAACTGAAAAATAGAAAAATTGAAAAATGGAGAAATCAAAAAGTCGGACAATTGAAAAATTGAAAAACTTAAAATTTGAAACTTTGAAAAGTCGACAAATTGAGAAATCGAAAACCAAAATTTAAAAAAATCGCAAAAATTAAAAAACCAATGAATTGAAAAATGAAAAATTTAACAATTCGAAAAATTGAAAAATAGAAATATGGAACAACTGAAAAATCGAAAAATTGAAAAATCGACAAATCAAAAAGTTGAAAATTTGAAAAATCGAGAAATCGAAAAGTCGAACAATTGAAAAATTGAAAAATTTAAAATTTGATAAAGTCGATAAATTGAGAAATCGAAAACCAAAATTTTAAAAAATCGCAAAAAATGAAAAAGCAATAAATTGAAAAATCAAAAATTTAAAAATTCGAAAAATCGAAAAACAAATATCTAACAATTGAAAAATCGAAAAATTGGAAATCGAGAATTATAAAGATCACAGACCAAATTTAAGTTCGGGTTGCATAACCAAATAGCAAAGTTGTAAATGTACCCTAATTGTGAATTAAGTTAATGCAACTTTGCAACCGTGCATCGGTAAATATAACCAATCTGATTGAGGTTACTAAGACGCAGTTTGAACTTCAATTAATTTTTAAAATGCTCTTCTGTCGAGTGGGAATGGAAACTAATAATAGAATTTAGGATGTGAAAAAATAAAAAAAAAGCGAGAATCGTAACTTTTTTTGTTATACTATTTACTATAAAATTGATTTCTTATTTCATGCGCCTGACCTAAGTTCAACTAATTTTCAGATGTAGTTAAAAAATTGTCGAAAATGTCAAAAGTGCCAAGATCAGTCTTATCTTATCAAATACTAGCCCCGCCCACCCACCCTCTATTTTCTTGGAAAATATGTCATTTGCCAAAATCAGTCGATTCATTGATAAAAGGTGCCGCTATAACATTGTTGGTTTTTTCCAATATTTTTCAATGTTGGCAACGTATTGCCCATTAAAATTTGTAGTTTCATCTACTCCTATCCTGCTATCCAAATATCCTGAACCCCAATACCTGTTACTCTATTAATCATCTACAAAAATGCAATGTAAAATAACTAAATAAACAAAATAGCAAAAATTAGAATGTTGTGTGTATTAACACATCAAAGCTCTCCCTAGTAAAGCAAGAGACAACTTGTGTCGGGGTCTGAAAATGGGTGTTTTAATTATTTTAAAACCACCTACGTACTCAGCTGTGGAATAAAATTTGTTGTTTGATGGTTTACGCAAAAAAATAGATACACATTTATATATGCATTTGCCCTAGAATCAACTCTTTGATCATAAACTCGACATTATAGTTGTCGTGCGCGTGCGGAAAAACTCATTCAACGTTATAGCGAAAAAACGCCGTTCACAGACGCTTTTTGTACTTTAAAATTCCACACAAACGAGAATTCAGCTGTGGCGCAGAGATTTCACAACGTATTTGATTTCCACATCTGCAAATTTAGTAACTTCTCCGACATGTCCAAAACACCCTCCTAAATGTTAAAAGCTGGGTCAGGTCATGTCTCACGAACGACTCGCGCCTGACCTCATTCCTGTAGCTTCCTTAGTCTTTCGGCAAAAATGAATTAATAATCTTTGAATTGTGTCAGCGTCAGTCTCGTTATTTTCGGTTCTCCGTTGTAGAACAAGTTAGTAGATGAAGCTTGACGTCTGCAACAGTTTTTTCTTTGTGCGTTGTAAACTGATGAATTTAAACGGAATTTTCGCGTCACTCCAACCGTGAAATTCATCCTGTGCAGGTACGAGTTTTTTCACAAAGCGTCCCAAAGAAATCATCGAGCGTCGTGTAACGAGAAGATACTCGGCGCTTTTGTTTTAAAACGAATTACAAGTAAATATTTTTTGTAAATCAAGATGGAAAATGCCGATTGGGAAAAGTGAGTCTAGACGGGATGAAGATCTTCCAGGATCGTGACCGGTGTAAAAAATCGAGAAAATGCGTATCTAGAACGAAACAAATATTGACGAATGTGGCATGTGATTTTAAACAGCTATAAATTTAGACAGAAGAGATGGTTACGAATTTATGGGTTCTTAGTCAGTGAGAAAACTAACCAAACTTTTGAACAATCTAGAGTCCTGTTTCCGTGACGCACATTTCTCAATATTCCCATGTTTCAATTTTACGATTTTTCAATTTTTGATTTGATTTTTTAAGTTTCCCGTTTCTCAATTTCTCGACTTTCCAATGTTTCAGTTTTTCAATTCTGCCACTTTCCTGTTTTTAAGGTTTTAATTTTTCAATTTTTTGATTTTTCGACTTCGACTTCCTGATTTTACAATTTTTAGATTTTTCAATCATTCTATATTTCAGTTTAGGGATTTTACAGATTTTCGATTAAATTTTTCTTGCACTTTTGAATTTTTTCGATATTTTAGTTTTGCGATTTTGCAAAATTTCTATTCGTCAATTTTTCTTTTGTTTTTCAATTTTTTGGTATTTCGATTTCTCGATTTTTGAATTTTGTGATATTTTAATTTTTTATATTACAGATTTATCAGTTTTTTGATGTTTAAATTGATCGATTTTTCGATTTTTCGACTTCTTGGATTTAGATTTTTCGGTTTTTGAATTTTTCTTTTGTTCAATTCCTACCCAAATTTTCGATATTTCAAAGTTTGAATCTTTCAATTTTCCAATTTTCGATTCTTCAAGTCTTCGATTTCTTGATTTCTTCATTTTCCGATTTTTCGATTTCTCAATATTCCGATGTTTCAGTTTTTCAATTCTTCCATTTTTCGATTTTGCAACTTTTCGATTTTCATTTTTTGGTTTTTCAGTTTTTCGATTTTTCGACTTCGATTTTTGGATTTTTCAGTTTTTCGGTGGTTCAATTTAGGGATTTTCCAGTTTTACGATTGTTAAATTTTTCTTTCATTTTTCATTTTTTCGATATTTTAAATTTGGGAATTTGCAAAATTTCGATTCTTCAATGTTTCTTCTATTATTCGATTTTTGGTGATTTGATTTCTCGATTTTTCAATTTTTCCTTATATTAATTTTTCAGTTTTTAAAATTCTAAATTTTTCGATTTTTCGATTCCTTAATTTGTTTTTTGGATTTTTCGGTTCGTCGATTTCTCGATTTTTGAATTTTTTGATATTTTAATTTTTTATACTACAGATTTATCAGTTTTTTGATCTTTAAATTTATCGATTTTTCGATTTTTCGACTTCTTGGATTTAGATTTTTCGGTTTTTGAATTTTTCTTTTTTTCAATTCCTACCCAAATTCTCGATATTTCAAAGTTTGAATCTTTCAATTTTCCAATTTTCGATTTTTCAAGTCTTCGATTTCTTGATTTCTTCATTTTCCGATTTTTCGATTTCTCAATATTCCGATGTTTCAGTTTTTCAATTCTTCCATTTTTCGATTTTGCAATTTTTCGATTTTCATTTTTTGGTTTTTCAGTTTTTCGATTTTTCGACTTCGATTTTTGGATTTTTCAGTTTTTCTGTGGTTCAATTTAGGGATTTTCCAGTTTTACTGTTCTTAAATTTTTCTTTCATTTTTCGTTTTTTCGATATTTTAAATTTGGGAATTTGCAAAATTTCGATTCTTCAATGTTTCTTCTATTATTCGATTTTTAGTGATTTGATTTCTCGATTTTTCAATTTTTCCTTATATTAACTTTTCAGTTTTTAAAATTCTAAAGTTTTCGATTTTTCTATTCCTTAATTTGTTTTTTGGATTTTTCGGTTCGTCGATTTCTCGATTTTTGAATTTTTTGATATTTTAATTTTTTATACTACAGATTTATCAGTTTTTTGATCTTTAAATTTATCGATTTTTCGATTTTTCGACTTCTTGGATTTAGATTTTTCGGTTTTTGAATTTTTCTTTTTTTCAATTCCTACCCAAATTTTCGATATTTCAAAGTTTGAATCTTTCAATTTTCCAATTTTCGATTTTTCAAGTCTTCGATTTCTTGATTTCTTCATTTTTAAATTTTTCGATTTCTTAATATTCCGATGTTTCAGTTTTTCAATTCTTTCATTTTTCGATTTTGCAATTTTTCGATTTTCATTTTTTGGTTTTTCAGTTTTTCGATTTTTCGACTTCGATTTTTGGATTTTTCAGTTTTTCTGTGGTTCAATTTAGGGATTTTCCAGTTTTACGATTCTTAAATTTTTCTTTCATTTTTCATTTTTTCGATATTTTAAATTTGGGAATTTGCAAAATTTCGATTCTTCAATGTTTCTTCTATTATTCGATTTTTGGTGATTTGATTTCTTGATTTTTCAATTTTTCCTTATATTAATTTTTCAGTTTTTAAAATTCTAAATTTTTCGATTTTTCGATTCCTTAATTTGTTTTTTGATTTTTCGACTTCGACTTTTTGATTTTACAATTTTTAGATTTTTCAATCATTCTATATTTCAGTTTAGGGATTTTTCAGTTTTTCGATTAAATTTTTCTTGCATTTTTCAATTTTTTCGATATTTTAGTTTTGCGATTTTGCAAAATTTCTATTCTTCAATTTTTTTTTTGTTTTTCAATTTTTTGGTATTTTAATTTTTAATATTACAGATTTATCAGTTTTTTGATGTTTAAATTGACCGATTTTTCGATTTTTCGACTTCTTGGATTTAGATTTTTCGGTTTTTGAATTTTTCTTTTTTTCAATTCCTACCCAAATTTTCGATATTTCAAAATTTGAATCTTTCAATTTTCCAATTTTCGATTCCTCAAGTCTTCGATTTCTTGATTTCTTCATTTTCCGATTTTTCGATTTCTCAATATTCCGATGTTTCAGTTTTTCAATTCTTCCATTTTTCGATTTTGCAATTTTTCGATTTTCATTTTTTGGTTTTTCAGTTTTTCGATTTTTCGACTTCGATTTTTGGATTTTTCAGTTTTTCGGTGGTTCAATTTAGGGATTTTCCAGTTTTACGATTGTTAAATTTTTCTTTCATTTTTCATTTTTTCGATATTTTAAATTTGGGAATTTGCAAAATTTCGATTCTTCAATGTTTCTTCTATTATTCGATTTTTGGTGATTTGATTTCTCGATTTTTCAATTTTTCCTTATATTAATTTTTCAGTTTTTAAAGTTCTAAATTTTTCGATTTTTCGATTCCTTAATTTGTTTTTTGGATTTTTCGGTTCGTCGATTTCTCAATTTTTCGAATGTTTATGTCATATTTTTCATCTTCTTGATTTTAGACTTTCCGGTTTTTCAATTTGTCGAGTTTTAAAATTTTTATTTTTCGATTTTTCATTTTTTGGTTTTTCAACTTTGCGGCTTTTCTATTTTTAGACTTTTCGGCTTTCCGATTTTTGAATTTGGCGATGTTCCGATTTTTCAATTTTTTAATTTGTCAATTTTTCGTCATTTCAGTTCTGGAATTTTTCGAGTTCTCGATTTTTCAATTTTTCTGTATTCCAGTTTAGGGATTTTCCTGTTGCAGTTTAGGACTTTTCGTTTTCTCGATTCTTAAATTTTTCTTTCGTTTTTCAATGTTTCTCGATTTTTCAGTTTTTTGGTATTTTAATTTTTCAGTTTCTAAATTGTAAACTTTTCGATTTCTCGATTTTTCCGTTCCTCGTTTTTTCGTTTTTTTATTTCAGTTCTTCGATTTTTCAATTTTTCAAATTTTTATATTACACATTTATCAGTTTTTTGATGTTTAAATTTATCGATATTTCGATTATTCGACTTTTTGGATTTAGATTTTTGGTTTTTGAATTTACGAGTTTTAAAATATTTTATTTTTCGATTTTTCATTTTTTCGGTGTTTAAATTTCTCAATTTTTCGATACTTCAATTTTTGGATTTTTCATTTGTTTTAATCTTTTTTTCGATTCCTACCAAAATTTTTGATAATTCAGAGTTGAAATTTTCCAATTTTCGATTTCTTGATTTCTTCATTTTCCGCTTTCTCGATTCCTCAATTTTTCGATTTCTCAATATTCCGATGTTTCCATTTTACGATTTTCAATTTTTTGACTCTTTAATTTTTCGATTTATAAATTTTTCATTTTCGCCATTCTTGATGTTTCTAAATTTTCAATTCTTCGATTTCTTAATTTCTCGATTATTCATATTTGAGATTTGAGAGTTTTTCAATTTTTCTATTTTTCGACTTCTCGATTTTTCAATTTTTCTGTGTTTCAGTTTAGGATTTTGCAAAATTTCGATTCAAATTGTCTCCTATATTTCGATTTTTGGTGATTCGATTTTAATTTTTCAGGTTTTGTAATTCTCGATTTTTCGATTTCTCGATTCCACAGTTTCTTGTTTTTCGGTTCTTCGTTTTCTCAATTTTTCGTATTTTCATATCGGCTTTTTGAATTTTCAATTTGTCGAGTTTTAAAATTTTTTCATTTTCGAATTTTCAATTTTTTGTCATGTCATTTTTGGAATTCTTCGATTTTTCAATTCTTCAATTTTTCAATGTTTCAGTTTAGGCACTTTCCATTTTTCCAATCCTTAACTTTTTCTTTCATTTTTCAATAGTTCCATATTTCAGTTTTGGGATTTTGCAATTTTTCGATTCTTCCATTTTTCAGTGCTTCGATATTTCAGTTTTGGGATACTGCAATATTTCGAATCCTCATTCTTTATTTTTCAGTGTCTTGATGTTTAGATTTCTCGATCTTTTGATTTTTGGACTTTTTGGTTTTAGATTTTTCGGTTTTTAAAATTCTTGATTTCTCGATTTTTCAATTTTTTGGTTTTCAAATTTGTCGATTTTCTATTTCACGATTAATCGAGATTGCGATATTCTGAATTTTTTATTTTAGCTTCTGAATTTTTCGATTTACCAATTTTTCGTCATTTCAGTTTTGGCATTTTTCGAGTTCTCGATTTTTCAGTTTTTCGATTCTTCAATTTCTCTTTTATTTTTCAATGCTTCGATATTTCAGTTTTGCGATTTTGCAATATTTCGATTCTGCATTCTCGAAACTCAACTAAATACATTTTCTTGTAGATTTCGATCTCTAGAACTCAAATCCGGCTTCGGTTTTTTGATACCTGCAACCGTTTTTCCAGAATCGACCGTTGAAATTTCGAAATGATTGAAATTTTCAAAAATTCACATTTTGCAGCGATTTTTTCGAAAATGTTGCTTCGTGACCATCAACATGCTATATTTTTTCATAATTTTCAGACAACTTTTTTATAATTGAAATTTTTTAACGCTTCTTCAAATTTTCTTCTATTTTTGATTAATTGAGATTTTCAGAGTATTTATTGTTTTTCTTATTTTTAATTTGGAATTTTTCAATTTTTCAATTTGTAACTATTCGATTTTTGGCTTCTTATTAAATCTTCGATTTCTCAGTTACATATTCATTTTATCGGCTTTTCCATTTTTCATTTTTTGATTTTCAATTTTTAGTCATTTCAGCTTTGGAATTTTGGATTTTCGATTTTTCGGTTTTTTATTTTTCGACTTTCTAATTTTTAAATTTCAGAGTTTTAAGTTTTTCAATTACGATTTTTTTCAGCACAGGAAAATTTTGACTTCCACTATGTATCACCTAAATTGACGCAAGAATTTTGTTCGGCCACAAATTCATTACATTAAATTCTCGTGGAACTGCAATAAATCACACAAACATCTGAATCTGAAGCACACCATATATTCGCCGTCTCCGAACCCAGACCGTAATTTATTTCGCAGGAATGCCACCCAAACCTTTTATTTTTCCCCAAGTAAATACACGAACTACTAATAACGACGGTATCGTATAGCAAAAAGACTATTGTCGTTCCAGTTTATTAAACAATCGATCCGATGTCACGTAATTTACAACATAAAGGAAATCCGTTCGAGATGTTCTTTATTACATTAGCATTTCGCTTTGGCCGGGTTGATTTGTTTTTTTTGACTTCGTAAACACAAAAAAACAAAATCGTCAGAAATTATGGCACGGTCACGGTCACGACATAATTTCTCCAAATCTGATTACACGGCTTTTGTTTCCTAAACAACACCAAGCTCACTAGATATATATATATATATATATATATGTGCTACATGACAGATTAAATTAGACTGTTTCGTATCAAAAATTAGCGAGTTTAACAAACCTTTGTCAAGGAAACTCTGTCGAGATGTTTGTTGGAACAATATCTCCCTTATTACCGAAAATGTAAACATAAAGCGAAAATCGGCATAATGCTCTGTCAACACACATTGTTTATTAATAACGTTTTAAAACGACTACTCGTTCCATGGAGCCGGTTCGTCGCCTGAGAACTTGTTTGATCCACAGACCCGAGCGCGCTCAGGCCAATGTCGACTCTAAGCGTTCAGAATTTCTGCGGGAAATAGTTTCACATTTCACTTTTTCCACTTGATTTTGACATGCAACTGTTTTTTGTTTAACTAAAAATTACTTCTTTAATTGTGTTTGATACTAGTGGAAATGAAAAACAGAAATTGAAAAGTTCCCAAAACTGATAATGTTGAAAAAATTGAGAAATCGAAAAACCAAGATGGCAAAATTAAAAAATCGAAAATTAAAAAATAGAAATATTGAACAATTGAAAAATCGAGAATTCGAAAAATCTAAAATTCACTTGAAAAAATAAAAATAAAAAAAAATCGAAAAATTAAAAAAAAATTGGAAAATCGAAAATTTAAAAGTTGCAAAAATTGAAAAGATGAAATATAGAAGAACTGAAAACTCGAGAAATCGAAAAACCTAAAATTTTAGAATTGAAAAGTTAAAATATCGAAAAGTTGCGAGTTGAGAAATCGAAAAATCCAAAACTCAAAAAGTCGAAATACTAAATCCCAAAACTCAAATATCGAAAGACTGTAAAACTAAAAAAATCACAAAATTGAACAAATATCCGAATATTAGGAAATTAAAAAATTGAATAATTGAGAAATCGAAAAGTCGAAAAAGCAAAGTTGAAAAATTCCGAACTTAAAAAATCAAAAACTCGAAAAATCGAAAAATTGAAGAACTGAGGAAATGGAAGATCGAAACTTTGGGAAAATTCAGAATCGTCAAAATTTGAAAAATTAAAAAATATTGAAGAAATGAAAAATCGAAAAATTTAAAATTTAAAACTTTAAAAATTAAATATCATAAAATTAAAAAGTGGAGAAATCCAAAAAAAATTTACAAATCTAAATTTAAAAATGGAAAAACTGAAAAATCAACAAATCGAGACATCGAAAGTCGAAAATAAAAAAAAATTGAAAATTGAAAAATCGGATAATTCAAAAATCGAAAAATTAAAAAAAAACAATTGGAAAATGGAAAATTGAAATATTGCAAAAATTGAAAAAATTGAAATATAGAAAAACTGAAAACTCGAGAAATCGAAAAACCGAAAATTTTAGAATTGAAAGTTAAAATATCGAAAAGTTGGGAGTTGAGAAATCGAAGTTTAAAACAGTCGAAAAATTAAAAAATCCAAAGTTTAAAAAACGAAAAATTGAAAATCCACATAGTGAAAAGTCGAGAAATCGAAAAATCCAAAACTCAAAAAATCGAAAAGTCGAAATACTAAAAAATTACAAAACTCAAATATTGATAGATTGAAAAATTGAAAAACTGAACAAACATCCAAATATTGGGAAATTAAAAAATTGAATAATTGAGAAATCGAAAAGTCAAAAGAGCAAAGTTGAAAAATCGCGAACTTAAAAAATCTAAAAACTGAAAAATCAAAAACCTGAAAAATCGAAAAATTGAAGAACTGAAGAAATAGAAGATCGAAACTTTCGGAAAATTCAGAATCGTCAAAATTTGAAAAATGAAAAAATATTGAAGAAATGAAAAATCGAAAAATATAAAATTTAAAACTTGAAAAATTAAAATATCATAAAATTAAAAAATGGAGAAATCCAAAAAAAAATTCGCAAATCTAAATTTAAAAATGGAAAAACTGAAAAATCAACAAATCGAGACATCGAAAGTCGAAAATAAAAAAAAATTGAAAATTGAAAAATCGGATAATTCAAAAATCGAAACATCGAAAAATAAAAAAACAACTGGAAAATCGAAAATTTAAAAATTGCAAAAATTGAAAAATTGAAATATAGAAAAACTGAAAACTCGAGAAATCGAAAAACCTAAAATTTTAGATTTGAAAAGTTAAAATATCGAAAAGTTGAAAATCAAAGTACCAAACACTCGAAAAATTGAAAAATATAAAGTTTAAAAAACGAAAAATTGATAAGTCGATTTACTAAAAGTCCCAAAACTCAAATATCGAAAGAGTGAAAAATTGAAAAACTGAAAAATCACAAAATTGAACAAACATCCAAATATTGGGAAATTAAAAAAATTGAAAAATTGTGAAATCGAAAAGTCAAAAAAGCAAAGTTGAAAAATCGCGAAATTAAAAAAATCAAAAACCTGAAAAATCGAAATATTGAAGAACTGAAGAAATGGAAAATCGAAACTTTGGGAAAATTCAGAAGCGTTAAAATTTGAAAAATTAAAAAATATCGGATAATTTAAAAATCGAAACATCGAAAAACCGAAAAGTAAAACATCGAAAAACCGAAAAATCGAAACATCGGAAATTCAAAAGACCGAGAAATCGAGGAGTCGAATAGTTGAAAAATTTATAAATCGAAAAATTGAGAAACCAAAATAGGTCAAAATCGAAAAATCGAAAAGTTAAAAATGGAAAAATTGATAAATCCAGAGGTTGAACATTTAAAACATCGAAAGATCCGAATCTCGATCAATCGATATCTCAAAAAATTGAAAAATCGAAAATTCAAAAATTCAGAAAATTGAAAAATTGAAATAGATATAGAAGAACTGAAAACTCGAGAAATCGAAAAATCTAGAATTTGAAAAATTGAAAAAATAAAATATCAAACAGTTGAAAAATTGAGAAATCTAAAGTTTGAGAAACGAAAAACTGAAAATCCCGAAAATAAAAAAATGAAAAATTCAGAAGTCGAAAATCGATAAACTGAAAAATCAAAAACCTGAAAAATCGAAAAATTGAAGAACTGAAGAAATGGAAGATCGAAACTTTGGGAAAATTCAGAATCGTCAAAATTTGAAAAATTAAAACATATTGAAGAAATGAAAAATCGAAAAATTTAAAATTTAAAATTTTAAAAATTAAATATCATAAAATTAAAAAATGGAGAAATCCAAAAAAAATTCGCAAATCTAAATTTAAAAATGGAAAAACTGAAAAATCAACAAATCGAGATATCGAAAGTCGAAAAATAAAAAAAATTGAAAATTAAAACATCGGATAATTCAAAAATCGAAACATCGAAAAATAAAAAAAAACAATTGGAAAATTGAAAATTTAAAAATTGCAAAAATTGAAAAATTGAAATATAGAAAAACTGAAAACTCGAGAAATCGAAAAAGCTAAAATTTTAGAATTGAAAAGTTAAAATATCGAAAAGTTGAGAGTTGAAAAATCGAAGTTTAAAACAGTCGAAAAATTGAAAAAACTAAAGTTCAAAAAACGGAAAATTGAAAATCCACAAAGTTAAACGTCTAGAAATCGAAAAATCTAAAACTCGAAAAATCGAAAAGTCGAAACACTAAAAAATCCCACAACTCAAATATCGAAATATTGAAAAATTGAAAAACTGGAAAATCACAAAATTGAACAAATATCCAAATATTTGGAAATTAAAAAATTGAATAACTGGGAAATCGAAAAGTCAAAACAGCAAAGTTGAAAGGTCGCGAACTTAAAAAATCAAAAGACTGAAAAATCAAAAACCTGAAAAATCGAAAAATTGAAGAACTGAAGAAATGGAAGATCGAAACTTTGGGAACATTCAGAATCGTCAAAATTTGAAAAATTAAAAAACTGAAGAAATGAAAAATCGAAAAATCTAAAATTTAAAACTTGAAAAATTAAAATATCATAAAATTAAAAACAGGAGAAATCCGAAAAAAAATTGCAAATCTAAATTTAAAAATGGAAAAACTGAAAAATCAACAAATCGGGACATCGAAAGTCGAAAATTAAAAAAATTGAAAATTGGAAAATCGGATAATTCAAAAATCGAAACATCGAAAAATTAAAAGAAACAATTGGAAAATCAAAATTTAAAAATTGCAAAAATTGATAATATAGAAAAACTCAAAACTCGAGAAATCGAAAAATCTAAAATTTTAGAACTGAAAAGTTAAAATATCGAAAAGTTGAGAGTTGGAAAATCGAAATATAAAACAGTCGAAAAATTGAAAAATCCAAAGTTTGAAAAATGAAAAATTGAAAATCCACAAACATCGAAAGATTGAAAAATTGAAAAACTGAAAAATCACAAAATTGAACAAACATCCAAATATTGGGAAATTAAAAATTGAATAACTGAGAAATCGAAATGTCAAAAAAGCAAAGTTGCAAAATCACGAACTTAAAAAATCAAAAAACTGAGAAACCGAAAACCTGAAAAATCGAAAAGCAGAAGAACTGAGGAAATGGAAGATGGAAACTTTGAGAAAATTCAGAATCGTCAAAATTTGAAAAATTAAAAAATATTGAGGAAATGAAAAATGGAAAAATGTGAAATTTAAAACTTGAAAAATTAATATATGATAAAATTAAAAAATGGAGAAATCCAAAGAAAAATCGCAAATCTAAATTTAAAAATGGAAAAATCAACAAATCGAGACATCGAAAGTCGAAAATTAAAAAAAATTGAAAATTGGAAAGTCGGATAATTAAAAAATCGAAACATCGAAAAATAAAAAAAAACAATTGAAAAATCGAAAATTTAAAAATTGCAAAAATTGAAAAATTTAAATATAGAAAAACTGAAAATTCGAGAAATCGAAAAACCTAAAATTTTAGAATTGAAAAGTTAAAATATCGAAAAGTTGAGAGTTGGAAAATCGAAGTTTAAAACAGTCGAAAAATTAAAAAAAACAAAAGTTTAAAAAATGGAAAATTGAAAATCCACAAAGTTAAAAGTCTAGAAAGCGAAAAATCTAAAACTCGAAAAATCGAAAAGTCGAAACACTAAAAAATCCCACAACTCAAATATCGAAATATTGAAAAATTGAAAAACTGGAAAATCACAAAATTGAACAAATATCCAAATATTTGGAAATTAAAAAATTGAATAACTGGGAAATCGAAAAGTCAAAAAAGCAAAGTTGAAAAGTCGCGAACTTAAAAAATCAAAAGACTGAAAAATCAAAAACCTGAAAAATCGAAAAATTGAAGAACTGAAGAAATGGCAGATCGAAACTTTGGGAACACTCAGAGTCGTCAAAATTTGAAAAATTAAAAAATTGAAGAAATGAAAAATCGAAAAATCTAAAATTTAAAACTTGAAAAATTAAAATATCATAAAATTAAAAACTGGAGAAATTAAAAAAAAAATTGCAAATCTAAATTTAAAAATGGAAAAACTGAAAAATCAACAAATCGGGACATCGAAAGTCGAAAATTAAAAAAATTGAAAATTGGAAAGTCGGATAATTCAAAAATCGAAACATCAAAAAATTAAAAGAAACAATTGGAAAATCAAAACTTAAAAATTGCAAAAATTGATAATATAGAAAAACTCAAAACTCGAGAAATCGAAAAATCTAAAATTTTAGAACTGAAAAGTTAAAATATCGAAAAGTTGAGAGTTGGGAAATCGAAATATAAAACAGTCGAAAAATTGAAAAATCCAAAGTTTGAAAAATGAAAAATTGAAAATCCACAAACATCGAAAGATTGAAAAATTGAAAAACTGAAAAATCACAAAATTGAACAAACATCCAAATATTGGGAAATTAAAAATTGAATAACTGAGAAATCGAAATGTCAAAAAAGCAAAGTTGCAAAATCACGAACTTAAAAAATCAAAAAACTGAGAAACCGAAAACCTGAAAAATCGAAAAGCAGAAGAACTGAGGAAATGGAAGATCGAAACTTTGAGAAAATTCAGAATCGTCAAAATTTGAAAAATTAAAAAATATTGAGGAAATGAAAAATGGAAAAATGTGAAATTTAAAACTTGAAAAATTAATATATGATAAAATTAAAAAATGGAGAAATCCAAAGAAAAATCACAAATCTAAATTTAAAAATGGAAAAATCAACAAATCGAGACATCGAAAGTCGAAAATTAAAAAAAATTGAAAATTGGAAAGTCGGATAATTAAAAAATCGAAACATCGAAAAATAAAAAAAAACAATTGAAAAATCGAAAATTTAAAAATTGCAAAAATTGAAAAATTTAAATATAGAAAAACTGAAAATTCGAGAAATCGAAAAACCTAAAATTTTAGAATTGAAAAGTTAAAATATCGAAAAGTTGAGAGTTGGAAAATCGAAATATAAAACAGTCGAAAAATTGAAAAATCCAAAGTTTGAAAAATGAAAAATTGAAAATCCACAAATACCGAAAGATTGAAAAATTGAAAACTGAAAAATCACAAAATTGAACAAACATCCAAATATTGGGAAATTAAAAATTGAATAACTGAGAAATCGAAAAGTCAAAAAAGGAAAGTTGCAAAATCACGAACTTAAAAAATCAAAAACCTGAAAAATCGAAAAACTGAATAAATGGAAGATCGAAACTTTTGGAAAATTCATAATCGACAAAATTTGATAAATTAAAAAATCGAAACTCGAAAATAAAAAAAAATTTAAATTGAAAAATCGTATAATTCAAAAATCGAAACATCGAAAAGTAAAAAATCGAAAAACCGAAAAATGGAAACATCGGAAAATTCAAAAGACCGAGAAATCGAGGAGTCGAAAAGTAGAAAAGTTTATAAATCGAAAAATTGAGAAACCAAAATAGGCCAAAATCGAAAAATCGAAAAGTTTAAAATGGAAAAATTGATAAATCGAGAGATTGAACATTTAAAACATCGAAAGATCCGAATCTCGATTAATCGAGATCTCAAAAAATTGAAAAATTAAAAATTTAAAAATTCGGGAAATTGAAAAATTGAAATAGGTACAGAAGAACTGAAAACTCGAGAAATGGAAAATCTAGAATTTGAAAAATAGAAAATATAAAATATCAAACAGTTGAAAAATTGAGAAATCTAAAGTTTAAGAAACGAAAAACTGAAAATCCCGAAAATAAAAAATTGAAAAATTCAGAAGTCAAAAACCGAAAAGTCTAAGAATCGAAATACTGAAAAATCTCAAAACTGAAAGAAATATCCAAAAATCGGGCAATTAAAAAATTAGGGAAATTGAGAAATCGGAAAACGGAAAATTTAGCAACGTCAAAATTTGAAAAACTGAAAAATTGAAATTTTGAAGAACTGAAAAATCAAAAAATCGAGAAATCGAAAAATCTAAAATTTAAAAACATTAAACAATTAAAAATCGCAAAATTAAAGATTCGAGAAATCCAAACAACAAAAAATCAAAAAATAAAAATTTGAAAATCTAAAATTTAAAAATCGAAAAACTCAAAAATCGATAAATCGAGAAATCGAAACTCCAGAATTTAAACAATTGGAAAATTGGAAAATCGGATAACTGAAAAATCGAAACATCGAAAAATTGAAAAACTAGTACATCGAGAAATCGAAAAATCAGAGGATCGAGAAATCGAAGAGTCGAAAGCTGAGAACAGTCAAAAATTAAAAAATTGCTAAATCGAAACAACTGAATTCGATAAATCGAAAATTTCAAAATCCGGAAAATTGAAAACTGGAAATATAGAAGAACTGAAAACTCGAGAAATCGAAAAACCTATAATTTTAAAAATTGAAAAATTAAAACATCTAAAACTTGAAAAATTCAGAAATCGAAGTACAAAACAGTCGAAAAATTGAAAAATCTAAAGTTTAACGAAAAATTAAAAATCCAGGAGCGCAAAAGTCGAAATATTAAAAAATCCCAAAACTGAAAGAAATATCCAAAAAAGTGAGAAATTTAAAATCGAAAAATTGAAAAATCACAAACCTGAACGAAAAATTGAAAAATTGAAGAAGTGAAAAATGGAAACTCTTTGAAGTCGAGAAATGAGAAAATAAAAACAGATTTTTAGAAATTGGAAAACTGAAAATTTAGAACGTCAAAATTTGAAAAATGGAAAAATTGGAAAAGCCCAAAATTGAAATGTTGAAAAATAGCACAAACACAAACTTATCAAACCCAACACAAATACGCGATTTTTAACTTGCTGCTACGTCAAGTGAAAAACATAATTATATTTGTTAAGTCGATCCTCGTTACGGGCTAAATGATGACAAAACCGCCCACGCAACTGTCGCTACTGTTAACTCAACACAAATTAATTCGAAGCGCGACTTTACACAAACTTAAAGTGTACAAATACCGTAATCGACTTAATTATCCTTACTTTCGAGTTCACGATAACAACATAAGTCCACACCGTCAAAACATTTATTTATTCAGAACCGAAAGCCCACCCAGATAAGTTTAAATGAAAAGTTTAAATTAAATAAGACGAGGAGCTAGATTACAATCCGGGAGTTTAAAATATCGTTGTTTTTTCTCGAAATTGGAACACTTTCATTTTCGAGATAAGCTAAAGTAAATACGCTAAGCAAATGGTTATTGACGTTCCAGAATCCCCGTTTCGTCTCCCTACAATAAAAAATTCCCAAAGATCAATCAATTTCGTTGATTTAAATCAAATTTCGCCTTAAAGCCGTCGTCTTGCAACGATTTCATTTTCGTCGATCAAATCCGCCGACTCACTACATAAATCTAATGAAAGAGCACCAAAAAAAATGTAAATTTGTTTTGTCGAGACGACGTTTTAGTGTCTAAATCAGAGTTTTCGGTCGATGGGTTTTCGGTATATTGCAAAGACGTTCATTTTCACTTCAAGTGGAAGCGTATGTACATCTCGTACCACAAGAAGCGAGCTTGTGGGAGATTTATTTTATCCGTTTTTCAGTGGCTCGACAGTGATGTAAGGGCTGCTTATCTTTTACCAGAAAATGGAAAGTAGTGGATCCTTGGTTCCTTTATTAGGAAAACCGGAATTTATTCGGCCGGGGTGCGCATTTTTGATGCCTAAATATGTGAATACAATCAAAAGAACTGGTTTTTTGTCCAAAATCCGAGTCTCTGTAATTCGGAGGGTCTTTGATCAGTTCGCAGAAACACAAATTGCGTAACTGTTTTGGATTAGAACACCTAATGTTAATACCTAACAAGGCCTTGTGTGGGTGTGATAAACCTGGGGTGAATTTGCTGTATCAATATCCCTGAAACTTTCCATTCAGAGTTTAACTCGATTTTGACCTATTCAAATGGAGATAAAGTTTCTCGTTTGTCTGGAAGGACACCGAAATTTATGAAGGTAGACGGATTAGAAAAATTTGTATAAGTAAGCGTAATGGAAACGTGAGGCAATCTGTGTGCACCGATCGATTTTATTCAATATTCCACTCTCTGGTCGTTTTCATTCAAATGTATTCTGGAATTCTCGATAGGAGGGATGAATCTATAATTGTTCTCTAATTTCCATGGTTTCCTTACTCTGAATAATGACTGTCAATGTAATAAGTATGACAATAATTACGTTGAAATACGTGCTAGTTTTTTAAATATTGTAAAGGACGGAAAATTGGGTGATAAAAATATCAAAAATCGTGAACTGTTGAGTAGCTTTAATGTGATTTTAACGAGTTTCTTCAGTGTACTCCAGAAGGAAAAAAATGCATTAGAAAAATTGTAAAATTTACTTTTGCGATCTTTTATTCACCTTTTTTTTCTTAATATGCGTAGTCTTTTTTTCACAACAAGTAATTTAAATCATGTTTAAAATGGTAAATATTTGTTAGGGAATATGGATTTTGGAATTACACTCCGCCCCTAGGTCTGACAACGAATGAAAATCAGAATTGAGATCGGGACCGATGTAGGTGGGGCTTAATCTTTGGCTTTTTGTTTTATTTAATACATATAGTTTTACATAGTTTAAGCTCCGCCCCTCTCATCACAATTGAGAAAGACCGGGTGGGCGGGGTCATTTTTTTATCTTTTTTTTTTAATATACCTAGTACTTCTTCACAACAAGAAATTTAAAACATCTTTATAATGTTAAATATCTATAGGGAAATATTGATTTTACAGTTACGCCCCTTGATCTGACAACGAATGAAAATTCATAGCAATTAAAGTCAGGGCGGTTATAGGTGGGGCTTAATTTTTGTCAATTACTTGTAAAACAATGAGGATTTTGCAGTTAAGCTCCGTTCCCTTGGCTCACGACAAATAAAAAAAAATCATCACAATCGAGAAAGGGCGGGTGGGCGGGGCTAACTTTTTATCTTTTTTTTTAAATACGTAGTATTTTTTTACAATAAGAAACTTAAAATATCTTTAAATTGTTAAATTTTTATAGAGAAATACGGATTTCGCAGTTACACTCCGCCCCTTGATCTGACAACGAATAAAAATTCATCACAATTCAGATCTGGGCGGTTATAGGTGGGGCTTAATTTTTGGCTCACGACAAATAAAAAAAATCACCGAGACTCAAGGTCAAGTTTAAAATACATTTATTCAAGCTGTTGGTTATACTTTGTTATTTAAGATATTTCATGTACATGGGGGGTTTAAGGTCTTTTAGAGACTTAAAACATCTTTAAAATGGTAATTTTTTAAATAAAATTTGAAACAAGTGTGTACCATAGACACTTTTTACACCCTATTTTTTTTTTATGTTAGTCTACAATCGAGAAATTTGGAAACTCGGACAATCTAAACATTCTAGAAGTGAAATATTGAAGAATTGAAAAGTGAAAAATCGAAAAACTGGAAAATCAAATAACTGAAAAATCAAATAATTAAAATTGAAAATTATTTCTTAAAAACCGATAACTTGAAAAATCGGAAAAAAATGTAAAATTGAGAAATCAAAAACTTGCAAAATTATGAAAATGGAAAACTGGATAATTATAAAATTGAAAATTCATAAACTTAAACGGTGAAAATCGGAATTTTAAAAAATTAAATATCGGAAAATTGGAAAATCTAAACAATGAAATTGGGATAGTTAAAAATTAACAATGGAATCATTTAAAAAACGATAAATTTTAAAAACGAAGAATTCAAAAATTGGAAAATTGGATAATTGTGAAAATGAAAAATTGCGAAAACATAAAACTGAAAATCGAAAAATTTAATTTTTTTTATGCCAAGTTATGAAAATGAAAAATCAAAATCTTGAAAAATTGAAAGTGGAAATTTTGAAAAATTAAAAATCAAAAAATTGGAAAATCACAATTACAAAAATAAAAAAATTTAAAAAAGAAAGAATTATAGAATTGAAAATTGATTAATTGACAGTGTAATTGAAAAATCCAATAACTTTAAAACGAAAAATTCAAAAATTCGAAAAATTGAAAAGAGAAATATTGAAAAATCTAAAATCAAAATATTGGAAAATCGAAACAATGAATTTCGGGTAATTAAAAAATCAAAAATTAAATGATCTCAAAAATGAAAAATTAAAAAAAAAAGAATTACGAAATTAAAAATTGATTAACTATAACCCAAATAATCGAGATATCCAAAAATCGTACAAATGTAAAACCGAAAAATCTGAAAAATTGTTAAATTGTAAAATAGTATAACTGAAAAATCAAAAACTTGAAAAATTGAAATTGAAATTTTGAAAAATTAAAAATGAAAAAATTGAAAAATCGAACTGAAAAATGAAAAATCGAAAAGTTGAAAAATTAAAGCATTCCGAAATCGAAAAATTGTAAAATCATAAAATTGAAAAATACGATATTTTAAAATAGAAAAATTCTAAAATAATTAAACTGAGAAAATTTTCGACAATTAAAAATAAAAAAATTAAACTTGTAAAATTACAAAATAGAAAAACTTGTAAATTTATTAAACTGTAAAAATGAAAAATTGCAAAATTATTGAATTGAGAAAATGAACAACTGGAAAATAAATAATCGAAAAATTGAAAAATCGAAGGATTCCAAAATCGAAAATTGAAAAATCAAGAAATTAAAAAATCTGATAATTGAAAAAATAAAAATTGAAAAACTGATCCACTAAAAACTAGAAAATTGAGAAATCGAAAAAGTGTAACAATATGAAACTGAAAAATCCAAAAAGTAAATCAAAAACTTGAAAAGCTGAAATTCGGAATTTTAAAAAATTAAAATTCTGAAAATTGAAAATCGAAACAACGAATTTGGGATAGTTGAAAAATCAAAAATTGATAAATTTTAAAAATGAAGAATTAAAAAATGGAAAATTGAAAAATTGATCATTAAAAAACGGAGAATTAAGAAGTCAAAAAATTACAAATCACAAAATTGAAAAAGTGGATAATTGTGAAATCAAGAAAACTGTAAAACTGATAAATTGCTAAAATATAAAGTTGAAAATCGAAAAATTTTAAAACTGTGAAACAGAAAAATTACAAAATTTAAAAAGCAAAAAACTGGAAAATTATGAAATTGAAAAATCAAAAGCTTGAAAAATTGAAAGTAAATATTTTGCCAAACCAAAAATTTGGAAAATCAACATTTATTAATCACAAAAATGAAAAATTTTAAAAAGAAAGAATTATAGAATACCTAGCTGACTCCTGTCTAGATATTTAATCCGTTTTTCTGTACAAACTGTTTGGTTAGTTTTATTTTCTTGTAAATCTAAGGTTAAGTGGAATAGCCTATGGCTAGACTTCGCCTATTATTATTTAATAAAGTCCTATTATTATTATTATTATTATTATTATTATTATAGAATTGAAAATTGAGTAATTAAAGTCTAAATAATCGACATCCAAAAATTGTGAATATGTAAAATTAAAAAATCAGAAAAGTGTAAAATCGAGAAATCGAGAAATTAAAAAATGTGATAATGGAAAATCTGATGCATTAAAATCCAGACAATTGTGAAATCGAAAAATCATAAAACCGAAAAATTGGAAAACCTTTTAGAATTACAAATGGAATAATTTTAAAGTCGAAAAATTGAAAAATCAGCTAACCAAGACAGAAAAATTATAAAATTGAAAAATCAAAACCTGAAAAGTTGAAATTCGGAATTTTAAAAATTAAAAGTTCTGAAAATTGGAAAATCTAAGCAATGAAATTGGGATAATTGAAAAAGCAAAAATGGAATCATTTAAAAAACGAGAAATTTTAAAAACGCATATATAAAAATGGAAAACTGTAAAATTCATCATTAGAAAACGGCGAATTAAGAAGTCAAACAATTACAAATCACAAAATTGAAAAATGGGATAATTGTGAAATCGAGAAAACTGTAAAACTTAAAAATTGCGAAAATATAAAATTGAAAATCGAAGAATTTTAAAACTGTGAAATAGAAAAATTATAAATTTTAAAAAGCGAAAAATTGCAAAATTATGCAAAAGCTTGAAAAATTATAGAAATTTTGAAAATTAAAAATCCAAAATTTGGAAAATCAAAATTGAATAACTACAAAAGTGAAACATATTTTAAGAATTGAAAATTGATTCATTAAAACCCAACTAATTGACATCTAAAAATTGTAAAAATGTAAAATTAAAACCAAAAATTGTAAGATATTTAAATTGAAAAATCAAAAACTTCAAAAATTAAAATTAAAATTTTGAACAATTAAAAAAAATAATAAAAATCGTAGAATTAGAAAATAAAAAAACTTGAAAATTTATTAAAATGTCAAAATGAAATATTGCAAAATTATTGAATTGAGAAAACGAACAACTGAAAGATAACAAATCCCAAAATTGAAAATCGAAGGATTCCAAAGTCGAAAAATTGAAAAATCAAGAAATTAAAAAATTTGAAAATTGTAAAATCGAGTAATCATAAAACTGAAAAATTGCAAAAACCTAGAATTACAAATCGAATAATTTAAAATTCATCACAATTGAAATATGGACGGTTATAGGTGGGGCTTAATTTTTGGCTCACGACAAATAAAAAAATCACAGAGACTCAAGTTTAAAATACATTTATTCAAGCAATATCTTTAAAATGGTCATTTTTTAAGGAAAATTTGAAACAAGTGTAGACTATAGACAGTTTTTACACCCTATTTTTTTTATATTAGTCTACAATCGAGAAATTGGGAAACTCGGACAATCTAAAAATTTTATAAGTGAAATATCGAAGAATTGAAAAGTGAAAAATCGAAAAAGTGGAAAATCTGATAAATGAAAAATCAAAAATATAAAAAAGAAAATTGGATAATTACAAAATCGAAAAATCAAAAACTTAGAAAGGTAAAAATCGGAACATTGAAAATCGAAACAATGAAATTGGGATAATACAAAAATCAAAATTGGAATAATTACGTAAAGGAGGAATTTTACAAATGAAGAATTATAAAATTGAGAAACTGATCATTAAAATCCGGAGAATTAAGAAGTCACAAAATTACAAATTATAAAATTGAAAAAGTGGATAATAGTGAAATCGAAAAAAACTGTAAAATTTCTAAAACATAAAATTGAAAATCCAAAAATTTTAAAACTATGAAACAGAAAAATTACAAAATTTAAAAAGCGAAAAACTGCAAAGTTATTAAATTGAAAAATCAAAGTCTAGAAAAATTGAAAGCAGAAATTTTGAAAAATTAAAAATCAAAAAATTGGAAAATAAAAATTGCAAAAATAAAAAAATTACAAAAGAAAGAATTATAGAATTGAAAATTGATTAATTGATAAAAAACGGATAACTTTAAAACGAAAAATTAAAAAATTATTAAACTGAAAAGTCAAAAACTTAAAAAATTAAAAAAAATAAAAATTACAAAATAGAAAACTGAAAAATCAAAAACTCGAAAAATTGAAAACAGAACTTTTGAAAAATCAAAAATCAAAATATTGGAAAATCGAAACAATGAAATTCGGATAATTAAAAAATCAAAAATTAAATAATCTAAAAAATCGCAGAACTATGAGATTAAAAATTGATTAACCATAACCAAAATAATGGAGACATCCAAAAATTGTAGAAATGTGAAATCAAAAGTCAGAAAAATTGTAAAATTCTAAAATAAGTAAACTGAAAAATCAAAAACTTGAAAAATTAAAATTTCAATTTCGAAGAATTAAAAATAAAAAAAATGAAACATTGTAAAATTATAAAATCGAAAAATCGAAGCATTCCGAAATCCGAAAATTCTAAAATAATTAAACTGAAAATTCAAAAACTTGAAAAATTGTAAAATTACAAAACTGGAAATTAAAAACTCAAAAAATTGAAAAATCGAAGGATTCCAAAATCTAAAAAATTGAAAAATCAAGAAATTAAAAATTGAAAAACTGATTCATTAAAAATTAAAAAAAAACGAAAAAGTGAAAAATATGAAACTAAAAAATCAAAACCTTGAAAAGTTCAGAAAATCGGAATTTAAAAAAAATTAAAAATCAGGAAATTGGAAAATATAAACAATGAAATCGGGATAATTGAAAAATCAAAAATGGAATAATTTAAAAAACGAGAAATTTAAAAAATGAAGAAATATAAAATTGAAAATTGAAAAACTGATCATTAAAAACCGGGCAATTAAGAAGTCAAAAATGAACAAATTACAAAATTGAAAAATTGGATAATTGTGAAATCGAAAAAACTGTAAAACTGAAAAATTACAAAATTTAAAAAGCGAAAAACTGCAAAATTATGCAAAAGCTTGAAAAATTGAAAGCAGAAATTTTGAAAATTAAAAATCGAAGTTGAATAATTACAAAAATGAAAATGTTTAAAAAAGTGAGAATTATAAAATTGAAAATTGATTCATTAAAACCCAACTAATTGACATCCAAAAATTGTGAAAATGTAAAATTAGAACGAAAAACTGTAATAAGATAATTGAATTGAAAAATCAAAAACTTGAAAAATTGAAATTGAATTTTGAACAATTAAAAAAATAATATAAAAATTGTGGAATTACATAACAGAAAAACTTGAAAATTTATTAAAGTGTAAAAACGAACAACTGGAAAATAAAAAATCGAAAAATCGAGGGATTCTAAAATTGAAAAATCAAGAAAATCAAAAATCTGATAATTGAAAAATTAAACATTGAAAAACTGATTCATTAAAAACTAAAAGAAATCGAAAAAGTGTAAAAATATGAAACTGAAAAATCAAAAACTTGAAAAGCTGAAATCGGAATTTAAAAAAAAATTAAAATCAAAAAATTGGAAAATCGAAGCAATGAAATTGGGATAATTGATCATTAAAAACCGGACAATTAAGAAGTCAAAAAAGTACAAATTACAAAAAAAATTGTACAACCGAAAAATTGCGAAAACAGTAGATTGAAAATCGAAAAATTTTAAAACTGAAAAAGAAAAATTACAAAATTTAAAAGGCGAAAAACTGCAAAATTGTGACATTTATAAAATTGGAAGTAGAGATTTTGAAAAATTAAAATCCAGAAACGGGAAAATCAAAATTGATAATTACGAAAATGAAAAACTCTAAAAAGAAAGAATTACAGAATTGAAAATTGATTATTTAATTGACATCCAAAAATTGTAAAAATGTAAAATTAAAAAATCAGAGAAGCGTAAAATATAACTATAAAACGAAAAATCCTAAAATAATGAAACTGAAAAATCAAAAACTTGAAAAATTAAAATTGCAATTTTGAACAATTAAAAGTAGAAAAAATAAAAATTGCAAATTACAAAATGAAAATTTGGAAAATGGTGAAATCGAAAAGTCATAAAACCTAAAAATTGCAAAAACCTAGAATTATAAATCGAATAATTTTAAAGTCGAAAAATTGAAAAATCAGATACTCGTAATTCTAAACAGAAAATTACAAAATTTAAAAATAGAAAAATTGCAATACGAGTTTTATGAACTGAAAAATCAAAAACTTGGAAAGAGAAGTTTTATAAGTGAAATATCGAAGAACTGAAAAATGAAAAATTGAAAAACTCGAAAATCTGATAATTAAAAAATCAAAATTGAAAATTGATTCTTAAAAACCGAATATTTGAAAAATCAAAAACCTGCAAAATTACAAAATTGAATGATACAATCGAAAAATTGAAAAATGAGATAATTAAAACAGAAAAATTATAAAATTGAAAAACCAAAAGCTTAAAAAGGTGAAAATCGGAACTTAAAAGAATTAAAAATCGGAACATTGGAAAATCGAAACAATTAAACTGGGATAATTGAAAAATCAAAAATGGAATAATTTAAAAAACGATACATTTTAAAAAAGAGGAATTATAAAATTGAAAACTGAAAAATGATAATTAAAAATCGGACAATCAAGAAGTCAAAAAATTACAAAAAAGCAAATCAAAAACTTCAAAAGTTGAAAGTCGGAATTTTAAAAAATTAAAATTCAGAAAATTGGAAAATCGAAACAACGAATTTAGGATAGTTGAAAAATCAAAAATTGATAAATTTTAAAAATGAGGAATTAAGAAATGGAAAATTGAAAAATTGATCATTAAAAAACGGGGAATTAAGAAGTCAAAAAATTACAAATCACAAAATCGAAAAATTGGATAATTGTGAAATCAAGAAAACTGTAAAACTGAAAAATTGCTAAAATATAAAACTGAAAATAAAAATTTTAAAACTGTGAAACAGAAAAATTGCAAAATTTAAAAAGCAAAAACCTGGAAAATCAAAAGCTTGAAAAATTGAAAGTAGAAATTTTGAAAAACCAAAAATTTGGAAAATCTAAATTTATTAATCACAAAAATGAAAAATTTTAAAAAGAAGGAATTATAGAAGTGAAATTTGATTAACTAAAGTCTAAATAATTGACATCCAAAAATTGTAAAAATGTAAAATCGAAAAGTTGAGAAATCGATAATTATATGATGATTGAATATCTGATGCATTAAAAACAGACAACTGTGAAATCGAAAAATCATAAAACCGAAAAATTGGAAAATCAGCTAACTAAAATTGAAAAATCAAAAACTTGAAAAGTTGAAATTCGGAATTTTAAAAAATTAAATGGAATCATTTAAAAAACGAGAAATTTTAAAAATGAAGATATAAAACTGTGAAATTCATCATTAGAAAACGGCGAATTAGGAAGTCAAAAAATTACAAATCGCAAAATTGAAAAATGTGGTATTTATGAAATCGAGAAAGCTGTAAAACTGAAAAATTGCGAAAATATATAATTGAAAATCGAGGAAGTTTAAAACTGTGAAATAGAAAAATTAGAAAATTTAAAAAGCAAAAAATTGCAAAATTATTGCAAAAGCTTGAAAAATTTAAAGTCGAAATTTTAGAATTAAAAATCAAAATTGAATAATTATTACAAAAATGAAAAATTTTTAAAAAGAAAGAATTATTGTATTGAAAACTGATTCTTTAAAACCCAACTAATTGACATCCAAAAATTGTGAAAATGTAAAATTAGAATAAGATAATTAAATTGAAAAATCGAAAAAATTGAAATTAAAATTTTGAACAATTAAAAAACGTAATATAAAAATTGCAGAATTACGTAATAGAAAAGTGCAAAAATGAAAAACTGCAAAATTATTAAATTGACAAAACGAACAACTGGAAAATAAAAAATCGAAAAATTGAAAAATCGAGGGATTCCAAAATCAAAAAATTGAAAAAATGGATTTATTAAAAACTAGAAGAAATCAAAAAAGTGTAAAAATATGAAACTGAAAAATCAAAAACTTGAAAAGTTAAAATGGAAATTTTAAAAAATTAAAATCGGAAAATCGAAGCCATGAAATTGGGATAATTGAAAAATCAAAAACGGAATAATTTAAAAAAGGAGAAATTAAAAAATGAAAAAATATAAAATTGAAAACTGAAAAATGGATTATTAAAACCAATTAAGAAGTCAAAAAAGTACAAATTACAAAATTGGAATTGCGAAAACACGAAATTGAAAATCCAAAAATTTTAAAACTGAAACAGAAAAATTACAAAATTTAAAAAGCGAAATACTGCAAAATTATGAAATTGAAAAATTGGAAGTGGAAACTTTGAAAAATTAAAATCCAGGAACTGGAAAATCAAAATTGATAATTACGAAAATAAAAATTTCCAAAAAGAAAGAATTATAGAATTGAAAATTGACTATTTAATTGACATCCAAAAATTGTAAAAATGTAAAATTAAAAGATCAGAGAAGCGTAAAATCTAAAAATTGAAAAATCGTACGATTATAAAACGAAACATTCTAAAATAATGAACCTGAAAAATCAAAAACTTGAAAAATTAAAATTGAAATTTTGAACAATTAAAAGTAGAAAAAATAAAAACTGTGAAATTATAAAACTGAAAAACTTAAAAATTTATTAAACTGAAAAATCAAAAACTTGCAAATTACAAAATTTAAAAATAGAAAAATGGCAATACGAGTATTATGAACTGAAAAATCAAAAACTTGAAAAATTGGAAAGAGAAATTTTGGAAAATTAAAAATCAAAATATTGGAAAATCGGAACAATGAAATTCGGATAATTGAAACATCAAAAATTGAATGATCTCAAAAATCAAAATTAAAAAAAAAGGAATTACGAGTTTAAAAATTGACTGACTATAACCCAAAATTTTCTGACGAAAATTTAGAAAAATATCCAATTAGTTATGCAAATTTCGTCGAAGATTAGGATCGCTGAATATGTAAAATAATAAAATAAATATGTATATCTCACAAAAAACGTACATGTGTAAAATTGCCTAAATCCCCTGTTTTTATTGCCTATTTTAGGGCCTATTTAACATTTTTTAGCCTAAAATCCGCTCTTTACATGACTCCCCTTCTACTCACCCCTCGTTTCCTGCGAGTTCTTCGAAATCTCGCACATGATGGCCGTGTAGGCGACAATGATGACGAACAACGGGATGAAGTACATACACATGACACACATTAAGTTGTAGGCGATCTCTTGAGACGTCGACGTGAAGAACCCGAACGAGACGCATTGTACGTAGTTGGGGAACGAAGGATGCGCTCGTACTCGAAACACAAAGATCTGGAACGAACGAGACCCTCAATAATTGATGACTCCATAAATAACAATCTCATTAAGTCGGCTCAAATCATGCAGAAAAACGGCAACGCTTACGACGATTTTAATTACGCATAAACAATCGCTCGCAAAAAATTCATTAATGGGGATGTTTGGGGTCAAGGAACACTCGTGAATGACAAACAAGTGCTCGACGGGGCTTTTTATTAAGGGACGGCCAAGACAAATTTTGTGCGCAGTTTTGGCTCGATGGGAGATGGTTTAATGAAATTTCAGCGGCGAGTGTGTTGCTTTGTATTTTTTATTTTAGGGGGAGTATTGATTTGGTTCGAGTAACACTCGGAACGTCGTTAATGAATTTGGCATTAAACAGTCGAAGCTGGGGGCCTTTTCATAATTAATTAAGGCCGTTTAATTTTTTTATTTGGGTCTGAATATCAGTCGTCGCTGATTTACAACACAGCGGGGCACCTTAAGCTCACTTCACTTTGCTTAGTCGTGACTTCGCAACAAATGTTGACGAACTGAAATTCGTTAAAGAATTCATTAAATGGATCTGGTAAGTCAACGGACACTTAATCTTCACGAAAAACAAATCTTCAGAGTTTATTGCCACTAAGAAAGACAAATTCGTGTGGGACACCAGTGGCGTGGTCGCCGACAGGAAAAACTACAATAATAATAATAAAAATCGGTCGAAGGTTATTTCGACAGTACTTTCTTCGCCCTTAAAGTGTAGCCTAATTTTATCTTATATGCTTTAGAAAAATATCCATAAATTGAAAAATCGAAAAATGTTAAATTCAAAAATTTGACGGGTCGAAAAATAGAGATACGAAGAATTGAAAAAAACGAAAAATCGGAAAGCAAGAAATCAAAAAATCTAAAATTTAAAGGACTACAAAATTAAGATAAAAAGTAAAAGTCAAAAATTCAAAAATTGAAATCAAGAAAATTTGGAAATAGAAAAACTGAAAAATCGAAACATCAAAAAATTGGAAAATTGCAGTGTCGAAAAGACGAAAAATCGAAAAAAATGAGAGAGAAAAAGATCAAAAAATCGAGCCATTGAGTTTTCGATTGTTCGATTTATTGACTTTTGATGATTCGAGAAGTCGAAAAATTGAAAAATCGAAAAATCCGAAACCGGGAAATCGAAAAACCGAAAGAAGAAGAAATCGAAACATCAAAAAACTGAAAAATCTAAAAATCGGAAACTTGAACAGTTGAAAAAGTAAAAACCAAGAAATCGAAATAGGAGAATTGAAAAATTCCAAAACAGAAATATCGAAAAATTGAGAAATAAAAAAATTGAAAAATCGAGAAATGGAAAATTCGAAAAGTTGAATTGAGAAATCGAGAACCAAAATTTAAAAGATCGCAAAAATTGAAAAAACCAATTAATTGAAAAATCGAAAAATTGTAAATGGAAAATCCTGTTTGCAAAATATAAAAAATCTGAAAATTGAAGAACTAAAAAGTGAAAAATCGGGAAATTGAAATTTACAAACAAGAAATCGAGCAATCGAAAAGTTAAAAATTCGAAAACTGAAAAATTTTAAGTTTAAAAAATCAAAAAACTGAAAAATCGAGAAATCTAAAAGCGAACAATTGAACAATTGAAAAACTGAAAATTGGAAACTTTGAAAAGTTAATAAATTGAAAAATCAAAAATTTTAAAGTTCGAAAAATCGAAAGAACTGAAAAATCAAAAAATCGAGAAATCGAACAACTGAAAAACTGAAAATTGGGAGCTTTGGAAAGTCGATAAATTGAGAAATCAAAAGCCAAAATTCAAAAAATCTAAAAATTGAAAGCTGGAAATATCGAAGAACTGAAAAATCGAAAAATTGGAAATCGAGAAATCAGAATTCTAAAATTTAAAAAATTGGAAAATTGCAATATCCAAAAATTGAAGAAGCCAAAAATTGGATGCATAATCGAAAAATCGAAAAATGGAAAAATTAAAAATTTAAAAATTTAAGAATTTCATTTCAGAAATCGAAAATGGAAAAATAAAAAGTTAGAAAAATCGAAACTCGAAAATTCTAAATTTAAGATATTAAAAAAAATCGTAAAAATTGGAAAATCGAAATGCCGGAAAGTCGAAAAGTCGGAACATCAAAGGAATGAGAAATCGAGCAATCGAAAAGTTAAAAATTGGAAAATTGAAAAATCCAAAAATCGAAAATCCTATTTGAAAAATATAAAAAATCGCTAAAATTGAAAAATCTGAAAATTGAAGAACTGAAAAACTGAAAAATTGGGAAATTGAAATTTACCGAAACTTGAATGACGAAAATTTAGGAAATCAAATAGATTGAAACATGGAAAAAAGGGAAGAAACATCAATAGAACAAGAAATCGAGCATTCGAAAAGCTAAAAATTGGAAAACTGAAAAATTTTAAATTTAAAAAAATCAAAAAACTGAAAAATCGTGAAATCTAAAAGTGAACAATTGAAGAATTGAAAAACTGAAAATTGGAAAGTTCGATAAGTCAATAAATTGAAAAATCAAAAATTAAAAATTCGAAAAATCGAAGAATTGAAAAATCAAAAAACGAGAAACAACTGAAAAACTGAAAATTGGGAGCTTCGGAAAGTCAACAAATTGAGAAATCAGAAACTAAAAAGAAATCGCAAAATTTGAAAATCCAGTAAATTGAAAAGCGAAAAATTTAAAAATTCGAAAAATCGAAAAATTGGAAATCGAGAATCCTAAAATTGAAAAATTAGAATTTTCAACAATTAAAGAACTCAAAACTTGAATAATCGAAAAATTGGAAAATCGAAATGCCGGAAAGTCGAAAAGTCGGAACATCAAAAAATGAGAAATCGGGCAATCGAAAAGTTAAAAATTGGAAAATTGAAGATTTGAAACTTTTAAGTCTATAAACTGAAAAATCGAAAACCAAAAATTAAAAAATCGCAAAAAAACAATAAATTGAAAATTCAAATATTTAAAAATTCGAACAATCGAAAAATAGAAATATCCAAGAACTGAAAAGTCGAACAATAGAAAAATTGAGAAAACTGAAAATTCGAAACTTTGAAAAGTCAACAAATCGGGAAATCGAAAACCAAAATTTATATAAATTTAAAATTTCGAAAAATCGAAAAATGGAAATAAAGAAGAACTGGAAAACTGAAAAATTGGACATTGAGAAATCGAGAATTCCAAAATTTAAAAAATTAAAAAATTAGAATATCCAAAAATTAAAGAAGCCAAAAATTGAATGCATAATCGAAAAATCGAAAAATTGAAAAATTAAAAATCTAAAATAAAAAAATTGAAAAATTAAATCGAAAAATCGAAAACTTGAAGAGTTGAAAAACTAATAATTCGAAACTTTGAAAAGTCGACAAATTGAGAAATCGGAAACCAAAAAAAAATCGCAGAATTTGAAAATCTAGTAAATTGAAAAATCAAAAATTTAAAAACTCGAAAAGTTGAAAAATAGAAATATCGAAGAATTGAAAAAATCTTAAAACTGGAAATCGAGAATTCTAAATTTTAAAAAATTGAAAAATTCGAATATTCAAAAATTAAAGAACTCAAAAATTGAATAATCGAAAAATCGCAACATCGAAGATTCTAAAAATGGAAAAATAAAAAAATTGAAAAATCGAAAATCCTAAATTTGAAAAATACTTAACAAAAAATTGCAAAAATTGAAAATTGGAAAATTGAAGAACTGAAAAACTGAAAAATCGAGAAATTGAAATTTACCTAACTTGAATGGCGAAAATTTAGGAAATCAAATAAATTGAAACAGGGAAAAATGAGAAAAATATAATAAATTATAAATAAATTATAAATAAATTAAAATTTATAAAATCGAAAAACTGAAAAATCGGTGAATCTAAAAGTCGAACAATTGAAGAATTGAAAGACTGAAAATTCGAAACTTTGAAAAGTCGACAAATTGGGAAATCGAAAACCAAAATTTAAAAAATCCAAAAATTGGTAAAAAAAATTTCAAAAATTGCAAAAATGGAAACATCGAAGAACTGAAAAACTGAAAAATTGGAAATCATGAATTCTAAAATTTAAAAAATTGAAAAATTAGAATATTCAAATATTAAAGAACCCAAAAACTGAATAATCGAAAAATCGAAAAACTGAAAAATAAAAAATCTAAAATTAAAAAATTGAAAGTTTGATAAATAAAAAAATTGAAAAATCGAATAATCGAAAACTTTGAAAAGTCGACAAACTAAGAAATCGAAAATCAAAATTTAAAAAATCGTTTAGCAAAATTTGAAAAATCAGTAAATTGGAAAATCAAAAATTTTTAAATTTTTGATTTTCCAAAAATACTTTAAAAATAGAACTACCGAAGAACTGAAAAATCGAAAAATTGGAAACCGAGAATTCTAAAATGTAAACGATTGAAAAATTAGAATATACAAAAATTAAAGAATTCAAAAATTGAATATGTAATCGGAAAATCGCAACATCGAAAAGTCGAAAAATGGAAAAATCGAAAAATCTCAAATTTGAAAAATATAAAAAATCGCAAAAATTGAACAACTGAAAAATCTTCGAAATTTGAATGACGAAAATTTAGGAAAACAAAAAACTGAAACAGGGAAAAGGGAAGACACATCAAAAGAACAAGAAATCTAGCAATCGAAAAGTTATGAATTGGAAAACTGAAAATTTTAAAATTTTACAATTGAAAACTGAAAAATAGAAAAATTGAAAAATCGAGAAATCTAAAAGTCGAACAATTGAAGAATTGAAAAATTGAAAATTCGAAACTATGGAAAATCGATAAATTAAGAAATCGAAAATCAAAATTTAAATATCCAAAGTCTGAAAAATCAAAAATTTAAAAATTTAGAAATCTTAAAATTGAAATATGGATGAACTGGAAAACTAAAAAATTGGAAATCGAGAATTATAATTTAAAAAATTAGAATATCCAAAAATGAAAGAAACCAAAAATTGGATAATCGGAAATTCGGAAAATCGTAAAGTCGAAAAATTGAAAAATTAAAAAATTGAAAAACTAATTAACCAAAAAATCGAAAACTTGGAGAGATAAAAAACTGATAATACGGAACTTTGAAAAATTCGCAAAATGGGAAACCAGTAAATTGAAAAATCAAAGATTTAAAAATTAGAATATTAAAAAATTAAAAAACTCACAAATTGAATAATCGAAAATTAAAAGATTGAAAAATCAAAAAATCGAAACTTCTACATTTAAAAAATTTAAAAAATCGCAAAAATTGAAAATTCGGAAAATTCACAAACTGGAAAACTGAAAAATCGGTACATTGAAATATACCGAAAGTTAAATGAAAAAATCAAAAAATCAATTCATCGAGAAATTGGAAAATCGTAATACTCAAATATCGGAAAATTGTTACATCTAAAATTTTTCAATACTGAAATATCGAAAAATTGGAAAATCGAAATGCCGAAATGTCGAAAAATCGAAACATCAAATGAAAGGTTAAACACTGAAAAATTGAAAAGTTTTAAATTAAAAAAAATCGATAAGTAAATTGAAAAACTGAAAAATCGAGAAATTGAACATACAAAAAAGGGAAATTTGGACATCTCGGTAAATCGAAATAAATAAACGAAAAATCTAAAACCGAAAACTCAAAAAATATAGAGATCGAGAAACGGAAACATCAAGAAACTTCAAAAATTCAAAAAATGGAAATATCGAAAAAAAGTCAAAGTTGAAATCAATTAATTGGGAAACTGGTAAATCATTTTCCAAAGTGAAATATCGAAAAGCTGACAAATTGCATATCTAAAATTTTGATTTTTATTAAAAAAATCTCGATGTCTGAGAAAAAAATTCAAGACGGATTCAACCACAAGTTCAGGACTATGTTTTTTTTTAAACATTTATAAACATTCGACAAAATTGTAGCATCAATTCCAGAGGGGGCATGAACGGATAAATTTTGAATAACCGTTTGCAAGATTTTTTAAACTTAAATTGTAAAAGTCTGTTATACAATTTCGAATTTTGTTACAAAAATCTGCACAGTCGGGAAATAATAATCACAATAACATGTATTGTGCCTAAAAACATTGTTGCAGTGTTCGCACTCTTCAAACAAATTAAAACCAAAATTGACATTGCTGCTTTTACGACGTCGATATTGAACAAAAATCTCGTTTAATTTGTATAAAAATATTGAACATGCACTGCATTCACAAACAAAAAACCAATCAGTTTTCGTCATTAAACTATGAATGCAGGAAAATTGGGTTTTCTGAAATTGTAAGTTATGAAGTTCTGATTATTATTATATTTTTATTATATCCACCTAATATTGCAAAGTTATGTAGATGGAAGTTAAATATTTAAATTGAGGAAATGTGTAAAATAATTATAACACATCAACAAAAACAAAAAACAAAAATCCTCGTTTTGTCTTCTATCGAACTGTTTCGCCCGGCGCATCCACCATATTTACCGCCGAAGCGCAAATAAACCTCTTCCTGTTTTAAAATAAAACCAGTTGTGTCCGCATGACTCCACCGCCACCCCTAGAAAAATAAACCCCGCTTCGGAATTATCACCGCGGAAACGCCGCCCCCGCCCCGACAAAATTTAATCTGTTTGATGTTTGACTCGAAAAGATAACCTGCAACCCGCAACTTCGGTATGCAAAAATTCGTCGCTTCCACACGTGCTAATTAAAATGAATGCGCACGTTTGCGGCAAAAATTAGTTATTTATGAAAATTTCGCCCTTTCGAAATAAAAAACATACGCATTTCTCGGCTTCGCCAATATTACGCGATAAGAAATTACAACTCAGCGGGTATCTGATAAAATTGAGTTAGGAGATGGATTTTTCTGGCGAGAATATATTAATATTTTTGCCGGTTGTTCGGGGAGTTGGAGATGAATTCGCAACGTGGAGACTTTCTCATTATATTCTTTGTTGGACGTTTTGTAAAACTAGCCTAATTTGGCGGAAATTCGCGACGGAGCTGCGAACGACGCGATAAGAGTGATCGATTCGAGTGCTTAACGAAAACGCTACTAAATTTACAAAAAACTTTTTTTTTTATTTATTTAATGTGCTCCCGAGATGAATCGTAATCTTTTCCTGGGACGATAAAGTTGCGCACGAACCAAAAAAGTGCCATGTGCGATGCGGAAAAACGAATGTGGGTCAGAGTATCTCGTAATATTTTCGAGACAAGTTTTTCGTCTTTTATCTTTATTTGAAAATATTTATTATTCCGAAAACATACCAGGAGTTTTCCCGACGAACCCGCCCGCACTTTTCTTAAAAGTAGCATTATTACTAGTTCCTCTGTGATCCTTGAGGCTTCGTTTCAAAGCGCTCCGCTGCTATTATAAAAGAATAATTTATGATTTGAACCTTTGCCATAACAGCTTCACACAAATATTTTATCCTTTGTAGCGCAATTGCTTCGTGGAATTTCAAAACAAACCTCATAAAGGAATGTGGAATTAGCTGCTGAACCTTAGTTGCGTTTCATATCCTTCCTGTAATATCAACATGATGTATTGCTCGTTTCAATTAATAAAATGCCATGCATTTAGGAAAACATTTCTGCACGAAATTAAAATTTTTAGGTCGATGAATTACGAGTCTTGTCATTTTCGAGGAAGTTCCTAGAATATTTAGTTTTAGGTGGGTCTTGCTAGAGGGGTGAATTTCTTTGTTGTTTCGAGTCCGAGAGGTTGCAAGACATAATCAGAATTAAGGCGGCAGCAAGCTTACATTAATATTAATTTATCTGATTAATTATTACAGCAGATTTGCATTAAGGAAGAAAAGGGAAAAATGGGGCCGCCAAAGGTGGCTCATACAATGAGAAAACTTCGCTATTGTTGAGAGGTTTCAGATATTAAGTATTCATGGGTGCAAGATTTTTATAAGTTGCTAGGGTTAATACACTTTTAAATTAGAATGCTAAGTTATTTTCTTGGGAAATAATTACAAAAACTCTGAATGATTTTTCTTTGTTTTATTTTTATTTCCCGAGCGTAAGTTACGGAAGGATTGGAATCGAGAATTGACTGGCTACTTTAATGTTTTCTTAATGTTTCATGACATCTAGAGTACGAAAAATAGGTCTCTTGTTTCCGTCTGTCTGTCCGCAGTGTGTCGAATTTTATTACAAATTATTCACTTTTCGATTTCTGGTTTTTTCAACTTTCGATTTTTCAGTTTTTCCATTTCTCAAGTATTTTGTTTCTTGATTTCCCGCTTTTACGATATTCCAGTTTTAACTACGATTTTTCAATTTTTGATTTTTAAGTTTTTTATTTTCAAAATTTCAATTTTTGGCTTTTCTAAATTTTCGATTGTCCATCGAATTCCCGATTTCTCCATTAATCAATTTTTCGATTCTTTGAATTTCGAATTTTCAATTTATGAATTCTTCAATTTTTCGATCTTCGATTTTCAGTTTTTCGATTTTGCAGGTTCTTGATTTTTAAATTTTTTGTTTCTTTAAAATTAGGATTTTTGGACTTTGGTCTTTCGACTTTTTAATTTCACGATTTTTGAATATTTCGGTGTTTTGAACTTTTCAATTTTCTGATTCATCAATTTTCGATTTTCTAATTTTTTCATTTTTCAAAGTTTCAATTTTTGAGTTCTTTAAATTTTCAGTTTGTCCATCGATTTCTCGATTAATCAAATTTTCGATTTCTCGATTTTTTAATTTCAGTTTTTCGATTTTGCAGGTTCTTGATTTTTCAATTTTTTGATTTTTTAATATAGCGATTTTTCGAATTTCTTTTTTTGGACTTTTCGATTTCACGGTTTTCCCAAGATTTCGATGTTTTCAAATTTTCAATTTTTTGATTTTTCTATTTTCGATTTTTTGATTTTTTTTTGAAAATTTCAATTTTTGACTTTTCTAAATTTTCAATTTGTCCTTCGAATTCTCCATTTCTCGATTAATACATTTTTCGATTTCTAGATTTTTTAAAATTCGATTTTTCCGTGTCTCAGTTTTTCAGTTCTTCGATTTTTCTATTTCATCAAGTTTCCCAAATTTTTAATTTTAGATTTTCCGTTTTTATTGAATTTTAAAATTTTGAAATTTTTCGATTTATAATTTTTCCTTTGGGATATTTCGATTCCTCGATTTCTGGATGTTTTAAGGCCTCGAATTCTCGATGTTTCAATTTTCCAATTCTCGGTTTTTCAATTTTTCAGCTTTTCGATTTTTGGATGCAATTTTTCGATGTTTCCATGTTTTTAATATTCCAATTTTCTGATCCCTCGATTTTCGATTTTCTGATTTTTTTATTTTTCAAAATTTCAATTTTTGAAAGTTCTAATTTCGATTTTTTCAACGAATTCCCGATTTCTGGATTAATAGATTTTTCAATTTCTCGATTTTTTGAATTTCGATTTTTCGGTTTTTCAGCAGTTCATTAGTTTTTCGATTTTTCGATTTTGTAGAAATTCTTGATTTTTGAATTATTTGATTTTTTTAAATTGCGAACTTTTGACTTTGATATCACGATTTTTCTTCATTATTTCATTGTTTTTAATTTTTCAATTTTCTGATTCTCCAATTTTGAATTTTTTAATGCGTTTATTTTTCAAAATTTCAATTTTTGACTTTTCTAAAGTTTCGATTTGCTTAATCGAATTCTCATTTAATCGATTTTTCGACTTCTCAATTTTTTGAATTTCGATTTTTCAGTTTTTCAATTCTTCAGTTTACCAATTTTTTTTTTTCAATTTTTTTTATTTTTTAAAATTGCGATGTTTTCGATTTTTCAGTTTTTTGCTTCTTCAATTTTTCGATATTTCAATCTTAGATTTCTCAATTTTTCAGTTTCGATTTTTTTGTTTTTAAATTTTTCGAATTTATACATTTTTGACTTTCGATTTTTCGATTTCTCTAATTCTCGATTTTTTATTCTTCTGTATTTTTTCGATATTTAACATTTTAGAAGTTTCGATTTGTCGAATATTCAGTTCCTTGATTTCTTTATTTTTGAATTTTTTCGAATTATTTATTTCAAAATTTTCAATTTTTTTATGTTTCGTTTGAATTTTTTTGATGATTCGATCACTCAATTTTTTCATTTTTCGACATCTCTGTATTAGAGATTATTGAAATTTTCAATTTATCGATTTTTAAAATTTTTGAGTTTTCCAATTTTTAAAATTTTCATTTTTGTTTTATTTTCCCATTTTTCGATTTCTCAAGTTTTCACGGTTTCGATTTTATAGATTTTAAATTCTTCAATTTTTTTTAATATTTGATTTTTCGATTTTTAAAAAAAAAATTAATTTTAAAATTTTGAAATTTTTCAATTTATAATTTTTTCTTCTTTTAGGGCTTTGAGTTCTCGATGTTTCAATTTTTCAGCTCTCGGTTTTTTTTTTGGATCCAATTTTTCCATGTTTCCGTGTTTTCAATTTCTGATTCTTCAATTTTAAAATTTCAATTATTGATTTTTATAAATTTTCGATTTATCCATCGAATTCGCAATTTCTCGATTAATGGATTTTTCTATTTTCAATTTTTCCATTTTGTAGATTCTTGACTTTTCAATTGTTTGATTTTTTGAAATTGCAATTTTTCGACTTTTCGATATCACGATTTTTCAATATTTCATTATTTTCAATTTCTCAAATTCTGATTCTTCAGTTTTCGATTTTTTTAATTTTTTATTTTTCAAAATTTTAATTTTCTAAGTTTTCGATTAGCCAATCGAATTTTCGTTTAATCGATTTTTCGACTTCTCGATTTTTTGAATTTCGATTTTTTTTGTAAATTTTTCGGTTCAATTTTGTCGATGATTCCATGTTTCGATCTTTTGATTTTTCAACTTTTCTGTCTTAGACATCGCGAAATTTTCAATTTTTCGATTTTTAAAATTTTTGGTTATTTATTTTTAATGGTTTTTGATTTTCCCATTTCTCGATTTCTCAACTTTTCAATGTTTCTATTTACTATTTATCAAATTTTCAATTCTTCAATTTTTCGATTTTTCTATCTTGCATTTCTGCGGTGTTTCAATTCTCAATTTATACGTTTTTCGATTTTTTATTTTTCAAGTCTTCGAATTTTTTAATTTTAGATTTTTTGATTTTTTCCGATTTTTTGTACTTTAAAATTTTGACATTTTTCAATTTATAATTTTTTGATTTTTGGATAAAATTTTTCGATTTTTGGATACAATTTTTCGATGTTTCGATTTTTCAATTTTTCAACATTTCAGTTGTGTCTTCTCAATTTGTAATTTTGGATTTTTCGATTTCTTGTTTTTTGATTTTTCACTTTTTCGATTTTTCAATTTCTTAATTTTTACATTTCGCCATTTTTCAATTTTTTAATGTTTCAATTTCCCGGCTTTTTAATTTTTCATGTTTCAATTATCGGATTTTTTAAATTTCCGATTGCTCGATATCTCGGTATTTCCATTGTTAAATTTTTCAATTTCTAATTTTTCGTTTGGGCTTTTCGCTTTCGCAATTTTTTAATGATTAGATTTCTACATGTTTCAATTTTTCAGTTATTCGATTGCTCGCTTTTTCGATTTTTCGACTTCTCGATATTTCAATTTTTCGATTTTTAGAATTTTTGATTTTTCGATTTCTGGCTTTTTTGATTTTTCGGTTTTTAGATTTTTCATCTTTTGTAATTTATTAAGTTTTACATTTCTCGATTTTTCAATTTTTCGATTTTTTGATGTTTCGATTTCTCGACATCTCCGTATTTTCATTTTAAAATTTTTCAGTTTTAATTTTTTCTTTGGGCTATTTCGATTTCTCATTTTGTTCATGTTTCGATTTGTAAATGTTTCAAATTTTCAATTATTCGATTTCTCGCTTAATCGATTTTTTAAATTTTAGATTTTTTGATTTCTCATTTTTTTTGATTTTTCAAGTTTTCGAATATTTTAATTTTAGGTTTTTCTATTTTTTCAATTTTTTCAATTTTAAAATTTTGATATTTTTCAATGTATTGTTTTTTATTTGGGCTATTTCGATTCCTCGATTTCTAGATTTTTTAAGGCTTTGAGTTCTCGATGTTTAGATTTTTCAATTCTCGGTTTTCTGATTTTTTCATTTTTCAAAATTTCAATTTTTGATTTTTCGAAATTTTGAAATTGTCCATCGAATTCTCGATTTCTTGATTAATAGATTTTGCGAATTCTCGATTTTTTGTAATTCGATTTTTCGGTTCTTCAATTTTTCGATTTTTCGATTTTCAATTATTTGATTTTTAAAATTGCGATTTTTCGGCTTTTCGTTTTTTCGACTTTTGGATATCATGATTTTTCAATATTTCATTGTTTTCAATTTTCTGATTCTTCAGTTTTCGATTTTCTTGATTTTCAATTTTTCGAATTTTAAAAATTTTTGATTGATTTTTCGATTTCCCTAATTCTACATTTTTTTAATTTTTAGATTTTTTCGATATTTAAATTTTTAGAATTTCCGATAATCGAATTTTGTGGATGATGCCATGTTTCGATCTTTTGATTTTTCTACTTTTCTGTCTTGTAAATGACGAGATTTTCAATTTTTCGATTTTTAAAATTTTTGGTTTTTTAATTTTTCGGTTTTTTCATTTTCCCATTTCTCGATTTCACAACTTTTGAATGTTTCTATTTTTCAAATTCTCAATTCTTCATATTTTCGATTTTTCTATCTTGCATTTCTGCGGTGTTTCAGTTCTCAATTGATACGTTCTTCGATTTTTTATTTTTCAAGTCTTTGAATTTTTTAATTTTAGATTTTTTGATTTTTTCCGATTTTTTGATCTTTAAAATTTTGACATTTTTCAATTTATAATTTTTCGATTTTTGGATCAAATTTTTCGATGTTTCGATTGTTCAATTTTTCAACATTTCAGTTGTGTGTTCTCAACTTGTAATTTTGAATTTTTCGATTTCTTGTTTTTTGATTTTTCACTTTTTCGAGTTTTCAATTTCTTAAATTTTAGTAAAATTATTTTACATTTCGCCATTTTTCAATTTTTTAATGTTTCAATTTCCCGACTTTTTAATTTTTGATATTTCAATTTTCTGATTTTTTTAATTTCCGATTGCTCGGTATCTCGGTATTTCCATTTTGAAAATTTTCAATTTCTAATTTTTCGTTTGGGCTATTCGCTTTGTCGATTTTTTAATGATTAGATTTCTAGATATTTCAATTTTTCAGTTATTCGATATCTCGGTTTTTTGATTTTTCGACTTCTCGATTTTTGGATCCTATTTTTCAATGTTTGAATTTTTTGATATTACCTACAGTTTTTTGATTCTTCATTTTTCAACTTTTGCAATTTCTTAAATTTTACATTTCTCGATTTTTCAATTTTTTGATTTTCGATTTCTCGACATTTCCAGTTTTAAATTGTTCAGTTTTAATTTCCCCTTTGGTCTACTTCGATTTCTCATTTTCTTCGTGTTTCGATTTATAGGTGTTTCAAATTTTCAATTATTCGATTTCTCGGTTTATCGATTTTTTAAATTTTAAATTTTTTGATTTCTCGTTTTTTTTGAATTTTTAAATTTTCCGATTTTGCATTTTCGGAATTTGTTTATCAGACTTAGACCGAAATGATAACGAATGAATAAAAACTAACCAAATTAAACAAAAAAATATTTCCATTAAGAATTCATCCCCTTTGGGTTTGCGGTTGTCTGTCTGCAGGAATATTCCACTTGTCCAATACCTACAAGTAAAAAACTAGCAGCATATAAATAGAACCTAAATTAAATTTGAATCTGGCTTCTTTCCCCAAGAAACAAAGTTCGTAATTTCCGGCCGCTCGAAACCCAGTGTAATCAACAAAATGGAAAAAAAGGTAAAGAAAAAAAGAAAGAAGGGGTGTTAACAAGGTGGATATTTACACTAGGGACAAAAACACGGAAAACCCAGACCAGTAAAGTACAATTTTTCGTGACAGAACGTGCACGAATGCATCAAACTGTTGCAAATAAAGCACATTTATCTTCCCTCATACACACACAATTTTACTCTGTGAATTATTTTTATTTTCCGCGAAATTGGGGGCATTATAATTCTCGACACAAATTTCTTAGAACCCTCCACGTGTCCTACAGCAATATTAGATAACGTTAATTAATGAACACACGCCTCGTAGCACGATGGCGTTTAAAACATTACTAAACTATGCCACTTAACTGCCGATCCCGCAACATTGTTCAACGTATCTGTGGATATTAGATGCAAAACAACTTCAATTATTCCCGCTTTCAGTATCGATTAGCAAGTCTACAATTGGATTTGCGTATCATCTCCCTTCAACCTTCGAAAAAATCCGCCTCGAAAAAACACAAAAACGTAATTAAGTACGTTAGCGTGATGAATTAGCTGCATTAAGTGCCATATGTGGGAGATGAAAATATATGTTTAGTGAAAACTTCCAGTAAAGCTCGTCATCTCTGTTCCTGCCACCACGCACTAGGTGTGGCTTATCCGCCGCCCACACAGTAGTCTTGAACGACCTCCTCACAGTCAACCTTCACCCCCTGAAATAATTAAGCTTCACATGCACCAGAAAATTCACGAAATCTCGAATTTCCCGCCTCCTATCGGTTCGGAAAAACGAAATGACGGACGGAAATCACTCATTATGCGCTTGATTAAACCGCAGCTTGCTCATTTGCACATCGGTGGATCTTTAAATTATTTCCGCACGTTTAAATAAAACTGTAAACAAGTCGGCTAGTTCCATGTGGTTGCGTAACGCATATATTTTCCAATGAAAGGAATTATTTTATCCAGGCGGGTTGTGTGCTTTTGTAAGAGTTCTGCAAAAAGTTGCTTGATTTGTAATGATTCATCCCGTTTTGTAAGCGCGTGCTTACAAAAAAGCCATCTGGAGAGAAACGTGGGAGTTTAAAAAATAAGCGATGGTGCAGCCAAAGAGGTGTTTTGTTCAGGCCGAAAATAGATTTCGTTTTGTAAAATAACCTAATTTTGGTTAGCAGATCGTTTATTGGAGGTGAATTAATTTATTTTGTTTTGTTTAAATTTACAATACTAACTGTATATAATTGTATAATTACATATTACAATTATTTAATTTTAAAATTGCAAAATCGATTGCTTTGAAATCTTGCAAACGTTTTAAGGTTATCGGAAGCATGGTTAATCGTTAGTTAAAATTTATCCGTTCATATTCAGAAATTGATACTATTTTGCGTGTTGAATTTTTATCCTAGGCGTGGAGATGTTGGAAAAAAATCAAAATTGCCCAAGTGTTTTTCGATTTCCCGATTTTTCAAATTCCGACTTTTCAGTTTTTCGATTTTCAGTTTTAAGATTTTTCAGTTATTTGATTCTTCAATTTTTCAATTTTTCTATTTCCGATATTTAATTGACTTGGACTTCTTGATTTTTTCTTTTTTTGATTTTCCCATTTCTCGATTTCTGGAGTTTTCGGTGCTCCGATTGCACGACGTCTCGATTTCTCGATTTTTCAGTTTTTCAATTCTTCAATTTTTCAAATTTTCGATTTCTCGATCTTCAATTTTTTTTCTATTTTTAGTTTTTAGATCTTTCGATACATATTTGAGTTTCAGGATTTTTCAGTTAATGGATGTTTCACTTTTTCGATTTTTCAATTTTCGATTCTTCGTTTTCGATTTTTTAAAGTTTTCGATTTCTAGGGTTCTTATTTTTCGATATTTCAGCTTTACGATTTTTCAGTTGTGTCTTCAATTTCTCGACTTTCTAATTTCTCGTTTTTTCAGTTTTTCGAATTTTCAATTTTTATTCGATTTTCAGGCTTTGGATTTTTCAGTTATTTGGTTCTTCAGTTTTTGAATTTTTGAATTTTTGATCCTTCATTTCGTGTTTATTCTTTAATTTGGTATTTCTCGTAATTTTATTTTTCGATTTCTCTATTTTCCGATATTTATTTGACTTTTCGACTTTTTGATTTTTCCTTTTTTTGATTTCCAGTTTTTAGATTTTTCGATACATATTTCAGTTTTTGGTTATTAAATTCGGTTTCTAAATTTTTTCGATTTCACTATTTCTCGATTTTTTCAATTCTTTAATTTTACAATTTTTCTGTATTTCAAGTTTTCGATTTTTCGATCTTTCAGATTTTTTATTCTTTAGTTTTTTTAGATTTTTTAGTTTTTAAATTTTTCCAAGCACATTTCCGTTTTTGGATTTTTCGAAATTCGCTTCCTAAATTTTTGAGTTTTCGATTTCTCGATTTTCAATTTTTCGATATTTCAGATTTGGGTTTTTTTAGTTATTTGATTCAATTTTTCGATTTTTCAATTTTTCGAGTTTCCAGGATTTTGATTTTTTTGAGTTTCGATTTTAAGTTTTCGAATTTTTGAGCTTTCAATTTCTCGATTGTTCAGTTTTTCGATTTTCCTTCGATTTTCAGTTTTAGGATTTTTCAGTTATTTGAGTCTTCAATTTTTCCATTTTTAAAATTATTGATTTTTCGATTCTTCAATTTCTCGATTCTTCAATTTTTCGATTTTCAATTTTTTAATTCTTTAATTTCGCATTTTTTTTTTAATTTGGGATTTCTCCATTTTCCGATATTCCTTTGATTTTTCACTTTTTGATTTTTCCATTTCTCGATTTCTCGAATTTTCGGTGTTTCCATTGCTCAACGTCCCGATTTCTTAATTTATCAGTTTTTCAGTTCTTCAATTTTTCTATTTTTCAGGTTTTGCATCTTCCAAATTTTCGATTTCTCGATATTTCAGTCTTTCGATTTTTCATTTTTTTCTATTTTTCAGTTTTTAGGTTTTTCGATACATATTTCAGTTTTTGGATTTTTCGACATGCAGTTCCTAAATGTTTTGATTTTTCGATTTCCCGATTTTTCAAATTCCGATTTCTCAATTTTTCGATATTTTAGTTTTAGGATTTTTCAGTTATTTGAGTCGTCAATTTTTCAATTTTTCAATTTTTCGACTTTTCAGGGTTATGATTTTTTAATCTATCGATTTTTAACTTCTCGATCCTTCAGTTTTTCGATTTTCAAATTTTCTTCGATTTTCAGTCTTTGGATTTATGTTATTTGATTCTTCAATTTTTCGATTTTTCAATTTTTCAATTTTCGCTTCGTCAATTCGGTGTTTTTTTTCTTTAGTTTGGGATTTCTCGTGATTTTCTTTTCTTTTCGATTTCCCCATTTTCCTATATTTATTTGACTTTTCGACTTTTTGATTTTCCCATTTCTCGATTTCTTGAATTTTAGGTGTTTCGATTGCTCGACGTCTCGATTTCCCGATTTTTCATTTATTCAATTCCTTAATTTTTCAAATTTTCCATTTCTCGATCTTTCAGTTTTCCGATTTTTCAGTTTTTTTTTTAGATTTTTCAGTTTTTGGATTTTTCAACGTTTGGTTTCTAAAGTTTTCGATTTTTCGATTTCTCAATTCTTCAGTTTTCGATTTTTCAATTTTTCGATTTTTCGGCTTTTCAATTTCTCGATCCTTCAGTTTTTTGATTTTTCAATTTTTCTTCGATTTTCAGTCTTTGGATTTTCTAGTTATTTGATACTTCAATTTTTCGATTTTTCAATTTCCCGTTTTTTTTAATTTGTGATTTCTCGTGATTTTATTTTACGATTTCCCAATTTTGCGATATTTATTACATTTTTGGATTTTTTGACTTTCCCATTTCTCGATTTTTCGATGTCTCGAATTTTCCATTTTTCAGTTTTTCAATTCTTCAATTTTTGGATTTTTCAGGTTTTACATATTTCAAATTTTCGATTTCTCGATCTTTCAATTTTTCAAGACTTACTTTTTTTCCATTTTTCAGTTGTTGGATTTTTCAACATTTGGTTCATAAATTTTTCGATTTTTCAATTTTTTGAGCTTAAAAATCCCGATTTTTCACTTTTTTAATATTTCAGTTTTAGGGTTTTTCAGTTATTTTATTCGCCAATATTTCAATTTTGAAATTTCTCGACTTTTCAAGATTTTGATTTTTTAGTATTTCAGTTTTTGATTTTTTCGATTTTTTGATTTTTCAATTATTTATTTTTTGGGGTTTCTAAATTTTCGAATTCTCGCTTAACCGATTTAATTTAACTTTTTGGTTTCTTCATTATTGAACTTACCGATTTCTAGATTTTTCGATTTTTTGATTTTCTTATTTTTCGATTTTTCGATTTTTCAATTTTTTTTGATTTTTCAGTTTTTCGATTTCTCGATATTTCAGTTTTAGGATTTTTCAGTTATTTGGTTTTTCAATTTGTCGATTTTTTCATTTTTCGATACCCTCGTTTTCAATTTTCGATTCTTCAATTACCCGATTTTTTTTAATTTTCGGTTTCTTGAATTTTTATTTTTCGATTTCTCAATTTTCCAATATTTCCGATTTGCGATTTTTCATTTTTTGATTATTAAATTGTTTTGAATTTTCAATTGTTCAATTTTTAACGTTTCTAAATTTTTGATTTCTCGGTTAATCGATTTTTCGACTTTTCGATTTCCCGATTATTGAACTTTTCGACTTCTATATTTTCGATTTTTCAGTTTCTTAGTTCTTCAATTTTTCAAATTTTAAAATTTTTTATTTTTTCCTTTTTCGTTTTTTAAAAGTTTCGATTTTTCGACTTTTCGATTCTTCAATTTTTTTCCGATTTTTCAGTTTTTCGACTTCTCGATATTTCAGTTTTAGAATTTTTCAGATATTTGACTCTTTAATTATTCGATTTTTCAATTTCGCGATTTTTTTTTGATTTTTGATTTTTCGAGTTTTTATTTATCGATTTCTCAATTTTAACATTTTTCAGTTATTTGATTCTTTAATTTGTCGATCAACCAATTTTTTTGACTCTTCGATTTCCCGAATATTAAACTTTTCCACTTTTAGAATTTTCGAATTTTTGATATTCTTATTTCTCGATTTTCCAACTTTCTGATGTTTCGATTGCTCGACGTCTCGGTTTTTCAGTTTTACAGTTCTTCAATTTTTCAATTATTTGTTTTTTAAGTTTCGATTTTTCGATTTCTAGATTGATTTTTCAATTTCATCTTTTTTTTTAATTTCGATTTTTCAAGTTTTTATTTTTGGATTTCCCAGGCAGAAGACTAATATTTCTCAATTTTCCGATCTTTCCCTTTATTATTTTTCAGTTTTTCGATTTTTGGGGTTTCTAAATTTTCAATTTCTCCTTAACGGATTTAGATTTTTCAATGTTTCGATTGCTGGACGTCTCGATTTTTTAGGTTCGACTTTTCGAATACTTATCTTTAAATTTTTAGATTTTCTTTGTTCCATTTTTCGGTTTTTCGATATTTCAGTTTTTGGACTTTTTCTTTCTTAAATTTTTGGATTTCGCGATTTTATCCTTTTCAAATTTTCGATTTTTTGATGTGTCGATTTCTCCATTTTTTAATTTTTAATACTTCAATTTTCCGATCTATTGGCATTTGGGTTTTTCGATTTTTAAAATTTTTCGTTCATTTTATAATTCTTCGGAAACCTGGCCTATCAGATTCTTCTTCAATTAATTATGCTAGTCTTAATCAAAATATAAATTTACTTACGACTGTCCAGCGAGCGAGAAAAGCTAACTTAATTATTAATTAAACACAAAAAGCACAAGATTGCGAACTTTGCCCTCAAGAGTGTGTGAGAAACTTCTAACTAATCCGGCTTTTTAAATCCATTAAAGTTGTCTGAAAAATGGCTACAACTTGGTCTATTATCTCGACGGAATGAGTTGGCTGAACTTGGGGTTGACTTTTATCGATTCCGACTTCTTTCATTATTCTCTTAATATTAAAGCAGTGACAAAACTAATAACTCAACAAAGTCTTGTACAACTTCGCTCGGAGTCGATATCGAAAGGGGATTACAAGGGATTTTCGCACGACCGTGATAATGCAGAAAAATATCAACTTTGATGTCGCAGCTTTGAGTTTTACTTTGATTAGTAGTTAAAACAAACAAACAGTCGAATGTGGTATTGTATAAACATGTCATTTTAAGTCCTTTCCAACAATTCTTCGCCGAAATTGCTCGGACAGGGTGCGTTTAGTCCGTGAAAAGGGAGCCGACTGAGTGTTTTTTTCGTTTCCTTGTTCCGAACTCTCTAAACTTTATCGTGTGTTTTTTTAAGCGGTCTTATCGTTCTCCGATCTCCTACTGAAGTGGTCTGAAAACACCTTTGTAAATGATGTCGGATGTGAAACGTGTAAAAATATTGTACCCCGAAATGAGGATTATGTGTCTCGTACGAGGATTACCATGACAAGTATGAACCTTGACGATGATGGTTAGAATAGCTAGACAACGAGGTGAAATTGCAGCATGAAATTTGTTTTTTACTTAAACTTAATAACACACTTTACGTCGTCTGCTGTTACAGTCGGGGTCACTGCTTGCAAAATCTTCCACTTTTATCCGTTATTTGAAAGGACATGAGGGAAATTGGCACAGTTCCTTAATCTTGGAAAAAATTTCCACGATAGACCAATTTGAGTGGTTTTTAGTTTTTCAATGAAAATGGCTCATTTTCAGTCAGTTTTAAAAATGATTACATACTTTTTCGATTTTTCAACCTTGGAATTGTTCGTTTTGCAATTTTTCAATTTTCAGAAATTTTTGTTTTTCATTTTTTCAGTTTTTCAATTTTTCTATTTGCATTTTTTTGATCTTGAAAATTTTTTTTCCGTCAATTTTAGATTTTCAATTTTTTATATGGAGTTTTAAAATTTTTTTGATGTTGCATTTCCATTTTCAGCTTTACAATTTTTCGATTTTCGATTTCATTATTTGATTTTTCAATTTTTCGATATTTCAACCTTGGAATTTTTCAATTTTTCAACTTTCCAATTTTTCAATTCGATCTTTCAGTTCCCCAATTTTTATTATTTTAGACATTACAGTGTTTCGTTTCTTTTATTTCTCAATTTTTCTGTTTCTCGATAGTTAATTTTTTGATATTTCAATACGGACGTTTTAGATTTCCAATTTTTCTATATGTAAATTTTAAAATTTTTAGATATTTTATTTCAATTTTCCGCTTTACAACTTTTCAATTCTCCAACTTTAGAATTTTTCAATTTTTCGTTTTTGACTTGTCAATTTTGAAATTTTAAAACTTTTTTTTTGAATTTTTGGAAATGTTAATTTTTTTTAATTCTTCGATATTTCTGTTCCCCAATTTTTAATTTTTTGATTTGCAGTTTTTCAACTTTACAATGTTTCGTTCCTTCCATTTCCCGATTTTTCAGTTTCAAAAGATTTAATTATTTGATATTTCGACTTTGGAATTTTTCAATTTTTCTATTTTTTGACCATGGAATTTTTCAATTTTTGGAGATTCCAGTTCCTCAATTTTTAATTTCTCAATTTGCAAGTGTTTGAGTTTTCACTTTTAATTTATATAATTTTTCGATGTGTCAACTTTGAAATTTTTCGATATTTCAATATTTCAGTTCATCAGATGTCGATTTTTCGTTACCCTAATTTTACATTTTTCATTTTCATTTTTCGCATTTTTTGGTTTTCAGATTTCGAATTTTTATATTTCAGTTTTTGAATTTTTGAATAATTCGATAGTGCGATTTTCAATCTTTCGTTTTTCCGACTTCTCGGTTTTCGATTTTTCGGTTTTTCAATTTTTGTTTTTTAAATTATTTTTAACGAGATTTCGATGTTTCGATTTTTTGGTTGTTCATTTTCCCGATTTTCAGTTTTTCGGTTAACTTACCGATTTTTCGATTTTTCAGTTTCACAATTTTTAACTTTTCGATTTTTTGATTTTGGCCTATTTCGGTTTTTCAATTTTTCGATCGTTCGATTTCTCGTTCTTTTGAAGTTCCGATTTCTCAATTTTTCAGTTCTTTAATTTTTCGATATTACAATTTTTCAATGTTTTTAAATTTTGGAATATTCGATTTCTCGATTACTCTGTTTCCCACTTTTCGATTTTTCTGTTCTTCGATATTTTTATTTTCGATTTTTGGATGCTTCAGAGTATTTTGATTGATTTTTTTCAATTCATCAATTTCTGGATTTTTCAAATTATCGATTTCTCAATTTTTTTATCTTTCGTTTTTCCAATTTTCCAATATTTCAGTTTTAGGATTCTCCAATTTTTCATTTTTTTTCCCAAGATTAAAATTTTTGGCGTTTCTAAATTTTCGATTTGTCCATCTTTGGAATTCTCGAGGTTTGTGCTTCCATTTTTCAATTTTTCGATTCTTCAATTTTTCAATTGTTAAATTTTTGCGATTTTTTAAATATTGGATTTTCGATTTCTCGATTTCTTGGTTTTATTTCTCGGTTTTTCGATTTTTAAATTTTAGATTTTCGAATTTTTCACTTTTTCGATTTTTGGGTGCTTCAAAGTATCTCGATTCAGTTTTTCAATTCTTTAATTTCTAGATTTTTCAAATTATTGATTTCTTAGTTTTCTAATATTTCAGTTTTACGATTCTTACAATTTGTCGATTCTGCAATTCTTCATTTTTCATGTTTTTCAAGTTTACAATGTTTTGGCGTTTATAAATTTTCGATTTTCTCATTTCTCAAATTCTCGACTTTTCAAAGTTTCGATTTTCATTTTATGAAATCTTCAATTTATCGATTTTTGAGATTTTTGACTTTGATTTTTCAATTTAGCTATTTTTCGATATTTCAGTCTTGAGACTTTTCAAAAATTTTCAAATCTTCAATTTCTTCGATTTTTTAATTTTTCGAATTCTGGACTTTCGATTTTTCGACTTCTCGGTTTTAGATTTTTCGATATTCCAATGTTTCAATGTTTTTAAATTTTGGAATATTCGATTTCTCGATTACTCTGTTTCCCACTTTTCGATTTTTCTGTTCTTCGATATTTTTATTTTCGATTTTTGAATGCTTCAGAGTATTTTGATTGATTTTTTCAACTCATCAATTTCTGGATTTTTCAAATTATCGATTTCTCAATTTTTTTGTCTTTCGATTCCTCAATTTTCCAATATTTCAGTTCTAGGATTCTCCAATTTTTCATTTTTTTTTCAAATTTTCGATTTGTCGATCTTTCGAATTCTCGAGATTTGTGTTTCCATTTTTCAATTTTTCGATTCTTCAATTTTTCAATTGTTAAATTTTTGTGATTTTTAAAATTTATGGATTTTCGATTTCTCGATTTCTTGGTTTTATTTCTCGGTTTTTCGATTTTTAAATTTTAGATTTTCGAATTTTTCACTTTTTCGATTTTTGGGTGCTTCAAAGTATCTCGATTCAGTTTTTCAATTCATCAATTTCTAGATTTTTCAAATTATTGATTTCTTAGTTTTCCAATATTTCAGTTTTAGGATTCTTACAATTTGTCGATTCTTCAATTCTTCATTTTTCATGTTTTTCAAGTTTACAATGTTTGGCGTTTATAAATTTTCTTATTTCTCATTTCTCAAATTCTCGACTTTTCAAAGTTTCGATTTTCATTTTATGAAATCTTCAATTTATGTTCAATTCTTCAATTTTTTCGATTTTTTAATTTTTCGAATTCTGGTCTTTAGATTTTTCGACTTCTCGATTTTAGATTTTTCGATATTCCAATTTTTAAATGTTTTAAAATTTTGGAATATTCGATTTCTCGATTACTGTTGTTTCCGACTTTTCGATTTTTCGTTTCAATCGATTTCTGGATTTTTCAAATTGGCGATTTCTCAATTTTTTTATCTTTCGATTTCTCAATTTTTTTATCTTTCAATTTCTCAATTTTTTATCTTTCGATTTCTCAATTTTCCAATATTTCAGTTCTAGGATTCTCCAATTTTTCATTTTTTTTCCAAGTTATAAATTTTTGGCGTTTCTTAATTTTCGATTTGTCGATCTTTCGAATTCGCGAGATTTGTGTTTCCATTTTTCAATTTTTCGATTCTTCAATATTTCAATTGTTAAATTTTTGCGATTTTTAAAATTTTTGGATTTTCGATTTCTCGATTTCTTGGTTTTATTTCTCGGTTTTTTGGTTTTTAAATTTTAGATTTTCGAATTTTTCACTTTTTCGATTTTTGGGTGCTTCAAAGTATCTCGATTCAGTTTTTCAATTCATCAATTTCTAAATTTTTCAAATTATTGATTTCTTAGTTTTCCAATATTTCAGTTTTACGATTCTTACAATTTGTCGATTCTTCAATTTTTCATTTTTCGTCTTTTTCAAGTTTTCAATGTTTTGGCGTTTCTTAATTTTCGATTTTCTCATTTCTCAAATTCTCGTTTTTTCGAAGTCTCGATTTTCATTTTATGAAATCTTCAATTTATGTTCAATTCTTAAATTTTTTCGATTTTTTAATTTTTTGAATTCTGGTCTTTAGATTTTTCGACTTCTCGATTTTAGATTTTTCGATATTCCAATTTTTCAATGTTTTAAAATTTTGGAATATTCGATTTCTCGATTACTCTTGTTTCCGAATTTTCGATTTTTCGTTTCAATCAATTTCTGGATTTTTCAAATTGGCGATTTCTCAATTTTTTTATCTTGCGATTTCTCAATTGTTTTATCTTTCAATTTCTCAATTTTTTTATCTATCGATTTCTCAATTTTCCAATATTTCAGTTCTAGGATTCTCCAATTTTTAATTTTTTTTACAAGTTTTAAATTTTTGGAGTTTCTAAATTTTCGATTTGTCGATCTTTCGAATTCTCGAGATTTTTGTTTCCATTTTTCAATTTTTCGATTCTTCAATATTTCAATTGTTAAATTTTTGCGATTTTTTAAATTTTGGATTTTCGATTTCTCGATTTCTTGGTTTTATTCTCGGTTTTTCGATTTTTAAATTTTAGATTTTCGAATTTTTCACTTTTTCGATTTTTGGGTGCTTCAAAGTATCTCGATTCAGTTTTTCAATTCATCAATTTTCAGATTTTTCAAATTATTGATTTCTTAGTTTTTAATATTTCAGTTTTACGATTCTTACAATTTGTCGATTCGTCAATTCTTCATTTTTCATGTTTTTCAAGTTTACAATGTTTGGCGTTTATAAATTTTCGATTTTCTCATTTCTCAAATTCTCTACTTTTCAAAGTTTCGATTTTAATTTTATGAAATCTTCAATTTATGTTCAATTCTTCAATTTTTTCGATTTTTTAATTTTTCGACTTCTCGATTTTAGAGTTTTCGATATTCCAATTTTTCAATGTTTTAAAATTTTGGAATATTCGATTTCTTGATTACTCTTGTTTCCGACTTTTCGATTTTTCGTTACAATCAATTTCTGGATTTTTCAAATTGGCGATTTCTCAATTTTTTTATCTTTCGATTTCTCAATTTTTTTATCTTTCAATTTCTCAATTTTTTTATCTTTCGATTTCTCGATTTTCCAATATTTCAGTTCTAGGATTCTCCAATTTTTCAATTTTTTCCAAGTTTTAAATTTTTGGCGTTTCTAAATTTTCGATTTGTCGATCTTTCGAATTCTCGAAATTTGTGTTTCCATTTTTCGATTTTTCGATTCTTCAATTTTTCAATTGTTAAATTTTTGCGATTTTTTAAATTTTTGGATTTTCGATTTCTCGATTTCTTGGTTTTATTTCTCGGTTTTTCGATTTTTAAATTTTAGATTTCAATGTTTTGGCATTTCAAAATTATCGATTTTCTCGTCTCTCAAATTCTCGACTTTTCGAAGTTTCGATTTTCATTTTTTGAAATCTTCAATTTATCGATTTTTGAGATTTTTGATTTTGATTTTTCAATTTAGCTATTTTTCGACTTTTTAAAAATTTTCAATTCTTCAATTTTTTCGATTTTTTAATTTTTCAAATTCTGGACCTTTCGATTTTTCGACTTCTTTGTTTTAGATTTTTCGATATTTCAGTTTGAAATTTTGAATTTTTCGATTCTTCAGTTTTTTTATTGTTGGACTTAAATTTTTCGATTTCTCGATTTTTCAATGTTTCGATTATTTGATGATTCGATTCCTCAATTTTTCAATTTTTTTATGTTAAAAATTTTTGTTTTTTCAACTTTTCGTTTGTTCGAGTTTTCGATTTCTAGATTTTTCGAATTCTCAATTGTAGTTTTTTTGGTTTTTCACTTTTTCGATTTATTATATCTAAAGATTTCTTAAAAGTTCAAGAAATTAAAAAAAAATATGTAAAAAATAATCCCGGCGCCTCCACCATTTTTAATGAAATTTTCAAATTAGTCATATACAGTCAAAAAAGACTTTTGCTAATCCGAAACTTTCTCAGAATAATGAATTTGTTGTTATTTTCGTCGTACTTCTTCTAATAACCGAAATAAAGGTGTTTTTAAGTATCAACTTATAGTTTGGAAAATCCATTCGAAAATGCGTACTTTGTCTTCATTCAAATCCGTGACAGGTGGTTATTATCTTTAAATATCGAGATAAATTTTAATAAAGAAACGCAAAATATCTAATATTATCTAAACCTTTCTTAAAAGTTCAAAAAATTAAAAAAAAAGTAAAAATTATCCCGGCGCATCCTCCATTTTCAAGAAAATTTTCAAATTAGTCGCATATATTCAACAAAGACAGTTCCTAATCCGAAATTTTCCCAGGATACTGAATTTCTGGTTATTTTCGTCGTAGTTCTTCTAATAACCGGAATAAACGTGTTTTTAAGTAACGTTTAGTAACGCATCATTTCTCCCAAAATATCTAGTATTATTTTCGATACTGGCCTATTTCGATTTTTCTGTTTTTCGATTTTTCGTCTTTTGGCACTCCGATTTTACAATTATTCGATTTTTCAGTTTTTCGGTTTCCAAATTTTCTTCATTTCAATTCTGGAATTTTTCATTTCCGATTCTTCAATTTTCCAATTTTTAAACTTTTGCAATTTTTTTAAATTTTGGATTTTCGATTTCTCGATTTCTCGGTTGTTCGATTTTTTCTGTATTTTAAGTTTTCGAATTTTGAAATTTAACATTTTTCGATTTTCACGGTTAAATTGTTCAATTTTATTATTTTTTATTATAGATATTTCCAATATTTCGGATCTCGTACGGCAATATTTTACCAAGAACCCTTGACACACTATCATACAGAAGCAAAGGGAAGAAAATCAATCCCCTTCTAAATTAAAATTAAATGTTATGAAACACACTGGTAAACTCGAGAACTTCAATATTGGTACAGTAAAGAACTTGAACGATCGCCACTTGTTTTTAAAGTACAACTTTTCAAATAATCCGCGAGTTATACGAAGTTCGTGTTTCTAGAATTGGATTTGGATTATTCCAGATTACGTTCGCGAAAACCATTACTCTTGCTTAGTATTTTATTATTGACAAAAATGCGGCCCTTCTTGTTTAAATAATAAACCTTCGGACAGGACGTAAAAAACAATAAACGAATTGAGGGCTTTCAGAAACGCCCCGGAGCACTCCGGTAATTACACACATGATACATGCTTGAACTCTGACCGCTTTAATCAATTCCATTCTCCAGATGGTTGCTTTCGTTGAATAAAAACAGATTAATGGAAACCACTATTTTATGAGCGTTTAATTCGAACCGATACTCGGTTACGTGAAACTCTGCAAATTGAAATTGACATAAACTACTGTATTCTGTGGTTACTAATGCAGTTTGCACTCAGGCCGTAAATGCAAGTCTTCGAACTATGCATTTATGTATAATTCGCTGCGCACCACAAATTCTAAATAATCAGCTACGTTGTGTACAAAATTGATAATAACAAAAGTGTTTATTAACATTCAGGAAACTCCACAATTCCCCACTTGCGACACATTCTTAAATCAGGACCGCACTTCATGTAATTTATGGCCACTTCCCGTTTCTACCATTTCAATTTTCAATAGCTTGCACTGCATTTCTACCTCCGCAACAATACTAATTTCTCATCATATTACGTTACAAGAAAGCGCTTTTGTTGCTGCCGCTTCCAGTTCCCGACAAAGCTAATTTCAAGACAAACAAGCAAATTATACCCAGACTGCTATTTGAACGTCGTACTTATTCATTTCCGACAGAATGTCAGAATTGTATCTGAATTCGATACAAGCCGCTTACTCGAGACCTTCCCCGGCACTTCCTAGTCAATTTCGACGTCGTAAGTGGATTTTAAAAGTTCTTTCATCGGAAACGCCACTGTCATTGAAATATTCGTGCTTATTTACGTCAAACGCCGCGACTTCATCAAACGATTATTCATCTTGATGGTAACGCGATACTTTCGCCGCCCCCGGCCGGCGGCGTGAAGGGCGCTTCTGCGGCGGTTGTTCTCCTCACTAGCTTTGTTATTATTATTTCAGGGGCGGTTGCTAAGAAGTATGTAATCGAGTCCGGTTTGTAAAATAAGATATCTGTATTTGGGGCGTATGAACCCGTGTCGAGTTTTCACCCTAAAGAACCAGATTTTTTTGAAAAAAAAAAAATCACAGTTGTATAATCGCTATTTAATTTTGAAACTGCAGAAGTTAGCATGGTAAATCGTTAATCAAATTTTATTAGTTTATCCCTTGGGTTGTCACAAGAAATAAAATTCCCAAAATCAAAGCTTATAATTTTTCGAAAAGTGTGGATACATTTACCTTTGACCAATTTTTTTGTGTTGCCATTTTTCATTTTCTTTCATTTTCCAATGCTTCGGTTTCATAACTTCGTTTTTGAAACTTCAATTTTTTAAAATTTTCTATTTCTCGACTTCCAAATCTTTCAATTTTTTGATTTACAATGTTTGGAGTTTCAAGTTCTTGATTTTAATTCGGTATTTTTTTAATGTTTCTTTGGGTTTTATAATTTTTCGTCTATTCAATTTTTCAAATTTCCATCGGATTTTCCGATTTTTTTAATTTTCAATATTTTGATTATGCAGTTTTTCGATTTTTAATTTTCTCAATTTTTAATCTTTCGATTTTTCAGTTTTCCGGTTCTTCAATTTTTCACATTTTTGATTTCCAATTTTTAGATTTTTCATGTTTTCATTTTTTCCATTTTCGTTTTTGATTTTTGATTTTTTCAATTGTACAACTTTGCAACTTTTCATTTTTTATTCGAAAAACTGAAAAACGAAAACCCAAAAATTGTAAAACTAAAGAACGAAAAATGCAGATAAAAAATTGAAGAAACCAAAAATTGAAAAATCATGAAACTAAAAAATAGAAAAAATAAAGAAAATGAAAAACTAAAACGAAAAATTGAAGACATGAAAAATTACAAACTTAAAACTTGAAAAATTAAAAATTGAGAATTCGTGAAATTGTAAAATTTGAAAATTGGAGCACCCAAAAGTTTTTTCATTTTTAGAATTTTTTAATTTTTTCCAATTTTTTATTCAAAAAGTTGAAAAATCGAAAAAGTGGATAAAGGAAAAATTTCAAATCGAAGAACTGAAAAAGGAAAAATCGAGGCATTGGAAAATACATTGAAAGATCCGATAATTGAAAAATTAAATATGAAGAAACTGAAAAATTAAAAAATGAATAAATGAAAAATTTTTCAAATTTAATAATTCAGATATGGAAAAAATGTAAAACAGTAAAAATCTTGAAACTGAAAAATTATAAAATCCAAAAGTTGAAAAATAGAAAAATTGAAAATTTTCACACTGAAAACTAGTAAAACTATAAAATTAGAACAATGAAAACCGAAAAACTGAAAAAGAATAAAAATGAAGAACCGCAACGAAAAATTGGAAAGAAAAAAAATGAAGACATGAAAAATTGAAAAACCAAAAACTGAAAAATTAAAAATTCATCAAATTGCAGATCGAAAAATTTCAAAATCTAATAATTGGAATATCCAAACGTTTCTTCATTTTTGGTTTTTCAGTTTTACAATTTTGCGATACTTTCCATTTTTTTATTCGAAAAATTGAAAAAACAAAAAATTGCAAAATCGAAAAATTTCAAATCGAAGAATTGAAAAACGAAAAATCGTGAAATTGGAAATTACAAAAATTGTAAAAACGAAACACAGAGTTGTCAAAATTATAAAGTCGAAAAATCGTAGATACCATTGAAGGAGCGAAAAATAGCAGAATTATGGAGGAATTGAAAAATTAGAAATGGAATAGATGAAAAAGTTTTAAAATTCAGTAACTGAAAAATGAAAAATTTCGAAAACAGTAGAAAAATGAAAAATTTCGAAAACAGTAAAAAAGGGAAATAAAAAAAATTAAAATTTGTGATTATTACAAACTTAAAATAAAAACTGGAAAAGTTGCAAATAAAAAATTGAAAAATCATGAAACTAAGAAATGTAAACTTGAGAAGTCGAAAAATTAAAATATCTAAAAGTTGATAAATCGGAAAATTTAAAACCTAAAAATAAAATATCACATTGAAAATACTAAGTAAAATTATAAAATCAGAACATCGAAAAACCGAAAAAATTTAAAATATAAAGAAAATGAAATATCGAAACGAAAAATTGAACAAAGGAAAAATTGAAAAACTCAAAACTTATTCGTGAAATTCTAACATATATAAAATTGGAACATCCAAAAGTTTTTTAATTTTTGGTTTTCCAATTTTGCAATTTTTTCCAATTTTTTATTCAAAAGGTTGAAAAGTCGGAAAAGTGGATAAACGAAACATTTCAAATCGTCAAGATTATAAAGTCGAAAAATCGATACATTAAAGGAGCGAAAAATTGAAAAATTATGAACAAATTGAAAAATTAAAAATCGAATAAATGAAAAAGTTTTAAAATCCAGTGATTCAAAAATGGTAGGAACAAAAAACTGAAAAATCTTGAAACTAAAAAATATAAAATTGAAAAATCGACAAATTAAAAAATCTAACAGTTAAAAATCGAAAAATTTAAAACCGAAAATTTGTAAAATCCAAATATTGAAAAATTTCACAGTGAAAATAAGTAAAATTATCAAATGAGAACAGCGAAAAATCGAAAAATTGCAAATAAAAATATTGAAGATATGAAAAATTGCAAAACCTAAAAACTGAAAAATTAAAGATTGAAAATTCATGAAATTGCAGATCGAAAAATTTCAAAATCTAATAATTGGAACATCCAAAAGTTTCTTCGTTTTTGGTTTTTCAGTTTTACATTTTTTTTCTATTTTTTTTATTCTAAAAGTTGAAAAATCGAAAAATTTCAAATCGTTTCCGGTTCTTTGATTTTTCGACTTTTCAATTGTTCAAATTTCCAATTTCTCAATTTTTTTATTTTTCGATTACTCGATTTTCCGTTCATCAGTTTTAGGTACATTTTTCAATTTTTTAATTTTTCAATTGTCGAATTTTTTTTCACTTTTCCAATTTTCAATTTTTGGCGTTTCTAAGTTTTCGGTTTGTCGAGTTTTTGAATTCTCGATTTTCAGACTTTTCGATTTCTCGTTTTCTTGACAATTCAATTTTCTGATGTTCCCATTTCTCGATCTTTGGGTGTTTCGATGTTCCGATTTCCCGATTTTTCGATTTTTCAGTTGCTCATTTTAGATTTTTCAATTTTTGGATTTTTCAATTTTTCGACTTTTCAGTGTTTCGATTTGTCAATTTTTCGATAGTTGAAAATTCGAAAAAATAAGGAAAATGAAAAACTGTAACGAAACATTGCAAATCGAAAATTTGAAGAAACGAAAAATTAAGAATCAAAAAATTATTGAAAAATTAAAAATTTAAAAATCGCAAAATGAAAAATTGGAAAAACAAAAATTATAAAATCGAAGCATTGAATAATTGAAAAACAATAGAGAAATAAAAAGCCGAAAGGAAAAATTCCAAATAAAAAAACTGAAAAATTAAAAATTGAAAACTCAAACTTCAGACGAAAAATTGCAAAATCTAAAAACTGGAAAATTCAAAATTTGGAAAATTGAAAAATCTGAAAAAACTTGAAAACTCAATAAACTGAAGACACAAAAAAAAATGAAAAAATTTTTTTTCGATCTGCAATTTCATGAATTTTCAATGTTTAAGGCAGCTTTAAAGCGTATTTTATAATGTTAGTTTTTTGTTTTTGTTGCTTTCTCTTCTTTTTAATATTTGCTTATTTATAAGTAATTGTATGTTTATAACTCTATGTAAAGGTAATTGTATGTTTATAATTCTATGTAAAGGTATATCCGTTAATAAACATTATTATTATTATTATTTAGGCTTTTCAGTTTTTCATGTCTTCCCTTTTTTGATTGTAATTTTTCGTTTCGGTTTTTCTTTTTTCTTCGTTTTCAATTTTTCGGCTTTTCACTGTTCTAATATTTTAATTTTACCTGTTTTCAATGTGAAATTTTTCAATTTTCGGATTTTTCAATGTATCGGTTTTGACCTCTTCGATTTGAAGATTTTCAATTTCACGGTTTTTCAACTTTTTAATTTTTGATTTTTCCATTTCTCGATTATTCGACTGTTCAATGTTTCGATTTTCCAATTTTTCAATTCTTCAATTTCTAGATTTTTCAGGTTTTTGGTTTATCAATTTTTTGCTTTTTTTTATTTTCGATTTTCTGACTTCAATTTTTCGATGTTTAGTTTTGGAATTCTTCAGTTTTTCTATTTTTCTACTTTTCGCTTTCTCGGTTTTTCAATGATTGATTCTTCAGTTTATCGATTTTTAAATTTTAAAAATTGAAAAATCTGAAAGTTCGGTTCATCAGTTTTACGAGTACATTTTTCAGATTTTTAATTTTTCAATTTTCGAATTTTTTTTCACTTTTCCAATTTTCAATTTTTGGCTTTTCTAGGTTTTCGGTTTGTCGATTTTTCGAATTCCCGATTTTCCGACTTTTTGATTTTTCGTTTTTTTTGACATTTCAATTTTCTCATTTTCCCATTTCTCGATTTCTCGGTTTGTCGATGTTCCGATTTCCTGATTTTTCCATTTTTCATTTACTCAATTTAGATTTTTGAATTTTTGAATTTTTCAATTTTTCGACTTTTTATTTTTTCGATTTGTCAATTTTTCGATATTTCAGTTTTGGGATATTTCAGTAGATATTTCGATTCTTCAATTTTTCGAATTTTCGGTTTTTTGTTTTCCGATTTTTTGAAGATTCAGTTTTCCGATTTTACAATTTTTGGGTTCTCGAATTTTTCGATTCATTAATTTAGTTCGGTTTTTAAGTTTCTCGAGTTTAATTTTTCAATATTTCAATTTTTCGTTTCGTTAATTCTTCGATTTCCAGTTTTTCGATTTTTAAATTTCTCGGATCAAAAAAATGGAAACATTGTAAAAGTGTAAAACTTAACAACCAAAAATTAAAATTCTTGGATGTTTCAAATTTTAGATTTTAAAATTTTTCGGTCTGCAATTTCATGAATTTTCAATGTTTAATTTTTTTAGGTTTTTCAATTTTTCATATCTTCCGTTTTTTGATTGCAATTTTTCGTTTCGGCTTTTCATTTTTATTCGTTTTAATTTTTCGGTTTTTCACTGTTCAATTATTATAATTTCACCTGTTTTCAATGTGAAATTTCGCAATTTTCGGATTTTGCAATGTTTGGCTTTTGAGTTCTTCGATTTTTGATTTTTCCATTTCTTGATTCTTCAACTGTTCAATGTTTCGATTTTCCAATTTTTCAATTCTTCAATTTCTAGATTTTTTAGGTTTTTGGTTTTTAAATTTTTTGATTTTTTTGTATTTTCGAGTTTCTAACTTCTCAATTTTTCGATGTCCAGTTTTGGAATTCTTCAATTTTTCGATTTTTCAATTTTCGAATTTATTTTTTTTCAATTTTTGTCGTGTCTAGGTTTTCGGTTTGCCGATGTTTCGAATTCTCGATTTTTCGACTTTTCGATTTCTCGTTTTTTTGACATTTCAGTTTTTTATTTTTCCCATTTTTCGATTTCTCGGTTTTTCTATGTTCCGATTTCCCGATTTTTCCATTTTTCAATTCCTCAATTTAGGTTTTTTAATTTTTGGATTTTCCAATTTTTCGACTTTTTAGTTTCTCGGTTTGTCAATTTTTGAATATTTCAGTTTTGGAATTTTTCAATAGGTTTTTCGATTTTTCGGTTTTTTATTTTTCGATTTTTCGGTTTTTTATTTTTCGATTTTTCGATATTTTAAAGTTTTTCAATTCATCCATACTTCGATTCTTCAATTTTTTGGTTTTTCGACTTAGATTTCTCGTTTTTTTGTTTTCCGTTTTTTTGAAGTTGCGGTTTTTCGATTTTACAATTTTTGGGTTTTCGAATTTTTCCATTCAGTAATTTGGTTCGGTTTTTAAGTTTCTCGATTGTTAATTTTTCAATATTTACATTTTTCGTTTCGTTAGTTCCTCGATTTTCAGTTTTTCGATTTTTCAACTTTTCGAAATTTTGATTTTTCCATTTCTCGATTCCTCGACGGTTCGATGTTTAGATTTTCCGATTTTTCAATTCGTCAATTTTTAGATTTTTTAGGTTTTTGATTTTTCAATTTGTTGATTTTTTGTATATTAGATTTTCTGACTTTTCAATTTTTCGATGTCCAGTTTTAGAATTCTTCAATTTTTCGATTTTTTGACTTCTCGATTTCTCGGTTTTCAATTTTTTGATTCTTAAGGTTATCGTTTTTTCAAATTTTAAAAATTAAAATATCTAAAAGTTGAAAAATCGAAAACTTGTACATCGAAAAATTGAAAAACCAAAAAATTGAAAAAATAAAGATAATAAAATCTGTAACCAGACATTGCAAATCGAAAATTTGAAGAAATGAAAAATTAAGAATCGAAAATTGAAAAATTAAAAATTGAAAAAACAGAAGAGAACAAAAAATTGAAAAATCGCAGTACGAAAAATTGAGGAAACAAAACATTATAAAATCGAAGCAATGAATAACCGAATAATTGAAAAAATAGAGAAAATAAAAACCGAAACAAAAAAAAACTGGAAAACTCAAAATTCGAAAAATTTAAAAACCTGAAAAAACTTGAAAACTCAATAAACTGAAGACACAAAAAAAAAGAAAAATTCAATTTAAAAAACCGTGAGAGTGTTTATTTACGCCAGAGGTTTTTACTTTATAAAGAAATATCAGAAAACAAAAATGGCAATTTTTTTTATAGCATTTCAAGGAATCGGAATTTGTTGGGCTGCACTTCAGTTCCATGAAAACAACCTTCGACCAATTTTTATTATCATTATTCACTGAAGCCACGTGCCAGCGTGCACCTTTTCCCCGGAACCTCCTCCTAAGCCCAGCAGTCGATCTGACGTGAAGGAAATGAATTAATTATGGGGCGTATTTGTGCTACGGCGACGGAAAGTTTCCGTCTGGCCCCCTTCAGCGCGAAATTAGTGAGTTTGCGATGCCAAGGGATGGCTCCGTAATGTATTTACCTGCGGTATACAATAAACGAAGGACGTGCCCCATGCGAAGGCCAGCATCATCTTGCCTCTTCTTCTGGCGTCGTTGACTCGGAGAGGGTGGAGGACCGCAAAGTATCTGTCCAAGGACACGCACACAAGGACGTTGCTGCTTAGGTACGGTCCAAAGGCTCGCAGGAACAAGAAGACTTTGCATGCCACATTTCCCGCGATCCATTTACCTGTCACTCTCCATCCGACCTGGAATTTAGAGAGACGACTAAGCATTTAAATATTTAATATCGGCAGTTGCGGTGGGCTGTCGTCGCCTGCCTTGCTTATCTTTTGGGGGTGGATAATGTGCGGAATTTGGGCTGGGTGAGGGTTGGGTTGGGGCTCGAGATTAATAAGCACGAAAAGGTTACTAATTTTTTTTAAGTAAACCTTTATGGAAAAATACGGCCTGACATGCACGAGGTATTGGTCACGCGTCACAGGGTGACAAATCTGTGTTTGCTCTTGTGGGTGGTTGTTTCGAGGTGATTTTTCACACTCCCACGTATGCGTTTTGGTGCGTTATAAATTGGCATTTTGTGGGTGTGTTTTCATCAGTTTGGTTATTATTTTTTTTGGTTTTGGATTAATGAATTGTCGGGACCGCAGGTTATAAAAACGTGGATATTGATTTGAAAAAATGTTTGGATTTGGCAGATTTATTGCCGTTATTAGCAAGTCGAGTGTAGATTTGCGTTTAATTTTCATGATATTTGTAAAAGAAAGTGAATGGATTTAATATTTCAATTCGCCGGTTCGGTGAAAATAGAAATTAATAAAAAAATTAGTCGGGGGTTACTTCCATAGAATTCCGTCGCCTCTGAAGTGCTTAGAGAAATCATAAAATTTTTTCGGGTTTTTTTTTTGATAACCCCTATGATGTAAAATCTAATGTCGTAAATGAGCATTTTTTTGCCTTCAATTTTTCATTTGTTCAATTTTTTATTTTTTTTTGTTTCTTTAGTTTTTCGATTTGTTTTTTCTCGAGTTTTCAAGGCTGTTTCCAATTTTTCGATTAGCGATTTTTCAATTTTCATTTGTTTATTCGAATTTTTGGATTTTACAATTTTCAGATTTAAAATTTCTTAAGTTTTCAATTATTAATTTTCCAAATTTTGGTTTTTCAATTTCTCGTTTCGGTGTTTATTTTCTCTCTTTTTACAATTTTCCGATTTTATAATTTTTCGTTTTTTCAATTTCCATTTTTTCAATTTTACATCTAAATCTTAGAGTTTTCATTTTAAAATTTTTCAATTTTTCGTTTTTCCAAATTTTGAATGTCTCAGTTTTTAGATTTTGCAATTTCACGAAGTTTCAATTTTTGAATTTTGAATTTTTGATTTTTCAACTTTTAGATTTTTTCAGTTTTTGGATTTTTCAATTTTTCGTTTCTTCAATTTCGATTTGCAATTTTTCTGTTCTTTATTTTAAATATGAAATAATTATTAGAAATTTAAGAAATTTTCAATTTTTCAATTTTTCGATTCTTCAGTTTTTCGTTTCCGCAAATTCTCGTTTTGGTTTTTCATTTTCTTTGTTTTTACAATTTTTCTAGTTTTTGTTTTAAGTATGGTAATACCAATGATTTTTAAATTATTCCACTTTCTCAATTTTATGATACTAGAATTTTTTAGTATTCAATTATTAGATTATAAACTTTTTCATTCATTCGACTTTTCGACATTTCGTTTTATATTTTTTCAATTTTTCGTTTTTTTTAATTTTTGCTTTGGGATTTTTATGTTTTCTATTTGAAATATGAAATAATTACATATTATAAATTAACAAATTTTTCATCTTCCAGTTTTGGGATTTTAAAATTTTCTTTATTTTTACTATTTTCCGATTTTTCATTGTTCCGATTTTATGGTTTTTTGTTTTTCAATCGTCTATTTCGCGATTTTTGAAATTTTTGCTTTTTTATTTCTCCAATTTTTATTTTTCATTTCTAAAGTTTCGATATTTTTGGTTTCGGTTTTTAATTTTTTTTATGTTTTCAATTTTTGATTTTATAATTTTTCTTGTTTTCAACGTGAAATTTTGCAGTTTTTATATTTTCCAATCTTTAGGTTTCAATTTTTCGTTTTTTCAGTTTGTGATTTGCAGTTTTTCTAGTTTTTTTAAGTATGGTAACACTGATTTTTTAAATATTTCACTTTCTTAATTTTACGATTCTCGAATTTTTTCATTACTTAATTATTAAATATAAACTTTTTCATGTATTCGACTTTTCAACTTTTCGATTTATATATTTCTTCAATTTTTCGATACTTTAATTTTTGAATTTTTCGATTTTTCAACTTTATTATTATTATAAATTAAAAAAAAATCGCTCTTCCAGTTTTGGGATTTTACAATTTTTCTTTTTTTCAATTTTTCGATTTTTAATTCTTCAGTTTCTTATTTAGGTTTTTCATTTTTTTATTTTTACAATTTTTGGATTTTTCATTGTTCCGATTTTATAATTTTTTGTTTTTTCAATCTTCCGTTTTGCGATTTTTCAATTTTTCGTTTTTTTATTTTTCCAATTTTTAAATTTTCAATTTTCGATTTTTTAATTTTTCATTTGTCAGAACTTTCCATGTGCAATTTTTGATTTCGGTTTTTTATTTTCTTTATTTGTTTAATTATCGATTTCTGATTTTCTGATTTTATAATTTTTCTTTTTTCCAACGTGAAATTTTTCAGTTTTTGAAGATTTTCCAGTTTTTCGGATTCAGTTTTTCGATTTGCAATTTTTCAATTTATCATTTTTTTTCTTTAATTGTACCACAACAATTTTTCAGTTTTTTGGTTTCCAATTTTTGGATGATTCAATTCTCCGATCTCCACTTTCACGAGCTTTCAAATTTTATTTTTCAATTTTTCGTTTCTTCAATTTTTCCGGTTTTTTATTTTCTTTATATTTTCAATTTTCCGATTTTTCAACGTTCTGATTTTATCATTTTTCTTTTGTTCAATGCGAAAATTTCAAATTTCCGGTTTGCAATTTTTTGGTTTTTAATTTTCGATTTTTCAATTTAAAACTTCATTTTCTCGATTTTTAATTTTTTTCTTTTTTTTTTGTTTCTTCAATTTTACGACATGTCACTCTTCGAGCTTTCATTTTTAAAATTATTTTTTTTTAATTTTCCAATTTTTGGATTTTCCAGTTGTTAGATTTCCAATTTCTCGAGCTATCAATTGGTCATTTTAGAATTTTTCTATTTTTCAATTTTTCGATTTTTAATTTTTCAATATTTCGATTCTTCAGTTTTTTGTTTCTTCAGGTTCTCGTTTCGGTTTCTCATTTTCTTTATTTTTACAATTTTTCGATTTTTCATTGTTCCGATTTTATAATTTTTTTGTTTTTACGATTTCCCGTTTTCCGATTTTTCAAATTTTGGTTTTTTTATCTCTTCAATTTTTAAATTTTCAATTTTAAATTCTTTAATTTTTCATTTCTTCAAATTTTCCCTGCGCAATTTTTAGTTTCGGTTTTTATTTTCTTTAATTATTCAATTTTTCGATTTTTCAATGTTCTGATTTTATAATTTTTCTTGTTTCCAAGGTGAAATTTTTCAGTTTGTCGGTTTCATTTTTTCGATTTTTCAACTTTCAGATTTTTCAATTTTTCGTTTCTTTAATTTTTCAGTTTACCATATTTTTGTTTCTTCAATTTTACCACATGTAACTTACGAGTTTTCATTTTTATATTTTTCAGTTTTTTGATTTTCTAATTTTTTGATGTTTCAATGTTTTCGATCTCCAATTTCACGACCTTTCAAATTTTAATTTTTTATTTTTCGATTTTTCAATTTTTCAGTTCTTGAAATTTTTGTTTCGGTTTTCAGTTTTCTTTATTTTTTCAATTTCGCGAAATTTCAATGTTCTGATTTAATTTTTGTTTGTTTCCAACGTGAAATTTTTCAGTTTTTGGATTTTCCAGTTTTTCGCTTTCGATTTTTCAATTTTTAATTTGCAATTTTTCTGTTTTTTATTTTAAATATGAAATAATTATTATAAATAAAAAAATTTCACTCTTCCAATTTTGTCATTTCAGAATTTTTCTATTTTTCAATTTTTCGATTTTTAATTTTTCAATACTTCGATTCTTCAGTTTTTTATTTCTGCAGGTTCTCGTTTCGGTTTCTCATTTTCTTTATTTTTAGAATTATTCGATTTTTCATTGTTCCGATTTTATAATTTTTTTTGTTTTTACGATTTCCCGTTTTCCGATTTTTCAAATTTTGTTTTTTTTTATCTCTTCAATTTTTAAATTTTCAGTTTTAAATTCTTTAATTTTTCATTTCTTCAAATTTTCCATGTACAATTTTTGGTTACGGTTTTTATTTTCTTTATTCTTTCAGTTTTTCGATTTTTCAATGTTTGATTTTATAATTTTTCTTGTTTCCAACGTGAAATTTTTCAGTTTTTCGGTTTCAATTTTTCGATTTTTCAACTTTTAGATTTTTCAATTTTTCGTTTCTTCAATCTTTCGATTTGCAATTTTTCAATTTATTATTTTCTTGTTTCTTCAATTTTACCTCATACGAGTTTTCATTTTTAAAATTTTTAGTTTTTTGATTTTCCAATTTTTGGATGTTTCAATTCTCCGACCTTCAAGTTTTCAAATTTTATTTTTCAATTTTTCAATTTTCGTTTCTTCAATTTTTCGTTTTGGATTTTTGTTTTCTTTATATTTCAGTTTTTCGATTTTTCAACGTTTTAATTTTATCATTTCTCTTTTGTTCAATGCGAAAATTTTAAATTTTTGGATTTTTTAATTTTTCGATTTGCAATATTTTGGTTTTTAATTTTCGATTTTTCAATTTAAAAATTTTCATTTTTTCGATTTTTCAATTTTTTCTTTTTTTTTGTTTTTTCAATTTTATGACGTCCCTTTTCGAGTTTTCATTTTAAAATTTTTCAGTTATTTTATTCTCCAACTTTTGGATAACCCAGTTTTCGGATTTTCCAGTTTTTCGATTGCAATTTCTGAAAATTTATAATTTTTGAATTTTCCGATTTTTCAACTTTTAAATTTTTTAAATTTTTCGATTATTCAATTTTTCGTTTCTTCATTTTTTGATTTATATAATGTTTCTGTTTTTTTGTTTTAAATACAAAATAATTATTATAAATACTTTAAAAAAATTTTGACTTTTTTAATTTTGCGATTTAAGAATTTTTCTATTTTTCGTTCCTAAAGATTTTCGTTTCTGCAGTTTTTCGTTTTGGTTTTTCATTTTCTTTATTTTTTCAATTTTCCGATTTATCAACGTTCCGATTTAATCATTTTTCTTTTGTTCAATGCGAAAAATTTCAATTTTTGCATTTTTCAATTTTTTGATTTGCACTATTTTGGTTTTTAATTTTCGATTTTTCAATTTAAAATTTTTCATTTTCTCGATTTTTCAATTTTTTCTTTTTTTTGTGTCTTCGATTTTATGACGTCACTTTTCGAGTTTTCATTTTTAAATTTTTCAGTTTTTTTATTCTCCAACTTTTGGATAACCCAGTTTTCAGATTTTCCAGTTTTTCGATTGCAATTTCCGAAATTTTTTAATTTTTAAATTTTCCGATTTTTCAACTTTTAGATTTTTTTTAATTTTTCGATTATTCAATTTTTCGTTTCTTCAATTTTTGATTTATATAATGTTTCTGTTTTCTTATTTTAAATACAAAATAATTACTATAAATAAATTTAAAAATTTTCGACTTTTTTAATTTTGCGAATTAAGAATTTTTCTATTTTTCGATTCTTCAGTTTTTCGTTTGGGTTTTTCATTTTCTTCATTTTTTCAATTTTCCGATTTTTCAACGTTCTGATTTTATCATTTTCCTTTTGTTCAATGCGAAAAATTTCAATTTTCCGATTTTTCAACTTTTAGATTTTTTTAATTTTTCGATTATTCAATTTTTCGTTTCTTCAATTTTTGATTTAGATAATGTTTCTGTTTTTTTATTTTAAATACAAAATAATTACTATAAATAAATTTAAAATTTTTTTACTTTTTTAACTTTGCGATTTAAGAATTTTTCTATTTTTCGATTCTTCAGTTTTTCGTTTCTGCAGTTTTTCGTTTGGGTTTTTTATTTTCTTTATTTTTTCAATTTTCCGATTTTTCAATGTTCTGATTTTATCATTTTCCTTTTGTTCAATGCGAAAATTTTCAATTTTCGGATTTTTCAATTTTTCGATTTTGGTTTTTAATTTTGGATTTTTCAATTTAAAACTTTTCATTTTCTCGATTTTTCAATTTTTTCTTTTTTCTGTTTCTTCATTTTGACATGTCACTCGTGTTTACATTTTTTTGATTTCCCAACTTTTGGATAATTTAGTTTTTAAATTTTGTATTTTTTCGATTTCCAATTCCTCGAGCTATCAATTTTTCATTTTTGAATTTTTCGATTTTTAATATTTCAATTTTTCGATGCCTCAGTTTTTCATTTCCATTTATAAATTTTTGTTTTCGCAATTAAATTTTTTCAATTTGTCGTTTCTTCAATTTTTTGAGTTGCAATGTTTCTAATTTTCATGTTTTTCTGTTTCTTCATTTCTTGGAGTTTTTATTTTATAATTTTCCAGTTTTTCGATTTTTCAAATTTGGATTTTTCAATTTTTAGATTTTGCAATTTAGTTTTCAAATATTTAATAACTATAATTTTCAAAAATTTTTTTTTAATTATACAATTTTAGAAATTTTTCCATTTTTCATTTACTGGATTTTTGATTTTTCAATACCTCGATCTTTCGATGTTACAGTTTTTCGAAAAATTTTAAAATTGGAAAATTGAGGAATTGAAAAACCAAGGAATGAAAATTTGAAGAATTGAATGGTCTAAAAATTATAGAATCCAAAGAAACATTGAAAAAATGAAAAATTGTGATACAAAATCGATAAAATGAAAATTAAAAAAGCGGAAAAATGAAAATCAAGAACTTGAAAAATTGAAAATTCGAAAAATTTCGGAGATTATCTGTCTAATAAAGATCTACACAGACGGCCAAACCGACGAAACGGGGAACCACTTTTTTCGTAATAATAATACACAATAATGGGCATCTGGAAATTATTTGGACGTTATACCTACTATAAAAAACGGTAATTAATTTTACTTAAAGCTTTGATGCCCGTTGATTTTGAAAGGAAGTGAGCTTTTATTGTTTAGCTTACACAAGCCCGAATATAGCTTAATAAATAATAATTTGTGCCCATAAAAGCGACTCTAAATCGCCATAATTATCACTGCTGGACTGCAGAAAGCTCTCACTGGAAAGAACGAAAAGTTCAACACACTCATACCATCAACCTTTGCTGAATTACGACGGAAATTTCATCTCTAATTTTTTTTAAACAACGATTTGCTTGCGGCTTCGCCCACTTAAGACACTCTAGGCAAGTATGTTGAACTTTAGACTTGTTTAAGAATTTCGTCCTTTTCGTTCCCGTGGGGATAAAAATAAAAACAATCGAAAAATTCTTTGAAGGCTTTTTTATGTTCGACCCTTATAACCACAAACCAAGTTGATAACTCGCTCAGTGTAAGAGTTTTTAAAGATTTGTAAAAATAAATTTCACCCCTTTTAATCCTCTTAAGGGATGAGTTCAAGGAAATCCTTTTAGTGGGTGTCTGTCTAAGTCGCAAAAAAGTCCCTCCCGAAATTACACCTGGCTTTAGGGTGACATTTTCCGATTAATTATTATTGACCACAGAATAAACTTAAAAAACACGGAATTATTTAAATAAAACGAAAACGGTAGTATAAAGTTTTAAAGAGATTTTTTCTAGGACGTTAAATCTCCAGAAATGTGATATTACTTGAAATTAAATTACCGAGGATTTCAGCTGCTTCAGGAAACTTTAACCTAGATTGTTTTCAACGGTTTTTTGTTACAGTTCGAGAACGCGAAGAGGTAACTCATACAAGAATAAAACTCAATCAAATAAAAGTGATTTTCGTTGTTCGAATATGAGACGAATTACAACTGATTAGTTACTTTTTTGTCACCCAGGTTGTGAATTTTGTAAAAGATACAGGAAAGTTTTACCTCCCTATCAAGGAAGTAACTTTCCGGGAAGCAAAGTTTGAGCTTACGATACGTGATTGTGTCACTTAAACAAAAGCACTCCTGCGTCGAGGTGAAAAGTTCGCAGGAAAACTTGGAGATGCTGGTTTTATTAATTTAGGCGTGCTATTTAATGCATGTTTTATCTAGAAATAGGACGAATAGATTTTCATGCAATAAATTTGAGGTGAAAGCTTTTTCAATACACAGGGTGTTGATTTTTTTATGAGTGCAGAAAATTTATTTACAGCACATTATCAACGGGAGTACATTACATCGGAAAAATGTCACGTAGACATTTGTTTGATTTGAATGGGTTTATCGCCCCAAAACAGATGACTAAAATTATTCATAAGTCGAATTTTTTTGAGTCACCTTTTTAAGCAAATCTAAAAAGTATGAATGCAGTGATTAAAAATCTGTTCATATTTTGCACATTTGCGAAAGAATTTATTCGGCAAAATTTTGAGATGCCGTAATCAATAAATAAGATGAAAATCGGAAAATCTTAGTACATGTCTAAGATTCTGGAGGAAATTATTATCAACGTTGTTCAATGCGATTTGTGGATCTTTCTAATTCTCGATCGATTTTTTTACGTTTCGTTTTTCCGAATTTTTTGAGTGTCCCATTTCTCAATTTCTCGAATTTTCGATGTTTCGATTTCCCAATTTTTCAGTTTTTCATATCTTCAATTTTTCGATTTTTCAGGTTTCTGATTTTAATTTTTCAATTGTTTGTATTTTTTTTAATTTTCGTTTTTGGATTGTTCGACTTTTCGATTTCTCGGGTTTTCAATTTCGCGGTTTTTCAATTTTTTTGATATCTTAATTTTTCGATACTTTAGAGTATAGATTTTTAGATTTTTCGATTTGTCGATAATTCGAATTCTCGATTAATTTTTTCACGTTTTGTTTTTTCGAATTTTTTGATTTCCCATTTCTCAAATTCTCGACTTTGCGGATTTTCAGTTTTTCAAATTTTCAGTTTTTCGATTTTTTAGGTTTGATTTTGATTTTTCAATTTTTTGATTTTTAAATTTTCGATTTTTCAGCTCCTCAGTTGTTTGACTTTTCGATTTCTCGAGTTTTCAATTTTTTCATGTTCCAGTTTTGGATTTTACAATTTTTTTTTTCAATATCTCAATCTTCAGACTTTTGAATATTTTTAGTTTTTCGATACTTTACAGTTTAGATTTGTCGATTTTTCTGGTTTTCGCATTTCGTATCTTTCGATTTTTCGACTTCTGGGTTTTACATTTTTCGAGATTTCAGTTCTGGAATTTTGAATATTGTGATTATTCAATGTTTCTACTATTCCTCGATTTTTCAATTTTTTGATTCTTAAAATATTCGATTTTTTAAATTTTAGATTTTTCGATTTCTCGATATTTTAGTCATAGTTATAGTTCAATGTGATATCTTGAAGTTAAAAAGGATTAACAAAACGAAACCTGAAATTTTGAAAAGCTCTGAAATCAAAAAAATCAAATTATTGTTTTCCGTTTTGGCCGTTTCTCTTAAACTGTCGAAGAGTTTGATTCTTTAATGTTTCGATTTTTCAATTTATCAAATTCTCGATTTTTCAAATTATCGATTTCACAATTTTTTGTTTTGATTTATCACTTTTCCAATATTTCACTTTTACGATTTTTACAATTTTTTGATTCTCCAATTTTTCGTTCTTCACATTTTTCAAATTTTCGATTTTTGCCGTTTCTAAATTTTCGATTTTTTCGTTTTTTCGATTTTTTTGATTTTCCCATTTCTCAAATTCTTGACTTTTCGATGTTTGAGTTGATAAACAGATACATTTTCGTTAAAAAGTTACCATGCTTACAATAACTTCAAAACGTCAAGATTTCAAAGTATTCAGTTTTGCAATTCTTGATTTAGTCAATAAAATAAATTGTAAAAAATCAAAAAATTGAAAATTCGAAAAATTGAAACTTGAAAATCGGATAATTGTTGAAATATGTAAAAAAATTGAATTATTTCGAAATCGAAAATCCGGAAACTGAAAAACAAAAAAGAGAAATTGAAAAATTAAAAAACGAAAAACTGAAAGATTAAAAATCGTTAAATTAACAAGTCAAAAATTACAGAATTGCAAAATCGAAAATGTGGAAAACCGAAAATTTAAAATTCACAGAAGATTTAAAAGATCATAAAATGAAAAGGTTACTAAATCAAAAGACCAATAAATTAAAATATCTAAAAATGTTTTGCGATTTTTCAATTTTTCGATTTCTCGGTATTTCTGTTTTGAGGCTTTGTGGATTTGGCTCTTAAAATATTTTGTTAAATGGTAAAACCGTAATAAATTATTATTATTAAAAATTGAAAGATTAAAAATCGAGAAATTGCAAAATCGAAAATTGCAGTCCTAAAATGAAAAATCGAAAATGTGGAAAACAGTAACATTCAAAATTCAGAACCGCAAAATGAAAAACCGAAAAACTGAAAATTCGAAAACTTAGAAATGTACGACTTGAAAAACCGGTTAATTGATAAATTATAAATTAAAAAAAAATATTGAGGAAACAAGAAATTAAAATATCTAGAAATAGAAAAATTGAGAAACCGAAAAATCGAAAATTCTAAATTCGAAAATTTTAAAATAGGTAATTAAAAAAATGGGTTTGAAAGATCATAAATTGAAAAAAATTACTAAATCAAAAGAACAATAAATTAAAATGTCTACAAAGTCTTACGATTTTTCCAATTTTTAATTTTTCGACTTTACATCGATTATACAGATTTTCTGTTCTTGATTTTTTCGATCCTTTTTTTGGATTTCCCGATTTTTCAGTTTTCCGACTTTCAGTTTTTCAATTTTTCGATTCTTCAATTTTTGGATTTCGCAATTTTTCCATTTTTTAAACTTCACATTTTTCGATTTTTGAATTATACATTTTTCGAATTTCGTTTTTTCAAAATCTTGAATTTTTCAATCCTCCGATTTTATTTTTTTTTCAGTTTTACAACCTTGGAATTTATGGGTTTCCATTTAGATTTTTTCCATTTTAATCAAGTTTAAAAATACAGAACCTGAAAAACGGAAATAGAGAAAATGAAAAATTAAAAATCGAAAAATTGAAAGATTAAAATCGAGAAATTGAAAAATCAGAAATTACAGGATCGAGAAATGAAAAATCGAGAAAGTGGACAACTGAAAAATAAAAAATTCAAATATAAAAACTGCAAAATGAAAAATCGAAAAACTAAAAACTCAAAAAATTTTGAAAAAGACGACTTGAAAAATCATTATTAAACAAAAAAAAATATCTAGAAATCGAAAAATTGGGAAACCGAAAAACAAAAAATTAAGAAATTCAAAAATTAAAAATCGAGAAATTAAGAAATCAAAAATTGCAAAATTGTAAAATTCAAACATCGAAAATGTGAAAAAACGAAAAGTTAACAATTTGAAAGTTTTAAAATAAAAAAAAAAATGAAAATTGAAAAATCGAAAAATTGAAAATTCGAAAAATTTAGAAATAGGCAATTTTAAAAATCGGATAATTGGAAAATCATAAATTAAAAAAAATACCGTATAAGCAAATCTAAAAGTAGATTTATTCGGCAAACTTTTGAGGTGACGTCATCAATTTTTTGGAGGGGACAAGTAAATATATTTTGAATAAAAACTTATCATGCCGAAACCGAAATAGGCCAAAATAAAAAATTGAAAAAATGATAAATCGAAAACCTGAACAATGAAATCTCGACAAATCGGGAATGAAAAATTAACAAATCGAAAAATTGAAAAACAGAACACCTAAACCCAGGAAGTCGAAAAATAGAAAAATTAAGAAATATTGAAAAATTAAAATATCAAAAGATTGAGGAATCTAAAATTTAATAATCCAAAAATTGAAAAACCCAAAAAGTAAAAAGGTTGACACATAGAAAAACTCAGAAGTCAAAAATAGAAAAGCCGAAGAATTGAATAATTGAAACATCCTAAAACTGAAATATGTATCTAAAAACTGAAAAACCGAAAAATCAAAAAAGTGAAATCGAAAAATAGAAACGTAAAAAAATCGAAAAATTGGAAAATCAAAAACCTGAAAAATCAAATAATTAAAGAATTGAAGAACAGGAAAATCGAAACCCTCCAAGGTCAAGAAATGGGAAAATCAAAACATCGATCGATTGAAAAATCGAAAAATTGAGAGTTTATAAAAGTAAAATTTGAAAAATTAAAAAATCGAAAATTTGACAAAATGACAATCGAAAAACAGAAAATCTAAAACCGGGAAGTCGAAAAATCAAAATATTAAGAAATCGAAACATTTGAAAAATTCGAAAACTTGAAAAACTGAAATATCGAAGAACTGAAATGAAAAATCGAGAAATCGAAAAATCTAAAAAATGAAAGAAAAACTAAAAATGGAAAACTAAATCGGGAAATCAAAACATTGAAAAATCGAAAAAATTAAAACGACAATTGAAAACAAAATCTAAAACCGGGAAGTCGAAAAATCGAAAGATTAATCAATCGAAAAATTGAAAAAGAAAAAAGAATCGGCACATTGAAAACTCCAGAAGCCAAAAATCGAAAAGTCGAAAAATCAAAATATTGAAAAATCCCAAAACTGAAATATCGAAAAACTGAAAAATGGAAAATCTGAAAAATCCAAAAATTGAAATATCCAAAAACTGAGAACCTAAAAGTCGAAAAATTGAACAATAGAAACATCCAAAAAGTGAAGTCGAAAAATTGAAACCTTAAAAAAATAAAGAAACAAAAAATCAAAAACCTGAAAAATCTAAAAATTAAAGAAACGAAGAACAGGAATATCGAAACCGTCGAAAGTCAAGAAATGGGAAAATCAAAACATCGATTAATTGAAAAATCGAAAAATTGACAGTTTATAAATGTCAACTTTGAAAAATCGAAAAATCGAAAATTTGAGAAAACAGCAATTGAAAAACATAAAATCTAAAACCGGGAAGTCGAAAACTCGATTGATTAAGAAATTAAAACATTTGAAAAGTTCGAAAACTTGAAAAGCTAAAATATCGAAAAACTGAAATGAAAAATCGAGAAATCGAAAAATCTAAATATACAATAATCTATATATTTTAAATATTGAAAAATTAAAATATCAAAAAACTGAAAAACCTAAAATTTAAAAATCGAAAAATTGAAAAAAACGACAATTGAAAAACAGAAAATCTAAAACCCCGAAGTCGAAAAATCGAAAGATTAAGAAATCGAAACATTTGAAAAATTGAAATATGGAGGAGCTGAAATGAAAAATCGAGAAATCGAAAAATTTAAAATTTTAAATATTGAAAAATTAATAAAATACCAAAAAATTGAGAACTCTAAGATTTAAAAATCGAAAAAGTAAAAAGTCGATACATCGAAAAATCCAGAAGTCAAAAATGGAAAAGCTGAAGAACAGAAATATTGAAAAATTCTAAAACTGAAATATCGAAAAACTGAAAAATGAAAGAAAAACTGAAAGATCCCAAAACTGAAATATCCAAAAACTGAGAATCTAAAGAATCGAAAAATCAAAAAAGTGAAGTCGAAATCGAAACCTTAAAAAAATCGAAAAATTGAAAAATAAAAAACCTGCAAGATCGTAAGATCGAAAAATTGAATAATAATAAGTAAACTGAAAAATCCCAGAACTGAAATGTCAAAAAACTGAGAAATTAAAAAAAATTAAAAAATTGAGAAATCGAAAAATCAAAAAAGTGAAGACGAAAAATAGAAACCGTAAAAAATCGAAAAATTAGAAAATCAAAAACGTGAAAAATCAAAAAATTAAAGAATTGAAGAACAGGAAAATCGAAACACTCCAAGGTCAAGAAATGGGAGAATCAAAACATCGATCAATTGAAAAATCGAAAAATTAAGAGTTTATAAAAGTCAAATTTGAAAAATTAAAAAATCGAAAATTTGACAAAATGACAATCGAAAAACAGAAAATCTAAAACCCCGAAGTCGAAAAATTGAAAGATTAAGAAATCGAAACATTTGAAAAATTGAAATATGGAAGAGCTGAAATGAAAAATCGAGAAATCGAAAAATCTAAAAGTTTAAATATTGAAAAATTAAAATACCAAAAAATTGAGAAATCTAAAATTTAAAAATCGAAAAAGTAAAAAGTCGACACATCAAAAATCCAGAAGTCAAAAATGGAAAAGCCGAAAAACAAGAATATTGAAAAATGGCAAAACTGAAATATCGAAAAACTGAGAAATTAAAGAAAAATTGAAAAATAGCAAAACTGAAATATCCAAAAACTGAGAATCTAAAGAATCGAAAAATCAAAAAAGTGAAGTCGAAATCGAAACCTTAAAAAAATCGAAAAATTGAAAAATCAAAAACCTGCAAGATCCTAAGATCGAAAAATTGAATAACAAGTAAACTGAAAAATCCCAAAACTGAAATGTCCAAAAACTGAGAAACTAAAAAAATTGAAAAATTGAGAAATCGAAAAATCAAAAAAGTGAAGTTGAAAAATCGAAACCTGAAAAAATTGAAAAATTGGAAAACCAAAATACCTGAAAAATCAATTAGTTGAAAAAGCGACAAATAAAGAGTTTATAAAAGTCAAAAATTGAAAAATCGAAATATTTAAAAATCGTAAAATTGAAGAGAATAACTGAAAACCGAAAAATTGAAAAATTGAGAAATTGTAAAATCCAAAAATTGAAAAATAAATAGTAGTAAACTGAAAAGTCCCCAAACTAAAATTTCGAAAAACTGGAAATTGGAAAGTTGAAACAGCAGAAACTTTGGTCGAAACCGGTTAGGATGTGTATGAGATCACGAAACGCTTAGAGTCGACATTGGCCTGAGTGCGCTCTGGTCTGTAGATCAAACAAGTTCTCAGACGACGAACTGTAATTCATGTGACCTGAATTAAAGCGAAGGAAACAGTAACACTAGATTTTGACATTTTTTCTAGTTAATTTTATTCCTAGTTAGCAACAAACACTGTTGCCAACATAAGTCGAAGAGTCCTCAACCCTCATTTAATTTAAACTATGACGCTTCTCTATGTTCTCTGGTTGCACTTCCAAGGAAGGCGACGCGGATTTTTCCCAATTAATGTGGCAAAGCGCAGCGCAAAAACAATAAGCCCTTAACCGTCGACGACCTTCCTAATTGTCCTCCACGGAAAGTATAAACGTTAGGGCGCGAGTGGTTAAATTTTGAGCGAAATTAAATTAGTATCAACCGTTTCGCCTAAAAGCATGATAATGAGCCTGACGCATGTTCGGTTCATTGAGTTTTCCGTCGTGTTCACTCTAGCAATACTTAGGCCTAAACTCGTGCAAACAAAATTTACATTATTTTGAGACTTAACGCAGAAAGTGGAGTTTACACAATAAACAGTCTCGTTACAACACCGACTTTTGAGTGGCAGCCACTGGGTCCAAGAGGTTGTTTTACGCAGCCGCTCGTTGAATTTTAATTGCGCAAAAATGAAAAATTTGTTTAACTTTCTGGAGATTTACGGCCGGCGAAAATTTGTTTTATCTGGAAGCGAATTAGCGTCATCGTGTGTGAAACACTGTAGGAGTTTGGTTCTTATCTCGATCGGGCGCTTGCGACTTTTTGGGGCAACGAGGAGCGAAATTTATTTTTTTGCGTGTTTATGAGATTGTGTGTGTGATGGCGTTATTGCGCGATTAGTGTTTTCTGGGCTCTGGGGATGATATGCCACGAAATTCACATAGCGCAATTTCGCGTTTCCAGGATTCTGTAAACAACGAGATAACGTCGGCGTCATAATAAATTTATTGTGGAGCTAGATGGTGGTGACTGAGGAGCTTGACGCGGCTGGGAATTGTTTGTTTGGATACGTAGTGTCAAGTGCTTGCATACAAGATGAGATTTTGTTATTTCGGTGGCGGGAATTTGAACCAAAATAAATAACGAGAGTTCGGAAAAATCTTGTCGGTTGCAGAGGAGAGTAGCTGGCGCTTTTTCCACCTATTTTAGTTTTTTCTGCCTATTTTGTTCTAAAATCTGAATTTTCTTGGGAAGGTCACATTTAATATTTCCGCTGCTGTAAAGAAAGGTAATTCAATCCGAGTTTTGGGTGAAAGGGTCGGGGAATTCCGTTAGCAAAATGCCGACAATTCAATAAACCAAATCTATTTTTCTGCGTAAAGCCTGTGGGAAAATTGTTAAGTATAAATTATTAATGTTGTACAATTCAAATCGGAAAAACAGTTGTTAAATTAATTCCATAAATTCGCCTTGTAATAAATATATCAGATTTTGTAAAATAAATAAATAAAATGTGTTATTGCAGGTCCGTCAAAATCGCTTGGTATAACATACAAAATACAAAATACAAAAAAAAATAGAGGGTGGGTGGGCGGGGCTACTATTTCATAATATAAGACTGATTTTGCCACTTTTGACATTTTCGACTATTTAAGATATTTTCTTGTAGATTTTGATATCCGGAAGTTATACTTACTTATTAGTTTCCATTCCCACTCGACAGAAGAATACACTTAGCCCCGCCCACCCACCAGGGCTCCTCTTCAGTGATTAATTTTATCCAATTTGAATGACATGAATGATCTTATACTGAACAGAAATAAAATTAGTCGTTAGAATGAGAAGAGGGAGGGTGGGCAGGGCTAGTATTTGCTAAGATGACACTGATTTTGGCTAAAACAAATACACCCTGAAAAATTTCATTTTTGAAAAAGTTGTTTAAAAATTCTTAAAAAATTCACGGATACAGGTCCCGACGTGCTGATTCTAAAAATATAGCCTGTTTATGGTCACGCGGCACTATCTTGAAAATATTCGTTACAAAATTCGAAATTTCGGATATTTCTAAAAATTTCGATATTTTATTGGGCGATTTTAGAAAAACAGTTTGAGTAATCGAAGAATTTTGAAAAAATTCAGGGACATAGATTTCGACGTAACGTCACCTGTCCTGTCCTAATTTTCCAAATAAAAAAAAAATCTGTAAATATATAAAAACCAAAAGTACATTCTTAAAATAAATGCATTTTCTGAAACAAAAACTAATAATAATTTCAATTTTTTATTTAGATAAGTTTTTATACTGAACTATTTTGACGAAACTGTAAAACTGCTATATTTTAATTAGCGATTTTGGAAAAACGGTAGGAATTTTCAAAGAAACGAAACCGAACCCACCCTGTATTTTCTTACAAGGTATGTCATTTGCCAAAGTCAGTTTTATCTTATCAAATATTAGGCCCGCCCACCCGCCCTCTATTTACTTGGCAAAAAAGTTATCTGCCAAAATCAGTCTTATCTTAGCAAGTACTAGCTCCGCCCACCCCCCTCTTCTCATTCTAACGACTAAATTTATTTCCGTTCAATATAAGATCATTCATTTCATTCAGATCGGATAAAATCAATCACTGAAAAAGAGACAGGGTGGGTGGGCGGGGCTAGTACTTGCTAAGATAAGACTGATTTTGGCAAATGAAATAGCTTCCAAGAAAGCAGAGGATGGGTGGGCGGGGCTAATATTTTCTAAGATAAAACTGATTTTGGCAAATGACATATCTTCCAAGAAAACAGAGGGTGGGTGGGCGGGCCTAGTACTTGCTAAGATAAGACTGATTTTGGCAAATGACATACTCTCTAAGAATATAGAGGGTGGGTGGGCGGGCCTAATATTTGATAAAATAAAACTAATTTTGTTAAATGACATACTCTCTAAAACAAATACATACTGAAAAATTTCATTTCTGAAAAAGTTGTAGCCTGTTTATGGTCGCGCGGCACTATCTTGAAAATATTCGTTGCGAAATTCGAAATTTCGGATATTTCTAAAAATTTCGATATTTTATTGGGCGATTTTAGAAAAACAGTTTGAGTAATCGAAGAATTTTGAAAAAATTCAGGGAGATAGATTTCGATGTAACGTCACGTGGCCTATCCTAACTTTCCAACTAAAAAAAAGTAATAAAAATTTCTGTAAATATATAAAAACCAAAAATACATTCTTAAAATACTTAATTGCTTTTTATGAAACAAAAATTAATAATAATTTCAATTTTTTATTTACGTACAAAATTTTTATACTGAACTATTTTGACGAAACTGTAAAACTGCTATATTTTAATTTGCGATTTTGGAAAAACGGTAGGAATTTTCGAAGAAACGAAACCGAAAATGACTTCTGGATATCGAAATCTACAAGAAAATTTAATGTCTTCAACTACTTTTCAGATAAATGTAATTGAAAAATGGTCGAACATGTCAAAAGTGCCAAATCAGCCTTATCTTATAAAATACTAGCCCCGCCCACCCACCCTCTGTTTTCTTGGAAGGTATGTCATTTGCCAAAATCAGCCTTATCTTATCAAATACTAGCCCCGCCCACCCACCCTCTATTTTCTTGGAAGGTATGTCATTTGCCAAAATCAACCTTATCTTATCAAATACTAGCCCCGCCCACCCACCCTCTATTTCTTTGGAAGGAATATCATTTGCCAAAATTAGCCTAAACTTGTCAAATACTAGCCCCGCCCACCCACCCACTATTTTCTTGGAAGGTATGTCATTTGCCAAAATCAGTCGTATCTTAGCAAGTACTTGCCCGGCCCACCCACCCTTTTGTCATTCTAACTACTAATTTTATTTCTTTTCGGTGTAAGATCATTCATTTCATTTTGATTATATAAAATCAATCAGTGAAAAGGAGACAGGGTGGGTGGGCGGGGTTAATTATTTTCTTCTGTCGAGTGGAAGTGGAAACTAATAATAGAAACTGAGATATGTATATGGAAAAATTTAAAAAAAAAACACTAATCTTTTTTTGTTATACTATTTGCTATAAAATTTATTGCTTATTTCATGCATCTGACCTGATTTGGCTTAAATTAATCATACCCGTACTGACTTCTCTATTGTAACAAATAAACAAATTTTAAATATTTCTGTAATTTCATAAAAACTACAAAGTACATTCTTGAAACAATTGTATTGTTCGAAATAAACGCATACGCCGGTCCGGTATGACGCCTATTGGCTCTAGTATATAAGGCGACGGTGACTCATTGTCCGTGACGGCGGCCGGAGAAGAGCCTGGAAGCGGATATCGTGACGGGTGTTCGAGAATAAGCCTAGAAGCAGCGACAGAGACCCTAGAAAGAACCGCGCGGCTGTTTAAATGGGAACCACCGTCAGTAGCAGCTAGTGTAGTCCAGACAACGAGAGCTGAATTGAGTTAACAAGTGAAATCCAACGAGTGTCGAAAGAACCCAGTGAAGTTACGTCGGAATTATTTTGTACATAATCACTCTGTAATTAGTCGTTTAATTCGAGTTATGAAGAAATAAATTGTTGAATTTTACCCACGCCGATTTTATTCACCCGTTCAACGTAACAGTATTTCGTGAAACGAAAATTAATTATAATTGATTTTTTATCTAAAAAATTTTTATTACGAGCTATTTTGACGAAACTGTAAAATTATTGTATTTCAATTAGCGATTTTGGAAACGCGGTAGCAATTTCCGAACAAACCAGGCGGAAAGTGCCAAAGACTAAAATAGTTGAAAAATTGTCGAAAATGTCAAAAGTGCCAAAATCAGTCTTATCTTATCAAATACTAGCCCCGCCCACCCACCTTCTATTTTCTGGAAGGTATGTCATTTGCCAAAATCAGTCCTATCGTAGCAAGTACTAGCCCCGCCCACCCACCCTGTTTCCTTTTTAATGATTGATTTTATGCGATCTGAATGAACTGAACAGAACTAAAATTAGTCGTTAGAATGAGACGAGGGGAGTGGGTAGAGCTAGTACTTGCTAAAATAAGACTGATTTTGGCAAATGATTTCCTTTCCATGAAAATAGAGGGCGGGTGGGCGGGGTTAGTATTTGCTAAGATTAGACTGATTTTGGCAAATCAATTTTTTTCCAAGAAAATAGAGGGCGGGTGGGTGGGGTTAGTATTTCCTAAGATTAGAGTGATTTTGGCAATTTTCACACTTTCTTGTAGATTTCGATATCCAAAACTCATTTTCGGTTTCGTTTTTTTATTTACGTACAAAATTTTTGGACTATTTTGACGAAACTGTAAAACTGCTATATTTTAATTAGCGATTTTGGAAAAACGGTAGGAATTTTCGAAGAAACGAAACCGAAAATGACTTCTGGATATCGAAATCTACAAGAAAGTGTGAAAATTGCCAAAATCAGTCTATCTGATGAAATACTAGCCCCGCCCACCCACCCTGCATTTTCTTACAAGGTATGTCATTTGCCAAAATCAGTTTTATCTTATCAAATATTAGGCCCACCCACCCGCCCTCTATTTTCTTGGAAAGAAAGTTATCTGCAAAAATCAGTCTTATCTTAGGAAGTACTAGCTCCGCCCACCCACCTCTTCGCATTCTAACGATTAAAATTATTTCCGTGCAATATAAGATCATTCATTTCCTTCAAATCGGATAAAATCAATCACTAAAAAGGCCACAGGGTGGGTGGGCGGGGCTAGTACTTGCTACGATAAGACTGGTGTTGGCAAATAACATACCTTCCAGAAAATAGAGGGTGGGTGGGCGGGGCTAGTATTTGCTAAGATAAAACTGATTTTGGCAAATGAGATACCTTCCAAGAAAACAGAGGGTGGGTGGGCGGGCTTAGTACTTGCTACGATAAGACTGATTTTGGCAAACGGCATACTCTCTAAGAAAATAGAGTGTGGCTGGGCGAGCCTAATATTTGATAAGATAAAACTGATTTTGGTAAATGACATACTCTCTAAAACAAATACATACTGAAAAATTTGATTTCTGAAAAAGTTGTTTAAAAATTCTCAAAAAACTCAGGGATATAGGCCCCGACGTGCTGATTCTAAAACTATAGCCTGTTTATGGTCACGGGGCACTATTTTGAAAATATTCGTAATGAAATTCGAAATTTCTAAAAATTTCGATATTTCATTGGGCGATTTTGGAAAAACAGTTTGAGTAATCGAAGAAATGAGGCCGAAACTGACTTCTACAGCCCAAAATCTACTAGAAAATGTGTCTAGTTGAATATGGAAAATGGTCGAAAATGGGTCGAAATTTGCATACGTGGTGACAAATTTCATTTTTGATAAAGTTTTTTAAAAATTTTCAAAAAATTCAGGGAATCTGTCCTGACTTTCCAAATAAAAAATAATAATAAAAATTTCTGTAAGTATATAAAAACCAAAAGTACATTCTTAAAATAAATGCATTTTATCAAAAAAAATGAATAATAATTTACAAAAATGAATAACAATTTCAATTTTTTATTTACGTACAAAATTTTTATACTGAACTATTTTGACGAAACTGTAAAACTGCTATATTTTAAATAGCGATTCTGGAAAAACGGTAGGAATTTTCGAAGAAACGAAACCGAAAATGTCTTCTGAATATCGAAATCTACAAGAAATTGTGAAAACTGCCAAAATCAGTCCTATCTGATTAAATACTAGCCCCGCCCACCCACCCTCTATTTTTTAAGATGCTATATGATTTGCCAAAATCAGTCTTATCTTAGCCAATACTAACCCCGCCCACCCGCCCTCTTTTTTCTTGCAGAGAAAATCATCTGCCAAAATCAGACTTATCTTAGCAAGTACTAGCTCCACCCACCCCCTCTTCTCGTTCTAACGACCAATTTTATCTCTGTTCACTATAACATCATTCATTTCATTCAGATTGGATAAAATCGATCACTAAAAAGGAGAGAGGGGGTGGGCGGGGCAAATACTTGCTAAGATAAGACTGATTTTGGCAAATGAAATATCCTCTGAGAATATAGAGGGTGGGTGGGCGGGACTAATATTTGCTAAGATAAAACTGATTTTGGCAAATAACACAGCTTCCAAGAAAACAGAGGGTGGGTGGGTGGGGCAAGTGTTTGATTAGATAAGACTAACTTTGGCAGATGACAAACCTTCCAAGAAAATAGAGGGTGGGTGGGTGGGGTTAGTATTTAATACGATAAGGCTGTTTTGGCACTTTTGACATTTTCGACCATTTTTCAACTATTTTTGAAAACTAATTGCAGGCATTTTCGGCCTGGTTTGTTCGGAAATTCGTACCGCATTTCCAAAATCGGTAATTGAAATACAGCAATTTTTACAGTTTCGTTAAAATAGCTTGGAATAAAAATTTTGTAGAAAAAAAATCAATTATTATTAATTTTCGTTTCATACAATATTGTTACGTTGAACGGGTGAATAAAATCGGCGTGGGTAAAACTCAACAATTTATTTCTTAATAACTCGGATTTACACGAATGATTACAGAGCGATTATCTACAAAAAATTCCGGCGCAACTTCTCTTGAGTTCTCTCGATCCTCGTTGGACTCGACTTTTTAACTGAATTCAGCTCTCGTTGTCTGGACTACACTAACTGCTCCCGACGGTGGTTCCCGTTTAAACAGCCGCGTGGTCCTTTTGAAGGTCTCTGTCACCGCTTCTAGGCTTATTCTCGAACACCCGTCGCGACATCCGCTTTCAGGTTCTTCTCCCGCCGCCGTCACGGACAATGAGTCATCGTTGCCGTATATACTAGAGCCCATAGGCGTCATACCGGATCGGCGTATGAGTTTATTTCGAATAATAGAATTGTTTCTAGAATGTACTACGTAGTTTTTATGAAACTACAGAAATACTTATTTAAAATTTGTTTATTTGTTACAACAGAGAAGTAAGGACAGGTATGATTAATTTAAGTCAAGTCAGGTCAGGTGCATGAAATAAGCAATAAATTTTATAGCAAATAATATAACAAAAAGAGTTACGATTAGTGTTTTTTTTGCTTTTTCCATATCACAGATTCTATTATTTAGTACATATAGTTTCCACTCCCACTCAACAGAAGAATATAATTAACCCCACCCGCCCACGATGTCTCCTTTTCAGTGAATGATTTTATCCAATCAGAATGAAATGAGTGATCTTACACCGAAAAGAAACAAAATTACTAGTTAGAATGACAAAAGGGTGGGTGGGCGGGGCAAGTATTTGACAAGATAAGACTGATTTTGGCAAATAACATACCTTACAAAAAAATAGAGGGTGGGTGGGCGGGGTTAGTATTTGACAAGATTATGCTGATTTTGGCAAATGATATACCTTCCAAAAAATAGAGGGTGGGTGGGTGGGGCTAGTATTTGATAAGATAAGGCTGATTTTGGCAAATGACATACCTTCCAAGAAAAAAGAGGGTGGGTGGGCGGGGCTAGTATTTGATAAGATAAGGCTGGTTTTGGCACTTTTGACATGTTCGACTGAAAAGTAGTTGAAGACATTTTTTTGTAGATTTCGATATCCAGAAGTCATTTGCTGCTTCGTTTCTTCGAAAATTCCTACCGTTTTTCGAAAATCGCTAATTGAAATATAGTAATTTTTACAGTTTCGTCAAAATAGCTCGCTATAAAATTTTGTAGATAAATAAGAAAATTATTATTAATTTTTTTTCACAAAATACAACTGTTTCAAAAATGCACTTTGTAGTTTTTATATATTCACAGAATGTTTAAAAATTTTTATTTGGGGCAATAGAGAAGTCAGGACAGGTCAGGTGGATGAAATAAGAAATAAATTTCATAGTAAATAGGATAACCAAAAAAGTTGTGATTACCTCTTCTTTTTTTTTACTTGTTTTACATCGTAGACTCTATTAATTTCCACTCCCACTTGACAGAAGAACATAATTGGCCCCGCCCACCCACCCTGTCTCCTTTTCAGTGATTGATTTTATCCAGTTTGAATGAAATGAGTGATCTTATACTGAAATAAAATGAGTTGTTAGAATGAGAAAAGGTGAGGTGGGCGGGGCTCGTACTTGCTAAAATAAGGCTGATTTTGGCAGACAATATACCTTCCAAGAAAATAGAGGGTGGGTCGGAGGGGCTAGGATTTGATAAGATAAGACTGATCTTGGCATTTTGGCATTTTCGACCATTAAGGTTGTCAACAAAGAATTCCAAAATTAAGGAAAATATCTGATTTGTTATTCAAAGTTTAACGAAGCTCGGTGATTATGTAAAATAATAAAATAAGACTAGATCTAAAGCGCCTATTTTGGCATTTTTCGGGCTTAAATCCCCCGTTTTGGCCTAAAATTCGTTCTTTATTAACGATAAAAAAACAAAAAGAGGTAGAAAAAATGACACGGGTGACTTGTTTGAATTTGAAAAGGCTACGGTAAATGTAATTGTGGCCACTTCTATGGGTGAATAGAGGTCACCGACTGATTGAATGGTTGGATTTTCGCTAATTGCATCTATTTTTGAACTTTTTGTTAAAAATGAAGGGTCACTGTGCTCGAGCACAGCTTTTCCTGTCATTAAACACACCACCGCAAAAGTTCCTGAAGGTGAGAGATTTTTCAAATGTTAAGGATTTGTTTTGCAACGTTTTGAAGTCATGCACCGTCCTCGAATACTCATTAATTACCAACCATGTCAACTCCGAATTTAAGCAGGTTAATCGCTAGAATTTGGTCGAAAAATTTTTTTTTGTTTCGGGAGTTCCGCATGGGTTTCGTCGTGGAGACTTAGAAAAATATCTAATTTGTAAAATAAAAATAGAATAGTGAATTTGAACCGAAATAAATAATAACTAAGAGGACACACCCGAGTGTCATAATTTTAAGGTAAATCCCGGGCTTGTCCCCGGAAAAATGTTTCCAATCTGTAACATGTCTTATACACGGATTAACCTAAAACACTGTCATCAATATTCCGAAAGTGTTTCAGGCTAAGCTCATGCACGAATCTCTTAATCCACTCGGACACAAAATCTATACGAAAACTGAAAACTTCACCAACAGACGCGCTTTGCACCTAAATTTTAAAGTGTCAGAAGTGTGAGAGAGATTTCAGGGAACGAATCGTTCGGTCGAAAATAAAATAAATGGAAGACGACACGCAGCTCCTGAGTAGTGCACTTAGCAAGTAAACACTAAACCGATATTCCGGGAAGAAGTGCATCTAAATACGGGAGTTTGATCTCAATTGATCCCTCAAAATACGCACGATTCCCGGTATTATGTTTATTTTGAAAGTCTGCCTCTTTATTAAGCACGTTCATTGTCGCTGGAATAAGTTCAAACGAAATGTAAATTTTGCATGAGGAGTCGACAAGAGCTCCGTAAAATTCCGGCTAACAAGTGTTGTCAAAACTACTTCCATCATTGTTAAATTTTTATGAGAGAAAATGAAGTAGGTAGTTCTCGCGAAAGCACAACGAAATTAGCGCCTCGGGCACTCTAAAAGGGTTTTGTGTGACTTTTGTACAAGCTCGACATAAACTTGTTTAAATTTTACAATCTGATAAGTGAAAAAGTTTCTTAAGGTAAATCGGGTTTATCTTCCTTTCGCTCTTGTGTTGCTCGTCGACGCCGGTAACCCTTGACATTTAAACAAAGTGAAGTGAATTCGGAAAAGGAGTAATTAAATTAAGATCTACTCACGCCGAGTAGTGCTTTCGAAAAATTTAATTCAATTTTTACACATGCGGTTTCCTTAACTTAACCACAACAGCGCCACCCTAACGCCCATTTGTTTTCGATTAAACATTCTAGACGATTAGAGGACTATTACGTCGCGATTACTTACCCTCCAATCTTTTAAACATTAACCATCCGGAACCCGGAGCCTTTAATCTCGCACCTACACTCTCTACAATGAATCTCTTACGTGTTCCGGATTTCTTTGTTTCGCGTTTACCTAGCACACTATTCAAAATCCACACACTCAACTGACTGCGGCAGAACCTAACAAGTGTTTCCATTCCATTTAATAGAGCCGCAGCTCGCAGCTATTGCTTTTGCCTACTTAAATTCCATTGTCGTTTTTGGTGCGTTTTAGTCGATGCCGTCTGTGTACCAATTAATTAATCAGGGAGTATGATGTAGTATTTCGAATGAGCTTTTAAGCACTTACTTAGTTCCCATAGAATCAACAATAAATGGCAAAAGCAGGAGCCGTATCATGGGGGACTAATTCCGAGCAGATGTTTATGATGGCGCTGCATCCGGTACGAGATAAATGGCTCGAGGGAGGGTGGGTCCTATTTGAAGATATTAAAAATTGTAAAAAATTCGACCGACTCTGCGTGGAAGGAATTAAATTAGGGGTTTGCTTGTTCGGGCAATAATCTTGGTTTGATGGAATTACCGGCTAAATGGAGTGGATGATTGCGGCAGGGGTTTTTCGGGGTGGAATTTAGCTCATCACTGCAAAATTAGTCGTTAAGGGGACAGTTTGGACAAGCGGATCCGTCAACAACGGACAGATTTAATAACGATACACAATCAACTATTGTCCATTGTTTTAGATATAATACTAGATTTTCCGCACATGTCCGTACGTTTTTTTTTTGTTAGTTTTTATCGGATAATATTGTGTACGAAAAGTTCTCTCATTCTCTCTATTTCTTCACATGCATATCCCTTTCCTTCATAATAGTTGTCTCTTTCGTTCTAAACATGTTTTCCCCCTTCCTTTCTTAATACTTTCCAACATTCTTGCAATATTTTGCAATCACCTCTCTTACTAAACTTCTCTTCAAATCCAACCGCCCTTTTACCCGCTTCCACTCTCATTTTCTCCCTTTTTGTTTCTTCTCTCACTATTTACCCCGGCGTATATTTTTCCAACCCCAATGTCCATTTAAAGTATTTTTCTTGCACTCTCTCTATTTCTGCATTTTTCCTCATAACTTCCCAATAATTCCATAAAGTGTCTTTTCCATTCATGTATTTTGACTTTCCTACTGACTTTGGTTAGAATTCGTAAAAAAAACGAAAAATCGAAACATTAACATCTCGATAAATTGAGAAATCGAAAAATTGAAAATTAAAAAAATTGAAAAATAAAAAAACAAGAAATCGAGAAATCTAAAATTTAAGAAATCCAAAAATTATGCTTTCAAAAAATTGAAGAATCCAAAAATTTGAAAATCTCGAAACTCAAATATCGTAAAATTGATCAGTCGAAAAGAGAAACGCAAGAATCGAAAAACTGCAAAATCAAAAAATTAAAGAATTGATAAATTGAAAACCGAAGAATGGAGAATTGGGAAAAACAAATATCGAAAAGACCAGAAGTCGAAAAAAATGGGAAATTAGAGAAATCGAAAAATAAAATATCGAGAAATTGAAAATTTGAAAAATTGAGAAATCAATCAACTATTCTAAAAAACGATAATCCGAGAGATTGGAAAACCTTCGTTTTTTAAATTGTACATTTTTCGATTTTTAAATTTTTCAATTTCACGATTTTCAGTGTTCCGTTTACTCAATTTTGGGATTTTTCAATTTCTCGATTTTTCAAATTTTTCGATTGCTCGATATTTTATTATTCGATTTCTCTATTTTTTCCCGTACTTCAGTTTTACGATTTTTCAATTATTGGATTCCTCAATTTCGAAAACGCAACATCGAACAATTGGAAAACGAAAACATCGAGAAATCTAAAAAACCCAAAATGCAAAAATTAGAATCTGTTAAAAAAAAAAACGAAAAATCGACATCTCGATTAATTGAGAGCCCCAGAAATTGATAAAACTGAAAAATCGAAAAATTAAAAATTAAAAAAACTGAAAAATAAAAAAACAAGATGTCGAGAAATCCAAAATTTAAAAATCGAAAAAAAATTAAAGAATTTATAATCTGAAAAGCAAAGAATGGAGAATTGGGAAAATCAAATATCGAAAAGACCAGAAGTCGAAAAAAGACAAATCGAAAAATCAAAAAATTGAAAAATCGTAGAAAAATGGGAAATTAGAGAAATCGAAAAATAAAATATCGAGAAATTTAAAAAATTGAGAAATCAATCAAATATTCTAAAAAACGATAATCCGAGAGATTGGAAAACCTTCGATTTTTAAATTGTACATTTTTCGATTTTAAAATTTTTCAATTTCACGATTTTCAGTGTTTCGTTTACTCAATTTTGGGATTTTTTCAATTTCTCGATTTTTCAAATTTTCCGATTGCTCGATATTTTATTATTCGATTTCTCTATTTTTTCCCGTATTTCAGTTTTACAATTTTTCAAAATTTAAAAATCCAAAAACTGACTGATTTATAATCTGAAAAGCAAAGAATGGAGAATTGGGAAAATCAAAATATCGAAAAATCAAGAAATTGAAAAATCGTAGAAAAATGGGAAATTACTAAATTAGAGAAATCGAAAAATAAACTATCGAGAAATTGAAAATTTGAAAAATGGAGAAATGAATCAAATATTCTAAAAAACGATAATCCGAGAGATTGGAAAACCTTCGTTTTTTAAATTGTACATTTTTCGATTTTAAAATTTTTCAATTTCACGATTTTCAGTGTTTCGTTTACTCAATTTCAGGATTTTTCAATTTCTCGATTTTTCAAATTTTCCGATTGCTTGATATTTTATTATTCGATTTCTCTATTTTTTCCCGTATTTCAGTTTTACGATTTTTCAATTATTGGATTCCTCAATTTCAAAAACGCAACATCGAACAGTTGGAAAACGAAAACATCGAGAAATCTAAAAAACCCAAAATGCATAAATTAGAATCTGTAAAAAAAAAGAAAAATCGACATCTCGATTAATTTATAATCTGAAAAGCAAAGAATGGAGAATTGGGAAAATCAAAATATCGAAAAATCAAAAAATTGAAAAATCGTAGAAAAATGGGAAATTACTAAATTAGAGAAATCGAAAAATAAACTATCGAGAAATTGAAAATTTGAAAAATGGAGAAATGAATCAAATATTCTAAAAAACGATAATTCGAGAGATCGGAAAACCTAAAATCAGAAAAATCTAAGAATCCAAAAACCGAAAAATCAAAAAAACGAAAATCGAGATTTGAAAAAATCTGAACTGAGAATGCAAGAATCACAATATAGAAAAAACGAAATAACCAAAATCGAAAATTTGAAAAATCGGAAAACCGAGAACTCTAAAAATTGAAACATCGAGAAATTCAACCATCAAAAGACCGAGAAATCGACAAACCGAAAAATCTAAAATTAAAAAATCGAAAAATTGAAAAATATAGAAAATAGAAAAACCGAGAATTCAAAAATTTGAATAAAACTCAAAAATCTAAAAATTTAAAAACCGAAACATGTGGAAATTTAGAAAAAAAGAAAAATTGAAAAATAAAAAAACTAGAAATCGAGAAGTCTAAATTTTAAGAAATCAAAAATTTGAAAAATCGAAAAATCGACAAATCCCAAAACTCAAATATTGAAAAATTGGAAAAATTGAAGAATCGAAAAACTGAAGGATTCCTAAACTGAAACATCGAAAAACGGAAATCACGAAGAACTGAAAAATTAAGAAATCGAAAAATGAAAAACCTCAAAAATCGAAAATTTGAAAAATCGAAAAATTGAAGCATTGATAAACGGAAAACCGAAAAATCGAGAACTGGAAAAATCAAAATATCGAAAAATCAAAAAGTCGAAAAATCCCAAAAAAGAATCGAAAAACGTAAAATTCGAAATATTGAAAAAACGAGAAACTGAAATATATCAAATAATCGAAAAAATTTAAAAATCGAGAAATTGAAAAATCTAAGAAAAATTGGAGAATCGAAAAACTGAAAAATCAAAAGCTTGCAAAATCAAAAACTTGCAAAATCATAAAACTGAAATATGAGAAAACAGAGAAATTGAAAAGTAAACTATCGAGAAATTGAAAATTAGGAAAATTAAAATTTGTAAAAAAAATAAATAATCAAAAACTCGATAAATCGAGAAATCGAAAAATTTGATAAAACTGAAGAATCGAAAAATTGATAATAATTTGGAAAACTGGAAAATCAGAATAATTGAAGAAATCAAAAAATTGAAGCATCGAAAAAGTGAAAAATCTAAGAAAAATTGAAGAATCGGAAAACTGGAAACTCAAAAACTTGGAAAATAAAAAAAATGAAGAATTGATAATCTGAAAACCGAACAATCGAGAATTGGAAAAATCAAAATATCAAAAAATCTAAAAGTCGGAAAGTCCAGAAGTCGAAAAGACATGAAATCGAAAAATCAAAAAATTAAAAACTCCTAAAATTGACATCTGGGAAAACAGAGAAATCGAGAAATAAAATATCTGAAATCGAAAATTTGAAAAATCGTGGAATTGAAAAACAGATAAAACTGAAAAATTGAAAAATCTAAAATTTAAAAAATAAAGAATCGAAAAATTGAAAAAAACCAAGAAAAATTGAATCAAAAATTTTCAAAATTTCGATGTTTCAGTTTTTCGATTTCTCGATCGAGAAATGTGAAAATCAAAATATCGAAAATTTTGAAACGCCAAAAATTGAAAAATCGGAAAATTGATTTTATGAATTTTAATTTTTTTATGACGACTTTTAGAAGTTAAAATGAAGATATGTATGTAATGTTAAGTATATGTAAAAAAGCGTGCTATGCGTTTGTTTCAGGTTAGTATTTCCATTACAAAAATTTTGTGATAACGTCATCAATTTTTTGGAAGGGGCTAAACGAATAGATTTTGATTAACGTTTTACGTTTGCAAGATTTCAGAGCATTTGGTCATTTGAAGTTTCATAAATTGCAAACTGTTGTTGTACAATTAAGATTTTTTTTCCAAAAATCTGCTTGTCTAGAGTAAAAATTGAACACGGACTCATAAACCACATGGGAAGGAGTTGAAATAATATTTACCTATACAACAATCGGTTCAGTAGTTTCGGAGATAATAAAAATTCGAACTCTGGGGGTCACGACACGTCGAAAAAATAGAAAAGTAGCCAGTTGTCCAACTTATGTGTGTATCGTCGACTTTCAATAGTCAAACTCGTAGATGCGAATGGAATGGAATGAAAAGTGGGCGGGGTTATTATTATTGCGTGCTTATAAAAAACTCTATTGGAAATGTTAAAGTTAACCCCGCCCACCCACCCGTTCTTTTTTTCGTATGATATAAGAAATGCATTTTTATAGCAAATAGTATAATAAAAAAAATACGATTGGCGTTCTTTTTTCTTTTTTTATCAGCCTAGGTACTAATAGTTTCTTGCCACTTTACAGAAAAACATATAATTAACTCCGCCCACTTACCCCGCCTTCATTTTAGTGATTCAGTGTATGTAATCTGAATCTGAAAGTTGATCTTATACTGATGAACAGAAATAAAATCGTTAAAATGAAAATAGGGTGGGCGGGGCTAGTACCTGCTAAGATAAGACTGATTTTGGCAAATAACACCCTCTACAAAAATATAGGGCGGGTGGGCGGGGCTACCACTTGTAAAGATAAAACTGAACAATATTAAGAGTAGTCACTGGAATGAAGAAGGGGTGGGTGGCCGGGCTATTTCTTGTTTATAGAAAACTGTAAGACAAACTTAAACTTAGCCCCGCCCACCCGTCAGTTCTTTTTTTTCACTGAAATAAGAAATGCATTTTTAATAGCGAACAGTATAATAAAAAAATACGATTAGCGTTCTTTTTCTCTTTTTAGCAGAACATATAATTAACTCCGCCCACTTAACCCGCCTTCATTTTAGTGATTCATTATATGTAATCTGAATTTAAGATTGTTCTTATACAGATGAACAGAAATAAAATCGTTAAAATGAGAATATGGTGGGCTGTTAAGATAAGACTGATTTTGGCAAATAACACCCACTAAAAAAATATAGGGTGGGTGGGGGGGGCTACTCCTTGCTTATAAAATTCCTTAGAATTAGCTAAACTCAGCCCCGCCCACTTCTTTTGTCTATTTTCCGACTTACTTCATTTATTGTAAAATGGGAATTAAATTCTATTTAATAAAATTTAGATTAATTTGTAGATTTATTTTAGAATTACAGATTTATATAGGAAAATTGAGAAAAGACAGAAATATGTTTTTTTTTCCGAAACTTCAAAATTCTTTTATAGTGATTTTCCAAAACAATACCTTCACCCCTTTTTCTCCTAATTTTGTACCAGCTTCCCTTTTTCCGATTTAGTAGTCCTTAATCCTCAATAAATATTACTATTATTATTATATTTTGTAGCCATTAAGGATAAATATTCAGCCCAAAATAAACCAATTATTAATTACAATTTAATCTCCTAATTATGTCAAACGAGCCGCTTTTAATCACGACCTCGATGTCCAGCGATCTATTTACACAATTTTTAATCAGTAGAAATGATTAATCAACACCGAAGTCCTCAACACGCCAACTTTATTTAATAAAAAATACTACTGGGAAATCATAATATTTTTCCTGTAAATACCCGCACCGCTAATTACCGCCCTCATAAACAGCCAACAGTAGGTAAAATTGACAACAAAATCCGTTTACGCGTTGTTGTGTTTTTTGCGGGTAGCATTTATACACGCCCTCGCATTTTTGCGAATCGTAGCAGCCTTAAGTAACGTTGAGTTAGAAAAAATAATAACAACTTGGAAGTTGTTTGTAAAATCAACCTTTCGAGATTCAGGTCAAACGTGAATAATTAAGTATGATGAAAACATGGCAGAATTATTAAATTAAATATGCCCAGAGAGACTCGATCAACAACGGGAGATGTATTTTTAACCGGTGTGTTTGAAGTCATGCGAGGTAAATTCGCACGAATTTGTGGGGATTAGTAGCTAGGAGACAATTAACGGGGCTTAAATCGCCTCGATTGTTTCTCCCTTTAAATGCCTAATATTTAATCAGCATTCTGGAACTCGTTCACGCTAAACTGGCTCGAGTGACTTCCAATAAACTTTCGCTACTTTCAGTTTCCTTTGACGGGGAGTCGTTCGGCTGTTAATGGCACTTTTAAAGCACAGGGGCGTATTTTAGTTTTCTAGGAATACGTTTGGTTGCCATTATGTCAACGCATTATGCATGTTTATGGATAAACACCCAACGAAAAATCGGCAGGAATTTGCATACTTCCTCCAGGCAGGTCGTTGTGGTGTAATAAAAGTAGGCGTGGAACAATACTTTAAAAAAATCTTCTTTGTTGTCTGAAATCTCTGATACCAATGACACTACTGTGCAGTGACCGGAAAAATTCTGCAGTTCTCTTTTTGGTTAAATGTATACAGCTCGTTCCATCATGCATTTATCCGCTGCAGCAAGTTTCCTCTGTCGCAAATGTACTGAAACAAATCTTTGTGCTTTCGTGGACTTTGTTTCTGAATGATTTCATCCTGAAATTCACGTCGATTTTGTCTACATGGACTCTTTCAGAGCATTTGACAAAGTTGTTAGATAAATGGGAGAACTTTGATTTATCGGATGCGCTGATTCAGCTCTTCAGTTTACTTTCCGAGTGGAATACAGGTGGAGGCTGTATTACTCCCCATTTTTCCTGAAATTGTGCGAACGTGGTATTGTTGTTATTAGTATTACGGTGTCCAATCTAAAGTGGGTTATTTGGTCTTGCTGAGAGGTTAATAATTAACATCATAAAATTTGAACAAGCAAATTTCATTAATATAATGTAATTTATCTAAGAAACTGGATTTGTGTAATTGCCTTAGTTTTTATTTCTTCGTATATAATCTGAAAAAGGTTAGGTTAGATCATCAAATTTCACACCCAGTATTTCGAAAATGTTACTCCTTGATCATAAACATGCTATATTTTTGGAATCAGCACCTCGAGATCTATATCCCTGAATTTTTTTAGAATTTTTAGACTGCTAAATGGCATACTTTCTAAGGCTATAAAGGGTGGGTGGGCGGAGATAGTACTTGCTACGATAAGACTGGCAAAATCAGTCTTATCATGACAAGTATTTGCCCCATTATGAAGCTTGAGATCTGATAAAAACCTGATGTCATACCTGGTTTCAGTCTTTTGATGTATACGTATATTTACGACTTACATATATATAAAAATTTGGACCCTTTTTCTAAACTGAACTAAAAACATTTTCTCATATATTTTGGACCGTAAAATTCACTTCCGGCCTAATTTCCTTGATTACTCAAACCGTTTTTCCAGAATCACCCATTGAAATATCGAAACTTTTAGAATTTTTCAAATTTCGAATTTCATTACAAATATTTCCAAAATATTGCTCCGTGATCCTAAACACCCTATATTTTTGGAATCAGCACGTCAAGATCTATAACCCTGAATTTTTTGAGAATTCTTAAGCAACTTTTTAAAAACTGAAGTTGAACAAAAAAAGAAAATAATCTCCTTCTTTATCTACGTACAAAATTTTTATAGCGAGCTATATAATAATTTCTATATTTTAATTAGCGATTTTGGAAAGACGGTAGGAATTTCCGAAGAAGCAAAACCGAAAATGTGTTCAACTAGTTTTCGAAAACAGTTGAAAAATGGTCGAAAATGTCAAAAGTGCCAAAATCAATCTTATCTTATCAAATACTAGCCCCGCCCACCCACCCCTAGTTTTCTTCGAAGGTATGTCATCTGCCAAAATCTGTCTTATCTTAGCAAGTACTATCCCCGCCCACCCACCCTCTATTTTTGTGGGAGATATGTCATTTGCCAAAACGAGTATTTTTATTTCTGTTCAGTATAACATTATTCATTTCATTCAGATCGGATAAAATCAATCACTGAATGGGAGATAGGGTGGGTGGGGCTAATCGTGTTCTTCTGTCGAGTGGCTCTTGAAACTAATAATAAAATCTAGGAATTTATATATACGGGTGTTTCTTTTATTTGATACAACCCCTGTAAATTTTTATTTTTAAAGATAAATCTGTAGTTCTTTGAGCAAATTTGTATCATTTTAAAAGATCTAGTGATGACAACAATTTTTCAATTGTTTTTCAAGCAACTAGATTTTGAAATAAACGGAGATATTTTACTAAATAACTTTTTTATTATTGATTTTAGAATATTGGTTGCTTGTGATTTTTTGTAGTGAAAAAATCAATCTTTCCATTTATGAAAAAATATACCTAGTGTTCCATTAAAAAAAATAAGTTGACGTCATTTCCGGTTCTACCGCCAGTGATAATAAAAATGTGTGCTTACCATCATAAAAATCTTTGAGAATGATACAAATTTGGTTAAAGAACTACGGGTTTATCTTCAAGAATAAAAAAGTTACAGGGGTTGTATCAAATAAAAGAAACACCCTGTATAGTAGTTGAAAAATGGTCGAAAATATCAAAAGTGCCAAAATTAGTCTTATCCTATCAAATACTAGCCCCCCCCACCCAGTCGCTATTTTCTGTATGTCATACAAAAATTTTATGATGGAACTTTAAAAATAGCTGTATTTGAATTGGTGATTTTGGAAAACCGGTACGAATTTTCGAAGAAACGAAGCCGAAAATTACTTCTGGTTTAAAAAATGGTCAAAAGTGCCAAAATCAGTCTCATTTGATGATTTTTGAGCTCGACAGCTGTAAAAATTCCTTTTAAATCATTTTCAACGGTGCTCGAAAAAATTCAAAAATTCCATAAAATCACATATTGAAAAACTGAGCTTTTGGAAAAATTGACCAAAACTCCACCAAAAATTCTGGAATATAGTAAGATCTCGACAAGTTAAATAAAAAAACATACTTTGTTAATAATCCCGGACAAAGATTATAGAGGTATTCATTTTCAAAATAAAATTTTTAAATATTTATAAAAATTATCATATGTTATTTTGGCGATTCTGGAAAAATGGTACAAAATTAATAATAATTTCCTACAAAATTTTTATACAGAGCTATTTTCAATTCAATTAGCGATTTTGGAAAAACTGTAGGAATTTACGAAGAAACGAAGCCAAAAATGACTTCTGGATATCGTAATTTACAAGAAAATGTCGTCAACTAATTTTCGGAAATAGGTAAAAATTGGTCGAAAATGTCAAAAGTCCCAAAAACAGTTTTATCTTATCAAATAGTAGCCCCGCCCACCCGTCCTCTATTTTCTTAGAAGGTATGTTATCTGCCTAAATCAGTCTTATCTTATCAAGTACTAGCCCCGCCCACCCGTCCTCTGTTGTCTTGGAAGGAATATGATTTGCCAAAATTAGTCTTTCTTATCTTAGCAAATACCAGCTCCGCCCACCCGCTGACTGATTTTGGCAAATGACAAACCTTCCAAGAAAATAGGGGGTGGGGGGGTGGGGCTAGTATTTGATAAGATAAGAGTGATTTAGGCAAATGACATATCCTCTAAAAAACTAGAGGGTGGGTGGGCGGGGCTAGTATTTGATAAGATAAGACTGATTTTGGCAGATAACATATCCTCTAAAAAAATAGAGGGCGGGTGGGCGGGGCTCGTATTTGATAACATAAAACTGTTTTTGCACTTTTGAAATTTTCTTTTAAATTACGATCTCCAGAAGTCATTTTCGGCTTCGTTTCTTCGGAAATTCCTACCTACCGTTTTTCGAAAGTCGCTAATTGAGATATACCTAGTAGTTTTAACAGTTTTGTCAAAGCTCTGTATAGAAATTTTGTAGGAAATTGTTAAGTTTCTACCATTTTTCCAGAATTGCTAAAATAGCATATGATAATAATTGTTATAAATATTTAAAAATTTTATTTCGAAAATGAGTACCTCTATAATTTTTATCGGGGACCATCAACAAGCTACGTTTTTTGAATTTAACTTCTCGAAATCTATCTATATTCCAGAATTTTTGATGGATTTTTAGGCTTTTTCAAGAGCTCAATTTTTCAATATGAGATTTTATGGAATTTTACTTTAAAAATATGTATTTGAATTGGTGATTTTGGAAAACCGGTGGGAACTTTCGAAGAAACGAAGCCGAAAACTACTTCTGGCTAAAAAATGGTGGAAAATGTCAAAAGTGCCAAAATCAGTCTCATCTGATGATTTTTGAGCTCTACAGCTGTAAAAACTCCTTTTAGATCATTTTCAACGGTGCTCGAAAAAATTCAAAATTTCCATAAAACCAAATATTTATTGAAAAACTGAGCTTTTGGAAAAATAGTCCCGGACAAAGATTATAGAAGTATTCATTTTCAAAATAAAATTTATAAATATTCATAACAATTATCATATGCTATTTTGACGATTCTGAAAAAATGGTAAAAAACCAATAATAATTTCCAACAAAATTTTTATACAGAGATATTTTCAATTCAATTAGCGATTTTGGAAAAACGGTAGGAATTTCCGAAGAAACGAAACCAAAAATGACTTCTAGATTTCGTAATTTACAAGAAAATGTCTCCAACTAATTTCCGGAAATAGTTAAAAATTGGTCGAAAATGTCAAAAGTGCGAAAGTCAGTCTCATTTTATAAAGTACTAGCTCCGCCCACCCGCCCTCTGTTTTCTTAGAGTGTACGTTATCTGCCTAAATCAGTCTCATCTTACCAAGTACTAGCCCCGCCCACCCGCCCTCTAGTTCCTTGGACGGTTTGTCATTTGCCAAAATCAGTTTTATCTTAGCAAATACCAGCTCCGCCCACCCGCTGACTGATTTTGCCAATGACAAACCTTCCAAGAAAATAGAGGTGGGTGGGTGGGGCTAGTATTTGATAAGATAACACTGATTTTGGCAGATAACATACCTTCTAAGAAAATAGGGGTCGGGTGGAAAATGAGTACCTCTATAATTTTTGTCCGGTCTTATCTTACCACATACTAGCTCCGCCCACCCGCTGACTGATTTATGCAAATGACTTAATACTTGGTAAAATAAGACTGGTTTCGGTAAATGAGATAACCGCTAAGACACTAGAGGGTGGGTGGGCGGGGCTAGTATTTGATAAGATAAGACTGATTTTGACATTTTTGACATTTTCGATCGTATCAAATACTAGCCCCACCTACCCTCGCTCTATTTTCTTAGAAGATATGTCATTTGCCAAAATCAATCTTATCTTAGCAAGTACTAGTGCCACCCGCCCCTCCACTTCTCATTCTAACGACTAATTTTATTTCTGTTCAGTATAAGATCATTAATTTCATTCAGATTGCATAAAATCATTCATTGAAAATGAGATAGGGTGGGTGGGCGGGGTTAATCATGTTCTTCTGTCGAGTGGGTCTTGAAACTAATAATATAATCTAGAAATTTATATATATAGTAGTTGAAAAATGGCCGACAATATCAAAAGTGCCAAAATTAGTCTTATCCTATCAAGTACTAGCCCCGCCCACCCACCCACTATTTTCTTGGAAGGTACATCATTTTCCAAAATCAACCTTATCTTATCAAATACTAGCCCCGCCCACCCACCCTCAATTTTTTTGGAAGGTATGTCATTTGCCAAAATCGGTCTTATCTTAGCAAGTACCAGCTCCGCCCACCCGCTGACTGATTTTGGCAAATGACAAACCTTCCAAGAAAATAGGGAGTGGGTGGGTGGGGCTAGTATTTGATAAGATAAGAGTGATTTAGGCAAATGACATATCCTCTAAAAAAATAGAGGGTGGGAGGGCGGGGCTAGTATTTGATAAGGTACGACTGAATTTGGCAGATAACTTACCCTCTAGGAAAATAGAGGGCGGGTGGGCGGGGCTAGTATTTGATACATTAAAACTGTTTTTGCACTCTTGACATTTTCTTTTAAATTACGATATCCAGAAGTCTTTTTGGCTTCGTTTTTTCGGAAATTCCTACCTACCGTTTTTCGAAAATCGCTGGTCGAGATATAGTAGTTTTAACAGTTTTTTCAAAATAGCTCTGTATAGAAATTTTGTAGGAAATTATTGTTAATTTTCTACCATTTTTCCAGAATCGCTAAAATAACTAGCATATGATAATAATTGTTATAAATATTTAAAAATTTTATTTCGAAAATGAGTACCTCTATAATTTTTGTCCGGGACCATCAACAAGCTACGGTTTTTTTAATTAACTTGTCGAGATCTATCTATATTCTAGAATTTTTGATGGTTTTTTAGGCTTTTCCAAGAGCTCAATTTTTCAATATGAGCTTTTATGGAATTTTACTTTAAAAATAGCTGTATTTGAATTGGAGATTTTGGAAAAACGATAGGAATTTCAGAAGAAACGAAGCCAAAAATGAACTTCTGTATATCGTAATTTACAAGAAACGTCTTGAACTAATTTTCAGAAATAGTTAAACATTGATCGAAAATGTCAAAAGTGCCAAAAAGAGTTTTATCTTATCAAATACTAGCCCCGCCCACCCGCCCTCTATTTTCTTAGAGCGTATGTTATCTGCCAACTGCAGTCTTATCTTATCAAATACTAACCCCGCCCACCCACCCTCTATTGTCTTAGAGGATATGTCATTTGCCTAAATCAGTCTTATCTTACCAAGTACTAGCCCCGCCCACCCACCCTCTATTTTCTTAGAGGGTCTATTATCTGCCAAATTCAGTCTTATCTGATCAAATACTAGCCCCGCCCACCCACCCTCTATTATCTTAGAGGAGATGTCATTTGCTAAAATTAGTGTTATCTTACCAAGTACTAGCCCCGCCCACCCACCCTCTATTTTCCTAGAGGATGTCATTTGTCAAAATCAGTCTTACCTTAGCGAGCACTACCTTCGCCCACCCGCTGACTGATTTACCTTCCAAGAAAATAGAGGGCGGGTGGGCGGGACTAGTACTTGGTATGATAAGACTGATTTTGGCCAATGACATACCTTCCAAGAAAATAGGGGGCGGGTGGGCGGGGCTAGTACTTGGTAAAATAAGACTGATTTTGGCCAATGACATACCTTCCAAGAAAATAGAGGGGGGGTGGGCGGGGCTAGTACTTGGTAAGATAAGACTGATTTTGGCCAATGACATACCTTCCAAGAAAATAGAGGGCGGGTGGGCGGGGCTAGTACTTGGTAAGATAAGACTGATTTAGGCAAATGACATATCCTCTAAGAAATTAGAGGGTGGGTGGACGGGGCTAGTATTTGATAAGATAAGACTGATTTTGGCACTTTCGACATTTTCGACCATTTTCAACTATTCCCGAAAGTTAATGAACACACTTTCTTGTAGATTTCGATATTCGAAGTATTTTCGGTTTCGTTTCTTCGGAAATTTCTACTGTAATTCCCTGATACTTTTTAGAAAAATTTAGAAATTTTAAAGTAAAAATAAAGTCATTCTTCTGTCGAGTAAGAGTGGAAACTAATACTTAATAGAACCTATGATCTGAAAAAAGTAAAAAAAGCGCCAATCGTAACTTTTTTTGTTATGCTATTTACAATAAAATTTATTTCTAATTCCATGCACTTGACCTGACTTGACCTAACGTCACTTGACTTGTCCTGACTTCTCTATTGTCCCAAATAAACAAATTTTAAACATTTCTGTTAATATATAAAAACTACAAAGTTCATTCTTGAAACAATTGTATTTTTGAAACAAAAAATTAATAATAGTTTTCATTTTTTTATAGCAAGCTATTTTCTTAGAAGGTATGTCATTTGCCAAAATCAATCTTATCTTAGCAAGTACTAGCCCCGCCCACCCGCCCTCTATTTTCTTGGAAGGTATGTCATTGGCCAAAATCAGTTTAATCTCAGTAAGTACTAGTCCCACCCGTCCCCCTCTTCTCATTCTAACGACTAATTTTATTCGAAGCCGAAAATTACTTCTGGCTAAAAAATGGTCGAAAATGTCAAAAGTGCCAAAATCAGTCTCGTCTTATAAAATGCTAAGATTTTTGAAAAAAAATCAAAACTCTATATCATTTTACGATTTAACTTTGAAATTGAAAACCGAATGCTGTGGAATTTTACAAAAGCTTTAAGATAATCTGAAGCATGGTTGCACGTGCAACTTTGCAACAGTCCATTGGTAAGTATAACCCATTGATTGACGTTACTAAGATGCAATTTGAACACCAATCCAAGGTAATTTAAATCGGTCCGAGAAAATTTGATTTTTTTTAATAATAATTAACAGAATTATTTAACAACTCATTGATAATACGTGCCACTCTTACAACGAATTATGTATACAGAATGACTCAAAAAATTAATCAAGAACGACTCACTCCATTTTTGATCAAATCTGACAATTTTTAGAGAAATCTCGAGATGCAACTAGTACTTTAAAATTTCCATTATTCGACACCCACCTCCACCTGTAATAACATCTGATCATAATAAGACGGAAATGCAGAAGAAAATAAACGTCTAGGAACGAGCGACTGCTTCTTTCCATTTTCCTCCCACGGATGAATAGAAAAATTTATTCGACTTCCAATAAAAGTGTGTATTTTTAAAATGAGTTTACTTGCTTCTCAACTACGAAATTGTGTTCCAAAAATAAATTCCACTTTGGGCGAAAATGCTGCCCGAGTAAGACAAGCCGGAAGGTATGAATAAAATTCATGTATCCGATTTTGTGTAATAATTGACCCAAATAAGTCGAATAACTTGTTCGCGAACCGCATTCTCCGAGACCAAGGATCCAACGGTACTCAACACAATTTGCAATTCCAAACCCACGCATTTATCAATCCCATTTTTAAAAATATTCACTCAGTAGTTGCAACGAAGCGATAATTTAAAAAAAAAAAACAAACAACCAACATCAATTTTCTGATCTAAAAAAAATCCTCCCTCGTGTTGCCAATAAATATATTTGTATCAATATTGGAATTGTATACGTAATTTCGTCCAGATCCGCCTCGTTCGATTTTTTCCTGCTTACTGAATTTTTATTTGTTTTTGAAAGCTATAAACATCCGTCGCTTGTTCTCTCACACGTGCTGTGCGAAATTTCATTATCGTTTGTCAATTCTGTCTGTAAATTTAAAAAGGACCCTCGATGTGACCCAGTTTTCTACAATTTCGCACCTTTTGTGAAATGAGTTGGTATTAAATAATGTAAGCCAAAGGGTTTGCGGCTTAATAACTCTTCAGAAATGAGACTAACGGGTTTCGCTCAAACCAAAATGGATTAAAACCATGGTCTTTGCGCTGTGAAATAAATTAAGGATGCGGTTTTGGACGGAACTACCAATAACAACATTTTCTCGGAAATATTGTAAACAAGTTTCCGCGTTTTCCATCGTCGAATTAGATGTTTAATTAAAAGTGCAAAACATGACGTAACTCCTAGCTAAACTTAATTAAAATGAATTTTCATTATGCTGTCGACTAATAAGTTCGTCTCTTGTAAATTATCCGTGATAATAAACTCGTTTTAATTATTCTCCATAGTGCGACTATTCTAAAAGCGCACTTTAATTAGCAACAGTTATATCCTTCTCCAGTTTTTACCAAAGCAAATCCGCTCCCGAAATAGCACTGTAAATTCCCTCCACAAATCCCACTTTTCCCTCCAACTCAAATATCTATTCCTAGTTAATTCAACGTTCCGCTATACTTCAAAGTAGCTTCGTCGGCGACAGTCCAAAAGCACGAATAAAAGTTTTCGCTGTCGTACAAGGACTAAGAGCTTACGATGAGTCACTTTCCGAGTCTTTTATCATTATCGTAACTTCCATTCTCGCAAACTTCACCGCCTTTCCCGCCTAGAATTTTCATATAGATCCTTCGCAGCGACTTCTTCGTCGAACAATTAAATGTTGCAAATTTCGTGTTTTCGTTTCAACTAACCTGTTTATGCGGTATGGCACATCGTTATCAAACGCATCTGTTGGATTTGTAGGACTGCATATTCATGAGCTGCGTTTATTGTTGTATGCAAACTAATGAGAAGAATGTTTGTGTGTTTTGGGGCTACACACAGATAGAGAGCGAAGCTTCCAAAGCTGCCACTGCTAATATTTAACTTCGTAGTGGCTATATTAAATTCGAGCTAATAAGGCTCTTATGTTTACTCTCGCGACAATTTTTTTACTGAGTAATTATTAAGAAGTGAGTTTTGTGAGTCGTTCACGTTGTTAATATTGTGCTTTTTTTTAACAAAATTCAGTTTGGCGTTTTCTGCATGCGAATTATTGCAGCGGAACAATGCTATAAAAATTTGCCTGTGAAATATTGGGCGTGAAATTCGAAATTTTTGAAATTTCTAAAAGTTTCGACATTTCAGTGGGCGATTCTGGAAATTCTGAGGTCGGAAATGACTTCTGCGGTCCGAAGTCTATGAGAAAATGTATTTAGTTAATAGTTACATATCAAAAATAGTCAAAAATTTTGTTTCACAACAGCCTGTATTTACAGAAATGTTTAAAATTTGTTTATTTTCAGTCAGGTCAGGTGCATGAAATAAGAAATAAATTTTATATCAAATAGTATAATAAAAAATGTTACAATTAGCGGTTTTTTTGTTTTTTCACATCCTAGATTACATGATTAGTTTCCACTCCGATTCGACAGAAGAACGTAATTAGCTCCGCCCACCCACCCTGTCTTCTTTTTAGTGACTGATTTTATCCGATCTGAATGAAATGAATGATCTTATATTGAATAGAAATAAAATTCGTCCGAGCAAGTATTTGATAAGATTAAACTGTTTTTGGCAAATGACATAATTTCTAAGAAAATACAGGGTGGGTGGGTGGGGCTAGTATTTCGTAAGATAAGACTGATTTTGCCACTTTAAGCTTGTTCGACCATTTTTCAAAATAAGCTGGACATCGTTGTTCAAAAATCGACAATTTTTTGCCAATTTTTATGGATTCAGGAGCAAATACAGAGAGATCGAAAAAGAAATTAGTCAAAGTTTGCCTTAGTTTGAAATAATTATTTATTAAACGTCACGTTGACACAAGGTTGACAAAAATAATTTGCAATGTTATCAAACGAAATTAAAGCTTTTTTGTTAGAATCTTACTTCAGAAATGGGATAAAATTGGTGAGTTTGATTCATTTTTATGTCTGTTAAAAGTAGGTGTTATAATTCTAGTTGCAAATTGTCAAATTGACATTTAATAAAAAAATTTAAATTACCACAATCGGCTAACGACTAACGCTTTTTTTTAGTTTTTTTCAAAATCCTAGATTCCACACCCACTACAGAGAGGAACATTATTAGCCCCGCCCACCCACCCTGCGTTTATTTCAGTGATTAATTTTAGCCAGTGAGTGAAACGAATGATTTTATACTCATCAAAAATAAAATTAGTCGTTAAACTGAGAAGAGTGGAGAAGAAAATAAAGGGCGGGTGGGCGGGGATAGCATTTAAATATTAGCTAGATATTTTCTTGTAGATTTCGACATCCGGAAGTCATTTTCGGTTTCGTTTCTTCGAAAATTTCTATCGCCCTTCCAAAATCGCCAGTATCAAATTTACAGTTCCATTAGCAAAATTTCTTCCAAAATAAAACTTTGGGTCAGTGAAATTCTCTCAGATAATTAAAAAAACATTAGGGACCTCCGAGATTCTTTAGATTCTTCCAAAAACAAAAGATTAGTGGCCTCTGGGATAAGTTTTTCCAAAAATTAAATTCTAGGGAGCCCAAAATTCTATTAAATTTTTCCAAAATTGAACCTTGAAACACAAAATTCTTTCAAATTCCTCCAAAAAAAAAAAAACACATCAAAATTCTTCCAAAACAACCCCGAGATTTTTACGAAACTTTCCAAAAAAAAAAATACGCTGGAGGCATTTTTCCAAAGTAAATCATGAGGGACCATCGAGGATTTGTCAAATTCTGCCAACATAAAACACTTGGACCAGCGAAATTTTCTCAAATATTTCCACAAGAAAACTAGCAAAAAATTTACGATTAGTGCTTTTTTTCACATCCTAGATTCTATTAGTTTCCACTTCCACTCAATAGGAGAACATAATTAGCCCCGCCCACCCACCCTGCCTCCTTTTCAGTGATTCATTTTATCCGATCTGAGTGAATGAAAGTAGTCGTTTTTTTTTTAGTACTTGCTACGATAAGACTGATTTTGGCAAATGACATATCTTCCAAGAAAATAGAGGGCGGGTGGGCGGGGCTAGTACTTTTTAAGATAAGACAGACTTTTAAAGTTTTTTCAAAATAACTCACTATACAAATTTTGTAGATGGATAGATAAAGAAGGAAATTATTACAAATTTTGTTTCACAAAGAACAATTGTTTCAAGAATGTACTTTGTAATTTTTATATAATACAAACGTCAAAAATCCAAATTATTGAAATACAAATGATGTTATCCATGACATTTACAGTTTAATCAAAGACATGACAAATGATTCCATGGCCAACTCTGCTCTAAAGACTTTTTGATGATCAGTTAGTAGGATATAATTTTTGCCCAAAATGGAATTCCAGCAGTTCTCAAACGGTGGAGAGAGGAACATAATTAGCCCCGCCCACCCACCCGGCCTCCTTTTCGGTGATTAATTTTAACCGACCTGAATGAAATCAATGTTCTTATATTGAACAGAAATAAATTTCGACGTTAGAATGGGAAGAGAGGAAGTGGTCCTAGTACTTACTAAAATAAAACTGATTTCGGCGAATGACGTACCTTCCAAGAAAATAGAGGGTGGGTGGGCGGGGCTAATATTTCGTAAGATAAGGCTGATTTTGGCACTTTAGGCACATTCGACCATTTTTCAATCACATTTGAAAATCAGATAAACACTTTCTTGTGGATTTCGACATCAAGGTGTTATTTTCGGCTTCGTTTCTTCAAAAATTTCTACCGTCCATCCAAAATCTCTCAATTAAAATTGATCAATTTTTACAGTTTCAGTAGCAAATAGTGTAACAAAAATTTACGATTAGAGCTGTTTTTTTACTTTTTAACATCCTCGATTCTATTAGTTTCCACTCCCACTCAATAGGAGTACATAATTAGCCCCGCCCACCCACCCTGTCGTCATTTCGTTAGAATGAAAGGCTGGGGATGGGCGGGGCTAGTACTTGCTAAGATAAAACCGATTTTGACAAATGACATACTTTCCAAGAAAATACAGGGTGGTTGGAGGGGGGTTAATATTTGATGAGATAAAACTGTTTTCGGCAAATGAAATATCTTCTAAGAAAAGAAAGGGCGGGTGGGCGGGGCTAGTATTTGATTAGATATGACTGATTTCGGCCGATTTTTAACCATTTTCGAATATTAGCTAGATTTTTTCTTGTAGATTTCGACGTCCAGGAGTCATTTTCGGTTTCGTTTCTTCGAAAATTTCTACCGTTCTTCCAAAATCGACATTTGAAATATAGCAATTTTTACAGTTCCAGTAGCAAATAGAATAACAAATAATTTACGATTAGCGCTTTTTTTTAAGTTTTTTCACATACTAAATTCTATTAGTTTCTAGTCTCACTGGACAGAAGAATATAATTAGCCCCGCCCACCCACCCTGCGTTCATTTCAGTGATAAATTTTAGCCAGTGAATGAATGAATGGTCTCATGCTCAACACAAATAAAATTAGTCCTTAAACTGAGAAGAGGGAGGGTGGGCGGCGCTAGTACTTGCTACCATAAAACTGATTTGACAAATGATATACTTTCCAAGAAAATAAAGGGCGGGTGGGGGGGGCTAGTATTTGATAAGGTAAAACAGTTTTTGGGAAAAGAAATATCTTCCAAAAAAACAGAGGGTGGGTGGGCGGGGCTAATATTTCGTAAGATAAGGCTGATTTTGGCACTTTAGGCAAGTTAGAACCATTTTTCAACCATTTTTCAAATATTATGTGTATAAATTTCTAGATTCTATTATTACTTTCTAGTCCCACAAGACAGAAGAACATAATTAGCCCCGCCCACCCACCCTGTCTTCTTTTCAGGGATTAATTTTTTCTGATCTAAATGAAATGAATGATTTTATACTGAATAGAAATAAAATTAGTCGTTAGAATGGGAAGATAGGGAGTGGGTGCGGCTAGTACTTGCTAAAATAAGACTGATTTTGGTAAATGACATACCTTCCAAAAAAATAGAGGGTGGGTGGGCGGGGCTAGTACTTGATAAGATTAGACTGTTTTTGGAAATTAATATACCCTCCAAGAAAATAGAGGGTGGGTGGGCGGGGCTAGTATTTCGTAAGATAACGCTGATTTTGGCACTTTAAGCATGTTCTACCATTTTTCAACCATTTTTCAAAATAAGCTAGATATTTTCTTGTAGATTTCGACGTCCAGGAGTCATTTTCGCTTTCGTTTCTTAGAAAATTTCTACCGATATTTGAAATATAGCAATTTTTACAGTTCCAGTAGCAAATAGTGAAACAAACAATTTACGATTCGCGTTTTTTTTTAAGTTTTTTCACATCCTAGATTCTATTAGCTTCCACTTCCGCTACATAGAAGAACATGATTAGCCCCGCCCACCCACCCTGCGTTTATTTCAGTGATTAATTTTAGCCAGTGAATGAATGAATGATGTTATACTCAACAGAAATAAAATTAGTCGTTAAACTGAGAAGAGGGAGGGTGGGTGGGGCTAGTACTTACTACGATAAAACTGATTTGGCAAATGAAATATCTTCCAAGACAAGAGAGGGTGGGTGGGCGGGGCTAATATTTGATAAGATATGACTAATTTCGACTATTTTTCAACCATTTTCGAATAGTAGCTAGACATTTTCTTGTAGAGTTCGACATCCAGAAATCATTTCGTCTTCGTTCCTTTGAAAATTTCTATCGTCCTTCCAAAATCGCCAATTCGAATATATCGATTTTTTACAGTTCCAGTAGTAAATAGTGTAAGAAAAATTTACGACTAGCGCTTTTTTTCATTTTTTTCGCATCCTAGATTCCACTAGTTTCCATTTCCATGCAATAGGAGAACGTAATTAGCCCCGCCCACCCACCCTGCTTTTATTTCAGTGATTAATTTTATCCGGTATGGTTGAATGATCTTATACTGAGCAGAAATAAAATTAGTCGTTAGAATGAGAACAGGGTGTGGCTAGTACTTGCTAAGATAAAACTGATTTTGACAAATGACATACTTTCCAAGAAAATACAGGGTGGGTGGTGGGACTAGAATTTGATAAGGTAAAACAGTTTTTGGGAAATGAAATATCTTCCAAAAAAACAGAGGGTGGGTGGGCGGGGCTAATATTTCGTAAGATAAGGCTGATTTTGGCACTTTAGGCAAGTTAGAACCATTTTTCAACCATTTTTCAAATATTATGTGTATAAATTTCTAGATTCTATTATTACTTTCTAGTCCCACACGACAGAAGAACATAATTAGCCCCGCCCACCCACCCTGTTTTCTTTTCAGGGATTAATTTTTTCTGATCTAAATGAAATGAATGATTTTATACTGAATATAAATAAAATTAGTCGTTAGAATGGGAAGATAGGGAGTGGGTGCGGCTAGTACTTGCTAAAATAAGACTGATTTTGGCAAATGACATACCTTCCAAAAAAATAGAATGTGGGTGGGCGGGGCTAGTACTTGATAAGATTAGACTGTTTTTGGAAATTAATATACCCTCCAAGAAAATAGAGGGTGGGTGGGCGGGGCTAGTATTTCGTAAGATAACGCTGATTTTGGCACTTTAAGCATGTTCTACCATTTTTCAACCATTTTTCAAAATAAGCTAGATATTTTCTTGTAGATTTCGACGTCCAGGAGTCATTTTCGGTTTCGTTTCTTCGAAAATTTCTACCGTTCTTCCAAAATCTATATTTGAAATCTAGCAATTTTTACAGTTCCTGTAGCAAATAGTAAAACAAACAATTTACGATTAGCGTTTTTTTTTAGTTTTTTCACATCCTGGATTCTATTCGCTTCCACTTCCGCTACATAGAAGAATATGATTAGCCCCGCCCACCCACCCTGCCTTCATTTCAGTGATTAATTTTATCCGGTATGGTTTTAATGCATATTTTGTTCAAATGCCGGCCTTGTCGGGATGACAAATACTTGTTAGTTAGCCGTATCGTATCGTATGCATTTTACCTGGACTTGACCATTGAAGTACACTTACTCAAGACCCTTTCTGTGAATAGGTTCCGGTCGTTTGGGTAGTAAAATTTTATTATAGAATTGGGAAAATACTCCACAGATTTTATAACTTTAAATCCTTACTTCCGTTGATAATGAATTAAAGCTTTTAACCAGATGTTCTTTTTCAGAATTTTGCGGCAAGACCGTTGAAGATTTTCTAGAAAAAAGGATTATTGTAACCAACTACCTACCTTAAAATTTTTCTAATGGAAACTTTTAAGTAAATGAACCGTTTATTTCACAACCATCAGTCTATCGCATCTGTCGTAGTACAGTGTTATACGTGGTTCTCCCTTGTTACATGTTGAGTTCTTTTTGGTAATATTACTAATATTTTAAAAGAATGCCGAAAGTAAAATCGACGCCGGATGAGTGGATAAGGGATTTTCCAGAATTAAAATTAGAAAACAACAAAATATTCTGCAGAGCTTGTGTGAAAACCGTAAGCCCACTAACTTTTTTTATCTATTTTCCTTTGTTAATCCTGTATATGTACGTTGTTTTAGATTCAGTGTGATAAAAAATATAACGTGACGCAACATGTCAGAACGACTCTTCATGTAGAAAGGAAGAAAATGTTTGAAGTTTCTAAAATTAAACAGCAGACCGTACATGAATCTGTTGCATCTACTTCCACAAAAGATGAGCAGTTTCAGTTTAATTTCGATTTATGTAAAATGATGATCCAGTCCAATATATCTTTAAAAAATTGTAGAAAGGCCCTCTTCAAGAATTCCTTGAAAAACACTGCAATCGACATATTCCGATTGAAAGTACTCTCCGAAAAAATTATGTAGACCCAGTGTTTCAGCAAGTTTACAACGAAATTAAACATCGCATTGGAGATAATTATTTATGGTTCGCCGTCGATGAAACAACCGATAGTTGTGGAAGATACGTGGCAAGTTTAATTGTTGGAATCTTCAATGAAAATTTCCCTAGTCGAGGGTGTGTAGTAAGTTTGAAAATGTTAGATAAAACAAATGGCAATACGATTAACAGATTTGTGAATGACAGTCTTACGTCACTATTTTTGCCAAATAAAATTTTATTGATGATCTCGGATGCAGCTCGTTATATGTTGAAAGCAGGGAATAATCTAAAAATATTGTACCCCAATTTAATTCACTCTACTTGCATTGCTCACGGTTTAAACAGAGTGGCTGAAGGAATACGTTTGCAGTTTCCTACTGTTAATAAATTAGTGGCAAATGGTAAAAAGATTTTTGTTAAAGCCCCACTAAGAGTGCAACATTTTAAGGAAAAATTTCCAAACATACCATTGCCCCCAGAGCCGATTATAACGAGGTGGGGAACATGGTTACAGGCCACATTTTATTATGACAAATATATCAAAGAATTTGAGGAACTAGTTACGGAGTTTAGCGAAGATTCTTCTCAATCGATTAAAGATTGCATAAATATTTCGGAAAACAAAAATTTGCGACAAAATCTAGCTTTTGTAAGAAGCAATTATCAATTCGTATGTGAGGTAATAGAAAAGTTAGAAAAACCCAACATGTTGTTGGTAGATTCCATAAACTTAGTGAAGGAATGTAAACAACAAGCAAACGCAGTAAGGGGTGATATTGGTACTATAGTATCTCAAAAACTTGACCAAATGTTACATAAAAATGCAGGTTTCGGTGTTCTTTCCGACGTTGCTCGTGTTTTACAAGGCCAGAAGGTGGAAAATTTGGAGTTAGATTCAACATTAGTTGCAAAATTCAAATTTGCGCCAACAACGAGTGTGGATGTTGAACGCACATTCTCCAATTTTAAACACATTTTAAATGATCGGCGAAAAAATTTTACACTGGACAACTTGGAACATATTACAATCATAAATTGTTTTAAAGAAAACTGAAATACGTGTGTAAAATATAAAGTCTAGGATTATTGTAATAATATTTTATCCAAAGTTCTAAGAAGTGTTCTTTGATTTGTAATATGATTATGTTTTTAATGCATTTTTGCTTAAAATAAAACTTCTTTATTGAAAATGTTGTGCTTATTTAAGCGCTCTCTAAAGATGAACGCTGGTTATTATGTATCTAACTCGAAGTATAAAATTTCACTTTACGGACGTACGAAATTGCTCTGGAATTCCTCAACTGTGCTAGAACTTCAGGACGTCAACGCGGTTTCCCTGAAAAAGACCTGCTAATGCTTTTCGGATGGTCGTTACTTCGGACTAATTCTCCTGTGTGTTTGCTAGGAGGATTTTAAACGGAATTGGGGCTTAATAGTTTCTAGCCTGTTATTTAAGGTCTCGCCTTTTATTTACTCTCTTATTCTTCGATGCATTTCCATCACTCCAACTATATTAAACACTAAACTTTGTAAAGGGTGTATTGTATGACAAACAAACACTTGCGCATTGTTGACGTAATTAATTCAGGTAGTATTTGATTTGACTAATAAATGAAATTACTGGGATTCACGTATGTGAACACGAGGAATTCGAACAATTCGCGTTATGAGTTTTCCAAGTACTCAATTGCCACATTGTTGTAAAACTGAATGACTTCGTCGCGAGTCAATACCCAACTGTTAATTTGCTTACTCGAATAATTGAAATTCGCCTGAAATACTCGACTCGAGTCCTTGGGGTGCCGCAAGGCTCAATCGTTTGACATCCGCTCTTCATTTACTTTGTTAACGACATTGTAACACAGGTGGACAGCCGACACGTGAATTCCAGTAAACCGGTCAACGACACACCCAAGAGCTAGACGAGAGACAAGTTTGAATTGAGAATAATCATTTCTCGTATTCTTTTGACATATTAATTTTAATATTCGAGATAATTATTATATTATTCAAACACAATTTAGACACTGTAGAGGTTTATCAAGCCCGTCTATTAGTTTATTCGCCTAAATGTATTATTAATACCTTTTCTTGTTATTTAGATAAGGGAACAAATTAAATGCTCAGTTAAAAAATAAATTCTTAGTAAAAATAATATATGCCTGGTGAAATAATAGCTGCTTAGTTAAATTAATAACTGTTCGGTTAAATAAGGCATGCTTAGTAAGAACCCTACGTGCTAAGTATAAAAATTGGTCGAAGGTTATTTCGACAGAACTTCCCTCGCCCGTCAAGTGCAGCACAACAAATAATACTCCCGCAGAAGGCGCAAATTGAAAAATGAAATATGGTTAAAATAGACAACAAATCGGAAAAATCGAAAAATCAAAAACTTTAAAAATCGAAAAATCAAAACACCCAAAATTCGAAGCATTAAAAAATCAAAAAGTGGAAAAATTGAAGAACCGAAACATTGCAAAATTCCAGAACTGAAATACTGAAAAACTGAAAAATGGAAGGAAAATCGAAAAATCGAAAAACTGAAATTTTCGCGTGGGAGTGTGGTGCATCGGCGGCTCGCGGGAGACGCGGAACGCTCGCTTCCGGTTTTTTGCAGTTAGAGGTCGGGTTTTTTGCTAAGGTCGCGTTTCGGGTGGTTTTTGTTGTTTGAAAATGTCTGTGTCTGTATTTGCGCGAATAAACATTGTTGTTATCATCAAAGGAAATAATGTTTTTAATAGTGTCTGTGAAAATAAAAAAGAAAAATACAAACAATCTCGATAATTCTTTAACAAATACGATAGTGAGTTGTAACAAACAGGTTAACAAAACAGAAAATTAATTGTAAAGATTTTATCGCTTAATCGGTCGAAAGTGTTGCAAAATACCACTAGACAAGAACAATTGAGGTGATTTTTAATTTGTAATAAGCGGGTTATCTTATCGTTTCAGTTATTTTGATAATCCCGTTTAATACAAAAACAATTCTTTTGAAATTCCAAATGATGAATGATCCAGGTTTCATCAGAAAGCTTTCGTAGGGATTAGTGTGTCGGATTTGTGGAATTATGTTCGCTTCAGTTCGTGGAAGAATTTTTTCTAGCGATTTTCGTGTGACAATGGTTTCGAATTAAAATTAAAAAAGTCATATTTATTTGCCGTCAAGAATTAAAAAAAAAAAAATTAAAATTGCAAAACGTTCTGTTGTTGACTTATGACTTATATTTTTGAAATTTTCGGTTTCAAAATCAACATTTTTTAAATTTCCCAAAAACTGCGGTATTTCATTCATACCTCTATTTTCTTAGAGGGTAAATCATTTATCACCTGCCCTGTTCTCATTCAAACCATTTTATTTCTGTTCACTGAAATGAAGACCGGGTGGGTGGGCGGGGTAAATTTAACTTTTTCCCACAGTCTTTTATAAGCAATCAATAGCCCCGCCCACCCACCCTCCCTTTATTCCAGTGATTACTCTTAATATTGTTCAGTCATTTACCAAAATCAGCCTTATCTTAAGAAATGCTAGCCCCGTCCACCCGCCTTCTATTTTCTTAGAGGGTATGTAATTTTCCACAGTCAGTCTTACCTTATCAAGTACTAGCTCCGCCCACCCACCCTTTATTTTCTTAGAGAGTAACTCATTTACGACAGTCAATTCTATCTTAGAAGGTCCTCATTCTAAAGATTTCATTTCTGTTAGGAGATCTACCTTCTCACTAGATGAAATGAATCACTGAAATGAAGATGGGGTGGGTGGGCGGGGTCAAACATATGTTCTTTTGTCGAGTGAGAATGGGAATTAATAAAATGTAGGCTGTTACAAAAAGTGCTAGTCGTAATTAATTGCTATATGATTTATTTTTTATTTCAGAAGAAAAAAAAATAAAGAACGGGTGGGTGGGCGGGGCTAAGTTTAACTTTTTCTAACAGAGTCCTTTATAAGCAAGCAATAGCCCCGCCCACCCACCTCTCTTCATTCCAGTGATTACTCTTAATATTATTCAGTCATTTACTAAAATAAGTCTTATCATAAGAAATACTAGCCCCGCCCACCCGCCCTATGTTTTCTTAGAGGCTATATTATCTGCCAAAATCAGTCTTATCTTGGCAAATCCTAGCCCCGCCCACCCACCCTCCATTTTCTTGGAAAGTATGTCATTGGCCAAAATGAGTCTTATCGTAGCAGGTACTAGCCCCGCTCACCCGCGCTGTTCCGATTCTTACGATTTTATTTCTGTTCAGTAGGAGATCCACCTTTCATTCGGGCTAAATAAAATGAATCACTGAAATGAAGGAGGGGTGGGTAGGCGGGGTTAATTATATGTTCTTTTGTCGAGTGGGAATAGAAATTAATAAAATGCAGGCTGTTAAAAAAAGTGCTAGTCGTCATTATTTGCTATAAGATTTATTTCTTACTTCAGAAGAAAAAACTGAAGGAACGGGTGGGTGGGCGGGGCTAACCTTTACTTTGCTTACAGAGTCTTTTATAAGCAAGCAATAGCCCCGCCCACCTACTCCCTCTTTATTCCAGTGATTACTTTTAATATTATTCAGTCATTTACTAAAATAAGTCTTAACATAAAAAATATTAGCCCCGCCCACCCGCCCTCTGTTTTCTTAGAGGCTATGTTATCTGCCAAAATCAGTCTTACCTTGGCAAATACTAGCCCCGCCCACCCACCCTCAATTTTCTTGGAAGGTATGGCATTGGCCAAAATCAGTCTTATCGTAGCAGGGGTGGGATTTTGTTTCTTGATCGAAGTGATAAATTATCACTTGCGATAAATGTCATTGCGTAGCTTTTAAATGCAAAGTTTGCATTTATTCTTTACATATAGGCTTATTAAATGCTCAAAAGTTTACAATTATCCTAATTTTAAGAACTTAAGGTATAACTCAGAATTACGATTTTGAACTTCTATTTTGACATAAATTTCGAGGTTATGTCTCCAAAATTTATCACTTCATTCAGAGCTATCGAGAAAATATCACTCCATGAAGACTTGATTTCGTGACAGAATCGAGAAATGTGACAGAAATGTCTCACCAACTCAGCCTCTCAACCAATCAGCAAACGAGATTTTATCGTTATCGAGTTTTTTTCGATCGAGAAACAAAATCGCACCCCAGGTACTAGACCCGCTCATCCGCGCTGTTCTCATTCTTACGATTTTATTTCTGTTCGAGCTAAATAAAATGAATCACTGAAATGAAGGCGGGGTGGGTGGGCGGGGTTTATTAGATTTTCTTTTGTAGAGTAAAAATGGGAACGAATAAAATGTAGACTGTTAAAAAAAGGCGCTAATCGTAAATTTTTGTTATACTATTTGCTATAAGATTCATTTTTTATTTCAGAACAAAAGAATGAAAGAATGGGTGGGTGGGGCTAACTTTAACTTTTTCTTACAAAGTCTTTTATAGGCAAATAATAGCCCCGCCCACCCACCCCCTCTTCATTCCAGTGATTGCTCTTAATATTGTTCAGTCATTGACTTTATTTTAAAAAATTCATTTAATTTAGATTCCAAAATTTTTAAAATTGAAGCTTTTGGCAAACTTTGCTAAAAATCCAAAACAAAATTCTAGTATATAGGTAGATTGACAAGCAGATTCGAAAAACGTAGTTTGTTGGTCCCAGATTAAGCTTTTGAAATTTCCGATTTCAACATCAAAATTTTTTAAATTTCTCAAAAATTACCGTCTTTCATTTTGGTGATTCTGGAAATGTGGTCGGAATTTTCGAACAAACTTTGCCGAAACTGACTTCTGTACATCGAAATCACGAAAAAATGGCTTCACGCAATTTTCGAAAGTGTTTGGAAATGGTCAAAAATTCCAAAATTTTTAAAATTCAAGTTTAACTTTTTCTTACAGTCTTTTATAAGTAAGCAATAATAATAATAATAATAAAATGTAAGCTGGTAAAAAAGGCGCTTGTCGTAATTTTTTCTAATACATACTATTTGCTATAAGATTTATTTCTTATTTCAGAAGAAAAAATGACAGAACGGGTGGGTGGGCGGGGCTAGGTTTAACTTTTTCTAACAGAGTTTTTTATAAGCAAGCAATAGCCCCGCCCACCCACCCCCTCTTCATTCTAGTGATTGCTCTTACTATTGTTCAGTCATTTACTTCGATTTAAAAAATTAATTTAATTTGAATTTCAAAATTTTGAAAATTCAAGTTGTCAAATTTTGCTAAAAATCCACAAAAAATCATCGGATATCGGTTGGGATTTTTCAATTCTTTAATACCTCTATTTTTAAAAATTTCGGTTTTTCAATGTTTCGATATTTTAAATTTTAAGTTTTTCGATTTCTTGAAAAACTGAAAAATGGAAAGAAAATTGAAGAATCGGAAAAGGAGAAAAATCCAAAACTGAAACATTGAAAAATTCAGAAATCGAAAAATTGAAAAATCACAATTGAAGAAAGAATTGAAAAATCGAGAAATAGAGAAATGGGAAAATAAAAAATCAGTTAATCGAAAAATTGAGAAATCGAAAAATTTAGAAACGTCAAAAATTGAAAACTGAAAAATAAAAAAATTAAAAATCGTAAAACTGAAACATCGGAAAATTGAGAAATCGAAAAATGAAGAAATTCGAGAAACCGAAAATATGAAGAATCGAGAAATCCAAGAATCGATAAATTGAAAAATCCAAACAGTAATATGTCGAAAAATTGAGTAATCGAAATCGGGCAAAACTGAAGTACCTACCGTAAAGTTAATAAATTGAAAAACTGAAAATTTTTGAAAAAAAAAATTGTATAAAAAACTAAAAATTCAAAAAATTGAGAAATTGAACAATCAAAAAATCAAAACATTGAAATCCCAGTAAGTTGATAAATAGGAAAATTTAAAAAACAAAAATTTTCAAAATCCAAGAATTATTGAACAACAAAAAAAATGTAACCCTGAAAACTCAGAAAATCGAATGATCGAGAACTCAATACATCAAAAAAAAACAAAAAATCTAAAATTTAAAAATTCGACAAATTGAAAAATCATGGAACTGAAAAATCGAAAAGTCGAGACAGTGAGAAATCTAAAAACCTAAGACTTTAAAAACTGAAAAATTAAAATATCGAAAAATTTTAAAACCGATAAAACACAATATCAAAAATTTGAAAAATTGAAGAAACGAAATATTGCAAAATTCCAAAGCTGAAATATTGAAAAACCTAAAAATGGAAGGAAATTTAAAGAATCGAAACCGTGAAAAAATCAAAAATTGAAACATTGAAAAATTGAGAAATGGGAAATGGGAAAATCAAAAAAATTGGTCTAAAGAGTTTAGACAGTACTTCCCTCGCTATCGGAAACGTGACGACTGCATGTTTTATTTTTCCATTTTTCGATTATTTTACTTTCCGATAGTTTGATTTTTGAATTTTCGGTTTTTCCATTTTTCGATTTGGCATTTTTCAATCTTTCGTATTTCGATTTTCGATTTTTCAGATTTGTGGATTTGTGTCCGTTTTTTCGATTTTTAGAATATTGATTAATCGAATTTTCGATTTTTGAGCATTTCGATTTTTCGATTATCACTGTTACGATGTTTTAAAATCTCGATATTCGAGTTTTCGATTTTCCATTTTTCAAATTTTCAATTTTTAATTTTGCTTTTTTCGATTGTTGCATTTTAGAATTTTCCCTTCTTCAGTTTTTAGATTTCAATTTTGTTACTTTCCGATTTTCCACTTTTCGATTTTTTTATTTTTTTTCGATCGTCGTTTTTTCGATTTTTATTTTTCCGATTTTTCAATTTTTAGGCTTTGCAATTTTTTTACTTTTCGTTTTTTCGAGTATTTGTTTCAGCGAATTTTCGATTTTTCGAGTTTTCGATTTTCGATTTTTCGGTTTTTCCATTTTCCGATTTTCGATTTTTCGATTTTTCATTTTTAGATATTTTTCGATTTTTTTTGATTTTTCGATTTTTCTGTTCGTCAGTTTTGAGACTTTGCAATTTTTACTTTTCCACTTTTCTATTATTTTAGTTTCGGATTATTCGATTTTTGAATTTTCGTTTTTTTTTCATTTTTCGATTTCCGATTTTTTAATTTTTCGATTTTTCGGTTATTTAATTTATGGATTCTCGATATCCCGATTTTCGATTTTTCGATTTTTCGGTTTTTTAATTTGTCGATTCTCGATATACCGATTTTCGATTTTTCGATTTTGCAATCTTCGATTTTTCAATTTCCAGTTTTCGATTTTCTACTTTTTGATTTTACGATTTTTCGATTTTTCTGTTCGTCAGTTTTTAGGTTTTGCAATTTGTTTACTTTTCGATTTTTCGATTATTTTACTTTCCAATTTTTTGATTTTTGAATTGTCGACTTTTAGAGTTTTCAATATTATGAATTTTCGAATTTTCGGTTTTCCTATTTTTCGATTTTTAATTTTTCCATTTTTCGGTTTTTTGATTTTTCAATTCTCGGTTTTTCAATCTTGCAAATTTTCGATTTTTCAGATTCGTGAATTTCCAGTTTTTCGATCGACCTACGTATTAGATTCATTGAATTTTCGATTTTCGGTTTTTCCATTTTTAAATTTTTGATTTTCCAGTTTTGTATTTTCAGATTTTCCGTTTTTCGCATATCTGATTTATCAAATTTTCGATTTTTCGGCTTTTCGATTTTCCGATATTTGATTTTCGAATTTTCGATTGTTCAGTTTTCCATTTTTCAGCTTTTAGACTTCAATTTTTTTACTTTTCGATTTTCCAAATTTTCGAGTTTCAATTTTCAGATTTTTGATTTTTCGATTTTCTTTTTAAATCTTTGAATTTTTCGGTTTTGATTTTTAATTTTTCCATTCTTCGGTTTTTAGACTTCAATTTTCTTTCTTTTAAATTTTTCGATATTCTATTTTCCGCTTTTCAGAATTTTCGATTTTCAGTTTTCAGACTTTCGATCATTAGAATTTTGGATTTTTCAGTTTTATGATTTTTCGATTTTTGGAAAATTTGAGTAGTCGAATTTTCGATTTTTCAATTCATCGATTTTTCCGTGATCAATTTTTCAATTTAAATTTTGCGATTTTCAATTTGTCCATTGTCGATTTTTATAATTTTCGGTTTTTCAATTTTTCTATTCTCAACTGTTAGACTTCAATTTTGTTACTTCCCGATTTTTTGGTTTTCGATTTTCCAATTTTCTTTATTCAGATTTTCGATTTTCCACTTTTTCGATTTTTATGTTCGTTTCAGTTTTTAGGCTTTGCAAATTTTTTCTACTTCATATATATTGATTATTTTAATTTCCGATTTTTTTTTATTTTTGTTTTTGATTTTTTTAATTTTCAATATTACTTTTCGATTTTTTGGTTTTCCCGTTTTTCAATTTTTGAATTTTCGATTTTTGAGGTTTGCGAATTTCCACTTTTCGATCGACCTAGGTATTTGATTCATTGAATTTTCGATTTTTTAATTAGCCATTTTATTTTTTTGATTTTTACGATTCGTATTTTTCGATTTTCTGTTTTTTGCATTTGTGAATTTCATTTTTTCTGATTTTTGATTTTGCGCATATTAATCAAATTTTCGAAAAAGTTACCATGCTTACAAAAACTTCAAAACATCTACAATATTTCAAAGTATTCAATTTTGCTATTCTTGATTTCTTCAATAAAATAAATTGACTCAGTCATTAACTTTTATGAGACACCCTGTATAACCAAATCTAAAAAATATTAATGCAGTGATAAATCACAAGTATAAAAACTCATCATATTTTATACATTTAAGATAGGATTTATTCTGCAAAATTTTGAGGTGACGTCATAAATTTTTTAGAGGGGATAAGCAAATATATTTTAATTAAAAATGTATTATGTTTATCATAACTTCAAAACATCTGCAAGATTTCAAATTATTCGATTTTGCAAATTCAAAATTAAATTGCAAAATATTGTTTTATAATTTTGATTTTTTTTCCAAAAATCTGGACGTTTCGGACAAAAACTCAACACGGAGTCATAAACTACATGTGTAGGACTATGTTACTGTATACAATTTAAAACCCATTTCCTATGCATAAATTTGAAGTGACGTCATCACATTATTGGTGGGGATGATTAGACAAATTTAATAAATTTGCGACATTTATGAAAAAAATATCAGTTAACAAAAATGGCACGTTTTTATTATTATGCCAGTTACATGTCACTCAACGACAATATCGTTTTTTTTTTTAAGAGTATTTTATTTGAAAGTGATGAAATTTTTTATACGGAACAATTGGTCGAAAGATGTTAGAAAGCAAAATAATTCATGTCCGGACCATCGTTACTCACGAACGAAAGTGACCATTATTTTATGGGAACAACTACCTGCTAAATCTTCTCCGACAAATTCGAGAGAACTGGTGTGAGCCATAAATATTGCTTACCAAATGTAAATTTCGTTGTAGTTTGAGCCTACCTACAAATTCTGCCCTTGAAGGATTTGGACCGCCTTCTTCGGTGAGGGCAGGCAAAAACGATCCGCCCATAGGCTCAAAACATTTGCGTGCGATTGTACTTTTTTTACGATATTTCTCAGCCATATTTTTTTAATTGATTGAACTGGTTTCTGCGCTCTAGAATATGAAAAAAACTGCAGTACGATATATCTATATTAATGTCATTTTTTCATACAAAAAACCAAAAAAATGTTAAACCTCGTCTAGCGAGTCCCTTAACCTCACGTTCAGAGTGAAAATTTATCTCTTTTAATGAACATTCCGGGCTGCAATAATTCACCGGCGCTGCTTTGAGGCCACTCTGACTAGTTCAGTTTGTGGGGCGTTAGATCTTGAATAAAACGGTCTCGATTAACCAATTTCGAGTGTACGACGATGTTCAGCTCGTACAATGATAATTCACAGTGGATCTTCGCACGTTTGGATTAGAATAAGCGAGACTGGATGTAATCCGTTCGCATTCACTAAACACCCCTTTACGGCTGTGATGTGGACAAACGCCAAACACCTTATGCTCCTAAATGGACCATCGTGATTGCGGTACCCTCCTGGAGGTATAATGTGGGTGCTTAGCTGGAATTACAGACACAATTATTTACACTGTCGTCTGGATTTATGGGGCTTATTATCCAGAGGAGGAATTAATAATCTCTGTGAGAAGATACAAATTAAATTTTAATGCGAGTGCGAATAGCTGGGATAAGTCGCCGTTTACCCGCCGGCGATGGGTGTGGCGGAAAAGCTACTTGTTCGTATGTTTTAAAATAAAAATTACAAACTGACGGAAATTCTAAGACATCTTCCCCGGAAAGTCGATGACGTTCGTCGCTCGTCCTAGTAGGAGGTAATTCGGTGTAAATAAATTGGTAATTGCGTATTTCGTTTCGATGAAATGTTTATAAAGAAGCATCGAGAATTTTCATCAAACACACAGAGTTTACAGACTGCTCGTCGGTACATTTAGACGAAATGAGAGCACGATTGCTCGTTTTCCAAATAAAGAGGAAATAAATGATGTTACTGAAAAGTGTTTGTTTTTGTCGAAATGAAGGACTGGCGTGCTGATTTATATGCGTGTTGGGCATAAAAGCTACAGTTTGTTGAACTCTCGATTATAGATTTGCATGTATTCGGTGGTCGTGGCGCTTAATTCCAATTTAAACTAGATAATACTTGTTTGGCACTGATAACACGGAAGGTTTCGTTTAATTCTAAGACCGGGGTGATAAAGATAACACTCTATTGATTGACGCTTTAATTTAAAATGATTATCAGATACATACGGTGTTTTCCTTGAAAGTTACACCCTATAGTAGGAATATTGTAACTCGACGTTTCATGACCCTTAGAATTTCCACCTCTCTGTCTGTTTGTCGTCTGTATCGACTTTTATTAGACAGATAACTTTTGAAATTACTACGCAAAATATGATGAATTTTTTTTGAAGTTCATAGTTTTCTCGATTTTTTACTTTCCTAAGAGACGCATCGACATATCGAAAGAAAAAGAACAAAAAAGGGAGTAAACTGGAGTAATAAAATACTTATTTAATGGATACTACAATAAATCGCGTATCCACTTCTGTTTATCTGTCTATAAAATATTGAAACATAGGTTTTAAAAATAACGTTATTGTGATTTTTTGTGGACCCTTACATGGCTAAAAAATTCATGAAAATGTTAGGTAAATTATGTGTATGCCTCAAAAACAAAGCACTCTGTATATTAAAAAATAATTTCAACGTTTTTTACTCAAAAATCCGTACTACTTTGGTGTTTATTTTTTTTTTTCGTCTATAATAATAATTATTGAGGTATCGAGGATTAATAGCTCACTCTATATATTTCAATCTTTTGATTTTTCAATTTCTCGATTTTTAATTTTTCAGTTCTTACATATTTAAATGTTACAATTTTTCATTTTATCCTTTTTCGTTTTTCAGTACGTTGAATTTTCAATTTTTCAATTGTGCATATTTCAATTTTTAGATATTTTTAGTGGTCGTTTTTTGAATTTTCTGATTTCTCAATTTTTGAATTTTTCATTTCATATTTTCATGTTTCGATGTTTTCAATTTTTGATTTTCCAATTTTTCATTTTATAGTTTTTCGACATTTTTATTTCGCAGTTTTCGTTTTTAGAATTTTTCAATATTTCAATACTAGATATTTAATTTTTCGTTTTCTTCAATTTCTCAATTTTTTGATATTCCAATTTCTCTATTTTTCAATTTTCGGTTTCTCAGTATTTGTTTTTTTTTAAATCGATTCGATTTTGAGATGTTCCTTTTTTGAATTTTCAGAAGTTTTCAACTTGTCGTTTTTCAATTTTTATTTTTTCAACTTTTCCATATTTTTATTTCACAATTTTTCCTAGTTTAAAATTCTCGTTTTTTTGATATTTTGTTTTTCATTTTCTTAATTTTTCGATTTTTGAGTTAGATGTTTCAATTTTATCATTCTAAATTTTTTCAGTTTCTCAGTATTTCGATTTCGTTTTAAATGTTTCGATTTTGCGATGTTTTCAATTTTTGTTTTTTCAATTTTTAATTTTGCAATTTTTTGATATTCTTATTCCAGTTTTTCGTTCATCTAGATATTATATTTTTCATGTTCTTGATTTTTCGATTTTTCAGTCCAATTTTTCAATGTCTATTTCTCAGTTTTTTGATATTTCAATTTCTCTATTTTTCAGTATTCGATTTCTCAGGATTTCGATTTTTTGATTTTTAAATTTTTCGATTTATCTTGTTTCGATTTTTCTTTGTTTCTTTTTTCAATTTTTATTTTTTCAGTTTTTCGATATGTTTGTTTCACACTTTTCGTTTTTAAAATTTCTCGATTTTTCAAGAATTCCGTTTATCAATTTTTGAATTTTTTGATATTCCAATGTCTCCATTTTTCAATTTTTTGATTTCTAAGTATTTCCAATTTTGGAGATTAAAAATTTTTCTATTTATATTGCTTAGATTTTTCAGTGTTTTTTTTATTTTTCGATGTTTTCAATTTTTTATTTTTTAAGTTTTAATTTGCAATTTTTAGATTTTTAAATTTTTTGGTTCCTCAGTATTTCGATTGCTTGATTTTTCAATTCTTTTCAGTTTTTACTTTCCTTTTAATTTTCCAATTTTTCGATATTTGTGTTTCATAATTTTTTGTATTTAAAATTTTTCGATTTTTCAATTCAATTTGTTGGTATTCCAATTTCTCCATTTTTCAAATTTTCCATGTATTTTGTTTCGATTTTTTTAGATCTGCTTTTTTTTAATTTTTCAACGTTTTCAGTTTTTGATTTTTCAATTTTAATCAACAATGTTCAATTTTCATCTTTTCGATATTTCTATTTCACAATTTTTCGTTTTTTAGATGGAGTATTTTATTTTTCATTTTGTTAATTTTTTGATTTTTCAGTTCGGTGTTTCATTTTTGATTTTTCAGTTCGATGTTTCAATTTTTGATTTTCCAATTTTTAATGTTTTAGTTTTTCGATATTTTTATTTCACAGTTTTCGTTTTTAGAATTTTTCGATATTTCAATTTTTAAATTTTTTGATATTCCAATTTGTCTATAATTCAATTTTTCGATTTTTCAACTTATCGGTTTCTCAGTATTTCGATTTTTTGATTTTTGAATTCTTTTCAGTTTTCAATTTTCCAAATTTCGATATTTTTATTTCACAATTTTGCCTTTTAAAATTATTCGATTTTTCAATTTTTAGATGATTTATTTTTGTTTTCTTAATTCCTTGATTTCCAGTTATTCGATTTTTCGTATATCCAATTTTTAATTTTCAGTTTCTCAGTATTTGGATTTTTGTTATTTTTATATTTTTCTGTTTAAATTGTTTCGATTTTTCGATGTTTCTTTTTTGAATTTTCGGAAGTTTTCAATTTGTCGTTTTTCAATTTTTATTTTACAATTTTTCCTAGTTAAAATTTTTCGCTTTTCTAGATATTTTACTTTTCCTTTTCTTAATTTTTCGATTTATCATTCATTTTAAATGTTTCGATTTTGCAATGTTTTCAATTTTTGGTTTTTCAATTTTTAATTTTTTAATTTTTTGATTTTTCAGTTAAATTTTTCAATGTCTCTATTTCTCAGTTTTTTGATATTTCAATTTCCCTGTTTTTCAGTATTCGATTTCTCAGGATTGAAATTTTTTTCATTTTAAAATTTTTCGATTTATATTGTTTGCAGTTTTTGATTTTTCAGTTTTAATTTTGCAGTTTTTCGATATTTTTATTTCACACTTTTAGGTTTTAAAATGTTTCGATATTTAAATATTAGATATTTTATTATAGGTCTTCTTAATTTTTGGATTTTTCAATTCATCAGTTTTTGCAATAAAAAAATTCAAATTTCTCCATTTTTCAATTTTTTGATTTCTCAGTATTTCAATTTTTCGATTTTTAAATTTTTCTATCTATATAGCTTAGATTTTTCAGTGTTTTTTTTTTAATTTTTCGATTAATTCATTTTTTGATTTTTTAATTCTTTTCAATTTTTAATCTTCTGTTAATTTTCCAATTTTTTCATATTTTGGTTTTACAATTTTCCTTTTTTGAATTTTTCGATTTTTCTATAGGTGTTTTATTTTTGTTTTCTTAATTCCTCGACTTTCTGTTATTCAATTTTTTAATTTTTCAATTTTTTGAATTTTCAGGTTTCTTAATTTTTTTTCGGTGTCATTCTTTAGATTTTTAAATTCTTCGATTTACAATGTTGCAATTTTTCGATGTTTCTTTTTCAGTTTTTCCATGTTTTCAATTCCTGATTTTTCAGTTTTAATTTTTCCATTTTTCGGTTTCTCAGTATCTCGATTTTAAAATTTTTTCAATTTCTGGATTTTTTAATTTGTAATTTTTTAATTTTTCAGTTTTTCAATTTTTCGATATTTTTGTTTCATAATTTTTTGTATTTAAAATGTTTCGATTTTTCAACATCTAGATGTCTTATTTTCCGTTTTCTTAATTTCGATTTTTGAGTTCAATTTATTGGTACCTATTTCAATTTCTCCATTTTTCAATTTTTCGGTTTTTCAATATTTCGATTTTTCAATTTTTATTTTTTTTTTCATTAGGGATTGTACATTTAAAAAATGAGAAATCATTTTTTAATTTTTCGTGTATCCAATTTTCCAATTTCTATATTTCTCAATTTTTTGATATTTTAATTTCTGTATTTTTCAATTTTCGAATTTTCTGTATTTGGATTTTTTTTATTTTTATATTTTTCTGTTTAAATTGTTTCGATTTTTCGATATTTTTTTTTTTAATTTTCGGAAGTTTTCAATTTGTCGTTTTTCAATTTTTAATTTTTCAACTTTTCCATATTTTTATTTCACAATTTTTCCTAGTTTAAATTTATCGTTTTTATAGATATGTATTTTATTTTTCATTTTCTTAATTTTTCGATTTTTGAGTTAGATGTTTAAATTTTTTCATTTTAAATTTTTTCAGTTTCTCAGTATTTCGATTTATCATTCATTTTAAATGTTTCGATTTTGCGATGTTTTCAATTTTTGGTTTTTCAATTTTTAATTTTACAATTTTTTGATATTCCTATTCCAGTTTTTCGTGCTTTAAATTTTTGGTTTTTTAGATATTTTATTTTTTATTTTATTAATTTTTCGATTTTTCAGTTAGATATTTCAATTTTTTCAGTTTCTCAATATTTCAATTTATTATTTTAAATATTTTGATTTTGTGATGTTTTTTTTTCTTTTTTTGGATGTTTTCAATTTTTGATTTTTCAGTTTTTAATTTTTCAATGTTTTGATGTTTTTAGTTCAGTCTTTCGTGGTTAAAATTTTTCGTTTTTCTAGATATGTATTTAATTTTCAATTTCGTATTTTTTTGATTTTTCAGTTTTTTGATATTTCAATTTCTCTATTTTTCAGTATTCGATTTCTCAGGATTTCGATTTTTTGATTTTTAAATTTTTCGATTTATATTGTTTCGATTTTTCATTGTTTCATTTTTCAATTTTTGGATGTTTCAATTTCTCCATTTTCCAATTTTTCGATATTTTTAATTCACAATTTTTCAATTTAAAATTTCTCCAGATATTTTATTTTTCGTTTTCTTAACTTTTCCATTTTTCAGTTCAATTATTCAATTTTTTGATATTTCAATTTCTCAATTTTCGGTTTCTCAGGGTTTCGGTTTTTTATATTTTAAAATTTTTCGATTTGTATTGTTTCGATTTTTCGATGTTTCTTTTTTCAATTTTTGGATGTTTTCAATTTTTCATACTTTAGTTTTTGATTTTTCACTTTCTAATTTTTCAGTTTTTCGATGATTAGACTTTTCGTTTTTAAAATTTTTCTATATTTCAATATTAGATATTTTATTTTGTTTTCTTAATTTTTCAAATTTTCAACAATGCAGTATTTCAATTTCACATTTTTTTGATATTCCAATTCATTTTTTTTATTTTAAAATTTTGCGAATTATAATGCTTAGATTTTTCAGTGTTCAATTTTGGATTTTTTAAGTTTTAATTTAGCAATTCTTCGATTTTTCAGTTCAAGTTTCTGTATTTTTCAGTTTTTCACTTCCTCAGGATTTCTTTTTGATTTTTAAATTTTTCTGTTTGTATTGTTTCATTATATTAATTTTTCAGCTGTTCGATATTTTTATTTCACGATTTTTCGTTGTTTTAGATACTTTATTTTTCATTTTCTTAATTTTTCAAATTCAGTTTAATTTTTTGGTGACTCAGTATTTTAATTTATGTTTCGATTTTGCGACGTTTATTTTTTTCAATTTTTCAATGCTTTCACATTTAGGTCTTTCAATTTTTGACCTTTCAATTTTTAATTTTCAACTTTTCGATATTTTTATTTTACAGTTTTTCTTTGTTTAATTTTTCGATTTTGCAATATCTAATTGTTTTATTTTTGTTTTCTTAATTCCTCGATTTTCAGTTAGATATTCGATTTTTCAATTTCCCGATTTTTTCAATTTTCAGGTTTTCCAATTTTTTGATATTTCAATTTCTCCATTTTTCAATTTTTCGGTGTCAATATTTAGATTTTTAAATTGTTCGATTTATAATCTTTCGATTTTTCGATGTTTCTTTTTCAGTGTTTCGATGTTTTCAATTACTGATTTTTCAGTTCTAATTTTTCCATTTTTAGGTTCTCAGTATTTCGATTTTTACGATTTTTCAATTTTTTCAATATTTGGATTTGTCAATTTTAAAATTTCAAATGTTTCAGTTTTCCAGTTTTTCGATTTTCTTAATTTTTCGATTTTTTAGTTAAATTTTTTTATATTCCATTTTTTTATTTTTTAATTTTTCACTTTTTTCAATTCCTGGATATTTTTATTTCATAATTTTTCGTCTTTTAAATTTTTAGATTTTTCAATTTCTAGATATTTTATTTTTCGTCTTCTTAATTTTTCTCGATTTTTCAATTTCTCAATTTTTCAATTTTCCGGTTTCTCAATTTTTTGATATTCTAATATTTCCATCTTTGAATTTTTCGATTTCTCTGTATTTCGATTTTTCGATTTTAAAATTTTTCGATTTATATTGCCTAGCTTTTTCAGGGTCCCTTTTCTTAATTTTTCGATGTTTTCAATTTTTGATTTTTCAAGTTTTAATTTAGCAATTGTTCGATTTTTCGATTTTTCAATTTTTTTCAACTTTTGGATTTTTCCATTTTTTAATTTTTCAGTTTTTCAATTTTCAATATTTTTGTTTCATAATTTTTTGTTTTTTTAATTTTTCTATTTTTCAGTTCAATTTTTTAATATTCGAGTTTCAAGTTTTCGGTTTCTCAGAATTTCGAATGTGTGGTTTTAAAATTTATCTTATTTACTACTGTAAATTTTGGAGATGACGTCAACAAATTGTGGGTAGGGATGATTAGCCAAATTTTGATCATCTATACGATATTCCTAATACACATATAAAATTTAATAACTGGTTCAGTAGCTTTTGAGATTATCTGTCTAATAAAAATCCGGACAGACGGCAGACAGACAGACAGACATACAGACGGAAACGTTGTTTCTCAGTAGTACCAACTAGTTCTGGGTTTAAAACATAGAACAGTAACATTTTCTTTTAATTTACAATCCTCACCCTCGCGATTGTCTTCGGCCGTGCGAACATAATCAGCCCCCATTCTAACTTAAATTAGTTTCCTACAAATTTGATTATTTACCAAGAAAGCATTATCCCCAGATAAAGAAAGATTTATTCTAGCATTGTCTCCGACCGTTTGATCATTTTCTTTGTATTCGCTCTCATCACAGAAAGGCAAAAAAGCTCCCACAAAAGCCGATCGGTTAAGCATGCAAATTCCCGCATTTTTTACTTTACTTTTCTTGCGTAAGGATCTGGTTGCAAAAATCGAACGTCGAACATAATTAGAGCAGCTCGTGTGTTCGCGGTTGTCGCTCTGTGGTGCCCTCTGGAAGGCGAAAAGCCACTCGATTCCGGACCTGACCGCAAAATCGCGGTCACTTCCCGGATTATTTTGCGCGATTTTTGCGTTCTGGCGACGAGTGAAGGCGTCGCGGGGGAAAATTGAGTGCTGGGTTTCATTGTGATGGGGGCCCTTTGAAGTTTAAGAATAAGCGATAAAATCTTTGATGGAGCGGCCTGGGAGAAATTAAAACGGTGCTGGAAGTTAATGGATTGTGGGGTGCATCCGGGGGGTCGTAATGGAAACGCAAATTAATTATTTTTGGATTGTTGTCGCAGGTAGGCGTGCAGGTTTAAAATAATTGGAGTGAATGCAATGTTTTGGGTGTTAAACATGTTAATTTGCGGTTGGAAATTGTTATTTACAAAACTGTCATGAATGTATATAATTATCTCGATTTATTCATATGGAGAATGTTGCAAATTCATTCAACATTCAGCAAAATTTTATTTACATTTGGTTTATTTGGTTACATTGAAAAGTGGTTATTACCTGTATATGAGAGGAGTTTTTTCGCATTTGGATTAAGTTTAGCAAGTCGCGTCAAAATAGCTTCCCGAAGTACCCCTCGAGCTCCATTCCGACGCCCCATTTAGTAAAAAATTCACTTAAATGTAAAATAAACTAACACACTTTAGCATTGTGTCAATAAATATTTTTTAAATTCTAGGACCCTAGAATCGGTTTTTAATTTTATAATTTTGCAATTCTTTGATTTCCAATTTTTCGATTTTTTCGTTTTCCGATTTTTCAATTTTAAATTTTTCAACTTTTCGACTGCTCAATTTTTAATCCTCTTCTTCTCATGTTTTAATTTTTATACAAAAGGGAAACATTTGTTAATATTTTGCCTTTTTTCCTTAATATAAGAACAACACGATACGCAAAAACATTTTTCTTGTAAAAAAAATAAGTATTTTTCAGTTAAACTCCGCCCTCTTGGTTCACGGCGAATAAAAAAAAGCATCATAATTGAGACAGGGCGGGTGGGCGGGCTTATATTTTGCCTTTTTGTTTTAATATGTGTAGACTTTTTTTACAACATGAAATTTAAGACATGTTTAAATTGGAAAAATTGTATAAGAAAATCTAGATTTTGCAATTAGGGTTGCCCTATCATTGCAAAATCCATATCTCCTTGCAAAAATGTACAATTTTAACCATGTTCTAAGTTTCCTGTTGTGAAAAGGTGGCTATGTATGTTAAGAAAAATAGGGCAAAATATAAACCCCACCCACCCACCCACCCTGTCTCGATTGTGATGATTTTTTTTTATTCGTCGTAAGCCGAGGGACGAAGCTAAATTGCAAAATCCTTATTCCTTGACAAGAAATAAAAAACACATTTTTGAGTATCATGTTGTTCAAAGAATACTCAGAATATTAAGAAAAAATTAAACCCAAATATTAAGCCCCACCCATAACTGTCCTGATCTATATAGAAGCAATGAAGTTTTTATTCGTTGGCAGACCGAGGGGCGGAGCTTAATTGCAAAATCCATATTTTCTTACAAAAATTAACCATTTTAAACTGGTTTTAGGTTTCTAAGAATTAAAAAAATCATCACGATTGAGATCGGGTGGGTGGGCGGGGTTAATATTTTATCTTTTTTTCTCAATATGCATAGTATTCTTTCAAATTAGTAATCGTAAATTTTTTGTTACACTATTTGCTACTGGAAGGGGAAGAAGGGTAGAAATTCGAAGAATCGAAGGCGAAAATGACTCCTGGATGTCGAAATCTACAAGAAAAAATGTAGCCTATTTTCAAAAATGGTTGAAAATAGTCGAATATGCCTAAAGTGCCAAAATCAGTCTTGTCTTATCAAGTACTAGGCCCGCCCACCCACCCTCTAGTTTCTTACAGGATATATCATTTGCCAAAATCAGTCTTATTGCAGCAAGTACTCGCCCCACCCACCCGCCCTGTATTTTTTTGGAAAATATGTTATTTGCCAAAAAGAGTCTAATCTTATCAAGTCTATCCCCGCCCACCCACCCTCTAGTGTCTCATAGGATATGTCATTTGCGAAAATCAGTTTTATTTTATCAAGTTTTGGCCCCGACAACTCCCTCTCTTTCCATTTTGACGACGAATTTTTATTCCTGTTCAATATAAGAACATGGGAGTGGAAACTAATAATAGAATCTAAGATGTGAAAAAAAAAGAGCACTAATTGTAACTTTTTTTGTTTTATTTGAAAATAGTTGAAAAAATGGTCGAAAATGTCAAAAGTGCAAATCCAGTCTTATCTTATCAAATACTAGCCCCGCCCACCTACCCTCTGTGTTCTGGGGATTTCATACAAAAATTTTATACCGAGTGATTTTGACGGAACTTTAGAAATAGCGGTTTTTGATTTGGTAAGTTTGGAAAAACGATAGGAATTTTCGAAGAAATGAAGCCGAAAATGACTTCTAGTTGAAAAATGGTTGAAAATGTCAAAAGTGCCAAAATCAGTCTTACCTTATCAGAACTAGCCCCGCCCACCCGCCCTCTATTCTCTTGGAAGGTATGTCATCTGCCAAAATCAGTTTCATTCTAGTACTACTTTAAAAATTTGACGAGAATATAGCCAGAAATAAAAAATTGAAAAAAAAGAATTTTAAAAGCCTAAAAAATCCAAAAATCTAAAATTTAAAACATCGAATAGATGAAAATGTGGAAAAATGTAAGATTTAAAACTCCCAAAATTTTTAAAAATCAAGAGGGCGGAATTTAATTGTAAAGTCCTTATTATTTCTCCACAAGAAACTACCATGTAAGAGATGTTTTTGAGTATCGTGTTATTCAAAGAATACTAAGTATATTAAGAAAAAACTAAAGGCAAATATTAAGCGCCACCCATACCTGCTTTGATCTAAATATTAATAAAGTTTTCATTCGTTGGCAGACCGAGGGGCGGAGCCTAATTGCAAAATCCATATTTCCTTACAAAAATGTACCATTTTAAACTGGTTTTAAGTTTCTAAGAATAAAAAAGATCATCACAATTGAGATGGGGTGGGTGGGTGGGGTCAATATTTTGCCAGTTTTTGTTAATATGTATAGTATTCTTTGAACAACACAATACTCAAAAACATGTTTTCAATTTCTTGTAAGAAATAAGTATTTTGCAGTTAAGCTCCGCCCTCTTGGTTCACGACGAATAAAAAAAAATCATCACAATTGAGATAGGGTGGGTGGGCGGGCTTATATTTTGCCTTTTTGTTTTAATATATGTAGACCTCTTTTCACAATATGATACTTTAAGCATATTTAAAATGGAAAATTTGTATAAGGAAACATCAATTTTGCAATTAAGCTCAGCTCCATAAATGCAAAATCTGTTTCCTTGCAAAAATGTACCATTTTAACCATGTGCTAAGTTTCTTATTGTGAAAATATGGCCATGTATATTAAGAAAAAAGGCACAATATAAGCCCCGCCCACCCACCCTATCTCGATTGTGATGATTTTTCTTAATCGTCGAGAGCTGAATAAGCAGGATTTAACTGCAAAGTCCTTATTATTTCTCTACAAGAAATTAACATGTAAGACATATTTTGTGTATTGTGTTATTCAAAGAATACTACATACGTATATATTAAGAAAAAATTAAAGCCAAATATTAAGCCCCACCCATATCTGTCCTGATCTATATAGAAGCAATGAAGTTTTTATTCGTTGGCAGACCGAGGGGTGGAGCTTAATTGCAAAATCAATCTTTTCTTACAAAAATTAACCATTTTAAATTGGTTTTAGGTTTCTAAGAATGAAAAAAATCATCACAATTGAGATGGGGTGGGTGGGCGGGTTTAATATTTTATCTTTTTTTCTTAATATGCATAGTATTCTTTCAAACTAATAATCGTAAATTTTTTGTTACACTATTTGCTACTGGAAGGGAAAGAAGGGTAGAAATTTTCGAAGAATCGAAGGCGAAAATGACTCCTGGATGTCGAAATCTACAAGAAAATATGTAGCCTATTTTCAAGAATGGTTGAAAATAGTCGAATATGCCTAAAGTGCCAAAATCAGTCTTGTCTTACCAAATACTAGGCCCGCCCACCCACCCTGTATTTTTTTGGAAGATATGTTATTTGCCAAAAAGAGTATAATCTTATAAAGTCTATCCCCGCCCATCCACCCTCTAGTGTCTTATAGGATCTGTCATTTGCGAAAATCAGTCTTATTTTAACAAGTTTTAGCCCCGACCACTCCCTCTCTTTCCATTTTAACGACGAATTTTATTCCTGTTCAATACAAATAACAAAATTGATTTTATTCAGATTGGATGAAATTAATCACTGAAAAGAAGGCCAGGTGGGTGGGCGGGGTAATATGTTCTTCTGTTGAATGGGAGTGGAAACTAATAATAGAATCTAGGATGTGAAAAAAATAAAAAAAGAGCACTAATTGTAACTTTTTTTGTTATACTTGAAAATAGTTGAAAAAATTATCGAAAATGTCAAAAGTGCAAATTCAGTTTTATCTTATCAAATACTAGCCCCGCCCACCTACCCTCTATGTTCTGGGGATTTCATACAAAAATTTTATACCGAGTGATTTTGACGGAACTTTAAAAATAGCTGTTTTTGAATTGGTGATTTTGGAAAAACGATAGGAATTTTCGAAGAAATGAAGCCGAAAATGAAAAATGGTCGAAAATGTCAAAAGTGCCAAAATCAGTCTTACTTTATCAGAACTAGCCCTGCCCACCCGCCCTCTATTTTCTTGGAAGGTATTTGATTTGCCAAAACCAGTCTCATCCTAGCACTACTTTAAAAATCTGACGAAATATAATCAGAAACGAAAAATTGAAAAAAAAAGAATTTTAAAACTCTAAAAAATCCAAAAACCAAAAATTTAAAACATCGAATAGATGAAAATGTTGAAAAATGTAAGATTTAAAACTTCCAAAATTTTTAAAAATCAAGAGCTTAATTGCAAAATCCATATTGTCTTACAAAAATGTACCATTTTGAACTGGTTTCAAGTTTCTAAGAATAAAAAAGATCATCACAATTGAGATGGGGTGGGTGGGTGGGGTTAATATTTTGCCAGTTTTTCTTAATATGGACAGTATTTTTGAACACGAAACTCAAAAACATGTTTTCAATTTCTTGTAAGAAATAAATATTTTGCAGTTAAACTCCGCCCTCTTGGTTCACGACGAATAAAAAAAATCATCACAATTGAGATAGGGTGGGTGGGCGGGCTTATACTTTGCCTTTTTGTTTTAAAATGTGTAGACCTCTTTTCACAACATGAAACTTAAAACGTGTTTAAAATGGAAAATTTGTATAAGGAAACACCGATTTTGCAATTAAGCTCAGCTCCATAAATGCAAAATCTATATTTCCTTGCAAACATGTACCATTTTAACCATGTGCTAAGTTTCTTGTTGTGAAAATATGGCCATGTATGTTAAGAAAAAAGGCACAATATAATCCCCGCCCACCCACCCTATCTCGATTGTGATGATTTTTTTTTTAATCATCGAGAGCTGAATAAGCATGATTTAACTGCAAAGTCCTTATTATTTCTCTACAAGAAATTAACATGTAAGACATGTTTTTGTGTATTGTGTTATTCAAAGAACACTATATACGTATATATTAAGAAAAAATTAAACCCAAATATTAAGCGCCACCCATAACTGTCCTGATCTATATAGAAGCAATGAAGTTTTTATTCGTTGGCAGACCGAGGGGCGGAGCTTAATTGCAAAATCCATATTTTCTTACAAAAATTAACCATTTTAAACTGGGTTTAGGTTTCTAAGAATTAAAAAAATCATCACGATTGAGATGGGGTGGGTGGGCGGGGTTAATATTTTATCTTTTTTTCTTAATATGCATAGTATTCTTTGAAACTAGTAATCGTAAATTTTTTGTTACACTATTTGCTACTGGAAGAGGAAGAAGGGTAGAAATTTTCGAAGAATCGAAGACGAAAATGACTCTTGGATGTCAAAATCTACAATAAAATTGTAGCTGATTTTCAAAAATGGTTGAAAATAGTCGAACATGCCTAAAGTGCCAAAAGTAGTCTTGTCTTATCAAATACTAGGCCCGCCCACCCACCCTCTAGTTTCTTACAGGATATATCATTTGCCAAAATCAGTTTTATTGCAGCAAGTACTCTCCCCACCCACCCGCCCTGTATTTTTTTGGAAGATATATTATTTGCCAAAAAGAGTCTAATCATATCAAGTCTATCCCCGCCCGCCCACCCTCTAGTGTTTTATAGGATGTGTCATTTGCGAAAATCAGTCTTATTTTAACAAGTCTTAGCCCCGAACACTCCCTCTATTTCCATTTTAACGACGAATTTTATTCCTGTTCAATATAAAAACATTGATTTTATTCAGATCGGATAAAATTAATCAGTGTAAAGAAGGCCGAGTGGGTGGGCGGGGCTAATTATGTTCTTCTGTCGAATGGGAGTGGAAACTAATAACAGAATCTAGGATGTGAAAAAATAAAAAAGAGCACTAATTGTAACTTTTTTTATTATACTTGAAAATAGTTGAAAAAATGGTCGAAAATGTTAAAAGTGCCAAATTCAGTCTTATCTTATCAAATACTAGCCCCGCCCACCCGCGCTCAATTCTCTTGGAATGTATGTCATCTGCCAAAATCAATCTCATCTTAGTACTACTTTAAAAATTTGACGAAAATATAGCCAGAAATGAAAAGTTGAAAAAAAAGAATTTTAAAAATCTAAAATTTAAAACATCGAATAGATGAAAATGTTGAAAAATGTAAGATCTAAAACTCCCAAAATTTTAAAAATCAAGAACGCAGAATTTAATTGCAAAGTCATTATTTCTCTACAAGAAACTACCATGGAACAGATGTTTTTGAGTATCGTGTTATTCAAAGAATACTAAGTATATTAAGAAAAAACTACCTGCTTTGATCTAAATAGTAATAAAGTTTTCATTCGTTGGCAGACCGAGGGGCGGAGCTTAATTGCAAAATCAATCTTTTCTTACAAAAATTAACCATTTTAAACTGGTTTTAGGTTTCTAAGAATGAAAAAAATCATCACAATTGAGATGGGGTGGGTGGGCGGGGTTAATATTTTGCCAGTTTTTCTTAATATGGATAGTATTCTTTGAACAACACGATACTCAAAAACATGTTTTTAATTTTTTGTATAGAAATCAGTATTTTACAGTTAAGCTCTTGGTTTACGGGGAATAAAAAACCATCACAATGGAGATAGGGTGGGTGGGCGGGTTTATATTTTGCCTTTTGGTTTTAATAGTGCAGACTTCTTTTCACAACACGAAAGTTAAAACATGTTTAAAATGAAAATTTTGTATAAGGAAATATCTATTTTGCCATTAGGCTCCGCCCCATAATTGCAAAATCCATATTTCCTTGCAAAAATGTACGATTTTAACCAGGTTCTAAGTTTCTTGTTGTGAAAAGGTGGCTATGTATGTTAAGAAAAAATGGGCAAAATATAAGCCCCGCCCACCCACCCTGTCGCAATTGTGATGATTTTTTATTAATCGTCGTAAGCCGAGAGGCAGAGCTTATTTGTAAAATACTTATTTTTATACGAGAAATTACCATGTGAAATATGTTCTTAAGTAATCGTGTTATACAAAGAATACTACATACGTATATTAAGAAAAATTAATGCCAAATATTTAGCCCCACCCATATCTGCCCTGAACTAAATAGTAATGAAGTTTTCATCCGTTGGCAGACTCCGGGGCGGAGCCTAATTGAAAAATCCATATTTCTTTACAAAAATTTACCATTTTAAATGTGCTTTAAGTTTCTAAGAATAAAAAAATCATCACAATTGAGATGGGGTGGGTGGACGGGGTTAATATTTTGCGTTTTTTTTTCTTAATATACGTAGTATTTTTTGAACAATACGATACTCAAAAACATGTTTTTAATTTCTTGTAAAGAAATCAGTATTTTGCAGTTAAGCTCCACCCTCTTGGTTCACGACGAAAAAAAAAATCATTCCAATTGAGATAGGGTGGGTGGGCGGGCTGACATTTTATTTTTTTTTTAATAGGTGTAGACTTCTTTTCGCAACATGAAACTTAAAACATGTTGAAAATGGAATCTTTGTATAAAGAAATATGGATTTTGCAATTAGGCTCCGCCTCATAATTGCAAAATCCATATTTCCTTGCAAAAATGTACCATTTTAACCATGTTCTAAGTTTCTTGTTGTGAAAAGGTGGCTACGTATGTTAAGAAAAAAAAGGCAAAATATAAGCCCCGCCCACCCACCCTGTCTCAATTGTGATGATTTTTTTATTCATCGTGAGCCAAGAAGGCGGAACTGAACTGCAAAATCCTTATGTCTCTACGAGAAATTAATAACATGTTTTTGAGTATCGTGTTATTCAAAGAATTCTTTGTATATTAAAAAAAAAAAAAAAACTAAAATATTAATTAGACAAATTCTAGTACCCCTGTACTAAGTTCAAGTGATTTATACTATTGCTTCTAAGATATTTAACCGTTCCCGTTTGTACTTTTTTGGTTAAATTTTTTATAACTTTTCAATTAAGCGGAGTTTGTTGAACTGTATTTCAAGAACGAGGTAAGTTCTGTCGAAGTAACCTTGGACCAATTTTTTGTTTTAGCTTTATTTGGTTTTAAGGTAGTGTCATTGACCAACGTTGACAAGTGAGATACAAGATTTGAGAACTCACACTGTTAGAAATGAAAAAATGATATACATATTTGACTCTTTTTCCGTGAACGTCCATCAAGAAAGTCTAGACTAGAGTATATGTAATCAAGTCCCAATTTCGATTAGTCGTATTTTTCACTGGAAAATGACCCACTTTCCTAATTCTATCGTGCCGCTAATCGACGAACTGCTCCTCGTCTAATTACTTACGTGCTCCCCCATTAAAGTGTCCAATAAGCCGGAAAATCAAAAGCAAATACTGAGGAGCTTTATCCCCGGTTTTGCCAGTACACGAAATATTCGCTATTTGGCGCGTTTATGTAACATTTGTGTTGTCGATCGGTTTATTGTGTCAACAAAACGTCAAAGAGAACATCTCATTATTGCAGAAAATGGCACAATCTCGACTTGTTTACAGTGATCGCCAAATACCATAGGAAAATAGCAAATCGGTTCTGGATTCCTGAAAGTGTAATGCAGATGTAAACATTATTTGAAAAGTGAAGCTTGGTTGAGGTTTCCATTCCACTGATTTTACAGGTAGTTTCTGGGGTGCTTTGATGAGAATTAGTTGTGATGGGCCGGCAGGCTTTTCAGTAAATGTTTGGAGTCAACAAAAGCGATTTTGGATTGTTTCCGTATTGGGGATTTGGAGCTCGCGTGGAGTCAATATTTCCCGGAGTGACTCAAAGTCGTGTCTTTTCTTAGTTGTAATTATATCTAATGTGGCTGTGCGTAAACAACGAATTTACTAAATTTCAAACCAGAATGGGCGTTCGGGTGGAACGATACCGTAAACAGGAGTGGCGGCGGCGGCGGGTTTGGCCAATGACATGTGTAGGCAGATGGAAGTGTGGCATTTAAAATTCTTCAGAAACGTCACTTTTGAAGTGTTTTCTTGTACTTTTAATAAAAATGTTCAACTGTCGAAAAAGACTTATTACACAATTACAAAATATAGCTGCTATCCTTCTCTTACCTACAGAGTTAAGTAGATAATGACTTGAATCAGTGAAGTATAGAGAAAAAACTAGACTAGATTCTTGCCATGAACCCACACACGTTCTGTCTGACACACGAGAATGTGTAATTGTTTTCAGAATCCCGTGCCACATTGATCCAACATTTATAGTATCAAAGGTCAAGACATAATTTGCAATCACTGAGCGACTCGTCTCACGTGTCACGTCAGCAAGTCAAAAACACGTCTTGTTATTTGTTCCACTGACACTGTGAATCACGGAAAATAATCGTCCCCACGTATTCAGAACTTGTGGGGCTGCTCTGACGTCTGTTTACGCCTCTTCCCGAACACATATTTTTCAAGCGACCGACTTAATCATTCACGTTGTTTCAATTATTACTTCCCGAGCGTAAGCAAAGGAAGTATTGTAATCGAGTCCGTCGGCCGACTCTCTACTTTTACGTTTTCTCGATCTTTCATGACCCCTAGAAGACGAAGAAATAGGTCTCCCATTTCCGTCTGTCTGTCCGTCTGTCCGTCTGTCCGCCTGTCCGTCCGTCTGTCCGTCTGTCCGTCTGTCCGTCTGTCCGTCTGTCCGTCTGTTGTCCCGGATTTTTATTAGACAGATAATCTCCGAAAGTACTCGACCGATTGTTGTGAAATTTTGTACTTATATTAAGAATATCATATAGATGGTAAAACGCTAACCAAAATTTGTCTAATCATCCCCACCACTAAAGCGATGACGTCACTTCAAAATTGTACATAGTAAATGGGTTTTCAATTGTATAAAATAACATAGTCCTACACATGTAGTTTACAACTCTGAATCGACTTTTCACCCGAAACGTCCAGATTTTTGGAAAAAAAATCAAAATTATAAAACAACATTTTGAAATTTAATTTTTAATCTGATAACCAGAATGCTTTGAAATGTTGCAGATATTTTAAGGCTATAAAGAGCATCATAAATCTTTAGTCAAAAAATATTTGCTTATCCCCTCCAAAAACTTGATGACGTCAGCTCAAAAGTTTGTGGAATAAATCATATCTAAAATGTACAAAATATGATGAGTCTGTACTTGTGATCTATCACTCCATTCATATTTTTTGGATTTGCATATACAGGGTGACTCAAAAAAATTAATGAATGCGTAAATATATTTTATTGATTTAATCAGGAACTACAAAACCCAATGCTCTGAAATCTTGCAGATGTTTTAAGGTCATAAAGAGCATAATAAATGTTTAATCAAAATATATTTGCTTATCCCCTCCAAAAACTTGATGACGTCAGCTCGAAAGTTTGCCGAATAAATCATATCTAAAATGTACAAAATATGATGAGCCTGTACTTGTCATTTATCACTCCATTCATATTTTTTGGATTTGCATATACAGAGTGACTCAAAAAAATTAATGAATGCGTAAATATATTTTATTGATTTAATCAGGAATTACAAAACGGAATGCTCTGACATGTTGCAGATGTTTTAAGGTTATAAAGAGCATAATAAATGTTTAGTCAAAATATATTTGCTTATCCCCTCCAAAAACTTGATGACGTCAGCTCGAAAATTTGCCGAATAAATCATATCTAAAATGCACAAAATATGATCAGTCTGTACTTGTGATCTATCACTCCATTCATATTTTTTGGATTTGCATATACAGGGTGATTCAAGAAAATAAATGAAAGCGTAAATTTATTTTACTGATTTACTCAGGAACTACAAAACCGAATGCTTCGAAATCTTGAAGATATTTTAAAATTATCATAAGCATGGTAAATTTTTGATCAAAATGTATTTGGTCGTCCCCCCTAAAAAATTTATGACGTCACCCCAAAATTTTGCTGAAAAAATGCCATCTTCAATGTGTAAAGTATGATGAGTCCATACTTGTGATTTATCACTGCATTAAAATTTTTAATATTTGCTTATACAGGGTGTCTGAAAAAAATTAATGACGGAGTGAATTGATTTTACAAAATTGAATACTTAGAAATCTTGACGTTTTGAAGTTATTGTAAGCATGGTAACTGTTTAATCAAAATGTATCTCTTTATCAACCCCAAAAAAAATTCATTACGTCTTCTCACAATTTTACTGAATAAAGTATATGATCTGACTACACTTGTAACTAATCATTGCATTCAAATTTTTTAACTTGCTTATACAGGGTGACTCAAAAAAAGAAATAAATCAGTCACTTTATTTTAGTGAATAAATCAAGAATTGCTAAACTGAATATTTTGAAATCTTGCAGATGGTTAAAATTGATTGTGAGCATGGTAAATTGTTAATGAAAATATATCTGTTTATTCCCCCGAAAAAATTCATGACGTCATCTACAATTTTTGCCAAAAAAGTTTAACTCAAAATGTGCAAAATATGATGAGTTTTAACATAAGCAACTGTGGCCTGTGGTTTAGTGGAGGTGGAGTGTGCAGTGCAATTAGAAGTTCCGGTAACAGATCCCGGCACTTCCAACTTTTTTCGCCCATCAAATCAAGAACAGCACTTCCGATTTTCGCAACAATAATGTTATAATATTTATTTATTTGTTATTGTGTGTTCGTGAATAAGCACCATAAATAGCAAATGTTGAAATTTTTTTTGTGATCGGAAGAATATCTCTTAATCATTTCATATATTGTCAATACATGATTAACTTCGACTGTTAATGTTTATACATCGAGAGAAGCAGAGAAAAAGTACATATGCATTTGCTTCAGTTACGCCACTGACCGTGTCATTTCTTTATCGCACGTTGAGACATAGTTTATATAAACAAACTCCCAGCCATAGCAAAAAGCGGAAGTTGGTAACGACGAGGGGCGCGGGGGGAATCACTTGTTTGGGTGGCGAGACGAAACAGTTGCGATTGCGAAATGCGAAGCCAATTCGAAAAAAACTGTTGAAGAGTGAGTGTCATTGAGGATATGTATCTCCAAATTTTAAAAATTGGACCAAGTTACAATAATTGTTGCCAGGTAAGTGCAGATATTTTGGATTTGCATATACGGGGTGATTCAAGAAAATAAATGAAAGCGTAAATTTATTTTACTGATTTACTCAGGAACTACAAAACCGAATGCTTCGAAATCTTGAAGATATTTTAAAATTATCATAAGCATGGTAAATTTTTGATCAAAACGTATTTGGTCGTCCCCCCTAAAAAAATTATGACGTCACCACAAAATTTTGCTGAATAAATCCTATCTAAAATGTACAAAATATGGTGAGTCTCTTCTTGTAATTTGTCATTCCATTCAAATTTTTTCGATTTGCATAAACAGGGTGACTCAAAAAAATTAATGAATGCGTAAATTTATTTTATTGATTTAATCAGGAACTACAAAACCGAATGCTTTGAAATCTTGCAGATGTTTTAAGGTTATAAAGAGCATAATAAATTTTTAGTCAAAATATATTTGGTTATCTTCTACAAAAAACTGATGACGTCAGCTCAAAAGTTTTCCGAATAAATCGTATCTAAAATGTACAAAATATGATGAGTCTGTACTTGTGATTTATCATTCCATTCATATTTTTGGATTTGCATATGCAGGGTGACTCAAAAAAATTAATGAAGGCGTGAATTTATTTTATCGATTTAATCAGGAATTACAAAACCGAATGCTTTGAAATCTTGGGAATATTCTAAAGTTATTATAAGCATGGTAAACTTTTGTTCAAAATGTATTTGTTCATCCCTCCTAAAAAAATTGATGACGTCACCCTTAAATTTTGCTGAATAAATCCTATCTAAAATGCAAAAAATATGATGAGTTTGTACTTGTGATTTATCATTCCATTCATATTTATTAGATTTTCTTAAGAGGTGGTTCAAAAAAATTAATGACGTCAATTTATTTTATTGATTAAATTAAAGGCAACACTTATTATTAGTATTACACCCCAACCAACCCAATTTGGTAGACACAAAATTTGTTAAAGGAAAAACTCGGTTGAAACATAAGGGTAGCACGCTTATTTACATCGACTTTAACATTACAGACCTGCATTTGTTTTATGCGTTCACTTGGTTCCGCGAATGTGAAATAGACATGTTTATAATCAACCAATTGTGAATTTCACCGTCAAGAATTAAAATAAAACCCAATGTTTTATATAATATTCGGAAGTCGTTTTGTTTACAGTTTCTCTGTTTGACTCTCAAGTATGCTGTTACGCCTGTCATCTTAAATTAAGAATGTTTATACATACACGATTTTCAGCTGCCTGGGATACGTATACGTGAGTAAATTGTTTCGTTATTTTATTGATTATTACAAATCAATATTCAAAACGACCCAATTCATTTTCCCGAAAATTTGGGAACACAATAATTTTATTCTTAGTATTACACTACATCTATCCCAACTGATATACGTGTCCTTGCAAAAATGTTGATGACGTCATCGCAATTTTTTTTAAATTCCCACTACAAAAATGTAATGAGAAAAAAACACAATAGGCATGCAGTCGTCAAGTTTCCGACAGCGAGGGAAGTACTGTCTAAACTCTTTAGACCAATTTTTAAATTTGCTATGAGTCGAACTGAGAAAAATTTTATCGGAAAGTGAAGCGGGATGACGTGCAATTAAAATTTTACGACGTTAAGTCCGCGATATCGCTGGGTGCAGCTTCCTGTGAAGGGCCAGGGTCCGGCTGGAATACGTAATTTGAGTAACGTCGTGTAGGTTTTAATAGTTTATCTGAAACGATTTCGGGACGAAAGTGGCGGTTTTCGGAACTTAGCATCTGGTTAGCGCCTAATGAAAATTGTAGGGTACAGGCAGCAGTTTTAACTATGTGGCGGACGAGTACGAAATAATTTACAGTTTGCATTAGTTGTAATTAGAAGGGTTGTTGTACTTTAATGAAACGGGCTTGGGGGTGGGACAAAAACACTTGTGGCGTCAAGGTCAACCCTGGTTTGTGACGCAGTCGTAATTTTTTTGGAAATTATTTGTTAAATATGCATATTTTTCGAAAAAAAATCAAAATTGTGTAACAAAATTATGAATCCAGTAGCAACAATTGATGAAAAAGGTTTAAAAATTCAATATTTAATGACCACTGAAAAATAATTATTAGCGCTAATGAGTGTTCAGGAAAAAATTAGCACGATTTATTGCAGCGGAAAGAAGACGAAATTTATTGTTTAAAAGGAAAATTTACACTTTAAATTTAGAGATTTCAAAAATTAATGACAAACTGGTGATTACAGGTAAATTTGGAATAAACGAAAACTATTTCAACAGAACTTCCCTTGCTCTTGAAATACAGTCCAACAAATCCTGCTTCTTTCAAAAATATAAAATTTGATTTTGCGAAATTTTACCTATTCTTGTAAACCTCTATGGTCTACGGAGTAAAAACAATGCAGAAACTGAAATTACTAGTCACAGTATGACAAGACAAAAAGAACTAGGTTTCATTTTCTTAAAAAAAAAAAATACAGCTGAGGCCCCAAGAAGGCGTCACGTTTTTTAAAAAAAGACAATCGGGGCCCCCGAGAAGGATCACATCATAAAAAAAAAGTTGGCGACTCCGAGAATGTTTCACATCTTTAAAAAATTGGTCTAAAGAGGTTAGACAGTACTTCCCTCGCTGTCGGAAATTTGACGACTGCATGCCTATTGTGTTTTTTTTTCTCATTACATTTTTACACTTTAAAACATCTCCAAGATTTCAAAGCATTCGGTTCTGTAAATCCTGATTAAACCAATAAAATGATTTCATGCATTCATTAATTTTTTTGAGTCACCTTGTATATGCAAAACCAAAAAATATGACTGGAATGATAAATCACAAGTACAGACTCATCACATTTTGTACATTTTAGATACAAAATTTTGGAGTGACGTCATCAATTTTTTAGGGGGGAAGAGCAAATACATTTTGATAAAAAATTTACCATGCTTATGGTAACTTTAAAACATCTCCAAGATTTCAAAGCATTCGATTCTGTAATTCCTGATTAAATCAATAAAATAAATTGACGCATTCATTAATTTTTTTCAGTCACCATGTATATGCAAATCGAAAAAATTTGAATGGAATGATAAATCACAAGAAGAGACTCACCATATTTTGTACATTTTAGATAGGATTTATTCAGCAAAATTTTGTGGTGACGTCATAAATTTTTTAGGAGGGACGACCAAATACATTTTGATCAAAAATTTACCATGCTTATGATAATTTTAAAACATCTTTAAGATTTCAAAGCATTCAGTTTTGTAGTTAGTGAGTAAATCAGTAAAATAAATTTTGCGCATTCATTAATTTTTTTGAGTCACCCTGTATATGCAAATCCAAAAAATATGAATGGAGTGATATATCACAAGTACAGACTCATCATATTTTGTACATCTTAGATAGGATTTATTCGGCAAACTTTTGAGCTGACGTCATCAAGCTTTTGGAGGGGATAACCAAATATATTTTGACTAAAGATTTATGATGCTCTTTATAGACTTAAAACATCTGCAACATTTCAAAACATTCGGGTTAGCAAAATGTTGTTTTATAATTTTGATTTTTTTTCCAAAAATCTGGACGTTTCGGGTAAAAACTGAATTCGGAGTCGTAAACTACATGTGTAGGACTATGTTATGTTATACGATTTAAGACCCATTTACTATGTACAATTTTGAAGTGATGTCATCGCATTAGTGGTGGGGATGATTAGACAAATTTTGGTTAGCGTTTTACCATCTACATGATATTCCTAATATAACTACAAAATTTCACAACAATTGGTCCAGTACTTTCGGAGATTATCTGTCTAATAAAAATCCGGGACGGCAGACAGACAGACAGACGAACAGACGGACAGACGGACAGACGGACAGACGGACAGACGGACGGACAGACAGACGGAAATGGGAGACCTATTTCTTCGTCTTCTAGGGGTCATGAAAGATCGAAAAAACGTAAAAGTAGAGAGTCAGCCGACGGACTCGATTACAATACTTCCTTTGCTTACGCTCGGGAAGTAAAAAGTCAATTGGAGATCCCGGGAAGGTTTCACCTTCTTAAAAAAAAAACAGTTGTGCCCACAGGGAACGTTTCAACTTATTAAAATCTAAAAGACATTGGAGGTCAACTTTTGTCAGAACAGGTTCTGGAGGCAATATATAAAATATTAGCCCCGCCCACCCGCCCTCTATTTGCTTAGAGGATATGTTATCTGCCAAAATCAGTCATATCTTAGCAGGTAGTAGCCCCGCCCACCCGCCCTCATTTTTTTTTTGGAAAATATGTTATTGGCCAAAATTACTCTTATCTTAGCAAGTATTAGCAAGTACTATAGCTACCCCCTCTTCTCACTGGAACGACTAATTTTATTTCTGTTCAGTATAAGGCATTCATTTTATTCAGATTCCATAAAATCAATCACTAAAAGGAGACAGGGTAGGTGGGCGGGGTTAAGTATCTTCTTTGGCCGAGTGGGAGGGGAAACTAATAATAGAAGCCGAAAATGACTTCGAGATATCGAAATCGATAACAAAATGTCTTCAACTAATTTTCGGAAATAGTTGAAAAATGGTCCAAATTGTCAAAAGTGCCAAAAACAATCTTATCTTATCAAATACTAGCCCCGCCCACCCACCCTCTGTTTTCTTAGAAGGTATTTTATCTGCCAAATCTGTGTTATCTTAGCAAGTACTAGTCCCGCCCACCCGCCCTCAATTTTCTTGGAAGCTATGTTATTTGCCAAAATCAGTCTAATCTTGGCAAGTACTAGCTCCGTCCAGCCGCTGATTTGCTAACATAAGACTGATTTTGGCAAATGACATACCTTCCAAGAAAACATAGGGTGGGTGGGCGGGGCTAGTATTTGATAAGATAAGACTGATTTTGGCAAATCAAATACTTTCCAAGAAAACAGAGGGCGGGTGGGTGGGGCTAGTACTTGCTAAGATAAGACTAGCCCCACCGACCCCCCTCTTCTCATTCTAACGACTAACTTTATTTATGTTCCGTATAAGATCATTCATTCCATTCTGATAAAATTAATCACTGAGAGGGAAACAGGGTGGGTGGGCGGTGCTAATTATGTTCTTCTGTCTAGTGAGAGTGGAAACTAAAAAATAATTAAAATGTTGGAAATTTTGGATTTTTCAAAGGTTTTGACGTTCCAGCAGAATATTTGAAAAATTTTGGTATGGAAGCATAAAAACGCTATATTTTTCAAATCAGCACGTTGGGATGGATATCTCGATATCCCAGAACTTTTAGGCCATTTTTTCAAAATCTCAATTTTTCAGTAGAATCTTTGGAGAATGGCAATTTTCATCGGATACAATCAATCACTGAAAAGGAGACAGGGTGGGTGGGCGGGGCTAATTATTTTCTTCTCTCGAGTGGGAGTGGCAATTAATAATAGAATCTAGGATGTGAACAAAGTAAAAAAAGGGTAAATCTTTAAAATAGGTGTATTTCAATTGACGATTTTCGAAAAACTGTAGCAATTTGAAAGAAATGAAAACGAAAATGACTTCTGGATATCGAAATGGACAAGAGAATGTCTTCAACTAATTTTCGGAAAGAGTTGAAATATGGTGTAAAATGTCAAAAGTGCCAAAATCAGTCTTATCTTATCAATATTAGCCCCACCCACCCACCCTCTGTTTTCTTGGAAAGTATGTCATTGGCCAAAATTACTCTTATCTTAGCAAGTACTACAGCTACCCCCTCTTCTCACTGGAACGACTAATTTTATTTCTGATATATATATTCAGATCCCATAAAATCAGTCACTGAAAACAAGACAGGGTGGGTGGGCGGGGTTAATTATGTTCTCCGGTCGAGTGGGAGAGGAAACTAATAATAGAAGCCGTAAATGACTTCTGAATATTGAAATCGATAACAAAATCTCTACAACTAATTTTCGAAAATCGTTGAAAAATGGTCGAAAATGTCAAATGTGCCAAAAACAATCTTATCTTATCAAATACTAGCCCCGCCCACCCGCCCTCTGTTTTCTTAGAAGGTATTTTATCGGCCAAAATCTGTGTTATCTTAGCAAATACTAGTCCCGCCCACCCACCCTCTGTTTTCTTGGAAGGTATGTTATTTGCCAAAATCAGTCTAATCTTGGCAAGTATTAGCTCCCTCCAGCCGCTGATTTGCTAACATAAGACTGATTTTGGCAAATGACATATCTTCCAAGAAAACATAGGGTGGGTGGGCGGGACTAGTATTTGATAAGATAAGACTTATTTTGGCAAATCAAATACTTTCCAAGAAAACAGAGGGCGGGTGGGTGGGGCTAGTACTTGCTAAGATAAGACTAGCCCCGCCGACCCCCCCTCTTCTCATTCTAACGACTAACTTTATTTATGTTCAGTGTAGGATCATTCATTCCATTCTGATAAAATCAATCACTGAGAGGGAAACAGGGTGGGTGGGCGGTGCTAATTATGTTCCTCTGTCTAGTGAGAGTGGAAACTAAAAAATAATTGAAACGTTGGAAATTTTGGATTTTTTTTAAGTTTTGACGTTCCAGCAGAATATTTGAAAAATTTTGGTATGCAATCATAAAAACGCTATATTTTTCAAATCAGCACGCTGGGATGGATATCGCGATATCCCAGAACTTTTAGGCCATTTTTTCAAAATCTCAATTTTTCAGTACAATCTTTGGAGAATCGTCAACTGAATAATGGCAAATTTCAGGATTATTAAAAAAAAAAATTTTTTAGACCGAAGCCTTGATCTGGAACAATAAAACTCTTATATTTTACGAATTAGCACGTTGAGATTTACATCTCAAAATTTTTTGTGAATCTTCTTTCAGATCTGATACAATCAATCACTGAAAAGGAGACAGGGTGGGTGGGCGGGGCTAATTATGATCTTCTGTCGAGTGGGAGTGGAAACTAATAATAGAATTTGAAAAAAGTAGAAAAAGCGCTACAAAATTTCTATATCGAGATATTTTGACGAAACTGTAAAAACTGCTATATTTCAATCAACGATTTTGGAAAAACGGAACGAATTTCGGAGGAGACGAAGCCGAAACTGACTTCTGGATATTGAAATCTACAAGAAAATGTCTTCAACTAATTTTCGGAAATAGTTAAAAATTGGTCGAAAATGTCAAAAGTGCCAAAAACCATCTTATCTTATCAAATACTAGCCCCGCCCACTCGCCCTCTGTTTTCTTAGAAGGTATTTTATCTGCCAAAATCAGTTTTATCTTGGCAAGTACTAGCCCCGCCCACCCCCTCTTCTCATTCTAACGACTAATTTTATTTCTGTTCAGTATAAGATCATTCATTCCATTCTGATAAAGTCAATCACTAGGAGGGAAACAGGGTGGGTGGGCGGGGCTAATTATGTTCTTCTGTCGAGTGAGAGTGGAAACTAAAAAACAATTGGAATGTTGGAAATTTTGGATTTTTTTTAAGTTTTGACGTTCCAGCAGAATATTTGAAAAATTTTGGTATGGAAGCATAAAAACGTTGGGATGGATATCTCGATATCCCAGAACTTTTAGACCGTTTTTTCAAAATCTCAATTTTTCAGTATAATCTTTGGTGAATGGCCAACTGACTAATGGCAATTTTCAGGATTATTAAAAAAAAAAATTATAAAACTCTTATATTTTACGAATTAGCACGTTGAGATTTACATCTCAAAATTTTTTGTAAATCTCCATTCAGATCTGATAAAATCAATCACTGAAAAGGAGACAGGGTGGGTGGGCGGGGCTACTTTTGTTCTTCTATCGCGTGAGAGTGGAAACTAAAAAACAATTGAAATGTCGAAAGTTTTGACGTTAACTGACGAGTGGCAATTTTCAGGATTAATGAAAAAAATTTTTTAGACCGTTTATTTCAAAAAGCTTGCTCTGGAATAATAAAGCTCTTATATTTTTCGAATTAGCACGTTGAGATTTACATCTCAAAATCTTTTGTGAATCTTTTAGCAAGTTTTCAACCATCCTCGAAAATTAACTAAATATACTTATTGTAGATTGTATTATTTGTAGATTTCAGTCCCCAGAAGTTATTTTCGGCTTCATGTCTTTGAAAATTCCTACTTGTGAGATTCCCAACTATTCGGTTTTGCCTTAAAACGGATTCATAAACCACAAGTGCAGTAGTATGTTATTTTATCAAATTTAAATAACCTTAATTTGTAAATAAATAAAATAATTAAAAGATTATTTTGATAGTGTTAAAATTCTCCCCAAAAAGTTCAAAATGTGATTACATTTTGCTTTTTGTTTTAATATGTGTAGACTTCTTTTCACAACATGAAACTTAAAATATGTTTAAAATTTGTATAAGGAAATATCGATTTTGCAGTTAAGCTCCGCCCTATAATTACAAAATCCATATTTCCTTGTAAAAATGTACAATTTTTATCATATTTTAAGTTTCTTGTTGTGAAAAGATGGCTATGTATATTAAGAAAAAAAAGGCAAAATATAAGCCCCACCCACCCGCCCAATCGCGATTCTGATAATTTTTTTTATTAGTCGTTGGCCGAGGGGCGGAGCTTAACTGCAAAATTCTTATTTCTCTAGGAGCTATTAAAAGTGAGTGTCGTATTGTTCAAAGAATACTATGTATATTAAGAAAAATAAAATCAAAAATTAGGCCCCACCCATAGTCGCCCCGATCTCAATTTTCAATTGTGAGGAATTTTTCATTCGTTGGCAGATCGGGAGGCGGGGCTTAATTGCAAGATCCATAATTGTCTAGACGTATTTACCATTTTAAACATGTTTTAGGTTACTTGTTCTGAAAAGACGACTATGTATATTAAGAAAAAAAGGCAAAATATTAACCCCGCCCACCCACCCCAATTGTGATGATTTTTTTTATTCGTCGTCAGCCAAAGGGGCGGAGATTAATTTCAAAATCCTTATTTCTCTATGAGAAATTAAAAACATGTTTTTGAGAATCGCGTATGCATATTACGAAAAAATTGAAGCCAAAGATTAAACCCCACCCATACCTGCTTTGATCGAAGTAGTAATAAAGTTTTCATGCGTTGGCAGACCTAGGGGCGGAACTTAATTGCAAAATCCATATTTCCTTACAAAAATTGAACATTGTAAACGTGTTTTCAGTCTCTAAGAATAAAAAAATCATCAGAATTGAGATCGGGTGGGTGGGAGGGGTTTTATATTTCGCCTTTTTTTTAGTGTACATAGTATTCATACTATTATATTCATTACGATACTCAAAAACATGTTTTTAATTTCTTGTAAAGATATAAGTATAAGTTAATATTTTATCTTTTTTTCTTAGTATGTATTTTCGAAGAATCGAAGACGAAAATGACTCCTGGATGTCGAAATCTACAAGAAAATATGTAGCTTATTTTGAAAAATGGTTGAAAATAGTCGAACATGCCTAAAGTGCCAAAATCAGTCTTGTCTTATCAAATACTAGGCCCGCCCACCCACCTTCTAGTTTCTTACAGGATATATCATTTGCCAAAATCAGTCTTATTGCAGCAAGTACTCGCCCCACCCACCCGCCCTGTATTTTTTTGGAAGATATGTTATTTGCCAAAAAGAGTCTAATCTTATCAAGTTTATCCCCGCCCACCCACCCTCTAGTGTCTTATAGGATATGTCGTTTGCGAAAATCACTCTTATTTTAACATATCTTAGCCCCGACCACTCCCTCTCTTTCCATTTTGACGACGAATTTTATTCCTGTTCAATATAACAAAATTGATTTTATTCAGATCGGATAAAATTAATCACTGAAAAGAAGGCCAGAAGGTGGGCGGGGCTAATTATGTTTATCTCTCGAATGGTAGTGGAAACTAATGATAGAATCTAGGATGTGAAAAAAATAAAAAAGAGCACTAATTGTAACTTTTCTTGTTATACTTGAAAATAGTTGAAAAAATGGTCGAAAATTTAAAAAGTGCCAAATTCAGTCTTATCTTATCAAATACTAGCCCCGCCCACCTACCCTCTATGTTCTGGGGATTTCATACAAAAATTTTATACCGAGTGATTTTGACGGAACTTTGAAAATAGCTGTTTTTGATTTGGTAATTTTGGAAAAACGATAGGAATTTTCGAAGAAATAAAGCCGAAAATGACTTCTAGTTGAAAAATGGTCGAAAATGTCAAAAGTGCCAAAATCAGTCTTACCTTATCAGAACTAGCCCCGCCCACCCGCCCTCTTTTCTCTTGGAAGGTATGTCATCTGCCAAAATCAGTTTCATTCTAGTACTACTTTAAAAATTTGACGAAAATATAGCCAGAAATGAAAAATTGAAAAAAGAATATTTTAAAAGCAAAAAACCCAAAAATCTAAAATTTAAAACATCGAATAGAAGAAAATGTTAAAAAATGTAAGATTTAAAACTCCCAAGAGGGCGGAATTTATTTGCAAAGTCCTTATTGTTTCTCTACAAGAAACTACCATGTAAGAGATGTCTTTGAGTATCCTGTTATTCAAAGGATACTAAGTATATTAAGAAAAAAATAAAGCCAAATATTAAGCGCCACCCATACCTGCTTTGATCTAAATAGTAATAAAGTTTTCATTCGTTGGCAGACCGCGGGGCGGAGCCTAATTGCAAAATCCATATTTTCTTACAAAAATGTACCATTTTAAACTGGTTTTAAGTTTCTAAGAATAAGGAAGATCATCACAATTGAGATGGGGTGGGTGGGTGGGGTTAATATTTTGCCAGTTTTTCTTAATATGGGTAGTATTCTTTGAACAACACGATACTCAAAAACATTAATTTTCAATTGTGATGAATTTTTCATTCGTTGGCAGATCGAGAGGCGGGGCTTAATTGCAAGATCCATATTTGTCTAGACGAATTTACCATTTTAAACATATTTTAAGTTTCTTGTTCTGACAAGACGACTACGTATATTAAGAAAAGGGGCAAAATATAAACCCCGCCCACCCACCCTATCTCAGTTTTGATGATTTTTTTTATTCGTCGTGAGCTGAGAAGGCGGAGCTTAACTGCAAAATCGTTATTTCTCTACGAGAAATTAAGAACATGTCTTTGAGTATCGTGTTACTCAAAAAGTAACATGTACATTAAGAAAAAATTACAGCCAAAGGTTAATCCCCACCCATACCTGCGCTAATCTAAATAGTACTGAAGTTTTCATTCGTCGACAGACCTAGGGGCGGAGCCTAATTGCAAAATCCATGTTTCCTTACTTAACAATTTTCAACAAATTTAAAAAAGTAATAAAAAAGTGAGACCGACCACGAGTCTGAATAAAATGTTCCTGTAGAAACCCGCCACACAAGAAATGTTTTGCCATGAAAGCGCTCCATTAATTCAAAGTATGCACTTTGATGGAGCTCTTTTTGTCGTCGAGGTGATTTGTCGGTGTTTAGTGCTCCTCAAGTCCAACTTTAACGTGATTTCCACTTTCATTGTTACACTAGTTTAGGTGAGTCTCAAGTTCACTTTTACTCCACCGTAATCGTCTTCCTGGTGCGCTTTATCGACAGAGCTTTACATGCATTTAATTAAACCACGACTTGTTAAAGCTGATGGCATCTATTCGTAGCATTACAAGCCCATTCTTCGCCCCATTAGCGTCCGAACTAGAAATCCATTACCTCATCTTTAATTAAACTCTACTTTGATCATTAAAGATGCCACAAAAACGCTCGTTAAGCTCAAAACATCGCGTTATGTGGTTTATTTGTTGAACGTGGTAAAAAATGACCAAAGAGTGCAGTTCTTTCATCTCGGTGAAGATAAATAGATAAAAGCACGAATCCTCCCAAGTATTTTTAGATGGAAGTTCGGGTTTGTCACTGGCTTTAAGTAAAATATGCCAGTCAGGAACCTGGTTTTCTTGCCTCTGTTATTTATTAAATTAAGTTTATGCAAAATGCGGCGTGGGTTTCTGTTTCAAAACGCCTCAGAAATTAACACCTCGGCACAACATCTTTTTTGCGAGTTTGAAGTAATTAAGTCTGCTTTTCCGATGGCTCGTGATTAGAATAAAATGGAAGTGGGGCTATAAATTCATAATCAGGATTATAATATAGTCAAAAAGCGTTATATTGTAGAAAAGTTGTTCGAAGTTTTAAAGTCATGTGTTAACTAGATGGTTAAACTCGAAGTCAGACGAAGTTTTTTCAAAAGTTTTTGCAATGAACTTCGCTGATTTCGAGCAGACGCTATTATGTGTTTTTATACTTTATATAAAATTTTATATTAACTTAAAAACACAAAACAACCTCTTCAATTTTTGATATGTAATTTTAACGCTTATTTGTAAAAGTTATACAAAAAAAAAAATGTTTCCTACGTAATTGTTACATGTTTTTTAACTCTGGATAAAACACAGACACGTAGTTAATTATAAATTTACGTAAATAACGCAAAAAGCTGTTGTCGGAGCATAAATATCACCATATCGACATCTCGTCCCGTTTTCCGACATTTTTTACCCTCCACCTGACTTGGAAAGTTATTATTCATCACTAAACTTCAACAAAAAAACGAAATAAAGGTGTTCCTTTTACCTGGAACTTCGTGACGTGACAGAAATGATGGGTATACTTCGGAAGTTCTCGTATTATTTTATATATATTGTAGATATTTGAAAACGTTTTCGAATTTAATCCAAGTACAAAAACACCTAAATCCAATCAGACGACGAAACATCTTTAGGTTAAGTACCTCGATATATCAGCGACGAAATTTATACAGGAAAAAGACTAAGTTGAGAGGAAAGTGAGCGGAAGTGAATGTGTAATGGAATCCACTCAAAAGATTTTAGGATTCTGATCAAATACAAAAAAATTTAACGCATTCTGTTTTTACCTTCAAGAGTAAATGCGTGCAGAAATTACGGGACGTCGCGAATTCTGTGTGTCGTAAAGTAGATACAAAAATATTTGGAGAACATTCCGCTAATGTTAAAATTTTGTGAAATTACATTACTAAATTTAAATTTCTACGTGAAAGAAATAAATCCGGACGAAAAGCACAGAAACTGAATAGCTGAAAATACAAATATGTATGAAAAAAATTCTCTTAGGACCTCAAGTCCTAAGGATGTATTGGGCTCAGTAACAAAACCAATTTTTGGAAGTAAGGGATAGTTATGACGGAGAGGAGACACTCGACAATTCAAAGCACACTCCCTTTGCAAAGAAACGAACCTCATACCAGTGTAAACACACACAATTTTCGTCAATACTGAAAAAAAAACACAGAGATTTTCCTGAAAGTACTTTCTTGATGATTTTGTAAGTGGAAATGTGTGTCCAGGGTAACAATTCCAACGTTAAATAGTTATAATTACAAAGAAATTGAATAATTGTTTAAAAGCACAGAGAACAAGTTCTCCAAGTCCTTTAGAAGCAAACAGAGCGTAGATTTTAATATAATGCTTGGCATACCCATAATAAATCAAAGGGGGAACAAACAACTGGTCGAATAAAATGGACAAGGACTAAAGCCACATCCTCACAAACCATTATTTTTTAATAAAAATTAATATTTACATTATCATGGATAAGATTTTAAATGGGTAAACATTTCCGGTTCTTCAATTTTCGAAATAAATTTTTTAGTTTTTCGATGTTGCGATTTTTCACTTTTTGATGTATCGCTTTTTTTCAGTTAAAATTTTCCAATTTTGAATTTTCCCAATTCTCGATTTTTAGGCACTTCCATTTCTCAATTTTTCGACTTCTCGACTTTTCGATTTTTAATGTTCGATTTAGAGATTTTTCAATTTTTCAATTTCCATTTCCCAGTTTCTCGATTAATCGATTTTTTAGTTTTTCCGATTTTTCGATTTCTCTATTTAAATTTTTAGATTTTTCCACTTTTTTTTGATTTTTCACTTACTCGATTTTTAAAAATTTTGGGAATTTTAAATCTTACATTTTGCAACATTTTCATCTATTCGATATTTTAAATTTTTGATTTTTGGAATTTTTAGATTTTTCAAATTTTTTTTTTCAATTTTTTATTTCTGACTATATTTTCGTCAAATTTTTAAAGTAGTACTAGGATGAGACTGATTTTGGCAGATAACATACCTTCCAAGAAAATAGAGGGCGGGTGGGCGGGGCTAGTATTTGATAAGTTAAGACTGATTTTGGCACTTTTGACATTTTCGACCATTTTTTCAACTATTCTCAAGTATAACAAAAAAAGTTACAACCAGTGCTTTTTTTTAGTTTTTTCACATCCTAGATTCTTTTATTAATTTCCACTCCCATTCGACAGAAGAACATAATTAGCCCCGCCCACCCACCCGGCCTTCTTTTCACTGATTAATTTTATCCGATCTGAATAAAATCAATGTTTTTATATTGAACAAAAATAAAAGTCGTCGTTAAAATGGGAAGAGAGGGAATGGTGGAGGCTAAGACTTGTTAAAATAAGACTGACTTTCATAGACATATCCTATAAGACACTAGAGGGTGGGTGGGCGGGGATAGACTTGATAAGATTAGACTCTTTTTGGCAAATAACATATCTTCCAAAAAAATACAGGGCGGGTGGGTGGGGCGAGTACTTGCTGCAATAAGACTGATTTTGGCACTTTAGGCACGTTCGACTATTTTCAACCATTTTTCAAAATAAGCTACAATTTTATTGTAGATTTCGACATCTAGGAGTCATTTCGTCTTCGATTCTCCGAAAATTTCTACCCTTCTTCCCTTTCCAGTAGCAAATAGTGTAACAAAAAATTTACGGTTATTAGTTTGAAAGAATACTATGCATATTAAGAAAAAAGGCAAAACATTAACCCCACCCACCCCATATCAATTGTGATGATTTTTTTAATTCTTAGAAACCTAAAAGTTTAAAATGGTTAATTTTTGTAAGAAAATATGGATTTTGCAATTAAGCTCCGCCCCTCGGTCTGCCAACGAATAAAAACTTCATTGCTTCTATTTAGATCAGGAGAGATATAGGTGGGGCTTAATATTTGGCTTTAATTTTTTCTTAATATTCTGAGTATTCTTTGAACAACATGATACTCAAAAATATGTTTTTTATTTCTTGTCGGGAAATAAGGATTTTGCGATTTAGCTTCGTCCCTCGGCTTACGACGAATAAAAAAAAATTGAGACAAGGTGGGTGGGTGGGGTTTACATTTTGCTCTATTTTTCTTAACATACATAGCCACCTTTTCACAACAGGAAACTTAGAACATGGTTAAAATTGTACATTTTTGCAAAGAAATTTGGATTTTGCAATGATAGGGCAAGCCTAATTGCAAAATCTAGATTTTCTTATACAAATTTTCCAATTTAAAGATGTCTTAAATTTCATGTTGTGAAATAAAGTCTACACATATTAAAAAAAAAGGCAAAATATAAGCCCGCCCACCCACCCTATCTCAATTGTGATATTTTTTTTTATTCGTCGTGAACCAAGAGGGCGGAACTTAACTGCAAAATACTTATTTCTTACAAGAAATTGAAAACATGTTTTTGAGTATCGTGTTGTTCAAAGAATACTATCCATATTAAGAAAAACTGGCAAAATATTAACCCCACCCACCCACCCCATCTCAATTGTGATGATGTTTTTTATTCTTAGAAACTTAAAACCATCTTCCAAATAATACAGGGCGGGTGGGTGGGGCGAGTATTTGCTGCAATAAGATTGATTTGGGCAAATGACATATACTGTAAGAAACTAGAGGGTGGGTGGGCGGGCCTAGTATTTGATAAGATAAGACTGATGTTGGCACTTCTGATATTTTCGATCAATTTTTAACTCTTCCAACAGTTTCGGCTTCGTTTCTTCGGAAATTTCTGCCGTCTTTCCAAAATCGCAGTTTTTACAGTTTCATCAAAATAGCTCGAAATAAAAATTTTGTAGCGCTTGTTTTATTTTTTCACCTCCTAAATTCTATTATTATTTTCCACTCCCACTTGACAGAAGTTTATAATTAGCCCCGCCCACCCACCCTGTCTGCTTTTCAGTGATTTATTTTATCAGATTTGAATGAAGATTAACAAACAATTTTGAGATGCAAATCTCAACGTGCTAATTCGAAGAATATAAGAGTTTTTTGTTCCAGAGCAAGCTTTTTGAAATATTCGGTTTAAAAATTTTTTTTTTAATGATCCTGAAAATTGCCATTAGTGAGTTCGCGATTCTGTAAAGATTGTACTGAAAAATTGAGATTTTGAAAAAATGGCCTAAAAGTCCACAAAGAGTTCTGCGATATCGAGATGTCGATCCCAACGTGCTGATTTGAAAAATAATCGAGTTTTTATGGTTCTAGACAAAATTTTTTTAAAGATTCGGCTGCAACGTCAAAACTTTAAAAATTCCAAAATTTCCAACATTTCAATTGTTTTTTAGTTTGCACTCTCACGCGACCGAAGAACATAATTAGCCCCGCCCACCCACCCTGTCTCCCTGTCAGTGATTGGTTTTATCAGAATGGAATGAATGTTCTTATACCGAACAGAAATAAAATTAGTCGTTAGAATTAGTAGAAGGGGTGGACGGGGCTATATTCTTCCTAAGATAAGACTGATTCTGATCAATGAAATTATAGCTCCCAAGAAAATTGAGGGTGGGTGGGCGGGGCTAGTATTTGTTAAGATAAGACTGATTTTTTCGAACAATTTTTTACTACATATATCCGAAAATTAGTTGAAGACATTTTCTTGTCGATATCGATATCCAAAAGTCAGTTTCGGCTTCGTTTCTTCGGAAATTCCTACCATTTTTCCAAAATCGCGGATTGAAATATAGCAGTTTTTACAGTTTCGTCAAAATAGCTCGGTATAAAAATTGAGATTTTGAAAAAATGGCCTAAAAGTTCACAAAAAGTTCTGGGTTATCAAAATATCCATCCCAACGTGCTGATTTGGAAAATATAGCGACCAAAATTATTCAAATATTCGGCTTGAAGTCAAAACTTTAAAAAATTCCAAAATTTCCAACATTTCAATTGCCGATTTTGAAAAAGTGATAGGTATTTTCTAAAAAATGAAACCTAAAATAATATTTAGAAGGTGAATTCTAACAAAAAATGTCCAGTTAATTTTCGAGGGTGGTCGAAAAATAATCAAAAATTTGACAACATTGGTACTGAAAAATTGAGCTTTCGACAAAATGGCCTAAAAGCCCACAAAAAGTTCTGAGATATCGAGATGTCGATCCCAATGTGCTGATTTGAAAAATATAACGTTTTTATGGTTCAGGATCAAAGGTTTTGAAATATTCGGCTGGAAAGTCAAGTCTTAAAAAATTCCAAACTTTCCAACATTTCAGTTGGCGGAATTTTCTGAAAAGTGAAACCTAAAATAATTTCTAGAAGTTAAATTCTACAAAAAAAAAAACCCTGATAATTTTCGAAGATGGTAGAAAAATGATCAAAAATTTCACAGCATTGGTACTGAAAAATTGAGCTTTTTTGAAAAAATAGCCTAAAGCCCACAAAAATTCTGGGATATCGAGATATCCAGCTCAACGTGCTGATTTGAAAAATCGGAGAAAAATTTTTAAAATATTCGGCTGGAACGTCAAATCTTTAAAAAATTCCAAGATTTCCAACATTTCATTTGGCGATTCTGAAAAAGTGGTAGGAATTTTCTAAAAAATGGAATTTAAAATAATTTCTAGAAGTTGTTTTCTACCAAAACAAATGTCCAGCTAATTTTCGCAAGTGGTCGTAAAATGATCAAAAATTTCACAACATTGGTACTGAAAAATTGAGCTTTTGAAAAATGGCTTAAAAGCCCACAAAATGTGTTAAAATATCGCGATATCGATATGTCGAGTTCAACGTGTTAATTTTAAAATTATAGCGTTTTATGGTTCCGGACCAAAATTTTTGAAATATTCGGCTGGAACGTCGGGATTTTTTAAAAATTCCATAATTTCCAATATTTCAACTGGTGATTTCGAAAAAGTGGTAAGAATTTTCAAAAAAATGAAACCTAAAATAATTTCTAGAAATTGAATTCTACAACAAAATGTCCAGATAATTTTCTAAGGTGGTCGAAAAATTATCAAAAATTTCACAAAATTGGTGAGCTTTTGAAAAAATGACCTAAAAGCCCTCAGAAAGTTCTGGGACATCGAGATATCGATCCCAACGGACAAAATTTTTGCCACGAACGTCAGATTAAAAAAAAAATAATCGCAAAAAAATGTCCAGCTAATTTCCGAAGATGGTCAAAAAATGATAAAAAATTTCACAACATAAATACTGAAAATTTGGGCTTTTGAAAAAAATGGGTTAAAAGCCCACGAAATGTTCTGGGATATCGCAAGTGTTGATGTGAAAAATAGTGTTTTTATGGTTCCGGACCAAAATTTTTGAAATATTGGGCTAGACTTTCGATTTTTAAAAAATCAAACTTTCCAACATAAGCTTAGGGGATCGAGATCTACACAAAATAAATGTTTTTGGCTAATTTTCCAAGGTGGTGGAAAAATGAAATTACGTCTCAACTGTTCAAAATTACTTGTAAAAATTTTTTTTTTATGAACATAATTCTGTTTGGCTAATTTTCGAAGGTGGTCAAAAAATAATCAAAAATTTGACAACATTGCATTGGTACGGAAAAACTGAGCTTTTGAAAAAATAGCTTAAAAGTACCTACATAAGATGTTCTGGAATATCGACATATCGATCCCAACGTGCTGATCTGAAAAATTTAGCTTTTTTATGGTTCTGGACCAAAATTTTTGAACTATTCGGCTGGAACGTCAAATTTTTAAAAAATTCAAAATTTCGAAAAATTCAATTGGCGATTCGAAAAAATGGTAGAAATTTTCTAAAAAATGAAACCTAAAATAATTTATATTCCTTGAATTTTACAAAACCAAATGTCTAGGTAATTTCCGAAGGTGGTTGAAAAATGATCAAAAATTTCACATCGTTGGTACTGAAAAATTGAGCAATTGAAAAAATAGCCAGAAAACCCTCAAAACGTTCTCGGATATCGATCCCAAGTGCTGATATGAAAAATATAGGTTTTTTATTGTTCCGCACCAAATTTTTTGAAATATTCGGCGGGAACTTCGAATCTTAAAAAAATACGAAATTTCGAAAAGTTCAGTTGGCGATTCAAAAAAAATGATAGGAATAATCTAAAAAATGAAACGTAAAATAATTTCTAGAAGTTAAATTCTCCAAAAAACAAAAAATGTCCACCTAACTTTCGAAGGTGATCGAAAAATTATCCAAAATTTCACAACACTGGTACTGAAAAATTGAGCTTTTAAAAAAAAACAGCGTAAAAATCCACCAAAATATTTAGAATATCGATCCCAAGTGTGAAAGTGTTATGTGAAAAATTTAGCGACCAAATTTTTGAAATACTGGGCTTGAACGTCAAATCTTTAAAAAATTCCAAAATTTCCCACATTCAATTTTGAAAAAGTGGTAGGATTTTTCGATGAAATGAACCCGAAAAAACTTCTGCGGATCGAGATCAACTTAAAAATAAATGTTTTTGGCTCATTTGCGAAGGTGGTCGAAAAATAAAATGACGTTCAAAATTCACTTTACACTATACACTACCAGACAAAAAAACGGGACACACTGAATTTTTTGTGATTAGCTGCAATTGGTCGAACTTTTGTAAACAATATTCCAAAAAGCGAGAAAACATTAACAGAAAACCTAACTTTATTCTAAAACATGCTGAAACTGATAAAAAGTTAAAAAAGTTATAACATTTGACATTAGCTTAAAATTATAAATATTCAAATGACCGGTTTTTTTTTGTCTGGCAGTGTATTTGTAATTCTTTAACAAATTAAAGAAAAATTTTCAGAAAAATTCCGCTGTAGAGGAAGCATCATCAGACCATCAATACATAATGGACAGATAAGGTTAACTAATGCCTCTAATGTGCCCAAAATTACCACGCCGCCAAGAGTTTTTTCTTTCATTATTTGACGTTCTTTTAATAGAAGAAGTGAACACTGAGGTTGAAACTGGTCGAACAATGATCAAAAATTTCGTAACTTTTGTACTGAAAAATTGAGCTTTTGAAAAAATGGCCTAAAAACCCACAAATATTTCTGGGATATAGATCCCCGCGTGCTCATTTGAAAAATATAACGTTTTTATAGCCCTGGACAAAAATGTTTTAAATAATCGTCTGGAACGTCAAAATTTAAAAATTCTCAAAATTTCCAACATATCAATTGGCAATTTTGCGAAAGTGACACGCTTTTTCGACGAAATGAAACCAAAAATAATTTGTGGGGATCAAAATCTGCAAGAAAATAAATGTCTTTAGCCAATTTTCGAAAGAAAAATTTGAATAAAATAGCCAATTCTAAGGAATCGTAAACATTATTTTTTTATGGAAACAAATTGAGGTTCTTAGAGTGAAGAAAATTAGTCCAAAGTTTTTTAGACAAAACTTGTGTGTCATTCTTTCTTAATAATTTCTAAACCTGGAGCAGCTTTTTCATTTTCTATGAAAAATTCAATCACAAATTTTAGTTTTAACGCATATGAAATCATCAACTTGATGACCTTAAAACACAAAATCTTCAATGATCATTCGAGTAATTTTGAAGAATATCTATTAATAAAATTGCCAATAAGACTGACGGACAAACCCACGGAAAACGAAGAGGGAAATATTTGTATTTCTTTAAAAAATTAAGAGAAAAACTTAATAACGTCATGCAGATCTATAACTAAATTTTGAACGCAGGGTAGGACTCTGAAGATAGTGGAGGCAGGCATTTTGAACATTTATCATAAATTCGTTTTCGTTGTAATCTGATGATAATAAATTGAGTATTAATTTTTTAAATTTTGTCATTACGAATTTCCATTTCGATTTTTAAGTTCGTTTAAATAAATTCAACAATTCGGATACAATTTCGCCTAAATTAACAGAATCCCAGAGGGAATCACCCCACTTTCCACCCCGAAAACTGCTAACAAATCGATCGCGAAAACTTCCTAAAAACAATATTTGTCCAAAACCGTAAGCAATTTTCTTGTTTGAGTTCTAATTAACTGTTAAGTTTTTGTTGCGCTAATGCGTTGTTTACTAAGTAACACAATACGTTGAACCTGTAAATAGCCACTAAGTAAACGTCAAGACAACAACATACTTCAGGTATATCCGTTTCAGAATTACACTTACAACTCGGAATTAGCGAAAATCCTGACTCGACTTTCAAACAACCTTCCCCTTTCTTAATAATTCTAATAATTGGTCTAAAGAGTTTAGACAGTACTTCCCTCGCTGTCGGAAACTTGACGACTGCATGCCTATTGTGTTTTTTTTCTCATTACATATTGTAGTGGGAATTTAAAAAAAAATTGCGATGATGTCATCAACATTTTTGCAAGGACACGTATATCAGTTGGGATAGATGTAGTGTAATACTAAGAATAAAATTATTATATTCTCAAATTTTCGGGAAAATGAATTGGGTCGTTTTGAATATTGATTTCTTATAATCAATAAAATAACGAAACAATTTACTCACGTATACGTATCAGAGGCAACTGAAAATCGTGTATGTATAAACATTCTTAATTTAAGATGACAGACGTAACAGCATACGTGAGAGTCAAACAGAGAAACTGTAAACAAAACGACCATCGGTTTTATTGCTTCGACTTCCGCTTATTATATAAAACATTGGGTTTTATTTTAATTCTTGACGGTGAAATTCACAATTGGTTGATTATAAACATGTCTATTTCACATTCGCGGAACCAAGTGAGCGCATAAAACAAATACAGGTCTGTAATGTTAAAGTCGATGTAAATAAGCGTGCTACCCTTATGTTTCAACCGAGTTTTTCCTTTAACAAATTTTGTGTCTACCAGATTGGGTTGGTTGGGGTGTAATACTAATAATAAGTGTTGCCTTTAATTTAATCAATAAAATAAATTGACTTCATTAATTTTTTTGAACCATCTCTTAAGAAAATCTAAAAAATATGAATGGAATGATAAATCACAAGTACAAACTCATCATATTTTTTGCATTTTAGATAGGATTTATTCAGCAAAATTTAAGGGTGACGTCATGAATCTTTTTAGGAGGGATGAACAAATACATTTTGAACAAAAGTTTACCATGCTTATAATAACTTTAAAATATTCCCAAGATTTCAAAGCATTCGGTTTTGTAATTCCTGATTAAATCGATAAAATAAATTCACGCCTTCATTTATCTTTTTGAGTCACCCTGCATATGCAAATCCAAAAATATGAATGGAATGATAAATCACAAGTACAGACTCATCATATTTTGTACATTTTAGATACGATTTATTCGGCAAACTTTTGAGCTGACGTCATCAGTTTTTTGTAGAAGATAACCAAATATATTTTGACTAAAAATTTATTATGCTCTTTATGACCTTAAAACATCTGCAAGATTTCAAAGCATTCGGTTTTGTAGTTCCTGATTAAATCAATAAAATAAATTTACGCATTCATTAATTTTTTTGAGTCACCCTGTATATGCAAATCGAAAAAATTTGAATGGAATGATAAATCACAAGAAGAGACTCACCATATTTTGTACATTTTAGATAGGATTTATTCAGCAAAATTTTGTGGTGACGTCATAAATTTTTTAGGGGGGACGACCAAATACGTTTTGATCAAAAATTTACCATGCTTATGATAATTTTAAAATATCTTCAAGATTTCGAAGCATTCGGTTTTGTAGTTCCTGAGTAAATCAGTAAAATAAATTTACGCTTTCATTTATTTTCTTGAATCACCCTGTATATGCAAATCCAAAAAATATGAATGGAGTGATAGATCACAAGTACAGACTGATCATATTTTGTACATTTTAGATATGATTTATTCGGCAAATTTTCGAACTGACGTCATCAAGTTTTTGGAGGGGATAAGCAAATATATTTTGACTAAACATTTATTATGCTCTTTATAACCTTAAAACATCTGCAAGACGTCAGAGCATTCCGTTTTGTAGTTCCTGATTAAATCAATAAAATATATTTACGCATTCATTAATTTTTTTGAGTCACTCTGTATATGCAAATTCAAAAAATATGAATGGAGTGATGAATGTCAAGTACAGGCTCATCATATTTTGTACATTTTAGATATGATTTATTCGGCAAACTTTCGAGCTGACGTCATCAAGTTTTTGGAGGGGATAAGCAAATATATTTTGACTAAACATTTATTATGCTGTTTATGACCTTAAAACATCTGCAAGATGTCAGAGCATTCCGTTTTGTAGTTCCTGATTAAATCAATAAAATATATTTACGCATTCATTAATTTTTTTGAGTCACTCTGTATATGCAAATCCAAAAAAATATGAATGGAGTGATAGATCACAAGTACAGACTCATCATATTTTGTACATTTTAGATATGATTTATTCCACAAACTTTTGAGCTGACGTCATCAAGTTTTTGGAGGGGATAAGCAAATATTTTTTGACTAAAGATTTATGATGCTCTTTATAGCCTTAAAACATCTGCAACATTTCAAAGCATTCTGGTTAGCAGATTAAAAATCAAATTTCAAAATGTTGTTTTATAATTTTGATTTTTTTTCCAAAAATCTGGACGTTTCGGGTGAAAAGTCGATTCAGAGTTGTAAACTACATGTGTAGGACTATGTTATTTTATACAATTGAAAACCCATTTACATCCCATACCCATTAGACAAATTTTGGTTAGCGTTTTACCATCTACATGATATTCTTAATATAAGTACAAAATTTCACAACAATCGGTCGAGTACTTTCGGAGATTATCTGTCTAATAAAATCCGGGGGCAGACGGACAGACGGACAGACGGACGGACAGACGGACGGACGGACAGACGGACAGACGGACAGACGGACAGACAGACGGAAATGGGAGACCTATTTCTTCGTCTTTTAGGGGTCATGAAAAATCGAGAAAACGTAAAAGTAGAGAGTCGGCCGACGGACTCGATTACAATACTTCCTTTGCTTACGCTCGGGAAGTAAAAATTTTGTACATTTCTATCTCGAATCTCGCTTTTATTCTCGTCACAAGCCATTGAAAAAGCTTAATTTACTTAAAACTGGTGAGAGACGGTGTTAATTTCTGAAGCATTTGGAAACTGAAACTCACGCTCTGTCGCTTTTTCCACTAACTTAATTTAATAACGGAGGCACAACAACCGGTTGCATATTTACCTAATCTGGAAACAAAGGTGAAATTGAGTTTAGACGTGTTTCGTATCACTCGGAGTTGGCAAGCTTTTCTCCGTTCTTGTAAACGGAAATGCAGCAGCGCTTGCTTTTATATTTATAATCCACGAATCAGCGAATTCACGCCAAGCGGAAGAGATAACGTTTCGAGCGCTTCGAGCCAAAATGTTTTTTTTTTTTAACAATATTTAACCATGTTAACAATCCGGAAAGAAACTCAGCTTTTTTAATTAAGTGCTTACCTCGATCGGGATCATAATAAAAGTGACAATCAGATCCGCAATGGCAAGATGGCGAATCATTAAACTTATCCTCGACTTGCGATGCCTCGACCGGAACAGCGAAATAAACACCGTCAAATTTCCCACAGCCGCGACGACAAAAAGCGCACTATAAACCAGGATAACGTTCAAGTTCTGCTGGATGAGGATCTCGGGCACCGTGTCATTATTACAGACGTACAAAGTATCGTTTAGCACACTCAGGTTGCTTTTACAGTCTTCATTCGAAAGTTCCTCGCCCATTTTACCAACCGACGGGCAAGGTGAGGACTCGAGACTCGGCCGTTTTGACTTCGAGGGGCATTTTTAGAGGCGCGGGTTGTGATTTAGGCGGTCGGGGTGCAAGAGCGCGCTTTTCGGGGTTTCAAATGCGAGCCCGCTTTTCAGGAGGAAAGAGCGCGCCCTTACTGAATGGGATATCTGGAGATTCAACCGGAATCAGTGACATGCGCGCCGCCCGAGCGCCTGAAGAATGGACTGTTAACAGGGTGAATGAAAAATCTGCATGGTGGTAGCGATCGCGATTTGATGATAATCGGGAGGATGCGGGAAAAAAAAACGTGCAACAGGGTCGGGGAATACGTGTCTGGATGCTCGATATTTGAAAGGCAAATTTACTTTGAGGAGTTTTACTGCCGAGTGTGAGCTAAGGAAGTGTTGTAACCGAGTCTTTAAGTATTTCCATTAATTATTAAATTATTAAAAAAAAACAATGTTTCTCGGATCGGTTTAAATTAACTTCCACTTGCATTAGTGTTCAAATTGCATCTTAGTAACCTCAATCAGACTGGCTATATTTACCAATGCGCTGTTGCAAAATTGCATCATCGTCCATCTTTCTGATTAGTGATTATCGTAAAACGTTATACAGTGTCACAACATTCTTTTCCAAAAATTTTAACATTTTATAAGATACGACAAATTTTGGCAATTTTTGAAATAAATTTGAAAGCAAATGGTATAACAAAAAAAGTTACAATTAGAGTTTTTTTTACTTTTTTCACATTCTAGATTCTACTATTAGTTTCCACTCCCACTAGACAAAAGATCATAATTAGCCCCGCCCACCCACCCCGTCTCCTTTTCAGCGATTGTTTTTGCCCGAACTGAATGAAATAAATGATCTTATATTGAAGAGAAATAAAATTAGTCGTTAGAATTGGAAGAGGGGGTGGGCGGGGCTAGTACTTGCCAAGATAAGACTGATTTTGGCAAATAACATTCCTTCCAAGAACATAGAGGGCGGGTGGGCGGGGCTAGTATTTTATTAAATACGACTGATTTTGGCACTTTTGATATTTTCTGCAAGTTTTCAACTATTTCCTAAAGTTAGTTACATTTTGTTCTAAATTTCGATATCCAGAAGTCATTGTCGGCTTCGTTTATTCGGAAACTTCTACCGTTTTTTCTAAAATCGTCAATTGAAGTAAAATACTCCTAATTTTTACAGTTTCGGCAAAATTGCTCGCTATAAGAATTTTGTAGATAAAAAAGACAATTTTTGGTTTTATATATTTTTTCTATATATTTACAGAAACGTTTAGAATTTATTAATTTGGGAAAATAAAGAAGTCAGCACAGGTCTGATCACGTTAGGTCAAGTCAGGTCAGGTGCATGAAATAAGAAATAAATTTTATAGCAAATAATATAACAAAAAAATTTAAGATTAGCGTTTTTTTTTACTTTCTCAGATCCTAAATTTTGTTATTAGTTTCTACTCCCACAGAAGAATATAATTAGCCCCGTCCACCTACCCTGTCTCGTTTTCAGTGATTGACTTTATTTTTACTTTAGAATTTTAATTTTTTTCTTAAATTATCAGCATCTAAATTTATCGATTCTGGAAAAATTGTAGAAAACCAATATTAATTTCCTTTTTTATCTACGTGCAAAATCTTTATACCGAGCTACTTTGACAAAACTATAAACAGTTAGCGATTTGGGAAAAACGGTAGAAATTTCCGAAGAAGCGAAGCCGAAAATGACTTCTACATAACGAACAAGAAAATGTATTCAATTAATTTCCGGAAATAATTGAAAAATGGTCGAAAATCTCAAAAGTATCAAAATCAGTCTTATCTTATCAAATACTAGCCCCACCCACCCGCCCTCTGTTTTCTTGGAAGGTTTGTCATTTGCCAAAATCAGTCTTAGCGTAGCTAGTACTAGCCCCACCCACCCACCCTCTGTTTTCTTGGAAGATATTGGATTTGCCAAAATGAGTCTTATCTTCGCAAGTCAGCTGGTGGACGGGGCTTGTACTTGCTAAGATAAGACTGGTTTTGGCAAATCACAAACCTTCCAAGAAAATAGAGGGTGGGTGGGCGGGGCTAGTATTTGATTAGATAAGACTGATTTTGCAGATAACATACTTTCTAAGAAAATAGAGGGTGGGTGGGCGGGGCTAGTACTTGCTAAGATAAGATTGATTTTCGCAAATAACATTCCTTCCAAGAAAATAGAGGGTGGGTGGGCGGGGCTAGTATTTGATAAGATAAGACTGATTTGGCACTTTTGACATTTTTGACCATTTTTCAACTATTTTCAATTTTTCGGCCTAGTGCATGAAACAAGTTTTAAAGCAAATAGTATGACAAAAACAGTTACAATCAGCCTTATTTTTACTTTTTTGACATTCTAGATTCTATTATTAGTTTCCACTCTCACTCGACATTATTACCCCGCCCACCCACCCCCTCTCCGTTTCAGTGAATCATTTTATCCAAACTAAATGAAATCAGTGATCTTATACCGAACAGAAATAAAATTAATCGTTAGAAATTGAAGAGGGCGGGTGGGCGGGGTTAGTATTTGATGAGATAAGACTGATTTTCGCAAATAACACTCCTTCCAAGAAAATAGAGGTTATATCATGCCTAAATCAGACTTATCTTACCAAATACTAGTCCCACCCACAGGCCCTCTGTTTCCTTGGAAGGTGTTTGATTTGCCAAAATCAGTCTTATCTTATCACATACTAGCCCCGCCCACCCACCCCCTGTTTTCTTGGAAGGTATGTGATTTGCTAAAATGAGTCTTATCTTGGCAAGTCAGCGGGGGGACGGGGCTTGTACTTGCTAATATAAGACTGATTTTGGCAAATCACGAACCTTCCAAGAAAATAGAGGGTGGGTGGGCGGGGCTAGTATTTGATTAGATAAGACTGATTTTGCAGATAACATACTTTCTAAGAAAATAGAGGGTGGGTGGGTGGGGCTAGTACTTGCTAAGATAAGATTGATTTTCGCAAAAAACATTCCTTCCAAGAAAATAGAGGGTGGGTGGGCGGGGCTAGTATTTGATGAGATAAGACTGATTTGGCACTTTTGACATTTTCGACCATTTTTCAACTATTTTCAATTTTTCGGCCTGGTGCATGAAATAAGAAATAAGTTTTAAAGCAAATAGTATGACAAAAACAGTTACAATCAACCTTATTTTTACTTTTTTGACATTCTAGATTCTGTTATTAGTTTCCACCCCTACTTGATATTATTAGCCCCGTACACCCACCCCCTCTCCTTTTCAGCGTTTCATTTTATCCAAACTAAATGAAATCAATGATCTTATACTGAACAGAAATAAAATTAGTCGTTAGAATTTGAAGAAGGGGGTGGGCGAGGCTAGTACATGCCAAGATAAGACTGATTTTGGCAAATAACTTGCTTTCCAAAAAAATAGAGGGTGGGTGGGCGGGGCTAGAATTTGCTTCGATAAGACTGATTCTGGCAAATGAAATATCTTCCAAGAAAATAGAGACTAATAGCATTTTATAAAATATGACTGATTTTGAGACTTTACATTTTCGACCAATTTTCCACTATATCCGAAAATTGGTTGAACACATTTTTTTGTAGATTTTGATATCCAGAAATCATTTTCGACTTCATTTCTTCGAAATTTTCTATCGTACAATTCCATTAGCAAAAATTCTTCCAAAATAAAGCATCGGATCCGTGAAATTCTCTCAGATACAGGAACCCAAGAAATTCTATTAAGTTTTTCCAAAAATGAACCTTTCGGGATTTCCGAGATTCTTTTATTATGTTACAAAAACGAAACACAAAACTCTTTCAAATTCTTCAAAAAAAAAAAAAAAACACACCAGGAGTCCCTGAGATTCTTAGAAATTCTTTCAAAAACAACCCCGATATTTTTACGAAACCTTCCAAAAAAAAAAAAAAATACACTGGAAACATTTTTATAAAGTAAATCGTTAGGGACTACCGAGAATTTTTCAAATTCTTCCAAAATAAAACACTTGGGCTCGCGAAATTCTCTCAAATATTTCCACAAAAAAAACTGTAACAAAAAATATGTGATAGCGCTTTTTTTACTTATTTCACATTCTAGATTCTATTATTAGTGTCCGCTCTCACTAGACAGAAGAACATAATTTGCCCCGCCCATGAATGATCTTATACTCAACAGAAATAAAATTAGTCGTTAAAGTGTGAAGAGTGGGGATGGGCGGGGCTAGTACTTTACTGATTTTGGCAGATAACAAACCTTCCGAGAAAATAGAGGGAGGGTGGGCGGGGCTAGTATTTGATAAGATAAGACTGATTTTGGCAGATGACTTTCTTTCCAAGAAAATAGAGGGCGGGTGGGCGGGGCTAGTATTTGATAAGATAGGACTGATTTTGGCAAATGACATACCTTCCAAGGAAACAGAGGGCGGGTGGGTGGGGCTACTCCTTGTCAAGATAAGACTGATTTTGGCAAATGACATTCCTTTCAAGAAAATAGAGGGCGGGTGGGCGGGGCTAGTATTTTATTAAATATGACTGATTTTGGCACTTTCGATATTTTCTCCAAGGTTTCAACTATTTCCTAAAATTAGTAACATTTTCTTCTAAATTTCGATATCTAGAAGTCATTTTCGGCTTCGTTTATTCGGAAATTTCTACCGTTTTTGCTAAAATCGCTAATTGAAGTATAGTACCTATTCCTAATTTTTACAATTTCGTCAAAATAGCTCGCTATAAGAATTTTGTAAATAAAAAAGACAATTTTTGTTTTATATATTGTTTTTATATATTCACAGAAACGTTTAGAATTTATTAATTTGGGAAAATAGAGAAGTCAAGACAGGTCTGATCACGTTAGGTCAAGTCAGATCAGGTGCATAAAATTAGAAATAAATTTTATAGCAAATAATATAACAAAAAAATTTACGATTAGCGTTTTTTTTTACTTTTTCCAAATCCTAGATTCTGTTATTTATTTCTACTCCCATTCGACAGAAGAATATAATTAGCCCCGTCCGCCTACCCTGTCTTGTTTTCAGTGAAATTTTATTTTTTTTTTAATTGTCAGCATCTAATTTTATCGATTCTGGGAAAATGTTAGAAAAGTAATATTAGTTTCCTTTTTTATCTACGTGCAAAATTTTTATACCAAGCTACTTTGACGAAACTATAAACACTGTTATATTTAAGTTAGCGACTTGGGAAAAACGGTAGAAATTTCCGAGGAAGTGAAGCCGAAAATGACTTCTAGATAACTAACAAGAGAATGTCTTCAATTAATTTTCGGAAATAGTTAAAAATTGTCGAAAATCTCAAAAGTACCAAAATCAGTCTTATCTTATCAAATACTAACCCCGCCCACCAACCCTCTAGTTTATTAAAGGATATATCATTTGTCTAAATCAGTCTTATCTTACCAAATACTAGTCCCACCCACCGGCCCTCTGTTTCCTTGGAAGGTGTTTGATTTGCCAAAATCAGTCTTATCTTATCACATACTAGCCCCGCCCACCCACCCTCTGTTTTCTTGGAAGGTATGTCATTTTCCAAAATCAATTTTATCTTAGCAAGTCAGCAGGTGGACGGGGCTTGTACTTGCTAATATAAGACTGATTTTGGCAAATGACAAATCTTCCAAGAAAATAGAGGGTGGGTGGGTGGGGCTAGTACTTGCTAAGATAAGATTGATTTTCGCAAATAACATTCCTTCCAAGAAAATAGAGGGTGGGTGGGCGGGCCTAGTATTTGATGAGAAGAGACTGATTTGGCACTTTTGACATTTTCGACCATTTTTCAACTATTTTCAATTATTCGGCTTGGTGCATGACATAAGAAATAAGTTTTAAAGCAAATAGTATGACAAAAACAGTTACAATCAGCCTTTTTTTTTACTTTTTTGACATTCTAGATTCTATTTCTATTCTATTTCCACTCCCACTCGACATTATTAGCTCCGCCCACCCAACCTCTCTCCTTTTCAGTGATTCATTTTATCCAAACTAAATGAAATCAGTGATCTCATACTGAACAGAAATAAAATTAGTCGTTAGAATTTGAAGAGAGGGGTAGGCGGGGCTAGTACTTGCCAAGATAAGACTGATTTTGGCAAATAACATATCTTCCAAAAAAATACAGGGCGGGTGGGCGGGACTAGTACTTGATGAGATAAGACTGATTTTGGCAAATGAAAAAACTAAATCAGTCTTATCTTACCAAATATTAGTCCCACCCACCGGCCTTCTGTTTTCTTGGAAGCTTTGTCATTTGCCAAAATCAGTCTTATCGTAGCTAGTACTAGCTACACCCACCCACCCTCTGTTTCCTTGGAAGGTATTTGATTTGCCAAAATCAGTCTTATCTTATCAAATACTAGCCCCACCCACCCACCCTCTGTTTTCTTGGAAAATATGTGATTTGCTAAAATAAGTCTTATCTTAGCAAGTCAGCGGGTGGACGGGGCTTGTATTTGCTAAGATAAGACTGATTTTGGCAAATGACAAACCTTCTAAGAAAACAGAGGGTGGGTGAGCGGGGCTAGTATTTGATAAAATAAGTCTCATTTTGCAGATAACATACCTTCTAAGAAAATAGAGGGTGGGCGGGCGGGGCCAATATTTGATAAGATAAAACTGTTTTTCCACTTTTGACATTTTCTTTTAAATTACTGAAATTCCTACCGTTTTTCGAAAATCGCCAATTAAAATATATCAGTTTTAACAGTTTCATCAAAATAGCTCTGTATAAAAATTTTGTGGGAAATTATTATTATTTTTCAACCATTTTTCCAGAAGCGCTAAAATAGCATATAATTGTTATAAATATTTAAAAAGTTTATTTTGAAAATGAAAATACTTCTATAATCTTTGTCCGGGATCATCAACAAGCTATGTTTTTTGAATTAAGTCGTCGAGATCTATCTATATTCCAGAATTGTTGATAGATTATTAGGCAACTTTTCCAAGAGCTCAATTTTTCAATATGAGATTTTATGGAATTAAGTAAAAAATGTTGTAAAAGGAGCTTTTGCAGATGTCAAGTTCCACAATTCCTCCGAAAATTTCCAATATTTTTCAGGAATCGCCAAAATTTAATATTGTAATTTTTAGAAATTTTTAAAAACTTGACTTTGAAAAGGAATTGTTTAAGAGCGTCAATACGCCGTGTTTTTCGAATTATGTTGTCGAAAGCTGCGTTCCACAATTTTTGCTTTAATTTCAGGCAACTTCTCCAAAAGCTCAATTTTTCAGTATGAAATTTTATACTTTTTCGAGCACGGTTGAAAATTATCTAAAAGAATCTTTACGGATTTCGACCTCCATGATTTATTTTCGGTTTCATCTTTTCGAAAATTTCTACCATGTCTCGAGAATCGCCTAATGACATTTTCACAAATATTTAAAATTATATTTTTAAAATAATTTTTCAATAATCTTTGTCCGGGACCATCAACATGCTACGTTTGTGAATTAACTTGTGAAGGTGTATATTCCAGAATTTTTGGTGTATTTTTAGGCAACTTTTCTAAAAACCAAATTTTTTAATGAGACTTTTTGGAATTTTTGACTTTTTCCAAGCACTGTCGAGAATTATGTAAAAGGAATTTTTGCAGCTGTCCAGCTGCAAAATTTACTTTCGGCTTCATCTCTTCGAAAATATCCATTATTTTCCAAGAATCGCCAAAATGAAATGACAATTTTTTTAATATATTAATTAATATCAAGTTAAAAATTAATACCTCGAAAATCTTAGTTCGGTATTGTTTACGCTCTGTTTTTGGAATTATCTCGTCGAGATCTACATTCCAGAATTTTTGGTGGACTTTTAGGAAATTTTTCCGAAGCCCAATTTTTCATTATGGTATTTTATTCAAACACCGTGGAAAATATATATATTTTCATAATCCACATCAAATTTTACAATTTTTCGAAAAAGCTGCGGCGCTTAGAAATCCAGGTGCTTGAAAAAAGCGACCCAACTCAATGACCCAGAAAAAGCTTAATGGGTTTTGGTTGCTCACCTTTAAGCTCTTTGCTTAAAAACATACGCATTTTGAGGAATTATTTTCAAAGTGGATGAAAAACCGGCAAAGGACAAACTATATGATAATAGTCTTAATCTTAAACACACGAAGACGTAATAACATATCCGATACGTCCGGAAAACTCCGCTTCTGGCTCGCTTTTCATCTGAAAATTTTCTTTCGGTTTTTTTTAGATAACGAGATGTTTACGTTGGGTATAAGTGATGCGTGAATCGAGAGTTTTGGATCGTTAGGCTTCAATAGAACGTATTTATAACTAAGCACGAGTATAAATACTAAAGTGTGGTGTCTATAACACGTCATATCTGATTTGACGCCAGTTTACGCCGAATTAGTCCTGTGGAAAAAATTATTCGTGGGCGATAAAATAACGAGGAGATATTTGTGCGTTTAGTTGTGTAATCGACCACAAACAAGCTTCTTTGATAAGAAAACAAAGTTGATTTCTTTCTTTCGAATTACTTATTCGCAGTTGTACTGTATTATGAAAACGCGAATAATAAGAATTGACTTTTTAAATTCAACGTCCTATTTCGACTCGAGAATCTAAATATTTAAAACATGAGGGTTCTATAATTAGAACGCTATAGGGCAAATATTGACGATGAAAAACCAATTTTAAAATTGAGCTTTTTCGCTATTCAGCCGCACTTTTTGTAAATTTCGTCATGGACAATAAAAGACAGCAAATCGCGGATTAATTACCCAAAATGGGACTCAAGATTTATTGCGTATGTCCGCATTAATCATTTTAAAACAAATTGCGAAAACTTTTTATTAAATTATCAAGGAACTTCGAGCACACTTAGCCAGCAAGTTAAAATCGCGAAAAGGTTTGACAAATTTCTCGTTTTTTTGCGCGGTTAGATAAGTCTTCGCTTCAGGACGTTTGTAGAAATGAAGTCATAACTTACGCAGTTTTGGATGTGCTTTTTCTACATAAATAATTTTATGGAAATTGTGCCGCTGCTTTTATTTTACGGTAATTTTTCATCGTTTATTGCGTAGTTGTATTTTAGTGCGGTTTTTAGGCGGTTGAAACGTGTTTGGAAAATGGTGGAGGCGCCGGGACAATTATATTCAAAAATCTAATGTATATTCAAATTCGATTAATTCTGCGTGATTTATAATATCGTCCCGAATTGTTCATTTCATGCTATCCCAAAACTACTACATTATGCAAACACTGTAACAAGATTTGCGCTTCGTTTATTATCACAACCACTGCAACAATGAAAATTATTTATTAAAGAGCATACATTCGGAAGCAGTTTTCCTAGAAATGTGAGCCACTTCGGGAGATGGCTTAAAAATGTGGCCTCGTTTTGTACGTGGTCTACACTCATTAAAATTCTATAAGACTGCCCCAGGAAGAGAATGTACGCGAAATGCATAATAAAATGTTTAAAAACAATTTAAACTCGTATCTAGTGTCTGGGTTTGTCGCTGAATTTTCTCTATTTTGTAAATGGGTGTTTTCAAAGTGTTCGAATTATTCAGGCATTTTTGAGTTAATGACAGACGTTTCGTGAATAAACTGTCGAGCGATGGCTGCGTTTCGTGAATATTGATGAGCTACTTAATAATATTGTAAGGAATATGGTGAAAATGACGGTCGTTTACGACTGTGAGAATCGTAGCTAGTTTCTAGATTAATTTTGTCCAGCTTCGTGTATTTTGGATAATGGTAGTTAAAAACGTTCATTATTTTAAACGAAATCCTGCTTTGATCAAAATTCAATTTTCGGAAGACTCGAATATTAAAAAATGAAAAAAAAATCAAAAACTCTTCTACAATATTTTTGGTCTCAGATCCTTACTCAGACGGTCCGAAGTAGAGAAAAGAGTAATTTTCAGATAAATCCAGGTATGTTTAGTCGAGATAGCATCATATCGCCTATCTTCGAAAATTTTGACCGGAATGTCACCGGAAAAATCGCCCAAAAATAAACATGTTTCAATTTGCACGAGATTAAGTTTCTTGAGTAATTTTGTCCAGATGACTGCATTTTTTGAAATCAGTTGTTGAAATTTTTTACTATTTTAAAAGAAATCCTGTTTGGACAAAACTCAAAAAAACAAAGTTTGAGTTTGACGGTCTGTAACTTTTGAACAGACAAAGATAGCGTATTCCGGTTTTTAACATTCGATTTCTTGAAGTTTTATAAACGCAAGCGTTATTTTTCGGGCCAAAATTTTCACCTGTGTAGAAACTACTCATTCATTTATCAGGCGGTGTTATTTTCGGGATACCTGAATATGAAGAAATTAAAAAAATAGTCAAGAGTTATTATACCAATTTTTTGGTCCCAGATTCTTATTCAGAAGGTTCGAATTATGGAAAGGGCTAATTTTCGAAGAAATCCAGTTACGTTTAACCTAGATAGCTTAATATGAATAAAATTAGAGAATTTTGGCTGGAATATCTCCGGACAAATTATCCAAAAAATAAACATGTTGCAATCTGTTTGATACGAAGTTTCTGGATTAATTTTGTCCAGCTTCGTGCATTTTGGGTAATGGTAATTAAAAATTTTCGTTATTTTAAACGAAATCCTGCTTTAACCAAAACTCAATTTTCGGAAGAGTCGAATATTAAAAAATAAAAAAAAATCATAAACTCTTCTACAATTTTTTTGGTCTCAGATTCTTACTCAGAAGTTCCGAATTAGAGAAAAGAGCAATTTTCAGATAAATCAAGGTATGTTTAGTCGAGATAGCTTCATATCGCCTAACTTCGAAAATTTTGACCGGAATATCACCGGAAAAATCGCCCAAAAATAAACATGTTTTAATCTGCCTCAAATTAAGCTTCTAGACGAACTTTGGCAGATTGAGTGCATTTTTGGTATCAGTGGTTGAAAATTTTCATTATTTTAATCGAAATTCTCTTTTAGTCTAAATTTAAAAAACTAAATTTTGAGTTTGACAGTCAGTAACATTTGAACGGACAAAGATAGGGTATTCCGGTTTTACCATTCGATTTCTTGAAGTTTTATAGTACTGACAGTTATTTTTCGGGTCGAAAGCGTTACTTGTGTAGAATATACTAAAACATTAATTGCACGGTGTCATTTTCGGAAGAATCGAATATGAAAAAATTAAAAAAAAAAACAAAAGTTATTCTACCATTTTCTTGGTAGCAGATTCTCATTCAGAAAGCTCGAATTAGGAAAAGACCAAATTTTCAGAAAAATTATGGCCTAAATTCGAAAATTTTTACCTAAATATACCTTAAAAAATTACTGGAAAAATAAACATATTTCGATCTGCCTGATCTGAAGTTTCTAGACTAATTTTGCCCAGCTGAGTATAATTTTGGCGTCAGTTGTTGAAGATTTTCATTATTTTAATCGAAATCCTTTTTTAACCAACATTCAAAAAAATAAATTTTGAGTTTGACGGTCGTTAACTTTTGAACGGACAAAGACGGCATAATCCGGTCTTTACCATTCGATTTCGTGAAGTTTTATAGTCCCAATAGTTATTTTGCATAGTGAAATCCTTACCTATGTAGAATCTGCTTAAACATTAATCGGCCGGTGTCATTTTCGGAAAACTTGAATATAAAATTGTTAAAAAAAAACAAAAGTTGTTCTACCATTTTCTTGGTAGCAGATTCTTATTCAGAAGGCTCAAATTAGGAAAAGAACAAATTTTCAGCAAAATCTAGGTAAGCTTAACTGAAATATGGCCTAAATTCGAGAATTTTGACCGGAATATCCCCAGAAAAATTACTTAAAAAATAAACATGTCTCAATCCGCCTGATATCAAGTTTTTAGACTAATTTTGCTCAGATGAGTGCATTTTTGGCATGAGTTGTTGATAATTTTCATTATTTGAAACGGAATCCTGCTTTAACCAAAACTCAATTTTCGGAAGAGTCGAATATTAAAAAATAAAAAAAAATCATAAACTCTTCTACAATTTTTTTGGTCTCAGATTCTTACTCAGAAGTTCCGAATTAGAGAAAAGAGCAATTTTCAGATAAATCAAGGTATGTTTAGTCGAGATAGCTTCATATCGCCTAACTTCGAAAATTTTGACCGGAATATCACCGGAAAAATCGCCCAAAAATAAACATGTTCTAATCTGCCTGAAATTAAGCTTCTAGACGAACTTTGGCAGGTTGAGTGCATTTTTGGTATCAGTTGTTGAAAATTTTCATTATTTTAATCGAAATTCTCTTTTAGTCTAAATTTAAAAAACTAAATTTTGAGTTTGACAGTCAGTAACATTTGAACGGACAAAGATAGGGTATTCCGGTTTTACCATTCGATTTCTTGAAGTTTTATAGTACTGACAGTTATTTTTCGGGTCGAAAGCGTTACTTGTGTAGAATATACTAAAACATTAATTGGACGGTGTCATTTTCGGAAGAATCGAATATGAAAAAATTAAAAAAAAAAACAAAAGTTATTCTACCATTTTCTTGGTAGCAGATTCTCATTCAGAAAGCTCGAATTAGGAAAAGACCAAATTTTCAGAAAAATCCGGGTTCGTTTAACCGAAATATGGCCTAAATTCGAAAATTTTTACCTGAATTGTATCTTAAAAAATTACTGGAAAAATAAACATATTTCGATTTGCCTGATCTGAAGTTTCTAGACTAATTTTGCCCAGCTGAGTATAATTTTGGCGTCAGTTGTTGAAGATTTTCATTATTTTAATCGAAATCCTTTTTTAACCAACATTCAAAAAAATAAATTTTGAGTTTGACGGTCGTTAACTTTTGAACGGACAAAGACAGCATAATCCGGTCTTTACCATTCGATTTCGCGAAGTTTTATAGTCCCAATAGTTATTTTGCATAGTGAAATCCTTACCTATGTAGAATGTACTTAAACATTAATCGGCCGGTGTCATTTTCGGAAAACTTGAATATAAAATTGTTAAAAAAAAAACAAAAGTTGTTCTACCATTTTCTTGGTAGCAGATTCTTATTCAGAAGGCTCAAATTAGGAAAAGAACAAATTTTCAGCAAAATCCAGGTAAGCTTAACCGAAATATGGCCTAAATTCGAGAATTTTGACCGGAATATCCCCAGAAAAATTACTCAAAAAATAAACATGTCTCAATCCGCCTGATATCAAGTTTTTAGACTAATTTTGCTCAGATGAGTGCATTTTTGGCATGAGTTGTTGATAATTTTCATTATTTGAAACGGAATCCTGCTTTAACCAAAACTCAAAAACCGAATTATGAGTTTGACAGTCCTCCACATTTGAACGGACAAAGACAGCATTATCCGGTCTTTACCATTCGATTTCGTGAAGTTTTATAGTCCCTATAGTTATTTTGCATAGTGAAATCTTTACCTATGTAGAATCTACTTAAACATTAAGCGGCCGGTGTCATTTTCGGAAAACTTGAATATAAAATTGTTAAAAAAAAACAAAAGTTGTTCTACCATTCTCTTGGTAGCAGATTCTTATTCAGAAGGCTCAAATTAGGAAAAGAACAAATTTTCAGCAAAATCCAGGTAAGCTTAACCGAAATATGGCCTAAATTCGAGAATTTTGACCGGAATATCCCCAGAAAAATTACTCAAAAAATAAACATGTCTCAATCCGCCTGATATCAAGTTTTTAGACTAATTTTGCTCAGATGAGTGCATTTTTGGCATGAGTTGTTGATAATTTTCATTATTTGAAACGGAATCCTGCTTTAACCAAAACTCAAAAAACGAATTATGAGTTTGACAGTCCTCCACATTTGAACGGACAAAGACAGCATTATCCGGTTTTTACCATTCGATTTCCTGAAGTTTTATAGTCCCAATGGTTATTTTTCATAGTGAAATCCTTACCTATGTAGAATCTACTTAAACATTAATCGGCCGGTGTCATTTTCGGAAAACTTGAATATAAAATTGTTAAAAAAAAAAACAAAAGTTGTTCTACCATTTTCTTGGTAGTAGATTCTTATTCAAAAGGCTCAAATTAGGAAAAGAACAAATCTTCAGCAAAATCCACGTAAGCTTAACCGAAATATGGCCTAAATTCGAGAATTTTGACCGGAATATCCCCAGAAAAATACTGGAAAAATAAACATGTCTCAATCCGCCTGATATCAAGTTTTTCGACTAATTTTGCTCAGATGAGTGCATTTTTGGCATGAGTTGTTGATAATTTTCATTATTTGAAACGGAATCCTGCTTTAACCAAAACTCAAAAAACGAATTATGAGTTTGACAGTCCTCCACATTTGAACGGACAAAGACAGCATTATCCGGTTTTTACCATTCGATTTCCTGAAGTTTTATAGTCCCAATGGTTATTTTTCATAGTGAAATCCTTACCCATGTAGAATCTACTTAAACATTAATCGGCCGGTGTCATTTTCGGAAAACTTGAATATGAAAAAATTAAAAAAAAAAAGTTGTTCTACCATTTTCTTGGTAGCAGATTCTTATTCAGAAGGCTCCAATTAGGAAAAGAACAAATTTTCAGCAAAATCCAGGTAAGTTTAACCGAAATATGGCTTAAATTCGAGAATTTTGACCGGAATATCCCCGGAAATAAATCATGGATAACGGAGAACGTACAAGGTGTGGAGATAATTCGAACGAAGTAGTCGTATTTGAGAATTTTTAATAAATTATAAATAAAATTTCTTGTTATTTCAACTGTTTGCTTACGCTGTCGGCGGTTATTCCAATTATTATTATTGCTAGAAATTGTCTCCACCCACGTTCTGTTTGGATAAAATTACTTGTTGTTTTTTGCTTTCAAATTATAGGACAAAAATTTAGTCGAACGAAATAAATCCGGGACTAGTCGCGTCAAAAGGACCGCAGAATGTACAAGTAAATCAAAAGTTAAACAATCCCGTCATAATTAAAATTCCTTCTTTCCATAGGGATTTTTACAGGGTTTGTTTTGTTTGAAAACGGAATCAATATATTTACAAAAAAGAGCGCGTGGCATTTGCTGGAAAACACCCACGGCGAACAAGTAGCAATTTTTAACAGCGAGCTTTTAAAAGTGACTGGACGCAAAAAATAGTTAACTTGAGAATATTTTACTTCCAATTGGATTATTGTCGTCTCAGACCGTTTCGAGTATAAACTAGTCTTAAAGTGACCTTTAAGGACATTTCGAAAGCTGCACTACATGCACCCTTAATATGAGTTTATCTCGTGTCTGGTATGCGGGTGGAATACAACAGCTCTTATTTTATTGCACAAGTTTCCCTGTGGATTTTTCGCTCCTTCGTGGCAATAAATTTAAAAACGCATTCCAACTCTTCCCAGACGCTCAAGTCCATTACGGCGATTTCTCATTTCTCGCCCTCATAAAACCCCTAACTGTTCGAGATTTGATTCACACAATGAAATTATTTGAATAAGCTCGACCATAACTCAAACTACATCGCCTATTTACTGAAAACGCACAAAGAAACGCGGAATTATTCCATTTCCGCAACTGTCACTCGAAGCGGAAACTTCAGTCTGCACCGTTCTCGTTACTTTAACGTTTTCTCTTCGCTGCATAATGCATTTACCTACGCGAACTCTTAAGTTAATATTTATGACTGCTAATTCCGAGTCGAAGGCGAGTCGGTAAATCATCGTTAGAGCGACAGCCGATTTTGAAAATTTTCGACGGCTATTAAATCTGTTTTGTTGTAACAATGAAATATGAATGGGGTGTCAGCTGAGGTGGGATTGTAACAAGATAAGCTGATTGGACAGCTCGAGAATAGACTGTCCATGTGGATTGCTATTATCGGATGAGGGTTTTCTTGACCTGAAATAAAAGCGGCCGAATCTTGCGTAAATAGAGGAGATTTCACTCTCTCACAGATGCGGGCAGAGGGATCGTGACCCACATTACCACAAATAATTTATTCTCGTGCGATAAATACGTTTTAAACATGACATTTGTATATAAACGTGAATCCTTTTGTTTGTTGCCGATTTTACTGTTTTTCCCAACTCAAATTTTCTGCGTAAACCATCAAAGACCAAATTTTATTGTATAGATAAGTACGTAGTAGGTTTTTTCGGCTTTGTTTTTTGAAATTACTACCGTTTTTCCAAAATCGCCAATTGAAATACAACTATCTTTAAAGTTCCGTCAAAATAGCTCGCTATAAAAATTTTGTAGACAAAAAAGAAAATAAAGAAAATTATGAAAGTGTTCATTTTTAAATAAAGTATTTCTAAAAATTATTATCAGCATTTGGTTTTGCCGATTCTGGAAAAACGGTAGAAAATCAAACTGTAAAAACAGTATATTTCAATGAGCGATTTGGGAAAAACTGTAGGAAAATAAATCCTTGAGGTTGAAATCTGTAAAAGATGCTTTTAGATAATTTTCGATAGTCCTCGAAAAAAGTCAAAAATTCAATAAACTAAAAATCCACCAAAAGTTCCGAACTTTCTTAGAAATGAAACCAAAAAGAAAATCTAGAGATCGAAATCTGTAAATAATCTTTTTAGATAATATTCAACGGTGCTCGAAGAAACGCAAAATATTTATAAAATTTGATTTTAAAAATTGAGCTTTTGGAAAATTAAGTAAAAACTGTGGAACTCAGCTTTTGATAAGAAAATAGCGTGTTGACGAGGTCAGATGAAAATCTTAAACTATTCCTTTTCAAAGTCAAGTTTCTACAAAATTCTATAAATTAAAATATTAAATTTTGGTAATTTATGAAAAATAAAGGATATTTTCGAAAAAATTTTGGAGCTCGACAGCTGTACAAACTCCTTTTAGATCATTTTCGACGGTGCTCCAAAAAATTCGAAAATTCTATACAATCACATAATGAAAAAGTGAGCTTTTGGAAAAATTGACTAAAACTCCACCAAAAGAGATAGATCTCGACAAGTTAATTCAAAAAACATACCTTGTTGATGGTCCCGGACAAAAATTATACAGGTATTCATTTTCAAAATAAAATTTTTAAATATTTATAACAATTATTTATCATATGCTATTTTGGAGATCTGGAAAAATGGTAGAAAATTAACAATATTTTCCTACAAAATTTCTATGTAGAGCTATTTTGACGAAAAACGGTAGGAATTTCCGAAGAAACGAAGCCGAAAATGACTTTTGGATATCGTAATTTAGAAGAAAATGTCAAAAGAGCAAAAACAGTTTTGTGTTATCAAATACTAATCCCGCCCACCCGCCCCCTACTTTCTTAGCGCCTATCTTATCTGCCAAAAACAGTCTCATCTTAGCAAGTACTAGCCCCACCCGCCCTCAATTTTCTTGGAAGGTATTTCACTGGCGAAAATTAGTCTTATCTTATCAAATTCTAGCCCCGCCCGCCCCCCTCTATTATCTAAGAGGGTATGTTATCTGCCAAAATCAGTCGTGTCTTATCAAATACTAGCCCCGCCCACCCAACCTCTATTTTTTTAGAGGACATGTCATTTGCCTAAATCACTTTTATCTTACCAAATATTAGCCCCACCCACCCGCCCTCTATTATTTTGGAAGATTTGTCATTTGCCAAAATTCGTCTTATCTTAGCAAATACTAGCTCCGCCCACCCGCTAGTACTTGCTAAGATAAGACTGATTTTGGCAAATCACATACCTTCCCAGAAAATAGAGGGTGGGTGGGCGGGGCTAGTATTTGATAAGATAAGACTGATTTTGGCAAATCAAATACCTTCCAAGAAAACAAAGGGCGGGTGGGTGGGGCTAGCATTTGATAAGATAAGACTAATTTTGGCATTTTTGACATTTTCGTTCATTTTTCAACCAGAAGTTATTTTCGGCCCCGTTTCTTGGAAAACTCCTAGCGTTTTTCCAAAATCGCCAATTTCAGTACAGCTATTTTTAAAGTTCCGTCAAAGTAGCTCGCTATAAAAACTTTGTCGATAAAAAAGAAAATAAAAAAGATTATACAAGTACTCATTTTCAAAATAAAATTTTTAATTTTAATTTTTTCTAAAAATTGTCATTTGCTATTTTGCCGATTCGGGAAAAGTGGTAGAAATTGTCGAATTAATGAAACCGAAAATAAATCCTTAAGGTCTAAATTTATAAAAAACTCATTCAGAAAGTCAAAAGTTCAGTAAACTTCGTATTGAAAAATTGAGCTTTTGGAAAATTTGGCTAAAAACCCACCAGATCTCGACAAGTTAAATCAAGAAACATAGCTTATTGATGGTCCCGGACAAAGATTATGGAGGTATTTATTTTCAAAATAAAAATTTTCAGCTTACGATTTTGCCAATTCTGGAAAAATGGTCGAAAACCAATTTTAATTTCTTTTTTTCTCTAAGTACAAAATTTTTATACCGAGCTATTTTGACGAATGTAAGAACTGCTGTATTTCAATTAGCGATTTGGGAGAAACTGTAGGAATTTTACAAGAAACGAAGCTGAAAGTGATTTCTGGATAACGAACAAGAAAATGTCAACAATTAATTTTCGGAAATAGTTGAAAAATGGTCGAAAATGTCAAAAGTGCCAAAGTCAGTCTTATCTTAACAAATACTAGCCCCGCCCACCCGCCCTCTATTTTCTTGGAAGGTTTGTCGTTTGCCAAAATTCGTCTTATCTTAGCAAGTACTAGCTCCGCCCACCTGCTAGTACTTACTAAGATAAGACTGATCTTGGCAAATCACATACCTTCCAAGAAAAAAGAGGGTGGGTGGGCGGGGCTAGTATTTGATAAGATAAGACTGATTTTGGCAAATCAAATAACTTCCAAGAAAACAAAGGGCGGGTGGGTGGGGCTAGTACTTCCTAACATAAGACTAATTTTGGCACTTTTGACATGTTCGATCATTTTTCAACCAGAAGTCATTTTCGGCTCCGTTTCTTCGAAAATAGCTGGCGTTTTTCCAAAATCGCCAATTTCAATACAGCTATTTTTAAAGTTCAGTCAAAATATCTCAGTATAAAAATTTTGTAAATAAAAAAGAAAACTATTATTAATTTTTGTTTCACAAAATAGAATTATTTCAAGAATGTACTTTGTAGTTGTCATGTATTTACAGTTTTGTTTAAAATTTGTTTATTTTGGTCAATAAAGAAGTTAGAACAAGTCAGGTCATATTAGGTCAAGTCAGGTCATGTGCATGAAATAAGACATAAATTTTATAGAAAATAGTATAACAAAAAAAGTTACGATTAGCGCTTTTTTTTACTTTTTTCACATCGGAGATTCTATTATTAGTTTCCACTCCCTCTCGACAGAAGATCAAAATTAGCCCCGCCCACCCACCCCGTCTCCTTTTCAGTGATTGATTTTTTGCACATGTCGATGTCGAAAATTTTTTCGAAAATTTCCATTATTTTTCTGGAATCGCCAAAATTTCATATTGTAATTTTTAGAATTTTTTAAACACTTGACGTTGGAAAGGAATAGTTTAAGATCTTCATCTGTCTTTATTCCCGAATTTTTGGTGTATTCTTAGACAACTTCCGAAAACCCAATTTTTTAAAATGAAAATTTTTAAATTTTTTCGAACACCGTCGAAAATTATCCAAAAGGAGTTTTCGCCAATGTAAAGCCCCAAAATTTATTTTTTAAAAATTTGACTTTGAAAACGAATACCTCGAATATCCAAGATCGTCAACACGCTAAGTGTTTCGGTTTATCTTGTCAAAGTGTACGTTCTACAAATTTTAGTGAATAGGCAACTTTTCTCAAAGCTCAATGTTTTAAATTTAAATTTGATGAAAATTTTGTGTTTTTCCGAGCACCGTCGAATATTACCTAAAAAGATTTTTTACAGATCTCGATCTCTAGAATTTATTTTTGGTTTCATTTCTAATAAAGTTCGTACCACTTTTCAGGAATTGCCAATTGAAATAAGGCAATTTTTTCATTAGATCCTTAACGCGCTCTATTTTTCGAATTACCTCTTAGAATTTTTGGTGGATTTTAGGCAGTTTTGGCAAATGACATACCTTAGACACTACCGCAAAAGTTCCCCTATTTTCTTAGAGGGTATGTTATCTGCCAAAATCAGTCTTATCTTATCAAACACTAGCCCCACCCACCCTCCCTCTATTTTCTTGGAATATTTGTCATTTGCCAAAATTAGTCTTATCTTATCAAATTCTAGCCCCGCCCGCCCCCCCCCCCTCTATTTTCTTAGAGGGTATGTTATCTGCCAAAATCAGTCGTATCTTGTCAAATTCTAGCCCCGCCCACCCACCCTCTACTTTTTTAGAGGACATGTCATTTGCCTAAATCACTCTTATCTTACCAAATATTAGCCCCACCCACCCGCCCTCTATTATTTTGGAAGATTTGTCATTTGCCAAAATTCGTCTTATCTTAGCAAGTACTAGCTCCGCCCACCCACTAGTACTTACTAAGATAAGACTGATTTTGGCAAATCACATATCTTCCAAGAAAAAAAGCGGGTGGGTGGGCGGGGCTAGTGTTTGATAAGATAAGACTGATTTGTGCAAATCAAATAACTTCCAAGGAAACAAAGGGCGGGTGGGTGGGGCTAGTACTTGCTAAGATAAGACAAAATTTGGAATTTTTGACACTTTCGATCATTTTTCAACCAGAAGTCATTTTCGGCCCCGTTTCTTGGAAAATTCCTAGCGTTTTTCCAAAATCGCCAATTTCAGTACAGCTATTTTTAAAGTTCCGTCAAAGTAGCTCGCTATAAAAATTTTGTCGATAAAAAAGAAAATTAAAAAGATTATAGAAGTACTCATTTTCAAAATAAAATTTTTAATTTTAATTTTTTCTAAAAATTGTCATTTGCTATTTTGCCGATTCGGGAAAAGTGGTAGAAATTTTCGAATTGATGAAACCGAAAATAAATCCTTAAGGTCTAAATCTGTAAAAAACTCATTCAGAAAGTCAAAAGTTCGGTAAACTTCATATTGAAAAATTGAGCTTTTGGAAAATTTGGCTAAAAACCCACCAGATCTCGACAAGTTAATTCAAGAAACATAGCTTATTGATGGTCCCGGACAAAGATTATGGATGTATTCATTTTCAAAATAGAAGTTTTCAGCTTACGATTTTGCCAATTCTGGAAAAATGGTCGAAAACCAATATTAACTGTCTTTTTTCTCTAAGTACAAAATTTTTATACCGAGCTATTTTGACGAATGCAAGAACTGCTGTATTTCAATTAGTGATTTGGGAGAAACTGTAGGAATTTCCCAAGAAACGAAGCTGAAAGTGATTTCTGGATAACGAAAAAGAAAATGTCAACAATTAATTTTCGGAAATAGTTGAAAAATGGTCGAAAATGTCAAAAGTGCCAAAGTCAGTCTTACCTTACCAAATACTAGCCCCGCCCACCCGCCCTCTATTTTCTTGGAAGGTTTGTCATTTGCCAAAATTCGTTTTATCTTACAAAGTACTAGCTCCGCCCACCCGCTAGTACTTACTAAGATAAGACTGATTTTGGCAAATCACATACCTTCCAAGAAAACAGAGGGTGGGTGGGCGGGGCTAGTATTTGATAAGATAAGACTGATTTTGGCACATCAAATACCTTCCAAGAAAACAAAGGGAGGGTGGGTGGGGCTAGAACTTGCTAAGATAAGACTAATTTTGGCACTTTTGACATTTTCGATCATTTTTCAGCGAGAAGTCACTTTCGGCTTCGTTTCTTAGAAAATTCCTAGCGTTTTTCCAAAATCGCCAATTACAAAACAGCTATTTTTAAAGTTTCGTCAAAGTAGCTCGCTATAAAAATTTTGTCGATAAAAAAGAAAATAAAAAAGATTATGGAAGTATTCATTTTCAAAATAAAATTTTTAATTTTAATTTTTTCTAAAAATTGTCATATGCTATTTTGTCGATTCGGGAAAAATGGTAGGAATTTTCGAAGAGGTAAAACCGAAATAAATCCTTGATGTTTAAATCTGTAAAAAATTCTTTAGATAATTTTAGATCGTGCTCCAAGAAAGTCAAAAATGCAATAAACTTCATATTGAAAAATTGAGCTTTTGGAAAAATTGACTAAAAATCCGCCAAATATTCCGAAACAAAGATAGACCTCCACAAGTTAATTCAAAAAACATAGCTTGTTCCTTTTTTATGTAAGTACAAAATTTTTATACCGAGGTATTTTAACGAAACTGTAAAAACTGCTATATTTCAATGAGCGATTTGGGAAAAAATGTAGGAAAATAAATCTTTCAGGTTGAAATCTGTAAAAGATTCTTTTAGATAATTTTCGATGGTCCTCGAAAAAAGTCAAAAATTCAATAAACTAAAAATCCACCACAAGTTCCGAACTTTCTTAGAAATGAAACCCAAAAAAAATCTAGAAATCGAAATCTGTGACAAATCTTATTAGATAATATTCAAGGGTGCTCGAAGAAACGCAAAATTTTTACAAAATTTGATTTTAAAAATTGAGCTTTTAGAAAATTAAGTAAAAATTGTGGAACTCAGCTTTCGTTAAGAAAATAGCGTGTTGACGATGTCAGATGAAAATCTTAAACTACCCCTTTTCAAAGTCAAGTTTTTACAAAATTCTAAAAATTACAATATTAAACTTTGGTAATTTATGAAAAATAATTAATATTTTCGAAGAACTTTTGGACCTCGACAGCTGTAAAAACTACTTTTAGATAATTTTCGACGGTGCTCCAAAAAATTCAAAAATTCCATACAATCACATAATGAAAAACTGAGCTTTTGGAAAAATTGACTAAAACTACACCAAAAGAGATAGATGGTCCCGGACAAAAATTATACAGGTATTCATTTTCAAAATAAAATTTTTAAATATTTATAACAATTATTTATCATATGCTATTTTGGCGATCTGGAAAAATGGTAGAAAATTAACAATATTTTCCTACAAAATTTCTATGTAGAGCTATTTTGACGAAAAACGGTAGGAATTTCCGAAGAAACGAAGCCGAAAATGACTTTTGGAAATCGTAATTTAAAAGAAAATGTCAAAAGTGCAAAAACAGTTTTATCTTCTCAAATAGTAGTCCCGCCCACCCGCCCCCTATTTTCTTAGAGCCTATGTTATCTGCCAAAAGCAGTCTTATATTTGCAAGTACTAGCCCCACCCACCCGCCCTCAATTTTCTTGGAAGGTATTTCACTGGCCAAAATTAGTCTTATCTTATCAAATTCTAGCCCCGCCCGCCCCCCTCTATTTTCTAAGAGGGTATGTTATCTGCCAAAATCAGTCTTATCTTATCAAACACTAGCCCCACCCACCATCCCTCTATTTTCTTGGAACATTTGTCATTTGCCAAAATTAGTCTTATCTTATCAAATTCTAGCCCCGCCCGCCCCCCCCCCCCTCTATTTTCTTAGAGGGTATGTTATCTGCCAAAATCAGTCGTATCTTGTCAAATTCTAGCCCCGCCCACCCACCCTCTACTTTTTTAGAGGACATGTCATTTGCCTAAATCACTCTTATCTTACCAAATATTAGCCCCACCCACCCGCCCTCTATTATTTTGGAAGATTTGTCATTTGCCAAAATTCGTCTGATCTTAGCAAGTTCTAGCTCCGCCCACCCACTAGTACTTACTAAGATAAGACTGATTTTGGCAAATCACATATCTTCCAAGAAAAAAGCGGGTGGGTGGGCGGGGCTAGTATTTGATAAGATAAGACTGATTTGTGCAAATCAAATAACTTCCAAGGAAACAAAGGGCGGGTGGGTGGGGCTAGTACTTGCTAAGATAAGACAAAATTTGGCATTTTTGACACTTTCGATCATTTTTCAACCAGAAGTCATTTTCGGCCCCGTTTCTTGGAAAATTCCTAGCGTTTTTCCAAAATCACCAATTTCAGTACAGCTATTTTTAAAGTTCCGTTAAAGTAGCTCGGTATAAAAATTTTGTCGATAAAAAAGAAAATAAAAAAGATTATAGAAGTACTCATTTCCAAAATAAAATTTTTAATTTTAATTTTTTCTTAAAATTGTCATATGCTATTTTGCCGATTTGGAAAAAATGGTAGACATTTTCGAATTGAATTTGAAACCGAAAATAAATCCTTAAGGTCTAAATCTGTAAAAAACTCATTCAGAAAGTCAAAAGTTCGGTAAACTTCGTATTGAAAAATTGAGCTTTTGGAAACTTTGGCTAAAAACCCACCAGATCTCGACAAGTTAATTCAAGAAACATAGCTTATTGATGGTCCCGGACAAAGATTATGGATGTATTCATTTTCAAAATAGAAGTTTTCAGCTTACGATTTTGCCAATTCTGGAAAAATGGTCGAAAACCAATATTAATTGTCTTTTTTCTCTAAGTACAAAATTTTTATACCGAGCTATTTTGACGAATGTAAGAACTGCTGTATTTCAATTAGTGATTTGGGAGAAACTGTAGGAATTTCCCAAGAAACGAAGCTGAAAGTGATTTCTGGATAACGAAAAAGAAAATGTCAACAATTAATTTTCGGATATAGTTGAAAAATGGTCGAAAATGTCAAAGGTGTCTTACCTTACCAAATACTAGCCCCACCCACCCGCCCTCTATTTTCTTGGAAGATTTGTCATTTGCCAAAATTCGTTTTATCTTAGCAAGTACTAGCTCCGCCCACCCGCTAGTACTTACTAAGATAAGACTGATTTTGGCAAATCACATACCTTCCAAGAAAACAGAGGGTGGGTGGGCGGGGCTAGTATTTGATAAGATAAGACTGATTTTGGCACATCAAATACCTTCCAAGAAAACAAAGGGAAGGTGGGTGGGGCTAGAACTTGCTAAGATAAGACTAATTTTGGCACTTTTGACATTTTCGATCATTTTTCAACGAGAAGTCACTTTCGGCTTCGTTTCTTAGAAAATTCCTAGCGTTTTTCCAAAATCGCCAATTACAAAACAGCTATTTTTAAAGTTTCGTCAAAGTAGCTCGCTATAAAAATTTTGTCGATAAAAAAGAAAATAAAAAAGATTATGGAAGTATTCATTTTCAAAATAAAATTTTTAATTTTAATTTTTTCTAAAAATTGTCATATGCTATTTTGCCGATTCGGGAAAAAAATATTCCGAAATAAAGATAGACCTCCACAAGTTAATTCAAAAAACATAGGTTGTTCCTTTTTTATGTAAGTACAAAATTTTTATACCGAGCTATTTTAACGAAACTGTAAAAACTGCTATATTTCAATGAGCGATTTGGGAAAAACTGTAGGAAAATAAATCCTTCAGGTTGAAATCTGTAAAAGATTCTTTTAGATAATTTTCGATGGTCCTCGAAAAAAGTCAAAAATTCAATAAACTAAAAATCCACCACAAGTTCCGAACTTTCTTAGAAATGAAACCCAAAAGAAAATCTAGAAATCGAAATCTGTAAAAAATCTGTGTAGATAATATTCAACGGTGCTCGAAGAAACGCAAAATTTTTACAAAATTTGATTTTAAAAATTGAGCTTTTGGAAAATTAAGTAAAAATTGTGGAACTCAGCTTTTGTTAAGAAAATAGCGTGTTGACGATGTCAGATGAAATTCTTAAACTACCCCTTTTCAAAGTCAAGTTTTTACAAAATACTAAAAATTACAATATTAAACTTTGGTAATTTATGAAAAATAATTAATATTTTCAAAGAACTTTTGGACCTCGACAGCTGTAAAAACTCCTTTTAGATCATTTTCGACGGTGCTCCAAAAAATTCAAAAATTCCATACAATCACATAATGAAAAACTGAGCTTTTGGAAAAATTTACTAAAACTACACCAAAAGAGATAGACGGTCCCGGACAAAAATTATACAGGTATTCATTTTCAAAATAAAATTTTTAAATATTTATAACAATTATTTATCATATGCTATTTTGGCGATCTGGAAAAATGGTAGAAAATTAACAATATTTTCCTACAAAATTTCTATGTAGAGCTATTTTGACGAAAAACGGTAGGAATTTCCGAAGAAACGAAGCCGAAAACAACTTTTGGAAATCGTAATTTAAAAGAAAATGTCAAAAGTGCAAAAACAGTTTTATCTTCTCAAATAGTAGTCCCGCCCACCCGCCCCCTATTTTCTTAGAGCCTATGTTATCTGCCAAAAGCAGTCTTATCTTTTCAAGTACTAGCCCCACCCACCCGCCCTCAATTTTCTTGGAAGGTATTTCACTGGCGAAAATTAGTCTTATCTTATCAAATTCTAGCCCCGCCCGCCCCCCTCTATTTTCTAAGAGGGTATGTTATCTGCCAAAATCAGTCGTGTCTTATCAAATACTAGCCCCGCCCACCCACCCCCTATTTTCTTGGAAAGTTTGTCATTTACAAAAACCAGTCTTATCTTAGCAAGTACTAGGTCCGTCCACGCGCGGACATGCTAAGATTAGACTGATTTTGGCAAATGACATAGCTTCCAATAAAACAGAGGGTGGGTGGGCGGGACTAGTATTTGATAAGATAAGACTAATTCTGGCAAATGACAAACCTTCCAATAAAATAGAAGACGGGGGGGCTAGTACTTGCTAAGAAAAGACTAAGTTTGGCACTTTTGACATTTTCGATCATTTTTCAACCAGAAGTCACTTTCGGCTTCGTTTCTTAGAAAATTCCTAGCGTTTTTCCAAAATCGCCAGTTGGAATACAGCTATTTTTAAATTTCCGTCAAAATAGCTCTCTATAAAAATTTTGTAGATGAAAAAGAAAATAAAAAAGATTATGGAGGTATTCATTTTGAAAATAAATTTTTTTAATATTTCTAAAATTTACCATATGCTACTTTGTCGATTTGGGAAAAATGGTAGAAATTTTGATGAAACCGAAAATAATTCCTTCAGGTCTAAATCTGTAAAAATTTTTTTAGACAATTTTAGGTGGTGCTCGAAGAAACTCAAAAATTCAGAAAACTTCATCCTGAAAAATTCAGCTTTTGGAAAAATTGGCTAACAATTCATTAAATTTTTGGAAGAAAGATAGATCTCGACAAGTTAATTCAAGAAACATATCTTGTTGATGGTCCCTGACAAAGATTATGGAGGTTTTCATTTTCAAAATGAATTTTTCAATATTTATAAAAATTATCAGCATATGACTACCGATTATGGAAAAATAGTAGAAAATCAATATTAATTTCCTTTTTTATCTAGGTGCCAAATTTTTATACCTAGCTATTTTGACGAAATTGTAAAAAAAAAATATTTCAATTAGCGATTTGGGAAGAACTGAAGTAATTTCCGAAGAAACCAAGCCAAAAATGACTTCTGGATAACAAACAACAAAATGTCTTCAATTAATTTTCGGAAATAGTTGAAAAATGGTCGAAAATGTCAAAAGTACCAAAATCAGTCTTATCCTATCAAATACTAAACCCCGCTCACCCACCTTCTATGATCCTAAAGGATATACTATTTGCCTAAATCTGTCATATAGTATCCAATAGTAGCCCCGCCCACCCACACTCTATTTTTTTAGAGGATGTGATTTGCCTAAATCAGTCTTATCTCACCAAGTACTAGCCCCGCCCACCCACCCTCTATTTTTTTGGAAGATTTGTCATTTGACAAAATTCGTCTTATCTTAGCAAGTACTAGCTCCGCCCACCCGCTACTACTTACTAAGATAAGGCTGATTTTGGCAAATCACACACCTTCCAAGAAAAAAGAGGGTGGGTGGGCGGGGCTAGTATTTAATAAGATAAGACTGATTTTGGCAAATCAAACCCCTTCCAAAAAAACAAAGGGCGGGTGGGTGGGGCTAGTACCTACTTGCTAACAAAAGACTAATTTTGGCACTTTTGACATTTTCGATCATTTTTCAACCAGAAGTCATTTTCGGCTCCGTTTCTTCGAAAATTTCTAGCGTTTTTCCAAAATCGCCAATTTCAATACAGCTATTTTTAAAGTTCCTTCAAAGTAGCCTGCTGTAAAAAAAAAATTTGTCGATAAAAAATAAAATAAAAAAGATTATAAAAGTACTTATTTTCAAAATAAAATTTTTAATTTTAATTTTTTCTAAAAATTGTCATATGCGATTTTGCCGATTTGGGAAAAATGGTAGAAATTTTCGAATAGATGAAACCGAAAATAAATCCTTAAGGTCTAAATCTGTAAAAAACTCATTCAGAAAGTCAAAAGTTCGGTAAACTTCATATTGAAAAATTGAGCTTTTGGAAAATTTGGCTAAAAACCCACCAGATCTCGGCAAGTTAAATCAAGATACATAGCTTATTGATGGTCCCGGACAAAGATTATGGAGGTATTTATTTTCAAAATAATTTTTTTTAAATATTTCTAAAAATTTTCAGCATACGCTTTAAGTACAAAATTTTTATACTGAGCTATTTTGACGAATGTAAGAACTGCTGTATTTCAATTAGCGATTTGGGAAAAACTGTAGGAATTCCCCAAGAAACGAAGCTGAAAGTGATTTCTGGATAACGAACAAGAAAATGTCAACAATCAATTTTCGGAAATAGTTGAAAAATGGTCGAAAATGTCAAAAGTGCCACCAAAGTCAGTCTTACCTTACCAAATATTAGCCCCGCCCACCCGCCCTCTATTTAATTGGAAGGTTTGTCCTTTGCCAAAATTCGTTTTATCTTAGCAAGTACTAGCTCCGCCCACCTGCTAGTACTTACTAAGATACGACTGATCTTGGCAAATCACATACCTTCCAAGAAAAAAGAGGGTGGGTGGGCGGGGCTAGTATTTGATAAGATAAGACTGATTTTGGCACATCAAATAACTTCCAAGAAAACAAAGGGAGGGTGGGTGGGGCTAGAACTTGCTAAGATAAGACTAATTTTGGCACTTTTGACATGTTCGATCATTTTTCAACCAGAAGTCATTTTCGGCTCCGTTTCTTCGAAAATAGCTGGCGTTTTTCCAAAATCGCCAATTTCAATACAGCTATTTTTAAAGTTCAGTCAAAATATCTCAGTATAAAAATTTTGTAAATAAAAAAGAAAACTATTATTAATTTTTGTTTCACAAAATAGAATTATTTCAAGAATGTACTTTGTAGTTGTCATGTATTTACAGTTTTGTTTAAAATTTGTTTATTTTGGTCAATAAAGAAGTTAGAACAAGTCAGGTCATATTAGGTCAAGTCAGGCCATGTGCATGAAATAAGACATAAATTTTATAGAAAATAGTATAACAAAAAAAGTTACGATTAGCGCTTTTTTTTTCTTTTTTCACATCGGAGATTCTATTATTAGTTTCCACTCCCTCTCGACAGAAGATCAAAATTAGCCCCGCCCACCCACCCCGTCTCCTTTTCAGTGATTGATTTTTTGCACATGTCGATGTCGAAAATTTTTTCGAAAATTTCCATTATTTTTCTGGAATCGGCAAAATTTAATATTGTAATTTTTAGAATTTTTTAAACACTTGACGTTGGAAAGGAATAGTTTAAGATCTTCATCTGTCTTTATTCCCGAATTTTTGGTGTATTTTTAGACAACTTCCGAAAACCAAATTTTTCAATATGAGAAATTTTTTACTTTTTTTGAAAACCGTCGAAAATTATCCAAAAGAAGTTTTTGATATTGTAAAGCCCCAAAATTTATTTTTTTAAAAATTTGACTTTGAAAACAAATACCTCGAATATCCAAGATCGTCAACACGCTAAGTGTTTCGGTTTATCTTGTCAAAGTGTACGTTCTACAAATTTTAGTGAATAGGCAACTTTTCTCAAAGCTCAATGTTTCAAAATAAAATTTTATGAAAATTTTGGTTTTCCGAGCACCGTCGAATATTACCTAAAAAGATTTTTTACAGATCTCGATCTCTAGAATTTATTTTTGGTTTCATTTCTAATAAAGTTCGTACCACTTTTCAGGAATTGCCAATTGAAATATGGCAATTTTTCATTATATCCTTAACGCGCTCTATTTTTCGAATTACCTCTTAGAATTTTTGGTGGATTTTAGGCAGTTTTGGCAAATGGCATACCTTACACACTACCACAAAAACTCCTGAAGGTGAGAGCTTTTTCAAATGTTAAGGATTTATTTTGCAACGGTTTGAAGTGCTCGTATACTCATTAATTACCAACCAACTCCAAAACAGGCGCGAATAATTTAATTTAAAATGCAAGTAAAAGCTCGATCCGGCAAGCAAATAAAATAAAACGTGCTTAAACCACAAATGACTAAAAACCCCTTTGCAGATAGAGACGCTGCAACTCCACTCGATTTCTCCCATAGTTCGTTTTGCTTTCTTCTCGAGCCGTCATTTCATCCTCAATACGTTGAAACTCCATTGAAACTTCCATTTTGCGCTTCTGCATTATCAATATGCTTTTTTGGCACCCCTTTGAAGTTTTTACGACACCACTCATACTTAAATTATGCGGCTTTCAAACCAATTTATGAATCCTTCATACCCACCCAAGACTCTCCATCTGTGTACAATTTATTCATTCAGGTCTCACAACTTTACGTGGCAGGTTATCTAATGAAGAAATTCAGCTCGTCGGCAAAAAATCCCGAAAGGTTACATTTTAAGCTTCTTATCTCGGACGCACAAAACAAATAACGAAATCCGTAATTATTGTTGGCCTTGCTAAAAACGGAAGCTTTAAAATGGTAACGAATGGATTATGAGGGAACAGTGATTAAAGCAAACGATAAATTAGATCGGACGATTGAAAATTCGATTAATTGAAACTTGGACCGACTGAAGTGCAGTAATATCGCGTAGGAGTGAAATATAGCGGCGTAAATCTCAGTTTGAGGGATATTATTGTCATAAGGCGAATTTGCATATTTTCAATGAAATAATGTTACGATTTGATCATCATAAATTATTACCGGAACGAAACCTACGCACGGAGTGTCAGTCGATTTTTTTTATAATTTTCAAAAAAGCCGGATTTATTGGGCGAAGGAAGTTCTGCCGAACTATTTTTTTTCATTTAATTAGGTTTCGGGCGTCGTGCGTTCGTCGCTTAAATTTTTCGGGCAACTTTTAATGGAATTTCATCGGCAACTAACAAAAATAATAGCATTACGCATTAACACTGGAGCGACTTTGCACGAAATGAGTCATTTTCTACTCCGGCGCCACTTAATTAAACTAAATTAGTACTTGATAATGTATTATCGAACTAACCCTAGCTGTGCATCACTTTGAAGCGAGGACGTCAAGTGCAAGAAAACTAGATCCGCTCCAGCAGTTATTGAATAACGTTATCTGATAAGATAGGCCTTGGGATTTAGGTCGTGTCTTTGAGACCTTAATGATGTAAATCTCGTGCTACGTGATTAATTTTTTTTTTTCATAATAAAACGCATAAATAGGTTCGTTACACAAGAATTCGTTCAGTTCTGCCAGACAAACGGTTTGTGATTGTTATGATATTCTGGAATGCAGTCAAAGGAGAACAAGATTCAATTTTAAATAACGTTCAGGTCCAGGACTAGACATGCCATAAAGTTTGCTTTTATTAAAGTTTTGTGCGGAATTCGAAGGACACGGATCTAATACCTGCGACCCGTTTGGACGCACCAGGGGTTACTGAATTTCAAATTCGCATGAATGTAATTCATCTGGAGGCAGATTTTGGACACTGAAACGGTTTCAAAGTCTTGTGTGACATAAATTTGTTATTTTTCGTCAGAGGAAGGTGGCGTTTTGATAAGATTGATAGCCCGTTTTGATCCAGTTAAGGGCAAGTTTACACCTGAGGACTTCTGGCGGCGTGGCTGGAAGGTTCGTCGCAAAAAATTGATAAATAATAAACAGTGCATAAAGTTTAATGCTTCGAGGGATATTAGTGGAGCAGTTTGCCAGGAAGTGCAAACAATTTCGAAGAGTGCATTTTGCATCAAACATCAACATGTTTGAATTTCTGAACATATTAGGATAAGCTAAGGCGGAAATTTAAAATAACAACAGAACAACTGAAGAATCGAAATATTGAAAAATCCAGAAGTCAAAAAATTCCAAAATTGAAATATTGAAACATTAAAAAATGAAAGAAAAATTTAAGAATCGAAAAACTGAAAAGTTCCTAAACTGAAACATAGAAAAATTGAAGAATGGAGAACCTGAAAAATTCCAAAACTGAAGTAACGAAAAATTGAGAAATCGAAAAATCCAGAACTTAAAATCAAAAAATCAGAACATCGAAATCTCGATTAATTGAGAAATTGAAAAATCAAAGAATTGACATATTTAAATACCAAAATTCGAAAAATATATGGAACATTGAAAAATCGAAGTTTTGCAAAATCCCAAAACTAAAATATCGAGAAATTGAAGAAATGGAAAAAAAAAATAAAAATCAAAAATTGAAAAATCTGAACACCGAAACAGGGAAAAAATGAAAAATCGAAAAATTGAAAAATCGAGAACTCAAAATATTCCAAAACTGAAATATCGAAACATTGAAAAATGCAAAAATAATTTAAGAATCGAAATACTGAAAAGTGCTTAAACTGAAACAAACTGAAATGAAAAATTGCCAAACTGAAAAATTGAAAAATTGAAACATCGCAAATTCAAACATGTAAAAACCAAAAAAATGAAAAATCGAAAAATAAAAAATTTTAAAACTCGAAAAATTGAAAGACCGAAAAATCTAAAATCAAGAAGCCGAAAAATTGAGAAATCGAAGAACCGAAAAATCGAAAAAACAACAAATTGAGAAATCGAAATTTCGAAAAGCTAGAATTTTAAAAACTGAAAAATTAATATATGGAAAAATTGAAAAATCGAGAAATCGAAACACCAAAATTCGAAAAATATAAGAAACGGAAGAAAAATTTAGGAATCGAAAAACTGGAAAATCCCTAAACTAAAACATCGAAACATTGAAAATGAAAGAAAAATTTAAGAATCGAAAAACTCAAAAGTTCCTAAACTGAAACATAGAAAAATTGAAGAATGGAGAACCTGAAAAATTCCAAAACTGAAGTAACGAAAAATTGAGACATCGAAAAATCCAGAAGTTAAAATCAAAAAATCAGAACATCGAAATCTCGATTAATTGAGAAATTGAAAAATCAAAGAATTGACATATTTAAATACGAAAATTCGAAAAATATAAGGAACATTGAAGAATCGAAGTTTTGCAAAATCCCAAAACTAAAATATCGAGAAATTGAAGAAATGGAAAAAAAATGAAAAATCAAAAATTGAAAAATCTGAACACCGAAACAGGGAAAAAATGAAAAATCGAAAAATTGAAAAATCGAGAACTCAAAAAATTCCAAAACTGAAATTTCGAAACATTGAAAAATGCAAAAATAATTTAAGAATCGAAATACTGAAAAGTGCTGAAACTGAAACAAACTGAAATGAAAAATTGGTAAACTGAAAAATTGAAAAATGGAAACATCGCAAATTCAAACATGTAAAAACCAAAAAAATGAAAAATCGAAAAATAAAAAATTTTAAAACTCGAAAAATTGAAAGACCGAAAAATCTAAAATCAAGAAGTCGAAAAATTGAGAAATCGAAGAACCGAAAAATCGAGAAAACAACAAATTGAGAAATCGAAATTTCGAAAAGCTAGAATTTTAAAAACTGAAAAATTAATATATGGGAAAATTGAAAAATCGAGAAATCGAAACACCAAAATTCGAAAAATATAAGAAACGGAAGAAAAATTTAAGAATCGAAAAACTCAATGTGCCCTAACTGAAATAGAAAAATTCGTAAACTGAAACAGAACAACTGAAAAATCGAAATATTGAAAAAGCCAGAAGTCAAAAAATTCCAAAATTGAAATATCGAAACATTGAAAAATGAAAGAAAAATTTAAGAATCGAAAAACTGAAAAGTTCCTAAACTGAAACATAGAAAAATTGAAGAATGGAGAACCTGAAAAATTCCAAAACTGAAGTAACGAAAAATTGACAAATCGAAAAATCCAGAAGTTAAAATAAAAAAATCAGAACATCGAAATCTTGATTAATTGAGAAATTGAAAAATCAAAGAATTGACATATTTAAATACGAAAATTCGAAAAATATAAGGAACATTGAAGAATCGAAGTTTTGCAAAATCCCAAAACTAAAATATCGAGAAATTGAAGAAATGGAAAAAAAAATTAAAAATCAAAAACTGAAAAATCTGAACACTGAAACAGGGAAAAAATGAAAAATCGAAAAATTGAAAAATCGAGAACTCAAAAAATTCCAAAACTGAAATATCGAAACATTGAAAAATGCAAAAATAATTTAAGAATCGAAATACTGAAAAGTGCTTAAACTGAAACAAACTGAAATGAAAAATTGGCAAACTGAAAAATTGAAAAATGGAAACATCGCAAATTCAAACATGTATAAACCAAAAAATTGAAAAATCGAAAAATAAAAAAATTTAAAACTCGAAAAATTGAAAGACCGAAAAATCTAAAATCGAGAAGTCGAAAAATTGAGAAATCGAAGAACCGAAAAATCGAAAAAACAACAAATTGAGAAATCGAAATTTCGAAAAGCTAGAATTTTAAAAACTGAAAATTTAATATATGGAAAAATTGAAAAATCGAGAAATCGAAACACCAAAATTGGAAAAATATAAGAAACAGAAGAAAAATTTAACAATCGAAAAACTCACTGTGCCCTAACTGAAATAGAAAAATTCGTAAACTGAAACAGAACAACTGAAGAATCGAAATATTGAAAAATCCAGAAGTCAAAAAATTCGAAAATTGAAATATCGAAACATTAAAAAATGAAAGAAAAATTTAAGAATCGAAAAACTGAAAAGTTCCTAAACTGAAACAGAAAAATTGAAGAATGGAGAACCTGAAAAATTCCAAAACTGAAGTAACGAGAAATTGACAAATCGAAAAATCCAGAAGTTAAAATCAAAAAATCAGAACATCGAAATCTCGATTAATTGAGAAATTGAAAAATCAAAGAATTGACATATTTAAATACGAAAATTGGAAAACTATAAGGAACATTCAAGAATCGAAGTTTTGCAAAATCCCAAAACTAAAATATCGAGAAATTGAAGAAATGGAAAAAAAATTAAAAATCAAAAATTGAAAAATCTGAACACTGAAACAGGGAAAAAATGAAAATCGAAAAATTGAAAAATCGAGAACTCAAAAAATTCCAAAACTGAAATATCGAAACATTGAAAAATTAAAAAATAATTTAAAAATCGAAATACTGAAAAGTGCTTAAACTGAAACAAACTGAAATGAAAAATTGGCAAACTGAAAAATTGAAAAATTGAAAAATGGAAACATCGCAAATTCAAACATGTAAAAACCAAAAAATTGAAAAATCGAAAGATAAAAAATTTTAAAACTCGAAAAATTGAAAGACCGAAAAATCTAAAATCAAGAAGTCGAAAAATTGAGAAATCGAAGAACCGAAAAATTGAAAAAACAAGAAATTGAGAAAACGAAATTTCGAAAAGCTAGAATTTTAAAAACTGAAAAATTAATATATGGGAAAATTGAGAAATCGAGAAATCGAAACACCAAAATTCGAAAAATATAAGAAACGGAAGAAAAATTTAAGAATCGAAAAACTGGAAAATCCCTAAACTAAAAGATTGAAACATTGAAAATGAAAGAAAAATTTAAGAATCGAAAAACTCAAAAGTCCCCTAACTGAAATAGAAAAATTCGTAAACTGAAACAGAACAACTGAAGAATCGAAATATTGAAAAATCCAGAAGTCAAAAAATTCCAAAATTGAAATATCGAAACATTGAAAAATGAAAGAAAAATTTAAGAATCGAAAAACTGAAAAGTCCCTAAACTGAAACAGAAAAATTGAAGAATGGAGAACCTGAAAAATTCCAAAACTGAAGTAACGAAAAATTGACAAATCGAAAAATCCAGAAGTTAAAATCAAAAAATCAGAACATCGAAATCTCGATTAACTGAGAAATTGAAAAATCAAAGAATTGACATATTTAAATACGAAAATATAAGGAACATTGAAGGATCGAAGTTTTGCAAAAGTGTTTGTGCGAAATTTGTTTTTATTTTGGCGATATCGAAAAATAGTAGACATTTTCGACGGTGCTCGAAAAATGTCAAAAGTTTCTTATAATCTCATACTGAAAAATTGGGCTTTTGGAAAAGTTGTTTAAAAATCAATAAAAAAAAATCGGGACATAAATCTCCACAAATTAATTCAAAAAACAAGTTGCATTAATGGCCCAAGACAAAGATTATGGAGATATTCATTTTCAAAAAATTTGTAAATTTTTGAAGAGATGAAATAAAAATAAATCCAGGAGATTGAACTATCAAAAATCCCTTTAATAATTTTCTACAGAGCTCGAAAAAAGTAAAAAATTCCATAAATTTAATTTTGAAAAATTGAGCTTTTAGAAAAAAATTGCCAAAAAATTCGTCAAAAATTGTGGAAGAAAATTTTCAAAGTCAAATTTTTAAAAAATTCTAAAGTTTGCAATATTTAATTTTGGCGACTTCTGAAAAATATTAAACTAAATACGAGAAGTCGAAAAATCGAAATAACTAAAATCTAAAAAATATAAAACTTAAAAATCCGAAAAATTGAAAAATCAGAAACCTGAAAATCGAACAATTGACGAATTGAAAAACTGAAAAATCGAAACACTGAAAAGTCGAGAAATCGAGAAATGGGAAAATCAAAAAATTCAGGAATTAAGGACTCGAAAAACTGAAAATTTAAAAAGGTCAAAAATTGAAAAATTGAATCAAAACAACGGAAAATTGGGAAATCGAAAAATGAAGAAAGCGAGAAATCAAAAATTGAAAGAATCGTGAAATCGAAGAATCGAAAAATTGAAATTCGAATAATTGAAAAATCAAAAAAATTGAGAAATAAAAGAAAAACTGAAAAATCGTAAACCTGGAAAATCGAGGAATTGAAAAACAGAAAAATCAAAACCTTGAAAATTGAAAAATAGGAAATTTGATGAACTGAAAACTGAAAAGTCGAGATATTGAAAAATCGAAAATTTTAAAAATTGAAAAAATAAAATTTCAAAAAATTGAAAAACCCAAAATCGAAAAATCTAATATTTAAAAATCGAAAAACTGGAATGGAGGAAAAATTGAAGAAATGGAAAACTGAAAAAGAGAAATATTGAAAAGTCGAAAAATCGAGAAATGGGAAAATCGCACAATTGAAACAACAGAAAATGGAGAAATCGAAAAATGTAGAAATCGAAGAATTGAAATATCGAAACATCAAAATTCTGAAAAATATACAACTGAAAAATTCAAAAAGGTCAAAAATTGAAAAATTGAATTAAAACAAAGGAAAATTGGAAAATCGAAAAATCAAGAAAGCGAGAAATCGAAAATTGAAAGAATCGTGAAATCGAAGAATCGAAAAATTGAAATTCGAATAATTGAAAAATCAAAAAAATTGAGAAATAAAAGAAAAATTGAAAAATCGAAAAACTGAAAAATCGAGGAATTGAAAAACAGAAAAATCAAAAACTTGAAAATTGAAAAATAGGAAATTTGATGAACTGAAAACTGAAAAGTCGAAACGTTGTAAAGTCGAGATATTGAAAAATCGAAAATTTTTAAAATTGAAAAATTTAAATTTAAAAAAATTGAAAAACCCAGAATCGAGAATTCTAAAATTTAAAAATCGAAAAACTGAAACGGAGGAAAAATTGAAGAAATGAAAAACTTAAAAAGAGGAATATTGAAAAGTCGAAAAATCGAAAAATGATGAAATCGAAGAATCGAAAAATTGAAACATTCCAACATTGAAACATCGAAAAACTAAGGAATGGAAGAAAAATTGAAGAATTGAAAAACTCAAGGAATTCCAAAACTGAAACAAGGCAAAATTAGAAATCGAAATCCTGAAAAATCGAGAAATCGAAAAATTGAAAAATTCCAAACCTGAGAAGAAGAAAAATCGAAAGATTGAAAAATCAAAATACCAAAAATCTGAAAAATCTAAAACTGAAAAATTCCAAAAATTGAAAAATTGAAAAACTGAAAAATCAGAAGCCTGAAAATCGAAAAATTTACGAACTGAAAAACTAAAACATTGAAAGGTCGAGAAATGGGGAAATGAAAATATCAGTTAATCGAGAAATTGACAAACCGAAAAACTGAAAATTCAAAAACGTCAAAAATTGAAAAAATGAAAAAATTGAAAAAAATCGAAAAACTGAAAAATCGTATCAATGAAACAGCGGAAAATTGTGCAATCGAATAATGAAGAAATCGGGAACCGAAAATTGAAAGAATCGAGAAATCGAAGAATCGAAAAATTGGAACTTTCCAACATTGAAACATCGAAAAATGGGGAAATCGAAAAACTAAAAAATCGAGAAATCGAAAATTGAAAAGTCTAAACCGAAGAAGTCGAAAAATCGAAAATTTTAAAAATTGAAAAATTAAAATTTCAAAAAACTTAAAAATAAAAAAAAATGAAAAATCAAAAAGGCAAAAAAATCCAAAACTGAAATATCGATAAATTGAAAATTAGAAGAAAAACTGAAAAAATTCAAAACCGCAACACTGAAGAATTGAAAACAATTTTTAATATTTCTAAAAATTTGCATGTTATTTTGACACTTCTATAAAAGTTGTAGAAATTTTCGAAGAACTAAAACCGAAAAATCTAGACCCCAGAAGTCGAAAAATTGAAAAATCGAAAAATCGAAATATCAAAAATGTTAAAAATATAAAACTGAAAAATTCCAAAAATTGAAAAATGGAAAAACTGAAATCTCAGAAACTTGAAAATTGAAAAATTGACTAATTGAAAAACTGAGAAATCGAAACATTAAAAGGTCGAGAAATCGAGAAATGGGAAATAAAAAAATCAATTAATCGAGGAATTGAGTAATCGAAAAACTGAACAATTTAAACAATTGAAGAAAACAAAAATCGAAAAAAGGAAAAAATCGATTAATCAAAAATTGAAAGACTCGAGAAATCGAGGCATCGAACAATTGAAACATCCCAACATTTAAAAATCGAAAAACCCAGTAATCGAAAAATTGAAAATAGAAAAATTGAAAAACGAAAAATTGAAAAAATTCCAAAACTGTAAAATTGAGAAATCGAAAAACTGAAAAATCGAGAAATCTGTAAATCAAAAAATTTAAAAATCGAAAAATCGAAGAATCGAAAAATTGAAACATCCCAACGTTGAAACATCGAAAAACTGAGTAATCGAAAAATTGAAACTGGAAATATTGAAAATCGAAAATTCTTTTTTCTGGAAGAAAAATTGAAGAATTGAAAACTGGAAGAATCCCAAAACTGAAACAAGACAAAATTCAGAAATCGAAAAACTGAAAAATCGAGAAATCGAAAAATTTTAAAATCCTAAACCTGAGAAGAAGAAAAATTTGAAGATCGAAAAATCAACTTATCAAAACTCTGAAAAATATAAAACTGAAACATTGGAAAAATTGAAAAACTGAAAAATCAGAAACCTGAAAATCGAAAAATTGACGAACCGAAAAACCAAAACATTGAAAAGTTGAGAAATGGGAAAATGAAAATATCAATTATTCGGGAAATTGAGAAATCCAAAAATGGGAAAAATCATGAACCAAAAAGTGAAAAGTCTAAACCGGAGAAGTCAAAAAATCGAAAATTTTAAAAATTGAAAAATTAAAATTTCAAAAAATTGAAAAACCGAGAATCGAGACATCAAAAATCAAGAAATCTAAAATATAAAAATCGAAAAATTGAAAAATCAAAAATAAAAAAGATAAAATAATCGAAAAATTAAAGAATCTACATATTAAAAATCCAAAATTGAAATATCAATAAATTGAAAATTAGAAGAAAAACTGAAAAATTGAAAATAGTTTTTAGTATTTCGAAAAATTTGCATGTTATTTTGACAATTCTATAAAGGTTGTAGAAATTTTCGAAGAAATGAAATCGAAAAATCTAGACCTCGGAACTCGAAAAATTGAAAAATCGAAAAATCGGAATATCAAAAATCTGAAAAATATAAAACTGAAAAATTCGAAAAACTGAAAAATGGAAAACGGAAATATCAAACACTTGAAAATCGAAAAATTGAAAAATCGAAAAATTGACGAATTGAAAAACTGAAAAATGGAAACATTAAAAGTCGAGAAATCGAGAAATGGAAAATAGAAAAATCAATTAATCGAGGAATTGAGAAATGGAAAAACTGAAAAATTTAAACAAATGAAGAACAAAAGAATCGAGAAATTTAAGCATCGAACAATTGAAATATCCCAACATTTAAACATCGAAAAACCCAGAATGGAAAAATTGAAAATCGAAAAATTGAAAAACGAAAAATGGAAGAACAAAAAATTGAAAAACGAAAAATTGAGGAATGGAAGTAAAATTGAAGAATCGATAAATTGAAAAAATTCCAAAACTGAAAAATTGAGAAATCGAAAAACTGAAAAATCGAGAAATCGAAAAATCGAACGATCCAAAAATCAAATTATCAAAAATTTGAAAATTATGAAGCAGAAAAATTCGAATAACTGAAATATCAGAAACCTGTAAATTAAAAAATTTAAAAATCGAAAAATTGACGAATCGAAAAACTGAAAAATCGAAACACTGAAAAGCCAAGAAATCGAGAAATTGAAAATTTAAAATCGTCAAAACTGAAAAACTGAAAAATATAAAAATCGAAAAATGGAAAAAATCGAGGAATCAAAAATTGAAAGAATCGAGAAATCGAAAAATCAAAAAATTGAAACATCCCAACATTGAAAAATCGAAAAACCGATTCATCGAAAAGTTGACAAACGGAAGAAATTGAAAAATCAAAAAATTGAAAGTATTCTAAAATTGAAAAATTGAGAAATTGAAAAACTTAAAAATCTAAACCCGAGAAATAGAAAAATCGAAAGATTGGAAAATCGAAAAATTGACGCATTGTAAAGCTGAAAAACTGAAACATTAAAAAGTCGACAAATCGGGAAATGGCAAAATTAAAAAATCAATTAATCGAAGAATTGAGAAATCGAAAAACTGAACATTTAAAAACGTTAAAAATTGAAAAATCGTACAATTGAAACAACGGAAAACTGAGAACTCGAAAAATGAAGAAATCAAAAAATCGAAAGTTGGAGGAATTGAGAAATCGAAAAATCGAAAAACTGAAACATCGAAAAACCGAGTAATCGAATAATTGATGATGGAAAAATTGAGAAATGGAAGAAAAATTGAAGAATCGAAAAACTGAAAGAATTCCAAAAATTAAATTTCGGAAAATTGAGGAATTAAATTTTCAAAAATTTTAAAAACCGATAATCGAGAGACCAAAAATTGAGAAATCTAAAATTTAAAAATCGAAAAATTGAATGTATATATTAAAAATCCATAACTGAAATATCGAAAAATCTGCAATTATAAGAAAAAATGAAGAATTGAACTGGAAAATTTCAAAACTGAAATATCGAAAAATTGAAAAATGGAAAGAAAAAAGTCAAAAATCCTTAATTAAAAATTTGTCATGTTTAAGATAACTTTGAAACGTCTGCAAGGTTTCAAAGCAAGTGATTCGCAGATTCGAAATTATATTGCAAAATGTTATTACACAATTTTGATTTTTTTTCGAAAAATCTGAATGTGTCGTGTAAAAATTCAACACGGCTTCATGAACTACACGTCTAGGACTATGTTATTTATACAATTTAAAACCCACTTGCTATGTACAATTTTGAAATGACGTCATCGCACTTTTGGTGGGGATAATCAGACAAAATTAGACAGGCAGGAAACAAAAAGAAGAAACAAATTCGTGAAACAAAATTTCTATTAATTAACGTCTCTATCTCTTTCCATCCGCGAAAACTGTATTAACCACGTGATGTAAGAAGCCATACCTGCAACACACTATTTTTTTAATTAAAAACTACGTTTCCATATTTTCATTAATCGCCAATTTACCATATAAATTAACGTCGCATTTAGAGGAAACAGATTGCACACCGTAAATTCCAGCTTGTTAATGAAACGAAGTTGAAACATTTCCCTCTAAAATAACATAAATAATCCGCGAAAAATGTGACCACAATGCTTACATATTTTTTCTGTTGAAAAAAATTAACATTTTCGAGTTTTTCAAAAGTGGTATCAGCAAGTTGAGCTTCCTGGAACAAAAAAATTTCTCTACTGTTTCGCACTTATGTAGTTTTACCTTTTCCACTAAATTATGAAACCCGAGGATTATGCAGCTATTAGTGATAACTAGAGAGCGGATTTTATGAAATTTGCATATCCCTTATTTTTTGCATATAAGTCTTGATATTTAATATGTGAACGAATCATGCTAATTACAAATGAATACAGCTATAAAAAAATTGCATATTTGCATATATTTGCTTTCTGCTGCATATTTCACGAAACGGGTGCATATTTTGCATTTTTATCAATTTTTCTGCTGATTTGAAAAAAAAAATTATTGTCATTCTGTCGGAATTTATCTAAAAGATGAAATTTTATGAATCATATTGCAAATATTGTCCTGAGCTTCAAATAACTAGAAAAGATTTGGGTTTTATGGTAGTTTGGAGACACCGCTGAGTGTTAAGCCATCCTTCCAGGTAAATTCGCGCCCTATATAATTACTTTTGGAAATATCGTTCATTCCGAATATTTTTGTTCTTTAATTAAGTGTATTAATGGTAAGATTAGTGGTGGTCGAAGGGACGTTATACTATTATTTTTCATCGTAAGTTTGTATTGAAAGCATTTAAAGGAATACAGGTGTATCAATATGTCGAAAATAACTCAAATTAATTTATGAATTAAACCTTTTCCTGAACTTATTCTTCAACGAACTGTGTTTTGTCGCGTCTGCCCTAAACCGGTAAGTATTTTTACATCTGTGGACGTAGTACGCAGTTTTTCCATTTACAAATACATTTACTTTAGAATCACCAGAAAAACTTTTTGTTAGAATATTTCAAAAAATATCTAAAAATCAATTGTTACCAAAATAATAATAATAATGCCGGTCATTTCCGGGTCAGTGGTGGGTCTTAATACTAATATAACCTTTATTGCCAAATAGTAATTAAATAGTGGATTACTACTATTTTTTAATTTGATCTGTTTATATTTATGTTTTAGTATAAGAATATTATCTTTAAAAACGTGATTTATGTGTTAGTGAGATGTAATTAAACACTTTGCAATGTAATTTATGTATTTTTTGTAATAAAACGTAAGCTCGGGAAACCTGTTTTTGAATTTTATAAATAAATTTAGTTCGCTTATTAAGCTTTTTTTTTTTAATTTTTGGAGCATATGCAACTGCATATCCCTGCATATATTAAGAAATTTACTGCATATTTGCATAAATTTGGTGCATATCATATGATCATATTTCTCAAAATTTTGCTGCATATTTTCCGCTCTCTAGTGATAACAACAGTTAAACTCCAAACAATATCCGCCACCGTGTTGGCCACGAGGCGCACTAGCCCCGACCTCCTTAATAAAAAATGAACGCACTCAAACATGCCAAAAGTTAGGAACACAAAGTCTGACCAAAACTTGAGCAGAATAAACGGCCCGAAAGCTCTATTGAACTTAATAGAGATTTCTCGCAATTGTTCATGAATATCAACTGATTTGCGCAAGTTATCCCAAGTTTGCCGATTCTGGTTTACATATTCGTACAAGCCCGAATACGCCTTGTGCAGAATAATAAGTAAGCAAACTAGAAGAATCTCGACGTGGAAATCGAGCAGCCAGCACACATAAATTGCTGCGATTTCTACGTACACACGCTTCTCGGCAAGAAAAAAGTCTAAAACGGCTATTATCACAATTAAGCAATATTTAATCACGATTGCTGACATAAAGAGACGTCGCACTTTTGTTGTTACCAGAGTTTTTCGGGTCAGGTTAGTTAATTTTGTTTCAATTAGCAAGAAGTCGGAGAGGAGTTCGCAAAATTGGTGTTTTCTGAGCTGGCACGTCAGCATTATTCCCCAGCTTTGGAGAGTGTTTAGACTAACTTCGTAGTAATGGACAAAGTTTTTAAAAATAGCTTGGAATTCCATCAAGTAGAAAATGGCTATGGTGTGAACGATTGTTGTGGCTATTAAAAACCACCAAAGTCTGTTTTTCTTGCAGATGATTTTGTTTCGGCTCGATATTTCGTAGTGAGGTAGAGTTGAATATTTCCAGACTTTAAAAACTGGTTCAAAAAGATCGACACTGTGTGTGGTCATTTTTTAAAAATGTGTCATTATTTCGTGGCGGATGGAAATTTTTGGAACGGGAGGTTTTAGATCGATTAATAAATTAGTACAGTACACTCACAAGGTCAACAATAAATAAGTGGATTAAAAGCTAACACATGTATTACTTGGTAATTGTTGGTTCAAATTTTCTGAAACTGAACTGAAAAAGCTAGACCAGTTATATAATATGGAGCAGCGATTAATTAGTTTACTCTCTTGGGTATTTTTTGTGTGTAAATGGACAGGATGTACATCGTACTACCTGGTAAATGACCCCGCAGACAAAAATAAAGAAAGAAAAATCTTCAAGAGAACCGCCCTTTCGATATCTATTAACATCGTCATCTTATTGTTGCTAATTGTGTCTATAGATGTGAAAAATTTTTTCGGAAGTTTGGACCCAGTCGATAACGTTTCAATACAAATGTCAGCAATGATAGATGTTCTATATTTCCTCGTCTTAGTTTTAATGATGAATTTTCAACAAACTCGCGTGGTCAAAATTTTTTACAAACTAGTTGCGTTTGGGGAATTGGTAGAAAAAATTACTCGACGAAACATAGATGAATCAAAAATAAAAAAATCTTTACGAGTTTACGCTCTTGTAGTATACAGCAGTTTATTGGTGATTTTGGCAACCAACTGGTGGCCCGTGCTAGATAACGATCCTTTTATTTTTTTATTTTGGCTGCTCAAAGACACATTTTTGAAATTCGCGTCGTTTTCTGGAGAAATTTTAATTTTTCATTACATGTTTATCGCTGTTACAATGACTAAAGAGTTTAATGGTTTCTTGAAACAAGCAAATATGATAGAGAGAAAAACAATAAGGCGGATTTTTCAGACGTACTGTGACCTAAAACACGATATGCAAAATATTACACAAGTCATTATTTTTTTCAAGACTTGTTTGCTTATAATCCATCTGGCTTTAGCGTTATATGAAACAAGAACAATTTTTCGACAATTTTCTGACGACGAACTGATCATGAACTCATTCGTTACGCTTTTATTGGTGTACTGGATTTTGGAATTTGTTCTCGAAATTTGCTTCTTCCTGTGTCCATTTATTATCTACTACAGAGAGGTAAAATAAAATTTGTGTTCAAACACTGGAATTTATAGATTTTTGTAGACATCGATGACAATTTTCCTGTACGACGATATTCTAGACGGTTCAAGAAGTGTTAACTACAAGGAGGAAATTTTTTATTTACAAAGTCAATCCAAGAGACTAAAATTTACAGCTCATGGTTTATTTGAACTGGATTGGCCTTTGCTCTATACGGTGAGTGATAATACGAAAAGGCAAAAAATAATTTATTGTTTCAGATAGCAGCTTTAGTGAGTACTTATTTAATCTACCTCGTACAATTTCAACAACTTATTCGTGCATGATGGACAAATACTGACAGAATTTTTGTTACTAATTTTACTACTAAATTTTATAAAATGAGATGCTCCTGTAGTTGTAGTTTATGAATCCGTTCTGTTTTTACCCTAGGCAACAATATTTTGAATCAATTCTTCCGGTTATCAAGGTATTCATTATTTTTATTTTATATATGTTCTCACAAAAATCGCACCATTAAATTTTATAATCGATTTGAAAGTACATTTTTTTTTAAATCATACAAACCGTCATGTTTCGATTCATGATTCTGAAAAAAAATGGTGGAAATTCTTGGACGAAATGAAGCCTAAAATAACTTTTCGAAATTGAATTCTACAAAAAAAATTTCTAGCTAATTTTTGAAGGTGGTCAAAAAATCATAAAAATTTTATAAGATTGGTGCTAAAAAATTGCCTAAAATCCACAAAACGTTCTGGCATATGGATCCCAACGTGTTGATTTGGATACTATAGCGTTTTTATAATCCCGGTTCAAAATTTCTGAAATATTCGGCTGAAACTTCAAATTAAAAAAAAAATCCCAAAATTTACAATATTTCATTGTAAGTTATAGGATTTTTCGACGAAATGAACCCGAAAATAACAACTGGGCATGAGATCTACAAGAAAAGAAATGGTAACAGTCAAACAAATTATGTAGTATATATTTGACAAGATAAAACCGATTTTGGCAAATGATATACCCTCTAAGAAAAGGGAGGGTGGGTGGGCGGGGCTAGCATTTGATAAGATAAGACTGATTTTGGCCCTTTTGACATTTTCGACCATTTTTCAACTATGTCCGAAAATTAGCCACCCTCCATTTTCTAAGAGGATATCTCATTTGTCAAAATCAGTCCTAAATTATCAAGTACTAGCCCCACCCACCCACCCTCTATTTTCTTGGAAGGTATGTCATTTGCCAAAATCAGTCTTATCTTATAAAATACTAGCCCCACCCACCCACCCTCTATTTTCTTGGAAGATACGTCATTTGCCAAAATCAGTCTCATTTTAGGTACTAGCTAGGACTAAAATTGATTTTGACAAATGACATACCCTCTAATAAAAGTGAGGGTGGATGAGCGGGGCTAGTCTCTGCTACATAAGACTGATTTTGGCAAATGACATACGCTCTAAGAAAATGGAAGGTGGGTGGGCGGGTATTTGATTAGATAAGACTGATTTTGGCCAATGACATACCTTCCTAGAAAAAAGAGGGTGGGTGGGTGGGGCTAGTATTTGATAAAATAAGACTGATTTTGGCCAATGACATACGCTCTAAGGAAATGGAGGGTGGGTAGGCGGGTATTTGATAAGATAAGACTGATTTTGGCCAATGACATACCTTCCAAGAAAATAGAGGGTGGGTGGGTGGGGCTAGTATTTGATAAGATAAGACTGATTTTGGCCAATGACATACGCTCTAAGAAAATGGAGGGTGGGAAGGCGGGTATTTGATAAGATAAGACTGATTTTGGGCAATGACAGAGCTTCCAAGAAAATAGAGGGTGGGTGGGTGGGGCTAGTATTTGATAAGATAAGACTGACTATGGCACTTTTGATATTTTCGACCATTTTTCAACCATGTCCGAAAATTAGCTACCCTCCATTTTCTTAGAGGGTATCTCATTTGCCAAAATCAGTCTTATATTATCAAACACTAGCCCCACCCACCCGTCCTCTATTCTCTTGGAAAGTATGTCATTTGCCAAATCAGTCTTATCTTATCAAATACTAGCCCCGCCAACCCACTATTTCTTTCCTTAGAGGGTATGTCGTTTGTCAAAATCAGTTTTATCTTAGCAGGTACTAGTTAGTACCAAAGATAAAACCGAAGGTGTGTGGGCGGTTCTAGTATTTGATAATATAAGACTGATTTTAGCAAATAACATACCATCTAAGAAAACAGAGGGTGGGTCTAGTATTTGATAAGATAAGACTGACTTGGGCAGATGACATACCTGCCAAGAGAATAGAGGGTGGGTGGGTGGGGATAGTATTTGATAATATAAGACTGATTTTGGCACTTTTCACATTTTCGACCATTTTTCAGCTATATGCGAAAATTGGCCAGTCTCGCTTTTCTTAAAGGGTATGTCATTTGCCAAAATCAGTCTTATCTTATGAAATACTAGCCCCACCCACCCACCCTCTATTTTCTTGGAAGATACGTCATTTGCCAAAATCAGTCTCATTTTAGGTACTAGCTAGGACTAAAATTGATTTTGACAAATGACATACCCTCTAATAAAAGTGAGCGTGGATGAGCGGGGCTAGTCTCTGCTTACATAAGACTGATTTTGGCAAATGACATACGCTCTAAGAAAATGGAAGGTGGGTGGGCGGGTATTTGATTAGATAAGACTGATTTTGGCCAATGACATACCTTCCAAGAAAAAAGAGGGTGGGTGGGTGGGGCTAGTATTTGATAAAATAAGACTGATTTTTGCCAATGACATACGCTCTAAGAAAATGGAGGGTGGGTAGGCGGGTATTTGATAAGATAAGACTGATTTTGGCCAATGACGTACCTTCCAAGAAAATAGATGGTGGGCGGGTGGGGCTAGTATTTGATAAGATAAGACTGATTTTGGCACTTTTGACATTTTCGACCATTTTTCAGCTATGTCCGAAAATTGGCCAGTCTCGCTTTTCTTGAAGGGTATGTCGTTTGCCAAAATCACTCTTATCTTATGAAATACTAGCCCCACCCACCCACCCTCTATTTTTTTGGAAGGTATGTCATCTGCCAAAATCAATCTTATCTTATGAAATACTAGCCCCACCCACCCACCCTCTATTTTCTTGGAAGATACGTTATTTGCCAAAATCAGTCTTATTTTAGGTACTAGCTGGGACTAAATATGATTTTGGCAAATGACATGCCCTCTAAGAAAAGTGAGGGTCGATGGGCGGGGCTAGTATCTGCTTAGATAAGACTGGATTTTGGCACTTTTGACATTTTCGACCATTTTTCAATTATATCCGAAAATTAGCCACTCTCGCTTTTCTTAAAGGATATGTCATTTGCCAAAATCAGTTTTATCTTAGCAGGTACTAGCCCCGCCCACCCACCCTCTCTTTTCTTAGAGGTCATGTTATTTGCCAAAATCAGTCTTATCTTATAAAATACTAGCCCCACCCACCCACCCTCTATTTTTTTGGAAGGTATGTCATCTGCCAAAATCAGTCTTATCTTATGAAATACTAGCCCCACCCACCCACCCTCTATTTTCTTGGAAGATACGTTATTTGCCAAAATCAGTCTTATTTTAGGTACTAGCTGGGACTAAATATGATTTTGGCAAATGACATGCCCTCTAAGAAAAGTGAGGGTCGATGGGCGGGGCTAGTATCTGCTTAGATAAGACTGATTTTGGCACTTTTGACATTTTCGACCATTTTTCAATTATATCCGAAAATTAGCCACTCTCGCTTTTCTTAAAGGATATGTCATTTGCCAAAATCAGTTTTATCTTAGCAGGTACTAGCCCCGCCCACCCACCCTCTCTTTTCTTAGAGGTCATGTTATTTGCCAAAATCAGGCTTTTATTATGAAATACTAGCCCCGCCCATCCACCCTATTGTAGTATTTAATAAGATAAGACTGATTTTGGCAAATGACATACGTTCCAAGAAAATAGAGGGCGGGTGGGTGGGGCTAATGTTTGATAAGATAAAACTGATTTGGCACTTTTGACATTTTCGACCATTAGACAAATCAGAATTTTCCAAAAACAGAGCACCAAAGTTTCTCAAAATTTCATTTAAATAATTTATAAAAAAATCTCCATTGGTACCTAAACACTGTGCCACTCAAGACTTCAAATTCGTAAAAAATAAAACAGTAAAAGCTCAACCAGCAACAAAACACCAGATTCCTTTAAATTTATCCAAAAATAAAACACCAGGGGACTTAAAATTAACTGCGAACATTTTAAACTTTAATTGAATGTTATCAAATCATTACAAAAACAATGCAACCATATCTTTGTACATTCTAAATGAAATGGTAGTTAAACATGGTCATGGGCGAGGAAATATGAACTAAAAATTTTATTACTAGTTATTTTGATAATGAAATAATTGTTTAGTTGTTAAACAAAGCAAAAGAACCAATTTTAAAATCATTATAACTCCACCAAAATGTGATAAGGATTTTTTTACTATTTTTCCTAGACTCACCAGTTGATTGGCAAGAGCGTAGCTGAAAGTTAATCCACCATTTTCCAATCACCCGGTATACAGAGTCGCTAGAATTTTGTTGATTTTGATATGGCACAAACGACAAAACAAATAATTTTAAATAAGAATAAATAGAAAAAGAAAGATGACATAGTTACCTTTGAAAATAGTTTTGATTTGACAATTAAAGTGTTTCTTATTTTATTTTGCCGTTTCAGTCAGAAGGAAAGTATGATTGCACTATATCAATGAATTCATAAGAAAAGCTGTTTTATTATATTAAAAATATTAAAAATATTAACGACTTTTTTTCGTAGATTGTGCCACTAGTGACCATTTATTTGATCTACTTGACACGCAACACGCTAAATTCTACCTTTTCCAGTTGATTCCATTGTTTACTTACGATGAAAAACATTCCAGTTAGTAACAGTTGTTAATTTGAGTAGAGAACAACGAAATTACGAGAATGAATGGAATAAATCCCATAACGTAGGATCGATCTCTAAGTTAAAAAAAATTCCATTCGGTGCTACACGAGTTTACTCTGTGCTCTCACGTTTATAATTTTTATTTACAATTTTTTAATTCGAATAAAATGGAGCAGCGACTAACCAGCCTCCTCTCTTGGGTATTTTTTGTCTGCAAGTGGACAGGATTTACATCGTATTGCTTGGTAAATGACCCCCGAGACATAAACAAAAAAAGAAAAACATTCAAGAGAACCACAACCTCGATATTTATGAACATTGTCATAATTTTGCTGCTAATTTTGTCGCTAGATGTAAGAATTTTTCTCGAAGGTTTGGGCACAACAGTCAGTAAGGTTTCGGTGTTCATTGCAATATTCGTGGATGTTTTATATTCCATCGTGTTAGTTTTAATGATGAATCTTAAACAAATTCGCGTGGTGAACGTTTTTTACAGACTTGTTGCATTTGGAGAGTTGCTAGAAGAGATTATCCGACGAAAAATAGTCGAGTCAAAAATAAAAAGATCTTTACGAATTTACACTCTTGTAGTATACAGCAGTCAAGTGGTGATGCTCGCAATAAACTGGTGGCAAGTGATAAATGCAGATTTTTGGGAACTATTTTGGCTACTCAAAGACACGATTTTAAGCTTCGCATTATTGTCTGGAGAAATTTTGATATTTTATTACATGTTTATCGCTATTACAATGACTAAAGGGTTTAATGGATTCCTTAAAGAGGCAACTATGGTAGAGACGAAAAAAATAAGGCAGGTTTTTCACACGTACTGCGATGTAAAGCAAGAGATGCAAAATATTACACAAGTAATTATTTTTATCAAGACTTGCATGATTATAATCCAGCTAGCTATAACGTTCTATCAAACAATAATTCTTCAACAATTTTCTGACGAAGAACATTATCTAGATTCATTGCTTTCACTTGTGTACTGTAATTTGTATTTAATTCTTGAAGCCTGTTTGTTGTTATGTCCATTTGTTGTCTACTATAGAGAGGTAAAATAAAATTTTGTTCATATTAAAACTGACAGAACATTGCAGACATCGATGACATTTTTCCTGTACGACGACATTCAAAACAGTACACTAAATGCTAACTACAAGAAGGTAAAATGTTTTAATTTTCCATTTTGGCTCAAAACTTGTAACTTTTAGGGAGAACTTTTTTATTTGCAAACTCAAGTCAAGCGACTGAAGTTTACAACTCATGGTTTGTTCGAACTGGATTGGCCTTTGTTCTACACGGTGAGTGATATTGCAAAAATCGAAAAAATTAATTTAGTGTTTCAGGCAGCAGCGTTAGTGTGCACCTATTTAATCTACTTCGTACAATTTCAGCAACTTATTCCTGAATAAAATAAAGTTTGTTCATATTTCCTTCTTCCTGAACTGAAAAAGATACACCAATATTGTGGACATGCCAGCAATCATCTGTTAACACAATAAAAAATGAACTTGTGTTCTAGTCGGTGCTAGATTTTACTCACTGAATAAATCGTACGATAATCTAGGAAGAAAAATCCGCAAACGTTAAACTGAAGTTCGCTGAAATGTAGCGTTGTGGTGTACAGCGCTTTCTGAAAAAAAGAATCATGGAATGAAAAAATTTGGGAACAAACATACTTTATCGGCTGCGTTTTTTGCTCCATAAATATCAGCAACTTTTTCCACGAGTTTCACTCTCTAAAAAATAAGTTAAATTTCGAGCTGAAACTCGAATAATAATTAGTCTAACCTGTTCCACCACAAACTGAAAAAAACAAATAGTGGAAAAATCCGCAGACGCTTGCAAAAACAAATAAAAAACCGCCGTGGCAGTTAAAGCAAATTCCAAATTTGGAACCGTTAAAATCGTATAATAAAGACCGCCTGTAGTACACACGGTTTCAAACACAGTTTCCACTAGAATAATTTCTTGGAATGTTTTCTTTATCTTTAAAATAATTGTGTCCAAATATTCTATTATTTCTTTGATTTCTTTATAACTCTGTTGGGAATCTGAGGAACGATGAATTTTGTTAAGATGTTCTTCCACTTTGGCATACAAAGATTTCAACATCAAAAAGAAAACAAAAAAGACGAGCTGCAATTGAAACTGATAGTTCCATATCAGGTGGTAACAAGACACGTTTGCTTTAAAAATCGGTTCACTCACTATATCGGTAACCCAAGCTAGAAAAGCAAAAACGTATTTCGTTATAATAAACTTCAACAAGAAGTCAGCATATTTATAAGTTATTCGGTTTTTGGTCAATTTCGAAACCCTGTCTTCTGCTTCCGAAAATTTTGTAACTATGTTGATGATTTGCTTTCTTCTTGAATAGACGAAACAGAGTGTGACGGCATGCATTACCCCAATAAAAGAAAACTGTATAGATAATACCGTGTGTGTATAGCTTAAAAAAATTCTTCCTGACACAAAATAAACGCAAGCTGTTAACATAAGCACCGTTGTTACAGGCAATATTTGAAAATTACCCGAAACGAATACATCTTTTTTGAGATTGTCGCAGTACTTCGATGTAAAAATGGGCAGACCGGTATATTTCCACATCGTAAAAATAGGTTTTATAAAACTATTAACACTAATGGGTTGCCACAGCATTGTACAGTAACGCTGGGTTTTAGTGTAATGAACTGGAAGCTTTCAGTTTTAAGCGAATCGATTCATTGGTATATAAATTGGTTATTTTCCGTTCATTTTTGAAAAGGTAAAAACACGCACCCAAAATTTATTTTTGTTTGGTTTGTTGTCTACTCTGCAATTTTCATCACAAAAATTGCTTTTGATTTTTTTTAACGTTGTCACACCATTTTAAAGCGACGATGGATACAATGAAAATTGCAAACATATTTAGATAAAATACAAATATTACTGTCTGTGGTCATTTTTTAAAAATATGTCACTTTTTGGTGGCGGACGGAATTTTTTGAAACAGAAGGTTTTAGATGATTAATAACAAATTAGTAGGGTGACTTACAAAGTAAACAATAAATAAGTGGATTAAGAACCAACACACGTATTGCTTGGTAATTGGTCGTTCAAATTTCCTTTTTTCTGAACTGGAAAATATAGACTAGTATTACCCAAGTAATGAAGCGTGGGATAATGAAGGAAGAAAAATCCTGAAATAACTTAATATGGAGGAGCGCTTAATCAGTTTACTCTCTTGGGTATTTTTTGTGTGTAAATGGACAGGATTTACATCGTACTACCTGCTAAATGACCCCGAAAACATAAACAAAGAGGGAAAATTTTCAAGAAAACCGCACTCTCATTTTTTTTTAACATTGTCATTTTTTCATTGCTAATTTTGTGGATAGATGTGGGAAGTTTTTTCAGAGATTTGGACCCAGTCGATGAGGTTTCTACTCCAATTTCAGCAATTGTGGATGCTTTATTTTTCATCGTCTTGGTAAAATTTTTTCAACAACTATTTCGTGCATGATAGACACTGAATCGGCAAAACCAAATTTTCAATAAAAATATTTTGAATCTAAGACATGGAGCTGAAAATAACTTCTGGGAGTTCAAATTTAAAAATAATAGAATTACAATAAATTTCTCTAGCTAATTTTCGAGGTTAGTTGAAAAATTTACAAAAGCTGCTTTGGGAGAGTATTGAAAATTTGAGTTTTTGGAAAAATTCTGACATGTAAATCTCAACGTGCAAATTCGAGAAATGTGAAAGTTTGATTGTTCCAGAGGAACCTCTTTGAAATATTTGTTCTGAAACTAATTTTTCTTATAATCCTAAAAATTACCATATTTCAATTGGCGATTCTGCACAACTGGTCGGAATTTTAGAAAAAATGAAGCATAAAATTACTTCTCAAAATTGAATTCTACATAAAAATGATCAAAAATTTCATAAAATTGGTGCTGAAAAATTGAGCTTTTGCAAAAATGGGTTCAAAATCCACAAAAAGTTTGGCATATGGATCTGGACGTGTTGATTTGGATGCTATAGTGTTTTTATAGTCTCGGCCCAAAATTTTTGAAATATTTGCCTGGAACCTCAAATTTTTAAAAAATCTCCAACAATTAAATTGGCGACGAAATGAAACCGGAAATACCTTCTGGGAATCGAGATCTACAATTAGATTACGAAAAAACGTAATTTTCTAAAAGTAAAATTGGCAACACTGCACGCATCGAATGCATGTATACCTCCGGCTTACTTTCTGATTTCTTAGTAAAGATGGTGACTGAAATCAAAATTTTATTATTATTTTTGGACAATAACCATAACAACCAGTAGTCATCAATTGTTGTGGATTATTAATATTAAAACAGGCTGTTGGTTTTCATTAATAAATGAACCAAAAAAACATTTAATAAGGCATTTAGAAACTATAAACAAAAACATAACCAACAAAAAAAAAATTGGTCTAAAGAGTTTAGACAGTACTTCCCTCGCTGTCGGAAACTTGACGACTGCATGCCTATTGTGTTTTTTTTCTCATTACATTTTTGTAGTGGGAATTTAAAAAAAAATTGCGATGACGTCATCAACATTTTTGCAAGGACACGTATATCAGTTGGGATAGATGTAGTGTAATACTAAGAATAAAATTATTATATTCTCAAATTTTCGGGAAAATGAATTGGGTCGTTTGAATCTTGATTTGTAATAATCAATAAAATAACGAAACAATTTACTCACGTATACCTACGTATCAGAGGCAACTGAAAATCGTGTATGTATAAACATTCTTAATTTAAGATGACAGGCGTAACAGCATACGCGAGAGCCAAACACAGAAACTGTAAACAAAACGACCATCGGTTTTATTGCTTCGACTTCCGCTTATTATATAAAACATTGGGTTTTATTTTAATTCTTGACGGTGAAATTCACAATTGGTTGATTATAAACATGTCTATTTCACATTCGCGGAATCAAGTGAACGCATAAAACAAATGCAGGTCTGTAATGTTAAAGTCGATGTAAATAAGCGTGCTACCCTTATGTTTCAATCGAGTTTTTCCTTTAACAAATTTTGTGTCTACCAAATTGGGTTGGTTGGGGTGTAATACTAATAATAAGTGTTGCCTTTAATTTAATCAATAAAATAAATTGACTTCATTAATTTTTTTGAACCACCTCTTAAGAAAATCTAAAAAATATGAATGGAATGATAAATCACAAGTACAAACTCATCATATTTTTTGCATTTTAGATAGGATTTATTCAGCAAAATTTAAGGGTGACGTCATCAATTTTTTTAGGAGGGATGAACAAATACATTTTGAACAAAAGTTTACCATGCTTATAATAACTTTAAAATATTCCCAAGATTTCAAAGCATTCGGTTTTGTAATTCCTGATTAAATCGATAAAATAAATTCACGCCTTCATTAATTTTTTTGAGTCACCCTGCATATGCAAATCCAAAAATATGAATGGAGTGATAGATCACAAGTACAGACTCATCATATTTTGTAGATTTTAGATATGATTTATTCCACAAACTTTTGAGCTGACGTCATCAAGTTTTTGGAGGGGATAAGCAAATATTTTTTGACTAAAGATTTATGATGCTCTTTAGAGCCTTAAAACATCTGCAACATTTCAAAGCATTCTGGTTAGCAGATTAAAAATTAAATGGCTAATTTTCGAACATAGTTGAAAAATGGTCGAAAATGTCAAAAGTGCTAAAGTCAGTCTTATCTTATCAAATACTATCCCCACCCACCCGCCCTCTATTTTCTTGGAAGGTATCTGATTTGCCCAAATCAGTTTTATCTTATCAAATACTAGCCCCATCCGCCCACCCTCCAGTTTCTTACAGGGTATCTCATTTGCCAAGATCAGTCTTATATTATCAAACACTAGCCCCACCCACCCACTCTCTGCTTTCTTAGAGGGTATGTCATTTGTCAAAATCAGTTTTATCTTAGCAGGTACTAGCTAGTACCTAAGATAAAACTGAGGGTAGGTGGGCGGGGCCAGTATTTGATAATATAAGATTGATTTTAGCAAATGACATACCCTCTAAGAAAACGGAGGGTGGGCCTAGTATTTGATAAGATAAGACTGATTTGGGCAGATGACATGTCTTCCAAGAAAATAGAGGGCGGGTGGGTGGGGATAGTATTTGATAAGATAAGACTGGCTTTGGCAGTTTTGACATCTTTGACCATTTTTCAACAATGGCCGAAAATTAGCCACCCTCCATTTTCTTGGAAGGTATGTCATTTGCCAAATCAGCCTTTTCTTATCAAATACTTACTATCCCCACCCACCCGCCCTCCATTTTCTTGGAAGGTATATGATTTGCCCAAATCAGTTTTATCTTATCAAATACTAGCCCCACCCGCCCACCCTCCATTTTCTTACAGGGTATCTCATTTGCCAAGATCAGTCTTATATTATCAAATACTAGCCCCACCCACCCACTCACTGCTTTCTTAGAGGGTATGTCATTTGTCAAAATCAGTTTTATCTTAGCAGGTACTAGCTAGTACCTAAGATAAAACTGAGGGTAGGTGGGCGGGGCCAGTATTTGATAATATAAGATTGATTTTAGCAAATGACATACCTTCTAAGAAAACGGAGGGTGGATCTAGTATTTGATAAGATAAGACTGATTTGGGCAGATGACTTACCTTCCAAGAAAATAGAGGGTGGGTGGTTGGGGATAGTATTTGATAAGATAAGACTGACTTTGGCAGTTTTGACATCTTTGTCCATTTTTCAACAATGGCCGAAAATTAGCCACCCTCCATTTTCCTGGAAGGTATGTCATTTGCCAAATCAGTCTTCTTATCAAATACTATCCCCACCCACCCGCCCTCTATTTTCTTGGAAGGTATGTGATTTACCCAAATCAGTCTTGTTTTATCAAATACTAGCAACACCCGCCCGCTCTCCATTTTCTTAGAGGTTATGTCATTGGCCAAAATCAGTTTTATCTTAGCAGGTACTAGCTAGTACCCAGAGCTGTTCAAAGTACTCAAAAAAAGTACTTGAAGTACCAAGTACAAAGTACTACTTGAAATAGTGTTCAAGTAAAGTACCAAGTACTTACTTTCAGCAAGAGTATTTCAAGTATCAAGTACTTTTCAGATGTACTTGAAGTACAAGCCAAGTACATTACTTCAAGTACTTACGAGTACTTGAAGTACTGGAGGTATACTTCAAGTACTTACAAATACTTGAAGTACTGAAAATGCTTCAAGTACTTTCTAATTATTTGAAATACTGTAGAACTAGATAACTTTTCCTGTTTTTTTAAAAAAGCTTAATATATTTTAGAACTGAATTTTTTAATACTCAGAATTAAATTAGGTATACAATAATACATATTTCGTCACATAAAAAATTGCATAAGCATCAACTTAAATGCAGAATGGTAGCTCACTTATTAATAATATTATGTTATTTATAAACAATATTCTTTTGAAATACTTTTACATCTTTCTGTTGACACAATGCCTTCGACAAAATTAACGTCTATTTCTAATTTAAAATTTAAAATAAAATACATGACGGTGTTGTCTATGTATGCTTACTATTAATTTATAACAAAAACATCGGCGCTGTATGGTATTTTCTCAGGCTTCTGTTGCCTTTTTTAATATTTTGAATTTTGGTTCACCACCAAAACGTTCTGATTTTTTAATAGAGTTGTGTTAAAAATATATGAATTTTATGAACCGGTAAGTGCACAGGGCCGGATTTGTGAAACTGAAAGTTTTCAGAAAAAAATTTTAAGAGCAGTGCGATACATATACATGCTCGTGACATAAAAATGTTTAAGTCACTATGTTGCATTTTCAAAAAAAAAATGTATGAATTTTTTAAATAAAAAATAAAATGCCTAAAACGAGAGTCTATTTTCAGAGAAAACTATAACTCTTGAAAAATATCAAGGTGATCAATGTAATTAGTCTTTTTTTACTTTTGCGGTTACCAAAAATGCTGAGAATTAACTTGGAATGAATGCCCCATATTCCTGAATATACCTGTCTACCACTTACGTATTTACTATTCTAAAAATTATTAAATTAACCTAAATACTACGGTGACTAAATAGTAAACACTAATCACTACAATGTTTGTCTAACTAAGTATGTAACTTTACACTGACAAATCACAAGTAATAGGTTCGTAATGCTGTTCCGTCCATTTATACAAAATTTTGTTTCTCTAATGCCACAATACTTTCAGAATTTTCCTTTACATTTTCGATTGGCTAATTTTTATTTTTACCTGAAAACCCCAAGAATATGGCATTAGTAACTGATAACTACAATGACTTCAGGGAATGCCTAACAACGGCTTTTGCGAAAATTCAGGTAAATATGTACTAAATTTATTATTGTTAAAATATTTCGTAGGGGTGTATTTATCTAGGCAATTATACTAACTAATCGCGAATTTCATTAACTTTGTATTTTTTCATAATGTGAATATGTATTTTGTTCCATTTACGGAAGCGGCCACTGACCCTTTTGAGTATTCTTACCTGATATTGTAAATACAAATGTAAATTCAGTACTTCTCTAACCGTCCTGTATTTAAACATCGAAACCGAACGCTGTCTATTATTTCGCACACAACAAAACAAAGGTCCTTCGAGCAATATCAAAGTACAATTCGGTACTCATCAAAACCATACAATCATGGTCGTATCAACTGGATTACAAAAAACATTGGTACTACGAGCCGAGTTTCACAAAACATATTTCATTTTGAACAATATTGGGTTTATGTAATAAGCGATGCAATGTAATACGTAAAGTTGTTGTACGGTAATAAATAAAATCGGCACAGGAAAGATAAATGACACTAATTAGTGTGACTTTTAAAATCATTGTTTTTCTGCATTTCGTCTTTTTAAATTGTTGGTGTTCAAATAATTCATACAATTTAACAGATTATTTGAAACAATCATGTGAGAAAATATAAGTAGTAACAACAAACTAAGTTTATATGGCTGAACCATGTATAAACAAAAAAAGAAAATTTGGTAAAAAACGAGTGTCTAACATGATAAAGAAAATTAAACTGCAAAATATTTAACATAAAATTGTGTTTAAATTCCACGAGGAAGAGGCAAATATGAAAGTCTGTACCTGCCATCAGCACAGCTATTGCTATTATAATAAAAGGGATAATCCCCTGCCGAGTTCTCCGCCCTGACCAGGCTTCTTACTGACAAATACACGGCGGGGTTAAGAAACTAATGAAAGAATAAATATCTTTTTGAACGAGTACTGAATCATTTCTCAAATATTTTCAAATCCGACCTTGCACTTTAGCAGGTACGTCAACAAACCCGATTCCCTTTGGGGTACCGGGAAGGTACTGAAAAACTACCCGCAAAGTTAAGTTCCAGACCAAAATACAAAAAAGACAAAATTCATATATTCATAACTTTACATCCCTGAAAATTTTACACAGATCTCCGACCCTTCTGCTGTCGTCATCCACTCTCAAATGACATATTTATGACATTGATTTTCTTACCTACCTATCTATCGACATTATGCAAGTACCTATGAAATGTACGTCATATTGTGGATAAGATATTCAAAATATAACCTCACAGGAAACAAACACGATTTTACTATAAAAATACATCTAATCAAATAATTGAATTAATAACTTCAAGTATTTAACAGACCCTATTGTGAGATGTGAAAACTTCGTAAAATAGAGACTAAAGTATTTGAAATTTCCACTTTCATATTTCAAGTAATTCAAGAGTATTTAAAATACTGAGTGAAGTACTTGGAGTAAAGTACTTGGCAAAATCAAGTACTAAACTCAAGTACATTTTAGAAATACTCCAAGTACCAAGTACCAAGTACCTAAATATAAAAGTACTTCAAGTAAAGTACTTGAAGTACTTAAAGTACTTGAAGTATTACTTCAAGTACTTTTACTTGAAGTACTGAACAGCTCTGCTAGTACCTAAGATAAAACTGAGGGTGGGTGGGCCGTGTAAAATCAGTCTTATACTTAATTGATAATAAGTATAAGACTGATTTTAGCAAATGACATACCTTCTAAGAAAACGGAGGGTGGATCAAGTATTTGATAAGATAACACTGATTTTGGCAGATGACATATCCTCTAAGAAAAGAGAAGGTGGGTGGGTGGGGATAGTATTTGATAAGATAAGACTGACTTTGGCAGTTTTCACATCTTTGACCACTTTTCAACAATGGCCGAAAATTAGCCACCCTCCATTTTCTTGGAAGGTATGTCATTTGTCAAAATCAGTTTTATCTTAGTAGGTACTAGCTAATACCTAAGATAAAACTGAGGATGGGTGGAGGGAGCTAGTATTTGATAATTAGTATAAGACTAATTTTAGCAAATGACATACCCTCTAACAAAACGGAGGGTGGGTCTAGTATTTGATAAGATAAGACTGATTTGGGAAGATGACATGCCTTCCAAGAAAATAGAGGGCGGGTGGGTGGGGATAGTATTTGATAACGTAAAACTGACTTTAGCACTTTTGATATTTTCGACCATTTTTCAACCTTAATACCTGCTAAGATAAAACTGATTTTGGCAAATGACATACCCTCTAAAACAAGACAGGATGGGTGGGTGGGGCTAGTATTTGATAATATAAGACTGATTTTGGCAAATGAGATATCCTCTTAGAAAATGGAGGGTGGCTAATTTTCGAACATAGTTGAAAAATGGTCGAAAATGTCAAAAGTGCTAAAGTCAGTCTTATCTTAGCAAATACTATCCCCACCCACCCGCCCTCTATTTTCTTGGAAGGTATGTCATCTGCCCAAATCAGTCTTATCTTATCAAATACTAGATCCATCCTAAGTTTCCTTAGAGGGTATGTCATTTGCTAGTATTGGATAAGACAAGACTGATTTGGGCAAATCAGATACCTTCCAAGAAGATAGAGGGCGGGTGGGTGGGGATAGTAGTTGATAAGTTAAGACTGATGTTGGCACTTTTGACATGTTCGACCATTTTTAAACAACAATTTCCGAAAATTAGCCTCTAAGAAAAGAGAGGGCGGGTGGGCGGGGCTAGTATTTTCTAAGATAAAACTGATTTTCGCAAATAACATACCTTCTAAGAAAAGGAAGGATGGCTAATTTTCGGACATAGTTGAAACACGGTCGAAAATGTCAAAAGGCCCAAAATCAGTCTTATCTTATCAAATACTAGTTACACCCCCCCACCCGTTATTTTCTTAGAAGGTAAGCCATTGGCCAAAATCAGTCTTAACTTATCAAACACTATTATACTGATATATCAAAAAAAAATAATTTAGTGTTTCAGGCAGCAGCATTTAATCTACTTCGTACAATTTCAGCAACTTATTCGTGAATAAAACACAGTTTGTTCAAATTTCCTTTTTCCTGAATTGGAAAAGGTACACCAATATTGTGGACATGCCACCAACCATCTGTTAACGGAATATAAAATGAACTCGTTATCTAGTCGGTTCTTGATTCTACTCACTGAATAAATCGTACGATAATCTAGGAAGAAAAATCCGCAAACGTTAAACTGGAGGTCGTTGAAATGTAGCGTTGTGGTGTACAGCGCTTTCTGAAAAAAAGAATCACGGAATGAAAAAATTAAAAACAAATATACTACTTTATCGGTTCCTCTTTTTGCTCCATAAATATCAGCAACTGTTTCCACGAGTTTCACTCTCTAAAAAAAAAATAAATCAAATTTACCTGAAACTCGAACAATTAGTCTAACCTGTTTCACCACAAACTGGAAAAAAAATATAGTGGAAAAATCCGCAGCAGCTTGCACAAACAAATAAAAAACCGCTGTAGCAGTTAAAGCAAACTCCAAATTTGGAACCGTTAAAACGACATAATAAAGACCGCATGTAGTGCACAAGGTTTCAAATACAGTTTCCACTAGAATAATTTCTTGGAATGTTTTCCTTATCTTTACAATAATTGTGTCCAAATCTTCTATTACTCCTTTGATTTCTTTATAACTCTGTTGAGAACCTGAGGTACGATGAATTTTGTTAACATGCTCTTCCACTTTGGCATACAACGACTTCAGCACCAAAAAGAAAACAAAAAAGACGAGCTGCAGATGAAACTGATAGTTCCAAATGAGGTGGTAACAAGACACATCTGCTTTAAAAATCGGTTCACTCACTACATCGGTAACAAAAGTCAGAAAAGCGCAAATATATTTCGCCACAATATACTTCAACAAGAAGTCTGCATATTTGTAAGTTACTCGGTTTTTGGTCAATTTCGAAATCCTCTCCTCCGCTTCCGAAAATTTTGTAACTATGTCGATGATTTGTTTTCTTCTGGCATAGACGAAACTCATAGTCACACCATGCATTACCCCAATGAAAGAAAACTGTATAGCTAGTATGGTATCTGTATAGCTTAAAAAAATTCTTCCTGACACAAAATAAACGCAAGCTATTAAATACATAACCAGTGTTGTTACAGGCAATATTTGACAATTACCCGAAACGAATATGTCTTTTTTGAGTTTGTCGCAGTACTTTGACGTAAAATTGGGCAGACCTATATATTTCCAGATCGTAAAAATAGGTTTTATAACACTATTAACACTATTGGGTTGCCACAGCATTGTTCAGTAACGCGGGGTTTTAGTGTAATGAATTGGAAGCTTTCACTTTTAAGCAAATCGATTATATTGGTGTATAAATTGGTTGTTCATTTTTGACTAGATAAAAACGCGCACTTAAAATTTATTAGTCAGTATCAAAACATTAAAATGATCATTAAAGGTTGTAATTTGAGGAAACAACAATGAAAGTAAATACACTACTAACTAATTAAAAAAAATCTATTATGTTCCTACGTAAGTTCACCCTGTGCTTCCACTTGTATACACTTAGTTACAATATTTTAATATGAATGAAACGGAGCAGCGCCTAATCAACCTCTTCTCTTGGCTCTTTTTCGTATGCAAGTGGACGGGATTTACATCTTACAGCTTGGTAAATGACCCCGGAGACAAAAACCAAGACAGGAAAATATTCAAGAGAACCGGAGTCTCAATATTTATTAACATTGTCATCATTACACTCCTAGTTCTGTTGATAGATGTAAGAACTTGTGTCGGAACTTCTGACTCAGTGAACAACGTTTCAACTCTAATTGCCTTAACGATAGATGCCTTATATTTCGTCGTCTTAGTGTTAATAATGAATTTCAAACAAACTCGCGTGGTAAGCATTTTTTACCGACTTGTTGCATTCGGAGAGTTAGTAGAAGAAATTACCCGACGAAAAATAGACGAATCAAAAGTTCAAAGATTTTTACGAATTTACGTTTTTGTGGTGTATAGCAGTTTAGTGGTGATGTTGGCAACGAACTGGTGGCAGGCGATAAATATAAATCCGTTTTTACTATTTTGGCTGCTCAAAGACACGTTTTTGAGATTTGTGTCGTTTTCTGGAGAAATTTTGATATTTTATTACATGTTTATCGCTATAACAATCGCTAGGAAGTTTAACGGTTTCTTGAAAGAAGCAGATGTGGTGGAAAGGAAACAAATAAAACAGATTTTTCAGACGTACTGTGATCTAAAGCACGACATCCAAAATATTACACAAGTCATTATTTTTTTCAAGATTGTCTGGCTTATAATAGAGCTAGCTATAACGTTTTATCAAATAATAATTCTTGGACAATCTTCTGACGAAGAACCGTATCTGGATTCACCCATTACACTTGTGTATTGGATTTTCGAATTAAGCCTTGAAGTCTGTTTGTTATTATGTCCATTTATTGTCTATTATAGAGAGGTAAAATAAAATTTGTGTTCATGCTGATATTGACCAAACATTGTAGACATCGATGACATTTTTCCTGTACGACGACATTCAAAACGATTCATTAGGTCTTGACTACAAGGAGGTAAAATGTTTTAATTTTCTATTTTCGCCCAAAACGTATCAATTTTAGAGAGAAATTTTTTATTTGCAAACTCAAGTCAAGAGATTGAAGTTTACAACTCATGGTTTGTTGGAACTGGATTGGCCTTTGTTCTACACGGTGAGTTGTATCCAAAAATCGAAAAAATTAATTTAGTGTTTCAGGTGGCGGCGTTAGTGTGCACATATTTAGTCTACCTCGTACAATTTCAACAACTTAGTCGTGTATAATAAATAGGCTTCGGATCTCAGGTTTTTTGCCTTTTTATATCTACTTCAGGCATTGCAGCGAAATTTATATATTTATCCGAATTTAAAAAAATCTGTTTATTTAACGCCCATTTATTACTACCTAAAATGCCTAATTTACCGCTGGCCTATATTTCATTTAGATTATAGCCGGAAGGAGGTGAATCTCTGAAAAACATTTTATTTTAGAAGTCTATTGTTAGTGATATTGTAAAAAATCCTCAAAATGCCTACGGCAAAATTATCCGTGAAAGATAAAATCAAATTATGGTTAGCGAATAATTTGGACACTAATTTTCAATTTCCTTCTTCAACCGAAGACAATGAGTTATTCTGCAAAGTGCGTGGAAAAGTTCTAAGTAAACATTTAAAATAACGAAGATTGAATTATGTTCACATTTTTGTTTCCTAGTTTAAGTGCGCAAAAAAATCACACTTTGAACAACACTGCAATAAAAAGAACGAGAATAAATCCAGTAAACAGACTTTATTAAACATTAGTTCCGACAATGATTTTTTTTTATTTTTTTAAATTTTTATTCAAAATAATATTTACTTCCTCCAAAAAATTGATGACGTCAGCCCAAAATTTTGCCAAATGAATCCTTTTTAAAATATCCAAAATAGGATGAGACTATACTTGTGATTTATCATTCCATTCATATAATTTAATTTTGCTTATAGGGAGTGTCTCAAAAAAATTAATCACTGAGTCAGTTTATTCATCTCAAGATTTTGCCGAATAAATCCTATCCAAAATGTGCAAAATATCATCAGTATATTTTCGTAATTTATCACTGCATTCATATTTTTTAGATTTGCTTTTACAGTGACTCAAAAAAATGTTTGGATCAGTCAATTTATTTTAGAGAATAACTCACGAGTTACAGAAATGACATAATTAATATAATTCATAATATTTAAATATGATAACTATTAATATGTGATAATTAAACCGAAAACCATTTTCCTAAGAACACGAGGTTAGCAAAAACAAATTAGTTTGTTTAAACATTGTTAAATTAACCCCGAACATGTACAATTTCTGAGCGAAAATATGAAAAATAATATTTGCAATCTCATCGTGACGTACGATGACGTCACTGTCACGTGAGCTACCTGATAAAAGGTCACATTTTTCGGTCCTCTGTGTTTAGTTTTGATTTCGATTTGGTGGCAGCAACATCCGAGTCCGTTTTGGCTTAAAAGTAGGGCTCTTTTCACGAATTTTTAATTAATTGTTAATAAATATTAGCGAAAATGTTTTGTGTTAAGTGTAAGGAAAGTGAATATTTTTCCGAAAAGGCCTAAAATCATGGTAAGTACGATTTGAGTTTTAATTATTGGGTTCCGTGATTTATTTACTCGACAATGTTTAACTTTTGGGATGATTTTCGGAACGATTGAAGTTGGTTGATCAAAGCTACACATTTTCGCAATATAAATAAATAAATTTTAAACATAATTAATATGATTTATAATGTTTAAATATGATAAGCATCAATACATGATAATTAAACCGAAACTCGTGTTCCTACAAACCCGAAATTATTAAAAACAAATCAATTTGGTTCAACATTGTTAAATTACCTCGAAAATGTACAATTTCTGATCTAAAATATGAAAAATAATTTTTGCAATCTCATCGTGACGTACGATGACGCCACTGTCACGTGAGCTACCTGATAGAAGGTCACATTTTTCGGTCCTCTGTGTTTAGTTTTGATTTCGGTTTGGTGGCAGCAACATCACAGCTCCGTTTTGGCTTAAAAGTAGAGCTCTTTTCACGAATTTCTAATTTATTATTAATAAATATTAGTGGAAATGTGTTGTATTAGTATTGTGAACACGAACGAAGATGGATATTTTTCCGAAAAGGACCGAAAATAAGGTAAGTACGACTTCAGTTTTAATTTATCGTGTTCCATGATTCGTTTACTCGACAATGTTTAAATTTTGGAAAAAAATTCGAAACGGTTGAAGTTGATCGGTGAAAGCTATACATTTTCACGATATTATTAAATAAAATTTAGACATAATTAGTATTATTTATAAAGCTCAAATATGGTAAGTAACTATTAATATATGATAATCAAACCGAAAACGGTTTTACTAAAAACACGTTGGTACTAAAAACAAAGCAATTTGTTTAAATATTGTTAAGTTAATCCTGAACATGTCTAATTTCCCGGCCAAAATATGAAAAATTATTTTCACAGTCAATCAAATCTGTAAATTTTGTCTTGAGAATTTTAAAATATTGAAACAATACATTTAGTGTCTGAAACAATTAGTCTGAATTATCCAGATGTCAATGGGATAATTAGCAATATTAAGAAAATCTTTTTAAAAGCACCAATAAGAGTAGAGTTTTATAAAAACAGTTTTCCAAATACACTTCTCCTACCAGGTTTTTAACCTAAACTAATATTTTTATAACATAATTCGTCAATTTTGGGACCTACAAATGTCTCCTTCTATTCATTTTTTAACGACCTGAAATCCGAAGCCTAATAATAAACAATAAATTCAAATTTCCTTTTTTCTGAACTGAAAAAGGTACACCACCATTGTAGACATTCCAGCAATCATCTGTTAACACACCAAAAAAAAAAATAGATTGTGTTGTATGCGGTTCTAGATTTCTACTTACCGAATAAATCGTCGGATAATCAAGGGAAAAAAATCCGGAAACGACAAACTGAAGTTCGCTGAAATGTCGCGTCGTACGATACACCGTTTTCTGAAAATACGTTCCCGTTTTCGTTCCGTAAATATCGGCAACTTTTTCCACGAGTCTCTTTCTCTAAAAAAAAAAAAAATAAGTCAAATTTCGCGTTTCCATTACACGCTCTCTAACCTGTTCTGCGACAAACTGGTAAAAACAAATAGTGGAGAAATCTGCGACAGCTTGCAGAAACAAATAAAAAATCCCCGAGACTGAGAAAGCAAACTCCCAGGTTGGAATAGTCAAAGCTGTGTAATATAAACCGACGGTGGTACACAAGATTTCCAACCCAGTTTCCACTAGAATAATTTCTTGGAAAGTTTTCTGTATGTCTGCAATCAAGGAGTCTAACTCTTGTATTATTTCCCTTACTGTTTCAAAACTGTACGAGAAACCGTTTTGTTTAACATGATCTTCTACCTTAGCATATAACGATTTCAGCACCAAGAATAAAACAATGACGACTAATTGCAAATGGAACTGATAATTCCAAAAAAAGTGGTAACAAAACGTAGCTGCTTTAAAAATAGGTTCACTCACTACATCGCTAGTACAAGCCACGACAGCGAAAACGTATCTCAATACAACATACTTCAACAACAAGTCACCATATTTATACGTTATTCGATTTTTGGTCAATTTTGAAATTCTCTCTTCTGCTTCGGAAAATTTTGTAACAACGTCCACAATTTGTTTTCTTCGTGAATACAGAAAACACAACGTGATAGCATTCATTAACCCAATAAAAAAAAACTGTATAGCTAGTATAGTTTGTGTATAGTTTAAAACAATTCTTGTTGACACAAAGTAAGCGCAAACTGTTGGTATTACTACTGTAGTTACAGGCAAGATTTGACAATTACCAGAAACGAATATATTTTTTTTGAGTTTGTGGCAGTACTTCGAAGTAAAAATAAGCAAACCGGTGTATTTCCACACCATGAAAATAGGTGTTATAAAACTGTTAACACTATTCGGTTGCCACGGCATCGTACTTACAGTAACGCTATGTTTAATGAATTGGAAGCTTTCAATTTAAAACGAATCGATTATATTTTATATAATTGGTTATTTTTCCGTTCAGTTTTGACGAGATAAAATTTATTGTCACATTGAATAGGCAATTAACTTCCATTATACAGTACGAGACTTAAGAAAATTGCAAACACTTTTTGCTTGCCACTCATATTTCATGCAACGTGGTGGAAGCTTTTACTTTGAAAATTGACTACATGTAAATTTGTTTTCTTAATAAAAGTAATTGGGTTTGTCGTAGATGCACGACAGACGAACTGGCTACGAATGACGTCTTTATTTTCAAGCTTGCCTTGAAAGTATTAATATTTTATCAACAGTTTATTGTGTACTACGTCATTTGTTTAAATTGAAAGAGATACACGAGGTAAGAGATTGTCGATGCTAGTGCCTATTAGAAAAAATTATTGTTGAATACGATAATAAATGTGTCAAATTAAACACTCACGTAGTATAAAAGTGGCCAGTCTAGTACAAGTAAACCACAAATTGTAAATTTCGTTTTTGTCAGACGACGCCCTAAATAAAACAGTTCTTCCTGAAATCGATTTGGTCAAATATTCAGTTCCACATTTCGTTATTTACTTACTCCTTTATACTTATTTATGGTTTTGTTCTTTACGTCAAGCGCGTCACTAATAACACCGACCTGAAATTAAACCATTATACATTATATAGTCACACCAAAACAAAAATACTTCTTCACTAAAGAGAGCATATGGTGAAATTGCCATAAATGTTATGCTTACGGTTACTAATAGCCAATATCCGTAGAAAATAAATACGTAACAAAAGTCGGAATAATTCAGTGACCACCTGCTAACCATTAAAGCTAACGATATCGTTGAATATAAACTGGTTGAAAATTCCATAATAAGAAATACCAGTTCGATGAGCACATATATTTCGACGATTTTTTGAATTTTGTTCTTCAGGTCTAAGTAATCTTGGAACACCCTTCTGACAACGAAAATATAGATTTCTGAACCGCCAGATTTCAAAAAACAATTAAAATTTCTAAGAACTTCTTTCGTCGTAAAAATGTAGTACAAGATTAACATTTCAGTGTGACCTGCCACAATCCATGTAATAATGGTTTTGAAAATGCACCCAAAATATATTACTTTGTAAAATAGTATAAGAAAAATATTTCCGATACATAATCCAGCTAGCTGAAGATGGAAAATACTCGTATAATATTTCAACCCTTTTGGTAACTTATTTCTCGTTTTGAACTCAGGCGACGAAATTTTTTCATTCACATTGCGCTGAAATTCTTTGATTTTTCTAAATATTTCGACGACTTCTGCTTGCCTCCAGTTCATGGTCACAATCAACCCAAAAAAATATAAGTTGAAGGTGATTCTAGAAATTTGTGAGGACAGAAAGCCCGTTTTATCAATTTCGAAGTGGCATGTCCATAAATCCGACGTAATGAAAAAAACCAAAACAAATAGAAGCAAATTTAAAAGTTTCCCAGTTGTTGTTCTGTGAAAAGAAATTTCGTCTTTGATTCGACTACGCACAGAGTAGCTTGTTAAACCGGCACATTTTAAAACAAAGAAAGTCCAAGTAGTGAAACTGAGTTGTTTCATAACCGATCTAGTAAAATTAGGCATTATTAACGAACTGGGTTTGTTAATATATCGAGGCACTGTGATCTACTTATTCCATAGACAATACCTTCAATAATGCGCTGTTGATTTATGTTATAATTTACAAATGACTATTGACTCAGTTCGCGTTCCAGAACTTGTATTTGTGTTTGTTTAACGCACACGAATTACTTGTTGAAGTTAAATTAAATATGTTGACGCCAAGGTCTGCACTATTATTTAAATTGAAGAATTGAAAAAAATCGTCTCCACAAACAAGTGTGTGGAGAAATTATTGTTTGGTTATTATAAGCAAATCGATTTCTCTTAATTTAAGTAGGTGTTATATTAATTTCAGTTGCATCGTCTTTTTTTTAATATATAGAGTTTTCTTTCAACAGCAGGATAGTTAACTATGTTTTCAGTTTCTTTTTGGGAAAAGAAGACTTGGTATTTAAAAAAAAAATGGACAAAATACAAACCCCGCCCACCCACCCTTTCTCAATTGTGACGAATGTTTTATTCATCTTGAGCTGGAGGGCGAAATATAGTTGCGAAATCCTCATTTCTCTACGAGAAATTACCATATGAAACTCATCACGATTGAGATTGGGGCGGGTGGGTGTGGGCTAATCTTCGTTGTTTTTTTTTAATATCTACACTTTTCTTTTAAGAACAGGATAGTTAACCATGTTTTCAGTTTCTTTTTAGGAAAAGAAAACTTGGTATTTTACGAAAAAATGGACAAAATACAAGCCCCGCCCACCCACCCCTTATGAATTGTGACGAATGTTTTATTCATAGTGAGCTGAAGGGCGGAGTTTAGTTGCAAAATCCTCATTTCTTCACAAGAAATTACCATATGAAATTGATCACACTTGAGACTGGGGCGGGTGCGTGGGGCTTATTTTTGTTTTTTATTAATATCTACAGTTTTCTTTCAAGAACAGGATAGCTAACCAGGTTTTTAGTTTCTTTGTGGGAAAAAAAGACTTGGTATATTAAGAAAAATGGATAAAATACGAGCCCCGCCCACCCACCCCTTCTCAATTGTGACGAATGTTTTATTCATTGTGCGCTGAAGGGCGGAATATAAATGCAAAATCCTTATTTCTCTACAAGAAATTACCATAGGAAACTCATCACGATTGAGACTGGGGCAGGTGGGTGGGGCTTAATCTTCGCTTTTTTTTTAATATCTTTAGTTTTCTTTCAAGAACAGGACAGTTAACCATGTTTTCAGTTTCTTTTTGTGAAAAGAAGACTTGGTATTTTAAGAAAAAATTGACAATATACAAAACCCGCCCACCCACCCTTTCTCAATTGTGACGAATGTTTTATTCATCGTGATCTGGAGGGCGAAATATAGTTGCAAAATCCTCATTTCTCTACGAGAAATTACCATATGAAACTCATCACAATTGAGACTGGGGCGGGTGGGTGGGGTTTAATATTCGTTGTTCTTTTTTTTAATATCTACACTTTTCTTTTAAGAACAGGATAGTTAACCATGTTTTCAGTTTCTTTTTGGGAAAAGAAAACTTGGTATTTTACGAAAAAATGGACAAAATACAAACCCCGCCCACCCACCCTTTCTCAATTGTGACGAATGTTTTCTTCATCGTGAGCTGAAGGGCGGAATTTTGTTGCAAAATCCTCATTTCTTTACAAGAAATTACCATATGAAACTCATCACAGTTGAAACTGGGGCGGGTGGGTGGGCCTTAATCTTTGTTTTTTTTTAACATCTACGGTTTTCTTTCAACAACAGGATAGTTAATCATGTTTTCAGTTTTTTCGTGGAAAAAGAAGACTTGGTATATTAAGAAAAAATGGACAAAATAAAAGCACCGCCTACCCACGCCTTCTCAATTGTGAGGAATGTTTTATTCATCGTGAGCTGAAAGGAGGAGTTTAGTTGCAAAATTCTCGTTTCTCTACAAGAGATTACCATATGAAACTTATCACAATTGAGACTGGGGCGGGTGGGCGGGACTTAATCTGTTTTTTTTTTTAATATCTACAGTTTTCTTTCAATAACAGAATAGTTAACCATGTTTTTAGTTTCTTTGTGGGAAAAGAAGACTTTGTATATTAAGAAGAAAGGGACAAAATACAAGCCCCGCCCACCCACCCCTTCTGAATTGTGACGAATGTTTTATTCATCGTGAGCTGAAGGGCGGGGTTTAGTTGCAAAATCCTCATTTGTCTACGACAAATTACCAAATGAAATTCATCACAATTGAGACTGGGGCGAGTGGGTGGGGCTTATTTTTGTCTTTTTTTAATATCTAGAGTTTTATTTCAACCACAGGATAGTTAACCATGTTTTCAGTTTCTTTTTGGGAAAAGAAGACTTGGTATTTTAAGAAAAAATGGACAAAATACTATCCCCGCCCACCCACCTCTTCTCAATTGTGACGAATGTTTTATTCATCGTGAGCTGGAGGGCGAAATATCGTTGCAAAATCCTCATTTCTCTACGAGAAATTACCATATGAAACTCATCACGATTGAGACTGGGGCGGGTGGGTGGGGCTTAATCTTTGTTGTTTTTTTAAATATCTACAGTCTTCTTTCAACAACAGGATACTAAACCATGTTTTCAGTTTTTTTTTGGAAAAAGAAGACTTGGTATATTAAGAAAAAATGGACAAAATACAAGCCCCGCCCACCCACCCTTTCTCGATTGTGACGAATCTTTTATTCATCGTGAGCTGAAAAGCGGAGTTTAGCTGCAAAATCCTCGTTTCTCTACAAGAGATTACCATATGAAACTGATCACAATCGAGATTGGGGCGGGTGGGGGGGGGTTAATCTTTGTTGTTTTTTTTTAATATCTACAGTCTTCTTTCAACAACAGGATACTAAACCATGTTTTCAGTTTCTTTTTGGAAAAAGAAGACTTGGTATATTAAGAAAAAATGGACAAAATACAAGCCCCGCCCACCCACCCTTTCTCGATTGTGACGAATCTTTTATTCATCGTGAGCTGAAAAGCGGAGTTTAGCTGCAAAATCCTCGTTTCTCTACAAGAGATTACCATATGAAACTGATCACAATCGAGATTGGGGCGGGTGGGGGGGGGTTAATCTTTGTTGTTTTTTTTTAATATCTACAGTCTTCTTTCAACAACAGGATACTAAACCATGTTTTCAGTTTCTTTTTGGAAAAAGAAGAGTTGGTATATTAAGAAAAAATGGACAAAATACAAGCCCCGCCCACCCACCCCTTCTCAATTGTGACGATTTTTTTTTCATCGTGAGCTGAAGGGCGGAATTTAATTGCAAAAGCCTCATTACAAGAAATTATCATATAAAACTCATCACAACTGAGACTTGGACGGGTGGGTGTGGCTTAGTTTTCGTTCTTTTTTTTTTAATATCTTCAGTTGTCTTTCAACAACAGGATAGTTAACCATGTTTTCAGTTTCTTTTTGGGAAAAGAAGATTTGGTATATCAAGAAAAAATGGACAAAATACAGGCCCCGCCCACCCGCCCCTTTCTCAATTGTGACGAATGTTTTATTCATCGTGAGCCGAAAGGCGGAGTTTAGTTGCAAAATCCTCATTTCTCTACAAGAAATAATCATTGGAACTTTATCAGAATTGAGACTGGGGCGGGTGGGTGGGGCTTAATTTTTATTATTATTTTTTTTAATATAATTTTATTTCTACAACAGGATAGTTAAACATATTTTCAGTTTTTTGTTGGAACAGAAGAATTTTACCATTTTAAGCATGTTTTAATTTCTTGTTGTCGAATTAAATCTGCACCTATTAAAAAAAAAATGGACAAAATACAAGCCCAGCCCACCCAACCTTTCGCAATTGTGATGAATGTTTTATGCATCGTGAGCTGAAGGGCGGAGTTTAACTGGAAAATCCTCATTTCTCTACAAGAAATTACCATATGAAATTCATCACAATTGACGTTGCGGCGGGTGGGTGGGGCTTAATCTTTGTTTTTTTTAACATCTACAATTTTCTTTCAACAATAGGATAGTTAACCATGTTTTTAGTTTTTTTTGTGGGAAAAGAAGACTTGTTATATTAAAAAAAAAGACCAAAATACAAGCCCCGCCCACCCACCCCTTCTTAATTGTGACGAATGTTTTATTCGTCCTGAGCTGAAGGGCGGAATATAGTTCCAAAATCCTCTTTACAAAAAATTATCATATGAAACTCATCACAACTGAGACTGGGGCGATTGGGTGGGGCTTAATCTTTGTTTTTTTTTAATATCTACAGTTTTCTTTCAACAACAGGATAGTTAACCATGTTTTTAATTTTTTCATGGGAAAAGAGGACTTGGTATATTAAAAAAAAATGGACAAAATACAAGCCCCGCCCACCCACCCCTTCTCAATTGTAACGAACGTTTTATTTATCGTGAGCTGAAGGGCGGAATTTATTTGCAAAATTTTCGTTTCTCTACAAGAGATTACCATATGAAACTCATCACAATTGAGACTGGGGTGGGTGGGTGGGGCTTAATCTTTGTTTTTTTTTTAACATCTACAATTTTCTTTCAACAACAGGATAGTTAATCATGTTTTTAGTTTCTTTGTGGGAAAAGAAGACTTGGTATATTAAGAAGAAAGGGACAAAATACAAGCCCCGCCCACCCACCCCTTCTCAATTGTGACGAACGTTTTATTTATCGTGAGCTGAAGGGCGGAATTTATTTGCAAAATTTTCGTTTCTCTACAAGAGATTACCATATGAAACTCATCACAATTGAGACTGGGGTGGGTGGGTGGGGCTTAATCTTTGTTTTTTTTTTAACATCTACAATTTTCTTTCAACAACAGGATAGTTAGCCATGTTTTTAGTTTCTTTTTGGGAAAAGAAGACTTGGAATATTAAGAAAAATTGGATAAAATACAAGCCCCGCCCACCCACCCCTTCTCAATTGTTACGAATGTTTTATTCATCGTGAACTGAAGGGCGGAAGATAGTTGCAAATTCCTCATTTCTCTAGAAGAAATTACCATATGGAACTGATCACGATTGAGACTGGAGCGGGTGGGTGGGCCTTAATCTTTGTTGTTTTTTTTTTTAATATCTACAGTCTTCTTTCAACAACGGGATAGTTAACCATGTTTTTAGTTTTTTTGTGGGAAAAAAAGATTTGGTATATTAAAAAAAATTGGACAAAATACAAGCCCCGCCCACCCACCCCTTCTCAATTGTGACGAACGTTTTATTCATCGTGAGCTGGAGGGCGAAATATAGTTGCAAAATCCTCATTTCTCTACGAGCAATTACCATATGAATCTCATCACGATTGAGACTGGGGTGGGTGGGTGGGGCTTAATCTTTGTGGTTTTTATAACATCTACAATTTTCTTTCAACAACAGGATAGTTAACCATGGTTTTAGTTTTTTTGTGGGAAAAGAAGACTTGCTATATTAAGAAAAAAATGGACAAAATACAAAGCCCGCCCACCCACCCTTTCTCAATTGTGACGAATGTTTTATTCATCGTGAGCTGAAGGTAGGAGTTTATTTGCAAAATCCTCATTTCTCTACAACAAATTACCAAATGAAATTCATCACAATTGAGACTGGGGCGGGTGGGGGGGACTTAATCTTCGTTGTTTTTTTTTTTTAATATCTACAGTCTTCTTTCAACAACAGGATACTAAACCATGATTTCAGTTTCTTTTTGGGAAAAAAAGATTTGGTATATTAAAAAAAAATGCGCAAAATACAAACCCCGCGCACCCACCGTTTCTCAATTGTGACGAAAATTTTATTTATCGTGCTCTGAAGGGCGGAATATAGGTACAAAATCCTAACTTCTCTACAAGAAATTACCATAGGAAACTCATCACGATTGAGACTGGGGCGGGTGGGTGGGGCTTAATTTTTGTTTTTTTTAATATATAGAGTTTTCTTTCAACAACAGGATAGTCGTGAGTTGAAGGGAGAAGTTTAGTTCTCGATTAAAACATTTCCTTTTAACTTTAAGTTGTTCAAGTTCATTAATTGGTCGTTTAGTTTTGACTGAAAACATTGTAATTTTTAACAGGTTGTTTATTAGAATCGAGAATGACAAAACTAGAACTAATGTAGAATCGATTTACTTATCATTAGGTTCTATCAAATAACACTAACAATGTCCACTTTCCACACAATACGCTACTAACTAATTTAAAAAATCGTATTTAATTTTATGCTTACAAAGTTTTTCACCAAATAATATGGAGCAGCGATTAATCAGTTTGCTCTCTTGGGTGTTTTTTGTATGTAAATGGACCGGATTTACATCCTACTCCCTGGTAATTGACTCTGATGATAAAAACAAACAAAGAAAAATATTCAGAAGGACCACAACTTCAATATTTACGAACTTTGTCATCATTTTACTGCTTACTTTGTCCATAGATGTGAGAAATTTCTACGGAAGCTTTGACGCAGTCGATAATATTTCGACTATAATTTCAACAACCGTGGATGCTTTCTATTTCATCGTCTTAGTTTTGATGTTGAATTTTAAACAAACTCGCGTGGTGACAATTGTTTACAGACTTGTGGAATTTGGAGAGTTACTAGAAGAAATGACTCGACGAAAAATGGACCAATCAAAAATACAACGGTTTTTACGAGTCTACACTTTTATTTTATACAGCAATTTAGTGGTGATGTTGGTGGTAAACTGGTACCAAGCGCTAGATTACGATTCTTTCGTATATAATTTTAATAATAATGAAAAAACTTTCAGAGTTTAAAAAATATATTTGTAGTCACTGCTACACGTGTTTCGGTACACAGTACCGTCTTCAGGCAGAAGAGAAACTGGGGTTTTACAGAGCTATTCCTGAATTTATACCTGATTTAACAATGCTGTTTTCAAATTTATGTTAAGTAAGGGAGATTTGTTTATTTCGGTTTGGTCGTTCATTAGTGTATTTAATTTATTGTATATGTTTTTTGGGTACTCAAAGGTTTCTTTCTGAAGTTCGCGGCTATTTCTGGAGAAAGTTTGATATGTTATTATATGTTTATGGCCATTGCTATTATTAAAGAGTTTAATGGGTTCTTGAAAGAAAGAAACACGGTCGGAACGAAAAAAATTAAACAGATTTTTCAGACATACTGTGATCTAAAGCAAGATATGCAAAATATTGCACAAGTTATTATTTTTGTCAAGTTGCTCTCGCTTGTGATTGGTCTAGCTCTAGTATTGTACCAAACTATAATAGCAGCTCAGTTGTTTCAAGAGGACTCGGATTTGGATTTAGATTTTATACTTTCGATATACTGGATTTTGGAATTAATTCTTGAAACGTGTTTGTTGTTTTGTCCGTTCATCGTCTACTACACAGAGGTAAAAAAAATCTATTGATATATTGGAATTTACAGAATATTGTAGACATCGATGACACTTTTTTTGTATGACGATATTGTAACCAATAATTCAATGGATATTAACTACAAGGAGGTAAAATAAGTTAAGTTTCCATTTTCACTCACGTATAAATAACTTTTAGAAAGAAATTTTTTACTTACAAAGTCAAGTCAAGCGACTAAAATTTACAACCTACGGTTTGGTCGAACTGGATTGGCCTTTGCTCTACACGGTGAGTGACATTTAAAAAACGAAAAAACTAATTTTTTGTTTCAGGTGGCGGCATTAGTGTGCACGTATTTAATTTACCTCGTACAATAGCACGCAAATGTTTTGAGCCTATGGGCGGATCATTTTTGCCGATCGTCACCGAAGGAGGCGGTCCAAATCGTCCAAGGGCAGAATTTGTAGGTAGGCCCAAACTACAACAAAATTTACGTGTTGACCAAATTCTTACTCTGAATTAGTTTTAATTTTATAATTACCCTATCTAAAATGTTCAGAGTATGATGAGTTTATACTTGTGATTTACCATTCCATTAATATTTTTTGGATTTGTTTTATTTTATTGAAGAAATCAAGAATTGCAAAACTGAATACTTTGAAATCTTGTCAATTAGTTAGAAAAAAAAAACCTGTCCTGCTCTAATAACATCGAGAATATGCTCAAAATCACACTAATATTAGGTCTAATTGTGCCGACCATAGTTATAAAATTCACATTAAAATAAGTCACGGACATTTTTTGAAGTGTACCACATTTCAAAAAGCAAAAAAATGTTCAATTTATAAACTTCATAATTTTAGTTTAAAGTTTATCAATCATGTTTGACGCTTTATTTTATCCATTCCATTTGTTATCCTTTACTGCGGTCTCTCTTGGGTCGAGGTGTAACACCGGACCGAACGTTCTTCGACCGATATGATAATTTATTACTTCCGACATCTTTTCGGTGACAAATTTAATCTTTGCATACTTCAGCGTAGTTAGTGAACTCGTTGTAACCACTGAAATATACAAAGAGTAAATTTTGAAATGGAACGAATGTCGAAGAATACTTTCAAAGCCACGACCAAAATGTATTTACTTATCTTCGCCAAAAAATGCATGACGTCATCGTAAAATTTGATATGATGAGTCTATACCCGTGATTTATCATTGCAGTAATATTTTTTAGATTTACTTATACAGCCTGTTTATTACTTTCCAATTTTCTGATTTTTCAAATTTGCGGTATTTTGAATTTTCGAGTTTTCAGTTTTTTCGTTTTCCGATTTTTTAATTTTTCGTTTTTTTGATTTTTCGATGTTTCGATTTTTTGAATTGCCATTCTTTCAATTCTCGATTTTTCGTCTTTCCATTTTTAGATTTTTTGATTTTTCTGTTCGTCAGTTTTTAGACTTTGCAATTTTTTTGCATTTTTCGATTATATTTTACTTTCCGATTTTTTTGATTTTTGAATTCTCGATTTTACGTTTTTAATTCTTCGAATTCCGATTTTTCAATTTTCCGGTTTTTTAATTCTTCTATTCTCGATTTTTCGATTTTCCATTAATCATTAAATTTTTCGATTTTTCGGTTGTTTTATTTTTCGACCTTCGATTTTTCAACTTTTGATTATTCGATTTTCCATTTTCTGATTTTACGATTTTTCGATTTGCGATTTTTCGATTTTCGTTTTTCCGCTTTTGTGGTTTTTCGATTTTTCTATTTGTTTCAGTTTTTATGGTTCTGCAATTTGTTTTATTTTTCCATTTTGCGACAGTTTGATTTTTGAATTTTCGGTTTTTCCATTTTTCAGATTTGTGGATTTTTGTCCGTTTATTCAATTTTTAGAATATTGATTAATCGAATTTTCGATTTTTGAGCATTTCGATTTTTCGATTATCGTTTTTACGATTTTTCAAGATCTCATCTCGATATTCTAGTTTTCGATTTTCCATTTTTCAAATTTTCAATTTTTAATTTTACTTTTTTCGATTGTTGCTTTTTAGAATTTTCCCTTCTTCAGGTTTTAGATATCAATTTTGTTACTTTGCGATTTTCCACTTTTCGATTTTTTTATTTTTTTTTCGATCGTCGTTTTTTCGATTTTCATTTTTCCGATTTTTTGATTTTTCAATTTTTAGGCCTTGCAATTTTTTTACTTTTTGCTTTTTCGAGTATTTGCTTCATCGAATTTTCCATTTTTCGAATTTTCCATTTTCGATTTTTCGGTTTTTCCATTTTCCGATTTTCGATTTTTCGATTTTCCATTTTTAGATATTTTTCGATTTTTTTTGATTTGTCGATTTTTCTGATCGTCAATTTTGAGACTTTGCAATTTTTACTTTTCCACTTTTCTATTATTTTAGTTTCGGGTTATTCAATTTTTGAATTTTCGTTTTTTTTTTCATTTTTCGATTTACGATGTTTTAATTTTTCGATTCTCGATATTCCGATTTTCGATTTTTTGATTTTCCAATCTTCGATTTTTCAATTTCCAGTTTTCGATTTTCCACTTTTTGATTTTACGATTTTTAGATTTTTCTGTTCGTCAGTTTTTAGGCTTTGCAATTTGTTTACTTTCCGATTTTTCGAATATTTTAATTTCCAATTTTTTGATTTTTGAATTGTCGACCTTTAGAGTTTTCAATATTATGAATTTTCGAATTTTCAGTTTTCCTATTTTTCGATTTTTGATTTTTCCATTTTTCGGTTTTTTGATTTTTCAATTCTCGGTTTTTCAATCTTGCAAATTTTCGATTTTTAAGATTTGTGAATTTCCAGTTTTTCGATCGACCTACGTATTAGATTCATTGAATTTTCGATTTTCGGTTTTTCCATTTTTCGATTTTTGATTTTCCAGTTTTGTTTTTTCAGATTTTCTGTTTTTCGCATATCTGATTTATCAAATTTTCGATTTTTCGGCTTTTTGATTTTTCGATTTTCTTTTTAAATCTTTGAATTTTTCCGTTTTGATTTTTGGAATTTTTGATTTTTAATTTTTCCATTCTTCGGTTTTAGATTTCAATTTTCTTTCTTTTAAATTTTTCGATATTCTATTTTCCGCTTTTCAGAATTTTCGATTTTCAGTTTTCAGTCTTTCGATTTTTAGAAAATTTGAGTAGTCGAATTTTCGATTTTTCAATTCATCGATTTTCTATGTTCAATTTTTCAATTTAAATTTTGCGATTTTCAATTTTTAGAATTTTCGGTTTTTCAATTTTCCAATTTTCAAAATTTCCAAGTTTCTTTATTCAGATTTTCGATTTTCCACTTTGTCGATTTTAGATTTTTCGAATTTTTGTTTTTCCAATTTTTTGCTTTTTCGATTTTTCTGTTCGTTTCAGTTTTTAGGTTTTGCAATTTTTTCTACTTTATATATTTTGATTATTTTAATTTCCGATTTTTTTTACTTTTGTTTTTGATTTTTTTAATTTTCAATATTACAAATTTTTGACTTTTCGATTTTTTGGTTTTCCCGTTTTTCAATTTTCGATTTTTCGATTTTTGAGGTTTGTGAATTTCCACTTTTCGATAGACCTAGGTATTTGATTCATTGAATTTTCGATTTTTTGATTAGCCATTTTTAGATTTTCGATTTTTACGATTTGTATTTTTTGATTTTCTGTTTTTTGCATTAGTGAATTTCAGTTTTTCCGATTTTTGATTTTGCGCATATTTGGTTAATCAAATTTTCGAAAAAGTTACCATGCTTACAAAAACTTCAAAACATTTACAATATTTCAAAGTATTCAGTTTTGCTATTCTTGATTTCTTCAATAAAATAAATTGACTCAGTTATTAACTTTTTTGAGAGACCCTGTATAACCAAATCTAAAAAATATTAATGCAGTGATAAATCACAAGTATAAAAACTCATCATATTTTATACATTTAAGATACATTTTTTAGAGGGAATAAGCAAATATATTTTAATTAAAAATGTATCATGTTTATCATGACTTTAAAACAACTGCAAGATTTCAAAGTATTCGATTTTTAGAAATTCAAAATTAAATAGCAAAATATTGTTTTATAATTTTGATTTTTTTTCCAAAAATCTGGACGTTTCGGATAAAAACTCAACACGGAGTCATAAACTACATGTGTAGGACTGTTACTGTATACAATTTAAAACCCATTTACTATGCATAGATTTGAAGTGACGTCATCACATTATTGGTGGGGATGATTAGACAAATTTAATAAATATGCGACATTTATGAAAAAAATATCAGTTAACAAAAATGGCACGTTTTTATTATTATGCCAGTTACATGTCACTCAACGACAATATCTTTTTTTTTTTAAGAGTATTTTATTTGAAAAAGTGATGAAATTTTTTATACGGAACAATTGGTCGAAAGATGTTAGAAAGCAAAATAATTCATGTCCGGACCATCGTTACTCACGAACGAAAGTGACCATTATTTTATGGGAACAACTACCTGCTAAATCTTCTCCGACAAATTCGAGAGAACTGGTGTGAACTGGTTTCTTACCAAATGTAACTACTGTCCGTCCCGGTATTGTCAATAAAATTTTATAGGGTAAAATGTGAATTTCGTTGTAGTTTGAGCCTACTTACAAATTCTGCCCTTGAAGGATTTGGACCGCCTTCTTCGGTGAGGGCAGGCAAAAACGATCCGCCCATAGGCTCAAAACATTTGCGTACGATTGTACAATTTCAACAACTTATTCCTGCACGATAGAAGCAAATATTAATCTATAAATTATTATTACTCTATAGATAAACAGTGCACTATTGAACGCATTGTTCGTCGAATAAATACATCACAACCTCTATACAATTCGTTAATAATGGGCAGACCGACAACCAAACCTCTCGTATTGTTCACGTGGATATTTTTCGCTTTGAAATGTAACGGTTTAACAAGTTATTCTATTGGTAGTAGAAAAAATGGTGAAATTTATTTTTACAAAACGAGAACCGGAAAATGTTTAAATACGGTTCTGTTTGTTGCTATTTTATTTATAACAACAGAGTTAAAATCGTGTCATGCCGAAATTGACGAAACAAGCTTGGTGTCTTGGCAGATATCCATGTCCGTTTATTATTTATACTTTTCGGTGTTAATGGTAACCATGAACTGGAAGCAAAGAGAAGTCGTCGAAATATTTAGACAAATCCAAGAATTTCAACACACTGTCGACGCCAAAATTTCGTCGAAAACAAGAAATTTACCGAAAGAACTCAAATATTATGCGACTGTTGTGTATCTCGTGTTGGCTGGATACTGTATCTCAAATTTGTTGCTTCTGCTTTATTACAAAATTTTGAACTTGGAGTGTTTTATCAGTCTCACTTTTTTATGGACTACGATCATTCACATCGACATTCTAATTTTCTACTATATTTTTGTAACTAAAGACGTTCTTAAAAATTTTAACGATTTTTGCAATAATAATTTAGGTATCCATATTTCGGATATCAAAAAAATCTACCAAAGTTACTTGAACCTGAAGAACCAAATTCAAAAAATTACCGAAACGTGTCTGCTCGTAAGACTACTTTTTATTATTATGGAGTTATCAAACACAATGTACAGTTTAATATCTATTGGTTTAATGTTTAGTAGGGGGTCGCTGAATTGCTCAGACTGGAGTTATGTTTTTGGTTTTTACGGATTCTGGTTAATATTGACGATGACTTGGACATACGTAATTATTTCTTCGTATGCACACTTCAGCGAAGAAGTATTTTAATTTTAGTGTTATTATACGACGTGTGATATTTTCATTTTAGGTCGTGTTTACGATTGATGCGCTCGATGTGAAGAAACAAACTATAAATAAATATAAAGACGTAAGTGAATATAATCATTAACAAAAGTGTACATTAGAAAATACCAATTTCAGGAAGAACTGCTATATTTAGGGTTTCGTCTAACAAAAACTAAATTTATAACTCGTGGGGTTCTTACAGTGGATTGGTCGCTTTTATACTATGTCAGTATTTAAAGTTACACATTAAATTTGGTATCTAAATATTTTTTTCCAACAGACTTTAACATGGACGATTTCACACCTCGTATATTTATTCCAATTTAAGCAAATAAACCAAAATATTTAATATCGTTTTATTTAAACACTTAAAACCTCAATCCCCAAATAAAAGCGTAATTTTACAACCCTTTGATCGGACTGTGTACCTACATCGACAAAAACCCAGAGTGCTTTTATTAACAAAACAAGAACACATTCAATTCGATTTCGAAAGCCTATTAAGCAAAATTTGCATGACAACACTTTTTGTAATTTTCTTGGCTGGTCAACTGTAGTAAAAATTAGCTTAATTAATTTGAATGAATGTTATTGAAATTAAAGGATGTCACCACAAAAAACAGTTCGTGTAATTAAAATTGCAGGGGTCAATAATAAACAAAATATTGCTGAAAATACCCACGCAGGTAAACTAAAATTTTGACTATGATACAAATACACAGATCGTTTTAGTTATTAATTGGTAAATTTGTATCGATAATCCTGGGAATTCAGGCGTTCGTACTAAGTAAACATTGGTTTATAAATTATTACCACGGATCAACAAGGCATTGTTCGCAATACCTTTCTACAATAAATTCACTTTGGTAACAATGCGCCACTTTGGTAAACCTGTTACGAAATACCTCACCTTCGTTCCATGGATATTTTTTGTTTTGAAATGTGTCGGTTTAACAAGTTACTCTGTTTGTAGTACCGGGGAAGGCGAAATTAGCTTTCGCAGGACAAGGGTCGGAAAAGTGTTAAATGCGCTCTTGTTTGTTACCACTTCTTTTGCTACAGTAAATTTTTGGCACTGTCATTCAGAAATTGACAAAACAAGTTTGGTGTCTTCGCAGATATCGAAGTGTGTTTTTTATTTATTTTTTTTTTATTTTGATTCTAACACTGAACTGGAAGCAAACGGAAGTTGTCGAAATGTTTGCGAAAATCAAAGAGTTTCGACAAAGTGTCAACGAAAAAATTTCGGCAACCGACTTGAAAACAAAGCTACCAAAAGAACTGAAATGTTGTGTGGCCGTTTTGTGGCTTCAATTGGCTGCGTTTTGTATCGGAGGTGTGCTTCTTCTGTTATTTTACAAAGTTGTGAGCTTCGGGTGTTTTTTTAGTCTCATGCTTTTATGGTCTACGACAATTCATACCGACATTCTGATTTTGTACTATATTTGTGTGACTAGAGATGTCCTAAGGAAATTTAATTGTTTCTTAATAGAAACGGGTAGTTTAAGAATCCACGTATGCGACATCAAAAGAATATATCAAAATTATCTCGATATTAAGAAAGAAATTCAAACAATTACCGAAATATGTGTGCTTTTAAGATTGGTGTATATTATTATGGACTTTTCAAATTCGTTGTATAGTATAATATCGTTTGGATTAATAGTTAGTAGGTGGTCACTGAGTTTTTCCGACTATAGTTATGTCTTTTTTTTCCACGGGTCGTGGTTAGTGATAATAGTGACCATGATTTTTGTGGTCGTTTCTCCACGTGCACACTTCAGTGAAGAAGTATTTTTGTATCATTTTAATTGTATAATGTGCAACTGTTTAATTTTAGATTATGCTTACTATTGATGCGTTCGACGCAAAAAACACAACTTTAACCAAATATAAGTGTGTAAGTGACTGTTCAGATGATCTTAATAATTTGAAATCAACAAAAAACCAATTTCAGGAAGAACTATTTTATTTGGGTTTGCGTCCGACAAAAACTAAATTCACAATTCACGGTTTAGTTGTACTAGATTGGCCGCTATTATGTTACGTGGGTATAATTTAATGTGACATATTTAAGAACTAACATTTTTTTTAATAGGCACTGATAACGACGATCTCACATCTCGTATATTTATTTCAGTTTAAACAAATGGACACTTTATAATTTCCTGCTATATTAAAATCGAAATAACATACAAAAATTTATCCAGCATTTTTGAGTTAAGTTTTTACTCTACAGAATTTTGTGATAACGTCATCAACATTTTTGCAAAGACACGTATATCAACTTGGATTGGTGCACAGTAATCCTAAAAATAACAGTACATATTGTATTCCCAAAATTTTCTGGGAAAATGGAGTGAGCCGTTCCTGATTTAATCAATAAAATAAATTGAGACATTCATTAACTTCTTTTTCAGCCACCTGTATAAACAAATCTAAAAAATATGAATGCAATGTTAACTCACAAAAACTAATGATATTTTGCACATACTAGTATTTGGTAATATTTGGAAATTTTGAATTCACTTTTCGGCTTTATTGGACCAGATATCGCGCCGGCGACTTCACAATCGTAACTAGCGGAAGATTATCTACAATTTGACACTAATTTTCGGTCGATTACACCAATTTTAAGCACTTTTTTGGAAAATTTTTGAATTCAATTTGCGTGTTTATTAGACCAGATGTCGGGATGGCGATTCCAGAATCATAACTAGCGGAAGATTATCTACAATTTGACACATATTTTCGGTCGTTTAACCCAATTTTAACCACTTTTTTAGAAAATTTTTGGAAATTTTGAATTCAATTTGCATGTTTATTAGACCAGATATTGGGACGGCATTTTCAGAATCGTAACTAGCGGAAGATTGTCTACAATCTGACACCAATTTTCGGTCGATTAACCCAATTTCAACCACTTTTTTGGAAAATTTTTGGAAATTTTGAATTCACTTTTCGGCTTTATTGGACCAGCTATCGGGACGGCCTTTTCAGAATCGTAACTAGCGGAAGATGATCTACAATTTGACACCAATTTTCGGTCGATTAACCCAATTTCAACCACTTTTTTGGAAATTTTTAATTCACTTTTCAACTTTTTTCGACCAAATATCGTGACCATGATTTCAGAATCGTAACTAGCGGAAGATGATCTACAATTAGATACCAATTTTCGGTCGATTAACCCAATTTTAATCACTTTTTTGGAAAATTTTTGGAAATTTTGAATTCAGTTTGCGTGTTTATTGGACCAAATGTCGGGGCTGCGATTTCAGAATCGTAACTAGCGGAAGGTTATCTAAAATTTGACACCAATTTTCGGTCGATTAACTCAATTTTAACCACTTTTTTGGAAAATTTTTGGAAATTTTGAATTCACTTTTTCGCTTTATTGGACCAGATATCGGGACGGCGTTTTCAGAATCGTAACTAGCGGAAGATTATCTACAATTTGACACCAATTTTCGGTAGATTAACCCAATTTTAACCACTTTTTTGGAAAATTTTTGGAAATTTTGAATTCACTTTTCGTGTTTATTGGACTAAATATCGGGACGGCGATTTCAGAATCGTAACTTGCGAAAGATTATCTACAATTTGACACCAATTTTCGGTTGATTAAGCCAATTTTAACCACTTTTTTTGAAAATTTTTGGAAATTTTGAATTCAATTTGCGTGTTTATTAGACCAGATATCCGGACGGCGTTTTGAGAATCGTAACTAGCGGATGATTATCTACAATCTGACACCAATTTTCGGTCGATTAACCCAACTTTAACCACTTTTTTGGAAAATTTTTGGAAATTTTGAATTCAATTTCCGTGTTTATTAAACCAGATATCGGGATGGCGTTTGGAGGATCGTCACCAGCGAAAGATTATCTACAATTTGACAGCAATTTTCGGTCGATTAACCCGATTTTTACCACTTTTTCGAAAAATTTTTGGATATTTTTAATTCACTTTTCAACTTTATTGGACCAAAAATCGTGACGATGATTTCAGACTAGTAACTAGTGGAAACTTATCGACAATTTGACACCAATTTTCGATCGATTAACCCAATCTTAACCACTTTTTTGGAAAATTTTTGGAAATTTTAATTCACTTTTCGACTTTATTGGACCAGATATCGTGACGGTGATTTCAGAATCGTAACTGGTGGAAGATTATCTACAATCTGATAACAATTTTCGGTCGATTAACCCACTTTTAACCACTTTTTTGGAAACTTTTTTGAAATTTTGAATCCACTTTGCGTGTTTATTGGACCAGATATCGGGACGGCGTTTTCAGAATCGTAACTAGCGGAAGATTATCTACAATTAGAGACCAATTTTCGGTCGATTAACCCAATTTTAACCACTTTTTTGGAAAATTTTTGGAAATTTTTGGAAATTTTGAATTCCGTTTGCGTGTTTATTGGACCAAATGTCGGGGCGGCGTTTTCAGAATCGTAACTAGCGGAAGATTATCCACAATTTGACACCAATTTTCGGTCGATTAAACCAATTTTAACCACTTTTTTGGAAAATGTTTGGAAATTTTGAATTCACTTTGCGTCTTTATTGGACCAGACATCGGGACGGCGATTTCAGAATCGTAACTAGCGGAAGATTAACAACAATTTGACACCAATTTTCGGTCGAATAACCCAATTTTAACCCCTTTTTTGGAAAATTTTTGGAAATTTTGAATTCACTTTGGGTGTTTATTGGACCAGATATCGGGACGGCGATGTCAGAATCGTAACTAGCGGAAGATAATCTACAATCTGACACCAATTTTCGGTCGATTAACCCAATTTTAACCACTTTTTTTGAAAATTTTTGGAAATTTTGAATTCAATTTGCGTGTTTATTAGACCAGATATCGGGACGGCGTTTTCAGAATCGTAACTAGCGAAAGATTATCTACAATTTGACATCAATTTTCGGTCGATTAAACCAATTTTACCACTTTTTTGGAAAATTTTTGAATTCAATTTGCGTGTTTATTAGACCAGATGTCAGGACGGCGATTTCAGAGTCGTAACTAGCGGAAAATTATCTAGAATTTGACACCAATTTTCCGTCGATTAATCCAATTTTAACTACTTTTCTGGAAAATTTTTGGAAACTTTTAATTCACTTTTCGACTTTATTGGACCAAATATCGTGACCGTGATCTCAGAATCGTAACTAGTGGAAGATTATCTACAATTTGACACCAATTTTCGGTCGATTAACTCTATTTTTACCAATTTTTTGGAAAATTTTTGGAAACTTCTAATTCACTTTTCGACTTTATTGGATCAAATATCGTGACCGTGATTTCAGAATCGTACCTAGTGGAAGATTATCTACAATTTGACACCAATTTTCGATCGATTAACTCTATTTTTACCAATTTTTTGGAAAATTTTTGGAAACTTCTAATTCACTTTTCGACTTTATTGGATCAAATATCGTGACCGTGATTTCAGAATCGTACCTAGTGGAAGATTATCTACAATTTGACACCAATTTTCGGTCGGTTAACCCAATTTTTACCACTTTTTTGGAAAATTTTTGGAAATTTTTAATTCATTTTTCAACTTTATTGGACCATATAACGTGACGGTGGTTTCAGAATCGTAACTAGTGGAAGATTATCGACAATTTAACACCAATTTTCGGTCGATTAACCCTATTTTAACCACTTTTTTGGAAAATTTTTGGAAATTTTGAATTCAATTTGCGTGTTTATTAGACCAGATATCGGGACAGCGTTTTGAGAATCGGAACCCGCGTAAGATTATCTACAATCTGACACCAATTTTCGGTCGATTGACCCTATTTTAACCACTTTTTTGGAAAATTTTTGGAAACTTTTAATTCACTTTTCGACTTTATTGGACCAAATATCGTGACCGTTATTTCAGAATCGTAACTAGCGGAAGATTATCTACAATTTGACACCAATTTTCGGTCGATTAACCCAATTTTTACCACTTTTTTGGAAAATTTTTGGAAATTTTGAATTCACTTTTCGGCTTTATTCGACCAGATATCGTGACGGCGATTTCAGAATCGTAAGATCAGACTAATTTTGGCAAATAATATATCCTCTGAGAAAATAGGAGACGACTGGGCGAATCTAGCACTTGTTACGATAAAAGTGATTTTGCCCCTGTAGTGGAGTGCCGTAAGGTTACCAAGTACTAGACCCGCTCATCCGCGCCCTATTTTCTCAGAGTAGGGGGGGGCCACTATTTTGCCTATTTTAGATAGTTTTTATCCGGTAAAATTGTGAGATGTCGTCATCAATTTTTTAGAGGGGATAAGCAAATATATTTTGATAAAAAATTATTATGTTTACCATAAATTTAAAACATCTGCAAGATTTCACGGCATTCAGTTTGGCAAATTTTGATTTTTTTCCGAACATCGGGTAGAAACTCAATACGGATTCCTCTACATGATATTCCTAATATAAATACTAAATTTGACAATAATCGGCTCAGTACTTTCGCTTTCGCTTACGCTCGTGAAGCAAAAATTATAGCATTTCTTATAAAACTCGTTCCATTTAAAGCTTCTAATGGACTCCATTTTCGCAAATTGAATGAATTTCGGTGGAAGACAATATTCAAAACGTAAACGTAATTTTACACCCCTTTGCCTGAACTTTGTATCTCCGTCGAAAAAAATCCAATTGCTTTTATTAACAAAACAAGAGTACATTAAATCGATTGCAAATGCAGAAGCCTGTGTTTCATTATATTAAACAAGGGTTGAATGACAACGACGGTGGAAACAAACGTTTTTGTAATTTTCTTGAGCTTGTTTTTGTGATAACATGTAAGTGTATTGGTTTATCCGTTTTTGTTGTACAATATTGTCATAAAGCTGACACAGTGGTAAGAATGTGCCACTTTTGTAGACCTGTTACGAAATATCTCACCTTCATTACATGGACTTTCTTGGTTCTAAAATTCGCCGGTTTAACAAGTTACTCTGTTCGTAGACAAGAAGACGAAATTTGCTTCTACAGAACAAAAATCGGAAAGGTCTTAAACGTGCTTCTATTTGTTGCTATTTCTTTTGTAACCATAAATTTTTGGCAATGTCACGCTGAAGTGGACAACACGAGTTTGATGTCAATGCAGATATCTAAGGCGATTTTTTATTTACATTTTTTTGTGTTAACTGTGACGATGAACTGGAAACAAACAGACGTTGTGGAATTGGTTAGAAAAATCAAAAAATTTCAGCAAACCGTAAACGATAAAATTTCATCAACCCACTTGAAGACGAGACGGTTACCAAAGGAACTCAAATATTGTACAACTATTTTATGGTTACAAGTAACCGCATTCTTAATCGGAAGTATACCTCTTCTTTTATTTTACAAAACTGTAACCTACGGGTGTTTATTTAGCTTCATACTTTTATGGAGTGTGGCAATTAACAGCGACATTCTAAACTTGTATTACATTTTTGTAACTAGAAACATTCTAAAAAAAATTAATTATGTCTTAAAAGCCGATAATAATTTAAGACTTTATTTTTCTGATATCAGAAAAATTCGTCAAAGTTATCTCGATCTGAAGAAAGATATTCAAAAAATTACCGAAATATCTGTGCTCATAAGATTAGTGTATGTTATTACGGACTTTTCAAACTCATTGTATACTATTATATCTTTTAATTTAATGCTTAGTAGGTCGTCGCTGAATTATTCTGACTACAGTTATGTATTTTTTTACCACGGTTACTGGCTCGTGGTAACGGTAACTTTGGCATTTATACTCATTTTTCCCTATGCACTCTTCAGCGAAGAAGTATTTTTGTTTCATTTTGATTGGATAATGAGCAATCGTTTAATTTTAGACTATGGTTACTGTTGATACTGTTGACGGAAAGAACAAAACCTTGAAGAAAAAATATAAAGGCGTACGTAATTTTTTTTTTTTTTAATTTATTATAAGGAACTAATTTCAGGAAGAACTGTTTTATTTAGAGTCGCGTCTGACAAAACCTAGGTTCACGGCTCACGGTTTACTTGTACTGGATTGGCCACTTTTATTCTGCGTAGGTATCGAATTAGACAAATTTAGTGTCTAATTTTTTTTCTAATAGGCATTCACGTCGACGATCTCACATCTGGTGTACTTATTTCAGTTTAAACAAATGAATCAAAATGTTGGCACTTTTTAACCTCGTCGTATTATAATTTAAAAGTCAAGAAAAATCGTTTCATTTAGTAGACCCCTTCTCAGTTTTATCACGTGGACCTTTTTTGTTTTAAAATGTGCCGGTTTACAAGCTACTCTGTACGTAGTCGAGTCAAAGACGAAATTTCTTTTCACTGGGAAACTTCGAAATTGATAAGACGGGCTTTGTATCCTCACAAATATCTAGAATCACTTTCAACTTACATTTTTTGTGTTGATTGTGACGATGAACTGGAGGCAAGCAGAAGTCGTCGAAATATTTAGAAAAATCAAATAATTTTCCATCTTCAGCTAGCTGGATTATGTATCGGAAATATTTTTATGACTAAAGAAGTTTTTAGACATTTTAATTGTTTTTTAAAATCTGGCATTTCAGAAATCGCTATTTTCGTTGTCAGAAGGGTGTTTCAAGTTTCTCAATTTTTAATCTTTCGATTTTTGAATTTTCCGTTTCTTCAATTTCTTAAGTTTTTAGATTTCTCGAAGCCTTCATTTTATACTTTTGCGTTTTTTCATTTTGAGTTTTCAATTTTACAATTTTTCTATTTTATAACTTTTCCATTTTATTTATTCGGAAAGTAGAAAATTCGAAAAATTGAAAAATCGGAAAATTAAAAATTGGAAAAAATTGAAGAAATAAAAAATTGCAAAATCGATAAAACTGAAAATCGAATGGAATTTGTTTTTACGATTTTTTAACTTGGATTTTTTTAATTTTTTAATCTGTATTTCAATTTTTCCATTTTTGGAATTTTCTGATTATCGATTTTTTTAGTTTTTCGATTTTTCCGTTTATCTTTTTTTTAAGTAAATATTTCAATTTTGAATTTTCCGATTTCGGCTTATTTCGATTTCTCGATCTTTTGAAGTCTCAAGTTTTCGATTTCGATTTCTTGGTTTTTCGATTTTCAAAATTTTCGATTTTTCTAGTATATATTTTAAATTTTCGATTTTTTAAATTTTTCATTTTTCCCCTTTATAATCTTTATGTTTCGATTTCCCGATTTTAATTTTTTAATGTGTTTCAATTTTTCCATTTTTGGAATTTTCGATTTCTCATATCTCAATTTTCCAATTTTAAAAATTTTTCGATTTCTCGATTTTTAAGTTTTCGCTAGCTCAATTTTAAACATCGCAATTTTGGGAATTTTTCAATTTCTATATTTTTCAGATTTTCGATATTGTCATTTTCCCAATTTGTAATTTTCATTTTCTTGATTTTATATCACAATTTTTCATTTTTCCATTATCTTTATTTTTTCAATGTTTCTTTGAATTTTATAATTTTTTGTTTATTCAATTTTTTACATTTTCAATCTTTGATTTTTTAAGTTCTTGATTTCCAATTTTTTTTAAGTTTTCACAAGATTAATAGGGGCAAAATCAGTTTTATCTTAGCAAGTGCCCGCCCCGCCCACCCGCCCCTTATTTTCTCAAGGGATATGTGATTTGCCAAATTCAGCCTTATCTTACCAAATACTAGCCCCACCCACCCGCCCCGCTATTTCCTCAGAGGATAGTCCATTTGACAAATCAGTCTTACCTTACCAATTAATTACTAGCCCCTCCCACCCACCCCTGTTTTCTTACAGTTTATGTCATTTGCCAAAACAAGATTTATCTTAGCAAGTACTAGCAAGTTCTAGCAAGTACTACCTTCTGAGAAAATAAAGGGCGGGGGAGGGTGGCCGGGGCTAGTTTTTGGTAATTTTTGGAAATTTTGAATTCAGTTTGCGTGTTTATTGGATCAGATATCAGGACGGCGTTTTGAGAATCGTAACTGGTGGAAGATTATCTACAATTTGATACCAATTTTCGGTCGATTAACCCAATTTTAACCACTTTTTTGGAAAATTTTTGGAAAATTTTAATTTCCTTTTCGACTTTATTGGACCAGATATCGTGACGGTGATTTCAGAATCGTAACTGGCGAAAGATTATCTACAATTTGACACAAATTTTCGGTCGATTAACCCAATTTTAACCACTTTTTTGAAAAATTTTTGGAAATTTTGAATTCACTTTGCGTCCAGATATCCGGACGGCGATTTCGGAATCGTAACTAGCGGAAAATTATCTACAATTTGACACCAATTTTCGGTCGATTAAACCAATTTTAACCACTTTTTTGGAAAATTTTTGAAAATTTTGAATTCACTTTGCGTCTTTATTGGACCAGACATCGGGACGGCGATTTCAGAATCGTAACTAGCGGAAGATTATCAACAATTTGACACCAATTTTCGGTCGATTAACCCAATTTTAACTACTTTTTGGAAAATTTTTGAAAAATTTTTGATTCACTTTTCGACTTTATTGGACCAGATATCGTGACGGTGATTTCAGAATCGTAACTGGTGGAAGATTATCTACAATTTGACACCAGTTTTCGGTCGATTAACCCGATTTTAACCACTTTTTGGAAAAAAATTTCGTCGCCTGGTTTCAAGACGAGAAATAAGTTGCCAAAAGGGTTGAAATATTAGACGAGTATTTTCCATCTTCAGCTAGCTGGATTATGTATCGGAAATATTTTCCTTATAGTCTTTTACAAAGTAATATATTTTGGGTGCATTGTTAAAACCATTATTACATGGATTGTGGCAGGTCATACTGAAATGTTAATCTTGTACTATATTTTTATGACTAAAGAAGTTTTTAGACATTTTAATTGTTTTTTAAAATCTGGCATTTCAGAAATCGCTATTTTCGTTGTCAGAAGGGTGTTTCAAGTTTCTCAATCTTTAATCTTTCGATTTTTGAATTTTCCGTTTCTTCAATTTCTCAAGTTTTTAGATTGCTGGAAGCTTTCCTTTTATACTTTTGCGTTTTTTCATTTTGAGATTTCAATTTTACAATTTTTCTATTTTATATCTTTTCCATTTTGTTTATTCGGAAAGTAGAAACTTCGAAAAATTGAAAAATCGGAAAATAAAAAAATTGGAAAAAATTGAAGAAACAAAAAATTGCAAAATCGATAAAACGGAAAATCGAATGGAATTTGTTTTTACGATTTTTTAACTTCGATTTTTTTAATTTTTTAATCTGTATTTCAATTTTTCCATTTTTGGAATTTTCTGATTATCGATTTTTTTAGTTTTTCGATTTTTCCGTTTATCTTTTTTTTAAGTAAATATTTCAATTTTGAATTTTCCGATTTCGGCCTATTTCGATTTCTCGATCTTTTGAAGCCTCAAGTTTTCGATTTCGATTTCTTGGTTTTTTGATTTTCAAAATTTTCGATTTTTCTAGTATATATTTTAAATTTTCGATTTTTTAAATTTTTCATTTTTCCCTTTTATAATCTTTATGTTTCGATTTCCCGATTTTAATTTTTTAATGTGTTTCAATTTTTCCATTTTTGGAATTTTCGATTTCTCATATCTCAATTTTCCAATTTTAAAAAACTTTCGATTTCTCGATTTTTAAGTTTTCGCTATATCAATTTTAAACATCGCAATTTTGGGAATTTTTCAATTTCTATATTTTTCAGATTTTCGATATTTTCATTTTCCCGATTTTGTAATTTTCATTTCCTTGATTTTATATCACAATTTTTCATTTTTCCATTATCTTTATTTTTTCAATGTTTCTTTGAATTTTATAATTTTTTGTTTATTCAATTTTTTACATTTTCAATCTTTGATTTTTTAAGTTGTTGATTTCCAATTTTTTTATATTTCGAAGCTTTCATTTTGTACTTTTTCAGTTTTACAATTTTTCTATTTTATAATTTTTCGATTTTGTTTATTCGAAAAGTTAAAAACTCGAAAAAATGAAAAATTGAAACAATGAAAAACTAAAAACCGAGAAACTTAAAAATCTAAAAAAAAATTAATGAGTCGAAGAATGGGAAAGAAGAAAAACCATTCGAATTGAAAAATTGGAAAATCCAAAAATTGTAAAATCGAAAAATTATAGAATCTTGAAAATTGTAAAGTCCAAAAACTGTGACATTCAAACACCGAAAAATTGAAAAATTCCAAAAACGAAAAACTGAAAAAGTGAACAACTTTAAAAATTATAATTATTAGGAGTGTTACATAATTCAAATGAAAACTAGAAAAACTGCAAATGAAAAATTAAAAAACGGAAAATTGAAAAAATAAATAAAATTAAAAACCTACAGGAAAAATTGCAAATCGAAAAATTGACGAAATTAAAAACTGTAAACTCGTGAAATTTGCAAACTCTAAAATTTGAAACATCTAAAAGTTGGAAAATCAAAAACTGAAAAATCGAGAAATCGAAAATTTTCAAAAATCGAAAGATTGAAAAATCGAAATTTTGGAAAATCGAAAAACCGAGGAATTCAAACTGAAAAAAGATCGAGAACTCAAGATGTCGAAAAATCTAAATATCTAAAATTTAAAAAATAGAAAAATTACAATAACGAAAAATTTAACATTAAAAAAAAACACAAAATCAAAAAGTCGAAAAATCGAGAAATTGAGAAATGGAAAAATGAAAATTTAGAAAAACCAAGAAAAATCATCGAACTGATATTTCTTATTATGGAGTTTTCAACCACTTTATATTCAACGATATCGTTAGCTTTAATGATTATTAGATGGTCACTGAATTATTCCGACTTTTGTTACGTATTATTATGTATTTTCGACGATCTCATCCTGTTTATCTCTTTCATTTTAAACAATAAACTGTTGCTAAAATATTAATATTTCCAAGACAACAAAGCATTTAAATATTTCAGATGGGCTCCGTATTTGGACAAATTGTATGAAAATAAGTAAGAAAAGAGAAGCCCGAAAATAAAGGCGTCATTCTGTAGTCAGTCTGAACTTTGTACATCCACGACAAACCCAATTACTTTTATTAAGAAAACAAATTTACATTTAGTCAATTTTCAAAGTAAAAGCTTCCACCACGTTACATGAAATATGAGTTGTTAACTATGCAAACAAACAGTGTTTACAATTTTCTTCTTTTAAAACGCTGTCTTAATGTCACCCCAAAAATATTTCTTGTGAATAAAACTGTATAATAAACAAAATACTGCAAAACCAAAATAAAGCCCATAAAATTTCAGGTGTGCAGTTTTATCTCGTCAAAAATAACGGAAAATTTATATACCAATATAATCGATTCGCTTAAAACTGAAAGCTTCTAGTTCATTACACTAAAACATCGCGTACAACCGAATAGTGTTAATAGTTTTATAAAACACGCTGTGAAAACACACCGGTCTGCCTATTTTTACTTCGACAAACTCAAAAAAGATTCGTTTCCGGTAATTATCAAATATTGCCTCTAACAACACTGGTTATGTTAACAGCTTACGTTTATTTTGTGTCAGGAAGAATTTTTGTAATTTATAAAACCATACTGTCTATACAGTTTATTTCTAATCCGGCTTATGAATGCTGTGACAGTGTGATTTCTCAATTTTTTAATTTCTCAGTTTTTAGATATTTCAGTTTTTTCATTCTTCAGTTTTTTTTTTTTTCATTTTATCAATTTTACGATTTTCAAATATTTCGGTTTTTCAGTTTTTCAATTTTTAACTTTTTCTAAATTCTCAATTTTTCGTTTTTTCAATAAATCGATATTTTGATTTTCCCACTTCACTTTGGACTGTTTCGATTTTTCAGTTCTTCAGTAGTTCAATTTTTGTGCTTTTTAGGTTTTTGATTTTTCATTAAATCAGTCTTATCTTAGCAAGTGCTCGCCCCGCCCACCCGCCCCCTATTTTCTCAGAAGGTACGGCCCTTGCCAAAATCAGACTTTTCTTTGCAAGTATTTGGCCCGCCCACCCGCCTTTTATTTTCTCAGAAGGTAGTACTTGCTAGTACTGGCTAAGATAATTCTTATTTTGGCAAATGACATAAACTCTGAGGAAACAGGAAAACTTGTGAAATTTAAAGGTGTTAAATTGCAAATTTCCATAGTAACGAGTTAAATTTCTAAATCTACCCAAAGTGTGCAAAATATCACGAGTTTTTATTTGTGAGTTATCATTGCATTCATATTTTTAGATTTGCTTATACCGGTGGCTCAAAAAAAGTTAATGAATGTCTCAATTTATTTATTGATTAAATCAGGAACGGCTCACTCCATTTTCCCAGAAAATTTTGGGAATACATTACTGCTATTTTTAGGATTACTGTGCACCAATCCATGTTGATATACGTGTCCTTGCAAAAATGTTGATGACGTCATCACAAAATTCTGTAGAGTAAAAACTTAACCAATTTTTTTTATGTTATTTCCAGTGGCGTAAATAGCACCCCCGCAGGCCGTAACATAACCGACATTTTTTTTTAAATGTGCAATTTTTAAAGAAAGGGTTTTCATTGGAATTGAAAATGAGATCAGGTAAATTAATAGCTATTTAACGAACAAGTTTGCTAATAAAGGTGATTAATAATCGAGATATTTTAACGCGCGAGGAACGAGTTTTTATATTTTTTCTTTTTCTCAATTTGAAATTTTTCAGTTTTTGGATTTTTCAATTTTTTTTGCTTTCAAGTTTTCGTTTCTTCAATTTTTGATTTGCAGGTTTTCTAGTTTTCGTTTTAGATATGTAATAATAATTATAATTATTATTAGAGTTGTTCACTTTTTCAATTTTTCGTTTTTGGAATTTTTTAATTTTTCGATCTTTGAATGTTAGTTTTTGGACTTTACGAACATTTTTCGATTTAATTCGTTCTTTGATTCATTAATTTTTTCTCGATTTCTAGTTTTTCAATGTTTCTATTTTTCGTTTCTTCAGTTCTACAATTTTGTCAAATAAATGTTATATAAATTAAAAAAAAAGTAACAGTGTACCTATGGTCTATGAATCCGTGTGGAGTTTTTATATTCGATATCGAAATTTTTGTGGAAAAATAAAACAAAATTGAATTACAATTTTTCGATTTCTTGATTTCTCGATTTTTAGCTTACTTAATTTTTCGATATTTCAGTTTTACAATTTTTGCAATTTTGAAAAAAAAATCATTTTTACATTTCTCAACTTCTCTATTAATCAATTCTTTGATTTTTCGATTTTTCCTCTTTCCAATTTATCGATTTTTCAGTTTTTCGATTTCTCAAGTTTTCGTTGTTCCAATTTTGGGATTTTTCAATATCTCCAATTTTTTAATTTAAAATTTTTCACTTTTTTGATATATCGATTTCTCGATCTTTCGATTTTTAAAATTTCTGATTTTTCGAATTTTGAATATTTTGATTTATCGTTTTTTTTAAGTTTAAATATGTATTTCAGTTTTAAATTTTCCAGTTTTTCGATTTCTCCATTTCTCGGATCTTTTGATGTCTCAATTTTTTAATTTCGATTTCTCGGCTTTTCCATTTTTCAATTTTTTATTTCTTCAAGTTTTTAGATTTTTAAAATTCTCCATTTTTCGATTTTATGTTTTGTTATGCTTCGATCTCCCGATTTTAACCTTTTTAACGTGTATTCCAATTTTTCGATTTTGGAATTTTCGATTTCTTACATCTCGATTTTTCGTTTTTTCGATTTTAAAATGTTTTTACTTTTCGTTCATTTTTCGATTCTGGATTTTTCAAGTTTTCGATTTCTCAATTTTTCAACATTTCAATTTTGAGAATGTCTATATTTTTCAGTTTCTTGATATTTTCATTTTTCAACTTTTTAAATTTTGATTTTTCGACTTACCAGAAATCGATTTTTGGGTTTTTCAATTTTTCGACTTTTCAGTTTTGAGATTTTTCAATTTGTCGATTTTTTGGTTTTTCATTTCTTCAGTTTTTCGGTTTTTCAAGTTTTCGAATTTTTAAATTTAAAATTTTTCAATTTTTCGGTTTTATTTTTTTTACGTTCCGAATACCCGATTTTAATTTTTTTTATGCTTTTCAATTTTTGGTTTTTCTAAATTTTCATTTTTCCATTTCTCAATTTCTCGATTTTTCGACTTTTTGATTTTGTGTTTTTTTTTAATGTTAAATTTTTCGTTATTGTAATTTATCTATTTTTTAAATTTTAGATATTTAGATTTTTCGACATCTTGATTCTCGATCTTTTTTCAGTTTGAATTCTTCGGTTTTTCGATTTTCCAAAATTTCGATTTTTCAATCTTTCGATTTTTGAAAATTTTCGATTTATCGATTTTTCAGTTTTTGATTTTCCAACTTTTAGATGTTTCAAATTTTAGAGTTTGCAAATTTCACGAGTTTACAGTTTTTAATTTCGTCAATTTTTCGATTTGCAATTTTTCCTGTGGGTTTTTAATTGTCTTTATTTTTTCAATTTTTTGCTTTCAATTTTCCGGTTTTTTTAATTTTTCATTTGCAGTTTTTCTAGCTTTCATTTTAATTATGTAACACTTTCCGTTTTTGACTGTCACAGTTTTTGGACTTTACAATTTTCAATTCTTCGACTCTTTAATTTTTTTTTAGTTTTTTAAGTTTCTCGGTTTTTAGTTTTTCATTGTTTCGAAAAAAAATCGAAAAATTATAAAATAGAAAAATTGTAAAACTGAAAAAATACAAAAAAACTTCGAAATATAAAAAATTGGAAATCAAGAACTTAAAAAATCAAAGATTGAAAATGTAAAAAATTGAATAAACAAAAAATTATAAAACCCAAAGAAACATTGAAAAAGATAATGGAAAAATGAAAAATTGTGATATAAAATCAAGAAAATGAAAATTACAAAATCGGGAAAATGAAAATATGGAAAATCTGAAAAATATAGAAATTGAGAAATTCCCAAAATTGCGATGTTTAAAACTGAGATAGCGAAAACGTAAAATCGAGAAATCGAAAAATTTTTAAAATTGGAAAATTGAGATATGAGAAATCGAAAATTCCAAAAATGGAAAAATTGAAACACATTAAAAAATTAAAATCGGGAAATCGAAACATAAAGATTATTAAAGGGAAAAATGAAAAATTTTTAAAATCGAAAATGTAAAATATATATTAGAAAAATCGAAAATTTTGAAAATCGGAAAACCAAGAAATCGAAATCGAGAACTTGAGACTTCAAAAGATCGAGAAATCGAAATAGGCCGAAATCGGCCGAAATCGGAAAATTCAAAATTGAAATATTTACTTAAAAAAAAAGATAAACGGAAAAATCGAAAAACTAAAAAAAATCGATAAACCCAGATATGAGAAACAGAAAATTCCAAAAATCGAAAAATTGAAATACAGATTAAAAAGTTTAAAAAATCGAAGTTAAAAAATCGTAAAAACAAATTCCATTCGATTTTCCGTTTTATCGATTTTGCAATTTTTTGTTTCTTCAATTTTTTCCAATTTTTTAATTTTCGGATTTTTCAATTTTTAGAATTTTCTACTTTCCGATTAAACAAAATGGAAAAGTTATAAAATAGAAAAATTGTAAAATTGAAAACTCAAAATGAAAAAACGCAAAAGTATAAAATGAAGGCTTCGAGAAATCTAAAAACTTGAGAAATTAAAGAAACGGAAAATTCAAAAATCGAAAGATTAATAATTGAGAAACTTAAAGATCGAAAAATTGCGGTCGAAAACACGAAAATTATTGTAAAATCTAAATATTGAAAATTGGAAAATCGAGGAATTGAAAATGTGAAAAATTGAATAAACGAAAAATTGTAATATCAAATCCAGAAAATGAAAATTAAAAAATCGGGAAAATGGTATAAAAAAATGAAGAACTTGAAACAACATCATTACGCCGAATATGTTCATTGCGCTACACATAACCTCAATTTAGTCCTTAATGATTCTGTTAAGAATGTACCAGGAATTTCCGCATTTTATGATTTAATAAATGCTATATATGTCTATTTCAGTGAGAGTTTACCGAGATGGCAACAACAACAACAACATTGAGATGAAAGAAAATGATAAGTGTGTTATAAAAAAAACTTTAAAAAAGTTATGCCCCACCAGATGGTCATCGAGATTTGATTCCCTAATTGCCATTAGATATAATCTCTTAATAGTTATGAGCTGAAATTATTTTAACATCAAAAAAAAGTGAAATAGATGAAGCTGTAGCTCTTCGTAAAAAAATGGATTCACTTGAATTTGTTGCTCTATTAGTATTTCAATGCAAAATTTTAGAAAATGTTAATTTGGTCTCAAAAACTTTACAGAGTTCAAATATTACTTTAGATGAGACTTGTAAATGGATGGAACATCTAAAAGACAAATTTCAAAGTATACGTGACAATTTTGAACAAATAATGGAGGAATCAAGGAAATGTGCTGATACCTGGAAAATTAACAATTCTTTTTCAAATAAACGTATAAAAAAAGTGAAACTGTTTCATGACGAATTATGTGAAGATACCGTTTTCAAAGATCCCACTGAAAAATTTAAAACAACCGTTTTACAATCAGTGTTACAATCAAGATAAAAAAAATAAATAAAAAACACACTTCGATATCTGCGAAGACACCAAACTTGTTTTGTCGATTTCTGCGTGACAGTGCCAAAAATTTACTGCAGCAAAAGAAGTAGTAACAAACAAGAGCGCATTTAACACTTTTCCAACCCTTGTCCTGTGAAAGCAAATTTCGCCTTCCCCGGTACTACAAACAGAAGGTGAGGTATTTCCTAACAGGTTTACCAAACTGAATTTATTGTAGAAAGGTATTGCGAACAATACCTTGTTGATCTGTGGTAATAATTTATAAACCAAAATTTACTCAGTAGGAACGCCTGAATTCCCACAATAATCGATACAAATTTACCAATTAATAACAAAAACCTGAAGCTTTGAAGAAAGTAAATTTTGGTACTTGTCTTTTGTAAAATTTCGCTTAAAAATAAAAAAAATATCACAATAAAAATTATCAAAAAATCCACTAAAAATTGAGGAAGATTTTCGAGTAGATATTTAGTACTTTATCAAACAAATAAATTCTCTATTTGCATTTTAAGTTTCAATATTTATTAAGGTCACTGCGCATCAACATATTGGTGTTTGTTTAGAATAGTGTCAACACCGCTATTAATTTAATTATTAACGTCATTCGTCATGTCTGTACTACCATTTACTAATTTTCTTTTTTTTAAGTACTTAGTAATAATTTATCTACTACCCTATAAAAATGAAGTGTTTTTAAATTCGTCGTAAACATCGCCATGGAACGCCAACTAATAAATTTAACCTCTTGGCTATTTTTCGTCTGTAAGTGGACCGGTTTCACCTCTTACTCCATCACCTACACCCCAACCCACCCCACCAAGCGCAACATTTTCACAAAAACGAAATCATCGAATTACTTGAACGCCGTCCTAGTCCTCGTAATCGTCTTCTTCTCTCTCGACTTCTCCGACTTCTTTTTAAACGTGGACAAAGTCGACATGGTTTTCTCCCTAATTTCGTCCGTCCTCTACATGCACTACCTCACCATCCTCATTCTAATCCTCAACATGAAGCAAACCCGCGTCGTGACAACCTTCTCCAAAATCGTCTCCTTCGCCGTTCTCACCCAAAAAATCACCAACCGAAACATCGACGTCGCGAAAGTGAAGAAAATCCTGAAACTGTACACCCTCATAACGTACGCCAACTTGCTAATCATGTGGTCTGCAAATTGGTTTTCAGTTTCGAATTACGCCAGGATCGATTTCATAATGTGGATGATCAAGGACGCGGTCTTAAATTTCTCGGTGGTTTCTGGCGAAATTTTGATTTTTTATTATCTAGTAATCACGATAAACATTGTTCGACAGTTCAACGATTTTCTAAAAACAGAAAGTGAAACGGAAATTAGGAAAATCAAAGTTGTCTTCCAGTCGTACGCGGATATTAAAAAGAACATTCAGAATATTTCGCAAATCGTCGTTTTCTTTAAGACTGTGTACATCGTGATAGAGCTGGCTGCAACGATCTACCAGATTTTTATTATGGGGCAAATCTACGAAAACAAGTACTTCAGCAAGCTGCCCTTGATTCTCGTTACTGGCTACTGGATCTTCGTTCTAATGTTTCAAGCTTTCAGCGTGATTTGCCCCTTCATTTTTTATTACAGAGAGGTAAGTTTGAATAATAGGTTTAAAATTTTTGAATGAGACTTTTCGTAGGCTGTGTTCACCGTTTCCTTGTGTGACGATATTCAAGAAAACGGATCGTTTTCTGGGTATAAAGAACAAGAGCTCTTTTGTTTGCAAACTATGCTTACGACTGTGAAATTTACAACTCATGGGTTATTGGACTTGGACTGGCCTTTATTCTACACTGTAGGTCAAATAACTCGACTAATTAAAATTACTAATAACTTTTTTTCGTAGATTGTGACACTAGTGACCACTTATTTGATCTACCTGATACAGTTTAAGCAACTTGCTGATAAACAATAACGAAATTAGAACGACTTGAATCAATTAAGTAGGATTACTAATAACTAATAACATTAGTAGTATTTTCAATTGTCCACATAATACACTACTAACTACTTAATAAAAAATAATACAAATTTATTCTGTTTTTTACTTACACATATTCATTTCATTGTAACACAAATACTATGGAGCAGCGATTAATCAACATGCTCTCTTGGGTATTTTTTGTATGTAAATGGACAGGATTTACATCCTACTGCTTGGTAAATGACCCCGGAGACACAAACAAAGAAAGGAAAATTTTCAAGAGAACCACAACCTCAATATTTATGAACATTGTCATCATTTTAATCCTAATTATGTCGATAGATTTTCGAAATTTACTCGGGAGTTTGGACGCAGTCGAGAGCGTTTCGATTCTAATTACAACAGCGATGGAAGCTTTATATTTCACCACGTTTATTCTAATAATGAATTTTAAACAAACTCAGGTGGTGCGAGTTTTTTACAGACTTGTTGCATTTGGAGAGCTGTTGGAAGGAATTACTCGACGAAAAATAGACGATTCAAGAATAAAGAAAAATTTACGACTTTACGCTTTTACGTTATATAGCAACTTATTTGTGATCTTTGTGATAAACTGGTTGTGGGTGCAAGATGACGATTCTTTGGAATTCGTATTCTGGATGGTCAAAGGGACGTTGCTGTTGTTAAACAGTTTAATGGCTTCTTGAAACAAGCAAACTTGGTCGAGACGAAAAAGATAACACAGATTTTTCAGACGTACTGTGATTTAAAGCAAGACGTGTAAAATATTACACAAGTTACTGTTTTTCTCAAGTTTATCTCTCTCATAATCGATTTAGCTCTAGTGTTGTTTCAGACAATATCAACAGCTCGGTTGTCGTACGAAGACCCTGAGGTGGATTTTGATGTTATACTTTCAGTGTACTGGATTTTGGAATTAATTCTTGAAGTTTGCTGGTTGTTATGTCCGTTCATTGTCTATTACAGAGAGGTAAAATAAAATTATTGATATATCGAAATTTAGTGAAAATTGTAGATATTATAAATACTTCAATAAATGTTAACTACAAGGAGGTAAAATACTTCAGTTAAGTTTCCATTTTCACTCAAAACGTGTACTTTTAGAGAGAAATTTTTTATCTACAAACTCAAGTCAAGAGACTAAAGTTTACGACTCACGGTTTGGTCGAACTGGACTGGCCTTTGCTCTTCACGGTGAGTTAAATATATTTCAAAAATTCAAAAAATTAATTCGGTGTTTCAGGTAACAGCATTAGTGTGCACATATTTAATTTACCTCGTACAATTTCAACAACAACAAACGACATTGGCGTTTTGAAAAAATTATTTAGACAATTTCAGTTTCTCAGAATATGCTTAACTTCGACTGTTTATGATTTAAAATAAAATGAAATTTGGTTGATTTTGTGTCCTGAATGATTTTGACTAACGATTTACCATGTTTCAAATTATCTTAAAATATTTGGACGATTTCACAGCATTCGGTTTATGCAATTTCAAAGTTACATTGTAAAATATTGTTATACAATGTTGATTTTTTCCCAAAAATCTAAATGCCAAGGATAAAAACTCAACACGGATTCACAAATCACATATCGAGGAATATGTTATTTTTATAAAATGTAAGAATTCTAAGATGACGTCGTAATTTTTTGGGAAGGCCTTAAACGGACAAATTTTGATTAACAATTTATCATCTTTCCTATAACCTTAAAACGTTTGGAATATTTCAATACATTCGCTTTTGCAATTTTCAAGTTAAATTGTAAAATACAATTTTGAATTTTTTCCCAAAAATCTGCATCTTTATGGTGAAACGGATTCATGAATCACACATATAGTCTGAGTATGCAATTCTATAAAAATAAACATATAACACAAAAAAGGGACAAATTAGTAGTAAGCAAAATGGTACGTTTCATCCCACATTTTGTATTTAATTTTTTACCTACGTTGAAGTGTTTTTTTTATTTTTTTATAAGCGTTGCGATAGAATTATGGTCAAAATCTTTAGAAATCCACAACTTTTAAAAAATTCGCGACAAAAATCAACGTTCTTTATTTTATAAGAAAGCAATAGAAAACTTCAACGTCAAAATTAGCCTGTTTGCGTAAAAACTTGATAAAGAACGTTAAAATAGATTAAAAAATCCGTAAAAAAGCTTAAATAGATGAAAAAATCGGTCGAAAGTTGTCAACTTGGACTGGTGCACGGTAATACTAAATATAACAGTATTGTATTCCCAAAGTTTTCTGGGAAAATGCAGTGAGCCGTTCCTGATTTAATAAACAAAATAAATTGATATTTTCATTAATTTTTTTGAGTCACCTGCATAAGCAAATCTAAAAAATTGGTCTAAAGAGTTTAGACAGTACTTCCCTCGCTGTCGGAAACTTGACGACTGCATGCCTATTGTGTTTTTTCTCATTACATTTTTGTAGTGGGAATTTAAAAAAAAATTGCGATGACGTCATCAACATTTTTGCAAGGACACGTATATCAGTTTGGGATAGATGTAGTGTAATACTAAGAATAAAATTATTATATTCTCAAATTTTCGGGAAAATGAATAGGGTCGTTTTGAATATTGATTTGTAATAATCAATAAAATAAAGAAACAATTTACTCACGTATACGTATCAGAGGCAACTGAAAATCGTGTATGTATAAACATTCTTAATTTAAGATGACAGGCGTAACAGCATACGTGAGAGTCAAACAGAGAAACTGTAAACAAAACGACCATCGGTTTTATTGCTTCGACTTCCGCTTATTATATAAAACATTGAGTTTTATTTTAATTCTTGACGGTGAAATTCACAATTGGTTGATTATAAACATGTCTATTTCACATTCGCGGAACCAAGTGAACACATAAAACAAATGCAGGTCTGTAATGTTAAAGTCGATGTAAATAAGCATGCTACCCTTATGTTTCAACCGAGTTTTTCCTTTAACAAATTTTTTGTCTACCAAATTGGGTTGGTTGGGGTGTAATACTAATAATAAGTGTTGCCTTTAATTTAATCAATAAAATAAATTGACTTCATTAATTTTTTTGAACCACCTCTTAAGAAAATCTAAAAAATATGAATGGAATGATAAATCACAAGTACAAACTCATCATATTTTTTGCATTTTAGATAGGATTTATTCAGCAAAATTTAAGGGTGACGTCATCAATTTTTTTAGGAGGGATGAACAAATACATTTTGAACAAAAGTTTATCATGCTTATAATAACTTTAGAATATTCCCAAGATTTCAAAGCATTCGGTTTTGTAATTCCTGATTAAATCGATAAAATAAATTCACGCCTTCATTAATTTTTTTGAGTCACCCTGCATATGCAAATCCAAAAATATGAATGGAATGATAAATCACAAGTACAGACTCATCATATTTTGTACATTTTAGATACGATTTATTCGGCAAACTTTTGAGCTGACGTCATCAGTTTTTTGTAGAAGATAACCAAATATATTTTGACTAAAAATTTATTATGCTCTTTATAACCTTAAAACATCTGCAAGATTTCAAAGCATTCGGTTTTGTAGTTCCTGATTAAATCAATAAAATAAATTTACGCATTCATTAATTTTTTTGAGTCACCCTGTATATGCAAATCGAAAAAATTTGAATGGAATGACAAATTACAAGAAGAGACTCACCATATTTTGTACATTTTAGATAGGATTTATTCAGCAAAATTTAAGGGTGACGTCATCAATTTTTTAGGGGGGACGACCAAATACGTTTTGATCAAAAATTTACCATGCTTATGATAATTTTAAAATATCTTCAAGATTTCGAAGCATTCGGTTTTGTAGTTCCTGAGTAAATCAGTAAAATAAATTTACGCTTTCATTTATTTTCTTGAATCACCCTATATATGCAAATCCAAAAAATATGAATGGAGTGATAGATCACAAGTACAGACTGGTCATATTTTGTGCATTTTAGATATGATTTATTCGGCAAATTTTCGAGCTGACGTCATCAAGTTTTTGGAGGGGATAAGCAAATATATTTTGACTAAACATTTATTATGCTCTTTATAACCTTAAAACATCTGCAAGATGTCAGAGCATTCCGTTTTGTAGTTCCTGATTAAATCAATAAAATAATATATTTACGCATTCATTAATTTTTTTGAGTCACTCTGTATATGCAAATCCAAAAAATATGAATGGAGTGATAAATGACAAGTACAGGCTCATCATATTTTGTACATTTTAGATATGATTTATTCGGCAAACTTTCGAGCTGACGTCATCAAGTTTTTGGAGGGGATAAGCAAATATATTTTGACTAAACATTTATTATGCTCTTTATGACCTTAAAACATCTGCAAGATTTCAGAGCATTCGGTTTTGTAGTTCCTGATTAAATCAATAAAATAATATATTTACGCATTCATTAATTTTTTTGAGTCACCCTGTATATGCAAATCCAAAAAATATGAATGGAGTGATAAATGACAAGTACAGGCTCATCATATTTTGTACATTTTAGATATGATTTATTCGGCAAACTTTCGAGCTGACGTCATCAAGTTTTTGGAGGGGATAAGCAAATATATTTTGACTAAACATTTATTATGCTCTTTATGACCTTAAAACATCTGCAAGATTTCAGAGCATTCTGGTTAGCAGATTAAAAATTAAATTTCAAAATGTTGTTTTATAATTTTGATTTTTTTTCCAAAAATCTGGACGTTTCGGGTGAAAAGTCGATTCAGAGTTGTAAACTACATGTGTAGGACTATGTTATTTTATACAATTGAAAACCCATTTACTATGTACAATTTTGAAGTGACGTCATCGCTTTAGTGGTGGGGATGATTAGACAAATTTTGGTTAGCGTTTTACCATCTACATGATATTCTTAATATAAGTACAAAATTTCACAACAATCGGTCGAGTACTTTCGGAGATTATCTGTCTAATAAAAATCCGGGACAACAGACGGACAGACGGACAGACGGACGGACAGACGGACAGACGGACAGACGGACAGACAGACGGAAATGGGGGACCTATTTCTTCGTCTTCTAGGGGTCATGAAAGATCGAGAAAACGTAAAAGTAGAGAGTCGGCCGACGGACTCGATTACAATACTTCCTTTGCTTACGCTCGGGAAGTAAAAATATGAATGCAATTATAACTCACAAGTAAAAACTCATCATATTTTGCGCATTTCGGCTAGATATAGGAATTTAACTCGTTACTATAAAAATTTGCAATCTAACATCTTTAAATTTGACAAGTTTTTACAAGATTAATAATAGCAAAATCAATCTTATCTTAGCAAGTACTTACCCCGCCCACCCACCCTATACTTTCTTAGAGGATATGTCATCTGCCAAAGTCAGTTTTATCTTACCAAGTACTAGCCCCACCCACCCACCCTTTACTTTCTTAGACAGTATGTGATTTGACAAATCAAGTACTAGCCCCGCCCACCCACTCTATACTTTCTTAGAGGATATGTCATCTGCCAAAATCAGTTTTATCTTACCCTTTACTTCATTAGAGAGTATGTGATTTGCCAAAATCAGTCTTATCTTACCAAGTACTAGCCCCGCCCACCCACCCTATACTTTCTTAGAGGATATGTCACCTGCCAAAATCAGTTTTATCTTACCAAGTACTAGCCCCACCCACCCACCCTTTACTTTCTTAGAGAGTATGTGATTTGCCTAAATCAGTCCTATCTACCAAGTACTAGCCCCACCCACCCACCCTTTACTTTCTTAAAGACTATGTGATTTGCCAAAATCAGTCCTATCTTACCAAGTACTAGCCCCGCCCACCCACCCTATACTTTCTTAGAGGATATGTCATCTGCCAAAATCAGTTTTATCTTACCAAGTACTAGCCCCACCCACCCACCCACCCTTTACTTTCTTAGAGAGTATGTGATTTGCCAAAATCAGTCTTATCGTACCAAGTACTAGCCCCACCCACCCACCCTATACTTTCTTAGAGGATATGTCATCTGCCAAACTCAGTTTTATCTTACCAAATACTAGCCCCGCCCACCCACCCACTCTTTACTTTCTTAGAGAATATGTCATTTGCCAAAATCAGTCATATCTTACCGAATACGGGCCCCGCCCACCCGCCTATTTTTTTCTCAGAGAGCAGTACTTACTGGTATTTGCTCAGATAAATCTTATTTTGGCAGATGACATATCTTCCGACAAAATAGGGGCGGGTGGGCGGGGCTAGTACTTGCTCAGATAAGACTGATTTTGGCGAATGTCATATCTTCTGAGAAAATAGAGGGTGGGTGGGCGGGGCTAGTACTTAGTAAGGTAAAACTTATTTTGGCAAATAACATATCTTTTGAGAAAATAGGGGCGGGTGGGCGGGGCTAGTACTTACTCAGGTAAGAATGATTTTGGCAAATAACATACCCTCTAAGAAACTAAAGGATTCTGTCAAACGATATTCCAACGCCTACTCTGAGTGATTTTCCAATTGAACACCCGCTAGTTGCAACGTATACCACAATCGTTCCAAAAAATGTCGGGCAAGATGACCAAATCAGGTTTTGGTAGATCAATGAAAAGCAATGGGAATATGACTTTCATGTCAATGTCATTTCCCCAAAGTTTTTTGGAAATGACGGTATTATATAGCACACGGTGCCAAATATCTGTTGCTGTCGCTTCTATAATCCCTTCTCCTTGTGACCTTTTACCTGAGGCCCCAAGGACAGGTTTGTACTAGTTATCCTATGTAAAATCTAACTTTAAAAGCAAAAAAATTCGAGTTTTTAATAGAAAATGAATGAAAACTCCGAAAAAATTATTATTATCTATTTTAATTATAAAAAAATTGAGATCGGCAAAAATAAATGAGTAAACATTTTCGTATTTAGTGTTAAAAACACATTCCTAAAGGTTGAACAAAAATCCGTTCAGTTGTACTACTTAGGTTCCGAGGTATAAACCTTACGGCACTCCACTATAGGATACAAAATCAGTTTTATCTTACCAAATACTAGCCCCGCCCACCCACCCTATACTTTCTTGGAAGATATGTCATCTGCCAAAATCAGTTATATCTTACCAAGGACTAGTCCCGAACACCCACCCACCCTTTACTTTCTTAGAGAGTATGTCATTTGCCAACATCAGTCTTATCTTCCCGAGTACTAGCTTACTACTACTTTTTTTGTCAGAGAGCAGTACTTGCTAGTATTTGCTAAGATAAATCTTATTTTGGCAGATGACATATCTTCCGAGAGAATAGGGGTGGGTGGGCGGGGCTAGTACTTACTAAGATAAATCTTATTTGGCATATAACATATCCTATGAGAAAGTAGGGGCGGGTGGGCGGGGCTAGTATTTGCTCAGATAAGACTGATTTTGGCTGACGTCATATCTTCTGAAAAAATAAAGGGCGGGTGGGCGGGGCAAGTACTTGCTACAATAAGACTGATTGTGGCAAATGCTATATCCTCTGTTAAATTTAAAAGGTGTTAAATTGCAAACATCCATTGTAACGAGTTAAATTCCTAAATCTGATTAGACCCATTTACTATGTGCAATTTTGAACTGACGTGACCACATTATGTTGGCGATGACTAGACAAATTTTAGTTAGCTTTTAACCATTTCTAATATATGAACTTACAAAATTTGACAACAATCGGTCCAGCAATTTCGGAGATTACGTGTCTAATCAAAATGGATGCAGACCCCAGACAGACAGACAAGCAGACTCTAGGGGTCATGAAACATCTAGAAAATATAAAAGTGGACTTTCGTCCGATGGATTCGATTATAATAATACTCGTATTTTCTTAGCTTACGCTCGGGAAGTAATAAGTTCAGGGAATAAAGCATTCAGTAATGCCTTCTCTGGATAAAGCTTTATTAGTACATTGTCTGAAAACCTGAGCTTTGCTAGAGCACTGTCGAAGAGAAACCGGATCGATTGAAGGCGCTGTTAGATGGCGCTTTCCAAGTTGTAGGATTCTACACGGACTTAAACTATTATTAAATCAAAATTTAATTTTTATCTGTGGGTTCTGCTTGCCAAAACTGGATAAGATAAATAAGGTAGGTTGAAATTTGTGCTACCATCTGAAATAATAATTTAATTATTAATATACTTACTCTTACTATTTAAATAAAAAAAATTGTCTTACGAGATACAAAAGTGGCCAATCTACAGTAATCAAACCGTGTGCCGAAAATTCTTTGTCTGTCATTGCAATTTGTAAGTATAGCATTTCTTCCTAGAAAATTATAGTAGTTATACACACGTAAGTATAAAATTAAAAAATTAAAATTCGTACTTGCTTGTAGCCTTTATCATGTAATTTAATGTCCGTAATAGCGTCCGCTAACCTAAAACCCTTAACAAAAATTAATAGAATTGATTTATGTCGATTCAAAGCTCTTACTTCGCGACGAAAACACGCAACTGGGTAAACAAAAAGTCCACCAGTCACTAGTAAAATTAAAAACCAATATAAAAACACGAATGTCGTCGGTGTTACGCTTAAATTACGATTAAAATCATCAGATTTGAAAAATACTAACAAGAAGTATGCATTAGATGCTAGCTCGAGTACGACAGTAACAAATTTGCAGAAAATCGTCCCCTGAAAAATCTCTTGAATGTCATTTTTTAAGTCATAGTATAGTCGATGCATTGTACGAATCGAACCGATGGAAACTGGTTTTTGCTTCAACAAATCGGTAAAAAACTGCATTATATATTTAGACGCAATAAGTAAACAAAAAATTTGCATCTCTACGTGCGTCGCAAGAACGTGAGATAAAATATATCTCAAGCTACAAAAAACGTCGGACTTGTTCAGTATTGTATAATACATGTTCAAACAAGCCATAGATGATAAGTGAAAATATTGTATTCTTCTAAACCATCGCACATATCTGGTTAATTTTGTAATGTTAACTCGCTCTTGGACTTCTGTGTTTAAGATATTGTGAAACTGTGAAATCTTAGTGTATGTGTCTATCATTTGCGTTTGCTTCCAATTCACTGTTATAACGAAACATAATATATAAACATAAGAAGCCCATGAGGTCATTAATGCCGCTACAATAGCAACATTACTGCCTCCAATGAAACAATTAGCCTGGTATGTTAGATAAACCATAGCCACGGCGAGAATTCCATTAATTAATCGATCGATTTTGCTTCTAACGAACTCTTTGTTGCCATGTTTTTCTCGCATGGAATATGATGTAAGACCAAGAAGTTTACTAACAAAATGTATTGGAAAGAGGGAGTCTAGAATTTCTTGTTGCATGTTAATACGAAAAGTTTTGTTACATGGAAAAATGTAAAAGAATATGATTAATTTAGATTCTCATTTAGAAAATTATTTATCGATTGGAGTTGTTTATTTGTAGGCACTTTCTAAATTACCACAACCATGATCACGTTAAAGCCTCTACTAAACAAATTCACAAGACTTAATTTTTTTTCGACAAGTTGTGCTTGCCAAAATTGGACAAGATAAGTAACGTAGGTATGTTGACACTAATGCCACCATCTGAAACCAAAATAAGAGTGGTAGTTTTGAAAACACACTTTATAAGATAGCATTTTTTCGGAAAAATCTTGGGGTGGCTTGATCAATTTTTTAGGGTGGAATGAGCAAATACATTTTGATCAAAAATTTACCATGCCTATGATAACTTTAAAACATCTCCAAAATTTCAAAGCATTTGGTTTTCTAGTTCCTGATTAAATAAATAAAATATATTCACGTATTCATTAATTTTTTTGAGTCACCCTGTATATGCAAATCCAAAAAATATGAATGGAGTGATATATCACAAGCACAGACTCATCATATTTTGTACATTTTTTTGAGCTGACGTCATCAAGTTTTTGGAGGGGATAACCAAATATATTTTGAGTAAAGATTTATGATGCTCTTTATAGCCTTAAAACATCTGCGACATTTCAAAACATTCGGATTAGCAGATTCAAAATTAAATTGCAAAATGTTGTTTTATAATTTTGATTTTTTTTCCAAAAATCTGGACGTTTCGGGTAAAAACTCAATTCGGAGTCGTAAACTACACGTGTAGGACTATGTTATTTTATACAATTTAAGACCCATTTACTATGTATAATTTTGAAGTGACGCCATCGCATTAGGGGTGGGGATGACTATACAAATTTTGGTTAGCGTTTTACCATCTACATGATATTCCTAATATAAGTACAAAATTTCACAACAATCAGTCCAGTACTTTCGGAGATTATCTGTCTAATAATAATCCGGGACGGCAGGCAGACGGACAGACGGACAGACAGACGGAAATGCCAGACCTATTTCTTCGTCTTCTAGGGGTCATGAAAGATCGAGAAAACGTAAAAGTAGAGAGTCGGCCGACGGACTCGATTACAATACTTCCTTTGCTTACGCTCAGGAAGTAAAAATTTCGAGTTTTTAATAGAAAATGAAAACTCCGAAAAAATTATTATTATTTATTTTAATAATAAAAAAATTAAGATAGGCTCAAATAAATGAATGAACATTTTAGCATTTAGTGTTAAAAACACATTGAACAAAAATCCGTTCAGTGGAACCAGGTTCCGAGGTATAAACCTTACGGCACTCCACTACAGGGGCAAAATCAGTTTTATCTTAACAAGTACTAGATCCGCGCATCCACCATCTATTTTGTCTGAAGATATGTTATTCGCCAAAATCAGTCTGATCTTACTAAGTACTAGCCCCGCCCACCCGCCCCTGTTTTCTCAGGGGATAGGTGATTTGCCAAAGTCAGTCTTATCTTACAAAGTACTAGTCCCGCCCACCCGCCCCCTATTTCCTCAGGGGATATGTGATTTGCCAAATTCAGTCTTATCTTATCAAATACTAGCATCACCCATTTTCTCAATTTCTGAATTTGGCAAATCACATATCCCCTGAGGAAATAGGGGGCGGGTGGGCGGTACTAGTACTTGGTAAGATAAGACTGATTTTGGCAAATCATATATCCCCTGAGGAAATAGGGGGCGGGTGGGCGGGACTAGTACTTTGTAAGATAAGACTGATTTTGGCAAATCACATATCCCCTGAAAAAACAGGGGCCAGTGGGCGGGGCTAGGAATTGGTAAGACAAGACTGATTTTAGCAAATGACATCTTCTGAGAAAATGGCGGGCGGGTGGGTGTTGCTAGTATTTGATAAGATAAGACTGAATTTGGCAAATCGCATATCTCCTGAGGAAATAGGGGGCGGGTGGGCGGGACTAGTACTTGGTAAGATAAGACTGACTTTGGCAAATCACATATCCCCTGAGAAAACAGGGGTGGGTGGGCGGGGCTAGTCCTTGGTAAGACTGATTTTGGCAAATCAATCTCCTGAGAAAATAAGGGTTGGGTGGGCAGGGCGAGCACTTGCTAAGATAAAACTGATTTTGCTCCAGTTAAACTTGTAATAACTCGTTAAATTTAAAAGATGTTAAATTGTAAATTTCTATAGTAACGAGTTAAATTCGTAAATCTGATTGGATGTTTATTTTTTAACTACCCAGTTATTAATTTTTTTGACTCACCCTGTTTAAGCCATTCTAAAAAATATGAATGTAGTGATAAATCACAAATATAGACTGATCATATTTTGCATATTTTAGATACTATTTATAAGGCAAAATTTTGAGATGACATCATCAATTTTTTGGAGGGGATAAGCGAATATATTTTGATTAAAAAATTATTGTGTTTACTACGAGTATAAATTTTAGAACGTTTGCAAGTTTTCAAAGCATTCAGTTTGGCAAATTCAAAATTAAATTGCAAAATATTGTTTTATAATTTTAATTTTTTTCGAAATGTCTGGACGTTTCAGTCATTAGTCAACACTCGGTCCAGCAGGGAATTACGTGCACATTCGTCCGATGGACTCGATTACTGTCCTCGTACTTCCTAGCAATAAATTCAGGGCAGAAAGCATCTAGTAATGCCTTCTCTGGATAAAGCTTTACTACATTGTCTGAAAAGCTGAGCTTTGCTAGAACACTGTCGAACAGAAACCGGATCGATTGAAGGCGCTGTTAGATGGCGCTTTGAAAGTTGTAGAATTCTACACGGACCCGATGTTTAGCTTTATAAAATTCAAACCATTTAAAGCAAAATTTAATTTTGATCGGTGGGTTCTGCTTGCCAAAACTGTATAAGATAAATAAGGTACGTTGAAACTTGTGCCACCATCTGAAACAATAATAATTTAATTACATATTTAAATTATAAAAAATGAAATTGGTCTTACGAGATACAGTAGTGGCCAATCTACAGTAATCAAACCGTGTGCCGAAAATTCTTTGTCTGTCATTGCAATTTGTAAGTATAACATTTCTTCCTAGAATATTGTAGTAGTAAACACACGTACCTAAGTATAAAATTAAAAAATAAAAATTCGTACTTGTTTGTAGCCTTTATCATGTAATTTAATGTCCGTAACAACGTCCGCTAACCTAAAACCCTTAACAAAAATTAATATAATTGATTTATTTCGACTCAAAGTTCTTACCTGGCCCCGAAAACACGCAACTGGATAAACAAAAAGTCCACCAGTCACTATTAAAATACAAAACCAATATAAAAACACGAATGTCGTCGGTTTTACACTTAAATTACGATTAAAATCATCAGATTTGAAAAATACTAACAAGAAGTATGCATTACATGCCAGCTCGAGTACGACAGTAACAAATTTGCAGAAAATCGTCGTCTGAAAAATCTCTTGAATGTCATTTTTTAACTCATAGTACAATCGATGCATTGTACGAATCGAACGGATGGAAACTGGTTTTTGCTTCAACAAATCGGTAAAAAACTGCATTATATATTTGGACATAATAAGTAAACAAAAAATTTGCATCTCTACGTGCGTCGCGACAACGTGAGATAAAATGTATCTCAAGTTACAAAAAACGTCGGACTTGTTCAGTATTGTATAATACATGTTCAAACAACACGCAGATAATAAGTGAACATATTGTATTCTTCTAAACCATCGCACATATTTGGTTAATTTTGTTATATTAACTTTCTCTTGGACTTCTCTGTTTAGGGTATTGTGAAAATGTGAAATCTTAGTGTATGTGTCTACAATTTGCGTTTGCTTCCAATTCACTGTTATAACGAAACATAATATATAAACATAGGAAGCCCATGAGGTCATCAATGCCGCTACAATAGCAACTTCACTGCTTCCATTGTAACAATTAGCTTCGTAAGTTAGACAAATCGTAGCCACAGCGAGAATTCCATTAATTAAGCGATCAATTTTGGTTCTAACGAACTCTTTCTTGCCCTCTTTTTCTCGCATGGAATATGATGTGAGACCAAAAAGTTTACTAACAAAATTTATTGGAAATAGGGAGTCTAGAATTTCGTGCTGCATGTTAATGTGAAAAAGAACGTTAAGAAAAGATAATTAAATTCGATACTCATTTAGAAAATTATTTATCGATTGAAGTTGTTTATTTGTACTTTCTACATTACTACAAGATAAGATAATTAAATTCACTAGACTTAATTTCTGTCGGCGGGTTGTGCTTGCCAAAATTGTATAAGATAAGTAACGTATGTTGAAACTAGTGCCACCATCTGAAACAACAATAAGAACGGTAGTTTTGAAAGAATTATTTACTCACGAGGTAGAGCAGCGACCAATCTACAGTCAGCAAACCGTGCGCAGAAAATTCCTTATCAGTCATTTCAGCTTGAAAGTACAACATTTCTTCCTAGAAAATTACAATAAAAAAAACGAATTAAAACTAAAAATTCCCTTACTTGCTTGTAGCTTTTATTTTGTAGCCTAACGTCCATAACGACGTCTATTAATCTGAAACCCTTCAAACTGATATAAAATGATTTACCTACTTTTTATTGACAAGTCTTACTTCCTGTCGAAAGCTCGCAACTGGATAAATAAAAAATCCGGCGGTTGCCACTAAAGTGAAAAAATAAAAGAAAGACACAGTTAAAGTGAACCACAGTGCGCTTGTATAGTAGTCCGATTTCAAAAAAAATAACAAAAAATATGTAGTTGCAGCAAATTGTAAAACCACGTTAATAAATTTGCAGAAAAGCGTCAACTGGAAAATATTCTGAATGTCGATTTTTAACTCATAGTATAGTCGATGCATTTTGCGAGTCGAATTTACCGAAAGTGGCGTTCCTTGCATCAATAAATCAGTAAAAAATTGAAGTATATATTTAGGGGTTATAAATAGACAAAAAATTAGCATCTCGACGTGCGTTGTAACAATATGACCTAAAGCACCTCTAAACATACAAAATGTATCGATCTGGTTAAAAATTGTATATGCTATGTTAAAACTAACTACAAACAACATATGAACATATTGTAATCTTATAAACCATCGCACGTATCTTGTTAGTTTAAAAATATCAACCTGTTGTTGTACCTCTTTATTTAAGGTACTTTGAAACTGTAATATTTTAGTACACGTTTGTACAACTTGTGTTTGCTTTGAATTCATTGTTATTATTAAACATAATATATAAATGTAATACGACCACGCTGTTATGTTTGAAACCACAATAGCTACTGTATCCTCTCCCCTAAAGCATGTGGTCATATTTGTCAGAAAAATCATCACAATGGCGAGAATTACATTAATTAAGCGATCGATTGTGGTTCTAACGAACTCCTTCTTCTCTTCGTTTTTTCGTATGGAATATGAAGTAAGACCGAGAAGCTTACTAACAAAGTGTATTGGGAACAAGGACTCTAAGATTTCGTGCTGCATTTTATATGTGTGACGATGCGAAAAGTTTTATTACAAGGAGAAGATAATTCGTTTATATGCCCACTTACAAAATTATTTATCGATTGTGCTTAATTAATCTACTTTCTAGATTGCAAATAAACCGATAAAACCTATTTTATCAAAATTGTCTACGTTTCTATTTGTGATATTATTGTGCAGAGCCGGATTGAGGACAATTTTCTCAATTTTCCCATATTTCAATGATACGATTTTTCAAATTTTGTCCTCTTCAATTTTTCAAATTTTGACGTTTTTTAGTTTGCTGATTTCTGAACTAATCTTTGTTTTAATTTTCCCATTTCTCAACTTCCCAAAGTTTCGATTTTTTTCATTTCTTCATTTTTACAATTTTTTGTTTTCTCAATTTTTTGGATATTCCTTTCTGTTTTGGAATTTTTCATTTCTCGATTTTTTACATTTTAGAATTTTAGTTTTTCGTTTAACTTTAGATTTTTCAATTTTTCGACTTTTCAATGTTTCAATTTTTGAATTTTTAAAATTATAGGTTTTTCAATCTCTCGAGTTTTCATTTCTATGTATATTTCAATTATCCGGATTTTTAAATTTTCGATTTTTCCGATTTTTATTTTTTAATTTTTTTTATTTCAGATGTTTCTATGTTTTGATTGTTCAATTTCTCGATTTATCAATTTTTCAATTTTTAAATTTTCTTCCCGGCTTTCCACACCTCGATTTCCCGATCCTTTGATTTGTCGATTTCTCGATGTCTCGTTTTTTTAATTTTCCGATGTTTCGATTTTTCAGTTATCGGAATTTTCAATTTTTCAATTTTTAAATTCTGGAGTTTCGATTTGTCGATTTTTTAGTTTTTCGATTTTTGAATTTTGGATGTTTGTTCTTTTTTATTTATTAATGTTTGGATTTCCCCATTTTTCAATTTTGTCATATTTAATTGTTCAATGTTTTAAATTTCACATTTTTCGATTTCTCGATTTTTTGATTTTGCAGTTCTTCAATATTTCTATTTTTCAATTTTTCAAACTTTGACGTTTCTAAATTTTTAGTTTTCCAATTTTTGAAGTAATCTTAGTTTTGAGTTTTCCATTTCTCGACTTCCCAAAGCTTCAATTTTTTCCAATTCTTCATTTTCAATTTTTTTATTTCTCAATTTTTTGGATATTTCTTTCAGTTTGGGGATTTTTCAATATTTCGGTTTTTCTGCCCCTGGAATTTTTAATTTCTCGCTTTTTTACTATTTAGAATTTCAGTGTTTCGTTTAAGTTTAGATTTTTCAATTTTTGGAATGTTTTATAATTGGATTTTTCAGTTTTTCAACTTTTCATTGTTTTAATTTCTCAATTTTTAAAATTCTAGATTTTTCAATTTTCCGAATTTTTAAATTTTCGATTTTTCAAATTTTTCCCTTTTATTTTTTTTTTAATTTCTGGATTTATCGAATTCAGATGTTTCGATGTTTTGATCGTTTAATTTCTCGATTTATCAATTTTTAGCTTTTCCTCTCGGCTTTCCACTCCTCGATTTCTCGATCCTATGATTTTTCGATTTCTCGATGTCTCAGTTTTTTAATTTTTCGATGTTTCCATTTTTGGATATTTCGGTTTTAGATTTTTTACTTTTGGGCTTTTCAATTTTTCGATTTTCCAATTTATCGATGTTTCGATTTTCAGTTATCGGATTTTTCAATTTTTCAATTTTTAAATTCTGGAGTTTCGATTTGTCGATTTTTCACTATTTCGATTTTTAAATTTTAGATTTTCGAATTTTTTTTTTACTTTTTGATGTTCGGATTTCTCCATTTTTCAATTTTGTCAGGTTTAATTGTTAAATGTTTTAAATTTTAGATTTTTCGATTTCTGGTTTTTCAGTTCTTCAATATCTCTATTTTTCAATTTTTTAAACTTTGACATTTCTAAATTTTTAGTTTTCCGATTTCTGAAGTAATCTTTGTCTTGATTTTCCCATTTCTCGACTTCCCAGAGCTTTGATTTATTTCTATTCTTCATTTTTCCAATTTTTTAAATTTCTCAAATTTTTGGATATTTCTTCCTTTTTTGGAATTTTTCAATATTTCGATTCTTCAACTAGATTTTTTACTTTTTGGAATTTCAGTTTGTCTTTTAACTTTAGATTTTTCCATTTTTCGACTGTCTTAGACTTCGATTTCTCAATTTTTCAACTTTTCGATGTTTTAATTTTTCAATTTTTAAAATTCTAGGTTTTTCGTTTTTTCAATTTTCCATTTTTTTTATTACTCTTTTTTTTTCTTTCAGTTTTGGGATTTTCCAATATTTTGATTCTTCGACTTTTTGGTTTTTCGACTTCGAGTTTTCAGTTTTTAAATTAAAATATAATTTTTCATTTTTCCTTTTTTTTGATGTTTCGATTTTTGGATTGTCCGATTTTTAAATTTTCCAGTTTTCGTTTTCTCGATTTGTTGGTTTTTCAGTATTTCGATTTTTTTTTTGGATATTTGGATTTCTCCATTTTTCAATTTTGTCATATTTCAATTGTTCAATGTTTTAAAATTTAGTTTTTTCGATTTCTCGATTTTTTTAATTTTCAATTCTTCCGTATTTCTATTTTTCAATTTTTCAAATTGTGACGTTGCTAAATTTTCAATTTCCCGATTTCTCAATCAAGTTTCAATTCTTCAATTCTTCGATTTTTTGACTTTGCTTTTTTGGTTTTTCGATTTTTTAATTTTACAATTTTTTAATTTCTCAATTTTTGGATATTCCTTTCAGTTTTGACATTTTTCGATGTTTTGATTCTGCGACTTTTCGGTTTTTCGACTTCTGGATTTTTTGATTTTTCAATTTTCTATTATTCGGATTTTCAGTTTTTCGTTTTTTAAACATTAGATTTTTAAATTTTTCGGCTGTTTTATATTTCAATTTGTCAATTTTTCAACTGCTCGATATTTTAATTTTTCAACTTTTAAAATTCTAAATTTTTCGGTTCCTCGCGTTTTCAGTTCTTAAATTAAAATATAATTTTTCAGTTTTCCGAATTTTTAAATTTCCGATTTTTCAATTTCTTAAGATCTCGATGTAAAAAAAAAATTATTTAGATCGAATGTTTCGGTGTTTTAATTATTCAATTTCTCGATTTATCAATTTTTCCATTTTTAACTTTTCGATTTTAGCCTATTTCGGTTTCTCAATTTTTCGATGTGTCAGTTTTTGAATTTTTCGACGTTTCGATTTCTCGATTTATTGATTTTTTAGTATTTTTTAAAATTTAAAAATTTTTAGATTTTCGAAAATTTTTTGTTTGACTTTTTGATGGGTGGTCTCCATTTTTCAGTTCTGTTATATTTAATTGTTCAATGTTTTAAATTTTAGATTTTTCGACTTCCCAATTTTTAGTTCTTCAGTATTTCTGTTTTTAAAATTTTCAAAATTTTAAACTTTCTACATTTTTAGTTTTCCGATTCTATCTTTGTTTTGATTTTCCCATTTCTCTACTTCCCAAAGCTTCGATTTTTTCAATTCTTCATTTAGCCAATTTATTAATTTCTGAATTTTTTTGATATTTCTTTCAGTTTTGGAATTTTTCGAGTTTTCAGTTCTTCTATACTTTTTCAATTTCCCGAATTTTTAAATTTTTAATTTTTCCAATTTTTCCTTATTGATTTTTTTTTTATTTCTCGATTTATCGAATTCAGATATTTCGATGTTTTGATTGTTCAAGTTCTAGATTTTCATTTTCAATCTTCTCGGCCTTCCACTTCTCGATTTCTCGATCCTTTGATTTTTCGATTTCTCGATGTCTCAATTCTTGAATTATTCGGTATTTCCATTTTTGGATTTCTCGGTTGTTCGATTTTTTCCTTTTGGGCTTTTCAATTTGTCGATTTTCCAATTTTTCGGTGTTTCAAGTTTTCAGTCATCCGATTTTTCAAGTTTTAAATTTTGGAGTTTGATTTGTCGATTTTTTAGTTTTTCGATTTTTGAATTTTAGATTTTCAATTTTTTTCTATTTTTTGATGTTTCGATTTCTCCGTTTTTCAATTTTATCTATTTTAATTGTTCAATGTTTTAAATTTTCAATTTTTCGATTCCTCGATTTTTTGATTTTTTAGTTCTTCAGTATTTCTATTTTTCAATTTTTCAAATTTTGACGTTACTAAATTTTCAGTCTTCCGATTTCTCAATTAATCGATTTTTGATTTTCCCATTCCTCGACTTCTCGAATTTTCTGTTTTTCACTTCTTCAATTCTTCGATTTTTCAATTTTCCAATTTTTTAGTTTCTCAATTTTTCGACATTTCTTTCAGTTATGGAATTTCCCAACATTTTGATTCTTCGACTTTTCTGTTTTTCCATTTTTCAATTTTTTGTTTTTTTTGGATTTTCAGTTTTTCGTTTTTAAACATTAGAGTATTCTTTAATTTTCAACTTGTCGATTTTGACCTATTTCGGTTTTCCAATTTTTCGATTTTCCGATGTCTCAGTTTTTTAAATTTTCGAGTTTCGTTTTCTCGATTTGTTGATTTTTAAATTTTAGATTTTGGAATATTTATTTTTTGATTTTTTGATGTTTCGTTTTCTCTATTTTTCAATTTTACGATATTTTAATTTTATCAATGTTTTAAATTTTCGATTTTTCGATTTTTCGATTTTTTAGTTCTTCGATATTTTTTAATTTTTCAAATTCTGACGTTTCTGAATTTTCAGTTTTCCGATTTCCCAATGAATCTATTTTTTTATTTTCCCATTTCTCGCCTTCCCAAAATTTAGATATCTCAGTTCTTCAGTTCTTCAATTTTTCGGTTTTTTGATTTTTGAAGTTTGCCTTTTTGCCTTTTCGATTTCCCAATTTTTCGGTTTTTATAATTTCCCAATCTTTCGATATTTAGTTTTTCGATTCTTCAATTTTGCTACTATTTAAAAACTATAAAAGCCCAAGAAATGCTACTGAAACATGTGTGCAACTACTAATGAAAAAATAATAAAATGACGTCATCTTTTTTTAGGGGACCATAAACGAAAAAATTTTGAGTAACGATTTACCATGCTTACGATAATCTTAAAAAACTAGTAATTTTTTAAAGCATTCGTTGTTACAACGTCAAAGTTAAATTGTAAAATGATACACAATTTTGAGTTTTTCCCCAAAAATGTAGATATCTAGGATCAAAAATTCAACGTGGGTTCATAAACCACATGTACAGGAGTATCTTATTTTATAAAAGTTAAATAATATTCACTATTCGTAATACACATATAAAATTTAACAACAAAAGATGCTCTTAATTAATATTTTAGTTCTAAAATTTAACTTAATTAATTTGTATTGGCAGGTTATGCTTGCGAAAACTGTGCAAAATAAGTAACGTATGTCGACACTAGAGCCACCATCTGAAACAACAATGACAATGGTATTTTTAAACCACTATTTACTCACGAGATAGAGTAGCGACCAGTCCACAGTAAACAAACCGTGTGTCGAAAATTCCGGATCTGTCATTTCAATTTGAAAGTATAACATTTTTTCCTAGAAAATTTTTAATAAACAAACTGAACTGAAAAACTCTACAATTAAAATAAAAGCACTCTTACTTGCTTGTCGCTTTTATCTTGTAATTTAAAGTCCGCAACGACTTCCATTAACCTGAAACCCTTAAAAAATTGTAAAAATTAATTAATTTCTCTTCAAAGCTTCTCACCTCGTGTCGAAAACACGCAACTGGATAAATAAACATTACACTAGCTACTAGTAAACTAACAAACCAATACAAAGAGACGAGAAGTAACGTGAATGAAGATCCGTTTGGATAATAATCGTCGGATTTGAAAAATTCTATAAAAAAATATGTGATCGCTGCGACTTGTAATACAACAGCAACAAATTTGCAAAAAATTGTTACTTGAAAAATATCTTGGATGTCCGTTTTTAATTCATAGTATAGTCGATACATTCTCCGAATCGAAAATATCGAAAGTGGGTTTCCCTCCGAACATTTTTGCTTCAACAAATCGGTAAAAAACTGCATTATATATTTAGGAGTGATAACTAAACAAAAAAATAGTGTCTCTACGTGTGTCGTAATAGCATGAACTAAAATAACTTTAAAACAACAAAAATTGTCGATGTTGCGATATGTCGTATAAAATATGTTGCAGCTGGCCAGGCATAATAAATTAATGTATTGGATTCTTTTAAACCATCGGATATTTCTTGTTAATTTAAAAATATTAACTTGTTGTTGCACTTCTCTGTTTAGAGTATTTTGAAATTGTACTATTTTGGTGCATGTGGCTACAACTTGTGTTTGTTTACAGTTCATTGTTATTATTAAACATAATGTATAGATATAATATGACCATTGTATCATAATTGCTCCTGTAGAGGGTACTTTATCATTTACGCTTCTACATCTGGTTATGTCTGCTGTTAGGAAAATTGTCGCAATGGCGACAATTACATTAATTAAGCGATCGATTGTGGTTCTAACGAACTCCTTCTTCTGTGCGTTTTTTCGTATGGTATAAGAAGTAAGACCGAGAAGTTTACTAACAAAGTTTATTGGGAACAAGGAGTCTAAGATTTCGTGCTGCATTTTATATGTATAACGAGAAGATAATTCATTTATTATATGCCCACTCAGAAAATTATTTATCGATTGTACTTATTTATTGTACTTTCTAGATTAGAAATAAACCGATAAAACCTATTCTAACTAAATTGTCCACGGTATTATTATTACTGTTATTATTTTCAATAGCTTCGATTTTTTCAATTCATTTTTCCAATTTCTCGAATTTTTGGATATTTCTTTCAGTTTTGAAATTTTTCAATATTTCGGTTTTTTACTTTTTGGAATTTCAGTTTTTCGTTTAACTTTAGATTTTTCAATTTTTCGACTTTTCGATGTTTTAACTTTTCAATTTTTAAAATTTAGGTTTTACGATTTCTCGAGTTTTGAGTTCTTCGATTTTTTTAATGTGTTTTTGGTTTTCAGATTTCTTGACTTTTTGAAGTTTCGAATTTTCAGTTCTTCAATTCTTCGATTTTTCGACTTTTCTCTTTTGGATTTTCTATTTTTCAATTTTCCAATTTTTTAATTTCTCAATTTATGATTTCTTTCAGTTTTGGGATTTTCCAATATTTTGATTCTGCGACTTCTCGGTTTTTTGACTTCTGCATTTTTCGATTTTTCAATTTTCTATTTTTTTGGATTTTCAGTTTTTCCTTTCTTAAACACTAGATTTTTCAATTTTTCGACTGTTTTATAGTTCGATTACTCAATTTTTCAACATTTCCATATTTTAAATTTTCAATTTTTAAAATTCTAAGTTTTCCGATTTCTCGAGATTTCAGTTCTTCTATATTTCAATTTTTCGATTTTCCGAATTTTTAAGTTTTCGATTTTTCCAATTTTTCCTTTTAATTTTTATTTTTTTTTTTTGATTTCTCGATTTATGGAATTCATATGTTTCGATGTTTTGATTGTTCAATTTCTAAATTTTCAAATTTTCAATCTTCAACTTTTCTTCTCGGGTTTCCACTCCTCGATTTCTCGATCCTTTGATTTTTCGACTTCTCGATGTCTCAGTTTTTGAATTTTTCGATGTTTCCAATTTTCGATTTCTCGGTTTTTCGATTTTTTACTTTTAGGTTTTTCAATTTTTCGATTTTCCAATTTTTCGATGTTTCGATTTTTCAATTTTTAAATTCTCGAGTTTTAATTTGTCGATTTTTCAGTTTTTCGATTTTTAAATGTTAGATTTTCGTTTTTTTTTTGACTTTTTGATGTTTGTCATATTTTAATTGTTCAATGTTTTAAATTTTAGATTTTTCAATTTTTTGATGTTTTAGTTCTTCAGTAGGTATTTCTATTTTTCAATTTTCTAAATTTTGACGTTGCTAAATTTTCAGTTTCCCGATTTCTCAATTAATCTATTTTTGATTTTCACATTTCTCGACTTCTCGAAGTTTCGATTTTTCGACTTTGCTTTTTTGGTGTTTCGATTTTTTAATTTTCCAGTTTTTTAATTTTTCAATTTTTGGATATTTGTTTCAGTTTTGGGATTTTCCAAAATTTTGATTCATCGACTTTTCGGTTTTCCGATTTCTGGATTTTTCCATTTTTCAATTTTCTATTTTTTTGATTCTCAGTTTTTCGTTTCTTAAACACTAGATTTTTCAATTTTTCGACTGTTTTATATTTCGATTTCTTAATTTTCCAACTTATCGATATTTAAATTTCTCAATTTTTAAAATTCTAGATTTTTCAATTTCTCGAATTTTCAGTTCTTAAATTAAAACACAATTTTTCAATTTTCCGATTTTTTGAGTTTTCGATATTTCAATTTTTCCATTTTTAACTTTTCGATTTTGGCTTATTTCGGTTTCTCAATTTTTCAGTTTTTCGAGTTTTCGACTCCTCGATTTGTCGATCCTTTGATTTTTCGATGTCTCAGTTTTTGAATTTTTCGATGTTTCGATTTTTGAATTATCCGATTTTTCAATTTTGTGTTTCGTTTTCTCGATTTGTTGATTTTTCAGTATTTCGATTTTTAAATTTCAGATTTTCGAATTTTTTTTTTTGATGTTTTGATTCAATTTCTGTCCATTTATAAATTTTACGATATTTTAATTTTGTCAATGTTTTAAATTTTAGATTTTTCGATTTTTCGTTTGTTCAATATTTTGTAATTTTTCAAGTTTTGACGCTTCTGAATTCTCAGTTTTCCGATTTCTCAATTAATCTATTTTTTAACTGAAAATTCGAAAATTTGAGAAGTCGAAAAAATCTGGATAATCGAAAAAATCGAAAATTAACAATAAAGTCGGAAAGTCGAAAAATCACAAATACGAAAAATCGATAAATTGAGAAATCGAAGCTTGAAAAAATCGAAAAATTCCAAAACTGAAAACTTGAAAAATTGAGAAATCGAAAAATTGAAATATGGAGAAACTGCGGGAGAAATTAAAACATCAAAAAATGAAGAATCTAAAATTTAACAAACCCAAAAATTGAAAAATCGAGAAATTGAAAATCGAAAAATTGAAAAATTTAAGTTTAAAGATCTTAAAGTCTAAAAACTGCAATATTCGTTGTTGTTCTCTATTTATTTATTTAGTTATTTATTTATTTATTTGTTTATTTATTTATTCATTTTAAATTGAGAAATCTAAAGATCGAAAAATCGAAAAAGTGAAAAATTAAATTGATGAAAAATCAAAAAAATGAATTAAAAAATTAAGAATAAAAAATCTGGATAATCGAACATTTCTAAAATTAATAATAAAGTCGAAAAGTCGAAAAATCAAAACTCGAAAAATCGATAAATCGATAAACCGAAACATAAAAAATCGAAAAATTGCAAAACTGAAAAATCGAAAAATCGAGATATCGAAAAATTGCAAAATCTAAATTTTGAAATACCGAAAAATTAAGGGATAAATTAAAACATGGAAAAATGAAAAATCTAAAATTTATCCAAATCAAAAAATCAAAAATCAAAAATCTGAATAAGCGAAAAATTCGAATATAATAAAGTCTAAAAGTCGAAAAATAAAATCAAAAACCCGAAAAATCGATAAAATGAGAAATCGAAACTTGAAAAAATCGAAAAATTCTAAAACTGAAAACTCGAAAAATTGAAATATGGAGAAACTGCGAGAGATATTAAAACATCTAAAAAAGAAAAATCTAAAATATAACAAATCCAAAAATTGAAAAATCGAGAAATTGAAAAATTCAAGTTTAAAAATCTAAAAAAGTCGAAAAACTGCTGAATTCGTTGTTGTTTTCGAAAGGGAATGTTTATATTCTGTTGGACAATAAATCTATTGATTTATTTATTTATTTGTTTATTTATTTATTTATTTATTTATTTATTTATTTATTTATTTATTTATTTATTTATTTATTTATTTATTTATTTATTTATTTATTTATTTATTTATTTATTTATTTATTTATTTATTTATTTATTTATTTATTTATTTATTTATTTATTTATTTATTTATTTATTTATTTATTTATTTATTTATTTATTTATTTATTTATTATAAATTGAGAAATCGAAAGATCGAAACATTGAAAAATCGAATTGATGAAACATCGAAAAATGAATAAAAAAAATGAAGAATCAAAAATCTGGATAATCGGAACATTCGAAAATTAATAACAAAGTCGGAAAGTCGAAAAATCAATAATTCCAAAAATCGATAAATCGATAAACCGATACATAAAAATCGAAAAATTGCAAAACTGAAAAATCGAAAAATCGAGATATCGAAAAATTGCAAAATCTAAAAATTGAAATATCGAAAAACATCGAAAAATAAAAAATCCAAAATTTATCAAAACCAAAAATTGAAAAATCGAAAAATTGAAGAATCAAAAATCTGAATAAGCGAAAAATTCGACAATAATAAAGTCGAAAAGTCGAAAGATAAAATCAAAACCCGAAAAATCGATAAATTGAGAAATCGAAGCTTGAAAAAATCAAAAAATTCCAAAACTGAAAACTCGAAAAATTGAGAAATCGAAAAATTGAAATATGGAGAAACTACGAGAGAAATTAAAACAACGAAAAATGAAAAATCTAAAATTCAACAAATCCAAAAATTGAAAAATCGAGAAATTGAAAAATCAAATTGACGAAAAATCGAAAAAATTAATAAAAAAATGAAGAATCAAAAAACTGGATAATCGAAAAATTCGAAAATTAATAATAAAGATGAAAAGTCGAAAAATCAATAATTCGAAAAATCGATAAATCGATAAGGCCAAACATAAAAAAAATCGAAAACTTGCAAAACTGAAAAATCTAAAAACCGAGATATCGAAAAATTGAAAAGTCTTAAAATTGAAATATCGAAAAACTGAGGGATAAATTAAAACATCGAAAAATTAAAAATCCAAAATTTATCAAAACCAAAAATTGAAAAATCGAAGGATTGAAGAATCAAAAATCTGAATAAGCAAAAAATTCGAAAATAATAAAGTCGAAAAGTCGAAAAATAAAATCAAAAAGTCGAAAAATAAAATCAAAAACTCGAAAAATCGATAAATTGAAAAATCGAAGCTTGAAAAAATCAAAAAATTCCAAAACTGAAAACTCGAAAAATTGAGAAATCGAAAAATTGAAATATGGAGAAACTACGAGAGAAATTAAAACAACGAAAAATGAAAAATCTAAAATTCAACAAATCCAAAAATTGAAAAATCGAGAAATTGAAAAATCAAATTGACGAAAAATCGAAAAAATTAATAAAAAAATGAAGAATCAAAAAACTGGATAATCGAAAAATTCGAAAATTAATAATAAAGATGAAAAGTCGAAAAATCAATAATTCGAAAAATCGATAAATCGATAAGGCCAAACATAAAAAAAATCGAAAACTTGCAAAACTGAAAAATCTAAAAACCGAGATATCGAAAAATTGAAAAGTCTTAAAATTGAAATATCGAAAAACTGAGGGATAAATTAAAACATCGAAAAATTAAAAATCCAAAATTTATCAAAACCAAAAATTGAAAAATCGAAGGATTGAAGAATCAAAAATCTGAATAAGCAAAAAATTCGAAAATAATAAAGTCGAAAAGTCGAAAAATAAAATCAAAAAGTCGAAAAATAAAATCAAAAACTCGAAAAATCGATAAATTGAAAAATCGAAGCTTGAAAAAATCGAAAAATTCCAAAACTGAAAATTCGAAAAATAGAGAAACCGAAAAATTGAAATATGGAGAAACTGCGAGAGAAATTAAAACATCGAAAAAAGAAAATTCTAAAATTTAACAAAATCAAAAAATGAAAAATCGAAAACTGAAGAATCAAAAATCTGAATAAGCGAAAAATTCGAAGATAATAAAATCGAAAAATTGAAATATGGAGAAACTGCGAGAGAAATTAAAACATCCAAAAATGAAAAATCTAAAATTTAACAAAACCAAAAATTGAAAAATCGATTAATTGAAAATTGAAAAATTCAGCTTAAAAATCTAAAAGTCAAAAAACTGCTAAATTTGTTGTTGTCTTCTAAAGGGAATGTTTATATTCTGTTGGACAATAAATCTATTTATTTATTTATTTATTTATTTATTTATTTATTTATTTATTTATTTATTTATCTGTTTAGTCTAAATTGAGAAATCGAAGGATCGAAAGATCGAAAAATCAAAAACTCGAAAAATCGATAAATCTATAAACCGAAACATAAAAAAATCGAAAAAATTGCAAAACTGAAAAATCGAGATATCGAAAAATTTAAAAATCTAACATTTATCAAAACCAAAAATTGAAAAATCGAAAAATTGAAGAATCAAAAATCTGATGAGCGAAAAATTCGAAAATAATAAATTCCAAAAGTCGAAAAATAAAATCAAAAACCCGAAAAATCGATCGAAGCTTGAAAAAATCGAAAAATTCCAAAACTGAAAACTCGAAAAATTGAGAAATCGAAAAATTGGAAAAATTGCAAAATTGTAAAACTGAAAAAACTGAAAAATCGAAAACTGAGAACTCAAAAAAACGCAAGTGAAATGTGGAATAGAAAAATTGCAGAATAAAAATAAAAAAAAACTAATGTATCGAAAAAAAATTGTTTGGGTTCCACCTTTTGTTTAATGTATGATTTTTCAATTATCCGTTTTTTCAGTCTAACTATTTACAATATTTTGATTTCTCTATTTCCGATTTTTCAGTTTTTAAAGGTTTCGATTTTATAATTGTTAGTTCTTCTACTTTTTCAGTTTGAATTTTTTTATTATTCTATTTGTCACAGAAAGAAAAATCGAAAAATGTTTTCTTGGCTCCATTTTTCCGTATGGAATAGGAAGTAAGACCGAGAAGTCGATTAAGAAAATGTATTGTAGATAGGGAGTCGAGGATTTCGTTTTGCATTGTGTAGTTAAAGCGACGTAAAAGTGCTCATTTTGTGAAGAGGTATAAGAGAACAAAAGAAGATAATCAGTTTATGGAGTCACTTAGAAAATTATTTATCGATTGTAGTTGTTTATTCGTACTTTTGAAATTATTACAAAGTAGGTAGCATTCCAGGATGATACATATAATTCCGCTGCTGGTGTATTACTGGTTGCCTATGTCCAAGATTATTATACAAACATCTAATTTAAATGAATAACTTTACAATAATTGTTTTGCGTGATGAAACTGGATAAAGTATGTCAGATGGGTCGTTACTAAGGTTATCATCTGAAACCCCTACATGTTGAAAATTTACATACCATCGGTGAATGTACTTACGAGAAATACCAAGGACCAGTCCACTACGAGCAAACCGTGGGCGGAAAACTTTCTGTCTGTTAGTTCAGCTTGAAAATAAAACAATTCTTGCTGAAAAATGAGCAAAAATGAAAACTTGAACAATAAACAAATTTTGCAAACTCATTAGAAAAAAATTGGTAGAGGTTATTTCGGCGGAACTTCCATCGCCCTTGACGTAAAGAGCAATAAAGTCTGCTTTTGTGAAAAATTACAAAATTTTTATTCTGCGATTTTTGTTTTTTACCTCTCTAAATAAATTCAATGGCGTAAATAATAATAAATCAAAAAATCTAAAAATCGAAAATTCAAAAAATCAGAGCTAAAAAATTTGAAAAATCGAAAACGAATCAAATCTATCATGCGAAAATCGAAAATTCCATAAATGAAATATTCAAAAAAAAAACGAAAATCCGAGATATTTGATTACCTAAAATTCGAAAATCTAAAAATCGAAAATCGAAAAACCGAAAAATCAAAAATTAGAAAATCGAAAATTTCAAGAAACGAAATATAGAAAACACAAACTATCGAAGGTAGAAAAATTCAGGAATGGAAAAATTTCCAAAACTGAAATGTCGAAATGTTGAGAAATTGAAAACTTGAAAAATCGAGGAATCGAAAAATTTTAAACATTGAAAAACCAAGAAATCGAAAAATCGAAAAACTGAACTCTCAAAAAAGAATCGAACAATTCAAGACTCGAGAATTTGAAGAACCCCCAAAGGAAAATACAGAAAAACTAGAAAATCAAGTAATTGAAAAATCAAAATATCAAAAAATTGGAAAAACGAAAAATCTAAAAACCTAGAAATCCTAGAACAGAAAACTAAAAAACGAAAATCTGAAAAATCGATAAATTGGAAAGTCCAAAAATCTCTAAGAACTGAAAAATCAAAAATGTGAGAAATCGAGAAATGAGAAAATCAAAATCTCTAAAAAACAAAAAATGTGAAAGTTGAAAATTCGGCAAGTCGAAAAAAATCAATTATCTAAAAATAGAAAAATCGGGAAATTGAAAATTCGAAGAATTAAAAAATGGAAAAACTTAAACGGAAGAATATAATTGAAAATTTGAGAAAACGAATAATAAAAAAGTAAGAACTCTAAATACTGAGACATGTTGAAATGAAAAATTGAAAATTCGAGAAGCCAGTAATCGAAAAATCGAAAAGTAGAAAGATTAAAAATTCGAGTAATGAAAACCAAAAACTCGAGAAATAAAAAATCCGAAGAGTAAAATAACTAAAATTCGAAAAACTGAAGATTGGAAAAGCTGAAAATCGAAAAGTAAAAAAATTGAAAATTCGAATATCTAAAAACCGAAAAATAAAAAAGTGAACAATGGAAATCCGGAATCCGGAAATCGAAAATTTGAAAAATCGAAGAATTCAAAAATTGAAAAGTCGTAAAGGCAACAAATTAATAATTCGAAAATTCGAGATACCAGAAAATCTGAAAATATAAAATCGAAAACCCAAAAATCAAAAATTCGAAAATCGAAATATAGAAAAAACGAAGTATCGAAAGCAGAAAAATCAAAAATTTTAAAAATGAAAAAATGATGAGAAGTTGAAATCGAAAACTTGAAGAAACGAGAAATCGAAAAATATAGACATTGAAAAGCCGATAAATTGAGAAATGGAAAAATCGAAAAATTGGAGTATTAAAAAACTAAAAAATTTTCAAATCGAAAAACTGAACAGTCAAAAAAATGAGAAACCGAGAAATCGGAAATTCTAAAAATCTCGAAGAACTGAAAAATCAAAATCGTGAAAAGTCTAAAAACCAAAAGATCATAAATCAGAAATTCGAAAAACCTAAAATTTGAAAATCTAAAAATCGAAAATCGAATACCCGAAAAATCAAAAATTCAAAAATCGAAAATTCCAAGAATCGAAATATAGAGAAAATGAAATATCGAAAATCGAAAAATCGAAAATTTTAAAATCGAAAAATCCAGAATTTTAAAAATTCCTAAAATTCAAGTGTTGAAAAGTTGAGAAATCGAAAACTTGAAAAAATCGAGAAATCGAAAAATTGTAAACATTGAAAAACCGAGACAGCGAGAAAAATTGGATTATTAGAAAATTAAAAAACGTCAAGTCGAAAAATTGAACAATAAAAAAAATGAGAAATCGAACAATTGAAGAATCACGAAAATGAAAAACCACAAAAGTAAAATATAGAAACGAAAAACTGAAATATAGAAAAATTAAAAATCGAGAAATCGAAAAGTCCAAAAATCTCGGAAAACTGAAAAATCCAAATCGTGAAAATCGAAAAATCAAAAAATCAAAAAATCAAAAATTCGAAAAATCGGATAAATTCGAAAAATCTAAGAATTGAAAAATTGAAAAATCGGAAAGGAAAGTAATTGATAATTCGAAAATATAAATTTGATGATTCAAATATTCAAAAAAATGAAAATCAAAGAAATCAGAAAACCTAAAATTCGAAAATCAAAAAATCGAACATTGAAAATGCGAAAAATCGAAAATTCGAACATCGAAATATAGAAAAAACGAAATATAGAAAGTAGGAAAATCATAAATTTTTAAATTGAAATATTCAAGAATCGAAAAATTCCCAAAATTGAAATATTAAAAAACCGGGAAATCGAGAAAATGGAATATTAAAAAATAAAAAAATAGTAACATCAAAAAATTGGAGAAACAGGAAACTGAAATATCGAAAAGTCCAAAAATCTTGAAAAACTGAAAAATCGAATAATTGGAGAACTGAAAATCTGAAAAGTTGAGAAACCGAAGCATCGAAAAATCGAAACATCGAATAATGGGAAGATCGAATTATCGAAAAATCGAAAAATGTAAAAGTCGAAAAGTCAAAAAATTGAGAAACCGAACAGTCGAAAAATCAAAAGAACGAAAAATCGAAATCCAAAATGTAGAAACGCCAAAACTTGAAATATTGAAAATCCGAAAAATTTAAAAATCGAGAAATTGAAAAATCGTGAAATTGAAATATCCGAAAATAGAGAAATCGAAAAATAAAAAAATCGACGAATCGCAAATTTAAAAAATTTAGAAATTGAGGAATTGAATAATTGAACAATCCCAAAAATGAAATATCGAAAAATTGAATAACTGAAAACTCAAGGAATTAAAAAATCGAAAAATTTAAACTGAAAAATAGAATTGAAAATTTGAGTACTGAAAATCGAACTCGAGGAGTAAAGAAATCAAAAAATACGTAAAATAATTGAAAAATTGAAAAACTGAAGAATGAAAAATTCGAAAATCGAAAATTCCAAGAATCGAAAGAACGGAATATCGAAAGTTGAAAAATCAAAAATTTTAAAATCGAAAAATTCGGGAATGGAAAAATTCTCAAAATTGAAGTGTTAAAAAGTTGAGAAATAGAAAACTTGAAAAATCGAGGAATCACAAAATTTTGAACATCGGAAGTACCAAAAAATTCAAAAATTGTCAAATCGAAAAAGTAAACAATCAAAACTAAAAAAAAAAGAGAAATTGAACAATTCAAGAATCGAGAAATTGAAAAACCCGAAAAATAAAATACAGAAAAATTGGGAAATCGAAAAATTGAAAAACCTAGAAGAGAAAACTGTAACAACGAAAAACTGAAATATCAAAAAATTGAAAAGTTGAGAAACCGAAAAGTCCAAAAACCTGGAAGAATTGAAAAATCAAAAAACTGAAAAATCGAAAAATTGAAGAACTGAAAATCTGAAAAATCGAGAAATCGAGAAGTAGGAAAATCAAAATATCGAAAAATGTGTAGGTCGAAACGTCGAAAAATCGATTAGTCATAAAATCGAAAATGTAGAAAGGCCAAATATTGAATTATTGAGATACCGAAAAATTTAAAATTCGAAAAATTGAAAAATCGAAAATTTTGAAATGCAAAAATTCCCAAAGCTGAAGTGTTGAAAACTTGAAAAATCGAGAAATCAAAATATTTTAGAGATTGAAAAACCGAGAAATCGAGAAATGGAAAAGTCGAAAAATCGAAAAATTGGAATATTAAAAAATTAAATAATCGTCAACTCGAAAAACTGAACAATCAAAAAAATGAGAATTCGAACAATCCAAGAATCTAGAAATTGAAAATCCCCAAAAGTAAAATACAGAAAAATTGGGAAATCGAAACATCAAATAATTGGAAAAACTAAAAATCGAAAAACCTAGAAATCCTAGAGCCGAAAATTGAAACAAGGAAAAACTGAAAAATCAAAAACGTGAAAAATCGAGAAATCGAGAAGTTGAGAAACCGAAGCATCGAAAATGTAGAAACACCAAAAATTTAAATATTGAAAAACCGGAAAATATAAAGATCGAAAATTCCAAGAATCAAAATATAGAAAAAACGAAATATGGAAAGTCGAAAAATCGGAAAATTCCCAAAACTGAAGTGTTGAAAAATTAAGAAATCGAGAAAGCGACAGATTTTAAACATTGAAAAACCGGGAAATCGAGAAATGGAAAAATAGAAAATATTAAAAAATTAAAAAATCGTCAAATCGAAAACTGAAACAACGAAAAACTGAGATATCGAAAATTTGAAATCAAAAAACTGAAAAATCAAAAACGTGAAAAATCGAAAAATGTGAACGTCGAAAAATCAAAAAATCGAAAAATTGATTAGTCGAAAAATTGAAAATGTAGAAACTTTAAAAAATATAAAAACCAAAAAATTTAAAAATCAAAAGATAAAAAATCGAGAAATGAAAATTCGCAAAACTGAGAAATTGAGGAATTGAAAAATTGAAAAATCCCAAAAATGAAATATTGAAAAACTGAAAAATTGAAAACTGGAGAAATTCAAAATCGATAAATCCCAAAACTGACATAAAAAAATTGAGAAATCGAAACCTGAAAAATCAGAAAAATTCAGAAACGAAAAACTGTAAATTTTACAATAACCTCAAAACGTCGCAAGTTTTCACAGCATTCACTTTTGCAGTTTCAAAGTTAAATAGGAAAATGTTATGATGTTTTGATTCTTTACAAAAATCTGAACGTCTAGAGTAAAAACTCGACACGGATTCATAAACCGCAAGTACAGGGGTATCTTACTGTATAAAGTTTAAATAGAATTTAGTTTCTTACTTGTTTATAGCGAACACCCTGACTATAAAACGCACTATTATTAACAAAATCCACCAGACTCGACGCCTAAAAACCTCCCATTAACCCGCCACTTTATCAATCGAAAATCACCTACCTCTTGTTCAAAGCTTCCCACCAAGTAAACCAAAAACGCAAATGTTATAGACAAGAATATTAACCAAAGCGTAGTTCCTCCAGTCCAGTACAACATAAACGACTCCTGACTGTAAATTTGAGCGAACGCAAATAACAAATAAATATTTGTTGTATACTCCATTGTTATATACAAAAATTTGACAAAAACCATCAACTGAAAAATATTTTGAGTGTCTCGTTTCAACTCCCAAAAACCCTGATATATTCTTTTGACGGAAACCAACGACATCCATTTATTTTCTTCACCCAGTCGTCGAACCCACCGAGCAAAATAACGAAAAACACATTTACAAATCAAAATATGAGAAAACATGAGAGTTTCAACACACACGGCTACAAAATACGCCAAAACCGTCTTAAAACAACAAAAAAGTTCACCATTGAATCGTTGCGCGTAGAAAAATATAATGTAGCTTGTAAGACCGACGACTTGGGTATTTTGTAGCCACAAGTACCACCTTAAGGGTTTAAAAATGTTGGCGTTGATTGCTGTTTGTGTTAAAACTTCCACCTCATTGTAGAATTTCGCCGTTTTACAAAGCAAACTAACGATTTCAGTTTGCTTCAAATTTAAAATACAAATCGCCACGAGAAGGTAAAAATAATAAAGAGTGTTCGTAATTGTAGTAGCTGTTGAAGCGATCTCTTCAGTTTCAAAATTACACGAAACACAGTTGGCCAAAAATGCGACTGTCAAAGCTAGAACGAAATTAACCAAACGATCGATTTTGGTTCTAGTGAAAATCGATGGTGCGTCGTTTTTTATGGAATAGGACGTCAGGCCCAGGATTTTACAAATTAAAAATATTTTTTCGATTGCTTTAATCGTGTCTTTCTTCATTTGCTTTTTATTTTTTGTATTCTACGTCACTTGAAATATTAAAAGAAAATGGAGACGATTTACGCTATTGATGAAAATATTGTGATAGCCATGAAAATACTACTCAGACTGAGTGATTGTCATTATTATTATAAATAAAGTATTGTGTCTAATGGTCATTTATTTGCATTGTTGCCACGTTATTATTTCAACTTAGGTAGCAGTCCATGATATAATTAATTACGCTAATGATGTATTACTGGTTGCCTATGTGCTAGATGATAAAAACATCTAATTTAAACTCTAGAAACAGTTTTAAAGCTCAACACAAATCTAAGCAAAAATAATTGAAATAAATGAGTAAATAACACTATTTATTATTTATAATAAAAAAAATACATATTTTACTTCCGAGTCTGAGAAGTTTTGAATGAATAACTTTACTTACCTTAGTTATTCACTTGCTTTGTTTGAAAAACTGAGGAATGGAAAAACTGAAAATTGAAAAGTAAAAAAAATGAAAATTCGAATATCGAAAAACCGAAAAGTAAAAACATTGATTAATAGAAAAATCAGAAAATCAAAAATCAAAAGTTTTGAAAAGTAAAAAAATCGAGAATTTGAAAAATTGAGAAATTGAAAAATTTTAAAGAATGAAAAACCAAGAAATCAAGAAATAGAAAAATCGAAAAATTAGAATATGAAAAAATTTTAAAATTTTCGAACTGAAAAATCGTGAAACTGAAATATCTGTAAATAGAAAAATCGAAAAAAAAATAAAATCGACAAATCGAAAAACTGCAAAATTGAGAAATTGGGGATTTAAAAAATCCCAAAAATGATATATCGAAAAATTGAAAACTAGAAGAATTAAAAAATCCAAAAATTGATACTGAAGAATAGAATTGAAAATTTGAAAAAACGAATAATATGTATAAAAAGTGAGAAGTCCAAAAACTGAAACATGTAAAAATCGAAAAATTGGAGTATTGAAAATCAAAAACTCGAGAAATAAAAAAATCGAAGTCTAAAATAATTGAAAAATCGAAAAACTGAAGATTGGAAAAGCTGAAAATCGAAAAAAATTGAAAATTGGAATATCTAAAAAGTAAAAAAGTGAATAAGGAAAAATAAAAAAAATAAAAATTCAAAAATCGAAAATTCCAAGAATCGAAATATAGAAAAACCAAGAAATCGAGAAATGGAAAAATCGAAAAATTAGAATATAAAAAAATAAAAAAATGGTCAAATCGAAAAACTGAACAATCAAAAAAATTGGGAAATCGAAAAATTGAAAAATCGAAAAACCCAAAAGCCCAAAAATCTGGAAGAATTGAAAAACCAAAAAATTGGAGAACCGAAAATCTGAAAATCGAGAAATCGAAAATTCGAAACATCGAATAATCAAAAAAATGAGAACTGAAACAATTCAAGAATAGAGAAATTGAAAAATCCCAAAAGTAAAAAAAAGGGAAATCGAAAAATTGAAAATGATGTCAAAAAATTGGAAAAACGAAAAATCCAAAAATCTAGAAATCCTAGAACAGAAAACTGAAACAACGAAAAACTGATAAACCGAGAAATCGAGAAGTCCAAAAACGTGAAAAATCGAAAAATTGAAAACTGAAAATCTGAAAATCGTAAAATCGAGGAGTTGAGAAAATTCGAAAAGTCGAAAAATCACACTAACGCTAAAAACTTGAGAATGTAGAAACACCAAAAATTGAAGTATTGAAAATTCGAAAAATTTTAAAACCGAAAAACTGAAAAATCATGAAACTGAAATATCTGTAAATAGAAAAATCGAAAAATAAAAAATCGACAAATCGAAAAACTGCAAAATTGAAAAATTGAGGATTTAAAAAATCCCAAAAATGATATATCGAAAAATTGAAAACTAGAAGAATTAAAAAATCCAAAAATTGATACTGAAGAATAGCTAAAAACTGAAACATGTAAAAATCGAAAAATTGGAGTTTTGAAAATCAAAAACTCGAGAAATAAAAAAATCGAAGAGTAAAATAATTGAAAAATCGAAAAACTGAAGATTGGAAAAGCTGAAAATCGAAAAAAATTAAAAATTGGAATATCTAAAAAGTAAAAAAGTGAATAAGGAAAAATTAAAAAAACAAAAATTCAAAAATCGAAAATTCCAAGAAACGAAATATAGAAAAACCAAAAAATCGAGAAATGGAAAAATCGAAAAATTAGAATATAAAAAAATTAAAAAATGGTCAAATCGAAAAACTGAACAATCAAAAAAATGGGAAATCGAACAATTCAAAAATCGAGAAAGTGAACTAGTAAAATACAAAAAAATTGGGAAATCGAAAAATTGAAAAATCGAAAAACCCAAAAGCCAAAAAATCTGGAAGAATTAAAAAACCAAAAAATTGGAGAACCGAAAATCTGAAAATCGAGAAATCGAAAAGTCGAAATATCGAATAATCAAAAAAATGAGAACTAAAACAATTCAAGAATAGAGAACTTGAAAAATCCCAAAAGTAAAAAAAAGGAAATCGAAAAATTGAAAATGATGTCAAAAAATTGGAAAAACGAAAAATCTAAAAATCTAGAAATCCTAGAACAGAAAACTGAAAAAACGAAAAACTGATAAACCGAGAAATCGAGAAGTCCAAAAACGTGAAAAATCGAAAAATTGAAAACTGAAAATTTGAAAATCGTAAAATTGAGGAGTTGAGAAAATTCGAAAAGTCGAAAAATCACACTAACGCTAAAAACCCGAGAATGTAGAAATACCAAAAATTGAAGTATTGAAAATACGAAAAATTTTAAAATCGAAAAACTGGAAAATCGTGAAACTGAAATATATGTAAATAGATAAATCGAAAAATAAAAAATCGACAAATCGAAAAACTGCAAAATTGAGAAATTGAGGATTTAAAAAATCCCAAAAATGATATATCGAAAAATTGAAAACTAGAAGAATTAAAAAATCCAAAAATTGATACTGAAGAATAGAATTGAAAATTTGAAAAAACGAATAATATGTATAAAAAGTGAGAAGTCTAAAAACTGAAACATGTAAAAATCGAAAAATTGGAGTTTTGAAAATCAAAAACTCGAGAAATAAAAAAATCGAAGAGTAAAATAATTGAAAAATCGAAAAACTGAAGATTGGAAAAGCTGAAAATCGAAAAAAATTAAAAATTGGAATATCTAAAAAGTAAAAAAGTGAATAAGGAAAAATAAAAAAAATAAAAATTCAAAAATCGAAAATTCCAAGAATCGAAATATAGAAAAACCAAGAAATCGAAAAATGGAAAAATCGAAAAATTAGAATATAAAAAAATTAAAAAATGGTCAAATCGAAAAACTGAACAATAAAAAAAATGGGAAATCGAACAATTCAAATATCGAGAAAGTGAACTAGTAAAATACAAAAAAATTGGGAAATCGAAAAATTGAAAAATCGAAAAACCCAAAAGCCCAAAAATCTGGAAGAATTGAAAAACCAAAAAATTGGAGAACCGAAAATCTGAAAATCGAGAAATTGAAAAGTCGAAACATCGAATAATCAAAAAAATGAGAACTGAAACAATTCAAAAATAGAGAAAAAAATCCCAAAAGTAAAAAAAGGGAAATCGAAAATTGAAAATTATGTCAAAAAATTGGAAAAACGAAAAATCTAAAAATCTAGAAATCCTAGAACAGAAAACTGAAACAACGAAAAACTGATAAACCGAGAAATCGAGAAGTCCAAAAACGTGAAAAATCAAAAAATTGAAAACTGAAAATCTGAAAATCGTAAAATCGAGGAGTTGAGTAAATTGGAAAAGTCGGAAAATCACACTAACGCTAAAAACTCGAGAATGTAGAAACACCAAAAATTGAAGTATTGAAAATACGAAAAATTTTAAAATCGAAAAACTGGAAAATCGTGAAACTGAAATATATGTAAATAGAAAAATCGAAAAATAAAAAATCGACAAATCGAAAAACTGCAAAATTGGGAAATTGGGGATTTAAAAAATCCCAAAAATGATATATCGAAAAATTGAAAACTAGAAGAATTAAAAAATCCAAAAATTGATACTGAAGAATAGAATTGAAAAATTGAAAAAACGAATAATATAAAAAGTGAGAAGTCTAAAAACTGAAACATGTAAAAATCGAAAAATTGGAGTTTTGAAAATCAAAAACTCGAGAAATAAAAAAATAAGTGTAAAATAATTGAAAAATCGAAAAACTGAAGATTGGAAAAGCTGAAAATCGAAAAAAATTGAAAATTGGAATATCTCAAAAGTAAAAAAGTGAATAAGGAAAAATTAAAAAAATTAAAATTCAAAAATCGAAAATTCCAAGAATCGAAATATAGAAAAACCAAGAAATCGAGAAATGGAAAAATCGAAAAATTAGAATATAAAAAAATTAAAAAATGGTCAAATCGAAAAACTGAACAATAAAAAAAATGGGAAATCGAACAATTCAAAAATCGAGAAAGTGAACTAGTAAAATACAAAAAAATTGGTTAATCGAAAAAATGAAAAATCGAAAAACCCAAAAGTCCAAAAATCTGGAGGAATTGAAACATCAAAAAATTGGAGAACCGAAAATCTGAAAATCGAGAAATCGAAAAGTCGAAACTTTGAAAAATCAAAAAAATGAGAACTGAAACAATTCAAGAATAGAGAAATTGAAAAATCCCAAAAAGTAAAAAAAAATGGAAATCGAAAAATTGAAAATGATGTCAAAATATTGGAAAAACGAAAAATCTAAAAATCTAGAAATCCTAGAACAGAAAACTGAAACAACGAAAAACTGATAAACCGAGAAATCGAGAAGTCCAAAAACGTGAAAAATCGAAAAATTGAAAACTGAAAATTTGAAAATCGTAAAATTGAGGAGCTGAGAAAATTCGAAAAGTCGAAAAATCACACTAACGCTAAAAACCCGAGAATGTAGAAACACCAAAAATTGAAGTATTGAAACAACGAAAAATTTTAAAATCGAAAAACTGGAAAATCGTGAAACTGAAATGTATGTAAATAGAAAAATCGAAAAATAAAAAATCGAGAAATCGAAAATTTGCAAAATTGAGAAATTGAGGATTTAAAAAATCCCAAAAATGATATATCGAAAAATTGAAAACTAGAGGAATTAAAAAATCGAAAAATTGATGCTGAAGAATAGAACTGAAAATTTGAAAAAACGAATAATATAAAAAGTGAGAAGTCTAAAAACTGAAACATGTAAAAATCGAAAAATTGGAGTATTGAAAATCAAAAACTCGAGAAATAAAAAAATAAGTGTAAAATAATTGAAAAATCGAAAAACTGAAGATTGGAAAAGCTGAAAATCGAAAAAAATTGAAAATTGGAATATCTCAAAAGTAAAAAAGTGAATAAGGAAAAATTAAAAAAATTAAAATTCAAAAATCGAAAATTCCAAGAATCGAAATATAGAAAAACCAAGAAATCGAGAAATGGAAAAATCGAAAAATTAGAATATAAAAAAATTAAAAAATGGTCAAATCGAAAAACTGAACAATAAAAAAATGGGAAATCGAACAATTCAAAAATCGAGAAAGTGAACTAGTAAAATACAAAAAAATTGGTTAATCGAAAAAATGAAAAATCGAAAAACCCAAAAGTCCAAAAATCTGGAGGAATTGAAACATCAAAAAATTGGAGAACCGAAAATCTGAAAATCGAGAAATCGAAAAGTCGAAACTTTGAAAAATCAAAAAAATGAGAACTGAAACAATTCAAGAATAGAGAAATTGAAAAATCCCAAAAAGTAAAAAAAAATGGAAATCGAAAAATTGAAAATGATGTCAAAATATTGGAAAAACGAAAAATCTAAAAATCTAGAAATCCTAGAACAGAAAACTGAAACAACGAAAAACTGATAAACCGAGAAATCGAGAAGTCCAAAAACGTGAAAAATCGAAAAATTGAAAACTGAAAATTTGAAAATCGTAAAATCGAGGAGTTGAGAAAATTCGAAAAGTCGAAAAATCACACTAACGCTAAAAACTCGAGAATGTAGAAACACCAAAAATTGAAGAATTGAAAATTCGAAAAATTTTAAAATCGAAAAACTGGAAAATCGTGAAACTGAAATATCTGTAAATAGAAAAATCGAAAAATAAAAAATCGAGAAATCGAAAATTTGCAAAATTGAGAAATTTAGGATTTAAAATATCCCAAAAATGATATATCGAAAAATTGAAAACTAGAAGAATTAAAAAATCGAAAAATTGATACTGAAGAATAGAATTGAAAATTTGAAAAAACGAATAATATAAAAAGTGGGAAGTCTAAAAACTGAAACATGTAAAAATCGAAAAATTGGAGTATTGAAAATCAAAAACTCGAGAAATAAAAAAATCGAAGTGTAAAATAATTGAAAAATCGAAAAACTGAAGATTGGAAAAGCTGAAAATCGAAAAAAATTGAAAATTGGAATATCTCAAAAGTAAAAAAGTGAATAAGGAAAAATTAAAAAAACAAAAATTCAAAAATCGAAAATTCCAAGAATCGAAATACAGAAAAACCAAGAAATCGAGAAATGGAAAAATCGAAAAATTAAAAAAATTAAAAATTGATCAAATCGAAAAACTGAACAATCAAAAAAGTGGGAAATCGAACAATTCAAAAATCGAGAAAGTGAACTAGTAAAATACAAAAAAATTGGGAAATCGAAAAATTGAAAAATCGAAAAACACAAAAGCCCAAAAATCTGGAGGAATTGAAACATCAAAAAATTGGAGAACCGAAAATCTGAAAATCGAGAAATCGAAAAGTCGAAACTTCGAAAAATCAAAAAAATGAGAACTGAAACAATTCAAGAATAGAGAAATTGAAAAATCCCAAAAGTAAAAAAAAAATGGAAATCGAAAAATTGAAAATGATGTCAAAAAATTGGAAAAACGAAAAATCCAAAAACCTAGAAATCCTAGAACAGAAAACTGAAACAACGAAAAACTGATAAACCGAGAAGTCGAGAAGTCCAAAAACGTGAAAAATCGAAAAATTGAAAACTGAAAATCTGAAAATCGTAAAATCGAGGAGTTGAGAAAATTGGAAAAGTCGAAAAATCACACTAACGCTAAAAACCCGAGAATGTAGAAACACCAAAAATTGAAGTATTGAAAACCCGAAAAATTTTAAAATCGAAAAACTGGAAAATCGTGAAACTGAAATATATGTAAATAGATAAATCGAAAAATAAAAAATCGACAAATCGAAAAACTGCAAAATTGAGAAATTGAGGATTTAAAAAATCCCAAAAATGATATATCGAAAAATTGAAAACTAGAGGAATTAAAAAATCGAAAAATTGATACTGAAGAATAGAATTGAAAATTTGAAAAAACGAATAATATAAAAAGTGAGAAGTCTAAAAACTGAAACATGTAAAAATCGAAAAATTGGAGTATTGAAAATCAAAAACTCGAGAAATAAAAAAATCGAAGTGTAAAATAATTGAAAAATCGAAAAACTGAAGATTGGAAAAGCTGAAAATCGAAAAAAATTGAAAATTGGAATATCTAAAAAGTAAAAGAGTGAATAAGGAAAAATCAAAAAAATAAAAATTCAAAAATCGAAAATTCCAAGAATCGAAATATAGAAAAACCAAGAAATCGAGAAATGGAAAAATCGAAAAATTAGAATATAAAAAAATTAAAAAATGGTCAAATCGAAAAACTGAACAATCAAAAAAATGGGAAATCGAACAATTCAAAAATCGAGAAAGTGAACTAGTAAAATACAAAAAAATTGGGAAATCGAAAAATTGAAAAATCGAAAAACCGAAAAGTTCAAAAATCTGGAGGAATTGAAACATCAAAAAATTGGAGAACCGAAAATCTGAAAATCGAGAAGTCGAAAAGTCGAAACATCGAATAATCAAAAAAATGAGAACTGAAACAATTCAAGAATAGAGAACTTGAAAAATTCCAAAAGTAAAAAAAAGGGAAATCGAAAAATTGAAAATGATGTCAAAAAATTGGAAAAACGAAAAATCTAAAAATCTAGAAATCCTAGAACAGAAAACTGAAACAACGAAAAACTGATAAACCGAGAAATCGAGAAGTCCAAAAACGTGAAAAATCGAAAAATTGAAAACTGAAAATTTGAAAATGGTAAAATTGAGGAGTTGAGAAAATTCGAAAAGTCGAAAAATCACACTAACGCTAAAAACCCGAGAATGTAGAAACACCAAAAATTGAAGTATTGAAAATACGAAAAATTTTAAAATCGAAAAACTGGAAAATCGTGAAAGTGAAATATATGTAAATAGATAAATCGAAAATTAAGAAATCGACAAATCGAAAAACTGCAAAATTGAGAAATTGGGGATTTAAAAAATCCCAAAAATGATATACCGAAAAATTGAAAACTAGAAGAATTAAAAAATCCAAAAATTGATACTGAAGAATAGAATTGAAAATTTGAAAAAACGAATAATATAAAAAGTGAGAAGTCTAAAAACTGAAACATGTAAAAATCGAAAAATTGGAGTATTGAAAATCAAAAACTCGAGAAATAAAAAAATCGAAGTGTAAAATAATTGAAAAATCGAAAAACTGAAGATTGGAAAAGCTGAAAATCGAAAAAAAATGAAAATTGGAATATCTAAAAAGTAAAAAAGTGAATAAGGAAAAATAAAAAAAATAAAAATTCAAAAATCGACAATTCCAAGAATCGAAATATAGAAAAACCAAGAAATCGAGAAATGGAAAAATCGAAAAATTAGAATATAAAAAAATTAAAAAATGGTCAAATCGAAAACCTGAACAATCAAAAAAATGGGAAATCGAACAATTCAAAAATCGAGAAAGTGAACTAGTAAAATACAAAAAAATTGGGAAATCGAAAAATTGAAAAATCGAAAAACCCAAAAGCCCAAAAATCTGGAAGAATTGAAACATCAAAAAATTGGAGAACCGAAAATCTGAAAATCGAGAAATCGAAAAGTCGAAACATCGAATAATCAAAAAAATGAGAACTGAAACAATTCAAGAATAGAGAAATTGAAAAATCCCAAAAGTAAAAAAAAAGGGAAATCGAAAAATTGAAACTGATGTCAAAAAATTGGAAAAACGAAAAATCTAAAACTCTAGAAATCCTAGAACAGAAAAGTGAAACAACGAAAAACTAAAAAACCGAGAAATCGAGAAGTCCAAAAACGTGAAAAATCGAAAAATTGAAAACTGAAAATCTGAAAATCTTACAATCGAGGAGTTGAGAAAATTCGAAAAGTCGAAAAATCACACTAACGCTAAAAACTCGAGAATGTAGAAACACCAAAAATTGAAGTATTGAAAATTCGAAAAATTTTAAAATCGAAAAACTGAAAAATCGTGAAACTGAAATATTTGTAAATAGAAAAATCGAAAAATAAAAAATCGAGAAATCGAAAATTTGCAGAATTGAGAAACTGAGGATTTAAAAATTTCCAAAAATGATATATCGAAAAATTGTAAACTACAGGAATTAAAAAATCGAAAAATTGATACTGAAGAATAGAATTGAAAATTTGAAAAAACGAATAATATAAAAAGTGAGAAGTCTAAAAACTGAAACACGTAAAAATCGAAAAATTGGAGTATTGAAAATCAAAAACTCGAGAAATAAAAAAATCGAAGTGTAAAATAATTGAAAAATCGAAAAACTGAAGATTGGAAAAGCTGAAAATCGAAAAAAATTGAAAATTGGAATATCTAAAAAGTAAAAAAGTGAATAAGGAAAAATTAAAAAAATAAAAATTCAAAAATCGAAAATTCCAAGAATCGAAATATGGAAAAACCAAGAAATCGAGAAATGGAAAAATCGAAAAATTAGAATATAAAAAAATTAAAAAATGGTCAAATCGAAAAACTGAACAATAAAAAAAATGGGAAATCGAACAATTCAAAAATCGAGAAAGTGAACTAGTAAAATACAAAGAAATTGGGAAATCGAAAAACCCAAAAGTCCAAAAATCTGGAGGAATTGAAAAACCAAAAAATTGGAGAACCGAAAATCTGACAATCGAGAAATCGAAAAGTCGAAACATCGAAAAATCAAAAAAATGAGAACTGAAACAATTCAAGAATAGAGAAATTGAAAAATCCCAAAAGTAAAAAAAAAAGGGAAATCGAAAAATTGAAAATGATGTCAAAAAATTGGAAAAACGAAAAATCCAAAAACCTAGAAATCCTAGAACAAAAAACTGAAACAACGAAAAACTAAAAAACCGAGAAATCGAGAAGTCCAAAAACGTGAAAAATCGAAAAATTGAAAACTGAAAATCTGAAAATCGTAAAATCGAGGAGTTGAGAAAATTCGAAAAGTCGAAAAATCACACTAACGCTAAAAACTTGAGAATGTAGAAACACCAAAAATTGAAGTATTGAAAATTCGAAAAATTTTAAAACCGAAAAACTGAAAAATCGTGAAACTGAAATATTTGTAAATAGAAAAATCGAAAAATTAAAAATCGAGAAATCGAAAATTTGCAAAATTGAAAAATTGAGGATTTAAAAAATCCCAAAAATGATATATCGAAAAATTGAAAACTAGAAGAATTAAAAAATCCAAAAATTGATACTGAAGAATAGAATTGAAAATTTGAAAAAACGAATAATATAAAAAGTGAGAAGTCTAAATACTGAAACATGTAAAAATCGAAAAATTGGAGTTTTGAAAATCAAAAACTCGAGAAATAAAAAAATCGAAGTGTAAAATAATTGAAAAATCGAAAAACTGAAGATTGGAAAAGCTGAAAATCGAAAAAAATTGAAAATTGGAATATCTAAAAAGTAAAAAAGTGAATAAGGAAAAATTAAAAAAAAAAATTCAAAAATCGAAAATTCCAAGAATCGAAATACAGAAAAACCAAGAAATCGAAAAATGGAAAAATCGAAAAATTAAAAAAATTAAAAATTGATCAAATCGAAAAACTGAACAATTAAAAAAATGGGAAATCGAACAATTCAAAAATCGAGAAAGTGAACTAGTAAAATACAAAAAATTGGGAAATCGAAAAATCGAAAAACCGAAAACTCCAAAAATCTGGAGGAATTGAAACATCAAAAAATTGGAGAACCGAAAATCTGAAAATCGAGAAATCGAAAAGTCGAAACTTCGAATAATCAAAAAAATGAGAACTGAAACAATTCAAGAATAGAGAAATTGAAAAATCCCAAAAGTAAAAAAAATGGAAATCGAAAAATTGAAATGTCAAAAAATTGGAAAAACGAAAAATCTAAAAATCTAGAAATCCTAGAACAGAAAACTGAAACAACGAAAAACTGATAAACCGAGAAATCGAGAAGTCCAAAAACGTGAAAAATCAAAAAATTGAAAACTGAAAATCTGAAAATCGTAAAATCGAGGAGTTGAGAAAATTGGAAAAGTCGGAAAATCACACTAACGCTAAAAACTCGAGAATGTAGAAACACCAAAAATTGAATTATTGAAAATTCGAAAAATTTTAAAATCGAAAAACTGGAAAATCGTGAAACTGAAATATCTGTAAATAGAAAAATCGAAAAATAAAAAATCGAGAAATGGAAAAACTGCAAAATTGAGAAATTGGGGATTTAAAAAAACCCAAAAATAATATATCGAAAAATTGAAAACTAGAGGAATTAAAAAATCGAAAAATTGATACTGAAGAATAGAATTGTAAATTTGAAAAAACGAATAATATAAAAAGTAAGAAGTCTAAAAAGTGAAACATGTAAAAATCGAAAAATTGGAGTTTTGAAAATCAAAAACTCGAGAAATAAAAAAATCGAAGAGTAAAATAATTGAAAAATCGAAAAACTGAAGATTGGAAAAGCTGAAAATCGAAAAAAATTGAAAATTGGAATATCTAAAAAGTAAAAAAGTGAATAAGGAAAAATTAAAAAAATAAAAATTCAAAAATCGAAAATTCCAAGAATCGAAATATAGAAAAACCAAGAAATCGAGAAATGGAAAAATCGAAAAATTAGAATATAAAAAAATTAAAAAATGGTCAAATCGAAAAACTGAACAATAAAAAAAATGGGAAATCGAACAATTCAAAAATAGAGAAAGTGAACTAGTAAAATACAAAGAAATTGGGAAATCGAAAAATTGAAAAATCGAAAAACCCAAAAGCCCAAAAATCTGGAAGAATTGAAAAACCAAAAAATTGGAGAACCGAAAATCTGAAAATCGAGAAATGGAAAAGTCGAAACATCGAATAATCAAAAAAATGAGAACTGAAACAATTCAAGAATAGAGAAATTGAAAAATCCCAAAAGTAAAAAAAAAGGGAAATCGAAAAATTGAAAATGATGTCAAAAAATTGGAAAAACGAAAAATCTAAAAATCTAGAAATCCTAGAACAGAAAACTGAAACAACGAAAAACTGATAAACCGAGAAATCGAGAAGCAAAAACGTGAAAAATCGAAAAATTGAAAACTGAAAATCTGAAAATCGTAAAATCGAGGAGTTGAGAAAATTGGAAAAGTCGAAAAATCACACTAACGAAAAATAGAAAAATTCAAACATTAAAAAATTAAAAAATCGTTAAATCGAAAAATGAGAAATCGAACAATTCAAGAATCGAGAAATTGAAAAATGGAAACATCAAAAAATTGGAAAACGGAAAGCGGAAAATCTAGAAATCCTAGAACAAAAAACCGAAACAACGAAAAACTGAAATATCGAGAAATCGAAAAGTCCAAAAATCTCGAAGAACTGAAAAATCAAAAACGTGAAAAATCGGAAAATTGAAGAACTGAAAATCTGAAAATCGAAAAATCGAGAAGTCGAGAAACCGAGGCATACAAAACTGGAGAAATCGAGAAGTGGAAAAATCAAAGTATCGAAAAATCGAAAAATGTAAAAGTCGAAAAATTTAGAAACTAAATAATCGAAAAATCACCCTAACTATAAAAAATCGAAAAACTGAAAACTTGTGAAACTGAAATATGCGTAAATAGAAAAATTGAAAAATAAAAAATCGAGAAATCGAAAATTTGCAAAACTGAGAAATTGAGGATTTGAAAAATCCCAAAAATGATATATCGAAAAATTGAAAAATTGAAAACTAGAGTAATTAAAAAATCGAAAATTTGAAACTGAAGAATATAATTAAAAATTTTAAAAACGTATAATAAAAAAGTGAGAAGTCTAAAAACTGAAACATGTAAAAACTGAAAAATTGCAAATTCAAAAAACTAGTAATCGAAAAGTAGAAAGATAGAAAATTCGAGTATTGAAAATCAAAACCTCGAGAAATAAAAAAATCGAAGAGTAAAATAATTGAAAAATCGAAAAACTGATGATTGGAAAAGCTGAAAATCGAAAAGCAAAAAAAAATGAAAATTCGAATATCTAAAAACAAAAAGGACAAAAGTGAATTAGGAAAAAATCGAAAATTCAAAAATTCGAAGAATCTAAAAATCGAAAATCGAAAAGCCAAAAAAGCAAAAATTCAAAACTCGAAAATTTCAAGATCGAAATTTAGAAAAAACGGAGTATCGAAAATGGAAAATTGAAGTATTGTAGAGTTGCGAAATCGAAAATTTGAAAAACAGAAATCGAAAAATTTAAAAAAAATGAAAAACCGAGACATCTAGAAATGGAAAATTCGAAAAATAGAAAAATTGGAACATTAAAAAATTAAAAAAATCGTTGAATCGAAAAAATGAGAAATCGAACAATTCAAGAATCGAGAAATTGAAAAACCCCAGTAGCACAATATGGAAAAATTGGGAAATCGAGAAATTGAAACATGGAAACATAAAAAAATTGGAAAAAATCTAGAAATCCTAGAACAGAAAACTGAAAAATCGACAAATCGGAAAGTCCAAAAATCTCGAAGAAATGAAAAATGAAAAACGTGAAAAAACGAAAAATTGAAGAATTCGAGAAATCGAAAATTTTGCAAAACTGAGAAATTGATGAATTCAAAAATTGAAGAATCCTAAGAAAAGTAGAAAGACTGAAAATTCGACTATTGAAAATCGAAATTCGAGAAATAACAGAATCGAAAAGTAAAATAATTGAGAAATTGAAAAACTGAAGAACGGAAAAACTGAAAATGAAAAAGCAAGAAAATTAAAAATTCGAATATCGAAAAAACGAAAAGTAAAAAAACTGAATAATGGAAAAATTAAAATACAGATAATTAAAAAAATCAAAAATCAAACATTCGAAAATTAGAGAAACCGGAAAACCTAGAATTCGAAAATCAAAAAACCGAAAATCGAAATATAGAAAGAACCGAATATGGAAAGTCGAAAAATCAAAAATTTTAAAATCGAAAACTGCAGGGATGGAAAAATTCCCAAAATCGAAGTGTTGAAAAGTTGAGAAATCGAAAACTTGAAAAATCGAGAAATCGCAAAATTTTGAACATTGAAAAATCGAGAAATCGGGAAATGAAAAAATCGAAAAATTGGAATAACAAAAAATTAAAACATTGTCAAATCGAAAAACGGAAGAATGAAAAAAAAAAAGAAATTAAACAATTCAAGAATCGAGAGATTGAAAAATCCAAAAAATAAAATGCAAAAAAATTTAGAATTCGAAAAATTGAAAAATCGAAAATTTTAAAATGCAAAAATTCCCAAAATTGAAGTGTTGAAAAGTTGAGAAATCAAAAACTTGAAAAATCGAGAAATGGAAATGTTTTAAAAATCGTAAAACCTAGAAATCGAGAAATGGAAAAATTGAAAAATCAAAAAACTGGAATATTAAAAAATGAAAAAATCGTTAAATCGAAAAAATGAGAAATCGAACAATTCAAGAATCGATAAACTGAAAAACCCCAAAAGTAGAATATGGAAAAATTGGGAAATCGAGAAACGAAAAACGACAAATCGAAAAGTCCAAAAATCTCGAAGAACTGAAAAATGAAAAACGTGAAAAATCGAAAAACTGAAAAAATGAAAATCTGAAAATCGAAAAATTGAGAAGTCGAGAAACCAAGGCATCGAAAACTCGGGAAGTGGGAAAATCAAAGTATCGAAAAATCGAAAAATGTAAAAATCGAAAATTGGAAAATTCGAAAAATTGAGAAACCAAATAATCGAAAAATCACACTAACGATAAAAAATCGAAATTGTAGAAACACAAAAAATTAAAATATTGAAAACCCGAAAAATTTAAAAATCGAAAAACTGAAATATCCGTAAACAGAAAAATCGAAAAATAAAAAATCGGGAAATCGAAAATTTGCAAAACTGAGAAAATGGGGATTTGAAAAATCCCAAAAATAATATATCGAAAAATTGAAAACTAGAGGAGTTAAAAAATCAAAAAATTTAAACTGAAGAATAGAATTGAAAATTTGAAAAAGCGAATAATAAAAAGAGTGAGAAGTCTAAAAACTGAAACATGTAAAAATTGAAAAATTGAAAATTCGAAAAACTAGTAAACGAAAAATCGAAAAGTAGAAAGTTTGAAAATTCGAGTATTGAAAATCAAAAACCCGAGAAATAAAAAAGTCGAAGAGTAAAATATTAAAAAATCGAAAAACTGAAGATTGGAAAAGTGAATAAGGAAAAATAAAAAATTGAAAATTAAAAAATTCTAAAAATCTAAAAATCGAAAATCGAGCAGCCAAAAAATCAAAAATTCAAAAATCGAAAATTCCAAGATCGAAATCTAGAAAAAACGGAGTATCGAAAGTCGAAAAACCAAAAATTTTAAAATCGAAAAATCCAAGAATGAAAAATTGAATTGTTGTAGAGTTGCGCAATCGAAAATTTGAAAAATAGAAATCGAAAAATTTTAAAGAATGAAAAACCGAGACATCTAGAAACGGAAAAATCGAAAAATTGGAACATTAAAAAATTAAAAAATGGTTAAATCGAAAAAATGAGAAATCGAACAATTCAGGAATCGACAAACTGTAAAACCCCAGAAGTATAATATGGAAAAATTGAGGAGGAATCGACAAATTGAAAAATTGGAAAACGAAAAATCAGAAAATCTAGAAATCCTAGAACAAATAGCTGAAACAACGAAAAACGACAAATCTCGAAGAACAAAAAATCAAAAACGTGAAAAATCGAAAAATTGAAGAACTGAAAATCTGAAAATCGAAAAATCGAGAAGTCGAGAAATGGAAAAAATCAAAATATCGAGAAATCGAAAATTTGCAAAATTGAAAAATCCCAAAAATGAAATATCGAAAAATTGAAAAATTGAGAAAACGAAAAATTGTATCTTACCTACTTCATAAAATTTAAGTAACATTTACTAGTGTAAATTTCGGAGGTAATAATTAAAATCACTTGAAATATTAAAAGAAAATGGAGAAAATTTACTATAACGAGGAAAATATTGTGATAGCCATGAAAATAATAATCACACTCTAAGTAATTATTATTTATTTGCAATGTTGCCACGTTGTACACTTACTCCCTTTTTGGGTCAAACTGTATTAAATACATCAGATATACCGCGACACTTGCGATCATCTAGAAATGAGTTCGTGAAAAATAAACACACGGTATCAACTTACCTCAGCTATTAGTTTACAATTTATGGAAAACAAGCCACACACGACAAAACTTAATTTATTCGTGGTCACGTACGAATTCAGCAATATTTCCTGAAAATTCACCCATGTGTAATTCCACTTTGAAAATAGACTCACCTAATACATACATATTTATAAGGGAGAAAATGTTTGTTAACGCTTTTCAAACAATCATTGAGAGCACGTACCGTCGCAGAATCCTGGAACTTCAAACCATTAAAATGTAACACTACAATCCCATCATTTACCTCCACTATAAGACTATCAACCAGATATAACATAGTAAAATTTACAACACCCATCAAAATCAACCACAAAGCAGAAGTGCCATAAATAAACAAAAACTTTAGTACTTCTGAGTGTTGTGGTGTATCCTTACTAGTGATGGTGTAATAAGAACCAGTGACCGTCAAACCAAAATTAGTGACCATCATTATCACTACAATCTCTTGAAACGTGGTTTGCACTTCCACAAAAATTGTTCGAAGATGTTTATACAATTTTAAAATTTTTTGAAAATCGACGCTGTAATGTTGCAAAAACGACACGAAATTTTTGTATTGTTGCTTTAACACCATCAAGATCAGAATTATAACTAAATCGATAGAAAAGTGAAAACTCCAAACAAAGTGGAAACCTACATTAAAGTAGGCATACTCTGGATAATCCAGACAATCCAGAACGCAAGTTATAATCGCTAAAATGTACTTAAACGCAAAAATCGCAAAAGCGGAATTTCTGGTACGACTATAATAGTTGAAAGTCGATTTAGTCATAGTTTTCAAGGATTTTTCAGCCAGTTCAAGGTCCGACAATATTGTTACAATTTTTTCGGCTTTCTTGTGCGTGAGCAAGATTAAGAGGACGTTGTTCATAAGCAAAAAACTCACTTCGAAGAGGTCGATCATCGACTGAAGCGTATCTTTCGTCGTGATGTCTCTAATGTAGAAAAAACTTAAACACAGTAGAACCAAACAACCGAAAATGTAGGTGTGGATTTTTCGACAAACAAATTTGTTTGTTTGGGGACTGATTTGGTAGATGGGTAGTGAAGAAAATTTCCATAGTGTGAACACGGGTGAAAATATGTCGTGGAAAATATGAAATGGAAAAATGGAAAAATTAGAATATCAAAAAATTAAAAATGGTCAAATCGAAAAACTGAACAATAAAAAAAAATGAGAAATCGAACAATTCAAAAACCGAAAAATTGAATTGGTAAAGTACAAAAAAATTGGGAAATCGAAAAACTGAAAATAAGAGGATCAAAAATTGGAAAAACTAAAAATCGAAAAACTCAGAAACCCCAGAACCGGAAGCTGAAACAACGAAAAATTGAGATATCGAATAATTGAAAAATCGAAAAACCTTAAAAATCGAAAAATTGAAGAACTGAAAATCTGAAAATCTAGAAATCGAAAAGTTGAAATATGGAAAAATCAATAAAATGAGAACCAGAACAATTCAAGAATCGAGAAATTGAAAAACCCCAAAGTGGGAAATCGAAAAATTGAAAATGACAACATCAAGAAATTGGAAAAACGAAAAATTCAAAAACCTAGAAATCCTAGAACAGAAAAATGAAAAATCGAGAAATCGAAAAATTGAAAACTGAAAATCTGGAAATCGCAAAATCGAGAAGTCGAGAAACCGAAGCATCGAAAAATCGAGAAATTGGGAAGTGGGAAAATCAAAGTATCGAAAAATCTAAAAATTAAAAAATCGTGAAACTGAAATACTTACGGGTAAATAGAAGAATCGAGAAATCGAAAATTTGCCAAATAAAGACATTGAGGATTTGAATAATCCCAAAAATGATATATCGAATTATTGGAAATTTAAAAACTAGAGGAAATAAAAAATCGGAAAATTGAAACTGAAGAATAGAACTGAAAATTTGAAAAAACGAATAATAACAAAATTGATAATTCTAAAAACTGAAACATGTAAAAATTGAAAATTCGAATATCTAAAAACCAAAAAGTAAAAAAGTGTATAAGGAAAAATTAAAAAATTGAAAAACTGAAAACTAGAGGAATTAAAAAATCGAATAATTGAAACTGAAGAATAGAATGAAAAATTTGAAAAATGTATAATAAAAAAGTGAGAAGTCTAAAAACTGAAACATGTAAAAACTGAAAAATCGCAAATTCAAAAAACTAGTAATCGAAAAGTAGAAAGATAGAAAATTCGAGTATTGAAAATCAAAACCTCGAGAAATAAAAAAATCGAAGAGTAAAATAATTGAAAAATCTGAAAGCAAAAAAATGAAAATTCGAATATCTAAAAACCAAAAAGTAAAAAAGTGAATTAGGAAAAATTAAAAAATCGAAAATTCAAAAATTCGAAGAATCTAAAAATCGAAAATCGAAAAGCCAAAAAAGCAAAAATTCAAAACTCGAAAATTTCAAGATCGGAATTTAGAAAAAACGGAGTATCGAAAATGGAAAATTGAAGTATTGTAGAGTTTCGAAATCGAAAATTTGAAAAACAGAAATCGAAAAATTTTAAAGAATGAAAAACCGAGACATCTAGAAATGGAAAATTCGAAAAATAGAAAAATTGCAACATTAAAAAATTAAAAAAATCGTTGAATCGAAAAAATGAGAAATCGAACAATTCAAGAATCGAGAAATTGAAAAACCCCAGTAGCACAATATGGAAAAATTGGGAAATCGAGAAATTGAAACATGGAAACATAAAAAAATTGGAAAAAATCTAGAAATCCTAGAACAGAAAACTGAAACAACGAAAAACTGAAACAACGAAAAACTGAAATATCGACAAATCGGAAAGTCCAAAAATCTCGAAGAAATGAAAAATGAAAAACGTGAAAAAACGAAAAATTGAAGAATTCGAGAAATCGAAAATTTTGCAAAACTGAGAAATTGATGAATTCAAAAATTGAAAAATCCTAAGAAAAGTAGAAAGTCTGTAAATTCGAGTATTGAAAATCGAAATTCGAGAAATAACAGAATCGAAAAGTAAAATAATTGAGAAATTGAAAAACTGAAGAACGGAAAAACTGAAAATGAAAAAGTAAGAAAATTGAAAATTCGAATATCGAAAAAACGAAAAGTAAAAAAAAACTGAATAATGGAAAAATTAAAATACAGAAAATTCAAAAAATCAAAAATCAAACATTCGAAAATTAGAGAAACCGGAAAACCTAGAATTCGAAAATCAAAAAACCGAAAATCGAAATATAGAAAGAACCGAATATGGAAAGTCGAAAAATCAAAAATTTTAAAATCGAAAACTGCAGGAATGGAAAATTCCCAAAATTGAAGTGTTGAAAAGTTGAGAAATCGAAAACTTGAAAAATCGAGAAATCGCAAAATTTTGTACATTGAAAAATCGAGAAATCGGGGAAATGGAAAAATCGAAAAATTGGAATAACAAAAAATTAAAACATTGTCAAATCGAAAAACGGAAGAATGAAAAAAAAAAAATTGAACAATTCAAGAATCGAGAGATTGAAAAATCCAAAAAATAAAATGCAAAAAAATTTAGAATTCGAAAAATTAAAAAATCGAAAATTTTAAAATACAAAAATTCCCAAAATTGAAGTGTTGAAAAGTTGAGAAATCAAAAACTTGAAAAATCGAGAAATGGAAATGTTTTAAAAAACGTAAAACCTAGAAATCGAGAAATGGAAAAATTGAAAAATCAAAAAACTGGAATATTATTAAAAAATGAAAAAATCGTTAAATCGAAAAAATGAGAAATCGAACAATTCAAGAATCGAGAAATTGAAAAACCCCAGAAGTAGAATATGGAAAAATTGGAAAATCGACAAATTGAAAAATGGAAACATCAAAAAATTGGAAAACGAAAAATCGGAAAATCTAGAAATCCTAGAACAAAAAACTGAAACAACGAAAAACGACAAATCGAAAAGTCCAAAATCTCGAAGAACTGAAAAATGAAAAACGTGAAAAATCGAAAAATTGAAGAACTAAAAATCGGAAAATCGAGAAGTCGAGAAACCATGGCATCGAAAACTAGAGAAATCGGGAAGTGGGAAAGTCGAAGTATCGAAAAATCGAAAAATGTAAAAATCGAAAATTCTAAAATTCGAAAAATTGCCAAACTAAATAGTCGAAAAATCACACTAACGATAAAAAATCGAAAATGTAGAAACACCAAAAATTGATATATTGAAAACCCGAAAAATTTTAAAATCGTGAAACTGAAATATCCGTAAATAGAAAAGTCGAAAAATAAAAAATCGAGAAAACGAAAATTTGCAAAATTGAGAAATTGAGGATTTGAAAAATCCCGAAAATGATATATCGAAAAATTGAAAAATTGAAAACTAGAGGAATTAGAAAATCGAAAATTGAAACTGAAGAATAGAATTGAAAATTTGAAAAAACGAATGATAAAAAAAGTGAGAAGTCTAAAAACTGAAACATGTAAAAATTGAAAAATTGTAAATTCAAAAAACTAGTTGGTAATCGAAAAATCGAAAAGTAGTAAGATTGAAAATTCGAGTACTGAAAATCAAAAACTCGAGAAATAAAAAAATCGAAGAGTAAAATAACTGAAAAATTGAAGATTGAAAAAGCTGCAAATCGAAAAGCAAATAAAATTGAAAATTCGATCATCTAAAAACTAAAAAGTAAAAAAGTGAATGAGGAAAATTTAAAAAATTGAAAATTCAGAAATTCCAAAAATCTATAAACCAAAATTCAAAAATCGAAAATTCCAAGATCGAAATCTAGAAAAAACGGAGTATCGAAAGTCGTAAAACCGAAAATTTTAACATCGAAAAATCCAGGAATGGAAAATTGAAGTGTGAAATCGAAAAAATGAAAAATCGAACAATTCAAGAATCGATAAATTGAAAAACCCCAGAAGTAGAGTATGGAAAAATTGGGAAATCGAGAAATTGGAAAATGGAAACATCAAAAAATTGGAAAACGAAAAATCGGAAAATCTAGAAATCTCGAAGAACCGAAAAATCAAAAACGTGAAAAATCGAAAAATTGAAGACTTCGATAAATCGAAAATTTGCAAAACTGAGAAATTGTTGAATTGAAAAATTGAAAAATGCTAAAAATGAAAAGAAGAAAGTCTGAAAATTCGAGTATTGAAAATCGAAATTCGAGAAATAACAGAATCGGAAAGTAAAATAATTGAGAAAATGAAAAACTGAAGAATATCGAAAAAACGAAAAGTAAAAAAAACTGAATAATGGAAAAATTAAAATATAGAAAATTCAAAAATCAAAAATCAAACATTCGAAAAATCGAAAAATTAAAAAATTGAAAAATCGAAAAGAAAACAAATCGATAATTCAAAAATTCCATGAATCAAATATTCGAAAAAACGAAAATCCGAGAAATCGAAATACCTGGAATTCGAAAATTTAAAAACCGAAAATCGAAAACCCGAAAAATTAAAAATTCGAAAATCGAAAATTCCAAGAATCGAAATATAGAAAGAACCGAATATGGAAAGTCAAAAAATCAAAAATTTTAAAATCGAAAACTGCAGGAAATCGCAAAATTTTGAACACTAAAAAATCGAGAAATCGGGAAATGGAAAACTCGAAAAATTGGAATATCAAAAAATTAAAACATTGTCAAATCGAAAAACTGAAGAACGAAAAATAAAAAAAGAGAAATCGAACAATTCAAGAATCGAGAAATTGAAAAACCCAAAAAGTAAAATGCAGAAAAATTGGGAATTCGAAAAATTGAAAAATCTAAAATTTTAAAATACAAAAATTCCCAAAATGAAGTGTTGAAAAGTTGCGAAATCAAAAACTTGAAAAATCGAGAAATCGGAAAGTCCAAAAACGTGAAAAATCGACAAGTTGAAAACTGAAAATCGTAAAATCCAGAAGTCGAGAAACCGAACATCGAAAAGTCGAGAAATCGGGAAGTGGGAAAATCAAAGTATCGAAAAATCGAAAAATGTAATACTCGAAAATTCCAAAAGTCGAAAAATTGAGAAAACAAGTAATCGAAAAATCAAAATATGGAAAAATCGATAATGTAGAAATGCCAATAATTGAAATACTGGACACCTGAAAAATTGAAAAACGCTTTACCATTCTTACGATAACCATAAAACGTTGCAAGATTTCAGAGCATTCGCTTTTGGAATTTAAAAGTTAAATTGGAAAATTTAAGTAACATTTACTAGTGTAAATTTGGGAGGTAATAATTAAAATCACTTGAAATATTAAAAGAAAATGGAGAAAATTTACTATAACGAGGAAAATATTGTGATAGCCATGAAAATAATAATCACTCTAAGTAATTGTTATTTATTTGCAATGTTGCCACGTTGTACACTTACTCCCTTTTTGGGTCAAACTGTATTAAATACATCAAATACACCGCGACGCTTGCGATCATCTAGAAATGAGTTCGAGAAAAATAAACACACGGTATCAACTTACCTCAGCTATTAGTTTACAATTTATGGAAAACAAGCCACACACGACAAAACTTAACTTATTCGTAGTCACGTACGAATTAAGCAATATTTCCTGAAAACTCACCCATGTGTAATTCCACTTTGAAAATAAACTCACCTAATACATACGTATTTATAAGGGAGAAAATTTTTATTAACGTTTTTCAAACAATCATTGAGAGCACGTACCGTCGCAGAATCCTGGAACCTCAAACCATTAAAATTTAACACTACAATCCCATCATTTACCTCCACTATAACACTATCAACCAGATATAACATAGTAAAATTTACAACACCCATCAAAATCAACCACAAAGCAGAAGTGCCATAAATAAACAAAAACTTTAGTACTTCTGAGTGTTGTGGTGTATCCTTACTAGTGATGGTGTAATAAGAACCAGTGACCGTCAAACCAAAATTAGTTACCATCATTATCACTACAATTTCCTGGAAAGTGGTGTGCACTTCCACAAAAATTTTTCGAAGATGTTTATACAATTTTAAAATTTTTTGAAAATCGACGCTGTAATGTTGCAAAAACGACACGAAATTTTTGTATTGTTGCTTTAACACCATCAGGATCAGAATTATAACTAAATCTATAGAAAAATGAAAACTCCAAACCACCTGGAAACCCACATTATAGTAAGCGTATTCTGGATAATCCAGACAATCCAGAACGCAAGTTATAATCGCCAAAATGTACTTAAACGCAAAAATCGCAAAAGCGGAATTTCTGGTACGACTATAATAGTTGAAAGTCGATTTAGTCACAGTTTTCAAGGATTTTTCAGCCAGAGCAAGGTCCGACAATATTGTTACAATTTTTTCGGCTTTCTTGTGGGTGAGCAAGATTAAGAGGACGTTGTTCAGAAGCAAAAAACTCACTTCGAAGAGGTCGATCATCGACTGAAGCGTATCTTTCGTCGTTATGTCTCGAATGTAGAAAAAACTTAAACACAGTAGAATCAAACAACCGAAAATGTAGGTGTGGATTTTTCGACAAACAAATTTTTTTGTTTGGGGACTGATTTGGTAGATGGGTAGTGAAGAAATTTTCCATAGTGTGAACACGGGTGAAAATATGTCGTGGAAAATATGAAATGGAAAAATGGAAAAATTAGAATATCAAAAAATTAAAAAATGGTCAAATCGAAAAACTGAACAATAAAAAAAAATGAGAAATCGAACAATTCAAAAACCGAAAAATTGAATTAGTAAAATACAAAAAAATTGGGAAATCGAAAAATTGAAAATAAGAGGATCAAAAATTGGAAAAACTAAAAATCGAAAAACTCAGAAACCCCAGAACCGGAAGCTGAAACAACGAAAAACTGAGATATCGAATAATTGAAAAATCGAAAAACCGAAAAGTCCAAAAATGTGGAAGAATTGAAGAATAAAAAACTTGAAAAATCAAAAACCTTAAAAATAGAAAAATTGAAGAACTGAAAATCTGAAAATCTAGAAATCGAAAAGTTGAAATATGGAAAAATCAAAAAAATGAGAACCCGAACAATTCAAGAATCGAGAAATTGAAAAACCCCAAAATGGGAAATCGAAAAATTGAAAATGACAACATAAAAAAATTGGAAAAACGAAAAATTCAAAAACCTAGAAATCCTAGAACAGAAAAATGAAAAATCGAGAAATCGAAAAATTGAAAACTGAAAATCTGGAAATCGCAAAATCGATAAGTCGAGAAACCGAAGCATCGAAAAATCGAGAAATTGGGAAGTGGGAAAATGAAAGTATCGAAAAATCGAAAAATTAAAAAATCGTGAAACTGAAATCCTTACGGGTAAATAGAAGAATCGAGAAATCGAAAATTTAAAAACTAGAGGAAATAAAAAATCGGAATATTGAAACTGAAGAATAGAATTGAAAATTTGGAAAAACGAATAATAAAAAAATTGAGAATTCTAAAAACTGAAACATGTAAAAATTGAAAAATTGAAAATTCGAATATCTAAAAACCAAAAAGTAAAAAAGTGAATAAAGAAAAATTAAAAAATTGAAAATCTGAAAACTGGAGAAATCGAGAAGTGGGAAAATCGAAAAATATAAAAGTCGAAAATTCGAAAAGTCGAAAAATTGAGAAACCAAATAGTCGAAAAATCACCCTAACTATTAAAAATCGAAAAACTGAAAAATTGTGAAACTGAAAACTAGAGGAATTAAAAAATCGAAAAATTGAAACTGAAGAATAGAATTAAAAATTTGAAAAACGAATAATAAAAAAGTGAGAAGTCTAAAAACTGAAACATGTAAAAACTGAAAAATTGAAAATTCAAAAAACTAGTAATCGAAAAGTAGAAAGATTGAAAATTCGAGTATTGAAAATCAAAACCTTGAGAAATAAAAAAATTGAAGAGTAAAATAATTGGAAAATCGAAAAACTGATGATTGGAGAACCTGAAAACCGAAAACCAAAAAAAATGAAAATTCGAATATCTAAAAACCAAAAAGTAAAAAAGTGAATTACGAAAAAATAAAAAATCGAAAATTCAAAAATTCGAAGCGAAAATTCAAAAATTCTAAGAATCTAAAAATCGAATATCGAAAAGCCAAAAAAGCAAAAATTCAAAACTGGAAAATTTCAAGATCGAAATCTAGAAAAAACCGAATATCGAAAATGGAAAATTGAAGTGTTGTAGAGCTGCGAAATCGAAAATTTGAAAAATAGAAATCGAAAAATTTTGAAGAATGAAAAACCGAGACATCTAGAAATGGAAAAATCGAAAAATAGAAAAATTGGAATATTAAAAAATGAAAAAATCGTTAAATCGCAAAAATGAGAAATCGAACAATTCAAGAATCGAGAAATTGAAAAACCCCAGAAGCAGAATATGGAAAAATTGGGAAATCGAAAAACTGAAAAATGGAAACATCAAAAAATTGGAAAACGAAAAATCGAGAAAATGAAAAACTGAAAATCTGGAAATCGAAAAATCGAGAAGTCGAGGAACCAAGGCACCGAAAACTCGAGAAATCGAGAAGTGGGAAAATCAAAGTATCGAAAAACCGAAAAATTAAAAGTCGAAAATTCGAAAATTCGAAAAATTGAGAAACCAAACAGTCAAAAAATCACACTAACGATAAAAAATCGAAAATGTCGAAACAACAAAAATTGAAATATTGAAAACCCGAAGAATTTAAAAATCGTGAAACTGAAATATCCGTAAATAGAAAAATCGAAAAATAAAAAATCGAGAAATCGAAAATTTGCAAAATTGAGAAACTGAGGATTTGAAAAATCCCAAAAATGATATATCGAACAATTGAAAAACTAAAAACTATAGGAATTAAAAAATCGAAAAATTGAAACTGAAGATTAAAATTAAAAAACTGTAAAAACGAATAATAAAAAAGTGAGAAATCTAAAAACTGAAACATGTAAAAATTGAAAAATTGTAAATTCAAAAAACTAGTTAGTAATCGAAAAATCGAAAAGTAGAAAATTTAACTATTGAAAATCAAAAACTCGAGAAATAAAAAAAATCGAAGAGTAAAATAATTGAAAAATTGAAAAACTGAAGATTGGAAAAGCTGAAAATCGAAAAACAAAAAAATTAAAAATTCGAATATCTAAAAACCAAAAAGTAAAAAGGTGAATTAGGAAAAATTCAAAAATCGAAAATTCAACAATTCGAAAAATCGAAAAATCGAAAATCGAAAATTCAAAATATCAAAAATACAAAAATCGAAAATTCCAACATCGAAATCTAGAAAAAACGGAGTCTCGAAAGTCGAAAACCGAAAATTTTAAAATCTAAAAATCCAGGAATGGAAAATTGAAATGTTGTAGAGTTTCGAATTAGCAAATTTGAAAAATAGAAATCGAAAAATTTTAAAGAATGAAAAACCGAGACATCTAGAAAAGGAAAAATCGAAAAATAGAAAAATTGGAATATTAAAAAATTAAAAAATCGAAAAAATGGGAAATCGAACAATTCAAGAACCGAGAAATTGAAAAACCCCAGAAATAGAATATGAAAAAATAGCAAAATCGAAAAATTGAAACATGGAAACATCAAAAAATTGGAAAAAATCTAGAAATCCTAAAACAGAAAACTGAAACAACGAAAAACTGAAATATCGACAAATCGAAAAGTCCAAAAATTTCGAAGAACTGACAAATCAAAAACGTGAAAAATTGAAAAATCCTAAAAATGAAAAGTAGAAAGTCTGAAAATTCGAGTATTGAAAATCGAAAATCGAGAAATAACAGAATCGAAAAGTAAAATAATTGAGAAATTGAAAAACTGAAGAACGGAAAAACTGAAAATGGAAAAATTAAAATATAGAAAATTCAAAAAATCAAAAATCAAACATTCAAAAAACCGAAAAATTGAAAAATTGAAAAATCGAAAAGGAAACAAGTCGATAATCCAAAAATTCAAATATTCGAAAAAATGAAAATCCAAGAAATCGAAAAACCTGGAATTCGAAAATCTAAAAACCGAAAATCGAAAAACTGAAAAATTAAAAATTCGAAAATCGAAAATTCCAAGAATCGAAATATAGAAAGAACGGAATATAGAAAGTCGAAAAATCAAAAATTTTAAAATAGAAAACTGCAGGAATGCAAAAATTCCCAAAATTGAAGTGTTGATAAGTTGAGAAATCGAAAACTTGAAAAATTGAGAAGTCGCAAAATTTTGAACATTGAAAAATCGAGAAATCGAGAAATGGAAAACTCGAAAAATTGGAATATCAAAAAATTAAAACATTGTCAATTGAACAATTGAACAATTCAAGAATCGAGATATTGAAAAACCCAAAAAGTAAAATGCAGAAAATTTTAGAATTCGAAAAATTGAAAAATCGAAAACTGCAGGAATGGAAAAATTCCCAAAATTGAAGTGTTGAAAAGTTGAGAAATCAAAAACTTGAAAAATCGAGAAATCGAAATGTGTTAAAAATTGAAAAACCTAGAAATCGAGAAATGGAAAAGTTGAAAAATCAAAAAACTGGAATATTAAAAAATGAAAAAATCGTTAAATCGAAAAAATGAGAAATCGAACAATTCAAGAATCGAGAAATTGAAAAACCCCAGAAGTAGAATATGGAAAAATTGGAAAATCGACAAATTGAAAAATGGAAACATCAAAAAATTGGAAAACGAAAAATCAGAAAATCTAGAAATGCTAGACCAAAAAACTGAAACAACGAAAAACGACAAATCGAAAAGTCCAAAAATCTCTAAGAACTGAAAAATCAAAAACGTGAAAAATCGAAAAATTGAAGGACTGAAAATCTGAAAATCGAAAAATCGAGAAATCGAGAAATCGAAAATTTGCAAAATTGAAGATCTGAAAAATTGAAAAATCCCAAAAATGAAATATCGAAAAATTGAAAAACTGAGAAAACGAAAAATTGTATCTTACTTCATAAAATTTAAGTAACATTTACTACTGTAAATTTCGGAGGTGATAATTAAAATCAGCTGAAATATTAAAAGAAAATGGAGAAAATTTACTATAACGAGGAAAACATTGTGACAGCTATGAAAATAATAATCACACTCAAAGTAATTGTTATTTATTTGCAATGTTGCCACGTTGTACACTTACTCCCTTTTTTTGTCAAATTGTATTAAATACATCAGATATACCGCGACACTTGCGATCATCTAGAAATGAGTTCGAGAAAAATAAACACACGGTATCTACTTACCTCAGCTATTAGTTTACAATTTATGGAAAACAAGCCACATACAACAAAACTTAATTTATTCGTAGTCACGTACGAATTAAGCAATATTTCCTGAAAATTCACCCATGTGTAATTCCACTTTGAAAATAAACTCACCTAATACATACGTATTTATAAGGGAGAAAATTTTTGTTAACGCTTTTCAAACCATCATTGAGAGCACGTACCGTCGCAGAATCCTGGAACCTCAAACCATTAAAATGTAACACTACAATCCCATCATTTACCTCCACTATAACACTATCAACCAGATATAACATGGTAAAATTTACAACACCCATCAAAATCAACCACAAAGCAGAAGTGCCATAAATAAACAAAAACTTTAGTACTTCTGAGTGTTGTGGTGTATCCTTACTAGTGATGGTGTAATAAGAACCAGTGACCGTCAAACCAAAATTAGTGACCATCATTATCACTACAATCTCTTGAAACGTGGTTTGCACTTCCACAAAAATTTTTCGAAGATGTTTATACAATTTTAAAATTTTTTGAAAATCGACGCTGTAATGTTGCAAAAACGACACGAAATTTTTGTATTGTTGCTTTAACACCATCAAGATCAGAATTATGACTAAATCGATAGAAAAGTGGAAACTCCAAATAAACTGGAAACCTATATTAAAGTAGGCATATTCTGGATAATCCAGACAATCCAGAACGCAAGTTATAATCGCCAAAATGTACTTAAACCCAAAAATCGCCAAAGCGGAATTTCTGGTGCGATTATAATAGTTGAAAGTCGATTTAGTCATGGTTTTCAACGATTTTTCAGCCAGTTCAAGGTCCGATAATATTGTTACAATTTTTTCGGCTTTCTTGTGGGTGAGCAGGATCAAGAGGACGTTGTTCAGAAGCAAAAAACTCACTTCGAAGAGGTCTATCATCGACTGAAGCGTGTCTTTCGTCGTGATGTCTCTAATGTAGAAGAAACTTAAACACAGTAGAACCAAACAACCGAAAATGTAGGTGTGGATTTTTCGACAAACAAATTTGTTTGTTTGGGGATTGATTTCGTAGATGGGTAGTGAAGAAAATTTCCATAGTGTGAACACGGGTGAAAATATGTCGTTTATTGTATTCGCTGGAAACATGTTACAACTGATTGTAGCACGACTTGGAAAATTTAATATTCATATTGTAGTACCTAATGATGACGAGATTGCGTGTTCGTTTAAACTACGATCCGCTAAATAAATCATCACCTATTTTGCTAAACTGAACTAGGTATGTGGTGTACGTTGTTATGTTAGCACCCATCTGAAACCATAACCATAACGACCATACAAGATATTATTTTTTAGTAACTCTTACCCAGAAGATCAGAGTACAGTTTATTGGAAAAAGTCCACATATCTTCACGTCGGTTTGATTGATGTGTTTATGAATTCTCCGCAGCGTGTTTCTTTTGTATGTTTTTTCCAGTCTCGACAACGCCTCGTCAATCTGGCGACTAACGAGTTTATCCTGGAAGAAGTTATTAACACCTACTTGAATTTTTCCAGTTTGGTTTTACCTGCTCTAAAACCCCCCCGAAAAAATACGCAACTCCGAAATCGTACACCGAAATCAGAGTGCCCCAAATTACAATAAATATCAATTTCGAAATTTTATTTTCTTTTCGATTTTCCAAAATCATTCTCACTTGGTAATGGATTCCCGTCGTACTAATAAACGTGTCGCTAATCGTTTTGACTAAAATAATCCTTTCGAAGGACGTTTTGACCAGAATGAACACATTTTTCAAAAGAGTGTGTATTTCGCACACTTTTTTGATCTCGTCGGGGTCGAGTTGTCCACTTGCTAGAATGTAACCCAGCTCTTGGAATCCGGCTATCAAAAACACCAAAGATGCTATTAATAGCAGCTCGTAGTTGAAATGGCAGCCAAAAGCTATAAAATATATAGCGGTGTTGATAGCTTCAGGTGGATTGTTGCTGCAGTCAATTATACAACAAATAGTTGTCAAACCGTACTCCAGTAGCGCTACTACGAAGACTCTTTTTTTAGCTTTGATGTAACCCGAAAGCTCTCCTTGCTTGATTGTCGACGTCATTTTTTCAAGAATCATAAAATGCGACACTAAAGCAGCTATTTCTTTTCGTTTTTGTTGAACCAACAAGATTATGATAACATTTTGGCTAAAAACTGCCGTCAATTCGTAGAAGGATACGTCCGTTTGGAGAGTGTTGTTTTCGTCCACGTAGATCGTTTTTACGGAGAATAAATACACGGCGACGAAAATCATTATCGCTATACAGAACGTTTTGGACTGTTTGGTATAAATTATTTTTCTTTTGGTGTAGATGTTTTTCCTAATTTTGTAAATTGGTAGACCTGTGTAGTTCCAAATTTTGAAAATCGTTCGAAAGGCTTGGGTTGTGTTTTCTGAATTCTGCATTATTTCATGTGTCCGATTCGGTACAAGGTTTGAGTTATTTTCCATAATTACAATTACTAATCCATCAGTAGGAAGTTATATTTTATTGTGGCGTGTATTGAGTATGTAATTAGTAAGAGCTCCATCAGTGTATAAAAATACATTCAAATTGTTATTACAATTTTCATCAAAATCAGATTAGACTACTTGCTTTAGAGTTAATACAAAATTGGTTCGATGTTATTTTGACAGAACTTTTCTCGCTCCTAAAGTGTAGCACAACAAATTCCGATTTTTTGAAAAAATGTAAAAATTGCTTGGGTTTTTATTTTTTTTTTATTTTTCAGTTTTTCAATTCTTCAGTTTTTCGAATTTTCAGGTTTTTCATTTTTCAATTCTCTATTCTATTTATTCTTTTTTTTTTCATTTCCATTTTTCGATTACTTACTTTTTCGCTGTTTCAGTCTGGGGATATTCAATTTTTCGATTTTTCGGTTTTTCAGATTTTTGATTTTGCAATTCTTTGATTTTTTTAATGTTCAATTTTTCTCAATTTCGATTTTCCAATTTTTCCTGTTTCAGTTTTTCATTTGTCGGTTTCAATTTTTCGATATTTCAGTTTTGGGATTTTTCAATACTTCCATTTCCCGATCTTACAAATTTTCCATTTCCTGATTTTCCCAAATTTCAGTCTTTTTTTTGTAAGAATTATATTTTTTAATTTTTCGATTTTTCAGTTTTTCGATTTTTCAGGTTTTTCATTTTTCAATTCTTTATTTTATTTAGTCTTGATTATGTAGTTCTTTATTTTTTTTTCATTTAAATTTTTTGGCTTTTGAATATTTTGATTTTTGATTTTCCCATTTCTCAATTCTTGAATTTTCCGATTTTGTCGGGTTCTTCATTATGCATTTTTTTCATTTTCAATTTTTCAACTTTTCGAATTTTTGATTTCTAGGTTTTTCATTTTTCGATTTCTTACTTTTTCGATGTTTCAGTTTGGGGATATTCAATTCTTCCATGTTTCGGTTTTTCAGGTGCTTGATTTTGCAATTCTTTGATTTTTTTTAATGTTCAATTTTTCTCAATTTCGATTTTCCAATTTTTCCTGTTTCAGTTTTTCATTTCTCGGTTTCAATTTTTCGATATTTCAGTTTTGGGATTTTTCAATGCTTCCATTTCCCGATCTTACAAATTTTCCATTTCCTGATTTTCCCAAATTTCAGTCTTTTTTCTTGTAAGAATTCTATATTGTATTCCTAATACATTTCACCATTATAATTCTCCTCTGTTAAATTGCCTTAGATTGTATAATTGCATATGTAATATATTTGATATTTTTAACGACAGTTTATTGAATCGTAGGTTAAGGAATAAAATTATAGACTATTATACTCAGTTCTAAATATTTAATTTTTGTAACATGTATTATAAAGCGCTAGTTAGTGTATATATATACATATATATATTTGTTAAATTGTAAGATTTTTGTATCTATATGGACACCTGTCCGTTGGAAAATAAACCCATCATTATTATTATTATTATTATTATTATTATTTTTTAGTTTTTCGATTTTTCAGTTTTTCGATTTTTCAGGTTTTTCATTTTTCAATTCTCTATTCTATTTATTCTTTTTTTTTCATTTCCATTTTTCGATTTCTTACTTTTTCGCTGTTTCAGTCTGGGGATATTCAATTTTTCGATTTTTCGGTTTTTCAGTTTTTTGATTTTGCAATTCTTTGATTTTTTTAATGTTCAATTTTTCTTAATTTCGATTTTCCAATTTTTCCTGTTTCAGTTTTTCATTTGTCGGTTTCAATTTTGGGATTTTTCAATACTTCCATTTCCCGATCTTACAAATTTTCCATTTCCTGATTTTCCCAAATTTCAGTCTTTTTTTGTAAGAATTCTATTTTTTAATTTTTCGATTTTTCAGTTTTTCGATTTTTCAGGTTTTTCATTTTTCAATTCTTTATTTTATTTAGTCTTGATTATGCAATTCTTTATTTTTTTTCATTTAAATTTTTCGACTTTTGAATATTTTGATTTTTGATTTTCCCATTTCTCAATTCTTGAATTTTCCGATTTTGTCGGGTTCTTCATTATGCATTTTTTTTTATTTTCATTTTTTCAACTTTTCGAATTTTTGATTTCTAGGTTTTTCATTTTTCGATTTCTTACTTTTTCGATGTTTCAGTTTGGGGATATTCAATTCTTCCATGTTTCGGTTTTTCAGGTGTTTGATTTTGCAATTCTTTGATTTTTTTTAATGTTCAATTTTTCTCAATTTCGATTTTCCAATTTTTCCTGTTTCAGTTTTTCATTTCTCGGTTTCAATTTTTCGATATTTCAGTTTTGGGATTTTTCAATGCTTCCATTTCCCGATCTTACAAATTTTCCATTTCCTGATTTTCCCAAATTTCAGTCTTTTTTTTTGTAAGAATTCTATTTTTTAATTTTTCGATTTTTCAGTTTTTCGATTTTTCAGGTTTTTCATTTTTCAATTCTCTATTCTATTTATTCTTTTTTTTTTCATTTCCATTTTTCGATTTCTTACTTTTTCGCTGTTTCAGTCTGGGGATATTCAATTTTTCGATTTTTCGGTTTTTCAGATTTTTGATTTTGCAATTCTTTGATTTTTTTTAATGTTCAATTTTTCTCAATTTCGATTTTCCAATTTTTCCTGTTTCAGTTTTTCATTTGTCGGTTTCAATTTTTCGATATTTCAGTTTTGGGATTTTTCAATACTTCCATTTCCCGATCTTACAAATTTTCCATTTCCTGATTTTCCCAAATTTCAGACTTTTTTTTTTGTAAGAATTCTATTTTTTAATTTTTCGATTTTTCAGTTTTTCGATTTTTCAGGTTTTTCATTTTTTAATTCTCTATTCTATTTATTCTTTTTTTTTTTTCATTTCCATTTTTCGATTTCTTACTTTTTCGCTGTTTCAGTCTGGGGATATTCAATTTTTCGATTTTTCGGTTTTTCAGATTTTTGATTTTGCAATTCTTTGATTTTTTTTAATGTTCAATTTTTCTCAATTTCGATTTTCCAATTTTTCCTGTTTCAGTTTTTCATTTGTCGGTTTCAATTTTTCGATATTTCAGTTTTGGGATTTTTCAATGCTTCCATTTCCCGATCTCACAAATTTTCCATTTCCTGATTTTCCCAAATTTCACTATTCTATTTTTTAATTTTCGTGTCTTTTCAATTTTTAGATTTTGCAATTTTTGGAATTACAATTTTCGAGTTTTTGAATTCTTGGATTCTTAATTTTTTCATTCCTTCCAATTTTCGACTTGAAATTTTTCGTTTGGGTTTTTTATTTTCTTGATTTTTACAATTTCTCGATTTTTCAAAGTTAGATTTTATAATTTTTTGTTTTTGTTTTGTTTCTGTGTTTTCAATTTTTCTATACTTCAATTTTTGATTTTGTGATTTTTCAGTGTTTCATTTTTTTAGTTTCTTCAGTTTTACGACACGCATCTCTTCAAGTTTTCATTTTGAAATTTTTCAGTTTTGGTTTTTCTAACTTTTGGATAAATATTTGGATTTTGCAATTTTTCGATTTTTAATTTTTCAGTTTTTCGTTCTTTCATTATTCGATTTGCAAATTTTTGTTTTTTTTTCAATGTCAATTTTTCACCTTTAGAAGAAAGAAGTAAATTTTTTGATTTCTACATTTTTCGTTTTTTGATTTCTTAATTTTTCGATGTTTCAGTTTGCGGATTTTCAATTTTCGGTTTTTCGCTTTCCCAATTTCGGTTTCTCAATTTTTCGTGTTACAGTTTTTCAATTTCCCGGTCTTCAATTTTTCTATTATTCAATTTTTCGATATTTCAGTTTTGGGATTTTTCAATACATACTTCCATTTCCCCATCTTACAAATTTTCGATTTCCCGAAATTTCACTCTTTTTTTTGAAGTATTCTAGTTTTTAATAGTTCCATTATTTAAATTTTTATTTTGTTGCTTATTGATTTTTTATAATTTTTTGTTCTTTCAACTTTAATTTTTGTAGTTGTCGTTCCTTCAAAATTTCGATTTGTGATTTTTCAATTTTTCATTTTCGTGTTTCTTCAATTTTTAGATTTATAATTTTCGAGTTTTCAATTTTTCGATTCTTCATTTTTTCATTCCTTCCAAGTTTCGACTTGAAATTTTTTCTTTGATTCTTTTATTTTCTCATTTTTCAATTTTTCGATTTTCGATGTTTCAATTTCTCGATTTTTTGATTTTTCAATTCTTCAGTTTTTCATTTTTCAATTTTTTATTTTATTAATTCTTGATTATGCAATTCTTTATTTTTTTTTCATTTAAATTTTTCGACTTTTGAATATTTTGATTTTTGATTTTCCCATTTCTCAATTCTTGAAATTTCCGATTTTGTCAGGCTCTTGATTATGCATTTTTTTTTATTTTCAATTTTTCAACTTTTCGATTTTTTGATTTCTAGGTTTTTCATTTTCCGATTTCTTACTTTTTCGATGTTTCAGTTTGGGGATATATTTTTTTTAATGTTCAATTTTTCTCAATTTCGATTTCTAAATTTTTCCTGTTTCAGTTTTTCGATTTCTCGGTTTCAATTTTTCTATTGTTCAATTTTTCGATATTTCAGTTTTTTCAATACTTCCATTTCCCGATCTTACAAATTTTCGATTTACCGATTTTCCGAAATTTCAGTCTTTTTTTGTAAGTTTTCTTTTTTTTTTAATTTTTCCATTATTTAAATTTTTAATTTGTTACTTAATGATTTTTTGTTTTCCCATTTCTTTATTTCTCCACTTTCGAAGTTTCAATTTCCCGATTTTTCGATTTTTCAGTTTTCGGTCTTCCGATTTTATAATTTTTTGTTCTTTCAAGTTTAATTTTTTCAGTTTTCGTTTCATTAATTTTTCGATTTTCGAGTTTTCAATTCTTCGATTCTAGATTTTTTCATTCCGTCCAATTTTCGACTTGAAATTTTTTGTTTTTTCAATTTTTCAATACTTCAATTTTTGGATTTACGATTTTTCAATATTTCATTATTGTATTTTAGAAGTGTTCCAGTTTTTCGATTCGGTTCACTTTTTCTTCTTTCAATTTTTTCAGTTTTTCTTTTTACAACTTTTTAAAACAAAAAAAAATTAAAAAATTGCAAACTTGAACAATTAAAAAATCAAAAATGAAAAATGAAAAAGTTCAAAATGAAAATTTTGAAAAACTAGAAAGTGGAAATAATGAACTTGAAAAATTTGACAAACGTAAAGCGTAAATCCAAAAAACGAAATAAGTATTATAAAATCGAAATATTGAAAATTGAGAAAAAAAATTACAAAAATTGAAAAATTTGGAAGTAGAGGAATTGAAAAATCAGATTAAACTTGCTTTATAATTAATACAATAATAATTAATATAAATTCAATTTTCAGATTTTACAATTTTTCCATTTGAGTTTCTCGAGATTTTTCGTTTCGGATTTTTATTTTCTTTATTTTTTCAGTTTTTCGTTTATTCAATTTTTCGTTTTGTGATTTTTCAATTTTTCATTTTCTTGATTTTTTTAATTTTAGATTTTGCAATTTTTGGAATTAATGTGTTTCAAGCTTCTTCGATTCTTAACTTTTTCATTTCTTCAAATTTTCAACTTGCAATTTTTCGTTTGGGTTTTTATTTTCTTTATTTTAGAATTTGCGCTTTCTGGATTTAAAATTTTTCGAGTTTTCAATTCTTTGGATCCTGAATTTTTCATTTTTCAACTTTTCAACTTTCAATATTTTGTTTTTCGGTTTTTTGCTTTCTTTATTTTTACAACTTTCTACTTCAATGTTCGATTTTATAATTTTTTGTTTTTTAAAATTCAGCTGTTTCAGTTTTTTGATTTGCAATTTTTCAATGTTTCATTATTTTGTTTTTTGAAATTTTTCAGTTTTGCAATTTTACGGATTTCCAATTTTTAATTTTTCAGTTTTTCATTCTTTCATTATTCGATTTGCAAATTTTTATTTTGTTTTTTCATTGTCAATTTTTCAACTTTAGAGGAAAGAACTACATTTTTTGATTTCTAGATTTTTCATTTTTCGATTTCTTAATTTTTCGTTGTATCGGTTTGGAGATTTTCAATTTTCGTGTTTTCGGTTTCTCAATTTCGGTTTCCCAATTTCTCGTGTTACAGTTTTTCAATTTCCCGGTTTTCAATTTTTCGATATTTTAGTTTTGGGATTTTTCAATTCTTCCACTTTTCGATTTTTCAAATTTTCGATGTGTATTTCAGTCTAACGTTTTTTTTTCGTTTTGTTTGTTAGTTTTCTATTTTCTAATTTTTCCATTATTTAAATTTTCAATTTTTGTCGTTTCTAAGTTTTCATTTGTCGATTTTTTGGAATTCTCGTTCTTCGGTTTCTAGATTAATCGATTTTTTTTTACTTTTTGATTTTTCGACATTCCCACTTTTCATCAATTTTTCGGTTTTTCAAGTTCTTCATTTTTAAATTCCCGATTTTTGAGCTTTTGATTTCTAAATTTTTGGGTGTTTCAGTTTTTGGGTTTTTCAATTATCCGATTTTTCGATGTTTCTATTTTATATTTTTTTGTTCTCTCAAGTTTAATTTTTTCAGTTTTTATTTCTTTGAATTTTCGTTTTGTGATTTTTCAATTTTTCATTTCTTCGTTTCTTGAATTTTTGGATTTAAATTTCCTCGACTTTTCAACTTTTCGATTCTTAAATTTTTCGCTGCTTCAATTTTTCGATTTACAATTTTTCAATGTTTTTTTAGTTTCTTCAAATTTTTCACTCTTTAGTTTTTCCAACTTTTGGAAAAATTTTTAGATTTTGCAATTTTTCGATTTGCGATTTCACGAATTTTCAATTTTTAATTTTTCCTCTCTTGAATTTGTCGGTTTGAAATTTTTTATTTTTTTTTGGTTTGAAATTTTTCGATTCGGTTCAGTTTTTCGTCTTTCCAATTTTTCGATTCATTTATTTTGTTCGAGTTTTCCTTTCTTCAGTTTTTCGATTTACAATTTTTCATTTTTTTCAATTTTTTGCGATTTTTTAGTTTTTCGATTTTTAATTTTCCGATTTATCAATTTTTCTATTTTACAACTTTTCAAAATACAAAACAAAAATGGAAAAATTGCAGAATTAAAAAATTGAATAATCAGAAATGAAAAAAACGAAAAAGTATAACATGAAAACCTTCAAAAAGCTAAAATATGGAAATCATGAAAAATTAAAGAACCGAAAAATTAAAATATCGAAAGATCAAAATTTGAGAAACTTAAAGAACAAAATAGAAAAAAACGAAGTATTGTAAAGTCTAAAAATTGAAAAATTTGGAAATAGAGAAATTGAAATAATAAAAATCAGATTAAACTTGCTTTAGAATTAATGCAAAATTGATTGAAAGTTATTTTGACAGAACCTCCCTCGCCCCCGAAATACAGCCCAACAAAGCCCACTTCTTTGCGCTTTTCATTTTTATTGTTTCTTCAGTTTTTCAATTGTCAACTTTTGAATTTTTCAGTTTTTAGATCTTGCAATTTTTCGAGTTTTTTCCTTTCAGATTTTTATTTTCTTTATTTTCTCAATTGTTTATTTTTTCGGTATTTCAATTTGATACTTTTTTATTGATTCAATTTTTCGTTTTGTGATTTTTCAATTTTTCATTTTCTTGTTTTTTTAATTTTTAGATTTTGCAATTTTTGGATTTAAAATTTTTCAAGTTTTCAATTCTTCGATTCTAGAGTTTTTCATTCCTTCAACTTTTCGACTTTCAATTTTTCGTTTGGGTTCTTTATTTTTACAATTTTTCGATTTTTCAATGCTACATCAGTGTTTTCAATTTTTTGATTTGTAATTTTTTAACGTTTAATTTTTTTTGTTGCTTCAATTTTACGACAACTTTCCAACTTTTCATTTTAAAATTTTTCAGTTTTTGGTTTTTCCAATCTTTGGATGAATTTTTATATATTATTTTACAATTTTTGATTTGCAATTTTTCGATTCATTAATTTTGTTCGATTTTTATGTTCCTCGATTTTTGGTTTTTCAATGTTTCAATGTTTCGTTTCTTCACTTCCTTCATTTGCTGTTTTTCGATTTTGCAATTTTTCGATTTTTCAATTTTTTACTTTTTTTAGTTCTTCTATTTTACAACTTTCCGAATCAAAGAAATGAAAAATTGCAGAATTGAAAAACTGAAAAATCAAAAATGAAAAACGAAAAAGTATACAATGAAAACTTCGAAAAATGGAAAACCTCAAAAATGAAAAAAAAAATGCAAAAACGAAAATTTGTGTCACCAAAATATTGAAAAAATATTCATATAAGATTTGATTTTGCGAATTTTTATTTTAAAATGTTATAAACAGACGAAAGATAAACAGACAGACAGACGAAAACTGGAGACAACTTAGCTTAGGTTCAGGAAATAAAAATATGACAAGGGCACATCAAGATAAGCTAAATAATTTTGTGAAATTGAGCCAAGTATACCACGTATCCTGTAACACTTGTAATCATCTAAATTACGGTATAGAAATATTCATTAAAATTGTCTCACCCAGTAGATGTAAGTACAATCCAGAGGAAATAAACCGCCGACGTAAAATTCTAGCTTATTTAAATAAGTACGAGCAGCAAATAGTATATTCTGGAATTCGAAGCTCTGCCAATGTATAACAAATATGTACAAATATACTCACCATTTTAAAATACAGGGTGTTAATTTGTGAAGAATTTATAACAATGCTTATATTATCTCTCAGTAGATTATCCTGAAAGTATGATTCTAAGTAAAATTAACATCTGAAAAAATTTATATATCTACCTGCTCGACCAAATCGTGAAAGACAAAAGCTACAGTAAAATTTGAAACTGCGATGAGAATAGCGAACACAACATTTGAAACACTCGACAACAAAAAATTCTCAGGCAGCAACAAATACACCCGTAACACATAAAAAACCGCCGTAGACGTAATAATCGAGTCCGCGATAACTTTAACCAAAATTAAACCTTGAAACGTGTCCTTAATCAACTTACACGTATTCCTCAACACTTGATGTAAAGAAATAACCTCTTTTACATTTAAATAATCCAACTCGAACTTTTGATACACCAAAAACTGGTTTATTTCTCGGTACTGATTTTTCAAAATTAACAAATAGGTGACTATTAACATCTCGAAGTGGTAGTGAAAACACCAAGAACAAAAATACGCAATCAGATTAATGCGATCGTCGGGGACATTAATACTGTAGACCACGTAAAGAATTACTATGAAACTATATTTCATTGTAGCTAATTTTAAAACCGTTCTTTTCACGCCGACAATATAACACGATTTGTGTTTTTTCAATTTCTGTACACAATTTTCCGAAAACTGTAACTGCTCAAATACTCGGAGAATTTGTTTTCTTTTTATGTGACACACAACCAGAATTACTATATTTTGTACAAAGAACGTTGTCAGTTCGACAAAATTCATAAACTCGTCGACGATAGCACTGTCAGTGATTTCAGAAATCGTGTTTGTGGAGCACAGGAAATATAAGCACGACAGTAAAAGAACAGCCGGGTATACAGTTTTCGAGTCGGTTTTAACAAACCTAGTTTCTTTTCCGTTAGAGTGGCTTGTAAGTTTGTAAATTGGCAGTCCTGTAAATTTCCAAAGCACGAAAATTGGCTGAACTATTTGTGCAATGTCGTTATTAGTTGACTTCATTTTTGGGAATAAGGATGTAGATGCAAATTAATAATGTGTTTCTTGGAGGTGTATTGATTATCGTATATAAAGCGATAACCATCACCATTAGCTAATGCGAAAGTAAAGAAACTAAGTTAATTTGATAATATTTGTAGTTTTAGTTTTGTTTATTTACGGATTTAATTTGATTACTACAAAAATTTACCATTTTAGGCATGTTTTAATTTCTTGTTGTCGAATTAAGTCTGCACATATTAAGAAAAAAAGGCAAAATATATGCCCCGCCCACCCACCCTGTCTCAATTGTAATGATTTTTTTTATTCGTCGTGAGCCAAGAGGGCGGAGCTTAACTGCAAAATCCTCGTTTCTGTTTTTGAGTATTGTGTTGTTCAAAGAATACCATGTAGGTATATTAACAAAAAAATAAAGGCAAAGGTTAGGTCCCATTTATACCTGCCCTGATCTCAATTGTCAATTGTGACGAATTTTTCATTCGTTGTCAGATCGAGGGGAGGAGCTTAATTGCAAGATCCATATTTGTCTACAAGAATTTACCATTTTAAATATGTTTTAAGTTTCTTGTTCTGAAAAGACGACTACACATATTGAAAAAAGAAGGCAAAATATATGGCCCGCCCACCCACCCTGTCTCAATTGTGATGATTTTTTTTAATAGTCGAGAGCCAAAGGAGCGGAAATTAATTGCAAAATCCTTGTTATTTCTCTACAAGAAATGAACCTGTAAGACATGTTTCTGAATATGTCATTCAAAGAATATTATGTATATTAAGAAAAACTTGAAAATAAAGACTAAGTCCCACCCATACCTGCCTTGATCTACATAACGATGAAGTTTTCATTCGTTGGCAAAGCTAGGGGTGGAGCCTAATTGCAAAATCCATATTTCTTTACAAAAAATTTTCCATTTTAAACGTGTTTCGAGTTTCTAAGAATAAAAGAGGTCATCACACTTGCGATGGGGTGGGTGGGCGGGGTTTATATTTTTCATTTTTTTTAAATAGACATAGTATTCTTTGAACAACACAATAATTAAAAACATGTTTTTAATTTTTTCTAAAGAAATAAATATTTTACAGTTAAACTTTGCCCCGTTGCTTCTGGGTGAATAAAAAATATCGTCACAATAGAGATAGGGTGGGTGGGCGGGCTTACATTTTACTTTGTTATTTTAATATGTGTAGTCCCCTTTAATATAAAGAAAAAATAACCCAAGAATTAAGCTCCACCCATCTCTATCACAAGCTCAATTGTGATGAATTTTTCATTCATTGTCAGACCAAGAGGAGGAGCCTAATTGCAAAATCGATACTTTCCTACAAGAATTTACCATTTTAAACATGTCTTAAGTTTCTTATTCTGAAAAGACGACTACATATATTGAAAAAAAGGCAAAATATAAGCCCCGCCCACCCACCCTATTTCAATTGTGATGATTTTTTTTAATAGTCGAGAGCCAAAGGAGCGGAAATTAATTGCAAAATTCTTATTATTTCCCTACAAGAAATTAAGATGTAAGACATGTTTCTGAATATTATGTCATTCAAAGGATAGGTACTATGTATATTTTTAATCGTCGTAAGCCGCGGGGCGGAGCTTATTTATAAAATCCTTATTTTTCTACGAGAAATTATCATGTGGAATATGTTCTTAAGTAATCGAGTTATACAAAGAATACTACATACGTATATTACGAAAAAATTAAAGCCAAATATTAAGCCCCACCCATACCTGCCCTGATTTAAATAGCGATGAAGTTTTCATTCGTTGGCAAACCCAAGGGCGGAGCCTAATTGCAAAATCCATATTTCCTTACAAAAATTTTCCATTTTAAACGTGTTTCGAGTTTCTAAGAATAAAAAAAAATCATCACAATTGAGATGGGGTGGGTGGGAGGGGTTTATATTTTGCCTTTTTTCTTAATACACATAGTATTCTTTGAACCACACGATAATCAAAAACATGTTTTTAATTTTTTGTAAAGAAATAAATATTTTGCAGTTAAACTTTGCCCCGTTGGTTCACGGCGAATAAAAAAAATCGTCACAATAGAGATCGGGCGGGTGGGCGGGCTTACATTTTGTCTTGTTTTCTTAATATGTGTAGTCACCTTTGATATTAAGAAAAAACAACCCAGAAATTAAGCCCGAATTTATCCATCTCAAGCTCAAATGTGAGGAATTTTCCATTAATTGTCGGACCAAGGGGTGGAGCCTAATTGCAAAATCGATAGTTTCCTACACAAATTTAACAATTTAGACATGTTTTAACTTTCTTGCTGTCGAATTAAGTCCACACATGTTAAGAAAACATGGCAAAATACAGCCCCGCCCACCCGCCCTATCTCAATTCTGATAATTTGTTTTTATTCATTATGAGCCAAGGGGGCGGAGCTTAACTGCAAAATCCTTATTTCTTTACGACAAATTAAAAACATGTTTTTGAGTATCGTGTTATTCAAAGAATAGTATGTATATTAAGAACAAAATAAAACCAAAGATTAGGCCCCACCCATATCCGCCCCATCCCGATTCTCAATTGTGATGAATTTTTAATTCGTTGTCAGATCGAGGGGCGGTGCTTAGATCCATATTTGTTTACAAAAATGTACCATTTTAAACATGTTTTAAGTTTTCTGTTCAGAAAAGACGACTACATTTATTGAAAAAAAAGCAAAATATAAGCCCCGCCCACCCACCCTGTCTCAATTGTGATGATTTTTTTTAATAGTCGAGAGCCAAAGGAGCGGAAATTAATTGCAAAATCCTTGTTGTTTCTCTACAAGAAATGAACCTGTAAGACATGTTTCTGAATATCATGTCATTCAAAGAATATTATGTATATTAAGAAAAACTTGAAAATAAAGACTAAGTCCCACCCATACCTGCTTTGATCTAAATAGCGATGGCAAAGCTAGGGGTGGAGCCTAATTGCAAAATCCATATTTCCTTACAAAAATATTCCATTTTAAACGCGTTTCGAGTTTCTAAGAATAAAAAAGGTCATCACACCTGCGATGGGGTGGGTGGGCGGGGTTTATATTTTTCATTTTTTTTAAATATACATAGTATTCTTTGAACAACACAATAATTAAAAACATGTTTTTGATTTTTTGTAAAGAAATAAATATTTTACAGTTAAACTTTGCCCCGTTGCTTCTGGGTGAATAAAAAATATCGTCACAACAGAGATAGGGTGGGTGGGCGGGCTTACATTTTACTTTGTTATTTTAATATGTGTAGTCCCCTTTAATATTAAGAAAAAATAACCCAAGAATTAAGCTCCACCCATCTCTATCACAAGCTCAATTGTGATGAATTTTTCAATCATTGTCAGACCAAGAGGAGGAGCCTAATTGCAAAATCGATACTTTCCTACAAGAATTTACCATTTTAAACATGTCTTAAGTTTCTTATTCTGAAAAGACGACTACATATATTGAAAAAAAAAAACAAAATATAAGCCCCACCCACCCACCCTATCTCAATTGTGATGAATTTTTTTATTCGTCGTGGATCAAGAGGGCGGAGCTTAACTGCAAAATCCTTATTTCTCTACGAGAAATTAAAAACATGTTGTTGAGTACCGTGTTGTTCAAAGAATGCTGTGTATATTACGAAAAAAATAAACCATACCTGCCCCGAAGTCAATTCTCAATTGTGATGAATTTTTCATTCGTTGTCAGATCTAGGGGCGGGGCTTCATTACAAGATCCATATGTGTTTACAAGAATTTACCATTTTAAACATGTCTTAAGTTTATTTTTCTGAAAAGACGACTACATATATTGAAAAAAAAAGGAGCAAAATATAAGACCCGCCCACCCACCCTGTCTCAATTGTGATGATTTTTTTCAATAGTCGAGAGCCAAAGGAGCGGAAATTAATTGCAAAATCCTTATTATTTCTCTACAAGAAATTAAGATGTAAGACATGTTTCTGATATTATGTCATTCAAAGAATAGGTACTATGTATATTTTTAATCGTCGTAAGCCGCGGGGCGGAGCTTATTTATAAAATCCTTATTTTTCTACGAGAAATTATCATGTGGAATATGTTCTTAAGTAATCGAGTTATACAAAGAATACTACATGCGTATATTACGAAAAAATTGAAGCCAAATATTAAGCCCCACCCATACCTGCCCTGATTTAAATAGCGATGAAGTTTTCATTCGTTGGCAAACCCAGGGGTGGAGTTCAATTGCAAAATCCATATTTCTTTACAAACATTTTCCATTTTAAACGTGTTTCGAGTTTCTAAGAATAAAAAAAATCATCACATTTGAGATGGGGTGGGTGGGCGGGGTTCATATTTTGCCCTTTTTCTTAATACACATAGTATTCTATGAATAACACGATAATCAAAAACATGTTTTTAATTTATTGTAAAGAAATAAATATGTTGCAGTTAAACTTTGCCCCATTGGTTCTGGGCGAATAAAAAAAATCGTCACAATAGAGATCGGGCGGGTGGGCGGGCTTACATTTTGTCTTGTTTTCTTAATATGTGTAGTCACCTTTAATATTAAGAAAAAACAACCCAAAAATTAAGCCTGAATTTATTCATCTCAAGCTCAAATGTGAGAAATTTTTCATTCATTGTCAGACCAAGGGGTGGAGCCTAATTGCAAAATCGATAGTTTCCTCCACAAATTTAAAAATTTAGACATGTTTTAACTTTCTTGCTGTCGAATTAAGTCCACACATGTTAAGAAAACAAGGCAAAATACAGCCCCGCCCACCCGCCCTATCTCAATTGTGATGATTTTTTTTTTATTCATCATGAGCCAAGCTTAACTGCAAAATCCTTATTTCTTTACGATAAATTAAAAACATGTTTTTGAGTATCGTGTTATTCAAAGAACTGTATGTATATTAAGAACAAAATAAAACCAAATATTAGGCCCCACCCATATCCGCCCCATCTCGATTCTCAATTGTGATGAATTTTTAATTCGTTGTCAGATCGAGGGGCGGTGCTTAGATCCATATTTGTTTACAAAAATGTACCATTTTAAACATGTTTTAAGTTTTCTGTTCTGAAAAGACGACTACATTTATTGAAAAAAAAGCAAAATATAAGCCCCGCCCACCCACCCTGTCTCAATTGTGATGATTTTTTTTAATAGTCGAGAGCCAAAGGAGCGGAAATTAATTGCAAAATCCTTGTTGTTTCTCTACAAGAAATGAACCTGTAAGACATGTTTCTGAATATCATGTCATTCAAAGAATATTATGTATATTAAGAAAAACTTGAAAATAAAGACTAAGTCCCACCCATACCTGCTTTGATCTAAATAGCGATGGCAAAGCTAGGGGTGGAGCCTAATTGCAAAATCCATATTTCCTTACAAAAATATTCCATTTTAAACGCGTTTCGAGTTTCTAAGAATAAAAAAGGTCATCACACTTGCGATGGGGTGGGTGGGCGGGGTTAATATTTTTCTTTTTTTTTTTTTTAATATACATAGTATTCTTTGAACAACACAATAATCAAAACCACGTTTTTAATTTTTTGTAAAGAAATAAATATTTTGCAGAGATTATCTGTCTAATAAAAATCCGGACTGATGGCAGACAGACAGACAGCCGGAAACGGAGCACCTACTATTTGGTACTGAATTTACTTTGCTTATTTCGTTTTTGTGTGTGTTAAATTTTTTGGGATATTTATTGCATTTGTAATTATAAATTTTCGGGTGTCCCGTCGGTACAAACAGACACTGGTCAAAAATATAAAACACAAATGACACAGAAAATTGTTTTGAAAACAATGGTAAACTTAATGGCGATTCATATCTTTTTTCCACGGAGTCGAATTAGTAAACAAAATATACCATTTTCAATTAACCATATTGATCGCACCTATGTTTCCAAAATGGCATCAACCAGTAGCGACATTCACACGATAATCGGACCGATTTTCGCGTTTTGGAAATTTACAGGATTTCCAGCGTACAAACTTAAACAAAATCTGAAATTTCTTTACTTCTCATCAGCAAATTTTTATTTATCTCTAGTCGGACTAATTCTTTTATTTGTTTTTGCGTTGTACTACAAGTCTGAAACCATCGATGGCGTCATTATTGACGACCCCATGAGTATTACAGGGTCGACAACTTTGTTTGTACAAAATATAGGGATTCTAGTTTTGAGTCACAGAAAACGAACCGACATTTTACGAGTAGTTGAAGCTTTACGATATTCGGAATCTTTGATACAGAAATTGAAAAAACGCAACGTATCCTACACAAATAAAGTAAAAAGTGGGGTGTTAAAACTGGCGGTAGTGAAATATAGTTTGACGATAGTTGTTTGGATAGTGGACGGTATGAACATTCCAGACGCGAAAATTAGCCTGGCTATGTATTATTTTAATTGGGGTTTTCATTACGCGTTTGAGTTAGCAATTTTGACCTATTTTATAATTCTGAAAAATCAGTACCAGGAACTAAATCAGTTACTGTCAAGTCAAAATTTTAGATTAGTGGACTGTCAAACCACAAAAGATCTCGTTACAATTTACTCGTTTCTAAAAAAAATCTGCGATTTAATCAGGAACATGTCTGAAGTTTTCGTCTTAATGAAAGTGGTCTGTGACACCATTATCACTTCAATTGCCGTGTTTTATGTAGTACGAGTTTATAAGGTGTATCCTGAAAATCTACTTTTGTCGGTAGTATCAGACACTATGTTTTTTACTCTTACAGCAATTTCCAACTTTACTTTAGCATTTGTTTTCCACGGTCTTTTGAAAAAGGTAATTTAAGAACGAGAATTAAAAAAATCGCATTTATTATTTGTAGGATAAACTACTCAGAGACAATATAAATATAGTTCTAAGTTCTTCTACGAATAAAAAGGTGCGTCATTTTTTGAAATAATTTAACACTATATATTTTTTTAATTTTAGGACGCACTATTTACTCTTGATACATGCTTAAACAAACTGGAATTTTTTGTTTGTGGGTTGTTTCCCCTAAACTGTACATACATTTTCTGGGTAAGCAAACTTCAAGAATCTTTTATATATCGTACTTTAGATGATCACAAGTGTTACAGAATATGTGGTATACTTGGTTCAGTTTCAACAAATCACGTAAAATATACACCACTTCTAAAACCGCCTTGTTTTTTGTTATTAGCGTTAATGTTAACGATTCATATCTCTCTCGACACGAAAATCGAAATAAAAATATACCGTTTTTAATTAACTTATGGTTCGCATCGATATTCCAAAAATGAAGCCAACCAATGCAGACCTTCATCAAGTATTCATTCCAATTTTCACATTTTGGAAATTTTCGGGCCTGCCTTCATTCAAACTTAAAAAAAATGTCGCTGGTGAAAGTGTGACATTTGTTAACACCAAATCAGGAAATTTTTATTTAGCTCTAGTCGGATTAACGCTTCTATTTGGTCTTGCATTATGGAATATTATGTCTACAAATAGCGATAGCGCTATTATCGACGACGCTATGAATACGACAGAGTTGACAATGTTTTTTTTGCTGAATGTAACAATCGTCATTTTAAGCAACAAAAAAAGACAAGAAATTTCGCGAGTAATCGACGCCTTAAAGTATTCCGAATGGTTGATAGTGACCCTAAAACGACAAAACGTGTCGTACACAAACAGTGTAAAAAAAGGGGTGTTAAAACTAGCGACAGTGAAATACGGTGTTATAATAATTCTTTGTATAGTTGACTGTGTTAATATTCCCGAAGACAGAGTCGATCTGATCACATATTATTTTTCCTGGAGTTTCCATTTTCTTTTCGAGTTGGTGATATTCGCCTATTTTTTGATTCTGAGGAGTCAGTACGACGAATTAAACGATTTTTTATTAAGACAAAATTTTGAAATAACGGACCACCGAACCATACAAAATTTGATCGGAGCTTACTCGCTATTGAGAAAAATTTCTAAGTTAGTTAAGAGTATATCTGAAGTTTTTATTTTAGTTAAGGCTATCGCTGACACTATTGTCACTTCAGTTGCGGTTTTTTATTCACTGCGAATGTACAGCGTGCTCCCAGACAATTTATTGTTGTCGACGACATCAAACATTCTGTATTATGCTCTTACAGCTATTTCTAACTTTACGCTAGCTTATGTGTTTCACGATCTGTTGGAAAAGGTAATTCAAATAGAGACAATTTTGAAAATTAATATCATTTATTATTTTTAGGATGAACTATTTATGGACCACATAAACCGAGTTTTAAATTCTCCCACGGCAGCTGTAACCAATTTTAAAAAAGTGCGTACTTTATTACAAATTTTGACAGTTTTTATTGTTGAAAATTTTAGAATACGTTGTTTGCTGTTGATAATTTTTTAAACAAACTGGAGTTTTTGGTTTGTGGGTTATTTCCTCTGGACTGTACATACATCTGTTGGGTAAGCGGATTTTGAGCATCTTTTATATACTGTATTTTAGATGATCACAAGTGTTGCAGGATACGTGGTATACTTGGTTCAGCTTAATAAAATTACGTAAATAGTTATGTGAGTTAACATTATTAAAAGTAAACAAGTGGTAAAAAAACGAAGGTTGTTAGATCATTATTAAAAGTCACTATACGTTTCATATCGTATAATTTCTATAGTGCGTTCAATCGATTTTCAACCACGAAAAATTAATGTCGGAAAAAACAAGGGACATATGCGATGTTATTTCGCCCGTGTTTGTTATCTGGAAGTACAGTTCTTTCCCTGTGTACCACCTTCAAGCCAGAAAATTTACCACCAGAAAGGGTGTACAACCATTTTGTTCGTTAGTTCTGGGTCTGTCACTCTTTCTCGGCTTACTCTACTCGTACGCACGTGAAGTGCACAAAATCGACGCCGACAATGTCTCTCTTGACATGGAGTCTGTGGAAATTTGTATTCGAATATTGTACATTTTGACCGCCATTTCGCTGAGTCACAAAAATAGCAAACTCATCAGTAGCGTTCCTTCGCAATTATTGTCAAACGAGACGTTCCTAGAACGACTGACAAAAGTCAAAATGTCATATTACTCTGACGTAAAAACTTCTTTTTGGTGTATAATTTTAATCAAGAGTGTGTTAATCGTATCGACTTGTCTCATAGACAATATTAGTTTCCCGGAAGATAGATTCAACGTCAATGTCTACCATTTCACGTTTGTGTTCCAATTTCTTTCCCAGATTACAATAATCTTGTACTTTCTGATTCTCAACGAGCAGTATCGCACGTTCAACGATTATTTAGAGAACACAGATTTCGAAAGTGTGAGAAGTTGTCAAATTTCGGAATTAATACAAATGCATTGGCACTTTCGTCAAACTGTTGGCTTAATAAAACGCGCTTTTGAGGTAGATATGTTTTTTAAATTTTTGGTGGACCTCAGTATGGCTGCTACGGGACTGTTTTTTGTGATCGAAATTCAACTAGTACGAACGGAGTTTATGGAATTTATATGTGTGATTTTGTTTATCGCCTTAACGACGATTGGGAGTTTTTCGGTGCCTGTGATTTTTGAAATAATCAAAGGAAAGGTCGCTAGTTTTGTTGTTTTTTTATATATATTATATAGAATAGTCGTTTTAGGATTTCAGAACTGTTCGTCACATTTTGAACAATCCGTTAAGAAAAAAAATCAGAATGCAGATTTTGTATAGTTTGTATCAGTGTTCGAATAAGTTGGAGTTCATGGTTTGTGGATGTTTTTCTCTTAGTGCTAAAATGATCTGCTGGGTCTGTCGCTCCAACCTGATGGTACTTTAAATCTGACAGTGTTTTGTTACAGATGGTGGCAGCAGTGGCAACCTACATAATTTATTTATGGCAACATAAATCAACCTATGCCGTAGCACTAAACAATAAACAAAACTAAAACTTCTATTTTCGCATTAGCTAATGGTGATCGTTATCGCTTTATGTACGATAATCCATAGACTTCCACGAACGACATTATTAATTTGCTTTAGGCGCACATCCGGTTTCAGAAATGAAGTCAACTAATCACGAAATTGAACACGTAGTTCAACCAGTTTTCGCGCTTTGGAAATTCACAGGATTGCCAATTTACAAACTTGCGAGCCACTCTAACGCAAAAAAAACTAAATTTGTTAACACCGACCCGAAAACCGTATTTCCAGCCGTTCTGTTACATTCGTGCCTATTTTTGCTGTGCTCGACAAACACCATTTCCGAAATTACTGACAGTGCCATTGTCGACGACTTAATGAACCTAATAGAACTCGCTTTATTTTTTGTACAAAATGTGGGAATTCTGATCGTATGTCACTTCAAAAGAAGACAGATACTACAAATATTCGAGCAGTTAAAATTGTCCGAAAATTACGTAAAGAAATTGAAGAAGTCGTGTTGCGTTTGTGGGGTGAAAAACGCAGTTTTGAAATTAGCCGTCATGAAGTATAGTTTCATAGTTGTTGTTTTCGCAGCTTTCAGCATCAACGTTCCTGATGACTTAGTTAATTTGATTGCGTATTTTTGTTCTTGGGGTTTTCACTATCACTTGGAGCTGTTAATAGTTAATAACTTGTTAATTTTAAAAAATCAGTATAAAGAAGTAAACCAGTTTTTGTTAAATGAGAAGCTTAAATTGGATCATGCGAAAATAAAAGCGGTTATTTCGTTGCATCGGGTGTTGAGGAATACGTGTAAGTTGATTAAGGACACGTTTCAGAGTTTGATTTTAATAAAAGTTATCACTGACTCGATTGTTACTTCTACGGCTGTTTTTTATGTACTACGAGTGTATCAGCTGCTGCCTGAAAGTTTTTTGTTGTCGACAGTTACAAATCTTTTGTTCTTTATGCTTATGGCCGTTTCAAGTTTTACAGTGGCGTTTGTGTTTCACAATTTGGTCGAGGAGGTAGATACAAGTTTACAAATATTAATTCTACTAATAAGAGTCACACTTTCAGGATAATCGACTTAGAGATAACATAAATATAGTCGTAAATTCTTCACAAAGTACCACCCTGTGTTTTAAAACGGCGAGTTTTATAATATTACGCACTCACAGAGTATTATTTTCAAATTTCAGAATATATTGTTTGCTGCCCACACTTATTTAAACAAACTGGAATTTTACGTCTGCGGTTCATTTTCTTTGGACTGTACGTACATCTACTGGGTGAGACAATTTTGAAGAACATTTTTATACCGTAGTTTAGATGGTTACAACTGTTGCAGGATACGTCATATACTTGATCCAGTTTCACAAAATTGTTTAACTCCGTTTTCCTAATCAATAATTTTAATTATCAAATTATGTCCGAAAATAAAGTTTATCTTCCTCGTATTTTTACTTTTTTCCGTCTGTCGATCTGTTCGCCTGTCCGTCTGTGTGCCGTCCCGGATTTTATTAGACGAATGATCTAAGAAAGTACTAGTGATCTATCACTGCATTAAAAAATTAATGACTCACTCAGTTTATTTTATTGATTAAATCAATTATCGCAAAACTGAAGTTCTGTCTTAAGAATGGCATTTTAAATAAATTAATTTTCCATTTTAAACATGTTTTGAGTTTCATGTTGTGAAAAAAAGTCTACACATATTAAAACTAAAAGGCAAAATGTAAGCCCGCCCACCCGCCCTGTCTCAATTGTGATGATTTTTTTATTCGTCGTAAACCAAGAGGGGCGGAGCTTAACTGCAAAATACTTATTTCTTTACAAGAAATTAACAACTTGCTTTTGAGTTTTTCAAAGAATACTATGTATATTTAGAAAAAATTAAAACCAAAGATTAAGCCCCACAAATACCTGCCCTGATTTAAATAGTAATGAAGTTTTCATTCGTTGGTAGAACTAGGGGTGGAGCCTAATGGCGAAATCCATATTTCCTTACGAAAATTTACCATTTTTAACGTGTTTCAAGTTTTTAAGAATAAAAAAAAGTCACAGATTTTTCAATTTTTCGACCTTTAGGCTTTTCGATTTATCAATCTTTTATTTTAATTCCTCGATTTGTCGACTATTCAATTTCCCGATTCATCGATTTTTCAATTTTTAATCTTTCGATTTCTCAATCTTTTCAAGTTTCAATCTTTCGAAGTTTCGATTTTCCTTTTTTTGGGTTTTTCTATTTTTTCACCTTCAGGCTTTTCGATTTTTTTGAGTTTTCGACTTGTCGAAATTTTTCAAAATTTCAATTTTAGGAATTTTTTAATTTCTGAATTTTTCAATTTTTCGATTCTTCATTATGCCGACATTTTGATTTTTCGATCTTTTAAATTTTAGATTTTTCTATTTTTCGATTTTCCAGTTCCATTTTTCATTTTTCAACTTTTCGAATTTTTAAATGTTAGAGTAGTTTTTTTGCTAATTCGACTTTTCGAGTTCTCGGCTTTCGATTTTTCAGTTTTTCAATTGTTCGATGTTTCGATTTTCCGATTTCTAGTTTATTCAATTTTTCCACCTTCAGGGTTTTCGATTTATCAATTATCTAATTTCTCGATGTTTCGACTTTTAACTTTTTCGTTTTTCCAATTTTTCAAGGTTCATTTTCAGTTTCGCGATTTTCTAATTTCTCGATTTTTCAGTTTTTCCATTCTTCAAATTATCCGTTTTTCAGTTTTTCAATTTTTTGATTTCTTGACATCTCGGTATTTCGATTTTTCAATTTCTCGAGTTTTCAAGTTGTCGATTTCTCAGTTTTTCAACATTTCAATTTTGGGAATTTCCCAATGTTTCGATTTTTAATTGTTTAAATTTTAGATTTTTCAATTTTTCGATTTTGCAGTTCCTTTATTTTTCTATTTTTCAATTTTTCGAATTTTTACATTTTAGCCAAAGATATTTATTTTCTTGTAGATCTCGATCCAATTCACATAAGTTAGTTTGTCTAAAACTCGTCGAAAAATCCTACTACTTTTGACTGTGTTTCTTTGAATAACGTCTTTTTAAGTAAAACTTTATACAATTGTCAAATCGGTTCCAAAAAATACCAAATTAGTGACAGGTTGTTATTTTTTCTAAGATCAAGATATTTAAAAAAAAAATTACAATTTTTCCCAAATTTTCTAATAGTAGGTGTCTAAACATTTCATGAACCTTAAAAAAAAATTATTAAAAATTCGCAGGATAATGAATATATGTGGTTATTTTCGTCGTAATTCTAAATAAACGTATTTTTATCGGGAAACTCAAAAAGCGAAAAACTGGAAACAGAAAAATTTTAAAATCGAAAAACTGAAGAATCATTAATAATCGAGAAACAGAAAATTGTAGTTGTAAATTAAAGTATGTATTTTACGAATATCATTTAGATTTAGATGGTGAAACGGTAACGTAAATTTGTCTAACCATCTCCGCCGACAATTTAATGACGTCATCCCAAAATTTTGCGTGGTAAATGCTATTTGAATTTATAAAATCACATACTGTTATACATGTGGTTTACTAATCCGCCTTGATTTTTACATTGTTTATTTATACCTAATTTAATTTGTTCACTGACAGTAATATTAAGGAACAAGTTTATACTTTCTGCATCCAGGTATAGGGAGATAGGGTGGGTGGGCGGGGTTTATATTTTGTTTTTTTTTCTTAATGTTTCTTGCAAAGAAATAAGTATTTTGCAGTTAAGCTCTGCCCCTCTTGGTTCACGGCGAATAAAAAAATCATCACAATTGAGATAGGGCGGGTGGGCGGGGCTACATTTTGCCTTTTTTTCTTAATATGTGCAAGACTTCTTTTCACAACATGAAAATTTAAACATATTTAAAATGGAAAATTTGTATAATAAATAAGGAACGGAGCGTAATTTTAAAATCGATGTGAAAAAAAGTTTACACATATTGAAACTAAAAGGCAAAATATAAGCCCGCCCACCCGCCCTGTCTCAATTGTGATGATTTTTTTATTCGCCGTAAACCAAGAGGGGCAGAGCTTAACTGCAAAATACTTATTTCTTTACAAGAAATTAACAACTTGCTTTTGAGTTTTTCAAAGAATACTATGTATATTAAGAAAAAAGTAAAGCCGAAGATTAAGCCCCACCCATACCTGCCCTGATCTAAATAGTAATAAGTTTTCATTCGTTGGTAGACCTAATGGCGAAATCCATATTTCCTTACGAAAATTTACCACTTTAAACGTGTTTCAAGTTTTTAAGAATAAAAAAAAGTCACAGATTTTTCAATTTTTCGACCTTTAGGCTTTTCGATTTATCAATCTTCTAATTTCTCGATTTGTCGACTATTCAATTTCCCGATTCATCGATTTTTCAATTTTTAATCTTTCGATTTCTCGATCTTTTCAAGTTTCAATATTTCGAAGTTTCGATTTTCCTTTTTTTTGGGTTTTTCTATTTTTTCATCTTCAGGCTTTCCGATTTTTTCAAGTTTTCGATTTCGCAATTTTTCAAAATTTCAATTTTAAGAATTTTTTAATTTCTGAATTTTTCAATTTTTCGATTCTTCATTTTGCCGACATTTTGATTTTTCGATTTTTTAAAATTTAGATTTTTCTTTTTTTCGATTTTTCAGTTCCATATTTTATTTAATTTTTCGAATTTTTAAATGTTAGAGTGGTTTTTTTTGCTGATTCGACTTTTCGACTTCTCGGCTTTCGATTTTTCAGTTTTTCAATTTTTCGATCTTTCGATTTTCCGATTTCGCGATGTTTCGACTTTTAACTTTTTCGTTTTTCCAATTTTTCGAGATTCATTTTCAGTTTCGCGATTTTCTAATTTCTCCATTTTTCAGTTTTTCCATTCTTTTTGATTTCTTGCCATCTCGGTATTTTGATTTTTCAATTTCTCGAGTTTTCAAGTTGTCGATTTCTCAGTTTTTCAACATTTCAATTTTGGGATTTTGGGATTTCCCAATGTTTCGATTTTTAATTGTTTAAATTTTAGATTTTTCAATTTTTCGATTTTGCAGTTCCTCTATTTTTCTATTTTTCAATTTTTCGAAAAATCCTACTACTTTCACTGTGTTTCTTTTAATAACGTCTTTTTAAGTAAAACTTTATGCAATTGTCAAATCGATTCCAAAAAATCCCAAATTAATGACAGGTTGTTATTTTTTCTAAGATCAAGATATTTAAAAAAAAAATTGACAATTTTTCCCAAATTTTCTAACAGTAGGTGTCTAAACATTTCATGAACCTTAAAAAAAATTAATAAAAATTCGCAGGATAATGAATATATGTTTTTATTTTCGTCGTAATTCTTCTAATAACAGAAATAAACGTATTTTAATCGGGAAACTCTAAAAGCGAAAAACTGGAAACAGAAAAATTTTAAAATAAAAAAATCATCACAATTGAGATAGGGCGGGTGGGCGGGGCTACATTTTGCCTTTTATTCTTAATATGTGCAGACTTCTTTTCACAACATGAAAATTTAAACATATTTAAAATGGAAAATTTGTATAATAAATAAGGAACGGAGCGTAATTTTAAAATCGATATTTTCATATACAAATTTAGCATTTGAAACATGTTTTAAGTTTCCTGTTGTGAAAAAATTACTACACATATTAAGAAAACATTTAATAAAAGTTATCACTGACTCGATTGTTACTTCTACGGCTGTTTTTTATGTACTACGAATGTATCAGCTGCTGCCTGAAAATTTTTTGTTGTCAACAGTTACAAATCTTTTGTTGTTTATGCTAATCGCCGTTTAAAGTTTTACAGTGGCGTTTGTGTTTCACATTTTGGTCGAGGAGGTAGATACAAGTTTGCAAATATTAATTCTACTAATAGTCACACTTTCAGGATAATCGGCTTAGAAATACTATTACCAGTGAAATTTCTTTTCTTTTTTTTGTTGCCTAAATTGACAATTGTTACATTTAGTACAAAGAGACATTTTTTTAAGTTTGTATGAAGGCAGACGTGAAAATTTCCAAAATGTGAAAACTGGAACGAATACTTGATGAAGGTTTTCATTGGTTGGCCTCATTTTTGGAATGTCGATGCGAACCATAAGTTAGTTAAAAACGGTATATTTTTATTTCGATTTTCGTGTCAAGAAAGATATGAATCATCATCAACCTTAACGCTAATAACAAAAAAACAAGTCAGTTTTAAAGGGTGTATATTTTAGGTGATTTGATGAAATTGGACCAAGTATACCACATATTCTGTAACACTTGTGATCATCTAAAGTACGATATATAAAACATTCTTGAAGTTGTCTTACCCAGAAAATGTATGTACAGTTTATCGGAAACAACCCACAAACCTGAAATTCCAGTTTGTTTAAGCATGTATCAAGAGTAAATAGTGCGTCCTAAAATTAAAAAAAAAGTGTTAAATTATTGCAAAAAATGACGCACCTTTTTATTCGTAGAAGAACTTAGAACTATATTTATATTGTCTCTGAGTAGTTTATCCTACAAATAATAAATGCGATTTTTTTAATTCTCATTCTTAAATTACCTTTTTCAAAAGACCGTGGAAAACAAACGCTAAAGTAAAGTTGGAAATTGCTGTAAGAGTAAAAAACATAGTGCTTGATACTACCAACAAAAGTAGATTTTCAGGATACACCTTATAAATTCGTATTACATAAAATATCGAAATTGAAGTGATAATGGTATCACAGATCACTTTCACTAAGACGAAAACTTCAGACATGGTCCTGATTAAATCGCAGATTTTTTTTAGAAACGAGTAAATTGTAACGAGATCTTTTGTGGTTTGACAGCCCACTAATCTAAAATTTTGACTTGACAGTAACTGATTTAGTTCCTCGTACTGATTTTTCAGAATTATAAAATAGGTCAAAATTGCTAACTCAAACGCGTAATGAAAACCCCAATTAAAATAATACGTAGCCTGGGTTATTTTCGCGTCTGGGATAATCATACCGTTCACTATGCAAACAACTATCGTCAAACTATATTTCATTACCGCCAGTTTTAACACACCACGTCTTACTTTATTTGTGTACGACACGTTTCGTTTTTTCAATTTCTGTATCAAAAATTCCGAATATTGTAAAGCTTTAACTACTCGCACAATTTTGTTTCTGTTTCGGTGACTCAAAACCAGAATGCCTATATTTTCTAGAAACATTATTGTCGACCCTGTAACACTCATGGGGTCGTCAATAATGACGCCATCGATAGTTTTAGACTTGTAACACAATGTAAAAACAAACAAAAGCGCCAATCCAACCAAAGCTAAATAAAAATTTGCTGATGAGGTGTAAACAAATTTCAAATCTTTTCTAAGTTTGTACGCTGGAAATCCTGTAAATTTCCAAAACGTGAAAATCGGTCCGATGATCGTGTGAATGTCGCTACTGGTTGATGCCATTTTAGAAACATAGTGCGATCAATATGGTCAATTGAAAATGGAATAAGTTGTTTACTAATTCAACTGCATCGTCATTAAATTTATTATTGTTTTCAAAACAAATTTACAATTACAAATGCAGTAAATATTCCTAAAAATATAACACACGCCTGAAAACTTAAAACATGTTTCAAATTTGTATATAAAAATATCGATTTTACAATTACGATCCGTTCTTTATTTATTATACAAATTTTCCATTTTAAATATGTTTTAAGTTTCATGTTGTGAAAATAAGTCTGCACATATTAAAACAAAAAGGCAAAATATTATCCTGCGAATTTTTATTAATTTTTTTAAGGTTCATGAAATGTTTAGACACCTACTATTAGAAAATTTCGGAAAAATTGTCATTTTTTTTTAAATATCTTGATCTTAGAAAAAATAACAACCTGTCACTAATTTGGGATTTTTTGGAATCGATTTGACAATTGTATAAAGTTTTACTTAAAAAGACGTTATTAAATGAAACACAGTGAAAAGTAGTAGGATTTTTCGACGTGTTTAAGACAAACTAACTTACGTGAATTGGATCGAGATCTACAAGAAAATAAATGTTTTTGGCTAAAATGTAAAAATTCGAAAAATTGAAAAATAGAAAAAAACTGCAAAATCGAAAAATTGAAAAATCTAAAATTTAAACAATTAAAAATCGACAAATTGGGAAATTCCCAAAATTGAAATGTTGAAAAACTGAGAAATCGACAACTTGAAAACTCGAGAAATTGAAAAATCGAAATACCGAGATATCAACAAATTAAAAAATTGAAAAACTGAAAAATGGAAAATTTGAAGAATGGAAAAACTTAATTAATCAAGAAATTAGAAAATCGCGAAACAGAAACTGAAACTCGAAAAATTGGAAAAACGAAAAAGTTAAAAGTCGAAACATCGAGAAATTAGAAAATTGATAAATCGAAAACCCTGAAGGTGGAAAAATTGAATAAACTAGAAATCGGAAAATCGAAACATCGAACAATTGAAAAACTGAAAAATCGAAAGCCGAGAACTCGAAAAGTCGAATCAGCAAAAAAAACCACTCTAACATTTAAAAATTCGAAAAGTTGAAAAATGAAAAATGTAACTGAAAAATCGAAAAATAGAAAAATCTAAATTTTAAAAAATCGAAAAATCAAAATGTCGGCAAAATGAAGAATCGAAAAATTGAAAAAATTCAGAAATTAAAAAATTCCTAAAATTGAAATTTTGAAAAATTGCGAAATCGAAAACTTGGAAAATCGAACAATTTTAAAAATCGAGAAGTCGAAAACTCAAAAAAATCGGAAAGCCTGAAGGTGAAAAAATAGAAAAACCCATAAACAAAGAAAATCGAAACTTCGAAAGATTGAAACTTGAGAAGATTGAGAAATCGAAAGATTAAAAATTGAAAAATCGATGAATCGGGAAATTGAATAGTCGACAAATCGAGGAATTAAAAGATTGATAAATCGAAAAGCCTAAAGGTCGAAACATTGAAAAATCTGTGACTTTTTTTTATTTTTAAAAACTTGAAACACGTTCAAAATGGTACATTTTCGTAAGGAAATATGGATTTCGCCATTAGGCTCCACCCCTAGGTCTATCAACGAATGAAAACTTATTACTATTTAGATCAGGGCAGGTATGGGTGGGGCTTAATCTTTGGTTTTAATTTTTTCTCAATATACATAGTATTCTTTGACGGTACTCAAAAAAAGTTTAGAATTTCTTGTAAAGAAATAAGTATTTTGCAGTTAAGCTCCGCCCCTCTTGGTTCACGACGAATAAAAAAATCATCACAATTGAGACCGAGCGGGTGGGCGGGCTTACATTTTGCCTTTTTGTTTTAATATGTGTAGACTTTTTTTCACAAGATGAAACTCAAAACATGTTTCAAATAGAAAACTAATTTATTTAAAATACCATTCTTACAGAACTTACGTTTTGCGATTATTGATTTAATCAATAAAATAAATTGAGTCAGTGAAATCTAAAAAATAGTAATGCAGTGATAGATCACTAGTACTTTCTTAGATCATTCGTGTAATAAAATCCGGGACGGCACACAGACGGACAGACGAACAGACAGACAAACGGAAAAAAGTAAAAATATGAGGAAGATAAACTTTATTTTCGGACATAATTTGATACCTAATTAAAATTATTGATTAGGAAAACGGAGTTAAACAATTTTGTGAAACTGGATCAAGTATATGACGTATCCTGCAACAGTTGTAACCATCTAAACTACGGTATAAAAATGTTCTACAAAATTGTCTCACCCAGTAGATGTAGGTACAGTCCAAAGGAAATAAACCGCAGACGTAAAATTCCAGTTTGTTTAAATAAGTGTGGGCAGCAAACAATATATTCTGAAATTTAAGAAAATATGTTTTGTGAATCCATAATATTATGAAACTCACCGTTTTAAAACACAGGGTGGTAATTTGTGAAGAATTTACAACTATGTTTATATTATCTCTAAGTCGATTATCCTGAAAGTACGACTGTGAGCAGAATTAATATTTGAAAACTTGTATCTACCTCCTCGACCAAATTGTGAAACACAAACGCCACAGTAAAACTTGAAACGGCCATCAGCATAAAGAACAAAAGATTTGTAACTGTCGACAACAAAAAACTTTCAGGCAGCAGCTGATACACTCGTAGTACATAAAAAACAGCCGTAGAAGTAACAATCGAGTCAGTGATAACTTTTATTAAAATCAAACTCTGAAACGTGTTCTTAATCAACTTACACGTATTCCTCAACACCCGATGCAACGAAATCACCGCTTTTATTTTCGCATGATCCAATTTAAGCTTCTCATTTAACAAAAACTGGTTTACTTCTTTATACTGATTTTTTAAAATTAACAAGTACGTAACTATTAACAGCTCTAAGTGATAGTGAAAACCCCAAGAACAAAAATACGCACTCAAATTAACTAAGTCATCAGGAACATTGATGCTGAAAGCTGCGAAAACAACAACTATGAAACTATACTTCATGACGGCTAATTTCAAAACCGCCTTTTTCACCCCACCAACGCAACACGATTTCTTCAATTTCTTTACGTAATTTTCGGACAATTTTAACTGCTCGAATATTCGTAGTATCTGTCTTCTTTTGAAGTGACACACGATCAGAATTCCCACATTTTGTACAAAAAATAAAGCGAGTTCTATTAGGTTCATTAAGTCGTCGACAATGGCACTGTCAGTAATTTCGGAAATGGTGTTTGTCGAGCACAGCAGAAATAGGCACGAATGTAACAAAACGGCTGGAAATACGGTTTTCGGGTCGGTGTTAACAAATTTAGTTTTTTTTGCATTAGAGTGGCTCGCAAGTTTGTAAATTGGCAATCCTGTGAATTTCCAAAGCGCGAAAACTGGTTGAACTACGTGTTCAATTTCGTGATTAGTTGACTTCATTTTTGAAACCCGGATGTGCGCCTAAAGCAAATTAATAATGTCGTTCGTGGAAGTCTATGGATTATCGTACATAAAGCGATAATGATCACCATTAGCTAATGCGAAAATAGAAGTTTTAGTTTTGTTTATTGTCTAGTGCTACGGCATAGGTTGATTTATGTTGCCATAAATAAATTATGTAGGTTGCCACTGCTGCCACCATCTGTAACAAAACACTGTCAGATTTAAAGTACCATCAGGTTGGAGCGACAGACCCAGCAGATCATTTTAGCACTAAGAGAAAAACATCCACAAACCATAAACTCCAACTTATTCGAACACTGATACAAACTATACAAAATCTGCACTCTGATTCTTTTTCTTAAAGGATTGTTCAAAATGTGACGAACAGTTCTGAAATCCTAAAACGACTATTCTATATAATATATATAAAAAAACAACAAAACTAGCGACCTTTCCTTTGATTATTTCAAAAATCACAGGCACCGAAAAACTCCCAATCGTCGTTAAAGCGATAAACAAAATCACACATATAAATTCCATGAACTCCGTTCGTACTAGTTGAATTTCGATCACAAAAAACAGTCCCGTAGCAGCCATACTGAGGTCCACCAAAAATTTAAAAAACATATCTACCTCAAAAGCACGTTTTATTAAGCCAACAGTTTGACGAAAGTGCCAATGCATTTGTATTAATTCCGAAATTTGACAACTTTTCACATTTTCGAAATCTGTGTTCTCTAAATAATCGTTGAACGTGCGATACTGCGATACTTCCAGATAACAAACACTGGCGAAATAACATCGCATATGTCCATTGTTTTTTTCGACATTAATTTTTCGTGGTTGAAAATCGATTAAACGCACTATAGAAATTGTACGATATGAAACGTATAATGGCTTTTAATAATGATCTAACAACCTTCGCTTTTTTACCACTTGTTTACTTTTAATAATGTTAACTCACATAACTATTTACGTAATTTTATTAAACTGAACCAAGTATGCCACGTATCCTGTAACACTTGTGATCATCTAAAATACAGTATATAAAAGATGCTCAAAATCCGCTTACCCAACAGATGTATGTACAGTCCAGAGGAAATAACCCACAAACCAAAAACTCCAGTTTGTTTAAAAAATTATCAACGGCAAACAACGTGTTCTAAAATTTTGGACGGTAAAAAGTGTCAAAATTTGTAATAACGTAGGTACGCACTTTTTTAAAATTTGTTGCAGCTGTTGTTGGAGAATTTAAAACTCGGTTTATGTGGTCCATAAATAGTTCATCCTAAAAATAATAAATGGGATTATTTTTTAAATTTGGTCTACTTGAATTACCTTTTCTAACAGATCGTGAAACACGTAAGCTAGCGTAAAGTTAGAAATAGCCGTAAGCGTATAATACAGAATGTTTGATGTCGTCGACAACAATAAATTGTCAGGGAGGACGTTATACATTCGTAGTGAATAAAAAACCGCAACTGAAGTGACAATAGTGTCAGTGATAGCCTTAATTAAAATATAAACTTGAGATATACTCTTAATTAACTGGGAAATCTTTCTCAATAGCGAGTAAACTGCAGTCGAATTTTTTACGGTTCGGTGGTCCCTTATTTCAAAATTTTGCCTCAATAAAAAATCGTTTAATTCGTCGTACTGACTCCCCAGAATCGAAAAATACGCGAATATTACCAACTCGAAAAGAAAATGGAAACTCCAGGAAAAATAATATGTGATCAGATCGACTCTGTCTTCGGGAATATTAACACAGTCAACTATACAAAGAATTATTATAACACTGTATTTCACCGTCGCTAGTTTTAACACCCCTTTTTTTACACTGTTTGTGTACGACACGTTTTGTCGTTTTAGTGTCACTATCAACCATTCGGAATACTTTAAGGCGTCGATTACTCGCGAAATTTCTTTTCTTTTTTTGTTGCTTAAAACGACGACTGTTACATTTAGTAGAAAAAACATTGTCAACTCTGTCGTATTCATCGCGTCGTCAATAATAGCGCTCTCACTACCTGTGGACATAATATTCCACAATGTAAGACTAAATAGAAGCGTCAACCCGACTAGAGCTAAATAAAAATTTCCCGATCTGGTGTTAACAAATCTCACACTTTTACCAGCGACGTTTTTTTTAAGTTTGTATGAAGGTAGACCTGAAAATTTCCAAAATGTGAAAAGTGGAACGAATACTTGATGAAGGTCTTTATTGGTTGGCTTCATTTTTGGAATATCGATGCAAAGCATAAACTAATTAAAAACAATATATTTTTGTTTCGATTTTCGTGTCAGGAAAGATATGAATCATCATTAACGTTAACGCAAATAATAAATTAGTTAAAAAAAAACACGTGTCAGGTTTACAACCGGTCAGTGGCGTAACTAGCACCCCCGCAGATCCCGCAATGCGGGGGGGGGGGGGGGGTGCAGCGTCAAAAGGGCGCAGACCGTAACGTAACCGATATATTTTTTTAAGATGTGCAATTTTTAAAGAAGGGGTTTTCATTGGAATTGAAAATGAGTACACAGTATACTTCTGAGGCCATTGACAAAAAAAAGCAGGTAGATACCATATATCTTGATTTTCAAAAAGCATTCGATCAAATCGATCACTATTTACTAATCGATAAGCTTGAGCACTTTGGATTCTCTGACAGACTTGTCCAACTTTTTACTTCATACATTTTCGACCGTGAACAGTATATTCGATATCGCAATTTTACATCTACTGTTATCAAACCTACTTCAGGTGTTCCCCAAGGATCGAACCTTGGACCACTTTTATTTTTATATTTTATTAATGATATCGTTGATAACATCTCTTGTAAAAAGTTAATGTTTGCAGATGATTTAAAACTTTTTTTCCAAATCAACTCGATACAGGATTGTCTAAATCTACAAAACAATTTAACAGCTGTTGTTAATTGGTGCTCAGTTAATCGACTTTACTTAAATCTTGATAAATGCTCCATCGTAACTTACTCAAGAAAACATGATGATATACTCTTTTCTTACAATATAGATGGTACTTTAATTAAGCGATGTGAGTCTATTAAAGATCTTGGTATCCTCTTTGATTGTAAGCTTAGTTTTGTCGATCATATAAATGATATGGTTTCCAAATGCTTCCAAATGCTTTCGGACGTATGGATTTATTTACAGAAATTGTCGTGACTTTAAGCGTGTCGACACGTTACAGGCTCTATTTTTCGCACTAGTCAGATCGAGAATTGAATATGGTGCCTTAATTTGGTTTCCAATTTATCAAAACCATATTGATCATATAGAATCGGTTCAACGCTTGTTCTTAAAATTTATGTCTTTTCTTTTGGATGGGGTCTATCCTTGTCGAGGATATGACCACTCGTTATTATTATTAAGATTTAATTTTTTATCATTACATAAAAGACGAATTATTATCGCCATTAAATTTTTGTTTTTTTTAGTTAGAAATCAAGTAGACTGCCCTGAATTGCTTCATTATTTAAATTTTCTTGTACCAAGAATTAGTGCACGCCATAATCATGTATTTTATTGTACTGCTGACAGAACTAACGTTTTAAGATCTCCAGTTAGTATTATGTGTAGTTATTTCAATCAAATTTCACACTTATGCGATATAAATTTCGACTCTATTAACAAAATTGTTAGTTGTGTTAAGCAATCATTATATGGGTAGAATTTTCTTTTCTTTTTAGTTTTACTTTCTTGTTATTGTTAATTTTTAATTTTAATTTTTAGTTTTTCCTGTAATTGGGTGTAACCCCGTTGGAAAAAATAAAATAAAATAAAATAAAATAAAATAAAATAAAAATAAAATGAGATCAGGTAAATTAATAGCTATTTAACGAACAAGTTTGTTAATAAAGGTGATTAATAATCGAGATATTTTAACGCGCGAGGAACGAGTTTTTATATTTTTTCTTTTTCTCAATTTGAAATTTTTCAGTTTTTGGATTTTTCAATTTTTTTTGTTTTCAATTTTTCGTTTCTTCAATTTTTGATTTGCAGGTTTTCTAGTTTTCGTTTTAGATATGTAATAATAATTATCATTTTTATTAGAGTTGTTCACTTATTCAATTTTTCGTTTTTGGAATTTTTTAATTTTTCGATCTTTGAATGTTAGTTTTTGGACTTTACGAACATTTTTCGATTTAATTCGTTCTTTGATTTATTAATTTTTTCTCGATTTCTATTTTTTCAATGTTTCTATTTTTCGTTTCTTCAGTTCTACAATTTTGTCAAATAAATGTCATATAAATTAAAAAAAAAGTAACAGTGTACCTATGGTCTATGAATCCGTGTTGAATTTTTATCTTCGACATTTTTGTGGAAAAATAAAACAAAATTGAATTACAATTTTTCGATTTCTTGATTTCTCGATTTTTAGTTTACTTAATTTTTCGTTGCTTCAGTTTTACAATTTTTGCAATTTAAAAAAAAAATCATTTTTACATTTCTCAATTTCTCTATTAATCAATTCTTTGATTTTTCGATTTTTCCTCGTTCCAATTTATCGATTTTTCAGTTTTTCGATTTCTCAAGTTTTCGTTGTTCCAATTTTGGGATTTTTCAATATCTCCAATTTTTTTAATTTAAAATTTTTCACTTTTTTGATATATCGATTTCTCGATCTTTCGATTTTTAAAATTTCTGATTTTTCGAATTCTGAATATTTTGATTTATCGTTTTTTTTAAGTTTAAATATGTATTTCAGTTTTAAATTTTCCGGTTTTTCGATTTCTCCATTTCTCGGATCTTTTGATGTCTCAATTTTTTAATTTCGATTTCTCGGCTTTTCCATTTTTCAATTTTTTATTTCTTCAAGTTTTTAGATTTCTAAAATTCTCCATTTTTCGATTTTATGTTTTGTTATGCTTCGATCTCCCGATTTTAACCTTTTTAACGTGTATTTCAATTTTTCGATATTGGAATTTTCGATTTCTGACATCTCGATTTTTCGTTTTTTCGATTTTAAAATGTTTTTACTTTTCGTTCTTTTTTTCGATTCTGGATTTTTCAAGTTTTCGATTTCTCAATTTTTCAACGTTTCAATTTTGAGAATGTCTATATTTTTCAGTTTTTTGATATTTTCATTTTTCAACTTTTTAAATTTTGATTTTTCGACTTACCGGAAATCGATTTTTGGGTTTTTCAATTTTTCGACTTTTCAGTTTTGAGATTTTTCAATTTGTCGATTTTTTGGTTTTTCATTTCTTCAGTTTTTCAGTTTTTCAAGTTTTCGAATTTTTAAATTTAAAATTTTTCAATTATTCGATTTTATTTTTTTTACGTTCCGAATACCCGATTTTAATTTTTTTTATGCTTTTCAATTTTTGGTTTTTCTAAATTTTCATTTTTCCATTTCTCAATTTCTCGATTTTTCGACTTTTTGATTTTGTGTTTTTTTTAAATGTTAAATTTTTCGTTATTGTAATTTTTCTATTTTTTTAATTTTAGATATTTAGATTTCTCGACATCTTGAATTTTCGATCTTTTTTCAGTTTGAATTCCTCGGTTTTTCGATTTTCTAAAATTTCGATTTTTCAATCTTTCGATTTTTGAAAATTTTCGATTTCTCGATTTTTCAGTTTTTGATTTTCCAACTTTTATATGTTTCAAATTTTAGAGTTTGCAAATTTCACGAGTTTACAGTTTTTAATTTCGTCAATTTTTCGTGTGGGTTTTTAATTTTCTTTATTTTTTCAATTTTCTGCTTTCAATTTTCCGTTTTTTTTAATTTTTCATTTGCAGTTTTTCTAGTTTTCATTTGAATTATGTAACACTCCTAATAATTATAATTTTTAAAGTTGTTCACTTTTTCAGTTTTTCGTTTTTGGAATTTTTCAATTTTTCGGTGTTTGAATGTCACAGTTTTTGGACTTTACAATTTTCAAGATTCTATAATTTTTCGATTTTACAATTTTTGGATTTTCCAATTTTTCAATTCGAATGGTTTTTCTTCTTTCCCATTCTTCGATTCATTAATTTTTTTTTAGATTTTTAAGTTTCTCTTTTAAAATTGGAAAATTGAGATATGAGAAATCGAAAATTCCAAAAATGGAAAAATTGAAACACATTAAAAAATTAAAATCGGGAAATCGAAACATAAAGATTATAAAAGGGAAAAATGAAAAATTTTAAAAATCGAAAATTTAAAATATATTTTAGAAAAATCGAAAATTTTGAAAATCGTATAACCAAGAAATCGAAATCGAAAACTTGAGACGTCAAAAGATCGAGAAATCGAAATAGGCCGAAATCGGAAAATTCAAAATTGAAATATTTACTTAAAAAAAAGATAAACGGAAAAATCGAAAAACTCAAAAAAATCGATAAACCTAGATATGAGAAACAGAAAATTCCAAAAATCGAAAAATTGAAATACAGATTAAAAAGTTTAAAAAATCGAAGTTAAAAAATCGTAAAAACAAATTCCATTCGATTTTCAGTTTTATCGATTTTGCAATTTTTTGTTTCTTCAATTTTTTCGAATTTTTTAATTTTCCCATTTTTCAATTTTTCCAATTTTCTACTTTCCGAATAAACAAAATAGAAAAGTTATAAAATAGAAAAATTGTAAAATTGAAAACTCAAAATGAAAAAACGCAAAAGTATAAAATGAAGGCTTCGAGAAATCTAAAAACTTGAGAAACTGAAGAAACGGATAATTCAAAAATCGAAAGATTAAAAATTGAGAAACTTAAAGATCGAAAAATTGCGGTCGAAAACACGAAAATTATTGTAAAATCTAAATATTGAAAACATAAATAATATTAAATAGAAGCATCTTTTTGAGTTAAAGTTTAAATATAATAATAATGTTTTAAAGAAGCGGAATTGATAGGAACATACTTCAAAGCCAAAGGAAGTTCTGTCAAAAACCACATAATTTTTCCCAAACGCTAATGAATGTCGCCAGCAAAACTGAAAATAATAATAGTAGTGATAATACCCAAACAACATCGGTATACAGTACCACAGGGTCCCCCTTTGTAAATTTCCCGGTGGACCCCCATGTCCTTAATCCGACACTGTTTTGACAAAAAAGTCACAGATTTTGAAATTATTTTTTATTTAAAAATGTATCAAGAGCAATTATGTTGCCACTAAGTAGTTTATTCTAAAATGAATACAAATCGTTATAATTTAAATCCTTTTCCGTAAATTACCTTTTCCAAAATATCGTTGAAAACAAAAACTAGCACAAAATTGGAAACTGTAACGAGCGTAAAAAACAAAACGTTTGTTAGTGTTAAAAAAATCGAATAACTGAAGAACTGAAAAATCGAAACAAAAATAGATTAATTGGGAAATTTCGGATTTCTGAAACTTTAGAAACGTCAAAATTTGAAAAATTAAAAAATTCTGAAGAACCGAAAAATCGAAAAATCTAATATTTATAACATTGAAAAAAAATTGAAAAATGGAGAAATCAAAACATCAAAAAATCAAAAAAATAAAAAATCGAAAATCTGAAATTTAAAAATCGAAAAACTGAAAAATCAAATGGAGAAATCGAAACTTGAAAATTTAAAAAACAAATCGAAAAGTCAAAACATCGAAAAATTCAAAAACTAGAAAAATTAGAAGATCGAAAAATCGAAGATTCCAAAAATCGAAAATTTAAGAAATCGAGAGATTGTGCAATCAAAAAATTCTGAAAATTGAAAAGTTAACATATAGATGAATTGAAAACTCGAGAAATTGAAAGATTAGAATTTTAAATATTAAAAATTAAAATATCGAAATTTGAAAGATTGAGAAATCGAAATATAAAATAATCGAAAAATTGAAAATTTAAAAAACAAATCGAAAAGTCAAAACATCGAAAAATTCAAAAACTAGAAAAATTAGAAGATCGAAAAATCCAAGAGTCCAAAAATCGAAAATTTAAGAAATCGAGAGATTGTGCAATCAAAAAATTCTGAAAATTGAAAAGTTAACATATAGATGAATTGAAAACTCGAGAAATTGAAAGATTAGAATTTTAAATATTAAAAATTAAAATATCGAAATTTGAAAGATTGAGAAATCGAAATATAAAATAATCGAAAAATTGAAAAATCTAAAGTTTAAAAACGAAAAACTGAAAATCCAAAAAATAAAAAATCGAAAAATCGAAAAATCTAAAAGTCGAAGAATCAGAATATTGAAATATCCCAAACTGAAAGAAATATCCAAAAATTGAGACTAACTGGAAAATTCAGAAACCGAAAAACCAAAAAAGCAAAGTCGAAAAATCGAAAAATTGAAGAATTGAAAAATCGAAACTTGGAGAACTCGAAAAGTGGGAAAATCAGAAATAGATTAATTGAGAAATCGGAAAACTGAAAATTTAGCAACGTCAAAAATGGAAAAGTTGTAAAATAGAAATACTGAAGAACTGAAAAATCAGAAAATCGAAAAATCTAAAATTTAAAAAACTTAATTTAAACAATTAAAATATCGTAAAATTCGAAAAATTGAAAAATTGAAATATAAAACTGAAAATTCGAGAAATTGAGAGATTAAGAAATCTAAATATAAAACAATCGAAAAATTGAAAAATCTAAAGCCTAAAAAACGAAAAACTGAAAATCCAAAAAATAAAAAATCGAAAAATCGAAAAATCTAAAAGTTGAAGAATCAGAATACTGAAATATCCCAAAAATGAAAGAAATATCCAAAAATTGGGATTAATTGGAAAATTCAGAAACTGAAAAACCAAAAAAGCAAAGTCGAAAAATCGAAAAATTGAAGAACTGAACAATCGAAACTTGGAGGACTCGAAGTGGGAAAATCAGAAATAGATTAATTGAGAAATCGGAAAACTGAAAATTTAGCAACGTCAAAATTGGAAAAGTTGGACAATAGAAATACTGAAGAACTGAAAAATTAAAAAATCGAGAAATCAAAGGTCTAAAACAACAATTAATAATCGCAAAATTGAAAAATGGAGACATCCAAACATCAAAAAATCAAAAAATAAAAGTTCGAAAACCTAAAAATGCAAAACCTGAGACATTGAAAAATCGAAAAATCAAAAGGTCGAGAATTGGTGAGTTTTTCGATTTTTCAATTTCTCAACTTTTTGGTATTTTGATTTCTATATATTTCAACGTTTTGATTCCTCAATTTTTTAATATTTTAAATTTTTTCGATTTTTAAATATAAGATTCTTCGTTTTTTAAACTTTTGGATTATTCGATTTTTAAAATCTTAGATTTTTCCATTTCCCGAATTTTTAAATTTTCGACGTCCGATTTTTCGAATTCTTGATTTTTCGATTTTTTTAAATTTTGATTTTTGATTCTAAATTGCTCAATTTTTCAAAATTTTAATTTCTCAATGTTTTGATTCTTCACTTTTTAAAGTTTTTAATTTTAACATTGTACAAATTTTCTGTTTTTGGCGGTTTTAAGTTTTCTATTTATCAATTTTTCGAATTCTCGATTTTTCGATATTTCAGTTTTTCAGTACTTTAATTTTTCAGGCTTTTGATTTTTCAGTTTTCTGATTGTTGAAATTTTCGAATTTTTCAGTGTTCGATTTTTCGATATCTAATTTTTCGGTGTTTCACTTTTGAGATTTCTAAATTTTGCAATTTTCCGATTACTCGATTTTTCAATTTTTCGATTTTTTGATGTTTTGATCTCGATACATATTTTAATTTTTTTATTCTTCAGTTTTTCCGTATTTTCAATTTTTTTCGATTTTTAAAATAGTAGATTTTTTGATTTAAACTTTTAGATTATTCAATTTCTCGATTTTTATTTTTTTTTTTAATTTCTCCATTTTCAATTTTCCGATTACTCAGTTTTCGAAAAAAAATTGGAAAATTCGAAAATTTAAAAATTCGGAAAATTGAAAAATTGAAATATAGAACTGAAAACTCGAGAAGTCGAAAAACCTAAAATTTTAAAAATTGAAAAATCAAAACATCGAAACGTTGAAAAATTGAAAAATCGAAGTATAAAACAGCCGAAAATTGAAAAATTAAAAAATCCCAAAACTGTAAGAAATATCCAAAAAATTGAGAAATTAAAAAATTGGAAATACGAGAAACAGAAAAACTAAAAAAGCAAAGTCGAAAAATTGTAAGCTTAAAAAAATCAAAAAATTGAAAACTCAAAAATCTTGAAAAATCGAAAAACTGAACAATTGAAGAAAACGAAACTTTTGTAAGTAGAGAAATGGGAAAATAAAAAAAAGATTAGTTCAGAAATCGGAAAACTGAAAATTTAGAAACGTTAATCGGAAAATCGAAAATTTGAAGAATGGAAAAATTGAAAAAGTCCAAAATTCAAATATTGAAAAATTGAGACATCTGCAGTTGAAAAAATCTTAACGCTTAGGGTAAAAACTCAACATGGATTCATAAATCATAAACGTAGGATATAAATTTTAAATTACATCTACTACTGTAAAATTTTGCGATTACGTCATTTCAGTGTTTATGACAAATTTTGGTGAGCGTTTCGTAGTGGATGTGTATCAGCTTATACTTAAATCGCTTAGAGTCGATATTGGCCTGAGTGCACTCTGGTCTGTAGATCAAACAAGTTCTAAGACAACGACGAGCCCCTACATTTTATAGAAAAAATGGGATTAAAAAAAATGAATTCAAACATTACAAAAAAACAAAACTACGATAATTTCAATGGTGTATATTTTACACAATTTTATGAAACTGAACCAAGTATACCACGTATCCTGTAACACTTGTGATCATCTAAACTACAATATAAAATAACCTGTTTAAATTTTCTCACCCAGTAAATGTACGTACAGTTCAAGGGGAACAAACCACAGACGAAAAATTCCAGTTTGTTTAAAAACGTGTGGGCAGCAAACAGCGTGTTCTGGAACGAGAAAAATAAAAGGTTAAATTATTACAACAAAGGGCGCACCTTTTTGCGATTCGTTGTTTGGCTTGACGAATTTAAAACAACATTTATACCGTCCCTAAGTCGTGTATCCTAAAAATAATAACTGAGATTATTTTTGTAAAGAAACGTTAATCGGGATAAACCTTTTCTACCACATCGTGTAACACAATAGCTAGTGTAAAGTTGGAAATACTAATAAGGGTAAAAAACATAACGTTTGATACCGTTGACAGAACGAAATTTTCAGGAATCACCTGATACACCCGAATTATGTAAAAAACCGCAGTGGAAGTGATAATGGAATCAGTGATAGCTTTCATCAAGAGAAAACTTTGAAATGCACACTTAATCAAGTGGCTGATCTCTCTTAGTAACGAATAAACTGAAACGAGATTCTTCATTGTTCGACTGTCTTTTAGTTTAAAATTGTGGCTTAACAAAAATCGATTTATTTCGTCGTACTGATTTTTCACGATTATGAAATACATGAATATCACTAACTCGAAAAGGTAGTGAAAACTCCAAGAGAAATAATATGCCATGAGGTTATATTTATCCTCCGGGAGGTTAATACTGTCAATTGTGCAAAGAATTACCACTAAACTGTATTTTACTATCACTAGTTTTAATACCGCGTTTTTCGCTTTAATTGTGTACGAAACGCTTCGTCGTGTTAATCTCTGGATTAACGACTCAGAATATTTTAACGCTTCGACCACTCGTATAATTTGTTTTCTTTTTCTGTGGCTCAAAATGAGGATTCCTATATTTTGTGTAAAAAATATTATCAATTCTGTCAAATTTATGGTATCGTCAACAATGACGTTATCAGACATTTCAGAGAAGATGTTCCATAACGAAAGAGTAAATAAAAGCGTTATTCCGAGGAGAGCTAAGTACAGAGTTCCTGATGTACTATTAACAAATTTCGTATTTTCACCAACATTTTTTTTGAAGTTGTATATAGGAAATCCTGCGAATTTCCAAACCGTGAAAACTGGTGCTACTAGATTATAAATGTCTTCATTGGTTGACTTCATTTTCAAAATGTGAATGTGATCAATAATTGTCATTAAAAATAATACGTACTATTATATTATTTCGACTTTCGTGTCGAGGGAGATATGGATCATCATTAGTTAACCCGGTTATGCTAATAAAAGAAATGGGTCGGAAGCTATTTCCACAGAACTTCCCTCCTCCCTTTTTGTTTCTTCAGTTTTCGGATTTGCAATTTTTCGAGTTTTGATTTGAGTTTCTCGAGTTTCTAATTTTTAATTCTTCAAATTTTTGATTTGCCGTTTTTCAATTTTTCATTTCTTTTGTTTCATCAATTTTTTAATTTTGCAATACTTCGTTTAAAACTTCTTGAATTTTCAATTTTTAATTTTCATTTCTTCAAATTTTTGTTTTACAATATTTTTTTTGTTTTTTATTTTCTGTTTATTTTCTTTGTTTTTTCCAGTTTTCATTTTTAAAATTTTCAGTTTTTCGATTTTCCAACTGGATGTTTCAGGTTTTCGGTTTTGCAATTTTCGATTTACAATTTCATGAGTCTTCAATTCTTAAATTTTACATTTTTCAGTTTTTTATTCCTTCAATTTTTCTCTTTGCAATTTTTCGTTTCGGTTTTTATTTGCTTACCTTTTTCTCCTTTTTCGTCCTTTTTCGTCCTATTTCGTCCTTTTTTGTCCTTTTTCGTCCTTTCCGTCCTTTTCATCCTTGTTCGTCCTTTTTCGTTCTTTTTCGCCCTTCGTCCTTTTTCGTCCGATTTTGTTCTTCTCGTATTTTTCGTCGTTTTTCGTCGTTTTTCGTCCTTCGTGGTTTTTCGTCCTTTCTCGTCCTTCGTCCTTGTTCGACCTTTTTCGTCCTTGTCCGTCCTTTTTTTTCTTTTTCGTCCTTTCCGTCCTTTTTCGCCCTTTTTCATCATTTTCGTCCTTTTCGCCTTTTTTCATCCTTCGTCCTTTTTCGTCCTTCGTCCTTTTTCGTCCTTTGTCATTTTTTGTCCGTTTTCATCCTTTTTCGTCCTTTTTCGTCCTTTGCTGTCCTTTTTCGTCCTTCGTTCTTTTCCGTCTTTTTTCGTCATTTTTCGTCCTTTTTGCCTTTGTTTGTCCTTTTCATCCTTGTTCGTCCTTTTTCGTTCTTCTTCATCATTTTTCGTCCTTTTTCGTCCTTCGTCCTTTTTCGTCCTTCGTCCTTTTCGTCCTTTTCTACCTTGTTCGTCCTTTTTCGTTCTTTTTCGCCCTCCGTCCTTTTTCGTCCTCTTTCGTCCTATTTCGTCCTTTTCGTCCTTTTCTACCTTGTTCGTCCTTTTTCGTTCTTTTTCGCCCTTCGTCCTTTTTCGTCGTTTTTCGTCCTTCGTGGTTTTTCGTCCTTTCCGCCATCTTTCGTCCTTTCTCGTCCTTCGTCCTTGTTCGTCCTTTTTTGTCCTTTTTCGTCCTTTCCGTTCTTTCGTCCTTTTTCATCATTTTCGTCCTTTTCGCCTTTTTTTCATCCTTCGTCCTTTTTCGTCCTTCGTCCTTTTTCGTCCTTTGTCATTTTTCGTCCTTTTTCGTCCTTTCCTGTCCTTTTTCGTCCTTCGTTCTTTTCCGTCTTTTTTCGTCCTTTTTCGTCCTTTTCGCCCTTGTTTGTCCTTTTCGTCCTTGATCGTCCATTTTCGTTCTTCTTCATCATTTTTCGTCCTTTGTCGTCCTTCGTCCTTTTTTGTCCTTCTTCGTCCTTTTTCGTCCTCTTCCGTCCTTTTTCGTCCTCTTTCGTCCTATTTCGTCCTTTTCGTCGTTTTCCACCTTGTTCGTCCTTTTTCGTTCTACTTCGTCCTTTTTCGTTCTACTTCGTCCTTTTTCGTCCTCTTTCGTCCTATTTCGTCTTTTTCGTCCTTTTCTACCTTGTTCGTCCTTTTTCGTCCTCTTTCGTCCTATTTCGTCCTTTTCATCCTTTCGACCTTGTTCGTCCTTTTTCGTCCTTTTTCGTTCTTGGTCCCTATTCGTCCTTCGTCCTTTTTGTACTTCGTCCTCTTCGTTCTTCGTCCTCTTCGTCCTTCGTCTCTCCTCCTTCGTCCTTAGTCCTTTTCGTCCTTCGTCCTTCGTCCTTAGTCCTTTTCGTCCTTCGTCCTTCATCCTTCGTCCTTTTCGTCCTTCGCTCTTTTTGTTCTTTCGCCCTTCTCCTTCGTCCTTCGTTGTTTTCGCCCTTCCCGTCCTTTTCATCCTTTTCATAATTTTCGTCCTTTTGTTCTTTCGTCCTTATCGTCCTTTTCGGCCTTTTCGTCCTTCGTCCTTTTCGTCCTTCGTTTCTCGTCCTTTTCGTCCTTCGTCTTTTCGTCCTTCGTCTTTTCGTCCTTCGTCCTTTTCGTCCTTCGTCCTTTTCGTTCTTCGTCCTTTTCGTCCTTTGTCCTTTTCGTCCTTCGTCCTTTGTAGTTCATCCTTCGCTCTTCGTCCCTCGTCCTTTGTTCTTTTCGTCTTTTCCATCCTTTTCGTCCTTTCCGTCCTTTCCGTCCTTTCCGTCCTTTTTGTCCTTTCGGTCCTTTTCGTCTTTTTTGTCCTTTTCGTCCCTTTGTCCTTATCGTCCTTTTCGTCCTTTACGGTCTTTTTCGTCCTTCTCCTCCCTCTCGTCCTTCGTCCTTCGTACTTTTCGTCCTTGGTCCTCTTCGTCCTTCGTCCTTCATCCTTTTCGTCATTCTCGTGCTTCTCGTCCTTTGTCTTTCGTGCTTCGCACTTTTCATCATTCGTCCTTCGTCCTTCGCACTTCGTCTTTTTCGTCCTTTTCGTCCTTCTTCGTTTTATTTCGTCCTTTTTCGTCCTTTTTTGTTCTTTTTCGTCCTTTTCGTCCTTTTCTGTCCTTCTTCGTTGTTTTTCGTCCTCTTTCGTCCTTTTTATCATTTTCGTTCTTTTTCGTCCTTTCTCGTCCTTCGTCCCTTTTCGTCCTTTTTTGTTCTTTTTCATCCTTTTCGTATTTTTCGTCCTTTTTCGTCCTGTTGCGTTCTTTTCGTTCTATTCCGTCTTTTTTCGTCCTTCGTTCTTTTTCGTCCTTTGTCGTCCTTCGTCCTTTGTCGTCCTTCGTCCTTTTTCGTCCTTCGTCCTTGTTCGTCCTTTCTCGTCTTTTTCCGTCCTTTTTCGTACTTCGTCCTTTTTCGTTCTTCGTCCTTTTTCGTCCTTCGTCATTTTTTCGTCTTTTTCGTCCTATTTCGTCCTTTTTTTGTTCATCGTCCTTTTTTCTTCCTTTTTCGTCCTTCTTCGTCATTCGTCCTTTTTCGTCCTTTTTCCCTTTTTTCGTCGAATATTTTGCTTTTTCATTGCTATGATTTTATGATTTTTCGTTTATTTTAATATGAAATTTTTCAAGTATTGGATTTTTCAATTTTTCGGTTTGCAAATTGTCGGTTTTCAATTTTTCGATTTTTCAACTTATTTCGATTTTTTAATTTTTTTGTTTTTTCAGTTTAAAATTTTTCATTTTTTCAATTTTACAATTTTTTTCATTTTCAGTTATTTGATTTTAAAACTTTTTCATTTAGTCGATCTCACAACTTATCAATTTAAAATTTTTCAATTCCTTGTTATTTAATGACTAAGTTTTTCTTTCGATTTTTCAACTTTTTTAGATTTTTTAATTTTGATATTTTCAATTTAAAATTTTTCATTTTCCCGGTTTTTCAATTTCTCGTTTCTTCAATTTTTGATTTACAGATTTTCATGTTTTCGTTTTAAATATTTAATAATGATTATAATTTTTAAAATATTTCATTTTTTCAATTTTACGATATTAGAATTTTAAAACTTTTTCATTTAGTCGATTTTTCAATTTTTCAATTTCTCAAAATGATAAATTTTTTTTCGATTTTTAACTTTCTTAGATTTTTCAATTTTTCGTTTTTTCAATTAAAAATAGTTCAGTCTCGAATTTTCATTTTTTCGTTTCTTCAATTTTTGATTTACAATTTTTCTAGTTTTCATTTTAAATGTGTAATAATACATAATTATAATTTTGAAAATTTTTAATTTTTTCAATTTTATGATTTCAGAATTTTTCGATTCTTCAATTATGGGGTTTTAAAACTTTTTAATCTAGTCGATTTTTCAATTTTCTTAGATTTTTCAATTTTCCATTTTTTCAAATTAAAATTTTTCGTTTTTTCAATTTTTGCTTTATAGTTTTTCAGGTTTGTTTCTTAAATATGTAATATTAATTATAATTTTTAAAATATTTCATTTTTTCAATTTTACGATTTTAGAATAATTTTGTCATTTTTCAATTACTGGTTTTGAGACATTTTTTAATTAGTTGCAAAAATTAAAATTGGAAAAATCGAAAAATTAAAAACTTAAAAACTTATTGAAAATTAAAGAAATCAGAAAATGGGATAATTGTGAAACCCAAACACTGCAAAAATTGAAAATTTAAAAATTGGAAAATCGGGGAATTGGAAAAAATCAATTTGAAAATTTGAAAAATAAATAAAGAAAAGTTTTAAAATGTAAAGAAAAAGTGAAAAAATAAAGGAAATAATAATAACAAAAATTGCGATATAAAATCGTGAAATTGAAAGATAGAAACTCGGGAAAACGAAAAATTAAAATGAAGATCTTGAAATCTTGAGGAAAGGAAAAATTGAAAAATCGAAAAATATGAAATATCGAAAAATTGGAAGTTGAGAAATTGTAAAACCGAAGGAAAAGTTGTGACTTCAAAAAAATTGTTATAAATTTTGTGATAAAGTCATCAACATTTTTTCAAAAATACGTAAAGTTTGTTGATTTTTAGTTTAAATTTTCCGTTCCTTCAGTTCTTTAATTTGAAATTTTTTGATTTTCAACGTTTTCGATTTTGCATTTTTTCGTTATTTCAGTTTTGCGGTTTTTCCTTCTTTTTTCAATTTTTAGTTTTTCGATTTTTAATTTTTCAATTTTTTATTTTTCAATTTTCAATTTTTTAATAAAAAAAAAATGGAAAAATTAAAATTGGAAATACGAGTGTGTATAAAATGAAAAGTTTTAAAAATTTAAAATTGTAAATCAAGAACTTGCAACAATGAAAAAACGGAAAATTGAAAAATCGACCAATAAAACACTCAAAAATGGAAAAATGTAAAATCGAAAAAACGAAATGTGTATCGAAATACTGAAAATTAAAGAAATCAAAAAAACGGATAATTGAGAGATCCAAATACTGCTAAAATTAAAAATAAAAAAATTGGAAAATTGGAAAATTGAAAAAATCGGTTTGTAAATTTGACAAATTGAAGAGATGAAAAATTATAAAATCTAAAAAAACATTGAAAAAATAAAGGAAATAAAAAAAACAAAAATTGTGATTGTATGAAATCGAGAAAATGAAAATTAGAGAATCGGGAAGACGAAAAATTCAAAAAGTTGGAAGTCAAGAAATTGAAAAATTAAAGAAAATAAAAAAGCGAAAAATTGTGATATCAAAAAACTGTTATAAATTTATTATAATTATAAATAATTCTAAAATCTATGCGTGCATTGATAAACCACAGTCACAATATTTTGCATAATTCAGACAGGAGACATTCGGCAAAATTTTAAAATGACGTCATCAATTTTTTGGAAGGAAATAAACGCATACATTTTGATTGATTACGATAAGTTTAAAATAGCACACCCAAAAATACAGTGTGATTAAATTTTGCAACTGTGAATCGTCGTTCCGAGGTACCGACTTCACCTTCGAGGTGAAATATAGGGAGCGAAAGATATTTCCAGGTTACAAACACAGGAGAAATAAAGTTACAAATATCTTTCATTATTACAGTTATTTAACTCATGCATCGATTGTAAGTAATATAATGAAACGGATGATCTGAGCGAAAAATCAGGCAATTAGATTAAAATGGCAGATAGAAGTATTAATTACAAAAAACTGAGTCTTTATTTAAATTTTTAGTTACACTTATCTTACATACATCGACCTATACTGCGATAAATAGATCATGTAAGTGGCGACTCCTGCCACCATCTACAACCAAATATTTGCTTTATTGATGTTTCAAATTTTAATAACTCACCCAACAAATACGGCGACAATCCAACGAAAAACACCCACAAACAACAAATTCTAGTTTATTGTTATTCTCGTGCATGCTGTGTAGAATTTGCTAAAAAACGGTAACTAAACTTTTTAGTTTTACAAATACAATAAAAAAAAATTACCATCTTGCTTTTCATAGCACGCGCATTTAAATCTTCGTCGAAGACGTTATAGAGTAAATTGCGCTTTATGTGCAAATCCTGAAAACTAATAATCGTTAATAAAAAAGTCTTTGTAAAAACGAACAAACCTTTTGTTTGATTTGTCCAAAAATAACAGGTATTGTGAAATCTACAACCGCGCTAAGACTGATCCAGAACACTATAGTGACATACCCGGCAAAATTTCCAGCACTTTCTAAATAAATATCAACCCCATAAAACATTCCAGTTGAAGTCATACACAAATCGACTAAAGTTTTTATAAAAATATAAACCCCGAACGTCGTTTGCATTAAAGCGATGGTTTCCCGTAGCAACAAATGCATTTTTATAATTTTAGCAACTTTAAGTTTGCTAGCGTTTACGAAATTTTCACGATTTAAATAGTCGTTGAAGAGTTCATACTGTTTGTTTAGTATGATAAAATACAGTATGACCACGAGCTGTGACTTAAATTGAAGAAGCCACGTCGAGTAGTAGACCACATTGTCGACCACGATGTCTGGAAAGTTCACACAGTCTGCAACGAAAGCGCCTATTAGTAACCCATATTTTAAAAGTACGACATTGAGAAAGACTTTCTTCACGTCTGAGTAATAATTAACTTGGACGTTTGTCACTTCTTGCAGAAATCTTTCATTTTGTAATAGTTTGGACGAGATGTGGGCTATGTGGTTTTTGTTTTTGTGGCATAGAAAGAGTAGGATTAAGTCGTAGACCATTCGGGTACACATTTCTATCCCTTGCATGTAAAGGGAAAGCTTGCCGTCTTCGATTTGGTACATTCCTGGTGAATAAAGCCACAGTAAAACAGTCAACGACAAAGTACCCAAAAATAGCGAATGGGAAGATTTTAAAACGCGGAATTTTCGTTGAGGGGTACCAACGTCACCCACGAGGATGTATATCGGGTGGAGGGTGTATTTCCAGACGGTGAATAAAAATAATACAACGTTGCAGATATCTTTCGATTTGGTTGACATGTTGTCGATAATTAACGGGATGTAGAAAACAAATATAGATTTCGTAGGTACAAACACTAATTAATTATGTTAATGGATTTTTTTTATATTTGACGAATATCAAAAATCAAACGTTCTATAAATAAATAAACAACCTAAAAATTGTGTGGCTCACGCTAATATAAGTAAAGTAAAATTGGTCGAAGTTTATTTAGACACAATTTTCTTAGTCTGTGTAATACATGTCAAATTTATAAACTTCTTTAAAAGAAAGACACTTGGGAACCCCGGGAAGGTATTAGATTATTAAAAAAAAAGACAGTTGGGATCCCCAAGAAGGTTTCACTTTCTTTCAAAAAAAGCACTCGAGAAAATATAAAAGTGGCCATTCGTCCGATAGACTTGATTTACTATACTTCCTTAGCTTACGCTTGGGAAGTAAAAAGTTAACCTCAAATCTAATCGATGACAGCTGACAACACGGAAATGTCAGTTAGGTATATAGAGCAGCATGAATTAATAAAACACATGCGTTTTTCTCTACGTTTTCTTCTGTCAATAAACAACGCCAACAAGGACATAGGATAAAGGACGAAAAATGAAGGATGAGGGATAAAGGGCAAGGGATAAAGGCCGAAGTATAAAGGACGAAGGATGAAGGATGACAGACGGTGTAGAAATTTTAATAGTTTATTGGTTTAATTTAATGTGTTTGACTTGTTTTTTATTTACAGTTTTTCATGTTTTCGTAATTTAAATATTTAATAATTATAATTTTTAAAATATTTCATTTTTTCAATTTTACGATATTATTTTCTTTTTCCATTTTCGATTTTAAAACTTTTTCATTTAGCCGATTTTTCAATTTTTCGTTTTTTTTAATTAAGAATTTTTCAGTCTCGAATTATCATTTTTTCGTTTCTTCAATTTTTGATTTACAATTTTTCTAGTTTTCATTTTAAATATGTAATAATACATAATTATAATTTTGAAAATTTTTCATTTTTTCAATTTTATGATTTTAGAATTTTTCGATTCTTCAATTATGGGGTTTTAAAACATTTTTAGTTAGTCGATTTTTCTTTCAATTTTTCAACTTTCTTAGATTTTTCAATTTTTCGTTTCTTCAATTTTTGATTTGCAGTTTTTCAATTTTTCATTTCTTCAAATTTTTGTTTGACAGTATTTTTTTTCGTTTTTATTTTCTTTATTTTTCCAGGTCTCATTTTTAAAATTTTCAGTTTTTCGATTTTCCAACTTTTGGATGTTTCAGTTTTTAGGTTTTGCGATTTTCGATTTGCAATTTCATGAGTCTACAATTCTTAAATTTTAGAGTTTTCAGTTTTTTATTTCTTCAATTTTTCTGTTTGCAATTTTTCGTTTCGGTCTTTATTTGCGTAATTTTTTCTCCTTTTTCCCCCTTCGTCCTTATTCGACTTTTTTCGTCCTTGTTCGTCGTTTTTTGTCCTTTTTCGTCCTTTCCGTGCTTTTTCGTCCTTTTTCATCCTTTTCGTCCTTTTCGTCTTTTTTCATCCTTCGTCCTTTTTTGTCCTTTTTCGTCCTTTGTCCTTTTTCCTCCTTTGTCCTTTTTCGACCTTCTTCGTCTTTCGTCCTTTTCTGCCCTTTTTCATCCTTCGTTCTTTTTCGTCTTTTTCGTTCTTTTTCGTCCTATTTCGTCCTTCGTCATTTTTCGTCCTTTTTTTTGTCCTTCGTACTTTTTTTGTCCTTTTCCGTTCTTTTTAGTCCTTTTTCGTCGTTCGTCCTTTTTCGTCCTTATTGGTCCTTCGTCCTTTTTCGTCCTTTTTTGTCTTTTTTCGCCCTTTTCGTCGAATATTTTGGTTTTTCATTGCTATGTCTTTATGATTTTTCTTTTATTTTAATATGAAATTTTTCAATTATTCGATTTTTCCATTTTTCGGTTTGCAAATTGTCGGTTTTCAATTTTTCGATTTTTCAACTTATTTCGATTTTTTAATTTTTTTGTTTTTTCAGTTCAAAATTTTTCATTTTTTCAATTTTACAATTTTTCCATTTTCAGTTATTTGATTTTAAAACTTTTTCATTTAGTCGATTTTACAACTTACCAATTTTAAATTTTTCAATTTCTCGTTATTTAATGACTAAGTTTTTCTTTCGATTTTTCAACTTTTTACATTTTTTAATTTTGGTTTTTTTAATCTAAAATTTTTCATTTTCTCGATTTTTCAATTTCTCCTTTCTTCAATTTTTGACTTCCAGTTTTTCATGTTTTCGTTGTAAATATTTAATAATGATTATAGTTTTTAAAATATTTCATTTTTTCAATTTTACGATATTAGTTTTTCCATTTTCGATTTTAAAACTTTTCATTTAGTCGATTTTTCAATTTTTAAATTTCTGAAAATGATTCAATTTTTCTTTCGATTTTTAACTTTGTTAGATTTTTCAATTTTTCGTTTTTCAATTAAAAATTTTTCAGTCTCGAATTATCATTTTTTCGTTTCTTCAATTTTTGATTTACAATTTTTCTAGTTTTCATTTTAAATGTGTAATAATACATAATTATAATTTTTAAAATATTTAATTTTTTCAATTTTCCGATTTTAGAATAATTTTTTCATTTTTCAATTATTGGATTTGAGACATTTTTTAATTAGTTACAAAATTAAAATTGGAAAAATTGAAAATTAAAGAAATGACAAAATCGGATAATTGTGAAACCCAAACACTGCAAAAATTGAAAATTTAAAAACTGGAAAATCGGGGAATTAGGAAAAACCAATTTGTAAATTTGAAAAATATATAAATGAAAAGCTTTAAAATGCAAAGAAAAAGTGAAAAAATAAAGGAAATAAAAATAACAAAAACTGTGATATAAAATCGAGAAACTGAAAATTAGAAACTCAGGAAAACGAAAAATTAAAATCAAGATCTTGAAAACTTGAGGAAAGGAAAAATTGAAAAATCGAAAAATATGGAGTATCGAAAAATTGGAAGTCGAGAAATTGAAAAATTAAAGAAAATAAAAAAAATGAAAAATTATGATTTCAAGAAATTGTAAAACCGAAGGAAAAGGAAAAACGAAAAATTGTGACTTCAAAAAAATTGTTACAAATTTTGTGATGACGTCATCAACATTTTTTCAAGAATACGTAAAGTTTGTTGATTTTTAGTTTTTCAGTGTTTAAATTTTCCGTTTCTTCAGTTCTTCAATTTGAAATTTTTTGATTTTCAGTTTTTCGATTTTTTATTTTTCAATTTTCAACATTTTTAATAAAATAAAAATGAAAAAATTAAAATTGGAAATACGAGTGTCTATAAAATGAAAAATTTTAAAAATCTAAAAATAAAAAACTCAAAAATGGAAAAAATGTAAAATCGAAAAAACGAAATGAGTATCGAAATACTGAAAATTAAAGAAATCCGAGAAATGGATAATTGAGAGATCCAAACACTGCAAAAATTGAAAATTAAAAAATTGGAAAAAATCAATTTGAAAATTTCAAAAATAAACAAAAAGTTTTAAAATCTAAAGGAAAAGTGAAAAAATAAAGGAAATAAAAATAACAAAAACTGTGATATAAAATTGAGAAAATGAAAATTAGAAATTCCGGAAAACGAAAAATTAAAATCAAGATAAACGCATACATTTTGATTGATTACGATAAGTTTAAAACGTTTGTAAGATTTCAGAGCATACGGTTTTGAAGTTTCAAATCTAAGTAGCAAAATTTGAAAAAACTGAACACGGAATCATAGACCACATGTGAAAGAGTGTAGAGTATGTTATTTTATAAAATTGAAATAATATTTACTATATAACTAACAAAATGTTGATTAAAACCAGCACGATAATTATTTTATTATTATTAAACTGTACTTCCTCATTTTTGATTGTCAGCCTCTGGTGTCTAGCTCCGTTTATCGTCAAAAAGGACCGAAGTCATTGATTTATACTGCCAAAGATAAACAATATAAGTTGATACACCTGCCACCGTCTACAAAAATAAGATCAGTCAAAACCAAAAAACAAATCAAATATAAACAACCCAACATATAAGTCTACAATTCAAGCGAAAACAGCCACAAACCATAAACTCCAGCCCGTTATTACACTGATACAAACCATAAAATATCTGTTTTTTCGTTCTTATTCTTCCCAAAATATTGTGCAATATCAAACGACAAGTGTCCACATCCTTAAAAATTTTGACTATACACCAAATTAGAAATGACAAAATACCATCCAAACCTTTCGCTTGACCATACCAAAAGTGATCGGTATTAAGAAATTCGTGGCCCCTCTGAGTGTAGGCCACAACACCATAACCATAAAAACCGCAGGTTCGTTAATTCTTGCAAAGAAAAATTCCGCAAGAAAGAGGATTCCTGTGGCTGTCATGCACAAGTCTACCAGAGATTTAAAAAATATACACACTTCGAAGGAGCTCTGTATTGAAGTGATAGTTTGTCGAAGAGAAAAGTGCACTTTTGTGATTTTCTTCACTTCTGACGTAGCAATCGCAGAATCGAGGAAATCGTTGAACGTTTGGTATTGTTTATTCAAAATCAGAAAACATAAAACTATGAAAAGTTGTGAATGGAACTGGAACACCCACGTGAAGTAATAAAAAGTTATGTTGAAACTATTTTGCGGATAGTTGAATAAGTCTAGTCCATAACCGGTAAGAAATAAAGAATATATAGTGCTCCAATTACTAGAAAAAAAATTTTCAACTCTGGGTAATACAAAATTTTGGTGGTTGACAACTCTTCTAACAAGCGTTCGTTTTGTAGTAAGTTTGAGCAAACACAAACTATGTGTTTTTTGTTTTTATGAAACGTAGATATGCTTATTATTATAAATATTGTCTGGACACAATATTCTATCGATTCCATGTTCAAGGAAGAGTTACTATCGTTGTATATTTGACTAGAATAAAACCACAAAAAGTAGAAAAAAAATAACAGACCCAAAAATACAGTGTGATTAAATTTTGCAACAGTGAATCGTCGTTCCGAGGTACCGACTTCACCTTCGAGGTGAAATATAGGAACCGAAAGATATTTCCAGGTTACAAACACAGGAGAAATAAAGTTACAAATATCTTTCATTATTACATGTTATTTAACTCATGCATCGATTGTAAGTAATATAATGAAACGGATGATCTGAGCGAAAAATCAGGCAATTAGATTAAAATGGCAGATAGAAGTATTAATTACAAAAAACTGAGTCTTTATTTAAATTTTTAGTTACACTTATCTTACATACATCGACCTATACTGGGATAAATAGATCATGTAAGTGGCGACTCCTGCCACCATCTACAACCAAATATTTGCTTTATTGATGTTTCAAATTTTAATAACTCACCCAACAAATACGGCGACAATCCAACGAAAAACACCCACAAACAACAAATTCTAGTTTATTGTTATTCTCGTGCATGCTGTGTAGAATTTGCTAAAAAACGGTAACTAAACTTTTTAGTTTTACAAATACAATAAAAAAAAATTACCATCTTACTTTTCATAGCACGCGCATTTAAATCTTCGTCGAAGACGTTATAAAGTAAACTGCGCTTTATGTGCAAATCCTGAAAACTAATAATCGTGAATAAAAAACTATTTGTAAAAACGAACAAACCTTTTGTTTGATTTGTCCAAAAATAACAGGAACTGTGAAATCCACAACCACGGTAAGACCGATCCAGAACACTATGGTCATATACCCGGCAAAATTTCCAGCACTTTCTAGATAAATATCAACCCCATAAAACATTCCAGTTGAAGTCATACACAAATCGACTAAAGTTTTTATAAAAATATAAACCCCGAACGTCGTTTGCATAAAAGCGATGGTTTCCCGTAACAACAAGTGCATTTTTATAATTTTAGCAACTTTAAGTTTGCTAGCGGTTACGAAATTTTCACTATTTAAATAGTCGTTGAAGAGTTCATACTGTTTGTTTAGTATGATGAAATACAGTATGACCACGAGTTGTGACTTCAGTTGAAGAACCCACGTCGAGTAGTAGACCACATTGTCGACCACGATGTCTGGAAAGTTCACACAGTCTGCAACCAAACCGCCTATTAGCAACCCGTATTTTAAAAGTACAACTTTGAGGAAGACTTTCTTCACGTCTGAGTAATAATTAACTTGGAAGTTTGTCACTTCTTGTAGAAATCTTTCATTTTGTAGTAGTTTTGACGAGATGTGGGCTATGTGGTTTTTGTTTTTGTGGCATAGAAAGAGTAGGATTAAGTCGTAGACCATTCGGCCACACACTTCTATCCCTTGCATGTTAAGGGAAAGCTTGCCGTCGTCGATTTGGTACATTCTTGGTGAATAAAGCCACAGTAAAATAGTCAACGACAATGTACCCAAAAATAGCGAATAGGAAGATTTTACAACGCGGAATTTTCGTTGAGGGGTACCGACGTCACCCACTAGGATGTATATCGGGTGGAGGGTGTATTTCCAGACGGTGAATAAAAGTAATACAACGTTGCATATATCTTTCGATTTGGTTGACATGTTGTGGATAATTAACGGGATGTAGAAAACAAATATAGATTTCGTAGGTATAAACATTAATTAATTATGTTAATGGATTGTTTTATATTTGACGAATATCAAAAATCAAACGTTTTAGAAATAAATAATCAAGCTAAAAATTGTGTGGCTCACGCTAATATAAGTGAATTAAAATCGGTCGAAGTTTATTTAGACAGAATTTTCTTATAAGTCTGTATAATACATGTCAAATTTATAAACTTCTTTAAAAAAAACAGTTGGGACCCCCAAGAAAGTTTCACTTTCTTTAAAAAAAAAACACTCGAGAAAATTTAAAAGTGTGGCTATTCGTTCGATGGACTATACATCCTTAGCTTATGCTCGAGCAGTAAAAAGTCATCAAGTGGAGTATGTCTACAGTTAACCTCAAATTTAATCGATGACAGCTGACAACGCGGAAATGTCAGTTATATAAAGCAGCATGAATTAATAAAACACATGCGTTTTTCTCTACGTCTTCTTCTGTCAAAAAAGCAACGCCAACAAGGACGTGAGATAAAGGAGGAAGAATAAAGGACGAGGGATAAAGGACGAGGGATAAAGGGCGAAGGATAAAGGACCAAGGATGAAGGATGAAAGACGAAGAACGAAGGACGAAGAACGAATTTTTCAGTTTTAGAATTTTTCGAAATTTCAAAACGAAGGACTAAGGACTAAGGACGTAGGACAAAGAACGAAATGAACAAAAAGGACGAAAAGGACGAAGGACGAAGGGCGAAAAGGACGAAGGACGAAGGGCGAAAAGGACGAAGGGCGAAAAGGACGAAGGACGAAAAGAACCAAGGACGAAAAGCACCAATGACGAAAAGGACCAAGGACGAAAAGAACCAAGGACGAAAAGAACCAAGGACGAAAAGGACCAAGGATGAAAAGGACGACGGACGAAAAGGGCGAAGGACGAAAAGCACGAAGGAAGAAAAGGACGAAGGACAAAAGACGAAAAGGACGAAAAGGACAAAAAGGACGAAGGACGAAAAGGCCGAAAAGGATGAAGGACGAAAAGGACGAAGGACGAAAAGGACGAAGGATGAAGAACGAATTTTTTAGTTTTAGAATTTTTCGATTTCTCCATTTTTCAGTTTTAGAATTTTTCGATTTCTCAATTTCAAAACGAAGGACTAAGGACTAAGGACTAAGGACGAAACGAACGAAAGACGAAGAACGAAAAGGACGAAGGACGAAAAGGACGAAAAGGACAAAAAGGACAAAAAGGACGAAGGACGAAACGGACGAAGGACGAAAATGACGAAGGACAAAAGAAACGAAGGACGAAGAACGAATTTTTACAATTTTTCGGTTTCTCAATTTTTCAGTTTTAGAATGTTTCGATTTCTCAATTTCGAAACGAAGGAGTAAGGACGAAGGACAAAGGACGAAAAAGACAAAGGACAATAAGGACGAAGGACCAAGAGCGAGGGACCAAAAGGACGAAGGACGAAAAGGACGAAGGACGAAAAGTACGAAGGACGGAGGACGAAGGACGAAATAGGCCAAAGGCGAAGCATGAAAAGGACGAAGTACGAAGAACGAAGGACGAAAATGACGAAAAAAACGAAATAGGACGAAGGACAAAAAGGACGAAAATGGACGAAACCGGACGAAAATGGACGAAAAAAAACAAAAAACGAAAAAGGATGAGAAAGGACGAACAAGGACGAAAAAGGACGAACAAGGACGAAAAAGGACGAACAAGGACGAACAAGGACGAAAAAGGACAAAAAAGGACGCAAAGGACGAAAAGGACGAAAAAAGACGAACAAGGACGAAAAAAAATGAAAAATGACGAGAAGGACAAAAATGGACGAAAAATGACGAAGGACGCAACAGGACGAAGAAGGACGGAAAGAACGAAAAAGGACGAAAGAGGACACAAAAGGACGAAAAAGGACGAAAAAGGACGCAAATTACGAAAAGGAGGAACAAAGACGAAAAAGTACAAAAAAGGACGAAAAGGACGATGGACGAAAAAATACGAAAAAGGGCGAAAAAAGACGAAGGACGAAAAAGGACGAAGGACGAAAAAGGACTAAAAAGGACGAAGAAGGACGAAAAAGGACGACAAGGACGAAAAAGGGCAAAGGACGACAAACGACGAAGAAGGACGAAAAAGGACGACAAGGACGAAAAAGGGCAAAGGACGACAAAGGACGAAGAAGGACGAAAAAGGACGAGAAAGGACGAACGAGGGAGACAGGGACAGAGAAGGACCAAACAGGATGAACAATGACGAACAAGGACGAAAAGGGACGAATAAGGACGAAAAAGGACGAAACAGGACGAAAAAAGACGAAGAGGACAAAAAGGACCAAAAGGACGAAGAGGACCAGAAGGACATAAAAGACGCAAAGGACGAAAAAGGACGAAAAAGGACGAAAAAGGACGAAGGACGAAGAAGGACGAAAAAGGACGAAGGACGAAGAAGGACGAAAAAGGACGAAGGACGAAGAAGGACGAAAAACGACTAAAAAGGGCGAAAAGGACAAAAAAGGACGAAGAAGGACGAAACAAGACGAAGGACGAAAAAAAAACGGAAAAGAACAAAAAAAGACGAAAAGAACAAAAAATGACTAAAAAGGACGAAAAAGGACGAAGGACGAAAAAAGACAAAGTAGAAAAAGGACGAAGGACTAAAAAGGACGGAAAAAGATGAAAAAGGACGAAAAAGAACGAAGGACGAAAAAGGAAGAAGGACGAATGACGCGAAAGGACGAAAAAGGACGAGAAAGGACGAAAAAGGACGAAGGACAAATAAGACGAATAAGAACGAATAAGGACGAAAAAGGACAAAAAGGACGAAAACGGACGAAGGACGAAACAGGACGAAAAACGAATCAAGACGGAAAAGGACGAAAAGAATGATAAAAGGACGAAAAAGAACAAAAAATGACGAAAAAGGACGAAGGACCTAAAAGGCCGAAGGACGAAAAATTACGAAAAAGGACGCAAAGGACGAAACAGGACGAAAACGGACGAAGAAAGACGAAACAGGACGAAGAACGAAAAAGGATGATAAAGGACGAAAAAGGGCGAAAAAGGACGAACAAGGACGAAAAGGACGAAAAGGACGAACAAGAACGAAAAGGACGGAAAAAGAACGAATAAGGACGACAGAGGACGAGAAGGCATGAAGAAGGACGAAAATGGAAAAATTCAAAATGGAAAAATTGAAAAATCAACTAAATAAAAAATGTTTCGAATCTAATAATTGAAAAATGAAAAAATTATTCTAAAATAGTAAAATTGAAAAAATGAAATATTTTAAAAATTATACGAAAAAAGACGAAAAAGGTGAAAAGGACAAAAAAGAACGAAAAAGGACTAAAAAGGACGGAAAAAGATGAAAAAGGACGAAAAAGGACAAAAAGGACGAAGGACAAAACAAGACGAAAAACGAATAAAGGCGGAAAAGGACGAAAAGAATGAAAAAGGACGAAAAAGAACAAAAAAGGACGAAAAAGGACGAAGGACCTAGAAGGCCGAAGGACGAAAAATGACGAAAAAGGACGCAAAGGACGAAACGGGACGAAAACGGACGAAGAAAGGCAAAACAGGACGAAGGACGAAAATGGACGAAAAAGGACGAAGAGCGAAAAAGGATGATAAAGGGCGAAAAAGGGCGAACAAGGACGAAAAGGACGAAAAATACGAAGAGGACGAAAAGGATGAAAAAGAACGAAAACTAAAAAATTTTTCAAATCTAATAATTGAAAAATGAAAAAATTATTCTAAAATTGTAAAATTGAAAAAATGAAATATTTTAAAAATCATACGAAAAAAGACGAAAAAGGGCGAGAAAGGACGAAGGACGAAGGACGAAAAGGAGAAAGGACGAAAAGAATGAAGGACGAAGGACGAGAACGAAGGACGAAGAGAGAAGGACATAGGTCGAAGGTCGAAAAGGACGAAGGACTAAGGACGAAGAACCAAAAGCACGAAGGTCAAATGAGGAAAAGGACGAAGGGCGAACGACGAAGGATGAAAAGGACGAAGGACGAAAAGAACGAAGGATGAAGGACGGAGGACGAAAAGGCCGAAAAGGACGGAGGATAAAGTACGAGGTATAAAGGACGAAGGATGAAGGACGAAAGATAAAAGGACGAAAAATGAAAGGTGAGAAATAAAGGATGAAAGGTGAAGGACCAAGAATGAAGGACGAAAGATGAAGGAAGAAGGACGAAGGACGAAGGATGAAGGACGAAGGATGAAAAACGAAGCATGAAGGACGAAGGATAAAGGACGAGGGATAATGAACGAGGCATAAAGGACAAGGGTTAAAGGACGAAAGATAAAAGACGAAGGATGAAGGACGAAGGAAGAAGAATGAAGGATGAATGACGAAGTATGAAGGACGAAAGATGAAGGATGAAGTATGAAGGATGGAGTATGAAGGATGAAGGATGAAGGATGAAGCATGAAAGATGAGGTATGAAAGATGAAGGAAGATGGATGTAGGATGAAAGATGAAGAATGGAGGTCGAAAAAAAAAGTGAAGGATAAAGAGTGAAGTGTAAAAAATGAAGGTTAAAGGATAAACAATAAAGAACAAAGGGGAAAACGATGAATGAAAGACGAGGAACGAAAGAATAAAGACGTAGGAAAAAAATACCGAACATATGATAAAGGACAAAGGAGAAAGAAGAAAAAATACAGAATGAAGGATGAAAAGCCAAGGGTGAAGAATGAAAAATAAAGGGCAATAGGTTCAAGGGGCGAGGGACGAGAGGCTCAAGAGACGTGGAACAAGAGACGAGCAACGAGTGACGAGGGGCGAGGAATGAGGGACAAAGCACAAATAACGAAGAATTAAAAAAGTGAGGACAAAAGACAAAAAAAAGCATAAAGGATAAACGAAGACGAAGCAAAAACGAAGGATGGAGTATGAAGGATCAAGGATCAAGGACCAATGATTAATAATGAAGGAAATAAATCCTGGATGTCGAAATCTCTAAAAATCCATAAAATTAAACTGCAAATTGTTGTATATCGGGAAGCAAAAACAGCGACTTTCAGTAAATTAATTTATTTTTTTCAGGTACATTGTCAATACATCACGATATTAATATTATAATTTCCACCTATATATTTATAATTAACACATTCAAGAACGACTGATTGTAGATATGGCAGAAGCATTCACGGTGAATATTTCCAAAGCACATTCGACTGCGTCGTGCACCGTGGGGAATGTTCGAATGCAACTCTTATGATTAACAAGTCCACACTTGTAGATCATTTCATAAATGGGTTCTACAAAAAAATATCAAACTTTTATTAACACAGTTGACACTAACCTGGACATGCAGCGATATAAATCGGAATGTCAATTTTCTGGAAACTATCAGTCACAACTTGAAGCATCGAAACACCAGAAGGGTCAATATGACTCAAGGAAGAAAAATCCAAAATCAAGCACCTCAATTCACGATTGACTTTTCTCTGCAACTTTGCGACTTTTTCGTTGTTGCTTTGTTCCTCCTTCACGTCTATCTATAAAGTCAACATTAACACATAGACCGTCAGTGTAGTTATATCCAACAACCTCATCTGCATATTTCGTCAATTTTCTTCGATACTCGAGCTCCTTCTGCGGGTTGATATTAACCAACCGCAACAACTCACTCTTAAACATGTTCCTAGTGGCAAAATTAATCCCACCGCAGTACTGGAAAATCTTCAAACCTGGAATTTCAACTGCCTAAAAACAATTATAGACACTGTTAACCCCAACTTACTCCCTTGTATCTGTTAATGTTAATGTAGAGGTCGGTGTGAGGTACAGACCCCAACAAGCAAGTGTGTGGTTTCAAACTCAAGACGAAAATGGCGGCCAACGACATCACCACCCCCACCAGAAGACCAATTTCTATACTAACGAACACCACGGTTAGAAAAGTCGCCAGCCAAACTAGTGCATCCACTTTGCTCAGTTTCCAGAATTTGTACAGATGAGTGACTTGCATTGCCATGCTTTTTAAAGCTACTACGATGACGCTGGCAAGGACACTCTAGAAGCAATAATTAAGTGTCTGGGGGTTGTGACGATTGGTGACAAACCTTTGGAAGGGGTTCGAAGAACGGACCAATCCACAACAAAACAAAAAGAAGTAGGAAACATGACACGACTGAGGCTATTTGGGTTTTGCCTCCCACCACTTGCTGGATTGTAGAACGCGATAGGGACGCCGTGAAGGGCATGCAGGAGAAGAAGGAGCCGACTAGACTTATTCAACTATCCGCAAAATAGTTTCAACATAACTTTTTATTACTTCACGTGGGTGTTTCAGTTCCATTCGCAACTTTTCATAGTTTTATGTTTTCTGATTTTGAACAAACAATACTAAATGTTCAACGATTTCCTCGATTCAGCGATGACTACGTCAGACGTGAAGAAAATCACAAAAATGCACTTTTCTCTTCGACAAACTGTCGCTTCAATGCAGAGCTCGTTTGAAGTGTGTATATTTTTTAAGTCTCTGGTAGATTTGTGCATGACAGCCACAGGAATTCTTTTTCTTGCGGAATTTTTTTTTGCAAGGATTAACGAACCTGCGGTTTTTTTGGTTTTGGTGTTGTGGCCTGTACTCAGAGGGGCCACGAATTTTTTAATACCGGTCATTTTTGGTATGGTGAAGCGAACGGTTTGGATGGTATTTTGTCATTTCTAATTTCGTGTATGGTTAAAATTTTTAAGGATGTGGACACTTGTCGTTTGATATTGCACAATATTTTGGGAAGAATGGCAATGAAAAAGCAGATATTTTATGGTTTGTATCAGTGTAATAACGGGCTGGAGTTTATGGTTTGTGGGTGTTTTCGCTTAAATTGTAGACTTATTTGTTGGGTTGTTTGGGTTTGATTTGTTTTTTTTTTGACTGATCTTGTTTTTGTAGACGGTGGCAGGTGTATCAACTTATATTATTTATCTTTGGCAGTATAAATCGATGACTTCGGTGCTTTTTGATGATAAACGGAGCTAGACACCAGAAGCTGAAAATCAAAAATGAAGCAGTACAGTTTAATAATAATAAAATAATTATGGTGCTGGTTTTAATCAACATTTTGTTACTTATTTAGTAAATTATATTTCAATTTTATAAAATAACATATTCTACACTCCTTCACATGTGGTTTATGATTCCGTGTTCATTTTTTACTCCCGACTTATCGTAATCAATCAAAATTTATCCGATTATTTCCTTCCAAAAAATTGATGACGCCATTTTAAAATTTTGCCGAATATCGGCTGTCTGAATTATGCAAAATATTATAACTGTGGTTTATCAATGCAGTCAAAGATTTTAGAATTATTTATACAGGGTGACTCAACAAATATCAATATTTTTATTTTCTTTAATTTTTCAATTTCTTGACTTCCAACTTTTTGAATTTTTCGTTTCTTCAATTTTTCGATTTGCAATTTTTCAACATTACATATTTTTCGAATTTTCAATTTTTCGTTTCCTCAAGGTTTCAAGATCTTGATTTTAATTTTTCGTTTTCCCGAATTTCTAATTTTCATTTTCTCGATTTTATACCACAATTTTTGTTATTTTTATTTCCTTTATTTTTTCACTTTTTTTTTCCAATTCCCCGATTTTCCAATTTTTAAATTTTCAATTTTTGCAGTGTTTGGGTTTCAAAATTATCGGATTTTCTGATTTCTTTAATTTTCAATAAGTTTTTAAGTTTTTAGTTTTTCGATTTTTCCAATTTTTATTTTTCTAACTAAATAAAAAATGTTTCAAATCCTATAATTGAAAAATGAAAAAATTATTCTAAAATCGTAAAATTGAAAAAATGAAATATTTTAAAAATTATAATTATTATTACATAATTAAGAAACAAACTTGAAAAACTGTAAAGCAAAAATTGAAGAAACGAAAAATTTTAAATTGGAAAAACGAAAAATTGAAAAATCTAAGAAAGTTGAAAAATGGAAAGAAAAATTGAATCATGAAATAATGAGAAATTGAAAAATTCAAAATCGAAAAATTGAAAAATCAACTAAATAAAAAAATTTAAAACTCCATAATTCAAAAATCGAAAAATTCTAAAACCATAAAATTGAAAAAATTAAAAATTTTCAAAATTATAATTGTGTATTATTGCACATTTAAAAGGAAAACTGGAAAAACTGTAAATCAAAAATTCAAGAAACGAAAAAATGAAAATTCGAGGCTGAAAAATTTTTAATTGAAAAAACGAAAAATTGAAAAATCGACTAAATGAAAAGGTTTTAAAATTGAAAATGGAAAAAAGATTCGTAAAATTTAAAAAATGAAATATTTTAAAAATTATAATCATTACTAATTATTAAATATTTAAAATGAAAACATGAACAACTGTAAATCAAAAATTGAACAAACGAAATTTTAAATAGAAAAAACCAAAATTAAAAAATCTAAAAAAGTTGAAAAATCGAAAGAAAAATTTAGTCATTAAATAACGAAAAATTGAAAAATTAAAAATTAGTAAATTGAAAAATCGACTAAATAATAATAATAATAATAATAATAATAATAATAATAATAATAAGTTTATTGTCCCACAGGTTTCCCTAATTACAGGACAAAATATAAAAAAAAATACATAATAATAAATATACAAATAACTAAATAAAAGAAAAGAAAAAACAGCACTCTCGACCATAATACAAACAGGACTAACCCAAGAAAACATCACTCACGAGCTTATTTGCACATTTGCACATCACTGAAATCGGTGAACGGCATAAGACGTTCGTGCGTGGAGACGGCACATAAAAGGTAACTACATGTCGTGAAGAGAATTGCGGCACATTAAATTCAACTTTCGATAGTAAGGACGCACAATCAATCCTATTATTAATTAATTTTACAATAAAGTTCGCACACTGCCCATCACGCCGAGATGAGAGGGACATCAATCCATGACGCTGGAGCAGGATCACCATATCACAACCTCTACTAGGATAAAATCCGTCCAGTTTATATGACAGATATTTAAGGAACTTCCTGTGGATTCTATCTAGTGGCATATGTTGGCACAAATAAATTGGGTACCATATAATTGACGCATACTCCAACTTGCTCATCACAAATGAAAAGAAAAGAGACTTAAGCAGGTCAATGTCATTGAAATATTTAGAGACACGCATTATGAAGCCAAGTGATTTACTAGCAGAACTGCTGACGCATTTTATGTGATCATTGAAGGTAAGTTCCGAGTCAAATATCACTCCTAAGTCCTTAATAGATGTCTTTCGTTCCAATGATTCGAAACCGATGCCATATGAGGTGACAATTGGCTGTAATTTACGTGTAAATGTGACATAATAACACTTTTTTGTGTTCAAAAACAGTTTATTTTCGGATGAGTACTGCACTATCTTGTCAAGGTCCGACTGAAGTAGTGCAGTATCTACTATCGACGAAATATTATTGTAGATCTTGACATCATCGGCATACGCGAGGCAGGAGCATCTTAGCAAGGAGAAGAGATCATTCAGGTAAACGTTAAAAAGTAATGGACCAAGATTGGAGCCCTGCGGGACTCCTGATGTAGATATAAATTCAGACGATGTGTACCCATTGTAAAATACATAATTTACCCGACCCGTTAAATAGGAAGATAATAATTTCAGTAAAGTATCAGAGCAGCCAAAGCGATGCAATTTAACGAGCAAGATGTTGTGCGATATAGTGTCAAAGGCACGAGAAAAATCCGTATAGATAACATCTATCTGACCCCTTCTATCAAGTGACTCACATAAATCTTGGGTTAAAACAGCTAAATTTGTAATAGTGGATCGTCCCGTCATAAATCCATGTTGGTTCTCAGAAATGTAGCTATGAACGTTACCATCTATACACCCATAGAGAACTTGTTCAAAAACCTTTGCAAAATTGGGAAGGATGGAGATCGGTCTGTAATTACTTAACAGATGTGGGTTATCCTTTTTTAAAACTGGGATAATTCTATTTCTTTTCCAACGACCCGGAAACGAACCTGAACGTAGCGCCAAGTTTATTATTGTGGCTAAAGGCTTCGCTAGCAAAAACCTACAGTCTCGAACCATGAAGCTAGGGATTGAATCATCTCCAGCAGTTAGATTGTTCGAGCATTTTGCCATTATAGGGATTAGATCTTCCTCCCTCACATGAGATAATGAAAATGATGACATTGAGCAAGAGGAGAACTGAGGAGGAGACGAATCAACCGGGGAAAATGCTCTTTCAAATGTACTTGCAAACGCATCAACAATTTTCTGTGGTTCGGCATATTCAGTGTTGTCATCATCAACAAGTTGATTAGGTATTCTGGAAGTACCTTTCTTTTGGTGTAAGAATCTCCAAAGCGCAGCAGGATTGGACTTAACATCCTCTTGAATTTTAGCAAGGTAAAAATTATAAGATTCGGATATTTGACGTTTCAGCACAGCTCTCAATTTTTTAAATTCTTGATAATGATGAGGGCAACGGGTTCTCATCCATAGATGTCTGTGATAATTTTTTGTTTTTATAATATGTTTAATATCGGATGATATCCAGGGCGGAAAATTAGACTTATTCTGCTTTGTTAGAGGAACATGTAGGTTAATAATTAGATACAATGAATCATAAAATTTATCAAGGGCAAGATTCACATCATCAATTGAATCAAGAAATGACCAGTTAATATCACAAAGATCTTCATAAAGTCTACAAAAATTAGCTCTACGAAAGTTGTATCGGCAATTATTAGAAGATGGAAATGAAGAATTCTTAGTGGTCAACGGAATGGTAACAGTTAAAAAGAGAGCTGGATGATGCCTGTCTTCCGGCACCAGAGCTGGAATGAGATGATCAATGTTGAATTGACCACTGTTATTGACAAACAGTAAATCTAATATGTTTGTTGCATTGGGTGAGTTTTACAACATAGCAGAAGTCTGTAAGGACTGAACTTTTAGGACAGAAAGCACCGCCCTGTTTGGAAAATTGGGGTACATTGAAGTCGCCAATAAGTATAACATTCTCATTTATTAAAAGAACTTCCAACGCATTGAGAAATATTTCAAGATCTTGACAGTTGACATCAGGTGGAATGTAAACAACAGCAATAAGATATCGTATATTAGAAAGAATACATCTGCATAAAACAATATCAATAATTGGAACGAGGTCGGTAAGAAACATTGTATCAACTATAGAGAAGTGGACAGCACTAGAGATAGCAAGCAAGACTCCACCACCCTTAGTTCGTCCTACCCTTGCAAATTTCCGGTCGCATCGTACTACATTAAATTCCGAAGTAAATAATTCCGAATCATAGACCGAGTCGTTAAGCCACGTTTCTGTAAGCGCAATCATATCAAAAGACTGATCAGAACAATTTTTTAGTAGAAGATGTGTTTTACAATTCAGACCACGTACGTTTTGATAGCATAAAGAAAAGCTATTTATTTTAAGATTTGTTCCCAAACTCACACAATGGTTTTTGGTATTCATAAAAAATTAGTCTTAGGAAAATTAAAACGCCTCAGTATAATACCTTTCGGCCAAAATTCTGTATCCTGAAGGACCTCTTTGTGAATAAAAGGCACCCCTAATTTAAAAGCTTGGAAGTTACCCTTTGCTGGAAGTTTCTCAATTATTAATTCTACATCAGAATTCTTTAAACGTTTTCCTATATATGTCTTAATTGCATCAATTTCTGCATCTTTATCAACCTTGCCTATATAAAACCATGCTCTTTTTACGTAGGATGAAGTAAAGCTACTATTGTTGTCATCTGTAGATGTACCTGTTATAGTAGGTCTTTTTTTAAATCTACGTCTGTGCTGAGTTAGCCACGGTCCTTGATCATCATTTGTTTTGTCGTCTACATTTGCAGGGACCTGCTTTTTACGCACAGACACTATATCATTTGTTTTGTCATCTACATTTGCCGGGATCGATTTGCTATGCCCAGACACAACATTAGTATCCTCAATCTTGTTATACACGTTCATATCAGATTCTAAGGCCGATTTATTTGCCGATGGGGGATGACCTTTCATCAACTGCTTATCATATATATTATCATGTTTCGGTTGCTGAGAAACTGAAGATGATAACTTAAAAGACTTTGAAAACACTTTACTATTAATATTAGTGTTTGGACTATTGAAGAGAAGCTTCACAAGATCCAGATTACTATCACGAAGGCACTTCACCTCATCTGACAAAGTTTTAATTTCTAAACGTAATGGAGCAACAGCTGCATCAACGGTATCATTGTTTTTCTTCAAACTCATTACTTCCTGTCTCAACAACTTTATTTCTTCCAGCAGTGGGGAAATTGTCTCTATCACAAACGTACGGATCCACATGTCTCTGGGACTTACTTCATCCTGATCCTCAGATCGATCACAACAAATTATTTCTTTATCACTTATGTATTTTATATTTCTTAGAAGTTTTATACAACTTGGGTGGCTCAAAGAATTACATTTCAGGCAAGTTAAACCTGAATTCGGTAGAATTTTGCATTTCTTACAAGGCTGGGCCATGTAAGCATCTTTACTATTCGACATCATGTATACGTGTCAACAGAAAGTATTACGGTTAGTATTTAATGACGATCTTTAAACACGAATAAATACTGCAAAGTACTATTAGCAATTCATATACAAAGAAAATAGAATATTAAAATAAAGCTGAAAAGTAAACAAACACAGTGAACCCACCTGATGAACAGATTTCAATAATCCGAGCGCCGCGCGGCGGCAACTTCGTGAGTCCTCAAACAATAACAAAAATATTTACTGGATCAAAAGGCACACAATACCGTTAAAAAGATGAACAAGAAGCTCAATTAACTTCTGAACCCATTCGGGAGACGAATAATGTGGCCCTAACACCAATTTCGAAAATTATAATCACATTAAACACAAAATAATGATAGTGATAAGCACAGCGCACACTAAATTACTCTACTCTACTCTGAACTAAATGAAAAATTTTTAAAATCAAATAATTGAAAATGGAAAAATTGTAAAATTGAAGAAATGAAAAATTTTAAACTGAAAAAACAAAAAAATTAAAAAACCTAAATAAGTTGAAAAATCGAAAACATAAAATTTGCAAACCGAAAAATTGAAAAATCCAATAATTGAAAAATTTCATATTAAAATAAAAGAAAAATCATAAAATCATAGCAATGAAAAACCAAAATATTGGATGAAAAGGGCGAAAAAGAACGAAAAAGGACAAGAAAGGACGAAAAAGGATGAAGAACGAATAAGGGCGAAAAACGGCGAAAGAGGACGAAAAAGGATGAAAAGTTACGAAAAAGGACGAAGGACGAAAAAGAACGAAAAATAACGAAGGACGAAAAGGGACGGAAAAAGACGAAAATGGACGAACAAGGGCGAAGGACGAAAAAGGACGAAAAAGGACGAAGGACAAAAAAGTCGGAAAAGGACGAAAAAGGGCGAAAAGAACAAAAAAGGACGAAGAAGGACGAAACAGGACGAAGGACGAAAAAAAAACGGAAAAGGACAAAAAAAGACGAAAAGAACGAAAAAGGACTAAAAAGGACGAAAAAGACTAAAAAGGACGAAGGACGAAAAAGGACGAAGCAGAAAAAGGACGAAGGACTAAAAAGGACGGAAAAAGATGAAAAATTGTAAAATTGAAGAAATGAAAAATTTTAAACTGAAAAAACAAAAAAATTAAAAAACCTAAATAAGTTGAAAAATCGAAAACATAAAATTTGCAAACCGAAAAATTGAAAAATCCAATAATTGAAAAATTTCATATTAAAATAAAAGAAAAATCATAAAATCATAGCAATGAAAAACCAAAATATTGGATGAAAAGGGCGAAAAAGAACGAAAAAGGACAAGAAAGGACGAAAAAGGATGAAGAACGAATAAGGGCGAAAAACGGCGAAAGAGGACGAAAAAGGATGAAAAGTTACGAAAAAGGACGAAGGACGAAAAAGAACGAAAAATAACGAAGGACGAAAAGGGACGGAAAAAGACGAAAATGGACGAACAAGGGCGAAGGACGAAAAAGGACGAAAAAGGACGAAGGACAAAAAAGTCGGAAAAGGACGAAAAAGGGCGAAAAGAACAAAAAAGGACGAAGAAGGACGAAACAGGACGAAGGACGAAAAAAAAACGGAAAAGGACAAAAAAAGACGAAAAGAACGAAAAAGGACTAAAAAGGACGAAAAAGACTAAAAAGGACGAAGGACTAAAAAGGACGGAAAAAGATGAAAAATTGTAAAATTGAAGAAATGAAAAATTTTAAACTGAAAAAACAAAAAAATTAAAAAACCTAAATAAGTTGAAAAATCGAAAACATAAAATTTGCAAACCGAAAAATTGAAAAATCCAATAATTGAAAAATTTCATATTAAAATAAAAGAAAAATCATAAAATCATAGCAATGAAAAACCAAAATATTGGATGAAAAGGGCGAAAAAGAACGAAAAAGGACAAGAAAGGACGAAAAAGGATGAAGAACGAATAAGGACGAAAAACGGCGAAAGAGGACGAAAAAGGATGAAAAGTTACGAAAAAGGACGAAGGACGAAAAAGAACGAAAAATAACGAAGGACGAAAAGGGACGGAAAAAGATGAAAATGGACGAACAAGGGCGAAGGACGAAAAAGGACGAAAAAGGACGAAGGACAAAAAAGTCGGAAAAGGACGAAAAAGGGCGAAAAGAACAAAAAAGGACGAAGAAGGACGAAACAGGACGAAGGACGAAAAAAAAACGGAAAAGGACAAAAAAAGACGAAAAGAACGAAAAAGGACTAAAAAGGACGAAAAAGACTAAAAAGGGCGAAGGACGAAAAAGGACGAAAAAGAACGAAGGACGAAAAAGCAAGAAGGACGAAGGACAAATAAGACGAATAAGGGCGAAAGTGGACAAAAAGGACGAAAACGGACGAAGGACGAAACAGGACGAAAAACGAATAAAGACGGAAAAGGACGAAAAGAATGAGAAAGGACGAAAAGGAATAAAAAAGGACGAAAAAAGACGAAGGAACTAAAAGGCCGAAGGACGAAAAATGACGAAAAAAGACGCAAAGAACGAAACAGGACGAAAATGGACGAAGAAAGACGAAACAGGACGAAGGACGAAAATGGACCAAAAAGGACGAAGAACAAAAAAGGATGATAAAGGACGAAAAGGACGAAAAATACGAAAGGACGAAAAGGATGAAAAAGAACGAAAAGGACGAAAAAGAATGAATAAGGACGACAGAGGACGAAAAGGTATGAAGAAGGACGAAAATGGAAAAATCAACTAAATAAAAAATTTTTCAAACCTAATAGTTGAAAAATGAAAAAATTATTCTAAAATTGTAAAATTGAAAAAATGAAATCTTTTAAAAATCATACGAAAAAAGACGAAAAAGGGCGAGAAAGGACGAAAAGGGACGAAGGACGAAAACGGCCGAAAAGGACAAAGGACGAAGAGGACCAAGAACGAAGGACGAAAAAGACGAAAAAGGACGAAGGATGAAAGACGGAAAGGTGAAAGGACGAAAAGAATGAAGGACGAAGGACGAGAACGAAGGAGGAAGGGAGAAGGACATAGGTCGAAGGTCGAAAAGGACGAAGGACTAAGGACGAAGAACCAAAAGGACGAAGGTCAAATGAGGAAAAGGACGAAGGGCGAACGACGAAGGATGAAAAGGACGAAGGACGAAAAGAACGAAGGACGAAGGACGGAGGACGAAAAGGCCGAAAAGGACGACGGATAAAGGACAAAGAATAAAGGATGAAGTATAAGGGACGAAGTATAAAGGACGAAGGATAAAGGACGGAGGATAAAGTACGAGGTATAAAGGACGAAGGATGAAGGACGAAAGATAAAAGGACGAAAAATGAAAGGTGAGAAATAAAGGATGAAAGGTGAAGGACCAAGAATGAAGGACGAAAGATGAAGGAAGAAGGACGAAGGATGAAGGACGAAGGATGAAAAACGAAGCATGAAGGACGAAGGATAAAGGACGAGGGATAATGAACGAGGCATAAAGGACAAGGGTTAAAGGACGAAAGATAAAAGACGAAGGATGAAGGACGAAGGAAGAAGAATGAAGGATGAATGACGAAGTATGAAGGACGAAAGATGAAGGATGAAGTATGAAGGATGGAGTATGAAGGATGAAGGATGAAGCATGAAAGATGAGGTATGAAAGATGAAGGAAGATGGATGTAGGATGAAAGATGAAGAATGGAGGTCGAAAAAAAAAGTGAAGGATAAAGAGTGAAGTGTAAAAAATGATGGTTAAAGGATAAACAATAAAGAACAAAGGGGAAAACGATGAATGAAGGACGAGGAACGAAAGAATAAAGACGTAGGAAAAAAATACCGAACATATGATAAAGGACAAAGGAGAAAGGAGAAAAAATACAGAATGAAGGATGAAAAGTCAAGGGTGAAGAATGAAAAATAAAGGGCAATAGGTTCAAGGGGCGAGGGACGAGAGGCTCAAGAGACGTGGAACAAGAGACGAGCAACGAGTGACGAGGGGCGAGGAATGAGGGACAAAGCACAAATAACGAAGAATTAAAAAAGTGAGGACAAAAGACAAAAAAAAGCATAAAGGATAAACGAAGACGAAGCAAGAATGAAGGATGGAGTATGAAAGATCAAGGATCAAGGACCAATAATTAATAATGAAGGAAATAAATCCTGGATGTCGAAATCTCTAAAAATCCATAAAATTAAACTGCAAATTGTTGTATATCGGGAAGCAAAAACAGCGACTTTCAGTAAATTAATTTATTTTTTTCAGGTACATTGTCAATACATCACGATATTAATATTATAATTTCCACCTATACATAATATAATTAACACGTTCAAGAACGACTGATCGTAGATATGGCAGAAGCATTCACGGTGAATATTTCCAAAGCACATTCGACTGCGTCGTGCACCGTGGGGAATGTTCGAATGGAACTCTTATGATTAACAAGTCCACACTTGTAGATCATTTCATAAATGGGTTCTACAAAAAAATATCAAACTTTTATTAACACAGTTGACACTAACCTGGACATGCAGCGATGTAAATCGGAATGTCAATTTTCTGGAAACTATCAGTCACAACTTGAAGCATCGAAACACCAGAAGGGTCAATATGACTCAAGGAAGAAAAATCCAAAATCAAGCACCTCAATTCACGATTGATTTTTCTCTGCAACTTTGCTACTTTTTCGTTATTGCTTTGTTCCTCCTTCACGTCTATCTATAAAGTCAACATTAACACATAGACCGTCAGTGTAGTTATATCCAACAACCTCATCTGCATATTTCGTCAGTTTTCTTCGATACTCGAGCTCCTTCTGCGGGTTGATGTTAACCAACCGCAACAACTCACTCTTAAACATGTTCCTAGTGGCAAAATTAATCCCACCACAGTACTGGAAAATCTTCAAACCTGGAATCTCAACTGCCTAAAAACAATTATAGACACTCTTAACCCCAACTTACTCCCTTGTATCTGTTAATGTTAATGTAGAGATCGGTGTGAGGTACAGACCCCAATAAGCAAGTGTGTGGTTTCAAACTCAAGACGAAAATGGCGGCCAACGACATCACCACCCCCACCAGAAGACCAATTTCTATGCTAACGAACACCACGGTTAGAAAAGTCGCCAGCCAAACTAGTGCGTCCATTTTGCTCAGTTTCCAGAATTTGTACAGATGAGTGACTTGCATTGCCATGCTTTTTAAAGCTACTACGATGACGCTGGCAAGGACACTCTAGAAGCAATAATTAAGTGTCTGGGGTTTATGATGATTGGTGACAAACCTTTGGAAGGGGTTCGAAGAACGGACCAATCCACAACAAAACAAAAAGAAGTAGGAAACATGACACGACTGAGGCTATTTGGGTTTTGCCTCCCACCACTTGCTGGATTGTAGAACGCGAAAGGGACGCCGTGAAGGGCATGCAGGAGAAGAACGAACCAAAAATGTTGCCCGCTCCTTGAGCTAGAAGTTCCTGGTTAGGATCGACTTCGTAGTTTAGCCTTTGGGCAAAAATTAAACCCATTGATAATGTGATGCTGTAAGAGACCACGGCGATGGTAAATCCGTCCAAAAGCACTGAAGTGACGAGGGATAGAGGCGGAACGCTTGGCACTGGAAGCCTACAGGAGCAAAAATTTTGACTAAGTTAGACCACCACTTATACGTACTTACCCACTGGGTATATCACCGACCGTTCTAATCGCGTAAATTTCCTCAAGGTGACAATACTTAGACACCAAAGTCCCTACAACTATGGCGATCAGCTCGATCGGGATTGGAAATTTTGCCCGTTTAGCGATGAGTGGCTAAAGCAAACTACTCAATTCGTTTCCTCCAACCAAAACCACTTACCTTCAGCGCTTCATTATTCACTGTTAAAATAAATATTGTGACGGCTGAAATAACCACTGCAGCTACGTTCGTAGCTGATATTTCGTCCACGACACTTCGAATTGTCTAAAAATAAAGAACATATGGTCCGTCTGAATTTTTGCAATTCCCTGGCATACATTTACGACAACAAAGAGTCCTTTATGTCTCGGAATCCTCAATCCTAGGAGATCTTTAATCTGTGACGCAATCACTTGAAAAGCTGCACCTGTCGTAAAACCGCTCACCAAAGTTTCGGAAAGTAAAACACTGATGATTCCTAGTCTGAGCACGTACATGGCGAGCTGAAACAGTGCGTTTTTTGGGGGTTTTACAGAATTATCGCTCACCTGAAACAAGGCTACGGTAAATGTGACTGCTGTGGCCACTTCTACGGGTGAATAGAGGTCACCGACTGATTGAATGGCTGGATTTTCGCTCGTAGCATTTACTTTTGCACTTTTTGTTAAAAACGAAGGGTCACTGTGCTCGAGCACCGCTTTTCCTGTCATTAAACACACTACCGCAAAAGTTCCTGAAGGTGAGAGATTTTTCAAATGTTAAGGATTTGTTTTGCAACGGATTGAAGTCATGCTCGTATACTCAATAATTAATAACCATGTCGACTCCAAAAAAGGCGTGAATAATTGAATTTAAGCACGCTAATCGCTACAATTTGGTCGAAAAAATTTTTTGTTTCGGGAGTTCGGCAAGGGTTTCGTCGTGGACACGCTCGTTTGTCCCACTACGTGAGTGATGCTTACCCATCGAGTTATGTCTGGACGTCCCCAGAAAAAAGTACACCAGAACTGGAAAAAAAGCCATGTAGATCCCGACAACCGGAGGGACGTTCCCGAGTAAGCCGTACGCCATTCCTTGGGGAATATGCATAATAGCGACGGTAAACCCGGCTATAAAGTCCGGCAAAAGATTATCTCTCCATTTGTAGTGACTCAACCAGTCGATGACGGGAATTGTTTTCAGAAGTATTTTTTTGAAATTCGTCTCAAAGTGTAGACACTTAGTACCTTAATAAATAATAATAATAAAATACTTCTAATAAAGCACACACTTACATGTGTTCGATTTACACTTGTTATAGTCGAAATCTTTCCTCAGTTGGTCGTGTTCGTACATCGGTCTTTCGATCTTGATTTGGCACCGCACCGCCTCTTCCATTCTTACCAAAAAAATACTACAAATAAGCGACCACTCGAACACCCTGTACTTACATTTTGGTCATGTTAGTAACCGCACACACACACGCTATCAACTCTAAATAAAATTAACTAACCTTAATTGCTTTCTTTATCTACAAAATTATTGCAGGTAGAGGGGAAAAGTCCGTTCAGGCGTTTCCTCTATAATTATTATTCCAACAGGTTTTCGCAATGCGCGCTGAACTTTTTCAACCTTAACCGTATTTCGTAATTGAATTTAACGTGCATTATTGTACCTCGAGCTGCTATGTAGGTGACTGGGAAGAGGATTTTATTATTTGCCTGTTTCGTTCGCCGCGTCGAGATAAATTTTCTTGTGATTTATGGGTGTTTAGCACTTGATTGTTCTCGAAAAATAAATATTGCTTGTGGTGTCGCGTAGTCACTTATTTTAAAAGTGAGAAGGGGTTTTCGGTGTAGAAAAATAAATAATTGCTTTTGAGATTATTTTATAACGTTCAAGACACAGGTATTTGTTTGAGGTCTATATTATAACTCCTCGGTCAATATTTGGCTTTGATGTGTACTTGTGTTTTACTGCTTACGTGAAACTGAAGCAAAAACAAAAGGCATCATCGTTTAACAATTAGATAATTAAATTAAATAGAAATTATCACTTTGGAGTGATTTGGGTTTTTTTCATATACGGTATGGATTTTGAAATACAAGTTGGAAAAAAATATTGAACAATATTACACCATTCCGCTAAAAAAGAACTGGAACAATCGGTCCAGTAGTTTCAGAGATTATCTTACGCTCGAGAAATACAAACAAATTAAAGGAATCAATATTATTAATTTTGACCAAAATTATTGAGTTTATTCCAAAAGTAGTTTCCACATTAAATAAAATAAGAGATGTGAGTTTTTCCGACGAAATTTGTTAATCAAACAATGAGTAAAAATCACACGAACAGACAATAAACGTAAGTGTGATTTTCCTTAACAAACAATTACGAGTTAATTTGATTAATACGTTAGTAAAAAGTTAGGCCACCAGTTAAATTTGGTTCGACAACCAAAGATATTATTTATTGAATTAACGAAAAATAAATTTTGGATTTTATTTAGTGAATTTCAACTCTCTTTTCTCCACATTACGTTGGTCCAGAAGTAACATTAAGATGTCTACTATAAATAAACAAATAATGTGGCAGTTTTCATTTAGAGCAAAACAAGACTAGTTAAATTAATAATAGGTATGTCTTGTCGGTTTATTATTGGTCTATAATGTCTTGGCTTTGAGGTACGTTACTGACTAAATAATACCCTCGGGCATTAAGAATAGTCATAAGAAGTCAACAGAAAATTCAGTCAGCTAGAGACCAAATATTACTTATTGAAAGCACGATCCTTGGTAAGAGGCAAACTCCAAAAAATCCGAAAAATCCAGAATTCCAAGAAATCCAAAAAAATCCAAAAAGCAAAAAGTTGCAAAAAACCCAAGAAATTGCGAGAAACCCAAGGAACGCAAGAAATCCAAAAATAGAAAATATCGAAAAATAAACAAAAGACAAAAAATCAAAGATCTTAGAATATCCAAAAAAATCTGAAAAATCAAACAAACTCAAAAAAATTAAGAGCTCCAGTATTTCCAAAATCCAAAAAATCCGATAAACCCGAAGAAAAATTTCCAAAAGAATTGCAAGAAAGTCAATAATCCAACAAAAAATCTAATAAAACCAAAAAATCCAGAAAATTTAACAAAATTCAAAAAGTAAAAATAAAAGAAATCCAAGAAGTGTTAGAAACTGAAGAAACTGAAAAAATCCTGTAATCCAAAAAGTCTAAAATATCCAAAAAATTCGAAAAAATCTACAAAATTGAAGAAGCCCAAGAAACTAAAAAAAACTCAAGAACTCGAATAATGTCAAAAATCCACAAAATTGAAAATATAAACAAATTCCAAAACTCAACAACTTAGAAAAATCAAAAAAATATAAAAAATCAAAGAAATCCAAAAAACTCAAGAATTACAAAAATTCACAAAACCAAAATATCCATAAAATCAGAAACTAAAAAACAAAAAATTTAAATTATTCAAATAATCGAAAAAAAATGGATTAAATCCAAAGAAATACCCAAAAAATCTAAAAAATCCAAACAATCTAGAAAATCCGAAAAAAATCCTAAAAATTCAAACACAAAGAATTTTCAAAAAATTCCAAAAAAGATAAGAAATGCTAGAAACCCAATAATCAATAAATATCCAAAAAAATACAAAAATCCAAAATTCCAAGAATTTAAAAAAAAATCGAAAAACAAAATATCCAAAAAATCGAAAAGATTCAAAATATTTCAAAAAATTTGAAATATCTAAAAAAAAATCTAAAAAATCAAGCAACCCAACAAACTCGAAAAAATCAGGGACTCCAGTATTTTCAAAATTAAAAAGATCCCATAAATCCGAGCAAAAAAAACCCAAGAAATGCAAGAAATTCAATAATCCAAAAAATTGAACATATTGAACAAAACAATCTAGTAAAACGAAAAAATTCAGAAAAACCAAAATAATTTCAAAAATCCAAAAAATCTGAAACCAAGAAAATTAAAATGATTCAAATAATCGTAAAAAAATGATTGAATCCAAACAAAATACCCAAAAAATCTAAACAATCAACAAAATCCGAAAAAATCCCGTTAAATCCAAAAACAAAGAATTTCCAAAAAATTCCAAAAAATCCAACAAATGACAGAAACCTAATAATCCACAAGCTTGAAAGCATCCAAAAAAAAAACAAAAAAAAAAGTAAAAAATTCTAAAAAATCTAAAAAACCAAATGTAAGAACTCCCAGAAACTGAAGAAATCCAATAACACAAAAAATCAAAAACCTAAATAACTCAAAAATGCAAAAATCGAAAATATCCTAAAAATCCAAAAAACCCAACTAAAAAAAAAACAAAAATTATCCAAATAATCATCAAAATGGAATAAATCCAAATAAAGAAAAACAAAAAACCCAAAAAATCGAAAAATTCAAAAAATCTTAAAAATCCGAAAAATCCAAACGATCCAAAAATTCCGAAAAATCCGAAAGATTAAAAAAACAAAAATCCCAGAAAATCCAAAAAAAATCCAAAAAGAATCAAGAACTCCATTATTTCCAAAATACAAAAAATCCGAGAAATTGGAAAAATTTGAAAAATCCAAAAAATTAAACAATATCCGAAATTCCAAAAAATACAAAAGAAAATCCAAAAGCAAAAAATACCAAGAAATTCAAGAAACCCAAGAAACGCAAAAAATCCAAAAATTCGAAAATATCCAAAATATTAAAAACAAATCCGAAAAATCGAATAATTTAAACTATCCAAAAAAATCAGAAAAATCAACCCGCGAAACTAAAACTCAAAAAAAAGCAAGAATTCCAATAATTCCAGAATCCAAAAAACCGAAAAATCCGGGAAATCCAAAAAATTCGTAGAAATCCGAAAAATCTGAAGTATCTAAAGAATCGAACAAATTCAAAAAATCCAGAATTTCAAGAAATCCAAAAATTTTAAAAAACCCAAGAAATGCAACAAACCCGAGAAACACAGGAAATCCAAAAAATTGAAAATATCCAAAATAATAAAAAAACAAAAAATCAAAGAATTTAAAATATCAAAAAAAAGATCTGAAAATCAAGCAACCCAAAAAACTCAAAGAAAAATCTAGAACTCCAGAATTTCTAGAATCCAAAAAATTCGATAAATCTGAGCTATAATTTACAAAAAAAAATGCAAAAAACCGAAGAAATGCAAGAAATTCAATAATCTAAAAAATTGAATATATTCAGCAAAAAATCTAGTAAGACCAAAAAAATCCAAAGGCATCCAAGAAATCCAAAAATTCCAAAAAAAAACAACAATCCAAAAAGCAAAAAATCCAAAAAACTCAAGAAAGTGAAGAAATCCAATAATCCAAAAAATCGAATATATACAAAAATTGCCAAAAAATGTTAAAATCGAAGAAACCCAAGAAATTCAAAAAAATCTAAAGAACTCGAATAACACCAAAAATCCACAAAATCGAAAATATCCAAAAAATTCCAAAACTCAACAACTAAAAAAAATCCAAAATATTTAAAGAATCAAATAAATCCAAAAAAACAAAAAAAATAAAATTATTCAAATAATAATCGTAAACAAATTGAATTAATCCGAATAAAATACCCAAAAAATCTAAAAAATTTAAACAATCTAGAAATTCCAAAAAACCCCAAAAAAATCCAAAAACAAAGAATTTCCAAAAAATTCCAAAACAAACCCAAGAAATAACAGAAACCCAATAATCCACAAACCCGAAAATTTGCAATAAATCCAAAAAAAATCAAAAAATAAAGAATTCCAAAAAATCTAAAAACCAAATCTAAGAAATCTCAGAAACTGAAGAAAACCAATAATACAAAAAAATCAAAGAATTTAAAAAAAATCAAAAAAATAAAAATCAAGGAAACCAAAGAAACTCGAAAATTCAAAAACTTGAATAACTCAAACAATGCAAGAAATCCAAAATATCCAAAAAATCCAAAAAATCCATCTTTAAAAATTACAATTATCCAAATAATCGCAAAACTGGAATAAATCCAAAAAATTGAAAAATCTAAAATTTCCGAAAAGTTCGAAAAATCCAAAATATTTAAAAATCCAAAAAAAAAAACAACAAGATCGTAAAAAATTCAAATAAAATCAAGAACTCCATTATTTCCAAAATCCAAAAAATCCGAGAAATCCGAAAAATTTGAAAAATCCGAAAAATCTGAAATATCCAAAGATTCCAAAAAAATCCAAAAATATCCAGAATTCCAAGAAATACAAGAAAAATCTAAAAACATAAAAGAAATCCAAGAAACGCAAGAAATCCAAAAATTCGAAAGTATCCATATTAAAAAAAAATCCGAAAAATCGAATAATTTAAAATATCCAAAAAAATCTGAAAAATCAACCTGAGAAACTCAAAAATCAAAAAATATCAAGAAGTACAATAACAAAAATTTCAAAAAACCAAAGAATCCAACAAGCAAAAAATTCCAAAAAATCCAAAAATCCCAAGAATGGAAGAAACCCAAGAAACTCAAGAAATCGAATAATCCAAAGCATCGAAAATATCCACAAAATAAAAAAAAAATCAAAGAAATCAAAGAACTTAAAAATCAAGGAAACTCAAGAAACTCAAAAAAAATCTCTAGAATTCCAATCATTCCATAACATCCAAAAAAACTGAAAACATCCCAAAAATCCTAAACCTCCGAAAAATCAAAAAAGCCGGAAAATGTTAAAAATCAAGAATCAGAAAACAAAAAAAATCTATGGAATCTAAAGGAATCCGAAAAATACATTATAATCCAAAAAATCCAAATATCCCAAAAATTTTAAAAATTCAAAAACCCAAGAAATGCAAGTAACCCAAGAAGCGCAAGAAATCGAAAAAATCGAAAATATGCAAAACATTAAAAAAAACTACAAAAAATCAGAGTTTAAAATGTCCAAAAAAAATCTGAAAAATTAAACAACCCAAGAAACACAAAAAAAATCAAGAACTCCAATAATTCCAAAATGCAAAAAATCCGAAAAATCCGAGAAATCTGAAAAATCCAAAAAATCCGAAAAATTCGATAAATCCGAAAAATCTTAAATATCCAAAGAATCCAAAAAAAATCCAGAATTCCAACAAATCCGAAAAGCAATAAAATCCAAAAAACCCAAGAAATGCAAAAAATCAAAAAAATTGAGAATATCCAAAATATAAAAAAAAATGCAAAATCAAACAATTTAATAAATTAAAAAAAATCAAGAACTCAAGTAATTCCAAACTCCAAAAAATCCGAAAAATCCGGGAAATCCGAAAAATTCGAAAAATCCGAATGATCTGAAATATCCAAAAATAATCAAAAAAATGAAAATTCCAAGAAATCCAAGAAAATCAAGAAACACAATATCCAAAAATCGAAAATATCAAAGATATCCAAAATATTAAAAAAAAAGGATTTAAAATATCAAAAAAAATCTGAAAATCAAACAACCCAAGAAACCCAAAAAAAATCAAAATCAACTACTCCAATAATTCCAACGATCCAAAAAATCTTATGCCAAACATCCAAAAAATTCAAAAACCCAAGAAATGGAAAAAAAACAAAAAATCGAAAATATACAAAATATTAAAAAGAAAAAAACAAAAAATCGAAGAATTTAAAATATCCAAAAAAATTTGAAAAATCAAACAACCCAATAAACTCAAAAAAAAGTCAAATAATTCCAAAATCCGAAAACTCTGAAATATCCAAAAAATCCATAAATATCAAAAAAAATCCAAGAAATGCAAGAAACTCAAGAAACGCAAGAAATCCAAAAAGTTGAAAATATCCAAAATATTAAAAAAAACCCAAGGAACCCAAAAAATCAAGTATTTCAACAATTCCAAAGTTTGGTCACCAAATATTTGTTGAATTTTTAGTGATCTTAAGGAAACAGAGATTTTAGATGAACTTTAACCCTCTTTCATCGACATTACGTTGGTCCAGACTAACATTTGTTTACTATAAATAAACAAATAATGCGACAGTTTTCATCGAAACCATCCATTTTTCAATTAAACCCAATTCGCTCTTTGAAGCAGATTTCCTCAAAACATTCCAATAAATATCAAACCAGAGGCGCCAAAAAACAGGAAAACACCTGCTGAAACCTCACAACCCAGACCACATGCACCGACGAATAAATAACCTCATAACAACCAAAACAACGTTTTACGGCGGCAATAAGTTAAATCCTCAGATATATATTTACCTTTCATCATCGACTTGCAATGAAACCGGTAGGTGTTAAAGAGCGATTTATCACGAAAATCGGCCAGAACCCCACCTAATAATAGAAAATGCGAAATGAATCGCGATTTGCTTATTGCAAAAAATACAAACATGCATTGTCTAAAAATTTAGTATCTTCCCAGTTATCTCAGAAAATCAGATTTACAACGCAGTGCGACCATAAATTTTCGCAGAACAAGATTATTTTAGATTTATGTACGACTCGTCCAATAATGTGGCAGTTTATGTTTTTGTCGTATCTACGAAATTAATGGAACGTGGATAAAAAGTGTCTGAATACTTAGCAAATTTCGTAGACAAGTTGTGGTCAAAAATAGTTGTCATAACATTAAAATATGTAAAACGTTCCTCAAGTTTTACTACTCACGTCGGGTTACTACAACGTCTGAAACTATTAGGTGTCCCACTTCTGATGTAGAATAAACATATCAAAAAAACGCAATTTGTTTCAGATGCTCCTTTACGACTTCTTTAATCCAGATACATAATTTACGCTAATTTAACGCGGTTGTAAATTTCGCCGAACGACTTAATAAATTTCAAAGTAGATTTGAAAAAAAATATATCGCATTTTAAATCTGGCAGTGATGCTCGTTATCGCGCTTTAAATACACTTTCCGAATCGCGGTTTGTCCATTTTGGACTCTTGCACTCGACTGCACTTAAACTGTTTAAGTCGCTTTATTCCGACTTTATTTAATTATTTTTAGCTTCCAGGTCGCCTATTTTGATACCTGCGGACGTTTTGTTTTTATAATTTTGAGAAAATAATGTTGCGACAGGTGATTGGACGGCTCATTAGTAATAAGTCGAGTGTTATAAATTGAAAAAAATTCGTGTGCGGTCAAGCGAATTTTAGTTTCACGTCGAGCAATTTTTTAGTCACAAAAGTCACCTAATTCTGACAATAGTTGAAAATAGTTCAAAGTTCCGGGCACTACATCTACTAGCTGATGAATGATTCAAGGTGTGATGTTGAACGTGAATCAGCTTTTTCTTTATATCCGCATCCGAGCTTTTATTGACCCCGCACAGCATAAATATTTCTATTTTCATTTTTAAATTTAGTCTAATGGGAACTTGGCATGGCATAATGACTCATTTGTTTCGTAATTAAATTTTAAAAGCTAGAAACGTCCACGCATCATTTCGGCTGCGTCTTCGCGATAACCAAATTGAATTTCGTGGTGCCAAAATTTCGAATTCGGGAAGCAATTTCAGGTATGTCATAATCGGCAAGTATTTTTAATTTGGAAAGCCGGTGGAATAAACTAACGCCTTTAATTATAGATCGTCTCTATAGTCACATACAGTTTAATATTATACTCCTGCGGCACAAGTCGCGAATTTCTCCGCAAAACCCATTTATAAATGAAAATGTACAAATTTTGTGTCAAAGTTGTGATCCTTTTTCTCGAGTTTGTCTTGTGTTATGGTCAAAGTAAGTACCGGAAGAAATCTCAACGTTCCGATTAATTGATGATCAAAACACGCAGGAACCGGCTACAACGAGACGTGCAACAGCACGGAAGAATGTTCGGACCATCGGTATAAGTGCCAATTAGACCAAGAAAATGTCCTGAGATGTCTTTGTGATAGGTAGTTATTAACGTCAATTTAGGTAATTATTAATAGTAACACATGTGGCAACTGACGACTGCATGATGCTATGTAGCTTGTAATTACTAATTAAGAACTTGGAATAACACAAAAAGCAAACTTTTGTCTCTTGTGCGTACTTACCTATTTTTCTTCACGCAGTTGGTATTTAAAACTTTCCAAACACTCTACATATGAATAAACGCAATTAGTGTATCAGTGGATTTTAAAAAACAAGGTCGGCATCTGTCAGATAACAAGTGGTGAATGTTAAAAATAAAATCATATTGGAATATCAACCGGAACGTAGTTTTTGTGTGTTTTATCGTTAGTTATTTTTTGAAATTATTATTTTAAATGTCCAATCAGGAATTATAACTACTTACATTTCTGCAATATGCCTTACATATTTTTTTTATTATATGCGTTATTAAAAAAACAATCATATACGATATTAATGATGCTTTTGTTTCGCTAGATGTAAACCGTAATTACGGCAATAAACTGTGTTATTGTTATTGTTGTTGCACTACTAAAGTGACTGTTTTTTTAAATAAAATCACAAACAGTAGTTAAATTAATAACTATATAATATAGAAAATATTCAAAAACATCAAAAAATCAAAGCATTTCCAAAAACATCTAAAAAATCAAACAATACTCGAAAATATCCCAAAAATCCAAAAATATTCAAAAATCCAAGAAATGCAAGAAACGCAATAATCCAAAAATCGACAATTTCGAAAAAATCCAAGAAATTCAACAAAACTTAGGAGTTTCGATATTATAAATACCCGAAAAGAACATATAATTAAATATAATCGAAAAAATTGAACAAACCAAAAAATCAAATAGAACACTTAAAAAATCGAAACCCAAATAATCCGAAAAAAAAGAAAATTTTGAAAAATTCCTACTTTCCGAATAAAATCCGAAAAAAAATCCATATATGTAAATTCAAAAAATACAAAAGGCAGAAAATTCCAAGAAATTATATCATTCAAAACATCAAAAATATCCAGAAAATTAAAAAATCCAAGATATCGAAGGATTTAAAACCTAAAAAACTCAAAAAACCTCAAAAACTCCAATAATTCCACAAAAACCAAAAAAATCGAAAAATAAAAAAATAAAGTTCTGAAAAATGCAAAAAACCAAATAATTCCAAAAAATTCAAGAAATGCAAGAAACCCAAAAAATCGACATAACCAAAAAATTAAAAAAAATATAGAAAAATTGAAAATATCCTAAAAACCCGATAAATCCGAAAAACACATAATATCGAAAAAATCAGAAATCCAAATTATTCACAACCACAAAAAAAAATTAAAATTATCTAAACAATCGAAAAATTGAATAAACCAAAAAAAATAAAAAAAAAACACCCAAAAGATCTAAAAACCCAAATAATCCGAAAAATCGAAAATTTTGAAAAATTCGTACAATCCGAATAAAATCCGAAAAAAAATAAGAATCCGAAAAAATCCAAGAAATTCAAGAAATCCAATAATCCAAAACATCAAAAATATCTAGAAAATTCAAAAAAATCCAAGATATCAAAGAATTTAAAAAAATCAATCAAACCCAAGAAATTCAAAAACTCCAATAATTCTATACAATCCAAAAAATCGAAAAATAAAAAAAATAAAGATCCAAACAATCCAAGAAATGCAAAAAATAAAAATTAAGAGATCCAAAAAAATCCATAAAATTCTAAAAATAAAAAAAAATACATTGAAATCCAAAAAATCCGCATAATTTAAAAATCCAAAAAATCGACATAACCAAAAAATGATTTCAAAAAATCAAAAACAACGCCCAAAAAATCTAAAAAAATCTAAAAAAAAACTAAAAACCCAAACAAACCGAAAAATCAGACTTTTAGAAAAATTCCCACAATCCGAATCAAATCCAAAAAAACTAAAAATCCAAAAGACAGAAAATGCCAAGAAATTCAATAATCCAAAATATCAAAACTATCCAGAAAATTTACAAAAATCCAAGATATCAAAAAATTTAAAAAATCAAACAAACCCAAAACGTTCAAAAAACCTCAAAAATCCCAATAATTCCACAAAAACCAAAAAAAAAATCGAAAAATAAAAAAATAAACATCCAAACAATCCGAAAAGAGATCCAAAAAATCAAAAAAATACATTAAAATCCAAAAAATCCGCATAATCCAAAAATTCAAAAAAATCCACAAATCCAAAAGTCAAATAATTCCAAAAATTCCAAGTAATGCAGGAAACCAAAAAATCGACTATAACCAAAAAATTCAAAATAAGAATCCAATAAAGTCGAAAATATCCCAAAAATCCGACAAATCCGAAAAACCCGAAATATCCAAAAAAATCAAAAAACCAAATAATTCAAGATCCTAATAATTCAAAAATCGAAAACATCGAAAAAATCCAAGCAACTCACAAAACTTAACAGTTCCAGTATTATAGATTCCCAAAAAAAAAAAAATCAAAAATTCCCAAAAATAAAAAAAATAGTAAAAAAACAAAAAAGTTAAAAATATATAAATAATAATATAAAAAAAATTTAATAAACCAAACAAAAACCAAAAAAACACCCAAAAGTCTAAAAACCCAAATAATGCGAAAAATTAGAAATTTTGAAAAATTTCTACAATCCGAATAAAATCCGAAAAAATAACTAAAAATCCAAAGAAATCCAAAAGACATACTTTCAAGAAATTTAAGAAATCCAATAATCCAAAAGATCAAAAATATCCAGAAAATTCGAAAAAGTCAAAGAATATAAAAAATCAAAAAACCTCAAAAACTGCAATAATTCCATAAAATCGAAAAATAAAAAAATAAAGATCCAAACAATTCGAAAAATACAAAAAATCAAAAATCAATAGACCCAATGGAATCCAAAAGAATAAAAAAAAAGTACATTAAAATCCAAAAAATCCGCATAAATCAAAAATCCAAAAAAAAATCCACACATCCAAAAATAAAATAATTAAAAAATCCAACAAATGCAAGAAACCCAAAAAATCGACTAAAGCCAAAAAATTCAAAAAAAGATTCCAAAAAATCGAAAATATCCCAAAAATCCGACAAATCCGAAAAACCCGAAATATCCAAAAAATCAAATCCAAAAAATTAAAAATCCAAAAACCCAGAAAATCCATATATTCAGAAAACCCTGAAAGCAAAAATCTAAAAAATCCAAGAAATGCAAGAAATGCCGTAATCCAAAAAAAATCGAAAATATCCGAAAATCTAAAAAATTCAAGAAATTCAAGAAATCCAATAATTTCAAAAAAACAAATATATCCCAAAAATCCAAAAAATCAGAAAATAAAAAATAATAAAAATTAACCAAACAATAAAAAAAATCCAAAAAATCCAAAAAGCCCCAGAAATGCAAGAACTCCAATAATCTCAAAAAATCGAAGAAACTAAAAAATTTAAAAAAGCCAAAAAATAAAACAAGTCCAAGAAACTCAAAAAAACTCAAGAACTCTAATAATACCAAGATTCCAAACAATTCAAAATATCTCAAAAATCCGACAAATCCGAAAAACTCAAAAAATTCAAAAAATCCGAAAGAATCCAAAAAATAAAAATGTGAAAATCCAAAAAAATCCACAAATTCAAAAAATCCTAAAAGTAATGAATTAAAAAATTCCAAAAAATCCAAAATATCAAAGGAACCTAAGAAACTCAAAAAAAAACTCTACAAATTCAATAATACAAAAAATAAAAACTTTTTCAAAATTCTAAAAAATCCAAAAAACCAGAAACTAGAAAAAAAATTGAATTATTCAAATAGAAAACCTAAAATTATAATAAAAAAAACCAAAAACTAAAAAATCGAAATAATCCAAAAATCCAAAAAAACAAAAAGTCCAAAAAAAAACAAATAATCCAAAAAGCAAAAAATCGAAAACATCCAAAAATAAAAAATCCACGAAACCCAAAAAACTCAAAAACTCCAATAATTTCAAGTAGATAATTGAAAATATCCCAAAAATCCAAAAAATCAGAAACTAAAAAAAATTAAAATTACCCAATTAATTAAAACAATGGAATAAATCCAAAAATAAATAAAAAAACAAAAAACCCAAAAAAATTAAAAAATCCTATTTAACAATCTAAACAAACGATGTAATCCAAAAACCCCAAGAAAGTCAGGAAGTCCAATAATTTCAAAAATCGAAAAAATCGAACATATCCAAAACGTCCAAAAAGTTTAAAAAATCAAAAAATCCACAATTCCAAAAATCCCAGGAAATAAATTAATTCTTCTGGAATAAATGGAACCAATGCAAGCCTTTTTGTTTGTAAATATCAAAAAATAAACGGCAACTTACTTATAGTTAGTTGTCGACACATGTTAAAACCCATGTGTTGCCAAACTATCGACATCGTATTTACCTTTCCGCTAATTAGCGTTAAACGACGGATCACCAACAAAGAAAAGTAAACCAAAGCTTGGCGCAAAACCAAATGTAAGTGGCAGCGTAAAAACATCCGAAAATTTCAAAAATGCACAATTCGTCGAAAATATTTGTTCGGTGGCGTCAATGCCCACAAATAAGACTGATTGTGGGCTTGCAGCGGATGTCACAGGTTAAATTTGTGAGCGCAAAAAATATTTCTGACAACACCTGTAGTAGTAACCTGTTTTGCTTTTTTTCTTACAGCTTTTTTTGAAAATTTCTGTTCTAAGGTTTATTTTCGAACAAATAAAATTCTGTTGGTTTTTATTTTGCAAATTTTATAGGTGCTTCTCTCTTGCCAAAAGATTTATTAATTGGTACGCCACTGTCTTATTTGTTTTGATTAAAACAAAATTAATTATCTCGACTTTTCAGAACACATTATCTTGACTTTACATAAATATTAATTAACAAAAAAGTAATTTATATTTGAAGTTTTTTCACGGTTGCAGTAAAAAATATTCACAAACATTTATATAGCGGCCGTTAAAATTTATTTTTATTAATGTCAACACCAAACCGTCAAGTTAAAATTACACTCAAATCAACGACTTCCGCAGAGGCACGAAGGATTAAATAAATTCAGCACATCTGAAAAATACAATCTTATTCCGCTCCTCTAAACGAATACGCACCAGACACGATCAAACAAAAAAAAATTAAATTATTTTTGGGTACAAAAACATTGAAATTTAAAATGTCAATTTGTAGCCGTCAGAATGAAAACAGATGCACAAATATCCATAAATTATAAGAAAACATTTATTTACATTATTAGCCAGATGTTTAACACATTAGGTACATAATTGTGGAACTTTAATCGTCTCTTCTAGACATCAATGCACCATATATAAGCAAATTTATTGTATTTAGAATAACTTCAAAGGCAAACTTGATGCCCGCTGATCAACTAACATGCTTTTAGCTCTTTCCTTCAAAGCTCATTCTTTCTAAAAATTTTTGCTAATTTACAGATTCCATGCTTGGTTTGAGGATGAGGGCTGCGTCCAACTATACAACGCATCAGAAATTTTAAATATGACCGTAACCGTTACCGATAACATTCGTAAATTACCCACCACTTTAAATTTTTTTATACTAAAATCTAGTTTTAGGTTATCTTGAAGAACACGTCAATGTAGTAATGAGAACTCAGTTAGCGGCTGGACTTTTTGTTTTTGGAATGGTCATAGTCGCAACGCTTATAGTTACAGGATTTTGTGTTTACGTCCACATAAAGTAAGTAAACGCACATTTACTCCGCGAACGTAAGCTACTACTTTGCACAATGCACATTTAAGATAGCATTTTTTCGGAAAACTTTTGGGGTGGGGTGATCAATCGGAAAACTGAAAATTTAGCAACGTCACAATTTGAAAAATTGGAAAATAGAAATATTGAAAAACTGGAAAATCAAAAAATACAGAAATCGAAAAATCTAAAATTTAAAACATTGGACAATTGAAATATCGCAACAACACAAAGAATCAGAAAAGAAAAATTCGAAAATCTAAACCTTAAAAACAGAAAAACTGAAAAATCGACAAATCGAAACTCCAGAATTTAAAAAAATTGAAAAATCGGATAGCTAAAAATCGAAACATCGAGAAATAGAAAAAATTGAGAAATTGAACAATCAAAACATCCAAACATCTGAATTCGATAAATTGAGAAATAAAAAAAAAAGAAAAATTAAAACATCGAAAAGTTGAAAAAAAAAGAGAAATCGAAGTATAAAACTGTCGAAAATTTGAAAAATCTTAAGTGTAATGAAATATTGAAAATCCATAAAGTAAAAAAGGGGTGGAAACCCAAAAACTGAAAAATTTAAAAATTGGAAAATCGACGAATTGGAATCGATTGGCCTGAAAATTTGAAAAATTGAATAAACGAAAAATTGGAAAATCGAAAGAAACGACAAAAATTATGGAAATAAAAAAACAAAAAATTGTGATATAAAATCGAGAAAATGAAAAATAAAAATCGGAAAGTTGAAAAATTTAGAGGGCGAAAAATTGGAAAATTTAGAAGTCGACAAACTGTAAAATTGAAAAATCAAAAATAAAAAAACGAAAAAGTGTAAGTTAAATAAAAACTTGAGAAATGTAAAAAATGCAAATCAAACTTGAAAATTTGAAGAAAAATTGAAAAAACCTGAAATTTTGAAAAATTGAACAAAAGAAAAATTCTAAAATTGAAAGAAACAACAAAAAATAAAGGAAATAAAAAAAACGAAAAATTGTGATATAAAATCGAAAAAGCGAAAATTAAAAAATCGGGAAAATGAAAAATGAAAATCGGAAACAAAAAATTGAAAAAAGGAAAAATTAAAAATTGAGAAACTGAAAAATCGAAAAATGAAAAACTAATATTGAAAAATTGCCAAATTCAAATGATGCAAGTCGAGAAATTGTAAAATTGAAAAATCAAAAATAAAAAACGAAAAATTACAAAATGAAAACTTGAAAAATCTTAAGAATCGAAAAAGCGAAGCATCAAAAAAAAGAAATATGTATTATGAAATAAAAATATTGAAAATTAAAGACATTGGAAAATCGGAAGACTGGAAATCTAAAAACTGCAAAGTAAAAATTTAAAAATTGAAAAATGGACGAATTGAAAATTCAAAGCCTGAACATTTGAAAAATTGAACAAATGAAAAATTGTAAAATAGAAAAAAAAACACAGAAAACAAAGGAAATGAAAAAACGGACAATTGTGATATAAATCGAGAAAATAAAAATTAAAAATTCGCCAGATTGAAAAATAAAAATCGGGAACATGAAAAATTGTGGACACGAAAAATTGAGAAACTGAAAATTCGAAAAACTGAAACGAAAAATTGAAAAAAACAAGAAATAAAGGAATTGAAAAAATGAAAATTTGCAACATAATGCCGAGAAAATGAAAAATAAAAATCGAGAACTTGAAAAATTGAGGAACCGAAAAATTGGAAATGACAACAATTAAAAACTGAGAATGTGAAAAACCGAAAAATTAGAAACTGTAATATCGAAAAATTGCAACTCGAAAAATTGAAAAATTTGGAAGTCAAGAAACAGTAAAACTGAAAAATCGAAAATAAAAAACCGAAAAAGCATATAATGAAAACTTGAAAAAGGTCAAAAGTGAAAATCAAACATGAAAATTTGAAGAAACGAAAATTTGAAGAAACGAAAATTTGAAAAATCGAAAGATTAAAAATTGAAAAAATTAAAATTCGAAAAAGTGAAAAATAAAAAAAAAAGAAATATGTATTGTAAAATCAAAATATTGAAAATTGACGAAATTGAAAAATTGGAAGACTGGAAATCCAAAAACTGCAAATTGAAAAATTTTAATTGAAAAATCGAAAGAAACAACAATAAAGGAATTGAAAAAATGAAAATTTGTGACATGAAACCGAGAAAATGAAAATTAAAAAAATCGGGAAAATGAAAAATAAAAATAGAGAACTTGAAAAATTGAGGAAACGAAAAATTGAAAAATCAAGAATAAAAAAACGAAAAAGGATATGATGAAAACTTGAAAAAGGTCAAGAGTGAAAATCAAACGTGAAAATTTGAAGAAACGAAAATTTGAAAAATCGAAAGATTAAAAATTGAAAAAATTAAAATTCGAAAAGTGAAAAATAAAAAAAAAGAAATATGTATTGTAAAATCAAAATATTGAAAATGAAAGAAATTGAAAAATTGGAAGACTGGAAATCCAAAAACTGCAAACTGAAAAATTTTAATTGAAAAATCGAAAGAAACAACAAGCAATAAAGGAATTGAAAAAATGAAAATTTGTGTCATAAAACCAAGAAAATGAAAATTAAAAAAATCGGGAAAATGAAAAATAAATATCGAGAACTTGAAAAATTGAGGAAACGAAAAATTGAAAATTTTGGAAGTCGAGAAATTGTAAAATTGAAAAATCAAAAATAAAAACCGAAAAATTACAAAATGAAAACTTGAAAAATCGGAAGACTGGAAATCTAAAAACTGCAAAGTGAAAAATTTAAAAATTGGAAAATCGACGAAATGGAATCGATTGGCCTGAAAATTTGAAAAACTGAATAAACGAAAAATAGGAAAATCGAAAGAAACAACAAAAATTACGGAAATGAAAAAACAAAAAATTGTGATATAAAAACGAGAAAATGAAAAATAAAAAATCAGGAAAATGCAAAATGAAAATCGGGGAGTTGAAAAATTTAGGGGACGAAAAATTGAAAAAGGTAAAAATTAAAAATCGAGAATGTGAAAAATGGAAAAATGAGAAATTGTAATTTTGAAAAATTGGAAAATTTGGAAGTCGACAAACTGTAAAATTAAAAAATCAAAAATAAAAAAATTAAAAAGTGTAAGTATAATAAAAACTTCAAAAATGTAAAAAGTGCAAATCAAACTTGAAAATTCCAAGAAAAATTGAAAAAAACCTGAAAATTTCAAAAATTGAATAAACTAAAAATTGTAAAATCGAAAGAAACAACAAAAAATAGAGGAAATGAAAAAACGAAAAATTGTGATATAAAATCGAAAAAGTGAAAATTAAAAAATCGGGAAAATGAAAAATAAAAATCGGAAACAAAAAATTGGAAAAGGGAAAAATTGCCAAATTGAAAAACTGATGCAAGCCGAAAAATTGAAGGAACGAAAAACTGAAAATTTTGGAAGTCGAGAATTTGTAAAATTCTTGAAAAATCTTAAAATCGAAAAAGTGAAACTTCAAAAAAAAAAGAAATATGTATTATGAAATAGAAATATTGAAAATTAAAGACATTGAAAATCGAAAGACTGGAAATCTAAAAACTGCACAGTAAAAATTTAAAAATTGAAAAATGGGCGAACTGAAAATTCAATGTTTGAATTTGAAAAATTGAACAAATGAAAAATTGTAAAATCGAAAGAAACAACAAGAAATAAAGGAATTGAAAAAATGAAAATTGTGACAAAACCGAGAAAATAAAAATTAAAAAAATCGGGAAAATGAAAAATGAAAATCGAGAACTCGAAAAATTGAGGAAACGAAAAATTGAAAAATCAACAATAAAAAAACGAAAAAGCATATATGTAATGAAAACTTGAAAAAGGTCAAAAGTGAAAATCAAACATGAAAATTTGAAGAAACTAAAATTTGAAAAAGTGAAAAATAAAAAAAAAAAGAAATATGTATTGTAAAATCAAAATATTGAAAATTAAAGAAACTGAAAAATTGGAAGACTGGAAATCCAAAAACTGCAAATCGAAAAATCGAAAGAAACAACAAGAAATAAAGGAATTGAAAAAATGAAAATTTGTGACATAAAACCGAGAAAATGAAAATTAAAAAAATCGGGAAAATAAAAAATAAAAATCGAGAACTTGAAAAATTGAGGAAACGAAAAATTGAAAAATCGAAAATGAAAAAACGAAAAGGCATATAATGAAAACTTAAAAAAGGTCAAAAGTGAATATCAAACATGAAAATTTGAAGAAACGAAAATTTGAAAAATCGAAAGATTAAAAATTGAAAAGTTTAAAAATCGAAAAAGTGAAAAATAAAAAACAAGAAATATGTATTGTAAAATCAAAATATTGAAAATTAAAGAAATTGAAAAATTGGAAGACTGGAAATCCAAAAACTGCAAACTGAAAAATTTTAATTGAAAAACCGAAAGAAACAACAAGAAATAAAGGAATTGAAAAAATGAAAATTTGTGACATACTTAAAACCGAGAAAATGAAAATTAAAAAAAAGAAATATGTATTGTTAAATTAAAAATTTTGAAAATTAAAGAAATTGAAAAATTTTAAACGTAGAAAATCATGGAATTGAAAAATCAAAGCCTGTAAATTTGAAAAATTGAATAAATAAAAAATTGTAAATCGAAAGAAACAACAAAAAAATAAAGAAACCAAAAATTGTGATATAAAATCGAAAAACGTCGAGAAAACAAAATTAGTCATTCGACAGATGGATTTCTTTACAAACGGATTTTTTCGGCAAAATTTTGAGGTGACGTCATCAATTTTTTAAGGGGGATGAGGAAATATATTTTGACTAAAAATTTACCATGCCTATGATAACTGTCCAACATCTCCAAGATTTCAAAGCATTCGGTTTTGCAGATTCCAAATTAAATGTCAAAATGTAGTTTCGTAATTTTGATTTTTTTTCCAAAAATCTGGACGTTTCGGGTAAAATCTCAAGTCGGAGTCAAAAACTACATGTGTAAAATTATAATTACATAGTATTATTTTTTAAGGGATCGAAGTTTGTCTAATCTAACCAAAGCTGCCAAAAAAGAAGCCGAATCCCGACGGCGTTCCACGAGGTTCGACGACCCGAAACCTTCAACATCAACGACGATTGTGTAGAACTAAGACATAGTTTAAATGTGTCAACAATGAAATAAAAATGCGAAAACTCTGAATTAGTTTTATTAACTTTTATCCCTTCATTTGCGTCACGTATGTACATTCAACATGACTGACGTCTCTCCCTCAACTCAGAAAAGACAACTACGAACAAAATACATGACTATCCAGTATTAAAATACAAAATATATAGTAAAGCTACGAATTAGCAAGAACTTAAAAAAATAATACTTACATATTAAAATCAGTGAACAGTCTTTGATCATATTAAATACCAATACATACTGTGGATATTATTTATTTGAAGACAACCCTTTCCGTTCAATAGCGACCAGAATGGCCGCATTTAGTACGCTGACTGGATATTCCACCCCTATCCCTAGTTTAGCCTCTAGTTCCGTATCAACAGCAGCCGCATTTTCTTCCGGAGACACCTCCAACCCTAGTCCCTCCTTCAGAAACTGACTCCTCGCAGTATCAATCTTATCTAAAGTATTATCAGCCAACTCATCCGGCCTTAAAAACGACAACGAAGCCTCCTTCTTCGACTTGTTAGACTGAAGCCCGTGCGCCTCTATAGCCATTAAAATCCCTTGATTCTCAATGCGACCATCGTCGTCGCAATTTTCCACGAAATCTTCAGCGTCAAACGGCGCCGAAGACCAATTCTCCAACACTTTATTAATAGTGTTGTCAATGTACCCTCTGGCGATCTGCCGCGCTTGCCACTTCCTCAAATAATAGTCCTGGTTTTTGGGGTTAGGCGACACCAAAGTGATAGGAATTTCGTTCGATATGGACTTATCGATATTTCTAGAAACGCTCTCGTCGTCGTCACTGTCTAGAAAAGATTCAGTCTTTGCTAGAAACTTATCAATACACTTGCGTTCTTCCCTAATGTTTTGTTCGCTGCAGTCGCAGCGTTTTTCTTTACTCGTTTCTACTTTGGGTTCAGTTTTGTTTTCGTAGTTGGCTTTCAGGTGGTACTTGCCTTTGACTTGCCACACGTATTTGGCTTTTTTCAGGGGACGTTCGACCTCGTTTTCGTTCTGTTGGGAGGACTCGCCGCAATCCTCATTACCCATGGCTTGGAAATCCTGCGAAAGTCTCGTGATGTGACACGATTTTTGAAAATTACACAACATACCAGTTCTTTGCTGGGGTATTGATTCTTGCCTTTGTTTACGTTTACGTCTGCAGAAGCGACGATTCGTACTGAAGCTAATTCATCTTCGACGTTAGTAAAAATGAATGCACAAGCACTGTATTTTCAACAATTTTAAAATGAGATCACTTTGAATCTTATTATATTTTGACATAAAATTAGGAGAAAACAGACCAGATGTCAAACTTGAGTAATTTAAAGTGTGGATTACGACGACTATATTCATCTCTCTCGGTTAAGTCAAAAGTTAAGTATGCAACAAGGATAGATCGTCTAATGTGTAAATCTTTAAACTGAGTTGGAGAAAAAGAAATCTGTTACCAAATGCAGAATTGGAAAGTAACTAGATCATTTTTTGTTTATCATTGAAACAGTATGATAAGTTAGCAACAAATATGCAACAAATTAATAAGCAAATATAACTTTTATGCTTTTATTTACACGATAATTGCGTACAATTCACGCCAAAATTATTGCAATATGGAAACAGTAATGCCAACCGTTTCGTTAGCAAAAATGTCAAAATGCAGTCCTAACCTATAATACACACGTGCCAATGTTTTGATTTATTAAAGATAGTTAACACGCTGATTTAAGACAAAAATGGCCAAAAAACCCAAACCCAAGTCAAATTTACCCAAAACACGAAAACAATTACGAAAGGAAGAAAGAAAAAACAAAAAAATTAGGCGCAATGAGTATTACACAAATCGACGAAAACCTGGGCAATTCGTGCTTATTAAGAAAAATACTAGTGATAAAAATGTTAATAATGAAACACAAGTAAAGAAGCAGCCACCCAAAAATCACGAAAAAGCAGAACACCTTGTTAAAACTAAAAAGGTAATTTTTAGGTTATGTTAATTTTGTTCACTTAAATCTGATTTGCGGCAGCCAATTGTTGAAGAAGTGCTCGAAAAAGAAAAGAAAATGCAGCTGAAGCTACAAAAAGAGATGAACAAGCAACGCAATAAGCAACTAGTTCAAGCTAATTTAGAGGAAGACCGTAACATAAAGCGTCTGGAAAAGCAGCTCAAACTGAACAAAAGAAAATCAAAGGCGGTGCCTGCGTCATTTTCGAATGATGGTCTTGACTGTATCCTTATATTTGTTCATTTTCAATTTTGTAGAGGGTGTATTTTTTTAACATAGTCTAGATTTATTGGAAGTTTGTGATCCAGAAAATTTAAAAACCTCAGGTCTGGCGGAACAACAGCTAGCAGAAGTCAATGATGAGTTTGAGGAAGATTTAGTTTTGATGACTGAAAGTAATAAAAATGATGAAGGTGAAGATGTTTCAGAGGATGAAGGCGATTTTTTCAATGACTTGTCTGAAGATGAAGAAGAGACCAGTGTTGGTCAGAAAAGATTAATGAGTGACAGTGAAGTTGGTAGTGATGATGATGAAGACAAATCAGAGAAAACAACCAAAAAAAGAAAAACATCAATTGAGTCAGATTTTAGTGATGAAAATAGTGATGCAGAGGCTCCAGATGAGTCAGAAAAAGAAGACAGGGATGATGGTACATGGGAAGACATTTATGGAAGACTAAGAACCAAGGAAGGGACCATTGTTGATGTTAGACTTAAACACTATTTTAATTGTTTCTCACACTTTCTTTTCAGGCCAAATCTGACAAGTATATTCCACCAGGTGCCAGAATTTTGAAAGAAGATGCAAATGTTGATAAAGCCAGACTTCAAAAACTAGAAAAATTAAAAAGACAGTTGAAAGGTTTGATAAACAGACTGGCTGAAAGCAATATGCACAGCATTGCCACACAAGTTGAAGAACTCTATATGAATAATAGTAGAAATGACATGAATAGCACAATCACAAGTCTTGTTCTTGATGCTCTAGTTTCAAATATTTTAGCACCTGAAAGATTGTTAATGGAACACATTTTACTAATTATAGTTCTACACGCGAATGTTGGAACAGAAGTTGGTGCCCATTTTCTACAAACTATTGTTAAACACTTTGATGAAAACGTTAACACTTCACTGAACATTGAAAACAAGAAACTTGACAATATTGTGGTTATTTTGTCTCAGTTGTACAATTTTAAATTATTTGATTGTAAATTAATTTATGAAATTATTGACAAGTTGGCTGACAAGTTTAAAGAAAAAGATGTAGAGTGCATTTTACACATTCTTAGGAACGTTGGGTTTAATCTTAGGAAAGATAATCCACTGGCGCTGAAAAATCTGATCCTGACTTTGCAAAAAAAAGCCTCTGGGGTTTCAAATGATTTGAAAGACAAGTAGGTCAATTTATTTATCAAACTATTTTATAATTTTTTAAAACAGTTCCAGAGTGAAATTCATGTTGGACATTTTGTTAGCCATCAAAAACAACAATGTCACAAAAATCCCGAATTATGACACCACTTACTCTGAACATTTAAAAAAAATTATGAAGGGGTTTATTAGAAAGGGGAATTATGTGACACAGTTGAATATTTCGCTGGAGGATTTATTAAAAGGTTGTAATTAATATTGTGGTTGTAAAGTACTAAACAATTTTTTGTAGCTGAAGAAAAGGGTAAGTGGTGGGTGGTTGGATCCGCCTGGACAGGAAACACCGACAGTGACACCCCTTCCAAAGACACTTTTGAAAAACCAAACAGTTTCTCTCAAAAATTACTAGACTTAGCGATAAAACAGCGAATGAACACTGACGCACGAAAAAATATATTTTGCATTATTATGTCAGCAGAGGTAAGAAAAACTAGATGCATTTTCGTCAAAATTAGTTGTTTTGTCTCTAGGATTATCTAGACGCGTTTGAGAAGTTGCTACGTTTGGCTTTAAAAAATCAACAAGAACGGGAAATCATCCACGTTATTCTTCACTGTTGTCTGCAGGAAAAAGCCTACAACCCGTATTACGCGACTTTGGCGCAAAAATTTTGCGAGTATGATCGCAAATACCAAGTAAACTTAATAATAAACTCAACAGTTGTAAAAATATCTTGATTGATTTCGTTCTAGATGACTATAAAATACTCCATTTGGGATAAACTCAAAGCTTTGAAAGATCATTCAGCCACGCAGATTTCTCACTTAGCGAAACTGTTAAGTCACTTGTTTATAGAGAAGGGTCTTCCTATTTCAATATTGAAGGTAATTATTGGCGTTTTGGAGTTTCTAGTTTGATTATTATTATTTTTTTTTTTTTTTTTGTTTAAGATTGTGCAATTTGGTGAGCTAGACAAGGTCACTTTAAGATTCATAAGGCAGATTTTGTTGGGGATTTTGTTGCACGAGGATTTGGATGTTTGTCAAGGTGTGTTTGAAAAGGTTGGTCAGTCTGAAAAGTTGAAGATGTTCCGGGAAAGTTTGCGGTTGTTTCTTCATCATTTTCTGTTGAGAAATTTGGATTCGCAAGGAATTGCGGACGATAAGAAGGAACTTTTGCAACAACGGGTGAAAGTTGTTGAAAAGTTGTTGACGGGGCGAATACGTTATTAAGTTATTGTAAAATTTTATTTAATTTTAGGGTTGTAAAAAATATTTAGAAAATAAAGCTATTTTTGTAAATTTATACTGCGTGGAGTACTGATTTTGATTGGTGGGATTTTTGTAACGGTAGAAGTGTATTACTGGTTGCATACATACAGCAACGATTGATAAAGCAATGCAGTGGCTTAAATATTCTTTTTTCAAAAACAAAATATCAAGGCTTCCCAAAATTTTTTTTAATTAAGAAAAATTTAGGAAATAGGAGATTTTTTCAAAAAACAGACGACCAGGGTCCTTGAAGATTCTTTTTAATAAAAACAAAATAGAAATTAGAGATTTACTTAGGTCACAACAGAAACCATTTAATTTTCAAAAAAAGAAAACTCGGGAACTCAAAAAGTGAATTTTTGGGGAAAATATCAAGGATTTCGAAGATTCTTTTTAATTAAAATTAAAAAGCGGACTCGGGAATACGATATTCTTTTTCTCTCCAAAACACCAGGAGTCTCAATAATATTCTTTTTAATGGTTCAAAAAAAAGCTAAAAATCGAGGCTCTTTCTTATTTTTCATAATGTAAAAAAACATCCTCTGAAAATTCTATATATTAAAGAAAAAAACCTGAAATTCTTTTTAATTTAAAAAAAAAACACTAGGAGATTCATTCAATTTTCTCCAAAAACAAAATATGAGGGCTACCTAATTTTTTTTTTTATTAAGAAAAATCTAGGGAGCACGAGATTTTTTTCAAAAAACAGACGACCACGGTCCTCGAAGATCTTTTTAACTAAAAATAAAAAACACTCGAAAAACACTAGGATTACAATCTTTTTTTAACCTGGAACCCATATCAATGCTTCCCAAGATTCTTTTTAATTAAAAAAAAAAAGGGGAAACTCGAGACTTCTTTTGATTTTTTTTTTTCGAAAAAAGGATCAAGGTCCCTGAATATTCTAAAAAAAACCACTTGGGAATCTGAAATTCTTAGATTCTTCCTTTTTTTCCAAAAAAACAACTCCAGAAACCATTTAATTTTCAAAAAAAAAAATCGGGAACTCAAAAAGTGACATTTTTTTTTCTCTTAAAAAACATCAGGGGTCTTAATATTCTTTTTAATGCTTCAAAAATGTTTGAAACCGAGGCTCGTTCTTTTTTTTTATAAAACAATAAAAACAGTCCCTGAAGATTATATTAACGAAAAAAATTAATGGAAATAATGGTAATTAAGTTAAATAAAATTATCGGAACCTGAGATTCTTTTTAATTCTTAAAAGAAAACACTCGGGGTCTAAAATTTATTCAATTTTCTCCAAAAACAAAATATCAAGGCTTTCCAAAATTCTTTGCTCCCTGAAGATTAACTAAAAATAAAAAAACACTTGTAAAACATCAGGGTTTCAATATTTTTTTAACCTGGAACCCGAGGTTCTTTCTTTTTTTTTCAGAAAACAGAAAAAACAGCCCTGAAGATTCTATTTAACAAACAAAATTGAAACCCGAGAAGTACTTAATATATAAGTTAAAAAAAAACACTTGGAAACCTGAGATTCTTTTTAATTCTTAAAAAAAAACACTCGTTAAAACAAAAAACAAAATATCAATGCTTCCCAAGATTGTGTTCAGTTAAAAAAAAGGAACTCGCGACTCTATTTTTTTTAAAGCAGCAAGGTTCCTAAATATTCTCAAAAAAAAACACTCGGGAATCTGAAATTCTTAGATTCCTTCTAAAAAAAAAAACAACCCCAGGGCTCATTTAATTTTCAAAAAAAGAACATTCGAGAACTCAAAAAGTGAATTTTTTGGGGGAAAATATCAAGGATTTCGAATATTCATTTTAATTAAAATTAAAAAAACGGACTCGGGAATACGACATTCTATTTTTCATAAGATAAAAAAACATCCTCTGAAAATTCTATATATTAAAGAGAAAAACAGATGGAAACTCGAGATTTATTTATGTTAAAAAAACACTCGGAACCTCGGAACAGTGAAATTCTTTTTAATTCTTAAAAAAAATACTAGGAGTCTGAGATTCATTCAATTTTCTCCAAAAACAAAATATGAGGGCTTCCCAATTTTTTTTTAATTAAGAAGAATATAGAGAACACGAGATTTTTTTCAAAAAACAGACAACCACGGTCCTTGAAGATCTTTTTAACTAAAAGTAAAAAAAAACACTCGGAAAATACCAGGATTGCAATCTTTTTTTAACCTGGAACCCATATCAATGCTTCCCAAGATTCTTTTTAATTAAAAAAAAAGGGGAAACTCGAGACTCCTTCTGATTTTTTTTTTTTCGAAAAAAGGATCAAGGTCCCAAATATTCTAAAAAAAAAAACACTTGGGAATCTGAAATTCTTAGATTCTTCCTTTTTTTCCAAAAAATAACCCCAGAAACCATTTAATTTTCAAAAAAAAAAAAATCGGGAACTCAAAAAGTGACAATTTTTTCTCTCAAAAAACATCAGGGGTCTTAATATTCTTTTTAATGCTTCAAAAAAGTTTGAAACCGAGGCTCGTTCTTTTTTTTTCATAAAACAATAAAAACAGCCCCTGAAGATTCCATTAAAGAAAAAAATTAATGGAAATAATGGTAATTAAGTTAAATAAAATTATCGGAACCTGAGATTCTTTTTAATTCTTAAAAAAACACTTGGGGTCTAAGATTTATTCAATTTTCTCCAAAAACAAAATATCAAGGCTTTCCAAAATTCTTTGCTTCCTGAAAATTAACTAAAAATAAAAAAACACTCGTAAAACATCAGGGTTTCAATATTTTTTTAACCTGGAACCCGAGGTTCTTTCTTTTTTTTTCAGAAAACAGAAAAAACAGCCCTGAAGATTCTATTTAACAAACAAAATTGAAACCCGAGAAGTACTTAATATATAAGTTAAAAAAAAAACACTTGGAAACCTGAGATTCTTTTTAATTCTTAAAAAAAAAACACTCGTTACCTGAGATTCTTTCAATTTTTTTCCAAAAACAAAATATCAATGCTTCCCAAGATTGTGTTCAGTTAACAAAAAGGAACTCGCGACTCTATTTTTTTTAAAGCACCAAGGTTCCTGAATATTCTAAAAAAAAACACTTGGGAATCTGAAATTCTTAGATTCCTTCTAAAAAAAAAAAAACAACAGCAGGGCTCATTTAATTTTCAAAAAAAGAAAATTCAAAAACTCAAAAAGTGAATTTTTTGGGGGAAAATATCAAGGATTCCGAATATTCTTTTTAATTAAAATTAAAAAAACGGACTCGGGAATACGACATTCTATTTTTCATAAGATAAAAAAACATCCTCTGAAAATTCTATATATTAAAGAAAAATAATAGTTTAAAAAACTAAAAAAACACGCTTTTATTGCTAATCGAACTAAAAACTAGAAAATAATTTTTAATGACAGAGTTTAATATTACAGCAGTAGAAGATCAAACAATCAATCATAATAAATCACCTCAAATTAAAATTATAATAAAATTTAAGTTATTAACAGAATAATTCAATTCAGAGTAAAAAGCGTGGGGTGCTTGATATTTTAAATATTACAATCATTCTATTGGCAACTATCTATGAGAGGATAGTTATGAACCGCAGTAAAATGCACCCCACGCTTTTAACTCTGAATTGAATTATTCTGTTAATAACTTAAATTTTATTATAATTTTAATTTGAGGTGATTTATTATGATTGATTGTTTGATCTTCTACTACTGTAATATTAAACTCTGTCATTAAAAATTATTTTCTAGTTTTTAGTTCGATTAGCAATAAAAGCGTGTTTTTTTAGTTTTTTAAACTATTATTTATTTTTCATTTTTTAGTCTGCGACAAATTCATAAATTGGGGAATTAATTACTTATTTAGATTTTTCTAGAAAGAACCACTCAGTGGTCTCCGTAGGATCGAGGATCCTGGCGGTCCTAATAAGGATAATGGGAAACTGTTATCAAATTATTGCATTGTCATCGATCCTTGAGACGTGTGCAAAGTTTCAAGATGATCAGACTTTTAGAAACCGATGAAAATTAAGCTCAAAGATTCCGTTACATACATACATACAACCCAAGCTAATAAAAGCGTGATAAAAAAACAGATGGAAACTCGAGATTTATTTGTGTTAAAAAAAAAACACTCGGAACCTCGAAACAGTGAAATTCTTTTTAATTGTTAAAAAAAAAACGCTAGGAGTCTGAGATTCATTCAATTTTCTCCAAAAATAAAATATAAGGACTTCCCAAATTTTTTTTTAATTTAGAAAAATCTAGAGAACACGAGATTTTTTTTTCAAAAAACAGACGACCACGGTCCTTGAAGATCTTTTTTACTAAAAGTAAAAAAAAACACTCGGAAAATACCAGGGTTACAATCTTTTTTTAACCTGGAACCCAAGGTTATCTCTTTTTTTTTTAGAAAATTAGAAAAACCTGCCATAAAGATTTTTTTAATAAAAAAAAAATGAAAATCGTAGATTTACTTAAGTTTGAAACAAATTATCAGTGCTTCCAAGATTCTTTTTCATTAAAAAAAAAGGGGGAACTCGAAACTCCTTTTATTTTATTTTTTTCTCAAAAAAAACACCAAGCTCTCCCTGAATACTCCCAAAAAAAAAACATTTGGGAATCTGAAATTCTTATATTCTTTCTTTTTTTTTCCAAAAAACAACCCCAGAGACCATTTAATTTTCAAAAAAAAAAGGAAATCAAAAAGTGGCATTCTTTTTTCTCAAAAAACATCAGGGGTCTGAATATTCTTTTTAATGCTTCATAAAAGGTTGAAACCGAGGCTCTTTTTTCATAAAACAATAACAACAGCCCCTGAAGCTTCTATTAAAGAAAAAAGTAAATGGAAATTCGAGATTTATTTAAGTTAAATAAAACTATCGGAACCCTGAGATTCTTTTTAATTCTTAGAAAAACACTCGGGGTCTGAGGTTTGTTCAATTTTCTTCAAAAACAAAATATCAAGGCTTCCCAAAATTTTTTACTCCCTGAAGATTAACTAAAAATAAAAAAAACACTTGAAAAACACCAGGGTTTCAATATTCTTTTAACCTGTAACCCGAGGTTCTTTTTTTTTCAGAAAACAGAAAAAGCAGCCTTGAAGATTCTATTTAACAAACAAAATTGAAACCGGAGATGTACTTAATATATAAGTTAAAAAAAAAACACTTGTAAACCTGAGATTCTTTTTAATTCTAAAAAAAAAACACTCGTTACCTGAGATTCTTTCATTTTTTTTCCAAAAACAAAATATCAATGCTTCCCAAAATTGTGTTCATTTAAAAAAAAAGGAACTCGCGACTCCATTTTTTTTAAGTACCGAGGTTCCTGAATATTCTCAAAAAAAGCACTTGCGAATCTGAGATTCTTATTAGATTCTTTCTTTTTTCCCAAAAAAGCAACCCCAGGACCATTTAATTAAAAAAAAACTCGAAAATCGTAAAGTAATTTTTTGGGGGAAAATATCAAGGATTCAGAACATTCCTTTTAATTAAAAAAAAAAACTTGAGTCTTTTTAATGCTTCAAAAAAAAGCTAGAAACCCAAGCTCTTTCTTTTTTTTTTAAACAGTCCCAAAAGATTCTACTAAAGAAAAAAATACATAAATGGAAACTCGAGATTTGTTTAAGTTAAAAAAATATTCGGAACCCTGAGATTCGGGATCTGAAATTCAATCAGTTTTTTCCAAGAACAAAATATCAGGGGTTTCCAAAGTTCTTTTTAATTAATAAAAATCTAGGGAAGACGATATTAAAATATAACAGATGACCAGAGTCCCTGAAGATACTTTTTAACTAAAAATAAAAAAAAAAAAACACCTGGAAAACACCAGAGTTTCAACATTGTTTTAACCTGGAACCCAAGGTTCTTTTTTGCTCAGAAAATAGAAAAAAAAAACATGCGCTGAAGATTCTTTTTTATAAAAAAAAATTGTAACGCGAGATACTTAAGTTAAAAAAAACACTGAGAACCTGAGATTCTTTTTAATTCTTTCAAAAAATAAAACCACTCGTTGCCTGAGATTCTTTTTTTTTCCAAAAACAAAATATCAATGCTTCCCAAGATTTTTTTTTTCCAAAAAAAGCACCAAGGTTTCTGAATATTCTCAAAAAAAATCAGTTTGGAGATCTATAAAAAGTGATTCTTTCTTTTTTCCAAAAAAAAAAAAAAACAACCCCTGGCCCCGTTAATTTTCAAAAAAAGTCTTAAAAATCCAAAAGTGATTTTCTTGGAGAAAATATCAAGGATTCAGAAGTCAAGTTGGAAAAAACATTCGGATCCCTGAGATTCTTTTTAATTCTTTCAAAAAAAAACTCGGGGTCTGAGATTCAATCAATTTTTTCCAAAAACAAAATATTAGGAGATTCTTTTTAAGAAAAAAAAAAAAACGGGAACTCGAGGTTCTTTCTTTTTTTTCAGAAAACAAAAAGAAAACAGGCCCTGAAGATTCCTTTTAATAAAAGAAAAAAATGGAAACCTGAGATTTACTTGAGTTATTCGGAAGCCTGAGATTATTTTAATTCTTTCAAAAAATAAAAACACTCGTTGCCTGAGATTCTTTCATTTTTTTTCCAAAAACAAAGTATCAATGCTTCCCAAGATGTTTTTTTTTTTCAAAAAAAAGCACCAAGGTTTCTGAATATTCTCAAAAAAAAATCAGTTTGGAGATCTATAAAAAGTGATTCTTTCTTTTTTTCAAAAAAAAAAAACAACCCCTGGCCCCTTTAATTTTCAAACAAAGACTTAAAAATCCAAAAGTGAATTTTTGGGGAAAATATCAAGGATTCAGAATTCAAGTTAAAAAAAACATTCGGATCCCTGAGATTTTTTTTAATTCTTTCAAAAAAAAAAAAAAACTCGGGGTCTGAGATTCAATCAATTTTTTCCAAAAACAAAATATTAGGAGATTCTTTTTAAGAAAAAAAAAAAAACGGGAACTCGAGGTTCTTTCTTTTTTTTTCAGAAAACAAAAAAAAACAGGGCCTGAAGATTCCTTTTAATAAAAGAAAAAAATGGAAACCTGAGATTTACTTGAGTTATTGGGAAGCCTCAGATTCTTTTTAATTTAAAAAGAAAACACTCTTTGGCTGAGATTCTTTCAGTTTTTTGCCAAAAACAAAATGTCAAGGCTTCCCAAGATTAATTTTAATTATAAAAATAAAAAAAGGAACTCCAGGCTCTTTATTTATTTGAAGACTTAAAAAAAAACAGTTGGATATCTAAGATTCTTAGAATCCTTTTTTTCCAAAAAAAAAAACAGCACTAAGGACCATTTAATTTTCAAAAAAAAAAAACTCGGGAGCCCAAAGAGTAATTTTTTTTGTCAGAAAACAAAAAATGGACCCTGAATATTATTTAAAAAAAATGGAACCTGATATACTTTCATTTTTTTTTCAAAAACAAAATAACAAGGATACCCAAAATTTAACGCTTCAAAAAAAAGGTAGAAACCGAGGCTCTTTATTTTTTTTTATAAAACAAAAAACAACCCATGAAAATTCTATTAAAGAAAAAATAAATAAATGGAAACTCGAGATTTATTTAAGTTAAAAAAAAACATTCGGAACCTTGAGATTCTTTTTAATTCTTAAAAAAATCACTCGCGGTCTGAGATTCTTTCAGTTTTTTCCAAAAACACAGTATCAAGGTTTGCCAAAATTTTTATTTTAATGATAAAAGAACGGGAACTTCACATTCTCTATTATTTTTTTTTTTCTAAAAAAGCACCAAGGTCCCTGAAGGTCCTTTAAAAAACACTAGGGAATCTGAAATTCTTAGAATCTCTTTTTTTCATTAAAAAACAACACCAGGAACCATTTAATTTAAAAAAAAAACTTAGGAACCCAAAAAAGTGATTGTTTTGTCAGATAGACAATGAGAAGATTCTACTTAATTAAAAAAAAAATGGAACCCGATATACTTTCATTTTTTTTTTCAAAAAGAAGGTATCAGAAAATCTCAAAATTCTTTTTAATTAAAAAAAAGCAGACTCGGAAATTCCACATTCTTTTTCTCAAAAAACACCAAGGGTCTAGATATTCTTTTTAGTGACAAAAAAAACTAGAAACCGAGACTGTTTCTTTTTTTCATAAAACAAAAAAACAGCTTCTGAAGAATTAAAGAAAAAAACAAATGGAAACTAGAGATTTATTTATGCTAAAAAAAACATTTAGAACCCTGACATTCTTTTTAATTCTAAAAAAAAACCCTCGAGGTTCTGAGTTTCTTTCAGTTTTTTCTAAAAGCAAAATATCAAGGTTTCCCAAGACTTTTTTTAATGATAAAAGAACGGGAACTCCAGATTCTTCATTATTTTTTTTTTTTCTAAAAAAGCACCAAGGTCCCCGATGGTTCTTAAAAAAAACCACTTGGGAATCTGAAATTCTTAGAATCCTTCTTTTTTTCCAAAAAAAAAAACAACATCAGGAACCATTTAATTTTCAAAAAAAAAACTTTGGAAGCCAAAAAAGTCATTTTTTTGTCAGAAAGAAAATGGGAAGATTCTTCTTAATTAAAAAAAAAAAATGGAACCCGATATACTTTCATTTTTTTTTTTTAAAGAAAGTATCAGGGAATCTCAAAATTCTTTTTAATTAAAAAAAAGCAGACTCGGAAATTCCACATTCTTTTTCTCTCAAAAAACACCAAGGGTCTAAATATTCTTTTTAGTGACTCAAAAAAAAAACTAGAAACCGACGGTTTCTTTTTTTCATATCACAAAAAAACAGCTCCTGAAGATTCCATTGAAGAAAAAAATAAATGGAAACTCGAGATTTATTTAAGCTAAAAAAAACATTCGGAACCCTGAGATTCTTTTTAATTCTTAAGAAAGAAACACTCGAGGATCTGAGATTATTTCAGTTTTTTCCAAAAAAAAAAATGTCAAGGCTTTCCAAGATTCTTTTTAATTATAAAAAATAGGAACTTTACACTCTTTATAAGAATCTTTCTTTTTTCCAGAAAAACAACACTAAGGGCCATTTAATTTTCAAAAAAGAAAACTCGTTAACCCAAAGTGTTTTTTGCCAGAAAACAAAAATCTAACTGAAAATTCTGTTTAATACAAACAAAAATGGAACCTGATATAGGTACTTTCAATTTTTTTCAAAAAGAAAATATCAGGGATCCCCAAAATTCTTTGTAATTAAAAAACACAGACTCGGAAATGCGACATTCCTTTTCCCTCAAAAAACACCAGGGGTTTGAATATTTTTTTAATGCTTCAGAAAAAGCTAGAAACTGGGGCTCTTTCTTTTTTTCATAAATAAGCAACCCCTGAATATTCTAATAAAGAAAAAAATAAACAGAAACTCGAGATTTATTTAAGTTAAAAAGGAGATCTTTAATTCTAAAAAAAAACTCGTGGTCTAAGATTCATTAAATTTTTTCCAAAAAAAATGTCAATGTTTCCAAGATTCTTTTTAATTATAAAAACCGGGAAATCCAGACTCTTTATTATTATTATTATTATTATTATTTTTAAAGCATCAAGGGTCCTAAAGTTGAAAAAAAATCGAACCTAACATACTTTCAGTTTTTTTTTTAAAGAAAATATCAGAGATTTCCAAGATACTTTTTAATTAAAAAAAAACAGACTTCGGAATTCGACATTCTTTTTTTTATTTATTTATTTTTTTTTTCAAAAGACAAACCCTGAGGTTTCTTTTAATTAGAAAAAAATGAAACAAGTTTCCTTTGACATTTTAGGTGTATAAATTAATCATTTAATCATAAAAAATATAAATTTGATAAAAAATCTATACAATTACGTGACTAAAGTCTTATCAAAAATAGTGTCGAGTTGTAAGTAATTTTTGCTGATTTGTCACCTAGACTTCCATTTAACATTGCGGCTGATAAACAATTTTATCATAAAAAAATCTATTGTCCTTTTATGTCACAGAAAGGTTACCAATTACACCAAGATCGTATATTTCTTGTTATTTATCTATCTCAATTAAACAAGTTCTAAGTAAATTATTATAAAAATTACAAAGAACAAACGTATGTTAACAAAAAAGTTTCACGGTCATCATTGGACGATCCAGACACGACCTTTGTTCCGTCTGCCACACACTGGTTTACTTTTTTATATTTATTGATCCAATTTCGCGCATTCTTTTATTTTTGTTTGCGTATCAATTTTCGATAGAAAAAAAGTGCTGCGCTGACGAATGTTTTAACTCGTAAATTAGAGTGTGTATTTAACATGTTCTCCACATATTTGATCTGTACTAACGTCATCCAGTTGCACCAATCGCATCTTAATACGCACCTGGCGAACTTCACCGCACCCTTTAAAAAACTCCAACTTGTTCTCGCTTTTGCCGGATTTGGTAAAAGTTGGAAAGAAAGAATGCGGACAGCAGGTGGAAGGAGACACTTGTGACTTAAGTAATAAGAATTAGAAACAATTAAGCCACTTTTACCAGAGAATGGGTGACATTTTTTCGAACTCGTCCAAATTTTGCCTGTTTTAATTCCAATGGAGCGAGTTTCTCGATTTGAATTTTGCGCGTTTCAGCGTCCCGTTAGATTCCACCACACCAATGTGTTGAATCAACTTTCTAAAGAAATACCTGTCACGGTAGCCGTCTCACATGGCCTACTCCATTCAGTGTTCTGCAGCGCGTTCGCCATAGCGCAGAGCGAGTATGGCCGCCTAAATTTTCGTCAAAATGAAGGAAAAAGGCTGAATTTCGGCCCGACCCCTCAAACCGTGCCCACCCATCCAGTGCAACAATTTTCCGCAGTGTCTGCCGCGAAAAACCCAGTGAAAATGTGACGCGACTGACCATAACGCGGAGACTTCGACGATCGATCAAAGCACATCCCGATCCGGTTCTAATGCTCCAAATCCGGCGAAAAAATGTAGTGTTTCAGTGGACTTATTTCGAGTGAACCAAACCAAAAACAATGTTTTGGAATATCTGTTGTGGTCTGATTTCTTTCACCTGGTTCGTGTTAGAAGGTAAAAGAGAAAGCGCTTCTTTTTGAATTTTCAAGCGCATCATCTCTGTGGTTTTTTCGGCGCAGAAAGAAAAGTAAAAGAGAAAGTCGGGGACGATTCGAATTAGCGCCGTTATTTCATCGACCTTGCGAATTTCCGCTTAAGAGCCCTGACAAATCGACAGTTTTTATTTTAGTTTATAATAAAGGGTCATTAAAAACGCAGGTATGTCAGTGTGCCAGTCGCTGTTGAAACCAAGAATTATGCGATTTTGCAATTCAACAGGTGTTTTCGTGTGCACACGACGTGTGACAAGTGTAAAACAATAAATGATTGTGTTTCAAAATACAGTTACGCCACTGGACTTTGCGAAAATTGCTAGCGCGGATTCGAATTCAGGAGAGCTGTAATTCCGCTTTGATTTAAAAGGTCAAGAACAACATTTTCGTTTATTCATGATCTACGTCACGACACACTCAATTTGTTGTTGTTCCGAGAACGATTTTCGTTGCAAATCGTGAATACTGTGTCTGCTTTATAATTTTCTTAGTATTGAGTTACATAAACGTCGAATTACGTTTTCATATGCAAAACATCAAGATGTTGTAAACAGTTTTGTCTAAATACGCAAATCCGAGGAGCGAGGAATTTCGGCCGGAAATGGATAAATTGCTTTTCGGAAGGCTTGAAATTAAATCTGTGCTGATTGCTTTTCGATAATTACATTCTCGATTACCTTCCAAGGGAAGTTGGGTCTGGCCATGAAATACAATTTGAAAAATGCTTGTCTACTTAAAAAAAATACAAACTTGTTTCATGATTCCGCAGACTGAGATTAAAATTAATGCAGTTAGGAATTAAAAGCGCATATTGTGATTGTGAATCACACTTAAATTTAATTTGTGTTTTTATAAAAGCTCGCTCAGGTCTGGCTTTTAGCTACTTGGCTTTTCCGAGCTAATGGTTAATTTAAATAGAACACAACATTTCTTTTTGAAGTGACGTAAATTCACTTCCACGTGGCATTTTTTATGTTGTCGGTGGAGCTACAAACTTGTTTGTGATAAGCGCGGTTTATACTTGTTTTCAAGTGCATAAATATCAGTTTCGGTATGCAAAGATCAAGTTAATAAAATAAATTACTGAAATGTTTCTGTTAATTTATTTTGTTGTCATGTGTTTACTTCCTTTGTAATAAAGTCAATATCTGAAAAATTGTAAAGTGTGTAGTCACCAAGACACTAAATTTAAATTAAGAAGGACAAAATTGAAATTTTTTATTTTTTCATGAGGTTCTTGCAGATGCCAAGCTTCAAATTTTACCGTCGGATTTATTTCCTCGAAAATTTCTACTATTTTTCAGAAATCGCTAAAATTAAATATGACAATTTTTAGAATAACTTAAAATTTTATTTTGAAAATGAAAACCTCCATAATCTTTGTCCGGGACTATCAAAAAGCCATGTTCTTTTAATTAACTTATGTCGAGATATTTATTCTAGAATTTTTGTGAATCTTTAAGTAACTTTTCAAATTTTAAGTACGAGATTTTATAAAATTTTTTACTTTTTTCGAGCAGCGTCGAAAATTATCTAAAGGAGTTTTCGCAGGTGACAAGCTACAGGACTTCCAACTTTAAGGGCCGGTTGCATAAACGCAAATCAAATTTAATCTCTGATTAAGAACAATTGTAACTATGATAATAACAATCGTTACTATGGAGTTAATCAGAGATTAAATTTGATTTGCGTTTATGCAACCGGCCCTAAGGGTTGTCATAAAAAAATAAAATTCACAAAATCAAATTTTTTAATTTTTCGGAAAAATGTACTCCAGGAGCGAGGGAAGTTCTGTCGAAATAACCTTCCACAAATGTTTTTATTTCACTATTTTTTCTAATGTTTCTTTGGATTTTATTCAATTTTCAATATTTTAAATTTCCTTTATTTCCAATTTTTATATCTTTCGAAGTTTTCATTTCATATTTTTTCGTAAAATGTCCAAAAACTTAAGAACCAAAAAATGTCAACATCGAAAACTCGAAAAATCTAAATATCGAAATCTCTGCAAATCCAGAAACTGAAAAACTGAAAAATCAGAAATCGAAATATCAAAAAATCGGAAAATTGATAAATCGAAAAATCGAAAAACTTAGAAATCGGAAAATCGAAAATTGAAATATCGAGAAATCGACATATCAAAAAATCAAAAATCGAAAAGTCAAGAAGTCGAAAATCCGAAAAATCAAGATGTCGAAATAGCATAAAATCGAAAAAGCGAAAAATTAAAAATTAAAAATAGGGAAAATTTAAATTTAAAAAAATCTAAAAGTAAATCGAAACACCAAAAATTGGAAAATCAAAAATTTAGAAAATCGAAAAATTGGAAAATTGAAACGGGTTAAAATTGTAAAATTAAAAAAGTCGATGAATCAGAAAATAAAAAAATCGAAAAGGAAACTCAAAATTTAAAATCAATCGAAACATCGAAATCTTTAAAAATCCAGAAAAATTGCAAAATTGAAAAATGCAGAAATTGAAAAATTCCCAAAACTAAAATGTTAAAAAATTAAGAAATCTAAAAATGAAAAATTTTAATAACCGAAAAACCGAGATGTCCAGGAATCGAAAAATTGAAAAATCGAGAAATTGAGAAATCCCAAAACTGAAATCTCGAAAAATTAGGACATTGAAAAGTTAAAAAGTCGAAACATCGAAAAATTGGAAGATTGATAAATCGAAAAACCGAAAAATCGAAAAAGCTAGAAATAGGAAAATCGAAAAGTCAAGAAGTCGAAAAACCGAAAAATCGAAATGTCGAAATAGCAAAAATTGAAAAATTGGAGAATTTTAAATTAAAAAAAATTCATAAGTAAATCAAAAAATGAAATAATTGAAAAATTAAAAAATCAAAGACTTGTTAAAATCGATAAATTAAAATGTCCAAAAACTGAGGAATCGAAAAACTGAAAAATCGAGAAATCACAACATCAAAAAATCGAAAAATTGGAAAATCGAAAAACCGGAAAATTGAAATGGACCTAAATCGAAAAATTAAAAAAATCGAGCCATCGGAAAATAAAAAGATTGAAAAGGAAACTGAACAATCGAAAAATCGAAAGATCTAAATCTCAATAAATTCAGAAATCGAAAAAGTGAAAAATCGAAAAATTGACACAACTCAAATGTTAAGAAAATTGAGAAAGCGAAAAATTGAAAAATTTTAATAATGGAAAAACCGAGATGTCCAAAAATCGAAAAGTTGAAGAATAAAAAAACTGAAAAATCGAGAAATTCAGAAATCCCACTGAAATCTCGAAAAATTGGAAAATCAAAAAGTTGAAAAATCGAAAAATTAAAAAAATCAATAAATCCGAAATAAAAAATTCGAAAGGGAAATTAAACAAATCGAAACGAAAAAATCGAAAAATTGGAAAATGCACAAATTGAAAAATTTTCAAAACTGAAGTGCTAAAAAATCCGAAAAATCGAAAAAGCTAGAAATCGGAAAATCGAAAACTGAAATAGCGACAAATTGAATCATTCATCAAAAGATCAAAAATTGAAAAGTCCAGAAGCTAAAAAGCCGAAAATGTGAGATCTCGAAATTACATAAAATCGAAAAAGCGAAAAATTAAAAATTGAATAATTGGAAAGTTTTAAATGTAAAAAAATCGATAAATAAATTGAAATATAAAAAAAATAAAAAATCAAATCATAAGAAATTTGAAAAATAAGAAACTTCTTAAAACCGAAAAATTAAAATGTCGAAAAACTAAAGAATCGAAAAATTGAACAATCGAAAAAGCGAAACATCGAAATCTCTATAAATCCAGAAAACGAAAAATTGAAAAATTTTAATAATCGAGAAACCGAGATGTTGAAAAATCGAAAAATTGAAGTACGCATTCAAAAATTAAAAGTAGTTAAATCTAAACATCAAAAAATTGTTAAAATCGAAAAATTTAATTGTCCAAAAATTGAAGAATCGAAAAATTGAAAAGTCGAAAAATTAAAAAATCGAAAAATCGGAAAATAAAAAGATCGAAAGGGACACTGAACATTTGAAAAATCGATACATCGAAATCTCAATAAATTCAGAAATCGAAAAAAGGAAAAGTTCAAAAATCTAGAAATTGAAAAAATCCCAAAATTTAAATGTTAAAAAATTAAGAAATCGAAAAATCGAGATGTCGAAACTTCGAAAAATTGAAGAAAAAGAACTGAAAAATCAAGAAATTGAGTAATTCCACTGAAATTTCGAAAAATCGGGAAATCGATAAGTTGAAAAACCTAAAAATCGAAAAATCTAGAAACCGGAAAATCGAAAATTGAAATATGGAGAAATTGAATCATCGAAAGATCAAAAATCGAAAAGTCAAGAAATCGAAAAACCCAAAAATCGGGCATAAAATCGAAAAAATGAAAAATGAAAAATTAAAAAATTGGAAAACCTAAAAATTAAAAAGTTGTTAAAATCGAAATATTAAAATGTCGACAAACTGAAGAATCTAAACACTGAAAAATCTGGAAATAGCAACATCAAAAATAGGAAAAACGAAAAATTGGAAGATTGATTAATCGAAAATCCGAAAAATCGAAAAACCTAGAAATCGGAAAATCGAAACCTGAATTTGGAGAAATCGATCATCAAAAGATCAAAAATCGAAAAACCCAAAAATCGAACATAAAACCGAAAAAGCAAAAAATTAGAAATTAAAACATTGGAAAATTTCAAAATTAAAAATTCCGTAAGTAAATCGAATAATAAAAAAAATTGAAAAACCAAAAAATTGGAAAATCGAAAATTAGGAAAATCGATAAATTGGAAAATAAAAAGATCGAAAAATCAAGAAATTGAACAATCGAATGTCCGAAACATCGAAATCTTTATAATCCCAGACAACGAAAAATTGACAAATTCCCAAAATTGAAATGTTAAAAAATTGAGAAATCGAAAAATTGAAAAATTCTAATAATCGATAAACCGAGATGTTGAGAAATCGAAAAATTAAAGTACATATTAAAAAATAAAAAATAGTTATATCGAAACATCAAAAAATTCGAAAAATCGAAAAATTAAAAAATCGATAAATCGGAAAATAAAAAGATCGAAAGGGAAACTGAACAATGGAAAAATCAAAACATCGAAATCTCCATAAATCCAGGGAAAAATTGAAAAATTGAGAAATCGACAAATTGAAAAATTTTAATAACCGAAAAATCGAAATATTGAAGAATAAAAAAACTGAAAGATTGATAAATCGAAAAGCCGAAAAATCGAAAAACCTAGAAATCGGAATATCGAAAATTGAAATATCGAGAAATCGCAACATCAGAAGGTCGAAAATTAAAAAGTTTAGAAGTCGAAAAGAAAATCGAAAAATTGAAAAATCGGGATATTGAAATGGGCAAAAATTGAAAAATCAAAAAAATCGGTAAATCGGAAAATAAAAGTATCTAAAAATCTGGAAATTGAGCAATCGAAAAATCGAAACCTTGAAATTTCTATACATCCAGAAAACGAAAAATTGAAAAATCAGAAATTGGAAAATTCACAAAATTGAAATGTTAAAAAATTGAGAAACCGAAAAATAGAAAAATTTTAATAATCGAGAAACCAAGATGTCGAGAAATCGAAAAATTGAAGTACGTATTAAAAAATAAAAAATAGTTCAATCGAAACATTAAAAAATTGTTAAAATCGAAAAATTAAAATGTCCACAAATTGAAGAAAATTGAAAAATCTAGAAATCACAACACCAAAAATTCAAAAAAATCTAAAAATTAAAAAATCGGAAAATCGAAATGGGTCAAAATCGAAAAATTAAAAATATTGATAAGTCGGAAAAAAATCTAAACATTGAAAAATTGACAAATCCAAAATTGAAATGTTAAAAAATTGAGAAATCGAAAAATTGAAAAAATGTAATAATTCGAAAACCGAGATATCGAAAAATAGAAAAATTTAATTAAATTTTTAATTAAATTAAGTATATATTAAAAAATAAAAAATAGTTCAATCGAAATATTCAAAAATTGTTAAAATCGAAAAATTAAAATGTCCAAAAATTGAAGAATCGCAACATCAAAAAATCGGAAAATTGGAAAATCGAAAACGTAAAAAATTGAAAAATCTATAAATCGAAACAAAAAATCGAAAAATTTGAAAATCGAAATGGTGAAAAATTCCAATAACTGGAGTTTTAAAAAATCAAGAAACTGAAAAATCGAAAAATTGAAAGATCGAGAAATTGAAAAGTCGAAAAATCGAAAATTTTAAAAACTGAAAAATTGAATAATCAAAAACCTGAAAAATCGAAGAACTGAATAACTGAAAAACTGAAAAATCGAGTAATCGAAACATTGAAGTCGAGAAATGGAAAAATTGGAAAATTAAAAAAACTAAAAGTCGAAAATTAAAAAAATTGAGAAATCGAAAAGTTGAAAAATCGATTAACCGAGAAATTAAAAATTTAGAAACGCCAAAAATTGAAGAATTGAAAAATTGTAAAACTAAAAATAATAGAGAAATCGAGACATCGAACGATCGAAAAGTTGAGAAATCGAGAAATGGGAAAATAAAAAATTTGAAGAATCTAAAAGTCGAAAAGACAAAAAAATCTCCAGAATCTCCAAAATTGCATATGACGATTTTAAGAATATGTATTTAAAAATTTTATTTTGAAAATGAATACCTCAATAATCTTCGTGTGGGACCATCAACAAGCTAATGTTTTTTGAATTAACTTGTCGAGATCTATATTCCAGAATTTTTGGCGGAGTTTTAAGGCAATTTTTCCAAATCTTATGATTTTTTTACTTTTTTGTGTAAATTTTTTAGAATACGAGTACTTTGACATTATATACAGATCTGTATTTTAAGTTGTAGGAGGAAATAACCTTCCACCAACTTTTTGTTTGCACGTTATAGTCGTGTTCGTCCTTGATTTATTTCCAAATTTAAATTTTCAAACATTTTAGAAACTCTTACTTTTTCTCGTTCTCCAATTAATTAATTTCTTTACTCCTACTTGTCGTTGCACCACAAGCAAATAATTTTCCCCTTAAATCCAATTAATCAAAAAACCCGTAAAAAATCCACCACACAAAATTAAATTACCATGTTACCTAACAAAAATCTGCTTAACCAAATCACTCGCTTTGTTAACCCAAGAAAAACCCATACCTTTTTACAACAAAAACCGGACCTATCCACTCGAACAATTCTCTTTACCCAATGATCCGTCACAAATCCTTCCCACGAAAGCTTCACTTCTTGTCCTCATTAATCACGAAAACGTAAAAGTAATAAACCATCATTACACTCCGAACAACTTTATTTGTGAAGGTTCCGCAATATTAGAAATCCATCGTAAATTTTGTCAAAAAGGACAAACCACCAATTAACGCTAACCTGCAACCTTAATCAAAGCAATTATCCTCAGCTTAGCTGAATCAAGGGTAGATGAAGGGTACAATCCCTAATCACTTTCATGTGTTTTCGACCCGAGAAAGATGGCGACAATACTTACCGTTATTAAAGCTTTGAACTTGTTTGGATTTGTAATTTTCGAGATGAGTCAAAACCGAACGTGATGTAGATACAGTTGCGAAATATTCGCAGGATTACTTTCGGATTTAAGTAGGTCAGCGAATTAAACGCAAGTAAAATGTCGAATTCAGTAGCTGATGAAAGTTGAAACGCATCCTCGTCTCAGTTCATCGGAAATTAGTTTCTAACAGTGGCGTAAATAGCACCCCCGCAGATCCCGCAATGCGGGGGGGCGCAGCGTCAAAAGGGGTTTTCAATTTTTCGTTTCTTCAATTTTTGATTTGAAGGTTTTCTAATTTTCATTTTAGATATGTAATAATAATTATAATTTTTATTAGAGTTGTTCACTTTTTCAATTTTTCGTTTTTGGAATTTTTTAATTTTTCGATCTTTGAATGTTAGTTTTTGAACTTTACGAACATTTTTCGATTTAATTCGTTTTTGATTCATTAATTTTTTCTCGATTTCTAGTTTTTCAATGTTTCTATTTTTCGTTTCTTCAGTTCTACAATTTTGTCAAATAAATGTTGCATAAATTAAAAAAAAAGTAACAGTGTACCTACGGTCTATGAATCCGTGTTGAATTTTTATCTTCGACATCGAAATTTTTGTGGAAAAATAAAACAAAATTGAATTACAATTTTTCGATTTCTTGATTTCTCGATTTTTAGTTTACTTAATTTTTCGATATTTCAGTTTTACAATTTTTGCAATTTAAAAAAAAATCATTTTTACATTTCTCAATTTCTTTATTGATCAATTCTTTGATTTTTCGATTTTTCCTCTTTCCAATTTATCGATTTTTCAGTTTTTCGAATTCTCAAGTTTTCGTTGTTCCAATTTTGGGATTTTTCAATATCTCCAATTTTTTAATTTAAAATTTTTCACTTTTTTGATATATCGATTTCTCGATCTTTCGATTTTTAAAATTTCTGATTTTTCGAATTTTGAATATTTTGATTTATCGTTTTTTTTTAGTTTAAATATGTATTTCAGTTTTAAATTTTCCGGTTTTTCGATTTCGGGCTATTTCGATTTCTCCATTTCTCGGATCTTTTGATGTCTCAATTTTTTAATCTCGATTTCTCGGCTTTTCCATTTTTCAATTTTTTATTTCTTCAAGTTTTTAGATTTTTAAAATTCTCCATTTTTCGATTTTATGTTTTGTTATGCTTCGATCTCCCGATTTTAACCTTTTTAACGTGTATTCCATTCCAATTTTTCGATTTTGGAATTTTCGATTTCTTACATCTCGATTTTTCGTTTTTTCGATTTTAAAATGTTTTTACTTTTCGTTCTTTTTTTCGATTCTGGATTTTTCAAGTTTTCGATTTCTCAATTTTTCAACATTTCAATTTTGAGAATGTCTATATTTTTCAGTTTTTTGATATTTTCATTTTTCAACTTTTTAATTTTGATTTTTCGACTTACCGGAAATCGATTTTTGGGTTTTTCAATGTTTCGACTTTTCTGAGTTTTGAGATTTTTCAATTTGTCGATTTTTTGGTTTTTCATTTCTTCAGTTTTTCGGTTTTTCAAGTTTTCGAATTTTTAAATTTAAAATTTTTCAATTTTTCGATTTTATTTTTTTTTACGTTCCGATTTCCCGATTTTAATTTTTTTTATGCTTTTCAATTTTTGGTTTTTCTAAATTTTCATTTTTCCATTTCTCAATTTCTCGAGTTTTCGACTTTTTGATTTTGTGTTTTTTTTTTAAATGTTAAATTTTTCGTTATTGTAATTTTTCTATTTTTTAAATTTTAGACATTTAGATTTTTCGACATCTTGAATTCTCGATCCTTTTTCAGTTTGAATTCCTCGGTTTTTCGATTTTCCAAAATTTCGATTTTTCAATCTTTCGATTTTTGAAAATTTTCGATTTCTCGATTTTTCAGTTTTTGATTTTCCAACTTTTAGATGTTTCATATTTTAGAGTTTGCAAATTTCACGAGTTTACAGTTTTTAATTTCGTCAGTTTTTCGATTTGCCATTTTTCCTGTGGGTTTTTAATTTTCTTAATTTTTTCAATTTTCTGCTTTCAATTTTCCGTTTTTTTTAATTTTTCATTTGCAGTTTTTCTAGTTTTCATTTTAATTATGTAACACTCCTAATAATTATAATTTTTAAAGTTGTTCACTTTTTCAGTTTTTCGTTTTTGGAATTTTTCAATTTTTCGGTGCTTAAATGTCACAGTTTTTGGACTTTACAATTTTCAAGATTCTATAATTTTTCGATTTTACAATTTTTGGATTTTCCAATTTTTCAATTCGAATGGTTTTTCTTCTTTCCCATTCTTCGATTCATTAATTTTTTTTTAGATTTTTAAGTTACTCGGTTTTTAGTTTTTCATTGTTTCAATTATTCATTTTTTCGAGTTTTTAACTTTTCGAATAAACAAAATCGAAAAATTATAAAATAGAAAAATTGTAAAACTGAAAAAGTACGAAATGAAAGCTTCGAAATATAAAAAAATTGGAAATCAAGAACTTAAAAAATCAAAGATTGAAAATGTAAAAAATTGAACAAACAAAAAATTATAAAATCCAAAGAAACATTGAAAAAATAAAGATAATGGAAAAATGAAAAATTGTGATATAAAATCAAGAAAATGAAAATTACAAAATCGGGAAAATGAAAATATCGAAAATCTGAAAAATATAGAAATTGAAAAATTCCCAAAATTGCGATGTTTAAAATTGAGATGGCGAAAACTTAAAAATCGAGAAATCGAAAAATTTTTAAAATTGGAAAATTGAGATATGAGAAATCGAAAATTCCAAAAATGGCAAAATTGAAACACATTAAAAAATTAAAATCGGGAAATCGAAACATAAAGATTATAAAAGGGAAAAATGAAAAATTTAAAAAATCGAAAATTTAAAATATATACGAGAAAAATCGAAAATTTTGAAAATCGAAAAACCAAGAAATCGAAATCGAAAACTTGAGACTTCAAAAGATCGAGAAATCGAAATAGGCCGAAATCGGAAAATTCAAAATTGAAATATTTACTTAAAAAAAAGATAAACGGAAAAATCGAAAAACTCAAAAAAATCGATAAACCTAGATATGAGAAACAGAAAATTCCAAAAATCGAAAAATTGAAATATAGATTAAAAAATTTAAAAAAATCGAAGTTAAAAAATCCTAAAAACAAATTCCATTCCATTTTCCGTTTTATCGATTTTGCAATTTTTTGTTTCTTCAATTATTTCCAATTTTTTAATTTTCCGATTTTTCAATTTTTCGAATTTTCTACTTTCCGAATAAACAAAATGGAAAAGTTATAAAATAGAAAAATTGTAAAATTGAAAACTCAAAATGAAAAAACGCAATAAGTATAAAATGAAGGCTTCGAGAAATCTAAAAACTTGAGAAATTGAAGAAACGGAAAATTCAAAAATCGAAAGATTAAAAATTGAGAAACTTAAAAATCGAAAAATTGCGGTCGAAAACACGAAAATTATTGTAAAATCTAAATATTGAAAATTGGAAAATCGAGGAATTGAAAATGTGAAAAATTGAATAAACGAAAAATTGTGATATCAAATCCAGAAAATGAAAATTAAAAAATCGGGAAAATGATATAAAAAAAAATGAAGAACTTGAAACAACATCATTACGCTGAATATGTTCATTGCGCTAAACATAACCTCAATTTAGTCCTTAATGACTCTGTTAAGAATGTACCAGGAATTTCCGCATTTTATGATTTAATAAATGCTATATAGGTACGTCTATTTCAGTGAGAGTTTACCGAGATGGCAACAACAAGAACAACAACATTGAGATGAAAGAAAATGATAAGTGTGTTATAAAAAAAAAACTTTAAAAAAGTTATGCCCCACCAGATGGTCATCGAGATTTGATTCTCTAATTGCCATTAGATATAATCTTTCAACAGTTATGAGCTGAAATTATTTTAACATCAAAAAAGAAAAGTGTAATAGATGAAGCTGTAGCTCTTCGTAAAAAAATGGATTCATTTGAATTTGTTGCTCTATTAGTATTTCAATGCAAAATTTTAGAAAATGTTAATTTGGTCTCAAAAACTTTACAGAGTTCAAATATTACTTTAGATGAGGCTTGTAAATGGGTGGAACATCTAAAAGACAAATTTCAAAGTATACGTGACAATTTTGAACAAATAATGGAGGAATCAAGGAAATGTTCTGATACCTGGAAAATTAACAATTCTTTTTCAAATAAACGTATAAAAAAAGTAAAACTGTTTCATGACGAATTATGTGAAGATACCGTTTTCAAAGATCCCACTGGGGGGGAGGGGGGGAGTGGAAGTTAGCTACGTCACTGGTTTCTAATTGTAGTCGTTTCTCGTGATTTTGGAATATGATTAAAGCACTCCAAGGTGGTTTCATTGAACACCTAATTAATAATCTCGCGACACTTAACAACCTAACACCTCAATCAGCGTTAAGTGAGATAATTATAATGTGTTTTTGCTACTTCATTATCATTACAAACTAAAGCTTGACTTTGTGTGCGGTCTGACTCTGATAAAATATTTTTGCAGAAATTAATTAACCTTGAGTGTGTCTGTATAATGTAGGGGACATCGGCACGAGTTGCACTTTTTATATTTTCGCCCGTATTTCCCCTTTCATATGTAGCTTTTCCATCGAATGAATCCAAATTAAGCAAACCTGACGTGATGGCCAAACCACCTTCATCAGATTCCTATCAGTGTTCATTTACATCAAAATTGAGTCTTGCCTCCTGTCACAGTCACCAAATTAACGACATCCACTTTTTCGGTTAACAACGTTCACTTTTATAAGAACTTTGATATTCTAAGATCACAAATCTCCCAATTAACGTCACGTCGGAGTGTATATTCGATTATCCACTCGTTTTATGCGCATGCAGGTCGTTTGCAAATCCATCTTTTGATTTCCAGCGAGAATTCCCACAACGATTTTCCGCAAATGTGATGCAAATGAGGATTTCCAGCCGATACGGTCACTGTCATGTATTGTGTATCGTGACATTTTTCATAATGAAAACGTATGTATGTGAACGCACATTTCTATCCTGCGTGAAGCGTGTTCATGAAAGTCCGCTAATCCTGCTAGGAATGCGAGGATAATTTTTGGAATTTTTGCCAGTGATGTCATCCCGAACAAGTAACATTTTGTCGGTGAATGGATTCCAATAATTAATTTAATTAAGGCGAGATTCCCTCCAGTTTGTGTAAAATAGCGAGTTTGGGTTATCTGTAATCTTATCTTGATGGTAAAGCTGATTTATCAGAGTGTTAATCAGCTGTTTAATTTTAGGATAATCAGTGCTTGGGGCGAAGCAGATTATTTACATGTTGGGTTGAGGGGAATAACAAGGAGTCTCGTTACTGAGGATTTACGTGGGTGCCACTATTATAAAACGAAAACCGTTTTCGTTGCAAAAAGATCGCTACAAAAAACCACCAATGCATGAATTTTAATACACCGCAACCACCTGTTCTTTGTTTTTTCCTGATTATTAGTCGTGAGTCAAATTCCAGTGAAAACCCTATTGAGTTTCTCAAAAGTTACAACAAGCCATAAAAAGTGTGTAAATTATGTATAAACCCCGGTATAACCCGATAAAATTCTAGCAATCACGAGTGATTTTAAAGCAGACTCCAATACCCAATTCGAGAGACGATTCTTATTACTTTTGCTCCAGCTGTTCTCGAGTTCTCGGTACTTGTTTATCACATTCCTCGAAATGCTTATTATTCGTACGAACGAAATTCAAAATAAAGTTCGAACGCGTTTCCACTCGACCTTAAACTTGTATTTCTCTGATGAGGAAAGAGGGAAGATAAAGATGATCTACGACGAAAGTTGTAATTTTTTTTTTGGGAATTAAGTACCAGATGTAGGATAAAATAGCATAAATCACGTGTTTTAAGTAGGAGGAAGTCAAGCTCAAATTAATAATAATGTTGCTGCGTTGCGAAGTGTTAAAAGTTCGTTTCGGCAGAATGCCTGAATTAATCTTGAGTACAAGCAGATGCTATTTTTGAATTCTCAATCAGTTTTCCGATTTTTCAATCTCTGGATGTTTCAATTTTTAGAGTTTGTAATTTTTCGATTTGTAATTTAACTAGTTTTCAATTTTTAATTTTACAAATTTAAATTTTTTCAATTTTTCGTTTCGGTTTTTATTTTCCTATTTTTTCAGTTATTCGGTTTTTCAATTTTAGATTTTTCAGCTTTTCAATTTCTCAATTAAATTTTTAGATTTACAATTTTTCATTTTCGAATGGTTCGATTTTATAATTTTTGTTTTTTCAGTTTCAATTTTCACAATTTTCCGACTTGCAGTTTAGCAATTTTTTTTCTACTTTAGGAGTTTTTAAATTTTTCAGTTTTGCGATTTTCCAACCTTTGACCCTTTCAATTATTAGATTTTACGTATTTCGATTTGCAATTTCACGAGTTTTCAATTTATTAATTTTTCAAATTTAAAATTTTTCAATTTTCGCTTTTTTCAGTGTTTTAATTTTCTAATTTTTCTTTTTTAAATGTGAAAATTTTCACTTTTTGCATTTTTCAGTTTTTCGGTTTTTAGTTTTTCGATTTTTAACTCTAAATTCATTAATTATTCGTTTTTTCAGTTTCTCGATTTTTCTACTTTTCGTTTCTTCGATTTTTGATTTGCAATTTTCCTAGTTTTCATGTTTAATTGTATGTGATAATAATTATGGTTTTTAAAAGTTTTCACTTTTTGAATTTACCGATTTTAAAATTTTCCATCTTTCTTTCGGACGGAAAACAAACTTTTTTGTTCGATTTTTCAATTTTTCCATTTTAAAATTTTTCAAGTCCTCGATTTTTAAATTTTAGATTTTTTGATTTTACAGTTTTTCGACTTTCCCATTTTGACGATTCTATAATTTTTCGATTTTACAATTTTTTCGTTTTCCAATTTTTCGACTCAATTTTTCATTTAATTTGTTTCTTAAATTTTTAGATTTTGTAATTTTTCGTTTCTTTAATTTTTCATTTTTCTTCAAAGTCTGGATTTGCAATTTTTGGTTCGGTTTTTGATTTCTTTATTTTTACGATTTTTCGAATGGTTCCATTTTATAATTTTTTGTTTTTCGGTTTCAATTTTTTCAATTTTCGGATTTGCAGTTTAGCAATTTTTTACTACTTTGGGAGTTTTAAAATTTTTCAGTTTTCCGATTTTCCAACCTTTGAATCTTTCAACTATCAGATTTTACATTTTTCGATTTGTAATTTCACGAGTTTTCAATGTATTAATTTTTCAAATTTAAAATTATTCAATTTTCGGTTTTTTCAATGTTTTAATATTCTAATTTTTGTTTTTTTGTTGTGAAAATTATCACTTTTTCTATTTTTCAATTTTTCGATTTGGAATTTTTCGATTTTTCTTTTATAAATGTGAACATTTTCATTTTTTGCATTTTTCAGTTTTTTGGTTTTTAATTTTTCGATTTTTAACTCTAGATTTATTAATTATTCGTTTTTTCAGTTTTAGATTTTTTAGTTTCTCGATTTTTCTACATTTCGTTTCTTCGATTTTTGATTTGCAATATTCCTAGTTTTCATTTTTAATTGTATGTGATAATAATTATGATTTTTAAAAGTTTCACTTTTTGAATTTTACGATTTTAAAATTTTTCCATCTTTCTTTTGGACGGAAAAAAAACTTTTTTCGATTTTTCAATTTTTCCATTTTAAAATTTTTCAATTCCTTGGATTTTAAATTTTTAGTTTTTCGATTTTTCGATTTTACAGTTGTTCGACTTTCCCATTTTGACGATTCTATGATTCTTCGATTTTACAATTTTTTCGTTTTCCAATTTTTCGACTCAATTTTTCATTTAATTTGTTTCTTAAATTTTTAGATTTAGTAATTTTTCGTTTCTTTAATTTTTCATTTTCTTCAAATTTTGGATTTGCAATTTTTAGTTCGGTTTCTTATTCTCATTATTTTTAGAATTTTTCGATTTTCGAATGGTTCGATTTTATAATTTTTTGTTTTTTCAGTTTCAATTTTTTCAATTTTCCGATTTGCAGTTTAGGAATTTTTTTTTCAACTTTAGGAGTTTTTAACTTTTTCAGTTTTCCGATTTTCCAACCTTTGAATCTTTCAATTATCAGATTTTACTATATTTCGATTTGCAATTTCACGAGTTTTCAATTTATTAATTTTTCAAATTTAAAATTTTTAATTTTCGGTTTTTTCAGTGTTTTAATTTTCTAATTTTTCTTTTTTTAATGTGAAAATTTCCACTTTTTGTATTTTTCAGTTTTTCGGTATTTAATTTTTTGATTTTTAACTCTAGATTCATTAATTAATCGTTTTTTCAGTTTTAGATATTTCAATTTCTCGATTTTTCTACTTTTCGTTTCATTCAATTTTTGATTTGCAATATTCCTAGTTTTCATTTTTAGTTGTATGTGATAATATGTAATTATAATTTTTAAGTTTTCACTTTTTCAATTTTACGATTTAAAATTTTTCCATCTTTCTTTTGGACGGAAAAAAAACTTTTTTGTTTGTTCGAGTTTTCAATTTTTCCATTTTAAAATTTTTCAATTCTTTGGATTTTAAATTTCCAATTTTTCGATTTTTCGATTTTGCAGTTTTTCGGCTTTCCAATTTTGACGATTCTATAATTTTTCGCTTTTAAAATTTTTGGTTTTTCCAAATTTTCGATTCGTTATTTTTTTTTTCGATTTTTAAGTTTCTCGATTTTTATTTGTTCAATGTCTTCAGTGCTTCGATTTGCAATTTTTCCATTTTACATTTTTTCGTTTTTTCAATTTTTCAATTTTTCGATTTTTTATTTTTTATTTGGGCTTTTTATTTTCTTTATTTTTTCAATTATTCGATGTTGCAATGTTTCGATTTTATAACTTTTCGTTTGTTCAATTTTTCAATTTGCAATTTCACGAACTTTCAATTTTTAATTTTTCACATTTTACATTTTTCAATTTTTGGTTTCGGTTTTTATTTTCTTTATTTTTACCATTTATTCGATTTTTAAATTATTCGATTTTTCAATTTTTCGATTTTTATTTTTCAATTCCTCGATATTTAAATTTCCGAAATTTTCTGTCCCACAGTTTTTCGACTTTACAATTTTGACGATTTTATGATTTTTTTGAATAAAAAACTTGAAAAATTGAAGAAACGTAAATTGAAAGATTAAAAATTGAGAAAATGCAAAATCGAAATATTAAAAATTAAAGAAATCGGAAAATCGGATAATTGAGAAATCCAAAAATTGCTGAATTGAAAAGTTCAAAAATTGCAAATCGAAGACAAAGATTGAAAGTTTGCAAAACTGAATAAACGAAAAATTGTCATATAAAATCGAGAAAAAGTAAATTAAAAAATCGAGAAAATGAAAAATCTAAAAAAGAAAAATTGTAATATCGAGAAATTGCAAAATTGAACAATTGCAAATTGATAAATTGAAGAAACAAAAAATTTTGTTGGTACAACTGGAAAATCAAAAATGACAAAACGAGAAAGTATAAAATGAAAACTCTAAAAATTGAAGAAACGAAATTGAAAAGTTGAAGGATTAAAAACTGAAAGTGATAAATCGAAAATCGAAATATTGAAAATAAAAAAAATCATAAAATCATATAATCGAAAAATCCAAAAATCGCAAAACTCAAAAATTCAAAAATTAGAAAATCGAAATCACAGATTGAAAGTGAAAAACTGAATAAACGAAAAATTGTCATATAAAATCGAGAAAATGAAAATTAAAAAATCGGTAAAGTGAAAAATAAAATTCAAAAATTTGGAAAATTGAGGAACATTGAATTTTATCGAAAAATTGAAAATTGAGGAATTGAAAAATTGAAAGATGAAAAATTGTAATATCGAAAAATTGCAAAACTGAACAATTGCAAATCGAAAAATTGAAGAAACCAAAAAATTTGGAAGTCGGGAAATTAAAATATTTAAGAAATTAAAGTCGGAAAATTAATGAAATGAAACCGAAACATTGAAAAATTGAATCAAAAAGTGAGAAACTTAAAAATCCAAAGTGCAAAATCGAAAATCAAAATATTGAAAATTCAAGAAATCGGAAAATCGTATAATTGAGAAATCCAAAAATCGCAAAATTGAAGAAAAATTCAAAAATTGGAAAATCGAAATCAAAGTTTGAAAGCATGAAAAACTGAATAAAGGAAAAATTGTCATATAAAATCGAGAAATTGAAAATTAAAAAATCAAGAATTTGGAAGATTAAGGAAAATTGAATAGTCGAAAAACTGAAAATTGAGGAACTGAAAAATCCAAAGATGAAAGAAGAAACGAAAAAAGGTGGAAGTCGGGAAATTAAAATATTGAAGAAATTAAATTCGAAAAATCAGTGAAATGAAACCGAAACATTGAAAAATTGAATTAAAAACTGAGAAACTTAAAAACCGAAAGCGCAAAATCGAAAATCGAAATATTGAAAATTCAAGAAATCGGAAAATCGGATAATTGAGAAATCTAAAAATTGCAAAATAGAAATCGAAGTGAAAGATAGAAGGTTTGAAAAACTGAATAACCGAAAAATTGTGACAAAACCCAGAAAATGAAAATTAAAAAATTTGGAAAATTGAGGAAACGAACAAATTTGGAAGTCGAGAAATTGAAAGATTGAAAAAATTATATTTGGAAAATTAATGAAATCAAACCGAAACATTAAAGAAAATGAAAAACGAAAAATTGTGATCTTTTTTCGCACTCTAGGGTTCATGAAACGTCAAAAAAACATAAAAGTAGGAGTCGTCCAATGTACTCGATTCCTGAGGAAATAAAAAGTGTGCAAATAATGAACAACCGACAAAATTCCTAGTGATTCTATTAATAAAATTCGAACAATCAAATAATTTTAAATTACCTGGACTCCGATACCCAATCGACAAACGATTCTTACTATCTTTGTACAAATAAGTTTAAAACAAAGTTCGAAACCGTTTCCTCACGACTTTAAACTTGAATTTAGCTAATGAGGGGAAGAAAAGATAAACCTGATCTACGAGCAAAAGTTGTAATTTTTTCTATGGGAATTAAGTAACAGATGTAGATAAAATAGCATAAATCACCCGATTTAAGTAGAAAGAAGTCACGCTCAAATTAATAATAATGTTGCAGCGTTCGTTTCGGCAAAGTGCCTGAAATTAATCTTGAATTCAAGCAGATGCTATTCCTGAACTCTTATTAGCAATTATGTAACCGACTTATCGATTATTTTTAATAAAGAAACGAAAAACGTAGCAATGTATCTAAATAAATACGCTTCGCATTAAGCCTGATTAATACATTTCACAGCCTCTGAATACTCATTTCTCAGTTTCACTTTTCTTCCAGGGTTATAAACTGCGTGGGTGCAATTAAAAATTAAACGCGATTTTGTGAGCGTTTAACACGGCTTCCAATTATTTCGTTAACGCTTTGACTAGACGTTCGAAATTAGACGAAACGGCAATAAAACGTCTTCCTTTATTAGGCTAACGATCTTTCTGTCAATTCACTGAGACGAAGTTCGTGGTTTCCAAGGTTGTGAGTCAACCCAGTTTCCGATAAACATCCGTTCCGTTCCTTTTCTTTGGCGAATTTCTCCTCCGATCTTTCTAATAGATGGTGTCAGGACTCGATAGTGGCGCTTAATAAAAGGTTACGTTATCTGTTTCGAGAGAATTCAGGTTTTTTAAGAGGCTAGAATGTGATCAATTGCTTTTGAATGTAGCGCAGCTTAGCCATGTATGGCGGCGTCATTAAGCACTGACACGATTCTAAAGCTTGGTATGCCATTTTCTAAAATAATGGTCATGGTTGAGGTTTCTTGGGTAAAGAAATTGAAAAAATATGTAATAAAGTGGAAAAACAATACACTGGTTGTGCGGGAAATCCGGGAGAAGGTTGTGCTGACGTCAGCGGTATTTTCATACGAATACCAAGCTGTTTGAATCGAACATCAACTTTCACTTATTAATTCTGCGTAGCGTTCTCATTTTACCACTAATGAGAAACTGTCGCCAAATTTTATGGCTAGGAATGTAATAAAATTTGTTTCTAAAATTTTAGTAAAAATTTTTTATTGTCTTTTTGTTCAGCAAAAGTCGCCAGACTGTGAATTGTCCAACTCTTCAAAGCAATTTAGTTAAATGCTGCTTTTGTACTAAAATTTTATTTTCAGTCGAGGCTTATTTATGTTTTTTGGTTACTTAATGGTGATATATTTTTCTCTTATATTTCTTTTCCAATAACAAAACGGAACCGGCAAAAGCGGAAGAACAAGATTAATTAAAGGCGAAACCTTCCAAGTTTTTAAATTACAGAAGTCTTATAAAATAAAGTCGCAATTTATGCAACAAGTGAGCAAAACGTGACATTTTATGCTGGTAGGAAAATTTTAAAAGACTGTGATGTTAAGGGCATCAAAAGGGATTTGACTACGACCAACTACATTAGTTTGAAATTAAACACTGGCCAGAGAGTTGAGTTAAAAATAAAAGAGTGATTACAAAAATAACACAGCAATTAAAAAAAATATTTCTCTTTCATAAAATTAGCGTATTAACTGAAATAATATTGACGCATAAATAATCCAAAACAATTCTTCAAAAATTTTAAATATAATTGCTACAATTCTGTATAAATAAATAACAAAAAATCGAAGGGCTTAAATAATTCACTCTTAAAATCCTGTTTATTTTCGAAGCGGTGCAGTGATTGTGTTTAGGCACGTAAAGGGAGACATACTTTGGAGAACTTACTTTCGGTTGAACTCCTAGGCATGCAAAGTTGTGAGTCCTTCGGGCTATCCAGCGTAACTTTAAATCTAAGAATAGAACTGCTTAAGAAATCGTAGCGAGTAAATTTTATCAGATTACTCCAAGACTGAGATAACTATTAAATTGAATTAACTTCTAGGAAATGGTGTTTAAAACGGGCAAATTTCGTTATTTCCACTACAAAAAAAAATGTTTTGGAATTCAGTCCAGGGTATGGTCCAACGACACGTTCCTGCACACTAAAATAATATTAGTAGTCCTGGCCTGTGAAGTCGGACAGCGTGGAACGGACAAGCGGACATTAATAACACCGCTTTTGTTACTTTACGAATTTATAGCGAATTATGTAATTTAAATGTCCAGAGGTTTTTACAAAATAAAAGTGGTTTAAAGCTTGCAAAACGGGATAATTCTTAAAAAAATAAATTCGTTCCTCAGTTTGTTTCAGTTTCGGGCTAAATTTCAATAAGTTTCAAGATAAATGACAACGATATAAATCTTTTTGTTGGAGTAGTTCGGTTAGAAAATTTATTCCTTTCAAAGATAAAAGTTTCTAAAGAATAATTCGTCTTTTTGTGTATGCGTCGTTATAAGTTACCAGAGAGTTCTAATACTTGATTAAATCAAAGATTTAGCTCGAAAACATTTTTTTTTTATTTTTAACAGAATTAATGAATGAGGCAATTTATTTCATTAATTAAATTCAGAAAAATTCGCAAACTTAAATTTTCCCGATTTTTTTATTTTCGTTTTCTCGATTTTATTGCACAATATTTCATTTCAATGTTTCTTTGGATTTTATAATTTTTCGTTTATTAAATTTTCAGTGTTAGATTTTTCAACTCTGATTTTCCAAATTTAAAATTTTTCAGTTTTGCAATTTCGTTTTTTCTCAAATTTTCGATTTCTCGATTTTACGTTTCTTCAATTTTTCGAGTTCTTGATTTCCAAAGTTTACATTTTATACTTTTTCATTTTTGATTTTTCAATTTTAAAATTTTGCAATTTTTCCATTTTTTTATTCGAAAAGTTGAAAAATCGAAAAATTCAAAATGGAAAACTAAACAATCGGAATAAATTGTAAAATAGAAAAATTATAAAATCGTCAGAATTTTACATCGAAAAACTGGACAAATCGAAAAATTGAAAAATAAAATATGGAGAAATTGAAAAATTAAAAATCGAAAAATTAAAAAATTGAATAAATGAAGAAATTTTAAAATTCAATATGTAATTGAAAGATGGAAAGAATCTAAAATCGTAAAATTGAAAAAGTAAAAAATTTAAAACAACAATAATTACTACATATTTTATTTAAAATTAAAACAAAAAAACTAGCAAATCAAAAATAAAAAAAAAAACGAAAAATTAGGAAATCCAAAAATTGAAAAATTGCATATTGTAAAGAAGAAAAATAAAATCATAACACTGAAAATGCTAAAAATTGAAAAATAATGACAATAAAAAACCGAAACGAAAAAGCAAATCGAAAAATTGAGCAAATGAAAAATTGAAAAAATCAAAAATTGTGGAAACGAAAAATCAAAAACTCGTGAAATTGCAAATCCAAAAATTGCAAAATCTAAGAATTGAAACATCCAAAAGTCGGAAAATCGAAAAACTAAAAAATTTTAAAACGAAAAAGAGAGTTGCATATTGTAAAATTGAAGAAACAAAAGCATGGAAAATTTAAAAAAATAAATAAATTATAAAATAATAAATAAGAAAATGTAAACCCAGAACGAGAAATTGCAATTCGAAAAATTGAAAAATGAAAATTCGAAAAATTATAATTGAAAAATTCTAAAATCATGAAATTGAAAATGCGAGAAAGTTTCAAAATTACTATTATTACGTATTCGTACATATCTAAAATTAAAACTAGAAACGAAAACTTGAAGAAACGAAAAATTAAAAAATCGAAGAATTGAAAACTTGAGAGCATAAAAACCGAAAAGAAAAATTGCAAATCGAAAAACTGAAGACACGAAAAACTGAAAAATCGAAAATCTGAAGAAACGACAAAGTGCAAAATCGAAAAATTGCAAATCGAAGAACTAAAAAAAATGAAACACTGAAAAACCAAAAGTCGAAAAACTCAATAATGCAAAAAATTAATTAATCGAAAAGTTGGAAAGAAGAAAAGACGAATCGAAAAGAAAAATCGACAAACTGAAAAACCAAAACATTGTAAAATCGAAATCGTCAAACTTGAAAATCGAAAAATTGTAGAGATCGAAAAATTGAAAAATTAAATATGGAGAAATTGAAGAATTATAAATCCAAAAATTGAATAATTGAATAAATGAAAACATTTTACAACAACAATAATTATTACATATTTTATTTAAAATTAAAATTAAAAAAATTGCCAATCAAAAATTAAAAAACAAAAAATTAGGAAATCCAAAAATTGAAAAATTACATATTGTAAAGACGAAAAATATAATATTTAAAATGAAAACTAGAAAAATTGCAAATCAAGAACTGAAGATTGGAAAAATTAAAAAATAGAGAAACTGAAAAATAGAAATTTAGAAAAAAAGAAAAATTATAAAACCTGAAATTGAAAAATTGAAAACGAATGAAGTGCAAATCGAAAAATTGAAAAATCTAACAATTGAAAAATTTCACACTAAAAAAAATGAAAAATAAAGAACCAAATTTGTAAATCGAAAAATTGAAGAAAGGAAAAACTGAAAAATTGAAAATGGAAAAATGGCTAATCGAAAACTTGAAAAACCAAAAATTGAAAAAGCCAAAGACTGGAATATCCGAAAATAGAAAAATTTCACATTGAAAAAAAGAAAAATTTAAAAATTTTAAAAATGAAGAAAATAAAAAACCGAAACGAGAAATTCCAAATCGAAAATTTAAAGAATTGAAAAACGAAAAATTAAAAATCAAAAAATTGAAAAAGAAAAAATTGCTAATCGAAAAATTGGAAAATCTAAAAACTGAAAAAACCAAAAATTGAAAAATCCAAAATTGAAAAATTTCACATTGAAAAATTGAACAATTGTTGAAATAAAGATAATAAAAAACCGAAACCAAACTGAAAATTTAAAAAGAAAAAATCCAAGAGTTGCATATTGTAAAATTAAAGAAACAAAGAATTATAAAATAATAAATCAAAAAACGAAAAACCGAAACGAGAAATTGCAAATTGAAAACATTTAGGAACGGAAAATTGAAGAATCAAAAAGTTGAAAAATCAAAATTCGAAAAATTATAATTGAAAAATACAAAAATTCAAAAATCATAAAATTCAAAAAGTTAGAAATGTTCAAAATTATTATTATTACGTATTCGTACATATTTAAAATTAAAACTAAAGACGAAAAATTGAAGCAACGGAAAATTAATAGTATAATAATAGTAAAAAATGAATATATAAACTAGAGAAAAAAAAAACAAAACACCATAAATAATTAACATAAATTGAAGGAAACAAATTGAAAAAATTGAAATTGAAGAAACAAAGGATTATAAAAAAAATGGAACACCGAAATTGCACATAGAAAACTTTGAGGAATGGAAAATTGAAGAACCGAAAAATTGAAAAATTAAAATTCGAAAAATTGCAAAAAAAATATTGCAATATTTGAAAAATGAACAAATTGTAAAATATATATATATAATCTGTTACCCTCTTTTATCCATTGGGTGTCGAGGGGGCCGAAAAATTGTAAAATAATAAAATTGAAAAAGTGAGATTTTTTTAAAAATTATTATTACATATTTAAAATTAAAACTATAAAGGGGAAATTGAAGAAACGAAAAATTAATAAACCTAAAATTTGAAAAATATAGAAGAAAAAAATCGGAAGGAAAAATTGCAAATCGAAAAACTGAAAACATTCAAAAGTTGGAAAATCGAAAAACTAAAAATTTAAAAAATGAAAACTCGAAAAATTATAGAATAAAAAATAGAAAAGTTCGAAGTTTGGAAGATTGAAAAGCTCAAAAATCGAGACAATGAAAAAATAAAAAATTAAAAAATGCGAAAATTCAATAATTTCACATTGAAAAAGAGAAAAACTATAAAATCGGAACATTGAGAATACAAAAAATTAAAAAGACATAAAAAACCGAAAAACTGAGGAAATGAAAAATTGAAAAATCGAAAATTGTGGAAATAAAACATTGAAAACTTGTGAAATTGTAAATAAGAAATTGCAAAATCTAAAAGTTAAAACATCCAAAAGTCGGAAAATCAAAAAACTGAAAAATTTTTAAAAAGAAAAATTGAGAAGTTGCATGTAATAAAATAATTGAAGAAACAAAAAGCATGAAAAATTTAAAACCGAAACGAGTAATTGCAAATCGAAAACTTTGAGGATCGAAAAATTGAAAATTTGAAATTCCAAAAATCGAAAAATTGAAATTTTTAAAAATGAAAAATCGAAGAGTTGCATATTGTAAAAATAAAGAAACAAAGAATTAATAATAAATCAAAAAACGAAAAACTGAAACGAGAAATTGCAAATCGAAAACATTTAGGAATGGAAAATTGAAGAATCAAAAAGTTGAAAAATTAAAATTCGAAAAATTGAAAAGTCGAATAAATGAAAAAAAAATTAATTGTAATAATCGAAAAATGGAAAAATTCTAAAATCACACAATTGAAAAAGTTAGAACTTTTAAAAATTATTATTATTACATATTTAAAATAAAACCAGTATGTGTATGTTTTTTCAAGTTTTCGTTTTTACATTTTTGATTTTTCAGTTTTACAATTTTTCAATTTTTCCATTATTTTTTTTGTTCGAAAAGTTGAAAAATCGAAAAATTCAAAATGGAAAAACTAAACAATCGGAAAAAACTGAAAAATTAGAAAACCAAAAATCGTAAAATCAAAAAATTTTGGAATCATAAAATTGAAAAACTGTAACATTGAAAGATGGAAACATTAAATAACTAAAATTTATAATTCAACAGTTGAAAAATGGAAAAATTCTACTAAAATAGTAAATTTGAAAAAGTGAAAAATTTTAAAAGCTATAATTATTATTAGATACATGATATTTAAAGTGAAAACTAGAAAAATTGCAAATCAAGAACTGAAGATTGGAAAAATTAGAAAATAGAGAAACTGAAAAATAGAAAATTAGAAAAAAAGAATAATTAAAAAACCAGAAATTGAAAAATTGAAAACGAATAAAGTGCAAATCGAAAAATTGAAAACTCTAAAAATTGAAACATTTCACACTGAAAAAAATGAAAAATAAAGAACCAAATTTGTAAATCGAAAAATTGAAGAAAGGAAAAATTGAAAAATTGAAAATGGAAAATTGGCCAATCGAAAACTTGAAAAACCAAAAATTGAAAAAGCCAAAGACTGGAATATCCGAAAATAGAAAAATTTCACATTGAAAAAAAGAAAAATTTAAAAATTTTAAAAATGAAGAAAATACAAAACCGAAACGAGAAATTCCAAATCGAAAATTTGAAGAATTGAAAAACGACAAATTAAAAATCAAAAAATTGAAAAAAAAATTGTTAATCGAAAAATTGGAAAATCCAAAAACTGAAAAAACCAAAAATTGAAAAATCCAAAATTGAAAAATTTCACATTGAAAAATTGAACAATTGTGGAAATAAAGAAAATAAAAAACCAAAACCAAACTGAAAATTTAAAAAGAAAAAATCCAAGAGTTGCATATTATAAAATTAAAGAAACAAAGAATTATAAAATAATAAATCAAAAATTGAAAAATTACATATTGTAAAGAAGAAAAATAATTAATCATAACACTGAAAATCCTAAAAATTGAAAAATAAAGACAATAAAAAAACGAAACGAAAAAGCAAATCGAAAAATTGAGCAAATGAAAAATTGAAAAAATCAAAAATTTTGGAAACGAAAAATCGAAAACCCGTGAAATTGCAAATCCAAAAATTGAAAAATCTAAGGATTGAAACATCCTAAAGTCGGAAAATCGAAAAACTAAAAGATTTTAAAGCGAAAAATCGTAGAGTTGCACATTGTAAAATTGAATACACAAAAGCATGAAAAATTGAAAAAAATAAATAAATTATAAAATAATAAATAAGAAAATGAAAACCCAGAACGAGAAACTGCAATCCGAAAAATTGAAAAATGAAAATTCGAAAAACTATAATTGAAAAATTCTAAAATCATGAAATTGAAAATGCGAGAATGTTTCAAAAGTACTATTATTACGTATTCGTACATATCTAAAATTAAAACTAGAAACAAAAAATTGAAGACACGAAAAACTGAAAAATCGAAAATCTGAAGAAACGAAAAAGTGCAAAATCCAAAAATTGCAAATTGAAGAACTAAAAAAATGAAACACTGAAAAACCAAATGTCGAAAAACTCAATAATCCAAAAAAATTAAATAATCGAAAAGTTGGAAAAAGGAAAATACGAATCGAAAAGAAAAATCGACAAACTGAAAAACCAAAAACCAAAAATTCTAAAATCGAAATCAAAATCGTCAAAATTGAAAATCGAAAAACTGTAGAGATCGAAAAATTGAAAAATTGAAAAAGCAAAAAATTGTGAAAATGAAAAATCCAAAAATTGCAAATTCTACGAGTTGCATATCGAAAACTGCAGAAACAAAAATCATAAAAAATTAAAAAAAATGAAATTGGGAAAACAAAAAATTATAAAATAATAAATAAAAAAATGAAAAACTGAAATAAGAAATTGCAACTGGAAAATTTTGACGAATGATAAATTGAAGAATCGAAAAACTGAAAATTGAAAATTTCAAAAATTGAACACGAATAAATGGAAAAAATAACTGCAATAATTGAAAAGTGGAAAAGTTCTAAAGTCATAAATGTGAAAAGGGAAGAAATTTTAAAAATTATTATTACATATTTAAAATTAAAACTAAAAATGAAAACTTGAAGAAACAAAAAATTAAAAAATCTAGGAGTGAAAAATTGTGAAACGAAAAGTCTAAAATTGAAAAAATGAAAAATTAAAAATCCAAAAAATGAAAAATTTCACATTGAAAAACGAAACATTATAAAAACAAACATTGAAAATCCGAAAAATTTAAAAAATAAACAATAAAAAACAGAAACGAAAAATTCAAACCGAAAAATTGAAGAAATAAAAAATTGAAAATTCGTGAAAATGCAAATCCAAAAATTGCAAAATGTAAAAATCGGAACATCCAGAAAAAGCCTGAAAAATTTTGAAAATGAAAAATCGAAGAGTTGCATATCGAAAACTTTGAGGAATGGAAAATTGAAGAATCGAAAAGTTGTATAATTAAAATTCGAAAAATTGAAAAAAAGATTATTTGCAATATTTGAAAAATGGACAAATTGTAAAGTAATGAAATTGAAAAAGTGGAAATTTTAAAAATTATTATTACATAATTATTTAAAATTAAAACTAGAAACGGGAAATTGAAGAAATGAAAAATTAATAAATATAAAATTTGAAAAATCGAAAATGTGAAAAATAAAGAAAATAAAAATCGGAAGGAAAAATTGCAAATCGAAAAACTGAAAACATGAAATCTAGTGAAACTGGAAATCGAAAAATTGCAAAATCTAAAAATTAAAACATCCAAGAGCTGGAAAATCGAAAAATTGAAAAATTCGAAATTTGGAAGATTAAAAAACTAAAAAATCAAGAAACTGAAAAATCTAAAATAGAAAAAACGAAAAATTAATAAACGCAAACATTGAACAATTTCACATTGGAAAAGAGAAAGATGATAAAATCAGAACATTGAAAATACGAAAAATTAAAAAAAAGACAATAAAAAACCGAAACGAAAAATGCAAACCGAAAAATTGAAAAATCGAAAATTGTGAAAATAAAAAATTGAAAACTCGTGAAATTGCAAATAAAAAATTGCAAAAGTCGGAAAATCGAAAAACTCAAAAATTTTTAGAATGAAAAATCGAAGAGTTGCATATACAATAATTGAAGAAACAAAAAGCATGAAAAATTGAAAACCGAAACGAGTAATTGCAAACCGAGAACTTTGACGAATTATAAATTATAGAATCGAAAAATTGAAAATTTGAAATTCCAAAATTGAAAAATTGATTAAATGAAAAATTTTTACTGCAGTAGTGGAAAAATTAGAAAATGTAAAATTTCAAAAATTAAAAAATTGAAATTTTTAAAAATGAAAATCGAAGTGTTGCATATTGTAAAATTGAAAAAACAAAAAACTGAAAAATTAGAATTTTGAAAAACTGAAAAACTGAAAAATCTAAAATTGAAAGAATGGAAAATTAATAAATTCAAAAATTGAGAAATCTCACATTGAAAAAAAGAAAACTGAAAATACGAAAAATTGAAATAAAGAAAATATAAAATCGAAACAAAGAACTGCAAATCGAAAAATTGAGGAAATGAAAAATTGAAAAATCGAAAATTTGTGGAAATGAAAAATTGAAAACGCGTGAAATTGCAAATCAAAAATTTGCAAAATCTAAAAATTGAAACATCCAAAAGTTGGAAAATCGAAAAATCTAAAAATTTAAAAATGAAAAATCGAAGAGTTACATATTGTAAAATTAATAAAACAAAGAATTATAAAATAATAAATAATAAAAATAAAAAACCGAAACGAAAAATTCCAAATCGAAAACTTTGAGGAATGGAAAATTGATGAATCGAAAAGTCGAATAGATAAAAAAAAAGAATTGTGATAATCGAAAAATGGAAAAATTCTAAAATCACACAATTGAAAAAGTTAGAACTATTAAAAATTATTATTATTACATATTTAAAATAAAACCAGAAGCAAAAAATTGAAGAAATGCGAAATTAAAAAATATAAAACTCGAAAAAATTTGAAATCTCATGGAACTGCAAATCAAAAAAATGCAAAATCTAAAAATTAAAACATCGAAAATTTGGAAAATTAAAAAACTGAAATTTTTAAAAATAAAAAAATTAAAGAAATAAAAAATACGTAAATGACAACATAAATCTCTTTTTCGGAGTAGGTCATACAGAACGGATAGCTGACAAAACAATAATAATAATAACTATATTTACTTTTAAAATACTTGTAGCAAACTAGTGACCATTTTATTATTTCAGTAAACGGTCAAGTTTATCCTCCACCTATCGTACGAACAGAACAAAGATGGCAAATTTTCGAATCCGACCCTGTGGGAACAAAAGTCAACCAAGCCCACGCCACGGGAAATCCTGGAAGGACCCTAACATACGGCATCGAGCCTCTAATGTCTGAGGGGGACGAAAAACCGCCTAAGAAGCTACCATTTCGAATAGATTCCAGGACAGGAGCGATTTATCTGAACGAATCTGTCCAAGGACGGGTAAATAAACATACTTTGACACTTCTACTTTTTTTCACGTTTTGCCTATTACGTTTTTTAGGGAGGCGAACACCTCCGCCTTTACGTGACAGTATCAGAAGGCGACCTCCCCACAAAGTTCGAAGTGGCCGCCTACATCCTCAAAGCCTCCACCGCGGACTCTCCCCCCGAAAACAACAAAAATCGCTTCAAAATCCCCGGCTTCCCCCCGCGCCCGGAGTACGAGCAAAGACCGCCGCTCGTCCCCAACAACCCGCCGCCCCAGATCAGGAACTACCCGCCCCCGGAGCCCCTCTTCCACCCCAAACCCAGCACGTCCACGTATCTGCGGCCCGTCAAACTCGAGCCCAAGGAGGTGAAGAACGACATAAACGAAGACGAAACGAGGGAACAAGAGACGACAACCGTGAAAAACGCGACGGACGTTCCCTCGACACAAAACTACGACGAAAACAAGTTCGATCAAGCGGTTAAATCTCCGCCCGATATCGCGGTCACGGTGGTGCCGATTATCTCCGTTTGTGCGGTGTTTTTGATGGTGGGCGTCATCGCCGTGGTGTTCAGAAAGAAGATTCACTTGGGGAAACCCAAAGGCTCCAAAGACGATATCGTGAGTGTTTGGCTTTGTGAATTATGCATTAAACATGTGTGAATTTACAGAGAAAACCTTCGTCTGGAGGAATCGTTCTGCATGAGGAGCCTGCTATTGGAATGCAACAATGGAGAGGACCCATTGCCTTCAACAATCGCTACGAGCTGTGGGAAAGAGAGGTTAATCGTTCACAGGTGGGTATTTATTATACGGTCTTTTTTATGTAAATTTGGGAATTAATAGTGATTATGCGGGATTATCTGAAATTAAAGTGAAAAGGTAATTTCGTTAGCGCTTGTTTGGTGGCGGAGTTACGACTTGATTTGCATTTCGGTGAAATGTTGGCGAAATAACGATGTTCGTTTTCGGGCGGGTTGGGAGAGATCGATTGATAAAAGCTATAAAGATCGTCGAATTTATTTCAGGCGAGTCATCAGATTTCGGCTCCGATTAAGGACGTGGACAGGTGGGAGTTTCCTCGTCATCGGCTCAAGTTTTTCAATATTTTGGGGGAGGGGGCGTTCGGTCAGGTGTGGAAGTGCGAAGCCATCGACATCGATGGTAAGTAGGTTTTAACGACCGAAATTAAGCTTGACGAGAATTTAATTATCTAGAGAGGGTTAAAGAACCAACTAATTTTATTTCATTTTTTTAATCTCCGAAATTTACAGCACTCCTGTACTTGTGATGCATGAATCCGTTTTGAGTTTTCACCCTAGACATTCAGGGTGATTAACAAAATTAATGAATGAAGCAATCTTTCCATTTTCCAATGTTTCGGTTTAATAATTTTTCGTTTTTCCAACTTTCATTTTTTTTATTTTTCGGTACTACAATTTTTTATTTTCCGAATTTACAGTTTCTTGATTTTTCAATTTTTCATTTGCTCAATTTTTCAAGTTCTTGATTTTTATTTTTTATTTTCCCGTTTTTATTTTCTCGATTTTATATTTTTCGTTTATTAAATTTTTCAAATTTTCAACCTTTAATTTTTCAATGATGTAATGGATTTTCCAATTTTAATTTAGTTTTTTTTTTCCAAAATTTAAAATCGAAAAATTTTAGAATCATAAAGTTGAAAATCTGTAACATTGAAAGATGGAAAAATTAAATAACTAAAATTTAAAATCCAATAATTGAAAAATGGAAAAATTTTACTAAAATCGTAAATTTGAAAAAGTGAAAAATTTTAAACTTTATAATAAAAATTATTAGATACATATTTAAAATGAAAACTAGAAAAATTGCAAATCAAGAATTGAAGATTGGAAAAATTAAAAAATAGAGAAATTGAAAAATATAAAATTAAAAAAAGTAATATTAAAAAATCTGAAACTGAAAAATTTCACACTAAAAAAAATGAAAAATGAAGAACCAAATTTGTAAATCGAAAAATTGAAGAAAGGAAAAATTGAAAAATTGAAAATGGAAAAATTGCTAATCGAAAAATTGAAAATCCAAAAACTGAAAAAGCCAAAGACTGGAATATCCGAAAATAGAAAAATTTCACATTGAAAAAAAGAAAAATTTAAAGTATTTTTAAAAATGAAGAAAATAAAAAACCGAAGCGAGAAACTCCAAATCGAAAATTTGAAGAATTGAAAAACGAAAAATTAAAAATCAAAAAATTGAAAAAGAAAAAATTGCTAATCGAAAAATTGGAAAATCCAAAAACTGAAAAAAGCAAAAATTGAAAAATCCAAAAACTGAAAAAAGCAAAAATTGAAAAATCCAAAAATTGAAAAATTGATCAATTGTGGAAATAAAGAAAATATAAAACCGAAACCAGAAATTGCAAACTGAAAATTTAAAGAAATTAAATATTGAACAATCGAAAAATTAAAAACTGAAAATCAAAAAATTGATTTTTTTTTAAATTGGATATAATTATTCTTTATTGTTTAAAATGAAAAATACTAAAATTGCAAGTCAAAAACTGAAGAAACAAAAAATTAAAAAATCAAGAAACTGAAAAATTTATAATTGAAAAAACGAAAAATTGGAAAATCCAAAAATTGAAAATGCCGAAGATAGAAAAATTCAAAAATTTGAAAAATTTCACATAGAAAAAAGGAAAATTATAACATGAGATTATTGAAAAATGGAAAAATTATAGAAATAAAGAAAATAAAATACTGAAATGAGAAACTGCAAATCGAAAATTTGAAGGAATGAAAAACGAAAAATTAAAAATCAAAAAATTGAAAAAGAAAAAATTGCTAATCGAAAAATTGGAAAATCCAAAAACTGAAAAACCAAAAATTGAAAAATCCAAAAATTGAAAAATCTCACATTGAAAAATTGAACAATTGTGGAAATAAAGAAAATAAAAAACCGAAACCAAACTGAAAATTTAAAGAAATTAAATATTGAACAATCGAAAAATTAAAAACTGAAAATCAAAAAATTGATTTTTTTTTAATATTAAATATAATTATTCTTTAATGTTTAAAATGAAAAATAGTAAAATTGCAAGTCAAAAACTGAAGAAACAAAAAATTAAAAACTCAAGAAACTGAAAAATTTATAATTGAAAAAACGAAAAATTGGAAAATCCAAAAACTGAAAATGCCGAAGATTGAAAAATTAAAAAATTTGAAAAATTTCACATTGAAAAAAGAAAAATTAAAAAATGAGATTATTGAAAAATTGAAAAATTATAAAAATAAAGAAAATAAAAAACCGAAACGAAAATTTGAAGGAATGAAAAATTGAAGAATTGAAAAATTAAAAATTAAAACTCAAAAAATTAAAATATTTTTTAAAATTATAATTATTTTTATATATTTAAAATGGAAATAGAAAAATTCTAATTCAAAAACTGAAGAAACGAAAAATTAAAAAATTTCAGATTGCAAAATCGAAAAATTGTTAATTGAAAAATTGAAAAATTTTACATTGAAAAAAAGAAAAAAAATAAAATGTTGAAATATTGAAAAATTGTGAAAATAAAAAAAAAATAAAGAAAATAAAGAACCGAAACTAGAAAGTGGTAGCTGAAAATTTGAAGAAATGAAATGTTGAAGAATTGAAAAATTAAAAAATTAAAAATTGAAACTCAAAAAATTGAAAAATCAAGAAACTAGGAAATCAAAAATTAAGAGAACGAAAAATTTTGAAGACCTGAAATATTGAAGAATCGTAAATTTAAAAATTAAAACTCAAAAAATTGATTTTTTTTTAATTGTAATCCTTATGTGTGTAATCCTAATATGTATATTTAAAATAAAAAAAAATGAAATATTGCAAGTCAAAAACTGAAGGAACTTAAAAATTTAAAATTGAAAAAACGAAAAATTAAAAAATCTCAAATTGAAAAATCGAAAAATTGAAAATGGAAACATTGTTAATCGAAAAATTCGTAAATTCAAAAACTGAAAAAGCCAAAGATTGAAAAACCGAAAAATTGGAAAAACAAAGAAAATAAGAAACCGAAACGATAATTTGTAAATCGAAATTTTGACGAAATAAAAAATTGGAAAAGCGAACAATTGTAAATGGAAAAATTGGAAAAACGAAAGAGTGAAAAACCCAAAGATTGAAATATCCAAATGTAGAAAAATTTCACATTGAACAAAGAAAAATTAAAAAAATAAAAAACCGAAACGAGACATTCCAAATCGAAAATTTGTTTGAAGAATCGAAAAATGAAAAAATAGAAATTAAAAATTGAAAATTTTAAAAAATTATATTTATAAATTGAAAACGCAAAAATTGCTAATCGAAAAATTGGAAAATCGAAAAACTGAAACTAGAAATTACAAATTGAAAATTTGAAGAAATTAAATATTGAACAATCGAAAAATTAAAGATTGAAAATAAAAAATTTTGAAAAATTTTTAAAATTAGACATTCTAACTTTTTAAAATGAAAAATAGTAAAATTGCAAGTCAAAACTGAAGGAACGAAAAATTAAAAAATCAAGAAACTGAAAAATCTAAAATTGAAAACACGAAAAATTGGAAAATTCAAAAACTGAAAAAGCCAAAGGTTGAAAAATCCAAAAATTTTCAAAATTTCACTTTGAAAGTAGAAAAACTATAAAATGAGAACATTGAAACAACGAGAAACTGAAGAAATGAAAAGTTGAAGAATTGAAAAATTAAAAATTAAAATATTTTTTAAAATTATAATTATGTTTATATATTTAAAATGAAAATAGAAAAGTTGCAATTCAAAAACTGTAGAAACGAAAAATTAAAAAAATCAAGAAATTTAAAATCTAAAATTGAAAAACGGAAAAATTAAAAAATCTCAGATTGAAAAATCGAAAAATTGTTAATCGAAAAATTGAAAAATCCAAAAACTGAAAAAGTCATAGATTGAAAAATCCAAAAATTGAAAAATTTCACATTGAAAAAAAGAAAAATTAGAAAATTAGAACATTGAAACATTGAAAAATTGTGAAATTAAAGAAAATAAAGAACCGAAACTAGAAATTGCTAACTAAAAATTTGAAGAAATGAAATGTAGAAGAATTGAAAAATTAAAAATTGAACCTCAAAAAATTGAAAACTTTAAAATCACAGTTAACTATTATTACATATTTAAAAAGAAAAATAATAAAATTGTAAGTTGAAAAGTTAAGAAACTGAAAAATCTAAAATTCAAAAATGAGAAATTAAAAAATCTAAAATTGAAAACAGAAAAATTTTTAATCGAGAAATTTAAGAACTGAAAAAGCCAAGGTTCGAAAAATCCAAAAATTGAAAAACAGTAACAATAAAAAAATAAAAAACCGAAATGAAAAATTGAATAATCGAAAAATTAAAAATCAACATTGAAAAAAAATTATACTTAAATATAATTATTATCTTTATATATTTGAATTGAAAAATAGAAAAATTGCAAGTCAAAAACTGAAGAAAAGAAAAATTCAAAAACTCAAGAAACTAGGAAATCTGAAATTAGAAGAACGAAAAATTTTGAAGAGATGAAAAATTGAAGAATCTAAAATTTAAAAATTAAAAATCAAAAAATTTAAATTTTTCAAAAATTATAATATTAATATCGAAAAATTGAAAACAGAAACATTGTTAATCGAAAAATTCGTAAATTCAAAAACTGAAAAGATTGAGAAACCGAAAAATTGGAAAAATAACGAAAATAAGAAACGAAACGATAATTTGCAAATCGAAATATTGACGAAATGAAAAATCGAAAATTTGAAAAACTGAAAATTGAAAATACGTGAAACTGCAAAGCGAAAAATTGCAAAATCTAAAAACTGAAACATCCAAATGTTGGAAAATCGAAAAACTGAAAAATTGTGAAGTGAAGAAACAAAAGAAAATTGAAAAATTACAAGAAGAAACGAAAAATGGAATAAATTGAAGTTGAAAAAAAAAAATTAAATCGGAACATAGAAAAATCGAAAAATTGTAAAAATAAAGAAAATAAAAAACCAAAATTCAAAATTGTAAGTCGAAATTTTGAAGAAACAAAAAAATGAAAAATTGAAGAAACTGAAAACTGGGAAAATTAAAACTGAAAAAACAAAAAAAGTAAAGAAAATAAAAATCGAAACGAAAAATTGAAAAACTGAAAGTTAAAATAATAATAATAAACAGTTCTTTATCCCTTTAGGCCAAGAGCCCATTGTGGAGCAAAAGTTATCAAAAAATAAGTTCTATAATTCGAACTTATTTTTTGATAACTACATTATACAGCCGTATAGATTCAGTTATAGATGAGTTAAGGTGATGAAAGTTGGAAAATTGATAAACTAAAAAATTTAAACTTGAATAAAAAAATTGCAAATCCAAAAACTGAAGAAACAAAAAAAGATGAAAAATTGAAGAATTGAAAAATTCAAATTAAAAAAACGGGGGTGTTATTTATGCTAATGGTTTTTGACTTTATAGGGGTGATAAGAACACAAGAATAGCAACAAATTTTTATAACTTTTGAAAGAAGTGGGATTTGTTGGACTGCGATTTATGGGCGAAAAAAGTTCTGTCGAAATAACCTTTGGCCATTTTTTTTTAATAGGAAATTTCAGAATTTCTTAATATATCTATCTATCAAGTTTTTCAGTTTATTTCCTGTATCTAGAAGCATTGTTAAAACAAGTTCAGCTTCCCTTTTTATCTCTAATTAAAAAAAAAATCCCTCGTCTCTCAGTAAACATGCTCAAAACCCACGTTTTCCGCATTCAAAGTTCGCGTAAACCCGAATCACGCAGACAACTTATCCCCGATCCTCTTATTCCAGGCAAAGAAGGAATTTCCGTCGTGGCGGTGAAGACCCTCAAGGAAAACGCGAACGAGAAAGAGAAATCAGATTTGCTGTCGGAGCTGCAAGTGATGAAAATGCTCGAACCCCATCCCAACGTCGTCCGGCTTCTGGGCTGCTGCACAGACAAAGAGCCCATATTTTTGATAATGGAGTACATAAGCAAGGGCAAATTGCAGAGCTATTTACGAAACTCGAGGGCAGAAAGGTACTACAATAACATGCACGGCCAAAGCAAATCCCTCACGTCGAGAGATCTTACGTCTTTTGTGTACCAGGTCGCCAAGGGAATGGAATTTCTGTCCGCTAATGGGGTTAGTATAAATAAACCTTTCATACATTATTATTAAGTTGCGAAAGCGGCCTGGATTTATTCAGAGTATTGTGCGGGAAAATGCAGCTAATAAAAGATGCATTTTCCTGGGGGCTGCATTATGCGGAAGTCGCGTCCTCGAAAGTGAGACGTGGACTCGTTAATTAGCTGCCAAGGGGTGATCGGGATGAAGTTTAAAAACGTGCTTGAATAAACTTCGGAAACATCGTAAGCCTCTTAGCAGTAGTCCTCGTTCAGAATTTCAGGCAAGTTGTTTAAATGTCTGAAAACTGAGTCATGATTGGTGTGTTATTTCAAAATGCTTACGAACTTGTCCGCATCTGCGTTCCCTCTACCCGGTAATGTACTGACTGTGACATTGTTTCAGACTAGAGATAATAAATTCACATACATGTTACATATATATTACATCTTAAACATAATTGCCAGTACATTTTAATAACATGATCCAGGCGATGTGAATAGGCATATTAAAAACCTAAAAATAACACCATTTAAATGTACCACTTAGGTATATGGATGGCGAAATTTAGAGCTAACAAAATTTAATTCTAGTCAATTATGTAAGTATATATTTTTGGAATCACCACGTCAAGATTTAACCCTGGATTTTTTGACAATTCTTAGACAATTTTTCAAAAATTAAACTTTCCAATATGTACAAAAAAAAAATATAGCTACAGCCCCCGAAACTATATAAAAAAATCTCGATAAGGTTTCATCTTAAAAAAAAAACAGTTAGGACCCCTGAAAAAGTTTTACATTCTTGAAAAAAGACGATTGGGACCGCTGAAAAGGTTTCACTTGTGTTTAAAAAAGACCATTGAGACCCTCGAGAAGATTTCACATTCTTCCTTCTTCATAGAAGAAAAAGAAAACACTTGGGGTCCCGAGAAAGTTTCACCTTTAAAAGAAGGCAGTTGGGACTTCTGAGAAGGTTCCATCTTCGTTTTAAAAAAGGCAGTTGGGACCCCCAAGAAAGTTCACATCCTTAAAAAAAAACAGTTGAAGACCCCAAGAAGCTTTCACTTAAAAAAAGGCAGTTGAGACCCCTGAAACGGTTTTCCAGTCTTAAAAAAGACAACTACGACCCCCAAGAGGCTTCACATTCTCAAACAAAAGCAGTTGGGACTCCCGAAGAAGGTTTCACATTAAAAAAAAACGGTTGGGACCCTGAATAAGGTTTCATATTCTTCAAAAAGACAGTTGGGACACCCGAGAAGATTTCACCTTCTTTAAAAAAAGCAGTTAGGGACTCCGAGAAGGTTTCACATTCCTAAAAATGACACTTGGAACACCTGAGAAGGTTTCACCTTCTTAAAAAAAAACAGTTGGGGACTCGAGAAAGTTTTATCTTTAAAAAAAGGCAGTTGAAACCCTAGAGAAGGTTTGAATCTTGTTTAGGAAAAGGCAGTTGGAACCCCGAAGGTTTCATCTTATTAAAAAAAGAGACTTGGGAGCTCCTGAGATGTTTTCAAATTCTTAAAAAAACCAGTTGCGGATCCCAAGAAGGTTTCACTTTTAAAAAAGGCAGTTGAGACCCCTGAGAAGGTTTTACATTTTCGAAAGAGACCCCCGAGGCTTCATTTTCTTTAAAAAACGACAGTTGGGACCCCCAAGAAGGTTTCACCTTCTTATTAAAATGCAGTTGGGGCCCCTGAGAAGGTATTTTCATATTCCTAAAAAAAACCAGTTGAAGATCACAAGAGGTTTTACTAAAAAAAATTCAGTTGGGATCTCTAAGAAGGTATTTTCATATTCCTAAAAAAAACAGTTGAAGACCCCAAGAAGATTTTACTAAAAAAAATGCAGTTGGGACCACTGAGAATGTTTTACATTCTTAAAAAAACAACTGGGACCCCCGAGAAGGTTTCACCTTCTTAAAAAAAAAAGGCAGTTGAGATCCCCGAGAAGGTCTCACATTCTTAAAACAGATTGTTGGGACCCCAGAGAAGGTTTCTCCTTTAAAAATAGCAGGTGGGACTCCGGAGGTTTTATATTCTTAAAAAAGACAGTTGGGACCTCAGAGAAGGTTTCACCGTCTTAAAAAAACACTTGGGTCCCCCGGTTTCACATTCTTTAAAAAATAGCACTTGAGGCCCCCGTAAAGATTTCACATTCTTAAAAATGACCCTTGGAAATCCTGAGGTTTCACCTTCTTAAAAAAAAAAAATTGGGGACCTGAGAAAGTTTCACCTTTAAATAAAGACAGTTGGGACCCCCAAGAAAGTTTCACATTCTTAAAAAACCAATTGAAGACCCCAAGAAGGTTTCACTTAAAAAAAAGGTAGTTGGGACCCTTGAGAAGGTTTTACATTTTTGAAAAAGACACTTGGGGTCCTCAAGGTTTCACATTCTTTAAAAAAAGGCAGTTGGGACTTCCGAGAAAGTTTCACATTGAAAAAAAAACGGTTGGAATCCTCGAGGTTTCACCTTCTTAAAAAAAAGACTTGAAGCCTTTGAGAAGTTCTCACATTCTTAAAAAACCAGTTGCGGACGCAAAGAAGGTTTCACTTTAAAAAACGGCAGTTGGGACCCTTGAGAAGGTTTTACATTTTGGAAAAGACACTTGGGGTCCCAGAGGCTTCATTTCTTTAAAAAAAAACAGTTGGGACCCCCAATGAGGTTTCACCTTTTTAATAAAATGCAGTTGGGGCCCCTGAGAAGGTATTTTCACATTCCTAAAAAAACCAGTTGAAGACCCCAAGAAGGTTTTACTAAAAAAATGCTGTTGGGGACATGTTTCACATTCTGAAAACAGACTGTTGGGAACCCAGAGAAGGTTTCTCCTTTAAAAAACAGTTGGGACCCTGGAGGATTCACATTCTTGAAAAAGGCTCTCGGGGCTCTGAGGTTTCACATTCTTAAAAAAAAGGCAGTTTGGACTCCCGAAAGGGTTTCATTTTTCTTAAAGGAGGACAGCTGGGGTCCCAGAGAGGGTTTCACATTAAAAAAAAAAACAGTTGGAAGCCTGGAGAAGATTTTACATACTTAAAGAAGACAGTTAGGACACACTCTTAAAAATGACACTTGGGACCCTTGAGAAAGTTTCACGTTCTTTAAAAAAAGGCAGTTGGGACATCTGAGAAAGTTTCACCTTCTTAAAAAAAAGACAGATGGGGCCTGCGAGAAGGCTTCTCATTCTTAAAAACCTCTGGGAACCTCTGAGAACGTTTCACTTTCTTGAAAAAAAAAACAGTTTGGGGCCCCGGGAAGGATCCATTATTAAAAAAAGAACTTCAAGGCCCCGAGATTTCAACTTCTTAAAAAAAAATTGAGATTTCCGAGAAGGTTTCACTTGCTTCTAAAAAAGACAATTAGGACCCCCGAGAAGAAAGTTTCACTTTTAAAAAAAGGTAGTTGGGACCTCTGGGAAGGTTCCAACTTTGTTTAAAAAAAGGCATCTGGGACCCCAGAGGAGATTTCGTATTCTTAAAAAGACAGTTGGGACCCCAGAGAAGGTTTCACATTGTTAAAGAAAGGCAGTTAGGGCTTCCGAGAAGGTTTCACCTTAAAAAAATACAGTTGAAACCTCTGAGAAAGTTTCCACTTTGTTTAAAAAAAGCCAGTTGGGACCCTCGAGGTTTCACCTTCTTAAAAAAATAAAGTTGGAACCCCTGAGAAGGTTTCACATTATTAAAAAACCAGTTGCGAACCTCAAGAGGGTTTCACTTTAAAAACGGGAGTTGGGACCAATGAGAAGGTTTTATATTTTTGAAAAAGACAATTGCCCCCCCCCCCACATTCTTAAACAACCAGTTGAAGAGCCCAAGAAGGTTTCACTTTAAAAATATGCAGTTGGGACCTTTGAGAAGGTTTTAGATTCTTAAAAAAGACAATTGGGACCCCAGAGAAGGTTTCACATTCTTAAAAAAAAGACAATTGGGGTTTTAAGAAGCTTTCACATTCTCGCAAAAGATACTTGGGTCCCCAGAGGTTTCACATTCTTTAAGAAATGGTCGTTGAGGCCTCCGAGAAAGTTTCACATTCTTAAAAATTACCCTTGGAACCCCTGAAGTTTCACCTTCTTAAAAAAACAGTTTGGGACCCGAGAAAGTTTCACCTTTAAAAAGAGGCAGTTGGAGCGCCTGAGAAGGTTATTTCACATTCTTAAAAACCAGTTGAAAACCCCAAGAAGGTTTTACTTTAAAAGCATGCACTTGGGTCCTCTGAGAAGGTTTCACATTCTTAAAAATAACCCTTGGAACCCCTGAGGTTTCACCTTCTTAAAAAAAAAGTTGAGAAACGGAGTAAGTTTCACCATTAATAAAACCAGTTGGAACCCCTGAGAGCGTTTCAACCTTGTTTAAAAAAGGTAGTTGGGAACTCCTAAATTTCACCTTCTTAAAAAATACAGTTGGAGCGCTTGAGAAGGTTATTTCACACTCTTAGAAAACCAGTTGAACACCTCAGGAAGAAAAAAATGTAGGTGGGGTCCCCGAGAAGATTTCACTTTCTTAAACAAGACTGTTGGAACCCGTGAGAAGGTTTCACTGTCTTAAAAAAAAAAAAACAGTTGGGACCCCTGAGAAAGTTTCAACTTTGTTTAAAAAAAAGTCAGTTTGGACTCCCGAGGTTTCATCTTCTTAAACAAGGACAGCTGAAGGCCCCGAAAAGGTTACACATACTTATAGAAATTTAAAGTGGCTCCGCCCCCACCCGGTTTTTCTGCAAATCACTCATTTTATTGGACAAAGAGGGGGTTTGATATTGATAAAGATTGGAATCTAGACGAAAAAGTAAAACTAACCCCATCCACTACTGCTTACGAATTTCACTGGCTTTTTTTGATTAGAAGAAGACTGAATTTTACTGCGTCACGTGACGAACTAGGTTTAACAAAATCAAAGTGGCCCCGCCCACTCACCCGATTTTCTTTTTGGTACCTCATTTTATTGGATGAAAAATGTATTTTATATTGAGCAACAGTGGAATCTAGACAAAAAGCTAAAACTAACCCCACCCATCTCCGTTTTTGAATTTCATTGGCTTATTTGATTAGATAGAAATTGGATTTTATTTTGACGTTTGGACAAATGTATTTATAAAAATTTTGGATGTAGATATCGACGAACTGTTTCAAAAAACATAGCCTGTTTATAATTTCGAGTCAAAATTTTCGAAATTTTTTTTTCAAAATGAAATTGTTAAAATGTACCAAAAATGTTCCCATTTCATTGTGATGATTTTGGCCAAATTGTTAAAATTTTCGAGAAAGTGGGCGAAAAATAAGTTCTTCAAATCGCAGCCAACAAAAAATATCTAGGTCAATTTTCGAAAGTGTTCGGAAAAAGGTCAAAAAGTTCTTAAAAAATTGAACATTTGGCATAGTTGCCGAAAAATCCACATAAAATTCTTGGATATAGATATCGACGAACTGTTTTAAAAAGCATAACCTCCTTACAGTCCCAGGTCAAGATTTTCGAAACTCTTGATTTCAAAATCAAACTTTTAAAATACTTATTCCAAAAATGTCGATATATTTTGATGATTTTTAACACATGGTTGAGATTTTGATGACATCGGAAACTACTGGACTTATTGTTGTCAAATTTTGCAAGTATTTTAGGAATAATTTTTTTTTTGATTAGGTGATGACTGAATTTTACTGTGTCAAAATCGAACTAGATTTAAAAAATTCAAAGTGGCAATTTTTAGACGACTTTTTTGTGAGTATGTACCTGTCACGTCTATGCGACATATCTGTTTACCGATATTCCACATCCAACATCCCCCGAAACAATAAAACCATTTCTTTAAATCAAGTTAGATTAAAATCTGTCGCACAATATGCAAGCGTTGTTCTGAATATATAACCAATATTGTAATTTCATCCACAGATCATCCACCGAGATTTGGCAGCTCGCAATATTCTGATCACAGAAGAGCACACGTGTAAAGTGGCCGACTTCGGCTTCGCCCGAGACGTTATAGTCTCTCATGTTTATGAAAGGAAGAGCGAAGGCCGACTCCCCATTCGCTGGATGGCGCCAGAATCGCTTTATGATAACATCTTCTCCGTCAAATCGGACGTGTGGAGCTTCGGTGTACTTATGTGGGAGATCGTCACCTTGGGAAGCACCCCCTACCCCGGACTATCAGCGGCAGAAGTGATGAAGAAGGTAAACCACACGATTAAACGATCGGACGAGAACATGCCACCGAGTGTTGAAATGCCAAATTCACAAAGGAACGAATTATCATAAAAGTCCTTTTTGTGCGCGGAGGCGGCGTTCTCAGGTTTCCCGCAATAAGTATCAAAATTTGTCGATTCCGTCGTATTTATATCGTTCGGTTTGTAATGACGTTGTTTGAGTAACTCAATCTTGTCATTCTTTCGCTCGTGTGTTTATGAGACGGGTCGTTTAAGAAATTGATTTTGAAGCTTGTTTCGTGGCATTTTTCTCTGTCGGGTCGTGTTATGGGGATGAATGAGGGTGTTGGTTAATGCTTAGTTGCGTTAGTGACAGTGGCGTAGCTAACTTCCACTGCGCCCCCCTCCCCCACAGTTTATAGTAAGCGCCCCCATACACCAAATTTAAAAAGTAATATAAAATTAATATGAAATTACTGGTTTACCAGTAGTGGCGCCGAATAACACAGACTTACAAATAATAATAATGTATACACATAATAATTTTTAAAAATGATGATTTAATTAATTTTAATTTAGAAAAAGATCTTTCTGCCGTTAAAAAATTATTGTCCATAAACAGAAACTAAGCAATATCTGTAATTTTAGTTATTTTTTGCTGAATAATTTCACCAACAGCAATGTTTTTAAAACTAACGATTTGCCCACAGATTGCACTAGAAATATCTTCTTCGTATTTATTTGCCAACTTTGATGCTGCCTCCACAAATTCTTCGTCTGTACTATTCAACATTTCCTGTGATTCCAGAAAAGAAAAATAGTTTCTGACGTTTTTCATGCTTTCAAACCTATCTTTAATTTGAATATTTAAAATATCAAGAGCAGGATAGAAAACGGTTGTTTTAAATTTTTCAGTGGGATCTTTGAAAACGGTATCTTCACATAATTCGTCATGAAACAGTTTTACTTTTTTTATACGTTTATTTGAAAAAGAATTGCTAATTTTCCAGGTATCAACACATTTCCTTGATTCCTCCATTATTTGTTCAAAATTGTCACGTATACTTTGAAATTTGTCTTTTAGATGTTCCATCCGTTTACAAGCCTCATCTAAAGTAATATTTGAACTTTGTAAAGTTTTTGAGAGCAAATTAACATTTTCTAAAATTTTGCATTGAAATACTAATAGAGCAACAAATTCAAATGAATCAATTTTTTTACGAAGAGCTACAGCTTCATCTATTTCACTTTTCTTTTTTGATGTTAAAATAATTTCAGCTCATAACTGTTGAGACATTATATCTAATGGCAATTAGAGAATCAAATCTCGATGACCATCTGTTGGGGCATAACTTTTTCAAAGTTTTTTTTATAACACACTTATCATTTTCTTTCATCTCAATGTTGTTGTTGTTGTTGCCATCTCGGTAAACTCTCACTGAAATAGACGTATATAGCATTTATTAAATCATAAAATGCGGAAATTCCTGGTACATTCTTAACAGAATCATTAAGGACTAAATTGAGGTTATGTGTAATGTGCGCAATGAACATATTCGGCGTAATGATGTTGTTTCAAGTTCTTCATTTTTTTTATACCATTTTCCCGATTTTTTAATTTTCATTTTCTGGATTTGATATCATAATTTTTCGTTTATTCAATTTTTCACATTTTCAATTCCTCGATTTTCCAATTTTCAATATTTAGATTTTACAATAATTTTCGTGTTTTCGACCGCAATTTTTCGATCTTTAAGTTTCTCAATTTTTAATCTTTCGATTTTTGAATTTTCCGTTTCTTCAATTTCTCAAGTTTTTAGATTTCTCGAAGCCTTCATTTTATACTTTTGCGTTTTTTCATTTTGAGTTTTCAATTTTACAATTTTTCTATTTTATAACTTTTCCATTTTGTTTATTCGGAAAGTAGAAAATTCGAAAAATTGAAAAATCGGAAAATTAAAAAATTGGAAAAAATTGAAGAAACAAAAAATTGCAAAATCGATAAAACGGAAAATCGAATGTAATTTGTTTTTACGATTTTTTAAATGTTTTAATCTGTATTTCAATTTTTCGATTTTTGGAATTTTCTGTTTCTCATATCTAGGTTTATCGATTTTTTGAGTTTTTCGATTTTTCCGTTTATCTTTTTTTTAAGTAAATATTTCAATTTTGAATTTTCCGATTTCGGCCATTTCGATTTCTCGATCTTTTGAAGTCTCAAGTTTTCGATTTCGATTTCTTGGTTTTTCGATTTTCAAAATTTTCGATTTTTCTAGTATATATTTTAAATTTTCGATTTTTAAAATTTTTCATTCTTCCCTTTTATAATCTTTATGTTTCGATTTCCCGATTTTAATTTTTTAATGTGTTTCAATTTTTCCATTTTTGGAATTTTCGATTTCTCATATCTCAGTTTTCCAATTTTAAAAATTTTTCGATTTCTCGATTTTTAAGTTTTCGCTATCTCAATTTTAAACATCGCAATTTTGGGAATTTTTCAATTTCTATGTTTTTCAGATTTTCGATATTTTCATTTTCCCGATTTTGTAATTTTCATTTTCTTGATTTTATATCACAATTTTTCATTTTTCCATTATCTTTATTTTTTCAATGATTCTTTGGATTTTACAATTTTTTGTTTATTCAATTTTTTACATTTTCAATCTTTGATTTTTTAAGTTCTTGATTTCCAATTTTTTTATATTTCGAAGCTTTCATTTTGTTCTTTTTCAGTTTTACAATTTTTCTATTTTATAATTGTTCGATTTTGTTTATTCGAAAAGTTAAAAACTCGAAAAAATGAAAAATTGAAACAATGAAAAACTAAAAACCGAATAACTCAAAAATCTAAAAAAAAAATTAATGAATCGAAGAATGGGAAAGAAGAAAAACCATTCGAATTGAAAAATTGGAAAATCCAAAAATTGTAAAATCGAAAAATTATAGAATCATGAAAATTGTCAAGTTTAAAAACTGTAACATTCAAACACCGAAAAATTGAAAATTCCAAAAACGAAAAACTGAAAAAGTGAAAAACTTTAAAAGTTATAATTATTAGGAGTGTTACATAATTAAAATGAAAACTAGAAAAACTGCAAATGAAAAATTAAAAAAACGGAAAATTGAAAGCAGAAAATTGAAAAAATAAAGAAAATTAAAAACCCACAGGAAAAATTTCAAATCGAAAAATTGACGAAATTAAAAACTGTAAACTGGTGAAATTTGCAAACTCTAAAATTTGAAACATCTAAAAGTTGGAAAATCAAAAACTGAAAAATCGAGAAATCGAAAATTTTCAAAAATCGAAAGATTGAAAAATCGAAAGATTGAAAAATCGAAATTTTGGAAAATCGAAAAACCGAGGAATTCAAACTGAAAAAAGATCGAGAATTCAAGATGTCGAAAAATCTAAATATCTAAAATTTAAAAAATAGAAAAATTGCTATAACGAAAAATTTAACATTTAAAAAAAACACAAAATCAAAAAGTCGAAAAATCGAGAAATTGAGAAATGAAAAAATGAAAATTTAGAAAAACCAAAAATTGAAAAGCATAAAAAAAAATTAAATCGGGTATTCGGAACGTAAAAAAAATAAAATCGAAAAATTGAAAAATTTTAAATTTAAAAATTCGAAAACTTGAAAAACCGAAAAACTGAAGAAATGAAAAACCAAAAAATCGACAAATTGAAAAATCTCAAAACCGAAAAGTCGAAAAATTGAAAAACCCAAAAATCGATTTCCGATAAGTCGAAAAATCAAAATTTAAAAAGTTGAAAAATGAAAATATCAAAAAACTGAAAAATATAGACATTCTCAAAATTGAAACGTTGAAAAATTGAGAAATCGAAAACTTGAAAAATCCAGAATCGAAAAAAAGAACGAAAAGTAAAAACATTTTAAAATCGAAAAAACGAAAAATCGAGATGTAAAAAATCGAAAATTCCAAAATCGAAAAATTGGAATACACCTTAAAAAGGTTAAAATCGGGAGATCGAAGCATAACAAAACATAAAATCGAAAAATGGAGAATTTTAAAAATCTAAAAACTTGAAGAAATAAAAAATTGAAAAATGGAAAAGTCGAGAAATCGAAATTAAAAAATTGAGACATCAAAAGATCCGAGAAATGGAGAAATCGAAATAGCCCGAAATCGAAAAACCGGAAAATTTAAAACTGAAATACATATTTAAACTTAAAAAAAACGATAAATCAAAATATTCAAAATTCGAAAACTCAGAAATTTTAAAAATCGAAAGATCGAGAAATCGATATATCAAAAAAGTGAAAAATTTTAAATTAAAAAATTGGAGATAATGAAAAATTCCAAAATTGGAACAACGAAAACTTGAGAATTCGAAAAACTGAAAAATCGATAAATTGGAAAGAGGAAAAATCGAAAAATCAAAGAATTGATTAATAGAGAAATTGAGAAATGTAAAAATGATTTTTTTTTAAATTGCAAAAATTGTAAAACTGAAATATCGAAAAATTAAGTAAACTAAAAATCGAGAAATCAAGAAATCGAAAAATTGTAATTCAATTTTGTTTTATTTTTCCACAAAAATTTCGATGTCGAAGATAAAAATTCAACACGGATTCATAGACCATAGGTACAGTGTTACTTTTTTTTTTAATTTATGCAACATTTATTTAACAAAATTGTAGAACTGAAGAAACGAAAAGTAGAAACATTGAAAAACTAGAAATCGAGAAAAAATTAATGAATCAAAGAACGAATTAAATCGAAAAATGTTCGTAAAGTCCAAAAACTAACATTCAAAGATCGAAAAATTAAAAAAATCCAAAAACGAAAAATTGAAAAAGTGAACAACTCTAATAAAAATTATAATTATTATTACATATCTAAAATGAAAATTAGAAAACCTGCAAATCAAAAATTGAAGAAACGAAAAATTGAAAACAAAAAAAGTTGAAAAATCCAAAAACTGAAAAATTTCAAATTGAGAAAAAGAAAAAACATAAAAACTCGTTCCTCGCGTGTTCAAATATCTCGATTATTAATCACCTTTATTAACAAACTTTTTCGTTAAATAGCTATTAATTTACCTGATCTCATTTTCAATTCCAATGAAAACCCCTTCTTTAAAAATTGCACATTTTAAAAAATATATCGGTTACGTCACGGTCTGCGCCCCTTTTGACGCTGCGCCCCCCCGCATTGTGGGATCTGCGGGGGTGCTATTTACGTCACTGGTTAGTGATGACGTACGGTTTTTTCTCGAGACGATATTAATGATATTGTGGCTTCGACACATGACCAATTCCATTATGGAAGTTTTTCCTAAAATATTAATACGCACTTCGAACCACAGCATGAAATTAAAAAAAAAACTAAGTGGTGTTTGCTATGTCTATACAATTTTGAATCAATAATTCGTCGTGATACATTAAGATTATGGAAAAGAAATTTCCGAGAAGCGGAAATTTATAACTTTTTTTTTTTATTTTGTGCATTTGACGTAACTTTATTCGACTTTCCGGTCCCCGTTTCACCCACTTGTCCCTACGACACAAAATCAATAAAGATTTACATAACGTAAACCCTAAATAATGAATATATATTAACAAACAAACATATCTACCCAGAAAACATGTTTTTGCTGTCGATGTGGTTTATATGGTTATTTAGGCGTACTCTTTTTAATCATCATTATCTACAGTCTAGCGATTTTCTCATTTCGAAATTGAAACACATATTCGAATTAGGTCTTTGTGGCTAAGTACAAAATCAAACGAATCCTGCCCGGTTTAAAATTTACAGTGTTGAGAAATTCGTACTTCTCCGCCGAATATGTTAAAATAACCACTAAAAACAAACAATACCATTTATACAGTTTACTTAAAGTTCAGCGTTGCTATTTTACGGATGAAGACTCCTACAAGTTGTTAATATTCTCACACTGTAGGCGAATAAAACTTTTCTATTTATTTTTAGTCGAAACATCGTCTCGAATTTAAACTTATTTCTTCGAGCTACTAATTGTTAACTTAGCACTTTACGAAACACCACCCCACTCTTTGTAATCGAGTATTTGGGGATAGAATCAATTCCTTTGACACAAAAAACCATTTCCGATAATGTTTCAGACAAGTTTTAACGTGTTTTGTCTCTCCTCGCTTTAAAGCAAAGTATCTTGTCGCACTGAATATTCTTGCGTATCGCCGTAACACATTTCTCCAGTTTTTCAAGTGCTTCCAGTTTTTAGATCTTTCAAAGGTTTCATTTTATGCATTTTCGTTTTCATTTTTTTATTCGAAAAGTTGAAAAATCGGGAAATATTAAAAAATCGAAAAACTATAAGTACTTGGCTAAGATAAAACTGATATTACCACATGGTATGCCCTCGAAGAAAATCAAGAGCGGAGTCAATACTTGCCGAAATAAGACTGATTTTGCCAAATGATACCCTATACCCTTCATTTTGTTACATGGTATGGCATTTGCCAAAATCAATTTTATCTTAGCAAGAACTAGCCCCGCCCACCCACCCTCTATTTTCTTACAGGGTGTATCATTTGCCAAAATCAGTCTTATCTTAGCAAATACTAATATGTTGGCTAATGACATACCCTCTAAGAAAATAGAAGGCAGGTGAGCGCGGCTAGTACTTGCTAAGATGAGACTTATTTTGGCAAATGACATATCCTCTGATAAAATAGAGGGTGAGTGGGAGGGGCTAGTACTTGCCATTAAAAATTTTCTTCTATTCTTTTTTAAATACATTGTACAAAATACGTTTATTATTATTTATTTGAAATTACTAAATCGCTTATCATTTTTTAAATCTGTCACTGTCAATTACTTCCCGAGCGTAAGCTAAGAGAGTATAGTAATCGAGTACATCGGACGAATTGCCACTCTTATGTTTTCTCGACGTTACAAGACCCCTACAGTACGAAAAAAGTAGTCCCCCGTTTCCGTCTGTCTGTCTGTCTGTATCCATTCTTATTGGATACGTAATCTCCGAAACTTCTGGACCGATCATTGCCAAATTTTGTATGTATGTTAGAAATATCATGTAGATGGTTAAATGCTAGCCAAAATTTGGGTAATCATCCCCACCAACAATTTGATGACGTCATCACAATGAGCCGAATGGGCTTAATCTTTGTTTTTTTTTATAGTCAAAGTTTTCTTCCAACAACATATTTTCAGTTTCTTGTTGGGAAAAGAAGACTTCGCATATTAAGAAATAATGGACAAAATAAGAGCCCCGCCCACCCGCCCGTTGTCAATTGTAATAAATGCTTTATTCATCATGAGCTAAAGGGCGAAGTTTAGTTTGCAAAATGCTCATTTCTCTACAAGAAATTACCATATGAAATACGTTTTTAAAAGGGTACAATTTTTTTAGAGAAATGTTGATGTATTGCAATCAAGCTCCGCCCTTCAGTCTGATTAGGAATTAAAAACTCATCACCACTGAGATTGGGGCGGGTGGGTGGGGCTTACTCTTTGTTTTTTTTTAATATCTATTAAAATTTTTACTGTAATGAGTCCAATTTGATTTTTTTTTTTGTAAGAACGTGATATCTTGATAAGATAAGACAGATTTTAGCACTTTTGACATTTTGAACCATATCCAAAAGACTTTTTTGTACATTTCGATATCCAGAAATCATTTTCGGCTTCGTTTCTTTGGAAATTTCTACCGTTTTTCTAAAATCGCTAATTGAAATACACCAATTTTTAGAGTTTCTTCAAAATAGCTCTCTATAAAAATTTTGTAGATAAAAAAGGAAATTATTATTAATTTTTGTTCCATTGTTCCATTATTGGTTTCCACTTCCACTCGACAAAAGAACATATTTAGGCCCGCCCACCCACCCTGTCTCCTTTTCAGTGATTAATTTTATCCGATCTGAATGCAATAAATGATTTTATAGTAAACAGAAATAAAATTAGTCGTTAGAATGACAAGAGGGGGGTCGGCGGGACTAATACTTGTTAAGTGGAAAATCAAAAAATTGCAAATGAAACTTAAAAATCGAACAAATGGAAAACCCAAAAATTATGAAATGGAAAAATTACAGAATCGTCAAAATTGTGAAGTTGAAAGATCGAAAAATTGAAAAATTAAATATCGAGAAATTGAAATATTAAAAATCGATAAATTAAAAGTAGAAAAAAAAGTTTAAAAATAATTCGAAATGGAAAAATTCTGAAAATTGTAAATATTATTGTATATTAAAAATGAAAACTAGGAAAATTGCAAATCAAACCTGAAGAAACGAAAAATTGAAAAATTGAGAAACTGAAATATCGAAACTGAAAAAACGAAAAATTGAAAACTGAAAAAAACAAAAATTGAAAAATTGCAAATCGAAAAATGAAGAAACGGGAAAATGAAAAAAATTGAAATCAAAAAAACAAAATATTATAAAACAGCTCGAAAAATTTCCTTTCAGCTTGGTTTGTTCGAAAATTAAATTAGCAGAATCCAGTGTTATAAATTTCTGTGAAAGTAACCTTCGATCAATTTTTTTAATACACCCATCTAAAACAAAAAAAGTGGGTTTATTACGTGCTATTGGTATTCGACTTCGACCACAAACCCAACTATATTTTGTTATTTATCTTTGAAAACTTCTTCGTCTGCCACTTTGTTGTGATTTATTAGAATAAAACCCACAAATTTCAGTTTAAAGTGAATTATGTGTATTTTCTTCATGTTTATTATAAGTTCGAACGAGAAACGAAAAACTGAATCGATTATCTACCCTAGCTAAAGTTCATAAAATTTTCATGCGTAGAGATAAAAATAATCCCCGAAAACAATCCACTAGAATAAATAACAAATTTAATTTTTCAATAAACTTGGAGCTCCGTTAAAAAAAAAATGCTTGGCAGAAATATGGTCAGTGTAATCACCGAAAAATTAACTTTATAATTTGCTTGGCAAAGTTTCGACGTCTTACGTTATTTTGTAGAAACAAAAAAAAATATTTCCGTCCCGACATAATAAAAATTTTTAGAATGAGTTATAATAACCCTAATTTATTCAGTTTTTGTAACTTTATTACAGCTTACTAGCGTCTAATCTAGAAAATTAAGCCAATCGTGAAAATTTTAAAGCCCTGTAATGACATAACAACGAAAAATAATTTACCCTTAATTCGTCATACTGTCACAAACATTTTCCTTGGTAGTCAAATTTCTATTATTTCGCACACGCAACGTTCGTTGTACCTGAGATTTTATTTTTTTTGCCAAAGTTTCGCAGAACCAGTTATATTCCAAGACGTAATATGTTTTCAGAAATACACATAAAGGTGCGTCAAGACCTCGTTAAACGAAATTTCCCATTCTGTAGTTTTTTTCTCCACTTATTGAATACTTTATCACAAGGATGCGTTCTCGAGACACACTTCATCCACTCGTCATATGCTCGAGCGGTTTTTTAAAACGAAAGCAACAAGGACCGGCTTGAATTAATCAATCAGAGCCGAGTTTTCCATAAACGTTGCACGTCGTATGAAAATTTAACTCGACAAAGCAAAATTTAAATTCGCCGACTCGTATGACCGTCTGTTATGATCTTTTGGAAGGACGGTCTGGTGATTTTCGCTTCGCTTAGCAAAAGTGGTTTCCAGATGAAATAAGTGGACTGGAATTTCGCTAATAATGAATGATTGTTTCATGTGGAGAGCAAAGCGCGCAAAGTCTTTCATGTTACCTAGCAGAGAAGCCAACTACGCAACAGTTGTCCAATTTAATAATTTACATCTTTCGGAGGAACAATGGCTGTTTACGACGATGTTTTCTAATTTTCATCGTGCTATTGGAAATCGCGGCGTTAATTACTCGGGAGTTATTTTCGGATTTGTCTTTTCTTAATGCCGGAGCTTCGTTATCCGAAGTTACAAAAGTTTGAATAAGTGTTTCATCAAGCTTTAGTTTAACCCAGTGTCGGATTGTGCTGACGGGACACCGGGAAATTTCCTACTTCTTTTTTTTTCAAAAATTCGAAAATTTGAACAATAGAAAAATATAAAATTTAAGGTATCGAAAAATGAAAAATGTAGACATTGAGCCATCAAAATATCGAAAAATTGAAAATCCAGAAATCGGAAAACCCAAAGTCGATAATTTCAAAAAAATCAAGAAATCAAAATATCGAAAAATTAAGGAATCAAAAAATTGAAAAATCCAGAAATCGAAACATCGAAAAAATCGAAAAATTGAAAAATGGAAAAATTGTTGACTCAATTTAAAAAACCCGCAACTGAAATATCGAAAAATTGAAAAATCCTGACAACAAACACAAAGTCGAAAAAACGAAAAACCGGAAAATCGCAAATTCAAATATTAAAAAACTGAAAAATTAAGAAATTGAAAAATTGACAAATCAAAAAATTGAAGAGTGGAAAATCTAAAAATCAATTAATCGAGAAATCGAAAATTTGAAAAATGGACTAACCGTAAAGATATAAAAAGATGGAGAAATCGAAATTTTGAAATACTTTTTTCGTAATATACATAGTCAGCTTTTCAGAACTGAGAAACTGAAAAACAGAATTAAACGAGAAATTGAAAAACCTAAAAATTGAAAATTTAGAAACGTCAAAAATTGAGCAATTGAAAAAATTAAAAATTGGAAAATTGAAGAGCCCAAAAATTCAAAAATCTTGAAATTGAAATATTTGAAAATTGAGAAATCGAAAAAGAGAAAAATTCAACAATAAAAGAAATCGAAACATGGAAATCTTGGTAATCGAAAAATAGAAAAATTGTAAAATCTAAAATTTTAATAACCTTAAAATTGAAAAATCGTAAAATCAAAAATTTTAAAATTTCAAAATATTGAGAAATCTAAACATCAAAAAATTGATAAATCTGTAATCTAGAATTTCGAAAAATTGAAAACTCTTAAGAACTGAAAAGTCAAAAAATCGAAAAATCAAGAAAATCTACAGTTTGAAGACTTGAAAAAAACATCGAAAAATCCAAAAATCTAACAATCGAAAAATGAAAAATCCAAAAATGAAAAAATCCAGAAATGAAAAACCGAAAAGTTGAAATTGAAAATCTTAAATTTGAAAAATTGAAAAAATCGCAAAAATTGTAAAATCGAAAAACTGAAGAACTGAAAAACTGAAAAATCCAGAAATTGAAACATTGAGAATTCGAAACATTAATACATCTTGAAGTGGAGAAATCGAAATAGCCCGAACGGCAAATTAGAAATTGATTAAAACAAATTGATAAATCGAAAGATCGAAAAATCGAAACATGAAAAAATCGAAAAAAACCGGAAAATTTCAAATTTAAAAATTCCAAAACTTAAAAAACAGAAAAATCGAAGAAATTGAAAAATCGAGAAATCGAAAAATCAAAAAAATTGAAAAATTGAAAAACCTAGAAATTGAAAAATCAAAAAATTATTGAAGCAACTTAAAAATCCCGCAACTGAAATATCGAAAAATTGATAAATCGATAAAAAGATAAATTGAAAAATCTCGAAACATCGAAAAAGTTAAAAATCCTGGAATCGAACAAAACGTCGGAAAATCGAAAAATCGATTAATCGAAAAATCGAATATTCGAAAAATGGACAAATCGAAAACTTAGAGACTTCAAAAATTGAAAACTAAGTAAAGAAAAAAATTAAGAAATCGAAAATTGAAGAATCAAAAACTGGAAAATAGCAAAACTGTAAGATTGGAAAATCGAAAAAACGAAAAATAAAAAGTTGGAGATTTCGGAAAATTGAATTACTTTTGTCGTAATATACGTAGTCAGCTTTTCAGAACTGAAAAACTGAAAAATCGAAATATTGAAAAGTCGAAAAATCGAGAAATGAGAAACTCAAAATCAATTAAATGAGAAATTGAAAAATTTAAAAATTGTAAATTTAGAAATGTCAAAAAATTAACTATTGACAAAAATTAAAAATCGAAAAATTGAAGAGTCAAAAAATTGAAAAATCTTGAAATTGAAACATTTGAAAGTTGAGAAATAGAAAAAGAGAAAAATTGAACAATCAGTAAATCGAAACATGGAAATTTGGGTATTCGAAAAATAGAGAAATTGTAAAATCGAAAAATTTTAAAACCGTAAAATTGAAAAATCGAAAATTAAAAAATTCCAAAAATTGAAAAACCGAAAATCTGAATATCGACAAATGAAAAATTCAAAAATTAAAAAATCCAGAAATCGAAAAATGGAAAAAACGAAAACCGAAAATCTTAAATTTGAAAAATGTGAAAAACGAAAAAATTGAAAAATCGAAAAATTGAAACATCGAGAAATCGAAATATTAATACATCGTGAAGTCGAAAAATCGAAATAGCCCGAACGGAAAATTAAAAATTGAAAATTTTAAAATTTAATAAATTGATAAATGGAAAGATCGAGAAATTTAAAATCTAAAAATTCGAAAACTTAAAAAATAGAAAAATAGAAGACATGATAAATCGGGAAATCCAAAAATGTAACATTTAAGGTATCGAAAAATGAAAATATCGAAAAACCAAAAAATCTAAAAATTGAAAAATGTAGAAATTGAGCCATCAAAATATCGAAAAATTGAAAATCCAGAAATACCAAAACCCAAAGTCGAAAATTTAAAAAAATCAAGAAATTAAAATATCAAAAAACTGAAAAATCCAGAAATCGAAACATCAAAAAAATCGAAAAATTGAAAAACCGAGAAATTGGAAAATGAAAAAATTGTTGAATCGATTTAAAAAACCCGCAACTGAAATATCGAAAAATTGAAAAATCCTGATATCAAACAAAAAGTCGAAAAAAACGAAAAACCGGAAAATCGCAAATTCAAAAACTGAAAAATCAAGAAATTGAAGAATTGTAATATACATAGTCAGCTTTTCAAAACTAAAAAACTGAAAAATCGAATTAAATGAGAAATTGAAAAATCTAAAAATTGAAAAATCCTGCAAATGAAATATCGAAAAATTGATAAATCGATGAAAAGAAAAATTGAAAAATCCCGAAACTCAAACATCGAGAAATTGAAAACTCCTGAAATCGAACAAAAAGTCGGAAAAACGAAAAACCGGAAAATCGAAAATTCAAAAATTGAAGAGTTGGAAAATCGAAAAATCGATTAATCGAAAAATCGAGAATTGGAAAAATGGACAAATTGAAAACTTAGAAACGTCAAAAATTGAAAATTAAGGAAAGAAAAAAATCAAAAAGTCGAAAATTTAATCAAAAATTGAAAAATCGTAAAACTGGAATATCGGAAACTCGAAAAAGCGAAAAATAAAAAGATGGAGAAATCGGAAAAATTTTAATTCTAAAATCCGAAAGTCAAAAATTTGAAAAACCTAAAATTAGAAAACTAAAAACGAAAAATTAAAAAATTAAATCATCAAAAAATCTAGAATTAAAAAAATCTAGAAACCGAAAACTCGAAATATTAAAAAACTAAAAAATTAAGAAATTGAAAAATTGACAAATCAAAAAATTGAAGAGTTGAAAAATCGAAAAATCAATTAATTGAGAAATCGAGAAAATTTGAAAAATGGACAAACCGTAAAGATATAAAAAGATGGAGAAATCTAAATTTTGAAATTTTTTTTTCGTAATATACATAGTCAGCTTTTCAGAACTGAAAAACTGAAAAATCGAATTAAATGAGAAATTGAAAAATCTAAAAATTGAAAATTTAGAAACGTCAAAAATCGAGCAATTGAAAAACCTTACAATTGAAAAATCGAAAAATCAAAAATTTTAAAATTCCAAAATATTGAGAAATCTAAACATCAAAAAATTGATAAATCTGTAATCTAGAAATTAGAGTTTTCACTAAGAGCTGAAAAGTAAAAAAATCGAAAAATCTAACAATCGACAAATGAAAAATCCAAAAATTAAAAAATCCAAATTTGAAAACTTGAAAAAATCGCAAAAATTGAAAAATAGAAAAATTGAAGAACTGAAAAACTGAAATGGAAAATTAAAAATTGAAAATTTAAAAATTCGAAAAAATCGATAAATCGGAACATCAAAATATTGAAAAAAATCAAAAATTTCAAATTTAAAAATTCGAAAACTTGATAAATAGAAAAATCGAAGAAGTGATAAATGCAAAAATCGAAAAATCTGAAATTTAAGGTATCGAAAAACCAAAATATCGAAAAATTGAAAAATCGAAAAATCCAAAGTCGAAAATTAAAAAAAAAATCAAAATATTAAAATATCGATAAATTGACGAATTAAAAAATTGAAAAACCGAGAAATTGAAAAATTAAAAAATTGTTGAATTAACTGAAAAATCCTGCAAATGAAATATTGAAAAATTGATAAATCGATGAAAAGAAAAATTGAAAAATCCCGAAACTCAAACATCGAGAAATTGAAAACTTCTGAAATCGAATACAAAATCGAACAAAAGGTCGGAAAAACGAAAAACCGGAAAATCGAAAATTCAAAAACTGAAGAGTTGGAAAATCGAAAAATCGAGAATTGGAAAAACGCACAAATCGAAAACTTAGAAACGTCAAAAATTGAAAATTAAGGAAAGAAAAAAATCAAAAAGTCGAAAATTGAATCAAAAATTGAAAAATCGTAAAACTGGAACATCGGAAACTCGAAAAAACGAAAAATAAAAAGATGGAGAAATCGGAAAAATTTTAAAAACCTAAAATTAACTAAAAACGAAAAATCGAAAACTGACGAATCCAGAAATAGAAAAATTTTCAAAATTGAAATAATGAAAATTGAAAAATCTAGAAATCGAGAAAATGAAAACTCGAAAAATCAAAAATTGAAATGTGTATTAGAAAATTAAAACATCGAAAAATCGAAATATTAAAAAATTGTAAAATCAAAGATCCGAAAAGCTGAAAAATCGAAAAACCGAGACCTCGAAAATAGTCCATAATCGAAAAATTAAAAAGTGATTAATTGAAAAATTTATTGGAAAAAAATCGATAAACCGAAAAATCGAACAATTAAAAAAAGGAAAACACTGAAAAATCGTAAAATCAGAATTGAGAAATTGAAATACCGAAAAAATTCAAATCGAGAAAATCGGAAATTCAGAAAAATCGAAAATTCAAAAAATCTAGAAATTGGATTTGAAAATCGAAAATCAAAAGATTAAAAAACTGACAACTTGAAAAATTGGGAAGTTGAAAAATCGAAACATCAAAAATTCGATAAATCAAAAAATGGGAAAACAAAATAATAGTAATACGTAAAAAGTAGTAATAAGATAAATCGAAAAGTCGAAAAATCGAGAAGTTGAAAAATCCAGAAATCGAAATATTGAAAAATTGAAGAAAAAATTAAAACCGAGAACGATTGAGCAATCGAAACGTCAAAGAATAGAAAAATTGAAAAATCGAGACATTGAGGAATCGAGAATCCCAAAATTGAAATATTGAAAAATTGTTAAATCAAAATATTAAAAATCGAAAAGCCGAAAAATCTAAAAATCGAATAATCGAAAATTAAAAATCGATAAATCCAAAACTTAGAAACGCAAAAACTTGCAAATTAAGAAAGGAAAAAGTTAAAAAATTGAAAATTGAAGGATCAAAAAACAGAAGAATCCCAAAACTGGAATATCGAAAAATCGAGAAAAATTGACAAAGAGAAATGGAAAAATCGAAAACCCAAAAAATCAAAAATTTAGCAATTCCTGAAAAGTACTATTTATGAATTTTCTTAGAAATGAAACCAAAAATAAGTTCTAGAGATCGAAATCCGTAAAAAATCTTTAGGTAATATTCGACGTTCGAAAAAACACAAAATTTTCATAAAATTTCATTTTGAAAAATAGTAGTAATTTTCGAAATATATAGAAATGCTACGGTGAAAAATGTTTTTTTTTTTCATATTATGAGATAAAAGTTTTCTCCAAATTTTGAAGACTATCGTAGAAACAGCATTCGAATAAATAGCGAATTGTAAATATCAACAAAATATCCGTATTTTCAACGCAACATATTACAGACCAGCGAAACAAGATGGCAAAGCATCTAAAAAATGTGCAAAAAAAATCTCATACTGTAAACAACGACACAAATGGAAACTTCTGCGTTGTTTACAAATGCGAGCACAGAATGTTTTCCAGGGGAAAAATGTATTAATCTTCCACAACATTTTCAGATTAATTAGAAAATTAGACATTCCTTCAAAATATTGTTATAAGATACAGCTCCAGTAACACTAAATAATCGTTGATTACCACGGTTCAATCATGACCGCGTAGGCCGATCTTACGCCTTACAAAATATTCCGAAACACTGTAAATGCTCGAAATTATCACTTTTTCCACCTACACCTTTAGCTTTCGCTTTAATCTTCATCCCTTTACAAAAACTTAAAGCCTTCGTTGCAAAACGAGTTCCCCTGTCAAAGAAATCTCGAGAATTATGAACTTCCTCCTCACAAATTCACCAGGAATGTTCGTTATTTTCCTAAAATTTCATCCCGATGTAGTTGCGTCCAACGAAATAGCCGAATCCGAATCCAATTACATAGTTTGATTATATTTTCCAGGTTAGGGACGGATATCGACTGGACAAACCCGAGCACTGCAGACGCGAACTCTACAACATAATGTACTATTGTTGGGACAAGGATTCGAAGCAGAGGCCCACCTTCACCGAATGCGTCCAGTTGCTCGAGAAGCTCCTGATGACAGAAACCGACTACATAGAATTAGAGCGCTTTCCCGATCACTCCTATTACAACATGATGAGTTTAAGCGGAGAGAAACTGTAACGGTGGAAGAAACTCGGAAAATGGATATAATTTGCGCAGTCTAACATGTGGTGTTCTCCAGTTTTATTGTTAAGATGTAAGCTCACTCCCAGTGGTTGTTACAAAGAAATAACCAAAGTTTTGTTATTTGTTACGGAAGAGTGCGGTCTTCCGGATAACTTATGAAATATGGAATTTTCGCTAGTAGGAGTTTTCAGCCCGCTAGGAAAATTCACGCTAATGCGATTAAGTAATTTATGTAGTTAGAGTTAGCAAGAAGACTGTAAGTTGATTAAGGCGGTTATTTTTGTTGCGTGCCCTTTAATTTTATTAGAAATCGTTGTAGGCACTAAAATGTATTTAAGTGTAAATCTTATTTAGGATACAGCTAGGTCGATACGTACCTGTAATTACTTGCTGGTATTATTAATCTATAATTAAATTATGTCTATTTTGATTACATTGTGCAATAAAATATTTAATAAATGCACTTCGTTACGTCTATTCGTTTCCCCCAACAAAAAAATGATGGGAGCTGAGAAATTGAACTATCGAAAATTCAAGAAATGAAAAAGTGGGAAAATTAAAAAATCTATAATTCGAAAATCCAAAACTTGAAAATGTCCAAAATCGAAAATTCCAAAAATCCAAACACTGAAAATTCCAAAACTGAAATACTGATAAATTGAGAAATTGAAAGTGGAAAAATCGAGAAATCGAAAAATCGAAAATTCGAAATATTGAGAAATCGAAACATGAAGACATCAAGAAATTGGGAAGCCGAACCGAAAAAGTCCAAAATCGAAAAATTAAAAAGTGAATAATCAGAAAATTTAATATTTAAAAAATCCATGAACGAAAAATTGAAAAGTCGGGCAATTGAAGAAATATAAAATAGGAACATCGAAATCTCGATAAATCGAGAAATCGAAATATTGAAAAACTAAGAAACTGAGAAATCGTAAAAGAAAAATTGAAAATTAAAGGAATAAAAGACTGACAAATCGAAAAATCGAGAAGTTGAGAAAGCAAACCATCGAAACTTCAAAAAATCAAGAAATGGGATAATCAAAAAATCAATAACTCGAATAGTCGAAAAATCGAGAAATCAAAAAATTGGAAAAATTGAATTGGAAAATTGAAAAAGTTGAGAAATTGAAACATCGAAAATTTAAGAAATAAATAAATGGGAAAATCATTAATTCAATAATTTGGAAAGTCGGAAAATTGAGAAATCGAAATATTGAAAAACCGAAAAACTACAAATCGGAAAATCAAAACTGAAAAATCGAAAAATCAAAGTTGAAAAATTGATAAACCAGAAAGTTAAAACCGAGAAGTGAAAACATCGAACTATCAAAAAATGGAAAAATTGAAAACCGAGAAATCCCAAAACTGAAACTTAGGAAAACTGGAAATCGAAAAGTCGAAAAATCGAAGATTTAAAAAACCGAAAAATTAAATTGGGAAACCGAAAATTAAGAGTTTGAAAACTGACAAATCGAAAAATTGGGGAGTTGAGAAATCGAAAAATCGAAATATTGAATAACCGAAAAACTGAAAAATCGGAAAATCGGAATTGAAAAACTAAAAAATCCCAATGTCAAAAATTTTACAGTTCCAAAAATTGAAAAAACTGAAAACGAAAAATCGAAAAATTGAATTATTAAAAAATTAAAAACCTCAGGAAATCGAAATATGAAAAAACTGAAAAATCAAAAATGAAAAATTGAAAAACCAAAAAAATTAAAACCGAGAAGTCAAAACATCGAATGCTCGAGCAATCGAAACATCAAAAAAATTGAAAAATCGAGAAGTCCCAAAACTGAAACTTCGAAAAACTGGAAATCGGAAAGTCGAAAAATCGAAGATTTCAAAAATGGAAAAATTGAATTGGAAAATCGAAAATTAAAAAATGAAAAACTGACAAATCGAAAAATTGAGGAGTTGAGAAATCGAAACATCGAAAATTCATGAAATCAAGAAATGAAAAAATAAAAAAATTGATAACTGAAAAATCGAAAAATCGATAATTTAAAAAATCGAGAAACCGAAATAACCGAAAAACTGAAAAATCGGAAACTCAGAATTGAAAAACTGAAAAGTTAATAAATTGAGAAATCAATAAATCGAAAAATCAAAAACTTGCAAATACCAAAAATCGAAAATTTCAAGATTCACACTGAAAAATTCCAAAACTTAAATACCGAAAAATTGAAAATATCGAAAAATCGAAAATTTAAAGATTGAAAAACTGACAGATCGAAAAATTGAGAAGTTGAGAAATCGAAACATCGAAAAAACAAGAAATCAAGAAATGGGAAAATGAAAAAATCGATAATTCGAAAAGTCGAAAAATCCGAGAGTCGAAAAATCAAGAAATTGGAAAATCGAAATATTGACAAACCGAAAAACTGAAAAATCGAAAAATCAAAGTTGAAAAATTGAAAAATCAAAACGTTAAAACCGAGAAGTCAAAACATCGAAAGATCTATAAATCGTTACATCAAAAAATACAAAAATTGAAAAATTAAGAAATCAAAAAATCCGAAAGTCAGAAAAACCTAAATCTTGAAAAATTCCAAAAAAGAAATATAGTAAGATTGTAAATCGAAAAATTGAAAAATCGGAAAGTCGAAAATTTAAAAAATCGAAAAATTGAATTGGGAAACCGAAAACTAAGAGTTTGAAAAACTTGACAAATCGAAAAATCCGAAAGTTGAAAAACCAAAAATCGGAAAATCGAAATATTGAGAAACCGAAAAACTGAAAAATCGAAAAATCAAAGTTGAAAAATTGAAACACCAAAAAGTTAAAATCGAGAAGGCAAAACATCGAAAGATCAAGCAATCAAAACATCAAAAAATAGAAAAATTGAAAAGTATAAAAATCGAAAATCGGAGAGTCAAAAAAACTGAAATATCGTGAAATTGTAAATGGAAAAATTGAAAAACGAAAAATCCAATAAACGAAATACTGGAATTCGAAAAGTCGAAAACTAAAAATTTAAAAAACCGAAATTGAGAAATCGAAACATCAAAAATTGAAGAAATGAAAAAATTGATAATAAGAAAAGTTGAAAAATCGAAAAATCCAATTTATATGGAAAAACCGAAAAATTAAAAAATTCAAACCGAGAAGTCAAAACATCTAAAGATTGATCAATCGAAATATCAAAAAATGGAGAAACCAAAAAATCGGAAAGTTAAAAAAATCGAAATATTGAAAAATTTCAAAACTGAAAAATGGTAAAAACGTAATAAAACTTATTATTATTATTATTAAATCGAAAAATTGAATAATCGAAAAATCCCAAAACTGAAACTTCGAAAAACTGAAAATCGAAAAGTTGGAAAACAAAAAATTGAAAAAATTGAAAAATTGATTTGGGAAATCGAAAATTAAGAGAATGAAAAACTGACAAATCGAAAAATTGAGAAGTTCAGAAATCGAAACATCAAAAATTCAAGAAATCAAGAAATGAGAAAATCGGATAATCGAGATGTTGAAAAATCGAGAAATCGAAATACTGGAAAACCGAAAAACTGCAAAATCGAAAAATCTGAAATGAAAAATTGAGAAACCCAAAAAATTTAAACCGAGATCTCAAAAGATCGAGCAATCGAAACATCAAAAAATAGAAAAATCGAGAAATAAAAAAATCTGAAGTCAAGAAACTCGAAATATTGACAAATTCCAAAACTGAACTATCGTAAAAAATTTAAAAAACGAAAAATTGAATTGGACAATCGAATAAAAGTCCAAAATCGAAAAATTAAAAAGTGAATAATCGAAAATTTTAATATTTAAAAAAATCCATCAAACGAAAAATTGAAAAGTCGGGCAATTGAACAAATATAAAATTGAAACATGGATATCTCGATAAATCGAGAAATCGAAATATTGGAAAACTAAAAAACTGAGAAATCGTAAAAGACAAATTGAAAATTAAAGGAATAAAAGACTGACAAATCGAAAAATTGAGAAGTTGGAAAATCAAAACATCGAAAATTCAAGAAATTAAGAAATGGAAAAATCAAAAAATCGATAAATCGAAAACCTAAAAATCGAGAAATTGAAAAATCGAAAACTTATAAGTGCCAAAATTCGAAAATTATATTGAGTAATCGAAACATAAAAACATCAACAAATCAGAGAGTTAATTCGGAATAATCCAAAATCAAAAAATTAAGTGATAATTGAAAAAATTTAAAACGTTCTTAATTGAATTTTTCCGCCGCCAGGCAATTAAATCAAGAGTAGTGCAAACCTGAAGTGTTTAATCAATTCGGGCGAGCTCCATTTTGCAGCCTTTATCTGCACTAAATTCAGAGGAACAATCCGACTAAGAGAAGTGAAAGTCTGGCTAGGTGTGTAGCGAACCGCTAAAATTTTATGAAAACACCAGGTGCTCCTAATTCGATATGAAACCTTGTGTCTTTTATTAAAGGGTGGAGACGACATATTAAAAAGTCGCACTTTTGTGCAAGTGGAAAATGTTTCGAGGCTGCTAAGAAACGAATGAAAATCAGGAAATTCAGTTTCAAATAAACATTTTCATTTACTGAACAAGCATCTTTGACCCAAAAGCTCAGCTTTCTCCATTTAGGAACTGTTATGAACTCATGAATGAAGCTCGACTTTATCAACGGATTTCCTAATGGAATGAGAGCTTCAAGCATAGTTTCATATTCTACATAAGTACGTACATTTGAGACGTGGGAAAAATATACATTCCCGGAAGCTCTGTAATGTTGTATGACACAATATTAAGTTCGAGGCGCTTCCACAACGACTAAAGAAGTTCGCTTCATCAGACATATATACGACCATTATTTCGAAGCAGCTGCAAAATTTATTAATATTATACAGGCTGTTTCACCTCAAGAAATCGATTAAGACTAGGTATAACGTGCATGGTCGACAAAAAAGGAAAAAAAAAACAAAAAACGGGGTGAAAGGAGCCAAAACAGAACGTAAAATAGCACAAAATAAAAAAAAACATCAAAAATGAGGAAAAAAATTTAAAAATCCAAAAATTAAAAAATCTAAAAACGAAAAATCTAGAAATAGCAAAATTCCCAAAAATAAAATATTGAAAATTGAAAATCTCGAAATCCAGGAAATGAAAACTCGAAAAATCAAAAAATTGAAGTATGTATTAAAAAATTAAAAACCTCAGGAAATCAAAACATCAAAAAATTTAGAATTAAAAAAATCGAAAAACTGAAAAATCGAAACATTGAAAAATTTGAAAATCGAAAAGCCAAAAGTCGATAAATCAAAAACCTAGACCTCGAAAAATTGAAGCATGGAGAAATCGAAACATGAAAAGATCAAGAAATCGGAAAGTTGAATCGAAGTAGTCCAGAATCGAAAACTAAAACCGAGAAGTCAAAACATCAAAAAATAGAAAAATTGAAAAATAGACAAATCAAAAAAATGAAGAAGTCAAAAAAAAATCGAAAAATCTCAAAACTGAAACTCCGAAAAACTGGAAACCGAAAAATCGAAAACTAAAAAAGTCGACGAATTGAAGTGGAAAATCGAAAGGTAAAAGATTGAAAAACTGACAAATCGAAAAATTAAACTGAGAAGTCAAAACATCAAAAAATTGAAAAATTTAAAAATCGAGAAATCAAAAAGTCGGAAGTCAAAAAAACTGAAATATCGTAAAATTGCAAATCGAAAAATTTAAAAATCCAAAAATTGACAAATTGAAAAATGGATAAATCGAAAAATTGAAAGCTTGAAAAAAAAATCTAAAATTTCAAGAATCAAAACACCGAAAAATGCCAAAACTGAAATACTGAAAAATTGAAAAATCGAAAGTCGAAAAATCGAAAATTCAAAAATTCGAAATGTTGAGAAATAGTCCAGAATCGAAAAATTAAAAAGTGAATAATTGAAAAATTGAAAAATGGAGACATGGAAATCTCGATAAATCGAGATATCAAAATTGAAAAATTGAGAAGACAAAACATGGAGAGATCGAGCATTCGAAACATCAAAAAACAGAAAAATTGAAGAATCGAAAAATCAAAAAATCGGAATAACAAAAAAATCGAAATATTGAAAAATTGCAAAACTGAAACTTCGAGAAACTGAAAATCGGAAAGTCAAAAAAGAACATTTAAAAAATCTAAAAACTGAATTGGAAAATCGAAAATTAAAGATTGGAAATTTGAGAAATCGAAAATTTAAGAAGTTGAGAAATCGATAAATCGAAAAATCAAAAATCTGGAAATGCAAAAATCGAGAATTTTAAGAATCACAAAACACTGAAAAATCCCAAAACTAAAATACTGAAAATTTGAGAAATCGAAATTGGAAAAATCGAGAAATTGAAAAATCGAAAAACTAAAAAATCGTAAAATCAAAATTCAAAAATGGACAAACCGAAAAAACTAAAACCGAGAAGACAAAACATCGAAAGATTGAGCAAACCAAACATCAAAAAATAGAACAATTGAATAATTGAGAAATCAAAAAATCGGAAAATGAAAAAAATCGATATATTGATAAATTAAAGAACTGAGAAATCAAAAAATAGGAAAGTTAAAAAAATCGAAATATTGAAAAATTCCAAAATTAAAATTTCGAAAAACTGGAAATCGAAAAATCAATAAATCGAAAAATTAAATGGGAAATCGAAAATTAAAAAATTGAAAAACTGACAAATCGAAAAATTGAGAAGTTGAGAAAACGAAAGATCGAAAATTCAAGAAATTAAGAAATGGGAAAATCAAAAAATTGATAAATCGTAAAGTCGAAAAATCGACAAATTGAAAAGTCGATTAATCGAAAAATTGAAAGCTTGGAAAAAAAATCGAAAATTTCAAGACTCAAAACACCGAAAAATGCCAAAACTGAAATACTGAAAAATTGAGAAATCGAAAGTGGAAAAATCGAGAAATCGAAAAATCGAAAATTGAACAATTCGAAATATTAAGAAATAGCCCAAAATCGAAAAATTAAAAAGTGAATAATTGAAAAATTTAAACATATTTAAAAAATCCATTAAACGAAAAATTGAAAATTGAAACATTAAAAAATGGAAACATGGAAATCTCGACAAATCGCGAAATCGAAATATTGAAAAACCGAAAAACTGAAAAATCGTAAAACCAAAAGTGAAAAATTGAAAAACAAAAAAAAAACTAAAACCGAGAAGACAAAACATCGAAAGAATGAGCATTCGAAACATCAAAAAACAGAAAAATTGAAAAATCGAGAAATCAAAAAATCAGAATATCAAAAAATCGAAATTTTAAAAAATTGCAAAACTGAAACTTCGAAAAACTGGAAATCGAAAAGTCAAAAAAGAACATTTAAAAAATCGAAAACTGAATTGGAAAATCGAAAATTAAAAGATCGAAAATCTGACAAATCGAAAAATTGAGAAGTTGAGAAATCGATAAATCGAAAAATCAAAAATCTGGACATGCACAAATCGAAAATTTTATTTTAAGAATCAAAACACTGAAATATCCCAAAACTAAAATACTGAAAAATTGAGAAATCGAAATTGGAAAAATCGGGAAATTGAAAAATCGAAAAACTAAAAACCGTAAAATCAAAATTCAAAAATGAACAAACCAAAAAAACTAAAACCGAGAAGACAAAACATCGAAAAATTCAGCAAAGGAACATCAAAAAATAGAACAATTGAATAATCGAGAAATCAAAAAATCGAAATATTGATAAATTAAAGAATTGAGAAATAAAAAAATCGGAAAGTTAAAAAAATCGAAATATTGAAAAATTCCAAAATTAAAATTTCGAAAAACTGGAAATCGAAAAATCAATAAATCGGAAAAAAATGGGAAAATCGAAAATTAAAACATTGGAAAACTGACAACTCGAAAAATTGAGAAGTTGAGAAATCGAAACATCGAAAATTAAAGAAATTAAGAAATGGGAAAATCAAAAAATCGATATACCGTAAAGTCGAAAAATCGACAAATTGAAAAATCGATAAATCGAAAAATTGAAAGCTTGGAAAAAAATCGAAGATTTCAAGAATCAAAACACCGAAAAATGTCAAAACTGAAATACTGAAACATTGAGAAATCGAAAGTGGAAAAATCGAGAAATCGAAAAATCGAAAATTAAAAAATTCGAAATATTGAGAAATAGTCCAAAATCGAAAAATGAAAAAGTGAGTAATTGAAAAATTTAATACATATTTATAAAATCGATTAAACGAAAAATTGAAAATTGGACAATTAAAAAATGGAAACATGGAAATCTCGATAAATCCAGAAATCAAAATTGAAAAATTGAAAAAAAAAACTAAAACCGAGAAGACAAAACATGGAAAGATCGAGCATTCGAAACATCAAAAAACAGAAAAATTGAAAAATCGAGAAATCAAAAAATCGGAATATCAAAAAAATCGAAATATTGAAAAATTGCAAAACTGAAACTTCGAAAAACTAAAAATCGAAAAGTCAAAAAAGAACATTTAAAAAATCGAAAAAATTGAATTGTAAAATCGAAAATTAAAAGACTGAAAATCTGACAAATCGAAAAATTGAGAAGTTGAGAAAGCGATAAATCGAAAAATCAAAAATCTGGAAATGCAAAAGTCGAAAATTTTGAGAATCAAAACACCGAAAGATCCCAAAACTAAAATATCGAAAAATTGAGAAATCGAAATTGATAAAATCGAGAAATTGAAAAATCGAAAAACCAAAAAATATAAAAATTGAATAATCGAGAAATCAAAAAATCGGAAAATCAAAATAAATCGAAATATTGATAAATTAAAGCATTGAGAAATCAAAAAATCGGAAAGTTAAAAAAATCGAAATATTGAAAAATTCCAAAATTAAAATTTTGAAAAACTGGAAATCGAAAAAACAATAAATCGAAAAATTAAATGGGAAATCGAAAATTAAAAAATTGAAAAACTGACAAATCGAAAAATTAAAACTGAGATGTCAAAAAATTGAAAAATTCAAAAATCGAGAAATCAAAAAGTTGGAAGTCAAAAAACTGAAATATCGTAAAATTGCAAATCGAGAAATTGAAAAATCGAAAAATCTCAAAAATGTAAAAAAATAGAAAATTTAAAAATACGAAAAATTGAAATGGAAAATCGAAAATTGAAAGATTGAAAAATTGACAAATCGAAAAATTGAGAAGTTACGAAAACGAAACATCGAAAATTCAAGAAATTAAGAAATGGGAAAATCAAAAAGTCGATAAATCGTAAAGTCGAAAAATTGATAAATTGAAAAATCGATAAATCGAAAAATTGAAAGCTTGGAAAAAAAAATCGAAAATTTCAAGAATCAAAACACCGAAAAATGCCAAAACTGAAACACTGAAAAATTGACAAATCGAAAGTGGAAATATCGAGAAATCGAAAAATCGAAAATTCAAAAATTCGAAATATTTAAAAATTACAAAACTGAAACTTCGAAAAACTGGAAATCGAAAAGTCAAAAAAAAAGAAAATTTAAAAAATCAAAAAACTGAATTGGAAAATCGAAAATTTTAAGAATCAAAACACTGAAAGATCCCAAAACTAAAATATCGAAAACTTGAGAAATCGAAATTGATAAAATCCAGAAATTGAAAAATCGAAAAACTAAAAAATCGTAGAATCAAAATTCAAAAATGGACAAACCGAAAAAACTAAAACCGAGAAGACAAAACATCAAAAAATCGAAATATTGATAAATTAAAAAATTGATAAATCAAAAAATCGGAAAGTTAAAAAACTCGAAATATTGAAAAATTCCAAAATTGAAATTTCGAAAAACTGGAAATCGAAAAATCAATAAATCGGAAAATCGAAAATTCAAAAATTGAAAAACTGACAAATGGAAAAATTGAGAAGTTGAGAAATCAAAACATCAAAAATTCAAGAAATCAAGCAATGAGAAATTAAAAAAATCGATAAATCGAAAAGGCGAAAAATTGAGAAATTGAGAAAACGATAAATCAAAAAGTCAAAAACTGGGAAATGCCAAAAATCGAAAATTTCAAGAATCAAAAGAAAAATTCAAATAGTGAAATACCTAAGCGGAAAAATCGAAAGTGGAAACATCAAGAAATCGGAAAGTCGAATCGAAATAGTCCAAAATCGAAAAATTACATTCAATATCTAAAAAATCGGTAGAACGAAAAATTGAAATGTCGGACAATTGAACAATTAATGGAAATATCGAAATACGGAAGAACCGAAAAACTCAAAAATCATAAAATCAAAATTCAAAAATTGACAAACCGCAAAAATTAAGAAGACAAAACATCGGAAGATCGAGCAATCGAAACATCAACAAATAGAAAAATTGAAAAATCAAGAAATCAAAAAATCGAAAAATTGAATTGGAAAATAAAAAAATTGAGAAGTTGAGAAATCGAAACATCAAAAATTCAAAATATTAAGAAATCGATAAATCAAAAAATCGACAAATCGAAAAGTCGAAAAATTGAAAAATCGATAAATCAAAAATCCAAAACTTGGAAATGCCAAAAATCGAAAATTTCGAGAATCGAAACACTAAAAAATCCCAAAACTAAAATATCGAAAAATTGAGAAATTGAAAGTAGAAAAACCGAAAATTCGAAATATACATTGAGAAATGAATTGAAATTGAAAAATTTAATATTTCAAAAATCTATAAAACGAAAAATTGAACAATTAAAAAATGGAAATATCGAAATCTCGATAAATCGAAAAATCGAAATACATATCGAAAAACCGAACCACGGAAAAATCGTAAAATCAAAATTAAAAAATGAAAGTCATCTAAAAATTGCAAAAATACCAAAGCTGAAATTTCGAAAAACTGGAAATCGAAAAGTCAAAAAAAAATTCGAGAAATCAAGAAACGGGAAAATCAAAAAATACTATTTATCGATTTTTTGATTTTCCTATTTCTTAATTTTTTGAATTTTCAATGTTTCGATTTTTCAACTTCTCAATTTTTCGATTTGTCAGTTTTTGAATCTTTTAATTTTCGATTTTCCAATTCAGTTTTTCGATTTTTTAAATTTTCGATCTTTCGATTTCCCAGTTTTTCTAGGTTTCAGTTCTGAAATTTTTGGATTTTTCAATTTTGGAATTTTTCAATTTTTTAATATCCCTATTTTTTGATGTCTCGGTATTAAATTTTTTCCGTTTTCCAGTTTTTTAGTTTCTCAATTTGAAAAATCAAAAAATTGAAAAATCGAAAATTCAAAAACGTAGAAATGCCAAAAATAGAAAAATTGAAGAATCAATACATTGAACATCTCAAAACTAAAATATCGAAAAATTGAGAAATAGAAAAATCGAAAATTTGGAAAAATCGAAAAATTATTTTACAATTTTAATTAACAAGACAGACGGAAACGGGAGACCTATTTTTTCGTACTCTAAGAGCCATGAAACTTCGAGAAAACATAAAAGTAGCTAGTCACCTGATGGACTCGTTTACATAATTTCTTAGCCTACGCTCGGGAACTAAAAATATCAAAAACGCGACAAAAAAGCTTCTCAAAAAAAAAAAAATTAGAAAAAAGAGACAGAAAAAGGAGAAACAATGCTAAACAAAAACAAAAAACGCAAGAAAAAAGCGCCAAAAAATCTACAAAAAAATATCGACTGAAAAAGCGAAAACAAAGATGTTTTAAAAAACAAACGAACAAACCCCGCCAAGAATGACAAAAACGACAATAAAATGGGTAAAAAGTGGACAAAAAAGGTAAAAAAGTTGGCGAAAAAAACACAAAAAGGCAACAAAAAGGGGAGCAAAAATACCAAAACACACAAAAGAGACAAAACAGGTGTTAAAAAAGTAACAAAAAATTACAAAAACTGGACCCAAAAAAGACACCTTCTCGACCCACGGATAATTTGATCCGAAAAAGTTACCTTTCTCTTATCCTGTGGATAGTAAGAGAAATTTGCGACAACTTCTAAAATATATAATTTCATAATAATCAGTCCAGTAGTTTCGGAGGTACTCTGTCCAATAAAATCTCTAACTAACGACAGAGAGACAAACGCGAAACCTACTTTTTCATCCTCTAGGGGTTATAGAACATCAAGAAAACTTGAAATGAACCATTCATCAAGTGGACCTTATTATAATACACTAAGCAAGCTCCATGTGATTACTCACACCTGTGTATGTGTGTGTACTTCCCCAAAATTCGCGCAAAACCCAATTTTTCTTATTTTGCACAACCATCCATAACAATAAACCGACATAATACGCTTCCAAAGGCGATAAAAGCGGAACATAAATATTCCTTATTACTGCAGAAAAGTGAGCCGATCCTTCGAGTATATCATAAATAAAAAGTAGTAAAAAAATCTGTACAAATCTAATTCGTAGCTTTATAAAGCCGAGGTAATATGTGGACGCTATTTGATGTTGTAAACTCGTTATATGAAGTAATAAAACGTAATTTTATTACTGAGGGTGAACCCGAGAATGTGGAGATGGGACGCTCACATGATACCTTCCGTTGAACTAGGATTATGGTAAGCGACCACCCGGTTTGGGGATCCTTCGATGGCCAATTAATTTCTAGAACTGGGTTAATTATACTTAGAGGATATGGTAACGGAAGGGCGCAAATACAGAAAATCGATCTCTTTGCAAGGACAGGAAAATGTAGCGGTTTATGATGTTTTCGTTGTAAGAAATCGCAAAAATAGTCTTGTTTGGGGATGGAATATATCGGAAAGGGAAAGATAAAATCGCAAGGGAATAAATACGCTTATTCACATGTATGTATGTAAATTTTATAATGAACGGAAACTGCAGGAAAATTGTTATTGTAACTAGCAGGATTAGCAGCCGTTATGATAAATAAACATTTGGATTATCTGTGAAAATGCGAGCAATTTTCTAAAAGCAGTGCAAGTAGCTGAAATCCGAAGTTTTCAGATAATATGCTGAGCAAAAATGCAGCTACTAGAGGAATTTCGCTTGAAATTGTCAAGAAATAATAAACTTCAGGCAGTGACAATCAGTTATCTTTGTGAATCGACTGAAGAGGTTTTAGTAATCATGTTGTTCAGAGTTAATAATGACATTCCTATTAAATCCTTGATCACTTTTAGTTGTACGATGTCTCATCACATGTTAATCTCCTCCTAGAAATACATATGAGGCATTGATTTGACAGGTACACACTCACAGAAGAACTATAAGTACATCGTATGATTATGTCTAAGGCTCGGATAACATGCAAAATGCATAGTTTTGCATATTTTGCATATTTAACAATTTTAAAATTTTTAAATTTTCGATTTTCAAATTTTTTTTTAGATTTTTCAATTTTTGATTTGTCTTTTCGATTTTTTGCTTCTGGGCTTTTCATTTTTTCGATTTTCCAATTTTTCGATGTTTCGATTTTTCAGTTGTTCGGTTTTCAATTTTTTAATTTTTTTTATTCTGTTTTTTTTTTCGATTTCTCGATTTTTAAATTTTCGATTTTCGAAATTTCATTTTTTGACTTTTTGATGTTTGGATTTTAGATTTTCCGATTTCTCAATTAACCTAATTTTGATTTTCCCTTTTCTTGAGTTCACAAAGTTTCGATTTTTCAGTTCTTCAATTCTTTGATTTCTCACTTTTTCAACTTTTCGATATTTTAATTTGTCAATTTTTAAAATTCTAGATTTTTCGATTGCTCGAATTTTCAGTTCTTCTATATTTTAATTTTTCAATTTTCCGAACTTTTCAATTTTTAATTTTTCAATTTTCTGAGATCTTTCTGGGATGTTTTGATTGTTCAGTCTCTCGATTTATCAATTTTTCCATTTTTAACTTTTCGATGTTTCGATTTCGCCCTAAATTGAAACTCGAAAAATTAAAGAATAAATTGGAAAACCGAAGATTTAGAAAATTCTGAAAATTGAAAAATTGAACTGGAAACTCAAAAATTCGAAAAACTTAAAATTTTAAAAATTGAAAAGTTAACATATCAAAGAAAATCGAAGTATTTTCAAGTTTTCAGCCGAAAAATTGAAAAATCTAAAGTTTTAGAAACGAAAAATTGAAAATCCAAAAAAATCGAAAAATCCAGAACTCAAAAAATCGAAAAGTCGAAATACTAAAAAAATCCCAAAACTGAAGTATCGAAAAACTGAAAAATAGAAGAAAAATTCAAGAACCGAAAAATTGAAAAATCACAAAATTGGACGAAAAATCAGAAAGTCAAAAATCTGAAAAATCGAAGAATTGAAGAACTGAAGAACTGAAAAATCGAAGCTTTGGGAAGTCGAGATATGGGAAAATCAAAAATAGCTCAACTGAGAAATTGGAAAACTGAAAATTCAGAAACATCAAAATTTGAAAAATTAAAAAATATTGTAAAACTGAAAAATGGAGAAATCGGGACATTAAAAATCGAAAAAATAAATATCCGAAAATCTAAAATTTAAAAATCGAAATACCAAACAATCAACAAATCGAGAAATCGAAATTCGAACATTTAAAAAATTGGAAAATTGAAAAATCGGATAATTCAGGAATCGAAACATCGAAAAATTTAAAAACTGAGACATCGAAAAATAGAAAAAATAAAAGATCGAGAAATCGGAGAGTCGAAAAATCGAAAAATTGAGAAACCGAAACGGGCCAAAATCGAAAAGTCAAAAATGGAAAAATTACTCTTTATGAACTGAAAACTCGAGAAATCGAAAAATTTAGGATTTTAAAAATTGGAAAATTAAAATGTCGAAAAGTTGAAAAATCTAATGTTTAAAAACCGACAAATTATAAATCAAAAAAATAAAAAATTGAAAAATCGAAATATCCAGAAATCTAACAACCGAAAAGTCGAAGAATCAAAATACTAGGAAATCTCAAAACCGAAAGAAATATCCAAAAAAGAATTGAAGAATTGAAAACTAGAAAAATTGAAGAACTGAAAAATCAAAAAATTCTGAATTCGAAAAATCGAAAAGTCGAAGAATCGAAATATTTGGAAATCCTAAAACTGAAAAATTGAGAAATTAAAAAATTGGAAAATTGAGAAATCAAAAACCAAAAAAGCAAACTCGAAAAATCAAAAATCAAAAATAGATTAATTGAGAAATCGGAAAACCGAAAATTTGACGTCAGTAATTAAAATATTGAAAAATAGAAATCCTGAAGAACTGAAAAATCAAAAAATCAAGAAATAGAAAAATCTAAAATTTAAAATATTGAACAATTAAAATATTGAAAAATCGATAAATCCAAATAACAAAAAATCAAAAAATTAAAATTTGAAAATATAAAATCTGAAAAATCGACAAATGGAGAAATCGAAACATCGGAAAATTCAAAAACTGAGACTTCAAGGAATCGAAAAATCAGAGGATCGAGAATCGAGGAGGGAAGGCCGAGAAGAAAAATTAAAAATTGAAAAATTGATAAATGGAGAAATTGAACATTCAAAACAAAATTGAAAATCGAACTATAAAACAGTCGAAAAATAGAAAAACCTAAAGTTTAACGAAAAATTGAAAATCAAAAAAGTAAAAAATCGAAATATTGAAAAATCAAAAAACCTCAAAAATTGAAGAATTGAAAAAAATTGAAACTGGGAAGTCGAGAAATGCAAAAAAAAATGAATTACTTCAGAAAACTGAAACTTTAGAAACGTCAAAATTTGAAAAATTGGAAAATCGCAGAGGACAAAAATTGAAAAATCGTATCGGAATCTAAAGTTTTAGAAACGAAAAATTGAAAATCTCAAAAAAAATCGAAAAATCCAGAACTCAAATAATCGAAAAGTCGAAATACTAAAAAAATCCCAAAACTGAAATAATGAAAAATTGAAAAATAGAAGAAAAATTCAAGAACCGAAAAACTGAAAAATCACAAAATTGGATGATAAATCAGAAAGTAAAAAACTGAAAATTTAAAAACCTGAAAAATCGAAGAATTGAAAAACTGAAGAACTGAAAAATCGAAACTTTCGGAAGTCGAAAAATGGGAAAATCAAAAATAGCTTAACTAAGAAATCGGAAAACTGAAAATTCAGAAACGTCAAAATTTGAAAAATTAAAAAATATTGTAGAACTCAAAAATCGAAAAATCTAAACTTTAAAACATCGAAAAATTAAAATATCGTAAAACTGAAAAATGGAGAAATCGGGCCATCAAAAATCGAAAAAATTAATATTCGAAAATCTAAAATTTAAAAATCGAAATACCAAACAATCAACAAATCGAGAAATCGAAATTCGAACATTTAAAAAATTGGAAAATTGAAAATTCGGATAATTCAGGAATCGAAACATCGAAAAATTTAAAAACTGAGACATCGAAAAATAGAAAAAACAAAAGATCGAGAAATCGGAGAGTCGAAATATCGAAAAATTGAGAAACCGAAACGGCCCAAAATCGAAAAGTCAAAAATCAAAAAAATTAGTCTTTAAGAACTGAAAACTCGAGAAATCGAAAAATTTAGAATTTTAAAAATTGAAAAATTAAAAATCGAAAGTTGAAATGTTTAAAAACTGAAAAATTAAAAAAACAAAAAATAAAAAATTGAAAAATCGAAATATCCAGAAATCTAACAACCGAAAAGTCGAAGAATCAAAATACTGAAAAATCTAAAACCGAAAAAAATATCCAAAAAAGAATTGAACTGAAAACTAGAAAAACGGAAGAACTGAAAAATCAAAAAATTCTGAATTCGAAAAATCGAAAAGTCGAAGAATCGAAATATTGGAAAATCCCAAAACTGAAAGAAATTCTAAAAATTGAGAACTTAAAAAATTGGAAAATTGAGAAATCAAAAACCAAAAAGGCAAACTCGAAAAATCGAAAAATCAAAAATAGATTAATTGAGAAATCGGAAAACCGAAAATTTGACGTCAGTAATTGAATTATTGAAAAATAGAATACTGAAGAACTGTAAAATCAAAAAATCCAGAAATCGAAAAATCTAAAATTTAAAATATTGAACAATCGAGAAATCCAAACAACAAAAAGTCAAAAAATAAAAATTTGAAAATCTAAAATCTGAAAAATCGACAAATGGAGAAATCGAAACCTCAGAATTTAAAAAATTAAAAAATTGGAAAATTGGATGACTGAAAAATCCAAACATCGGAAAATTTAAAAACTGAGACATCGAGGAATCGAAAAATCAGAGGATCGAGAATCGAGGAGGGAAAGCCGAGAAAAAAAATCAAAAATTGAAAAATTGATAAATGGAGAAGTTGAACATTCAAAACAAAATTGAAAATCGAAGTATAAAACAGTCGACGAATAGAAAAACCAAGTTTAACGAAAAATAGAAAATCAAAAAAGTAAAAAATCAAGAAATTAAAAATTCCAGGAGCTCAAAAATCGAGATACTGAAAAATCAAAAAACCTCAAATATTGAAAAATTGAAAAAAATTGAAACTGGGATGTCGAGAAATGCGAAAATAAAAAAAAGAATTACTTCAGAAAACTGAAAATTTAGAAACGTCAAAATTTGAAAAATTGAAAAATCGAAATATTTAAAAATCGTAGAGGACATAAATTGAAAAATCGTTTCGGAAAATTGAGAAACTGAAAAATAAAGAAATCGGGAAATCGAAAATTTGAAGAATGAGAAACAGTGAGATCATTTTTCTGTAAACTTAGTTCACTACACTTTGATTTCGAACGTTTTGTAACATAATGTCGCTGTAAACTAGCCACGAAGTTGTAATCGTGAGGTCTCATTTCATATCGATCCGAGCAACAGGGTTAGACGTACAATAATAAAAAAAATCTCTACCCTCGTCACACTAAATGTAAATTTTTCGGTTACATAAGTAATCCAATGTAAACCAAGCCGAGTTTTTGTCTGCATTGTATAGCGACTTAGACACAGGTTCTTATAATTGGAATCTTTAACAAAACCGAGCTTATATTTAATTAATTAACTAACGTAAAACATCCACCTTAGAAACTTCCAGAGTTGTCAGTGAGACACTCCAAGGGTCGTTACTTACCCAACTCATTAGCATAATTAAGACAGTGGCCACGCAAATATGCAATAAACTACTATAAAACATCCAAGATAATTAAATATTTAACGTCTTTATTAAACCAAACTGAGACAATCCATCGTTTTTATTGACCGAATTGAGCGTCAGCGTGGATAGTTTACTACACGCCAGATATAGATAAACATCAGCTGGTGCCACCATAAAACTTTAATTTTTTTGTCGACAAAAAAACTCTGGTGAAATCTGAGGTGAACGTGCGAAACAATTTTCTATCTCTTGTTGGAACAAAATTACAGACGGCTGCTGTGTGCAAAAAAGGCAATAAGAGATAACGTCAACAATGTTATTTAAATGGGGCTTCCAGCTCATTATCATACGTAAAAAATCCCCAACATAGGGTCCTGTGCGTTATTTAAAAAAATTTATGAATCTGATACGTGCTCCCGCGTTCGCTTGAATGCCAACTGCTACTTTTCAGGTTATTATTGGCAAAAAATTTATCGAAGAGAAGGTCTAGAAATGGCAAAGGGCACTGTGGATCCGATACAAGTGTGTGTGGGCTGGGAAGAGCTCTTAAAAGTTACACGACGTTAAAATTAGATCAGTTTTTTATTTATCTTGGAACTTATTCGCTTACCTTCGATAAACGTGGACCTCAGTTTGGATTTTTTCTATTATTATTTTTCGTATTAGTTAAAATATACCAATGACGCTTCCTGTTCGAAACGTCCTACAATTTTTACTGAATTTTTTAAGAAATACGGATCAAACAAAATTGGTCGAAGGTTATTTCGACAGAAGTTTTTCAATTTTTTGTTTCTTCAGTCTTTCGATTTTCCAACTTTCGAATTTTTTAATTTTTAGGTTTCGCAATTTTTCGAATTGAGTTTCTCGAGTTTTCAGTTTTTAATTTCTCAATTATTGGTTTTTCCATCCGGATTTTAATTTTTTTATTTTTTCAGTTATTGTTTCATTTTTAATTTTCTCAATTGTTCATTTGTTTAAATTTCAAATTGCAATTATTCCATTTTTCATTTTTTTCTTCAATTCCACGTTTTAGAACTCTTCCAGTTTTCAGTATTTTGATTTTCCAACTTTTGGATGTTTCAATTTTTCGATTTGGAATTTTCCGTTTCGGTTTATTTCTTATATTTTTTCAATTTTTCGGTTTTTCAATGTTCTGAACCTATAATTTTTTTTTCACTTTTTCAATTTTTCGATATTTAACTTTTTGATCTTCCAAGTTTTTGATTCGATTCGCTTTTCCTTCTTTCCAATTATTCGATTCATTAATTTTTTTGACTTTTAATTTTCAGTGTTTGAATATTTCGTTTTTTCACTTCTTCGATTCATTTTTTTGGTTTTTAAATATTCATTTCTTCAAATTTGCGGTTTGCAATTTTTCGTTTAGGTATTTTATTTTCTTTATTTTTTTCTTTCTTCAATTTTTGCAATTTTTCAATTATTTATATTTTTTTGTTTCTTCAAATTTCACAACATCCAACTCTTCCAGTTTTCAATTTAATAGTTTAAAATTTTTAGATTTTGCAATTTTTAGAATTTCAATTTCATGGGGTTTCAATCTCTCCTTTATTCAATTTGTTGATTTGCAATTTTTCGTTTCAGTTTTTTATTTTCTTTATTTTTTCAAATTTTGGGTTGCTCACTGTTTTTTTTTTCTATGTAAAATTTTTCAACTTCTCGATTTTGCAACTTTTAGATTTTCAGTTTCTCGATTTTTACAATTTTTCTAGTTTTCGTTTTAAATATGTAATATCTAATTATAATTTTTGATTTTTTTCACTTTTTCAATTTTACGATTTTTAATATTTCAATTTCTCGATATTTAATTTTTCTGTTTTCCAGTCTTCCAGTGTGACAGTTTTTTGATACAATTTTGACAATTCTATAATTTTTCGAATCGTTTCATTTTTTCTTCTTTCTAATTTTTCGACTCATTGATTTTTTCGACTTTTAGTTTTTCAATGTTTCAATTTTTCAAGTTTTCACAACTTCTCGGTTTTGGAATTTTCAGATTTTTAAATTTTCATTTCTTCAAACTTTCGGTTTGCAATTTTGCGTTTAAGGTTTTTATTTTCTTTATTTTTACAATTTTATAATTTTTGTCTATTCAATTTCGATTTTTTTCAATTTTTCGTTTCTCTAATATTTCGATTTGCAATTTCTCAAGTTTTCATATTTTTCTATCTTTTCAGTTTTCACAACATGCAGTTCTTCATGTCTTCATTTTAAAATTCTTCAATTTGTAAATTTAGCAATTTCACGTTTATAGTTTGAGTTTTCAATTTTTAATGTTTCAATTTTTTTATTTTATTTTCTTTATTTTGTCAATTTTTCGGGTTTTCAATGTTCTGAGTCTATAATTTGTGTTTTTCTCAGTTTGAGGTTTTTTAGTTTTTATTTTTTAAGAAATATTAATACTTTTAAAAAAAAAATTTCAATTTTTCAATTTTACGTTTTTAAAATCTTTCAACTTTTCAGTTACTGGGTTCGATCTTTCGATTTTACAGTTTTTCGAATTTATAATTTTGATGATTCTATAATTTTTCCGATTTTACATTTTTGAATTTTCCAAGTTTTCGATACGATTCGCTTTTTCTTCTTTCCAATTATTCAATTCATTAATTTTTTCGATTTTTAGTTTTTGACTGTTTCAGTGTTTCGTTCTTTCACTTCTTCAATTAACTTTTCGATTTTGTAATTTTTCAATGTTCCATTTTTATAATTTTTTGTGTATTCAATTACTTCGAATTTTCAATTTTAAATTTTCCAATTTTTCGATTTCATAACTTTTGAATGTTTCAATTTTTAGATTTAACAATTTCCCGTTTGCCGTTTCATGAGTTTTAAATTTTGCGAATTTATTTTTGTTTATTTTCTTTACTTTTTCAATTTTTCGTTTTTTTAATGTTCTGAGTCTATAATTTTTTATTTCTCAATTTGAGATGTGAATTTACGTTTTTAGAACTTTTCCATATTTCAGTTATTAGATTTTAAAACTTCTTTCAATGTTACAGTTTTCCCACTTTATAATTTTGATTCACTTTTCGATTTTTCAATTTCAATTTTTACTTTCTTTAATACTTCGATTTGCAATTTATTTTAGTTTTCATTTTTTATGAAATATAAATAATTTTAAAAATTGTTTTCACATTTTCAGTTTTACGTTTTTAGAATTTTTCCATTGTTCAGTTACTGGATTTTAAAACTATATATTTAATTTTTCCAACTTTTGAATTTTTGGATATTTAATATTTTAATTTTTCGATTTTTCAATGTTACTGTTTTTCGACTTGATAATTTTGATAATTCTATAATTTTTCAGATTTTACGTATTTTGAATTTTCCATGCTTTTGATTCGGTTCGCATTTTCTTCTTTCCAATTATTCGATTCATTAATTTTTTCGATGTTTAGTTTTTCATTGTTTCAATTTTACGTTTTTTCACTTCTTCAATTCACTTTTCGATTTTGAAATTTTCGATTTTTAAATTTTCACTTCTTCAAATTTTCGGTTTGCAATTTTTCGTTTAGGTTTCATATTTTCTTTATTTCTACAGTTTTACAACTTTTCAATGTTCCAATTTTATAATTTTTTGTTTATTCAATTTCTTCGAGTTTTCAATTTTTAATTTTTCAATTTTTCGAATTTATTTTTGTTTATTTTCTTTACTTTTTCAATTTTCCGGTTTTTCAATGTTCTGAATCTATAATTTTTCCATTTCTCAATGTGAGATGTGAATTTACGTTTTTAGACATTTTCCATATTTCAATTACTGGATTTTTAAACTTTTTTCAATGTTACAGTTTTTCGACTTTATAATTTTGATTTTGAAATTTATCGATTTTTAAATTTTCATTTCTTCAAATTTTCGCTTTGTAATTTTTCGTTTAGGTTAGCTGCAACCGTTTTCTCGGAATCGACAATTGAAATTTCGAAATTTCTAGAAATCTTCAAAAATTCGCATTTCTTACTGATTCTAGAGAAAATTTTGCTCCGTGACCCTAAACATTTTATATTTTTGGAATCAGCAAGTCGAGATCTAAATCCCTGAATTTTTTCAAAATTTTTAGACGACTTTTTTAAAAGTGAAATTCTTCAAATTTCGGCCAATTTTTGACATTTTCGAAATTCAACTAAACACATTTTCTTGTAGATTTCGAGCTCCAAAACTCACTTCCGGCCTCGTTTCTTTGATAGCTGCAACCGATTTCTCAGAATCGGCAATTGAAATTTCGAAATTTTTAGAAATCTTCAAAAAATCGCATTTCTTACCGATTCTAGCGAAAATTTTGCTACGTGACCCTAAACATTCTATATTTTTGGAATCAGCAATTCGAGATCTACATCCCTGAATTTTTTCAGAATTTTTAGACGACTTTTTTAAAAGTGAAATTTTTCCAATGGTCCCCCCTTCTTCGAATTTCGGCCAAATTTTGACATTTTCGAAACTCAACTAAATACATTTTCTTGTAGATTTCGAGCTCTAGAACTCGCTTCCAGCCTCGTTTCTTTGATGACTGCAACCGTTTTCTCAGAATCGACAACGGAAGTTTCGAAATTTTTAGAAATCTTCAAAATTTCGCATTTCTTACCGATTCTAGCGAAAATTTTGCTACGTGACCCTAAACATTCTATATTTTTGGAATCAGCAAGTCGAGATCTACATCCCTGAATTCTTTCAGAATTTTTAGACGACTTTTTTAAAAGTGAAATTTTTCCAATGGTCTCCCCTTCTTCAAATTTCGGCCAAAGTTTGACATTTTCGAAACTCAACTAAATACATTTTCTTGTTGATTTCGAGCTCCAGAACTCACTTCCGGCCTCGTTTCTTTGATAGTTGCAAAAGTTTTCTCAGAATCGACAATTGAAATTTCGAAATTTTTGGAAATCTTCAAAAATTCGCATTTCTTACTGATTCTAGCGAAAATTTGGCTCCGTGACAGCAAAAATTCTATATTTTTGGAATCAGCAAGTCGAGATCTATATCCCTGAATTATTTCAGAATTTTTAGACGACTTTTTTAAAAGTGAAATTTTTTCTTCTTCAAATTTCGGCCAAATTTTAACATTTTCGAAACTCAACTAAAAACATTTTCTTGTAGATTTCGAGCTCCAGAACTCACTTCCGGCCTCGTTTCTTTGATAGTTGCAACCGTTTTCTCAGAATCGACAATTGAAATTTCGAAATTTTTAGAAATCTTCAAAAATTCGCATTTCTTACCGATTCTAGCGAAAATTTGGCTCGGTGACCCTAAACATTCTATATTTTTGGAATCAGCAAGTGGAGATCTATATCCCTGATTTTGTTTAGAATTATTAGACGTTTTTAAAAGTGAAAATTTTCCAATGGTCCCCCCTTCTTCAAATTTCGGCGAAATTTTGACATTTTCGAAACACAACTAAATACATTTTCTTGTAGATTTCGAGCTCCAGAACTCACTTTCGGCCTTATTTCTTTGATAGCTGCAACCGTTTTCTCAGAATCGACAATTGAAATTTCGAAATTTTTAGAAATCTTCAAAAATTTGCATTTTTTACCGATTCTAGCGAAAATTTTGCTCCGTGACCCTAAACATTCTATATTTTTGGAATCAGCAAGTCGAGATCTACATCCCTGAATAGTGTTTTCGAATAAAAAAATGGAAAAATTGCAAAATTATAAAATTGAGAAATCAAAAATCGAAAAAGGATAAAATTAAAACTTTCAAAAATCAAAAAACGAAAAATTGAAAAATCTAATGTTTTAAAGTTGAGAAACTTTTCAAATTCCAAAATTCAAATGACGAAAAATTCGGGCATTGCGGAAATCCGAGAAATCGAAATTGGAAAAATTGAGAAATCGAAGTGGACAAATTCTAAAAATCGAAAAATTAAAGGAAAAATTGAAAAATTCAGAATTAAAAAAATCGAAAAATTCAAAAATCTAAAAATTAAAAATCGAAAATCCGGGAAGTCGAAAAAACGAGAGATTGAGAAACCGATTCATTAAGAATTTGAAAACTCTAATATTGAAATAATGAAAAATTAAAAAATGCAAACCAACAATTGAAAAATCCCAAAACGGAAATATCCAAAATTGAGAAATCAAAAATCGCAATTTTAAAAAATCGAAAACCTGAAAATTCGAAACATTGGAAATTCGAAAAATCGAGAAATGAGAAAACAAATAAATCGATTGATCGAGAAATTGCGAAATCGATGGAAATTTAGGCGCCAAAAATTGAAAAATAAAAAAATTGAAGAGACTAATGACTGAAAAATTTTAAAATCAATACATCTAAAAATTGGAAAATCCCAACAGTGAAATACGGAAACATTGAAAAATACAGAAATTGAAAAATTTTCAAAATTGAAATATCAAAATATTGATATCAAAAAATATGATCGAAAATAAATAAAATCAGATTTCCGGGAAAATGGAATGACACACACAAAATTTTACAACAATCGGTCCAACAGTTTGGGAGATTATTATGTAAATTGATACAAACAGCAGACAGACAGACGGAAACGGGAGACCACTTTTTTCGTACTCTAGAGGGCATGAAACGTCGACAAAACTACTCAGAAAGCAAAAATAAGAATTTCAAACCGGATATTTCTAAAATCTTGCTCCGGGACCATATTTTGCGAATCAAAAGCTCGATGTAACAATAAATGTTGCTGATATGCACACAGAATAAAATCTCTTTCCTGCTGCAGCAGGCGGATTTGTTTAGTAATTTTATCCGGTTGAACATCCGGAATTCACGATCACTAGAAGGAAATTGTACGTGATTAAATTAAATTTCTGTGCCTAATATTTAAAGAGCGCTCCGCCTTTACCCAGTCTTCTCATTCTTTTTATTACCTCAAAAGTAATAAAAGAAATATACAAAATTATTCACGTGTAATCCACGCCTTCCTAACTTCGCGTATCAATTCAGAAAATTATTCAACAAATATTTCCTGGAAAATCACCCCAATAATATTCTATTTCAAACAATTTAGAATAGCCCCTTGTTCAAGGATAATCCATTCGTCCTAATTTACTCCACGAAAGCGCAATTTATCGCGTGAAAAGTTGAAAAGATCGGACAATACAGGATGTTCCGCACATGCGCTCCCTCCCAAGTCCTGTAATTTTCGCGCCAGTTGCAGCAATTTGGCCAAAGGATAAGGTCATAACCGTACAGCTGTAGCCGGAATCAAAAGTTACGAGAACCGTTGGGGATATTCGCGAAACAACTGTTGCTTTAGCCACAAACTCGGATCGAACAAAGCGAGTCCGTTCGTGCCCGAAACACCAGTGCCATTTAAAAAGTAATAAAACACTGATGTAACGCAGTGACAATAGACTGCAATTACGGCGGTTTAAGTGATTCATATTGCGTGTTAAAAATTTTCGGGGATAATAATAACGACCACAATGGATCAAAGCGACCAAAAGCGCTCAGTGTAACAAACACGGTCAATGAATAATCCCGTCCAGGAAAGTTTTAATGCGAGAATGAGCGCCACTGCTGAAAGTCCCGAAGAGGTAAGATAATTACACTAGTTAAATAGTTGTGTGTGCTTGGAGCGGTGTTGAAATTCTTAATAAAGTTGGAAGTTTGAATGAAAGCAATTTGGGATACCTTAGTTCGGGCGCTCGGAAATGGGGCCTCTGTATCATTTTTCACTCGGGATTTTCCTTTCATGGTAACTTTAGTGGGTTCTAATGTTGTTCAGTCAGGCGCTGAAAAGAAATTGATATACTCTGATTTACAAGTAATTTTTTAGGGGTGGCGTTATGAAGGCAGTTTGTCGGGATTATACAAGTTTATGATAACTAGAAGCACGATCTGAATCGCAAATTTTGGCTGCTACATGGAGCGGAAATGTAGCTATTAAAATAATTGAGTGCTTACGAAAGCTTTTGTTGTCTTGTTGGACCTAACGGAGTGGGAGTCACCAGAAAAACATAAAAATGTAAAAATACAAATACACTATTTAAGCGATTAATTCAATAAGTTAGTGGAAATCGCCGGTTGGCGAAATCCGATTTTATACTGAATTGGAGCCTCTGAATCCGTATTACATTAGATAAACCAATTTGGTTTTATCCGAGCAGAAAAATATACGTTACCACACACGGGTTATAAATTGATATTTCTATTTTGAGTCCAGACTGGCGACCACTTAGAAACTCTGTTAGTGACGTTATAATTTGTAGTTGGCGTTAATCTCAGAACGACAATTGATGGGATTAGAAAGGTCGCGGTTAACGAGAAAGCAGTGACTTGAGAGAAGATTAAGATTCCGATGATGAGGGTAAATATAATGTGACATGGACCCAAATAAAAAAAAGAAAGATGACATAGTTACCTTTGAAAATAATTTTTATTTGAAAGTGTTCAAAATTTCCATAGATTGGAAAGACTAGAGTCTAAAGACTAAAGATTTTAAAGCCTCTAAAGGGCCTAAACACTCTAAGGACTCTAAAGGATCAAAAGCTAAAATTTTGTTTCAAACAGAGAAAGAGAAGGACTCTAAAGAAAACAAAAATCTTAAAGACCTAAAAATCGTAAAGATCGGAAAAATGATTCTTGAGACCTATAAATTTCACAAAATCTGAAAAAATTTAAAAAGTGTGGGAAACAAGTGGTAGACCTAGAAATCTTGAAAATATTGGAGAAGGTTGAATTTCAAAATTCTGGTATAACTGGAGCCTGATAATTTTAGAAATTTTGGAAAATATAGAAATGGTGGTAATTTTGTGTACTTCGGAAAATCTGAGAAATTAGGCTAATCTGGAAAGTGAACAATCTAGAAATTTTGAAAATTTTGCAAATTACGAAAATTCACACGGAAAATAAAAAATATTAAATCTCAAAATTTCAAAAGTTTACACAATCTTAAGAAAGGTTCCATACCTTTCAAAAATTCAAAAGACTAACATACGTTCTAAAACTTTTAAAGTTTTCTTACACTAGAAGTTGCGAATTGTAAAGACACCAAAAATGCTAAATAAACTAAAGTTTTAGGTTCTTAACTAATAATTCTGGAGTATCCAAAATTTCTAAAGATTGTTAAGGACTCTGAAAACTCTAAAGATTCTAAATACTCTAAGGACTGCAACGTTAAAAAGGTTTGTAAAATTCGGTGCCAAATATTTCAAAGATTCTATAATTTCTAAAAAAAAAAACGCATGAACCCTTAACATGCCAAAAATTTTAAAGTTTCCAAAGAGTCTAAACAAAACAAAAATCCTAAAAATCTAAAAATTGTAAAAATCTGAAGAATGTTCACTTTAATTTTTATAAATCCTACAAGTATTAGGGGTCTTGAACAGCCTAATTATTATCTTATACATCTCGGAGATTCTAAAAATTTAAAGACCCTTGGGGCCTATTAATTTTAGAAAATCTGGAACTTTTGGAAATTTCAAAAATTTACTCAATTCTAGAAATTCTAAACATTTTACCGAATTTGTGAAAATATTCCAAATACAGTATAACCTCGATAATCCGAATTAATTGGGGAAAGGTGTGTTGGGATTAGCGATTTGTTCGGATCAGCGAATTTCCCAAAAACTAAAAGGGAATTGAATAACAACTTCATAAACTGCTGAAAACAAATTTCAAGAAATAAACCTTAATTTTATTAAACAGAAATAAAGTATTCTTAACCAACAATGGATAATAGATATCCTTGAATTTAATCAGAATTTTTAGATGACATTTTCAAAAATGAAATTTCCCATTATGTATTCGTATGCAAATTTCGACCCATTCTCGACGATTTTCGAAATTTAGCTATATACTTCCATGTAGATTTTGGGTCGCAGAAGCCACTTCCGGTTTCATTTCTTCGATAACTTAAACCGTTTTTTCAGAATCGTCTATTGAAATATCGCAATTTTCAAAAATTTCAAAAAATTCGAATTTCACACCGAATTTTCCGAAAATATTGCTCCGTTACCATAAGCATGCTATATTTTTGGAGTCAGCACGTCGGGATCTATATCCCTGAATTGTTTCAGAATTTTTAGACAACTTTTTCAAAAATAAAATTTTACACTATGGTAGTACGTACCTACTTGCCAAATAACCTACCCTTTAAGAAAATAAAAAGCGGGTGGGCCAGGCTAGTATTTACCAAAATAAGACTCATTTTGACAAATGACCTACTCTTGTAAGAAAAGGTGCTAGCCCCACCCACCCACCCTTTATTTTCTTAGAAAAGTCAGTCATCTGCCAAAATCAATCTTATCTTGGCAAGTATGAAACTGATTTATGCAAATATGCAGGACCCGGTGGGTGAGGTGGCTTGACATCTGCCCACTACACCTTGGGTCGTGGGTTCGATTCCCGCTCTGTCTCTGGGTGTTTTTGTATGTCCCCTTTTCCTGTAATTGGGCCTCTCGGCCTGTTGGAAAAGTAATTATTAAAATAAAAAAAAAAAAAATAAAAAATATCCTCTAAGAAAATAAGGGTGGGGGGGCGGGGTTAGTACTTGTCAAGATAAGACTGATTTTGGCAGATGACATATCCTCTAAGAAAATAAGGGAGGGTGGGCGGGGGACTAGTACTTGCCAATATAAGACTAGTTTTGGCAGATGACTTATTCTTCTAAGAAAATAAAGGCTGGGTGGGGCTAGTACTTGCTAAAAATAAAAAAAAATGAAAAATCTAAAAATGACGAATTGAAAAATCGGATAAATGAGAAATCGGAAAATTGTACAACTGTATAATCGGAAAATCAAAAAATAAAATACCGAAAAATTGAAAAAAAAAAACAAATCTTATAAAATCGAATTTGAAATTCCAGTTTTCATTTTTTTTTTAGTTTTTATATATTTCAACGTTTAAATATTTCATTTGATAATTTGTTTGACAATTTTGTAGTTTTTAATTCCAAATCTTTTGATTTTTCAAGTTTCAACTTTACAATTTTCGGATTTTTTTATTTTTAATTTTTCAAGTTCACAAGTTAAAATTTTTCCTTTTCACGATATGTCATTTTTTTATTTTTTAACTAAACAAGTACGAGACTGATTTTTGCAAGTGACATATCCTCCAAGAAAATAAGGGTGGGTGGGCGGGGCTAGTACTTGTTAAGATAAGACGGATTTTGGCAGATGACCACCTTTTCTAAGAAATAAAGGGTGGGTGGGCGGAGCTACTACTTGTTGAAATAAGACGGATTTTGGCAGACGACTTATTCTTCTAAGAAAATAAAGGCTGGGTGGCTGGGGCTAGTACTTGCGAAAAATAAAAAAAAACTTAAAAATCTAAAAATGACAATTGAAAAATCGGATAAATGAGAAATCGAAAAATTGTACAACTGTTTAATCCAAAAATCAAAAACGAAATATCTAAAAATTGAAAAAAAAACAAATCGTATAAAATCGAATTCGAAATTCTAGTTTTCATTTTTTTATTAGTTTTTAGATTTTTCAACTTCTAAGTATTTCAGCAGTTTTTAATTCCAATCTTCTGATTTTTCAACTTTTACCTTTACAATTTTGGAATTTTTTGATTTTTAAGTTTTCAAGTTTTCAAATTAAAATTCTTCCTTTTCACGATTTGTCATTTTTCGATTTTTTAACTATGTTTTATGAGACTGATTTATGCAAATGACATATCCTCTCAGAAAATAAGGGTGGGTGGGCGGGGCTAGTACTTGTGAAGATAAGACTGATATTGGCAGATGACCCACTGTTCTAAGAAAATAAAGGGTGGGCGGGCGGGGCTAGTACCTTTTCTTAGAAGAGTAGGTCATCTGCCAAAATGAGTCTTATTTTGGCAAATACTAGCCTGGTCCACACGCCTTTTATTTTCTTAGAGGGTAGTTTATTTGACAACTATTAGCAAATTTCGACCTATTTTTGACGATTTTCGAAATTTAACTAAATACTTCCATGTAGATTTTGGACCGCAGAAGTCACTTCTGGCTTCATTTCTTCGATAACTTAAACCGTTTTTTCAAAATCGTCCATTGAAATATCGCAATTTTCAAAAATTTCAAAAAATCCGTCGGGATATATTCTGAAATTTTTCAGAATTTTTAGACAACTTTTTCAAAAATGAAATTTTACACTATGGTAGTACGTACTTGCCAAATAACCTACCCTCTAATAAAAATAAGGCGGGTGGGCCAGGCTAGTATTTACTAAAATAAGTCTCATTTTGACAAATTACCTACTCTTCTAAGAAAAGGTATTAGCCCCGCCCACCCACCCATTAGTTTCTTAGAAGAGTCGGTCATCTGCCAAAATTAATCTTATCTTGGCAAGTATCAAAATGATTTTTGCAAATGACATATCCTCTAAGAAAATAAGGGTGGGTGGGCGGGGCTAGTACTTGTCAAGATGATACTGATTTTGGCAAATGAGACTTATTGTTCTAAGAAAATAAAGGCTGGATGGGTGGTGCTAGTACTTACTAAAAATGAAAGAAATTTAAAAATCTAAAACTAACAAATTGAAAAAAACGATAAATGAAAAATCGGAAAATAAAAAATGAACTATCGAAAAATTGAAAAAAAAACAAATCTTATAAAATCGAATTCGAAATTCAAGTTTTCATTTTTTTTAGTTTTTAGATTTTTCAACTTTTAAATATTTCATTTGATTATTTGTTTGACACTTTTGCAGTTTTTAGTTGCAATCTTTTGATTTTTCAAGTTTTAACTTTACAATTTTGGAATTTTTTCATTTTTAATTTTTCAAACCCTCAAGTTAGTTTTCCTTTTCACGATTTGTCATTTTTCCATTTTTTAACTAAAAGAACAAATTTATTCGAACCGAAATTTTGAAAAATCGAAAAATCCGAAAATTGATTATTAGAAACAAAATTTTCACATGTTTTAATGTTACGGTAAACATGGCAATCGCTGATTAAAATTACTTTCTACTCCCTACCAAAAACTCGGTGACAAAAAATCAAAAATCGAAAATTTAATAAATAAACATCTATTTTCACGATATTTGTGAAAATCAAATAATGGAGAAATCGGAAAACTGCCAAAATTGTAAAATTAAAAAATCGAAAGTTTTTTTCAGTTGCCCAGAGAAATCAAAAATTGAAAGCAAAATGAAAAAAATGAAAATTTAAAAAGCGAGAAAGTGAAAAATTCGAAAGTTGAAAAATTGAAAAACTGAAAAATCTAGTAGTACTCACTACGATAAAACTGATTATGGTAAATCATCTACTCTCTAACAAATAAGGGGCGGTTGGGGCGGGCTAGTATTTGCTAAAATAAGACTCATTTTGACAAATGACCTACTATTCTAAGAAAAGGTATTAGCCCCGCCCACCCACCCTTTATTTTCTTAGAAGAGTAGGTCATCTGCCAAAATCAATCTTATTTTGACAAGAATGAAACTGATTTTTGAAAATGACATATCCTCTAAGAAAATAAGGGTGGGTGGGCGGGGCTAGTGCTTGTCAAGATAAGACTGATTTTGGCAGATGACTTATTCTTCTAAGAAAATAAAGACTGGGTGGGGCTAGTACTTGCTAAAAATAAAGAAACTGAAAAATTTAAAAATGACAAATTGAAAAATCGGATAAATGAAAAATCAGAAAATTGTGCAATGTTTAATCGGAAAATTGTACAACCGTTTAATCGGAAAATCAAAAAATAAAATATCGAAAAATTGAAGAATAACAAATCTTGGAAAACCGAATTCGACGGCTAGTGCTTGTCAAGATAAGACTGATTTTGGCAGATGACCCACTCCTCTAAGAAAATGAAGGGTGGGCGGGCGGGGTACTACTTGTCAAGAGAGACTGATTTTGGCACATTACATATCCTCTAAAAAAATAAAGGCTGGGTGGGTGGGGCTAGTGCTTGCTAAAAATCAAAAAATAAAATATCAAAAAATTTAAAAAAAGCAAATCTTGTAAAATCGAATTCGAAATTCCAGTTTGCATTTTTTTTTTAGTTTTTTCAACCTTTAAATACTTCATTTGAGAATTTGTTTGACAATTTTGCAATTTTTAATTCCAAACTCTTGATTTTTCAAGTTTTAATTTTACAATTTTGGAATTTTCTGATTTTTAATTTTTCAAGTTCTCAAGTTAAGATTTTTCCTTTGCACGATTTGTCATTTTTGGATTTTTTAACTAAGCAAGTGTGAGGCAAGTACTGGCAAATTTCGACCAATTTTTGACGATTTTCGAAATTGAACTAAATAATTTTTCTTGTAGATTTAGGGGCGCAGAAGTCACTTCCCGTCCCATTTCTTCGATAGCCTAAATCGTTTTTTCAGAATAGTCGATTGAAATATCGCAATTTTTAAAAATTTTAAAAAATCCGTCGGGATATATATATCTCTGAATTTTTTCAGAATTTTTGGACAACTTTTTCAAGAATGAAATTTTACACTATGGTAGTAATTGCCAAATAACCTACTCTCTAAGAAAATAAAAACCAGGTGGGCCAAGCTAGTACTTACCAAAATAAGACTCTTTTGACAAATGACCTACTCCTCTAAGAAAATGTACTAGCCCCACCCACCCACCCTTTATTTTCTTGAAAGAGTAGGTCATCTGCCAAAATCAATCTTATCTTGGCAAGTATGAAACTCATTTTTGCAAATGACATATCATCTAAGAAAATAAGGGTGGGTGGGCGGGGCTAGTACTTGTCAAGATATGACTGATTTTGGCAGATGACTTATCCTTCTAAGAAAATAAAGGGTGGGGCTAGTACTTACTAAAAATAAATAACTAGAAAATCTAAAAGGACAAATTGAAAAATCGTATAAATGAGAAATCGAAAAATTGTACAACTGTTTAATCGGAAAATCAAAAAATTAAATATCGAAAAATTGAAAAAAAAAACAAATCTTATAAAATTGAATTCGAAAATTCCAGTTTTCAGCTTTTTTAGTTTTAAGATTTTTCAACAATTCCAGTTTTCATCTTTTTTAGTTTTAAGATTTTTCAACTTTTAAATATTCCATTTGATAATTTGTTGTAACTTTACAATTTTGGGAATTTTTGGTTTTTAATTTTTCAAGTTCCCTATTTAAAATTTTTCCTTTCCACGATTTGTCATTTTTCGATTTTTTAACTAAGCAAGTATGAGACTGATTTTTGCAAGTGATATATCCTCTAAGAAAATAAGGGTGGGTGGGCGGGGTAGTACTTCTCAAAATAAGACTGACTTTGGCAGATGACTTATTCTTCTAAGAAAATAAATGCTGGGTGGGTGGGGCTAGTACTTGCTAAAAATAAAAAAACTTAAAAATCTGACAATGAGAGTTGAAAAATCGGATAAATGAGAAATCTAAAAATTGTACAACTGTTTAATCGAAGTCCAAATTCCAGTTTTAATTTTTTTATTAGTGTTTAGATTTTTTAACTTTTAAATATTTAAGCAGTTTTTAATTCAAATTTTTTGATTTTTCAAGTTTTAACTTTACAATTTTGGAATATTTTGATTTTTAATTTTTCAAGTTCACAAGTTAAAATCTTTTCCTTCTCACGATTTGTCATTTTTTGCTTTTCTACTAAGCGAGTATGAGACTGATTTTTGCAAATGACATATCCTCTAAGAAAATAAGGGTGGGTGGGCGGTTCTAGTACTTGTTAAGATAAGACGGATTTTGGCAGATGACCCACTTTTCTAAGAAATAAAGGGTGGGTGGGCGGGGCTACTGCTTGTTAAAATAAGACTGATTTTGGCAGATGACTTATTCTTCTAAGAAAATAAAGGCTGGGTGGGTGGGGCTAGTACTTGCTAAAAATAAAAAAACTTAAATATCTAAAAATGACAATTGAAAAATCGGATAAATGAGAAATCGAAAAATTGTACAACTGTTTAATCGAAAAATCAAAAACGAAATATCTAAAAATTAAAAAAAAAAACAAATCTTATAAATTCGAATTCAAAATTTCAGTTTTAATTTTTTTATTAGTTTTTAGATTTTTCAACTTCTAAATATTTCAGCAGTTTTTAATTCCAATCTTCTGATTTTTCAAGTTTTACCTGTACAATTTTGGGATTTTTTGATTTTTAAGTTTTCAAGTTTTCAGATTAAAATTTTTCCTTTTCACGATTTGTCATTTTTCGATTTTTTAACTAAGTTTTATGGGACTGATTTTTGCAAATGACATATCCTCTAAGAAAATAAGGGAGTGTGGGCGGTGGGTTAGTACTTGAAAAGATAAGACTGATTTTGGCAGATGACTAAGAAAATAAAGCCTGGGTGGATGGGGCTAGTACTTGCTAAAAATAAGAAGCTTGAAAATCGAAAAAGGACAAATTGAAAAATCGGATAAATGAGAGATCGGAAAATTGTACAACTGTTTAATCGGAAAATCAAAAAATTAAATAGCGAAAAATTGAATAAAAAACAAACCTTAGAAAACCGAATTCGATATTCCAGTTTTCATTTTTTTTTTAGTTTTTAGATTTTTTAACTTTTAAATATTTCGTTATTTCATTTGATAATTTATTTGACAATTTTGCAGTTTTTAATTCCAATCTTTTGATTTTTCAAGTTTTAAATTTACAATTTTGGAATTTTTTGATTTTTAATTTTTCAAGTTCTGAAGTTAAAATTTTTCCTTTTCACGATTTGTGATTTTTCGATGTTTTAACTAAGCAAGTATGAGACTGATTTTTGCAAATGACATATCCTCTAAGAAAATAAGGGTGGGTGGGCGGGGCGAGTACTTGTTAAAATAAGACGGATTTTGGCAAATGACATATCCTCTAGGAAAATAAGTTAGTAGGCTAGTACTTGCCAAGATAAGACAGATTTTGGCAGATGACTTATTCTTCTAAGAAAATAAAGGATGGGGCTAGTACTTGCTAAAAATAAAAAACTTGAAAATCTAAAAAGGACAAATTGAAAATCGGATAAATAAAAAATCAAAAAATTGTACAACTGTTTTTACTACATTTTTGCAAGTAGGTGCATGTTTTCAAGCTCAATTCGGATTGCAGAGTTTTTGTTTGGATTAAAGAGGCATCGATTTCAACTAGCCTCTTTTCGGATTACTGGATGGTCGGATAATCGTGGCTTCGTATTATAGAGGTCATACTGTACTATGACAGTTCAAAGCCTTCTCTAAATTTCAAAGATTTCGAGGATTCCAAGGGTGTCAAAACTCTAAGGAGTCTATTAATACTAAATTGACGTATGTGCCCTTGCTAAAATGTTGATGACGTTATCAAAAAAAAATTATCTGGAAAAACTCACAATAAAGATGAAAAAAAAAAGAATTCTCAAAGTTAAAATTGATAATATTTTAATGAAGTTGTATTTGTTCGACTGTACTTTAGGGGCTAGGGAAGTTCTGTCGAAGTAACTTACAACCAATTTTGTTAAGAATGTGAAACCTTCTCGGGGGTACCAACTGTCTTTTTTAAAAATGTAAAACCTTCTCGGGGGTCCAAGCTGTATTTTTTAAAAATGTGAAACCTTCTCGGGGGCCCCAGAGATGTATTTTTTTAAGAGTCTGAAACCTTCTCGGGGCCCCAACTGTCTTTTTTAAAAATGTAAAAGCTTCTCGAGGATCCCAACTGTCCATATTTACAATGTGAATAGAACATTCCTAAATAGTAACACAACCTTAATGAAATATCTAATAAATCCAGTTAATTACTTATCGGTTACATAACCGGAGTACTCCATTGTGTTCTTATCATACCTAGTTCATTTCAGCTGATTGATCAGATTTCTTCGACGATCTCTACTACGTGTATAGAAAATAAAAAATAACGCAGAGACGCTTTTAAAATAATTTGATCGATCTTTTCATACCGCGATGTTATTAAGCAAAACATTGCAATAGTCGATTTCAGACCGACGATTCTGTCATGTCGACGACGTGACAAAATTACAAACAAGGAAATTTTCATTCTTTTGAGCAGCACCTGCCTGATATTCGTCACCGTTTTATTTTCGCAAAGCTAAATAGTAAATAAATTAAAAGTTAACTCTTGATTAAATTTTACGCCAACACGTCGTCGGAAAAATCGACGAGCAAAATTCAATTAAAATATTCCACTCTAATTGCTAATACTTCGTGCCACAGATATAACGTAGAATTCCCCAGCAAACAAACATATGGCAAGTGAAAATTAAAATTTAAGTGTATTTGACAACAAACGGCCTTTGGAAGTCATTCAGGCAGGTGTAAATTGAACAAACCTCCTACATAAGTCAAGCTTGAAGCGCGTTGGGTGTAAATAAATAAAACAGTGGAGTTTCCCGCCCACAAGTAGAAAAACACCGGTAGATTGGAAACACAAAACCTGTTGTGTACTGCCGTAAATTTTGTGTGAAATATAGAAACGATCCTTACACGGAATCCGATCAGCTGGTCTAAAATAAACCCACCTCTTCCGAACAAAATGGATTTACCGCTCCGAAATAAAATACCACGACTTTAATTTAAACGCTTGTAATGACTGTCAGGAATTCCTACTTTTAGCAAAAACCGCCAACTTAAAAGAATTAGGAAATTAAAACTCGACTATCTGTTTTATTTGTACCCAGATGTAGAAAGATAAAAGTGCCTTCGTTTTCTTCCTCCCCTATTCAGTCCGTCTTAAGCAATTTAAAAGCCGAACTAAAGCTAAAAAGAATAATCGCCACCAATCTCGCGGTTTTTAAAGCGTCTGAGTTCCTTAATAATACCGGCTTTTTGTATCAACTCTTAATTCTCGTTTCACTTGGAACTACTTGGACGAATTCAATCAATATACAATTCCGTTCGACGAACAAAATAAATGATCTAAGTGGTTTTCGATTATTCTTTAGGTGGAAGGCGTTAACGGAACGTTCCAAGGATTCGATTATGGTCTCCTCGTCCCTATCTCGAGTAATGTCCCCGAGCCAGACACTGGCGAAAATCTGATGCCCATCTGGGTGAAAGTGTTATGGACTATCATTTTTCTGGGGATGATTCTGGTGGCGACTGGGGGAAATTGCATCGTGATCTGGATTGTTACTGGTAAGTGGGTTAACTTCCCTTTCTCATATCTAATACTTGCCAACTTGTCGAAAAATGTTCCACCAAATGCAATTTTTGCACGTTTTAATAAAATTTTATTTTTTTCTGTAGCACATCGTAGAATGAGAACTGTCACGAACTACTTCCTAGTGAATCTGAGCATGGCGGATCTCCTCCTGACGACATTCAACTGCATTTTCAACTTTTCGTACATGATTCAAAGGTAATTCTTACTGATTTACGACCCCGTGTCATTGCCCCAATAAAAGAACGTGAATCGTTTCATAAAGCTTTGATATCGAACGAACAAATCGAGCGCGATCCCTGTGACAGGTTCCTTTTGTAATTAAACTCAACTGATCAAATTCTTTCGCGACAAAAATCCCCTCTTGAAAAATAACGTTCTAATTTACTCGGAAAAAAGCTTGACATTGATTAAATTAATTGTTTCACCACTGTTTTCTAATATCGCATTGTGTTGTTTATGGGGATTATTAAATTAGAACTTAACTGTGGAGAGCGAAATACAGTTATAATGTAATCTGCTATGAATACAATTAAGTACAAACTAAAAGCCTCGTATTACGGGTTGTTGTGGGGGTGCGATTTTTGCTAGCGTTGTTGCTATTAATTTTAGATAAGGGTGTTTGCTATCTCTGGGGTTAAATATCGCTGTAATTGTTGTCTGCTCTAATGCTATTTCTGGGTAATAAATTTCGACGCTTACGTAGATTCAGTTTCTCATAACATTCAGTTATTAATTATTATTATATGAAAAATTGATTACGATCTGTTTGAACTACTACTGATTACTTCCGTACCTATGAGCAGAGTTTCAGAACTTGATTCAACCCTTTATCAATTATCTACACGAGAGCAACTATTGATAACTAGGAAGACACATACCTTAGTTATGAAGCTTATTTTGGAATCTCTAAGTGAATCTAATTTAGTCTCACCAACAGAAGTCGTTTTCGACGTAAATTGGATAATCATTGCTATAATTAGAACAAAAACTGAACAACTATTAATAACATTGTGAAATAAATTATTAGTCTATCAGCAAGAGATATATTACAACAAACTTTCTTGAAACGCGCTTAACTTTTTTTATTTATATCATTTGAAGTTTCTAATAAATTGAGTTTCATTGTTCTAGAATTAATTGTCCCAGCGCATCCACCATTTTTGTCAAAACCTAAATAAATTGTTCGAATCAACTTGAATATGGTAATTTAATTTGTTTCAGCTCTGCCCGGGTCTTATTACGGTTTAAGCAACAAGATATTTAAAGAAACTAATTTGCTTAAAAATTTTTGAGATCAATGTTTTTTTTTTTAATAATTAGTTTCCCGGCGCCTCCTCCATTTTCAAGTAAATTCTCAATCGGTCAAGTTCAATGTCGTGTTTAATTTTTCTAAATTTTTGGAATTCTAACTTTTCGAATTCTTGATTTTCGACTTTTCATATTTCGATTTCCCGAAACTTTTTAGCTTGTAATTTTTCAATTTTTCGATTTTCGATTTTTAGATTTTTAGATTTGCCAATGTTTACATGTTTCGATTTTTCAATTTTTCGACATTTAAGTTTTGGGATTTTTCAATTTAGGAATATAACTTTCAGTTTTTGAGTTTCTAAGTTTTCGATTTCTTGATTTTCGACTTTTTAATTTTTCGATTTTTCCACTTTTCGATTTTTTAATTTTTCGTTTTCTTGATTTTTCAATTATTCAATATTATGATTCTTTGTTTTATTATGGATTTTTCAATTGTTTTTTTATTTTTCAATTTTTCGAATTTTCAAAATTCGATTTCTCAATTTTTTAATTTTTCGATTCTACAGCTTTAAGATATTTTAATTTTTCGATATTTAAATTTAAAATTTTTCAATTTCAAATTTTTTATTTTAGGCGGTTTTTATGTTTCGATTATGTCCTATGTGGGCGATTTGCCCGTTGGATGATCAATAAACTATTTATTTATTTATTTATTTATTCTCGACGTTTAAATTTTTTAGTTTTCAATTTTTCAATTTCTCGGATTCTGGACCTTTCGGCTTTTCAATTTTTAGATGTTTTCATTTTCCAGTGTTTCATTCATATAATTTTCAGTTTTTCAGTTCTTCCATTTTTCGGTTTTTTAATTTCGGTATTTTTAATTTTAGATTTTTCGCTTTCTTCTTTTTTCATTCTCAGTTTTTCAATTTTTCAATTTTTCAGTTTTTCAGTTTTACGTCAATTTTCAAATTTTTCGTTTTTTCGATTTTCCAATTTTTGGTTTTTTAATTTCTGAATTTTTTAAATTTTCGACTTTTTGATTTCTCAATATTACGATGTTTGAGTTTTGGGATTTTTTTATTGCAGAATTTTTCGATTTTTCGATTAATCAATTTTGCGATATTTGAGTTTCGGGATTTTTCAGTGTTTCGTTTCCTCAATTTTTCGATTTATTTAAATTCCGATTTTCAATTTCAAAATTTTTCATTTCTTGGACTTTTTTATTTTTTCGAATTTATTAATTTAATTACACTACATGTATCCCAATTGACATACGTGTCCTTGCTGATATAATATTGATCGGAACATTTTCAAATGAGCAAAATCACTGGAAGTACAACCTAGCCTGTTTATAAAGGCATATATATTTTTGAAGCACTTTTCAATTTTTCAATTTCTCAATTTTTCAATTCTTCAGTCTCCCGATTTTCAGTTTTTCGATTGGTCTATTTTTGGATATTTCAGTTTTAAAATTTTTCTTTTTTTTTTGTACATCAGTCCATCAGTTTTTGATTATTTACTTTTTCCGTTTTTCAAATTTTCAATTTTTTGGTTTCTATGTTTTCGATTCCTTGATTTTCGACTTTCCGATTTTTCGATTTCTTGGTTTTCCAATTTCTGGATTTCTCAACTCTCCGATGTTTCGATATTTCTATGTTTCAGTTTTTCAATTTTTCGATTTTTCAGGTTATTGATTTTTCAATTTTTTGATTTTTTTTAATTTTCAATTTTAAATTTTTCCACCTTTCGACTTCTTGATTTTTCCATTTTTCGACTTCTCAATTTTTCGATTTTTCAACTGTTCGAATTTTCAATTCCTCGATTTCTTGATTTTTAAATTTTTCCGTATTTTAATTACTTGATTTTTTGAATTTTCAATTGTTCGATTCTTCAATTGTTCTATAGAAAATTAAAATTTGACTTTTTTTTATTATATATTTTTCAATTCTTTTTTATATTTTTCAATTTTTCGAATTTTAAAATTTACAAATTATCGATTTTTTAAATTTTCGATTCTTTAGTTTTTGGATGTTTTAATTTTTCCATTATTTAATTTAAAATTTTTCATTGTCCAATTTTTAGTTTTCCGTTTGAATGACTTGATTTGCTCATGTTTAAATTTTTAGTTTTCAATTTTTCGATTTCTCGGTTTTTCGAATTTTGGCTTTCCGATTTCTAAATTTTTCGAGTCTTGATTTCTGTCGACTTTTAGATTTTTTCAAATGGGCAAAATCACTGGAAATACAGGCATAATTTTGCTTTTTTATAAACACTTTTATATTTTTGAGACAATTTTCAACTTTTCGATTTTTCAGTTTTTCAGTTTTCCGATTTTCTTCAGTTTTTCGATTATTCCATTTTTGGATATTTCAGTTTTAAAATTTTTCATTTTTTTTCACGTTATTGATTTTTATATTTTTTCATTTTTTAAATTTTCAATTTTAGATTTTTCGACCTTTCGATTTCTCGATTTTTCCATTTTTCGATTTTTCGACTGTTCGATTTTTCAACTCCTCGATTTCTTGATTTTTCAATTTTTCCGTATTTTAATTACTTGATTTTTTGAATTTTCAATTGTTCGATTCTTCAATTGTTCTATAGAAAATTAAAATTTGATTTTTTTTATTATGGATTTTTTAATTCTTTTTTATATTCTTCAATTTTTCGAATTTTAAAATTTTCAACTTTTGATTTCTCGACTTTTTGATGTTTTAACTTATCGATTTTTTAATTTTCCCATAATTTAATTTAAAATTTTTCATTTTCCAATTTTTAGTTTTCCGTTTGGATCACTTGATTTCATCATGTTTAAATTTTTAGTTTTCAATTTTTCGATTTCTCGGTTTTTCGAATTTTGGCTTTCCGATTTCTAAATTTTTCGAAGTCTTGATTTCTGTCGACTTTTAGATTTTTTCAAATGGGAAAAATCACTGGAAATACAAGCATAATTTTGCTTTTTTATAAACACTTTTACATTTTTGAGACAATTTTCAACTTTTCGATTTTTCAGTTTTTCAATTTTCCGATTTTCTTCAGTTTTTCGATTACTCCATTTTTGGATATTTCAGTTTTAAAATTTTTCTTTTTTTTCAGGTTATTGATTTTTATATTTTTTCATTTTTTAAATTTTCAATTTTAGATTTTTCGACCTTTCAATTTCTCGATTTTTCCATTTTTTGATTTCTCAATTTTTCGATTTTTCGATTGTTCAATTTTTCAACTCCTCGATTTCTTGATTTTTCAATTTTTCAGTATTTTAATTACTTGATTTTTTGAATTTTCAATTGTTTGATTCTGCAACTGTTCTATAAAAAATTAAAATTTGAATTTTTTTTTAATTATGGATTTGTCAGTTCTTTTTCATATTTTTCAATTTTTCGAATTTTAAAATTTTCAACTTTCCATTTCTCGATTTTTTGATGTTTCAACTTATCGATTTTTTTAATTTTTCGATTCTTCAGTTTTTAAATGTTTTAATTTTCCCATAGTTAAATTAAAAATTTTTCAATTTCCATTTTGTTGTTTTCCGTTTGAGTCACTTTGAATTCTCAACCTCTCGATCTTTTCATGTTTGGATTTCACAATGTTTAAATTTTTAGTTTTCAATTTTTCGATTTCTTGGTTTTTCGATTTTTTGTATTTTCGATTTTTATATTGTCTTGATTTCTGTCGACTTTTAGATTTTTCGATTTTCCCGTTCATCGATTTCTAGACTTTTCGTTGAAACGATTTGTCCATTTTTCAGTTTTTCAGTTTTTCAATTCTTCAATTTTTTTACTCCTCAATCTTCGAATGTTTCGATTTTTCACGTTTTTAATTTTTGAATTTTTGGATTTTTAAAATTTTCAATCATTTGATTTCTCAACTTTACTATGTTTCAGTTTTGAGGTTTTTTAATTTCCCAATCTGTTGAAATCTGTAGAAAATCTTTTTACAAAATATTCAACAGTGCTCCAAAAAACACAAAATTTTCATAAATTTCAATGTTCCGATTGTACAATTTTTTGCTTTTCCAATTTCAGTTTTTCAATTGTTCGATTGAAGTTTTTCAACTTTTCTTTTTAATTGTTTTTTCTATTTTACGATATGCATCACTCCGAATTTTTGATTTTTGAATTTTTAGTTTTGACAATTTTACAATTTTTGAATTTTTCAGTTTTTAGATTTTGCAATTTCACGAATTTTCAATTTTTCGATTTTTCTACTCTTTCACATTTTCAATTTACAATTTTTCTTTTCGGTTTTTCATTTTCTCTATTCTTTTCGATTTTCATGGTTTTCAATGTTCCGATTTTCAAAATTTTCTTTCTCTCAATGCGAAATTTTTTAGTTTACCAATTTGAAATTTTTCCAGTTTAATTTTTCAATTTAACGATTTGAGAATGTTTCCATTTTTCAATTATTGGATTTTAAACTTTTGCATTTATTCCAGTTTTCACTTTTTCATTTTTAATTGTTCATTTCCTCAATATTTAATTTTTCAATCTTGCAATATTAATTTTTCGACTTTAGAATTTTGACGATTCGATAATTTTTAGATTTTTGGATTTTTCAATATTTCGATGTTTCGATATTTCAGTTTTGGGATTTTTCAATTTACATAATTTTCAATTTTTTGATTGTTCAATTTTTAGATTGTTTAATTTCGGTTTTCCAATTTTTCAATTTTTCAATTTTTCAATTTCGCGTTTTTGATTTTTCAATTTTTGGATTTTTTAAATTATCGATTTCTCAAATTTACGATGTTTCAGATTTTTTAATTTTCCAACTTAGAAGTTTCTAATAAATTGTTGAATTTAATAGTTCTGAAATTAATTATCCCGGCGCATCCACCATTTTTGACAATTCCTAAATAAATTGACCAAATTTGGTCAAAAAGAGTGATTTAATTTCTTCCAGCGCTGTATGGATTTTCTTACAATTTAGACAAAATAATATTGAAAGAAACTAAGTTGCTTAAAAATCTTTGAAATAAATGGTTAATTTAAAATTGGTTTCCCGGCGCCTCCACCATTTTTGAGTAAAATTTTCAATCGATCCGAGTTTGAGTAATAAATTCAAAGAATTGGTCCCTATAAGTAAAAAAAAAGATACGTACGAAAAAATTCAAAAATTCTTAAACTTTAATAGGAGCCTAAAACGAATACATTTTTTATAGAATTTTTGTGGCAACACTTTAGACAATATTATTTCATATACTTTAAAACCTATTTACCAGGTGCAATTTTGAGGTACACCAAATATTTCTATTCGATTTTGTAATACAGTCAATATCATGAATAAAATTACGTTCTAACACGTCTATTGTGTACAATTTGTTATTCATAGTCCTTTAGCGGCAGTAAATTAATGCAACCTAATTCAACCAATCACATGATTTGAAATTTATATTGTTGTCAGAGTTATATTTTGCATCATGTCACTAAATACACAGATTTAAAATGTTCGAGCAAAAAATTAATATTGGACGTTAACCCCAGTACTGAAAAAAAATCCGTATGACGTTCATTGAACATTAACCCTTCAATATCGGAATTGTTGAATTCAAACAAGCATTTGAATCGGCATTCTCTGGAAGTGGTTAAACCGATATAGCGGGAAATGTAGGTCTCCAATAAAACGGGAGAAGACTGCGAATATCTGGAAGTGACACTGATGGCCGAGGGCCGAGCTGTTAGTAGATATTCTAGGTCGCAGAATCCGCCAAGAAGTTAATTTCAAATTCAAATTAAATTGGCCGTAATTTCGTACAAGAAAACACAGACTCGTTTTCTCTATTATCTTAAAAATTCAAGTAATTAGCACAAGAGCAGAAATAGATCTGAATATATAAATCTGAGGTACTCGTACACAATTAGGAATAATTAAACTCATTCGAGCTTGCTGTTCACAAATTAATACCGAAATCTCTAAACTAATTAAAATCGGCCGTCTTTCCCTCCTAAAACCCGTTCAAACTCAACGAAAAATACTAAGCTTCTCCATTGATAGCACAATGTAACGCCATTCTCGATTTTACACGAATAATCGCGTCTGGATATGTCATAGGAAGGAAAATTCAATTTCGCTTTAGATTTTTGAGCGAGTCTAAACCTGCCTCCGACGTTAAAGATCTCCATCTACCGTTATGTCGCCAAAGCAATATTTTATTCAAATTGTAACGAAAGACTTCGACTCGATACACCGGTGATTTATCTTCCCGAGTAACGATTTTCATCCGTCTTTGTTTGTTATGTTGGATGTCGAAAAGCCCGTTTGACACAAAATTTCACGCTACACATATTAATTTCGTCGTCGTTCTTTAAACACGGCATTAAAATAATGTCGCGCTGCTTGTTTTATGTGTCTGAGGAGAATAATAAGCTTTGTGCTGCGGGTGCAGAAGTGCTCGGAAGGGAAATTTTAATTGGCGTTCTCTCTTTTCTTGCTTTTATATTTCGCGTTTTTCCTATCCGGGTTATTACGCGACAAAGTTCGATAGGAAATTCGAGTGCGCGTTGGAGAATTATTTCGAGACAAAACGATAAAGAAAGAAAGGGAAAATTAAGGCGCGAATTCCGCGAATGAAAAAAGTCGCATTAATGGAATTATTGTTCTGTTATTAGTAGAGAGCGGATTTATAAGCACAAAAAAATTAAGAATAAGCGCTTAAATAAGCACATTTTCGATTTTTCGAATTATTGATTTTTCCATTTCTGGATTTCTCTACTTTTCGATGTCTCGATGGTTTGATTTTTTAAATTTTCAATTTTTTGATTTGTCGATTTTCGATTTCTTGATTTTTCTATTTTTCGATTTTTCGACTGTTCTATTTTTCAATTTCTCGACTTCTTGATCTTTTCAAGTTTTCCTTATTTCAATTATTTGATTTTTTGAAATGTTCGATTCCACAGTTGTTCTATAAAAAACTAAAATTTGATTTTTTTAATTATTAATTTTTCAGTTGTTTTTTATATTTTTCAATTTTTCGAATTTTAAAATTTTCAACTTTTGATTTCTACATTTTTTGATGTTTCAACTTATGGATTTTTTAATTTTTCGATTCTTCAGTTTTTGGATGTTTTAATTCCCCCATATTTAAATTTTTAACTTTTCATTTTCCAATTTTTAGTTTTCCGTTTGGGTCATTTTGAATACTCAACTTCTCGATTTTTTCATATTTCGATGTTCTATTTTTCAATTTCTCGATTTCTTGATTTTTCGATTATTCAATATTATGGTTATTTGTTTTTTTGAATATCCAATTGTTTGATTCTACAGCTGTCCTATAAAAAATTAAAATTTGACTTTTTTAATTATGAATTTTTGGGTATTTATTTTAAATTTCAATTTTTCGAATTTTCAAAATTCGATTTCTTGATTTTTCCAGTTTCCAATATTTTTTTAATTTTCAATTATTTGATTCTAAAATTGTTCCATAAAAAATTAAAATTCGATTTGTTTATTATGGATTTACACTTCTTTGTATATTTTTCAATTTTTCGAATTTTCAAAATACGATTTATCAATTTTTTAATTTTTGGATTCTTCAGTTTTAAAATACTTTAATTTTTCGATATTTAAACTTAAAATTTTTCAATTTCCCATTTATTATTTTTCTCGATCTTTTTGTTTCGATTTTTCGATGTTTCAATTTTCAATTTTTCGTATTCTGAATCTTTCAGCTTTTCGATTTTTAGATTTTTTGATTTTCCAGTGTTTCGATGTTTAGAGTTTTCAATTTTTCGACATTTCATATTTGGGATCTTTCAATTTATATAATTTTCAGTCTTGCAGTTCTTCCAATTTTAGATTTTTTAATTTCGGTATTTTTTTATTTTAGATTTTTCGATTTCTTGTTTTTTGTTTTTCAGTTTTTCGATTATCAAGTTTTTCCATTTTACAAATTTTCAATTTTTTTCATTCCTACGTTTTCGATTTTTTGATTTTTCGAAGTCTCGATTTCTATCGACTTTTAGATTTTTCGGTTTTTCTGTTTATCGATTTCTCGAATTTCCGGTGAATCGATTTTTCGATTTTTCAATTTTTCAATAATGTTCAAATTTTTCAATTTTTCACATTTTTGGTTTTTCAATTTTTGGATTTTTCGATGTTTCGATTTATCGATTTATCAATTTTTCGATATTTCAGTTTTGGGAATTTTTACTTTTTTTTCTTTCAGTTTTTCGATATTTTAATTTTTCAACTTACTCAAATTCCGATTTTCAATTTCTATATTTTCCATTTCTTCCACTTTTTATTTTTTCGAATTTTTAAATTGAATTACACTGCGTGTAAAACGATAAAGAAAGAAAGGGAAAATTAAGGCGCAAATTCCGCGAATGAAAAAAGTCGCATTAGTGGAATTATTGTTCTGTTATTAGTAGAGAGCGGATTTATAAGCACAAAAAAATCAAGAATAAGCGCTTAAATAAGCACAACATTTTCGATTTTTCGATTTATTGATTTTTCCATTTCTGGATTTCCCTACTTTTCGATGTCTCGATGGTTTGATTTTCTAAATTTTCAATTTTTTGATTTGTCGATTTTCGATTTCTACATTTTTCTATTTTTCGATTTCTCAATTTTTCGATTTTTCGGCTGTTCTATTTTTCAATTTCTCGACTTCTTGATCTTTTCAAGTTTTCCTTATTTCAATTATTTGATTTTTTGAATTGTTCGATTCCACAGTTGCTCTATAAAAAACTAAAATTTGATTTTTTTAATTATTAATTTTTCAGTTGTTTTTTATATTTTTCAGTTTTTCGAATTTTAAAACTTTCAACTTTTGATTTCTACATTTTTTGATGTTTCAACTTATGGATTTTTTAATTTTTCGATTCTTCAGTTTTTGGATGTTTTAATTTCCCCATATTTAAATTTTTAACTTTTCATTTTCCAATTTTTAGTTTTCCGTTTGGGTCATTTTGAATACTCAACTTCTCGATTTTTTCATATTTCGATGTTCTATTTTTCAATTTCTCGATTTCTTGATTTTTCAATTATTCAATATTATGGTTATTTGTTTTTTTTGAATATCCAATTGTTTGATTCTACAGCTGTCCTATAAAAAATTAAAATTTGACTTTTTTTAATTATGAATTTTTGAGTACTTATTTTAAATTTAAATTTTTCGAATTTTCAAAATTCGATTTCTTGATTTTTCCAGTTTCCAATATTTTTTTAATTTTCAATTATTTGATGCTAAAATTGTTCCATAAAAAATTAAAATTTGATTTGTTTATTATGGATTTACACTTCTTTTCTTATTTTTCAATTTTTCGAATTTTCAAAATTCGATTTCTCAATTTTTTAATTTTTGGATTCTTCAGTTTTAACATATTTTAATCTTTCGATATTTAAACTTAAAATTTTTCAATTTCCAATTTATTATTTTTCTCGATCTTTTGTTTCGATTCCTCAATGTTCAAATTTTCAATTTCTCGGATTCTGAATCTTTCGGCTTTTCAATTTTTAGATTTTTTGACTTTCCAGTGTTTCGATGTTTCGAATTTTCAATTTTTCGACATTTCATATCCAGGATTTTTCAATTTATATAATTTTCAGTCTTTCAGTTCTTCCAATTTTAGATTCTTTAATTTCGGTATTTTTTTATTTTAGATTTTTCGATTTCTTGTTTTTTGTTTTTCAGTTTTTCGATTATTAAGTTTTTCCATTTTACAAATTTTCAATTTTTTGCGTTCCTACGTTTTCGATTCTTTGATTTTTCGAAGTCTCGATTTCTATCGACTTTTAGATTTTTCGGTTTTTCTGTTTATCGATTTCTCGAATTTCCGATGAATCGATTTTTCGATTTTTCAATTTTTCAATAATGTTCAAATTTTTCAATTTTTCACATTTTTGGTTTTTCACTTTTTGGATTTTTCGATGTTTCGATTTATCGATTTATCAATTTTTCGATATTTCAGTTTTGGTAATTTTTACTTTTTTTTTCTTTCAGTTTTTCGATATTTTAATTTTTCAACTTACTCAAATTCCGATTTTCAATTTCTAGATTTTCCATTTCTTCCACTTTTTATTTTTTCGAATTTTTAAATTGAATTACACTGCCTGTAAAACGATAAAGAAAGAAAGGGAAAATTAAGACGCAAATTCCGCGAATGAAAAAAGTCGCATTAGTGGAATTATTGTTCTGTTATTAGTATAGAGCGGATTTATAAGCACAAAAAATTAAGAATAAGCGCTTAAATAAGCACAATATTTTCGATTTTTCGATTTATTGATTTTTCCATTTCTGGATTTCTCTACTTTTCAATGTCTCGATGGTTTGATTTTCTAAATTTTCAATTTTTTGATTTGTCGATTTTCGATTTCTTGATTTTTCTATTTTTCGATTTCTCAATTTTTCGATTTTTCGACTGTTCTATTTCTCAATTTCTCGACTTCTTGATCTTTTCAAGTTTTCCTTATTTCAATTATTTGATTTTTTGAATTGTTCGATTCCACAATTGTTCTATAAAAAACTAAAATTTGATTTTTTTAATTATTAATTTTTCAGTTGTTTTTTATATTTTTCAGTTTTTCCAATTTTAAAATTTTCAACTTTTGATTTCTACATTTTTTGATGTTTCAACTTATGGATTTTTTAATTTTTCGATTCTTCAGTTTTTGGATGTTTTAATTTCCCCATATTTAAATTTTTAACTTTTCATTTTCCAATTTTTAGTTTTCCGTTTGGGTCATTTTGAATACTCAACTTCTCGATTTTTTCATATTTCGATGTTCTATTTTTCAATTTCTCGATTTCTTGACTTTTCAATTATTCAATATTATGGTTATTTGTTTTTTTGAATACCCAATTGTTTGATTCTACAGCTGTCCTATAAAAAATTAAAATTTGACTTTTTTTAATTATGAATTTTTGAGTACTTATTTTAAATTTCAATTTTTCGAATTTTCAAAATTCGATTTCTTGATTTTTCCAGTTTCCAATATTTTTTTAATTTTCAATTATTTGATTCTAAAATTGTTCCATAAAAAATTAAAATTTGATTTGTTTATTATGGATTTACACTTCTTTTTTTATTTTTCAAATTTTCGAATTTTCAAAATTCGATTTCTTAATTTTTTAATTTTTGGATTCTTCAGTTTTAACATATTTTAATCTTTCGATATTTAAACTTAAAATTTTTCAATTTCCAATTTATTATTTTTCTCGATCTTTTTGTTTCGATTCCTCAATGTTTAAATTTTCAATTTCTCGGATTCTGAATCTTTCGGCTTTTCGATTTTTAGATTTTTTGATTTTCCAGTGTTTCGATGTTTCGAGTTTTCAATTTTTCGACATTTCATATCCGGGATCTTTCAATTGTTATAATTTTCAGTCTTTCAGTTCTTCCAATTTTAGATTTTTTAATTTCGGTATTTTTTTATTTTAGATTTTTCGATTTTTTGTTTTTTGTTTTTCAGTTTTTCGATTATTAAGTTTTTCCATTTTACAAATTTTCAATTTTTTGCGTTCCTACGTTTTCGATTCTTTGATTTTTCGAAGTCTCGATTTCTATCGACTTTTAGATTTTTCGGTTTTTCTGTTTATCGATTTCTCGAATTTCCGGTGAATCGATTTTTCGACTTTTCAATTTTTCAATAATGTTCAAATTTTTCAATTTTTCACATTTTTGGTTTTTCAATTTTTGGATTTTTCGATGTTTCGATTTATCGAATTATCAATTTTTCGATATTTCAGTTTTGGGAATTTTTACTTTTTTTTCTTTCAGTTTTTCGATATTTTAATTTTTCAACTTACTCAAATTCCGATTTTCAATTTCTAGATTTTCCATTTCTTCCACTTTTTATTTTTTCGAATTTTTAAATTGAATTACACTGCCTGTAAAACGATAAAGAAAGAAAGGGAAAATTAAGACGCAAATTCCGCGAATGAAAAAAGTCGCATTAGTGGAATTATTGTTCTGTTATTAGTAGAGAGCGGATTTATAAGCACAAAAAATTAAGAATAAGCGCTTAAATAAGCACATTTTCGATTTTTCGATTTATTGATTTATCCATTTCTGGATTTCCCTACTTTTCGATGTCTCGATGGTTTGATTTTCTAAATTTTCAATTTTTTGATTTGTCGATTTTCGATTTCTTCATTTTTCTATTTTTCGATTTCTCAATTTTTCGATTTTTTGACTGTTCTATTTTTCAATTTCTCGACTTCTTGATCTTTTCAAGTTTTCCTTATTTCAGTTATTTGATTTTTTGAATTGTTCGATTCCACAGTTGTTCTATAAAAAACTAAAATTTGATTTTTTTAATTATTAATTTTTCAGTTGTTTTTTATATTTTTCAGTTTTTCGAATTTTAAAATTTTCAACTTTTGATTTCTACATTTTTTGATTTCAACTTATGGATTTTTTAATTTTTCGATTCTTCAGTTTTTGGATGTTTTAATTTCCCCATATTTAAATTTTTAACTTTTCATTTTCCAATTTTTAGTTTTCCGTTTGGGTCATTTTGAATACTCAACTTCTCGATTTTTTCATATTTCGATGTTCTATTTTTCAATTTCTCGATTTCTTGATTTTTCAATTATTCAATATTATGGTTATTTGTTTTTTTGAATATCCAATTGTTTGATTCTACAGCTGTCCTATAAAAAATTAAAATTTGACTTTTTTTAATTATGAATTTTTGAGTACTTATTTTAAATTTCAATTTTTCGAATTTTCAAAATTCGATTTCTTGATTTTTCCAGTTTCCAATATTTTTTTAATTTTCAATTATTTGATTCTAAAATTGTTCCATAAAAAATTAAAATTTGATTTGTTTATTATGGATTTACACTTCTTTTTTCATTTTTCAATTTTTCGAATTTTCAAAATTCGATTTCTCAATTTTTTAATTTTTGGATTCTTCAGTTTTAACATATTTTAATCTTTCGATATTTAAACTTAAAATTTTTCAATTTCCCATTTATTATTTATCTCGATCTTTTTGTTTCGATTTCTCGATGTTTCAATTTTCAATTTCTCGGATTCTGAATCTTTCGGCTTTTCGATTTTTAGATTTTTTGATTTTCCAGTGTTTCGATGTTTCGAGTTTTCAATTTTTCGACATTTCATATCCAGGGTCTTTCAATTTATATAATTTTCAGTCTTTCAGTTCTTCCAATTTTAGATTTTTTAATTTCGGTATTTTTTTTTTTAGATTTTTCGATTTCTTGTTTTTTGTTTTTCAGTTTTTCGATTATTAAGTTTTTCCATTTTACAAATTTTCAATTTTTTGCGTTCCTACGTTTTCGATTCTTTGATTTTTCGAAGTCTCGATTTCTATCGACTTTTAGATTTTTCGGTTTTTTCTGTTTATCGATTTCTCGAATTTCCGGTGAATCGATTTTTCGATTTTTCAATTTTTCAATAATGTTCAAATTTTTCAATTTTTCACATTTTTGGTTTTTCAATTTTTGGATTTTTCGATGTTTCGATTTATCGATTTATCAATTTTTCGATATTTCAGTTTTGGGAATTTTTACTTTTTTTTTCTTTCAGTTTTTCGATATTTTAATTTTTCAACTTACTTAAATTCCGATTTTCAATTTCTAGATTTTCCATTTCTTCCACTTTTTAAATTGAATTACACTGCGTGTAAAACGATAAAGAAAGAAAGGGAAAATTAAGGCGCAAATTCTGCGAATGAAAAAAGTCGCATTAGTGGAATTATTGTTCTGTTATTAGTAGAGAGCGGATTTATAAGCACAAAAAATTAAGAATAAGCGCTTAAATAAGCACATTTTCGATTTTTCGATTTATTGATATATCCATTTCTGGATTTCCCTACTTTTCGATGTCTCGATGGTTTGATTTTCTAAATTTTCAATTTTTTGATTTGTCGATTTTCGATTTCTTCATTTTTCTATTTTTCGATTTCTCAATTTTTCGATTTTTTGACTGTTCTATTTTTCAATTTCTCGACTTCTTGATCTTTTCAAGTTTTCCTTATTTCAGTTATTTGATTTTTTGAATTGTTCGATTCCACAGTTGTTCTATAAAAAACTAAAATTTGATTTTTTTAATTATTAATTTTTCAGTTGTTTTTTATATTTTTCAGTTTTTCGAATTTTAAAATTTTCAACTTTTGATTTCTACATTTTTTGATGTTTCAACTTATGGATTTTTTAATTTTTCGATTCTTCAGATTTTGGACGTTTTAATTTCCCCATATTTAAATTTTTAACTTTTCATTTTCCAATTTTTAGTTTTCCGTTTGGGTCATTTTGAGTACTCAACTTCTCGATTTTTTCATATTTCGATGTTCTATTTTTCAATTTCTCGATTTCTTGATTTTTCAATTATTCAATATTATGGTTATTTGTTTTTTTGAATATCCAATTGTTTGATTCTACAGCTGTCCTATAAAAAATTAAAATTTGACTTTTTTTAATTATGAATTTTTGAGTACTTACTTTAAATTTCAATTTTTCGAATTTTCAAAATTCGATTTCTTGATTTTTCCAGTTTCCAATATTTTTTTAATTTTCAATTATTTGATTCTAAAATTGTTCCATAAAAAATTAAAATTTGATTTGTTTATTATGGATTTACACGTCTTTTTTTATTTTTCAATTTTTCGAATTTTCAAAATTCGATTTCTCAATTTTTTAATTTTTGGATTCTTCAGTTTTAACATATTTTAATCTTTCGATATTTAAACTTAAAATTTTTCAATTTCCAATTTATTATTTTTCTCGATCTTTTTGTTTCGATTCCTCAATGTTTAAATTTTCAATTTCTCGGATTCTGAATCTTTCGGCTTTTCGATTTTTAGATTTTTTGATTTTTCAGTGTTTCGATGTTTCGAATTTTCAATTTTTCGACATTTCATATCCGGGATCTTTCAATTGATATAATTTTCAGTCTTTCAGTTCTTCCAATTTTAGATTTTTTAATTTCGGTATTTTTTTATTTTAGATTTTTCGATTTCTTCTTTTTTGTTTTTCAGTTTTTCGATTATTAAGTTTTTCCATTTTACAAATTTTCAATTTTTTGCGTTCCTACGTTTTCGATTCTTTGATTTTTCGAAGTCTCGATTTCTATCGACTTTTAGATTTTTCGGTTTTTCTGTTTATCGATTTCTCGAATTGCCGGTGAATCGATTTTTCGATTTTTCAATTTTTCAATAATGTTCAAATTTTTCAATTATTCACATTTTTGGTTTTTCAATTTTTGGAGTTTTCGATGTTTCGATTTATCGATTTATCAGTTTTTCGATATTTCAGTTTTGGGAATTTTTACTTTTTTTTTCTTTCAGTTTTTCGATATTTTAATTTTTCAACTTACTCAAATTCCGATTTTCAATTTCTAGATTTTCCATTTCTTCCACTTTTTATTTTTTCGAATTTTTAAATTGAATTACACTGCGTGTAAAACGATAAAGAAAGAAAGGGAAAATTAAGGCGCAAATTCCGCGAATGAAAAAAGTCGCATTAGTGGAATTATTGTTCTGTTATTAGTAGAGAGCGGATTTATAAGCAGGTAGTAGGTAGTTGGGTACAATAATCCTTTTCCCTAGAAAATCTTCAACAGTCTTGCCGTAAAATGCCGAAAAAGAACATCTGGTTAAAAGCTTTAATTCGTTATTATCAACAGAAGTAAGGATTTAAAGTCATAAAATCTATGGAGTATTTTTCCAATCCTATAATAAAATTGTATTGCCCAAACGAACGGAACCTATTCACAGAAAGGGTCTTGAGTAAGTGTACTTCAATGGTCAAGTCCAGGTAAAATGCATACGATACGATACGGCTAACTAACAAGTATTTACCATCCCGACAAGGCCGGCATTTGAACAAAATATGCATTAAAACTCATATTCGTCGAAAAAAGCATTAAATAAGCATATAAATTTTAATATGCATAAAATTGAAAAAAAAGCAAATAAGCATAAAAAAATGTGTCAAATGACTCCAAATTGTATCATAGTTACAGATATAAAAAAGTTTTGAAGTGCTTACATTTTTCACAAAAAGCATTAAACCTAGAAATCCGCTCTCTAGTTATTAGAACACTGACTTGAGTGAAAATTATTAATTGCAAAGCCCGATCCCAAAGTTAGGCAAAGTTGAAAGTTTTAGGTTTCCGGTTAAAGCAACAATATCACGAAGTTCCGGAAATATATTTTACGCACATATTTGCTCAAAACGGCATTCATTTCGTGCATAATGATTTAGTTCGACGATTAATAAATTCCTTTTCAAATTTTGTGGAAACAGAAAGTGTTTCAAAGCACTGAAAGTTTCGTTGGCAAACTATTCTCAAACAAAATATTAATATGCATGTTATTTAATGGTTCAGGGAAGGATGAATTTTTTTTTAATTAAACAAACTTTATTTTACAGAGATTGGCCGTTTGGGAGTCTCTATTGTATTATCAGCAACTTTATTGCGAATGCCACGGTTGCAGCCAGCGTTTTCACATTGACTGGAATCTCATGTGACAGGTTTGTACATATTATTATAAATTGTGTTCTCGTATTGTTGTACAAATTCAAAACCAAAAAAGTTTGTAACTACTGGTTCGGTGAGGATTTTTTAGAAGCATATTGATGCGGAAAGCGTTTTTGTGATAAACTCGTCGGGAAGTGAAGCAAGGAATTGAATAAAGTTTGGTGGAAAATTGCCGCTAATATATTTTACGTGTTGCCCGGCGCCTCCACCATTCTTGTTTTAAAAGTTTGGAATCTATTATGTGGTACCAAGGGCTTCATTTTCACTTTTATAATCAACGTTATATTTCACCGTTTATTGTTCCCTCACAATCGTAATTCACTAGTATTTGATTGTATAATTTTCATTTTGATGTTTATTAAGTTATTTATTATAGTTCCGGAAAAATATGTCGCGTGGTGTCGAGCTATAATATTTTTGTATCAATTTAAAAAAGAAATAATAATTATAACGTCAAGTTCAGTAATAATTAATTTTCAAGGAAAGTCTGCGGCTGCACTATCTGACTGAAAATGATTCTCTAATAAATCTGTCCGTCAGTAAAGCTAAACCTAAACCAATCAGAGTTTAGAAAAACTGAACGTCGTAGAACACTTAGTACTTCTGCAATTGCACTAGTTCATTAAACATACACAGACCATTTCTGCTGAAAATAACTGATTTCAGCAAATGTTGGTTTGGAAGTCAGAGATTTGCGCAAATAAGTCAGTGATTTATGAATCCCTACGGAGAAAATAGACACAACTCTGGCAAATTTACGAACATAATTAAAACATAAATTGGTTTTAGCCCGCCGTCTCCAGCAATCTCGACAACCGATTTTTTGACAGAAGTTAGCTTATTTTTATTTCCGGTAGCAAAAAATACCGCTTTTTTGAAAACTTCACTTCTACAATTTTTGAATTTTTCAGTATTTAGATTTTGTAATTTTTCGATTGAGTTCGTCGTGTTTTCAATTTCCAATTTAAATTTTTTCGATTCATTAATATTTTTTAATTTTTAGTTTCTCTGCTTTTAATTTTTCGATTTTTCACTTTTTCGATTTTTCAATTATTAAAGATTTTTTATTTTTTGAAAATCTGTAAAACTGAAAAATAAGAAATGGAAAAACGAAAAAGTATAAAATGAAAACATGATATGATATGATGATATGAATAAAAAAATTGGAAATTGAAAAATCGAAAGTTTAATAATAACTAATAAACCTAAAAATAGAAAAAGTACAACATCCGAAAAACGAAATATTGTAAAATCGAAATATTGAAAATTAAAGAAAGCGGAAAATCGGATAACTGAGGAATCCAAAAATTGCAAAATATATATTTCAAAGGACGATTCTGAAAGAACCGTTGGAGTTATCGAAGAAATGAAAGCGGAAATGACTTCTGCGACCCAAAATCCACAAGAAAATCTATTTAGTAAAATTTCGAAAACTTTGTTGAAAATTGGTCCAATAATTGGTGGTATTTTGTACATTTTTGTATATTTCGAAGGACGATTCTGGAAGAACCATTGGAGATATCGAAGATGTGAAAGCGGAAATGACTTCTGCGACCCGAAATCCACAAGAAAATGTATTTAGCGAAATTTCGAAAATTTTGTTGAAAATTGGTCGAAAATTTTGTACATTTTTATATATTTCAAAGGACGATTCTGAAAAAACCATTTGAGTTATCGAAGAAATGGAAGCGGCAATGACTTCTGCGGCCCGAAATCTACACGAAAATGTATTTAATGAAATTTCGAAAATCTTGTTGAAAATTGGTGGGAAATTTTGCATATATTTGAATATGTCAAAGGACGATTCTGTAAGAACCATTTGAGTTATGAAAGAAATTAATGTGGAAATGAATTCTGCGGCCGGAAATCTACAAGAAAATGTATTTAGTGAAATTTTGAAAAAAATTTTATTGAAAATTGATCGAAAATTTTGCATATTTTTATATATTTCAAAGGACGATTCTTGAAGAACCATATAACCAAATAAGCGAGAAATATGCAAATTTGTCTGCCCCCTTTTACTTCAAATTTTTCAAAATTGGTCCGTTTCGACGGTGTTGGGTGTCATTTCAAGCGGAACTTCCTCAGGATTACGATTCCGTATTCGCTTTTGACGTATCTCTTCAAATAAGCGAGAAAATGCAAATTTGTCTGTTCCCCTTTTTTTCGAATTTTTCAAAATTCTTCCGTTTCAGCCATGTTTGGTGTCATTTCACGCGGAATTTCCTCAGGATTACGATTCCGTATTCGCTTTTGACGTATCTCTTGAAATAAGCGAGAAAATAGCAAATTTGTCTGCTCCCCTTTTTTTTCGAATTTTTCAAAATTAGTCCGTTTCGACTATAATGGGTGTCATTTCACGCGGAATTTCCTCTGGATAACGATTCCCTATTCGCTTTTGACGTATCTCTTCAAATAAGCGAGAAAAATACAAATTTGTCTGTCCCCCTATTTTTTCGAATTTTTCAAAATTGTTCCGTTTCGGCCATGTTGGATGTTATTTCACGCAGAATTTCCTCAGGATAACGATTCCGTATTCGCTTTTGGCGTATCTCTTCAAATAAGCGAGATAAATGCAAATTTGTGTGCTCCCCTTTTTTTTCGAATTTTTCAAAATTGGTCCGTTTCGACCATGTTGGGTGTCATTTCACGCGGAATTTCCTCAGGATAACGATTCCGTATTCGCTTTTGACGTATCTCTTCAAATAAGCGAGAAAAATGCAAATTTGTCTGCTCCCCTTTTTTTGGTCCCCCTTTTTTTTTGGTCCGTTTCGACCATGTTGGGTGTCATTTCACGCAGAATTTCCTCAGGATAACGATTCCGTATTCGCTTTTGACGTATCTATTGAAATAAGCGAGAAAAGTGCAAATTTGACTTTTCTTTGAATTTTCAAAATTGGTCCGTATTTAGTGAAATTTTGAAACTTTCGGTGAAATTTGGCCGAAATGACTTCTGTGGCCCGAAATCTACAAAAAAATTTATTTAGTGAAATTTCGAAAGTTGCCTTGAACATTGGCCGAAAATTAGTCGTATTTTGCATATTTTTATATATTTCAATGGACGATTCTGGAAGAACCATTGCAGTTATCGAAGAAATGAAAGTGGAAATGACTTTTGTGGCCCGAAATCTACAAAAAAATGTATTTAATAAAATTTCGAAAATTTTGTTGAAAATTAGTCGAAAATTGGGCGGATTTTGCATATTTTTCAATGTTTCAAAGGACGATTCTGGAAAAACCATTCAAGTTATCAAAGAAGTGAAAGCGGATATGACTTCTATGGCGCGAAATCTACAAGAAAATGTACTTAGTAAAATGCCGAAAATTTTGTTGAAATTTTGTTGAAAATTGGTCGAAAATTCGGCGGATTTTGCATATTTTTCAATGCTTCAAATGACGATTCTGGAAAAACCATTCAAATTGTCGAACAAGTGAAAGCGGATATGACTTCTGCGGCCCAAAATCTACAAGAAAATTAATTAAGTGAAATTTCGAAAATTTGTTGAAAATTGGTCCAAAATTTTTTCATATTTTTGTATATTTCAAGGGACGATTCTCAAAGAACCATTGGAGTTATCGAAGAAATGAAAGTGGAAATGACTCCTGCCTCCCGAAATCTACAAGAAAATGTATTTAATGAAATTTCGAAAATTTTGTTGAAAATTGGTTGAAAATTGGGCGGATTTTGCATATTTTTCGATGTTTCAATGGACGATTCTGCAAAAACCATTCGAGTTATCGAAGAATTGAAAGCGGACATGACTTCTGCGGCTGGAAATCTATTAGAAAATGTATTTAGTGAAATTTCAAAATTTTTTTTCGAATTTATCAAAATTAGTCCGTTTCGACCATCTTGGGTGTCATTTCACGCCGAATTTCCTTAGGATCACAATTCCGTAGTCGCTTTTTCGTATCTCTTGAAATAAGCGAGAAAAATACAAATTTGTCTGCCCCCTTTTTTTTTCGAATTTTTCAAAATTATTCCGTTTCGACCATGTTGGGTGTCATTTCACGCGGAATTTCCTCAGGATCACGATTCCGTATTCGCTTTTGACGTATCTTTTCAAATAAGCGAGAAAAATGCTAATTTGTCTGCCACCCGTTTTTTTCGAATTTTCCTAAATTGGTCCGTTTCGACCATGTAGGGTGTCAATTCACACGGAATTTCCTCAGAATAACGATACCGTATTCGCTTTTCCCGTATCAATTGAAATAAGCGAGAAAAATGCAAATTTGTCTGCCCCCTTTTGTTTTCGAATTTTTCAAAATTATTCCGTTTCGACCATGTTGGGTGTCATTTCACGCGGAATTTCCTCAGGATCACGATTCCGTATTCGCTTTTGACGTATCTTTTCAAATAAGCGAGAAAAATGCAGATTTGTCTTTTGTTTCGAATTTTCAAAATTGGTCCGTATTCAGTGAATTCGGTGAAAATTGGCCCAAAAATTAGTCGTATTTTGCCTATTTTTATATATTTCAAAGGGCGATTCTGGAAGAACCATTGGAGTTATCGAAGAAATGAAAGCGGAAATGTCTTCTGCGGCCCGAAATGAACAAGAAAATGTATTTAGTTTAATTTTTCAATTTTTTTTATTTTTGAAAATTTCAATTATTGATTTTGCGTTTCCCCGATTTTTCAATTTTGTAATCTTTGGATTTCGAAATGTCCGATTTTCCAATTTCTGTAATTTTCAATCTTTGGATTTTTCAATTTTTCGTTTCTTCAGTTTTGCTTAATTTTCAATTTTTAAAATTTTTCAAAGTTTTCATTTTATAATTTTTTTGGTTTTTCATTGTTCCATTTTGATTAGAAAAGATGCAAATTCGAAAAATTAAAAATGAGATCAAAAAATCGAAAAACTGAAGAAACGAAAAACTGAAAGAGTGTGATGTCAAAAAAATAACAAAATTTTCGGGAAAATGAAATCGTTCAATGAACTGCCCCATTCATTAATTTCTTTGAGTCACCCTGAATAAGCAATTCTACGAAGTATGAGTGCGTATTTCAGAGAGTAAAAATTAGTTCCCTGTAAAAGCAAACATCATCTAATTAGTCCGGAATTACTTTTTCAATTATACTATTAAAGTACATCATTAGCTTTATGTCCTCCAAATATGGCAGCTAGCAACCGATCGATCTTTCCATCTCTAATTAAAACGAACTTCCGTGTTCCAGCAAAGTCTACATGAACTTCTTTTTCAGCTTCAATTTCCCTCCAAATAATGCAGTAATCCTGCAAAAACATGCAAGTAACCGATTAAAGAGAATTACATCCTAAAATTGCAACTTTAATCACACAGTATCCGTTCTTTAAAAATAGATAACGATCTTGAATATCATGGAAAGTCTGCAAGAATATGAAGTTTCCAAAGGGATTAAAGAGCTGAAATTCCAATACGTTTTAATTCCACACGTCCAATGCCGAACTCCGATCACGCCTCGCTATAAAAAGCAAACATAGAGTCAATTAAGAAAATAATAAAGTGATGTGAAGGTTTCAGTAATTAGTCACTTGTATTCATAACCTGGAGATATTCCGGACACATTTTGCCACAATAAAGCTTCCGGAGCTTCCTCTATGCGCAGCTAGCCTTCACGTTCGGGTTCAAAGCATCCAAAATACGAATGTAAGGACGATGTTCGTCGACGTGTTCCATGAATAAAGGAGTAAATCCTTTAAAATAAATTTTCCAGTGATATTTTAAACGTTTCATTTTCAAAAGCAACACAACTCAGTGAAAAATAATATTTTTATTTCCTCCTAGATTTTTCCTACTACGAGTTGGTTAATTTACGTTTTCTTAAAAAAAAACTTAACCTTTGTACGATACGAATACAATGAACTAATTAAAGGAAACTCCTCAGGCCATCACTCTGTTAAGTAATTACGTTTACTATAGTTTGTAATTAATTAATTAGCACTAATAGTCGGAACCGACTATCCACACAGGTCTATCTGGATACACCATCAACACGTTCCTTTGTACACCTACTTTGTTAAATTTTTACGAACATTTGCACAAATTTCTAATAATTACAGTTCAAAAAGCAGCAAATGCATTACCATTGGCATAAACCCATCTAGCGTGAGTTTTTCGCTCAAGCGGTAACGTTTAATTAACGTATCTCTGTGGAAACTATCTAAACATATAAGCGAAATTGCGTTAAATAGGTAAATGTTGCGCTGAACATATAAACTTTAATTACTCTTATTTCGTTCATTATTATTCATTGCGCTAAACCGTGAGTCTGTTTCCCACATTTCTATCACATTCGTTTGACCTCAATTATGTGATAAAAGTTGGAAAAATCGAAATTTTCTGCTCTGTAGTGAATTTGCTACTAACTAGACAAAGTTTGACGCATTTTTTTATATGAATTGCATTTTATTGTTTAAAATGTGTGGTATAATTTAAGGACCCTTGTCAGTTATGGCAATGAATACCACTTGTTACGGTCCCTGTAGGCTTAATTTGCTTCACTGATCACATTCATTGGTGAAATGTGTAGTGAGAAATTTAAATTTACTAAAGAGAAAGCTATAAGGGCTGGAATGAATCAATGAAAATCCACCAAGGTTTTTACTTTGTGAGCGTAACGCACTCACAGTTTACGGAATTATTTATACAGGGTGACTCAAAAAAATTAATGAATGAGGCAATTCATTTTATTAAATAACTCAAAAACGAAAATAAAATTCTCCAAATAAAGTCTTATAAATTTTCGAAAAATCTGTATTTCTTAATTTGTCTATTTTTGGTATCACAATTTTTCGTTTTCTTCTATTTTTAATTTTTCATTTCTTGAATTTTTCGGTTTGCGATTTTTGGATATTAGTTTTCAATTTTTCGAATTTTCAATTTCTTTCATTTTCAGTCTTTCAATTTTGCAGTACCTACATATTTCGTTTTTCCGACTTTGGACTTTTTCGATTTTTAAGTTTCTCACTTTTAATTTTCCAATTCCACAACTTTCCGTTTCTTTAGTTTTCCTTGAATTCCAATTTTTAATTTTTCAAAGTTTTCATATTATACTTTTTTGTTTTTGATTTTTCAATTTTACAATTTTGTAATTTTTCCATTTTTTATTACAAAAGTTGAAAAATTAAAAATCGACAAAACTGAAAAATCGAAAAAATGGAAAATCAAAAAATTGCTAATCGAAGAACTGAAGAAAGGAAAAATTGAAACACTGAAAGACTAAAAATTGAGAGACTTAAAAAACGAAAAAAAAATAATGAACTGAAAAATTGGAAAAACTTCAAAAATTGCAAATCAAAAATTGAAGAAACGAAAAAATTAAAAATCGAGTAACAGAATATCTAAAATTGAAAAAGCGGAAAATTCAAAAACCAAAAATTGAAAAATTTTATAAGGAAATAGAAAAATTGCAAAATCAGAACAGTGAAAAACCGGAAATTAAAAAAATAAAAAACCAAACGAAAAATTGAAATCTAGTAAAATTGCAAATCGAAAACAATTTAATCAAAAAACAACAAATTATAAAACCGGAACATTGAAAAATAGATCATTTGTAAAAATAAAGAAGATATAAAACTGAAACCAAAAATTGCAAATCATAGTTTGAAGAAATGAGAGACTGAAGAATCGAAAAATTGAAAAAACGAGAAAGTGGAAAGTCGAAAAATTGCCAATCGAAGAACTGAAGAAGGGAAAACTTGAAACATTGAAAAACTAAAAATCGAGTGGGTTAGAATTCGAAAAAAATCGAAATATTGGAAAAACCAAAAATCGTACAATGGAAAAATGATAGAATCGTCAAAGTTGTAAAGTCGAAAAACTGTGACATTGAAAGATGGAAAAATTGAAAAATGAAAAAATTCTAAAATCGTAAAATTAAAAAAGTGAAAAATGTCAAATATCACAATTATTACTACATATTAAAAATTGAAGAAACGAAAAACCGAATAATCGAGACACTGAAAGATCCAAAATTGACAAAAACCAAAATAAAAAAATCCAAATATTGAAAAATCGTAAAATTGCAAATCGAAAAATTCAAAAATTCAAAAAATTGAACGTCACATAATAAAAAAAGAAAAACTGTAAAATCAGAACATTTGTAAAGCCAAAAAATTTTAAAAATAAAAGACTAAAACGAAAAACTGCAAACCGAAAAATTGAGAAATCTAAATACTGAAACAATCAAAAGTTTGAAAATCGAAAAATTGAAACATTTAAAAATAAAAACTCAAAAAATTCCTTAGAAATGAAAAATTGAAAATACGGAAAATAGAACAAGTGAAAAATTGAAAGTATTGAAATTGAAAAAACAAAAAATTATATAATCGAAATATTGAAAAATGGAAAATTTGTAAACATAAAGAAAATAAAAAATCGAAAACAAAAATTGCAAAACGAAAATTTGAAGAAATGAAAAACTAATGAATAGAAAAGTTTAAGAAACAAAAAGAAAGGAAAAACAGAAAAATTGGAAATCGAAAAATTTCAAATCGAAGAACTGAAGAAAGAAAAAATTGAAACATTGAAAAACTAAAAATCGAAAAAGGAAAAAAAAAATAATGAACCAAAAAATTGAAAAACTACAAAAAAAGAAACGCCAAAATGGAATATCGAGGAACTGAAAAATCTATAACTGAAAAACGAAGATTTAAAAAACTAAAAGCTTAAAATACCAAAAATTGAAAAATCCAATAATTGAAAAATTTTATAAGGAGAAAGGAAAAACTATAAAATCAGAACAGCGAAAAATCGAAGAACTGAAGAAATGAAAAACTAAAAAATCGAAAAATTGGAAATTCGTGGAATTGCAAAATCTAAAAATTGAAAAATCTAAAAACTGGAAAATTGAAAACCTTCGTAAAATTCAAGAAATAAGAAAAAATAAAAAACTGAATAAACGAAAGATAGAAAAAATTGAAATTGAAAAAAAAAGATAAAATCGGAACATCGAAAAATCTATAATTTGTAAATAAATATAGAAGAACTAGAAAAAGAAAAAATTGAAACATTGAAAAACTAAAAATCGAGAGGTTTAAAAATCGAAAAAAAGGAATCGAATAATTGGAAAAATTGAAAATCAAAAATTGAAGAAACGAAAAACCGAATAATGGAGAAACTAAAAGATCTAAAATGGAAAAAGGAAAATTAAAAATCTAAAAGTTGAAACATTGAAAAACACAAAAATTGAAACATTTCTCATGAGAAAAAAATTTTCGATTTTTTATTTTATACTTTTCGTTATTAATTTTTCAATTTTACAAATTTGTAATTTTTACGTTTTTTTTATTAGAAAAGTTGAAAACTAAAAAATCTGAAAAAAATGAAAAATCGAAAAAGTGAAAAAAAAACGAAATCAAAAATTAAAGAAACGACAAAACGAAAAATCGAGGAACTAAAAAATTTAAAACTGAAAAATCCAAGAATTGAAAAATTTGATAAGGAAAAAGAAAAATTGTAAAATCAGAACAGTGAAAACCGAAATTTTGAAAAGATAAAAAAATAAAAAACCGAAACGAAAAAAAGAATGAATTTAAAAATTGAAACAAAAAAAAATGAAAAACTGAATATTGCAAATCGAAAAATTGAATAAACGAAAATTGGTAAAAATAAAGAAAATATCAAACTGAAACCAAAAATTGCAAATCAAAGTTTGAAAAAATGAAAAACTGAAGAATCGAAAAATTGAAAAAACGCAAAAGTGGAAAATCGAAAAATTGCCAATCGAAGAACTGAAGAAAGGAAAAATTTAATGAAAACGAAAAACTGTAATTCGAAATTTTGAAGAAATGAAAAATTGGACGTGAAATTGCAATTCAAAAAATTGAGAAATCTAAATACTGATGAAACAATCAAAAGTTGAAAAATTGAAAAACTGAAAACGTTAAAGATAGAAACTCGAAACGTTGCTTTGAAAGAAAAAATTGAAGAAGCGAAAATAGAAAAAAAAAGTTATAATGTCGAAAAGTTGAAAATTTGAAAATTTGTAAAAATAGAGAACAAAAAGAAAGGGAAAACAAAAATTGCACATCCAAAAATTGCAAAATCTAGAAAATAAAAAAATCAAAAGTTGAAAAATTGAAAAATATATTTATTTGAAGTCTTTGAGGGCAAACTTTCCAGAATTTCAGTGTTATTGTGGATTGCCTAAAGGATGGAATCTAGAACTTCTCATAAATCATCGAAAAATTAATAAATTCAAAAATTAAAAATTTGAAAAGTCAAATAAATGAAAAATGTTTAAAATCCAATAACTGAAAAATGAAGACATTCTAAAATGGTAACATTTTTTTAATTATTATTACTTTTTCACTCGTAATCTGAAAACTAGAAAAATTGCAAATCAAAAATTGGAGAGGAGAAAGACTAAAAAACATTGAAGAAACAAAAAAGGTGAAAAACTGGAAAATTGCGAACCGAAAAATTGGAGAAACTGAAAACTGAAAAAGCAAAAAGCTGAAAATATTGAAATTGAATAAACAAAAAATTATAAAAATCGAAAAATTGAATAAACGAAAAATTGAAAAAAATTTAAATTGAAAAATTAACAAATAAAATCGGAACAATGAAAAATCTAAACTTTGTAAAAATAAATAAAACATAAAACCAAAACCAAAAATTGAGGAAATGAAAAACTGAAGAAGCGAAAAATTGAAGCATTGAAAAACTAAAAATCGAGAGACTTACAAAACGAAAAAAAAAATGAACCGAAAAATCGGAAAGAAGGGAAAACGAATCGAATCGAAAAAGTGGAAAACTACAAAAATTGCGAATCAAAAATTGAAGAAACGACAAAACTGAAAAAACGAAGAACTCCAAAATCGAAAAAGTGTTAAAACGAAGAACTAAAAAAAAAATTGAAACATTGAAAAACCAAAAATCGAGAGGTTAAAAAATCGAAAAAAAAAGAATTGGAGAAACCAAAAATCGTACAATCGAAAAATTATAGAATCCTGGAAAGTGTCAAAAAACGCTGGCACTAAAAGATCGAAAAATTGAAAAATTAAAAATCGAAAACAAAATAAACGTTAAAGTCTATAATAATCGAAAAAAGAAAAAATTCTAAAATCGTAAAATTGAAAAAGAAAAAAAAATTTATTTTAATTACATACATACTTAAAATGGAAACTAGAAAAATTGCAAATCAAAAATTGAAGACACGAGAAACCGAATAATAGAGAAACTGAAAAATCTAAAACTGAAAAATCGAAAATCAAAAAATCTAAAAGTTGAAAAATCGAAAAATTTCAAAAATCCAAAAATTTAAAGAATAAAAAAATAAAAATCCCCAACGAAAAATTGAAGAATCAAAAATTGAAAAATTAAAAATCAAGAAATTCCAACAAACGAAAAAGTTTTAAAACGCAATAATTGAAAAATGGAAAAATTCTTAAATCGTAAAATTGAAAAAGCGAAAAATTTTTTAAATTATTACTATATATTTAAAATGGAAACTAAAAATATTGAAGAAACGAAAAATTAAGAAATATAAAATTTGAGAAACAAAAAAATTGAAAAATCCAATAAATTAAAAAATTTCACATTGAGAAAAGAAAAATTATAAAATCAGGCCACTGAAAAATCGAAAAATTGAAAAATAAAGAAAATAAAAACCGAAACGAAAAACTGCACATCGAAAAATTGAAGACATGAAAAATCCAAAAATAAAAAAATGAAAACTCGTGAAACTGCAAATCGAAAAATTGCAAATCCAGAATTCTAAACATTCAAAAGTTGTTCTAGATTTCAGAGATTTTTTAGGATGCCTTTGATTTCTATAATTTCAAATCTATTAAATCTACTAGAAGTCACACGAGTCATTCTGAAGTTTACGAACATCCTGAAATACTTGACGATCCTAAAAATACAAAAAATTTTGAAGATTTTAAGGAGCCTGTGATCTTAACGCTCACAATATAATAATTACAAAGATGTAATGTAGAACTTTCAATAATACGTTCCTAAATAAATCTGTGAATCCCTAAATTTTTTTAAGATCCTTGAGATTCAAAGAAATCTTACAAATGCCTATTTTTTATCCCTATTTCCAATGAAAATCATCGTATTGTAGAAATTCTAGGGATTGCAAAGTAACTAAAGGCTTCAGGGTTTACGAAATTTTCAAAATGCGAAATATACAGAAAATTTTAGGTGCTATAGATTACAAAGACTTTTTGTATTCCTGAGATTCTTATAATTTCAGAACCACTAAATATCCCAGAAAATAAAATATCCGGAAAATTGAAAAAATAAAGAAAACCGAAACGAAATATTGAAAAATTTTTGCAAAATTGGAAAAGTCAAAAATTGTAAAACTCGAAAAATTGCAAATCGAAAAAGTGAAGAAACAAAAAGAATAAAAATTGCAGAACTGATTTCTAGTCAAAAAAGCTGCTAGAATGAAATTGTGCCTCTTTCAATTTTCCTCTCACAGTTGTGCATTTCGCTTTAAAATAGTGCAGCAAAGACACACCACGTATACATGAAAAAGGCGACGTTTTAGTGAAACACAGCACATGCATTTGTCAGAAATGACATCCGCAAGCATCTCTAACACAAACTTTATTCGATCGCCTGCAAAGAATTTTAACTAACATAATATTTTTACAGCGAACACAGGCTCCTCGTACGTGTCGGGAAAAATGCGGATTCCGCTCAAATATTTAGAGCCACTTTGGATTAATTAAATTTGTCACTAGAGGAAAACAACACATTTTTACCTAGTAATTTAATCTCTGGTGTTCTTTAACAGGTATTTAGCCATCGTGCATCCCCTGCAACCCCGAATGTCAAAAAAATCCTCTCTCATCGCGATTACAGTTATTTGGTTGGCGAGCATGGCGGTGGCTTTTCCTTGTTTACTCTACTCGACTACAATAACCAACAAGTAAGTAACCAACTCATTAACACTTAGTCTAAATCTAGACGTTCACTAGGTATATCTTTGGCAATATTTTATAAAAGATCTCTTTCAGGTATAAAGGAAAAGAGCGCACTGGATGCATCCTAATCTGGCCAGACGGCAAAGTCGTAGGATCTCATTTCGACTTTGCGTGAGTACATGTCTTTATATTCCTTACGTCAACCCGCACCCCCTGCCTTTTATTTAATTTAATTAAACGCCGCAAAACTAACACAAAGAAAATATTGTGTTCGTGATGTTTTTGACGCACATTGTATTAAATTATAGACCATCAGGAAGATCACAGGCGCTTTGTCCTGTGTAAACACACCATTTCGAAAAGGGTCTAGTTTTGCTTTGTGGTTGTTTTAATGGAAAAACACATCTTTATCACGTTCTGATTACGCGGCGATCAATTCGTCAAATAATCCGGGTCCTGGAGCGTCGAGATAATAATTAGTGCAGGACGAAAATTGATGTCCTGGCAGAGTGTTGGTGACGGCGTCAGTTGGAATTTTATTCATTCTGAATGGGAAAAAAGTGCATCCTTGAGGGATAATTAATTTGAGCAGAGAAATGCACTCAATGCGTTAATTAATTTAGTTGTAGTTTGATTTTTATCTCTCTGGAATGCGTATTGTTTATTTCTGAATTTTGTTGTTTCATAAAATAGTTGCTAATTATACGGTGGTTTTAAATTCGAGTTATCTTATGGACTTTGTGGACACAGCTGAAGCGCCGAGAAACTTTGAAGCAATATTCGTAACTTATAAATTTGGACAAGATAAGCTTGTTGGCGACTTAAAGAAAACAACATTATTATTGTTATTATATTATGCAAGTGAAGCGCAATGATATTATGCATTATCTTTGCCTGCAGCGAAGCAATGTTATGCATATGATTAAAAAACAGGAAAAAAACCGGTCGATAGGTTTGCTATTACACCGTGTAGTTATAACGTGCATGAAATCAACGGAACGGGAGAACTAATTTACTGTGTAAATTGAATCAAAATAGCGTGTGATAGAAATATTTAATTGGAAATTTTATTTTTAAGTCAATTTTTCAAAATGAGATTTTGTGAAGTTTGGACTTTTTACAGCACCGTTGAAAATTATTTGAAGGAGCTTTTACAAATACAATTTTTTTAAAGTTTGAGTTTGAAAACGAATACCTCCAAGATCTTCATCCGAGCCCGTCAACACGCTTTTAATGTTTTAAAAATATGAGCGTAAAAATTAATACCCAAAAATCTCAGTTCGGAATCATTATCAGGCTCTATTTTTCGAATTAACTCGTCGAAATTTATACAAAAGCTCAATTTTTCATTGTAAAATTTTATAGGATTTTTGACTTTTTTCGAGCACGTCGAAAATTATCTAAAAGATTTTTTTTTAAATTACGACCTCCGATTTTTACCATTTTTCCAGAATTGCAAAAGTAGGAAAAATGACAATTTTTAGGAATAATTAAAAATTTCATTTGGAAAATGAATACCTGCATAATTCATTTTTCGATTTCTCGGTTTTCAAAATTTTGAATTTTAAAATTTTTCGGTTTTTGGGGTTTCAATTTTTGGATTTTTAATTTTCTCAATTTTTGACGTTCCTAAATTTTCAATTTTTCGATTTTGCAATTTCTCAATTTTTAGGTTTAGATTTTTCAGTTTTGAGATTTTTTAATTTCTCGATTCTTCAAATTTTTCTACCATTTTTCAATTTTTTGATTTCTATATTTTTTAATTTTTCGATTAATCATTTGTATGTTTCAATTTTTCTGTTTCAATTTTGAGATTTTTCAGTTTCTCGATTCTTCAAATTTTTCGTCCATTTTTCAACTATTCGATTTCTGTATTTTTTAATTTTTCGATTTTTAGATTTCTCATTTTGTCAAGTTTTTGATTTTTCAATTTTCCGCTTTTTGAATTTTTTAATTTTTCGATTTTTATTTGTCGATTTTATGATTTTTCAATTTTTCAAAGTTTTCTTGCATTTTTCAATTTTTCGATTTCTGGATTTTTTCAACTTTTAGATTCTTTGAATTTTTGTTCCATTTTTCAATTTTTCGATTTTTCACTTGTCGATTTTTAGGTTTCTCGATTTTTGAATTTTCCTATTTCAGTTTTTCGATTTTTTAGTTTCTCTATTCTTCAAATTTTTCTTCCATTTTCCAATTTCTCGATTTCTGTATTTTTCAACTTTTAGATTCTTTGAATTTTTGTTCCATTTTTCAATTTTTCGATTTCTGAATATTTTAATTTTTTGATTTCTGGATTCTTTAATTTTTCGATTTTTAGTTGTCGATTTTTAGATTTCTCAATTTTTCAATTTTTCTGTTTCAATTCTGAGATTTTTCAATTTTTCGATTCTTCAAAGTTTTCTTCCATGTTTCAATATTTGGATTTCTCGATTTTTGAATTTTTCGATTTTTCAATTTAATTGTTTCAGTTTTGCGATTTTCAATTTCTCCATTCTTCAAATTTTTCTTCTATTTTTCCTTTTTTTCGATTTCTGAATATTTTAATTTTTCAATTTTCCATTTGTCGATTTTTAGATTTCTCGATTTTTTAATTTTTCCATTTGCCATTTCTTCTGTTTCAGTTTCGCGATTTTTCAATTTCTCGATCCTTCACAGTTTTCTTCCATTTTTATTTTCGGATTTCTGGATTTTTTCATTTTTCAATTTTTTTGTTTCAGTTTTGAGATTTTTCAGTTTCTCAATTCTTCGAATTTTTCTTCAATTTTTCAATTTTTCGATTTCTGGATTCTTTAATTTTTCGATTTTTATTTGTCGATTTTTAGATTTTTCGATTTTTCAATTTTTCGATTTTTCAATTTTTTTGTTTCAGTTTTGAAATTTTGCAATTTTTCTCTTTCAATTTCGAGTTTTTTCATTCCTCGTTTCTTCAAATTTTTCTTCCATTTTTCAATTTTTCGATTTCTGGATTTTTTAATTTTTTGATTTTTCATTTGTCGATTTGTAGTTTTCTCGATTTTTCAATTGTTTGATTTTCCATTTATTCTGTTTCAGTTTTGCGATTTTTCAATTTCTCGATTCTTCAGTTTTCTTCCATTTTTCAATTTTTCGATTTCTGGAGTTTTTAATTTTTTGATTTTTCACTTTTTTCAATTTTCCTATTTCAGTTTTGCGATTTTCCAATTTCTCTATACTTCAAATTTTTCTTCAGTTTTACAATTTTTCGATTTCTGTATTTTTTAATTTTTCGATTTTTAGATTTCTCATTTCGTTAAGTTTTCGATTTTTCAATTTTTCGATTTCTGAATATTTTGATTTTTCAATTTTTCATTTGTCGATTTTTAGATTTCTCGATTTTTAAATTTTTCGATTTGCAATTTTTTCTGTTTCACTTTTGCGATTTTTCAATTTCTCGATCCTTCACATTTTTCTTCTATTTTTATTTTTCGATTTCTGGATTTTTTTGTTTTTCAGTTTTGAGATTTTTCAGTTTCTCGATTCTTCAAATTTTTCTTCCATTTTTCCAGTTTTTAATTTTTCAATTTTTCTGTTTCAATTTCGAGTTTTTTCATTCCTAGATTCTTTAAATTTTTCTTCCATTTTTCAATTTAACGATTTCTGCATTTTTTTAATTTTTTGATTTTTTATTTGTCGATTTGTAGATTTCTCGATTTTTCAACTGCGATTTTCCATTTATTCTATTTCAGTTTTGTGATTTTTCAATTTCTCGATTCTTCAGTTTTCTTCCATTTTTCAATTTTTCGATTTCTAGAGTTTTTGATTTTTCGATTTTCCATTTGTCGATTTTTAAATTTCTCTCTCGATTTTTCAATTTTACTGTTTCAATTTGGAGCTTTTTCATTTCTCAATTCTACAAATTTTTCTTCCATTTTTCAATTTTTCGATTTCTAGATTTTTTTATTTTTCGAATTTTCATTTGTCGATTTTTAGATATCTCGATTTTTCAATTTTTATGTTTCTGAGATTTTTCAGTTTCTCAATTCTTAAAATTTTTCTTCCATTTTTCAATTTTTGGATTTCTGGATTTTTTATTATTACGATTTTTCATTTGTCGATTTTTAGATTTCTCGTTTTCATTGTTTCGATTTTTCAAATTTTCTGTTTCAGTTTTGAGATTTTTCAATTCTCCAATCCTCTAATTTTTCATCCATTTTTCAATTTTTTGATTTATGAATTTTCTTGATTTTTCAATTTTTCAAGTTTTAAAACTTTGGATTTTTCAATTTCTTCATTTTTTATTTTTTTTTAATCTTAGAAATCTCTTAGAAATCTCAATATTTCGATTTTTCGACTTCTCGTTTTTTCAACTTTTGGAATTTTAAAATTTTTGATTTTTCAGTTTTGCGATTGTACAATTTTTCGATTTACAGAGATTTTCATGATTGGATTTTTTTATTGTTCAATTTTTCTATTTTTCGATTTTTTTAATTTTCAAATTTTCAATTGTCAACTATTCGATTTTCCAGTTTTGACCTATTTCAATTTCTTTATCTTTTGATTTTTCGATTTTTCGATTTTCGAATATATCATTTCAGTTTTGGAATTTTTCAGTTTCTCAATTTCTTCATTTTTAATTTTTTTTTATATTTAGAAATCTCAATATTTCGATTTTTCGACTTCTCGGTTTTTCAATTTTTGGAATTTTAAAGTTTTTGATTTTTCAATTGTACGGTTTTTAAATTTTACGATTTTACAATTTTTCTATTTCTCGATTTACAGAGATTTTCATGATTCGATTTTTTTATCGTTCAATTTTTCTATTTTTCGATTTTTTTCAGTTTCAAATTTTCAATTTTCAACTATTCGATTTTCCAGTTTTGGCCTATTTCAATTTCTTTATGATGGGTTTATTTTCCAACGGACAGGTGTCCATATAGATACAAAAATCTTACAGTTTAACAAATATATATATATATATATATATATATATATATACACTAACTAGCGCTTTATAATACATGTTACAAAAATTAAATATTTAGAACTGAGTATAATAGTCTATAATTTTATTCCTTAACCTACGATTCAATAAACTGTCGTTAAAAATATCAAATATATTACATATGCAATTATACAATCTAAGGCAATTTAACAGAGGAGAATTATAATGGTGAAATGTATTAGGAATACAATAAAAAAACGTAAGTGGCACTCTGCTCACTATCCTCGGCACAACTATTTTTATTTGACTAAGTATTTCATGACTATTAATTGAACCATTAAGAATTTTTTGAAGAAATGTTATGCTGGCTACGTTTCTTCTACTCAATAGAGATTTTTCATTCAGAATATTCAGGAGAACTTTTTGATTACAGTGTAATTCCGGATAACGCCCAAACATTTTAAAAAATAAAAATTTACAATATTTACGTAAGACATTCTCAAGAAGACTAACAAAAATCTGTTGTGCAGGACTCCATATACAACTACAGTACTCGAGTTTGGATCTCACTAACGAATAGAACAATAAACGAATGGAAAACATATTTTGTAAATCTGAGCTGTTACGTATGATGAATCCTAATAATTTTATAGCACTGTTAGTGACATATTCGATATGAGGTATAAACGATAGCTTTGAGTCAAAAACTACACCTAGATCTTTAAATTGAACACAACGTTTCAAAATTTTACCATTGATATTGTAGTGAAATATTATAGGCTGCATTTTTCTACTGAAGGACATTACATTGCATTTAGATGTATTAATAATAAGGCGGTTTATGGAACAGTAATTGAAAAATGAGTCAACATTATCTTGCAGGCTAAAACAGTCGGCATATGAACTAATAACATTAACGATCTTAAGGTCATCAGCATAAATATAAAATTTACAGTTGATGTTTTGATTTTTCGAGTTTCGAAAATATCATTTCAGTTTTGGAATTTTTCAGTTTCTCGATTTTTCAGTTTCTCGAATCCTCTAATTTTTCTTCCATTTTTCAATTTTTTGAATTATGAATTTTTTTGAATTTTCAATTTTTCGATATTTTGACTTCTTGGTTTTTCAATTTTTGGATTAAAATTTTTGATTTTTCAATTTTTCAATTTTACGGTTTTTAAATTTTGCGAATTTTTAAATTTTGGATTTTCGATTTCTCTATTTCTCGGTTTTTTGAATTTTTTATAGCCTTTCGATTTTAAAATTTTTCACTTTTTCGATTTTTTGATGTTCCGTTTTCTCGATTTTTCAAATTGTCGATATTTTAATTTTTCAAGTTTTAAAATTGTAGATTTTTCGATGTCTCGATTTTTTAAATTTTCGAATTTTTAATACATATTTTTCAGTATTTTGAAGTTTAGATTTCTCGATATTTAGATTTTTCGGCTTCCCAGTTTGAGATTTTTCAATTTTTCCATTTTTTTTCTCGACTTTCCAATTTTTAGATGTTTCTATTTTTCAATTTCTCGATTTCCCAATTTTTCGTCATTTCAGTTTTAGAATTTTTCAAATTCTCAATTTTTCGGTTTTTGAATATGACATTTTACGAAATTTTTTAGTTTTTCTACTTTTCAGGAATCGCCAAAATTGAATATAGTAATTTTTAGAATTTTGGAATTATCTTGCCAAAATTCCACGAATTTTGGAGAATTTGCAGACAACTTTTCTAAAAGGTCAATTTTTCAAAATGAAATTTTATGAAAATTTTGTATTTTTTCTTCGGAAATTTCTACAATTTTTCAGAAAACGCCAAAATCAAATACGTCACTTTTAGAACAAACTAATAAATAATAATAAACTCATAGAGCTTTTCATAAAATCCAATTTTAGTTAAAATAACCTTCGACCAATTTTTCTGCTAAATTTGGCTTTCCATGAGTAACCAACTTCAAAGCTATCTCACCGTCACAGGCGAACAATCTTCTAAACTGTGTCAACATTTTCCTACACCATTAATTTTGACTGCAACTGACGCAAACCAGTAAATTCCTAAACGCAGCGACTTTTTTATTCGATAGTACACAAAAAGGAGACCGTTAATAGTCTGATTAATTAAAAAATCAGCTTTGACAAAAATTCCACATTACACACGAAAATCTCCTGTCAGCAACAACGCCAGCATCAAGCTTTGCACAAACAAAACGCTTTCACGACGAAAAAGCTCGATTATGTAAACGGTTCATTTGTTTTTGAAAGCGCAAAACTTCGGAGTTCCCTTTGCGTCATAGGGACTGCTTTATAGGTAGTGTTTTACGAGAAAAGCATCCCAAATAAATAAAGGCGTAAAAGGGTAGCAGAAACGTCGAAATATACCTCATCCTAATTAAAGTTTATTCCGACGAACAGCCAAAAGAGCAATTCATGTCTCAAATAACTTCCTGTCAGAAACACACTTTCAGTTAAATGAGGAACAAAAAAGACACGTGCGGTCGTCCAAGCGTTAGATGCAAATAAATCGGTAGGAGCTTTTTGAATCCAAAAGTGAAAGTCAAGTGGTTCAAACGAGTTCAGGATAATCTAATAACAAAGAGTCTTCCGAAGTAAGGAAGTCAGAAATGGGTTTAAAGTACCCTTGTATTTTATTCTTGACTTGGAAGCGATTAAGCACTAGGGACAAATCAATAACATCACATATATCTAACAATGTAGACGAGCATTAAGAAGCTTAGGACATTCGTTCCTACATAGAATAATAGTAAATCCACTCTGATGATTCCTGTTGTAGTCATGTCGATCTCCATTGTAGGACAAGCTTTCCAGACTGTCATATTTCATGATGAACGATTCAAATTTATCACCCCGATGATAACCTAATACTCTCCGATATTACTTTGATTTATGACTTATTGTCACCAGAACACCGCCCGACTGATCAAAAATAAAAGCAATACAATTTCTTTTAGTTACAACACAACTTCCATCCACCCTATAAAGTTTGACACCCCCCAATAAAAACATTATCAAAGAGAACGAACCCGAATAATGTCCCTAGTAAGTGAGTTATACGAAAAAGTGGCTTGACATCGCACAATCCTTGTTGATTGCATCGTGGAAAGCGAATTTCTGGTAGAAAACATCCACGTCTCGAACTCCGATCCATCTTGTTAAAGCACTTTCACACCCCCAGATACACCGAAGAGTCGCTGCCGCTTTTTCCGCTTCGTTTAATGATTTCTAAGGCGTTAGTTTTATGGCAATGAATGTTTTCCTCTTGTAAATAAAGTTTTGCTGAAATCTAATTGAGCTTTTTTTCAGATACCAGATGATATTCATAATAATAACGTACGTGATTCCTGTGACTTTGATGTCCTTTTCGTACACTATCATGGGTAAGGAGCTTTGGGGGTCGCGTTCAATAGGAGAAATGACGCAAAGGCAAATTGACTCAATTCGTTCGAAAAGAAAGGTGAGTATGTCGTTAATATCAATAAAACGGCAATTAGTCGACCTCTATAAATAAAACATTCCGAGCGTACCACCTTTTTCATTAGTATAGTTGACACGTAGAAGCTTTCCGTTTCAGTTAACAAGGAGCACGTACTTGCGAACAAAAGCTCTATTTCCAAAGAACACGAGCTTAATCGTGTCGTTTTTTTAATAAATGGGTTTTAAATTGTATAAAGTAACGTTTAAGGCAGCGGTTGGAAGTAAACCAATTAAAAATAATTCAATTGTTTAGCACAGAATTTGTTAAGAAACGAGAACCATAGTATGCAAAAGCTCTTCATCAATTTAAGGGTGAGCTAAAGCATATTCCATCATATAAACTTCTGCCAAGTTTTTTTCTTATTGTCGAAATAACTCAACACATACTAAGAAAAAAAAGGCAAATTGTAGCCCCGCCCACCCACCCTATCTCAATTGTGATGATTTTTTTTATTCGTCGTGAGCCAAGACGGAGCTTAACTGCAAAATCCTACGAGAAATTAAAAACATGTTTTGTTCAAAGAATACTGTGTGTATTAAGAAAAAATTAAAACCAAAAATTAAGCCTCATCCACACCTCCCTTGATGTAAATAGCAATGAAATTTTCATTCGTTGGCAGACCTAGGGGCGGAGCTTAATTGCAAAAATGTACCATTTTAAACGTATTTTAATGAATAAAAAAACCATCACAATGGAGACTGGGTGGGTGGGCGGGGTTTATATTTTGCCGTTTTTTTTCTTAATATATTTAGTATTTTTTGAACAACACGATACTCAAAAACATGTTTTTAATTTCTTACAAAGAATAAGTATTTTGCAGTTAAGCTCACAATTGAGATAGGGCGGGTGGGCGGGCTTATATTTTTACATATGAAACCGAAACATCAAAAAATCGAAAAAAAAGAAAATTAAAAAACAAAAGATTGTGATATCAGAAAATTATAAAATTGAAGAAGAGAGAACAACGAAAAATTGTGATGTCAAAAATTGTAAAATCCAACAATTAAAAATCCAGAAAAAGAAACTTTGAAAAACTACAATTCTTGATTTTTCAATTGAGAAACTGAAAAATAAAAAAAATGAGAACTTATTATAACGAAAATTGCAAAATCCAAAAATTATAAATCGAATAATTGAAAAATTTGGAAGTCGAGAAAGTCAAAAATTGAAAAATTCAAAGTTGAAAAAAATATCTGAAACCGAAAAATCGACAAAAAAAAGAAAATGAAAAATTGAACAATCAAAAATTGTAAAATTGCGAAATTGAGAAATAAAAGTCAAGAACTTGAACAACTGAAGAAACGAAAAATTGAACAATCGAAAAATTAAAAACTGAGAAACCAAAAAATCGAAAAAAAACAAAAATTGAACAATCCAAAATTGCAAAATTGCAAAATTCTTACGGAGACACCGAAGAAACAAAAAATTGAAAAATTTGGAAGTGAAGTATTTGAACAATTGAAAAAAAAAATTAAGACGCCCAAACAATCAAACAAGGGAAAATTGAAAAATGGAAGAAAATGGAAAAGCGAAAAATTGTGATATCTAAAAATTGGAAAACGGACCAACTAAATACATAAGTAGTTGAAAATCCAGAAAATGAATAATTGTAAAATTGTAAACCTGGGAAATTGAAAAATTAAAATTTGAGAAACTGAAAAATAAAAACAAATGAGAAATTATAACGAAAATTGCAAAATCCAAAAATTACAAATCAAATAGTTCAAGAAACGAACAATTGAAAAATTTGGAAGTCGAGAAAGTCAAAAATTGAAAAATCCAAAGTTGAAAAAAAAATTATGAAACCTGAACATTGCAAAATCGAAAAAAAAAAGAAAATGAAAAAACAAAATACCAAAAAATTATAAAATTGTAGAAAAGGGAAAATGGAAAATTGAAAAATCAAAAATTGTAAAATTGAGAAATTGATAAATAAAAATCAAGAACTTGATCAACTGAAGAAACGAAAAAGTGAACAATCGAAAAATTAAAAACTGAGAAACCAAAAAATCGAAAAAAAAAACAAAAATTGAACAATCCAAAATTGCAAAATTGAAAAATTCTAACGGAGACACCGAAGAAACAAAAAATTGAAAAATTTAGAAGTGAAGTACCTATTTGAAAAATTGAAAAAAAATTATGACGCCCAAACATTCAGACAAGGGAAAATTGAAAAATGAAAGAAAATGGAAAAGCGAAAAACTGTGATATCTAAAAATTGGAAAACGGACAAACTAAATACATAAGTAATTAAAAATCCAGAAAAAGAATAATTGTAAAATCAAAAATTGTAAACCTGGGAAATTGAAAAATTAAAATTTGAGAAACTGAAAAATAAAAACAAATGAGAAATTATAACGAAAATTGTAAAATCCAAAAATTACAAATCAAATAGTTCAAGAAACGAACAATTGAAAAATTTGGAAGTCGAGAAAGTCAAAAATTGAAAAATCCAAAGTTGAAAAAAAAGTTATGGAATCGAAACATCGAAAAATCGAAAAAAAAAAGAAAATGAAAAAACAAAATACCAAAAAATTATAAAATTGAAGAAAAGGGAAAATGGAAAATTGAAAAATCAAAAATTGTAAAATTGAGAAATTGAGAAATAAAAATCAAGAACTTGAACAACTGGAGAAACGAAAAATTGAACAATCGAAAAATTAAAAACTGAGAAACCAAAAAATCGAAAAGAAAACAAAAATTGAACAATCCAAAATTGCAAAATTGAAATTTTCTAACGGAGACACCGAAGAAACAAAAAATTGAAAAAAAAATTATGACGCCCAAATATTCAAACAAAGGAAAATTGAAAAATGAAAGAAAATGAAAAAGCGAAAAATTGTGATATCTAAAAATTGGAAAACGGACAAACTAAATACATAAGTAATTAAAAATCCAGAAAATGAATAATTGTAAAATCAAAAATTGTAAATCTGGGAAATTGAAAAATTAAAATTTGAGAAACTGAAAAATAAAAAAAATGAGAAATTATAACGAAAATTGCAAACTCCAAAAATTACAAATCAAATAGTTCAAGAAACGAACAATTGAAAAATTTGGAAATCCATAAAGTCAAAAATTGAAAAATCCAAAGTTGAAAAAACAATGAAACCGGAACATCGAAAAACCGAAAAAAAAAGAAAATGAAAAAACAAAATACCAAAAAATTATTAAATTGAAGAAAAGAGAAAAATGAAAAATTGGGATGTCAAAAAATGTAAAATCGAATAACTGAATAATTAAAAATCTAGAAAATGAAACACTGAAAAATTACAATTCTTGATTTTTCAATTGAGAAACTGAAAAATAAAAAAAATGAGAAATTGTTATAACGAAAATTGAAAAATCCAAAAATTACAAATCGAATAATTGAAGAAACGATCAATTGAAAATTTTGGAAGTTGAGAAAATCAAAAACTGAAAAATCCAAAGTTGAAAAAATATCTGAAACTGAAAAATCGAAAAAAAAAGAAAATGAAAAATCAAAAATTGTAAAATTGAGAAACTGAGAAATAAAAGTCAAGAACTTAAACAACTGAAGAAACGAAAAATTGAACAATCGAAAAATTAAAAACTGAGAAACCAAAAAATCGGAAGAAAACAAAAATTGAACAGTCCAAAATTGCAAAATTGAAAAATTCTAAAAAATCAAAATCAAGAACTTGAACTGAAGAAACGAAAAATTAGAAACTGAGACACAAAAAATCGCAAAAAAAAAAACAAAAATTGAACAATCGAAAATTGGTTGCAACATCCATATTTCCCTATACAAATTTACCATTTTCTCGACCTTTCGTGACTCCTAGAGTACGAAGAAATAGGTCTCCCGTTTCCGTCTGTCTGTCTGTCTGTATGTCTGCCAATTTTTGTTGGATGTTTTTGAGTTGTCGGGGCGGACTGCCCTCATTGCCACCCGTTTACGCTACCACTGATTTCATTGACTTGTTGTATTTACTAGGAAATGAAAATTGAATTATATTTTGTCAAGTGGTCCAATTTATGCTTAAAAAATTCAAAATGGCCCCACCCACCCACCCGATTTTTTTTCGGTCATTCTGGACGAAAAGTGCATTTTATATTGAACAACAGTGGAATCTAAACAAAAAGCTAAAACTAAACCCACCCATCTTCGCTGTTGAATTTCATCGGCTTATTTGATTAAATGGAAATTGAATTTTATTTTGTCGTGGGCCGAATCTGCTTATAAAAATTCAAGATGAAGACTGAATTTTACTGCGTCAAGTAGCGAACTAGGTTTAAAAATATCAAAATAATCTTCTACGACACAGTTAAAACTGATTTAATATTCAGAAGTTTATTACCTCCAACGTAAAAATAAACATACTTTTAAAGTAAGGTTCGCCAAATAGTGAACAGTGTTTCCAAAAGTGCTTATTGATGAAGCCTGTTTCATGGAAACTCTGTTCTTTCAAGCAAGCAATCCAAAGATCAGGGTTAAAAATTATTTTAACTAAAATTATAAGCAGTTTATTGCAATCAATAAACAGAAAGATAATGTTCACTATTTGACGGGCTCTACTTTAAACGTCATTTACGTTTTGCCGCTACAGAAACTCTTGAATTAAACTTTTCAAACGGCTCAAGTTCAGCTGGAATAATAAATCTCGTGATCTATTTATTACTTAAAAAAAAACACAAACCTTTTAACCACTTTAATCCTATTTTTCAAAAGTTTGGTATATTTTCTCAAACAGAATGAAAATTCAGCACAATTCTTAAAATATTAAAATTTTCTGTAAATTCTAACAAATGCACAGCTCATATAAAATAATTTCACTCTTGTTTGTCACAAAATATTATGTTTCTCGAGATGAGATTCGTCTCTAATTAAGAGCCAATGAAATTAATCACTCATGTTATTGGTTGTGGATTTTATATTGACAAGCAATAGAAAAATAGGTAAAAATTAAAACTGACTCCACCCACCTCCGAATCTGCATTTCATTGGCTTGTTGTATTTACTATGAGATGAAGATTGAATTATATTTTGTCAAGTGGTCTAATTTATGCTTAAAGAAATTCCAAATGACCCCACCCACCCGGTTCTCTTTCTGATCAGTCATTTTATTGGACAAAAAAGAGGATTTTCTAGTGATAATCATTAGAATCTAGACAAGAGAGGTAAAACTAATCCCACCCACCACCGTTTTCGAATTTTGTTGTTTTTTTTTTATTAGATGAAGACTGAAGAATTAGGCTTAAAAAATCAAAGTGCCCCCGCCCACCCACCCGGTTTTTTTTTGTCACATTTTATTGAACTAAAAAAAAATTGGGGATTTGAGAAATCAAAACATCGAAAAAACAAGAAATCAAGAAATGGGAAAATAAAAAAATTAATAATTCAAAAAGTTGAAAATTCCGAAAGTTGAAAAATCAAGAAATCGGAAAATCGAAATATTGAGAAACCGAAAAACTGAAAAATCGAAAAATTGAAAAACCATAATAAAACCGAGAAGTCAAAACATCGAAAGATCAAAAAATGAAAAAATTAAAAAATCGAGAAATCCCAAAATTAAAATTTCGAAAAACTGGAAAAAGTCGAAAAATCGAAAATTTAAAAATCGAACAATTGAATTGGAAAATCGAAGATTAAGAGTTTGAAAAACTGACAAATTGAAAAATTGGGAGGTTGACAAATCGAAACATGGAAAATTCAAGGAATCAAAAAATGGGAAAATCAAAAAATCGGCAATTAGAAAAGTCGAAAAATCGATAAGCTGAAAAATCGAGAAATCGAAATATTGAATAATCGAAAAATTGAAAAATTGGAAAATCAAAATAGAAAAACTGAAAAACCGAAAAGATTATAACCGAGAAGTCAAAACATCGAAAGATGAGCAATCCAAATATCCAAAATTAAAAAAATTGAAAATCGAGAAGTCAAAAAAGTCGAAATCTTGAAAACTTCCGAAACTGAAATTGTAAATCGAAAAATTTGAAAAACAAAAAATCCCAAAACTGAAAGTTCGAAAAACTGGAAATGGAGAAGTCAAGAAATCGAAAATTTAAAAAATCTTAAAATTCAATTGAAAAATCTAAAATTGAATGATTGAAAAATTGAAAAATCGAAAAATATGGAAGTTGAGAAATCGAAACATCGAAAATTCATGAAATCAAGAATTGGGACAATCAAAAAATCGATAAATCGAAAAGTTGAAAAATCGAGAAAAATCACAAAATTGTAAATCGAAAAATTGAAAAATCAAAAAATGCGAAAAGTGTCTCCTCGAAAAACTTGAAATCGAAAAATCAAAAAATCGAAAAATCAAAAAATTCTAAATTTAAAAATCGAAAAAATGAGAAGTTGAGACATTGAAACATCGAAAATTTAAGAAATTAAGAAATGAGAAAACAAAAAAATCCATAAATCGAAAAGTCGAAAAATCGAGAAACTGAGAAATCGATAAACCGAAAAATCAAAAACTTCGAAATGCCAAAAATCAAAAATTGAAAAATCGAGAAATCAAAAAATCGAAAATTCGAAATATTGAGAAATTTACACATGAAAATATCAAGGAATTGGAAAATTGAAAAACTGAAAAACTGAAAAATCGGAATGTCAAAATTGAAAAATCAAAATCATAAAAAAATAGAAAATGAAAAATCGAGAAATCAAATAATCAGAAAGTTGAAAAAATCGAAATATTGGAAAATTCCAAAGCTGAAACCTCGAAAACCTGGAAAGCGAGAAGTCAAAAAAAATGATAATTGAAAAAATCAAAACATTGAATTGGAACATTGAAAATTAAAAGATCAGAATTCGCAAGTGGAAAAATCGAAAATTCGAAATATTGAGAAATCGAAACAAAAACATCAAGAAATTAGAAAGTCGAATCGAAATAATCCAAAATGGAAAAATTAAAAAGTGAATAATTGAAAAATTTAATATTTAAAAAATCGGTAAAACAAAAAATTGAAAAGTCGAAAAAAGCACAATTAAAAAATGAAAACATCGAAATCTCGCTAATCGAGAAATAGAAAAATTGAAAAATCGAAAAATCAAAAAATCGGAAAATCGAAAAATCGAAATATTGAAAATTTCCATAAACTAAAACTTCGAACAGCTGGAAATAGAAAAGAAAAAAAAGGATTTTTTAGTGATAATCATTGGCATCTATTCAAAAACTAATCTCACCCACCACCGCTTTCGAATTTCATTGTTCCTTCCCAACCACCCGGTTTTTTTTTGGTCACTCATTTTATTGAACTAAAAAAAAATGGGGAGTTGAGAAATCAAAAGATCGAAAAAACAAGAAATCAAGAAATGGGAAAATAAAAAAATCAATAATTCGAAAAGTCGAAAATTCTGAAAGTTGAAAAAACAAGAAATCGGAAAATATATAGAAATATTGAGAAACCAAAAAACTGAAAAATCGAAAAAACAAAGTTGAAAAATTGAAAAACCATAAAGTTAAAACCGAGAAGTCAAAACATCAAAAGATCTATTAATCGAAACATCAAAAAATTGAAAAATTGAAAAATCGAGAAATCCCAAAACTAAAACTTCGAAAAACTGGAAATCGAAAAGGAGAAAAATCGAAAATTTAAAAAATCGAAAAATTGAATTGGAAAATCGAAAATTAAGAGTTTGAAAAACTGACAAATTGAAAAATTGGGAGGTTGAGAAATCGAAACATCGAAAATTCAAGGAATCAAAAAATAGGAAAGTCAAAAAATCGACAATTCGAAAAGTCGAAAAATTGAAAAATTGGAAAATCAAAATAAAACAACTGAAAAACCGAAAAGATTAAAACCGAGAAGTCAAAACATCGAAAGATCGAGCAATCCAAATATCCAAAATTAGAAAAATTGAAACATCGAGAAGTCAAAAAATCGGTAAGTCAAAAAAGTCGAAATCTTGAAAAGTTCCGAAGCTGAAATATAGTAAAATTGTAAATCGAAAAATTTGAAAATCAAAAAATCCCAAAACTGAAAGTTCGAAAAACTGGAAATCGAGAAGTCGAGAAATCGAAAATTTAAAAAATCGCAAAATTGAATTGAAAAATCTAAAATCGAAACATCGAAAGTTCATGAAATCAAGAATTGGGAAAAAATCGATAAATCGAAAAGTCGAAAAATCGAGAAGCTGAAAAATCGAGAATCCGAAATATTGTAAAACCGGAAAATTGAAAAAGTGAAAAACCGAGAAGTCGAAACATCGAAAGATCGAGCAATCGACACATCAAAAAATAGAAAAATTGACCAATCGAGAAATCAAAAAATTGGAAAGTCAAAAAAATCGAAATATTGAAAAATTCCGAAACAGAAATATCATAAAATTGTAAATCAAAAAATTGAAAAACCAAAAAAGCGAAAACTGCCTCCTCGAAAAACTAGAAATCGAAAAGTCGAAAAATCTAAAATTTAAAAAATCGAAAAATTAAATTGGAAAATCGAAAATTAAGAGTTTGAAAAACTGACAAATTGGAAAATTGGGGGTTGAAAAATCGAAACATCGAAAAATCAAGGAATCAAAAAATGGGAAAATCAAAATATCGACAATTCGAAAAGTCGAAAAATCGATAAGCTGAAAAATCGAGAAATCGACATATTGAAAAACCGAAAAATTGAAAAATTGGAAAATCAAAATAGAAAAGCTGAAAAACCGAAAAGATTAAAACCGAGAAGTCAAAACATCGAAAGATCGAGCAATCCAAATATCCAAAATTAGAAAAATTGAAAAATCGAGAAGTCAAAAAATCAGAAAGTCAAAAAAGTCGAAATCTTGAAAACTTCCGAAGCTGAAATATCGTAGAATTGTAAATCGAAAGTGGAAAACTCGAGAAATCAAAAAATCGAAAATTCGAAATATTGGGAAATTTACACATGAAAACATTAAGAAATCGGAAAATTAAAAAACTGAAAAACGTAATATCAAAATTGAAAAATTAAAATCATAAAAAATAGAAAAATTAAAAAATCGAAAAATCAAAAAATTCAAAATTTAAAAATCGAAAAAATGAGAAGTTGAGACATCGAAAATTTAAGAAATTAAGAAATGAGAAAATAAAAAAATCCAAAAATCGAAAAGTCGAAAAATCGAGAAACTGAGAAATCGATAAACCGAAAAATCAAAAACTCGGAAATGCCAAAAATCGAAAATTTCAAGAATCAAAGCACTGAAAGATTCCAAAACTGAAATCAGAAAAATTGAGAAATCGAAAGTGGAAAAATCGAAAATACGAAATATTGGGAAATTTACACATGAAAACATCAAGAAATCAGAAAATTGAAAAACCGTAATATCAAAATTGAAAAATTAAAATCATAAAAAATAGAAAAATTGAAAAATCGAAAAATGCGAAAACTGTCTCCTCGAAAAACTTGAAATCGAAAAATCAAAAAATCGAAAAATGAAAAAATTGAAAATTTAAAAATCGAAAAAATGAGAAGTGGAGACATCGAAACATCGAAAATTTAAGAAATTAAGAAATGAGAAAATAAAAAATCCATAAATCGAAAAGTCGAAAAATCGAGAAACAGAAATCGATAAACCGAAAAATCAAAAACTCGGAAATGCCAAAAATCGAAAATTTTAAGAATCAAAGCACTGAAAGATCCCAAAACTGAAATCCGAAAAATTGAGAAATCGAAAGTGGAAAAATCGGGAAATCAAAAAATCGAAAATTCGAAATATTGGGAAATTTACACATGAAAACATCAAGGAATCGGAAAATTGAAAAACCAAAAAACTGAAAAACCGTAATATCAAAATTGAAAAATTAAAATCATAAAAAAATAGAAAAATTGAAAAACCGAGAAATCAAATAATCAGTAAGTTGAAAAAATCGAAATATTGGAAACCGAAAAGTCAAAAAAAAAGTGAATTTAAAAAATCAAAAAATTGAATTGGAATATTGAAAATTAAAAGATTGGAAAACTGGCAAATCATACAATTAGAATTTGAGAAATCGATAAATCGAAAAATCAGAAACTTGGAAACGCCAAAAATCGAAAATTCCAAGAAAAAAAAAGAGAAATCGCAAGTGGAAAAATCGAAAAATCGAAAATTCGAAATATTGAGAAATCGGAACCAAAACATCAAGAAACCGGAAAGTCGAATCGAAATAATCCAAAATGGAAAAATTAAAAATTGAATAATTGAAAAATTTAATATTTAAAAAATCGGTAAAACGAAAAATTGAAAAGTCGAGCAATTGGACAATTAAAAAATGAAAACATCGAAATCGCGCTAATCGAGAAATAGAAAAATTGAAAAATCGGAAAATCGAAAAATCGAAATATTGAAAATTTCCATAAACTAAAACCTCGAAAAAGTGGAAATCGATAATAAAAGGGAGGATTTTTTAGTGATAATAATCATTAGCATCTATTGAAAAAAGTTGTAAAACTATAATCTCATCCACCACCGCTTTCGAATTTCATTGTTTTTTTTTTTTTTTTTTATCAGATGAAGACTGAATTTTACTGCGTCAGGTGGCGAACAAGGCTTAAAAAAATCAAAGTGGTAAGAATTCACAAAAAATTCTTGGATATTAATAGATACTGAGAAACTGTTTAAAAAAATATATCCTTCTCAAAATTTTCGAAATTTTGTTTTCATAATAAATTTTTTAAGATACCCATATTTCATTTTGGTGATTCCGGACAATGGTTAAAATTTCCGAAGAAGTTGAAGCCAACAAAAAATATCTAGGTAAATTTTCGGAAGTGTTCGGGGAAGGTAAAAAATTTCTTAAGGGAGGAGTTTTGAAATACTGACGATTTGGCAAAATTGCCAAAAAAAAATTCGCACAGAAATGCTTTTTCGACGATTTTCGAAATTTAATTAAATATATTTTATTCGCAAAATTAAAAATAAATTAAATTTTATCATTTGTCGAAAAAGCTGGATATGTACTTCAGGGGCGAAGGAAATTTTATTAAACTAATCTTCGAACAATTTTGTATCCCTACATAGCAACCATTAAAAGACCATTAAGCCCAAGTTTAAAACACGTTTTCAAGCAAACTTAAAATGACTTATTTGCATCCGACACGAGAAACACACGTAATATTGCTACGAGGACTCAAATCATGATATTCAAATATCAAATCAACCCTAACGAACTGCATCGAATAAAGCTTCCGCATGAACTCCACTGTCAAGGGCAGTTTCGACCTACTTAACGCAAAACTTACAACTTTGTTGTTCTTTGAAAACTAAAACCTTCGCTTAACAAAAACCCGTTTCAAATAGCACCTCATTTGGTGCTAACAGCATGAACGAATTTTATTAGCACTAAATTTCGTTTTTTTTATCGACAGAAACCCCACAGCGCAGACAAACAACTCCGAACTTAATCTACATTCGATTTGTTTCGCGTAAAAACTCTCGATTAAAATATGTTAAACAATACAGTCCGACGTAATGAAGACTGATAGGGAAAGTCGCTTTTTCCACCGTCTTGGCTTCGCGAAATTGGGCTTTTAATTAAAGGATTCTTTAATGTAATGAAAAATTTTTCGTTTCAAACGAGTTTTTAAGTTAAGTTGGGTTTGAAGGTTTCGTGTCCCCTTGGTGGAAAATTAATAACGACGCGAATTTTCCGATTCGTGTCGTCACGTGGTGTGTTTGTGTGTTTTCATGGGTGGAATAATTTTGTCAAGGGTGGAATTTAACTTATCGACACCGTCGGGAGCGAGTGGCTTTATCTGGGTGTATTTCCAGAGGTCGCAATTATTGTATGTAAATTTTTATTCAAGACGAAGAAAGGCGAAGACGTATAATCAATACAAGGGAAGTTGGAGAGAAAGTGTGCACAAATAATGTAAGAAATGGACTTATGTAAGTTAGGACGGAACATAACCCACACTCCTCATGTTTCTCCAAGTCATAAATAAATTTAGAACAAAGACAGTTTTTGTTCGCTTTGGAGGCCAAATTCATTTTAGTCGGTAGAATTTTTATCAAAATAATAAGCTTTGAATAAATTCTAACACGACTGGTTTTTCATTTTGCGCCTGTTCACATTATAGCCATCTATTATGTTGGAATGTAGGTCGGCGCAGTCGAAATTAAATTGTGTGGGTGCAAGATGTCAAGCTAGAAAAATTTATTTTGGCTGCATTTTCGCTCTAGTTTCAGATATGAAATAAATCTCACGCGCACCACATTTTAAGCTTATCATTTCAAATGCTTGCAGCCCTCAGCTCAGTGTGCAAACTGCACTCTCGTCGGAAAAATGACACATGTGGCTCTTGTTTATTCTGTTGGTGTTATTATTGGCGAGTTTTATAATTGTCGAAATCAAAAAAAAAAACTTGTTGAAATGTCAGGTTTATAAAAACTTTGCACGAGAAGTTGTAAATGATTTTTTAATAACTTTCTTAATAAACATATCGATTATGTGGTTTCAATGTATAATTATTATAAACGCTGTTGCAATTCTACAAGCAATTTTCGACTTAATTAACGTTTAAAATGATGTAATTTACGTCTCTTTGACTGTCTGAGTAAACTCGTCACAACATTCTTACAAGACTTTTTCTTAAAAAAAAATAACAACTCCATAAATAATCTCAAAAAAAGTCCCGACGTCTAATTGGCGTAAAAATTCGAAAATAATCGTTTCAAATTGTCCACTTTGCCTCATATTGCACACTGAAAAGTTACACCCGACTGAAAAAAGCCCGATTTAATTTTAATGAGGTATCAAATCGCTTCAGGCCCTTTTCGTCAAAAATAATCAATAGTGAACGAATTCTTTCAGGTAGTCAAGATGTTCATCCTCATCGTCTTCATCTTCGCAATTTGCTGGCTCCCATATCACGGCTATTTCCTCTACGTCTACTACGACACTGATATAATTTTCAGTAAATACACGCAACATGTATATCTCGCATTTTACTGGTTCGCTATGTCGAATGCCATGGTGAATCCCCTGATTTATTACTGGATGAACGCAAGGTATGCCGTTTTCGCATTACGGTATGAGCACCTATCAGAGTTTATATAGATCGTTACAATTTTACTGCGTATTGCTAAAATAAATTTCATTTTCTACTGCTTCAGCTAAAAATGGAACGATCTCTGTGATAAATAAACCTGTTGATTCGTAGAATGTTCCCGTTTAGCGATGTTTGACTGTAATAATTGATTTTTTTAAGGTTTCGTCAATACTTTAAAACGGCCATTTGTGGATGGAAGAAGTGCATTTTTCACAAGAAGTGCAAAGGGGACGATTCTTCGATCACGGAACGGCCGTCACATTCGTTTGGTAAATCAGGTAAGCAAACTAGAATTTGGGTTCGTCTTGAAATTACGATTATGATAAAATAAAAGCTGTAATTTAAAAGGTTAAGCTCTCTTTTTATCTTTTTTGATGATATTTTATCTACTTTTCCCGGAATTTCCGAAGAAACGAAGCCGAAAATGGCTCTGGATATCGAAATCTATAAGAAAATGTCTTCAACTGATTTTCGGAAATGGTTGAAAAATTGTTGAAAATGCCAAAAATGCCAAAATCAGGTATAGGCTAGCAGGTACTAGTCCCGCCCACCCGCCCTCTATTTTTTTGGAAGGTATGTCATCTGCCAAAATCAGTCACTCCCCCTCTTCTCATTCTAACGACTAATTGTATTTCTGTGCATATAATATCATTCATTTCATTCAAATTGCATGAAATTAATCACTGAAAAAAAGACAGGGTGGGTGGGCGGGGCTAATTATGTTCTTCTGTCGAGTGGGAGTGGAACTAATAATATAATCTAGATTCACAATCACGTATACTTTGAAATTTGTCTTTTATATCTTCCATCCATTTACAAGCCTCATCTAAAGTAATATTTGAACTCTGTAAAGTTTTTGAGACCAAATTAACATTTTCTAAAATTTTGCATTGAAATACTAATAGAGCAACAAATTCAAATGAATCCATTTTTTTACGAAGAGCTACAGCTTCATCTATTTCACTTTTCTTTTTTGATGTTAAAATAATTTCAGCTCATAAATCTTGAGAGATTATATCTAATGCAATTAGAGAATCAAATCTCGATGACCATCTGGTGGGGCATAACTTTTTTAAAGTTTTTTTATAAAACACTTATCATTTTCTTTCATCTCAATGTTGTTGTTGTTGCCATCTCGGTAAACTCTCACTGAAATAGACGTATGTAGCATTTATTAAATCATTAAATGCGGAAATTCCTGGTACATTCTTAACAGAATCATTAAGGACTAAATTGAGGTTATGTGTAGCGCAATGAACATTTTCGGCGTAATGATGTTGTTTCAAGTTCTTCATTTTTTTTTATACCATTTTCCCAACATTTTAATTTTCATTTTCTGGATTTGATATCACAATTTTTCGTTTATTCAATTTTTCACATTTTCAATTCCTCGATTTTCCAATTTTCAATATTTAGATTTTACAATAATTTTCGTGTTTTCGACCGCAATTTTTCGATCTTTAAGTTTCTCAATTTTTAATCTTTCGATTTTTGAATTTTCCGTTTCTTCAATTTCGCAAGTTTTTAGATTTCTCGAAGCCTTCATTTTATACTTTTGCGTTTTTTCATTTTGAGTTTTCAATTTTACAATTTTTCTATTTTATAACTTTTCCATTTTGTTTATTCGGCAAGTAGAAAATTCGAAAAATTGAAAAATCGGAAAATTAAAAAATTGGAAAAAATTGAAGAAACAAAAAATTGCAAAATCCATGAAACGGAAAATCGAATGGAATTTGTTTTTACGATTTTTTAACTTCGATTTTTTAAACTTTTTAATCTGTATTTCAATTTTTCGATTTTTGGAATTTTCTGTTTCTCACATCTAGGTTTATCGATTTTTTTGAGTTTTTCGATTTTTCCGTTTATCTTTTTTTTAAGTAAATATTTCAATTTTGAATTATCCGATTTCGGCCTATTCCGATTTCTCGATCTTTTGAAGTCTCAAGTTTTCGATTTCGATTTCTTGGTTTTTCGATTTTCAAAATTTTCGATTTTTTTAGTATATATTTTAAATTTTCGATTTTTTAAATTTTTCATTTTTCCCTTTTATAATCTTTATGTTTCGATTTCCCGATTTTAATTTTTTAATGTGTTTCAATTTTTCCATTTTTGGAATTTTCGATTTCTCATATCTCAATTTTCCAATTTTAAAAATTTTTCGATTTCTCGATCTTTAAATTTTCGCTATCTCAATTTTAAACATCGCAATTTTGGGAATTTTTCAGTTTCTATATTTTTCAGATTTTCGATATTTTCATTTTCCCGATTTTGTAATATTCATTTTTTTGATTTTATATCACAATTTTTCATTTTTCCATTATCTTTATTTTTTCAATGTTCCTTTGGATTTTATAATTTTTTGTTTATTTAATTTTTTACATTTTCAATCTTTGATTTTTTAAGTTCTTGATTTCCAATTTTTTTATATTTCGAAGCTTTCATTTTGTACTTTTTCAGTTTTACAATTTTTCTATTTTATAATTTTTCGATTTTGTTTATTCGAAAAGTTAAAAACTCGAAAAAATGAAAAATTGAAGCAATGAAAAACTAAAAACCGAAAAACTTAAAAAAAATTAATGAATCGAAGAATGGGAAAGAAGAAAAACCATTCGAATTGAAAAATTGGAAAATCCAAAAATTGTAAAATCGAAAAATTATAGAAACTTGAACATTGTAAAGTCCAAAAACTGTGACATTCAAACACCGAAAAATTGAAAAATTCCAAAAACGAAAAAATGAAAAAGTGAACAACTTTAAAAATTATAATTATTAGGAGTGTTACATAATTAAAATGAAAACTAGAAAAACTGCAATTGAAAAAGTAAAAAAACGGAAAATTGAAAGCCGAAAATTGAAAAAATAAAGAAAATTAAAAACCCACAGGAAAAAATGCAAATCGAAAAATTGACGAAATTAAAAACTGTAAACTCGTGAAATTTGCAAACTCTAAAATTTGAAACATCTAAAAGTTGGAAAAACAAAAACTGAAAAATCGAGAAATCGAAAATTTTCAAAAATCGAAACGTTGAAAAATCGAAATTTTGGAAAATCGAAAAACCGAGGAATTCAAACTGAAAAAAGATCGAAAATTCAAGATGTCGAAAAATCTAAATATCTAAAATTTAAAAAATTGAAAAATTACAATAATGAAAAATTTAACATTTAAAAAAACACAAAATCAAAAAGTCGAAAAATCGAGAAATTGAGAAATGGAAAAATGAAAATTTAGAAAAACCAAAAATTGAAAATCATAAAAAAAATTAAAATCGGGTATTCGGAACGTAAAAAAAATAAAATCGAAAAATTGAAAAATTTTAAATTTAAAAATTCGAAAACTTGAAAAACCGAAAAACTGAAGAAATGAAAAACCAAAAAATCGACAAATTGAAAAATCTCAAATCTGAAAAGTCGAAAAATTGAAAAACCCAAAAATCGATTTCCGGTAAGTCGAAAAATCAAAATTTAAAAAGTTGAAAAATGAAAATATCAAAATACTGAAAAATATAGACATTCTCAAAATTGAAATGTTGAAAAATTGAGAAATCGAAAACTTGAAAAATCCAGAATCGAAAAAAAGAACGAAAAGTAAAAACATTTTAAAATCGAAAAAACGAAAAATCGAGATGTAAGAAATCGAAAATTCCAAAATCGAAAAATTGGAATACACGTTAAAAACGTTAAAATCGGGAGATCGAAGCATAACAAAACATAAAATCGAAAAATGGAGAATTTTAAAAATCTAAAAACTTGAAGAAATAAAAAATTGAAAAATGGAAAAGCCGAGAAATTGAAATTAAAAAATTGAGACATCAAAAGATCCGTGAAATGGAGAAATCGAAAAACCGGAAAATTTAAAACTGAAATACATATTTAACCTTAAAAAAAACGATAAATCAAAATATTCAAAATTCGAAAAATCAGAAATTTTAAAAATCGAAAGATCGAGAAATCGATATATCAAAAGAGTGAAAAATTTTAAATTAAAAAATTGGAGATATTGAAAAATCCCAAAATTGGAACAACGAAAACTTGAAAAATCGAAAAACTGAAAAATCGATAAATTGGAAAGAGGAAAAATCGAAAAATCAAAGAATTGATTAATAGAGAAATTGAGAAATGTAAAAATGATTTTTTTTAAATTGCAAAAATTGTAAAACTGAAATATCGAAAAATTAAGTAAACTAAAAATCGAGAAATCAAGAAATCGAAAAATTGTAATTCAATTTTGTTTTATTTTTCCACAAAAATTTCGATGTCGAAAATAAAAATTCAACACGGATTCATAGACCATAGGTACACTGTTACTTTTTTTGTAATTTATATAACATTTATTTGACAAAATTGTAGAACTGAAGAAACGAAAAATAGAAACATTGAAAAACTAGAAATCGAGAAAAAATTAATGAATCAAAGACCGAATTAAAACGAGAAATGTTCGTAAAGTCCAAAAACTAACATTCAAAGATTGAAAAATTAAAAAATTCCAAAAAGGAAAAATTGAAAACTCTAATAAAAATTATAATTATTATTACATATCTAAAATGAAAATTAGTACACCTGCAAATCAAAAATTGAAGAAACGAAAAATTGAAAACAAAAAAAATTGAAAAATCCAAAAACTGAAAAATTTCAAATTGAGAAAAAGAAAAAATATAAAAACTCGTTCCTCGCGCGTTAATTATTAATTATCTTTCTTAACAAACTTGTTCGTTAAATAGCTATTAATTTACCTGACCTCATTTTCAATTCCAATGAAAACCCCTTCTTTAAAAATTGCACATTTTAAAAAAATATATCGGTTACGTTACGGTCTGCGCCCCTTTTGACGCTGCCCCCCCCCCCCCGCATTGCGGGATCTGCGGGGGTGCTATTTACGGCACTGTACCGAACTAACTATTTTGACGAAACTGTAAAAACTGCTATTTTTCAATTAGCGTTTATAGAAAAACGGTAGAAATTTCCGAAGAAACGAAGCCGAAAATGGCTCTGGATATCGAAATTTATAAAAAAATGTATTCAACTAATTTTCGAAAATAGTTGAAAAGTGGTCAAAAATGTTAAAAGTGCCAAAATCAGAGTAACATATCGAGTACTAGCCCAGCCCACCCACCCTCTTTTTTTTAGGGGATATGTGATTTGCCAAAGTCAATCTTATCTTAGCAAGTACTAGCCCCGCCCACCCGCCCTCAATTTTTTTGAAGGCTATGTCATTTGCCAAAGTCAATCTTATCTTACTAAGTACTACCCACCCTCCGTTTCCTCATTCTAGCAACTAATTTCATTTCTATTAAGTAAAAGGTCATTCAGATCGTATAAAATCAATGACTGGTCAAAAATGTCAAAAGTGCCAAAATCAGTCTTATCTTATTAATAAATGCTAATAAGATTTTTGGAAAAAAATTTAAACTGTATAAGATTTTATGATTTAACTTTGAAATTGAAAAACTGAATGCTCTGTAATGTTACAAACATCTTAAGATAATCAGAAATATGGTTGCACATGCAACTTTGCAACTGTGCATTGGTAAATATAACCAATTTGATTGACGTTATAAAGATGCAGTTTGAATACTAATGCAACTGGAAGTGAATTTAAATCGATCCGAGAAAAATATTAAGGATTCATTAATAAAACGTGCCACTGATACATTATTGTTGTTTTCCAATATTTTAGATGTCAGTAAATGTGGTGTACCAGCTGCCTCTACAGATTTTACCACTACAAGGTTTGCAACGTATTGCCCATTATAATTTGTAGTTTCATTTACTGCTATCCAAAAATCATGAACCCTATTGAAAATTTGCAACAATCTTGGTGTTCTGGGTATTTTGTTTTCGAAAAAATTCGAATTTTGAAGGTCCTGATGTCTCATTGATCAAAAGATTTGAAAGAATCTGTAGGACCTTTTCAAGAATATGAAATAATTTGAAGGAATCCTCCGAAAGTCCTAATATATGATTTTTCAAAAAATTCGAAAGAATCTCTCCGGCCTTTTCAAGTATCTGAAGTAATTTGGAAGAGTCTCAAGAGTTCCTTGTCTTTTGTATTTGAAGTAATCTGAAAAACTCGCATACATTCCTTGTATCTTGGTCTTGGATTGATCTTAAAGAATCTAGGGCACTCCTTACGTTTTTTTCTGTCGGAGACTCCTTGTGTCTTGTTTTTGAAGTAATTTAAAAGAACCTCGAGGGCTCGTTTTGTCTTGGTTTTGTGATAATTTGCAACGATCTTGGCAGCTCCTTGTGTCTTGTATTTGAAGTAATTTAAAAGAAACTCGGAGACTCTTTGTGTCTTGTAAGTATTTGAAGTAATTTGAAAAAGTCTCGGGGGCTGCTTATGTCTTGTTTTTAAAGTAGTTTCAAAGAATCTCGGGAGCTCGTCATTGCATCATGGTTTTGAGGTAATTGAAAGAATTTCGGGGGCTCCTCATTGTGTCTTCTTTTTGAGGTACTTGAAAGAATCTCGGGGCTACTTGTGTCTGATTTTTGAAATAATTTGAAAGAGTCTCAGGGGTTGATTGTGTCTTGTTTTTGAAGTAGTTTGAAAGAATCTCGAGGATTCCTCCTTGGGTCTTGATTTTGAAGTAGTTGAAAGAATCTCATGGGTTCCTCATTGGGTTATGGTCTTGAAGTAATAGGTAGAATCTCAGGGGCTCCTTGTGTCTGAATTTTGAAATTATTTGAAAGAGTCTCGGGGGTGGTTTGTGTCTTGTTTTCGAAGTAGTTTGAAAGAATCTCGGGGGCTCCTCATTGGGTCTTGATTTTGAGATAATTGAAAGAATCTGGGGACTGCTCATTGGGTCTTGGTTTTGAGGTAATTGAAAGAATGTCAGGCGCTCCTCATTGGGCCTTGTTTTTGACGTAATTGAAATATCTAAGGAGCTTCTTGTGTCTGGTTTTTGAAAAAATTTGAAAGAGTCTCGAGAGCTGCTTGTGTTTTGCTTTTAAAGTAGTTTGAAAGAATGTCGGGGGCTCCTTATTGGGTCTTGGTTTTGAAGTAAACGAAAGAATCTCGGGAGCTTCCCATTGGGTCTTGATTTTGAGATAATTGAAAGAATCGGGGGGGTCCTCATTGGATCTTGGTTTGGTAGTAATTGAAAGATTCTCGGGGGCTTCTTGTGTCTTGGTTTTGAGGTCACTGAAAAAATCTCCGGGGCTCCTAATTGGATTTTGGTTTTGAGATAATTGAAGGAATCCCGAAGGCTCTTCATTGTGTCTGATTTTTGAAATAATTTGAAAGAGTCTCAGGGGCTGCTTGTGTCTTCTTTTTGAAGTAGTTTGAAAGAATCTCGGGGATTCCTTCTTGGGTCTTGGATTTAAAGTAGTTGAAAGAATCTCACGGGTTCCTTATTGGGTCTTGGATTTGAAGTAATTGATAGAATTTCAGGGGCACTTTGTGTCTGATTTTTAAAATTATTTAAAAGAATCTCGGGAGCTACTTGTGTAGGACTTGTACGGACTTGTTCACACGCATATAACATATGCGTTGTTGGTTTGGGGCCACTCTTACCACAGTTATGTAATCTTCAAATTGCAGCGGAGAGCTTTACGTATAATTTGTGGTATTCCCTATAGAGCAGATTGTAGGAAATTTTTTCAGAAACTAGGGGTACTTACACTACCAAGTGCATATATATTGCAGAGTCTGTTATACATAAAAAACAATGAGACAGATTTTTCAGTACCGAAAGAACATCATGGTTATGAAACACGAGGAAATAATGACATTGTTGCTCGATATCATAGAATAAGTAAAACACGAACTGGATCAAATTATTTCTGTGTGAAATTTTTTAATCATTTGCCAGCTGATGTACGCAAGTTAGATGCACTATCGTTTAAAAAGTTTATTTCAAAGTTTCTAAAAATCCATCCGTTTTATCATTTTTCCGAATATCTTGAATTTAATATTGACAGTATTGAGGTGTAATAATCATCAGTCTTTTCGTTGATGCGTTTTTTGTATATATATACATATATATTGTGTGTACTGTTTTGACGTGTGTAAGTACTTTGTACATATAACATGAATAAAGATTATTATATTATTATTATTATTATTATTGTTTTTGAAGTAGTTTGAAAGAGTCTCGGGGGCTCCTCATTGGGTCTTGTTTTTGAGGTAATTGAAAGAATCTCAAGGGGTTTCTTGTGTCTGATTTTTGAAATAATTTAAAAGAGTCTCAGGGGCTGCTTATATCTTGTTTTTAAAGTAGTTTGAAAGAATATTGGGGATTGCTCATTGTGTCTTGTTTTTGAGGTAATTGAAAGAATTTCGGGGACTCCTCATTGTGTCATAGTTTTGAGGTAATTGAAAGAATCTCGGGGGCTCCTCACTGGGTCATTGTTTTGAGGTAATTAAAAGTACCTCAGGGGCTCCTCATTGCGTCATGGTTTTGAGGTAATTTAAAGAATTTCGGAGGTTCCTAATTAGGCCTTATTTTTGAGGTATTTAAAAGAATCTCGGGGGCTCCTCATTGGGTGTTATTTCTGAAGTAATTGAAAGAATCTCGGGGGCTCCTCATTGGGTCTTATTTTTGAGGTAATTGGAAGAATCTCGGGAGCTCCTCATTGGGTCTTGGTTTTGATGTAATTAAAGAATCTCGGGAGCTCCTCATTGGGTCTTATTTTTAAGGTAACTGAAACAATCTCAGGGGCTACTCATTGCGTCATGGTTTTGAGGTAATTTAAAGAATCTCGGGGATTCCTAATTGGGTCTTATTTTTGAGGTACTGAAAGAATCTCAGGGGCCCCACATTGCGTCATGGTTTTGAGGTAATCAAAAGAATCTCGGGGGCTTCTCATTGGGCCTCATTTTTGAGGCAATTGAAAGATTCGGGGGGGCTCCTCATTGCGTCATGGTTTTGAGGTAATTGAAAGAATCTCGGGGGCTCCTCATTGGGTCTTGGTTTTGATGTAATTAAAAAATCTCGGAAGCTCCTCATTGGGTCTTATTTTTGAGGTAACTGAAACAATCTCAGGGGCTCCTCATTGCGTCATGGTTTTGAGGTAATTGAAATAATCTCGGGGACTCCTCATTGGGTGTTATTTCTGAAGTAATTGAAAGAATCTCAGGGGCTCCTCATTGTGTCTTGGTTTTGAGGTAATTGAAAGAATCTCGGGGGCTCCTCATTGCGTCATGGTTTGGAGGTAATTGAAAGAATCTCGGGGATCCTCATTGGGTCTTATTTTTGAGGTAATTGAAAGAATATGGGGGCTCCTCATTAGGTGTTATTTCAGAAGTAATTGTAAGCATCTCAGGGGCTCTTTATTGGGTCATGGTTTTGAGGTAATTTAAAGAATGTCGGGGGCTCCTCATTGGGTCTTTGTTTTGAGGTAATTAAAGAATCTCGGGAGCTCCTCATCGGGTCTTATTTTTGAGATAATTGAAAGAATCTCAGGGGCTCCTCATTGCGTCATGGTTTTGAGGTAATTGAAAGAATCTCCGGGGCTCCTCATTGGGTCATGGTTTTGAGGTAATTTAAAGAATCTCGGGGGTTCCTAATTGGGTCTTACTTTTGAGGTAATGAAAAAAACTCAGGGGCTCCACATTGCGTCATGAGTTTGAGGTAATTTAAAGAATCTCGGGGACTCCTCATTGGGTCTTGTTTTTGAGGTAATTGAAAGAATCAGAACCTACCAACATACTTAGCTGAGCAATAAACTTTGTTCATTGGTGACAGATAAATAAGATTTGCATTACTGAATTGTCGGCATTTTGGTAATGGAATTGCCGTGACCCTTTTACCCAAGACTCGGGTTGGATTACCTTTCTTTTTTCTTTATAATTCTGGAAATGTTAAATATGACTTTCGCAAGAAACATAAATAGAAAATTCAAATTTTAGAACAAATACGCAGAAATAAGTCGAAGAAACTCAACAAAGACACTCATAATCAAAAATAGGCAAATAAGCAAAAACAAGCCGAGCTCTTTATTTATGAATATGTATCTTGTTACGTTGCAAAACGAGTTCACTCTCTGTCTATGAAAATTAGCTTTGTAATTTTGATTAAAGTACAAAATTGCGTTTATCACCGACTATGCAGACAATTAGCATAAATTATGACCAAGTCCTTGAACGCTAACGATAAATTTCAACCTAATCACGGTAGTAAAGTTAAAATCGGTCTAAATACAAATTCGGTCGCAATAATTACAAAGTCAAAACACAGCTTTCTGCATAATGAAAATTTCTGCAATAAAACAATTACCATAACGCTGTCGATGAACGCCGCCCTACAAATTCATTATTTAAATTTGAAACAGATCCTCTCGAATGAATAATAACCATTTCAGTCAACTTTTAGTCAAATCAAACCGTGAACGCAAATGAGAAATAAATTAAACTCTTCAAGAAGTGCCTCAGCTTCGCTGAATTTTTAAAATTCTCTTTATTATTCGATTAACCCGAACGATGACTCCGTTTGAATTAAAAATAAGCCATTGTGTCTCTTGTGTGGGATAATTAAAAAGTTCGCTGTTTTATAGGGTATGGCGGTTCCAGAAAATCCAGAAGAGGAAACCGGAACCAAGACGACAGTCCGATGAAAGTTGGAACGAACGAGACGCCGCCACCGACTCCGAAGAACCAAAACGACGAAGACAAAGCCAACTCTTCAAAGAATAACCGAAGAAGTTGGATACGGAGTTCGTTTCAAAACGAGAGCAAAAAGACGATAACTGTGAACTTATAGCCGATGAGTGTGTCCGAATAATGAATTGTTATTGTGATAAATATTTCAAATGTTAATTAGTATTGTGAATTGTCATTAAGGTTTAACTATTTGGGGCAGAAAGCATTGTTAGAACTGTTTAATCAATGAGTGCTTTCTGTCCGAACGCAGCTTTAATATAAACAAAGACTTAAAAGCTTGTTATTTCGGTTTAAAATACTTTGATGTGATGGGTTTTGATCGATTTTAAAACATTGACAGAAAAAATTCTGTGATATCTGATAATAATAATGATACATATTTTTATTCATTGTTATTTATTCCTATAGTTCGTTCAATTTTGCAATTTTCGACAAAGTTTTAGAAATATGAAACAACAAAATTGTGATAATTTGTTTTCAAACGGTGTTATAAAACTCGTTTCCTACAAACAAGTTTAACAATTAATATTTAAATTATACAAGTTTCTGAAGACGCATTTCCTAGTGGAAAAGTTCGTAAATAAATATCAATAGCGAATAGAAATTATAGCTTTTGGAGTTTCAGTGCACCAGTTGCCACAGCAGGTACGGTTGTTAATTTAACTTATTCACAATTTGAATTTATAGTAAATTCAAAACACTTTTGCATTTTAAATAGAAACATTTTGTAAGTAAAAAATATTATTATAATAACAATAAATAAAAATATAAACTTGCGAGTTTTTAGTGCAATTTTAAATTGATTTATTTTTAAAATTTTATATTTGCTTTAACCCAATAGTGAGTTTCATCTAAATAAAATAAGTCTCTAAAAGATTGGTTTTTAATCACCTGCGACAAGGCATTGCGGTACACAACACTTTCCTCAGGCAGACAAATACAAATACAGCATTACGCACAAACTTTTGTGGGTACATACTGTATAATCATAAACCTACATATATTATAGTTGGACATCCTAATACAAATTTTACTTCGCCTAAATAATGAGCTTTAGGACAAGGTACAAGGAATCCAGGGGGCGTGGGACAACGTATTAGGTTTATTTTACTCTACTTTTTTTACGGTTTATGCATCCGTGTTGAGTTTTCACCTTGGCCGTCAAGATTTTTGGAAAAAAAATGAACATTTTCCAATTTATAATGTTATTTAAATTTTAAAAAATAGCATAGTCCTGATCTTGTGATTTATAAATACGCTATTGAGACTTTTCGGCTTTTCGATTTCTGGATTTTTCAACTTTAAGTGTCTCAATTTTTCAATATTTCAATTTTGGGCTTTTCCAATTCTTCAAATTTTCCATTTCTCGATTTTTACTTTTTGGATTTTCAATTTATTGTTAAACTTAGATTTTTCAATTCTTCGACTGTTTTATACTTTTTTTCGATGTTTTAATAATTCATTTTTTAAAATTCTAAGTTTTTCGATATCTCGAGTTTTCAATACTTCTATATTTCAATTTTTCAATTTTTCAAATTTTTTAATTTTAATTTTCGATTTTCCAGTTTTTCTTTTTTTAAAATTTTTCGATTATTCAATTTTTTAATTTCTCAATTTATCGAATTCAGATGTTTCGTTGTTTTGATTGTTCAGTTTCTAAATTTATCAATTTTTCAATTTTTAACTCTCCGTTTCGACTTACGACTCCACAATTTCTCGATCCTTCGATTTTTCGATTTCTCGATGTCTCAGTTTTTGAATTTTTCGATGCTTCGATTTTTGGATTTCTCGGTTTCTCGATTTTTTTCTTTTGAGCTTCTCAATTTCTGGATTTTCCAATTTTTTAATGTTCCGATTTTTCAATTTTTCAATTTTTTAAATTGAATTGGATTTCTCGATTCTTAAATTTTGCGATATTTTAATTGTTCAATGTTTTAAATCTTAGATTTTTCGATTTCTCGATTTTTTGACTTCTCAGTTCTTCAGTATTTAAATTTTTCAATGAAAAAATTTTGACGTTAAATTTTCAGTTTTCTGATTTCTCGATTAATCTATTTTTGATTTTCCCACTTCTCAAAGTTTCGATTTTTCAGTTCTACAATTCTTCAATTTTTCGACTTCGCTTTATTGGTTTTTCGATTTCTCAATTTTTGGATATTTCTTTCAGTTTTGATATTTTTCAATACTTCGATTCTTTGATTTTTCGATCTCTAGATTTTTCGATTTTTTTTTCAGTTTTTTGTTTTTTATACATTAAATTTTTCAATTTTTCGATTGTTTTATATTTCAATTTCCCAATTTTTCAACTTTTCCATATTTTAATTTTTAAATTTCTAGATTTTTCGGTTTCTCGATTTTTCAGTTCTTCAGTTCTTCAATTTTTCGATTATTCAGGTTTTTGATTTTTCAATTTTTCGATTTTTTAAGTTTGCGATTTTTCGACTCTGCTTTTTGACTTTTCTGTTTCTCAATTTTTTGATTTCCTAATTTTTGGATATTTCGTTCAATTTTGTGATTTTTCAATTTTTCAATTTTTTAAATTGAATTGGATTTCTCGATCCTTAAATTTTGCGATATTTTAATTGCTCAATGTTTTAAATCTTAGATTTTTCGATTTCTCGATTTTTTGACTTCTCAGTTCTTCAGTATTTAAATTTTTCAATGAAAAAATTTTGACGTTAAATTTTCAGTTTTCTGATTTCTCGATTAATCTATTTTTGATTTTCCCACTTCTCAAAGTTTCGATTTTTCAGTTCTACAATTCTTCAATTTTTCGACTTCGCTTTATTGGTTTTTCGATTTCTCAATTTTTGGATATTTCTTTCAGTTTTGATATTTTTCAATACTTCGATTCTTTGATTTTTCGATCTCTAGATTTTTCGATTTTTCATTGTTGGAATTTCAGTTTTTGTTTTTTATACATTAAATTTTTCAATTTTTCGATTGTTTTATATTTCAATTTCTCAATTTTTCAACTTTTCCATATTTTAATTTTTAAATTTCTAGATTTTTCGATTTCTCGATTTTTCAGTTCTTCAGTTCTTCAATTTTTCAATTATTCAGGTTTTTGATTTTTCAATTTTTCGATTTTTTAAGTTTGCGATTTTTCGACTCTGCTTTTTTGACTTTTCTGTTTCTCAATTTTTTGATTTCCTAATTTTTGGATATTTCTTTCAATTTTGTGATTTTTCAATTTTTCAATTTTTTAAATTGAATTGGATTTCTCGATCCTTAAATTTTGCGATATTTTAATTGTTCAATGTTTTAAATTTTAGATTTTTCGATTTCTCGACTTTTTGACTTCTCAGTTCTTCAGTATTTAAATTTTTCAATGAAAAAATTTTGACGTTAAATTTTCAGTTTTCTGATTTCTCGATTAATCTATTTTTGATTTTCCCACTTCTCAAAGTTTCGATTTTTCAGTTCTACAATTCTTCAATTTTTCGACTTCGCTTTATTGGTTTTTCGATTTCTCAATTTTTGGATATTTCTTTCAGTTTTGATATTTTTCAATACTTCGATTCTTTGATTTTTCGATCTCTAGATTTTTCGATTTTTTTTTCAGTTTTTTGTTTTTTATACATTAAATTTTTCAATTTTTCGATTGTTTTATATTTCAATTTCTCAATTTTTCAACTTTTCCATATTTTAATTTTTAAATTTCTAGATTTTTCGGTTTCTCGATTTTTCAGTTCTTCAGTTCTTCAATTTTTCAATTATTCAGGTTTTTGATTTTTCAATTTTTCGATTTTTTAAGTTTGCGATTTTTCGACTCTGCTTTTTTGACTTTTCTGTTTCTCAATTTTTTGATTTCCTAATTTTTGTATATTTCGTTCAATTTTGTGATTTTTCAATTTTTCAATTTTTCAAATTAAATTGGATTTCTCGATTCTTAAATTTTGCGATATTTTAATTGTTCAATGTTTTAAATCTTAGATTTTTCGATTTCTCGACTTTTTGACTTCTCAGTTCTTCAGTATTTAAATTTTTCAATGAAAAAATTTTGACGTTAAATTTTCAGTTTTCTGATTTCTCGATTAATCTATTTTTGATTTTCCCACTTCTCAAAGTTTCGATTTTTCAGTTCTACAATTCTTCAATTTTTCGACTTCGCTTTATTGGTTTTTCGATTTCTCAATTTTTGGATATTTCTTTCAGTTTTGATATTTTTCAATACTTCGATTCTTTGATTTTTCGATCTCTAGATTTTTCGATTTTTTTTTCAGTTTTTTGTTTTTTATACATTTAATTTTTCAATTTTTCAATTGTTTTATATTTCAATTTCTCAATTTTTCAACTTTTCCATATTTTAATTTTTAATTTCTAGATTTTTCGGTTTCTCGATTTTTCAGTTCTTCAGTTCTTCAATTTTTCAATTATTCAGGTTTTTGATTTTTCAGTTTTTCGATTTTTTAAGTTTGCGATTTTTCGACTCTGCTTTTTTGACTTTTCTGTTTCTCAATTTTTTGATTTCCTAATTTTTGGATATTTCGTTCAATTTTGTGATTTTTCAATTTTTCAATTTTTTAAAGTGAATTGGATTTCTCGATTCTTAAATTTTGCGATATTTTAATTGTTCGATGTTTTAAATCTTAGATTTTTCGATTTCTCGACTTTTTGAATTCTCAGTTCTTCAGTATTTAAATTTTTCAATGAAAAAATTTTGACGTCAAATTTTCAGTTTTCTGATTTCTCGATTAATCTATTTTTGATTTTCCCACTTCTCAAAGTTTCGATTTTTCAGTTCTACAATTCTTCAATTTTTCGACTTCGCTTTATTGGTTTTTCGATTTCTCAATTTTTGGATATTTCTTTCAGTTTTGATATTTTTCAATACTTCGATTCTTTGATTTTTCGATTTTTTTTCAGTTTTTTGTTTTTTATACATTAAATTTTTCAATTTTTCGATTGTTTTATATTTCAAATTCTCAATTTTTCAACTTTTCCATATTTTAATTTTTAAATTTCTAGATTTTTCGGTTTCTCGATTTTTCAGTTCTTCAGTTCTTCAATTTTTCAATTATTCAGGTTTTTGATTTTTCAATTTTTCGATTTTTTAAGTTTGCGATTTTTGGACTCTGCTTTTTCGACTTTTCTGTTTCTCAATTTTTTGATTTCCTAATTTTTGGATATTTCGTTCAATTTTGTGATTTTTCAATTTTTCAATTTTTCAAATTAAATTGGATTTCTCGATTCTTAAATTTTGCGATATTTTAATTGTTCAATGTTTTAAATCTTAGATTTTTCGATTTCTCGACTTTTTGACTTCTCAGTTCTTCAGTATTTAAATTTTTCAATGAAAAAATTTTGACGTTAAATTTTCAGTTTTCTGATTTCTCGATTAATCTATTTTTGATTTTCCCACTTCTCAAAGTTTCGATTTTTCAGTTCTACAATTCTTCAATTTTTCGACTTCGCTTTATTGGTTTTTCGATTTCTCAATTTTTGGATATTTCTTTCAGTTTTGATATTTTTCAATACTTCGATTCTTTGATTTTTCGATCTCTAGATTTTTCGATTTTTTTTTCAGTTTTTTGTTTTTTATACATTTAATTTTTCAATTTTTCAATTGTTTTATATTTCAATTTCTCAATTTTTCAACTTTTCCATATTTTAATTTTTAATTTCTAGATTTTTCGGTTTCTCGATTTTTCAGTTCTTCAGTTCTTCAATTTTTCAATTATTCAGGTTTTTGATTTTTCAGTTTTTCGATTTTTTAAGTTTGCGATTTTTCGACTCTGCTTTTTTGACTTTTCTGTTTCTCAATTTTTTGATTTCCTAATTTTTGGATATTTCGTTCAATTTTGTGATTTTTCAATTTTTCAATTTTTTAAATTGAATTGGATTTCTCGATTCTTAAATTTTGCGATATTTTAATTGTTCAATGTTTTAAATCTTAGATTTTTCGATTTCTCGACTTTTTGACTTCTCAGTTCTTCAGTATTTAAATTTTTCAATGAAAAAATGTTGACGTTAAATTTTCAGTTTTCTGATTTCTCGATTAATCTATTTTTGATTTTCCCACTTCTCAAAGTTTCGATTTTTCAGTTCTACAATTCTTCAATTTTTCGACTTCGCTTTATTGGTTTTTCGATTTCTCAATTTTTGGATATTTCTTTCAGTTTTGATATTTTCCAATACTTCGATTCTTTGATTTTTCGATCTCTAGATTTTTCGATTTTTTTTTCAGTTTTTTGTTATTTATACATTAAATTTTTCAATTTTTCGATTGTTTTATATTTCAAATTCTCAATTTTTCAACTTTTCCATATTTTAATTTTTAAATTTCTAGATTTTTCGGTTTCTCGATTTTTCAGTTCTTCAGTTCTTCAATTTTTCGATTATTCAGGTTTTAGATTTTTCAATTTTTCGATTTTTTAAGTTTGCGATTTTTCGACTCTGCTTTTTTGACTTTTCTGTTTCTCAATTTTTTGATTTCCTAATTTTTGGATATTTCGTTCAATTTTGTGATTTTTCAGTTTTTCGATTTCTCAATATTAACTTTTCAATTTTTAAATTATTAGTTTTTTCGATTTTCCAATTTTTTTTTTATTTTTCGATTTTCCAATTGTTCGATGTTTCGATTTTTGAATTAACCGACTTTCCAATTTTTATTTTTTTGATTTTTTTATTTTTCGATTTCTCGATTTTACAATTTTCCCACATTTGAATTTTTCAATGTTTTCAATTTTCGATTTCGAGAATTTACTGTGTTACAGTAGTCATCACTCATCAAGAATATACTTAAACAATGCTTTAGTGGATTATAATTAATAATTTTTTGAAAATAAGAAGCGGCACATCAAAACAATTGCGTCAGCGCCTACTTCGACTACAATCATTTATGATAAGCCTGTATATCAACATGTCACTCAGAGATACCAAACCCGCAAAAAAGTTATTCGTCCACTTTTAGCCGTCGATTTAACCGCAAACAAAAAACTGAACAAAACGAAATCCAAAAAACTGGTGATTACAGTGATAAAAACCAAGAAAAAGCTTTATCTCGCCACAATTTTTTAAAATATCGACCAGTCTAGTATTTTTTTCACCATGAGGTTGGCACGAATACTCCGTTCTTGGTCACTAGCTCGATCTGCTAACCTCGAAAAAAACCGACGAAACGTAATTTTCTGCAATAAAATAAAAACTCGTTCGTTAGCAGACTCGGCCATAACGCACGCAGAAATTATGGCAAACGTCGGAAAACCGGTGCCCCGTGTCTACAGTAAAAGCAACGACAAAAGTCAAGATGAGGTTAGTTTTTTGAAAGGTACAGTTTCAATTTAATTTTTCAAATTTTACAGAAACTGCTGCAGCCGTTTACGTACATTTTGCAAAATCCGGGCAAAAATATACGTTTTAAGCTGGCTCAGGCGTTCAATCACTGGCTTAATATTCCAGAAGACAAGTTAAAGATGATCGGAGAAATTGTTGAAATGATGCACAATTCCAGCCTTCTGTAAGTTGGCGATTTTTTAGGGGTTGAGAGTCAAGGTTTTTTTTAGTCTGGATGACATCCAGGACAATTCTATACTGCGCAGGGGGATTCCAGTGGCCCATTCAATCTATGGGGTCCCTAGTACCATAAACGCAGCCAACTATATTCTGTTTATTGCGCTGGAAAGGTTGCTGGATTTGGAGCATCCGGACGTACTACATCTTCCTGGTGTTTATTTTTCCTAATTAATAAGTGGTCTATTTTTAGGCTGTGCGTGTTTATACTGAACAAGTTTTAGAATTACACAGGGGCCAAGGCATGGAAATTTATTGGAGGGATAGTTTCACGTGCCCTAGCGAAAATGAGTACAAGCAAATGACAATTAGAAGTAAGTTCTACCAACAGTTGAGTCAAATTACCCTGATTCACCAATTTTAGAAACTGGAGGCCTTTTCATGTTAGCAATAAGACTAATGCAGCTGTTTAGTGAAAACAAAGCTGACTATACTAAGCTCACTGGCATTCTAGGACTGTATTTTCAAATTCGCGATGATTATTTAAATTTGTATTCCAAAGATGTAAGTAAGTAAGTTATTAAATTAAAAATTCATGTCGCGTTTTTTCCAGTATATGTTGCATAAGAGTTTCTGTGAAGACCTCACAGAGGGAAAATTCAGTTTTCCCATTATTCACGCCATTCACAGCCAGCCTGATGATAATCAAGTAATGCGTATCCTTAAGTCATAAAAATTAAGTACATCTGTTAAGATAAGTTTGTCCTTGACGCTGCTGACAGATATTTTGCGTCAGAGAACGAAGGATATCGAGGTGAAAAAGTACTGCGTGGTGTTGTTAGAAAAATACGGAAGTTTTGATTATACCAAAAAGGTGTTAGCTGAGTTGAAGAGGCAGGCTCAAGATGAAGTTAATAAGTTAGGCGAGAATCCGTATATGGCAGATGTGATGGAGCACATTTTCAAGCTAGATTAATGAATGTATAGGTTTTTTGATAAGTTGGTTTTTATTTATATTTAGAAAAGTGTGTGTTTCGGAGTTTATGGCATTTATTGTGAAGATTTCATTTTTATTTATTGTGATATATATTTAAGTTGCTTTCTATTAAAGTTTTTTGCAAGGAAAATGCGTCATTTGTGTTTGAACTGCTATTTAAAGAGTAAATATTACATAAAAGAGGCAAGTTTACACTTAAAACGAGTTATTATGTTATAAGTGGAAAAAGATGTTTGTCATTTAATTAAAGTTCTCATCATGTTTGTGTACTTTGGCATGATTCATAGCAAGTTCTACATTTCGTTTTTAGGCAACCAACAATACACTCTAGATTCTCCAGGAACAGTAGTCCTTTCTTTTTGTTCATTAAATTTTTACATGTAGCATTTTTCGATTTGTGAAAATTTTCAGTTTTTCGATTTTACAATTTCGACGATTCTATAATTTTCCAATTTTTCGCTTTCGCGTTTTTCTTCTTTCTTTTTTTTGTCATTAATTTTTTCGATTTTGTAATTTTTTTTTTTATTATATAATTTTTCAACGATGCGAATAAAAAAAAATGAAAAAATTAAATTACATTGTAAAATTGGGAATCAAGAACTTGAAAAACTGAAAATCGAAAAATTAAAAACTGAGGAACTTAAAAATCGACAAAGCGAAAAATAGGAAAACCGAAATGTTTAAAAATTGACAAACTGAAAAATCAAAGATTGAATATTTGAAAAATTGAATAAACGAAAAATGATAAAATCGAAGGAAACATTGCATAAATAAAAGAAATTAAGAAACAAAAAATGGTGATAAGAAATGTAGAAAATACAAATTTGAAAATCCCGAAAGCGAAACGTCAAAATCAAGAAATTGAAAAATTGAGGAAACGAAAAATTGAAAAATCGAATAAGTGCAAAACCGCACAGATGAATTGTGAAATCAAAATATTGAAAATTAGGGAAATCGGAAAATTGAGAAATTCAAAAATTGCAAAATTCAAAAATTTATAAATTGGTAAATCGTCGAATCAAAAAATCAAACATTGAAAATTTTAAACACTGAATAAACGAAAAATTAAGATCGAAAGAAACATTGAAAAAGTAAAGGAAATGAAAAAACTAAAAATTATATAAAATCGAGAAAATAAAAATTTAAAAAAATTTGAAACACTGCAAAATCGAAAAAATGGGAAATTGTAATATCGAAAAATTGCAAAATTCCATTACGAATCGGAAAATTGAAGAAACGAACAACTGAAAAATGTGGAAATCGAATAATTGAATCATTGAGAAAACCAAAGTTGAGAAAAGGACAATTTATAACACGAAAACACTGAAAAAAATCGAAAAAAAAACAAATAATTTGAAAAAACGAAATGTTGTAATATCAAAAAATTATAAAATCGAAGAAAAAAGATAAACGAAAAATTGAGATATTAAAAATTGTAAAATGGGTAAAGTGAAAATCGAAAGAAAAAAATAAAGGAAATGAAGAACCGAAAAATTGTGATACGAAATCTAGAAAATAAAAATTAAAAAATCGGGAAATTGAAAATTAAAAATTGAGAAATTGAAAAATTGAAAAATCGAAAAAGTGCAAAACCTCAAAGACGAAATATTGTGAACTCAAAATTTTGAAAATTAGGGAAATTGGTAAATCGGATAATGCAGAAAGCCAAAAATTACAAAGTTCAAAAATTTATAAATTGGTAAATTGACGAATCGAGAAATCAAAAATTGAACATAAAAATTGAACAAACGAAAAATTATAAAATCGAAAGAAACATTGAAAAAGTATAGGAAATTAATGAAATGGAACAGTTTTGACAATTCTATAATTTTCCAATTTTTCGCTTTCGCATTTTTTCTTCTTTAGTTTTTTGATTTAATAATTTCTTCGATTTTAAGTTTTTCAGTATTTCAAAATTTAGTTTCTTCAATTCTTCTTTTTTTGATTTTTGATTTTTTTTTCAGTTTTTCAACTTTTTATTTTTTTTCGATTTTTTAGTTTTTCGATTTTTAATTTTTCAATTTTCCAACTTTTTGAATAAAAAAATGAAAAAATTGTAAAGTTGCAAAATCAAGTATGATAAAACGAAAAAGTGTGTATGAAAAGCAAACTTTGAAAAATCTAAAAATTGGAAATCAAGAACTTGAAAAATTGAAAATCGAAAAATAAAAAATTGGGACACTTAAAAATCGCCAAAGTGAAAAATCGAAAAAATGAAATATTGGGACATCGAATTAAAAATTAAAGTAATCAGAAAATCAGAAAATTGGGAAATCCAAAAATTTCAAAATTAAAAAATTTTAAAATGAAAATTAAACATCAAGAGATTGAGAAACTGGGAAAAGAAAAAATTAAAAAATCGAAAAAGTGCAAAACCGCAAAGACGAAATATTGGGAGAAATCAAAATACTGAACATTACGGAAATCGGAAAATCGGCTAATGGAGAAATCCAACAATTGTAACGTTCAACATTTTAAAAATTTAATAAATGAAACATGATAAAATCGAAAAAAAAAATTAAAGGAAATGAAAAATTTTGACATAAAATCGAGAAAATAAAGATTAAAAATTCGGGAAAATGAAAAATTAAGGATTGAAAAACTGAAAAACCGAAAAAATGGGAAATTGTAATATCGAAAAATTGCAAAATTCAAAAATTACGAATTGGAAAGTTGAAGAAACGAAAAATTGAAATATTGAAAAATCCATAGTTGAAAAAAGGACAATTTATAAACGAAAACACTGAAAAATCGAAAAGAAAATAAAGAAAACGAAAAAACAAAATGTAATAACTAAAATTAAAAAATAGGAATAAAAAGGAAATGAAACGAAAAATTGTAATATGAAATCTAGAAAATAAAAATTTAAAAATAGAAAAAATGAGCAGCAAAAATCGAGAAATTGAAAAATAAAAAAGTGCACAACCGCAACGACGAAATATTGTGAAATCTAAATATTGAAAATTAGGAAAATCGGAAAACTGGATAATGGAAAAATCCAAAAATTTCAAAGCCCGAAAACTTAATAAATTGGAAAATCAACGAATCAGAAAATCAAAAATTGAAAATTTTAAAAATTGAATAACCGAAAAATTATAAAATCGAAAGAAACATTGAAAAAGTAAAGGAAATGGAAAAACCAAAAATTCTGACATGAAATCTAAAAAATAAAAATTAAAAAATCGGGAAAATGAAAAACTAAAATCGGGAAATTAAAGTTCGAGAAACAACAAAATCGAAAAAATAAGAAATTGTAATATCGAAAAATTGCAAAATCCAAAAATTACAAATCGGAAAACTGAAGAAACGAAGAATTGAAAATTTTGGATGTCGAGAAATTCAAAAATTGAAAAAACCAAATTTGAAAAAAGAAATTATAAAAAAACAAAGAAAATGAAAAAACAAATAATGAAAAATTGAAAAAACAAAAATTGTAAAATTGAGAAATTGAAAAATAAAAATTAAACAATCGAAAAATTAAAAACTGAGAAACCAAAAAATCGAAAAACCAAAAATTGTAAAATCCAAAAATAAAAATTTCGGAAACTGAAAAATCGAAAAAATGGAAAATTGTTAATTCCAAAAATTACAAACCGAAAAATTGAAGAGACGAAGAATTGAAAAATCTGGAAGTCGAGAAAATCAGAAATTGAAAAATAAAAAAGTGCACAACCGCAACGACGAAATATTGTGAAATCTAAATACATATTGAAAATTAGGAAAATCGGAAAATTGGATAATGGAAAAATCCAAAAATTTCAAAGTTCGAAAACTTAATAAATTGGAAAATCAACGGATCGGAAAATCAAAAATTGAAAATTTTAAAAATTGAATAACCGAAAAATTATAAAATCGAAAGAAACATTGAACATGTAAAGGAAATGAAAAATTGTGATATAAAATCGAGAAAGTAAACATTAAAAATTCGGGAAAATGAAAAATTGAAATCAGGGACTTGAAAAACTGAAGAAACAAAAATTTGAAAAATTGAAAAATTGAGAAATGTGGAAGTCGGTACTTGAAAAATTGAAAAAACGAAAGTTGAAAAAAGAAGATTTATAAAACAAAAACACTGAAAAATTGAAAAGAAAATAAAGAAAATGAAAAAACGAAATGTTGTAATATAAAAAATTATAATATCGAGGAAAAAAGAAAAACGAAAAATAGAAATATTAAAAATTGTAAAATCAAAAAATTAAAAATTGAGAAACTTAAATATCGGCAAAATGAGAAATCCGTAAATCAAAGATCGAAAATTTAAAAAATGGAATAAACGAAAAAATTATAAAGTCGAAAGAAAGACTGAAAAAGTAAAGGAAATGGAAAAACCAAGAATTCTGATATGAAATCTAAAAAATAAAAATTAAAAAATCGGGAAAATGAAGAACTAAAATCGGGAAATTAAAGTTCGAGAAACAGCAAAATCGAAAAAATAAGAAACTGTAATATCGAGAAATTGCAAAATCCAAAAATTACAAATCGGAAAACTGAAGAAACGAAGAATTGAAAATTTTGGAAGTCGAGAAATTCAAAAATTGAAAAAACCAAATTTGAAAAAGAAATTATTAAACCGAAACATCGAAAAATCGAAAAAAATAAAGAAAATGAAAAAACAAATAATGAAAAATTGAAAAATCAAACATTGTAAAATTAAGAAATTGAAAAATAAAAATTAAACAATCGAAAAATTAAAAACTGAGAAACTAAAAAATCGAAAAACCAAAAATTGTAAAATCCAAAAATAAAAATTTGGGAAACTGAAAAGTCGAAAAAATGAAAAATTGTTATATGGAAAAATTGCTAATTCCAAAAATTACAAATCGAAAAATTGAACAGACGAGGAACTGAAAAATCTGGAAATCGAGAAAATCCGAAATTGGAAAAAATAAACTTGAAAAAAAAATTATAAAACGGGAAACACTGAAAAATCGTAATACCAAAAAATTATAAAATAAAAGACGAAAAATTGTGATTTCAAAAATTGTAACGAAACGAAAAATTAAAAATTGAGAAACTTAAAAATCGCCCAAGTAAAAAATCGAAAATATGAAATATTGGGAAATCGCAATAAAAATTAAAGTAATCAGAAAATCAGATAATTGGGAAATCCAAAAATTGCAAAATTAAAAAATTTGAAAATTGGTAAATCAACGAACTGAAAAATCAGAAATAGAAAATTTGAAAAATTGAATAGAAAGGAAAGGAAAAAATGAAAAATTGTGAGATAAAATTTTGAAAATAAAAATTAAAAAATCCGGAAAATGAAAAATTATAATCAGTTACTTGAGAATTTGATAAACATAAATTTGAAAAATTGAAAAATTAAAGATTGAGAAACTGAAAAATCGTAAAAATGAGAAATTGTAGTATCGAAAAACTGCAAAATTCAAAATTTACAAATCGGAGAATTGAAGAAACGAAAAATTTGGAAGACAAGCAATTGAAAAATTGAAAAAAAATTATAAAAGCGAAACATCGATAACTCGTAAAAAATTAATAGAAAATGGAAAAACAAATCATTGTGATATCAAAAAATTATACAATTGAAGAAAAGGAAAAGAGAGAAATAATAAAATCAAAAAACTGAATAATTATGACTCCAGAAAATAAAAAATTGAAAAATCAAAAATTCTAAAATTAAGAAATCGAAAAATAAAAATCAAGAACTTGAAGAAACAAAAAATTGAACAATTAAAAAATTAAAAACTGAAAAAGTAAAAAATCGGAAAACCAAAAATAGAAAAAAAGAGAATTCGAAAAGTTGAAAAAATTAAATTAAAGAAATTATAAAACCGAAACATTAAAAAATCGGAAAATTAAAAAATGAAAGAAAATGAAAAAACGAAAAATTAAAATTTGAGAAACTAAAATATCAAAAAAAAATGAGAAATTGTAAAATCGAAAAATTGCAAAATCCAAAAATTACAAAAAAAGCAAAAATAAAAAATAAAAAATCGTGATATCAAAAATTGTCAAATTGAAAACTTGAATAATTAAAAACCCAGAAAATGAAAAATTGAAAAATAAAATATTGTAAAATTGAGAAATTGAACAACTGAAGAAACGGAAATTTGAACAATCAAAAAATTAGAAAGTGAGAAACCAAAAAATCGAAAAAAAAACCAAAAATTGTAAAATCCAAAAATTGCAAACCGAGATACTAAAGAAACAAAAAATTGAAAAATTTGGAGGTGGAGAATTTGAAAAATTGAAAAAATTAACTTAAAAAAAAAAATTATGAAACCGAAACAAAAAAAAAGGGAAAATTGAATAATGAATGATCATCAACTAGAACTAGGATGAACACTCCTGAAGCACAAAAAGAGTACAAAAGCGATGTAGACATTATTAAGTTATTTACTCCTTCTCATTATCTAATACTATTAAACGAGCAAAGTTTGTATATATTTATATATATATATATAATGGGTTTCTCGAAAACGGCTCTAACGATTTCGATGAAATTTACAGGTTAGGGGTTTTTTGGGTCAAAAAATCGATTGATCATAGTTTTAACTTCTGAAAATTACAGCTTCATGCATTTTCAGCAATTTTCAGGCAGTGAATTATATTTGTTGCTAGGCAACTTCAGATGACACTACACGAACACGAGATTGTTTTATAAGAGAAGTTTGGGTGACAGTCTGACAGTACGTTTGACGTACCTTTTTATCTTCAATTGTACGTACCGAAACATACTCCACTGTATAGAGGACGTTAAAATTCACCTTCTGAGGTGAGAAAATTTACCGAAAACTAAAGAGTGAGCGGATAAAAGGCACACGAAAGTGCGTTGAATTGAGATTATTTTGTCAAGCATTCATTTCAGAGGTTTCACGGTCGGAGTCAATGTGTGATCGTTTTCCGGGATGGGACCGTGTTATTTGAGTTTTTGGGCTCAACGTTTCGCACACTTTCGTAAGTGGCATCTTCGAGAGCAGGGTTGAGATTGAGAAATTAGGAATAACGCAAAAGAGCACGATAACTCAGTATGATAACCACACCAGAGGCGAAACTCTTCTGGCAGTAAGAATGTAGTTGTGACCTTTTTCTAGAGTCGAGAGAGAGAACTAGGAAAAAAAAAGAACGACAGAGAGAAAACTTGGGTAACAAATGAAATTGTAATAAATGTCAAACAATAATTCCAGTTTTCTGTTCTTTAATCTCTACATGTCACTTATCACTGTTTATAACAAAGACTGCTTATGGAATTTCTTTTTTAATGTGTATTTTTAATTAGCGCGTCTACTTCAAAATGCATACTATACGCATATTTATCTGTCCTAATCTGATCTAATACTACCAAACGAGCCGAGTGAAGCTCGGTCAACCAGATATTTTTATATTAACTGCTAAGAATAATGATATAATATAACCAAAAATGTTGATACGAATTATTAAAGTTAAAACTTAATTATAAATGTGAATGTTTAATTTAATTATATTCATTCTGAAATAATTCTTGTTTACTTCAGTGCCTTGAATCGTATTTATTTCTAACCTTAAACTCATCCGATAAATAATTTCATTTTTCCTTAGGGATTTTTGCATATATGAAATTGGCTGCCAACCAAATTACTAGATTTACAAGGCCTACCTTATCCAAAAACTGTATTCAAAAACATCCTGAACCGCCACCCGCAATGTGTGAACGCCGCTTCAACCTGTATAGGGTGTTGCCTATCCACCTTCCCCCGCATGCGCCGCCCATTCTGCCGCAATCTCGTGAATGTTGACATGAATGGGACGGGAATGGGAAGTAAGGTTGGGATTCATGTCCAGTGCACTTGTAATATAACGAAATAACGTTTTTACCATTTACGAGTCGACGTAGGAGTGTTGGTAGTGATGGATGTGTAACCGTAACCCGCATGTTATAACACGCACTCGAACGCATATAACCCTAAAAGTTAGTGCATACAACCAACGACAATTGGTTACCTGTTTGGTGTTTAATTTAATTGTTCGTTAATTGTCATGTGCATGTGAATATGTTTTATATGGATCGGTTTGCGACTTCGAAAATTCGAAAAGGTAAAAGATTTTCTCAATTAGAACCGAACACGCGTTTGAAAACGGCGCCGGGGTTATTGATTTTTGAGATACGCAGTTAGAATTTTGATTATTCATAAGGATAAATAAGATTTTGGATTACGTCAAGCGCTAACACTTTAGATAATGATAATTGTTAGCTTAAACATTAAGTATTGTGATGTTGTGCATTGTTTGGAGTTGAAATTGCATTTAGGTGTGGAAGAATTTCTGCCCGGTTTTCGTCTGGGAAGAATTTAAATAAATTATTGAACTCAGAGGTGGCTGTGGCATGCTGATGCGTGGGCGAGTCTGACCTTCAATGGTAATTTTTATTCTCGTGGCAGCTACAATTTTCGAAATTCGCTCAAAATTATTGTTCGATTTATTTTTATTAATTAATTTAGTAAATAGAGTTATCTAATTTGTAAAACTACCACCCGTAACTAAAAAGACCGAAAATTTTCAGCACCGTTTGGAAGGGTTATTACCAGAGATTTTAATTTGTTGGAAGGTCCACAATTTTTCTTGTAAGTATTAAATGTCGGGACTAGGTGATGGGCTTTCTATTTTCTATCGCTGGAATTATCACAAACATGGTAATGGTCACAAAAATCTAGCGTCCTTCAAAGCTGCATGGGCTTGACAGAACTGCGCTTTATACTTCTATATTGTTGTCGTTTCCGTCTGACTGTCTGTCTGCCGTCTGTCCGGATTTTTATTAAACAAATTATATTGAACTATGTGTATTACGAATATCGTGTAGATGATCAAATTTTGCTAACCATCCCTACCAATAATTTGTTGACGTCATCTCCAACATTTACAGTTGTACAATTTTGCAGATTTAATTTCTATTTACCAAATATAATTTTTGGTGATTCCAAAAGCATTGTTTATTATTTTAAATCCAATTCTCATGTGAATAACTCGGGTTTAAGGATTGGATTATCGGACGTTGTAGATGAAATTTCTACATTTTTTTCATCTATTTAAGCTTTGTTACCTGTTTTTTCATCCATTTTAAGGTACTTTATCATGTTTTTAAGCAAACTGGCCAATTTTGGAGCAAAATCAGTTTTATCTTAACCAATACTAGGCCCGCCCACCCGCCCCCTATTTTTTCAGAGGATATGTGATTTGCCAAAATAAGACTTGTTAGCAAGTAAAAGCCCTGCCCACTCGCCCTTTATTATCTCAGAGGGTAGGATTTGCTAGTACTTGCTAAGGTAAGTCTTAATTTGGCAAATCACATATCTTCTGAGAAAATAGGGGAGGGTGGGCGGGGCTAGCACTTGACTCAGGTAAGACTGATTTTGGAAAACGCCATATATAAAATAAAAAAGCTCTTTTTAATGCATTTTTTAATATTTCACACCATTTTTAAGATTATTTTTTTTTAAAGTTGTAGATTTCCAAAAATTTTGACCATTATTCCAGTTACCGCAGACTTTGAAATTTTTATAAAAAAAAAAAAAAACACTTCGACGCCAAATTGGCATGTTAAAAATGATAAAACATCTTATACTAAATTAAAAAACAAAATGTGGGGTGAAACATACCAAAATCGAAAGATTATAAATTTGCAAAATTGAATAAACGTAAAATTATAAAATCGAAAGAAACATTAAAAAAATAAAGGGACTGAAAAAACGAAATTGTGATACAAAGTATAGAACATAAAAATTATAAAGTCGGGAAAATGAAAAGTAAAAATCAAGAAACTGAAAAATTGAGGAAACGACAAATTGAAAAAGTGCAAAACTGCAAAGAAGAAATATTATTAAATCAAAATATTGAAAATGAAAGAAATCTGAAAATTAGGTAAAAAAAAATCAAAAATTTAAAAATTAGTAAATCGCCGAAGTGAAAAATCCAGAATGAAAATCTTAAAAATTGAATAAAAGAAAATTTATAAAATCGGGACAACAAAAATTAAAAAATTCGGAAAATGAAAAATAAAAATCGGTAACTTGAAAAACTGACTACACGAAAAATTGAAAAATAAAAAATTGTGAAACTGAAAAATCGTAAAAATGAGAAATTGTAATATTGAAAAATTGAAACATTCAAAAATTACAAATCGAAAAGACGAAGAAACGAAAAATTGGAAATTTTCGAAGCGAAGAAATTGAAAAATTGAAAAATCCAAAGTTAAAAAAAATTGGATTATCGGACATTTTAAATGAAATTTCTAAACTGAAATCAGCAGAAAGTAAAATGGTGCGTTTCACCTCACATTTTTTTTTCATCTATTTAAGCTTGTTTTACCTGTTTTTTCATCGATTTTAAGGTACTTTATTATGTTTTTAAGCAAACTGGCCAAATTTGGAGCAAAATCAGTTTTATCTTAACAAATACTAGGCCCGCCGACCCGCCCCCTATTTTTTCAGAGGATGTGATTTGCTAAAATCAGTCTTATCTTACCAAGTACTATTACGTTAGCAAGTAATAGCCCCGCCCACCCGCCCTTTATTATCTCAGAGGGTAAGATTTGCTAGTACTTGCTAAGGTAACTTTTAATTTGGCAAATCACATATCCTCTGAAAAAATAGGGGTGGGTGGGCGGGTCTAGCACTTGTTCAGATAAAACTGGTTTTGGCAGACGCCATATATAGAATGAAAAGCTTTTTTTAATGCATTTTTTAATATTTCACACCATTTTTAAGGTTATTTTTTAAAAAGTTGTGGATTTCCAAAGATCTTGACCATGATTCCAGCGGATTCATATAGAAACCGCTAACTGAGATTTTTATAAAAAAAAATACAAAAAACGATTTCAGCGTCAAAATTGGAGTGTTAAAAATCATAAAACACCTTATAATAAATAAAAAAAAACAAAATGTGGGGTGAAACGTACCAAAATCGAAAGATAAACATTTTAAAATTGAATAAACGAAGAATTATAAAATGAAAGAAAAATTAAAAAAATAAAGGAAATGAAAAAACGAAAAATTGTGATACGAAATCTAGAAAATAAGAATTAAAAAAATCGACGAAGTGAAAAACCGAGAATGAAAATTTTAACAATTGAATAGAAGAAAATTTATAAAATCGAAAGAAACATTGAAAAACTAAAGGAATGAAAAAAACGAAAAATTGTAATAAAAAATCGGGACAATAAAAATTAAAAATTCGGAAAATGAAAAATTAAAATAGGTAACTTGAAGAACTGACTAAACGAAAAAGTTAAAAATTGAAAAATTAAAAATTGTGAAACTGAAAAATCGTAAAAATGAGAAATTGTAATATCGCAAAATTGCAACATTCAAAAATTACAAATCGAAAAAACGAAGGAACGAAAAATTGAAAATTTTCGAAGCGGAGAAATTGAAAATTGAAAAATCCAAAGTTAAAAAACAATTGGATTACCGGATTTTAGATGAAATTTCTAAATTGAAATCAGTAGAAAGTAAAATGGTGCGTTTCACTTCACTTTTTTTTTTTTCGTCTATATAAGCTTTTTTCATCTGTTTTTTCATCGATTTTAAGGTACTTTATCATGTTTTTAAGCAAACTGGCCAATTTTGGAGCAAAATCAGTTTTATCTTAACGAATACTAGGCCCGCCCACCCGCCCTCTATTTTTTCAGAGGATATGTGATTTGCCAAAATCAGTCTTATCTTACCAAGTACTAACCCCGCCCACCCACCCCCTATTTTCTCAGAGGATATATTATTTGCCAAAATCAGTCTTATCTTACTAACTACTAGCCCCGCCCACCCGCCCTTTATTATCTCAGAGGGTAGGATTTGCTAGTACGTGCTAAGATAAGTCTTAATTTGGCAAATCACATATCCTCTAAGAAAATAGGGGTGGGTGGGCGGGGCTAACACGTGCTCAGATAAGACTGGTTTTGGCAAACGCCATATATAAAATAAAAAAGCTTTTTCTAATAGGCATTTTTTTATATTTCACCCCATTTTTAAGGTCATTTTTTAAAGAGTTGTGGATTTCCAAAGATTTTGACCATGATTCGCCGGATTCATATAGAAACCGCTGAGATTTTTATAAAAAATTACAAAAAACCATTTCAACGTCAAAATTGGTCTGTTAAAAATGATAAAGCATCTTATAAAAATTAAGAAACAAAATGTGGGGTGAAACGTACTAAAATCGAAAGATTAAAAATTTGAAAAATTGAGTAAACGAAAAATTATAAAATCGAAAGAAACATTAACAAAATAAAGGAAATGAGAAAACGAAAAATTGTGATAAGAAATCTAGAAAATAAAAATTAAAAATTCCGGAAAACGAAAAGTAAAGATCAAGAAATTGAAACATCGAAAAAGTGCAAAACCGCAAAGAAGAAATGTTGTTAAATCAAAATATTGAAAATGAAAGAAATCCGAAAATCAGATAATTGAAAGATTCAAATTCATATTTTGCACATTTCGGGTAGATTTTTTAATTTAACACATTACTATGGAATTTTGCAATTTGACATCTTTAAATTTAACAATTGCTTACAAGATTAATAAATCAGTTTCACCTTAACAAAAACTACGACCGCCCACCCGCCCCCCATTTTCCCAGAGGAAGTCATTTGCCAAAATCAGTCTTATCTTGCCAAATACTAGCTCCGCCCACCCTCCCTTTATTTTCTTGGAGCATATATCAATTGCCAAAATCAGTCTCTTAGCAAGCACTAGCCCCGCCCACCCACCCTCTATTTTCTCACAGGTATGACATTTGCCAAATCAGTCTTATCTTAGCAAGTACTGGCCCTGCCCACCCACCCTCTATTTTCTTGGAAGGTATGTCATTTGCCAAAATCAGTCTTATCTTACCAAGTACTAGAAGGGTGGGTGGGCGGAGCTAGCACTTGCTCAGATGAGACTGATTTTGGCAAAAATCAAGGATTGAAAATTTTAAAAATTGAATAAAAGAAAATGTATAAAATCGAAAGGAACATTGAAAAAGTAAAGGAATGAAAAAACGAAAAATTGTGATATAAAATGAAAAAACGAAAAATTGTGATATAAAATCGGGATAATTAAAATTAAAAAATTCGGAAAATGAAAAATAAAAATCGGTAACTTGAAAAGCTGAGGGAACGAAAAAATAAAAAAATTGAAAAATAAAAAATTCTGAAACTGAAAAATCGTAAAATCGAGAAATTGTAATATCGAAGAATTGCGAAATTGAAAAATTGCAATTCGAAGAAATGAAGAAACAAAAAATTGAAAAAACCAAAGTTGAAAAAAAAAATAGAACCGAAACATCAAAAAAAATAAAGAAAATGAAAAAAAAAACAAAAAATTATGAAATTGAGGAAAAGGGAATAACGAAAAATTGTGATGTCAAAAATTGAAAAATTACAATTTTTGAATTTGCAATTGAGAAACTGAAAAATAAAAATCAGGAACTTCAAGAACTGAGAAAATGATAAATTGAACAAAAGAAAATTTAAAAACTGAGAAACTAAAAAATCTGAAAAAAAATTGTAAAATCAAAAAATTGCAAAATTGAAAAATTGCAAACGGAGACACTGAAGAAACAAAAAATTGAAAAATTTGGAAGTGGAGTATTTGAAAAATTGAAAAAATTAAATTTGAAAAAATGAAAAATTATTAAACCGAAATATTCAAACATGAGAAAATTGGAAAATGAAAAAAAATGAAAAAACGAAAAATTGTGACATGTAAAAATTGTAAAACGCAAAAACTGAATAATAAAAAACCCAGAAAATGAAAAATTGAAAAATCATAAATTGTAAATCTGGGAAATTGAAAAATTAAAATTCGAGAAACTGAAAAGTGGAAAATAAAAAAAGAGAAATAATTATAAAATCGGAAATTGCAAAATCCAAAAATTACAAATCGAAAAATGAAGAAACGAAGAATTGAAAAAGTTAGAAGTCGAGAAATTAAAAAATTGAAAAACCCAAAGTTGAAAAATAAATTATGAAACCGAAACATGGAAAAATCGAAAAAAAAAGGAAATGAAAAAACAAAATACCAAAAATTATAAAATTGAATAACTGAATAATTATAAAATCCAGAAAAGGAAACATTGAAAAATTATAATTAAAATCAAGAACTTCAAGAACTGAAGAAACGAAAAATTGAACAATCGAAAAATTAAAAACTGAGAAACTAAGAAATCGAAAAAAAAAAACAAAAATTGTAAAATCCAAAAATTGCAAAATTGAAAAATTGTAAATCGAGACACTGAAGAAACAAAAAATTGAAAAATTTGGAAGGAAAGTATTTGAACAATTGAAAAAATTAAATTTGAAAAAATGAAAAATTTTGAAACCGAAACATTCAAAAATGAGAAAAAAAAAAATTGAAAAATGTAAGAAAAAATAAAAAATTTTAAATCTGGGAAATTAAAAAATTAAAATTTGAGAAACTGAAAAATCAAATAAATGAGAAATTGTAATATCGAAAGTTAAAAATCTAAAAATTACAAATCGAAAAATTGAAGGAACGAAGAATTGAAAAATTTGGAAGTCGAGAAATTCAAAAAAATTGAAAAACCCAAAGTTGAAAGAAGTTATGAAATCGAAAAATCGAAAAGAAAAGAAAATGAAAAAACAAAATACCCAAAAATTATAAAATTGAAGGAAAGGGAAAAACGAAAAATTGTAAAATCGAATAACTGAATAACTAAAATTTCAGAGAAAGAAACATTGAAAAATTACAATTTTTGATTTTTCAATTGAGAAACTAAAAAATATAAAATCAAAAACTTGAAGAAATCGAACAATCGAAAAATTAAAAACTCAGAAACTAAAAATTGAAAAAAAAAATTGTAAAATCCAAAAATTACAAACCGAGATACTGAAGAAACAAAACATTGAAAAATTTGGAAGTGGAGAATTTGAAAAAACGAAAAATTATGAAACTGGAAAATTGTGATATTAAGGAATTGTAAAATCGACAAATTGAATAATCAAAAATCCAGAAATGAAAAAATTGAAAAATCAAAAATGTAAATTTGAGAAATTAAAAAATCAAAAAAGTGGGAAATTCTAATCCCAGAATGTAATATTATAATTTTTTCAAGAAGCGGAATTTATCGGACCTTGAGGGATGTTTTGTCATAATAACCTTGTACAATTTTTTTACCAGCTTTGTTTTTCTAAAATTCCAAAAACAGCATAATATTTTCAAAACGCCAATGTCGCCAGCAAACTCTATCCTCAATCCGACACTGTTGCAACCATTTGAAATTTTCTGGTACAAGGTGATATAAAATTGATCAAAATCGTTCCAGTTTTAATTGTTTATTGTGGTTGTTCAGGTCTGCATTGATTGTTTCAACCTGTTGATTCAAATTTTTTGTACTACTGCCTACGACAATATGTAGTTTGATAGTATTGAAGCAATTTAATCAAGCGATATATTTTAGGCCGTGTTTGCTACCTGTGTATTTTTTATCTTCGTTACTTCACCGTTTTATTCCATCGCGATGTCATGCATCATTTGTTGCGACTTTATAAAAATTCAATTCCATGCTAATCAACGATTAATAACCTGTAATATTCAGATTACAGCGCTTGTAATAATTATACGTACAAATTCTTGCATATGCTGTCTTTTCAGAGTCGATATAATATCACGTCTAAGAATAAGTGTCCCATTTAGAAATATGTTTGCTATGTTGAGACTTTTTTGTTTTATTCTTGACCACTTTCTCTTCGAGATACCAGAGTAATCTTTGGCATGTGCGTGACATACGTAGAACGAAGTGTATTTTTACTTTGTTTTTTAAAAACTCGTCAAAATGCTGCTTAATTACAATATTCTCTGAAGATATCCAAATCAAGTATTCAAATTATTTTAAAATAATTGCAGAGATTTTCGACTTTGATATGATGCTTGATTTTTTAGTACCGTTATTAACACTTAATTCAATATAATGTAGTCTGCTAAATAAAATAAATCGTTCCTTTGATTGCTTCCTTTGTGTCTATACAAAACTCAGTTACTTTCTTTTTGTTGTTGGAGGTGATAAAATCTTGAAAACCGTCTAAACCCATCTTTAATTGGGCAAATTAACACGGGTAACGCGAGTACGTTGCACATAAAATGAGGATGAAAAAGAAAGTGCAGCACTTACATCAGTTTTCGAATAACTTCATGATAAATAGAAACGTTTACTTTAATGGCTAGTTTATGCCTTGTCTCCCTCGAGGCAGCGGAACGGAGTAATGTCTAGAATTTATAACCTGGCCATTTTTCTATGAAAATAATACGAAATCCGCATATTAATGCGCACTAAACGCAGCCATTTGTATCTAACATGTTTACAAATTTAAACCAGCCAATTTTAAAATGCATTATTTACACTCTACTTCTCGCAGACAGCGACCAAGAATGAATTACTTACATTCAATGTGTTTTATGTAATTTTCTCACTCGAATTATGTAATTTATGAAAATAAAATAATCGAAACCGAAAGTCGGAATCGTAACCATATCTTGTTCTTTCAAACTATTGTGTGCTGAAGACAATGTTGTGGTTATTTAATCTTCCCGACCGCAACGTTTTTCCACTAATTCATAGCCTGGTGTTTGGTTCTCGTGCTTTTTTCATTGAATTTTTCGTAAATTTATGCCGATTGAGATTTAAATGTTACAGGTTTCGAAGAGAAACGTCTGCTGAAATCCCATGGGGCAATGTATGTCGCGTAAGGCCGCAGGTGCTTTCGCAGCTTCTGCAGCCGCTGCCCACAACAGACCCGCCAAGATGCACAAGCATGCACAAATACAGGTAAGTCAGCCTTAAGTTTCCGCTTAAAAAAAAAAACAAGTCTTATCGGTGTACTAAAGGTGTAAATTTAGTTTTTGTGATGTTGATTTTGTTTTGATAACGCTTATCTTGAATCCTGGACCTCATGATTGACAGATTAAAATTTGATAAAAATTCAGCTTCTTAATACGGAAGATTCAAGAACAATGACACTTCAAGGTTTCGTGTAATCAATGAAAGTAAAGATTAGCAAATCGATGTTTATAAATTAATGTTTGTCTGATGATTAAGTAGCTATCGAGTTCTTCGGGCGACTTGTACTTTCGTGTTTTTTCGACGATTTTTGATACATAATCTCCAAAACTACTGAATCGATTCTTCTATGTGCAGTGGAAATACGATGTACATAGATTGGATAGCGCTAACCAAATTTAGCTAATTATTCCTACCACCATTGAGATGACGTCAACTGGAAAATTTACAATATTTTTTTAATTTTATAACAGTAGAACATTTTACCCTAGACATCCAGATTTTTGAAAAAAAAAATCAAAATAGTATAACAATATTTTCCAAATTAACTTTGAAACTCCAGAACCGAATGTTCTGAAATCCTGCAAACATTTTAAGTTTATCGTAATCATGGTAAATGGTTAATTAAAATTTATTAGTTTATCCTCTCCCAAAATATTTTCACTATACAGTACTCTACAATTTTTCGTTTTTCAATTTTTCAATTTCTGGACTCTCAAAATGTTCGGTTTTTCGTTTCTTCAATTTTCGATTTGCAGGTAGGTATAATTTAGCAATTTTTCATTTTTGAATTTTCCTATTTCTTAATTTTTATTTTTCATTTAATGATAATAATTAAGAATTGAAAATCTAAAAAAAACGGAAAAAATTGAAAAATCGAAAAACTGAAAAAAAGAAAAATTTTTCCGATTTTTTTAATTTTCAATACTTCGATTTTACAATATTCCGTTTTTTCTATTTTTCAGTTTTTATTGTTTGTTCAATTTTTCAAGTTTTCGTTTTATACTTTTTCGTTTTTTCATTTTTTATTTTTCAGTTTTACAATTTTACAATTTTTTCATGTTTTAATTCGAAAAGATTAAAAATCGAAAAAAGAAAATCGAAAAATAAAAAATTGAAAAAACATTGAACATTTGATTTTTCGATTTTTTAACTTTCAATTTTTCGATTTGGCAATATTGTTTTTTCGATTTTTCAATTTTTTGTTTATTCAATTTTTCAAATTCTTGATTTCCAATCTTTAGATGCTTCAAAGTTTTCGTTTTATACTTTTTCATTTTTCATTTTTCAGTTTCATAATTTTTTTCATTTTTTTGATTCGAAAAGTTGAAGAATCGAAAAGAAAATTCGAAAAATTAAATACTGAAAAACTAAAAAAAGACCGAAAAAGTTGAAAAATCGAAAAACTGAGAAAAGGAAGAATTACGAATTTGAAGAAATGGAAAATCAAAAAATTACAAATCAAAGAACTGAAGCGATAAAAATTTTTAAAATTCTTCAATTATGCAGTCTTTTTATTTCCAGTTATCAGATTTTCTGATTTCTTTAATTTTCAATATTTCGATTTTACAATATTCTGTTTTTTCAATTTTTCATTTTTTTTTGTCTGTTCAATTTTTCAACTTCTTGATTTCCAGTTTTTAGATTCTTCAAAGTTTTTGTTTTGTACTTTTTCGTTTTTCATTTTTTATTTTTCAGTTTTACAATTTTACAATTTTTTTCATTTTTTTGATTCGAACAGTTGAAAAAGCGAAAAAGTAAAAAAAAACAAAACCTTGAAAAATCGAAACACTGAAAAAATGGAAAATTACAGAATTGAAAAAGTGTAAAATTGAAGAACTGAAGAAAGGAAGATTTGAAAAATTTTCTAAATTTGCAGTCTTTAGATTTCCGGCTATCCGATTTTTCGGTTTCTTTAATTGTCAATATTTCGATTTTACAATATTCCGTTTTTCCGATTTTTCAGTTGTTTGTTCAATTTTTCAAGTTCTTAATTTCGAGTTTTTAGATTCTTCAAATTTTCGCTTTATACTTTTGTGTTTTTTCATTTTTTGTTTTTCAGTTTTAGAATTTTGCAATTTTTTATTTTTTATATTCGAAAAGTTGAAAAATCGAAAAACTGAAAAAATGAAAAATTACAAAATTGAAAAAGTGGAAAATCGAAGAACTGAAGAAACGAACATTTTTAAAATTTTTCAATTTTGCAGTCTTTGGATTTCCAGATATCCGATTTTCCGATTTTTTTATTTTCAATAATTCGATTCTTCAGTTTTTTGTTGATCAATTTTTCAAGTTCTTGATTTACAGTTTTCAGATTCTTCAAAGTTTTCGCTTTATACTTTTTTTAATTTTATTATTTTGCAATTTTTTAATTTTATTAATTCGATAAGTTGAAAAATCAAAAAAAAAAATTCGATTTTCCGATTTTACAATATTTCGTTTTTCCGATTTTTCTATTTTTTGTTTGTTCAATTTTTCAAGTTCTTGATTTCCAGTTTTTAGATTCTTCAAAGTTTTTCGTTTTACACTTTTTCGTTTTTTCATTTTTTTGATTCGAAAAATTGAAAAATCGAAAAAGAATCGAAAAACTGAAAAATCGAAGAACTGAAAAAACGAAAAATTACAGAATTGAAAAAGTGGAAAATCGAAAAATTCCAAATCGAATAACTGAAGCGACGAAAATTTTAAAATTTTTCTTTGAGTTTCCAGTTATCCGATTTTCCGATTTTTTAAATTTTCAATAAATCAATTTTTCAATTTTTTGGTTGTTCAAAGTTCTTGATTTCCAGTTTTTAGATTCTTCAAAGTTTTGGTTTTGTACTTTTTAGTTTTTTATTTTTCAGTTTATAATTTTCCAATTTTGTAATTTCATTGATTTGAAAAGTTGAAAAATCAAAAAGAAAATTCGAAAAATTAAAAATTGAATAACAAAAAAAAAACGTAAACTTGAAAAATCGAAAAACTGAAAAAACGAAAAATTACAAAATTGAAAAAGTAGAAAATCGAAAAAAATTTTCAATTTCTTTCATTTTCGATTTTACAATATTCCGTTTTTTAGATTTTTCAAGTTTTTTTTAATCCATTTTTCAAGTTCTTGATTTCCAGTTTCTAGATTCTTCAAAGTTTCAAATTCATACTTTTACGTTTCTTTCATTTTTTATTTTCAGTTTTATATTTTTGCCATTTTTTTCATTTTTTTGATTGTGAAAAAATCGAAAAAGAAAAATCGAAAAATTAAAAACTGAAAAACAAAAAAAAAAACGAAAACCATTGAAAAATCGATAAACCGAAAAATTTCAAATCGTAGGATTGAAGTTAACGAAAATTTTTAAAAATTTTTAATTTTTGCAGCCTTTGAATTTCCAGTTATCCGATTTTCCGATTTCTTTAAATATTCCGTTTTTTAGAATTTTCAATTTTTTGTTAAATTTTTCAAGTTCTGGATTTGCAATTTTGATTCGTCAAAGTTTTCGTTTTATACTTTTTCGTCTTTTCACTTCTTATCTTCCAGTTTTATAACTTTGCAATTTTTCCATTTTTTGCTTCGAAAAGTTGAAAAATCGAAAAACTAAAAATTGATAAACTAAAAAAAGGAAGAAAATTGAAAAATCGAAAAACTGAAAAACAAAAAATTGCAAATCGAAGAATTGAAGAAATTAAAATAGAAAAAAAAAATAATGAATCGAAAAATAGAAAAACCCAAAAATTATAGAAATATAGAAGCGTCGAATTTGTAAAGTCGAAAAACTGTAACATTGAAATTTTAAAAAATTGAAAAATTAAATCGGAAAACTGAAAAATCGAATAAATGAAAAAGTTTTAAAGTCTAATAATTGAAAAGTGGAAAAATTCTAGGATCGTAAATCTGAAAAAGTGTTTCTTTTTATTATAAATATTATTGCATATTCAAAATGAAGTCTAGAAAAATTTCAAATTAAAAATTGGAGAAACGAAAAATTGGAAAATCGAAAATTCTAAAATTGAAAAATCCAATTTTTAATTTTCATGATTTTCACAATGAAAATAAAAAATCTTATCAAATGAGCCGAAACGAAGAATTGAAATTGAAACTTTGAAGAAACGAAAAATTGAAGTACTTTAATATCAAAAAATTAAAAATTAAAAACTCGTGAAATTGCAAACCGAAAAATGGCAAAATTTAAAAACTGAAACATCCAAAATTTGGAAAATCGAAAATTGAAAAATTTAAAAATGAAAACTGGAAAAGATACACATCGAAGAGTTCCATCTCGTAAAATTGAAGAAACAAAAAACTGAAACATTGAAAAATCGCAAAACGAAAAACTAAAGGAACAAAAAATTGAAAAAATTTAAATGGAAAAGCAAAAATTATAAAATCGAGGCGTTGAAAATTCGAAAAATTATAAAAATAATAATAATAATGGGTGTCCATATAGATTCAAAAATTTTATAATTTAATTTAAAAAATAAAGAAAACAAACGAAAAATTGCAAATAGAAAACTTGAAAAATTGAAGAATTGTTATAAAAGCCAGTAATTGAAAAATGTAAAAAATTTAAAATCGTAAAATTGCAAAAAGTGAAATATTTATTAATTTTGTTATTTATTTAAAACGAAAAGTAGAAAAATTGTAAATCAAAAATTGGACGAACGAAAAATTGAATAATCTTAAAATCGAAAAATCTACATTGAAAAAACGAAAGTTGAAAAATCGAAATATTGATTACCGAAAAATTTAAAAATCAAAAAACTGAAATATTTTACAATGAAAAACCGAAAAATTGAAAAAATAAAGAAAATAAAAAACCAAAACGAAAAATTGATCATCGAAATGTTGAAAAATTATAAAATTAAAAATTAAAAACTCGTGAAATTGTAAATCGAAAAATGACAAAATCTAAAAATTGGAACGTCCAAAGGTCGGAAAATCAAAAAACTAAAATTTTTAAAAATGTAAACTCGAAGAGATTCGCATCAAGGAGTTCTATGTCGTAAAATTGGAGAAATAAAAAAATGAAAAATGAAAAAAATTGAAGAAACGAAAAATTGAAAAAATTTATATGGGACGACAAAAATTACAAAATTGGAACTTGAAAAATTAAAGAATTGCAAAAATAAACAATAAAAAATCGAAACGAAAAATTGCAAATCGAAAATTTGAAGGAATGAAACATTGAAAAATTGAAAAATTAAAAATCGAACAATTGAAAAGTCGAATAAATGAAAACATTATAAAATCCAGTAATTGAAGAATGAAAAAATCAAAAATTGTAAAATTGAAAAAGTGAAAATCAGATTTAATTTTTTTTTATATATTTAAAACGAAAAGTAGAAAAATTGCAAATCAAAAATTGAAGAAAAGAAAAATTGAAAAATCATGAAATCTACATTTGAAAAAACGAAAAATTAAAAAATCTGAAATTTGAAAAATCGAAAAATTGATTACCGAACAATTGAAAAATCGAAAATTGAAATACTTACATATTTCACATCGAAATACCGAAAAATTGAAAAAAAAAATAAAGGAAATAAAAAACCGAAACGAAAAATAGAAAATCGAAAAATTGAAGACACGAAAAATTGAAAAATTAAAGATTGAAAACTCGTGAAATTATAAATCGAAAAATTGCAAAATCGAAAAATTGGAATGTCCAAGAGTCGGAAAATCAAAAAACTTAAAAATTCAATCGAAAAACAAAAATTATAAAATCGGAACGTTGAAAAATCGAAAATTTGTAACTTTCATTTAAATAAATAAATATGTGAATGAATTGAATCGATCAAAAATAATACATGAAAAGTGAAATATTTTTTTTTACATATTTAAAACGAAAATTAGAAAAATTCCGGATGAAAAATTAAAGAAACGAAAAATTGAAAAATCATGAAATCGAAAATCTAAATCTGAAAAAACGAAAAATTTAAAAATCTGAAAATTGAAAACTTATTAAATCAAAAATTGAAAACCGAAAAATTTCAAAATCGAAAAATTGGAACATCCAAAAGTCGGAAAATCAAAACACTGAAAAATGTAACAATGAGAACTGAAGAGTTGCATATCGTAAAATTGAAGAAACGAAAAATTGAAAAAATTGAAATTGCAAAAACAAAAAATTATAAAATTGGAACACGAAAAATCGAAAATTTGTAAAAATAAATTGCCTTTTTATAAAACCCTTAAGAATTCTCACAGCTTGAACTGTAACAAACTTTTAACGTAACTCATCGATTCAATTAAATAATTGAAAAATTGCAAAATCTAAAAAATGAAGAAACGACAATTTGAAAAAACAAAAAAATTATAAAATCGAAAAAAAAAAACCGAAACGAAAAATTGGAAACCGAAAAACTGAAAAGTTAAAAATCGAGACGAATTCGAAAAAGTGGGAAAATTGAAAAACTGAAAAATTTAAACTTAAAAATTTAAACTTAAAAACTCCAAAAATTGCAAATCGAAAAACTGAACAAACATGAAAAATGAAAAATTGAAGAAGTTGTCAGAAAACAAAAATCGTAAAAATGTTTATAATTTTTCAAGGAAGCTGGATTTGTTGAGTTGTACTTCAAGGCCAGGGGAAATAATATCGAAATAATCTATCAACTTTTCGGCCACGCCACAACACCCTAAAACAAACCGGCACCCAATCAGCATTACTCAGTTCATCAGTTCATCACTCATCATCTCTTCGCGGATACGCTTCTTAAGCAGGTCTCCTTTCGCCAACACAATGGATCTCCTAATCAGATAACCATTGCTTTATTTGCTATTGCGGCAGCTAATACTATTTCACCTGCAATTTAACCGTGTCATTGCCGATTAAATCATACCGTATTTTTTCGCCTATATTTGGTTACTGTTAAACGTAATTGAAGTGGATAATATACCGGCTCTGTTCGAAAAATTAAATCCGAACTTTTCGCCGGACCGTTTTAATTGGCGATAGGTTAGCACAGAAAGCAACTTTGACTAAAAGTAGGACGAAGGTTCGCCGCCGTGATGAGGTTATCGCCTAGAAGGAAGGAACAGGAAAAGAAATGGGAAAATATGATGAATTGCTAGAGTTGGCTCACTTTCATGTTGCGGAGTTTTCAACAATGGGCGAGTTGTCAGTGGGTTTCGATTCAATTTATTGTTGGCATGATACGACAGTCTAAGACAATGCGTTTTATGTTCGTGTGTTCCCAGGTACATTCAAACATGAACGTGAATAAATACGTGTATAGTTTTTTAAGTGAACACAAATCTTGCAAATCGTACGCTTTTTCCGGTAAATTCGACCGAAGGTCGAACTGCTTGAACTAAAAACTCCTATAAAGAAGTTGTGAAACTCGAAACCTCGAGAAAAGCTAGCACAAATCATGAGGATACCCGCCATGAAATTTAATCAGGCTTAATTCCCTGAACTCGAACATCTGACTTTTTTTGATGTATACAATCAACCGGTTCTATTGACCACGTCTCTAAAAATTTCTTTCAGTTATGTGGTTAGTTATTCGTTGTACAACAAAGAAGTCGAAATAAATTACGTAAAACTTTTTCACAGGAAATGCAAATATCACATTTAATCGAAAACGATATTGGTTACGGTCGCTACATATTTTGTCGACGGGGTAAAAATTGTCACGACATAAATCGACACGATTAAAGAACGAGCTACGAAATGAATGAAAGTAACATTGTACTTGTGTAAAAAGTAGTGTTTCACATAAAAACCGGCTTCGTATACATCGAGCCACTACACCTTTAATGGTATTCACTTAAAAGAATACCGGGAGAAAGTTGATGAATCTTGTATTTAGACATTTTGGGAGCATGAGAAAAATGAACAATCGAGCGCTGGTATAGAGTGCGTCCACACAAAGGAATTTTTGGACGCACTATATATTCGGGCACGAAGGTGATAAATAGAGAGCGGATTTCTAGGTTTAATGTTTTTTGTGAAAAATGTAAGCACTTCAAAACTTTTTTATATCTGTAACTATGATACAATTTGGAGTCATTTGACACATTTTTTTTTTATGTTTATTTGCTTTTTTTTCAATTTTATGCATATTAAAACTTATATGCTTATTTAATGCTTTTTTCGACGAATATGAGTATTAATGCATATTTTATATCTTCACATAATTCGTCATGAAACAGTTTTAATTTTTTTATACGTTTATTTGAAAAAGAATTGTTCATTTTCCAGGTATCAGCACATTTCCTTGATTCCTCCATTATTTGTTCAAAATTGTCACGTATACTTTGAAATTTGTCTTTTAGATGTTCCATCCATTTACAAGCCTCATCTAAAGTAATATTTGAACTCTGTAAAGTTTTTGAGACCAAATTGACATTTTCTAAAATTTTGCATTGAAATACTAATAGAGCAACAAATTCAAATGAATCCATTTTTTTAAGAAGAGCTACAGCTTCATCTATTTCACTTTTCTTTTTTGATGTTAAAATAATTTCAGCTCATAATTGTTGAGAGATTATATCTAATGGCAATTAGAGAATCAAATCTCGATGACCATCTGGTGGGGCATAACTTTTTTAAAGTTTTTTTTATAACACACTTATCATTTTCTTTCATCTCAATGTTGTTGTTGTTGTTGTTGCCATCTCGGTAAACTCTCACTGAAATAGACGTATATAGCATTTATTAAATCATAAAATGCGGACATTCCTGGTACATTCTTAACAGAATCATTAAGGACTAAATTGAGGTTATGTGTAGCGCAATGAACATATTCGGCGTAATGATGTTGTTTCAAGTTCTTCATTTTCTTTAATACCATTTTCCCGATTTTTTAATTTTCATTTTCTGGATTTGATATCACAATTTTTCGTTTATTCAATTTTTCACATTTTCAATTCCTCGATTTTCCAATTTTCAATATTTAGATTTTACAATAATTTTCGTGTTTTCGACCGCAATTTTTCGATCTTTAAGTTTCTCAATTTTTAATCTTTCGATTTTTGAATTTTCCGTTTCTTCAATTTCTCAAGTTTTTAGATTTCTCGAAGCCTTCATTTTATACTTTTGCGTTTTTTCATTTTGAGTTTTCAGTTTTACAATTTTTCTATTTTATAACTTTTCCATTTTGTTTATTCGGAAAGTAGAAAATTCGAAAAATTGAAAAATCGGAAAATTAAAAAATTAGAAAAAATTGAAGAAACAAAAAATTGCAAAATCGATAAAACGGAAAATCGAATGGAATATGTTTTTACGATTTTTTAACTTCGATTTTTTAAACGTTTTAATCTGTGTTTCAATTTTTCGATTTTTGGAATTTTCTGTTTCTCATATCTAGGTTTATCGATTTTTTTGAGTTTTTCGATTTTTCCGTTTATCTTTTTTTTAAGTAAATATTTCAATTTTGAATTTTCCGATTTCGGCCTATTTCGATTTCTCGATCTTTTGAAGTCTCAAGTTTTCGATTTCTTGGTTTTCCGATTTTCAAAATTTTCGATTTTTCTAGTATATATTTTAAATTTTCGATTTTTAAAATTTTTCATTTTTCCCTTTTATAATCTTAATGTTTCGATTTCCCGATTTTAATTTTTTAATGTGTTTCAATTTTTCCATTTTTGGAATTTTCGATTTCTCGTATCTCAATTTTCCAATTTTAAAAATTTTTCGATTTCCCGATTTTTAAGTTTTCGCTATCTCAATTTTAAACATCGCAATTTTGGGAATTTTTCAATTTCTATATTTTTCAGATTTTCGATATTTTCATTTTCCCGATTTTGTAATTTTCATTTTCTTGGTTTTATATCACAATTTTTCATTTTTCCATTATCTTTATTTTTTCAATGTTTCTTTGGATTTTATAATTTTTTGTTTATTCGATTTTTTACATTTTCAATCTTTGATTTTTTAAGTTCTTGATTTCCAATTTTTTTATATTTCGAAGCTTTCATTTTGTACTTTTTCAGTTTTACAATTTTTCTATTTTATAATTTTTCGATTTTGTTTATTCGAAAAGTTAAAAACTCGAAAAAATGAAAAATTGAAACAATGAAAAACTAAAAACCGAGAAACTTAAAAATCTAAAAAAAAAAATTAATGAATCGAAGAATGGGAAAGAAGAAAAACCATTCGAATTGAAAAATTGGAAAATCCAAAAATTGTAAAATCGAAAAATTATAGAATCTTGAAAATTGTAAAGTCGAAAAACTGTGACATTCAAACACCGAAAAATTGAAAAACTCCAAAAACGAAAAACTGAAAAAGTGAACAACTTTAAAAATTATAATTATTAGGAGTGTTACATAATTCAAATGAAAACTAGAAAAACTGCAAATGAACCATTAAAAAAACGGAAAATTGAAAGCATAAAATTGAAAAAATAAAGAAAATTAAAAACCCACAGGAAAAATTGCAAATCGAAAAATTGACGAAATTAAAAACTGTAAACTCGTGAAATTTGCAAACTCTAAAATTTGAAACATCTAAAAGTTGGAAAATCAAAAACTGAAAAATCGAGCAATCGAAAATTTTCAAAAATCGAAATTTTGGAAAATCGAAAAACCGAGGAATTCAAACTGAAAAAAGATCGAGAATTCAAGATGTCGAAAAATCTAAATATCTAAAATTTAAAAAATAGAAAAATTACAATAACGAAAAATTTAACATTTAAAAAAAACACAAAATCAAAAAGTCGAAAAATCGAGAAATTGAGAAATGGAAAAATGAAAATTTAGTAAAAACCAAAAATTGAAAAGCATAAAAAAAAATAAAATCTGGAAATCGGAATGTAAAAAAAATAGAATCGAAAAATTGAAAAATTTTAAATTTAAAAATTCGAAAACTTGAAAAACCGAAAAACTGAAGAAATGAAAAACCAAAAAATCGACAAATTGAAAAATCTCAAAACTGAAAAGTCGGAAAATTGAAAAACCCAAAAATCGATTTCCGGTAAGTCGAAAAATCAAAATTTAAAAAGTTGAAAAATGAAAATATCAAAAAACTGAAAAATATAGACATTCTCAAAATTGAAATGTTGAAAAACTGAGAAATCGAAAACTTGAAAAATCCAGAATCGAAAAAAAGAACGAAAAGTAAAAACTTTTTAAAATCGAAAAAACGAAAAATCGAGATGTAAGAAATCGAAAATTCCAAAATCGGAAAATTGGAATACACGTTAAAAAGGTTAAAATCGGGAGATCGAAGCATAACAAAACATAATATCGAAAATGGAGAATTTTAAAAATCTAAAAACTTGAAGAAATAAAAAATTGAAAAATAGAAAAGCCGAGAAATCGAAATTAAAAAATTGAGACATCAAAAGATCCGAGAAATGGAGAAATCGAAATAGCCCGAAATCGAAAAACCGGAAAATTTAAAACTGAAATACATATTTAAAATTAAAAAAACGATAAATCAAAATATTCAAAATTCGAAAAATCAGAAATTTTAAAAATCGAAAGATCGAGAAATCGATATATCAAAAAAGTGAAAAATTTTAAATTAAAAAATTGGAGATATTGAAAAATCCCAAAATTGGAACAACGAAAACTTGAGAAATCCAAAAACTGAAAATTCGATAAATTGGAAAGAGGAAAAATCGAAAAATCAAAGAATTGATTAATAGAGAAATTGAGAAATGTAAAAATGATTTTTTTTTAATTGCAAAAATTGTAAAACTGAAATATCGAAAAATTAAGTAAACTAAAAATGGAGAAATCAAGAAATCGAAAAATTGTAATTCAATTTTGTTTTATTTTTCCACAAAAATTTCGATGTCGAAGATAAAAATTCAACACGGATTCATAGACCATAGGTACACTGTTACTTTTTTTTTTAATTTATATAACGTTTATTTGACAAAATTATAGAACTGAAGAAACGAAAAATAGAAACATTGAAAAACTAGAAATCGAGAAAAAATTAATGAATCAAAGAACGAATTAAATCGAAAAATGTTCGTAAAGTCCAAAAACTAACATTCAAAGATCGAAAAATTAAAAAATTCCAAAAACGAAAAATTGAAAAAGTGAACAACTCTAATAAAAATTATAATTATTATTACATATCTAAAATGAAAATTAGAAAACCTGCAAATCAAAAATTGAAGAAACGAAAAATTGAAAACAAAAAAAATTGAAAAATCCAAAAACTGAAAAATTTCAAATTGAGAAAAAGAAAAAATATAAAAACTCGTTCCTCGCGCGTTAAAATATCTCGATTATTAATCACTTTTATTAACAAACTTGTTCGTTAAATAGCTATTAATTTACCTGCTCTCATTTTCAATTCCTATGAAAACCCCTTCTTTAAAAATTGCACATTTTAAAAAAATATATCGGTTACGTTACTACCTACCTTAAAATTTTTCTAATGAAATTTTTAAGAAAATGAACCGTTGATTTCACAACCATCAGTCTATCGCATCTGTCGTAGTACAGTGTTATACGTGGTTCTCCCTTGTTACATGTTGAGTTCTTTTTGGTAATATTACTAATATTTTAAAAGAATGCCGAAAGTAAAATCGACGCCGGATGAGTGGATAAGGGATTTTCCAAAATTAAAATTAGAAAACAACAAAATATTCTGCAGAGCTTGTGTGAAAACCGTAAGCCCACTAATTTTTTTTATCTATTTTCTTTTGTTAATCCTGTATATGTACGTTGTTTTAGATTAAAGTGATAAAAAATATAACGTGACGCAACATGTCAGAACGACTCTTCATGTAGAAAGGAAGAAAATGTTTGAAGTTTCTAAAATTAAACAGCAGACCATACGTGAATCTGTTGTATCTACTTCCACAAAAGATGAGCAGTTTCAGTTTAATTTCGATTTATGCAAAATGATGAATCAGTCCAATATACCTTTAAAAAAAATGGAGAAAAGCCCTCTTCAAGAATTCCTTGAAAAACACTGAAATCGACATATTCCGGTTGAAAGTACTCTCCGAAAAAATTATGTAGGCCCAGTGTTTCAGCAAGTTTACAACGAAATAAAACATCGTATTGGAGATAATTATTTATGGTTCGCTGTCGATGAAACAACCGATAGTTGTGGAAGATACGTGGCAAGTTTAATTGTTGGAATCTTAAATGAAAATTTCCCTAGTCGAGGGTATGTAGTAAGTTTGAAAATGTTAGATAAAACAAATGGCAATACGATTACCAGATTTGTAAATGACAGTCTTACGTCACTATTTTTGCCAAATAAAATTTTATTGATGATCTCGGTTGCAGCTCGTTATATGTTGAAAGCAGGGAATAATCTAAAAATATTGTACCCCAATTTAATTAACTCTACTTGCATTGCTCACGGTTTAAACAGAGTGGCTGACGGAATACGTTTGCAGTTTCCTACTGTTAAAAAATTGGTGGCAAATGGTAAAAAGATTTCTGTTAAAGCCCCATTAAGAGTGCAACATTTTAAGGAAAAATTTCCAAACATACCATTGCCCCCAGAGCCGATTATAACGAGGTGGGGAACATGGTTACAGGCCACATTTTATTATGACAAATATATCAAAGAATTTGAGGAAGTAGTTATTGAGTTTAGCGAAGATTCTTCTCAATCGATTAAAGATTGCATAAATATTTTGGAAAACAAAGATTTGCGACAAGATCTAGCTTTTCTAAGAAGCAATTATCAATTCGTATGTGAGGTAATAGAAAAGTTAGAAAAACCCAACATGTTGTCGGTAGATGCCATAAACTTACTGAAAGAATTTAAACAACAAGCAAACGCAGTAAGGGGTGATATTGGTACTAGAGTATCTCAAAAACTTGACCAAGTGTTACATAAAAATGCAGGTTTCGGTGTTCTTTCCGACGTTGCTCGTGATTTACAAGGCCAGAAGGTGGGAAATTTGGAGTTAGATTCAACATTAGTTGCAAAATTCAAATTTGCGCCAACAACGAGTGTGGATGTTGAACGCACATTCTCCAATTTTAAACACATTTTAAATGATCGGCGAAAAAATTTTACACTGGACAACTTGGAACATATTATTACAATCATAAATTGTTTTAAAGAAAACTGAAATACGTATGTAAAATACAAAGTCTAGGATTATTGTAATAATATTTTATCCAAAGTTCTAAGAAGTGTTCTTTGATTATGTTTTTAATGCTTTTTTGCTTAAAATAAAACTTTTTTATTGAAAAAGTTGTGCTTAGTTAAGCGCTTATTCTTAATTTTTTTGTGCTTATAAATCCCGTCCATCATCCTCAACCCCGTCCTAGGTAGTAAATACCAATCTGCATTATTCATACAAACGTCGACAAGACAGTCACTGATAGCGATTTTCATGATTTTTTCCCCGACGTTTGTACGGCGCATGCCGTCGCGACGCCGCATTGCCTTCAAAACACCGATCAATTGCGGTCTTTGAGACGCCGCTCCAACGCATAATACGAATTAAATGCTGTGAATCACCGTTCTGCACGAGCGGTAAAGTTAATCGCAAATGGGTGAATTCGGTGTTTGGGTTTGAAGATGGACCACTACGGCAACCTCCTCATGGACGAGTGTCCCCCGGACCTGCAGGTGAGTCGTCATCCCAGAAATGTCCGTCCGCGAACGCACGATCGGGATCTAAATAGCGCATTCTTGAACCCGCAAGGTGCGAGACACTTTTCTCAGGGTCAGGTGAATTACGGTCAATGGCAAATTAAAGGAAGCTGCCAATGGGAATGGATGAGCTAATGAGATGTACAGAGGGTACAGTTAGCTAACATATTCTCGAAATGTCCCGTTCAAATGACCAATCGACGATATTTGCTATGCAACTGCAGGTTGGCGAGCTGGGTCACGACTGGAAATTAAATGTCGACGTTGTGCACGCAGACGTGGAAAAAATGCGGCGGAAAAACGGTGCACGGTTTGGGTTTTGGCCAATTTTTTGAGTTTTTGATAATCGACAGAGCACCCTGTGATGTAAATAGAAGGTGCGGAGTTTATATTTGCAGCAGAGGTAAAGTAAGCTTCGTTCTTTAATTATAAACATTTTCTGCTGAGTATTTTAGGACATAAAAGATATTTTTTATTCACCACACAACCAACATTGTATTTTATATATGTATATACCGATCACCGGCGAAAGCGATGCCCAGTGTAACATTCTTTCTTCCTTGTGGACTATTTTAAGAAAAATTCAACCTTGTGTGTCATCCAAGGACAAATTTGTCCCCCAAAAATTGGTGCCACCTGTTTCAAAACTAACCACTACTTTTACCAACAGTCACTTGACGCTTTACACATTTTCATAGTTAATTCAGGTCTTCGAATTTAATACGACTTCAGTCAAAATTTTGACTGGATTAAAGTTGTGAGATTTTCATGTCAAAAACGCAATAAATCTTACATATATTCTGATAAAATAGTGTGATATCGTAATAATACATCATGCATGGTTTTAAAATAGGCGATAAAAACGGATGATTTAATAAATTAAATTTTTTCATTTATCTGTTATCTTCCAATCGTTTATACAATTCCTCTACTATATTCACAGACTGACTTAAGGTTGGCCCAATGGTCTCTAATTACTTATACTCGTTTTTAAGACGGCAAAATTGGTTTTTATATAAACCAAATTATGTTTGACGAACCTTTTTCACATCGTCAAAATTATGGCAATAATATATTCCCGCTTCAATCGATGAACCCCATCTTGTCAGAACAGGTTCTGGAACCAATGGACAGTCCGGTAAAGCTTCCCGGAAGGTTTGAATCCTCAAATGAGTTTTTAGAAATACTTTCTTTATGTTGGAAATTAAACCAGTCAGATACTTACCTTACCGTAGCCCAAAGTTGCAAACTTGCCCTAATTGTGGAAAAATGCTAATTATGTTCTTATCTTATCAAATACTAGCCCCGCCCACCCACCCTCTCCTTTTTTGGAAGGTATGCCATTTGCCAAAATGAGTCTTATCTTAGTAAGTACTAGCCACCCCCTCTTCTCATTGTAACGACTAATTTTATTTCTGTTCAGTATAAGATCATTCATTTTATTCAGATCGGATAAAATCAGTCATTGAAAAGGCGACAGGGTGGGTGGGCGGGCCGAATTATGTTCTTCTGTCGAGTGGGACTGGACACTAATAATAGAATCTAGGAAGTAAACAAAAATTCCAAAAATGCAGCGCTAATCGTAACTTTTTTTGGTATACTATTGGCGATAAAATTTATTTATTTTATGCACCTGACCTGACCTATCCTCACTTCTCTATATTGTCCCAAATTAACAAATTCTAAACATTTTTGTAAATATTTGTATATAAAAACCTCAAAGGAGATTCTTGAAACAATTGTATTTTGTTAAACAAAAATTAATAATAATTTCGTTTCTTATCTAGAAAATTTTTATAGCGAACTATTTTGACAAAACTGTAAAAACTGCTATATTTCATTTCAATTGGCGATTCCGTAGTAATTTTCGAAGAAACATAGAAATGACTTCTGGATATCAAAATGTACAAGACAATGTTTTCAACTAATTTTCGGAAAAAGTTGAAAATTTTTACTTCTGTTCAGTTGTCCTATCATTCATTTGATTCAGATCGGATAAAATCAATCATTGAAAAGGAGACAGGGTGGGTGGGCGGGGCTAATTATGTTCTTCTGTCGCGTGGGAGTGGTAACTAATAAAATTTAGGATGTGAAAAAAGTAAAAATCCTTACTTCTGTATTATCCCAGATAAACAAATTTTAAACATTTCTTATAGCACCCTACATTGTTTTTGTAAAAATTTGGAAAAAAACTACTGTCAGAAGAACATATAATTGGCCCACCCACCCACCCCGCCTCCATTTCAGTGATTCATTTTATCTGATCTGAATATGTGGTTCCCATACTGAACAGAAATAAAATTAGTCCTTAGACTAAGAATAGCGTAGGTGGGTGGGTGGGCGGGATAGGTGTTTGCTAAGATAAGACTAACTTTCGCAGATGACACTCTTTAAGAAAATAGAAGGGGGGTGGGTGGGGCTAGTACTTGCTAAGATAAGACACTAAAGAATATTAAGAGTAGTTACTAGCATGAAGAAGATGCGAATAGATGGGGCTATTCCTTGCTTATAAAGAACTCTGCAAGAAAAAGTTAAAATTAACCCCGCCCTCCCACCCGTTCTCATTTTTTCTTCTAAAATAGGAAATAAATCTTAAAGTAAATAATATAACAAAAGAATAGGGTTAGCCCCCATTTTCTTCTTTTTTAACAGCCCCACTCCCATTCTACAGAAGAAAATATAATTAACCGCGCCCACCCACCCCGTCTCCATTTCAGTGATTCATTTTATCTGGTCTGAATGTAAGTGGATCCCATACTGAACAGAAATAAAATTAGTACTTAGAATGAGAATAACGTGGGTGGGTGGGCGGGGTTAGTACTTACTCAGATAAGACTGACTTTGGAAAATGATATAGCTTCCAAGAAAACAGAGGGTGGGTGGGCGGGACTAGTATTTGCTAAGATAGGACTGAACCATATTAACAGTAAGTACTAGAATGAAGAGGAGACGAATGGGCAGGGCTATTCCTTGGTTATAAAGGACTCTGCAAGAAAAAGTTAAACTAAAAACTACAAATTACGTTCTTACAACAATTGTAGAAACAAAAATCAATAATAATTTCCTTTTTTTTCTACAAAATTTTTATACCGAGTTATTTTGACAAAACTGTAAAAATTGCTATATTTCAATTAACGATTTTGGAAAAACGGTAGTAATTTTCTAAGAAACAAGTCGAAAATGACTTCCGGATATCGAAATCTACAAGAAAATGTCTTCAACTAATTTTTGGAAATAGCTGAAAAAACTAATTATGTTGAAAGAATTTGGGTCTTATTTTTGAGGTAATTGAAATAATCTCCGGGGCTATTTGTGTCTTGTTTTTGATATAATTGTAAGAATCTCGGGGGCTTCTCATGTTTTAGTTTTGAGATAATTGAAAGAATTTCGGAGGCTTTTGGTGTCTTGACTTTGAGGTAATTGAAAAAATCTCAGGGGCTTCTCATTAGGTCTTATTTTTGAGGTAATTGAAAGAATCACGGGGACTCCTCATTGGGTCTTATTTTTGAGGTAATTGTAAGAATCTCCATGGGCTCCCCATTGTGTCTTGGTTTTGAGGTAATTGAAAGAATCTCGGGGGCTCCCCATTGGGTCTTATTTTTAAGGTAATTGAAACAATCTCAGGGGCTCCTCATTAGGTCTTATTTTTGAGGTAATTGAAAGAATCTGGGGGCTTCTCATTGTATCTTATTTTTGAGGTAATGAAAAAATCTCAGGGGCTCCTCATTCCGTCATGGTTTTGAGGTAATTGAAAGAATCTCGGGGGCTCCTCATCGGATCTTATTTTTGAGGTATTTGAAAGAATCTCGGGGGCTCCTCAGTGGGTCTTATTTTTGACGTAATTGACAGAATCTGGGGGCTCCTCATTGGGTCGTATTTTTGAGGTATTTGAAAGAATCTCGGAGGCTCCTCATTGGGTCTCATTTTTGAGGTAACTGACAGAATCTCGGGTGCTCCTCATTGTATCTTGGTTTTGAGGTAATTTTAAGGATCTCGGGGGCTCCTGATTGAGTCCTATTTCTAAGGTAATTGAAAGAATCTCTGGGGCTCTTCATTGTGTCTTGGTTTTGAGGTAATTGAAAGAATCTCGGGGGCTCCTCATTGGATTTTATTTTTGAGGTAATTGAAAAAATCTGGGGGCTCCTCATTGGGTCGTATTTTTGAGGTATTTGAAAGAATCTCGGGGGCTCCTCATTGGGTCTTATTTTTGAGGTAATTGAAAGAATCTCGGGGGCTCCTCATCGGATCTTATTTTTGAGGTATTTGAAAGAATCTCGGGGGCTCCTCAGTGGGTCTTATTTTTGACGTAATTGACAGAATCTGGGGGCTCCTCATTGGGTCGTATTTTTGAGGTATTTGAAAGAATCTCGGAGGCTCCTCATTGGGTCTCATTTTTGAGGTAACTGACAGAATCTCGGGTGCTCCTCATTGTATCTTGGTTTTGAGGTAATTTTAAGGATCTCGGGGGCTCCTCATTGGGTTTTGATTTTGAGGTCACTGAAAGAATCTCAGGGGCCCCACGTTGCGTCATAGTTGTGAGGTAATTGAAAGAATCTCAGGGGCTCCTCATTGCGTCATGATTTTGAGGTAATTAAAAGAATCTCCGGGGCTTCTCATTGGGTCTTATTTTTGAGGTATTTGAAAGAATCTCAGGGGCTCCTCATGCGTCATGATTTTGAGGTAATTGAAAGAATCTATGGGGTTTTCATTGGGTCTTATTTTTGAGGTAATTGAAAGAATCTGGGGGTCCCTCATTGGGTCTCATTTTTTAGGTAATTGAAAGAATCTCGGGGGCTCCTCATTGGGTCTTACTTTTGAGGTAATGAAAGAATCTCAGGGGCTCCTTATTGCGTCATGGTTTTGAGGTAATTGAAAGAATGTGGGGGGCTCCTCATTGGATCTTATTTTTGAGGTAATTGAAAGAATCTGGGGGCCCCTCATTGGGTCTCATTTTTGTGGTATTTGAAAGAATCTCGGGGGCTTCTCATTGTACCTTCGTTTTGAGGTAATTTTAAGGATCTTGGGGACTCCTCATTGAGTCTTATTTCTAAGGTAATTGAAAGAATCTTTGGGGCTCTTCATTGTGTCTTGGTTTTGAGGTAATTGGAAGAATCTCGGGGGCTCCTCATTGGATTTTATTTTTGAGGTAATTGAAAGAATCTGGGGGCTCCTCATTGGGTCGTATTTTTGAGGTATTTGAAAGAATCTCGGGGGCTCCTCATTGGGTCTTATTTTTGAGGTAATTGAAAGAATCTGGGGGCTCCTCATTGGGTCGTATTTTTTAAGTATTTGAAATAATCTCGGGGGCTCCTCATTGGGTTTTATTTTTGAGGTAATGAAAGAATCTCAGGGGCTCCTTATTGCGTCATGCTTTTGAGGTAATTGAAAGAATCTGGGGGGCTCCTCATTGGGTTTTATTTTTGAGGTAATTGAAAGAATCTGGGGGCCCCTCATTGGGTCTCATTTTTGTTGTAATTGAAAGAATCTCGGGGGCTCCTCATTGTATCTTGGTTTTGAGGTAATTTGAAGGATCTCGGGGGCTCCTCATTGGGTCTTGATTTTGAGGTTATTGAAAGAATCTCAGGGGCTCCACGTTGCGTCATAGTTTTGAGGTAATTGAAAGAATCTCAGGGGCTCCTCATGCGTCATGATTTTGAGGTAATTGAAAGAATCTCTGGGGTTTTCATTGGGTCTTATTTTTGAGGTATTTGAAAGAATCTCGGGGTTCCTCATTGGGTCTTATTTTTGAGGTAATTGAAAGAATCTGGGGGTCCCTCATTGGGTCTCATTTTTGAGGTAATTGAAAGAATCTCGGGGGCTCCTCATTGGGTCTTACTTTTGAGGTAATGAAAGAATCTCAGGGACTCCTTATTGCGTCATGGTTTTGAGGCAATTGAAAGAATGTGGGGGGCTCCTCATTGGGTCTTATTTTTGAGGTAATTGAAAGAATCTGGGGGCCCCTCATTGGGTCTAATTTTTGTGGTAATTGAAAGAATCTCGGGGGCTCCTCATTGTATCTTCGTTTTGAGGTAATTTTAAGGATCTCGGGGGCTCCTCATTGAGTCTTATTTCTAAGGTAATTGAAAGAATCTCTGGGGCTCTTCATTGTGTCTTGGTTTTGAGGTAATTGGAAGAATCTCGGGGGCTCCTCATTGGATTTTATTTTTGAGGTAATTGAAAGAATCTGGGGGCTCCTCATTGGGTCGTATTTTTGAGGTATTTGAAAGAATCTCGGGGACTTCTAATTGTGTCTTATTTTTGAGGTAATGAAAGAATCTCAGAGGCTGCTCATTGCGTCATGGTTTTGAGGTAATTGAAAGAATCTCGGGGGCTCCTCATTGGGTTTTATTTTTGAGGTAATGAAAGATTCTCAGGGGCTCCACGTTGCGTCATAGTTGTGAGGTAATTGAAAGAATCTCAGGGGCTCCTCATTGCGTCATGATTTTGAGGTAATTGAAAGAATCTCTGGGGCTTCTCATTGGGTCTTATTTTTGAGGTATTTGAAAGAATCTCAGGGGCTCCACGTTGCGTCATGATTTTGAGGTAATTGAAAGAATCTCTGGGGTTTTCATTGGGTCTTATTTTTGAGGTATTTGAAAGAATCTCGGGGGCTCCTCTGGGTCTCATTTTTGTGGTAATTTTATTATATTTATTATATTTCTAAATAAGCATATTCGATGTTGTAGGAAATGAATGCACCAAACTCGTGCGAAAATGTTATTTTTGGCCACACTTTACATTGCGAAATTTCACCAAAATCCAAATTCTCCACGTTGCATGTTCATCAACCACTCGATTTTGAATCCGTGCGACTGTCATACCCCGGCCTTCGATCCGGCCTTGTTTTGTGCGTGCCAATGCCAAAAATCGCTACAGTTGCGTGCAAGACAAGATTCAGGAGCTTCCTTAAGCGTTTTATAATTTCCGTTATTAAGGAAACGCATCGGATCACTTGTTTGCGGCAAATTCATGCTAATTTTCGCAATGGCGACGTGAAAATGCATACGTGCGGAATTTGTGAAAGAAGTTTCTGTCAAGATTTGTGAAAGCGGCGGCTTTCAATTAAAGTATTCGGCTACTGTTTTTACACCGGCGCGACGTGTAATTACGTACTTTGGCTTAATCTCCTCTGGAATTATGATGATTATTTTAATAGTGAGGTTGCAGCCGTTTCCCATGGACGTAACTATATTTGCGTAGATGATGAATCTGTTCCTTGTTGAGTTCACGGGAAGGGGTCTGAAAACGGTGCTTTTGATTGTGGATTGTGAGATGTGAGGAACTGTAAACGGTACGGTGGCGCATTGTTTGGTGGCAATGAGCGAATTAAGAGCGTCTTTTGGAGAGAATAATCCCCCTCTGTTTGCTTAAGTCGTGGTAATTGAGGAGACGTGCCATACATCTTTATAAGTCCAAAGCAAACAAGTAGGGTTTGTGATATTTACAAAAAATCAGTGTTTTCCAATTTGTTACCAGCATCATTAAAATCTCTCTCACGTTATAATTTATACGCTCGTGAACTCAAATGTGTCATCACATCAGTCCTTTTTTGTTATCAACCTTCACTATTCACAAACGAATCTAGAACACTTTTTTTATTCGAACTAAATTAATTATATTGCAGCGCAGGACGTGTTAAACACATTGACGTGACGATTCCGAAATACGGGATTTTAATCATTTCATTAGAAAAAAACAAATAATTACGACTTGATGTTTTTATAAGGATTAACAGGTGCTTCAATGCCATCCGGTAGCACGAATTAATTAACACGTCGCCATTTTTGGCGTATAAACGACTACAAACAGATGGGAACTTTTTCGTTGTGCGAAAGTGACACGTCTTGCCTCTAGAGCGAATAGAATGTCAATAGATTTGTTCTCTTTGAAAATATTACCTCGAAAAAAAATCGTGTGGGTTTCGTGTAGAATCACCCTCTGGTATCGACGTGCCCTAGTTTGCTGTTCGTGTTAAATTAAACAGCTTGCACTTTTTTTGAATGTGAAGACCTCTGACCGCGGAAACTTCTCGTATTCCGTCAATGGGGAGGAAGAGATAGTCTTCGGTAGATTAATGCATAAAATTATAATTTAAAATAGCGTAGAGAATGTGAAAGGTGAAGATCTAATCGTGGCTGTCATCATCTGCTTGGGAAAATTCTTCTCACAGTAGTGGTTCATTACGTATTACATTGTGTGTTAATTTAGCCATTCTTTTTGCGCAAATAATAGGAATAATTGTTTAATGTATCACAGTCAAAGCGACGTGAGAATTGCCGCAATTAAATAGTAGTTAATTAAAGCGGCAATTAAGATAATCGTAGAAAGAAAAATTTATTCATCCTGCGGTTTGAGTAACGTTTTCTTAATTATCGAAAATTCTCACCCGACTTGATCGATAGATTTGGCAGTGGCGTAAATAGCGCGAGGAACGAGTTTTCATATTTTTTCTTTTTCTCAATTTGAAAGTTTTCAGTTTTTGGATTTTTCAATTTTTTTTGTTTTCAATTGTTCGTTTCTTCATTTTTGATTTGCAGGTTTTCTAGTTTTCATTTTAGATATGTAATAATAATTATAATTTTTATTAGAGTTTTTTAATTTTTCGATCTTTGAATGTTAGTTTTTGGACTATACGAACATTTTTCGATTTAATTCGTTCTTTGATTCATTAATTTTTTCTCGATTTCTAGTTTTTCAAATTTCAATTTTGTCAAATAAATGTTATATAAATTAAAAAAAAGTAACAGTGTACCTATGGTTTATGAATTCGTGTTGAATTTTTATCTTCGACATCGAAATTTTTGTGGAAAAATAAAACAAAATTGAATTATAATTTTTCGATTTCTTGATTTCTCGATTTTTAGTTTACTTAATTTTTCGATATTTCAGTTTTACAATTTTTGCAATTTAAAAAAAAAAATCATTTTTACATTTTTCAATTTCTCTATTAATCAATTCTTTGATTTTTCGATTTTTCCTCTTTCCAATTTATCGATTTTTCAGTTTTTCGATTTCTCAAGTTTTCATTGTTGTAATTTTGGGATTTTTTAATATCTCCAATTTTTTTATTTAAAATTTTTCACTTTTTTGATATATCGATTTCTCGATCTTTCGATTTTTAAAATTTCTGATTTTTCGAATTTTGAATATTTTGAATTATCGTTTTTTTTTAAGTTTAAATATGTATTTCAGTTTTAAATTTTCCGGTTTTTCGATTTCGGGCTATTTCGATTTCTCCATTTCTCGGATCTTTTGATGTCTCAATTATTTAATTTCGATTTCTCGGCTTTTCCATTTTTCAATTTTTTATTTCTTCAAGTTTTTAGATTTTTAAAATTCTCCATTTTTCGATTTTATGTTTTGTTATGCTTCGATCTCCCGATTTTAACCTTTTTAACGTGTATTCCAATTTTTCGATTTTGGAATTTTCGATTTCTTACATCTCGATTTTTCGTTTTTTCCGTTTTAAAATGTTTTTACTTTTCGTTCTTTTTTCGATTTCTGGATTTTTCAAGTTTTCGATTTCTCAATTTTTCAACATTTCAATTTTGAGAATGTCTATGTTTTTCAGTTTTTTGATATTTCCATTTTTCAACTTTTTAAATTTTGATTTTTCGACTTACCGGAAATCGATTTTTGGGTTTTTCAATTTTTCGACTTTTCAGTTTTGAGATTTTTCAATTTGTCGATTTTTTAGTTTTTCATTTCTTCAGTTTTTCGGTTTTTCAAGTTTTCGAATTTTTAAATTTAAAATTCTTCAATTTTTCGATTTTATTTTTTTTACGTTCCGATTTCCCGGTTTTAATTTTTTTTATGCTTTTCAATCTTTGGTTTTTCTAAATTTTCATTTTTCCATTTCTCGATTTTTCGACTTTTTGATTTTGTGTTTTTTTTAATGTTAAATTTTTCGTTATTGTAATTTTTCTATTTTTTAAATTTTAGATATTTAGATTTTTCGACATCTTGAATTCTCGATCTTTTTTCAGTTTGAATTCCTCGGTTTTTCGATTTTCCAAAATTTCGACTTTTCAGTTTTGAAAATTTTCGATTTCGCGATATTTCAGTTTTTGATTTTCCAACTTTTAGATGTTTCAAATTTTAGAGTTTGCAAATTTCATGAGTTTTCAGTTTTTAATTTCGTCAATTTGCAATTTTTCGTGTGGGTTTTTAATTTTCTTTATTTTTTCAATTTTCGGCTTTCAATTTTCCGTTTTTTTAATTTTTCATTTGTAATTTTTCTAGTTTTCATTTTAATTATGTAACACTCCTAATAATTATAATTTTTAAAGTTGTTCACTTTTTCAGTTTTTCGTTTTTGGAGTTTTTCAATTTTTCGGTGTTTGAATGTCACAGTTTTTGGACTTTACAATTTTCAAGATCCTATAATTTTTCGATTTTACAATTTTTGGATTTTCCAATTTTTCAATTCGAATGGGTTTTCTTCTTTCCCATTCTTAGATTCATTAATTTGTTTTAGATTTTTAAGTTTTTCGGTTTTTAGTTTTTCATTGCTTCAATTTTTCATTTTTTCGAGTTTTTAACTTTTCGAATAAACAAAATCGAAAAATTATAAAATAGAAAAATTGTAAAACTGATAAAGTACAAAATGAAAGCTTCGAAAAATAAAAAAATTGAAAATCAAGAACTTAAAAAATCAAAGATTGGAAATGTAAAAAATTGAATAAACAAAAAATTATAAAATCCAAAGAAACATTGAAAAAATAAAGGTAATGGAAAAATGAAAAATTGCGATATAAAATCAAGAAAATGAAAATTACAAAATCGGGAAAATGAAAATATCGAAAATCTGAAAAATATAGAAATTGCAAAATTCCCAAAATTGTGATGTTTAAAATTGAGATAGCGAAAACTTAAAAATCGAGAAATCGAAAAATTTTTAAGATTGTAAAATTGAGATATGAGAAATCGAAAATTCCAAAAATGGAAAAATTGAAACACATTAAAAAATTAAAATCGGGAAATCGAAACTTAAAGATTATAAAAGGGAAAAATGAAAAATTTAAAACATCGAAAATTTAAATTATATACTAGAAAAATCGAAAATTTTGAAAATCGAAAAATCAAGAAATCGAAATCGAAAACTTGAGACTTCAAAAGATTGAGAAATCGAAATAGGCCGAAATCGGAAAATTCAAAATTGAAATATTTATTAAAAAAAAAAAGATAAACGGAAAAATCGAAAAACTCAAAAAAATCGATAAACCTAGATATGAGAAACAGAAAATTCCAAAAATCGAAAAATTGAAATACAGATTAAAAAATTTCAAAAATCGAAGTTAAAAAATCGTAAAAACAAATTCCATTCGATTTTCCGTTTTATCGATTTTGCAATTTTTTGTTTTTTCAATTTTTTCCAATTTTTAATTTTCCGATTTTTCAATTTTTCGAATTTTCTACTTTCCGAATAAACAAAACGGAAAAGTTATAAAATAGAAAAATTGTAAAATTGAAAACTCAAAATGAAAAAACGCAAAAGTATAAAATGAAAGCTTCGAGAAATCGAAAAACTTGAGAAATTGAAGAAACGGAAAATTCAAAAATCGAAAGATTAAAAATTGAGAAAAATTGCGGCCGAAAACACGAAAATTATTGTAAAATCTAAATATTGAAAATTGGAAAATCGAGGAATTGAAAATGTGAAAAATTGAATAAACGAAAAATTGTGATATAAAATCCAGAAAATGAAAATTAAAAAATTAATTTTAATTTTCTTTATTTTTTCAATTTTCGGCTTTTAATTTTCCGTTTTTTTAATTTTTCATTTGTAGTTTTTCTAGTTTTCATTTTAATTATGTAACACTCCTAATAATAATTATAATTTTTAAAGTTGTTCACTTTTTCAGTTTTTCGTTTTTGGAATTTTTCAATTTTTCGGTGTTTGAATGTCACAGTTTTTGGACTTTACAATGTTCAAGATTCTATAATTTTTCGATTTTACAATTTTTGGATTTTACAATTTTTCAATTCGAATGGTTTTTCTTCTTTCCCATTCTTCGATTCATTATTTTTTTTTAGATTTTTAAGTTTCTCGGTTTTTAGTTTTTCATTGCTTCAATTTTTCATTTTTTCGACTTTTTAACTTTTCGAATAAACAAAATCGAAAAATTATAAAATAGAAAAATTGCAAAACTGAAAAATTACAAAATGAAAGCTTCGAAATATAAAAAAATTGGAAATCAAGAACTTAAAAAATCAAAGATTGAAAATGTAAAAAATGGAATAAACAAAAAATTATAAAATCCAAAGAAACATTAAAAAAATAAAGGTAATGGAAAAATGAAAAATTGTGATATAAAATCAAGAAAATGAAAATTACAAAATCAGGAAAATGAAAATATCGAAAATCTGAAAAATATAGAAATTGAAAAATTCCCAAAATTGCAATGTTTAAAATTGAGATAGCGAAAACTTAAAAATCGAGAAATCGAAAAATTTTTAAAATTGGAAAATTGAGATATGAGAAATCGAAAATTCCAAAAATGGAAAAATTGAAACACATTAAAAAATTAAAATCGGGAAATCGAAACTTAAAGATTATAAAAGGGAAAAATGAAAAATTTAAAACATCGAAAATTTAAAATATATACTAGAAAAAAAATTTTGAAAATCGAAAAATCAAGAAATCGAAATCGAAAACTTGAGACTTCAAAAGATCGAGAAATCGAAATAGGCCGAAATCGGAAAATTCGAAATTGAAGTATTTACTTAAAAAAAAGATAAACGGAAAAATCGAAAAACTCAAGAAAATCCATAAACCTAGATATGAGAAACACAAAATTCCAAAAATCGAAAAATTGAAATGCAGATTAAAAAGCTTAAAAAATCGAAGTTAAAAAATCGTAAAAACAAATTCCATTCGATTGTCCGTTTTATCGATTTTGCAATTATTTGTTTTTTCAATTTTTTCCAATTTTTTAATTTTCCGATTTTTCAATTTTTAGAATTTTCTACTTTCCGAATAAACAAAATGGAAAAGTTATAAAATAGAAAAATTGTAAAATTGAAAACTCAAAATGAAAAAACGCAAAAGTATAAAATGAAAGCTTCGAGAAATCGAAAAACTTGAGAAATTGAAAAAACGGAAAATTCAAAAATCGAAAGATTAAAAATTGAGAAATTTAAAGATCGAAAAATTGCGGTCGAAAACACGAAAATTATTGTAAAATCTAAATATTGAAAATTGGAAAATCGAGGAATTGAAAATGTGAAAAATTGAATAAACGAAAAATTGTGATATAAAATCCAGAAAATGAAAATTAAAAAATCGGGAAAATGGTATAAAAAAAATTAAGAACTTGAAACAACGCAGTGGAAGTTAGCAACGTCACTGATGATTTGGTTAGAAATTAGAGAGCAGAAAGAGAACAATATTTGCACTAACTCGAAATTTACTCACAAAGTGGATAATAAAATTGTGACCTTATTTGCGCGTTTTAAACAAATAAGATCATTTGATAATGCGATAACTTGGACCAGTAAGTATTACTTGTCGTAGCTTCGGGCAACACGTGGAATGAAAGTAAATAAATACATTTAGTCGTATTAATAAGGTATCATTTACCTAGAAAAAGTGGCCTGGAGATTTCTTCGCGAAGCGCGTTTGTTTAGAATCAAAATTTCCACTCTCTGAACCTACACAGTATAATTTAATTATCCGTAATGACGTTAATAACTCAAGTCCGGTCTTTTTGTGTAATACGCGATTCACCTTAACAAATTACAGGACTGGATGTAAAAGAGATTTACTACGGCTGTAATTTACGTCCGTCGGTTTATTAAGGCCGTCCTATTTTTGAAATGATATGCTATTAAAGTATTAAAACTGAATTACAAAACATGTTTTGTTTTATGGTACGAACGACGTGACAATAACAAAATTTACCAACGTTTCCGTGGTGAATAAAAAGTGCAACGGAACGGATATTTAGTCGTTAACGCTTTTGGAATCCCAGTTTCCCTTCACTTGCTTCATATTTAATTAAAACAGCAGGTTCTCGAGCTAATAAATGATAAAATAAGGAGGGAAAACCAGCTGCTCGGTATTTTTCACGCCAGTTGCTAAGGAGCTGTGCATTTGTTGTAGTAATTAGGATTGAAAGTATTGTTTTTTATAAAAAATGTACAGTTGCACTTCGATAACTCTACAATCCTGTGTACATTATTATATTAACTTTGTAAAAGTTTACCATCCTAATTACTAAAAAAACAAACACCAAATGTGACATGTTTCCACATTAATGATAGTGTACACAAACCCACACAGTATTAAAATAATGATACTTTTTTTAATAATCAGAGTGACATTTTAAACGAAGCTAAAGGTTATAAAAGTTGCAAACACGTATTTGGAGAGTGCGAAAAGAGAAAATTGAAAACTTAAAAAAATCTAAAAGCTTCCACTATCTCCTCAAACAAGAGATTCCACCAGGATCTGATACCAGAACTGGTCCAACGCTTATCTTGTGTAACCTTCAGGGTTTCGTAATTTGACGATAACCACAAGAGATCCACTTCCATTATCACCTGAATGAATCTCATTCCATAAAGTTCAAAGTAAGAGCCGTATGACGTCTTCGACCTACTTCCTTGCTAAGTCAGTCATTGACCATAATCGAAACCGGGATTCGTGATAAACAACAATCCAATTGTGTTCGTCATCACGTTGGATCCTTTCGTACACCAGGTGTGTTTAATGACAACATCAATCGGCGTCGGAGGTAAACACAGAATCGATCAATATCGTTGGAAGATCAAGTGGCTTGATTTAGAGATAGAGGGAAGCTGGGGATGTTTTGCGACCAATAGTTGGAATACTGTTCTTTCAAAAAAAAGGCGTGCCAGGTAACAATCGAAAGAGCAAGCAAGGTCAGATTATCATTACATTGATCTAAAAGCCAACACTTATAGGAATGCTGCAAGAAGAATGAAACTAGATGGATATACAAATCCCATGGTATCAAACAAGGTGACAACCAGTCATCGGACATTGTCAAAAACTTAGGAACGAGAAATAAATTACAATAAACCTTCATTTAATTTATTAAATGTCCCTGCTATTGTAAAGAAAAATTGAACACATATTACAGAATTAGACGGAGAATAGAGAGGGTGGCCTTCAAATGAATTACTATAAAACGAAGGCAATGGCTTAACATGAAAAAAAAAAAACAATGTGAGAGACTTGAGAAGTTGTCTTATTTACGTCAAGCTGTGAAAACCCAACAAAAACAACAATGATGGAAGATACATACTTTTAAAGCACAAAAAACACGGGAATATGATATCTGAAGATCAAGGAACCGTGCGATCCGAGATAATCATAATGAGTTAGAGTTGGCGCTGTTTGTTAAGCTTTGGGTGGTACTACTGTACTTAGTTTGACGTAGAAAGTACAAAGGGTCTTGGAAAAAAATCTATCACTTTGAAAACGTAAGGAAAAAGTAGTAGGATAAGATAAGATTTTATAACTTTTTTCTTCTATTTTTCGATTTGCGATTTTTCAGTTTTTGGTTTTTTTAATTTTTCGATTTGCAGTTTTTCGGTTTTCTTTGCAAATCAAAAATTGAGTGATTGGCAATTTTTCTAGTGTTCGTTTTAAATATGTAATAATAATAATTTAAAAAAAATTTCGCTTTTTTAGTTTCACGATTTTAGAATTTTCCCATTTTTCATTTCTGGGTTTTAAAATCTTTTCATTTATTCGACTTTTCAATAATTTTTCGATTTTAACGTTTCAATTGTTGGGATTCATCAGTTTTTTAATATTCCGATTTTTTTTTGTTTTTCAATTTTAGTTTTTTTAAATTTTTTATTTTTTCTTTCTTCAATTTTATGACATGCAACTCTTGAGTTTTAATTTTAAAATTTTTCAACCCTTAGATTTTTCAATTTTTCGAATTGCAATTTTTTGTTTTTTATTTTTCAGACTTTCAGTGTTCCGATTTTATAATTTTTCAATTTTGGATTTTTCAGTTTTTCGATTTGCAATTTTTCTGTTTTCAATTTTTTGTTTTATTAGTTGAGAATTTTTAATATTCTTCATTTTTTCAATTTTACAATATTAGAATTTTTCCATTTTTCAGTTACTTTATTTTTTTCCATATTTTTCGTTTATTCAATTTTTATATTTTTAATATTTCGATTTCTTAGTACATATTTAATTTTTCATTTTTTCGACTTTACAGTTTTGACGGTCCTGTAATTTTTCGATTTTACAATTTTTGGGTTTTCCAAATTTTCGATTCGATTCGTTTTTTCTCGTTTCTAATTTTTCGATTCATTCGATTTCTCGATGTTTCAAATTTCCAGTGTTTGGATTTCTTGGTTTTTCCATTTTTCTCGACTTTTCGGCCTTTGAGTTTCCAAGTTTTCGATGTTTTGATTTTTCAGTTTTGGGTCTTTCAATTTCTGTTTTTTTATTTTTCGATTTACGATTTTCCCATTTGTCGACTTTTTTTTTTTTAGATTTCTTGATATCTCGGTTTTTCGATTTTTAAAATGAATTTACTTTTCGAATTTTCGATATCCATTTTTTTACTTTTTCTTTTTTTCTTTTAATTCTTTGATTTTTTAATTTCAGACTTTTTAATTTTTCAGCCCCCAATTTTAGATTTTTCACTTTTTTGGTGTTTCGATTTGTCGATCTTTCAACTTTTTGACTTTCTCGTTTTCGGATTTTTCGATTTTTTTATTTTTTTGATTTCTATTTTTTTAATTTTTTGGTCAGTTTTTCGATCTTGGGCTATTTCGATTTCTCGATCTTTTGATGTTTCGATTTTTTCATGTTCAGTTAGTCGAATTTTCGTTTTTTTTTTGGTTTTTCGATTTTTCGCTTTTCAGTTTTCCAATTTTTTGATGTTTCAAAAATTGGGTATTTTAATTTTAGGTTTTTCGATTTCCCGTTTTCAATTTTGGGATTTTTCAATTTCCTGATTTTTCGGTTTTTCGATTCCCCAAATTATCGATTTTCAAATTTTCGATATCTTTTTTTACTTTTTCGGGTTTTTCAATTTTTGGATTTTTTTAATTTCAGATTTTTCGATTATTCAATTTTTCAGTTTGTAAATTTTAGATTTTTCACTTTTTTGGTGTTTCAGTTTGTCGATTTTTCAATGTTTCGACTTCCCGTTTTTGGATTTTTATTTTTTTTTTATTTTATTCGTTTAATTTTTTGGTTCAGTTAATTTAGCGTCAATTCTTCGATTTTGCAAATGTTCAACTTTTCAGATTTTCAAGTTTTCAATTTCTCTATTTATCAAAATTTTGATATTTCGATTTTTCGATTGTAAATTTTTTCAATTTTCGACATCCTCGATTTTCCTCTTTATCGTTTTTTTAAGTTTTTCGATTTTGGGCTATTTCGATTTCTGGATCTTTTGATGTTTCGATTTCTTCATGTTTCAATTTTTTGAATTTTTCTGTTCAATTTTTCAAAGTTTCGATTGTTCAATTGTTCGATTTCCTAATTTTTCTCGACGTTTTAATTGTGGAACTGTTAATTTCTCGATTTTTCAGTTTTTCGATTCGTCAATTTATCGATTTTTCAATACATATTTTAATTTTTTAAATATCTTGATTTTCAATATTTAAAATTTCAAGTTTTTCGATTTCTCGATATCTCGGTTTTTCGATTTTGAAAATCAATCCACTTTACGAATTTTCAATATCGCGTTTTTACTTTTTCATTTTTTTTTTTCATTTTTGTTTTTTTTTTAATTTAATATTTTTAGATTTTGCAATTTTTCAGTTTCTAAATTTTAGATTTTTCACTTTTTTTGCTGTTTCAGTTTGTCGATCTTTCAATTTTTCGACTTCTCGGTTTTGGATTTTTCGATTTTTATTTTTCATTTTTTTGGTTCAGTTGATTAGGTTTAAATTTTTAGATTTTCAGATGTTTTCAATTTTTCGATTTCTCGATTTATCCAGATTTCGATGTTTCGATTTTTGATTGTCCAATTTCCTGATTTTTGAATTTCTTGATTTTTCGATTTATCCTTTTTTTTTAATTTTTCGATCTTGGATTTTTTCGATTTCTCGATCTTTTGTTTCAATGTTTCAATTTTTCGAATTTTTGTTTTTTTTTCGGTTTTTTGATTTTTCGACTTTTCAGCGTTTCAGTTTTCCAGTTTTTTAATGTTCCGATTGTTCAATTGTTCGATTTTCTAATTTTCGACATTTCAATTTTGGGACTTTTCAATTTCTCAATTTTTCAGTTTTTCGATTCGTCAATTTATCGGTTTTTCAATACATAAGTATTTCGATTTCTTAAATTTCTCGATTTTTTTTTATTTTTTTAGGTTTAAAATTTTTAATTTTTAATTGTTCAAATATTTCGACTTCTCGATCGTTTAATTTTTACATTTCTCGTTAGTTTATGATTTTTCAGTTTTAGGATTTTTCAATTTTTCGATTTTTAAAATTTTTCATTTTCGATTTATTATATCTGGGTTTTTGATTTTTAATATTAATCAACTTTTCGATTTTTCCAGTGTTTCAAATTTTCGGTTTTTCAATTTTTTGATTTGCAGTTTTGCATTTTTTTATTTTGCAATTTTTCGTTTTTTGGAAAAATCAAAGATGAAAAAACGAAAAAGTATAAATTGAAAACTTTAAAAAACCTAAAAATTGGAAACCAAGAACTTGTAAAATTGAAGAAACGAAAATTGAAAAAAAGATAAATTAAAAATTGAGAAACTTAAAAATTGAAAAAAGTGCAAAATCGAAAAAACGAAATATATGCACATACGGTAAAAACGAAATATCGAAAAATAGAGAAATCGGAAAATCTGAAAATTGGAAATGCAAAATTGCAAAATTGCAAAATTGAAAACTTTTAAAAAGGAAAATCGAAACATTGAAAAATCAATGATTGAAAATTTGAAAAGTTGAATAAACGAAAAATTGTGATATAAAATCCAGAAAAAGAATTTTAAAAAATCGGAAAAATGAAAAATAAAAATCACGAACCTGAAAAACTGAGTAAACGAAAAATTGAACATTTTGGAAATCGAGAAATTGAAAAAATTAATTTTGAAAAAACGAAAAATTATGAAACCGAAATATTGAAAAATTGAAAAAATTGAGAAAACGAAAAAACGAAATATATGCATATATTCTAAAAACGAAATATCGAAAAATAGAGAAATCGGAAAATCTGATAATTGGAAATGCAAAATTGCAAAATTGAAAACGTTTAAAAAGAAAATCGAAACATTGAAAAATCAATTATTGAAAATTTGAAAAGTTGAATAAACTAAAAATTGTGATATAAAATCCAGAAAAAGAATTTTAAAAAATGGAAAAAATGAAAAATAAAAATCAAAAACCTGAAAAACTGAGTAAACGAAAAATTGAAAACTTTGGAAATCGAGAAATTGAAAAAATTAATGTTGAAAAAACGAAAAACTATGCAACCGAAATATTGAAAAATTGAAAAAATTGAAAAAACGAAATATATCCATATATTGTAAAAACGAAATATCGAAAAATAGAGAAATCGGAAAAATCTGATAATTGGAAATGCAAAATTGCAAAATTGAAAACTTTTAAAAAGGAAAATCGAAACATTGAAAAATCAATGATTAAAAATTTAAAAAGTTGAATAAACGAAAAATTGTGATATAAAATCCAGAAAAAGAATTTAAAAAAATCGGAAAAATGAAAAATGAAAATCAAGAACCTGAAAAACTGAGTAAACGAAAAATTGAAAATTTTGGAAATCGAGAAATTGAAAAAATTAATGTTGAAAAAACGAAAAATTATGAAACCGAGATATTGAAAAATTGAAAAAGTGAAAAAACGAAAAAACGAAATACATATATGCATATATTGTAAAAACGAAATACCGAAAAATAGAGAAATCGGAAAATCTGTTAATTGGAAATGCAAAATTGCAAAATTGAAAACTTTTAAAAAGGAAAATCGAAACAATGAAAAATCAATGATTGAAAATTTGAAAAGTTGAATAAACGAAAAATTGTGATATAAAATCCAGAAAAAGGATTTTAAAAAATGGAAAAAATGAAAAATAAAAATCAAAAACCTGAAAAACTGAGTAAACGAAAAATTGAAAATTTTTGAAATCGAGAAATTGAAAAATTAATGTTGAAAAAACGAAAAATTATGAAACCGAAATATTGAAAAATTGAAAAAAGTGAAAAAACGAAAAAACGAAAAATATGCATATATTGTAAAAACGAAATATCGAAAAATCGAAAAATCGGAAAATCTGATAATTGGAAATGCAAAATTCCAAAAAAGGAAAATCGAAACAATGAAAAAATCAATGATTGAAAATTTGAAAAGTTGAATAAACGAAAAATTGTGATATAAAAACCAGAAAAAGAAATTTAAAAAGTCGGAAAAATGAGAAATAAAAATCAAGAACCTGAAAAACTGAGTAAACGAAAAATTGAAAATTTTGGAAATCGAGAAATTGAAAAAATTAATGTTGAAAAAACGAAAAATTGTGAAATTAAAAAATTGTAAAATCGAAGCAAAAGGAAAAACGAAAAACTATAAGTTTTGATTTTGCCATAAACGTTTAGCAGTTTCAAAGTTAAAAATTGCAAAATATTGTTTTACAATTTTGATTTTTTTTTTCAAAAATTTGGATGTCTACGATGAAAACTCAATACGGATTCATAAATCACAAGTACAGGAGTATCTTACCTTATTAAATAAAAAAAAAATGTAAATTTTGGAGATGAGGTCATCCCATTGGTGGTGGGGATGATTATCTAAATTTTAGTTAGCCTTTTGATGTCTATATGATATTATATTCCTAATATACATAAAAAAATTGGCAACAATTGGTCCAGTAGTTTCGGAGATTATGTCTCTAATAAAGATTGAAACAGACGACAGACGAAAACGGGCGACTACTTTTTTCATTCTCTAGAGGTCATGAAACGTCGAGAAAACATGAAACTCGATTACTAGACTGGAGAAATGATAATTTTTTCAGAATACATAGAAGATAGGCAGATAATAAATAAAAGGAAACTAAATAATTAATTAAGACCAATAAGCGAAAAATACGTATTTTTTACACTTTTCGTCCTTTGAATCCATAATTTCACGAACCATAATTTGTTATCTCTATTAAAAATGAACCATAACTTAGGCACCCCTTTCGACATTTCACCAATAATTGTTCCGACTCCCATCCATTACCCTCTCCGTTCTTCCATAACCCCATTTCAATCTCACCCCATCCACTATCATTTTCCCATTTAGATAACAACCTCCACCCCATCACCGAAATAACCCTCCTCGCACCTAAACCCAATTCCCCAAATCACCACAATTCGACCCTCAATAAAACTCTCTCTTCATTCCAGAGTCCGGGCGACGAGGACAAAGACCTGCCGAAAAAGCCCCCCCTCCACAGCAAAGGCGTCGCGACGTCTTTCGGTTTCAAGCGTCGTCCCACCACCGCGCCGTCGATTGCATCCAACTCGAATGCAGCTCGGCGGCTTGCCAACGCGGATATCATAGACAGAAATGGCAACGGACACAGTGACACTGAACCACTTACCGCGAACATAGCGCCTACCGCCCGTTCGACGCCGAGGCTGATGCCCCCGAAGAAGGAGGGCATCGCGACGAGAGTCAATCGGTTCGGCTTCAGACAACCCCAGGCCAACAGGCTGCATAAAGTTTCCGATTTGAACAACGCCCCCATCGAGTTGTGCAACAATAACGTTGCCAGGGTGAAGAGCAACTCCGCCAACCAGAAGGGCAAGGGGGTGGTGGGCGTGGTGGTGGACAGTAACAAGAATAGGATGACGAAGAACGGGATTAGTCCGCCGCAGGTAATGAGAGTTTGGTGTGGGGGATGGGGAATGGGATTCTGTTGGGATCGATTGCGTGGAATGAGGTTTTGGTTTGTTGTTGGGGGTGGAAATAACGATGTTACGTCAAATAAGTTTCAATCGAATTTTGGAATTGTGGGTTTCGTTTCTGTTTTTTTTTTATTTCGCGAGAGTAAGCTATGTAAGGAAGAATTGTAATCGAGTCCATCGGGCAACTGGTTATTTTCATTTTTTTTTTTATAAATTAATCTACTGTTCCACATGTGGTTTCTAGATTCGTCTTAGTTTTTTTACACTAAGTATCAGATTTAAAAAAAAAAAAACAAAATTATGTAACAACATTCTACAATTTAACCTTGAAATTGCAAAATCGAATGCTTTGTAACCGTTAACCAAAATGTATTCCGTTCAATTTTTCGAATTATCTGGTTTTTGATTAAATTTTTTTTCAATTTGTCAATTTTTCGATATTTCAGTTTTGGGCTTTTTTAATATTTCGACCCTTTAGTTTTAAAATTTTTCGTCTTTTAGACTGTCCACTTTTTCCATGATTTTTATTCTAGATACTATTTCGATTTTTCAATTTTTGAATTTTTTTATTTTAGATTTTTGGATTTTTCAATTTTTCAATTTTTTTTTCGATTTTCTATTTTTTCGATGTTTCGATTGTTTAGTTTTCCGATCTCCCAATTTTTCAATGGCATTTTCAATTAACCCGGTTTTTCATTTTTTGATTTTGTTAAAATGTTACATTTTCAGTTTTTCATATTGTCAATTTCTTGACATCTCAGATTTTCGATGTTTAAAAGGAATCAACTTTTCGATTTTTCCATTTCTCGATTTTTACTTTTTCGATTTTTCAATTTTTCACTTTTTTGATGTTTCGGTTTCTCAATTTTTCAGTTTTTCGATTCTTCAGAACTTTGATTTTTCAATTATCGCAATTTCGGTGTTTCTATTTTTTGATTATTCAATTTCGAGTTTTCGGCTTTCGACTTTACAATTTTTCGATGTTTCGAGTTTTCAGTTTTTCTAGTTTAAGGATTTTTCTATATTTCGGTTTTTTAAATTTGAGGCTATTCAATTTCTCGACTTTTTTCACTTTACAGTTTTTCGATTTTTTGATTTTTACAATTTCGATTTTCTTTTTTTCGTTTTAATTTTTCGATTTTCTTAATTTTAGAATTTTCAATTTTTCGATTTTTTGGTGTTTCGTTTTTTTCAGTTTTTCGATTAAATTTTTGGAATTTTTAAACTTTAGATTTTTAACTTTTTGGATGTTTCGATTTCTCGATCTTTCGACTTTTCGCCTTCTAGGTTTTAGATTTTTTGGTTTTTCAATTTTTCATTATTTAAAATTTTGGCTTTTTTTTTAATTTTTTGGTTCAGTTGCTTTTGTCTCAGTATTTCAATTTCTCGATTTTTTTAAGTCCAATTTGGGGTTATTTCGATTTCTCCATCTTTTTGATGTTATCGATTCCTGGAAGTTTCATTTTTTCAATATTTTAATTTTTTGATTTCCCGATTTTTCGATTTCTCGATTTCTCGGTTTTTCGATTTTTGGACTTTTCGATTTTCCAATTTTTCGATGTTTCGATTGTTCAATTTTCCGATCTCCCAATTTTTCGATAGCATTTTGCAATTTCCCGATTTTTCAGTTTTTCGATTCCACAAGTTTTCGGTTTTTCAATATTTCGGTTAAATTTTAGGTTTTTCAATTTCTGTTTTTTTTATTCTCCAGTTTTACGATTTTTCCATTTTTCGATTTATCGACATCTATTCTTGTTTTTTAGATTTTTAAAGTTAATCTACTTTTTGACTTCGATATCATTTTTTACTTTTTCGATTTTTAACATTTTTCGATTTTATTAGATTTTTCACTTTTTAATATTTCATTTTCTCGATATTCTAAATTTTTGAGTTTATTTTTTCAATTTTTTGGTTTAGTTGTTTTGGTTTCAATGTATCCATTTCTGGATTTATCGAGAATCGATTTTTCGTTTGTCCAATTTCCCGATTTTTCAATTGCTCAATGTCCCGATTTTTCTATGTATCAGTTTTTTTTAAGTATTCTATTGTTTAATTTTTAATATTTCGATTTTGGGATATTTGATGTTTCGATTCCTTTATGTTTAATTTTTCCATTTCTCCATTTTCAATTTTCCAATCTTTCGATTTCCAATTTTTCAACATTTTAGTTTTGGGATTTTTCAATTTCTCAATTTTTCAGTTTTTCGATTTCTCAGTTTTGTGGTTCGAGGTTTTAAATTTTCGATTTTTCGATTTTTCCATTTTTCTGTTTTTTGTGTTTTCGATTTTTACTTTTTGATGTTTCAAATTAATTCTTCGGTTCTTCAATTTTTAGATTTTTCACTTTTTTTTTTGGTGTTTCATTATCTCGATATTTCGGGTTTTCATTTTTTTTACTTTTAAAATTTTAAATTTATGTATGTTTGAGTATGGTTTTTTCATTTTTTTTTGGTTCAGTTGGATTGGTTCCAATTTTTCGATTTATCGATTTTTTTTAATTTAAAATTTTTCAATTGTTAATGTTTCGAATTTGGGGTACTTTGATTTCTTGATCTTTTGATGTTTCGATTTCTAGGTATTCCAATTTTTCAATTTCCCAATTTTTCAGTTTTTTGATTCCTCAATTTTCCGATTTTTCAATATTTCGATTTTTTAAAATTGTTATATTTTCAATTGTTTGTATTTTCGTTTTTTTGAAATCTATTTTTTTTTTACTTTTTCAATTTTTTTAATTCAAGATTTGTCGATTTTTAAGCCTAGATTTTTTACTTTTTTATATTTCGATTTCTGGATGTTTCGAGTTTTCAATTGTCTAATTTCCGGATTTTTCAATTTTTTGATATTGGGGTATTTCGATTTCTCGATATTTTGATGTTTCAATTCCTCGATGTTTAAATTTTTGGATTTTTCGGCTTTTGAATTTTTCGGCATTTAATTTTGCGATTTGTCAATATTTCGATGTTTAAACTTTTAAGTTTTTCAATTTCTCTTTTTTTTGACTTTTCAATTTTTCGATTTTTAATTTTACATTTTTGATTTTTCCTATTTTCGATTTCTTGAGATCTAGATTTTTTGATTCTTAAATATTGCGATCTCTAGATGTTTCGATTTTTCAACTTCTCGGTTTTAGATTTTTCGGTTTTTCAATCTTCCAACTTTTCGATGTTGCTTAATTTTTCGATTTTCCAATTTTTCGTTTTCTTAATTTTTCAGTTTTTCGATTTTTCTCGTTTTTTTGATTTTTTAATTTTTCGATTTTTTGTGTTTTTAATTTCTTGATATCTCGGTTTTTCGATTTTTAAAATGAATCAAATTTTCGATTTTTTCTTTTCTCGGTTTTTACTTTTCCATTTTTCAATTTTTTGATTTTTGATGTTTCGGTTTTTCAATTTTTCGATTTACTTCAATTCTTCGATGTTTTAATTTTAGATTTTTCACTTTTTTAGTGTTTCGATTTCTCGATCTTTCGATTTTATATTTTTCGGGTTTTCATTTTTTTAAGGTATTTTTTTTTTATTAATTTTTCGAATTTATTTCGATGTCTCCATCTTTTGATGTTTCGATTTCTCGGTTTTTCGATTTTCCAAATTTTCGATTTCCCAACTTTTCGATTTACCAATTTTTCGGCATTAGTTACGGAATTTATTAATTTCTCAATTTTTAGTTTTTCAATTCCTTAGTTTTCCGATTTTTCAGTTTTCAATTTTTTAAATTTTAGGTTTTCCATTTCTCGTTTTTTTGATTTTTCAGTTATTCGAAATTTTAATTTTTTGGTTATCCGATTTCTCGATCCTTCAGTTTTTGAACTTCTCGGTTTTAGATTTCTCTGTTTTAGATTTTTCGGTTTTCCAATTTCCTGAGTTTTCGACAATCCAGTTACGGGATTTTTCAAAATTTCGACTTTTTTAAATTTTGTATTTCAATTTTTCATATTTTCGTTTTTTCGAAATCTAATTGTTTGCTGTTTCGAGTTTTTATTTCAATGTTTTTCGATTTTTAAATTTTATGTTTTTTACTTTTTTGTATCGATTTCTGGACGTTTAGATTTTGCGATTGTTCAATTTCTCAAATTTTCAATTTTTCGATTTCTCAAAAATTTTTCAACATTTCGATTTCTCAACAATTTTTCAATATTTCGATGTTTTCAATTTTAGGTTTTTCATTTTGATTTTTCAATTTTTCGATTTTTGATTTTTCCATTTTTGATTTTTCCATTTTTCGATTTTTTTTATTTTCGACTTCTTGATATCTAAGATTTTTTGATTCTTAAAATATTGCGATCTCGATGTTTTCGATTTTTCGACTTCACGATTTTAGATTCTTCGGTTTTCAATTATTCGATTTTTAAAGTTTTTGATTTTTTATTTTTTCAATTTTGTGGTTCAATTTATCGATTTACCGAGATTTCTATGTTTCGATTTTTCGGTTGTCCAATTTCCTGATTTTCGATTGTCCATTTTCCCGTTTTTTCGATTTTTCACTTGCTTAGTTTTTCGATTTTTCATTTTTTTAAGTTCTATTTTTAATTTTTCGATTTCTCGATATTTTAATTCCTCGATTCCTCGATCTTTAAATTTTTCGATTTTCCAATTTTTCGACATTTCAGTTTTGTAATTTATCATTTTCCCAATTTTTCAGTTTTTCGATTCTTCTCGTTTCTTTGATTCTTCAATTTTTCGATTTTTAAAATTTTAGATTTTCGATTTTTTGTATTTTTGATTTCTTGTTATCTCGGTTTTTTGATTTTCAAAATGAATAAACTTTTCGATTTTTCTATTTCTTGGTTTTACTTTCCCATTTTTTCAATTTTATCCCTTTTTTGATGTTTCGGTTTCTCAGTTTTTAAATTTTTCGATTTTTTTAATTTTAGATTTTTGACTTTTTCGGTGTTTCGAGCTCGATCTTTCGATTTTATATTTTTCGGGTTTTCAAATTTTTAATTTTTCGTTTTTTCAGATTTTTGGTTCAGTTGGGTTGGTTTCAATTTTTTGATTTATTGATTTTTTTAGGTATTTTTTTTTTAATTTTTCGAATTTATTTCAATTTCTGGTTTTTTTACTTTTCGGTTTTTCGATTTTCCAAATTCTCGATTTTTTAATTTTTCGATTTACCAATTTTTCGACATAAATTCTAGTTACGGGATTTATTAATTTGTCAATTTTTGGTGTTTCAATTCCTCAAGTTTCGACTTTTCAGTATTTAAATTTTTTAAATTTTAGGGTTTTCGGTTATTCGATTTTTCTGTTTTTCGAATTTTTAAATTCTATATTTTTCACTTTTTCAATTTTCAATTTTTTAAATTTTTGATTGTTGATTTGTCCATTTTTCTTTTTTTTGTATTTTCGACTTCTTCATATCTTCAACTTTTTAATTTTTCCATTTCTCAGTATTTACTTTTTCGATTTTCCAATTTTTCGATATTCTAGTTCTGGGATTTTTCAATTTCTCAATTTTTAATTTTTCGATTCCTCAATTTTTGAATTTTTCATATTTCGATTTTTTAAATTTCAGCTTATTCGATTTCGGGTTTTTTGATTTATCAGTTTTTCGAATTTTTAATTTTTCACCTTTTTGATATTCTTATTTCTCGATCTTTAGATTTTTCGACTTCTCGGTTTAAGATTTTTCGGTTTTTCAATTTTTGTCGATTTTTAAAATGTTCAATTTTTCATTTTTCAATTTTTCGATTCTTTAATTTTAGATTTAAAAATTTTTTTTTACTTTGAAGATTTAGAATTTTTCGTATTTTTTTATTTTTTGGTTCAGTTGGGTTGGTTTCAATTTTTCTATTAATCTTTTTTTTAAGTTTAGATTTTTCAGTTCAATTTTTATGTCTCGATCTTTCGATTTTTCGACTTCTCGGTTTTAGATTTTTCGGTTTTTCAATTTTTGTCGATTTTTAAAATTTTCGATTTCTTTTTTTTTCAATTTCTTCATTCAGTTGAGTTGGACTTTTTAATTATTCAATTTTTGGAAGTTTTGCTTTTAAAATTTTTCGACATTACAGTTGGGATTTTTCAATATTTCAATTTTTAAAATTTTAGGTTTTTTGATTTTTCTTTTTTTGATTTTTCAATTTTTCGAAAAAATATATAATATATATATTTCATAGTGTTGGCACTTGTACGGACCCCGTTCCCTTTGAATTTACTCTATTTATCTTTTTTTTTAATGCAAGAAATTAAGAATAAAAAAAATCCAAAACTAAATGGAATCAAGTTGAAATAAATTTTATGCTGACGTACATTAATTAATCATCTCATCGCCGACATTTTGTAAGTTATGGACACACTTCCGGACTTTGTTATTGTCGTACGTGACCCCCATGAAAACCCATCCATAATAAAACACCACATCGATACATTGATTCGTTTTTAATAACTTCAGTTTATTTCAAATCGTTTTTTTTCCAGGCCGAAAAATTCATGCTCCAGTCGACCCAACTCCCCCGCCCTGAACCCATCCGCGTCATAGAAACCAAAACCGCCAAAACCCTCGCAAACAACAACCGCCGAATAGCCTACCACGAAGACAACTCCTCCAAAGAGGGCTCTTTAACCGAAGACTCCGGCGTCGGCAGCCAATTCAGCGCCGAAACCATGCCCGGCGTGGAACGCTTAAACTCCTCCCCGACCTACGGCGCCCGCCGCAGTTTCCACAAAACCCGGAACCTCGAAATCGTCAAATCCGGCAACACCTTCGACGTGCGAGACCTCGACGACTCGTCCGAAAGTTGCGCGCCTTTGCCTCAGTTGCCTAGTGCTTTCAGCACAGCGGACAATTCCCGTGGGTACGTACCCCCCAACCATTACCACAAACACCCCAACAGTTTTTTCCAGGAACTTCTACACCTCCGGTTTCGTTCGCGAGAAAGCTCGGGAGTACCAGAGGCACCTCGACGACAACAGGCGGAAAATTTCGGTGACGTCGTCGGAGGGTTTCAGCGACGACTACGCCGACGAGGAGAAAACGTTCAAGGATAAGTTTAGGAGCGAGAAAACTTTCATAAAGTCGAGCGCGCACAAGTTCCTGAAGTCGAAGCCGGCGGTGAAGGACGATTCGAGTCCGCCGAGCTCGGACGAGCACGAGTGGGCACATGGGGGCGAAGCCATGGCGGACGAAGTGAGTTTTTCGATAAGTTCGAGCGACGAGAGTAAAGAGAAGGACCAACCTCCTGTAAATACGGTCCCGGATATCGCGGCGACCATCCAGAATTTGATGAACGCGTCCTTGAACTCCCCCAAGGATATTAAGAGCATGTTGTTGACAATCGAGGATCCGAAATTCGCCGCTGTTGCCGCCGCCAGTAATTCGAGCTTGATGCTGGACGACGAAACGTCGCCTGTTGATAGTTTGATCAGTTACTCAGAGTCTGAAGAAATACTCAAGAAGAAGCTAAACCGAAGCTCTTCTAATTCTAAAGATATTAACGAGAAGCTAACTCCTCCGAGTCCTGGAACCCCCACGAACATTTCGAACTCGTTGTCGTTGTCAGACGGGAAAGACGACTTTCTGATTGATGACGAAATTGCCGATCAGCCGGCCCTGGTTTTTGAAGACACTCTAGTAGCAACCAATGACGGGTTCAGCATTTCCCAAAATAACTCAGAAAGTACCAACACAATGGTAGACTCCACCCCGAAACCCAAAAGACGGACTTTTTTGGGGGTTGATGGGAGTCCAATCTCCTCAAGGAAGAAAAAATCGCTCCATAGTAGAACCGGCTCTTTAGACACTTTATCACCATGTGAGAGCATCGCCAGCGACGACTTGATGATGGACTACGACTACAGTCAAAGCAGTGGCGTGGAGGACGACAAGTAAGCACACCACTAAATTTCCAAACCCAATTTTTGTATTTTTTAATAATTTAATTTTTAAGGAACGACAACCATAATCACGGTTTTCTCTCTTTGGACGACACCCTGATAAGAAAAGCGGAACTTGATGATAGTGGAGGCTTGCGCGACTGGGCGAGTTTGCTCGGGAATTACACATCGGAAAAAAACTCAAAGAGGTGAGTCACCACCTATTCCCGGTCTTGTAATAAAAAATGTATGAGATAATGACAGGTTGTGGTGTGTGGTAATTAAAAACGTCCGAGTCGCTAAAAAACGCGATCGATTTTCAGCGTCACGTCAACGCATCGATCGACGAAAAAAAGGGTCTATTTCAGTCGTATTATTTTGGTGCACTTCCGTTTGGCGCTTCCTCTCGTAAAGCGGCTTAATGGTGATTGTTAATTGTAGACAACAGTTGACGGACGAGTTGTGAGATTTATGAGAGTTTTAAGGCTCTTAATATCAAATGTTTTGTAATTGACTTAGTTCAAAGGGGTTATTTTTAACTTTTCAAAAGATTGGGAACGCGGAAGTGGATCTTATTAGGTGCAGGTATTAACCCTGTTATTTTCTTTGATGGATTCTATTGATTTTTGCTATAAATGTCCGGTTTAATTTACTTATTGAAAGATGTTTTGGGGTTAATGCCCCAACAACAGGTAGTCGTGCTATTATCAGAAGGTGTGTTAAAATGTTTATTCAAATTTACGCGATATAACTAGGAAGTTGGAACTAGAATTACTGTGTGTCTACTTGGACAGGAAACCGGAACAAAATAACTTGGTAAAATTAAATACTTAACATATATAAATACTACGTTTAATCATTTTTTCGGAAATTTAGAAATCTCAAAAAACTGTCAATTTATTATTATTCATGTCATATTTAAAAAAATGTTGATAGTAAAGCAAATAAATATTCACGGGTAATAAATAACAAGAAATTTATCATTATAAGTAGTTTGAATGTTTAAATAATTTATTTTTATTTGAATGTCTACTCCAAATTAATGAGGAACAAAACTAGAATAGAAAATACAAGTTTGTCTGATAGGCAACCAACAATACTTCAACACATGATTTAATTTTATTTTATTTTCAAATAAATGGTGTACATAAAGTTAAAAATGGTTAAATCACAGCTATAAAAGTATGGCGTGCTGCACTTTCCAAAAGAGATTTATTTAAAAATATTTTGTGTGACGTCAGCAGTTTTTTGAAGAGGATGAACATAGAAAATGTATTTTGACTGTCTCCAAATTAATCTGAAGGTACAATTAAAATCTTGAAGTAATTGGTTCAGTAGTTTCAGACGCATTTCTAACAAGATTCAAAGAAACGACAAAAACCGAAAGCAAGATTTAAAAATATTCGATTTAAATTTTTTTTTTTTTTATTCAAGAAGGCGATTTTGGAAAAATGGTAGAAACTATCGAATAAATGAGGCCGAAACTACCTTCTGGAGGTCAAAATCTTTAAGCAAATGTCTTTAGTTAAATTTCAAAAATTGTCGAAAATTATGCGAAATTTTCAGAGTATTGAAAAATTTTGCTTTTGAATAAGTTGCCAAAAGTACCAAGAAATTCTGGCATACTGATTTCGCCATGCTGATTCCAAAAACACGGCATGTTTATGCTCCCGGTGCAAAATTTTAAAAAATATTTTGGTTGAAAATATATTTTTTTATTATTATTATGTCTTATTATTTTTTAATCTAAAAAATTGCAATACTTCGGTCGACGATTCTGGAAAAATGGTTGGAGCCATCGAAAAAATGAGGCCAACACTAACGTCTGGAGGTCGAAATCTATAAGAAAATATTTTTAAAAATAAAAATTGAGCGGAATTTTCATGGGGAAATATTTTGCTTTTGCAAAAGCTGACAAAAAATTTCCAAAAAATTCTGAGCTGAACTAACTTCTGGAGGTCGAAATCAATAAGAAAATGTCTTTCGTTAATTTTTGAAAACTAAAGTTGGGCAAAATTAAAAAAAAAATTTCTTTTGAAAATTTGAAAAATTTTGCATTTGAATTTGAAAAAATTGAAAAATGTCCAAAAAATCTGGGTTGTAGATTTCGAAGAGCTGCTTCCAAAGACATTGCAGGTTTATGCTGTCGTTGAAAAACCTAAAAATATTCGGTGTGAAAATATCTATATATATTTTTAAATCCAAAAAACTGCAGTTGCGATTCTAGAAAAATATATACCGGGAGCCATCGAAGAAATGAGGCTGAAAGTAAATTCTGGAGGTCGAATTTTATAAGAAAACATCTTTCGTTAGATTTCGAAAATTGAGTGAAATTTTCATGGGGAACAATTTTACTTTTGAAAAAGTTGACCAAAAATTCCTAATAAATTCTGGGCTGTAGATTTCGACGTGTCGATTCTAAAAAAGTAGCGTATTTCTGCCTTAGGTGAAAGATTAATTTAAAAATATTCGGTTTAATTTTCTTCTTAATCCAAAAAATTTAGTTAAATTTCGAAAATTGTCCGGTGCAAGATTCTGCTTGAAAAACAATCGAAAAAAACTGAAATATTTAATTCGCTAAATTTGGAAAAATGCGGCCGAAACTAACTTCTGGGAGTCAAAATATGTAAGAAAATGTCTTTGGTTAAATTTCAAAAACTGTCTAAAATTGGCCAAATTATTGAAAAATTTTTCGTTTAAAAAAATTAACGAAAAATGTCCAAAAATATCTGGGATGTAGATTTCGAATAGTTGATTCCAAAGACGTTGCGTGTTTATACTGTCATTGCAGAACTTAAAAAGTTCAGTGTGAAAATATAAATTTTTAAATCCAAAAAACTGCAATATTTTAGTTGGCGATTTTAGGAAAGTGGCAGGAACTATCGAAGACATGAGGCTGAGTCTGAATTGTGCAAGTCGAAGTCTGTAAGAAAATGTATTTAATTAAATTTCAAAATTGGCCGAATTTTTAAATGGAAAGAATCCAGCTTTTCAAAAAGTTAACAAAAAAATCCCCAAAAAATTCTGGGCTATAGATTTCGAGGTGCTGATTCCAAAAACATAGTGTATTTTTGCTCTCAAAGTGTAAGATTTAAAAATATTCCTTTGATTTTTTGTTTTTTTTTTAGTCAAAAAATTTGTATTATTTCAGTGAACAATTCAGGAAAAACGGTAGACGCTATCGAAAAAATGGGACCGAAACTAATTCTAGTTCTTTGGTGGAATTTCAAAAATTGTCGAAAATTGGCCCAATTTTTTTATATGGAGGAGTATTGAAAGAAATTGCTTTTAAAAAAATTCCCAAAAAATTCTCAGGTAAATTTCGTGGTGCTGATATTCCACAAGATTTAAAAATATTCTGTTTGAAAATATTTTTTTTAATCCAAAAAATGAGGCCGAGACCAACTTCTAGAGGTCAAATCTTATAAGAAAATGGTTCAGTTAGATTAAAAAAAAAAATAGTCTAAAATTTACCAACATTTTTGAAAAATCTTGCTTTTGAAAATTTGAAAAATTTTGCATTAAAAAAAATAGTCAAAAAGTTCCCAAAAAAAATCTGGAAAAATCTAAAAATAGTGCGTGTTTATGATGTTGTTGCAAAATATTCGTATTTTAAATCCAAAAATTTCCTATATTTATTTGGCGATTCGAGAAAAAAAAAATTGATAGAAGCTGTCGTAGAAATGAGACCGAAATTGAATTTTGCATGTCGAAATCTATAAGAAAATGTCCTTAGTTGAATTTAGAAAATTGACGAAAATTGGTCGAAATTTTTATAGCGGAGAGTATTGAAAAATTTTGTTTTCAAAATATCCCCAAAAAAGTCTCATATGTAAATTTTGTCGTGCTGAATCTAAAAATACTTTGTAAATAATAAATTTTTTAGGCCAAAAAATCGTCAAAAAGTGGTCGCTTCTGTAAAAGTGGTAAAAATTATCGAATAAAAATGAGGCCGAAACTAACTTGTGGAGATATTAAAAACTATAAAATAATGTCTTTAGTTAAATTTCAAAAACTGTCTAAAATTGGCCAGAATTTTTGAAAAATTTTGCTTTCGAAATTTTGAAAAAATTTGCGTTTGAAAAAAAATCTGTGATGTGATTTAATAAACATGTTATGTTACACCACAGATTTTTTATGTTTTTGAGACCATAAATATAGCATGTTTATGCTCTGAGAGTGCAAGATGTAAAAATAGTCCTGTGATTTTTTTTATTAAAAAATTTGCAATATTTCAGTGAACAATTCGAAAAAATGGGGCCGAAACTAACTTCTAGTTCTTTCGTTAAATTTCAAAAATTTTCGAAAATAAGGAGATTTCGTCGTGCTGATTCCAAAAATATAGTGTTTATGCTCCCGGTGCAAGATTTAAAAATATTGTTTAAACATATTTTTTTAATCCAAAAAATGGGGCCGAAATTAACTTCTGGAGGTCGAAATTTATAAGAAATTGTTTAGTTAAATTTCAAAAACCGTCTAAAACTTGCCAGAATTTTTGAAAAATCTTGCTTTTGAAAATATGAAAATTTTGCATTTGAGAAAATTGTCAAAAATTCCAAAAAAAATCTGGAAACATCTAAAAACAGTGTGTGGTGATGCTGTTGTTGAAGACTTAAAAATATATCTCTAATGGGAAATGGCTTTCGTTAAATTTCGAAAATTGGCGAAAATTTCCTTGGGGAGTGTATTGAAAAAATTCACAAAAAAGTGTCATATGTAAATTTCGTGGCGCTAATTCAACAATATAGCGTGTTTATGCTCAAAGTGTAAGATTTAAAAATATTCTGTTTATAAGAAATATTTTTTTAGTCAAAAATATCGCCATATTTCAGTGATCGATTCTGGAAAAATTTTAGAAACTATGGAATAAGTGAGGCCGAAACTAACTTGTGGAGATCAAAATCTATAAGAAAATGTATTTGGTTAAATTTCAAAAACTGTCTAAAATTGGCCAGAATTTTTGAACAATTTTACTTTTGAAAATTTAAAAAATTTTGCATGTGAAAAAATTGTCAACAAATTCCCCCAAAAAATCTGGGATGTTGATTTCGTCGTGGTGACTGTTAAAACAGTGCGTGTTTATGCTGTTGTTGTAAGACTTAAAAATATTCGGTTTGAAAAAATATATATTTTTTTTTAATCTACAGAATTGCAATATTTTAGTTCGCAATTCTGGAAAAATGTTAGGAACTGTAGAAGACATGAGAACGAAACTGAATTCTGGAGGTCGAAGTCTATAAGAAAATTTCAAAAATTTTTGAAAATTACCTGAAATTTTTATAGTGGAGAGTAGTGGAAAATTTGCCTTTGAAAAAAATCCCAAAAAAGTCTCACCTAAATTTCCGTGTTGGTTCAAAAAATATAGTGTATTTATGCCCTAGGTGAAAGATTTAAAAATATTCGGTTTTTCTTACTCCAAATACATAATTGCAGTATTTCATAGTACGATTCTCAAAAAATGGTACAAGCTACCGATGGCACGAGGTCCAAACTGACTTCTGGAGGTTAAAATCTACAAGAAAATGTCATTAGTTAGATTTTCAGAGGATATTGAAAAATTTTGTTTTTGAAAAAGTTGCAAAAAAAATTTTAGAATGTAGATTTCGTTGTGCTGATTCTAAAAATATAGTGTGTTATGCTCTCGATGCAAAATTTAAAAATATTCGGTTTTATTATTATTTTTTAATCCAAAAATTTGCTAAATTGGCGCAATTTTTTATAGGGGAAAGTATTAAAAATTTTATTTTTTGAAAAAATTCCTAAAAAAAAATTCATATGTAGATTTTGTCATGCTGATTCCAAAAATATAGCACGTTTATGCTCCCGGTACAAGATCTAGAGACATTCTACTTGAAAACAATTTTTTTTTAATCAAAAAAGTTACCATGTTTTAGTGGCCGGTTATGGAGAAATGGTGCAAATTATCGAATAAATGAGGCCGATTCTGGAGGTCAAAATCTACAAGAAAGTGTCTTTAGTTATATTTTATATTAAATTGTCTGAAATTTTCATGGAGGCTTTTGAAAAATTTTGTTTTTGAAAAAATTGCCAAAAACATTTTGTGATGGAGATTTCGTCGCGCTGATTCTAAAAATGTAGTGTGTTTATGCTCTCACTGCAAGATTTAAAAATATTATTAAAAAAAAAACTGTTTGATTTTTTTTTTTAATCCAAAAATTTGCAGTATAGACATGGGCGATTCTGGAAAAATGGTTGAAGCAATCGAAAAAATGAGGCCGAAACTAACTTCTGGTTTTCTAGTTATTTTTCAAAAATTGTAGAAAATTAGTCGAAATTTTCTTAGGGGACAGTATTGAAAAATTTTGCTTTTGAAAAAATTCCCAAAAAATTTTCATGTGTAGATTTCCTCGTGCTGATTCCAAACATATAGCGTGTTCATGCTCCCGGTGCAAGATTTAGAAATAATCTGAAAAAATATATTTTTTTTAAATAAAAAAATCGCCATATTTCAGTGACCGATTATGGAAAAATGGTGGAAATTATGGAATAAATGAGGCCGATACTAACTTCTGGAGGTCAAAACCTACAAGAAAAGTGTTTCGTTAAATTTAAAAAATTGTCTAAAATTGACCAAAATTTTTGAAAAACTTCAAAAAATTCCCAAAAAAATCTGATATATATATTATTTAAATCCAATAAATTGCAATATTTTAGGAGCTGAATTCCGCAGGTAAAAGTCTTAAAAAAAAATCTTTAGTTAATTTTGAAAATTGTTGAAAATAGGCCGAAATTTTCATAGGGGAGGTACTGAAAAAATTTTGTTTTTGAAAAAGTTGCCAAAAGATTACCAAAAAATTCTGGCATATAGATTTCGTCGTGCTGATCGTGCTTAAATCCAAAAAATTTCTATATTTTAGTGAGCGATTCTGGAAAAATGGGAGCAGCCATCGAACAAATGGGGCAAAAACTAACTTCTGGAGATCGAAATCTATAAGAAAATATTTTTCGTTAAATTTCGAAAATTGTCGAGCAGAAATTTTAATCCGGGAGGATATTCAAAAATTTCTGATTTAAAAAAAAATCCAAAAAAATAAAAAATATTCTGTTTAAAAATATATATTTCTTTTAATTTCAAAAGAATTAACGTTGACAGCTGAAGTGGTTTTAATTCCCCTTTTTCTTATTAAAGACTGCGCTGTCATTTTTTCCAAGTCACTAACGAATTAACGACTTTGTTTTAAATCTTAGATTCTTCCTCCTGTCAAAATAAAATTCAATTCCGGATTTACACTAAATAAAATAAGTCAGTGAAATGGAGAAAGGGGCGAAGTTGAGCTTTTTTCTAGTCTTATGAACAAGTATTAGCCCCGCCCACCCACCCTTTGTCTTCTTAGACGATATGTCATTTACCAAAACCAGTCTTATCTTACCAGATACTAGCCCCGCCCACTCGCGCTGTTATCATTCTAACGATTTTATTTGTGTGCAGTATAAAACCCATCTTTCAATCACGCTAAATAACATGATTCACTGAAATGGAGGCGGGGTGGGTGGGCGGGAAAAAGTATATAATCCGTGTGCGAATCGTAATTTTTTCGATATTCTATTTGCTGTAAGATTAATTTCATATTTCAGAAGAAAAAAAATAGAGAACGGGTGGGTGGGCGTGGCTTAGTTTAACTTTTTCGTTTTATAAAAAAGCAGCAAAAAATGATAAATCGATGCAATTATGTAAAATATTGACTTGGCATTGAGTAGTAAATAATGAGTAAGTTGTTAAAGGTACAATAATAAAACTTGTGACAATAAAACCACCATAGAAAATAAACTTACATCATAAAATTTTAAACACGATATAAATAAAACCAAGGTAAAGACTGCTGCGAACAGCTATTTTTTTTAACTGGGTAGTAAATTTCCGTTTCAGTTATTATTTCTTCGCCTTTCAAATTAAAGCAAGTATTCGATCAATGCCATTTCTTGCAATATTAGTCACATATAACACTTTTACGGTCTACTACGAGGTTACTTAAGTATCCATAAATCGTTTGAACAATTAAACAGTACGAACCCCATTAATGCGAACAAACGAATTAACATTATGTGTAGATTTGATCAACTTTGCGCCTTCATGCAAAAATATACTCCTATAACTTTCTGCGGTTATCAGCTTGAGTAGGTGGTGCGGAGTTGCCATTGTTATCAATGTGAGCAGGTACAATTGAGCAATTGTTGCCTGCAAACAAATACCGTGTCATTATTATCACTATTCCACCGCCAAAAAATGATCAGAATCAATCGATTTTTGCTTTGAATTGAAAAATCAAACTATCAAAAATTTAAAAAAGCCAATAATTGAAAAACCGAAAAATCTCAAACCGAGACGAAAAATCGAAACGTGTATTGAGAAACCTAAACATAAAAAATTGAAAAATCTAAAAACTGAATAACCGAAAAATCAAGAAATTGAAAAACCAAGAAATCAAATAATCGAAACATCACAAGATGGGGAAATCGAAATAGGTCAAAATTGAAAAATTGAAAAATTTTAAAATTGGAAATAAAAAACTATAAATCGAAAAATTTAAAATTAGGAAAAACGAGAAATTGAAAAATTTTAAATTTGAAAAAACGATAAATTAAGAAATTTAAAATCAGAAAATAGGAAAACTGAACAATAAAAAAATCGAAAATTGGAAATCTCGGTAAATGGAGAAATAGAAAAATTGTAAAATCGAAAAATTTAAAAACCGTAAAATCGGAAACTCAAAAATTTTAAAAATCGAAATATTGAGAAATCTAAACATCAAAAAATTGAAAAATCTAAGAAATAAAATATCGAAAAATCAAGAAATTGAAAAACCAAGAAATAAAAAAATCGAAATATCAAAAGATAGGGAAATCGAAATAGGTCAAAATTTAAAAATCGAATAGTTAAAAACTGAAAAATTGAAAAATTTTAAAATTACAAATAAAAAACACCATAAATCGAAAAATTTAAAATTAGGAAAAACCATAGATTGAAAAATTTTAAATTTGAAAAAACGATAAATTAAGAAATTTAAAATCGAAAAATAGGAAAATTGAACAATCAAAAAATCGAAAAATGGATATCTCGGTAAATGGAGAAATAGAAAAATTGTAAAATCGAAAAATTTAAAAACCGTAAAATCGGAAACTCAAAAATTTTAAAAATCGAAATATTGAGAAATCTAAACATCAAAAAATTGAAAAATCTACATATAATCCATCAATTCGAAAAATTGAAAAATCGAAAAATCAAAAAATTGAATGACCAAAAATAAAAAAATCACGACATCGAAAGATAGGGAAATCGAAATAGGCCAAAATTAAAAAATTGAATAGTTAAAAATTAAAAACTTGAAAAATTTTAAATTAGAAAAACGATAAATTGAAAAATTTAAAATTTGAAAGAACGATAAATCGAGAAATTTAAAATCGAAAAATGGAAAAATTGAACAATCAAAAAATCGAAACATGGAAATCTCGGTAAACGGAGAAATAGAAAAATTGTAAAATCTAAAAATTTAAAAACCGTAAAATCGGAAATCAAAAATTTTAAAAATCGAAATATTGAAAAATCTAAACATCAAAAAATTGAAAAATCTTCATATAATCTAGAAATTGGAAAAATTGAAAAATCTAAGAAATAAAATACCGAAAAATCAAGAAATTGAAAAACCAAGAAATCGAAAAATTGAAACATCAAAAGATAGGAAAATCGAAATAGGCCAAAATTGAAAAATCGAATCGTTAAAAATCGAAAAATTTAAAATTAAGAAAAACGATAAATTTGAAAAAACGATAAATCAAGAGATTTAAAATCGAAAAATAGAAAAATTGAACAATCAAAAAATCGAAGCATGGAAATCTCGATAAATGGAGAAATCGAAATATTTAAAAACCGTAAAATCGGAAAATCAAACACTTTAAAAATAAAAATATTGAGAAATCTAAACATAAAAAAATTTAAAAATCTACATATAATCTAGAAATTCGAAAAATTGAAAAATCTAAGAAATAAAATATCGAAAAATCAAGAAATTGAAAAACCAAGAAATCGAAAAATTGAAACATCAAAACAGGAAAATCGAAATAGGCCAAAAAAAAGTTGAAAAATTTTAAAATCGAAAATAAAAAAAAACTATAAATCGAAAAATTTTAAATTGAAAATTTTAAAACTTGAAAGAACGATAAATCAAGAAATTTAAAATCGAAAAATGGAAAAATTGAACAATAAAAAAATCGAAACATTGTAATCTCGGTAAACGGAGAAATAGAAAAATTGTAAAATCGAAAAATTTAAAAATCGTAAAATCGGAAAATCAAAAATTTTAAAAATCGAAATATTGAGAAATCTATACCTCAAAAATTGAAAAATCTACATATAATCCAGCAGTTCCAAAAATTGAAAAACTAAGAAATAAAAAATCGAAAAATCAAGAAATTGAATAATCAAGAAATCAAAAAATCTAAACATCAAAAGATGGAAAAATCGAAATAGATCAAAATTGAATAGTTAAAAATTCAAAAATTTTAAAATTGAAAAAAAAACGATAAATCGAAAAATTTTAAATTAGAAAAAACGATAAATTGAACAATTTAAAATTTGAAGGAACGGTAAATCAAGAGATTTAAAAACGAAAAATAAAAAAATTGAACAATCAAAAAATCTCGGTAAATGGAGAAATAGAAAAATTTAAATACCGTAAAATCTAAAAATCGAAATATCGACAAATTTAAACATCAAAAAATTGAAAAATCTAATCTAGAAATTGGAAAAATTGAAAAATTTAAAAACTGAAAAATCGAAAAATTTAGGGCCGGTTTATAGAAAGCGAATGAGCCCGTGAGTAGTTAAAACCTGCATGTTGCCTAGCAACGGACGCGAGTTAACTTTAATTCGCTTTGTATAAACCAGGTCCTACAGTTTTAGAACTTGAAAAATTGAAAAACAGAGAAATCTAAAAATCGAAGAAGAAAAAATCCAGAAATCCAAAAATTGAGAAATGGAAGAAAACTTTGAAGATTCGAGAAATTGAAAAATCTCAAAACTGAAAAATCTAAACCTTAAAATTGAAAGGTTGCAAAACCGAAAAATAGAAGAATTGAAAAACTGAAAAATCGAAAAATTGAGAAGTCGAAAAATCGAAAAATGAGAAACAAAAAATCTATCAAACCAGAAATTGAAAAATCAAAAATTTAGAAACGTCAAAAATTGAGCAACTGAAGAGTCCAAAAATTGAAAAATCTGAAAACTTGAAGCATTTGAAAATTGAGAAATCGGAAAATGTATTATGTATTTCTTCATTTCATTATTCATTTTCTGGAAAAATGGTAGAAATTTTCGAAGAGATGAAGCCGAAAATAAATCCGGGAGGTCCTAATCTGTAAAAAATCCTATTAGATAATTTTCGACAGTGCTTGAACAAAGCAAAAATTCCATAAAATTTCAAATTGAGAAATTGAGCTTGTGGAAAAATTGCCTAAAAATCCACCAAAAATTCTGGAATGTAAAAACCGGTACGAACTTTCTTAGAAAAGAAACCAAAAATAAATTCTAGAGGTCGAAATCCTTAAAAACTCTTTAGATAATTATTAATTAATATTCTACGGTGCTCGAAAAACAAAAAATTTTCATAAACATTCATTTTGAAAAACTGGGCTTTTAGAAAAGTTGCCTAAAAATTCACCAAAAATTCTGGAACATACATTTTGACAAGATGATAATTCGAAAAGTAGCGTGTAGAGGTCTCCGATGAAGATCTGCGAGGTATTCGTTTTCAAAGTCAAATTTAAAAAAAAATTCTAACAATTGCCATATTTAATATTGGCAATGGGGGAGGCACCTGTCTTTTTTCTTTAAGAAGATCAATTCTCGGAACCCTTTCTTTGGGACAACAATGGTCTTTTTTTTAAGAATGTTGAACCTTCTCAGGGACCCCAATCGTTGTTTAAGTTTTCTAGAAGGTGAAACCTTCTCGGAGCCCCCGACAGTTTTGTTTTTAATATGAAACCTCAGGGCCCTCAATCGTCTTTTAAGAAGGTGAAACCTTCTCGGGGGCTGCAATCGTCTTTTTTTTAAGAATGTGAAACCTTCTCAGGGACAACAATCGTCTTTTTTTAAGAATGTGAAACCTTCTCGGGGGCCACAATCGTTTTTATTTTAAGAATGTTTAACCTTCTCGGGGGCCCCAATCGATTTTTAAGTTTTCAAAAATGTGAAACCTTCTCGGAGCCCCCGACAGTTTTTTTTTTTAATATGAAACCTCAGGGACTCCAATCGTCTTTTTTTTTTAAATGTGAAACCTTCTCATGAGCAACAATCGTCTCTTTTTAAGAATGTGAAACCTTCTTAGGGGCCACAATCGTTTTTATTTTAAGAATGTTTAACCTTCTCAGGGGCCCCAATCGTTTGTTAAGTTTTCAAGAAGGTGAAACCTTCTCGGAGCCCCCGACAGTTTTTTTTTTTAATATGAAACCTTCTCAGGGGTTCCAATCGTCTTTTTTTTTAATGCGAAACCTTCTCAGGGGCAACAATCGATTTTTTTTTAAAATGTGAAACCTTCTCGGGGGCCACAATCGTTTTTTAAGTTTTCTAGAAGGTGAAACCTTCTCGGGGGCTGCAATCGTCTTTTTTTTAAGAATGTGAAACCTCAGGGACAACAATCGTCTTTTTTTAAGAATGTGAAACCTTCTCAGGGACAACAATCGTCTTTTTTTAAGAATGTGAAACCTTCTCGGGGGCTGCAATCGTCTTTTTTTAAGAATGTGAAACCTTCTCAGGGGCCCCAATCGATTTTTAAGTTTTCAAGAATGTGAAACCTTCTCGGAGCCCCCGACAGTTTTTTTTTTTAATATGAAACCTCAGGGACTCCAATCGTCTTTTTTTTTAAATGTGAAACCTTCTCATGAGCAACAATCGTCTCTTTTTAAGAATGTGAAACCTTCTTAGGGGCCACAATCGTTTTTATTTTAAGAATGTTTAACCTTCTCAGGGGCCCCAATCGTTTGTTAAGTTTTCAAGAAGGTGAAACCTTCTCGGAGCCCCCGACAGTTTTTTTTTTTAATATGAAACCTTCTCAGGGGTTCCAATCGTCTTTTTTTTTAATGCGAAACCTTCTCAGGGGCAACAATCGATTTTTTTTTAAAATGTGAAACCTTCTCGGGGGCCACAATCGTTTTTTAAGTTTTCTAGAAGGTGAAACCTTCTCGGGGGCTGCAATCGTCTTTTTTTTAAGAATGTGAAACCTCAGGGACAACAATCGTCTTTTTTTAAGAATGTGAAACCTTCTCAGGGACAACAATCGTCTTTTTTTAAGAATGTGAAACCTTCTTGGGGGCCACAATCGTTTTTATTTTAAGAATGTTTACCCTTCTCGGGGGCCCCAATCGATTTTTAAGTTTTCAAGAATGTGAAACCTTCTCGGAGCCCCCGACAGTTTTTTTTTTTAATATGAAACCTCAGGGACTCCAATCGTCTTTTTTTTTAAATGTGAAACCTTCTCATGAGCAACAATCGTCTCTTTTTAAGAATGTGAAACCTTCTTAGGGGCCACAATCGTTTTTATTTTAAGAATGTTTAACCTTCTCAGGGGCCCCAATCGTTTGTTAAGTTTTCAAGAAGGTGAAACCTTCTCGGAGCCCCCGACAGTTTTTTTTTTTAATATGAAACCTTCTCAGGGGTTCCAATCGTCTTTTTTTTTAATGCGAAACCTTCTCAGGGGCAACAATCGATTTTTTTTTAAAATGTGAAACCTTCTCGGGGGCCACAATCGTTTTTTAAGTTTTCTAGAAGGTGAAACCTTCTCGGGGGCTGCAATCGTCTTTTTTTTAAGAATGTGAAACCTCAGGGACAACAATCGTCTTTTTTTAAGAATGTGAAACCTTCTCAGGGACAACAATCGTCTTTTTTTAAGAATGTGAAACCTTCTCGGGGGCCACAATCGTTTTTATTTTAAGAATGTTTACCCTTCTCGGGGGCCCCAATCGATTTTTAAGTTTTCAAGAATGTGAAACCTTCTCGGAGCCCCCGACAGTTTTTTTTTTTAATATGAAACCTCAGGGACTCCAATCGTCTTTTTTTTTAAATGTGAAACCTTCTCATGAGCAACAATCGTCTCTTTTTAAGAATGTGAAACCTTCTTAGGGGCCACAATCGTTTTTATTTTAAGAATGTTTAACCTTCTCAGGGGCCCCAATCGTTTGTTAAGTTTTCAAGAAGGTGAAACCTTCTCGGAGCCCCCGACAGTTTTTTTTTTTAATATGAAACCTTCTCAGGGGTTCCAATCGTCTTTTATTTTAATGCGAAACCTTCTCAGGGGCAACAATCGATTTTTTTTTAAAATGTGAAACCTTCTCGGGGGCCACAATCGTTTTTTAAGTTTTCTAGAAGGTGAAACCTTCTCGGGGGCTGCAATCGTCTTTTTTTTAAGAATGTGAAACCTCAGGGACAACAATCGTCTTTTTTTAAGAATGTGAAACCTTCTCAGGGGCATGAATCGTTTTTTTTTAAGAATGTGAAACTTTACATTACATTACACTACGTGTAGATTTGATCAACTTTGCGCCTTCATGCAAAAATATCTAACTTTCCGCGGTTATCAGCTTGAGTAGGTGGTGCGGAGTTGCCATTGTTATCGACGTGAGTAGGTACAATTGAGCAATTGTTGCGTTCAAACAAATACTGTGTCATTATTATCACTATTCCACCGCCAAAAAATGATCAGAATCAATCGATTTCTGCTTTCGGGGGTGTAGACCGGACCGCCCACCTACACTCCGCCTCAACAATCCAAAGAGCGCTCGTTCCGCGCGCTAACTTTTATGCATTTCCCGTCGAAATGCTGGCAACATAGCAGGAACATACCTGCCAACGATGACAGGTGAACCAGTTACTATACTGTTACGTTCGTGGTATATTCGCCGCTCGGAGCGACAACAAAGGGCGACGTTTTATGAACCCGTTTTCGCATTATCTCGCGATATCTAATTGTTATCTCATCGTTAACGAAATGTGCGGAAAATGTGACGGAACGAGACAAATAAAGTTGCTAGTGTACGTTTAAATCCGTGATGAACGGCCTCAGCAAAGGACAGAAAGACAAAGGAAATCACCTGAGATGTGCCGGTCCCAAGGCGAACGGGACGCTGCTGTTGTACCAAAATGGGTAATCGTTTTTTTTTTTAACCATTTACATAGAAATGAAAGTTGTGAAATTGAATCTACGATTCTTGGATAAATCGATTGTTTTGTACGTGTAATTGTTCAATAAGAAGTTACTGGACCGAGGTTCCTTGTTAATGATGCGGCTTTCACTGGCGATATTTCAGGAGTTACGCAGGGAGGTAGTCGGGTCCGTAACTATTAATGTATTCGCTATCGATTGTGGCTGGTTTAAATTAACGACGGGGTAGAATGGAATCTATTCATGATGAAATTTCGTTATCTCTGATTCGTCAAGTTTATTAATGTCGTTGGCGTGGAAGGTACCAATATTGATTATCTAACCCACAGGTTTTGTGAACTTTGACCGAAAAACGTGAAGCCGTGCGAGCATAAATATAGAAAGTCGTGTCACACAATAAAATATGTAGCATTGTTTCGGATAAAATCCGTTTTGAGAACCTAATTAATGGAGCAGATCTTAATTTAACCTCAAAGTGGATTTGTGTGCGTGTGCTAATATAGTTTGCTGAAAATTTAAAATTAGTGAGGATCGTGACCGATAAATTCTAGAAAATACCTTTTGATTCTTCGTACTGATTTGAATATTATTATTAGTCTATTTATAAAATATAGGTTAATGATATGCCTGGTGTTCAATGATTGTTTTGATCATGCGAAAATTTTAATTCACGTTTCGTTACTAAGAAAGCAATAAAAAACACGATCAAGGACACCAATTTTTGAACATTTTCAAATTGACAAGACGAAAATTCTGTGCTCGACAAAAGTAAAATATTTCATAAAAGCTTATTGAAAAATTGAGCTTTTTGTGGAAAAATGGTGGTAATTTTTGAAGATATGAAACCGAAAATTAATTTCGGACGTCGAAATCTGTAAAAAATTCTTTTCGATAATTTTTAACGGTGTTCAAAAAAAGTCAAAAATTCCATAAAATTTCATATTGAAAAATTGAGCTTTTGGAAAAACTGCCTAAAAATCCACCAAAAATTCTAAAACATAGACCTCGACAAGTTAAAAATATAGCTTGTTGATCTGAGACAAAGATTATGAAAGTACTCATTTAAAAAATTTTTTTTTAATAGTTTTAAAAATTGCCGTCTGCTGTTTTAACGATTCTGGAAAAATAGTAGAAATTTTCGAATAGATGAAACAGATAAGTAATAAAATTGAAAAATTTTAATTTTAAAATAAATCGATAAATCGAAAAATTTTAAATCGAAAAAGAAAAAAATTGAACAAAAAAATCGAAACACGAAAATGTCGACAAATCGAGAAATAGAAAAATTTAAAAACCGTAAAACTGAAAAACCGAAAAATCGAAACGCGTATTGAGAAACCTAAACATCAAAAAATTAAAAAAATTATAATCTAGGTATTCGAAAAATTGTAAAATCTAAGAACTGAAAAATCGAAAAACAAGAAATTGAATAACCAAGAAATGAAACAATCGAAACATTTAAAGATGTGGAAATCGAAATAGGTCAAGATTGAAAAATCGAATAGTTAAAAATTAAAACATTGAACAATTTTAAAATTGAAAATAAAAAAACCTATAAATCGAAAAATTTAAAATTAGGAAAAACGATAGACAAATCGAAAGATGGAAATCTCGGTAAATGGAGAAATAGAAAAATTGTAAAATCGAAAAATTTTAAAACCGTAACATCAGAAAATCAAAAATTTTAAAAATCGAAATATTGAGAAATCGAAACATCAAAAAATTGAAAAATCCACATATAATCTAGAAATTCGATAAATTGAAAAATCGAAGAAATTAAAAATCGAAAAATCAAGGAATTGAAAAACCAAGAAATCAAAAAATCGAAACATCAAAAGATGGCGAAATCGAAATACGTCAAAATTTAAAAATCGAATAGTTAAAAATTTAAAAATTAAAAAATTTTAAAATTGAAAATAAAAAAAAAAACATAAATTAAAAAATTTTAAATTAGGAAAAACGATAGATTGAAAAATTTTAAATTTGGAAAAACGATAAATCAAGAAATTTAAAATCAAAAAATAGAAAAATTGAACAATCAAAAATCCGAAAGATCGAAATCTCGGTAAAAGCAGAAATAGAAAAATTGTAAAATCGAAAAATTTAAAAACCGTAAAATCGGAAAATAAAAAATTTCAAAAATCGAAATATTGAGAAATCTAAACATTAAAAAATTGAAAAATCTACATATAATCTAGAAATTCGAAAAATTGAAAAATCGAAGAAATTAAAAATCGAAAAATCAAGGAATTGAAAAACAAGAAATCAAAAAATCGAAACATCAAAAGATAGGGAAATCGAATTAGGTCAAAATTGAAAAATCGAATATTTAAAAATTGAAAAATTGAAAAATTTTAAAATTGAAAATAAAAAAAACTATAATTCGAAAAATTTTAAATTATAAAAAACGATAAATTGAAAAATTTTAAATTTGAAAAAACGATAAATGAAGAAATTTAAAATCAAAAAATAGAAAAATTGAACAATCAAAAAATCGAAAGATGGAAATCTCGGTAAACGGAGAAATAGAAAAATTGTAAAATCTAAAAATTTGAAAACCGTAAAATCGAAAATCAAAAAGTTAAAAAATCGGAATATTGAGAAATCTAAACATCAAAAAATTTAAAAATTTACATATAATCTAGAAATTGGAAAAATTGTAAAATCGAAGAAATTAGAAATCGAAAAATCAAGGAATTGAAAAACCAAGAAATCAAAAAACCGGAACGTCAACAGATAGGGAAGTCGAAATACGTCAAAATTTAAAAATCGAATAGTTAAAAATTTAACAATTGAAAATAAAAAAAAACAAATTAAAAAATTTTAAATTAGGAAAAACGATAGATTGAAAAATTTTAAATCTGAAAAAACGATAAATTAAGAACTTTAAAATCGAAAAATAGGAAAATTGAACAATCAAAAAATCGAAAGATGGAAATCTCGGTAAATGGAGAAATAGAAAAATTGTAAAATCGAAAAATTAAAAACCGTAAAATCGAAAAATCAAAAATTTTAAAAATCGAAATATTGAGAAATCTAAACATCTAAAAATTGAAAAACCTACATATAATCTAGAAATTCGAAAAATTGAAAAATCTAAGAAATAAAATATCGAAAAATCAAGAAATTGAAAAACCAAGAAATCGAAAAATTGAAACATCAAAAGATAGGAAAAATCGAATAGTTAAAAATAGAAAAATTTAAAATTTGAAAGAACGATAAATCTAAAAATTTAAAATCGAAAAATAGAAAAATTGAAGAATAAAAAAATCGAAACATGGGAATCTCGGTAAATGGAGAAATAGAAAAATTGTAAAATCGAAAAATTAGAAATCTATAATCTAAAAATTGGACTGAAAAATCTATAATTCTTTAATTTCTGTAAACCGGGTCCTACAATTTTAAAACTTGAAAAATTGAAAAACCGAGAAATCTAAAAATTGAGAAATGGAAGAAAAATTTGAAGATCCGCGAAATTGAAAATTCTCAAAATTGAAAAATTTAAACCTTAAAATTGAAAGGTTGCAAAACCGAAAAATGGAAGAATTGAAAAGTGGAAAAATCGAAAAATGAGAAACTCAAAAAATCTATCAGTCGAGAAATTGAGAAATCGAAAAATCAAAAATTTAGAAACGTCAAAAATTGAGCAATTGAAAAAAATGAAAATCGAAAAATTGAAGAGTCCAAATATTGAAAAATCTTAAAACTTGACACATTTGAAAATTGAGAAATCAAAAAATTAAAAATTAAAAATTTAGAAACGTCAAAAACTCAGCAATTGAAAAAAATTAAAATCGAAAAATTGAAGAGTCCAAAAATTGAAAAATTTTAAAACTTGAAACATTTGAAAATTGAGAAATCGGAAAATGTATTATGTATTTCTTCATTTCATTATTCATTTTCAAAATGAAATTTTTAAATATTTCTACCGCTTCTAGAAAAATTGTAGAAATTTTGGAAGAGATGAAACCGAAAATAAATCCTGGAGATACTTTTAGATAATTCTCGACAGTGCTTGAACAAAGTCAAAAAGCCCATAAAATTTTAAATTGAAAAATAGAGCTTTTGGAAAAATTGCCTAAAAATCCACCAAAAATTCTGGAATGTAGATCTCGACGAGGTAATTCGACAAAAATAATCTCGGACTAGGATTTTCAAGGTATTAGTTTTTAAGTGCATATTTTTCAAACATTTAAAGAAAGACGTATTTCATATGACAATTCCTCAAACCTTTCTTAGAAATGAAACCAAAAATAAATTCTAGAGGTCGAAATTCTTAAAAACTCTTTAGATAATTAATATTCGACGGTGCTCGAAAAATACATAATTTTCATAAACTGTCATTTCGAAAAATTGGGCTTTTAGAAAAGTTGCCTAAAAATTCACCAAAAATTGTGGAACATAGATTTTGACAAGATAATTCGAAAAATAGCGTGTTGAGGGTCTCCGATGAAGATCTTCGAGGTATTCGTTTTCAAAATCAAATTTAAAAAAAATCGAAATATTGAGAAATCCAAACCTCAAAAAATTGAAAAATCTACATATAATCCAGCAGTTCCAAAAATTGAAAAATCTTATAAATAAAAAATCGAAAAATCAAGAAATTGAATAACCAAGAAACCAAAAAATCGAAACATCAAATATTTAAATTGAAAAATTGAGTAGTTAAAAATGCGAAAATTTTAAAATTGAAAAAAAAAACGATAAATCGAAAAAATTTTAAATCGAAAAATAGAAAAATTGAACAATTAAAAATCGAAAGATGGAAATCGCGGTAAATGGAGAAATAGAAAAATTATAAAATCGAAAAATTTAAAAAGCGTAAAATCTAAAAATCGAAATATTGAGAAATTTAAACATCAAAAAATTGAAAAATCTATAATCTAGAAATTGGAAAAATTGAAGAATTCAGGAACTGAAAAATCGAAAAATTAAAAAATTGAAAAATTTAGGACCGGTTTATAGAAAGCGAATGAGTCCGTGAGTAGTTAAAACATGCACGTTGCCTAGCAACGGACTTCAATTAAAAGTTAATCGCGTGTTCACTTTAATTCGCTTTGTATAAACCCGGTCCTACAGTTTCAAAACTTGAAAAATTGAAAAACCGAGAAATCTAAAAATCGAAGAAGAAAAAATTCAGAAATCGAAAAATTGAGAAATTGAAAAATTTCAAAGCTGAAAAATCTAAAACTGGAAATCAAACCTTAAAACTAAAAGGTTGCGAAACCGAAAAATGGAAAAATTGAAAAACTGAAAAATTAAGAAGTCGAAAAATTAAAAACTTAGAAACGTCTAAAATTCAGCAATTGAAAAAATTACAAATCGATAAATTGAATAATCCAAAAATGAAAAAATCTTAAAACTTGAAACATGAAAATTGAGAAACCGAAAAATGGATAATGCATTTCATCGTTATTCATCTTCAGAATTAAATTTTTAAATATTTCTAAAAATTGTCATATGTTAATTTGACGATTCTGGAAAAATAGAAGAAATTTTCGAAGAAATGAAGCTGAAAGTGAATTCTGGAAGGCCTGTAGCTTGTCATCTGCAAAAACTCCTTTAAATAATTATCGACGGTACTCGAAAAAAGTCAAAAATTCATGATATCTCATCCTGAAAAACTGATTTTTGGAAAAGTTACCTAAAAATTTACCAAAAATTCTGAATATAGATCTCGACAAGTTAATTTATAAAACATAGTTTGTTGATAGTCTCGAACAAAGATTATGGGGTACTCATTTTCAAAATAAACTTTTAAAAAAATTTATAAAAATTGTCAGATTGGTAGAAAATAAAAGAAAATTGGTAGAAATTTCGAAGAGATGAAACCGAAAATAAATCCTGGAGGTCGAAATCTGTAAAAAAATGTTTTTAGATAATTTTCGACGGTGCTTGAACAAAGTCAAAAATTCCATAAAATTTCATATTGAAAAATAGAGCTTTTGGAAAAATTGCCTAAAAATCCACCAAAAATTCTGGAATGTAGATCTCGACGAGGTATTTCAAACAACATGATCCCGGACTAAGATTTTCGAGATATTAGTTTTTGAATTCATATTTTTAAAACATTGAAAAAAATTCCTCTTTCATTTGACAGTTCGTGAAAAGTTGTACGAACTTTCTAAGAAATGAAACCAAAAACAAATTCTATAATCTATAAACTCTTTTTAAATAAATATTCGACCGTTTTTTTTTTCTTTAAAAAGATCAAATCTCGAAGCCTTCAACTGTTTTTTTTTTAAGGTGAAACCATCTCGGGAGCATCATTTGTGCATTTTTTTAAAAGAAGGTGAAACCTTCTCGGCGTCATCAACTGTCTTTTTACAGAAGGTGAAACCATCTCGGGGGCTCCAACTGTTTGTTTTAAGGATGTGAAATCTTCTCGGGGGCCTCAACTGTCTTTTGTTTTAAAGGTTGAAACCTTCTCGGGAGCACCGTTTGTCTTTTTTTTAAGAATGTGAAACCTCATGTGTCCCAAGTGTCTTTTTTTTTACAGAAGGTGAAACCTTCTCGGGGGGGCAACTCTTTGTTTTAAGTATGTGAAACCTTCTCGAAGGGCCCAATCGTCTTTTTTAAGAAGGTGAAACCTTCTCGAGGGCCCCAATCGTCTTTTTTTAAGAATGTGAAACCTTCTTAGGGACAACAATCGTTTTTTTTTAAGAAACCTCAGGGGCTCCAATCGTCTTTTTTTTTTTTAATGTGAAACCCTCTCAGGGGCAACAATCGTCTTTTTTTTTAATGTGAAACCTTCTCAGGGGCAACAATCGTTTTTATTTTAAGAATGTTTAACCTTCTCAGGGGTCCCCATCGTCTTGTTTTTAAGAATGTGAAACCTCGGGGGCCACAATCATTTTTATTTTAAGAATGTTTAACCTTCTCAGGGGCCCCAATCGTATTTTATGTTTTCAAGAAGGTGAAACCTTCTCGGAGCCTCCAACACTTTTTGTTTCAGAATATGAAACCTTCTCAGGGGCCCCAATCGTATTTTTTTTAAGAAGGTGAAACCTTCTCAGGGGCAACAATCGTCTTTTTTTTAAGAATGTGAAACCTTCTCAGGGGCTCCAATCGTCTGTTTTTTTAATGTGAAATCTTCTCAGGGGCAACAATCGTCTTTTTTCCTAAATGTGAAACCTTCTCAGGGGCAACAATCGTTTTTAATTTAAGAATGTTTAACCTTTTCAGGCCCCAATCGTTTTTTAAGTTTTCAAGAAGGTGAAACCTTCTCAGGGGCTCCAATCGTCTTATTTTTAAGAAGGTGAAACCTTCTCAGTGCCTTTTTTTAAGAAGGGCTCTAACTGTCTTGTTATCTGTTATTCTCTGTAAATTCGATGAAAAAGTTAAGCTGTGAAAGCTACAACTTTCTAACATTTGCAGTTTTTAACTGCGAGTAGCGGGACTTTGTAGGTGACGTCATAGCAACCGTTTATCCTATTCGGGATATAAGATGCAGGAATGAATCTTAAACAAATCTTAAAAACAATTGTATGTAATGTAGTTTTCCTGCTGATTTTTAGTGTTTAGATTGAAAACTGATGCTATCATAGAGATAATCTCTATATTGAAACGCGTAACAGAAATAAATACGAAAAACAGCCGATAACCGTAATTCTCAATCAGTGAATCATCCGATATGCTGTGCCGGTGATATCGAAATCGGAATTATCAAATTTAGGAAATCCCACACATAATAACCAACATTAACTCGATTCATTCATCATCAATTCAAAAAAAAAAACCGTTCCGCCACCATTATAAACAATTATTTCGGTAAAATTTCCAATCTACTTTTTCGACTTTTAATCAAACTATAATCAACTCTAATAAAGCATATCCAATTAAATGCGAGCGTTCCGCGGAACCACGCCTCCGACCCGTAATTTAGCAACAAACTAACTTTCTTCGAAAAATTACCAAAAATTCTTCCACCGTTCTGCGCATCGTTAATTTTATCGAGCAACAGCTGGCGTTTGCGCAAAATTCTCCCTCGGAACGTCTCCAAGTCCGATTTGTAATAACCCAAATTCATCCGAAACAATAAACCGAAAATGGGCGTTAATAACGGTGATACCGTAAAAACCAAAATCGTGCGAAAAAAGCCGCTGAAATCCACAATATGCACAGTTAACACGTAGTTCCGCTCGGTTTCGTCGCGGATTGTTTCGTCGAAGACGAAGACCCAGTTTCTCCTTTTAACGTTATGTGACATTGTTTTTTCCGTCGAGGATTCTCGTGATTCATGTGCCTCATCAGTTTTACGAAATGGTCCATATTTTAGCGTAAACGTAATAATGTAAATCCAATCTATATTTTTGCTACGCCACTGGTTTGTCATGAAGAATGTAGTCGTAATAAAAACTAATAGAACGACGGAGCTACGCTGTAATCGAGCGTCGTGTAGTAAAAATGATGTGCCAGGGACTCTGTATAGTAAAAGTGGTGCTTGTACGCCTACTTCTTCGCCAAAAGCTGCAAGAGCGAATTTCGGGTACGCTTTTTTGGGTTAAAGACGATGAGTAATTGCGGTCTGGGTCGGTGTAGGATGCAGTAAGATTGTTTTTGGGTTGAAAGAACTATAAATTGCCGTGTGTAACGTTTCAAAACTGACGTTTTAATGGTTTTATGTGGGCACTGCACTGAAGGTAACTGTTAAAGATAATATCAGTGGGAAAGTCCAGTTTGCATGGGTTTCGTTTGTTCAAAACTGTCGTAAGTTGGGTAGAATTATAGTCAATAATAGTGTGACGTAATGAAAGCTTTTTTTTCTGAGAATTGTAGCATCAAAGTTTACAAAAGTACTTAACTAATTGCGATGGGATTTGGTAATCATAATCGTAAAATCTTTATCGACCACCACCTGTTTTTCTCACACCTGCACTGTCATGCTCATTTTAAGATATAAATATTGCTGTTACGCTACAACAAATGATCGGTTGTGCACCACAAGGCGGCAAACAAGGTTAAAACTGTAAACGTTATCGATGCTGTTATTTCTGAGAATGCGAACGGTATAGATTTTATTTTAATTATAACATGACTATCTGAAATTACAATTAATTAATTGCCAAATTCTGTATGTATACTAAGACTCTTGTGTAGATGGTGAAACCCTAATCAAAAATTGGCTAATCATTCCCAATTCTAATTTGTTTTTATTTTTACAAAAAAAGATACTCCTGCACTTGTGGTGTATGAATCCCTGTTGAGTTTTCACCCTAGACATCCGGATTTTTGGAAAAAAAATTGTAACATTTTGTACATAATTTAACTTTGAAAGTGCATAACCGAATTGTCTGAAATCTTGTAAACGTCTTAAGGTTATCGTAAAAATGGTAAATTGTTCATTCGTTAATCCCCTCCTAAAAAATTGATGGCGGCATCTCAAAATTTTGCCGATTTTAAGATTTTCGAATTTTCATTTTCATTTTTAGATTTTTCAAATTCTCAATTTTTCGTTTTTTCGATTACTCGATTTACGATATTTCGAGTTTCCGAGTTTTCAATTCTCGATTTTTCAATGTTCATTGATTTCTCGATGTTTAATTTCTCGAATTTTCGATTTCTCGAAATCTAAATTTTTCATTTTTTCGATTGTCCGAATTTTCGATTTTCGTTACATATTTCGATTTCTCGGTTTTTCGATTTTTCGAAATTACATTTTGATGTTTCGATGTTTCGAATTCTCAATTTTTTGTTTTTTTATTGTATGTTTTTTCAATTTTTCTAGTTTTAGATTGTTTGATTTTTTGATTTTTGTAATTTTCGATGTTTCAGTTTTTCGATTTCTCGATTTGGAGTCTTCTCCATTTCTCAATTTCTCGATTTCTCGGTTTTTCAATATTTAATTTTCCGAGTTCTCAATTTCTGGATTTTTGGTTCTTGGGTTATTCAAATTTTTCGTTTTTCAAATTCACAAGTTTTCATTTTTTCAATTGTTCGATTTTTCGGTTTTTCGATGTTCAAGTTTTCGATTTCTCAGTAGCTCAAATTTTTGGTTCTGCATTTTTCGATTTTTCGAGTTCTCATTTTCTAGATTCGTCGAGTCCTCAATTTCTTCATTTTTTGGTTCTGCATTTTTCAACTTTTCGAATTCTCAATTTCTCCATTTCTCCATTTTTTTATTCTGCAATTTTCGATTTCTCGATTTGTAGTTTGTCGATTTTTCCATTTTTCATTTTTCCGGGTTCTCAGTTTCTTGATTTTCAGTTTTTAGATTTTTCAAATTTGGTTTTTTCGAATTCATAATTTTTCGGTTTTTCGATGTTACAATGTTTCGAGATCTCTAATTGCAGTTTTCTCAATTTCTCCATTTCTCGATTTCTCCATTTTTTGATTCTGCATTTTTCCATTTTCCGAGTTCTCAGTTTCTGGATTTTAGGTTCTTTGATTTTTCAATTTTTTTATTTTTCGAATTCACATTTTTTCGAGTTCTCGAACTGTAGTTTTCTCCATTTCTCGATTTTCCAATATCTCAAAATTTTGGTTCTGCATTTTTCCCTTTTTCGAAGTCTCAATTTCTCGATTCGCATTTTTCGTTTTTTCGAATTCTCAATTTCTCAATTCGTCCAGTTCTTAATTTCCCTATTTTTTGATTTCGCAATTTTCGATTTCTCAATTTTTGAATTTTCCGACTTCTTCCTGGATTTTCGGTTTTTAGATTTTTCAAAATATTGATTTTTCGAATTCACTCACAATTTTTCGTTTTTTCAAGTTCGATTTTTCTGTTTTTCGACACTTCAATTTTTCGAAATCTCGAATTGTAGTTTTTCCATTTCTTAATTTCTCCATTTTTTTTTATTTTGCATTTTTCGATTTCTCGATATCCACTTTCTCGATTTTTCTAATTTTCATTTTTATCTTTCGATTTTTCAGATTCTCAGCTTATAATAATAATAATAATAATAATAATGTTTATTAACGGATATACCTTTATTGATTTCTTTTCGATTTTTAGGTTTTTTAAGTTTTTGCTCTTTTGATTTTTAGAATTTTCGAATCCTCAATTTTTCTTTTTTTCGATTGTTCGAATTTTCGATTTATAGTTCAATTCTTCAGTTTTTCCAATTTTCAACTTTTGTATTTTTCTAGTTTTCGATTGTTCGATTATTAGATTTTTCAAATTTTTGCTTTTTTTATTTTTCGAATTTTTGATTTATATTTCGATTTTTCGATTTCTTAACTTTTTGGTTTTTTGGTTGTGTTTTTTGATTTTCAATTTTTCAATTTTCCGAGTTCTCGATTTCTCGATGATGGATTTTTAGTTTTCAAATTTTACGGTTTTTCGATGTTTCAATTTGAATTTTCGTTGTTTTAATCGTATGATTATTCGATTTTTGGATTTTTTCCAGTTTTCGATTGTTCGATTTTTTCATTTTCCGATTTCCCAAATTCTCAATTTTCGATTTTTAGATTATTCAAATTTTTGATTTTTCGAATTTTCGATTTTTAAAATTCACAATTTTTCGGTTTTTCGATTGTTCAATTTTTCGGTTGTTCAATGTTTAAAATTTTCGAGTTCTCGAACTGTAGTTTTCCTCATTTCTCGATTTTCCAATATCTTAAATTTTTAGTTCTGCATTTTTCGATTTTTCGAATTATCAATTTCTTCATTTCTTTATCCTGGACTTTTCGATTTCTCATGACCCAGTTTCTTAATTTTCATTTTTATTTTTCGATTTTTGGATTTTTCAATTTTTACATTTATAAAATTTTTGCTCTTTTGATTTTTCGAGTTCTCAGCTTTTCGGTTTTTTGGTTGATTTTTCGAGTTCTCAATTTCAATGTTTCCCGATTTTCGACTTTTAGATATTTCAAATTTACGCTTTTTTGATTTTTCGAATTTTACAATTTTCGAATTCTAAATTTTCCGCTTTTTTGATTGTTCGAATTTTTGATATATGTATTTCGATTTTTCGAATTTTCATTTTAATTTTCCGATTTTCAATTTTTCAAGTTCTGGAATTGTAGTTTTCTCCATTTTTCAATCTCTCCATTCTCGATTTCCCAATATATCTCAAATTTTTGGTTCTGCATTTTTCGATTTTTTGAATTCTCAATTTTTCAATTCGTCGATTTCTAGATTTTCAATTTCTCCGTTTTTCGGTTTCTCATTTTTTAGTTTCTCAATTTTTGGAATTTTCATTGTTTTAATTGTTTAATTATTCGATTTTTGTGTTTTTCCAGTTTTTGATTGTTGGATTGTTCAATTTTCCAAGTTCTCAATTTCTCAATTTTCGATTTTTAGATTCTTTAAATGTTTGGTTGTGCATTTTCCGATTTTTCATATTCTCAACTTTCTTTTTTTGATTGTATTTTTTTCGACTTTTGGATTTTTCTAGTTTTCAATTGTTCGATTTTGTTCTCATTTCCTCTATTTCTCGATTTTCTATTTTTAGATTTTTAAAATTTTTACTCTTGATTTTTCGAATTCTCAGCTTTTCGGTTTTTTGGTTATTTTTAGATTTTCAATTTTCGGATTTCCGAGCTTTCCATTGGCCGATTTTTCAATTTTCCGAGTTCGCAAGTTCACTATTTCTCGATTTTGGATTTTTAGATTTTTCAAATTTTTCGGTTTTTCGATATTTCAATTTTGTGAGTTCTCGAATTGTAGTTTTCTCCATTTTTCAATCTCTCCATTCTCGATTTCCTAATATATCTCAAATTTTTGGTTCTGCATTTATCAATTTTTTGAATTCTCAATTTTTCGATTTCTCGTTTTTCAGTTTCTCAATTTTTGGAATTTCATTGTTTTAATTGTTTGATTATTCGATTTTTGTATTTTTCCAGTTTTCGATTGTTCGATTTTCAATTTTCCGAGTTCTCAATTTCTCAATTTACGGTTTTTAGATTCTTCATATTTTTGATTGTGGATTTTCCGATTTTTCGAATTCTCAATTTCTCGATTCCTCGATACCCAATTTTTTAATTTTCATTTTAATTTTTCGATTTTTCATATTCTCAACTTTTCTTTTTTTGATTGTATTTTTTTCGACTTTTGGATTTTTCTAGTTTTCAATTGTTCGATTTTGTTTTCATTTCCTCTATTTCTCGATTTTCTATTTTTAGATTTTAAAAATTTTTGCTCTTTTGATTTTTCGAATTCTCAGCTCTTCGGTTTTTTGGTTATTTTTAGATTTTCAACTTTCGGATTTCCCTAGCTTTCCATTGGCCGATTTTTCAATTTTCCGAGTTCTCAATTTTACTGTTTCTCGATTTTCGATTTTTAGATTTTTTCAAATCTTCGGTTTTTTGACTTATTGAATTTTACAATTTTCCATTTCTAAATTTTTCGATTTTCAATTTTCTGAGTTTTCAATTTCTGGATTTCTCGATTTTGGATTTTTATATTTTCAAAGTTTTCGGTTTTTCTGTTTCAATTTTTCGGGTTATCGAATTGTAGTTTTCTCTATTTCTATATCTCAAATTTTTGGTTCTGCATTTTCCGATTTTTTGAATTTTCAATTTTTCGATTTGTCGAGCACTCGGTTTCTCAATTTCTCCATTTTTCGATTTTTCGTTTTTCAGTTTCTTCGATTTTTCGAATTTTCATTTTGAATTCTCGCTGTTTTAATTGTATGATTATTCTTTTTTTTGGATGTTTCCAGTTTTCGATTGTTCGATTTTTCAATTTTCCGAGTTCTCAATTTCTCGATTTTCGGTTTTTAGATTCTTCAAATTTTTGATTTTTCGATTTTTCGAATTCACAATTTTTCGAATTCTCGGATTGTAGTTTTTCTCTCCATTACTCAATTTCTCCATCTCTTGATTTCCCAATCTATCTCAAATTTTTGGTTCTGAATTTTTCGATTTTTTGAATTCTCAGTTTCCCATTTTTCAATTTCTCGATTTTTCGAATTTTCATTTTGAATTTTCCTGTTTTAATGGAATGATTTTTCGAATTCACAATTTTGCGAATTTTCGAACTATGGTTTTTTTGATTTCCCAATGTATCAAATTTTTGGTCCTGCATTTTTCGATTTTTCTAATTCTCAGTTCCTCGATTCGTAGAGTTCTCGATTTCTCAATTTCTCCATTTTTCGATTTCTCGTTTTTCAGTTTCTTGAGTATTCGATGTTTCGATTTTTCATTTTGAATTTTTGTTGTTTTAATTGTATGATTATTCTTTTTTTTGGATGTTTCCAGTTTTCGATTGTTCGATTTTTCAATTTTCCGAGTTTTCAATTTCTCGATTTTCGGTTTTTAGATTCTTCAAATTTTTGATTTTTCGAATTTTCGATTTTTCGAATTCTCGGATTGTAGTTTTTCTCTCCATTTCTCAATTTCTCCATCTCTTGATTTCCCAATCTATCTCAAATTTTTGGTTCTGAATTTTTCGATTTTTTGAATTCTCAGTTTCCCATTTTTCGATTTCTCGATTTTTCGAATTTTCATTTTGAATTTTCCTGTTTTAATTGAATGATTTTTCGAATTCACAATTTTTCGAATTTTCGAACTATAGTTTTCTTGATTTCCCAATGTATCAAATTTTTGGTTCGGCATTTTTCGATTTTTCGAATTCTCAGTTCCTCGATTCGTCGAGTTCTCGATTTCTCAGTTTCTCCATTTTTCGATTCTGCATTTTTCTCGATTTTCAATGCCTCAATTTTTCAAATCTTCATTTCGATTTCTCGATTTTTCGAATTTCCATTCCCAATTTTTCGATTCTCGATTTCCCAATTTCTCAATTTTTTGATTCTCAATTTTTCTTTTTACTTCCTGAGCGTAAACGAAGGAAATACATAGTCGTGTCCATCGGGCGACTTGCTAGTTTCATGTTTTCTCGACGTTTCATAACCCCTAGAATACGAAAAAGGTGGACTCCCGATTTCGTCTAACTGTCTGTCTGTGTTGATTTTTATTAGACAGATAATCTCCGAAACTACTGGACCGATTGTTGTCAAATTTTGTATGTGCATTTTGAATATCAATATATATATACTTTTACAATATACTTTTTGATAAAATCAAGAACGCTTTACCACATTTTCAGGTAGATTAGTCATGTCACGCCCGTAGTATTTAATAATAATAGATTGATTTTCTTGCATGGTTGAAATGGGAACGTGCTTATTGTCGAATTCTTTCGAAATATATTTATAAACACTCGAAGTTAAGCATGTTAATACTAAGAGTACATTTTTCCAGTTGTTACAATTTTTCAAACAAGCAGGATTTGTTCGACCGTAGTTCAGGGGCGATTGAATTTCTATCGAAATAAACTTCGACGAATTTTTTTTCATTCAGCCTGACAAAAATATAAACATTAATAGTCATTCGGTATTTCGGTGCATGAAGGTAATAGAAACTTTTAATTTTTTAAGCAGTTGCCGACCTTGCAGATTTTTGGAGACGTTAACTAATTGAGATTTTTACATAATTACGGATGTTATTCAAAGTGAATAGGTAATTGAAAGAAAATGTTTGTTTAAAAGCGGCGTAGTAAATGGTCAAGGTAGCTAACGAAAGCATCGTTCCAAGGCTTTTCCTTCCAAAATACTGTCTTTCCAAATAAATATACTTAATCCCGAAAACGTGTATAATTTTAAATTTTCTAATTTCTCAGCTGGTTAAACAAATCGAGAACCTTCTATCCATTAACCCAAATATTCAAAAGAGCCAAAACATTATAATCCATGAGTCATAATTCCGAACCGTATGGTTGTTAGAAATTAATTAAGCATTTTCGCGCTCTGATAATCAATTCTTGTCGCATTTCGCCTCGTAATCGAACTAGAGCATAATACCCTTCTATTTGGAAGAATCATAAAATGATTTTGTTCTTTTATTCCAGTAATGCGAGCAAAACGACGCGCTTGCTCTGGTCTAGAACCGGCACGCCGAACTCAGTTCCTGATTCGCCAAAATCCGTAGACAGCAAGTCGACTGCCAGATCGCGACATTCCGTCACCAGCAGCCCCCTTCGACTCTCCAAAGGTGTTCCTTTATCGGCGGGATACGACTCCGACGATTCCATCCGATTAGATAGGGCGAGTCACTCCGCAATGAAACAGGACATTATGAGCATTAAAACCATGCTCCTCAAGCTCAGACGCGTGTTAAACGAGGTACTTATTCTATTTCTGACGTTCACGAACGCGCCATTGTGTGCTTTGTTCCGCCATTTTATCGCCGCTCACATTCTGGGGATCCGGGTGATTTATGTAACGCGTCGAGGATCCCCAGAATGTGAACGCACCACGTATTTTTTTTGTTTTAATTTTTTTTCATTTGTGTAGCTTGTGTCGTCTTATTTCATTTTCATGTTTTGCATGTTTCATTGTAATCATCCAGCAGCCAGACGAAGATATTTTGTTGAGGGTAAGTTTCGTTCAGCTTCGTGCGCTAAAAACGGGGGCGTTTTCTTGATTCCTTGACTGATTTTTCGTTGCAGTCCGAAACTCACATTCCATTTGATGGTCAGTTAGCGCTGACGAATGGTCTCTTCAATGGCCTATGCTCTTCGGGAGATGACGCACAAAGCGACGAAGCGAACGATAACAGGCTGGAGTTGGCCGAGTTGAGGCGGCAAGTGCTGTTCCTGCAAGGACAATTAGAAGATAAGGAAAAGACTGTGTTAGAACTGCAGGAACAGATGGTCAAGCTTACGACGGATAATTTTACCTCTAATTCGGCGCCCGCATCGACGGTTGCGGCCGAATACGCCACCTGTAACGCTGCCACCCAGACAGAAAGGGTGGGTTAGGATGGGGTTAAAGGGATTAGTTATTTTTTGTTCGGGTTGCAGATTCGTCCAATATCAGCTGGTCCTTCCTTGCTTAATGGCTCGCCGACTGATGGTAGCAGCGTTGGATCTCTAGTCAGGTAAATGTTCTTGCTGGTAGATTTTTACTTTGACATGGGGTATGACTCTCATTTAAGTAATCAAGGTTTTTGTGCTTTACTAAAAAAAAATGGTGAAATCCCGTCCCTTTGAAAAATTGTAAAAAAATTGCGGTTTTTGTTTTCTGATAATCTCTATAAAGTAAATTAAACTCCTCCAGCCCCTGTCCCAAAAGGATGCAAATTCTAAGGCTACGTGGGCCGTACAAGTATGAACGATATGAAATATTTTTTAAGCAGGTAACCAGTGGAAAAAAAATGCTTTTCGAAAAATTGTAACATCTCAGAGATATAAAAAAAAAATCTGGAACAATTGAAAAATGAAACATTTCGAAAAACAAGTCGAAAAATTTAAAAACCCAAATATCGAAATACGAAAAATCCAAAGATCGATCAACCCAAACATGAAAAAATTCGAACGTTTTTTAATTTTTCGTTCGAAAAATGGAGAAATTCCCAAAATTAAAAATTGAAAATTAAAAAAAATCGACAATTCGATAAATCCAGAAATCGAAAATCGGTTTTTCAGTTTTTCTTTTCTTAAAATTTTCGATTTTTTGGCTTTTCGATTTCACAATCTTTCAGTTTTTATTAGATGTTTTAGTTTTTCGATTGATATATCAATTTTTCGATTTTTTGAAATTTCTATTTTTCGATTTTTGAATTTTTCGAATTTTTAAATTTTAAATTTCTCAATTTCTGATATTTCGATTTTCCGCTCCGCCGAGTTTTCGTCTTCTCTGTTTTAGGTTTTTCGATTTTTCAATTTTTTAACTTTCCATTTTCATCGATTTTTAAAATCATTTCAATTTTTTTATTTTAAACTATTTCGATTTTTCGGCTTTTCGACTTCTCGATTGTCCAATTTCTCGATCTTTTAAAATCAAATCACATATCAAAATCCGAAAAATCGAAAGATTGAGCAATACAAAGATCAAAGAACTCAAAACATCGAACATTTTTTTCATTTTTCGTTCGAAAAATTGAAGAATTTCCCAAAATTTAAATGTAGAAAAGTTGAGAAATCGAAAAGATGAAAAATCCGGAAATTAACAATTGAAAAATTGGAAATTAAAAATTATAAAATTGAAAAAAAATCGAAACTTCGAAAACTCGATAAAATCCAGAAATCGAAAAATCGGTTTTTCAGTTTTTCAATCTTCAATTTTTCAGTTTTTCTCGATGTTTGAGTTTTTCGATTGACAACAATTTTTCGTTTTTTTGAAGTTTCTATTTTTCGATTTTTGAATTTTCCAAATTTTAATTTTTTTCAATTTCTGATCTGTATTTCGATTTCCCGCTCCTTCGAGTTTTCGTCTTCTATATTTTTAGATTTTTCGGTTTTAAAATTTTTCGACTTTTTTGGTTTTTCGGTTTTTAAATTTTTTTATTTTGACGATTTTTGAATTTATCGAGATTTCCATGTTTTTATTTTTCGATTGTTCAATTTTACAATTTTTCGGTTTTTGAATTTTTATGCTATTTCGATTTATCGGTGTTTCGACTTCTCGATTGTTCAATTTCTCGATCTTTTAAAATGAAATCACATATCAAAATCCGAAAAATCGAAAGATTGAGCAATACAAAGTTCAAAGAATTCAAAACATCGAACATTTTTTTCATTTTTCGTTCGAAAAATTGAAGAATTTCCCAAAATTTGAATGTAGAAAAGTTGAGAAATCGAAAAGATGAAAAATCGGGAAATTAACAACTGAAAAATTGGAAATTATAAAATTGAAAAATAAATCGAAACTTCGAAAACTCGATAAAATCCAGAAATCGAAAAATCGGTTTTTCAGTTTTTCAATCTTCAATTTTTCAGTTTTTCTCGATGTTTGAGTTTTTCGATTGACAACAATTTTTCGATTTTTTGAAGTTTCTATTTTTCGATTTTTGAATTTTCCAAGTTTTGATTTTTTTCAATTTCTGATCTGTATTTCGATTTCCCGTTCCTTCGAGTTTTCGTCTTCTCTGTTTTTAGATTTTTCGGATTTAAAATTTTTCTACTTTTTTGGTTTTTCGGTTTTTAATTTTTTTTATTTTGACGATTTTTGAATTTATCGAGATTTCCATATTTTTATTTTTCGATTGTTCAATTTTACAATTTTTCGGTTTTTGAATTTTTATGCTATTTCGATTTATCGGTGTTTCGACTTCTCGATTGTTCAATTTCTCGATCTTTTAAAATGAAATCACATATCAAAATTCGAAAAATCGAAAGATTGAGCAATACAAAGATCAAAGAACTCTAAACATCGAACATTTTTTTCATTTTTCGTTCGAAAAATTGAAGAATTTCCCAAAATTTAAATGTAGAAAAGTTGAAATCCAAAAGATGAAAAATCGGGAAATTAACAATTGAAAAATTGGAAATTATACAATTGAAAAAAAAATCGAAACTTCGAAAACTCGATAAAATCCAGAAATCGAAAAATCGGTTTTTCAGTTTTTCAATCTTTAATTTTTCGATTTTTTGACCTTTCGATTTCACGATTTTTCAGTTTTTCTCGATGTGTGAGTTTTTCGATTGACATCAATTTTTCGATTTTTTTGAAGTTTCTATTTTTCGATTTTTGAATTTTCCAAATTTTAATTTTTTCAATTTCTGATCTGTATTTCGATTTCCCGTTTCTTCGAGTTTCCGTCTTCTCTGTTTTTAGATTTTTCGGTTTTAAAATTTTTCGACTTTTTTGGTTTTTCGGTTTTTAAAATTTTTTATTTTGACGATTTTTGAATTTATCGAGATTTCCATGTTTTTATTTTTCGATTGTTCAATTTTACGATTTTTCGGTTTTTGAATTTTTATGCTATTTCGATTTATCGGTGTTTCGACTTCTCGATTTCTGGTCTTCTCTGTTTTAGATTTTTTCGGTTTTTCAATTTTTCGTTTTTTTATTTTATTGGTTTTTCAATTTTGAACTTTTCGGTTTTAAAATTTTTCGATTTTGTAGTTTTTCGGTTTTCAAAGTTTTTTATTTTGTCGATATTCGAATTTATCGAGTTTTCCATGTTTTTATTTTTCGATTGTTCAATTTAACGATTTTTGAATTTTTAAATTTTTAACTTTCTGATCGATTTTTTTAAATTTTCCTATTTTCGATTTTATGCTATTTCGATTTTTCGATTTTTCAACTTTTCGGTTTTAAAATTCCTTAGTGTTTCAATTTCTGGATTTACCGAAATTTCTATGATTTTATTTTTCGATTGTTTAATTTTAGAGTTTTTCGGTTTTTCAAATTTTTAATTTTTGAATTTATCGATTTATTCAAATTTTTCCTATTTTTCGATTTTATGCTATTTCGATTTTTCAGTTTTTCGACTTCTCGACTGTTCAATTTGTCGGTATTTTAAAATAAAAAAAAAAAATGTAAAAATTAGAAAATTGAAAAACCGAAAAATCTGAAAAATTTGAAAGTCAAAAGTCGAAAGATCGAGAAAATAAAGCATAAAAAATTTAAAAATTCGAAAAACTGAAAAATTTAAAGAAGTCCAAAATTGAAATGTTGAAAAATGGGAAATCGGAAACTTGAAAAATCGAAAAATCGAATGATTTTAAAAATCGAAAAACCGAGAAGTCGAGAAATGAAAAATTGAAAAATTAAAAACAGAAAAAAAGAAAAACTGAATAATCGAGAAATTAAAAAATCGAAACTGAAATCTCGAAAAATTGGAAAAACGGAAAATCGAAAAATTAAAAATTGTAAAATTCGAAAATTTAAAAAAAAACCGATAAATTGGAAAATCAAAAAATGTAAAATCGAAGAATCAGGAAAATTTAAAAATCCGATGTCTAAAAATTGAAGAAGCATAAAAAAATTGAGAGACACCAAAGAATCGAAAATTGAAAAATCGAAACGAAAACTCGAAAAATTTTAGAATCAAAATGTTGAGAAATCCCAAAAATTGACAAATCGAAAAACTGAAAAATCCCCGCCCACTCACCTTTTATTTTCTTAGAAGAATCGAGGTCATCAGCCAAAAACAATCTTATCTTGGGAAGGGGTGGGTGGGCGGGGCTAGTATTTGTCAAGATATGATTGATTTTGGCAGATGACCCACTCTTTTAAGAAAATAAAGGGTGGGTGGGCGGGGGTAGTACTTGTTAAGATAAGACTGATTATAGGAGATGACCCACTCTTCTAAGAAAATAAAGGGTGGGTGGGCTAATACATATTTGTCGAGATGAGACTGACTTTGGCGAATGACATCCTCTAAGAAAATAAGGGTGGGTGGGCGGGGCGAGTACTTTCCAAGATAAGATTGATTTTGGCAGACGACTTATTCTTCTAAGAAAATAAAAATATTTAAAAATCAAAATTCGACAAATTGAAAAATAAAAAATGGAACTGCAAACTCGAAAAATTAAAATGTCGACAAAATAAATAATCGGTAAATTGAAAAATCCAGAAATTAAAAAATTCTCAAAATTGAAATGTTGAAAAATTGAGAAATCGAAAACTTGAAAAATCGACAAATCGAAAAATGGAACCATTTTAAAAAGCGAAAAACCGAAAAATCAAACAATTGGAAAATCGAAAAATTAAAGAATCGAAAAACTGAAAAAGCGAGAAATTAGAGAAAGTCGAAATATTGAGAAATTGGAAGAATGGTAAATCGAAAACCCAAAGGTGGAAGAGTCGAAAAACCTAATCAGAAAATCTAAACTTCGAAAAATGAGAAAATTTTAAAAATCGATAAATCAAAACATTGAAAAATCGAAGAATCGTAAGATCGGAAAAATCATGAAAAAATTGAAAAATCCAAAATTTAAAAATTTGAAAAAATTAAGAATAGAGGAACTGATAAATCAAGAATTCGAAAAATCTAAAATTGAAAAGATCGAAAAAATAAAAAATCGAAAAGTGAAATCCAGAAATTGAGAAAATCCCAGAATTGAAATGTTGGAAAATCAAAAAATTGAAAAACGGAAAATTGAAAACTTGAAGAATCCAAAAAGTGAAAAATTAAAAATTCGAAACATCACGTAATTCTAAGATTGATTAATCGAAAAACCTGAAAGTCGAGAAATCGAAAAATGGGAATAATTTAAAAAATTTAAAAATCAAAAAATTCTAAAACCAGAATATCGGAAAAATTGAAAAACTGAAAAATCCAAAGCCGAAAAGTGGAAAAAAGTCAGAAATCCAAAACTTGAAAATTCGGGAAATCTAAAAATCGAACCATTTTAAAAAGTTTTAAACTGAAAAAGCGGGAAATTAGAAAAAGTCGAAACATCGAGAAATTGGAAGATTGGTAAATCGGAAGCCCAAAGGTGGAAAAATCGGAAAATCTAAACTTCGAAAAATTTGGAAAATTAAAAATATCGATAAATCAAAAAATTGAAAAATCGAAGAATCGTGAAATTGAATAGTCGAAAAATCGGAAGATCGGAAAAATCATCGAAAAAATGAAAAATAGAAGAGCTGAAAAATCGAGATATCGAAAAATTTAAAATTGAAAAAGTTCCCTGAATTGAAATGTTGAAAAATTGAGAAATCGAAAAATCGAAAAACGAAAAATTGAAAATTCGAAACATCAAGAAATTGGAAGATTAATTAAATCGAAAAGCCGAAAGGTCGGAAAATGAAAAATAGAGTAACTGAAAAATCGAGAAATCGAAAATTCTAAAAATGAAAAAAATCCGAGAATTGAAATGTTGAAAAACAAAAAATTGAAAAACCGAAAACTAAAATTCAAAGAATTCAAAAAAATGAAAAATTGAAAATCTCAAAGAAAATTCCAATCACAAAATTCTACGATTGATTAATCGAAAAGCCTAAAAGTCGAAAAATCGAAAAACTTAGAAATCGGAAAATCGAAACATCGAAGAATTGAATCATGAAAAGATCGAGAAATTGAAAAATTGAAAATTGAAAATCTGGAAAAATTTTAAAAATCGAAAAATGGAAAAACCGAAAAGTCGGAAGATTTAGAATTCGAATCATCAAAAATTAAAAAATCTTAATATATAAAAAATCGAAAAATTGAAAAATCTAAAATTTCAAATGTCTAAAAAAAGAGAAAATTGAAGAATTCAGATATCGAAAAATAGAACAATTTTAAAATAGAAAACCCTACATGTCGCGAAATCGAAAAGCCGAAAGGTGAAAAACCTGGAAATCGGAAAACAAAACATCGCGAAATCTAAACATCAAATCTCAATCAAGAAATAGAAATCGAAACGAAAGATCAACAACCTGATAAATCAATGGAAAAACTGAAGAATTGAAGAAACATAAAGAATCCACAAAATGCAGAAATGAAAACTGAAGAATCGAGACGTTGAGCAATCAAAACATCGAAAAGTTGAGAAATGGGAAAATCTAAAAGTCGGAAAATGTGACATCGAAAAATAAAAAATCGAGGAATCAAAAATTCGTAAAATTTTAATACAATTTTGAATTTTTTCCAAAAATCTAGATCCCTAGGTTAAAGACTCAACACGGATTCGCAATTCAAAATGGAAGAGTATGTTATTTTATACCATTTAAATAACATTTACGTAATTTGTTTGTTGCTGAAGAAGATCAAACTAATTTTGGTTTCGGTTTACCATCTACATAAACTAAAACATAAAAAATAAAAAACCTAAATATTTATGTTACGTCGGAAAACAAATAATAGGACGTGTTCTCAGATGAAAAAAATAAAAACAACTTGCTTATGAAAATACAACACTGAAAAATTTTAATTGTTGTACGATAAGTTAAACACGTAACTTGCCATACTTTATCACTATAAAAATATTACCATATTGTTATCGAGAACAATTAACACAGCGCTGATAATTTTTTACCGCCCATTTATTTTTTAAGTCGCACTTCTCTGTGTAGTAAACACACCTCAGGCACAAAAACCTTGATTATCTGCGCCGAATCGATCATGCAATATTTTTTTGTTTTTAATAATTTTGCAAAACCCATACAACGCAGACTAATCTGACGTCATTTTGATCTAATTCTGTCTCTTTGTGCTGCTTCGTGATTCGCCCTCTTGGAAACAGCTTTAGGATTGGGAAGGTAGTGTTAGCTGATCTCTTATTTGGTGTGGTTGTTTTGTGTGCTGTTAATTTGTTGTGCCTTCTAAACATTTTATATTCTTGTAGTTCCTGTTACTACAACCCGTTCATTGAAGAGTCTTAAATATTTTTATAAACTTAAAAAAATTATTGGTGCTTTAACACGTCGTAATATTTTTTGCCTTAAAATTTTCATTCAACTTAAATTGGAGATATTTTTATATTAAATATTGTTGTCCATTATCTAAAACTTGTAATCGTGTATTTAAATGTTTCATGCTGCCATGTAGCAATTTCGGGTAAGATATATGTGAATGTTGATGTTGTATGAAAACTTGTTTAATACGACACGCGGAAACTTATAACATGTCAAAATTCGTATTAAAGTTCAGAACACGTATAAAACACAGGTGGGGCAGACAGCGTCTCCTCCAACTGTTAAATAAAATAAGATGATTCGCCACATCCACAATGCGCCACCTGTGTTTCACCCAAAATGAAAAATTCGATGACCTACGTGCCGAACAACAGAGGGAGGAAAGTAATAAAAAGTACGGATGATGACAGGAGTGCGAAAGCGGCAACGTAAACTCCTCGTCTCGTAAATGCGCTCACGCTTGATCATCGCTTCGCTCTTCCACGTTGATTTTTTAATTGTCGCTTTGGCGTTGTTCCAGTGCGAATGAATCTCCCCAACAAAGAAGATCTCGTCCCCTCCTCCAGACCGATTGCCAGGCGAAGAAACCATCATCAAAACTGTGGAGGAAACCCGGAGAGCCCCCATCGCCCCAACGTTACACCGGTCATTCATCAATTCCACGCCGTGCAAATAGTCGAACTAGAACGCCTTCTTTACCATCGTGATATTCAAATATTTTGCTTTTAATTTAGTAACAAATTCTTGGGGAAGTGCGCATCGATGATTCTCCACTAAATTAAGTGAGATCGAGACAGATTTTTTTATTTTCATATTGGGCGTAGTGCAAGCGAGCTTTGGTGCGCACGTCTTCAGCTTTTTAAATTATTTTTGTAAATAATTTATATGTACTTAAGACTAAACATTTTTGACTGTGATTATTTCGTTGTGTTATTGGAGAGTAGAGTTGTGTAGGTGTAACAGGCTTTTAGTATGATGCTTATTTTTTTCATGGTTTAATTTTTTCAAGTGTCAGTACAGTTTTGAAGGTGTGTGACTCACTGCGATAATGAAATTTGATCTAATTACCTAATACAGATAAATATATAATAATTAGAAAGAGGAAAATTATAACCTAACGTTTAAAAATTAATCTTCTTGTTTTTGTCAATTTGGAATTGTTTTGACAATATTTCAGCGATTATAATTAGGTGATATTTGAAATTTATTTATTGTTACTCCTTACTAAGTATTACTACTACTAGTGTAATATAGAGATGTATTATTTATGTAAGAATAAAAGAAATTAAATCATCAAAGACTGCCTAGTTGTTTATTGCACCCACACTTTCCATTGGTACCCATTTAGGAAAAAGAGCTACATCTTTTTTTTTAATGTCAATAGTAGGCTGTCAAAGTTGACAGCTGACAACAGAAAATTATACAAATAAACATTGTTAAATATAAAATTGAACCGAAGTGGTTACATTTTAACATAACGAATACAAATACAAAATTACAACGAGAATCCAGAACGCTGGGATGTTAGCCAGGATTTATGAGGTTATGTTCAACAGGAAGTTAATCCATAGACTTATAAAATCTAGATGTTCCACCCCACGCCTTCACCTGCAAAAACTTTAACAAAATTTAGAGCGCAACGTTTTTAATCTTTTATCCACTCTTTATACAAAAATTTAAAAAAACAGTTGAATTAAGTTGGTACCAAATAAAAGACCTCTAGGGCTTATTTTTACACTGGTAAGTTGGCAGTACAAAAACTTCAAATTTGAAATTTCATGACAAAAATATCAAAATAAAATTAATAAAAGCTACGTGTTTTGAACAAAAATCATAATCAGCCTAACCTCAATTTTTTTAGTAGCACATCTTGGTACTAAAAATTTCCCTAGACGATGTTGTCGGTTGAATTTTCGTACTATGTTGCCGCTTGAGTGATCTTTTAATTTTTAAGTAGATAATTTAAATTTTTTTCTATTACCCAAACACCAAGACGTGTCCAGTTTTATAAAAATATGTGACTTTTTCGGTATACATACAACCGTTTCTCTAAATATTTTTCCATTTTCAATAAAAAAAATAATTTGATTCAGAGAGACGAGTAAAAAAGTCGAAAAATTGCAAAACAAAAATATAAACTATATTTATAAATAAAAAAATGAAGAAATGAAAAACTGAAAAATCAAAGAACGTAAAAATCGAAAAATTGTAGAAATGAAAAGTATAAATCAAAAAATTTAAAACACGAAAACTGAAAATTGAAAAAACTAAAAAATTGAAAAATTATTAATCGGGAAACTAAAAAATCGAAAAATGTGCACTCTAAAAATTGCAAAACAAAGAATTTTAAGATTGAAAAATTGAAGAAGCGAAAATCTGAAAAATCCAAAAATTATATAGAAAAATGAAGTGAAAAAAATGAAAAAACGGAGATCTTATAAGTTTTCGATTTTTAATTTTTCAACATTTCGATTTTGGGAATTTTTTAAATTCTGATTTTCCGATCTTTCGATTCTTCATTTTTTCGACATTTTGATTTCTCGATTTTTAAATTTTAGATTTTCCAATTTTCCTATTTTTCGATTTTGTAGTTACGTTTTTAATTTTTGATTTTATCAATTTTCAGCATTCCGGATTGAATAAATTTGTCCTTTTTGAGAACTTGACCAATTAAAAATCAAAAAATTGCAAAAATGTAAAATTGAAAATTGAAAAATCAAAAGATTGGAATTAAAAAATGCAAAATTGTCAAGTAAATTAACAAAAGTTGAAAAATTTAAATATTAAAAATAGTGAAGACTGGAATTTGGAATTCGATTTTATAAGAATTGTTTTTTTCAATTTTTCGATATTTCAATTTCTGATTTTCCTATTATACAGTTGTACAATTTTCCGATTTCTCATTTATCCGATTTTCCAATTTGTCGATTTTTGGTTTTTAATTTTTTTAATTTTTTAGAAGAATAAGTCGTCTGCCAAAATCAATATTATCTTGGAAAGTACTAGCCCCGCCCACCCACCCTTATTTTCCTAGAGGATATTTCTTTGCTAAAATCAGTCTCAACTTGACAAGTGCTAGCCCCGCCCACCCACCCTTTTTTTCTTAGAAAAGTGGGTCAACTGCCAAAATCAGTTTTATCTTGACAAGTAGTAGCCCCGCCCACCCACCCTTATTTTCTTAGAGGATGTCTTTTCTAAAATAAGTCTCATCTTGACAAGTGCTAGCCCCGCCCACCCACCCTTTATTTTCCTAGAAAGGAGGGTCATCTGCCAAAATTAATTTCATCTTAACAAGTACTAGCCCCGCCCACCCACCCTTATTTTTTAAAGGATATATTATTTGCAAAAATCAGTCTCATACTTGCTAAGCTAAGATTATTTTTGGCAGATAACCTATTCTTCTAAGAAAATAAAGGGTGGGGGGGTGGGCGGGGCTAGTACCTTGATGAGTATTAATTTTTGGTGATTCAATTTTTCGACTTTTTGTGTTTATATTTTTCGGTTTTTCAATTTTTCGATTTTTCGATTTTCCAATTTTTTGATTTTCGGATTTATCGAGCTTTCGATGTTTCAGTTTACAAAATTTTTCGATTTTTTGGCTTTTTCATTTATAGATTTATCAATTTCTCGATTTTTCAATTCTTCGACTTTCTGATATGTCGATTTCACGATTATTTTATTTTTCGATTTCAATTTTTCCAGATCGATTTTTAGAATTTTAGATTTTTGAATTTTTTGATGATTTTTTCGATTTTCCGATTTTTCAGTTTTTTAAATTTTCCAATTTTTCAATTTTTAATTTTTCGGTTTCTCGATTTTTTTATGTTTCAATTTTTCGGTTTTTAGGTTTTTGATTTACCAATTTTCCAATTTCTCGATGTGTCGCCTTTTTGTAATGTCTCGATTTTTCAGTTTTTCAACTTCTTGATTTTTTGCTATTTTTCGATTTTGCAGTTACATTTTCAATTTTTGGATTTTTCAATTTTTCAAAATTTCGGTTCGAATAAATTTTCCCTTTTATTTAAAAAATCGAAAAATGACAAATCGTGAAGAAAAAGAATTTTAAATTGAGAACTTGAAAAATTAAAAATCACAAAATTGCAAAATTCTAAAGTAAAAAATTGAAAAATCATAAGAGTGGAATTAAAAAATGCTAAATTGTCAAACAAATTATCAAATGAAATATTCAAAAATAGAAAAATCTAAAAACTAAAAAAATTAAAACTGGAATTTCGAATTCGATTTTATACGATTTGTTTTTTCAATTTTTCGATATTTCAATTTCTGATTGTCTGATTATACAGTTGTACAATTTTCCGACTTCTCATTTATCCGATTTTTCAATTTGTCGATTTTTGATTCTAAAAAAAAAGTCTGCCAGAATCAATCTTATCTTGGCAAGTACTAGCCCCGCCCACCCACCCTTATTTTCTTAGAGGATATATCATTTGCCAAAATCAGTCTCATCTTGACAAATATTAGCCCCCCCACCCACCCTTTATTTTCTTTAAAGAGTGGGTCATCTGCCAAAATCAGTCTTATCTTGATAAGTATTAACCCCGCCCACCCACCCTTATTTTCTTAGAGGATATGTCATTTGCAAAAATCAGTCTCATACTTGTCAAGATAAGGTTGTTTTTGGCAGATGAACTATTCTTCGAAGAAAGCAAAGGGTGGGTGGGCGGGGCTAGTACTTTGACAAGTATTAATTTTTGGTGATTTTATTTTTCGACTTCGCAGGTTTAGAATTTTAGGTTCTTCAATTTTTCGATTTCCGGATCTATCGAGCTTTCCATGTTTCGATTAGCAAAATTTTTCGATTTTTCCATTTTTTTATTTTTCGATTTTTCACCTTTTCGGTTTCTCGATCTTTCAATTTCATTCACCAATTGTTCTTCATTTACCAATTTTTCGATTTCTGAATTTATCAAGTTTTCAACGTTTAACTTTTTCGACTTTGCAATTACATTTTGTATTTTTCAATTTTTCAAAATTTCGGTTCGAATAAATTTCCCCTTTTAGTTAAAAACTCGAAAGTGACAAATCTTGAAAAGGAAAAATTTTAAATTGAGAACTTGAAAAATTAAAAATCAAAAAATTGCAAAATTGTAAAGTTAAAAATTGTTACAAATCAAAAGATTGGAATTAAAAAATGCAAAATTGTCAAACAAATTATCCAATGAAATATTCAAAAGCTGAAAAAGCTAAAAACTAAAAAAAATGATTATTCAGTTGTACAATTTTCCGATTTCTCATTTATCAGATTTTTCAATTTGTCGATTTTTGATTTTTTATTTTTTTATTTTTTTTTTTAAATAAGTCGTCTGCCAAAATCAATCTTATCTTAGCAAGTACTAGCCCCGCCCACCCACCCTTTATTTTCTTGGAAGAGTGGGTCATCTGCCAAAATCTATCTTATCTTGTTAAGTCAGAGCCCCGCCCACCCACCCTTATTTTCTTAAAGGATATATCATTTGCAAAAATCAGTCTCATACTTTCCGAGATAAGATTGTTTTTGGCAGATGACCTATTTTTTTAAGAAAATAATGGGTGGGTGGGCGGGGCAAGTACCTTTACAAGTATTAATTTTTGGTGATCGATTTTTCGACTTCAAGGGTTAGGTTTTCGGTTTTTCAATTTTTCGATTTTCCAATTTTTTGATTTCCGGATTTATCGCGCTTTCGATGTTTTAGTTTACAAAATTTTTCGATTTTTACATTTTTTAATTTTTCGGCTTTTTCATTTATAAAGTTATAAATTTTTCGATTTTTCAATTCGTCGACTTTCCGATGTCTCGATTTCACGATTATTTTATTTTCCGATTTCAATTTTTCCAGATCGATTTTTAGAATTTTAGATTTTTCAATTTCTTGATGATTTTTTCGGTCTCCCGGTTTTTCAATTTTTTAAATTTTCCAATTTTTCAATTTTTAATTTTTTGATTTCTCGATCATTTCATGTTTCAATTTTTCTTTTTTGGGGTTTATCGATTTACCAATTTTCCAATTTCTCGATGTTTCGCCTTTTTTTAATTTCTCGATTTTTCAGGTTTTCAACTTCTTGATTTTTTGATTTTTTTAAATTTTATAATTTTTCAATTATTCTATTTTTCGATTTTGCAGTTACATTTTCAATTTAAAAGAGTGGAATTAAAAAATGCAAAATTGTCAAAACAAATTATGAAATGAAATATTCAAAAGTAGAAAAATCTAAAAACTAAAAAAATTCAAACTGGAATTTCGGATGCGATTTTACAAGATTTGTTTTTTCAATTATTCGATATTTCAATTTCTGATCGTCTGATTATACAGTTGTACAATTTTCCGATTTTTCAATTTGTCGATTTTTGATTCTTAATTTTTTTTATTAAAAAAAAAGTTGTCTGCCAAAATCAATCTTATCTAGGCAAGATCTCCCGATTTTTCAATTTTTTTAATTTTCCAATTTTTCAATTTTTAATTTTTCGGTTTCTCGATCTTTTTATGTTTCAATTTTTCGGTTTTTAGGTTTTTGATTTACCAATTTTCCAATTTCTCAATGTGTCGCCTTTTTTTAATGTCTCGATTTTTCAGTTTTTCAACTTCTTGATTTTTTGATTTTTTAAAATTCTATATTTTCCAATTATTCTATTTTTCGATTTTGCAGTTACATTTATTTTCAATTTTTGGATTTTTCAATTTTTCAAAATTTCGGTTCGAATAAATTTTCCCTTTTATTTAAAAAATCGAAAAATGGCAAATCGTGAAGAGTAAGAATTTTAAATTGAGAACTTGAAAAATTAAAAATCACAAAATTGCAAAATTCTAAAGTAAAAAATTGAAAAATCATAAGAGTGGAATTAAAATATGCTAAATTGTCAAACAAATTATCAAATGAAATATTCAAAAGTAGAAAAATCTAAAAACTAAAAAATGAAAACAGGAATTTCGAATTCGATTTTATACGATTTGTTTTTTCAATTTTTCGATATTTCAATTTCTGATTGTCTGATTATACAGTTGTTCAATTTTCCGATTTCTCATTTATCAGATTTTTCAATTTGTCAATTTTTTATTTTTGTTATTTTTTTATTTTTTTAGAAAAATATATCTGCCAAAATCAATCTTATCTTGACAAGTACTAGCCCCGCCCACCCACCCTTATTTTCTTAAAGTATATATCATTTGCAAAAATCAGTCTCAAACTGGCCGAGATAAGATTGTTTTGGCAGATGACCTATTAAATTCCAATTAAAAATTGAAAAATTGGAAAATTAAAAAAATTGAAAAATCGGGAGATCTTGCCTAGATAAGATTGATTTTGGCAGACAACTTTTTTTTTAATAAAAAAAATTAAGAATCAAAAATCGACAAATTGAAAAATCGGAAAATTGTACAACTGTATAATCAGACGATCAGAAATTGAAATATCGAATAATTGAAAAAACAAATCTTGTAAAATCGCATCCGAAATTCCAGTTTGAATTTTTTTAGTTTTTAGATTTTTCTACTTTTGAATATTTCATTTCATAATTTGTTTTGACAATTTTGCATTTTTTAATTCCACTCTTTTAAATTGAAAATGTAACTGCAAAATCGAAAAATAGAATAATTGAAAAATTATAAAATTTAAAAAAATCAAAAAATCAAGAAGTTGAAAACCTGAAAAATCGAGAAATTAAAAAAAGGCGAAACATCGAGAAATTGGAAAATTGGTAAATCGATAAACCCCAAAAAAGAAAAATTGAAACATGAAATGATCGAGAAATCAAAAAATTAAAAATTGAAAAATTGGAAATTTAAAAAATTGAAAAACCGGGAGACCGAAAAAATCATCAAGAAATTGAAAAATCTAAAATTCTAAAAATCGATCTGGAAAAATTGAAATCGGAAAATAAAATAATCGTGAAATCGAGACATCGGAAAGTCGACGAATTGAAAAATCGAAAAATTTATAACTTTATAAATGAAAAAGCCGAAAAATTAAAAAATGTAAAAATCGAAAAATTTTGTAAACTAAAACATCGAAAGCGCGATAAATCCGGAAATCAAAAAATTGGAAAATCGAAAAATTGAAAAACCGAAAACCTAACCCTTGAAGTCGAAAAATCGATCACCAAAAATTAATACTTGTAAAGGTACTTGCCCCGCCCACCCACCCATTATTTTCTTAAAAAAATAGGTCATCTGCCAAAAACAATCTTATCTCGGAAAGTATGAGACTGATTTTTGCAAATGATATATCCTTTAAGAAAATAAGGGTGGGTGGGCGGGGCTCTGACTTAACAAGATAAGATAGATTTTGGCAGATGACCCACTCTTCCAAGAAAATAAAGGGTGGGTGGGCGGGGCTAGTACCTTTACAAATATTAATTTTTGGAGATTTGATTTTTCAACTTCTTGGGTTTAGATTTTCGGTTTTTCAATTTTTCGATTTTCGGCTTTTCCATTTATAAATTATCAATTTTTCGTTTCGATTATTCAATTTTTCAATTTTTTTGATGTTTCGTTTTCAGGATTTTTCCACATCGATTTTTTTAATTTTAGATCTATCAATTTCTGATGATTTCTTCGATCTCCCGATTTTTCAACTATTCATTTTCCCGACTCTTAGATTTTTCGATTTTTTAAATATTCTTATTTTTCACTCCTGAATCTTTTCATGTTTCAATTTTTCGAAGTTTCGATTTTCCTTTTTTCAATTTTTCGATATTTCAATTTCTGATTGTCTGATTATACAGTTGTTCAATTTTCCGATTTCTCATTTATCAGATTTTTCAATTTGTCAATTTTTTATTTTTGTTATTTTTTTATTTTTTTAGAAAAATATATCTGCCAAAATCAATCTTATCTTGACAAGTACTAGCCCCGCCCACCCACCCTTATTTTCTTAAAGTATATATCATTTGCAAAAATCAGTCTCAAACTGGCCGAGATAAGATTGTTTTGGCAGATGACCTATTCTTCTAAGAAAATAAAGGGTGGGTGGGCGGGGCTAGTACCTTTACAAATATTAATTTTTGGAGATTTGATTTTTCAACTTCTTGGGTTTAGATTTTCGGTTTTTCAATTTTTCGATTTTCGGCTTTTCCATTTATAAATTATCAATTTTTCGTTTCGATTATTCAATTTTTCAATTTTTTTGATGTTTCGTTTTCAGGATTTTTCCACATCGATTTTTTTAATTTTAGATCTATCAATTTCTGATGATTTCTTCGATCTCCCGATTTTTCAACTATTCATTTTCCCGACTCTTAGATTTTTCGATTTTTTAAATATTCTTATTTTTCACTCCTGAATCTTTTCATGTTTCAATTTTTCGAAGTTTCGATTTTCCTTTTTTCAGTTTTTCGATTTTTCGATCATTTAAATTTTAGTTTTTTCAATTTTTCAATTTTCAAATTTTTAAATTTAATTTATCGATTTATCAATTTTTCGATATTTTATTTTTGGGATTTTCCACCATTTCGATTTCTTGGTGTTTCGATTTCCCAATTTTTTTTATTTTTCGATTCTTCATTTTTTTAAATTTTGGATCTTTGATTTCTCGATTTTTCAATTTTTTCATGATTTTTTCGATGTTACGTTTTTTCCACTTTATTTTTCAGTTTTTCAGTTTTTCAATTTTTCTCGATTTCCGGATCTTTTCAAGTTTCAATTGTTCGATGTTTCATTTTTCCAATTTTTCCAATTTTAGTTTGAGTTTCGGGATTTTCTAATTACTCGATTTTTCAGTTTTTGGATTTTCAATTTTCAATGTTCTCGGGATTTTTTCCACATCGATTTTTTAAATTTTAGATTTATCAATTTTTGATGATTTCTTCGATCTCCCGATTTTTCAACTATTCATTTTCCCGACTCTTAGATTTTTCGATTTTTTAAATTTTCCAGTTTTTCAGTTTTTTATTTTTCACTCCTTAATCTTGTCATGTTTCAATTTTTCGAAGTTTCGATTTTCTTTTTTTCAGTTTTTCGATTTTTCGATCTTTTAAATTTTAGTGTTTTCAATTTTTCAATTTTCGAATTTTTAAATTCAATTTATCGATTTATCAATTTTTCGATATTTTATTTTTGGGATTTTCCACCATTTCGATTTCTTGGTGTTTCGATTTCTCAATTTTTTTTATTTTTCGATTCTTCAATTTTTTTAATTTCGGATCTCTGATTTCTCGATTTTTCAATTTTTTCATGATTTTTTCGATGTTACGTTTTTTCCACTTTATTTTTCAGTTTTTCCGTTTTTCAATTTTTCTCGATTTCCGGATCTTTTCAAGTTTCAATTCTTCGATGTTTCATTTTTCCAATTTTTGGTTTTTCAAATTTTTTGATTTCTCGGCATCTCGGTTTTTCGATTTTAAAAATGGTTCGAGTTTCCAAAGTTTCGATTTTTCAGTTTTAGAACATTTCAACTTTGAGAATTTCCCACTTTTTCGATATTTTAATTAAGTTTTAGCTTTTTCAATTTTTCGATATTAAACAAAAAATGGGCAATTTCTCCCAAATTTTCTAATATTAAGTGTTTACAGGTTTTATAAATGTTTAAAAAATTTATAAAAATTTTACCGGCGCCCCCACTATTTTGGCAATTTTTTTAAATTAATCACATAAATTCGAAAAGGTGGTTTTTCAATCCAAAATTTTCTCAGGATAAGGTGTTTATAATTATTTGGACACACGGCAGACAGATCGACAGACAGACGGACGGAAACGGGGACCTACTTTTTCGTCCTCTGGGAGCCACGAAGGTGAAAAAAACGCAAAAGTAGCCAGTCGCCCAACGGACCTAAAAATTCATATTCTCTTCATGTTACTGAACGTGGCCGGGCTGGCATGATAAAGTGGACGAAATTTTAAAAATAAATTCAGCCTGCAAGCTATCTTTTATTGCAGTTTGCACGGGCACGCCATAACTTGTTAGTTTACTAGTCGGGTTCTCAAATAAAAATAAAACGCGAGAATGCTGCCTGCACTGCACTAAACGAGTGACTTTTGTGGCGTCTGACGAACAACTCTGGAAATGAAAAAAGTTTAGATAAAGGGATGTTCAAAAATTTATAAGGTGCGAGGTAGATAGTTCGCGATAACGTGTTATGGAAAAATTTACTCGGGAGGAGGTGGTGAATTCATGTTTGCGAAATCACTCTTTTGAATATAATGATGCGGCAAATAATGGCGTGCGATTTGTTGGCCTGGAAATAGAAAATATGCTGTATGTATCTAGGTGATTCGTTAAACAGGCGGTTTGTTTACCTAGCGGGTTTATAGTCGATTTTAATTGCGGAGGATATGGCGATTCGTTGAAATTGTTGTGACGTGGTTGTTTATTTAGCGAGAATTTTACCAGAATTGTGCAAAACGCTGCGATGCGTGAAATTTTTTCGATTGAGTTAATGATGTGCATTTTATGTATATGCATGAGTTCGCGAAAGTGGAACTACGGCAACAATTTCTAGTGGAGAGCGGCGAGTTTTAGATGAATTCGTTTGCGAATAATTTTAAATTTATTGATTGATATTAATATTCAAAATCTGGTTTATATTTGTCTCGATTTTCTACCCCTATAACTGGATGTAGAAAGTATTAACTTAGTACTTAATATTACTGCCAGTGAACAATTTAAATTAGGTGTAAATAAACAACATGTAAAAATCAAGGCGGATTAGTAAACCACATGTATAACAGTATGTTATTTTATACATTCAAATAGCATTTACCAAGCAAAATTTTGGGATGACGTCATTAAATTGTCGACGGAGATGGTTAATTTTAGTTAGTTTCTATTTGTAATTTTTGGGTTTTTAAAATTTTCATTCTTCAGTTTTCGATTTTACAATTTTTTTGTTGTTTTGTTGTTTTTCGATTTTTGAGTTTCCCGATAAAAATACGTTTATTTTTGTTATAGAAGAATTACGACGAAAATAACCACAAATTCATTATCCTGCGAAAATTTTGGATTGGAAAACATCCTTTTAAAATCCGTTACGAATTTAATTTTTTTTTACAAAAATGGTGGAGGCGCCGGGAAAATTTTTATTCATTTTTTTTAACGTTCCAGAAATGTTTAGATAATATTAGAAAATTTGGGACAAATTGCCCATTTTTTTTAAATATCTTAAAAAATTACCACCTGTCACTGATTTGGGCCATTTTCGAATCGATTTAATAATAATAATAATAATAATAATAATATATTTATTTATCCAGCAGACTAATATATAGTCCATAGTGGATACAACCACAGGAACAATATTAAATTTACAATAAACACATAAACAATATTAAATATACAATAAACACATAATGCTCACAACATTGGTGCACTTACACATGATTCAATTCCAACAATTGTTTCCTTACATTAGCTTTACTAAAATTATGAAAAAATATATCTAGACGACCATCACAAACGGAATTATATAAGCGAAAAGCATATATCAATGGACAGTTATAATGATGAAAAGTATTGGGTATAGCAAAATAAAATAACTTTGGACATCGGCTAATTTGTCTTGGGATGTTGAATTTGATTTCATGGAGAAGCTCCTGACAACATATCTGACCTAAAGTGAGTTTTTGTAGAAAAATTAAACTAGCTGCATTTCTTCTTCTTATTAAAGGCTGTTCATTGACAATAGACAATAAGCTAGATTGATCACAATGTCTGCTTGGATACCTATTATACATTTTTAAAAATAAATACTTTGCAAATTTGCGCAAGACATTCTCTAACAAGTCAATATATTTTTGGTAATACGGCTTCCATACAATGCAACAATATTCCATTCTTGACCTTACTAAAGCATAAAAAAGTATTTTGATACATTGTATGTTAACAAAATCCATGGTGTTACGACGAATAAATCCTAGCTGTTGCATAGCAGTCTTGGTGACATGCAGGATGTGTGGGGCAAATGACAAACTACAGTCCATAACAACACCTAAATCAGATATCTGTTGACAATTCTCAAGTACATAACCATCTAAATTGTAATAATAGGAAATAGGTTCACGTGTACGAAAGAAGGTAATCTTTTTACATTTACTTTTGTTAATTTCAAACTTATTACTATTACACCAATGCAGTAACTTTTCTAAACTGGTTTGTAGCTCATAACAGTCCTCAGCCCTATTGACAACTTTTGCCAGTTTTAAGTCATCGGCGTATACAAATGCCCTACATCCCAAGTCTTTTACGACGTCGTTGTAAAATATAATAAAAAGAAGAGGACCTAAATTTGATCCTTGACCAACTCCACTGTTAACTTTATATATCGACGATCTAAATCCTTTACACAAAACTCGTTGTTGCCTATCAGTTAACCAAGATTTAAGAACAGATATTAAATTATCGCATAAACCAAAACTTTCCAACTTTTTTAATAAAATACAGTGATTAACTTTGTCAAATGCTTTAGATAAGTCGGTATATATAGCATCGACTTGTGATCTTTTATCTAAAGCATTTGAGACAAACTGCGTGAATTCGCATAAGTTAGTTGTAGTGGAGCGGCCCTTGACAAAACCATGTTGTTCAGTTATAATATCAGATTTCACATGGGCATAGATAGCATCTGTTAATATGCACTCAAACAATTTAGCAAAATTTGGGATGAGAGATATGGGCCTATAGTTCTTAATGTTCGACTTGTCACCCGACTTAAAAATTGGCACAACATTTGACGTTTTCCATACTGTTGGATACTGTAAAGATATTAATATCCGATTAAATATATGACAAAGTGGAGATAGAAAACAACTTATGCAATCCACAATCAAAAATTTGACAATAGTATATGTATAATGAAAAATAGTAGGATTTTTGAAAATGAAAAATTGTAAAGACTAAACATCGAAAAATTAGAAAATTGATAAATCGAAAAGCCTGAAGGTGGAAAAATTGAAAAACCTATAAATCGGAACATCGAAACATCGAAAAATTGAAACTTGAAAAGATCGAGAAATCGAAAAATTGAAAAACTGAAAAATCTAAATCATAAGTCGAAAAATCCAAAATTTTAAAAATGGATGTCGAAAAATTCAAGAATCGAAATGGTGAAAAATCCCAAAACTAAAATATCCAAAAATTGGTAAACCGAATAAAAATTGGTGGATGGAATTGAAAGACCGAGAAACCGAAAATCAAAAAAAATCTAAAAATTAATAAATGGAAAAATCTGAAAATTTTGCAAACCACAACATCGAAAACTCGATAAATTTGGATATCTAAAAGTTGAAAAATTGGAAAATTGAAAAATTGAAAAATCCAAAAATTGAAAAAGTCGAAAAATTTATAATTTAAAAACTCGAAAAATTGAAAAATAAAAAAACTGAAAAATCCAAAAATTAAAAATTTCCCAAAATTGAAATATTGAAAAATTGAGAATTCGAAAACTTGAAAAATCGAGAAATCAGAAAAAGCGAACCATCGGGAGACTGGAAGATTGGTAAATCGAGAAGCTTGAAAGTGGAAAAATCGAAAAGACTGAATAAGGGAAAATCAAGATTTCGAAAAATTGAAACACGAAAAGATTAAGAACCCGAAAAATAAAAAATTGAAAAACTGGAAAATTTAAAAAATTGAAAAATCCAAGAATCAGCAAAATGAATAGTCGAAAAATCGGGAGTCCGAAGAAATCACCAAAAAATTGATAAACCTAAAATTTAAAAAATCGATGTCGAAAAAATCGCCAAAAAGAAAAGTCAAAAAATCGAAACTTTATAATCTGGAAATCAGAAATTGAAATTTAAAATATTGAAAAATCGGGAAATCGAAAAAATCGTCAAAAAATTGAAGATCTAAAATTGTAAAAGTCGATCTGGAAAAATTGAAGAATCGAAAACTAAAATAATCGTGAAATCGAATCTTCAGAAAGTTGAGGAATTGAAAAATTTTAGAATCTAAATGTTGAAAAACCGTAGAACTTACATATCGGAAAATTGATGAATCGAAAATTTGAAAAATTGGAAAATCAAAAAAATTACAATTTCTCAATTTAAAGTTTTTCTTTTTCAAGATTTGTCTTTTTTCGATTTTTTAACTAAAAGAACAAACTTATCCGAACCGAAATTTTGAAAAATCGAAAAAGCAAAAAATTCAAAATGTAACTGAAAAATCGAAAAAACGAAAGGTCGAAAGCTTGATAAATTCCGAATTCGAAAAAGTGAAAAATAAAAAAATTCAGAAATCGAAATTTCAAAAACCAAAAATTGAAAAATCGAAATATTGAAAAATCCCGAAACTAAAATATCGAAAAATTGATAAATCGAAGAAAGATTAGTGAATGAAATTGAAAGATCGAGAAATCGAAAAGCCGAAAAATCGAAAATTAAAAAAATGGAAAAATCGAAAAATTTTGCAAAACCGAAACATGGAAAGCTCGATACATCCGGAATTCGAAAAATTGGAAAATTGAAAAATGGAAAAATTGAAAAATCTAAAAATCTAAACCCGAGAAGTCAAAAAATCAAATCGCTAAAACTTAATACGTGTCAAGATGCTATCCCCGCCCACCCACCCTTTATTTTCTTGGAAGAATAGGTCATCTGCCAAAAGCAATCTTATCTTGACAAGTATGAGACTGATTTCTACAAATGATATATCCTTTAAGAATATAAGGGTGGGTGGGCGGGGCTAGTACTTGTCAAGATGAGACTAATTTTGGCAAATGACATATCCTCTAAGAAAATAAGGGTGGGTGGGCGGGGCTAGTACTTGCCAAGATAAGATTGATTTTGGCAGACGACATATTCTGCAAAAAAATAGAAAAATTCAAAAGTCAAAAATCGACAAATTGAAAAATCGGATAAATCAGAAATCGGAAAATTGTACAATTGTATGATCGGAAAATCAGAAACTGAAATATCGAAAAAAAAACAAATCTTATAAAATCGAATTCGAACTTCCAGTTTTAATTTTTTTTTACTTTTTAGATTTTTTCAACTTTTGAATAGTTCATTTTATAATTTGTTTAATAATTTTGCTTTTTTCAATTTTTAACTTTCCGATTTTGCAATTTTTTGATTTTTAGTTTTTCAAGTTCTCAATAAAAAATTTTTGTTTTTCACGATTTGTCATTTTTCGATTTTTTAACTAAAAGAACAAATTTATTCGAACCGAAATTTTGAAAGATCGAAAAATTCAAAAATTCATAATGTAACTGCAAAATTGAAAAATAGAAACATTGTAAAATCTAAACCCGAGGAGACGAAAAATTAAATCACCAAAAATTAATACTTGTCAAAGTACTAGCCCCGCCCACCCACCCTTTCATTTCTTAGAAGAATAGGTCATCTGCCAAAAACAATCATATCTTGGCAAGTATGAGACTGATTTTGGCAGATGACCAAATCTTCTAAGAAATTAAAGGGTGGGTGGGCGGGGCCAGTACTTGTCAAGATGAGACTGATTTTGGCAAATGACATATCTTTGAAGAAAATAAGGGTGGGTGGGCGGATCTAGTACTTGCCAAGGTAAGATTGATTTTGGCACACGACTTTTTTTTTAAATAAAAAAAAAATAAGAATCAAAAATCGACAAATTGAATAATCGGATAAATGAGAAGTCGGAAAATTGTACAACTGTATAATCGGACAATTAAAAATTGAAAAAAAACAACAAAACTTGTAAAATCGATTTCGAAATTCTAGTTTTAATTTTTTTTTAGTCTTTAGATTTTTCAACTTTTGAATATTTCATTTCATAATTTGTTTTAGAATTTTGCATTTTTCAATTCCAATCTTTTGATTTTTCAATTTTTAACTTAACAATTTTGCAATTTTTCAAGTTCTCAATTTAAAATTTCTATTTTCATAATTTGTTATTTTTCGATTTTTTAACTACAACAAATTTATTCGAACCAAAATGTTGAAAAATCTAGAAATCCAAAAATTTAAAATGCAACTACAAAATCGAAAAATAGAAAAATTGGAAAATCTAAAATTGAAAAAATCGTGAAATTAAAATGTCGAAAAAATGAAGAACCGAAAGATCGGAAAATTCGGAAATTAAAAAATTCCCAAAATTGAAATGTTGAAAAATTAAAAATCGAAAACTTGAAAAGTCGACACATCGAAAACTGGAACAATTTAAAAAATCCAAAAACCGAGAAGTCAAAAAATAAAAAAAATCGAAAAACCTTAAAAAAGGAAAATCGAAACTTGAAAATTGAAACATGAAAATATCGAGAAATCGAAAATTAAAAAAAATTAAACATCGAAGACTCGGTAATATACATATATTGAATAGTGGAAAAATTGGAAGATCGAAAAAATCATTAAAAAACTGAAAAATCGAAAAATGTAAAAATCCAAATGTTGAAAAATCGAAACATCAAGAAAATGAATCACGAAAAATTAAAAAATCTAAAATTTAAAAGTTCCAAAAATTGAAAAATAAAATAAAAAAAAATGGAAAAATAAATGTCGAAAAAATGAAGAATCGAAAAAATTGATTAATCCAGAAATTAAAAACTTCCTAAGAGTGAAATGTTGAAAAATTGAGAAATCGAAAAATTGAATCTAAAAATGGGTAAAACGAAAAATTGAGAAGTTCAAACATCGATAAATTACAAAATCGGTAAATAGAAAAACCAGTAGGTCATAAACTTTAAAAACCTGGAAATCGGAAAATGGAAAATTCGGGAAATTGAACAATCGTAAAATAAAGACATCGAAATCTCAATAAATCCAGAAGTCGAAAATTGAGAAATTTAAACAGTCAGAAATTAAAAAATGGAAACATTGAAGAATCGGGAAATAGAAACGTCAAAAAATCTAAACGAAAAATCAAAAACTAATAAATCAATCGAAAATCTGAGGAACTGAAGAAGCGATGAAGAACCAAAAATTGAACAATCGAGAAATTGAGACGTCCGGCAATCGAAACAGCGATAAATGGGAACTTTTCAGAATTGTTTAGATAATTTCAAAAATTTTGGGAGAAATCAAATCGATTTTCCAAACTATGATTTGTTATTTAAAAACACGTTTATTTCTGTTATTAGAAGAACTACGACGAAAATAAGCACAAATTCGTTATCCTGAGAAAATTTCGGATTGGAAAACATACTTTTCAAGTCTATGTTATGATTTTGAAAATTTTACAAAAGTGCATAATATCGTTAAAACAGATATAAATTTCACAACACATCTAGCAAAATTAAATTTAAAGAAAAGCTATATTCGATAAAAGAAACATATTTTGGCAGGTCTTGGTAATTATCTAGAACTTTTTGGAACTTTACACCGAAGAAACGGGATTTGTTGGACTCTACTTCACTTTGAACCAATTTTTTAGAGCCGTGTTGTTGGTGGCATTTAGAAAATTAAACCCGTCCTGCCCTGTGTGATCCGGCGTCGACCGGTCCACATTTTATTGCTTCTAGTATTTAATGAAATATTAAAGTAATTAAACTTTGCTAGTGCACACTTGATGACCTGAATATTCTGTGCATAATCTAATCCTATTAAGATCATTTCTATGTAAAACTTAATGACAAGTTGCTTTATTTGAGTGCTTAAGCACGCAACCGCAGCATCATTTCCCCACTCTTAAAGCATCTCGCTCCGCGAGAGCTCTAAAAGCTCGTCGAATGCCATCAGTTCGCCGTCGGAAGCTTCGTATGCTGGAGCTTTCGTCGTCGCGAAGCTTCCGAGCTTAATTACGCGAGTCGCTTTCGATTTTGGCTCTGCGAATTAAATATGAATTTTGATTGATCGAGGCGCACGATGTGCATCGAGAGGTAATTTCGGGGCAGATCCTTCGAGGCGGAGATAATTATCCTGGCCTTTACGATGCCGAGAAGATCAAAAAGTCGTTACGATGTTATAAATCATAATTAGAGTGCTCAGTATCAGTAAATTCGTTACAAATGTTCCCGAGCATAAACCCAACTGTTACAAATGAATGTGTGGGAGCCTCCGGTGCGAGGACAATGAACAATGTTCCTATCAGAGACAGTTCTAATCGGTACTCGAGCTTTTTCGACTGCTTCCTACCTTTCACTCGGTTTTGGGGAGTTTTTACTGCCGTGGGTAAGTGAGAAATTGGATACTATTGATGGGCATCCCTTTTCTTCCGCTTCCTTTGTCTTAACTACTCGAAAATGCCATTGCAAGAAGCTTTTGTTTCGCCGAATGCAACCGAACCTAATTTTCTTTTGATTTATGGACGCGGGGACTCGCCGAGATGAACGAATCGCGTCTTGTTTTGGCGGATATTTATCATTTCGGATAATATCTACTGTTTTATTTAACGAGTTCAAAGTTTTCGCTAAATATTTCCTCGGAGGCGGTATCTAATTGTGCAAATCTCCAAAGGTTTCTTCCACTTGGGGAACTTTAGTAGAATGGAATAACAATATTATGACTAATTAATGCGCTTATCTTAGTTATCTTTTTGTTCTTCGGGAACAACAAAGACTCGACGAATTGAAATTATTATTCGATTACGCAGGTATTCGGTTGAAACGCTATATAGCCGGAATTCGAAAATACTGAGCATCTGAGAAAATGGAATTTCCAGCGAACAATAATATGTTAATATAAAATAGATTATACGCTAAGTGAAACAAGTTCATTTTCTTGGATTACAATAAAACAGACAGAAACACTATGTCTTTTTTGCTTTACACAAGAAAATAGCAAAGCTCTCACCGGTTTAAACGAACATAAGTAACACATTTTTGAAAATGTTTGCAAAGCGCCGTGATCATAAATTTTCTTGAATTTGAAGAGAGTTTAGATAATATTAGATATAAAGAAAATATTTACAGAAAATAACAACCTGTTATTGATTTGATCCAAGATAAAAGACCCATTTTCAATTTCGATCTGATTAAACTGTTACTTTTTATTTAAACACTTGTTTATTTCCGTTATTAGGAGGATCACGACGAAAATAAGCACAAAGTCATTATCCTGAAGAAATTTCAGATTAGCAGACGTCCTTTTCGGGTCTATGTGACTAATTTAAAATTTTTCACAAAAATGGTGGAGGCGCCGGGATAATTTTTATAATTTTTTATTTCTCGAACTTTTAGGAAATGTTTAGACAATGTTAATCATTTTAAGAAAAAGTACGCATTTCTTTAAATATGTCTTGCTGTCAAAGTAACCTAACATAGATTTGAACCAACACAGAAGATTCATTTTCCGTATCAATTTGCCCAAAGATAATAAATCTGTTACTTAAAAACACGTTAATTTTCGTTATTGGGGGATCAATAACGAAAATAATCACAAATTCGTTATCTGGAGAAAATTTCTTATTGGAAAATATTATTTTCGAACGACTAATTTGCCAGAGAAAATTTCGGATTGGGAAACATCTTTTCGAATGTAAAAAATGGTGGAGGCGCCGGGATAATACGTATGTTTTTAATTAGTTTTTTTGAATGTTTAAGAAATGTTTAAATAATATTAAATATTTTGGGAGAAATTAGACATTTCCTTAAATATATTTTGCCATTTCAAGAAATTAACCTGCCATTGATTTCAACTAGGACAAATGACCCATTTTCAAATCATTTTTTACTTAAAAACAAATTTATTTCTATTAGTAGAAGAGACACTGTGAAAATAACTACAAATTCACATTCTGAGAAAATTTAAATTGGGAAACATCCTTTTTGAAATTTTTATCGAAATTGTGCCGGTATAGTTTTTATTATTTTTTTTAACGTTTAAATTGAAGCAGCGGAAAGGAATGATTAATTTTTTGATCACTTTGGAAAACTGTAATTTTTATCTTCGTTGTTAAAATATACCGGGTGTCTGGAAAATGGCGGATTAACTCTCCGCTACGCTCTTAATAATCAACTGGTGAGTCTGGAAAAAATAGTAAAAAAATTTCGTCTCACAATATGGTGAAGTTAAAATGATTTTAAAATTGGTTATTTTGCTACGTTAAAGAACTAAACAACATTGTGTATTATTTTGGGAGTCCATGGAGATTTTTTTTGTAAATTATTTTAAACAATTTTGGGGGACTTTGGTGTTCCAATTTTGGAAAATTCTGACCTTTGAGTTAATTTTAGGACCCCCCTCTTTTTGGAAATTTAAAGCAATCTTGAGGTTCTAGGTATTCCTGCTTAGAAAGAATTTGAAAGTTCTTTGGAGCCTCTAATTAAATTTCTTAAAGGATACGTCATTTGCTGAAATCGGTCTTTTCTTAGCAGGTACTAGCCCCGCCCACCCACCCTCTCTTTTCTTAGAGGGTATGTCATTTGCTTAAATAGATCCTATTTCTGTAGGTACTAAAACCCGCCCACCCGCCCTCTATTTTCTTGGAAGGATTTCACTAGCCAGAATCAGTCTTATCTTACCAGGTACTACCCCTCGAAGAAAATAAAGGGTGGGTGGCTGATTTTGCCAAATGATATGATTTAATTTTTGATGTTTCTATTTCTCGACTCTTCAATTTTTCCATTTTTTTTCTGGATTTATTGAAATTTCGATGTCTTTATTTTACGATTGTTCAATTTCCCGAATTTTTCATTTTTCAATTTTGTGGTTTTTCGATTTTATGCTGTTTCGATTTTCCAATGTCCAGGTTTTTCAAGTGTATGACCTTCCGGCCTTTCGATTTATCGATATTTTAATATATCGATGTTTGGATTTTCCAATTTTTCGATTTACCCACTTTTAGATTCAATTTTTCGATTTTTTAAACTTACATATTTTCCAATTTTTCGGTCAAACATTTCACTTTTGGGAAGTTTTCACTTTCTGGATTATTCAGTTTTTTCGATTCGTCATTTCGTCGACATTTAATTTTTTCGGTTTTTTGAATTTTATTTTTCAATTTTTGTAATTTCTTTTTTTTAATTTTCCAATTATTGAATTTTCGATTTCTCGATCTTTTCATGTTTCAATTTTCCTTTTTTTAGGTTTTTCGATTTACTAATCTTCCAATTTCGACTTTTTCTAATTTCTCGATTTTTTAGTTTTTCAATTGGAATTTTTTAATTTCTGGATTTTCCGATCTTTCGATTCTTCATTTTTTCGACATTTTGATTTTTCTATTTTTTATATTTTAGATTTTCCAATTTTTCGATTTTTCAAAATTTCGGCTTAAAAAAATTTGTTCTTTTCGTTAAAAAATCGAAAAAATGACAAATCCTGAAAGGGAAAAATTTTAAAATGAGAACTTGAAAAATTAAAAATAAAAAAATTGCAATATTGTAAAGTTAAAAATTGAAAAATCAATAGATTGAAATAAAAAAATGCAAAATTGTCAAAGAAATTATCATTTATCGAGCTTTCCATATTTCGATTGGCAAAATTTTTCGATTTTTCCATTTTTTTATTTTTAGGTTTTTCGGGTTTTCGGTTTCTCGATCTTTCAATTCCATTCACCGATTGTTCCTCGATTTGTCAATTTTTCGGTATTTCAGTAATGGGATTTTTCACCATTTCTATACTTAAAGTTTTCGAATTTTGATGTTTCGATTTCTCAGTTCTTTTATTTTTTTATTGTTCAATTTTTGGACATCGATTTTTAAAACTTTTCGATTTCTTGATTTTTCAATTTCTTGATGATTTTCGACTTCTCGATTTAGATTTTTCAGTTTTTCGGTTTTTCAATTTTCGATTTCTCGATCTTTTCAAGTTTCAGTTTTTCGATGTTCCGGTTTTCCGATCTCTAGGTTTCTCAATTTTTTCACCTTCAGGCTTTTCGATGTATTAATTTTCTAATTTCTCGATGTTTCGCGTTTTCAATTTTTCGTTTTTCCAATTTTTCGACTTTCGGTTCAGTTTTGGGATTTTCTAATTTCTCGATTTTTTAGTTTTTCGATTCTTCAAATTTTCCATTTTTCAGTTTTTGGTTTTTCAATTTTTTGATTTCTTGACATCTCGGTATTTCGCATTTTAAAATGGTTTGGTTTTTCAATTTTTTGATTTCTTGACATCTCGGTATTTCGTATTTTAAAATGGTTCGGTTTTTCAATGTCTCTAGTTTTCAAGTCTCCGATTTCTTTATTTTTCACTTTTTCGAGATCTGAATTTATCAAGCTTTCGACGTTTCGTTTTTTCGATTTTTCAGTTACATTTTGAATTTTTGGATTTTTCGATTTTTCAAAATTTCGGTTCGACTAAGTTTGTTCTTTTAGTTAAAAAATCGAAAAATTTTAAATTGAGAAATTGAAAAATTGAAATTTTTTTGATTTTCCAATTTTTCATTTTTTGGAATTATCAATTTTTCGATATTTAAGTTCTACGGCTTTTCAACATTTGGATTCTTAAATTTTTCGATTTTTCAATTCCTCGATTTTCTGAAGTTTCGATTTCACGATTATTTTAGTTTTCGATTCTTCAATTTTTCCAGATCGACTTAGAATTTTAGATTTTCAATTTTTTGACGATTTTTTAATATTTTAAATTTCACTTTCTGATTTCCCGATTATACAGTTGTAAAACTTTCCGATTTCTCATTTATCCGATTTTTCAAATTATCGATTCTTAATTTTTATTTTTTTTAATTTTTTTAGAAGAATAAGTTGTCTACCAAAATCAATCTTATCTTGGCAAGTACTAGCCCCCCCCACCTACCCTTTAATTTTTTAGAAGAGTGGGTCATCTGCCAAAATCAGTCTTATCTTGACAAGTACTAGCCCCGCCCATCCACCCTTATTTTTTTAAAGGATATATCATTTGCAAAAATCAGTCTCATACTTACCAAGATAAGATTGTTTTTGGCAGATGACCTATTCTTCCAAGAAAATGAAGGGTAGGTGGGTGGGCGGGGCTAGTACCTTGACAAGTATTAATTTTTGATGATTCGATTTTTCGACTTCTCGGGTTTAGATTTTTCGTTTTTTCAATTTTTTGATTTTTCGAATTTTTCTGTTTTCGGATTTCGAGTTTGTTTCGGTTTGCAAAATTTTTGATTTTTCCATTTTTTTATTTTTCGAAATTTCAGTTCTACGATTTTTCAACATTTAGATTTTTAAATTTTTTAATTTTTCAATTTTCACGATTTTTTTATTTTTCGCTTCTTCAATTTTTCCAGATCGATTTTTTAAATTTTACATTTTTCAATTTTTTGATGATTTTCCAGATCTCCCAATTGTTCGACTATTCAATTTTCCGACTCTTCGGTTTTTCAAATTTTAAAATTTTTCGCTTTTTCGATTTCTGAATTTATCAAGCTTTCGACGTTTCGTTTTTTGGATTTTTCAGTTACATTTTGAATTTTTGGGTTTTTCGATTTTTCAAAATTTCGGTTCGAATAAGTTTGTTCTTTTAGCTAAAAAATCGAAAAATGACAAATCCTGAAAAAGAAAAATTTTAAATTGAGAAATTGAAATTTTTTTGATTTTCCAATTTTTCAATTTTTCGATTTATCAATTTTCCGATATTTAAGTTCTACGGTTTTTCAACATTTAGATTCTAAAATTTTTCGATTTTTCAAATCCTCGACTTTCTGAAATTTCGATTTCACGATTATTTTAGTTTTCGATTCTTCAATTTTTCCAGATCGACTTTTAGAATTTTAAATTTTAAATTTTTTGACGATTTTTTCGATTTCCCGATTTTTCAATATTTTAAATTTCAATTTCTGATTTCCCGATTATAAAGTTCTAAAACTTTCCGATTTCTTATTTATCCGATTTAGATTTAGATTCTTAGATTTTTCAATTTTACAATTTTCGGATGTTTCAATTTCACGATTTTTTTATTTTTCGCTTCTTCGGTTTTTGAATTTTTTCAATCGTCAATTTTTCGATTTTTCGATCTTCTCATGTTTCGATTTTCTTGTTTTTAGGTTTTTCGATTTACCAATCTTGCAATTTCTCAATGTTTCGACTTTTTCTAATTTCTCGATTTTTCAGTTTTTCAATTTGTTTGATAGTTTGTCTTCTCGGTTTTCCAGTTTTTAAAATTGTCCCAGTTTTCGATTTGTCCATTTTTCAAGTTTTCGATTTTTAATTTTTCAAGATTTCGATCTTGGGAGTTTTTTAATTTCTGGATTTTCCAAGCTTTCGATTATTCATGTTTTGGACATTTTGATTTTTTAAATTTTAGATTTTCCAAGTTTTCTATTTTTCGATTTTGCAGTTACATTTTGAATTTTTGGATTTTTCGATTTTTCAACATTTCGCTTCGAATAAATTTGTTCTTTTAGTTAAAAAATCGAAGAATGATAAATCGTGAAAAGCAAAAATTTTAAATTGAGAACTTGAAAAATCAATTATCAAATGAAATGTTCAAAAGTTGAAAAATCTACACACTAAAAAATGGAAACTGGAATTTCGAATTCGATTTTATGAGATTTGTTTTTTTTTCAATTTTTCGGTATTTCAATTTCTGATTTTCCGATTATACAGTTGTACAACTTTCCGATTTTCCAATTTGTCGATTTTTGATTTTTAAATGTTTCTATTTTTTTAGAAGAATAAGTCGTCTGCCAAAATCAATCTTATCTTGATAAGTACTAGCCCCGCCCACCCACCCTTATTTTCTTAAAGGATATATCATTTTCAAAAATCAGTCTCATACTTGTCAAGATAAGGTTGTTTTTGGCAGATGACCTATTCTTCGAAGAAAACAAAGGGTGGGTGGGCGGGGCTAGTATTTTGACAAGGATTAATTTTTGGCGATTTTATTTTTCGACTTCGCAGGTTTAGAGTTTTCGGCTTTTCAATTTTTCGATTTCCGGATTTATCGAGCTGTCCATGTTTCGATTTGCAAAATTTTTCAATTTTTCCATTTTTTTATTTTTCAATTTTTCCGCTTTTCGATATCTGGATATTTCAATTTCATTCACCAATTTTTCTTCGATTTATCATTTTTTTTCATATTTAGAATTCGATTTTATAAGATTTGTTTTTTTTTCTATTTTTTAATTTCTGATTTTCCGATTATACGGTTGTACAATTTTCCAATTTCTCATTTATCCGATTTTTCAATTCGTCGATTTTTGAATTTAAATTTTTTTCAAAATGGTGGAAGGGCCGGGATTTTTTAAATTTTTTAAACCCTTAGGAAATGTTTAGATACTATTAAATATTTTGGGAGAAGTTGTGCATTTCTTTAAATTTATCTAAAAAAAAAATGTAAGTTTAAGGAAAATAACCACATTTTATTGTCCTAATGTTGGCAGAAAAAGTCCCGTTTACATTGTTAATTGTTTATTGAACAAAAAACATCCTTTTCGAATTTATGTGAATAATTTAAAGTTTTTCTCAAAAATGGTGGAGGCGCCGGGATAATTTTTATAATATTTTTTTGTATTTCTAGAACTGTTAAGAAATGTTTAGATAATATTAGATATTTTGGGAGGAAGAACACATTAATTTAAATACATTTGTTACCGATTTTAACCAAGACAGAAGACTCATTTTCGAATCGATAAGACAAACTGTAATTTGTTACTTAAAAATATGTTTATTTTCGGTATTAGGAGATCTACCACGAAGATTACCACAGATTCGTTATTCAGAGAAAATTTAGGATTGGAAAACATAATTGTCAAAATTATGTGATTAATTTAAAATATTTTCTCAAAAATGGTGGAGGCGCCGGGATAATTTTTTATTTTAATACTCTTATTTTTTAAACCTTCACGAAATGTTTAGTAATTTTAAATATTTTGAGAGAAATTACACACTTCTTTAAATGCATCTCGATATTTAAAACAAATAACAACCAGTCATTGATTTCAGCCAAGATTTTTTTTTTCATTTTGGAATCGATTTTACAAACTAGAGCTTTTTTTATAAACATGTTTATTTCGGCTTTTAGGACAACTACGACGAAAATAGCCACAGATTCGTTATACAGAGGAAATTTTTGATTGAAAAGAATCATTTTCGAATCTATGGGAGTAATTTAAAAAAGATCTCATAAATGGTGGAGGTGCCGGGATAATTGTAAATTTTATATTTTTATCTTTTAAACCTTTAAGAAATGTTTCGATAATGTTAAATATTTTAGAAGAAACTACACATTTCTTTAAATACATCTCATATTATAATTTGTGACTAAAAATTTTGGTTGGAAAGCATCATTTTCGAATCTGTGACTAATTTAATTTTTCTAAAAAATGGTGGAGGCGCCGGGTTAATTTTTATTTTTATACTTTTTATTTTTTAAACCTTCAAGAAATGTTTAGACAATTTTAAATGTTTTGAGAGGAATTATGCATTTCTTTAAATGCATCTCGACATTTAAAGAAAATAACAATAATTTTTATATATTTTTTTAATTTTTTGAACGTTTAAGAAATGTTTACATAATATTAGAAAATTGGGGAAAATGCGTTTCTTTAAATTTACCTTATATTATATTTAAAGAAAATAATAATTTGGCATTGGTTTGAACCAGTACAAGTGAACCATTTTCAATTCGATTTGACTACTTTTATTTTTTGCATAAAACCAAGTTTATTTTCATTAATAAGAAACCACAGAAAATTTCAAATTGGAAAAAATGCTTTCCGAATCTAAGTAATGTTTTTTTTCTGAAAAAATGGTGAAGGGGATGAGATAATTTTTATAATTTTTTTTAACGTTTAAAAAATGTTTCTATAATACTAGATAATAGATATAATTTTTATTTCTGCTAATTGCGAATTAGAAAATCTCCTCATCTTCGGACACTCAAAACCGGGCAATTATTTACAAATATTCCCAGTTAATAATGATGGCAAAACAGTAATTAAAATTTCAGTTTTATATATTTTCCATTTTACCCAATGTAATCGACTTCAGTTCAATTTTTAGTTAATTATCGAGGCAATATTTCAAATTTTAATTACACATTCATAACAATGAATAATGCATACTAAACAAATGCAACTGTATCTGATTTCCAATTGTACGCTGCATTAAAATGAAATTCTTCGTATTTAGTTTCCGCCCCTACAACAAAACAATACAATTAGTAAGCAAAATTAATGATCCCTGCTGATAATCCAAAATTTTCACTTCGACATTCAACTAAGTATATCCAAATCCCGCCTCAAACCTCCAACAGGTATTCCTGCACCTGCAAGCTCAGCACGAATCTTAAATTCCTGCACAAATACCGGAATGAATTTATTGCCATTTTCGATAAACCGAATCTAGTCTAGGTACGCTTTCAAACCGGCTGTGGATTCAATTTCCAGGATCGGTTTGTTGTCTCGCATAAATTAAAACAACGTTGGAAAAATGCTGCGTTATCAAGGGAGAATAAAATAATGAAATTAATACCAGAAGAGATTTTTTCTTCGTTTTATATCAGTGTAGAGTCAATTTTCCGCTGGCAGCCCGGCGAGATATAAAAAGCTTTATTTGTTTACGCTACGCGGTAATTCACTTAAAAGATTACTTTTTTAATTAGTGTCAACTGTCAGGTCGGGCCGGGATTTTTCTAAATATCATAGGTTGTTTTGATGAAAAACGAATTACCGGGGTTCAGTCAAAAGAAGCCCCGAGGGAGTTTTGGCTGAAATTTAGCGGTCGGGTGAGCGCGGCGGGCGCGAGCTTCGCTCGCATGAGCAACTTTACTGTGTATAATAAATAAACAAATTCGAAAACTGACGGGAAAAATATTGTGTTCGTTGTGGTTAATTTCGTAATGTGGAGCACAACTGAAAACAACAAATCGATTTTTCTTCTCTTTGAATTTTCGATTTTTCAATTTTCCCATTCTTAGGTTTCTAGACGTTTCGATTTTTTTATTTTAGATTTTCAGTTGTGTACTTTTCGGTTTTTGATTTCTCAAGCGTTCGAGTTTCGAAGCTCGAATTTTCAGTTTTTTTTACTTCCGATTTTTGATTTTTCGAATTTTCGAATTTTCAATTTTTTAGATTTTTCAATTTGTAAATTCAGCAGTTTTTAGAATTTTCAATTTTTCCAATCTTCATTTTTTCGATTTTCTATACGTTTTTTTAATTTTTAAATTTTTATTCGAGTTGGATTTTCCGAATTTTCGGCTTTCGGTTTCTCGAAATTTTCAATTTTCGAATTTTCTTTATTCCAATTTTCAATTTTTTGGATTTTCAATTTCTCGATTTTTCAATTTTTCCATTTTTAATTTTTTCTATATTTCGATTCTTTGATTTCTCGAATTTTGAAAATCTCGATTTTCGAATTTTCGATTTTCCATTTTTTTCGAATATTTGATTCCTTTTCGATTTCCCGATTTTTAAATTTTTCAGTTCTTCGATTTCTCCAATTTTTGATTAAATAATTTTTCAGTTTTTCCATTTGACTTCATTTTTATTACTTTTCGATTTTTCGAAATTGGAATTTTTAATTTGTTTCCTTTTCGATTTGAATAATCGGTTTTTCCAGTCTTCGATTTTTCAAATATTTAATTTTACGACTTTTCGGTTTTGAATTTTTGAACTTTCGAATTTTTGACTTTTCCATTCTTTAGTTTTTAGACTGCATTTTCATTACTATTCGTTTTTTCGATATTCGAATTTTCATATTTTTACTTTTAGATTTTTTCTATTTTAAAATTTTTTTACTTTTCATTTTTTCAATTGTCGCTTTTGTGAATATTCATCGAATTTTTGATTTTTCGATAGCTCGAAAATATTTTTTTAAATTTTCAATTTTCGGTTTGATTATTCGAATTTCCAATTTTTGTAATCGCGTTTTCTTGATTTTTCAATGTTTCTAATTTTTGAAATCTCGAGTTTCGAATTTTTGGTTTTTCGGTTTTTTGATTTTAGAATTTTCAGGTTTCCGTTTTCTCGAATATTTGATTCATTGAATCTTTGGATTTTTCGATATTTGAATTTTGAAATTGTTTCCTCTTCGATTTTCCGATTTTTAAAAAGTTTCTTCGATTTTTCAGATTTTCGAAATTTCAAATTTTCAATTTTTAATATTTTGAATATTTGATTTTTTAGCTGTTCCATTCTTTACTTTTTGGACTTCATTTTTATTACTTTTTGATTTTTTGATTTTCGAATTTTCAAATTTTTACTCTCAGATTTTCAAATTTTTCAGTTTTTATATTCACTTTTTCAACTTTCAATGTTTTGATTTCTCGTATTTAAAATTTTTGATTTTTCGAATTTTCGATTTTCAGTTTTTCGATGTTTTAGGTTTTTCTATTTTTCAATGTTTTAACTTTCCGCTTTTTGAGTTTCTCAATTTACAAGTTATTCGAGTTGCATTTTCAGCATTTTCCTTTTTTCAATTGTCGATTTTAGAAATATTATATATTCATTGAATTTTTGATTTTTCGGCTTTCGGTTTTTCGATGTTCAATTTTTTGGATTTTCAATTTCTCGATTTTTCAATTTTTTCCTTCTTAATTTTTTCTCCATTTCGATTCTTCGATTTCTCGAATTTTGGAAATCTTGATTTTCGAATTTTTGATTATTCAGCTTTTCCATTCTTTAGACTTATATTTTATTATTTAAAGCTCTCGGTTTTTCAATTATTTGAGTTGGATTTTTCGATTTTTTTTTTTTGAATTGTCGAATTTGCGAATATTTGATTCATCAAACTTTTGATTTTCCGACATTCGGTTTTTCGATAGTTCGAAAATATTTTTTTAAATTATTAATTTTCGAATTTTCGTTTTTCGAATTTTAATTTTTTGCATTTCGATTTGTCGATTTTTCAATTTTTTTATTTTTCGTCTTCTATCTTTCGATTCTTGGATTTTTACGAATTTTCGAAACCTCGATTTACGAATTTTTGATTTTTCCAAAATTTTCGATTTTGGTTTTTCAGATTTTAGAATTTTTGGTTTTCCGTTTTTTCGAATATTTGATTCATTGAATTTTTGATTTCTCGAATTTAAAATTTTTCAGTTCTTCGGTTTTTCGGTATTCGAATTTTTAATTTTTTTGGTTTCGATGTCCCGATTTTTCAATTTACCCGTTTTTTGCGTTTCGGTTTTTCGATTTTAGTTTTTTTTAATTCCGAATTTTCAAATTTTCGATATACGAATTTTCAGTTTTATTAATTTCGAGGTTTCGATTTTCCGACTTTCCGTATTTTCCTTTTTTATATTTCGATTTATGGATTTTTCGATTTTCGGAATCTCGATTTTCGATTTTTTGATCTTCGAAGTTTCGGTTTTCCGATTTTTCGGATTGTCGGTTTTTCGAATTTTAATTTTCGACTTTTTGAATTTTCGATTTTTCAATTTTCCCATTCTTAAGTTTCTAGACGTTTCGATTTTTTTATTTTTCGATTTTCAGTTGTGTACTTTTCGGTTTTTGATTTCTCAAGCGTTCGTTTTTCGAAGCTCGAATTTTCAGTTTTTTTTACTTCCGATTTTTGATTTTTCGAATTTTCGAATTTATCAATTTTTTGGATTTTTCAATTTGTAAATTCAGCAGCTTTTAGAATTTTCAATTTTTTCAATCTTCATTTTTTCGATTTTCTAGGTTTTTTCTATTTTTAAATTTTTTTACTTTTCGCTTTTTCAATTTCTCGATAGCTCGAAAATATTATTTAAAACTTTCAATTTTTGAATTTTCGTTATTCGAATTTCCAATTTTTGTAATTTCGATTTCTTGATTTTTCAATGTTTCTAATTTTCGATATCTCGATTTTCGAATTTTTGATTTTTCGGTTTTTTGATTTTAGAATTTTCGGGTTTTCGTTTTTTCGAATATTTCATTCATTGAATTTTTGGATTTTTCGAAATTCGAATTTTGAAATTGTTTCCTTTTCGATTTCCCCATTTCTAAAAAAGTTTCTTCGATTTTTCAGATTTTCGAAATTTCAAATTTTCAATTTCTAATATTTTGAACATTTGATTTCGCAGCTTTGCCATTCTTTACTTTTTTGGACTTCATTTTTATTACTTTTCGAATTTTTGATTTTCGAATTTTCAAATTTTTACTTTCAGATTTTCAAATTTTTCAGTTTTTAATTTTCGATTTTTCAACTTTTTTGTGTTTCAATGTTTTGATTTCTCGTGTTTAAAATTTTTAGATTCTTCAGTTTTTCGATTTTTTAAGTTCTTCTAGTTTTCAATTTTTTAACTTTCCACTTTTTCAGTTTCGCCATTTACAAATATTCGAGTTGGATTTTCCGAATTTTCGGGTTTCGGTTTCTCGAAATCTTCAATTTTCGAATTTTCTTTATTCCAATTTTCAATTTTTTGGATTTTCAATTTCTCGATTTTTCAATTTTTCCGTTTTTAATTTTTTCTATATTTCAATTCTTTGATTTCTGGAATTTTGGAAATCTCGATTTTCGAAATTTCGATTTTCCATTTTTTTCTAATATTTGATTCCTTTTCGATTTCCCGAATTTTAAAATTTTCAGTTCTTCGATTTCTCGAATTTTTGATTTTCAATATTTTGAATTTTGATTTTTCAGCTTTTCCATTAGACTTCATTTTTATTACTTTTCGATTTTTCGAAATTGGAATTTTTAATTTGTTTCCTTTTCGATTTGAATAATCAGTTTTTCCAGTCTTCGATTTTTCAAATATTTAATTTTACGACTTTTCGATATTGAATTTTTGAACTTTCGAATTTTTGACTTTTCCATTCTTTAGATTTTAGACTGCATTTTCATTACTATTCGATTTTTCTATATTCGAATTTTCATATTTTTACTTTTCATTTTTTCAATTGTCGATTTTGTGAATATTCATCGAATTTTTGATTTTTCAATAGCTCGAAAATATTTTTTAAAATTTTCAATTTTCGGTTTGATTATTCGAATTTCCAATTTTTGTAATTGCGTTTTCTTGATTTTTCAATGTTTCTAATTTTTGAAATCTCGAGTTTCGAATTTTTGGTTTTTCGGTTTTTTGATTTTAGAATTTTCAGGTTTCCGTTTTCTCGAATATTTGATTCACTGAATCTTTGGATTTTTCGATATTTGAATTTTGAAATTGTTTCTCTTCGATTTTCCGATTTTTAAAAAGTTTCTTCGATTTTTCAGATTTTCGAAATTTCAAATTTTCAATTTTTAATATTTTGAATATTTGATTTTTCATCTTTTCCATTCTTTACTTTTTGGACTTCATTTTTATTACTTGTCGGTTTTTTGATTTTCGAATTTTCAAATTTTTACTTTCAGATTTTCGAATTTTTCAGTTTTTATATTCACTTTTTCAACTTTCAATGTTTTGAGTTCTCGTATTTAAAATTTTTGATTTTTCGGCATTTTCCTTTTTTCAATTGTCGATTTTACAAATATTATATATTCATTGAATTTTTGATTTTTCGGCTTTGGTTTTTCGATATTTTCAATTTTTGGATTTTCAATTTCTCGATTTTTCAATTTTTTCTTCTTAATTTTTTCTCCATTTCGATTCTTCGATTTCTCGAATTTTGGAAATCTTGATTTTCGAATTTTTGATTATTCAACTTTTCGATTCTTTAGACTTATATTTTATTATTTAAAGCTCTCGGTTTTCCAATTATTCGAGTTGGATTTTTCGATTTTTTTTTTTGTTGAATTGTCGAATTTGCGAATATTTGTTTCATCAAACTTTTGATTTTCCGACATTCGGTTTTTTAAAATTATTAATTTTCGAATTTTCGTTTTTCGAATTTTAATTTTTTACATTTCGATTTCTCGATTTTTCAATTTTTTCATTTTTCGTCTTCTATATTTCGATTCTTGGATTTTTACGAATTTTCGAAACCTCGATTTACGTATTTTTGATTTTTCCAAGATTTTCGATTTTGGATTTTTAGATTTTAGAATTTTTGGTTTTCCGTTTTTTCGAATATTTGATTCATTGAATTTTTGATTTCTCGAATTTAAAATTTTTCAGTTCTTCGATTTTTCGATATTCGAATTTTTAATTTTTTGGTTTCGATGTCCCGATTTTTCAATTTACTCATTTTTGCCTTTCGGTTTTTCGATTTTAGTTTTTTTTAATTCCGAGTTTTCAAATTTTCGAAACACGAATTTTCAGTTTTATTAATTTCGAGGTCTCGATTTTTCGACTTTCCATATTTCCCTTTTTTATATTTCGATTACTGGATTTTTCGTTTTCGGAATCTCGATTTTTGATTTTTAGATCCTATTTTTCGGATTTTTGGTTTTTCGAATTTTAATTTTTGACTTTTTGAATTTTCGATTTTTCAATGTTTCCGTTCTTAATATTTTAGACGTTTCAATTCATTTATTTTTCGATTTTCAGACTGGAAAAATATTGTGTTCGTTGTGGTTAATTTCGTAATGTAGAGCACAACTGAAAACAACAAATCGATGGAATTAAATTATAACTAATGCAGCTCCTATTTATTCAACATTACCAACAATATGTTTATTTTTCATTTACAATGACTCGAGAAAATCACACTTTGTTCCTAATTTTGTTTAAACTGTGGAAATACACAGGTCTCCCGGTGTACGAACTTCAGCACGAAAATTTCGTAAACGTAAAATCCAGAAATATCTACGCAGCTGTTTTATTTCTAGTAGCGTCATTTTACATAAGTTTGAAGCAAATCTACAAAGAGAACAAACGAGTGATTTTTGATGACATCACCTGCACAGAATTGATAGTTCTGGGTTTACAAAACGTCACAATTCTCATAGTCTCCTACAACAAACGTCACGATATTTTACGAATTTTGTTAGAAATACAATTGTCGGAAAAGCTTGTAGCAGAAATATCAAACAAAAGCCAGACTTCATCGAATAGAAAAAAACTCATTTTAGGAATTGCTATATTGAAATATGGAATGCTTTTCACAATGCTTATAATCGATCTCTTGAACTTGCCCAAACAACGAATAAACACGCTTGTGCACACCATGAATTTGGGTTTTCACTACCATTTCGAATTGGTGATATTTGTTTATCTAATTTCTCTAGTAAATCAATATCGGGAACTGAACGAACATGTAAAGCTCAACGGCAAAACCGAGCGGTTGCAAATAATTGAAGTTATTAAAGCTCACGCAACTTTGAACTACAATTTTGCGCTGACGAAGAAGTGTTTCGAGGGTTTGATTTTGCTGAAATCGGTTTGTGACGCTTTCATTACGACTGTCGGAGTCTACTATTTTATTCAAACTCTGCTTCAACCAGGTCATTTGGTGTTGGGTTCATCAGCTGTGTTGTTTTTCTGTCTTACGCTGCTTGTGAATTTTTTGGGGGCTGTGTTTTTTCAAAATATTTTTGAACAAGTGAGTGACGTTTGAATGCTGAGTTATTGAACAATTATTTTTTTTAGGAAAAAATTCTTACTCGTAATATTAATTTTACGTTTTACTATATAGACGAGAAAATGTTTGTACCATATAAAAAGGTATAATATAACTTAATTATAATGTCGAGTTATATGTATTTACTTCCAGGAACGACTATTTGCCGCAAAAACGACTATGACTGAGCTAGATTTAACGATTTGTGGTCTTTTTCCGCTTAACTTTGACTATATAAGTGGGGTAAGAAAGCACCTGAAAATTTACCCATCACGCTTTTTCAGATGCTTACAGGTGTCAGCAGCTACGTGATGTATTTAATGCAATTTCATAGAAAATGAATATTTCAGCGAAATAAAACCGTCAATACTAAACACGCAGTTTCCCTTTCTTGTGTCTGTTTATTGGACAAATAATGCCGAAGCAATTATTGAAATTTCAGGCGTAGCTTAAGATTATCGTGAAGGTGTTAAAATGATATCCAAAGTTCGTCTAGTCATCAGATTATCCAGCGTGCTGAGAATATTGATTAGAAATTCCAGAATATTAATTAAACTTTAAGTTATTCATTCCCTCTCGTAAGATAATGATGTCATCAGAAGTGTTTCGGTACCGTTTTTTATTTTTTATTTTATGAGAGTTTCCGTCTGTCTGTCGTCTGTGCTGAAAAAAATCAAATTCTATAACATTTTCTAATTTAATAATGAAAAAGATTTTTTCTGGTATCTCGAATTTTAGGTTTATCAAATTTTTAGTATTTATTTTCGAGTTTACAATTTTTTTGATGTTCGAATTTCAATTTTTTAATTTCAAGACTCGATTTTTCATCTTCGAATTTGCGGTTTTCGGATTTTTCGAATTTTCGCTTTTTCCAGCATTTGATAATCGAATTTTTAATTTTTCGATATTCGAATTTCCTTTTTGTTTGCTTTTCGGTTTCTAGATTTTTCAATGTTTAAAGTCGGCTATTTTCTGAATTTTCGATTTTTCCATTCTTAAGTTTTTAGACGTTCCAATTTTTTTACTTTTCGATTTTTGGATATTTGAATATTCAGTTTTTTTATTTTTCGATTTTCAGCTTTGTAAATTTCAGTTTTTTACTTTCCTATTTTTCAATTTTTCATTTTTCGAATTTTCTATTTTTCAATTTTTTTACTTTCCGTTTTTTTAATTTCCCGGTTTTTCAATTATTCGAGTTGGATTTTTTGAATTTTTGATTCTCCGACTTTCGGTTTTTCAATAGTTCGAAAAATTTTTTTTAAATTATCAGTTTTCGAATTTTCTCCTCTATATCTCGATTCTTGGATTTTTACGAATTTTGGAAAGTTCGATTTACGAATTTTTTATTTTTCCGAGTTTTTCGATTTTGGATTTTTACATTTTAGAATTTTTGGTTTTCCATTTTTTCGAATATTTGATTCATTGAATTTTCGATTTTTCGATCTTGGAATTTGGAATTTGTTTCACTTTCGATTTTAGATTTTTAAAATTTCGAGTTTTCAAATTTTCAATGTTCGAATTTTTTATTAATTTCGAGGTCTCGATTTTTCGACTTTAGGTATTTCCCTTTTTTATATTTCGATTATTGGATTTTTCGATTTTCGGAATCTGGATTTTCGATTTTTAGATCTTCGAATTTTCGATTTTCCGATTTTTCGGATTTTCGGTTTTTCGAATTCTAATTTTTAACTTTTTGAATTTTCAATTTTTCAATTTTTCCATTCTTAAGATTTTAGACGTTTCAATTCTTTTACTTTTCGATTTTCAGTTGTGTTCTTTTTGGTTTTTGATTTCTCGAGCGTTGGATTTTCGAAGCTCGAACTTTCAGTTTCTTTACTTTCGATTTTTGATTTTTCGAATTTTCGAATTTTCAATGTTTTGGATTTTTCAATTTGTAAATTCAGCAGTTTTTAGAATTTTCAATTTTTCCAATTTTTCGATTTTTTCTATTTTTAAATTTTTTTAATTTTCATTTTTCAATTTCTCGGTTTTTGAATTATTCGACTTGGAATGTTTGAATTTTACTTTTTTCAATTGTCGATTTTGTGAATAATTCATCTAATTTTTTATTTTTCGATGGCTCGAAAATATTTTTTTAAATTTTCACTTTTCGAATTTTCGTTATTCGAATTTCCAATTTTTGTAATTTCGTTTTCTTGATTTTAGAATTTTCAAGTTTCCGTTTCCTCGAATATTTGATTCATTGAATTTTTGGATTTTTCGATATTCGAATTTTGAATTTGTTTCCATTTCGATTTCCCGATTTTTAAAAAAATTTCTTCGATTTTTCAGATTTTCGAAATTTCAAATTTTCAATTTTTAATATTTTGAATATTTGATTTTGCAGCTTTTCTATTCTTTACTTTTTGGACTTCATTTTTATTACTTTTCGATTTTTTGATTTTCGAATTTTCAAATTTTTACTTTCAGATTTTCAAATTTTTCAGTTTTCAATTTTCGATTTTTCAACTTTTTTGTGTTTCAATGTTTTGATTTCTCGTGTTTAAAATTTTTAGATTCTTCAGTTTAGTTTTTCGATTTTTTAAGTTCTTCTATTTTTCAATTTTTTAAATTTCCGCTTCTTCAGTTATTCCATTTACAATTATTCGAGTTGGATTTTCGGCTTTCGGTTTTTCGATATTTTCAATTGTCGAATTTTCTTTATTCCAATTTTCAATTTTTGGGTTTTCAATTTATCGATTTTTCAATTTTTCCATTTTTAGTTTTTTCTATATTTCGAGTCTTCGATTTCTCGAATTTTGGAAAGCTCATTTTCGAATGTTCGATTTTCTTTTATTTTTCGAATATTTAATTCCTATTCGATTTCAGTTCTTCGGTTTTTCCAAATTTTGATTTTAAATTTTTTTAATTTTTGATTTTTCAGCTTTTCCATTAGACTTCATTTTTATTACTTTTCGATTTTTCGAAATTCGAATTTTTAATTAGTTTCCTTTCCGATTTGAATAACCAATTTATCCATTCTTAGATTTTTCAAATTTTTAATTTTACGACTTTTCGATTTTGAATCTTTGAATTTTCGATTTTTAGCTTTTCCATTCTTTAGTTTTTAGACTTCATTTTCATTACTATTCGATTTTTCGATATTCGAATTTCCATATTTTTATCTTTAGATTTTCAATTTTTTCATTTTTTAATTTTCGATTTTTCAACATTTTTACTATTCAAACGTCTTAATTTCTCGTGTTCAAAATTTCTGATTTTTCGAATTTCGATTTTCAATTTTTAGATTCATCAGTTTTTAGACTTTTCAATTTTTTATTTTTCGATTTCGCGAATTTTCAGTTTTTCCATTCTTTAGTTTTTCGAGTTTTTAAGGTTTTTATATTTCTCCATTTTTTGACATTTCGCTTTTTTAATTTCTCAATTTACAGTTATTCGAGTTGGATTTTTCGAATTTTCGTTTTTTCAATTGTCGATTTTGCGAATATTTGGTTCATCGAATTTTTGATCTTTTGGTTTCGGCTTTTCGATATTTTCAATTTTCGAATTTTTTTTATTCCAATTTTTAATTTTCTGGATTTTCAATTTCTCGATTTTTCAATTTTTCCATTTTTAATTTTTTCTATACTTCGATTTTTCAATTTTTCAAATTTCGATTTTTAGATTTTCGAAGTTTCGATTTTCCATTTTTTTCGAATATTTGATTCCTTTTCGATTTTCCGATTTTAAATTTTTTCAGTTCTTCGATTTTTCCAGTTTTTGATTTTTAATATTTTGAATTTTTGATTTTTCATTAGACTTTTCATTAGACATTTTTATTACTTTTCTATTTTTGGATATTCGAATTTTTAATTAGTTTCCTTTTCGATTTGTACAATCAATTTTTCTATTCTTCGATTTTTCAAATTTTTAATTTTACGACTTTCCGATTTAAAATTTTTGAATTTTCGATTTTTTACTTTTCCATTTTTTAGTTTTTAGACTTCATTTTCATTACTATTCGAACGTTTTAATTTCTCGTGTTTAAAATTTTTGATTTTTCGAATTTTCCATTTTCAATTTTTAGATTCATCAGTTTTTAGACTTTTCAATTTTTTATTTTTCGATTTCGCGAATTTTCAGTTTTTCCATTCTTCAGTTTTTCGAGTTTTTAAGGTTTTTATATTTCTCCATTTTTTTACTTTTCGCTTTTTTCAATTTACAGTTATTCGAGTTGAATTTTCCGAATTTTCGTGTTTTCAATTGTCGATTTTGCGAATATTTAATTCATTGAATTTTTGATTTTGCGATATTTTCAATTTTTGAATTTTCTTTATTCCAATTTTCAATTTTTTGGATTTTCAATTTATCCATTTTTCAATTTTCCCATTTTTAGTTTTTTCTATATTTCGATTCTTCGATTTCTCGAATTTTGGAAATATCGTTTTTCGAATTTTTGATTTTTCAATTTTTCAAATTTCGATTTTTAGATTTTCGAATTTTCGATTTTCCATTTTGATCGAATATTTGATTCCATTTCGATTTTCCGGTTTTTAAATTTTTCAGTTCTTCGATTTTTCCAATTTTTGATTTTTAATTTGAATTTTTGATTTTTTATTAGACTTCATTTTCATTCCTATTCGATTTTTCGATATTTGAATTTTCATATTTTTAATTTTAGTTTTTCAATTTTTCCATTTTTTAATTTTCGATTTTTCAACGTTTTAATTTCTGGTGTTTAAAATTTTTGATTTTTTGAATTTCAATTTTCAATTTTTAGATTCATCAGTTTTTAGACTTTTCAATTTTTTATTTTCCGATTTCGCGAATTTTCAGTTTTTCCATTCTTCAGTTTTTCGAGTTTTTAAGGTTTTTACATTTTTCCGTTTTTTAATTTTTCGCTTTTTCAGTTTTTCAATTTACGAGTTGGATTTTTCGAATTTTCTTTTTTTAACAATTTTCGGTTTTGCGGATATTTGATTCTTCAAATTTTTGGTATTTTCAATTTTCGAATTTTCCTTATTCGAATTTTCAAATTTTTGGAATGTCAATTTCTCAATTTTTCAATTTTTTTGTCTTTAATATTTATATATTTCGATTCCTCGATTTTTAGATTTTCGAATTTTTAATATTTGAATTTAGAATTTTTTCGATTTCCTGATTTTTAAAATTTTCAGTTCTTCGATTTTTCCAATTTTTGATTTTTAATATATTGAATTTTTGATTATGCATTTCCATTCTTTAGTTGTTAGACTTAATTTTTATTACTCTTTTATATTTCGATATTCGAATTTTCAATTGTTTTGATTTCGATGTCCCGATTTTTCGACGTTCCGCATTTCCGTTTTTTATATTTCGATTATTGGATTTTTCGATTTTCGGAATCTCGATTTTCGATTTTTAGATCTTCGAATATTCGGTTTTCCGATTTTTTGGATTTTCGGTTTTTCGAATTTTAATTTTTAACTTTTTGAATTTCGAGTTTTCAATTTTTCCATTCTTAAGATTTTAGACGTTTCAATTTTTTTATTTTTCGATTTTCAGTTGTGTACTTTTCGGTTTTTGATTTTCAGCAGTTTTTAGAATTTTCAATTTTTTTTCTTCATTTTTTCGATTTTTTAGGTTTTTCCAATTGTTAAATTTTTTTACTTTTCACTTTTTCAATTTTCGATTTTTCAACTTTTTTGTGTTTCAACATTTTGGTTTCTCGTGTTTAAAATTTTTGATTTTTCGAATTTTCGACTTTAAATTTTTAGATTCTTCAGTTTTTCGATTTTTAGGTTTTTCCATGTTTCAGTGTTTTAACTTTCCGCTTTTTTCAGCTTCTCAATTAACAGTTATTCGAGTTGGATTTTCCGAATTTTCGTTTTTTCAATTTTTGCGAATATTTAATTCATTGACTTTTTGATTTTTTGGCTTTCGGTTTTTCGATATTTTCAATTTCCGAATTTTCTTTATTCCAGTTTTCAATTTTTTGTATTTTCATTTTCTCGATTTTCCAGTTTTTCCATTTTTAATTTTTTCTATATTTCGATTCTTTGATTTCTCGAATTTTGGAAACCTCGATTTTCGAATTTTCGATTTTTAAATTTTTGAGTTCTTCGATTTTTCCAATTTATGATTTTTAATAGGTATTTTGAATTTTTAATTTTTCATCTTTACCATTAGACTTCATTTAATATTACTTTTCGATTTTTCGATATTCGAATTTTTAATTCGTTTCCTTTTCGATTTGAATAATCAATTTTTCTATTCTTTGATTTTTCAAATTTTTAATGTTACGACTTTCCGATTTTGAATTTTTGAATTTTCGATTTTTCAACATTTTTACAATTCAAACGTTTTAATTTCTCGTGTTTAAAATTTTTGATTTTTCGAATTTTCCATTTTCAATTCTTAGATTCATCAGTTTTTAGACTTTTCACTTTTTTATTTTTCGATTTCACGAATTTTCAGTTTTTCCATTCTTCAGTTTTTCGAGTTTTTTTAAGTTTTTATATTGTTCCATTTTTTAACTTTTCACTTTCCCAATTAAGTTATTCGAATTGGATTTTTCGAATTTTCTTTTTTTAACAATTGTCGATTTTGCGAATATTTGATTCATCGAATTTTTGTTTTTTCGGCTTCCGGCTTTTCGATATTTTCAATTTTCGAATTTTCGTTTTTCGAATTTCCATTTTTTGCATGTCGATTTCTCGATTTTTCAATTTTTTCATTTTTCGTCTTCTATATTTCGATTCTTGGATTTGTACGAATTTTCGAAATCTCGATTGACGAATTTTTGATTTTTCCAAGATTTTCGATTTTGGATTTTTAGATTTTAGAATTTTTGGTTTTCCGTTTTTTCGTATATTTGATTCATTGAATGTTTGATTTCTCGAATTTAAAATTTTTCAGTTCTTCAATTTTTCGATATTCGAATTTTTAATTTTTCTGGTTTCGATGTCCCGATTTTTCAATTTACCCATTTTTTGCCTTTCGGTTTTTCGATTTTAGTTTTTTTAATTCCGAGTTTTCAAATTTTCGATACACAAATTTTCAATTTTATTAATTTCGAGGTCTCGATTTTTCGACTTTCCATATTTCCCTTTTTTATATTTCGATTACTGGATTTTTCCTTTTCGGAATCTCGATTTTCAATTTTTAGATCCTATTTTTCGGATTTTCGGTTTTTCGAATTTTAATTTTTAACTTTTTGAGTTTTCGAGTTTTCAATTTTTCCATTCTTAAGATTTTAGACGTTTCAATTTTTTTATTTTTCGATTTTCAGTTGTGTACTTTTCGGGTTTTGATTTTCAGCAGTTTTTAGAATTTTCAAATTTTTTTCTTCATTTTTTCGATTTTTTAGGTTTTTCCAATTGTTAAATTTTTTTACTTTTCACTTTTTCAATTTTCGATTTTTCAACTTTTTTGTGTTTCAACATTTTGGTTTCTCGTGTTTAAAATTTTTGATTTTTCGAATTTTCGACTTTAAATTTTTAGATTCTTCAGTTTTTCGATTTTTAGGTTTTTCCATGTTTCAGTGTTTTAACTTTCCGCTTTTTTCAGCTTCTCAATTAACAGTTATTCGAGTTGGATTTTCCGAATTTTCGTTTTTTCAATTTTTGCGAATATTTAATTCATTGACTTTTTGATTTTTTGGCTTTCGGTTTTTCGATATTTTCAATTTCCGAATTTTCTTTATTCCAGTTTTCAATTTTTTGTATTTTCATTTTCTCGATTTTCCAGTTTTTCCATTTTTAATTTTTCTATATTTCGATTCTTTGATTTCTCGAATTTTGGAAACCTCGATTTTCGAATTTTCGATTTTTAAATTTTTGAGTTCTTCGATTTTTCCAATTTATGATTTTTAATAGGTATTTTGAATTTTTAATTTTTCATCTTTACCATTAGACTTCATTTAATATTACTTTTCGATTTTTCGATATTCGAATTTTTAATTCGTTTCCTTTTCGATTTGAATAATCAATTTTTCTATTCTTTGATTTTTCAAATTTTTAATGTTACGACTTTCCGATTTTGAATTTTTGAATTTTCGATTTTTCAACATTTTTACAATTCAAACGTTTTAATTTCTCGTGTTTAAAATTTTTGATTTTTCGAATTTTCCATTTTCAATTCTTAGATTCATCAGTTTTTAGACTTTTCACTTTTTTATTTTTCGATTTCACGAATTTTCAGTTTTTCCATTCTTCAGTTTTTCGAGTTTTTTTAAGTTTTTATATTGTTCCATTTTTTAACTTTTCACTTTCCCAATTAAGTTATTCGAATTGGATTTTTCGAATTTTCTTTTTTTAACAATTGTCGATTTTGCGAATATTTGATTCATCGAATTTTTGTTTTTTCGGCTTCCGGCTTTTCGATATTTTCAATTTTCGAATTTTCGTTTTTCGAATTTCCATTTTTTGCATGTCGATTTCTCGATTTTTCAATTTTTTCATTTTTCGTCTTCTATATTTCGATTCTTGGATTTGTACGAATTTTCGAAATCTCGATTGACGAATTTTTGATTTTTCCAAGATTTTCGATTTTGGATTTTTAGATTTTAGAATTTTTGGTTTTCCGTTTTTTCGTATATTTGATTCATTGAATGTTTGATTTCTCGAATTTAAAATTTTTCAGTTCTTCGATTTTTCGATATTCGAATTTTTAATTTTTCTGGTTTCGATGTCCCGATTTTTCAATTTACCCCTTTTTTGCCTTTCGGTTTTTCGATTTTAGTTTTTTTTAATTCCGAGTTTTCAAATTTTCGATACACAAATTTTCAATTTTATTAATTTCGAGGTCTCGATTTTTCGACTTTCCATATTTCCCTTTTTTATATTTCGATTACTGGATTTTTCCTTTTCGGAATCTCCATTTTCGATTTTTAGATCCAATTTTTCGGATTTTTGGTTTTTCGAATTTTAATTTTTGACTTTTGGAATTTTCGATTTTTCAATTTTTCCGTTCTTAAGATTTTAGACGTTTCAATTAATTTATTTTTCGATTTTCAGTTGTGTAATTTTCGGTTTTTGATTTTTAGCAGTTTTTAGAATTCACAATTTTTTTTCTTCGACTTGGAATGTTGGAATTTCACTTTTTTTAATTTTCGATTTTTCAGCTTTTTTGTGTTACTCCTGTTTAAAATTTTTGATTCTTCGAATTTTCGATTTTAACTTTTTAAATTCTTCAGTTTTTCGATTTTTAGGTTTTTCTATATTTCAATGTTTTAACTTTCCGCTTTTTTCAGCTTCTCAATTTCGAGTTGGATTTTCACTGAATTTTTGATTTTTCGGTTTTCGGTTCTCAATATTTTCAATTTTCGAATTTTCTTTATTCCAAATTTCAATTTCTCGATTTTTCAATTTTCCCATTTTTAATTTTTTCTATATTTCGAATCTTCGATTTCTCGAATTTTGGAAATATCGATTTTCGAATTTTTGATTTTTCAATTTTTCAAATTTCGATTTTTTGATTTTCGAATTTTCGATTTTCCAATTTTTTCTTGAATATTTGATACCTTTTCGATTTTCCGATTTTTAAATTTTTCAGTTCTTCGATTTTTCCAATCTTTGATTTTTAATATTTTTGAATTTTTGATTTTTATTAGACTTCATTTTTATTACTTTTCGATTTTTCGATATTCGAAATTTTAGTTAGTTTCCTTTTCGATTTGAACAATAAATTTTTCTAGTCTTCGATTTATCAAATTTTTAATTTTACGACTTTCCGATTCATTAGTTTTTAAACTTCATTTTCATTACTATTCGATTTTTCGATATTCGAATTTCCATATTTTTACCTTTAGATTTTCAATTTTTTCATTTTTTAATTTTCGATTTTTCAACATTTTTACAACTCAAACGTTTTAATTTCTCGTGTTTAAAATTTTTGATTTTTCGAATTTTCCATTTTCAATTTTTAGATTCATCAGTTTTTAGACTTTTCAATTTTTTATTTTTCGATTTCGCGAATTTTCAGTTTTTCCATTCTTCAGTTTTTCGAGTTTTTAAGGTTTTTATATTTCTCAATTTTTTTACTTTTCGCTTTTTCAGTTTCTCAATTTACAGTTATTCGAGTTGAATTTTCCGTTTTTTCGTGTTTTCAATTGTCGATTTTGCGAATATTTAATTAATTGAATTTTTGATTTTTCGGCTTTCGGTTTTTCGATATTTTCAATTTTTGAATTGTCTTTATTCCAATTTTCAATTTTTTGGATTTTCAATTTATCGATTTTTCAATTTTCCCATTTTTATTTTTCTCTATATTTCAATTCTTTGATTTCTCGAATTTTGGAAATATCGTTTTTCGAATTTTTGATTTTTCAATTTTTCAAATTTCGATATTTAGATTTTCGAATTTTCAATTTTCCATTTTTTTCGAATATTTGATTTTTTTTCGATTTTCCGGTTTTAAAATTTTTCAGTTCTTCGATTTTTCCAATTTTTGATTTTTAATATTTTGAATTTTTGATTTTTTATTAGACTTCATTTTCATTCCTATTCGATTTTTCGATATTTGAATTTTCATATTTTTAATTTTAGTTTTTCAATTTTTCCATTTTTTAATTTTCGATTTTTCAACATTTTTACAATTCAAACGTTTTAATTTCTGGTGTTTAAAATCTTTGATTTTTCGAATTTCGATTTTCAACTTTTAGATTCATCAGTTTTTAGATTTTTCAATTTTTTATTTTTCGATTTCGCGAATTTTCAGTTTTTCCATTCTTCAGTTTTTAAGATTTTTACATTTTTCCGTTTTTTAACTTTTCGCTTTTTCAGTTTTTCAATTTACCAGTTGGATTTTTCGAATTTTCTGTTTTTAACAATTGTCGATTTTGCGAATATTTGATTCTTCGAATTTTTGATTTTTTGGCTTCCGGTTTTTCGATATTTTCAATTTTAGAATTTTCGTTATTTGAATTTTCAAATTTTTGGAATGTCAATTTCTCAATTTTTCAATTTTTTTGTCTTTAATATTTTCTATATTTCGATTCTTCAATTTTTAGATTTTCGAATTTTTAATATTTGAATTTAGAATTTTTTCGATTTCCCGATTTTTAAATTTTTCAGTTCTTCGATTTTTCTAATTTTTGATTTTTAATATATTGAATTTTTGATTATTCAGCTTTTCCATTCTTTAGTTGTTAGACTTAATTTTTACTACTCTTTGATACATATTTCGATATTCGAATTTTCAATATTTTGGTTTCTCGTGTTTAAAATTTTTTAATTTTCGACTTTAAACTTTTAGATTCTTCAGTTTTTCGATTTTTAGGTTTTTCCATGTTTCAGTGTTTTAACTTTCCGCTTTTTTCAGCTTCTCAATTAACAGTTATTCGAGTTGGATTTTCCGAATTTTCGTTTTTTCAATTGTCGATTTTGCGAATATTTAATTCATTGACTTTTTGATTTTTCGATATTTTCAATTTCCGAATTTTATTTATTCCAGTTCTCAATTTTTCGTATTTTCATTTTCTCGATTTTCCAGTTTTTCCATTTTTAATTTTTTCTATATTTCGATTCTTTGATTTCTCGAATTTTAGAAATCTCGATTTTCGAATTTTCGATTTTTAAATTTTTGAGTTCTTCGATTTTTCCAATTTATGATTTTTAATATTTTGAATTTTGTATTTTTCAGCTTTACCATTAGACTTCATTTTTATTACTTTTCGATTTTTCGATATTCGAATTTTTAATTAGTTTCCTTTTCGATTTGAATAATCAATTTTTCTATTCTTTGATTTTAAAATTTTTAATGTTACGACTTTCCGATTTTGAATTTTTGAATTTTCGATTTTTCAACATTTTTACAATTCAAACGTTTTAATTTCTCGTGTTTAAAATTTTTGATTTTTCGAATTTTCCATTTTCAATTCTTAGATTCATCAGTTTTTAGACTTATCACTTTTTATTTTTCGATTTCACGAATTTTCAGTTTTTCCATTCTTCAGTTTTTCGAGTTTTTTTATTGTTCCATTTTTTAACTTTTCACTTTCCCAATTAAGTTATTCGAATTGGATTTTTCGAATTTTCTTTTTTTAACAATTGTCGATTTTGCGAATATTTGATTCATCGAATTTTTGTTTTTTCGGCTTCCGGCTTTTCGATATTTTCAATTTTCGAATTTTCGTTTTTCGAATTTCCATTTTTTGCATGTCGATTTCCCGATTTTTCAATTTTTTTCATTTTTCGTCTTCTATATTTCGATTCTTGGATTTGTACGAATTTTCGAAATCTCGTTTGACGAATTTTTGATTTTTCCAAGATTTTCGATTTTGGATTTTTAGATTTTAGAATTTTTGGTTTTCCGTTTTTTCGTATATTTGATTCATTGAATGTTTGATTTCTCGAATTTAAAATTTTTCAGTTCTTCGATTTTTCGATATTCGAATTTTTAATTTTTCTGGTTTCGATGTCCCGATTTTTCAATTTACCCATTTTTTGCCTTTCGGTTTTTCGATTTTAGTTTTTTTTAATTCCGAGTTTTCAAATTTTCGATACACAAATTTTCAATTTTATTAATTTCGAGGTCTCGATTTTTCGACTTTCCATATTTCCCTTTTTTATATTTCGATTACTGGATTTTTCCTTTTCGGAATCTCGATTTTCATTTTTTAGATCCTATTTTTCGGATTTTCGGTTTTTCGAATTTTAATTTTTAACTTTTTGAATTTTCGAGTTTTCAATTTTTCCAGTCTTAAGATTTTAGACGTTTCAATTTTTTTATTTTTCGATTTTCAGTTGTGTACTTTTCGGTTTTTGATTTTCAGCAGTTTTTAGAATTTTCAATTTTTTTTCTTCATTTTTTCGATTTTTAGGTTTTTCCAATTATTAAATTTTTTTTCTTTTCACTTTTTCAATTTTCGATTTTTCAATTTTTTTGTGTTTCAATATTTTGGTTTCTTGTGTTTAAAATTTTTGATTATTCGAATTTTCGATTTTCAACTTTTAGGTTCTTCAGTTTTTCGTTTAGGTTTTCTCTATTTTTCAATGTTTTAACTTTTCGCTTTTTCGGTTTCTCAATTTACAGTTATTCGAGTTGGATTTTCCGAATTTTCGTTTTTTCAATTGTCGATTTTGCGAATATTTAATTCATTGAATTTTTGATTTTTCGGCTTTAGGTTTTTCGATATTTTCAATTTTCGAATTTTCTTTATTCCAATTTTCAATGTTTTGGATTCCCAAATTTCTCGATTTTTCAATTTTTCCAGTTTAAATTTTTTTTTTCTCGAATTTTGAAAAGCTCGATTTTCCATTTTTTTCTAATATTTGATTTCTTTTCAATTTCCCGATTTTTAAATTTTTCAGTTCTTCGATTTTTCCAATTTTTGATTTTAAATATTTTGAATTTTCGATTTTTCAGCTTTTCCATTAGACTTCATTTTTATTACTATTCCATTTTTCGATATTTTTACTTTTAGATTTTGAATTTTTCCATTTTTTAATGTTCGATTTTTCAACATTTTTACAATTCAAACGTTTTAATATCTCGTGTTTAAAATGTTTGATTTTTCGAATTTTCCATTTTCAATTTTTAGATTCATCAGTTTTTAGACTTTTCAATTTTTTATTTTTCGATTTCGCGAATTTTCAGTTTTTCCATTCTTCCGTTTTCTCGAGTTTTTAAGGTTTTTATATTTCTCCATTTTTTTTTACTTTTCGGTTTTTCAGTTTCTCAATTTACAGGTATTCGAGTTGGACTTTTCGAATTTTCTTTTTTTAACAATTGTCGATTTTGCGAATATTTGATTCATCGAATTTTTGATTTTTCGGCTTTCGGTTTTTCGATAGTTTAAATTTTCGAATTTTCGTTATTCGAATTTTCAAATTTTTGGAATGTCAATTTCGAAAAAGATTTCCCGATTTTTAATTTTTTCAGTTCTTCGATTTTTACAATTTTTGATTTTTAATATGTTGAATTTTTTCGATTATTCAGCTTTTCCATTCTTTAGTTCTTAGACTTAATTTTTATTACTCTGCGATTTTTCGAAATTCGAATTTTCAATTTGTTTACCTTTTTGATTTTCCGACTTTTCAATTTTTCAATTTTTCGAGTTTTCGACTTTAATTTTTTGAATTTCCGATTATTTAGCTTTCCCATTCTTTAGTTTTTAGACTTCGATTAGTAATTTCAGAGTAATAAAAACGAAACGGGAGAACTACTTTTTATATTCTATGATTTACGAAACGTCGAATAACATGAAATTAAAAAGAAATGTAAAGTGGCGGTTATATTTCTTGCACTTTTTGAAACTTTCCACCGAAGAAACGGTATTTGTTGGATTGTACTTCAGGGGTGAGGGAACTTCCATCGAAATAACTTTCGCCCAATTTTTCCCGTTGTTATCCCTGTAAACAGATAATCATTATGCATAGCTTGTTTCGCCTCAATTCGCGAAATCGCAATAAACCTCCCGTTATCATTTAATTTCATATTTGCAAACGTTTCCCGTTGACTTCCGAGATAATCCGGTTACGTTTCGTTTTAATGTTTTACCCTGTTGTGCGTTTTTCAGCGATAGTTTCGCAGCATTGAGGCAATAACTCTGCCGTTCACCCCGTTACAGCAGAATAGAAGGATTATGTAAAAGATGGTTTTAAAGCTCTTCCCAGGGAATTACAACTGATTATCAGTATGTCCTAATCTTGCAAAGCTAGCTAAATTTACTCTTATCGCGTCGATCTCGAGCAAAATTCCAAAATAATGCAAAACGTAGACGAGATTCGGAACGGAGCTCGCACAATAAAACTCGTAACGTGGAGTTGTCGCGCGTAAAAATATAACATCCACTTAAAATTTGATTAAGCCCGGCGAGTTTGTAAGAATGTTGTCGACGTTAAAACTTTCAAGTGGCTGTATATTTGCTAATCGCTTTACTACCCTTAAACGCGAAATGGATAGGCCGAGACAAGTTCTGACACAGAACTAAACTTAATCAAAGTTAAGAGCTTTCCTCATAGAGAAATAATAAAATTACGCGACTTGATCAACTCAATTTAAAGTTTCGGATTCAAAATTTCGGTGTTCCACTGCGGAATCGTTTAATTGGAAAATCTCTTTTGTTACATGTGACATTGTCTCTGCTCGTGTAAATCACGAATTCCTGAGGATTTGAAAAGATTTATGTGAAAAGTTGAGCCCGATGTTTAAGGCCACAATTTACATGGGGGCAACTTTTTACCCATTTATTATCGGCCAACTTTTTTCTTCTGCTTGTTTTTCCGTATTAAAACTTCTATCAGTCTACTAATTTAAACTTCTGCACGCGCATCCCCAACACTCAATTTCGCCAATAATCCGCGAAGCGACGAAGAAGACCTCGACCAAACTTTCCGGCTTGCATTACACGCAAAAATTAGAATTAGCGGTACCGAAATTCCGACCGAGAGATATGCGGGGAGAATGCCAACGTGCTAATGTACATAAGATGCGGATTTTCCGACGCGGATTTCTTACAGTAGCTAAATCTTTCTTTATCATACATATATAAACGTGTTAATGGATCCCGAGGCAAGCTCCGGGCTAAATTTTTGTTTTATAGTTTGATTTATGTCGGACGAAACGTGATAAGCCGGAAAAAACTGCGGAAATTTGGCAGCAAAAGTATTACACTCTGAATCAATACAGAGCACGAAAATTAATTCAGACAAAGTAGACTGTAGAAGGTTGGAAGCTTAAATTCGACAACATTACTAAATGAAAATGGAACTAAACTAGTTTGAAAGCCGCTTTTTACAATTTGTTCAAAATATGACCGGACACATAAAAGCAACGCCAGGGATAAATGGTTCAGCTAGACTGAATTGGTAGAAATTGGAGTACCGGAAATGTAACATTTTTAAACGATCACGCAATTTACTCAGGGTTATATTCGACGATACATGTCGCCGGATTACAACTGATATACAAAGACCCTTTGTAAACAATAATGCTGGAAATGCAGTTACCTCTATACAGGTTGCACCACTAACAATTAGCTTTGTATAATGAATAGCTATTGAGAGAAGCTTGACAATACATGTATGTGTCCATAATTAACTCAGTAATTAAGCCAATCAAGATTTCCACTTAACACTATTCAGGTTTTAATAGTCACAAATGCCGGATTGACGATTAAAATTTAACGAAGTGCAGACTGGTCAAAACGTGCAATTTCGCTGCATCGTTATTTTTATGCCGCGAAAATAAAGTTACTTTATTTAATAGCACCTTCGATGTAATCGAATATTGGCAACTGAAAAGCACGAAAAAAGGAAATCTAATTTGTTATAATGTTCCAAGGTTTTCAACGTCTTCTTTTGAGATGAAATATTTTATGGCGTGTGTGTCGGGGTTAGTTATTTTAGAAACACAAACTAGAGCACAGTCAATATTTATACTTTTGCAACTGTCACAAATTTTTCAGAATAATGTCGTAAATGTTGTGAATTTATACATTTTTCCGGTGATGGTTTATTAATGAGGAGATTAATGCCTGATTTTAGGCAACCAGATATACACCTCCCGACGTGAATAGCTATTTAACCAACAAGTTTATTAATGAAGGCGATTAATAATCGAGATATTTTAACGCGCGAGGAACGAGCGCGTTAATGTTCGAGATTATTAATCGCGTTTTAACAAATGTGTTGGTTACAATGCTTTTTCGGTGATCGTAATTTTAGAAAAATTATTGAAAATTCAAAATATGAGTTATGCAACCAAACATACAAGTGAAAATTTTTATGAATAAACATTAGTTGGATATGTCCAAATCATGATGGATGCATAAAGTGGATCGAAGCATAGAATACTTTGGCCACGAGCGTGCTATTGAGCCTTTTTCGGAAATTTCTGAGAAGGATGTAAGTAATAGGAATTCTGAATACCTTACAACCAGCTTTCCGGCGCACCAAGCATCAGACTCATCGTAGGTTTTTTGGTAAAGCCTTTTGGTTCTTTCTGGAAGTAAATTTAGTGACACACATTTGCGTTTTCTACTTCCGGAAGAGTTAAAGAATCCATTTCTATGCAATTTCCCATTTTGAATCTTGATTTGGGAAATTTTTGACATTCAGTATTGACATTTCACGTAAGGACGTGTATATCTGGTTGCCTAAAATCATGCATTAATCGCCTCATTAATAAACGATCACCGGAAAATGTCATTAAAGTCATATCAAAAATTTCCTGAATCAAAATTAAAAGGACGATACAAAAACTCGACAAAAAAGGCTATCAAAAGAGACACAAAGAAAAGAAACAATAAAAAAGGCAAAAAACTGCTATAGTAAAAAAAAGGACGAAAACACTGCAAAAAAGGGAGTCAAAAACGCTGAAGGTAGAGACAAAGAAAGCTGAAAAAGTCCAGAAAAATCTGAAAAAATACGGAAAAAGAAGGGGACACTAAAAACAGACAGCAAAAACACACAAAAATTACTGCAAAACAAGGCGAAAAAAAAAAAACTCACAAGAAAACAACAAAATCTAACATAAAAAGTTCACAAGAAATTTGACAAAACGGGGCCAACAAACAAAAAAACGACAAAAAAAGATATTCCGAAAATATAAGCAAAAGAAACCCATAAAATATGCTATAGAGAAGGGATCAAAAGCGGTTAAAAACCTATGTACATATAAAAGGCAAGAATAAAAAGTGAATCGAAGAAGCGTAAATGTGACGACAAAGAAAGCTTAAAAAATTAAAAAAAAACTGATTAAAAAAACGACGAAAAAAATGCAGCTAACAAGGCAACAAAACAACGAAAAATAAAGCGATAAAAAAGCAACAAAAACCAACAAAGAAAGGCGACAAAAAAGCAACAAAAATAGCAAGTCATTTTCGAAAATAAGTTGATTACAACTGGCTGTGTTTGTATATCTATTGTTTTTGTAAAAAATGAAAAATCGGTAATGTGAAGCATGATAAATATGTTTTAAATGACTTAATATCCACAAGAAATTTTGAATTCAAGTCTTGAATATCTCGACATATTTTCCATGTAACGTATAGAGTTCTATGTATAACCTGAAAACAGTGGTGAAGATTACGTTTTGAAATTTCCATAAATAACGAGATATTGGTTTTTCAAGATACGTAACGAAAAATTTCAGCAAAATGATAAAAAGAAGATGACGATAAACTGTTTAAAAAAACCTACTCTTGCGTTATACCGCGTGTCTGAAAATTGGCGGATTAACTCTCCGCTACGCTCTTAAAAAATAGTAAACAATTCCTTCTCATATTTTGGTGGAGTTATAATCGTTTTAAAATTAGTTCTTTTGCTACTTTTAACAACTAAACAACACATTCATTATCACAATTACTCAAAATTGTCAAAATTTTCAAAACCGTATGTTTAAAATGTTCGCATTTAATTTTAGATCCCCTGGTGTTTTATTTTCGGATAAATTTTGTTGCTGGATCAAACTGAAAATATATTTTGACCTGTTGCTGAGTTAATTTTGCGGCCCCTTTTTTTTGAAAAATTTAAAACAATGTTGAGGTTTTAGGTATTCCTGTTTGGAAAGAATTTGAAAAGGCTTTGGAGCCTCTTGTGTCTTTTCTTAAGTATAATAATTTAATTAAATTTCTTAGAGAATACGTCATTAGCCAAATTCAGTTTTATCTTAGCAGGAACTAGCCCCGCCCACCCACCCTCTCTTTGTTTGGAAGGTATGTCACTTGCCAAAATAAGTTTATTCTTAGCAGGTACTAGCCCCGCCCACCCGCCCTCTCTTTTCTTAGAGGATCTCTTATTTGCCAAATTTAGTCTTATCGTAGCAGGTACCGCCCACCCGCCCTCTGTTTTCTTAAAGGGTATCTCATCTGCCAAAATCAGTCTTACTTTAGCAGGAACTACCCCCGCCCACCCACCCTCTCTTTTTAGGAAGGTATGTCATTTGCCAAAATCTGTTTTATCTTAGCAGGAACTAGTACCGCCCACCCACCCTCTCCTTTTTTGGAAGGTATCTCATCTGCCAAAATCAGTCTTATCTTAGCAGCTACAATAAAAATGATGAAAAAAACGTCAGAAAAGGATAAAAAAACACGATCAGCAGTCAAAAGAACTGAGAAATAAAAAGACAAAAAAGCGACCAAAGTCCTCAAAAATCCGATAACAATCGACAAAAAAGTTGAGGTAAGAAGGCGACAAAACACGATCCAAAAAATCGGAAAAAATGAGAGAAAGAGGTGACACAGAAGGGTAAAAAAAAACACAAAAAAGAGGACGCAAAAAGGAGTAAAAAAAGCAAAGAAAAATCGGAGCCATAAAAAATGCAACATAAATCGGACAAAAAAACCAGCAAAAAAAATAAACACAAAGGGCATAAAAAACGAACAAACAAAAAAGACAAAGAAAAGGTGACCAAAAGAAACACAAAGAAAAGCGACAGTAAAAGAAGCAAAAAGACGACAAAAACCAAGCTTAACAAATAAAGGTGACAAAAAGGAGAACAATAAAACCAAAACAGAAAAACGCAAAAAATTACGGCAGAAAAAGCTAAAAAAAGGCTTAAAAAACAAAAATATGCCAAAACAAGATAATAGAAAACGACAGAAAAAGAAACAATAAAAGAGGCAAAAAGAAGTTCCGAAAATAATAATAATAATAATGGTAAAAAAAAAATGCTATAGTAAAAAACAACAAAAAAGGGAGTAGAACAATGTCAAAGAAAACTGAAAAATGTCCACAAAAATCTGAAAAAAAAATACGAAAAAAGAAGGGAACACCTCTAAAAAAGGCGGCAAAAACACTCAAAAACTACTGCAAAATAAGGCAACATAAAACTGTGAAGAAAGGGACAAAATGGGCCATGAAAAAGGACACAAAAAAGCGATAAAACACCCACAAAAATCCGATAAAAAAGTACAACAAAATCCAAAATAAAAGTGCACAAGAAATTTGACAAAAAGGTGACAACAAAGTGACCACAAAAAGGGTGATAAAAAACACAAGAAAAACGCAAAAAAGCTATATAAAACGGGAACGAGTCAATAGGTACCAAAAAAAAAAAAACAGGAAAACAACAAAAGAGACAAAAACGACGACAAGAAAAGGTATTTCGAAAGGAAGGGGTCAAAAAACGGTTAAAAACCGTGACATAAAAAAACAATAATAAGAAGTGAATCAAAAAAGCGTAAATATGACGACAAAGAAAGCTTAAAAAAATAAAAAAAACTGATTACAAAAACAACGGAAAAAATGCGGCTAACAAGGCAACAAAACAACTAAAAATAAAGCGATAAAAAAGGCAACAAAAACCAACAAAAAAAGGCGACATAAAAATTCGCCATAAAAGTCTATAAAAATCGTACAAAAAAGCAACAAAAACAGCAAATTATTTTCGAAAATATATTGATTACAGCTGGTTGTGTTTGAACAACTATTGCTTTTACAGGAAATGAAAATTCGGTAATGTGGAGCATGATATACAGGGTGTTATTGAAAGGTACGTACAACAAAATGGACAGTTCTTCGCGAAGTCTAAGAAGTCTGAAAAACTTATTTTGTGTTATCAAAATTATAAGGGGAAAATTAGCGCTTGTCCAACCTTTTTAGACGCTACTGAAGGATAAATAGATAAAATCAATTTATTTTAGTACATCCTAGCAACTGTAACAATAACACTTCTGTCAAGACTAAATGTTGCTAGAGAAATGAAAGATGATCTTTTTAACAGAGGCGTACAATGAATTTGGACATACATTTTAATAATTTTTATCTCTAAAAGGAGAACACTTTTACCTGAAATTTTTTTAACTTTTAGCACCCATACATCGAGACCAATTGCTGATTTTATTTTGTACGTACCTTTCAATAACACGCTGTATATGTTTTAAATGACTTAATATTCACAAGAAATTTTGAATTCAAGTCTTGAACATCTCGACATATTTTCCATGTTACGTATAGAGTTCTATGTATAACCTGAAAACAGTCGTGAAGATTACGTTATGAAATTTCCATAAATAACACAGATATTGGTTTTTAATGATACGTGACGAAAAATTTCAGCAAAATGATAAAAAGAAGATGACGATAAACTGTTAAAAAAAACTACCCTTGCGTTATACCGAGTGTCCGGAAAATGACGGTTTAGTCAAACAATTCCTTTTTCACATTTTGGTTTAAAATGTCCCCATTTAATTTTAGGTCCCCTGGTGTCTTATTTTCGGATAAATTGTGTTGCTGGATAAAACCGAAAAGATATTTTGAGCTTTTAGTGTTTGACCTCTTTTTGAGTTAATTTTGGGACCCCGTTTTTTCTTGATAAATTTTTCAAACAATGTTGAGGTTCTAGGTATTCCTGCTTGAAAAGAAAAAAGGCTTTGGAGCCTCTTGTGTCTTTTCTTATAATAATTTAATTAATTTTTTTAGAGAATACGTCATTAGCCAAATTCAGTTTTATCTTAGCAGGAACTAGCCCCGCCCACCCACCCTCTCTTTGTTTGGAAGGTATGTCACTTGCCAAAATAAGTTTATTCTTAGCAGGTACTAGCCCCGCCCACCCGCCCTCTCTTTTCTTAGAGGATCTCTTATTTGCCAAATTTAGTCTTATCGTAGCAGGTACCGCCCACCCGCCCTCTGTTTTTTTAAAGGGTATCTCATCTGCCAAAATCAGTCTTACTTTAGCAGGAACTAGCCCCGCCCACCCACCCTCTCTTTTTTTGGAAGGTATGTCATTTGCCAAAATCTGTTTTATCGTAGCAGGAACTAGTCCCGCCCACCCACCCTCTCCTTTTTTGGAAGGTATCTCATCTGCCAAAATCAGTCTTATCTTAGCAGCTACAATAAAAATGATGAGAAAAACGTCAGAAAAGGATAAAAAAACACAATGAACAGTCAAAAAAACTGAGAAAAAAAAAAGACAAAAAAGCGACTAAAGTCCCCAAAAATCCGATAACAATTGACAAAAAAGTTGAGGTAAGAAGGCGACAAAACAAGATCCAAAAAATCGGAAAAAATGAAAAAAAAGAGTTGACACAATAGGGTAAAAAAAACGCAAAAAGGAGTAAAAAAAGCAAAGAAAAATCGGAGCCATAAAAAATGCAATCAAAATCGGACAAAAAAGACAGCAAAAAAATTCTGCAAAAAGGGCGTAAAAAAAGAGCAAACAAAAAAGACAAAGAAAAGGTGACCAAAAGAAACACAAAGAAAAGCGACAGTAAAAGAATCAAAAAGACGACAACAAAAAAAACCGAAACAGAAAAACGCAAAAAAATTAGGGCAGAAAAAGCTAAAAAAAGGTTCAAAAAACAAAAAGATGCCAAAACAAAAAAATACGATAAAAGAAGGGAACACCGTTAATAAAGGCGGCAAAAACACTCAAAAATTTCTGCAAAATAAGGCAACATAAAACTGTCAAGAAAGGGACAAAATAGGACATAAAAAAGGACACAAAAAAGCGGCAAAGTACTCACAAAAAATCCGATAAAAAAGTACTACAAAATCCAAAATAAAAGTGCACAAGAAATTTGACAAAAAGGGTGATAAAAAACACCAGAAAAACGCAAAAAAGCGATATAAAACGGGAACGAGTCAATAGGTACCAAAAAAAACCAGAAAAACAACAAAACAGACAAAAAAGACGACAAGAAAAGGTATTTCGAAAGGAAGGGGTCAAAAAACGGTTAAAAACCGTGACATAAAAAAACAATAATAAGAAGTGAATCAAAAAAGCGTAAATGTGACGACAAAGAAAGCTTAAAAAAATAAAAAAAACTGATTACAAAAACAACGGAAAAAATGCGGCTAACAAGGCAACAAAACAACTAAAAATAAAGCGATAAAAAAGGCAACAAAAACCAACAAAAAAAAGCGACATAAAAATTCGACACAAAAGTCTATAAAAATCGTACAAAAAAGCAACAAAAATAGCAAATTATTTTTGAAAATATATTGATTACAACTGGGCGTTTGAACAACTATTGCCTTTACAGAAAATGAAAATTCGGTAATGTGGAGCATGATGTATATGTTTTAGATGACTTAAGATTCACAAGAAATTTTGAATTCAAGTCTTGAATATCTCGACATATTTTCCATGTAACGTATAGAGTTCTATGTATAACCTGAAAACAGTGGTGAAGATTACGTTTTGAAATTTCTCCGCTACGCTCTTAAAAAAATAGTAAACAACTCCTTCTCACATTTTGGTGGAGTTATAATCGTTTTAAAATTAGTTCTTTTGCTACTTTTAACAACTAAACAACACATTCATTATCACAATTACTCAAAATTGTCAAAATTTTCAAAACCGTATGTTTAAAATGTTCGCATTTAATTTTAGATCCCCTGGTGTTTTATTTTCGGATAAATTTTGTTGCTGGATCAAACTGAAAATATATTTTGACCTGTTGCTGAGTTAATTTTGCGGCCCCTTTTTTTTGAAAAATTTAAAACTATGTTGAGGTTTTAGGTATTCCTGTTTGGAAAGAATTTGAAAAGGCTTTGGAGCCTCTTGTGTCTTTTCTTAAGTATAATAATTTAATTAAATTTCTTAGAGAATACGTCATTAGCCAAATTCAGTTTTATCTTAGCAGGAACTAGTCCCGCCCACCCACCCTCTCTTTGTTTGGAAGGTATGTCATTTGCCAAAATAAGTTTATTCTTAGCAGGTACTAGCCCCGCCCACCCGCCCTCTCTCTTCTTAGAGGATCTCTTATTTGCCAAAATTAGTCTTATCGTAGCAGGTACCGCCCACCCGCCCTCTGTTTTCTTAAAGGATATCTCATCTACCAAAATCAGTCTTACTTTAGCAGGAACTAGCCCCGCCCACCCACCCTCTCTTTTTTTTGGAAGGTATGTCATTTGCCAAAATCTGTTTTATCTTAGCAGGAACTAGCCCCGCCCACCCACCCTCTCCTTTTTTGGAAGGTAACTCATCTGCCAAAATCAGTCTTATCTTAGCAGCTACAATAAAAATTATGAGAAAAACGTCAGAAAAAACACGATGAACAGTCAAAAGAAGTGAGAAAGAAAAAGACAAAAAAACAACTAAAGTCCTCAAAAATCCGATAACAATCGACAAAAAAGTTGAGGTAAGAAGGCGATCCAAAAAATCGGAAAAAATGAGAGAAAGAGGTGACACAGAAGGGTAAAAAAAAAACACAAAAAAGAGGACGCAAAAAGGAGTAAAAAAAGCAAAGAAAAACTGGAGCCATAAAAAATGCAACATAAATCGGACAAAAAAAAACAGCAAAAAAAAATCCACACAAAGGGCATAAATAACGAACAAACAAAAAAGACAAAGAAAAGGTGACCAAAAGAAACACAAAGAAAGGCGACAGTAGAAGAAGCAAAAATTCGACAAAAAAGAAGCTCCAAAAATAAAGGTGACAAAAAGGACAACAAAAAAAATCGAAACAGAAAAACGCAAAAAAATTACGGCAGAAAAAGCTAAAAAAAGGCTTAAAAAACAAAAATATGCCAAAACAAGATAATAGAAAACGACAGAAAAAGAAACAATAAAAGAGGCAAAAAGAAGTTCCGAAAATAATAATAATAATGGTAAGAAAAAAATGCTATAGTAAAAAACAACAAAAAAGGGAGTAGAACAATGTCAAAGAAAACTGAAAAATGTCCACAAACATCTGAAAAAAAAAAGAAAAAAGAAGGGAACACCTCTAAAAAAGGCGGCAAAAACACTCAAAAATTACTGCAAAATAAGGCAACATAAAACTGCCAAGAAAGGGACAAAATAGGCCATGAAAAAGGACACAAAAAAGCGATAAAACACCCACAAAAATCCGATAAAAAAGTACAACAAAATCCAAAATAAAAGTGCACAAGAAATTTGACAAAAAGGTGACAACAAAGTGACCACAAAAAGGGTGATAAAAACACAAGAAAAACGCAAAAAAGCGATATAAAACGGGAACGAGTCAATAGGTACCAAAAAAAAAAAAAAAACAAGAAAACAACAAAAGAGACAAAAAAGACGACAAGAAAAGGTATTTCGAAAGGAAGGGGTCAAAAAACGGTTAAAAACCGTGACATAAAAAAACAATAATAAGAAGTGAATCAAAAAAGCGTAAATGTGACGACAAAGAAAGCTTAAAAAAATAAAAAAAACTGATTACAAAAACAACGGAAAAAATGCGGCTAACAAGGCAACAAAACAACTAAAAATAAAGCGATAAAAAAGGCAACAAAAACCAACAAAAAAAAAGCGACATAAAAATTCGACACAAAAGTCTATAAAAATCGTACAAAAAAGCAACAAAAATAGCAAATTATTTTTGAAAATATATTGATTACAACTGGGTGTTTGAACAACTATTGCCTTTACAGAAAATGAAAATTCGGTAATGTGGAGCATGATGTATATGTTTTAGATGACTTAAGATTCACAAGAAATTTTGAATTAAAGTCTTGAAAATCTCGACATCTTTTCCATGTTACGTATAGAGTTCTATGTATAAGCTGAAAACAGTGGTGAAGATTTCGTTATGAAATTTCCATAAATAACAGAGATATTGGTTTTTAAAATGCGTAACGAAAAATTTCAGCAAAATGATAAAAAGAAGATGACAATACTCTGTTTTAAAAAAAAACTGCTCTTGCCTTATACCGAGTGTCCAGAAAATGGGGGATTAGTAAAACAATTCCTTTTCACATTTTGGTGGAGTTATAATTTATAATCATTTTAAAATTGGTTCTTTTGCTACTTTTAACAACTAAACAACACAATCATTACCACAATAACTAAAAATTGTCAAAGTTTTCAAAACCTATGTTTAAAATGTTCGCATTTAATTTAGGTCCCCTGGTGTTTTATTTTCGAATAAATTGTGTTGCTGGATGAAACTGAAAAGATATTTTGAGCTTTTAGTCGTTGACCTGTTTTTGAGTTAATTTTGGGACCCTGTTTTTTCTTGAAAAATCTAAAACAATGTTGAGGTTCTGGGTATTCCTGTTTGGAAAGAATTTGAAGGGGCTTTGGAGCCTCTTGTGTTTTTTCTTATAACAATTTAATTAAATTTCTTAGAGAATACGTCATTAGCCAAAATCAGTTTTATCTTAACAGGTACTAGCCCCGCCCGCCCGCCCTCTCATTTCTTAGAGGGTATCTCATCTGCCAAAATCAGTCTTACCTAAGTAGGAACTAGCCCCGCCCACCCACCCTCTCTTTTTTGGAAGGTATGTCATTTGCCAAAATAAGTTTTATCTTAGCAGGTACTAGCCCCGCCCACCCGCCCTCTCTTTTCTTAGAGGTTCTCTTATTTGCCAAATTTAGTCTTATCGTAGCAGGTACTAGTACTGCCCACCCTCCCTCTCCTTTCTTAAAGGATATCTGATCTCCCAAAATCACTCTTACCTTAGCAGGAACTAGCCCCGCCCACCCACCCTCTCTTTTTTTGGAAGGTATGTCATTTGCCAAAATCTGTTTTATCTTAGCAGGAACTAGCCCCACCCACCCACCCTCTCCTTTTTTGGAAGGTATCTCATCTGCCAAAATCAGTCTTATCTTACCAGTTACAATAAAAATGATGAGAAAAACGTCAGAAAAGGATAAAAAAACACGATTAACAGTCAAAAGAACTGAGAAAGAAAAAGACAAAAAAGCGACTAAAGTCCTCAAAAATCCGATAACAATCGACAAAAAAGTTGAGGTAAGAAGGTGACAAAAAACAATATAAAAAAATCGGAAAAAAATGAGAGAAATAGGTGACAAAAAAGGGTAAAAAAAAACACAAAAAAGAGGACGCAAAAAGCCGGAGCCATAAAAAATGCAACAGAAATCGGACAAAAAAAGACAGCAAAAAAAATACACAAGAAAAGCGTAAAAAACGAGCAAACAAAAAAGACAAAGAAAAGGTGACCGAAAGAAACACAAAGAAAAGCGACAGTAAAAGAAGCAAAAAGACGACAAAAAAGAAGCTCCAAAAATAAAGGTGACAAAAAGGACAACAAAATAGGCTAGGAATAGGGGTCAAAAAAGATTAAAACACTGAAACAGAAAAACGCAAAAAAATTACGGCAGAAAAAGGTAAAAAAAGATTTAAAAAACAAAAATATGAAAAAACAAGGTAATAAAAAACAAGAAAAAAGAAAGAATAAAACAGGCAAAAAGAAGTTCCGAAAATAAAGGTAAGAAAAAAATATGCTATAGTAAAAAACAACAAAAAAGGGAGTAGAAAAATGTCAAAGATAGGGACAAAGAAAACTGGAAAATATCCACAAAAACCTGAAAAAAAAATCGATAAAAGAAGGGGACACCTACAAAAAAGACAGCAAAAACACTCAAAAATTACTGCAACATAAGAAAACAAAAAACTGTCAAGAAAGGGACAAAATAGGCCAATAAAAAAGAACACAAAAAGAGCGACAAAATACCCACAAAAAAACCGATAAAGAAGTACAAGAAAATATAATATAAAAAGTTCATAAGAAATTTGACAAAAAGGTGCCAACAAAGTGACCAAAAAAAAATGTGATAGAACCACCAGAAAAACGCAAAAAAGCGATATAACACGGGAACGAACCAATTAGGAACCAAAAAAAAAATCAGGAAAACAATGAAAGGCGACAATAAAAGAGACAAAAATGACGATAAAAGAGAATATTCCGAAAATGGAGACGAAGTCAAAAAACGGTTAAAAAACCTAGACATGAAAAGCTAGAATAAAAAGTGAATCGAAAAAGCCTAAATGTGACGACAAAGAAAAGTTAAAAGATTCATAAAAATCTGACTAAAAAAACGATGAAAAAAAGTCCATAAAAATTCGCCCTAAAAGTTTACGAAAATTGTACAAAAAAAGCAAGTCTACAAAATCCGACAATTAAAATGATGACAAAAGCGCGAAAAAAAGACAAAGAAACGAAGAACAGCGACAAAAAAAGGCGAAAGAATGGCGGATAAAAAACGCAATGAAGAATCAAAAGAAGAGAAAGATGTGACAAAAAAGGACAAAAAACACAGAAAAAAGGGAGAAAAAAAAAGAGTGAAAAAAGCAAGAAATACCGGGGCCACGAAAAATGCAACAAAATTACACACAAAACAGAAACAAAAAAATCCGCATAAAGGAGCAAGCAAAAAAGAAAAAAAAAGGTGACCAAAAGAAACACAAAGAAAGGCAATAGTAAAAGAAGCAAAAAGACGACAAAAAAAAGCTCCAAAAAATAAGGGTGACAAAAAGGACAATAAAACAGGTTAGAAAAAGTAGTCAAAAAAAAGATTAAAATATAGAGACAGAAAAACGCAAAAAATACGGCAGAAAAAGCGAGAAAAAAACAAAAATACGCCAAAATAAGGCAAAAAAATCAACAAAGAAAATACAACAGTGTGACAAAGAAAAAAAGGAATACACTCCACAAAAAAATGACAAGAAAGTTACAGAAAAAAAGGCAATAAAAAACCAATGGCATCCACAAAAAACGCGAAAAAACCAAACAACCATAAGAAACACAAAGAAAGACAACAATAAAAGAGACAAGAAACCGACAAAAATGGAATAAAAAAGAGGCAAAATGAGGTCACAAAGAAAAAAGTCCAGAAAACTAATAATAATAATAATTTATTTCCAGCAGATTACAGGTCTAGTGGAACATAATACTAAAAAGCAACTAATTAATAAAAATCTAATTCTAATTCTAATTAACAACAAAATTAACAAAGTCAAAAAATCAACAAAGAAAAACGACAAAAAAGCAACAATAAAAGTTTCACAAAAAAGCTACCAAAAAGGAAACAAAAACGCGACGATGAGGAAAAATAGATTTTGGTTGGCTTTTATACCATAACACCCTGAGAGAAAAAAATTACTAATTTCCAAAATTAAACAACCGAATACTTTCAATTAAAAAAACTCGTAAAGTGAAAAACATATAAATTAAAAACAATCCACTTGTTCAAAATTTTAAATATTTTGAAAATAGTATCAAAATTTAGAGTATTTTTGGCTTCTAATATAATTAACACGTGTAACATGAATGACTAAAAAACTGAAATTTTATAATTCCCATTAATCAAAACAATGACCAATATTCAAAATTTTTTTAAGTTGATTTTCCGAAATTTAAAAATTTTAACGGAAACATTTGAAATTTTACATGGTATAATTTGAAGACAAAAATACAAAAACGACCTCATGGTAGCCTAAAGAAAAACTCAAAATCATAAATGACAAATATAGGAGTATGTTATTTTAGAACAGAAAGTGGTAAAAAAGACATTGATAAATTGCAATGATATACTCAGTCATAATATTTTGCACACTTTTAGCTTGAGAATTTAGAAAAATTTCATTCAGCTGATGAACAAAAAAAGTTTAATTAGCTATTAACCATCTTTACATTAACCTTGGAATATTTGCAAAAATCTTCTCAGGTGAAATAAAAATTCACTGTTATTTTGTCAAGTCATTGTTTCTAAGATTCTACTTTATTGGTAAAAAATAACAAGTGGAAATAACACGACCAAAAAATCGTACTACTACAGGAAAAATGTAACATATTACGAACACACTTTATACCACCTCGTTAGTATTTTCCGCGATATTGCAAGTTTCCCTTTGACATTTTCCAGCCATAACGTCGCTTCTAAACCGTAACGCGTGTTTGTTATTAGGAGTCTCATTTCTCCTAAAAAGCTCACTTTATGATTTTGCTTTTAATACACTTTTTGTGTAAACTTTAATTTTGTACAAGTCGTTACGTGTTGGAACTGCACTGCAAATGCAAAAGCTCATTTTCGGTGAAATTGCATCAAATACATTACGTAGCTGCTGACACCTGTAAGCATCTGAAAAAGTGCGATGAGAAAATTTTTCATAAATGTATTCTTACCCAACTAATGTAACCACAATCAAGCGGAAAAAGACCACAAATTTTTAGATCAAGCTCACTTCTAGCGCTTTTCACAGTGAACAGTTTTTCCTGAAAGAATAAACAATAATTGACGTGTATTCATTTATATTGACAGTTAAGTACCTGCTTGGAAGACAAAAGCTTGAAGTTAATACCATGACTGAGCATTTTCTCTTGTTCAAAAATATTTTGGAAAAACACAGCCCCGGAAAAATTCGTGAGCAACGCAAGTATGAACCACAACACAGCTGTCGAACTCAAAACTAAGCGACCTGGTCCAAGAAAAGTTTGAATAAAATAGTAAACTCCAACTGTGGTTACAAAAACGTCACAAACCGACTTCAGCAAAATTAAACCTTCGAAACACTTCTTCGTCAACAGAAAATTATGGTTCAAAGTTGCGTGGGCTTTAATAACTTTAATTATTCTCAAACGTTCGACTACTAAGTGCTCGTTCAGCTCCCGATATTGATCTGCCAGAGTTATTAAATAAACAAACACAACTAATTCGAAGTGGTAGTGAAAACCTAACATCAGAGTGTACACAAACGAATTTATTCGTTGCTGGGGTGGTAGGTGGAGGAGCTCCATTATGAACATCGTGAAAAGCGCGCCGTATTTCACTAGAGCAATTCCTAAAATCACTTTTTTACTATTTGATGACGACGTCCGACTCTTTTTTGTCGTTTCAGTTACAAGCTTCTCGGAAATTTCTATTTGTAATAAAATTTTCAAAATATCGTGACGCTTGTTGTGACAAACTATGAGGATTGTTACATTTTGTAAACCCAGAACTACCAATTCCGTGCAAGTGATGTCATCAAATATTACTCTCTTGCGTTCTTTGTAGATGTTTGTCAGACCCAAGTAGAACGAACCCAGGAGGAATGCCACGGCTACGTAAACGTTTTTTGATTTGATGTTGACGAAGTTTTCATATTTTGTGTTTTTGTGTTGAAGTTCGTATATCGGGAGACCGGTGTATTTCCACAGTTCGAATAATGGTAACAACAAGGAGCGAAGTTCTGGGGTCATCGTAAAACAAAAAGGAAGAGGTGGATGGTGGCAGTTCGATCGATCGGTTGTTTGTAGTGGACACATTAAGTGATTAAAACCAAGCAACAGTTTACGCTAGCAAAAAATATTAAAAAAAAAAAAACTAAAAACAATGGTTGAGGGTTATTTGGATAGAACTTTCCCAGCTTCTGAAGTGCATTTTCCGAAGTTATTTTTTCGATGAAAATAACCCCTATTAGTTAAAATATTCTAAAGATTGCCAATTTTAATGTTGGTGATTCTGAAAACATGGTAGAAATTTTCGAAGAGATGAAAAAAATCCTTTGGGTAATTTTGGACGGAGTTCGAAAAATGTCAAAAATTTCATGCTTTACAAAATTTTGTGATGACGTCATCAACATTGTTCCAAGAACCCGCATGTCAATTTAGGTATGTGCAGTATGACGTCATCAATTTTTTGGAGAGGATGGACAGGTACATTTTGATTAAAAATTTGTTTGGTTTATAACAACTTTAAAACGTCTGCAAGATTTCAAAGCATTCGGTTTTGAGTTGCTGATAAACAAAATTTTGAAATGAAAAAGTGAAAAATTAAAAAGTTGAAAAATTGAAGAAACGAAAAATGGAAAAATTTAAAAATAAAATCTCGAGAAATCTCAAAATTGACAAATGGAAAAATTCTCAAATCGATAAATTACGAATTGAACACGAAAACTGAAAAGTTACAAACTCAAAAAAATTCAAAATTTAATGTTGAAAATTCAAAAAGTGGCAGATCTGAAAATGGTAAAGTCCAAAAACTGCAACTGAAAAATTGGATTATCGGAATATTAGAAACTGAGAAACTGAAAAATCGAAAGAAAGAAAAATTAAAGTGCCTAAAAGTCAGTTAAAAAAATGGAAAATCGAGAAACTAAAAAACTGAAAAATTGACAAAACCGAAAATTAAAATATCTACACAAGAACTGGAAAATGAAAAAATTGTAACATGGAAAAATTGAAAATGGAAAAATCGACAAATTCAAAATGTAAAAATTGAAAAATCGAAAAATTTTAAATTGAAAAATTGATTAAACGATAAATAGAAAAATTTTAAAGTGGAATCCCAAAAAATTTGTGAATCGACAAACTGAAGAAGCGAAGAATTGAAAAATTGAAACGAAAAAGTGGAAAATTCAGATTTTGAAAAATTAGAAAATTGACAATTGAAGAAGAGAAAAATTATACAAGCGAAAAAGTTAAAATTGAGGGACTGAAAAATCGAAAAAGTGAATAACGGACAAATTGAAAATTCCAAAAATGAAAGTTTGCGAAACGGGAAAATCGGAAAACTGAAGAACTGAAAAACCGGAAAATCGAAAGAGTGAAATATCAGAATAATTGAAGAAACGAAAAATGGAAAATTTAAAAGTGAAATCTCGAAAAATTGGAAATTGACAAATTGGAGAGACGAAGAATTGACAAATTGATAAATTGAAGACACGTAAAAGTAAAAAATTCTAAAATTGAAAAATTGAAGAAACGAAAAATGGAAAAATTTTAAAATGAAATCCAGAAGAATTGGAAATTGACAAATCGATACATTGAAGAAATGAAACTCTAAAGTTGATAAATTGAAGAAACGAGAAATGGAAAAGTGAAATCCTGAAAAACTGGAAATCGACAAATTGTAGAAACGAAATTTAAACATGAAATCCAGAATAATTGGAAATTAGCAAATTGAAGAGATGAAGAAATGAAAAAGTAAAAAATTCTGAAAAACTAAAGAAACGAAAAATGGAAAAATTTAAAAGTGAAATCCTAAAATAACTGGAAGTCAAGAAATTAAAGAAACGAAGAATTGGAACGATAAAGTCAAAAATTAAGAAGTTGAAAAATTGAAAACTTGAAGACTTGAAAAATGGAAAAATTTAAACATAAGATCCATAAAAATGGAAAACTGACAAATGGAAAAATTTTGAATAGAATCCTGAAAAATTGCTAATCCACAAATTTAAGAAACGAGAAGAAGCAATAGAGTCAAAAATTAAAAAGTTGTAATTTTGAACAAACGAAAAATGGAAAAATTTTAAATGAAATCCAAAAAAATTCGAAATTGACAAATTGGAGAGACGAAGAATTGACAAATTGATAAATTGAAGAAATGAAGAAATAAAAAATTCTAAAATTGAAAAATTGAAGAAACAAAAAATGTAAAAAATTAAAAATAAAATCCCGATAAATAAATTAGAGAAACGTAGATTTGACAAATCGATAAATCGAAGAAATGAAAAATTCAAAAGTTCAAAAATTGAAGAAACGAAAAATGGAAAAAAATCTTAAATGAAATCTTAAAAAATCGAAAATCGACAAATTGAAGAAACGAAGAACTAAAGGGATAGAGTCAAAAATTAAAAAGTTGAAAATTCGAAGAAACGAAAAACGGAAAAATTTTAAATGAAATCCAGAAAAAATCGAAATTGACAAATTGGACAGATGAAGAATTCACTAATCGATAAATTGAAGAAATGAAAAAATGAAAAATTTAAAAGTGGAAAAATTGAAGAGACGGAAAATGGTAAAGTGAAATCCCGAAAAACTGGAAATCGACAAATTGTAGAAACGAAATTTTGAAATAAAAATTGAAAAATTAAAAAGTTCAAACACTAAAGAAACCAAATATGGGAAAATTTAAACATGAAATCCAGAAAAAATGGGAATTAGCAAATTGAAGAGATAAAGAAATGAAGAAATGAAAAAGTAAAAAATTCTGAAAAACTGAAGAAACGAAAAATGGAAAAATTTAAAAGTGAAATCCTAAAACAACTGGAAGTCGACAAATTGAAGAAACAAAGAGTTGAAACGATAAAGTCAAAAATTAAAAGTTGAAAAATTGAAAACTTGAAGACATGAAAAGTGGAAAAATTTAAACATATAATCCACGAAAATTGAAAACTGACAAATTGGAGAAGCAAATGGAAAAATTTTAAATGAAATCCTAAAAAATTGGTAATCGACAAATTTAAGAAACGAAGAATTAAAGCAATAGAGTCAAAAATTAAAATGTTGTAATTTTGAACAAACGAAAAATGGAAAAATTTTGAATGAAATCCAAAAAAATTCGAAATTGACAAATTGGAGAGACGAAAAATTGACAAATTGATAAATTGAAGAAATGAAAAAGTAAAAAATTCTAAAATTGAAAAATTGAAGAAACAAAAAATGTAAAAAATTAAAAATGAAATCCCAATAAATAAATTAGAGAAACGTAGATTTGACAAATCGATAAATCGAAGAAATGAAAAATTCAAAAGTTCAAAAATTGAGGAAATGATAAATGGAAAGCTTTTAAAGTGAAATAAAAAAAAATCGAAATCGACAAATTGAAGAAACGAAAAATTGACAAATTGATAGGCAAATCGATAAATTGAAGAAACGAAAAAGTGAAAAATTGAAGAGACGAAAAATGGTAAAGTGAAATCCCGAAAAATTGGAAATCGACGAATTATTATAGAAACGAAATTTTAAAACGAAAAAGTGAAAAATTAAAAAGTTAAAAAATTGAAGAAACGAAAAATGGAAAAAATTAAAAATGAAATCCCGAAAAATCGGAAACCGATAAATTGGAAAAGCGAAGATTTGACAAATTGATAAATTGAAGAAATCAAAAATTCAAAAGTTGAAAAATTGAAGAAACGATAAATGGAAAAAATTTCTAATTTAAAAAATGAAGAATTGACAAATTGATAGACAAATCGATTAATTGAAGAAATGAAAATGTGAAAAATTCAAAAGTTGAAAAACTGCAGAAACGAAAAATGGAAAATTTAAAAGCGAAATCCTAAAAAATTGGAAGATGACAAATTGAAGAAACGGAGGATTGAAACGATAAAGTCAAAATAAAAACTTCAAAATTTGAAGAACCAATAAATGGAAAAAAATTTAAAATAAAATCCTGAAAAATTGAAAACCAATAAATTGGAGAAACCAAGATTTGACAAATCGATAAATTGAAGAAGCAAAAAATTGAAAAATTGAAACGAAAAAGTGTAGAATTCAGAATTTGAAAAATTAGAAAATTGAAAAATCGGTTAATTGTAAAAATTGAAACATTAAATTAAAAAAAATGCGTAATTCAAGCAACATCGAGCAACTGAAAAATTAAATATTCCGATAATTAAAATGTGCGAAAAAGTGAAAAACCAGAATAATCGAAGAAATGAAAAATTAAAAAGTTGAAAAATTGAAGAACTCTTAAAAAATTGAAAATCGACAAATTGAGGAGGCGAAGAATGAAAAAATTCTAAAATCGGATGATTATAAAATCCAAAAAACGAAAAAGTGAATAACGGAAAGGTTGAAAAGTCCAAAATCCAAAAAAGGATCGAAAAACTAAAAAATCAGAATAATTGGCGAAACAAAAAATAAAAAATTCAGACGTGAAATCTCAAAAAATTGGAAATCGACAAATTGATAGACAAATCGATAAATTGAAGATATGAAAAAGTGAAAAATTCAAAAGTTGAAAAATTGAAGAAACAAAAAATGGAAAGATTTAAAAGTGAAATTCCGAAAAATTGAAAATCGGAGAAACGATGAACTGATAAATCGAAACATTGAAACGAAAAAGTGAAAAAATCAAAAGTTGAACAATCGAAGAAACAAAAAATGGAAAAAATTAAAAGTGAAATCATGAAAAATCGGAAACCGATAAATTGGAGAAACGAAGACAATTGTAAAATCGAAAAATGAGGAAATTGTACAACCGAAAAACCGATAAATTGAAGAAAAAGCGAAAAAGTAAAAATTGAAAAATCAAAAAAGGAAAAACGGAAAAATTGAAAATTTGAAAAATTAAAAAATTAGAAACTGGAAAATCGACCAACTGAAGCAGCGAAAAACCGAACTCGAAAAATAAAAAAATTATAAGTCGAAAAATGAAGATATAAAATAGTGAAGAATTCCAAAATTGAAAAATCGAAAAACTGAAAAGAAAAATGGAAAAATTCAAAAACTGAAAATCGAGAAATGAGAAAAACGGAAAATTTATGAAACGGAAAAGTGAAAAATCAGAATAATGGAAGAAATGAAAAATGCAAACAAAAAAGTGAAAAATTCAAAAGTCGAAAAATTGAAAAACTGAAACGAAAAATGTAAAAATTTAATAGTGAAAACTCGATAAATTGGAAATCTAGAAATCGAAAAAACGACAAATTTCAAATCCATGAAAAGAATTGAAAAAACGGAAAATTGGAAACTCGAAAAATGAAAAATTAGGGGAACGAAAAATAAAAAATTTAAGAATCGAAAATTGCAAAGCGGTAAATTGAAGAAAAGAAAAACTGACAAATTGAAGAAACGGAAAATTGAACAAGCGAAAAAGTAAAAATTGACAAACTGCAAAATTATTAGAAAAGGGAAAACGGAAAAACTGAAAATTCGAAAAATTAAAAATTGAGAAACTGGAAAATCGACCAAATGAAGTAACGAAAAACTGGAAAATCGAAAAATATTCAAAAGTTGAAAAAACTGCAAATTGAAAAATGGAAATGTTTCAAAGTGAAATCTTGAAAAATTGAAAATCGACAAATTGAATAATCGAAAAATTGAAGAAATGAAAAAATGAAAAATTGGAAAGTAGAAAAATTGAAGAAACCACAAATTGGAAACACGAAAAATGAAAAATTAGAGAAACGAAAAATACAAAATTTAAAAGTGAAGATAAAATAGTGAAAAATTCAAAAGTTGAAAAATGGAAAAACTGAAACGAAAAATTGGAAATTTTCAAATTAAAAAAAAAAACATAAATCGAGAAATGGGAAAAACGAAAAATCGATGAAACGGAAAAGTGAAACATTGTTTTCCATGTCTATGTTTTTGTACTCTAGAGGTCATGGCATATCGGAAAGTAACAATATTGAAAGAGCGCTCAATGAAAAATAAAATTGTACAATTATCGAAATCACAATAAGTAACTCCTTGTGTTACATTCTGTGTAATCCCGCCTCCAAACGTTTCGATATATTTCAGTCATAAAATGTTAAACTCGAAATCGTAAAACGTGTTTGTTACGATAGTTGGAGTTTTATTTCCTCGAAATTGTACATTTTATAATTTACTCTTTAATAAACCTTCCATGTAAACTACACTTGTGTAAAAGCTATAAGATACGTGTTGGATACTTCAGGGCAAATACCAGACTTTATTGTCGTTGAAACTGTATCATATAAATTACGTAAGTAGTAACACCTGTAATCATCTGAAAAAACATCGTAGTTAAAGCAGTTATAAATTCTTACCAAAGTAATGTAGTTACAATTGAACGGAAAAAGCCCACAAATCATGACGTCTAACTGAGTTATAGTGGTTTTAGTTGCAAAGAGTTTTCCCTGAAAACAATTTACACTTAGTTACGTCGGGGTTTCTCAATTTTGTTACTACCACCTCGGACGCTAACTTTTCGTTACCAACGTCGTAGAACACAACACTGAGATTATTACTCAGTAATTTTTCCTAAAAAACTACGTCACTAAAGACGCTACAACACCCAACATACTCACTTGCTCCAAAACACCGTCAAAAAACACAGCCCCTGAAAAATTCGTAAACAACGACAAGATCGACCACGCAACAGCCGACAAACCCGTCAAAAAATAACTAGCAGCAGAAAACGCTTGAACATAGAAAAAAACCCCAATAGTGGTGACAGCCACATCACAGACCGCTTTCACCAAAATTATAACCTCGAAACACTTTTTCAAACGGCGAAAATTATTGTTCAAAATTAATTTGATTTTAATAATTTCAACAAGTGAGCGCCACTCCGTTTTGCCATTTACTAAGTGCTCGTTTAATTCCCGGTACTGATGTGATAGTATTATTAAATAAACAAACATTACTAATTCAAAGTGGTAGTGAAAGCCTAACATTACAGTGTACAGAACCGTATTTATTTGCTCTTGGGGCAGGTTCCAGATATCCACTATACACATTGTAGAAAGCATTCCATATTTTGTTAAAGTCATGGTTAGAATGACTTTTTTGATGCTGGAGAGACGACTCGGGAGTTTTTTTGTTACTTTGGTTATAAGTTTCTGGGACGTCTGTAAGTCGAGTAAAATTTTTAAAATCCGAAGACGCTTCCTGTAACAAACTACCAGAATTGTTGTATTTTTCAAAGTTAGGATGAACATTTCAGCGAAAGTGATGTTGTCTACGACTATTGTGGTGCTTTCTACGTATATGTCTTTCGTAGCGTAGCAGAACAAACTGAGTAGGAAGATTATACCCACGAAAACGTTTTTTGATTTTGTGTTTACGAAATTTTCGTGCTTGGTGTTTTCGTTTTTGAGTTTGTAAACTGGCAGGCCTGAATATTTCCAGACTGTGAATAATGGTATTAACGAACTACGAATCGTCGGATGCATGGCTTATAAAAGTAATGCTCGATATTGCCACTGGCGATAATTAATTTCGATCGTAGCACTTGTTATTTACTCTTCACTATTCATTCATTATGAAATTAAAGAGTGGAATTTTTAGTCCGTCACAAACAACTATTGTTAACCGAAATGCGTACTTTTAATTAATTTCCGTTTTCGAACTTTTCTGAACGTGTCGTACGAAACGAGATTAAAGAATAATATTTCTCTAAAAACTGTCAAGTGTATTCCGGGTAGTGTCATGCAATGAAATATTCCGGCGCAAAATATTTGCTTTGTGACGAGGAGCAAACATCCGTTATTATTCTTCTCAAAACGTTAATAATTTGTTGGATTTAGTCGATTCGGGCGTCAACAAATTACACGTCCCTCGTCTCCAATTAAACTTTAAGATAAATGTTGTTACAAATGTGCTAATGAAAACATAAAAGTAGAGTGCGCTTTGACAGAAACTCCGAGCAGATCCCAAGAGGACATAATTTTGAATGTAGTCTAACAGGACGATGTGTTTTATGCTGACAAACGTCCCTCTGAAGGTTGTTTGCTCACTTAGCTAAAACACCTATAAACTAGACCCTTTTCGTTCTAAAAAAGAACTATAGTTTTAAATTTTCAACGAGCTCGTTTCCATAGAAATTACTTTCGGGACTGCGTTAACCCCCGAATTAAATTTTAATAGCCGAAAATCTCCCACGCTAGCAAAAAATACGTTCCCTCAGACGCAATTTATTATTGCACAATTTAAATTACTCGAGAACAAGTAGTTCTTATTCAAGAATTTTTTTTCAATTTTCTCTTCCGGCATGTGCTCCAAATTGCTTTTCCGACGAGCCGAACTTGAGCCTATCAAAACGAAATTGTCGTATCTCCCTTCTGTTTATCAGCAACCGGAAAAATCCACGACTTTTCGATACATAATCTACAACGATCACGATCGCAGTTGCTTGTTTTGCGAAACAAACACGCCAGACTTCGTACGTCGGAAATTTATTTTTCCCGGGTTATAATTTCGTATCCTCGATATGGGGCATGCTCTTTTACGGCGCTTTTAATCAAACAAAAATGTGCGCACTACAAAACGGAGCTCTCGCGAATTTAACTAGTTTATGGCCGACTCGTAAACTCCTTAACAAGTTAAACATAAGAATTCTCTTTAAAAAATTGCAGCGTTGTTTGAAAAGTACCGTTTTATAGGATATCCCGGTCGGTATTTCTTTATTGCTGTAATATAAATGGAGATTAAGTTGCGTTTGGAAGTTAGTCAAGTTCACATTTGGTGGATGCGCCAGGAACGGAATGCGCTAATACGCGTAGTGAAAAACGGGCGCTTTAAATCACCGAGCATTTAAAAACCAAAGGCTCCATCACCCTGTATATCGTTTTATTTGTCACAGAACTAAACAAGCGAACTCCGCAACTAACTGCAAATTCCGATTGCTAAATTTTGAATACAGTTTGAAGTTGAAACAATCCACAATAACATGCTTGGAGACCGTAACCTAAGACCGGTGAGGAATTGTACCGCAATAAATCCTATCCGTTTACATTGTTCCTAATTTATGGTTTCGTTCAATTCCGAACATATTTGGACGCTTCCAGGGACCACAACTCGGTCGTGTTCTCAAAAACAAAGCCCCTTTTTATAAAGCAGTTGAGATTATTCAAATAAGGCAACATCCAGGAGCAATTCGAGAAAAATAGTGAGGTCAGGTTAAACCTCGCGGTATTAAAAGGACGTTAAAGTAAAAGTTTGCTACTTTAGGGTCTCAGGCGGGGTTGGTTGAGGATTACAAGTGGCATGCAGATGTTTGGCGACTTTTTACCCAATTAGTTGAAAGGTTTCGTTACAACAAATTGATTGTTCGAGATTGTAATGAAATTGAGGAACATTAAATGAGAGCTTAGTTTTTTAGTACCAATTTTATGAATTTTTTGATCATATTTTGTAGAATTCAACTTCTTCATGTTATTTTAGGCTTTAGTTCTTCGAAAATTCATACCATTTTTTTCAATTTTTTTCAAACCAAATATTTCAAAAAGCTTGTTCTGAAACAACAAAACCTTTGTATTTTTCGAATTAGCACGTTGAGATTTACGTCCCAGAATTTTCTGTGGATTTGTGAGCAATTATTCCAAAAAATCAAACTTTCAATACCCCCCTTATAAATTTTTTGATAATTTTTTAGCCGCCTTCGAAAAATAATTGAAGATATTTATTGTAGACTTTATTATAAGTTACCATGCTTATAATAACCTTAAAACATTTGCGAAATTCCAAACCATCCGGTTTTCCCTTAAGACGGATTCATAAACCACATTTACTATTGTAAATTTTGGAGATGACGTCATCAATTTTAATTATGGTTTTACCCTAACCCTACACGATAAATCCAATAGATTATCTGCCTAAATAAAAATTCGGACAGATGAAATGTTAAAAAGGCTCATAGTCCAGAATTTGAGGTTTATAAATCTGTTATGCATTTTTATTCTAGACATCGAAATTTTTGCAAAAAAAATCAAAATTGTGGATATACCAGTTTTCGATTTTGTAACTTTTTGAATTTTCGATTTTTCGGTTTTCCGATTTTTCAACGTTTGATTTTTCAATTTTCGGTATTTTAGTTTTCGGATTTTTCAGTCTTTTTGTAAGTACTTCAGTTTTTCAATTTTTCGATTTTCCAAATTTTTGATTTCTGGATTTTTTCTGTTAATTTTTCGACTCTTCAATTTTTCAGTTTTTCAATTTTTCAGTTTCTCACTTTTTGACTTTTTAAATTTTCAGTTTGCCAATTTCTCAATTTTTCTGTTAATCGATTTTTTTGAGTTTATTATTTCTGGATTTCTGGACTCTTCGAAGTTTCGATTTTTTAGTTCGCCATTTTTTCCATTTCATTTTTCGATTTTGCAATTTTTCAATTTTCGGTTTTTTCGATTTAACCATTTTTCTGTTTCAGTTTTGGGATTTTTCAATTTCTTGATTCTTACAGATTTTTCGAGATGTTTCGATTTCTCGATGTTCGTTTTTCCTATATTTTAATTTTTCAAGTTTTAAAATTGTAGATTTTTAGATCTCTCGATTTTTCGATTTTTTTAGTTCTTAGATTTTTAATTATTCGAAATTTTAGGGTTTAGAAATTTAAATTTTTTGATGTTTACATTTTTTGATATTTCGAATTTTCGACCTCCTTGTTTTAGATTTTTGGATTTTTAAAATTTTTGATTTTTCAATTTTTCCATTTTTCTATTTTGCGATGTATCGATTGTTTAATCTTAAATTTTTGAATTCTTGAATTTTTAACTACTCGATTTTTCTATTTTGGCCTATTTCGATTTATCAATTTTTCGATTTTTGCATTTCTAGATTTCTCTCTTTTGGTGTTGCGATCTCTCGATGTCTCAGTTTTTTAATACTTCGATGTTTCGATTTTTGTTTCTGTTTCTCCGATTTTCGATTTTTAGCTTTTTCGATTTTCCAATTTATCGATGTTTTGATTTTTCGGTTTTTCAAGTTTCCAATTTTCCGATTTTTTAATTTTTTGCGATTTTTAAAATTTTGGATTTTCGATGTCCCGATTCTCAATTTTTCAATTTTTGATTTCTCATTTTTTCGATATTTCAATTTTTTAGTTTTTAAATTTTTCAATTTCTCACTTTTTGACCTTTTTAAATTTTCAGTTTGCGAATTTCTCAATTTTTCTGTTAATAGATTTTTTTGAGTTTACCATTTCTGGATTTCTGGACGCTTCGATGTTTCGATTTTTTAGTTTGCCATTTCTTCCATTTTTCAATTTTCGGTTTTTTCGATTTATCCGTTTTTCGGTTTCAGTTTGGGGATTTTTCAATTTCTTGATTCTTACAATTTTCTTCCATTTTCAATTTTTCGATATTTTAGATTTTTCGATTTTTCATTTTTTCGATTTTTAAATATTCGATTTTTCAAGTTTTAAAAGTGCAGATTTTTAGATCTTTCGAATTTTTAGTTCTTAGATTTTGAATTTTTCGAAATTTTAGGATATAGAAATTTAAATTTTTTGATGTTTACATTTTTTGATATTTCGATTTTTCGACCTCCTTGTTTTAGATTTTTAGATTTTTGGATTTTTTAAATTTTTGATTTTCCATTTTTCTATTTTTCGATTTATCGATTGTTTAATGATAAATTTTTGAATTTTTGAATTTTTAACTAGTAGATTTTTCTATTTTGGCCTATTTCGATTTCTCAATTTTTCGATTTTTGCATTTCTGGATTTCTCTCTTTTGATGAGTTGCGATCTCTCGGTGTCTCAGTTTTTAATATTTCGATGTTTCGATTTTTCTTTGTGTTTCTCCGATTTTCGATTTTTCAGCTTTTCGATTTTCCAATTTATCCATGTTTCGATTTTTCGGTTTTTCAAGTTTCCAATTTTCCGATTTTTTAAATTTTGCAATTTTTAAAATTTTGGATTTTCGATGTCCCGGCCCGACACTCAAAGTTTCAACTTTTGATTTCCCATTTTTTCGATGTTTCAATTTTGGGATTTTTCAGTTTTTTTTCCTTCAATTTAGCAATTTTTCAATTTCTCGATTTTTCAATTTTTTAATTTCTCGTTTTACAATTCTTCAATTACATATGTATATTTTCAATATTTTTCGGTTTTTTTGGATTATCGATTTTTTTCGAATTTTTAGGTTACAGATTTTTCAGTGTTTTGATGTTTTAGATTTCTCGATATTTCGATTTTTCGACTTCCTGGTTTTAGATTTTTCGGTTTTTCAATTTTTGGTTTTTTAAAATTATGAATTTTTCGATTTTTCCATTTTTCTATTTCTCGATTTATTGAGATTTCGATGTTTCGGTTTTTTGGTTATTCAATTTCTGGATTATCCGATTTTACAATTTTAGATCTTAAATTTGCAGTTTTTCAATTTTTAACTAATCGATTTCTCGATTTGCCCTATTTCTATTTCTCAATTTTTCGATTTTTCGACTTCTCAACTTTTATATCTCTCGGTTTCTCTATTTTTTGATGTTTCGATTTCTCGATGTCTCAGTTTTTTAATTTTCAATTTTCGGCTTTCCGATTTTCCAATTTTTCAATGTTTCGATTTTTTGGTTTTTCAAGTTTTCAATTTTCCGATTTTTTAATTCTTACGTTTTTTAAAATTACAGATTTTGTACATCTCAATTTCTCGATTTTTCGGCTTTTAAATTTTTCGATTTTTGAATTTTTCAATTCTTCGATATTTCTATTTTCAAAATTTTTCCAAGAAAAGGGTTAAAATGAGTTCAATCGACTAAAAATTGGTCTCAAATTGTAGATAAATAATCTTCCGCCAACTACAAATCTGAAATCGTCATCTCGATGTCTAAGCAAATAAATATGAAAAAATCACAAACATGAGGAAAAACATTGGACTGAATTAATAAATCACCGCTATAGAAAAAACTTGAAACATGTTCAAAATAGTAAATTTTTGAAAGGAAATATGGATCTTGCAATTACGCTCCGCCCTTCGGTCTAACAACCAAAAAAGTAAAAAATTCATCACAATTGAGATAGGGTGGGTGGGTGGGGCTTATATTTTACTTGTTTTTAAAATGCGTGGTCTTTTTTTCACAAGAAACGTCAAACGTGTTCAAAATGTTGAATTTTTGTTGGAAAATATGGATTTTGCAATTATGCTTCGCCGCTCGGTCTGACAACAATGAAAAATTGATACCAATTCAAATCGCGGCGGGTATATGTGTCAGAACTACTGTAGAAAAAAAAAGGAATTTGCAATTAAACTCCACCTCCTGGCTCACGACGAATAAAAAAAGCAGCAGAATTGAAATGGGTCGGGTGGGCGGGGCTTATATTTTGCCCTTTTTGAGATCGGCGGGGGGCTTAATCTTCCTGTTTTCTTTTCTTAATATATATAGTTTTTTAACAACACAGTACTTAAAAACATGTTTCATATACGTACATTAAAAAAGTAAAACATAAGCCCCACCCACTGGCCCTATCGTGACTGCGATGATTTTTTTTATTCATCGTGAGTCGAGGGGCGGAGCTTAATTGCAAACTTCCCGTTTTTCTACTGTGATTCTTCTTTTGACAACAAAAAGCTTCAAACATGTTCAGATGGTAGATTTTTGTTGGGAAATGCTTAGATTTCTCGAAATTTCGATTTTCCGACTTCCTGGTTTTAGATTTTCGGTTTTTCAATTTTTGAATTTTTAAAATTTTTGTTTTTTTATGTCTCGGTTATTAGATTTAAAATTTTTTTTTACTTTTCTATTTATCAATTTTTCAACATTTCAATTTTGAAATTTTTCAGATGGTGGATATTTTCATTGATTCTTTGACGTTTCGATTACAATTTAATGTTGTAAATTTTGGAGATGACGTCAGTAATTTTAGTCAGCGAAAGAGCTATTTTTTCGTACTCTAGAGGCCACTTTAAAATATTGTTATACAATTTTAATTTTTTTTTCCCAATAAAATAGATGTCTAGGGTAAAATCTCAACACGGATTCATAATCCACAGGTATAGGAGTATCTTATGTTATGAGTTGAAAGTTATTATTATCAATGTTACTCAAAATGACCTATTTTGAGGAACAAAAAAAATGTCTTCGGTCTCGTGAACGTACGAACTTATCTACGACAGTCGACTAGAGACCTTAAATTTCTTAATCACATGGAAACAAGTTCTCTACGTTTCTGCGTATGAAAAATAACACCTCAGTAACTTACCTAAACCAAACAAAATCCAATTAGACCGTTAGATATTGTTGCCGACTAGAGCATTTACCAACAAACTGCAAATTGATATTCTCTGCAAATCCCAGCCGTTGTGTAAACCAAGCATGCACAGCTACTAGTTTCCGTCTGGGCGGGTAAACAGATAGTAATAATAAACGTAAATACATGGTAGATTCATCAATACGGTTCAGCTGCAATCAGATCTAATTCCTTGGTTCCAGGGCATGATTATCGCGATAACAACATACCTCCGATTCCAGCTGCACCGTCTCGAAAATCCGACAATAAGACCAAAACCAACCAACCAACTCTGGAGTAACATGAAGTCACTCTTCGTTCCAATTAGAAATGTACTTGAACTCGACTGTCACGTTGATCCCGCAAAGCGACCGCATTAGCGCATTAGTCCGAAATCTAATCACTTGAATACGAAAATGCAAGTTTCGACTGGTGACGTCGTCCCGAAACATAAATCTTCCGAGTGTGTGCAGCCGGTGTTTCGCAAGCGAGAAAAGCTTTGTTTGAATAACTCTGCGATTGTTTTTTTAGAGAAAATATTTCCTAGTTAGCAGCTACTTTTCGGTCCCGTTTTAACTGGCTGGAGTTGAATTGTTATTAAACGACACGGTTAAAGATAAATTAACCTCGTTCTCAGCAGCTTTGTTTTCGGTGTCACCGTCTCGAAATTCGACAATAAGACCAAAACCAACTCCAACTTCGTAATAACATGAAGTCACACTTTATCCTAATTTGAAATTTACAGTTCGAAATTGTGTGACGCCGTCGCATTAATCTCTGTAAAGTAGAATTTAGTAACACCGGATTAGGAAAGTCCGAGATCTCAGTATATTTTTGTTCACAAGAAAATGATGTTTTTATATTTTATAGTTTCTATGACTAATAATAACAGAGCAATTACATTAAAATTAAAAAAGAGCAAGCCACTGTTTACATCACATTATTAAAAAATTTGTCCAAGGGAAATTTCGATAGAACTTCCCTGGTCTCTGAAGTGCAGTAAAACAAATCCCACAAAATCAGTGTCATAAATTATACTGACAATATGAAATATATTTAAAGCAGATATCTAACCAACGGAGAAAATACTTTTCGAAAAGTCGAAAAATGGAGCAACCGAAACATCAGAAAATCATTTAAAATATTGAAAAATCCAGAGATTGAGAACTTCCCAAAATTTAAATGTTGAAACATTGATAAATCGAAAATTTGAAAAATCCAAAAGTCAAAAAAAAAAAATTGAATAACCGAGATGTGAGGAAATCGAAATATCAAATAATCATAAAATCGAAAAATTGAAAAATGAAAAAACTGAAAAATTAAAAATTTAAATATTCGAAAAATTGAAATATATTTAGAAATATCGAAGAACTGACAAATTGAAAAATCGAGAAATCTAAAATTTAAAAAGTTGAAAATTGAAAATATCGAAAAATTGAAATATTGAGATATCGGAACATCACAAAAAAAATAAAAAATCCAAAGATGTAAAATTTCAAGACTGAAAAGTCGAAAAATCGAAGATCCAAAATTTAAAAAATCGAGAAACTGAAAAATGCCAAAACTGAAACACCGAAAGATACAGAAATCGAGAAATGCAAAAGTCGAGAAATCGAAAAATCGAAAAATTGAGAAATCGAATTGGGCCAAAATCGAAAAATCGAACATTTGAATTTTCAAAATTGAAAAATTTAAAATTAAAAAAATTGATAAATTGAAAAACTGAGACAGTGATCTGTCAAAAAATCGAAACATCGAAATGTGTGTAAATCGAGAAATAGGTAGAAATATAAAAAATCGAACAATTTAAAAACGTAAAATTTGAAAATTGAAAAATTGCAAAATCGAAAAAGAGAGAATTGAGAAACTCAAAAAAATCAACAACTGAGAAATTAAGAAATCGAAAAATTGAAAATTCGGAGACGTTAAAGACTGAGAATTTGAAAAAATTAAGAATCGAAAAATTAAAAAGTCGAAAAATTGAAAAATCGTATAATTTAAAAATGGTATAATAGAAACATCGAAAAATGAAGAAATCGAGAAATCGAAAAATTGGAAAATAGAAGAAAAATTTAAGAATCGGTGTCAACACTGAAACGCAGAAAAACTGAAAAATCGAGAAATAGAAAAATCGAAAAACTGAAAAATCTAAAACCTGAAAATTGAAATTTTCGCAAAATCGAAAATGGGAGGCTTAAAATGCTGAAAAATTGAAACATTGAAAATCCGAAAAATCGATAAATAAGAAACTCAAAAGATTCAAAAATTTAATCTAGAAATTGAGGAATCGAAAATTGAAAATTTAGAAACGTCAAAAACCCAGAAATTGAAAAAATTAAAAATCGAAAAATTGAAAAATCGTAAAATTGGACATTGGAAAATTGAAATGAAGAAATCGAGAAATCGAAAATGAAAAATTCGGGAAATGGAAAAATCGAAAATAAAAAATTCGAAAAATCGAAAAATGAAGAAACTAAGTCGAAAATTTGAAGAATCGAGGAAATCGAAAATTTTAATAATCTAAATATTGCGAAACCTCAGAATCAAAATATCGAAAAATTGGAAAAAGGAAGAAAAATTTAAGATCCGAAAAATTGTAAACTCTCAACTCTGAAACAAAGAAAAATTGCAAAATTGAGAAATAGAAAAATCGAAAAACTGAATGAAGAATCTAAAACCTGAAAAATTCGAAAAATCGAAAAATCGAAAATTAGAAAAGTCGAAAAATCGAAAATTTAAAGAATCAATAAATCGAAACATTGAAACATTTAAAAATCCAAACATTGAAAAATCTCAACACTGAAACACAAAAATTGAAAAATCAAGAAATGGAAAAATTGAAGTCGAAAAATCGAAAAACTAAAATCTAAAACGTGAAAATTGAAAAATTCAAAAATTGCAAAATTTATAAATGAAAGACTTGAAAAACTGAAAAATCGAAAATTGAAAAGTCGAAAAATCGAAAAATGAGAAACTCAACAAATCACTAAAATCGAGAAATTAAGAAATTGAAAAATTGGAAATTTGGAAACGTGAAAAATTGAAGAGTCCAAAAATTGAAAAATCTTACAACTTGAAACATTAGAAACGTCAAAAACTGAGAAATTGAAATCATTAAAAATGGAAAAATCGAAGAGTCGAAAAATTGAAAAATCATAAAACTGAAACATCGAAAAATTGAAAACATCGGAAAATTGAGAAATCGAAAATGAAAAAAAATCGAGAAATCGAAAAATTGAAAAATGGAAGAAAATTTTAAGAATCCAAAAACTGAAGTGTCAACCTTGAAACACCAAAAAAATTGAAAAATCGAAGTCGAAAAATCTAAAAATAAAGTAACCGAGAAATCGAAAATTTGAAGAATTTATAAATAGAAAAGTCGTACAATTGAAAAATGGAAAAAAAAATTAAGAATTAAAAAATTGATAAATCTCGACACTGAAACACAGAAAAGTTGAAAAATCGAAAAACTGAAAAATCTAAAGGACGAAAATGGAAAAATTGAAAAATTGGAAAATCAAAGACTGGAGAAACTGAAAAATCGAAATATTAAAAAGTCGAAAATATCGAGCATTGAGAAATTGAGAAACCGAAAAATTATAAATTCAAAAACTTGGAAATTGAAAATTTTATAAATTGATAAACTAAAGAGTCGAAAAATTGAAAAATCGTATAATTGAAACATCGGAAAATTGAGAAATCGAAAAATGAAGAAATCGAGAAATCGAGAAATCAAAAATAAAAAATTCGAAAAATCAAAAAATGACGAAACTAAGAAATCGAAAATTTGAAGAATCGAGGAAATCGAAAAATCGAAAGTTGTAATAATCCAAATATTGCAAAACCTCAGAATCAAAATATCGAAAAATTGAAAAAGGGAAGAAAAATTTAAGATCCGAAAAATTGTAAACTCTCAACAATGAAACAAAGAAAAATTGAAAAATTGAGAAATCGAAAAATCCAAAAATTGAATGAAGAATCTAAAACCTGAAAATTAAAAAAATGAAAAATTCGAAAAATCGAAAATTTGAAGAATCAATAAATCGAAAAATTGAAAAATTGAAAAATCGAAAAATTGCGAAACTGTAAAACCAAAATATCGGAAAATTGAGAAATGGAAGAAAAATTTAAAAATCCAAACATTGAAAAATCTCAACACTGAAACGCAGAAAAATTGAAAAATCGAGAAATCGAAAAACTGATGTCGAAAAATCGAAAAACTGTAAAATCTAAAACGTGAAAATTGAAAAATTCAAAAGACTTAAAAAACTGAAAACAGAAACATTGAAAAGTCGAAAAATCCAGAAATGAGGAACTCAAAAAATCAATTAATCGAGAAATTGACAAATCGAAGAATTGAAAATTTAGAAGCGTCAAAAGCTGGGAAATTGAAAACATTTAAAATAGAAAAATCTAAGAGTCGAAAAATTGAAAAATCGTAAAATTGAAACATCGGAAAATTGAGAAAACGAAAAATGAAGAGACAGAGAAATCGAAAAACGAAAAGTTGTAAAATCCAGAAATTGAAAAATCGAAAAAGCGAATGAAAATTCTAAAACCTGAAAATGTAAAAGTTGAAAAATTCGAGAAATCGAAAAATCGAAAAATGATGAAACTGAGAAATTGAAAATTTGAAGAATCAAGAAATCGGAAAATTGAGAAATAGAAGAAAAAATTAAGAATCCAAAAATTGAAGAATCTCAACACTGAAACGCAGAAAAATTGAAAAATTGAGAAATCGAAAAATTGAAGTCGTAAAATCGAAAAACTGTAAAATTTAAAACATGAAAATTGAAAAATTCAAAAGACTTAAAAAACTGAAAAACAAAAACATTGAAAAGTTAAAAAATCCAGAAATAAGGAACTCAAAAAATCAATTAATCGAGAAATTGACAAATCGAAAAATTGAAAATTTAGAAACGTCAAAAACTGAGAAATTAAAAAAATTAAAAATAGAAAAATCGAAGAGTCGAAAAATTGAAAAATCGTAAAATTGAAACATGGAAGAAAAATTTAAGATCCGAAAAATTGTAAATTCTCTACGCTGAATCAAAGAAAAATTAAAAAATCGAGAACTCGAAAAATCGAAAAGCTGAAAAATCTAAAACCTGAAAATTGAAAAATTGTAAAATCGAAAAATTGAAGAATGGAAAACTGAAAAATCGAAACATAGAAAAGCCGAAAAATCGAGAAATGAGAATCTCAAAAAAAACAATTAATGGAGAAATTGAGAAATCAAAAATTGAAAAATTGGAAAAATAAAAATCGAAAAATTGAAGAGTCGAAGAATTGAAAAATCGTAAAATTAAAACATCAGAAAATTGAGAAATAGAAAAAAGAGAAAATCAAGAAATCGAAAAATGAAAAATTAGAGAAATCGAAAAATGACGAACCCAGAAGAAGAAATTTGAAGAATCGAAACGGATTCATAAACTACAACTTCAAAACTATGTTACTTTTTAAGATATAAGTTTTTGCAATTTTCAAGTTAAATGTTTAGGGTTAAAACTGCGAGAGATCTTATTTTATACAACTTAAAAAATATTAATGTATTAATATAAATTTTAGAAATGACTGCATCCTATTGTTGGTGGGGATGACTAGCTAAATTTTGGTTAGCGTTTTACCATCTACATTCTTAATATACATATAAAATTCAACAAAAATCGGGTTCAGTAGTTTCGGAAATTATTGATTTAATAAAAATCCGGACAGACGCCATACAGACAGACAGACGGAAAATGGTAACCTATTTTTTCGTCCTCTAGGGTCAATGAAACGTCGAGAAAACATTGATCAGTGATTACAATTATTTCATTCAATAAAAGTAAAATATTCCGAATCCGGTACGTAAAATTAGAATCTTCGCTGACGTCACCCGTTTTTTTGCGAGGATAAGCAGACAAATTTTATTTAGCTTTTTATTTATACATTTTTTAATTTAATTAACTTGTGCAGTGGCTTCGAAACCTGTCCGGGAGGCATGAAATTAAACATTCGGTAAAACTACGTTACAATACTTTTTTAACCAGGGCCCGGAAAATAAAAACGCAACGACGATTAAACTGGAAGCTCGCCGGTAGTTAAAAGCTCCTCTCACAAGAAAGTTTCGTTTTGTAAAAAGTGTAGATAATCTGTTAAATTAATGTCCGCTGTTTATCAAAAAAAACCGGGGATATTGTGGATGTGTTGGCCGGATCCAGCAGCCTTGGACTGGATTCGACTACAACTGACGATTTTTATCTACTAGTTTTAACGATTCCAAAATTTTCCAACAATATATTACCCGACATCGTACAACCATAGTTAACAAGCTAGTTCTTGTACAGGCGGCTGGTAAAAAACCCTGTTCTTCGAGGTTAGTTCCACAACAAAGCCACCTAAATCTATCGTTAACAATGTTATCTGGGATCTTCGGCATGCAATAAGAACAAAAGCGCCTCCAACTTCGTAATAACATCAAGTCACACTTTATCCTAATTCGAAATTTACAATCGAAATTGTGTGCTGCCGTCACATTAATCTCCGCAAAGCAGAATTTAGTGTGGCCAAATTAGTTGCGGCTCGAAATCTTAATCGTTTTTAGTTCAACAAGAACAGGAAGTTATTTTACCTTGATCTCTGCGGAGTGACTGTGCAAAAACTGATGAGACGTTGGAGTTGGCGTCGCGGCGTCCTCGGGGACCACTTCATTCCGGACGAGTGACGTCCACTCTCATATTTTCTAGCTGGCATTCTTCGTCCTACGTTTTTCTTCTTATCAATCCCCGCATCTATCATTCCTTTTCCCACGTTATTACAACGGGAGATTTACAAAACTACAAATGAAATTTAAGCTATTCGCGGATGCCCGAAATAACGAGTTTCTGTTACAAGAAGAATGTGTGAAATCGGCGGAAGAAATTTATTTTATTGGTGCGCTGCAGAACGGCGGGTTGCTTCAGATAAATTCCGGTTAATTTAGTGGCAGCTGCGGAAAGGTTACCTTTTTGCGGGGGTTTGGGTTTTGAGTTTATCATACGCGTCTAGACAAAGCGGTTTTTTTGTCAAATCGTAATTATACTTCTGACATTTTCGCTGTGCTTTAATGGTTTCAATAAAATACAATCCACTAAAATGCTTGGCAAAAACACTCCTACATTTGAGGTGGAAAATATTATTTTCTTTGATTGTGGAATTTTTCGTATAAAAAGTTAATTTATGTTTAAGTTTATAAAGACATACAATTTTATTTATAGAACACTTTTCAAAAGCTCCAACTACATGTCTAACTTAAAAATTAGGCAAAAAATTGGTCGAAATTTTGTCTTTTACGAGGACCCCTATAAACTTAAATAAGGAAAACTGAGCTTTTGGAAAAGTTGTCTAAAAATCGAATAAAATTTCTAAAAAATCATAGCTTGTTGATGGTTTGAGACAAAAATTTTGGTGGTACTCATTTTCAAAATAAAATTTTTAAATATTTTCAAAAATTGTCGTGTGCTTTATTGGCGATTCCGGAAAAGTGGTAGACATTTTCGAAGAGATGAAACCGAAAATAAATCTTGGAGGTCGAAATCTGTAAAAAATCTTTTTAAATAATATTCGACGGTGCTCAAAAAACGTCAAAAATTTTATAAAATCTCACAATGAAAAAATGAAAAATTGGGAAATCAAAAAATTCCAAAACGAAAAATTAAAAAATCGAAATTGAACAATAAAAAAATCTCGATGAATCGAGAAATACGGCGTCGAAAAATCGAAAAACAAAGAAATCAAACAGAACTCGAAATAGGCCAAAAATCGATAAATCGAAAAATTTCAGATCGAGAAATAGAAAAATTGAACAATCAAAAAGTGGAAATCTTGATAAATCGAGAAACAGAAAAATCGTAAAACCGAAAAATTCAAAAACCGTGAAATTGAAAAATCTAAAAATCAAAAATTTTAAAAATGCAAAAATTGCAAAATCGAAAAATCTCAAACCGAGAAGTCGCAAAATTAAACATATTAAAGAAATCTAAAAACATCAAAAAGTTGAAAATTGTAGAACTAAAAATTCGAAAAATCAAGAAATTGAAAAATTTACTGTTTTAAAACTTGAAAAATTAAAATATCGGACAATTGAAAAATCGGGAAATCTAAAAATAGTCAAATGAAAAACTGAAATATCGAAAAACTGATAAATCGGGAAAATGAAAAATTTCAAAACTGAAATGACGAGAAATTGGAAAATCGAAAAGCCGAAAAGTCGAAAAATCGAAAAACCAAGAAATCGAAGAGAAGTCGAAATGGGCCAAAAATCGATAAATCGAAAAATTTCAAATCGAGAAATAGAAAAATTGAACAATCAAAACATCGAAACATGGAAATCTCAATAAATCAAGAAATAGAAAAATTGTAAAAATGAAAAATTCAAAAACCGTGAAATTGAAAAATCTAAAAATTAAAAATTTTAAAAGTCCAAAAATTGCAAAATCGAAAAATCTCAAGAAGTTGAAAAATCTAGAACTAAAAAATCGAAAAATCAAGAAATTGAAAAATTTACAGTTTTAAAACTTGAACAATTAAAATATCGGAAAATTGAAAAATCGGGAAATCTAAAAATCGTCTAATGAAAAACCGAAAAATTAAAAAATCTGGAAGTCGAAAAATTGAACAATTAAAAAATCGAAACAGAAATCTCGATGAATCGAAAAATAGAAAAATTCAAAAATCTAAAATCTAAAAATTGAAGCCAAAAAATCAAAAAACCCACAAATTGAAGAATTCCAAAACTGAAAAGACGAGAAATTGGAAAATCGAAAAGCCGAAAAGTTGAAAAATCGAAAAACCAAGAAATCGGAGAAAAGTCGAAATAGGCCAAAAATCGATAAATCGAAAAATTTCAAATCGAGAAATAGAAAATTGAAGAATCAAAAAATGGAAATCTTGATAAATCGAGAAATAGAAAAATTGTGAAAAATTCGAAAACGGTGAAATTGAAAAATCTAAAAATCGAAAATTTTAAAGTCCAAAAATTGCAAAATCGAAAACTCTCAAACCGAGAAGTCGAAAAATTAAACATATTGAGAAATCTAAAACCATCAAAAAGTTGAAAAATATAGAACTGAAAAATCGAAAAATCAAGAAATTGAAAAATTGAAAAATGGAAGAAAAATGTAAAGAATCTCAAAAGAGAAACAGAAAAATTGAAAAATCGAAAAACTGATAAATCGAGAAAATGAAAAATTACAAAAATGAAAAATTCCAGAACTGAAATGACAACAAATTGGGAAATCGAAAAATTGAAAAATTCAAACATCGAAAAATTGGAAAATCATGAATCTAAAAGCTAAAAATTGAAAAGTCAAAGAATCAAAAAACCGATAAATTGAAAAATGCCAAAACTGAAATGACGAGGAATTGGAAAATCGAAAAACCAAAAAGTCGAAAAATCGAAAAACCAAAAAATCGAAGAGAACTCGAAATAGACCAAAAATCGATATATCGAAAAATTTCAAATAGAGAAATAGAAAATTGAACAATCAAAACATCGAAACATGGAAATCTTGGTAAATCGAGAAATAGAAAAATTGTAAAAACGAAAAATTCGAAAACCGTGAAATTGAAAAACCTAGAAACTAAGAATTTTAAAAATCCAAAAATTGCAAAATCGAAAAATCTCAAACCGAGAAGGCGAAAAATTAAACATATTGAGAAATCTAAAAACATCAAAAGTTAAAAAATGTAGAACTAAAAAATAGAAAAATCAAGAAATTGAAAAATTTAGTTTTAAAACTTGAAAAATTAAAATATTGGAAAATTGAAAAATCGAGAAATCTAAAATCGAGAAGTCGAAAAATTAAACATATTAAGAAATCTAAAAATCGTCAAATGAAAAACCGAAATATTTAAAAATCTGGAAGTCGAAAAATTGAAAAATGTAAGGAAAATTTAAAGAATCTCAAAACAGAAACAGAAAAACTGAAAAATCGAAAAACTGATGAATCGAGAAAATGCAAAAATTTCAAAACTAAAATGACGACAAATTGGGAAATCGAAAAACTGAAAAATCTAAACATCGAAAAATTGGAAAATCAAAAATCTAAAAGCTAAAAATGGAAAAGTCAAAAAATCAAAAAACCGACAAATTGAAAAATGCCAAAACTGAAATGACGAGAAATTGGAAAATCGAAAAGCTGAAAAGTCGAAAAATCGAAAAACCAAGAAATCGAAGGGAAGTCGAAATGGGCCAAAAATCGATAAATCGAAAAGTTTCAAATCGAAAAATAGAAAAATTGAACAATCAAAACATCTAAACCTGGAAATCTCAATAAATCGAGAAATAGAAAAATTGTAAAAACGAAAAATTCAAAAACCGTGAAATTGAAAAATCTAAATATTAAAAATTTTAAAAGTCCAAAAATTGCAAAATCGAAAAATCTCAAGAAGTTGAAAAATCTAGAAATAAAAAATCGAAAAATCGAGAAATTGAAAAATTTACAGTTTTAAAACTTGAACAATTAAAGCATCGGAAAATTGAAAATTCGGGAAATCTAAAAATCGTCTAATAAAAAACCGAAAAATTGAAAAATGGAAGAAAAATTTAAAGAAACCCAAAACAGAAACAGAATAATTGAAAAATTGAAAAACTGATAAATCGAGAAAATGAAAAATTTCAAAACTGAAATGACGACAAATTGGGAAATCGAAAAATTGAAAAATCTAAACATCGAAAAATTGGAAAATCAAAAATCTAAAAGCTCAAAAAGTGGGAAAGACAAAAAATCAAAAAACCGACAAATTGAAAAATGCCAAAACTGAAATGACGAGAAATTCGAAAATCTAAAAGCCGAAAAGTCGAAAAATCGAAAAACCAAGAAATCGAAGAGAAGTCGAAATGGGTCAAAAATCTATAAATCGAAAAGTTTCAAATCGAGAAATAGAAAAATTGAACAATCAAAACATCGAAACATGGAAATCTCAATAAATCAAGAAATAGAAAAATTGTAAAAACGAAAAATTCAAAAACCGTGAAATTGAAAAATCTAAATATTAAAAATTTTAAAAGTCCAAAAATTGCAAAATCGAAAAATCTCAAACCGAGAAGTCGAAAAATTAAACATATTGAGAAATCTAATAACATCAAAAAGTTGAAAAATGTAGAACTAAAAAATCGAAAAATTAAGAAATTGAAAAATTTACAGTTTTAAAACTTGAACAATTAAAATATCGGAAAATTGAAAAATCAAGAAATCTAAAAATCGTCAGATGAAAAACCGAAAAATTAAAAATCTACAAATCGAAAAATCGTCAAATGAAAAACCGAAAAATTGAAAAATTTAGAAAACGAAAAATTGAAAAATGGAAGAAAAATTTGAAGAATCTCAAAACTGAAACACAAAAATTGAAAAATCGAAAAACTGATAAATCGAGAAATAGAGAAGTAGAAAATCCAGAATTTCAAAATTCGCAAAAATTGAATATTCTAAAAACTGAAAAATAGAGAAAATGAAAAATTCCAAAACTGAAATGACGACAAATTGGGAAATCGAAAAGCCAACAAAAAAATGGAAAACCGAGAAATCGAAAAATCCAAACATCAAAAGATCGAAAAATAGAAATAGGCCAAAATTGAAAAATTTAAAAATTTAAAATTAAAAAATCGATAAATCGAGAAGTTTATTAATCGAAAAATAGGAAAATTAATCAATCAAACATAGAAATCTCGGTAAATCGAGAATTAAAAAAAAAAAATTAAATTCGAGAAATTTAAAATCCGCAGATAAAATTGTAAAATTGAAAAATCAAAAATTTTAAAAATCCAAAAACTGAAAAACCGAAAAACCTCAAACCAAGTCGAAAAATCGAAAAATCCAGAAATCGAAACATCACAAATTCGAAAAATTGAAAATTCTAAAATTTAAAAATTGAAAAAATGAAAAATCAAAAAATTTAAAAAATCCAAAATCGAAAAATCGAAAAATTGAAAAATGGAAGAAAAATTTGAGAATCGAAAAATTGAAACAGAAAAATCGAAAAATCAAAAATTCAAGAATAGAGAAATCGAAAAGTCGATGTTGAAAAATCGTAAAACTAGAAAATTTAAAACTTGAAAATTTTTAAATTCCAAAATAGAATAATGGAAGAATCGAAAAATTGAAAAATCCAATGCGAAACTGAAAAAAAATCAGTAAATAGAGAAATTATTATTATTATTATTATAAATTGAAAAATCGAAAAACTGAAAATTCAGAAATTGAAAAGTCGAAAATTTGAAAATTGAACAAAAAAATTTGAAAACCGTAAAATTGAAAAATCGAAAAGTCAAAAAATTTAAAAATTCAGAATTTGAAAAACCGAAAAATTAAAAGCGAGAAGTCGAAACAGCAAAAATCTATAAATTACAAATTCGAAAAATTTAACAATCTAAGACTTGAAAAATCGAAAAATCTAGTTTTAAAACTTGAAAAATTAAAATACAGAAAAAATTGAAAAATGGAAAATGTAAAAAATCCATAAATAGGAAAATTGAAAAATGGAGTCAAAATTTGAAGAATCGGGAAATTGAAAAATCTCAAAACTGAAACAGAAAAATTGAAAAACCGAAAAATTTAAAAATTGAGAAATCGTAAAATCGGAAACTGAAAAATCTAAACCTGAAAAGACAAAATATTGAATAGTCCAAAATAGAGAAATGAGATAAAAAAAATCAATTTATCGAGAAACTGTGAAATCAAAAAATTGAAAATTAGAAAAGTCTGAAACCTAAAAATTAAAAAGTCAAAAAATCAAAAAACTGAGAAGTAGATAAAGCAAAAACCCAAAATTTAAAAAATCAAAAAAATGAAATAACGGAAATTGAATATTCGAAAAACTGAAAAATCGAAATATTGAAAAATCGAAAAATAGAGAAACCAATTGAAAATTCTGAAATTTAAAAATCGAAAAAATATAAAGTCAAATAAGTAAAAATATCCAGAAATCGAAAAATCGAAAAATTTAAAAATGGAGGAATCATTTGAGAATCGAAGAATTGAAAAATTTGAAAACTGAAACAGAAAAATTGAAAAACTGGAAAACCTAAAATCTGATATTTAAAAAATTGCAAAAATAAATAATGGAGGAATTGAAAAACTCAAAAATCATTAAATGCAGAAATTGAAAAGTTGAAAAATTCAGAAATTGAAAAGTCTAAAATTTGAAAAACCTGATTGAGAAATCGAAAAATGGAAATATCAAGAAGTCGAAAAACTTAAAATCGAAAACTAGAAAAATTGAACAATAAATAAATTGAAAGTTGGAAACCTCGGTAAACCGAGAAATAGAAAAATTGTAAAATCGATAAATTTAAAAACCCTAAAATAGAAAAAAATTTTAAAAATCCAGAATTTGAAAAACCGAAAAATCTAAAACCGGAAGGTCTAAACATATAAAATATATAATCTACAACTTCGAAAAACTGAAAAATCTAAGAACTGAAAAATCGAAAAATCGAAAACCTAGTTTTAAAATTTGAAAAATTAAAATATAGAAAAATTGAAAAATCCAGAAATCTAATAATCGAAAAAACGAAAAATCGAAAATGTAAAAATTCCAGAAATCGAAAAATTGAAATGTAAGCAAAATTTGAAGAATCGGGAAATTGAAAAAATCTCATAACTCAAACAGAAAAATTGAAAAATCGAAAAACTGAAAAAGCTATACTTGAAAATTGAAAATTGCAAAGTCGAAAAATGAAAGAATTGAAAAACTGAAAAATCACAATATTGAATAGTCGAAAAATAAAGAAATGAGATCAAAAAAATCAATTCATCGAAAAATTGGCAAATCGAAAAATTGGAAAATTTAAAACGTAAAAATTGAAAAATTAAAAAATCAAAGAATCCAAAAATAAAGAAATCGAAAATGTAAAATTTAAAAAATTTCAAAAATTGAAATCACTGAGAAATTGGAAATTTAGAAACGTCAAAAATTGGGAAATTGATAAACTTTAAAGCCGAAAAATTGAAGAGCTGAAAAATTGAACAAACATAAAACTGAAGAAATCGAGAAATCCAAAAATCAAGAAATCACGAAATCGAAAATTTGAAAAATCGAGAAATTGAGGAATAGAAAAATTGAAAAAGTAAAAATTCAAGAAATTGAAAAGTCGAAAAATGAAAGAATCAACATGTTGCAAAACCCTAAAATTAGAACATTGAAAGATTGAAATGTTGAAAAAAAAATTGAAAAATCCCAAAACCGAAACACAAAAATGAAAAAATCTAGAAATTGAAAAATCAAAAAACTGTAAATTGATAAATAGCAAAAAATAAAAATGGAAGAAAAAGAAAAGCCGAAACATTGAAAGTCCAGAAATCGAGAAATGGGAAACTCAAAAAAAAATTAACTGAGAAATTGAGTAATAAAAAATTGAAAATTTAAAAACATCAAATACTTATTTGGAAATTGAAGAGTCGAAAAATTGAAAAATGGTAAAACTGAGAAATCTACAAATCCAAAAATCAAGAAATCTAGAAATCGAAAATTTGAAGAATCGAGAAATTGAACAATGGAAAAATTGAAAAATCCCAATACAGTAGACGCCGCTTAATATGATCACGGTTAATGTTATCAACCGCTTAATGTGATCAAAATGGCTTGGAACGGGCCCACGCAATACCAATGCATTACAGTTTTTCCGTTTATTGTGATCAATATTTCGCTTATTGTGATCAATTTCGCAATTCTTATACAAGCGAGAATTGCTTTTTTGGAGAAGTGAGACGATTGAAACTGGTATTGTGTTTTAATGAATATTCATTGCTTTCAAAAAGTAGATTTGCTTATACTAATCACTATGTACAACCACAATCAGTGATAGTTTTACGCAATCAGTGCGTTTTCGTCTTTCGAACGAATGCATTTTTTCTGTTTTAAATTTGAGTACTTAAGTAAAAATGAGCAAGTTCAAATGACGAGATCTCAGCTTATCAAAGAAGTTGGAGATCTTAAGACAGTATGATCGCTCCCATGATGGATGAGCCAGCGTAAGGTTGCGGTTACTTTAAAAATTTCTCAGCCCTTACTTAACAAACTTCTATAAGAACCAAAGGAAATCGAGTGTTCCTTTTTCATAATGGTAACCAAAATTTAAAATAAATTCTAATGTTTATGTAGGTACCTTCATCTACAGCATAATAAACACTGCCTTGTTCATGATTTTGTTTGAAACATTGAAAAGTCAAGATATCGGGAAACTTAAAAAAATCAATTAACCGTAAAATTGAGAAATCTAAAAATTGAAAAATTAGGAACGTCAAAAATTGAAAAGTTGAAAAATTGAGAAATTGAGGAATTGAAAAATGGCAAAATTGAAGAATAAAAAACTGAAATATTGGAAAATTTTGATTTTCTTTTAAATCTCGATGTCTAAGATAAAAATTCACTTCAGGACTATGCTAATTTTTAACATTTAAGGTTTTTCAATTTGAAAGTTAAAAATTGTAAAATGTTATACAATTTAGATTTTTTTTCCAAAAATCTGGATGTATCCCTCTAACAAAAATCTGGACAGACGGCAGACAGACAGACGGAAAGTAAAAGCAGCAATTTCGTCTAATGGACTCGATTACAATACTCAGGAAGTAAAATTCAAGTAAAAGTATGGTCTGGGATCACTATCCCGTTATAACTAAAAATAGTTCTCTTTTTCTAACAAAAATTGATACAGATGGCGGACAGACAAACAGACGCAAATGGGAGATCTATGTTTTTGTACTCAAGGGGTCATGCCACATCCAGAAATTGTAAAAGTAGCCAGTCGCCGGATTTACTCGATTACAATACTTCCTTAACTCGTCTCAGCAAGTAATAAAAAACAACCACGCTACAACACCGTTCAAACATATTTTATGTTAATGTAAACGCGGCTCCAATTTACAAATCCTGAACTCCTCTCCTCCACCGAATAATCTAAAAATTGCTCGAAAGCGCGACGTCGCTCATTCAGCAAAATTCCGTAGGGGTGAGAAAATATTTCACCCACGTTCGCAAAACCAAGTTATTCTGTTTCCCAAACATAGTCAAAACTGAGCGTCATCAAAAATTAAGTTTTCCGAGTCAATAATAAAACTTCCCTTAAAACTTATCCGTCCCAGCTCGGCGAATACGTCCGACTTTAAATAATGAATCAACTTCTCCGGCACTAAAATCTTAAGTAGGTTTATTGCTCGACTTACTTAAACCGTTAAAGAGATTATTGCGGCAATCGATAATAACTGATAAAGTACGCAAAGCTTCGACGATTTAATAACAATTGCGGGACTAAAGCAATCCTCGATATACACTTAAGCCCCGTATTAACATTTAAATTATTCATATCGTCGTAGTTTATAAGACCCTGCGTTAGTCGTTAGCCGTTTAACTTAATTGTTGCTGTGTAGTGGCGGTTGTTTATGTCGTTATTCCGTTATAATTAAATATTTAAGTTGGGGATGTGACCCGGTTTTAGATGTGTGTCTGCTTTCCTAGCCTGACGGAGAAAAATTGAATCCTTTGTTGCACGGGAAAAAGTGGAGATTAATAAGTGTTTTTTTAACAAAACTCATTAAACTTACATCAAAAACGGGTTAAAACTGGCCGGAGATAAATTAAGAGCGGTTTTAGCGGGGCGCAGAATCTGTAAAAATAATTAGTTTTTAGGCAGTCGCTACAATAACCATTAATTATTGCAACTTTTATGGAAATTTTGTGACAAATTATAATATAGATTTAAAATAAATTCCGTGTAGGAGGTTCTTAAAAAAATTAGTCGCCATTTCAACGCCTCCACCATTTTTAAAACCAACTGTTTAAAAATAAATTTGTAACAATGTTTTATGAATTACGAATAAAATAGTGTTTTTTTACTTCTGAGAGACCTCTCAGGATTGTCAGTTCTCTAGAAAAGTTGACAAGCTATTTAGATATTTGTCAAGAGAAAAAGCTTTCCAAAGCTCATAAATAGAGAGCGGATTTCTAGGTTTAATGCTTTTTGTGAAAAATGTAAGCACTTCAAAATTTTTTTATATCTGCAACTATGATACAATTTGGAGTCATTTGACACATTTTTTTTTATGCTTATTTGCTTTTTTTCAATTTGATGCATATTAAAACTTATATGCTTATTTAATGCTTTTTTCGACGAATATGAGTTTTAATGCATATTTTGTTCAAATGCCGGCCTTGTCGGGATGACAAATACTTGTTAGTTAGCTGTATCGTATCGTATGCATTTTACCTGGACTTGACCATCGAAGCTTAATTATAAAATCCTTTTTGGTACGAAAAATTAACATGTGAAATATCTTCTTCATTAATCGTGTTATATAAAGAAAACTAAATGTATTAATTAGAAAACAAAAGTAATAGAGAGGCTCCACCCATCCGTCTCGATCTCAATCGTGATGAATTTTTCATTCGTTGTCAGACCGAGGGGAAAACCGATATTTCCTTACAAAAATTAACCATTTTAACGTGTTTTGAGTTTCTTCGAATAAAAAAAATCATCACAATTGAGACTGGGTGGGTGGGTGGGGTTAATATTTTCCCTTTTTTTCTTGATACACAAAGTATTCGTTGACCAACACGATACTCAAAAATATGTTTTTAAATTTTTGTAAGAAAGTAAGTATTTTGCAGTTAAGCTCCACCTCCTTGGTTCACGGCGAATAAAAAAAATCATCACAATTGAGACAGGGCGGGTGGGCGGGGCTACATTTTGCCTTGTTTTCTTAATATGTGTAGACTTATTTCGAACAAGAAACTTTAAAACATCTTTAAAATAGAAAATTTGTATAAAGAAATATCGATGTTGCAATTCATGTTGTGAAAAGATGGCTATGTATATTAAGAAAAAATAAGACTAAATATAAGCCCCTCCCACCCACCCTATCTCATTTCTGGTGATTTTTTTTTATTCGTCGTAAGCCGAGGAGCGGAGCTTAATTGTAAAATCCTTATGTTTTTACGAGAAATTACCACGTGAAGTGTGTTCTTAAGTAATCGGAAAATTGAGAAATCGAAAAATGAACAAAATTGAGAAATGAAAAATCGAAAGGTCGAAAAGTCGAAATATAAGAAAATCCAAAGATTGAAAAATTTTTAAATTAAAATCGAAATATATGTTTTTAAAAAATCTAAAAACTGAAAAATCGGAAAATTGAATCCAAAAACTGAGAAATCGCAAAATTGAAAACTTCCAAAATAGAAATGACGAAAAATTGGGAAATCGAAAAATTGAAACACTAAAACAATGAGAAACTACACATCAAACAAGAAATCGAGAATTCAAGAAGCCGGGAAATCAAAAAATCGAAAAATTTAGAAATCGAAACAGCCCAAAATTGAAAAATTAAAAACCGAATATTGAAAAATCGAAAAATTGGACAGTTGAAAATCCAAAAAAAAACGGAAAACTGAAAAATTTTAAAGTTTAATAACTGAAAAATGGACGAATCACAAATTTTAACAATCTAAAAACCGAGAACTTGAAACGTCGAAAACCCCAAAAATTGATTAATCCAGAAATCGAAAAATGGGAAATTTAGAAACGCCAAAAATTAAAAAATCAACCAATTGGAGAATCGAAAAGCCAAAGTCGAAAAATCGAACCATCGAGAAACGAAACGACAAAAGATCGAAAAAACAAAAAAGTCGAAAAATTGAAAAATTGAGAAATCGAAATGGCCTAAGATCGAAAATTTAAAATCTGAAAAATTGACAGTTGAAAAACTGAAAAATGAGAAACCGAAAAACTGTAAGCCTGAAAAATAAAAAAATTGAGAACTTCGAAAAGTCGAAAAACACAAAAAATCAATTAATCCAGAAATTGAGAAACCGAGAAATCGAAAAATCGAAAATTTAGAAACGTCAAAAATTGAAAAATCAAAGAAATTTAAAATCGAAAAATTTAAATATCCCAAAATTGAAAAATTGAAGAATAAAAAAACTGAAAAATCCGAAAATCTAAAAATTAAAAATCGAAATATGTATTAAAAAAATCTAAAAACTGAAAAATCGGGAAATTGAAGAATCGAAAAACTGGGAAATCACGGAAGTGAAAAATTCCAAAATTGAAATGACGAAAAATTGGGAAATCGAAAAATTGAAATCGGGAAACTAGACATCAAACAAGAAATCGAGAATTCAAGAAGCCGAAATATTGAAAAATTGAAAAATTGGACAGTTGAAAATCCGAAAAATCGAAAAACTGAAAATTTTAAAAGTTTCATAACTGAAAAATGGAAAAATCGCAAATTTTAACAACCCAAACACCGAGAACTTGAAAATTCGAAAAGCCCAAAAATTGATTAATCCAGAAATCGAAAAATCGAAAATTTAGAAACGTCAAAAATTGAAAAATCAAACAATTTTAAAATTCAAAAATTGGAGAATCGAAAAGTCGAAGTCGAAAAATCGAAACATCGAGAAACGAAAATAGATCGAGAACACAAAAAGTCGAGAAGTCGAAAAATTGAAAAATTGGGAAATCGAAAATTTAAAATTTGAAAAATTGAGTATGTAATTAAAAATATAAAAAAATCGATAAATAGAAAAATTGACAGTTGAAAAACCGAAAAATTGTAAACCTGAAAAACCCAAAAAATCGATTCATCCAGAAATTGAGATACCGAGAAATCGAAAAATCGAAAATTTAGAAACGTCAAAAATTGACGAAAATCTAAAAATTAAGAATCGAAATATGTATTAAAAAAATCTAAAAACTGAAAAATCGGAAAATTGAAGAATCGAAAAATTGGGAAATCGCGAAAGTGAAAAATTCCAAAATTGAAATGACGAAAAATTGGGAAATCGAAAAATTGAAATCGGGAAACTAGACATCAAACAAGAAATCGAGAATTCAAGAAGCCGAAATATTGAAAAATCGAAAAATTGGACAGTTGAAAATCTGAAAAATCGAAAAACTGAAAATTTTAAAAGTTTCATAACTGAAAAATGGAAAAATCGCAAATTTTAACAACCTAAAAACCGAGAACTTGAAAAGTCGAAAAGCCCAAAAATTGATTAATCCAGAAATCGAAAAATCGAAAATTTAGAAACGTCAAAAATTGAAAAATCAAACAATTTTAAAATTCAAAAATTGGAGAATCGAAAAGTCGAAGTCGAAAAATCGAAACATCGAGAAACGAAAATAGATCGAGAACACAAAAAGTCGAGAAGTCGAAAAATTGAAAAATTGGGAAATCGAAATGGCCTGAAATCGAAAATTTAAAATCTGAAAAATTAAGCATGTAATTAAAAATATAAAAAAATCGATAAATAGAAAAATTGACAGTTGAAAAACCGAAAAATTGTAAACCTGGAAAATAAAAAAATTGAGAACTCGAAAAGTCGAAAAACCCAAAAAATCGATTCATCCAGAAATTGAGATACCGAGAAATCCAAAAATCGAAAATTTAGAAACGTCAAAAATTGAAAAATCAAAGAAATTTAAAATCGAAAAATTTAAATATCCCGAAATTGAAAAATTGAAGAATAAAAAAACTGAAAAATCCGAAAATCTAAAAATTAAAAATCGAAATATGTATTAAAAAAATCTAAAAACTGAAAAATCGGAAAATTGAAGAATCGTAAAAACTGGGAAATCGCGAAAGTGAAAAATTCCAAAATTGAAATGACGAAAAATTGGGAAATCGAAAAATTGAAATCGGGAAACTAGACATCAAACAAGAAATCGAGAATTCAAGAAGCCGAAATATTGAAAAATTGAAAAATTGGACAGTTGAAAATCCGAAAAATCGAAAAACTGAAAATTTTAAAAGTTTCATAACTGAAAAATGGAAAAATCGCAAATTTTAACAACCTGAAAACCGAGAACTTGAAAAGTCGAAAAGCCCAAAAATTGATTAATCCAGAAATCGAAAAATCGAAAATTTAGAAGCTTCAAAAAATGAAAAATCAAACAATTTTAAAATTCAAAAATTGGAGAATCGAAAAGCCGAAGTCGAAAAATCGAAACATCGAGAAACGAAAATAGATCGAGAAAACAAAAAGTCGAGAAGTCGAAAAATTGAAAAATTGGGAAATCGAAATGGCCTAAAATCGAAAATTTAAAATCTGAAAAATTGAGTATGTAATTAAAAATATAAAAAAATCGATAAATAGAAAAAAGTGACAGTTGAAAAACCGAAAAATTGTAAACCTGAAAAACCCAAAAAATCGATTCATCCAGAAATTGAGATACCGAGAAATCCAAAAATCGAAAATTTAGAAACGTCAAAAATTGACGAAAATCCAAAAATTAAGAATCGAAATATGTATTAAAAAAATCTAAAAACTGAAAAATCGGAAAATTGAAGAATCGAAAAATTGGGAAATCGCGAAAGTGAAAAATTCCGAAACAGAAGTGACGAAAAATTGGGAAATCAGGAACAGCTCACTTCATTTTTCCAGAAAATTTTGGGAATAAATAGTGTTGTTTTTCAATTTCCATATTACGCTAAATAAAATAAGTTAATGAAATGGAGAAAAAGGGTGGGCGTGGCTAAAGTTAGTTTTTAAGTTTTTAAGAATAAAAAAATCATCACAATATTTTGTCTTTTCTTCTTAATATACCCAGTATTCTTTGAACTGAAGAACATGTTCTTAATTTCTTGTAAAGGAATAAGTATTTTGCAGTTAAGCTCCGCCTCCTTGGTTCACAGCGAATAATAAAATCATCACACTTGAGACAGGGCGGGTGGGCGGGGCTCCATTTTGCCTTGTTTTCTTAATATGTATAGACTTATTTCAAAGAAGAAACTTAAAACATCTTTAAAATAGAAAATTTGTATGAAGAAATATCGTTTTTGCAATTCTTGTTGTGAAACGATGGCTATGTATATTAAGAAAAAAAAAAAGACTAAATATAAGCCCCGCCCACCCACCCACCCTATCTCATTTCTGGTGATTTTTTTTATTCGTCGTAAGCCAAGGGGCGGAGCTTAATTGTAAAATCCTTATTTTTCTAGAGAAATTACCATGTGAAATATGTTCTTAAGTAATCGGAAAATTGAGAAATCGAAAAATGAACAAAATTGAGAACCGAAAAATCGAAAGGTCGAACATTCGAAATATCAGAAAATCCGAAGATTGAAAAATTAAAAAATTAAAAATCTTAAAATTGAATCCAAAAACTGAGAAATCGCAAAATTGAAAAATTCTACTCTCGTCGCTGTCGATAAAACAACCGATAGTGGTGGAAGATACATAGTGCATAAATATTTTGGAAAACAAAGATTTGCGACAAGATCTAGTTTTTCTAAGAAGCAATTATCAATTCGTATGTGAGGTAATAGAAAAGTTAGAAAAACCCAACATGTTGTTGGTAGATGCCATAAACTTAGTGAAAGAATTTAAACAACAAGCAAACGCAGTAAGGGGTGATATTGGTACTAGAGTATCTCAAAAACTTGACGAAGTGTTAAATAAAAATGCAAGTTTCGGTGTTCTTTCCGACGTTGCTCGTGTTTCACAAGGCCAGAAGTTGGAAAATTTGGAGTTAGATTCAACATTAGTTGCAAAATTCAAATTTGCGCCAACAACGAGTGTGGATGTTGAACGCACATTCTCCAATTTTAAACACATTTTAAATGATCGCCGAAAAAGTTTTACAGTGGACAACTTGGAACATATTACAATCATAAATTGTTTTAAAGAAAACTGAAATACGTGTGTAAAATATAAAATCTAGGATTATTGTAATAATATTTTATCCAAAGTTCTAAGAAGTGTTCTTTGATTTGTAATATGATTATGTTTTTAATGCTTTTTTGTTTAAAATAAAACTTTTTTATTGAAAATGTTGTGCTTATTTAAGCGCTTATTCTTAATTTTTTTGTGCTTATAAATCCGCTCTCTACTCATAAACAAAAAGACTTCGGCGATTAATCAAAAGAAAACAGGATCTGCTGAAATAGGAAATTCGAACAAACGATAAAACGAGACAACAACTGTCCACATGTAAACCATTAAATTGTCGCTATTTTATCAAATTAAATCGTTAAATCGCTCCCGTCTAACAACGAGAATTTCACGCAAGGTGATAAAGGACACATATAAAGCACGAAGAAACCCCCCCAAAATTTTTCTCGTTCCGGCTGCGCAACCCTCGAAATAATAAATTCTTCCCAAACTAACCAATATTTATCAAGCGATTCCTTGTGCGAATCCCATTTTAAATCCCAAAGTTTTTCCGGCAGTGAAATTTTCACCATCAATCTTTTTCACTAGATACCTGCATTCACAGATATCCTTTGTACGTCTAAACCACCATCGCGAATTTATTAGGCCCGAAGTGGATGTGTGCACTACGCCAGTACATCACACTCAAATACGCTCTTTAATTCAGATAATTAAACCTAAATTAACTCGTGGGATAATTAATTCTAAGGTTCAAACTTAACCAAGACCTGAAATTGTTTGATTACAGTTCAAAGACAACGTAGTGAGCCGGGTTGATGGGCATCCGGCTGATTAAGATTCCGCAAGTTGATAAAGGGCCACAGACTAGACAATAGCCATCCGGTTGCAAGCAAACATCGCAATCCCGAATTTATAAAATCGACCGGCGACAGATAACTAAGATTGATGACTTTTCACCATCGATGTCATCAAGTTTCATTAATGTCCTCTCGAACTCCACCTTACTTGATGCTTCTGTGTTGGAGTTTTTTGGGCTTTATTAGGACGACAGGGCTGCAGCGGATTCCGGAATGCATTACGGGAGTGCTTAAAGTTTTAACGAAGTTGGGGGTTGTTGTTTTGTGCATGTAACTATTCATAATGCGCAAATGGGTGAAGAGAGAAAATTTTAGCCGGTTTTGCTGTATTTACAATTTGACGATTTATTTTGAAATGTGTAATAATTTGGTTAATTAATCTAAGACAAGTAATGCGAAGACTGTTAAAATGATGGAACAAACAATTTGAGAGCGACTACTGGGTTTTGATACGGCAAAACTAAGTTCATTAAGTAAGGGTGGACAAAAAACTTTACCTTGTATAAGTTTTTGGATAAAGTTTAATGATGCAAAATTTCTGCGTACATATAGAAATTCCTTGTTAAGAATTTCCAACAAAGGTTTCAACTGACAGTGACGTGGAGGTAGCATCCATTTAATTTAAAGTAAACAAATTTAGAAAATCTACCTAAAACAGATTCCAGGAGATTTCTGTAAATATGAAAATGCGGTCTCCCGCTAGTTATTATTCCAAGTAATCATTTTATCAATGCTAGCCTATAACTCTAAACAGTCGCTATAAGATTTTACAATTTTTACCAGTTTTAGATCATCGGCATATATATAACAAATAGAATCAACATAGCCTACCACATCATTAAAATATATATTAAAAAGAAGATGGCCTAAGTTAGAACCTTGAGCCACTTCACTAGCTACATCAAAATAATCAGATTGAAAACCCCCATATTTTACATATTGTTTTCTGCCTGCAATTCAGGCCTTCAGTAACATAATTACATTATCACAGCATCCGCACTTTCTTAATTTATCAAGCATTATTTATTAAATAGTTCAAAAATGGTCGAAATTGTCAAAAGTGCCAAAAATAGTTTTATTTTATCAAATACTAACCCCACCCACCCACCCTTTACTTAGAGGATATGTTATTTGCCAAAGTCAATCTTAACCTAGAGAGTATTAGCCCCACCCACCCACCCTCATCTTATTCTAATGACAAATTTTATGCCTGTTCAGTATAAGGTTATTCATTTCATTCAGATCCAATAAAATTAATTAGTGAAAAAATTAGGTCCTTCTGTCGAGTGGGAGGGAAAACTAATAATAGAAGCCGAAAATGATTTCTGGATTTGTCAAAAATGCCAAAAACAGTCTTATCTTATCAAATTTTAAGCCCCGCCCACCCGCCCTCTATTTTCTTAGAGGATATATAATTATCCAAAATCTGTCTGATCTCAGGAAGTACTAGCCCCGCCCACCCACCCTCTTCTCATTCTAACGACTAATTTTATTTCTGTTCAGTATAAAATTGTTAATTTTATTCAGATCCCATAAAATCAATCGCTGAAAACGAGACAGGGTGGGTGGGCGGGGCTAATTATGTTCTTTTGTCGAGTGGGAGTGGAAACTAATAATAGAAGCAGAAAATGACTTCTGGATATCAAAATCTACAAGAAAATGTCTTTAATAGTTTTCGGAATAATTAATTGAAAAATGGTTGAAAATGTCAAAAGTGACGAACACAGTCTTATCTTATCAAATATTAGCCCCGCCCATCCACCCTCTTCTAATTGTAACGACTAAGTCTATTTCTGCTCAGTATATGATCATTCATTTTATTCAGATCGCAGAAAACCAATTCCTGAAAAGGAGACAGGGTGGGTGGGCGGGGCTAATTATGTTCTTCTGTCGAGTGGGAGGGAAAACTAACAATAGAACCCGAAAATGATTTCTGGATATGTCAAAAATGCCAAAAACAGTCTTATTTTATGTAGTTTTAAGCCTCGCCCACCAACCACCTATTTTCTTAGAGAGTATGTTATTGGCCAAAGTGGATCTTATCTTATCAAGTACTAGCTTCACCCACACACCTTTTTCTCATTCTAATGACAAATGTTATTTCTATTCAATTTAAGGTCATTCATTTCATTCAGATTGCAGAAAATTAATCCCTGAGAAAGAGTCAGGGTGGGTGGGCGGGGCTAATTATGTTCTTCTGTCGAGTGGGAAGGAAAACTAGTAGTAGAAGCCGAAAATGATTTCTGGATATGTCAAAAATGCCAGAAACAGTCTTGTCTTATCAAATTGTAAGCCCCGCCCACCCACCCTTTATTTTCTTAGAGAGTATGTTATTGGCCAAAGTCAATTTTATCTTAGCAAGTACTAGCCCCACCCACCCACCCTCTTCTAATTCTAATAACGAATTTTATTTCTGTTCAGTTTAAGGTAATTCATTTCATTCAGACAGCAGAAAATCAATCCCTGAAAAGGAGACAGGGTGGGTGGGCGGGGCTAATAATGTTCTTCTGTCAAATGGGAGGGAGAACTAATAATAGAAGCCGAAAATGATTTCTGGATATGTCACAAATGCCAAAAATAGTTTTATCTTATATAATTTTAAGCCCCGCCCACCCACCCTCTATTTTCTCAGGGAGTATGTTATTGGCCAAAGTCAATCTTATCTTAGCAAGTACTAGAACGACCCACCCACCCTCTTGTAATTCTGTGGACAAATTTTATTTCTGTTGAGTTTAGGGTCATTCATTTCATTCAGATTGCAGAAAATCAATCCCTGAAAACGAGACAGGGTGGGTGGGCGGGGCTAATTATGTTCTTCGGTCGAATGGGAGGGAAAACTATTAATAGAAGCCGAAAATGACTTCTGGATATCGAAATCTACAAAAAAATGTCTTCAACTAATTTTCGCAAATAGTTGAAATATGGTCTAAAATGTTAAAAGTGCCAAAAACAGTCTTATCTTATCAAATTTTAAGCCCCGCCCACCCACCCTCTATTTTCTTAGAGACTATGTTATTGGCCAAAGTCAATGTCTTCTTAGCAAGTACTAGCCCCACCCACCCACCCTCTTTTCAAACTAATGACAAATTTTATTTCTGTTCTCTATAAGGACATTCATTTCATTTAGACCGATTCAAAAATTTTGAAAATCTAGAATTTGAAAAACCGAAAAATCTAAAACCAAAAGGTCGAAACATCAAAAATCTATAAATTACAAATTCGAAAAATTTAAAAATCTAAGACTTGAAAAATCGAAAAATCGAAAAATCTAGTTTTAAAACCTGGAAAATTGAAAAATCCAGGACTCTAAAAATCGAAAAAATGAAAAATCGAAAATGTAAAAAATCCAGAAATCGGAAAATTGAAAAATGGAAACAAAATAGGAAGAATCGAGAAATTGAAAAATCTCAAAACTGAAACAGAAAAATTGATAAACCGAAAAATTTAAAAATTGAGAAATCGGAAAATCTAAACCTGAAAAGACAAAATATTGAATAGTCGAAAATAGAGCAATGAGATCAAAAAAATTAAACAATTTGAAAATCGAAAAATTGAAAATCTGAAAACTAAAACAGAAAAATTGAAAATTCAAAAATTCAAAAATCGACAAATCGAAAAATCAATGTCGAAAAATCGAAACATCACTGTTGAAAAATCGAAAAACTGGAAAACCTAAAATCTGATATTTGAGGGTGGGTGGGCGGGGTTAAACTTATGTTTTTCTGTTGAGTGGGCGTGGAAAATAATCATAGAAGCCGAAAATGACTTCTGAATATCGAAGTATACAAGAAAATGTCTTCAATAAGTTTCGGAAATATTTGAAAAAGATCGAAGATGTTAAGAGTGCCAAAATCAGTCGTATCTTATCAAATATTAGCCCCGCCTACCCGCCTTCTTCTCATTCTAACGACTATGCCTATTTCTGTTCAGTATAAGATCATTCATTTTATTCAAATCGGATAAAATCAATCGCCGAAATGGAGACAGGTTGGGTGGGCGGGGCTAACTATATTCTTCGGTCGAGTGGGAGTGGAAACTAATAATGAATCTAGGATGTGAAAAAATTTAAGAAAATCACTAATCGTAACATTTTTTGGTATATGTACTAAGTATTTGTTATAAAATTTATTTCTTATTTCATGCACCTAACCTGACTTAACCTAATGTGATCTGAGTTTTCTATTGTCCCCAATAAACACTTTTTAGACATTTGTGTATATATACAGGGTGCTGAAAAAATGGCGCACCAACTCAGCGGTACATTATTAAGTTCACAAATCTAAGTTCGGGAAAAATAATCAATACATTTCTGACGTCAGTTTGGCGTTCACTTACAGAAACAAAATTGGCCACACTTCTCCAAAATTTGCCATACTTCTCCAGTTCATTCTAAGCAATTTTTAAGTTTTTTCATATACTATAAAATAAAGAAAACTGCGGATGAAAAAAAGATACCTCCAAAATTATTTTGAAAAATTTAAGTCTAATTGATTTTTTGTATCCAATACTAAGTGGTAAATGAGAATATGGTGAAATATTGAAAAAAAAGTCAATTTCGAAGAGCTATATTTTCTATAATTGCACTCAAGAATTTTTTTATTATTTTTTCTTTGTTCTAAAACAATCCTCAACAACGTATCATAGAATTAGTACGCCATTATTTAAGCACCCTGTATAAAAACCACAAAGTACATTCCTAAAATAATTATATTTTGCAAACAAAAATTAATAACAATTACCTTATTTATCTACATACAAAATTTTTATACGGAACTATTTTGATCAAACTGTAAAAACTGAAGCGGAAAATGACCTCTGGATATCGAAATCTAGAAGAAAATGTCTTCAACTAAATTGCGGAAATTTTTGGGAATTCGTCGAAAATGTCAAAAGTGCCAAAATCAAGTACTCAAGTCATCTGCTTTCTATTTTCTTGGAGGGTGTGTCCAAATTAATCTTATATTAGCAAGCATTCTCCTTTTAACGACTGATTTTATTTTTTTTTATTTTATTCATTCCATTCAGATTGGGTAAAATCAATCACTAAAAAGGAGACAGGGTGGATGGGCGGGGCTAATTATGTTCTTCTGTAAAGTAGGAGTGCAAACTAATAACAGAATATAGAAATCTACAAAAAAATGTTTTCAACTAATTTTGGAAAATAATTGAACAGTAGTCGAAAATGTCAAAAGTGCCAAAATCAGTCTTATTTATCAAGTATATAAATATTTGCTATTAACTTTTGAAAAACTTCAGGAGCTGATTTTATACCAAACAGCATACGACTGAAACGATACAGTCCAAAATGTGTAGGACTAAACGTACATAATTTAGAAGATTCTTCTGCCAGTCCCACATGCCAAAATCCATCTTTGAGATCTAAAAGGGTCAAGAATTTTTCATGAGCTAATTTTGGTTTAATGTCATCCAGAGTCTCTCAGTGTAAATTCATTTAGTTCTTTAGGATCCAAACAAATTCGTTTGGCTTTTCAACAACTAAGTATGTGGACCCATTCAGATGTTTATTGTGTACTTTGCTAATAATGTCCTTTTCAACAAGTAAATTTAAACTTTGTTCTAAACCGCATCATTTTTTAATTGAATATTATATTTATCAGGAAAAAACTTCCTAAACCATAAAAAATATTTGTATTCAAATTAATGAAATAATTTTTCGAATCTACTTCCTCATTTAAATCAACTCGTTTAATTAAATTTAAATCATTACAACTTTTTAAACCCAACATTGGAATTGTTTGATTATCATTTACAATAACAAACTGAATTCTAATAGCTTTTTTGTTGACTTTGCAAATGTCAGTTATTGTTCCAACAGGTATTAATCGTGTTCCTTCAAAAGCCTCTAATGTTATATTAGTTTCTTAAAAACATTTTATTTTATATAATTTGTAATTTTAAGTATTTAAGCAGAAATAGAAACCTAAAATGGGTAAACAATCAGATCTTTTCATTTAAGCTACAAAAATTATCTTTGCTGCTCTTTGTTTTGCCTGTTTCGTGTGATTTAAAGCAAACTTTTCTACTTCTGCACTTAGCGCCTAATAGAATTATGCCAAATCCTCCCACGTATAAACTAGTTTTGCTCCACCCTGAACGAGTTACCCCAAATAGTAATTTCGTTAAACCCGCATAAGTTCAGCTGCCGAAATAATTTCTTTCTAACTCCACTAAAACAATTCCGAGCAAACAATGCGATAAAAATTCGTCTTGAGTGATCATCGTCGACATTTTTATGCTTGACGGTGCCGTCCCAGGGAAATGAAATATGTTCCAAGTTTTAAAATGTTGCCGCTTCTGTCATACGCCCGCACATATTTTTCCATAAATTAACAGTTCGAGGAGCCGAAAATGAATGTGTCTCGAAGTTCGAGAAGTGTCAATGCTGTCGGTTATAAATTTAGGAGGATCTCTTAAGCGGCATTATTTATTCAAGCATTAACTTCCGTAAGCTAATTATTACCCTAACGACTTTCGCCATCAAAAGTAATTTTAAATTCGAATTTATTGCCTGTTTGCCGTAAAGGTACACAGCTTCGCGAATTTACCGCTTATCACTAATTAACCGTTTTCTTCTTAATACGATTCACAATCGAGTTAAAACGAAATTCGTTCCGGGAGTTAGCAACGTAATGTTTACAATAAGAAATGAACACGTTCTTACGTGCAGGAGAATTTTGGGGTTATTAATTTATCAGGGGGAGGGGTTGTTTGCTTTACAATTAACCGATTTTTGGGGGAGTTCGTGCCGGGAGAGCGCCATTATAATTTTATAATTTGAGTATACTAATTAGGGCACGACGCCCTAATTCGCCATGCACACTACGAGATAACTACAAATCAGGATGAAATTTAAATAAGGATAAATCATTTGGGCTGGCTTTCAGGATAACGGGGCTTGAAGCCGCCTTCATAATTTTTCTTTTAATTAATGCGAGTTTTTTTTTTATTATAACAAAAATGTGGTGTATTAGCGTCCGGAGTGAGAAGATATGCAATCATTTAGAGATACTAATCCCAGGCGGACGTCCCTTTGTACTTGGATTTCATTTTTGAGTCCTAAGTGGACCCATTTTGTTATTTCCAACGAGGGACTTTTAATAGGGAGCTTTACTGGTCTTAAGCCATTTAGTAAGGTCCGGCGGGAGCAATGCTGATTCTACATTCTTTCACCCACAATGGAGGGATTCTTATATTAGCGAGAATCTCAAGAACACGATGCGGATCGTGGGATGCATTAGGGGTATTATCAGCGATAAATTTCGGGGTAAAGAAATAGAATTAATAATAAAAGTCGACAATAAATAACGGTGAAGGACGGTCGCTTTTGTTTTCTGTCAGTGAAATAAAAGATGAAAGGGGAGATTATTAAAGTTTAATTAAATTGTTGCAAAGTGGTATCCTTGGCGTAAACTTTAGATTGCTATTTTTGCCCGAAACCGAGGTGAAAGTTTCCTAATTTGAAGCTTTGTCCAATTAAAAGGAATTTCCCTATGAAAATTAATAAATTAAGAGCCAATTTACAACGGTGAAGTTTAAAAAGGGATATTTTTATCCAGCCTTAATTGCTTCGTTTTGAGAAAAGTTAATGTGAGTTTTATTGCTCGGGAGCAATTCAACTTCGCAATCAATTACCAAGAAATACGAGTCGGAATTTTTTTGACTCGATGATTTTTCGCTTCGTGCAATATTTACGTAAGTGAAAAGCCGGATTAAAACCGGATTAAATTTTACTGAGTTCTTTTATCTTTCCGGAACATTGTTCGGTCGGCGAACTCCTCTGGGAAATCGCCCAACTACCTATCGGAAAAATTAATAATTTATTCTAACGCAAAACCTGGACATTCGGGACATATCTGGGGACATAAATTCCGGCCAGAATTTGCCACTTGAAGATCGGAATTTATGGCTTTCGGGGAATTACGCCGTCCGCCGGATATTTTTGCTATTTCGCGTTCGGCAATGTTGCACAGAACATATGCAAAATAGCCAATTACGGGCTTTTCGCAAAATTTGCAAGTAAATGTATGGCTTTGGTAAGTAAGCTCTCTGCGTCAGTGGCGTATTTGGATTAAGGCACGAACTTTGCCGGAGCTTTACAAAATATTACGACATGCTGGAATATACAGGTGTTCGGGATAATTTCGCTCGCTTGCCGACTCATGCATAAGTAATTCTGATAAATACTACGCATACAGTTGTATTTATGCAAGGTGGTTTCACTCGAGATGATCTCGTTACGTTCCGGCAAAATTGCCCAATTTCAGACGACTGATTTAATTAAAATGTCGACGCTTTATTACGGGCTAAGTGCGCTTTTATCATCACTATTATTAACACTTTTCAGCAATTTAATCTCAAAGGACGGACGCTCGCGGACTTGGATAGTGTGAAACGGAACGAAAATCAAGATTTCAATTTTCAACCGACAAAAAAAGAAAGATCATCATGGAGGTTATGTCAAGATGTCGGTCAGAACGGTCGTGATGAAGTGCTCTGTTTTGTTTGAAAGAACCCTGCATTTAGAAAACAACTGGTAATTCTGCTCAATTTCAAGAGAATGATGATTAATCTAGAGGGGATTTCTGCCTATTTTGTTCTAAAAACTGAATTGTTTATACCCCCAAGCACATGTTCCCGATACTATAAAGAAAGATTATCCAACCCGACTTTTGGGTAGAAGGGTTACTAATCCCGTTACCAAAATGCCGACTGTTCAATAAGTCAAATCGTTTCAAAATTGTCTCTTGCTTTTCTACATAACATGAATACCGACATGTACTATACAAATTTTACTAAACATACCAGGCAAACTTTAATGTTCTCATTTCGTAGTGAAAATCATAAGAAAAACGTTTGCTATGAATTATGCAGAGCATTTTTTTCGGCAAATCATATACCCCCTAAGAATATAGAGAGTGGGTGGGCGGGGCTAGTTATTGATAAGATCTGATATTTTAGACTTGATTTTGGTACTTTTAACATTTTCGACCATTTCCCAAAAATTTCCGTAAATTAGTTGAAGACATTTTCCTCTAAATTTCGATATCCAGAAGTCATTTTCCGCTTCAGTTTTTACAGTTTAACCAAAATAGCTCCGTATAAAACTTTAGTTTGTAGATAAATAAGGTAATTATTATTAATTTTTGTTTCCAAAATACAAATATTTTAAGAATGTGCTTTGTGGTTTTTATACAGGGTGCTGAAATAATGGCGTACCAACGTTCTGACACGTTGTTGAGGACGGTTTATTGAACAGAGAAAAAATAATTAAAAAAATTCACGAGTCCAATTATAGAAAATATAACTCTTCAAAATTTGACTTTTATTTTCAATATTTCAAAATAATTTATTAGGTATCTTGTTTTCATCCACAGTTTTCTTCGTTTTATAGTATAACAAAAAATTTAAAAATTGCTTCGAATGAATTGGAAAAGTGTGGCTATTTTTGAGAGTTTTTTTTATCTATCGCTCTAAATCGATATTTTGTTTCTGTAAGTGAACGTCAAATTGACGTCAGCAATTTTTTGATGATTTTTCCCGAACTTAGAGTTGTGAACTTAATAATGTACCGTTGAGTTGGTCCGCCATTTTTTCAGCACCCTGTATATATACACAAATGTCTAAAATTTGTTTATTTGAGACAATAGAGAAGTCAGGTTAGGTGCATGAAATAAGAAATACATTTTATAACAAATACTTAGTACATATAAAAAAAAAATTACGATTAGTGATTTTATCCGATTTTAATAAAATGACTGATCTTATACTGAACAGAAATAGACATAGTCGTTAGAATGAGAAGAGGGTGGGTGGTCGGGGCTAATATTTGATAAAATAAGACTCTTTTTGGCACTTTTGACATTTTCGATCATTTTTCAACTAATTCCGAATGCTATTGAAGACATTTTCTTGTAGATTTTGATATCCAGAAGTCATTTTCTGTTTCGATTATTAGTTTCCACTCCCACTCGACAGAGGAAAATAATTAGCCCCGCCCACCCACCCAGTCTCGTTTTCAGTGATTGATTTTATGGGATCTGAATAAAATGAACAACCTTATACTGAACAGAAATAAAATTAGTCCTTAGAATGAGAAGAGGGTGGGTGGGCGGGGCTAATACATGGCTAGATTCGACTGATTTTGGCAAATGAGTTTCCTCTAAGAAAATAGAGGGTGGGTGGGTGGGGCTTAAAATTTGATAAGATAAGACTGTTTTTGGAATTTTTGAAATATCCTGAAATCATTTTCGGCTTCTATTATTAGTTTTCCCTCCCACTCGACCGAAGAACATAATTAGCGCCCCGCCCACCCACCCTGTCTCCTTATCAGGGATTGATTTTCTGCAATCTGAATGAAATGAATGAACTTAAATTGAACAGAAATAAAATTTGTCATTAGAATGAGAAAAGGGTGGGTGGGTGGGGCTACTACTTTCTAAGATACGGTTGACTTTGGCAAATAACATATCCTTTAAAAAAATAGAGGGTGTGTGGACGGGGCTTAAAATTTAATAAGGTAAGACTATTTTTGGCACTTTTGACGTTTTCGCCCGTTCTTCAACTATTTCCGAAAATTATTTTCTTGTAGATTTCTATAGGCAGAAGTCATTTTCGGCTTTTGTTATTAGTTTCCACTCCCACTCTACAGAAGCACATACTTAGCCCCGCCTACCATCCCTGTCTTCTTTTCAGTGATTGGTTTTATAGAATCTGAATGAAATAAATAACCTAATACTGAATAGAAATAAAATTAGTCGTTAAAATGAGGCGAGGGTGGGTGGGCGGGGCTAGTACTTCCTGAGATCAGACGGATTTTGGAAAATTACATATCCTCTAAGAAAATAGAGGGCGGATGGGCGGGGCTTAAAATTTTATAAGATAAGACAGTTTTTGGCATTTTTGACATATCCAGAAATCATTTTCGGCTTCTATTATTAGTTTTCCTTCCCACTCGACAGAAGAACAAAATTAGCCCCTCCCACCCACCCTCTCTCCTTTTCAGGGATTAATTTTCTGCAATCTGAATGAAATGAATGACCTTAAATTGAACAGAAATCACATTTGTCATTAGAATGAGAGAAAGGTGGGTGGGTGGGGCTAGTACTTCCTGAGATCAGACGGATTTTGGATAATTACATATCCTCTAAGAAAATAGAGGGCGGGTGGGCGGGGCTTAAAATTTGATAAGATAAGACTGTTTTTGGCATTTTTGACAAATCCAGAAATCATTTTCGGCTTCTATTATTAGTTTTCCCCCCCACTCGACAGAAAAACATTATTAGCCCCGCCCACTCACCCTGTCTCCTTTTCAGTGATTGATTTTATGCAATTTGAATGATTAAACTGAACAGAAATAAAATTGATCATTATAATTAGAAAAGGGTGGGTGGGTGGGGCTACTAATTGCTAAGATAAGATTGTCTTTAGCACATACCTTCTAAGAAAATAGAGGGTGGGTGGGCGGGCATAAAATTTTATATAATAAGACTGTTTTTGGAACTTTTGACATTTTCGACCATTTTTCAACCAATTCCGGAAATTATTGAAGACATTTTCTTGTAGATTTTGATATCCAGAAGTCATTTTTGGCTTCTATTATTAGTTTTCCCTTCCACTCGACAGAAGAACATAATTTTAATCCCGCCCACCCACCCAGTCTCCGTTTCACTAATTAATTTTACGGGATATGAATGAAATGAATAACCGTATACTGAACAGACATAAAATTTGTCATTAGAATAAGATGTGGGTGGGTGGGTGGGGCTAGTACTTGTTAAGATAAAATTGACTTTGGCAAATAACATATCTTCCAAGTAAATAGAGGGTGGGTGGGTGGGGCTAGTATTTGATAAGATAAGACTGATTTTGGCACTCTTAACATTTTCGACCTTTCTTCGACTATTTCAGAAAATTATTGAAGACATTTATTATTATTATTGTACATTTCGATATCCAGAAGTCATTTTCGGTTTCTATTATTAGTTTCCACTCCCACTCGATAGAAGAAAAAATTTGCCCCGCCCACCCACCCTGTCTCCTTTTCAGTGAATTATTTTATGCGATCTGAATTAAATGAATGACCTTAAACTGAACAGACATAAAATTTGTCATTAGAATAAGATGAGGGTGGGTGGGTGAGGCTAGTACTCGCTAAGTTAAGATTGACTTTGGCAAATAACATATCCTCTAAGTAGAGGGTGGGTGGGGTTAGTATTTGATAAAATAAAACTATTTTTGGCACTTTTGACATTTTCGTACATTTTTCAACCATTTTCGAAAATTAGTTGAAGCTATTTTCTTGTACATTTCGATATCCAGAAGTCATTTTCGGCTTTTATTATTAGTTTCCACTATCACTCGATGGAAGGACATAATTAGCCCCGCCCACCCACCCCGTTTCCATTTCAGTGATTAATTTTATGGGATCTGAATAAAATGAATAACCTTAAGCTGAAAAAAAATAAAATTTGTCATTAGAATTAGAAGAGGGCGGGTGGGTGGGGCTAGTATTTGCTAAGATAAGACTGATTTTGTCAAATGCCATGCCCTCTGAGAAAATACAGTAGTATCTGTTAAAATAAAACTAATTTTGGCACATCACGTACCTTACAAGAAAAGAGAGGGTGGGTGGGCGGGGTTAGTTCTTGCCAAGATAAGATTGATTTTGGCAAATGAGATAAATCTAGAAAAAAGCTAAACTTACTTTTACAAAAAATCACCAAAATTTGGAAACATTACAAACTTAGTTACAAGACAGGAATTTTGAACATCTTCTCTAGTGTTTAGTTGGTTATGCTTTAATTCATTTTTCTTTTACTGGTTTTGTTTTTTTTTATAATTTATGAATGTCTTATTAAATGTCTTTTGTTTATTTATTAATAAAAAATAAGAGCTTGTTTTATTAATAATAATGCACAACTTAATGACTACTGGTTGTTACGATTATTGTCATAGAAAAAATAAAAGGTGGATTTTAGTCACGATCAGTCTTATTTTAGCAGCTAGTAGCCCTGCTTACCCACCGTCTCTCTTCATAGAGGGTATATCATTTTCCAAAATCAGTCTTATCTTGGCAAGAACTAGCCCCGCCCACCCACCCTCTCTTATTTTGGAAGGTATGTGTTTGGCCAAAATCAGTTATATCTTAGCAGGTAATAGCCCCGCCCACCCGCCCTCTCTTCTCTTAGAAGGTATGTCATTTTCCAAAATTAGTTTTATCTTAGGAAGTACTGATGACTAATTTTTGCAAAAAATTATCCAAATTTGGAAACATTACGAGCTTTCTCACATATGCACAAGGCAGAAATTTTGAATATCTTCTCTAGTGTTTAGTTGGTTATGCTTCAATGGATTTTTCTTTTGTTAGTTTTGTTTTTGTTTATAATTTATAAATGTCTTATTAAATGTTTTTTTTTTTGGTTTGTTGATGAAAATTCAAGAGGGGTCGTAAACCACATGTGGAGGAGCATCTTATTTTATAAAACTTAAATAATATCTACTACTATAAATTTTGGAGATGACGTCAACAAATTTGTTGTAGTATTTATAGTAGTAGTAAAAGTGAAACATTTTTAAAAACTAGAAAAATTGCAAATCAAAATTGAAAAAACGAAAAATAAAAAATCTAGTCTATACCTACTCATTGAAAAATCGAAAAATTACAAATTGAAAATTTCAAAAATTGAAAAATTTCACATTGAAAAAAAAAAATTAGAAAATCGGAGCATTAAAAAACTGAAAAATTGAAGAAATTGAAATTGTAAACACAAAAAATTATGAAATCGGCACATTGAAACATCGGAAAATTGTAAAATAAAGGAAAAAAAACCGAAACCAAGAGTTGCTAACAGAAAATTTGAAGAATTAAAGAAAAATTGAAGAATCGCAAAATTTAAGTAACGAAAAATTGAAAAATTTGAAAAAACAAATAATTATAAAATCAGAACATTGACAATTTGAAGAATGGAAAATTAAAAAATCAAAAAATTGAAAAATTTCATATTAAACAAAAAAAATTGAAAGTAAAAAATCAAAACATTATGAAATAGGAACATTGGAATGTCAAAAAATTGTAAAAATAAAGAATAAAACCGAAACCAAGAACTGAAAATTGAAAATTTGAAGAAATGAAAAATTGAAAAATTTAAATAACCAAAAATTTGAAAAAGCAAAAAATTATAAAATCTGAACATTGAAAAACTAAAAAATTGAACACTTGAGAAAAAATTACAAAATCGGAAAATCGAAGAAACAAAAAAACTGAAAAGTGGAAAATTGAAGAAACAAAGAAAAATTGAAAAAGCAAAAAATTATAAAATCGAAACATTGAAAAATCGAAAACTCGAAGAATGAAAAATTGAACACTGGAGAAAAAAATTGCAAAATCGAAAAACTACAAATTGAAAATATCAAAAATTGAAAAATTTAAAATAGAAAAAAATTGAAGATATTGAAATTGGATGGTAAATCGTTAGTCAAGATTTGTCCGTCATCTTACATTTTTGGCAAATTTCTAGAAATTTATTAGTGTTTTTGGAAAAAAACTGAGTATGCATTAATCAATCAGTCCTTTCCTATGCGTCGACGACACAAAATCAACCAAATTTCATTTTCTTTTAGTCACTGATGTTTGTGCTAGTAGTCGAATTCGGTCGAAGTATAAACATAAACAGCCGAAGTTAAGCATATACTAAGAAACTGAAATCATCAACATTTTTCCCGTTAGGTATCTGCTTGAAATATATTTTATATTTAAAAACGTAGAGGTTACGGGGATGTTAATTACGCTACTTTATAAACAGTTATCACAAAACAAAAATCGCAGAATATAATTTTATAAATTTTTTAAAAAGGGAGAAATTTCCTCGATCCGACACTGATTTTAGCTTTGTACTTCCGCTTGAATACAATTACGCCATTGTTTCATTTAGCCCTCAAAAATTCCGTGTGGATCTTGTAACGTACTCGGATACAAATTAACACCCCTAATAAACTTACCAACTTAGACGAAGTCTATTCCCAGAAGTTATGCAAAGTGGAGCATCTCTGATGAAACTAATAATTTAAACTCCGCATGTGTACTCCCTGCAACGTATAATTAAAATGTTGCAACAATCTTAAACAGCATCTCTTTTGAAAATGCATCTTCATGCAGAGGAAATCTAAGCGATTTCCTATTTTCGAGTCGCAGCACTTTTTACAAGCGTCTGTACATTGATCCCGAATACAAAGAAACATGTGAATGCGCTTATCTAGCAGGACAAAGCTCTTACCGAGCAAGGATGAAAAGAAACATCCTGAAATTCATAGCCATTTATAACCCCTTGAGACTATTGAAAGGACATTAAAAAATTCAATAAACGGCGAAGATCTGGCCCGCTTTGGACGAGGTGGTTGCTTAATAATTTAAAATGCACGTTTTGGCGTGGAACTCGCTCTCTCAAAAATTGATGACGTGGGAGGAGGAGACAGTGGAAGAGTGCAATATCTTCTGGATTGTCTTGCGGAGGATGTTACCTCTAGAGTGCATCCTTTTGTCTTACACCACGAATTTTTTATTGATGCAGCACTCGTTGAAGAATCGAGAGTCAAATTTTACCCCTTAGGTCTTGATACATAAAGCGTATTTAGTAAACATCAGAAAATCTATAAAGCGAAACTCGAGCTGATGGATTCTTTATGCTAATGGCAGGCATATTATCAGCGTAATGCCTACTGGCGCTTTTTCAACCCCAATACATAATAAGCCACCCACCGAAGTTTATTTTTTTTGTATACGTTTTGTGCACGTCACCCCTTCTCAGTGTCCATTTCTCGTCTTTCGGACATTTATTGTCCCAAGCACATATTTCCCTAGTTCATAACTTGAGCTTTATCGAAGAATTTTAGGAACTACATCTGTTTTACTCTGTCACTACCTTTGAAAAGTGACTGTAATTCTTCTGTCTGCTCGCTCTGAAATGGCACATTTCTGGCGACCTCGCTTCGAATCACCCTCTTGTCAGTCTTTTATGCGCTCATTTCTATAACCTTTTGCGTTTCCCGTTATTACATATTTAAATTGGAATCGATATTCATATTCCTTTCTCCGAGAATTAATAAAAAGAGGACGCAATCAGACGGTGCGAAGGGACAAAATAAGTCGGAAATAAACTTTCATACTCATTTTACTTTAAAATTCGCGGTGTTTATTAAGCGCGAAAGAAGTGGCTAAAGCTTTGGCGTCGCGGGAGACGTTTTCATTAAAAAATGACGTGAAATATACACCATTACCACCTGGTTAGAGCCAACTCTAAGTCAAGATGTTTTCAATAAAAAGGCTGCGGTGCTCGATTTGCAAAGCTTATTATTTCGGCGCCTGGATCGCCTTAATGCCAAATTCCGGTGGGTCTATTTCCAATTATCTCGAATTTTCGTTTACTCAATTTGCTGGTGGTTGTTTATTTTTCAATGCGCCTTGGCTCGGAATATTAAAATTTGTATAAATTGCCGATATCGATTTTATGAATTTATGGAAATGTAAACGTTGCTCCTCGTTTTATTGCTCCGGATTACGTCCTAATTACACGTTTTCTTTTTCTGAACGAGCCGAAAACACAAAATAAAGCGGACCGCGTTATAAATGAACGGTAATAAATAGGGGCAATGTGCAAACAATTGCGTATAACAAAACCGGAGCGATATTTCCCTGGTGAAAAATTTTTTAATTATTCATTGTTGTGTAGTTGCACTAAAAATAGAAGGATGCGATGGGAGCGCCGGAGTGTGGAATATTTATAATGATAACAAGGACTCCTTGTTAATATGCAGATCATTTTTCAGTTTAAGCCGAAACGTTTGTTGCATGCAAAATCGCGGAATAAATTATAAAGCTAATTTTGGGCTAGTAGTCGACTTAACTCCAAATGTAATCTGTGGTGTTGCTATCATTGGAGTAAATCTGTCGAAATGGTGGGAATAAACGTCAAGTTCCGAGCCCGGGATTATCAACAAACTCAGTTCTAACGTGGAAACGTGGACAATAATATCTACCTTTTTATTCCGCTCCGAAATTTGCGTTAGTAAATATTGTTTAAATTTTGTAAAATAAGATACTTCTGCACGGGTGGGTTATGAATCCGGGTTGGGTTTTTGCGTCCAGATTTTTGGAAAAAAAGCAAAATTGTATAACAACATTTTGCGGTAATAAATGTTATTGTATTTGATAAAATAACATACTTGTGGTTTATGAATCCGTGTTAAGGGAAAACCGAACGGTTCGGAATTTTGCAAAAATTTATGTAAACATGGTAAATTAATGATTCAGAATAAATTGTATTCATTTTCCTTTTATAGGTTTTATGGTTCCAGAACAAACTTTTTGAAATATTCGGTTACAAAAAAAATAATATTTTCCAACATTGGTTAGGATAAGATTGATTTTGGTAAATGACATCCCCTAAGAAAAAAGGGTGGGCGGGCGGGGCTAAAACTTGCTAAGGTAGGAAGTCACTTCCGGGATAGTTTTTTTGATTTTTAAGTTTTTCAATTTTTCTATTTTTCAAGTTTCTGATTTTTGAGTTTCTCTGGTTTTTAAGGTTTCGATTTTTCCGCTTCACTTTTTTGATATTTCGATTTCTCAATTTTTCATTTTTTTAATTTGTCAGTTTTTGGATGTTTCAGCTTTGGGATTTTTCAGTTTTTCTATTATTTTTAAATATTTAGTTTTTGCAATTTTTCAAATTTGACTTTCATAGACTCTCAGTTTTTCGATTTTTCATTTCTTCAATTCTTCAATTTTTCAACTTTTAGGTTTTTGGTTTTTCAATATTTTAAGGTTTTGATTTTTCGACTACACTTTTTCGACTTTTTGATTTCCCAATTTTTAATTTTTTTTATTTTTTAGTTTTTTCATTGTTCAGTTTTTATTTCATCTTTCAATTTTCCGAAATTTCAGATTGTTAATTATTCAATTTTTCGATTTTACAATTTTCAAATATTTCGATTTTTTAATTTTTCAATTTTCGAATTTTCTAAATTCTCAATTTTTCGATGTTTCAATTAATCGATGTTTTGATTTTCCCATTTCTTGACTTTCGACTCTTTCGATTTTCCAGTTCTTCAATTCTTCAATTTTTCGATTTTTCAGGTTTTTGATTTTTCAATTTTTCAATTTTTTAAGGTTTCGTTTTTTCGACTTTACTTTTTGGATTTTTCGATTTCTTTATTTTTCAATTTTTTAATTTTTCAATTTTTGGATATTTCGGTTTTGAGATTTTTCACTTTTTCCATTCTTCAGTTTTTCTTTCATTTTTCAATTTTTCGAAATTTCATTTTTTTTTTATTTTTCAATTTTCGATTTTTCAATTTTTCGTTTTTACAATTTCTCAATTTTTCAATTTCTCGAATTTAAATTTTTCGATTTCTCAATCCGATGTTTCAGTTTTACATTTTTCCAATGTTTCTCTTCAATTTTACGATTTTTAAATATTCCGATTTTTCAAATTTTTGACATTTCTAAATTCTCAATTATTCTATTTTTCAATTAATCGAAGTTTTGATTTTCCCATTTCTTGACTTTCCACTACTTCGTTTTTTCAGTTCTTCAGTTCTTCAATTTTGCGATTTTTCGACTTCACTTTTTGATTTTTCGATTTCTCAATTTTTGTTTCATTTTTTAATTTTTGGAAATTTAAGTTTTGGGATAGTTCAGATTATTTATCAATTTTTCTATTTTACAAGTTCTCAATTTTCCACTTTCCCGATTTTCAATTTTTCAATTTCGCACTATTTCCATTTTTCAATTTTTAATTTTTGTCTTTCCTTAATTTTCAATTTCTCAGTTTTCCTGTTCTTCAATTCTTAAATTTTTCGATTTTTCGGGTTTTTGATTTTTCAATTTTTCTATTTTTAAAGGTTTCGATTTTTCGACTTTACTTTTTTATTTTTCTTCTTAAATTTTCAATTTTTTAATTTCTCAGTTTTTGGATATTTCAGTTATCAGATTTTTCAAATTTTCCATTCTTCAGATTTTCATCATTTTCCAATTCTTAGCAATTTTAGTTTTATGATTTTTCAGATTATTTATGACTGCATTTTTCGATTTTACAATTTCTCAATTTTTCAATTTCTCGATTTTTCAATTTTTCTCTTCAATTTTACTGCTTTTATATATTTCGATTTTCCAAATTTTTGACTTTTCTAATTTCTCAATTTTTCCATTTTTCAATTAATCGATGGTTTGGTTTTCCCATTTGTTGATTTCCCACTCTTTCGTTTTTTCAGTTCTTCAGTTTTTCAATTTCGCGATTTTTCGACTTCACTTTTTTCGATTTCTCAATTTTTCAATTTTTTTATTTCTCAGTTTTTCGATATTTCAGTTTTGAGAATTTTCAGTTTTTCCATTCTTCAGTTTTTCTTCCATTTTTAAATTTTTAGAAATGTCCGTTTTGGGATTTTTATTATTCTTTAATATTATTCAATTTTTTGATTTTTCAATTTCTCAATTTCTCGATTTCTGAATCCAATGTTTCAGTTTTACCTTTTTTCAATTTTTGACTTTCCTAAATTCTCAATTTTTCAATAAATCGATGTTTTGATTTTCCCATTTTTTGTCTTTCGACTGTTTCGATTTTTCAGATTTTCAATTCTTCAATTTTTCGATATTTCAGGTTTTTGATTTTTTGATTTTTCAATTTTTCGATTTTTTAAATTTGCGATTTTTCCACTTTGCTTTTTTGACTTTCTGATTTCTCAATTTTTTAGTTTTTTAATTTCTCAGTTTCTAGATATTTCAGTTTTGAGATTTTTCAGTTTTCCCATTCTTCATTTTTTCTTTCATTTTTCAATTTTTAGGAATTTCGGTTTTGGGATTTTTTTATTCTTCAATATTGTTCAATTTTTTGATTTTACACTTTCTCAATTTCTCGATTTCTCAATTATCCAACGTTTCAGTTTTACGTTTTTTCAATTTTTCACTTCAATTTAACGATTTTCAAATATTTCGAGTTTTCAATTTTTCAATTTTTGACTTTCCTAAATTCTTAATTTTTCAATAAATCAATGTTTTGATTTTCCCATTTCTTGACTTTCGACTGTTTCGAATTTTCAGTTCTTCAATTCTTCAATTTTTCGATTTTTTAGGTTTTGGATATTTTAGTTTTGAGATTTTTCAATTTTTCCATTCTGCAGTTTTTCTTTCATTTTTCATTTTTTTTTTAATTTAGTTTTGGAATTTTTCAGGTTATTTGTTATTCAATTTTACGATTTTACAAGTTCCTAATTTTTCAATTTCTGGATTTTCAATTTTTCGATTTCTCAATATTTCGATTTTTCAGTTTTTAATATTTGACTTTTTTTAATTCTCAATTTTTCGGTTTTTCAATTAATGAATGTTTCGATTTTCCCATTTCTTGATTTTCCACAGTTTCGTTTTTCAATTTTGTGACTTTTCGACTTTACTTTTTTGATTTTTCGATTTCTCAAGTTTTCAATTTTTTTCGGTTTTTGGATATTTCAGTTTTGAGATTTTTCAATTTTTCCATTCTGCAGTTTTTCTTTCATTTTTCATTTTTTTTTTATTTTTTTTTTGGGATTTTTCAGATTATTTATTATTTAATTTTTCGATTTTACAAGTGCCCAATTTTTCAATCTTTGAATTTACAATTTTTCGATTTCTCAATAATTCGATTTTTTCGGTTTTTCAATTAATGAATGTTTCGATTTTCCTATTTCTTGACTTTTCCAGTTTCGTTTTTCATTTTTGTGACTTTTCGACTTCACTTTTTTGATTTTCCGATTTCTCAAGTTTTCAATTTTTTTTCGGTTTTTCGATATTTCAGTTTTGAGATTTTTTTTCATTTTTTAATTTTTGGAAATTTTAGTTTTCGGATTTTCCGAATTATTTATGACTTCATTTTTTGATTTTACAATTTCTAAATTTTTCAGTTTCTCAATTTTCAATTTTTCGATTTCTCAATATTTCGATTTTTCAGTTTTTAATTTTTGACTTTAGTTCTCAATTTTTCGATTTTCCTGTTTTTCAATTCTTCAATTTTTCCATTTTTCAGGTTTTTGATTTTTCAGTTTTTATGTTTTTAAAGGTTTCGATTTTTCAACTCTACTTGTTTGATTTTTCGATTTCCTAAATTTTCAATTTTTTAATTTCTCAGTTTTTGGATATTTTAGCTTCGAGATTTTCAATCTTTCCATTTTTCAATTTTTTCTCATTTTCTAAATTTTCGAAATTTTAGTTTTGGGATTTTTCAGATTATTTATGACTACATTTTTCGATTTTACAATTTGTAAATTTTTCAATTTCTCGATTTTCAATTTTTCGGTTTCTCAATCTGATGTTTCAGTTTTACGTTTTTCCAATGTTTCTCTTAAATTTTATGATTCTCCAAATTTTTGACTTTCCTAAATTCTCAATTGTTCGGTTTTTCAATTAATGCATGTTTCGATTTTCCCATTTCTTGACTTTCCACAGTTTCGTTTTCCAATTTTGAGACTTTTCGACTTGACTTTTTTGATTTTTCGATTTCGCAAGTTTTCAATTTTTTTTCGGTTTTTGGATATTTCAGTTGAGATTTTTCAATTTTTCCATTCTTCAGTTTTTCTTAATTTTTTTAATTTTTGGAAATTTTAGTTTTGGGATTTTCCGAATTATTTATCGCTTCATTTTTTCGATTTTAGAATGTCTAAATTTTTCAGTTTCACGATTTTCATTTTTTCGATTTCTCAATATTTCGATTTTTCAGTTTTTAATTTTTGACTTTAATTCTCAATTTTTCGATTTTCCTGTTTTTTAATTCTCCAATTTTTCGATTTTTCAGATTTTTGATTTTTCGATTTCTTAAATTTTCAATTTTTTAATTTCTCAGTTTTTGGATATTTCAATTTTTCATTTTTCAATTTTTTTTTCATTTTCCAAATTTTAGAAATTTTAGCTTTGGGATTTTTCAAATTATTTACGTCTCCATTTTTCGATTTCACAATTTGTAAATTTTTCAATTTCTCGATTTTCAATTGTTCGATTTCTCAATCCGATGTTTCAGTTTTACCTTTCTCCAATTTTTCTCCTAAATTTTACGATTTTCCAATTTTTTGACTTTTCTAAATTCTCAATTATTCGATTTTTCAATTAATCGATGTTTTGATTTTCCCATTTCTTGACTGTTTCGTTTTTCCAGTTCTTCAGTTTTTTTTTTGGAATTTTTCGACTTCATTTTTTTGATTTTTCGATTTCTCAATTTTTCATTTTTTAATTTCTTAGTATTTGGATATAATCAGTTTTTCTTTAATTTTTCAATTTTTCGAAATGTCAGTTTTGGGATTTTTCAGACTATTTGTTGTTCAATTTTTCGATTTTACCGTTTCTCAATTTCTTGATTTTCAATTTTTCGATTTTTCAATTAATGGACGTTTTGATTTTCCCATTTCTGGTCTTTCGATTCCAATTTTTGATTTTTCGATTCATCAATATTTTAAGTTTTTAGATTCCCAGTTTTTGGGCATTTCAGTTTTGGGATTTTTCAGTTTTTCCATTCTTCAGTTTTTCTTTCACGTTTAAGTTTTGTGATTTTTCAATATTTCGATTCTTCGACTTTTCGATTTTTGACTTCTGGATTTTTCGATGTGTCCAGTATTTTACTTTTTCAGTTTTTAAAATTTTAGATTTTGCATTCATTTGAGTTCTTCGATATTTCAATATTTCAGGTTTTCGCATTTTTCAAATGTTTGGATTTTTTAATCTTTGCATTTTTCGACTTCTCGGTTGTAGATTTTCTGTTTTTCAATTTCTCATTTTTTCAATTTTTCGTTTTTTTTTAATTTTTCGATTTTTCAATGTTTTGATTTCCTGATTTATTGAGATTTGGATGAATTTAAAACTTTTCGATTTTTTATTTTGGTGTTTTTCGGTGTCTCAGTTTTTCCATTTTTCCGTTTTTTCGTCTTTTTGTTTATTTTTCCGCTTTTAGATTTTTCGATTTTCTAATTGTTCAACTTTAACTTTTCGTTTAATCGATTTTGACCTGTTTCGGTTTCTCAATTGTTCGATTTCATGACTTCTCGATTTCTCGATCTTCTGATTTTTCGATTTCTCGGTTTATCAATTTTTGTTTTCCGGTTTTTAGATTTTAGATTTTTGAATTGAAAAATAGTTTGGTCTGTAGATCAAACAAGTCCTCATGATTATTTTAAACATATCTAAAATTTCACAACTTTTAAATCAGTAATTTCAGAGCAATAAAAACCTCAGTAGACTATAGAGAACAATCAAACGAAACTGGAGAACTACTTTTTCATATTCTAAGACTTACAGAATGTCAAAAAACATGAAATTACAATACATATTAAATAATGGTCGTGAATTAAAAATTATTGTGTTAAAAATGAACAACCACCAAAATGAGCAAAAAATACGTCTTAATATTTTTGTCCCGTGTTCCACATACGTCAAATCTCCTATTAACCCTCGTCCGCTGTCCGCGCCCATAAAATACATCCCATCCGCTAATCCTAAATTATGTACTGTGCAAAATGCACTAAAATGGCAAATCCATTAAAACGGTAATGTTGGCTTTTGACGTGATCCGGGGTAAACGACTCTATAAAATTACTTTCGTTGTATAATTCATAAATCTGAACTCATCGATTGGATTCGGAACTGAAACTCAATAATTTAATTGGCCTGTCTATTTGTAGTGACTGATGGTGTACAGCTAAATTACACACTGGAAGCTTGCACTATGTCTGGAACGAGCTTAAAGCTCAAAGCTTCGTGCAAAAACGTCCTTTATTACTCCAGCCTAAATTCACTCGATAAGTATCAGCCGCCCTATTGCAAAAAGCGAGCTTAGAGTATCATAAAATTGAATAACGGCGAAACTTCCATCCCGGCTAAACTAACACGCAGTAAAATTAACACTCCATATCCCACTATGTCGAAAGTTTGATCCCCGATAAGTGCTTTCTTATTCATAAAACAACTCTTCCCATAAACTCCTCGTGTTATTAAAATAAATAAAAGCCACGTCTCAAGCACAAATGGACGAAAAGGAAAAGACGGATTTCCATGTCCTGCGAATTTTTCCTCGTAAAAAAATTATTCGCTGTTTCGTACAACATCGGCAAGCTGTTATACGCTTGATCAGATTAAGCAAACAATTTTTTTGTCGAGAGGACATTTTTGCGCAGGGGAGTGAGCCTTTGTCGTTTTTACAACTTCCCGTATAGGGAGACTTTGTCCCATAATCGTTATCGTTAATAATAAATTATCGCTGGAAATTCGAGCTTTTATCCGGAGGATATGGACACTCGTTTTGTTTTGTAAACACGGAACGATTCTTTGCGCTTTCGCACTGGTGTTACGTACGGTATCGATGGAGCGCAAAAATAACCACTTAATGTGTAAATGGAGACTGCGTTTCTGCCGAAATAAAACCGAACGCGATACTGGTGATAATTAGAGAGCGCATTTATAAGCACAAAAAAATTAAGAATAAGCGCTTAAATAAGCACATTTTCGATAAAAAAGTTTTATTTTAAGCAAAAAAGCTTTAAAAACATAATCATATTACAATTCAAAGAAAACTTGTTAGAGCTTTGGATAAAATATTATTACAATAATCCTAGACTTTATATTTTACACACGTATTTCAGTTTTCTTTAAAACAATTTATGATTGTAATATGTTCCAAGTTGTCCACTGTAAAATTTTTTCGCCGATCATTTAAAATGTGTTTAAAATTGGAGAATGTGCGTTCAACATCCACACTCGTTGTTGGCGCAAATTTGAATTTTGCAACTAATGTTGAATCTAACTCCAAATTTTCCACCTTCTGGCCTTGTAAAACACGAGCAACGTCGGAAAGAACACCGAAACCTGCATTTTTATGTAACACTTGGTCAAGTTTTTGAGATACTCTAGTACCAATATCACCCCTTACTGCGTTTGTTTGTTGTTTAAATTCTTTGATTAAGTATATGGCATCTACCAACAACATGTTGGATTTTTCTAACTTTTCTATTACCTCACATACGAATTGATAATTGCTTCTTAGAAACGCTAGATCTTGTCGGAAATCTTTGTTTTCCAAAATATTTATGCAATCTTTAATCAATTGAGAAGAATCTTCGCTAAACTCCGTAACTACTTCCTCAAATTCTTTAATATTTTTGTCATAATAAAATGTGGCCTGTAACCATGTTCCCCACCTCGTTATAATCGGCTCTGGGGGTAATGGTATGTTTGAAAATTTTTCCTTAAAATGTTGCACTCTTAATGGGGCTTTAACAGAAATCTTTTTACCATTTGCCACCAATTTATTAACAGTAGGAAACTGCAAACGTATTCCTTCAGCCACTCTGTTTAAACCGTGGGCAATGCAAGTAGAGTGAATTAAATTGGAGTACAATATTTTTAGATTATTCCCTGCTTTCAACATATAACAAGCTGCAACCGAGATCATCAATAAAATTTTATTTGGCAAAAATAGTGACGTAAGACTGTCATTTACAAATCTGGTAATCGTATTGCCATTTGTTTTATCTAACATTTTCAAACTTACTACATACCCTCGACTAGGGAAATTTTCATTTAAGATTCCAACAATTAAACTTGCCACCTATCTTCCAGAACTATTGGTTGTTTCATCGACAGCCATAAATAATTATCTCCAATGGGATGTTTAATTTCGTTGTAAACTTGCTGAAACACTGGGCCTACAAAATTTTTTCGGAGAGTAGAATTTTTCAATTTTGCGATTTCTCAGTTTTTGGATTCAATTTTCCGATTTTTAATTTTTTAATTTTTCAATCTTCGGATTTTCTGATATTTCGAATGTTCGACCTTTCGATTTTTCGGTTCTCAATTTTGTTCATTTTTCGATTTCTCAATTTTCCGATTACTTAAGAACATATTTCACATGGTAATTTCTCTAGAAAAATAAGGATTTTACAATTAAGCTCCGCCCCTCGTCTTACGACAAATAAAAAAAATCACCAGAAATGAGATAGGGTGGGTGGGTGGGCGGAGCTTATATTTAGTCTTTTTTTTTCTTAATATACATAGCCATTGTTTCACAACAAGAATTGCAAAAACGATATTTCTTTATACAAATTTTCTATTTTAAAGATCTTTTAAGTTTCTTGTTCGAAATAAGTGTATACATATTAAGAAAACAAGGCAAAATGGAGCCCCGCCCACCCGCCCTGTCTCAAGTGTGATGATTTTATTATTCGCTGTGAACCAAGGAGGCGGAGCTTAACTGCAAAATACTTATTCCTTTACAAGAAATTAAGAACATGTTCTTCAGTTCAAAGAATACTGGGTATATTAAGAAGAAAAGACAAAATATTGTGATGATTTTTTTATTCTTAAAAACTTAAAAACTAACTTTAGCCACGCCCACCCTTTTTCTCCATTTCATTAACTTATTTTATTTAGCGTAAAATGGAAATTGAAAAACAACACTATTTATTCCCAAAATTTTCTGGAAAAATGAAGTGAGCTGTTCCTGATTTCCCAATTTTTCGTCACTTCTGTTTCGGAATTTTTCACTTTCGCGATTTCCCAGTTTTTCGATTCTTCAATTTTCCGATTTTTCAGTTTTTAGATTTTTTTAATACATATTTCGATTCTTAATTTTTAGATTTTCGTCAATTTTTGACGTTTCTAAATTTTCGATTTTTCGATTTCTCGGTATCTCAATTTCTGGATGAATCGATTTTTTGGGTTTTTCGACTTTTCGAGTTCTCAATTTTTTGATTTTTCAGGTTTACAATTTTTCGGTTTTTCAACTGTCAATTTTTCTATTTATCGATTTTTTTATATTTTTAAATACTCAATTTTTCAGATTTTAAATTTTCAATTTTTCGACTTCTCGACTTTTTGTTTTCTCGATCTATTTTCGTTTCTCGATGTTTCGATTTTTCGACTTCGGCTTTTCGATTCTCCAATTTTTGAATTTTAAAATTTTCGATTTTTCGATTTCTGGATTAATCAATTTTTGGGCTTTTCGACTTTTCAAGTTCTCGGTTTTTAGGTTGTTAAAATTTGCGATTTTTCCATTTTTCAGTTATGAAACTTTTAAAATTTTCAGTTTTTCGATTTTTCGGATTTTCAACTGTCCAATTTTTCGATTTTTCAATATTTCGGCTTCTTGAATTCTCGATTTCTTGTTTGATGTCTAGTTTCCCGATTTCAATTTTTCGATTTCCCAATTTTTCGTCATTTCAATTTTGGAATTTTTCACTTTCGCGATTTCCCAGTTTTTACGATTCTTCAATTTCCCGATTTTTCAGTTTTTAGATTTTTTTAATACATATTTCGATTTTTAATTTTTAGATTTTCGGATTTTTCAGTTTTTTTATTCTTCAATTTTTCAATTTCGGGATATTTAAATTTTTCGATTTTAAATTTCTTTGATTTTTCAATTTTTGACGTTTCTAAATTTTCGATTTTTCGATTTCTCGGTTCCTCAATTTCTGGATTAATCGATTTTTTGGGTTTTTCGACTTTTCGAAATTCTCAATTTTTTAATTTTTCAGGCTTACAGTTTTTCGGTTTCTCATTTTTCGATTTTTCAGTTTTTCAACTGTCAATTTTTCAGATTTTAAATTTTCGATCTTAGGCCATTTCGATTTCTCAATTTTTCAATTTTTCGACTTCTCGACTTTTTGTTTTTTCGATCTTTTGTCGTTTCGTTTCTCGATGGTTCGATTTTGCGACTTTGGCTTTTCGATTCTCCAATTGTTTGATTTTTTAATTTTTGGCGTTTCTAAATTTTCCATTTTTCGATTTCTGGATTAATCAATTTTTGGGGTTTTCGACGTTTCAATTTCTCGGTTTTTAGATTGTTAAAATTTGTAATTTGTCCATTTTTCAGTTATTAAACTTTAAAATTTTTCAGTTTTTCGTTTTTTTGGGATTTTCAACTGTCCAATTTTTCGATTTTTCAATATTCGGTTTTTAATTTTTCAATTTTGGGCTGTTTCGATTTCTAAATTTTTCGATTTTTTGATTTCCCGGCTTCTTGAATTCTCGATTTCTTGTTTGATGTGTAGTTTCTCATTGTTTTAGTGTTTCAATTTTTCGATTTCCCAATTTTTCGTCATTTCTATTTTGGAATTTTTCAATTTTGCGATTTCTCAGTTTTTGGATTCAATTTTCCGATTTTTCAATTTTTAGATTTTTTAAAAACATATATTTCGATTTTAATTTAAAAATTTTTCAATCTTTGGATTTTCTTATATTTCGACTTTTTGACCTTTCGATTTTTCATTTCTCAATTTTGTTCATTTTTCGATTTCTCAATTTTCCGATTACTTAAGAACACACTTCACATGGTAATTTCTCGTAAAAACATAAGGATTTTACAATTAAGCTCCGCTCCTCGGCTTACGACGAATAAAAAAAAATCACCAGAAATGAGATAGGGTGGGTGGGCGGGGCTTATATTTAGTCTTATTTTTTCTTAATATACATAGCCATCTTTTCACACATGAATTGCAACATCGATATTTCTTTATACAGATTTTCTATTTTAAAGATGTTTTAAGTTTCTTGTTCGAAATAAGTCTACACAAGTCTGCAGATATCAAAACAAAAAGCCAAAATCTACTTTCAACCGGAATATGTCGATTGCAGTGATTTTCAAGGAATTCTTGAAGAGGACCTTTCTCCAATTTTTTTAAAGGTATATTGGACTGGATCATCATTTTACATAAATCGAAATTAAACTGAAACTGCTCATCTTTTGTGGAAGTAGATGCAACAGATACATGTATGGTCTGCTGTTTAATTTTAGAAACTTCAAACATTTTCTTCCTTTCTACATGAAGAGTCGTTCTGACATATTGCGTCACGTTATATTTTTCAACTTCTCGGATCAAAAAAATGGAAACATTGCAAAAGTGTAAAACTGAAAAACCAAAAGTTAAAAAATTCTTAAGTATTCCGATTTTTATTTTTTTTTTTGGTTTTTCAATACAGTTTCTTGATTTGCAATTTTTTCTTTCGATTTTTCATTTTTATTCTTTTTCAATTTTTCGGTTTTAAGTTGATCGATTTTTCAATTTTAGATTTTTCCGTTTCATAATTTTTCAATTTTTTTTATTCAGTTTTTTATTAGTAATTTTCCCAGTTTTCATTTTAAGTATGTAATATTTATAATGTTTCAAAATTTTCATTTTCTCAATTTTACTGTTTTAAAATTTTACCGTTCTTCAGTTATTGAATTTTAAAACTTTTTCATTTATTCGATTTTTAATTTTTCAATTTCTCCACAATTTTTCAATTTTTCGATCCTTCAGTGGTACCTACGGTTTTTCGACTTCATAATTTTGAAAATTCTCTGTATCGTTTTTACAATTTTTGTGTTTTCCAATTTCTCGAATTATCGTTTTTCAGTTCTTCGATTTGAAAATTTTCAATTTCACGGTTTTTCAATTTTTTGATTCTTCAATTTACAGATTTTTTAAATTTCAATCAAAAAATTGAAAAACCGAAAAATTTAAAAAATAAAAAAAGTAAACAACTAACGAAACATTGCAAATCGAAAATTGAAGAAACGGAAAAATCGAAAAACAAACAGAAATTTGCAGAAAAAAATATAGAAAATAAAAAAACCAAACGAGAAGAGAAATATAGGGAATAAAAAAATCATCACAATTGGGCGGGGATTATATTTTCCCTTTTTTCTTGAATATACATCATAGTATTCTTTGAACAACACGATACTCATTTTTAATTTCTTGTAAAGAAATAAGTATTTTGCAGTTAAGTTCCGTCCTCTTGGTTCACGGCGAATAAAAAAAATTATCACAATCGAGATAGGGTGGGTGGGCGGGCTTACATTTTTCCTTTTTCTTTTAATATTTGTAGACTTCTTTTCACAACATGAAATTTAAAACATGTTTAAAATGGAAAATTTGTATAAGAAAATATCGATTTTGCCATATATTTCACCCCATAATTGCAAAATCCATGTTTCCTTGCAAAAACCGTTTTAACTTGTTTTTGTTATGAAAAGATGGCTAATATTTTTCATTTTTTTCTTGATATAATTAATTTCTTCTAAAGCAATCAAATTTTGAAGTTAAACTCCGCCCTCTTGATTCACGGCAAATAAAAAAATCATCAGAATTGAGATAGGGCGGGTGGGCGGGCTTAGATTCTGGTTTTTTATGTTAATATGTGTACACTTCTTTTCACAACATGAAACTTAAAACATGTATGTAAAAATTTGTAAAAGGAAATATCGAATTTGCAATTAGGCTCGGGCCCATAATTGCAAAATCCATATTTCCTTGCAAAAATGTACCATTTTAACCATGTTCTAAGTTTTTTGTTGCGAAAAGATGCCTATGTATATATAAAAAAAAAGGGAAAATATAAGCCCCCCCCATCTAAATTCTGATGATTTTTTTTATTCATCATAAGCCGAGGGACGGAGCTTAATTGTAAATTCCTTATTTTTCTACAAAAAATTACCATGTGAAATATGTTCTTAAGTAATCTTCTTATGTACAAAGTAAACTAAATTTGTAATTGTTGATTTTTTAATGTTTGGATTTCTCGATTTTTCAGTTTTGCGATTTTTTAATTGTTCAATGTTTTAAATTTTAGAGTTTTGGATTTTTTGATTTTCCGGTTCTTCAGTATTTCTACTTTTCAATTTTTCAAATTTTGACGTTGCTAAATTTTCAGTTTTTCGAGTTCTCAATTAATCTGTTTTTGATTTTCCCATTTTTTCTAATTTCGATTTTTGATTTCTTCAATTTTTGATTCCTCAATTTTCCAATTTTTTAATTTCTCAATTTTTGGGCATTTCTTTCAGTTTTGGGATTTTTCAATATTTCGTTTCTTCGACCTTTCGACCTTTGGACTTCTGGGTTTTTCGAAATTTATTTATTGAATTTTCAGTTTTTTGATTTATTTTTGATTTTCCCACTTCTCAGCTTCTTAAAGTTTCAATTTTTCAGTTCTTCAGTTCTTCGAATTTTCGCTTTTTTGGTTTTTCGATTTCCCAATTTAAAATTTTTGGATTTCTCAATTTTTGGATATTTCTTTCAGTTTTGGGATTTTTCGTTATTTCGATTTTTCGACTTTTTATATTTCGGATTTTTATTTTTTGATTTTTAATGTTTGGATTTCTCGATTTTTCAACTTTTCAATATTTTAATTTTTTATTTTGAAAATTCTAGATTTTGACCTATTTCGGTTTCTCAATTTTTCGGTTGTTCCACTTTTCGACTTTTCGACTCCTCGATTTCTCGTTGTTTTGATTTTTCGATTTCGCGATGTCTCAGTTTTTGAATTTTTCGAAGTTTCGATCTTTGAATTATCGGATTTTTCAATTTTCCAATTTTTTTAATTGCCGAGCTTCGATTTCTCCATTTGTTGATTTTTCTCATTTTTTGATTTTTGAATTTTAAATTTTCGAACTTCTATTTTTTGGACTTTTTGATGTTTAGGTTTCTCTATTTTTTAATTTTAAGATGTTTCAATATTTTAAATTTTTGGATTTTTCGATTTTTCAGTTCTTCAATATTTTTTAATTTTCAAATTTTGACGTTTCTGAATTTGCAGTTTTCCCATTTCTCAATTAATATAATATAATATTTGTAGACTTCTTTTCACAACATGAAATTTAAAACATGTTTAAAATGGAAAATTTGTATAAGAAAATATCGATTTTGCCATATATTTCACCCCATAATTGCAAAATCCATGTTTCCTTGCAAAAACCATTTTAACTATGCTTTAAGTTTCTTGTTATGAAAAGATGGCTAATATTTTTCATTTTTTTCTTGATATAATTAATTTCTTCTAAAGCAATCAAATTTTGAAGTTAAACTCCGCCCTCTTGATTCACGGCAAATAAAAAAATCATCAGAATTGAGATAGGGCGGGTGGGCGGGCTTAGATTCTGGTTTTTTATATTAATATGTGTAGACTTCTTTTCACAACATGAAACTTAAAACATGTATGTAAAAATTTGTAAAAGGAAATATCGAATTTGCAATTAGGCTCGGGCCCATAGTTTTTTGTTGCGAAAAGATGCCTATGTATATATAAAAAAAAGGGAAAATATAAGACCCCCCCCCATCACAATTCTGATGATTTTTTTTATTCATCATAAGCCAAGGGACGGAGCTTAATTGTAAATTCCTTATTTTTCTACAAAAAATTACCATGTGAAATATGTTCTTAACTAATCGTGTTGTACAAAGTAAACTAAATTTGTAATTGTTGATTTTTTAATGTTTGGATTTCAGTTTTGCGATTTTTTAATTGTTCAATGTTTTAAATTTTAGAGTTTTGGATTTTTTGATTTTCCGGTTCTTCAGTATTTCTACTTTTCAATTTTTCAAATTTTGACGTTGCTAAATTTTCAGTTTTTCGAGTTCTCAATTAATCTGTTTTTGATTTTCCCATTTTTTCTAATTTCGATTTTTGATTTCTTCAATTTTTGATTCCTCAATTTTCCAATTTTTTAATTTCTCAATTTTTGGGCATTTTTTTCAGTTTTGGGATTTTTCAATATTTCGTTTCTTCGACCTTTCGACCTTTGGACTTCTGGGTTTTTCGAATTTTATTTATTGAATTTTCAGTTTTTTGATTTATTTTTGATTTTCCCACTTCTCAGCTTCTTAAAGTTTCAATTTTTCAGTTCTTCAGTTCTTCGAATTTTCGCTTTTTTGGTTTTTCGATTTCCCAATTTAAAATTTTTGGATTTCTCAATTTTTGGATATTTCTTTTAGTTTTGGGATTTTTGTTATTTCGTTTTTTCGACTTTTTATATTTCGGATTTTTATTTTTGATTTTTAATGTTTGGATTTCTCGATTTTTCAACTTTTCAATATTTTAATTTTTTATTTTGAAAATTCTAGATTTTGACCTATTTCGGTTTCTCAATTTTTCGGTTGTTCCACTTTTCGACTTTTCGACTTTTCGACTCCTCGATTTCTCGTTGTTTTGATTTTTCGATTTCTCGATGTCTCAGTTTTTGAATTTTTCGAAGTTTCGATCTTTGAATTATCGGATTTTTCAATTTTCCAATTTTTTTAATTGCCGAGCTTCGATTTCTCCATTTGTTGATTTTTCAGATTTTTTGATTTTTAAATTTTAAATTTTCGAACTTCTATTTTTTGGACTTTTCGATGTTTAGGTTTCCCTATTTTTTAATTTTAAGATATTTTAATGTTTCAATGTTTTAAATTTTTGGATTTTTCGATTTTTCAGTTCTTCAATATTTTTTAATTTTCAAATTTTGACGTTTCTGAATTTGCAGTTTTCCCATTTCTCAATTAATCTATATATTTTCTTATTTTCCCATTTCTCGACTTGCCACAGATTTGACCTTCACGTCTTCAGTTAAATTTTTCAATTTTTTCAGATTTTTGATTTTTCAATTTTTGGATATTTCATTAAATTTTGTGATTTTTTTTCAATTTTTAGTTTCTTTGTTTTTTCTTGTATTTTTCAATTTTTCGATATTTGTTTTTTTTTAATACATAGGATTTTCTTTGAACAACAGGATAGATAATCATGTTTTCAGTTTCTTGTTGGGAAAAAAGACTTCGTATATTAAGAAAAACATGGACAAAATATTAGCCCCGCCCACCCACCACTTCTCAATTGCGATAAATATTTTATTCATCGTGAGCTGAAGGGCGGAGTTTAATTGCCAAATCCTCATTTCTCTACAAGAAATTGCCATATGAAATTCACCACAATTGAAATAGGGGCGGGTGGGTGGCGCCAAATCTTTGTTTTTTTTTTTAATACATAGGATTTTCTTTGAACAACAGGATAGATAATCATGTTTTCAGTTTCTTGTTGGGAAAAAAGACTTCGTATATTAAGAAAAAAATGGACAAAATATTAGCCCCGCCCACCCACCCCTTCTCAACTGTGATAAATGCTTTATTCATCGTCAGCTGAAGGGCGGAATTTAGTTGCAAACTTCTCATTTCTCGACAAGAAATTACGATCTGTCTTTAAAAGGGTTGAATTGAAAATTAAAGAATCGCAAATTGAAAAACTGACGAAACGAAAAATTGAAAAAAAGTGTAATTATAAAATCGGAACATAGAAAAATTGAGGAATTGTAAAAATAAAGAAAATAAAAACTCTTGTTGCGTCACGTTATACTTTTTATCACTTTGAATCTAAAACAACGTACATATACAGGATTAACAAAGGAAAATAGATACAAAAAAAATTAGTGGGCTTACGGTTTTCACACAAGCTCTGCAGAATATTTTGTTGTTTTCTAATTTTAATTCTGGAAAATCCCTTATCCACTCATCCGGCGTCGATTTTACTTTCGGCATTCTTTTAAAATATTAGTAATATTACCAAAAAGAACTCAACATGTAACAAGGGAGAAGCACGTATAACACTGTACTACGACAGATGCGATAGACTGATAGTTGTGAAATAAACGGTTCATTTTCTTAAAAGTTTCATTAGAAAAATTTTAAGGTAGGTAGTTAGGTGCAATAATCCTTTTTTATAGAAAATCTTCAACGGTCTTGCCGCAAAATGCCGAAAAAGAACATCTGGTTAAAAGCTTTAATTTATTATCAACGGAAGTAAGGATTTAAAGTCATAAAATCTATGGAGTATTTTTCCAATCCTATAATAAAATTTTATTACCCAAACGACCGGAACCTATTCACAGAAAGGGTCTTGAGTAAGTGTACTTCAATGGTCAAGTCCAGGTAAAATGCATACGATACGATACGGCTAACTAACAAGTATTTGTCATCCCGACAAGGCCGGCATTGGAACAAAATATGCATTAAAACTCACATTCGTCGAAAAAAGCATTAAATAAGCATATAAGTTTTAATATGCATAAAATTGAAAAAAAAGCAAATAAGCATAAAAAAAAATGTGTCAAATGACTCCAAATTGTATCATAGTTACCGATATAAAAAAGTTTTGAACTGCTTACATTTTTCACAAAAAGCATTAAACCTAGAAATCCGCTCTCTAGTGATAATTAAACTCGTTACAACAGAGTTTTGTTTTTTTTTTCTGTAGAATTCCATCTCCGGAAGCAAATATTTAATATTTAGCGATGAAAAGCTAAGATAACAGAAAAAAAAATTAATGTCGTGTTCTTTTGACCCCGTTGTTGAATTATGTTCGTCCTCGTTGTAAATTGAAGCTTTTGTCCGAAGGATGGACCCTTCGGTCCATAAACACAGAAAGTACATTTGCCTCTATGTAATTTTAATTTTGTGGACTCCCGGATTAGCACTGTCATCGTTGCTCGAATTCTAGGAATATTCTTAAGTGCTAACACTACGAGTACGAGAATGTTCGCACTATTTAGAGCCCCGTCCCGTACTCCAACATTGTTGAACAAGTTCACTGAACTAACTGAAATTATAATTTCGTAGTTTTATGCTCTCGTGAAGTATGCTAAGAGTGAGATTAAGAGCGACTAATCTGGTAAGTTTTGAACTACTTTGCGGATAAAATTTTAAGCCAGCTAAAAGAGGTCCAATTAAAATTAAAACAGGGTTTTAACGAATCCTGAAAAAATAGGGTAGCTGCATAATCGATGAATTCATTAAAATTGAACCGGTTGGATGTTTGTTCTACCAAACAAAGCTATTATACACAAACGCCTACTGGGCCGAATTGAACATCGCTGTAAGTGTTTGTTTCGTTTAATTCTTCCATCAAGAGTTATTGTTGAAATGAGGGGGAAAGAAATTGCAAATGTGTTTATTTTACAATGTAAACGACAAAGTTAAACATCTTCGCTTTTCTGTAATATTTTGTTAAACTGGTGTTTTATTCGGGGCTTTCGTGGCCGGAAAGTTTTCGTGGTTGTGGAAGGATTTTGGAAGTTGCATAGTTTGCCCGGAATAAATTTATCAAAAAATTCAAATGGAAATTTTACTAAAATGCTTAAACAAGTAGCGTTCCTATTAAAAAGCTTTTCCAAAAATGATAAAATTTGCGAATTTTATTTTTTATGGAAACCCCTATAAGTTCAAATAAAGATGCTAGTAGAAAAATTATGGGTAGGTTATTTTGAACTTCCCTCGCTCCTGAAGTAATATGAAACAAAAAATAAACACCTATTCAGATTTAGCAATTTAACACCTTTTGAATTTAACAAGTTTTTACAAAATTAATAGAGGCAAAATTAGTTTTTTCTTAGTATGTACTAGCCCCGCCCACCCACCCCTATTTTCTCAGAGGGTATGTTATTTGCCAAAATAAATCTTCTCTTATCAAGTACTAGCCCCGTTCACCCACTCAACAGAAGAAAATAATTAGCCCCGCCCACCCACCCCGTCTTATTTCAGGGATTGATTTTATCCGATCTGAATGTACTGAACAGAAATAAAATTAGTCGTTGGAATGAGAAAAAGGGGAAGTGGCCGGGGCTAATACTTGCTAAGATTAGACTGATTTTGCAAATAACATACCTTCCAAAAAAGAGAGGGCGGGTGGGCGGGGCTAATACTTGCTAAGATAAACCTGATTTTGGCAACTGCCATACCCTCTCTCATCATACTATGCACATTTTGGGAGAAATTTATTGGGTAAAATTTTGAAATGACGTCATCAATTTCTTCGGGGGAATAAACAGATATATATTGATTACATCTTTACAATAACTTTAAAATATCTGTAAGATTTCTTAGTATTATAATATAATATATTGACCTAACGTCTTTATATAATAATGATAAAATTATTATTAGAATTATAATGTTCATAACATTTTGTTCGTTTGTTGTTTAATTAATAATTTTAGTCCTCTGTTTTAAGAAGACAAACTCATTCAAATTAATAGAGAAATGTGTATTTTGCAATTACGCTCCACCCCTCGGTCCAACAACGAATGAAAAGCTCATCACAATTGAGAACCGGTGGGTGGGTGGGGCTTAATTTTTTTTTTAACAACAGGATAGTTAAACATATTGTCAGTTTCTTGTTGGGAAAAGAAGACTTCGTATATTAAGACACAGTGGACAAAATATTAGCCCCGCCCACCCACCCCTTCTCAATTGTAATCAATGCTTTATTCATCGTGAGCTGAAGGGCGGAGTTTAGCTGCAAAACCCTCATTTCTCTCCAAGAAATTATGATATGAAATACTCCGCCCTTCGCTCTGATTAGGAATGAAAAACTCATCACAATTGAGATCGGGCGTGTGGGTGGGGCTTAAGTTTTTTTTTTAATATATAGAATGTTCTTTGAACAACAGGATAGTTAAACATATTTTCAGTTTCTTGTTGGGAAAAGTAAAGGTCATATGTTAAGAAAAAATGGACAAAATATATGCCCCGCCCACCCACCCCTTCTCAATTGCGATGAATATTTTATTCATCGTGAGCTGAAGGGCGGAGTTTCATTGCCAAATCCTCATTTCTCTACAAGAAATTACCATATGCAATTCACCATAATTGAGATAGGGGCGGGTGGGTGGCGCCAAATCTTTGTTTTTTTTTTAATATATAGAATTTTCTTTGAGCAACAGGATAGATAATCATGTTTTCAGTTTCTTGTTGGGAAAAGAAGACTTCGTATATTAAGAAAAAATGGACAAAATATAAGCCCCGCCCACCCACCCCTTCTCAATTGTGATAAATGCTTTACTCATGGTGAGCTCAAGGGCGGAATTTAGTTGCAAAATCCGCATTTCTCTACAAGAAATTACGATATAAAATCTGTTTTTAAAAGAGTTGAATTGAAAATTAAAGAATTGCAAATTGAAAAACTAACGAAACCCAAAATTGAAAAAAAAGTGAAATTGTAATAACAAAAAATTATAAAATCGGAGCGTAGAAAGAATGAAGAATTGTAAAAATAAACAAAATAAAAACTGAAACGAAAAATTGCAAAATCTAGAAATTAAATTGAAAAGTTGAAAAATTGAAAAAATAAATTCAAACTTCAAAACTCCAAAAAAATTAAAGAAAAAAAAATTTACAGAAAAAATGCAAGTCAACGTTAACGTTATACGCCAGTGGTTCTTAATTTATAGAAGTTATCAGAAAACAAAAAAAACAAAGAAATAATAAGTTGTTTTTTTTTTTCAAATTTTGGATATTTTCAATTTTTCATTTTTTAGTTTTTGTTTTTTCAATTTTTAATTTTTCACTTTTTCGATATTTTTATTTTACACTTTTCGTTTTAAAATTTGTCAATATTTCAATACTAAATATTTTAGTTTACGTTTTCTTAATTTTTCGATTTTTAAAAAATTCAATTTTTCAATTTCTCAGTTTTTTGATATTCGAATTTCTCCGTTTTTCAAGTTTTCGATTTTGCAAATATTCAGACATTCAGTTCAATTTTTCAGTTTTTCTATTTCTCAATTTTCAGGTTTTCAGGATTTGGATTTTTTTTTATTTTTATGTGTTTTCATTTTTATTGTTTCGATTTATTGATGTTTGATTTTTGAATTTTTCGAAGATTTCAATTTTTTATTTTTCAGTTTGTAATTTTTCAATGTTCCGATATTTTTATTTCATAATTTTTCGTAGTTTATATTTTTCCTTTTTCTAGATATTTTGTTTTTCATTTTTTTAATTTTCGATTTTTCAGTTCGATATTTCAATTTTTTCATTTTAAATTTTTTCGCTTTCTCGGTATTTTGATTTATCATTTTGAATGTTTCGATTTTGTAATGTTTCTTTTTTTCAATTTTTGGATGTTTTCAATTTTTTATTTTTCAATTTTTTGATATTTTTATTTCAGTTTTTCGTGGTTAAAATTTTTCGTTTTTCTAGATATTTTATTTTTCATTTTCTTCATTTTTCGATTTTCAGTTCAATTTTTCAATTTCTCTATTTCTCAATTTTTTGATATTAAAATTTCTGTATTTTTCAATTTTCGGTTTCTCAGGATTTCGATTTTTTTGATATTTAAATTTTTCGATTTATATTGTTTTGATTTTTTGTTGTTTTTTTTTTCAATTTTTGGATGCTTTCAATTTTTAATTTGTCAGTTTTTCCATATTTTTATTTCACACTTTTCGTTTTCTTAATTTTTCGATTTTTCAAGAATTCAATTTTTTGATATTCGAATTTCTCCATTTTTCAAGTTTTCGGTGTCAGTATTTAGAATTTTAAGTTTTTCGATTTATAATGTTTCGATCTTTCAATGTTTCGTTTTTCAATTTTTTAATGTTTTCAATTTCTGATTTTTTTAATTAGTTTTAATTTTATAATTTTTCGGCATCTCAGTATTTCTATTATTCATTTTTTAATTGTTTTTTCATTTTCGATTTTTCGATTTGTCGTTTTTGAATTTTTCGTTTTCCAATTTTTCGATTTTGCAAATATTCAAACATTTTATTTTTCGTCTTTTGAATTTTTCGATTTTTCAGATCAATTTTTCAATTTCTCTATTTCTCAATTTTTTAATATTTCAATTTCTCTATTTTTCAATTTTCGGTCTCTCAGGATTTGGATTTTTTGATTTTTATATTTTTACATTTTTATTGATTCGATTTTTTGATGTTTGTTTTTGAATTTTTCAAAGTTTTCAATTTTTCATTTTTCAACTTTTCGATATTTTTATTTCACACTTTTTCGTAATTTAAAGTTTTCGTTTTTCTAGATAATTTACTTTTCATTTTTTTAATTTTTCGATTTTTCAGTTCAATGTTTCAATGTCTCTATTTCTAAATTTTTTAATTTCTTTATTTTTCAATGTCTCTATTTTTCAATTTTCGGTTTCTCAGGTTTTCGATATTTTTTTATCCTTTTTTTCAATTTTTTGATATTTTCAATTATTAATTTTTCAGTTTTTCGACATTTTTATTTCACACTTTTCGTTTTGTTAGTTTTTCGATTTTTCAAGAATTCAATTTTTCAATTTCTCAATTTTTTTTATATTTCAATTTTTGGTGTCAGTATTTAGATTTTTAAATTTCTCGATTTATAATGTTCCGTTTTTCATTTTTTCGATGTTTTCAATTTCTCATTTTTGTTGTTTTTGCATTTTGGATATTTTTAATTTTTCGTATTTCCAATTTTTTGATTTTTCAATATTCATACATTTTATTTTTGTCTTCTTAATTTTTCGATATTTTTCATATTTCAATTTCCTCATTTTTCACTTTTCGGTTTTTCAGGATTTCGATTTTTTTTTATTTTTAAATTTTCGAATTATATTTTAAATGTGTCGATTTTTCAATGTTTCTTTTTTCAATTTTTGATTTTTCAATTTTATTTTTCAACTTTTCGATATTTTTATTTCACAATTTTTCGTAGTTTAAATTTTCGAATTAAATTAATTAAAAATAGTTCGATTTTCCCTAAAACATTTCCAAAAGTTGTTAGCTATTCATAATACACATATATAATTTGACAACAATCGGTCGAGTAGTTTCGGAGTCTACCAAAAATTGACAGACGGCGGACAGACAGACAGACGGAAATGAGAGACCTATGATTTTGTACTTTAGGGGTCACGACACGTTGAGACAATGTGAAAGTTGCCAGTCGCTCGATGGACTCGATTACAATACTTCCTTAGATTACGCTCGGGAAAAAATAAAGTTGATTAAATAGTCTGCACAGGGATCATGCTTACACAAACATTCTCAAGATTACGAATCTCTGCTGATGTTTTTGTGTCTCTTCAAATAACCGAAAAAGCCACATTTTCATACAAAAACACAAAGCCGGGCAAAATGGGTTCCAAAAAAAATTAATCCGTTGTTATTTTTTTCAGATATTACTAAGTATATAAAAAAAGTTGCTTGAGAATTCACGAAGTAAACCCTTTTAAAATGGATTGTTACAAAGAAAGTTGGTCCGAATATGCACATCAGTTTGTCGAATCCGTGCTTATTTTCACCGTATCTCATCAAATAACACACGAAAGCTCGTTCTTTTTCAGCAATGCACGTTGCAATCACTCTGCGAGTCCGTCATTAACCATTCCCTTTCATTTTGCTCTTCCAGCTTATAAACTCATTCCGATCCCTTCGAGCCGACTTTATTGTGAAAAAATAAAAGTTTCCGCCGCCCGATTTTAATTAATTTTTAAATATTGTTCAACCTGGGCGGTTCTCCGAGAAAAATATTATTTTTAATTATTTCGGGGCGTACGAGACCCACAAGGAGCGAAAATTTAAGGAGAATCGCGAAAGGTGCGATGACGTGGTTTATTTTATGTAGTTCGTGCGAGATATATCTGAGCCGTCTCTGTTCCGATCAATATCAGTAAAATGTGGAAGGTAGATATAAAAGTTTTCGGGGCTGATTGCGACGAAGACGTCTTCATTAGGAAATCCTCGTCTGACGTTAAATTAATTAATCATTGCGTCAAAGAGAAAGTTTTCAAAAAGCACGGTCGTATGAAAGCTCGAAATGATTTATATGTAAATAAATGTTGTGTGAATTATTGAGCGAAAAGGTGCAGTTTTAAAGTAATCGATCTAGGGTTATTTTACGATTTTCAAATATTTCGACTCTTCAATTTTTCAGTTTTTGACTTTTCTAAATTCTCAATTTTTCAATAAATCAATGTTTTGATTTTCCCATTTCTTAACTTTCGACTGTCTCGATGTTTCAGTTCTTCAATTCTTCGATTTTTCGATTTTTCAGGTTTTTGATTTTTTGATTTTTCAATTTTTTTATTTCTCAGTTTTTAGATATTTCAGTTTTGAGATTTTTCAGTTTTTCCATTTTTCTGTTTTTCTTTCATTTTTCAATTTTTTGAAATTTCAGTTCTGGGATTTTTTAGGTTATTTATTATTCAATTTTTCGATTTTCAAATATTTCGACTCTTCAATATTTCAGTTTTCGACTTTTCTAAATTCTCAATTTTTCAATAAATCGATGTTTTGATTTTCCCATTTCTTAACTTTCGACTGTCTCGATGTTTCAGTTCTTCAATTCTTCGATTTTTCGATTTTTCAGGTTTTTGATTTTTTGATTTTTCAATTTTTTTATTTCTCAATTATCCAATGTTTCAGTTTTACGTTTTTTCAATTCTTCTCTTCAATTTTACGATTTTCAAATATTTCGAGTTTCCAATTTTTCAATTTTTGACTTTTCTAAATCCTCAATTTTTCAATAAATCGATGTTTTGATTTTCCCATTTCTTGACTTTCGACTGTTTCGATTTTTCAGGTTTTTGATTTTTTGATTTTCCAGTTTATCGATTTTTAAGTTTGCTATTTTTCGACTTTGCTTTTGGGACTTTTCGATTTCTCAATTTTTGAATTTTTTAATTTTTCAGTTTTTGGATTTTTCAGTTTTTTCCATTCTTCAGTTTTTCTTTCATTGTTTAATTTTTCGAAATTTCAGTTCAAGGATTTTTCAGATTATCTATTATTCAATTTTTCGATTTTACAATTTCTCATTTGTTTAATTTATGGATTTTTCAATTTTCCGATGTTTCGGTTTTACGTTTTTCTCTTAAATTTTACGATTTTAGAATATTTCGACTTACCAATTTTTCAATTTTTGACTTTTCTAAATTCTCAATTTTTCAATAAATCGATGTTTTGGTTTTTCCATTTCTTGACTTTCGACTTTACGATTTTCAAATATTACGCCTTTTCGATTTTTCAATTTTTGACTTTTCTGAATTCTCATTTTTTTATGAAATCGATCTTTTGATTTTCCTATTTCTAGAATTTCGACTGTTTCTATTTTCAGTTCTTCAATTTTTGAATTTTTTTGGTTTTTAATTTTTTGATTTTCCAATTTTTCGATTTTTGAAGTTAGCGATTTCTCAGTTCTTCAATTTTTAATTTCGCACTTTTTAGATATTGCAGTTTTGAGATTTTTCAATTTTTCCATTCATCAGTTTTTTTTCATTTTTCAGTTTTTTGAAATTTCAGTTCTGGGATTTTTCAGGTTATTTATTATTCAATTTTTCGATTTTACAATTTTTCAAGTTTTTAATTTCTCGATTTCGCAATTTTCCGATGTTTCAGTGATACGTTTTTTCAGCTTTTCTCTTCAATTTTACGGTTTCCAAATATTTCGCCTTTTCAATTTTCAATTTTTGACTTTCGACTGTCTCGATTTTTCAGTTCTTCAATTCTTCAATTTTTCGATTTTTCAGGTTTTTGATTTTTTGAAATTTCAATTTTTTGATTTTATAAAATTTTCAATTTTTCGACTTTGCTTTTTTGACTTTTCGATTTCTAAATTTCTCAATTTTTTAATTTTTTAGTTTTTTAATATTTCAGCTTTGGCATTTTTCAGTTTTTCCATTCTTCAGTTTTTCTTTCATTTTTTAATTTTTCGAAATTTCAGTTTTGGGATTTTTCAGATTATTTATTACTCAGTTTTTCGATTTTCTATTTCTCTATTTTCCGATGTTGCAGTTTTGCGTTTTTTCAATTTTTCTCTTCAATTTTACGATTTTCAAATATTTCGACTCTTCACTTTTTCAGTTTTCGACTTTTCTAAATTCTCAATTTTTCAATAAATCGATGTTTTGATTTTCCCATTTCTTAATTTTCGACTGTCTCGATTTTTCAGTTCTTCAATTCTTCGATTTTTCGATTTTTCAGGTTTTTGAAATTTTGATTTTTCAATTTTTCGATTTTTTAAGTTTGCAATTTTTCGACTTTGCTTTCGGGACTTTTCGATTTCTCAATTTTTCAATTTTTTAATTTTTTAATTTTTCAGTTTTTAGATTTTTCAGTTTTTTCCATTCTTCAGTTTTTCTTTCATTGTTAAATTTTTCGAAATTTCAGTTCTGGGATTTTTCAGATTATTTATTATTCAATTTTTCGATTTTACAATTTCTCATTTGTTTAATTTCTGGATTTCTCAATTTTCCCATGTTTCGGTTTTACGTTTTTCTCTTAAATTTTACGATTTTAGAATATTTCGACTAACCAATTTTTCAATTTTTGACTTTTCTAAATTGTCAATTTTTCAATAAATCGATGTTTTGGTTTTTCCATTTCTTGACTTTCGACTTTACGATTTTCAAATATTACGCCTTTTCGATTTTTCAATTTTTGACTTTTCTAAATTCTCATTTTTTTATGAAATCGATCTTTTGATTTTCCTATTTCTAGAATTTCGACTGTTTCTATTTTCAGTTCTTCAATTTTTGTATTGTTTATGTTTTTAATTTTTTGATTTTCCAATTTTTCGATTTTTGAAGTTAGCGATTTCTCAGTTCTTCAATTTTTAATTTCGCAGTTTTTAGATATTGCAGTTTTGAGATTTTTCAATTTTTCCATTCATCAGTTTTTTTTCATTTTTCAGTTTTTTGAAATTTCAGTTCTGGGATTTTTCAGGTTATTTATTATTCAATTTTTCGATTTTACAATTTTTCAAGTTTTTAATTTCTCGATTTCGCAATTTTCCGATGTTTCAGTGTTACGTTTTTTCAGTTTTTCTCTTCAATTTTACGATTTTTCAAATATTTCGCCTTTTCAATTTTCAATTTTTGACTTTCGACTGTCTCGATTTTTCAGTTCTTCAATTCTTCAAATTTTCGATTTTTCAGGTTTTTGATTTTTTGATATTTCAATTTTTTGATTTTATAAAATTTTCAATTTTTCGACTTTGCTTTTTTTGACATTTCGATTTCTCAATTTTTCAATTTTTTAATTTCTCAGTTTTTTAATATTTCAGCTTTGGCATTTTTCAGTTTTTCCATTCTTCAGTTTTTCTTTCATTTTTTAATTTTTCGAAATTTCAGTTTTGGGATTTTTCAGACTATTTATTACTCAGTTTTTCGATTTTACTATTTCTCTATTTTCCGATGTTGCAGTTTTGCGTTTTTTCAATTTTTCTCTTCAATTTTACGATTTTCAAATATTTCGACTCTTCAATTTTTCAGTTTTCGACTTTTCTAAATTCTCAATTTTTCAATAAATCGATGTTTTGATTTTCCCATTTCTTAATTTTCGACTGTCTCGATTTTTCAGTTCTTCAATTCTTCGATTTTTCGATTTTTCAGGTTTTTGATATTTTGATTTTTCAATTTTTCGATTTTTTTAGTTTGCAATTTTTCGACTTTGCTTTTGGGACTTTTCGATTTCTCAATTTTTTAATTTTTTAATTTTTCAGTTTTTTCCATTCTTCAGTTTTTCTTTCATTGTTAAATTTTTCGAAATTTCAGTTCTGGGATTTTTCAGATTATTTATTATTCAATTTTTCGATTTTACAATTTCTCATTTGTTTAATTTATGGATTTTTCAATTTTCCGATGTTTCGGTTTGTTGTTTGTTTCGGTTTTACGTTTTTCTCTTAAATTTTACGATTTTAGAATATTTCGACTTACCAATTTTTCAATTTTTGACTTTTCTAAATTCTCAATTTTTCAATAAATCGATGTTTTGGTTTTTCCATTTCTTGACTTTCGACTTTACGATTTTCAAATATTACGCCTTTTCGATTTTTCAATTTTTGACTTTTCTAAATTCTCATTTTTTTATGAAATCGATCTTTAGATTTTCCTATTTCTAGAATTTCGACTCTTTCTATTTTCAGTTCTTCAATTTTTGGATTTTTTAAGTTTTTTAATTTTTTGATTTTCCAATTTTTCGATTTTTGAAGTTAGCGATTTCTCAGTTCTTCAATTTTTAATTTCGCAGTTTTTAGATATTTCAGTTTTGAGATTTTTCAATTTTTCCATTCATCAGTTTTTTTTTTTCAATTTTCAGTTTTTTGAAATTTCAGTTCTGGGATTTTTCAGGTTATTTATTATTCAATTTTTCGATTTTACAATTTTTCAAGTTTTTAATTTCTCGATTTCGCAATTTTCCGATGTTTGAGTGTTTCGTTTTTTCAGTTTTTCTCTTCAATTTTACGATTTCCAAATATTTCGCCTTTTCAATTTTCAATTTTTGACTTTCGACTGTCTCGATTTTTCAGTTCTTCAATTCTTCAATTTTTCGATTTTTCAGGTTTTTGATTTTTTGATATTTCAATTTTTTGATTTTATAAAATTTTCAGTTTTTCGACTTTGCTTTTTTGACTTTTCGATTTCTCAATTTTTCAATTTTTTAATTTCTCAGTTTTTTAATATTTCAGTTTTGGCATTTTTCTGTTTTTCCAATCTTCAGTTTTTCTTTCATTTTTTAATTTTTCGAAATTTCAGTTTTGGGATTTTTCAGATTATTTATTACTCAGTTTTTCGATTTTACTATTTCTCTATTTTCCGATGTTGCAGTTTTGCGTTTTTTCAATTTTTCTCTTCAATTTTACGATTTTCAAATATTTCGACTCTTCAATTTTTCAGTTTTCGACTTTTCTAAATTCTCAATTTTTCAATATATCGATGTTTTGATTTTCCCATTTCTTAATTTTCGACTGTCTCGATTTTTCAGTTCTTCAATTCTTCGATTTTTCGATTTTTCAGGTTTTTGATATTTTGATTTTTCAATTTTTCGATTTTTAAAATTTGCAATTTTTCGACTTTGCTTTCGGGACTTTTCGATTTCTCAATTTTTCAATTTTTTAATTTTTTAATTTTTCAGTTTTTAGATTTTTCAGTTTTTTCCATTCTTCAGTTTTTCTTTCATTGTTAAATTTTTCGAAATTTCAGTTCTGGGATTTTTCAGATTATTTATTATTCAATTTTTCGATTTTACAATTTCTCATTTGTTTAATTTATGGATTTCTCAATTTTCCGATGTTTCGGTTTTACGTTTTTCTCTTAAATTTTACGATTTTAGAATATTTCGACTTACCAATTTTTCAATTTTTGACTTTTCTAAATTCTCAATTTTTTAATAAATCGATGTTTTGGTTTTTCCATTTCTTGACTTTCGACTTTACGATTTTCAAATATTACGATTTTTCGATTTTTCAATTTTTGACTTTTCTAAATTCTCATTTTTTCATGAAATCTATCGTTTGATTTTCCTATTTCTAGAATTTCGACTGTTTCTATTTTCAGTTGTTCAATTTTTGTATTTTTTAGGTTTTTAATTTTTTGATTTTCCAATTTTTCGATTTTTGAAGTTAGCGATTTCTCAGTTCTTCAATTTTTAATTTCGCAGTTTTTAGATATTGCAGTTTTGAGATTTTTCAATTTTTCCATTCATCAGTTTTTTTTTCAATTTTGAGTTTTTTTAAATTTCAGTTCTGGGATTTTTCAGGTTATTTATTATTCAATTTTTCGATTTTACAATTTTTCAAGTTTTTAATACCTCGATTTCGCAATTTTCCGATGTTTCAGTGTTACGTTTTTTCAGTTTTTCTCTTCAATTTTACGATTTCCAAATATTTCGCCTTTTCAATTTTCAATTTTTGACTTTCGACTGTCTCGATTTTTCAGTTCTTCAATTCTTCAATTTTTCGATTTTTCAGGTTTTTGATTTTTTGATATTTCAATTTTTTGATTATATAAAATTTTCAATTTTTCGACTTTGCTTTTTTTGACATTTCGATTTCTCAATTTTTCAATTTTTTAATTTCTCAGTTTTTTAATATTTCAGCTTAGGCATTTTTCAGTTTTTCCATTCTTCAGTTTATCTTTCATTTTTTAATTTTTCGAAATTTCAGTTTTGGGATTTTTCAGATTATTTATTACTCAGTTTTTCGATTTTACAATTTCTCAATTTTTGTGAACTTTTCAGTTTTGCGTTTTTTCAATTTTTCTCTTCAATTTTACGATTTTCAAATATTTTGACTCTTCAATTTTTCAGTTTTCGACTTTTCTAAATTCTCAATTTTTCAATAAATCGATGTTTTGATTTTCCCATTTCTTAATTTTCGACTGTCTCGATTTTTCAGTTCTTCAATTCTTCGATTTTTCGATTTTTCAGGTTTTTGATATTTAGATTTTTCCATTTTTTTATTTCTCAGTTTTTAGATATTTCAGTTTTGAGATTTTTCAGTTTTTCCATTCTTCTGTTTTTCTTTCATTTTTTAATTTTTAGAAAATTCAATTTTGGGATTTTTTTTGTTTAATATTATTCAATTTTTTGATTTTAAAATTTCTCAATTTTTCGATTTCTCAATTATCCAATGTTTCAGTTTAACGTTTTTTCAATTCTTCTCTTCAATTTTACGATTTTCAAATATTTCGAGTTTCCAATTTTTCAATTTTTGACTTTTCTAAATCCTCAATTTTTCAATAAGTCGATGTTTTGATTTTCCCATTTCTTGACTTTCGACTGTTTCGATTTTTCAGGTTTTTGATTTTTTGATTTTCCAGTTTATGGATTTTTAAGTTTGCTATTTTTCGACTTTGCTTTCGGGACTTTTCGATTTCTCAATTTTTGAATTTTTGAATTTTTTAATTTTTCAGTTTTTAGATTTTTCAGTTTTTTCCATTCTTCAGTTTTTCTTTCATTGTTAAATTTTTCGAAATTTCAGTTTTGGGATTTTTCAGATTATTTATTATTCAATTTTTCGATTTTACAATTTCTCATTTGTTTAATTTCTGGATTTCTCAATTTTCCCATGCTTCGGTTTTACGTTTTTCTCTTAAATTTTACGATTTTAGAATATTTCGACTTACCAATTTTTCAATTTTTGACTTTTCTAAATTCTCAATTTATCAATAAATCGATGTTTTGGTTTTTCCATTTCTTGACTTTCGACTTTACGATTTTCAAATATTACGCCTTTTCGATTTTTCAATTTTTGACTTTTCTAAATTCTCATTTTTTTATGAAATCGATCTTTTGATTTTCCTATTTCTAGAATTTCGACTGTTTCTATTTTCAGTTCTTCAATTTTTGGATTTCTTAGGTTTTTAATTTTTTGATTTTCCAATTTTTCGATTTTTGAAGTTAGCGATTTCTCAGTTCTTCAATTTTTAATTTCGCAGTTTTTAGATATTTCAGTTTTGAGATTTTTCAATTTTTCCATTCATCAGGTTTTTTTTCATTTTTCAGTTTTTTGAAATTTCAGTTCTGGGACTTTTCAGGTTATTTATTATTCAATTTTTCGATTTTACAATTTTTCAAGTTTTTAATTTCTCGATTTCGCAATTTTCCGATGTTTCAGTGTTTCGTTTTTTCAGTTTTTCTCTTCAATTTTACGATTTCCAAATATTTCGCCTTTTCAATTTTCAATTTTTGACTTTCGACTGTCTCGATTTTTCAGTTCTTCAATTCTTCAATTTTTCGATTTTTCAGGTTTTTGATTTTTTGATATTTCAATTTTTTGATTTTATAAAATTTTCAACTTTTCGACTTTGCTTTTTTTGACATTTCGATTTCTCAATTTTTCAATTTTTTAATTTCTCAGTTTTTTAATATTTCAGTTTTGGCATTTTTCAATTTTTCCATTCTTCAGTTTTTCTTTCATTTTTTAATTTTTCGAAGTTTCAGTTTTGGGATTTTTCAGACTATTTGTTACTCAGTTTTTCGATTTTACTATTTCTCTATTTTCCGATGTTGCAGTTTTGCGTTTTTTCAATTTTTCTCTTCAATTTTACGATTTTCAAATATTTCGACTCTTCAATTTTTCAGTTTTCGACTTTTCTAAGTTCTCAATTTTTCAATAAGTCGATGTTTTGATTTTCCCATTTCTTAATTTTCGACTGTCTCGATTTTTCAGTTCTTCAATTCTTCGATTTTTCGATTTTTCAGGTTTTTGATATTTTGATTTTTCAATTTTTCGATTTTTAAGTTTGCAATTTTTCGACTTTGCTTTCGGGACTTTTCGATTTCTCAATTTTTCAATTTTTCAATTTTTCAGTTTTTAGATTTTTCAGTTTTTTCCATTCTTCAGTTTTTCTTTCATTGTTAAATTTTTCGAAATTTCAGTTCTGGGTTTTTTCAGATTATTTATTATTCAATTTTTCGATTTTACAATTTCTCATTTGTTTAATTTCTGGATTTCTCAATTTTCCCATGTTTCTGTTTTACGTTTTTCTCTTAAATTTTACGATTTTAGAATATTTCGACTTACCAATTTTTCAGTTTTTGACTTTTCTAAATTCTCAATTTTTCAATAAATCGATGTTTTGGTTTTTCCATTTCTTGACTTTCGACTTTACGATTTTCAAATATTACGCCTTTTCGATTTTTCAATTTTTGACTTTTCTAAATTCTCATTTTTTTATGAAATCGATCTTTTGATTTTCCTATTTCTAGAATTACGACTGTTTCTGTTTTCAGTTCTTCAATTTTTGGATTTTTTAGGTTTTTAATTTTTTGATTTTCCAATTTTTCGATTTTTGAAGTTAGCGATTTCTCAGTTCTTCAATTTTTAATTTCGCAGTTTTTAGAAATTTCAGTTTTGAGATTTTTCAATTTTTCCATTCATCAGTCTTTTTTTCATTTGTCAGTTTTTTGAAATTTCAGTTCTGGGACATTTCAGGTTATTTATTATTCAATTTTTCGATTTTACAATTTTTCAAGTTTTTAATTTCTCGATTTCGCAGTTTTCCGATGTTTCAGTGTTACGTTTTTTCAGTTTTTCTCTTCAATTTTACGATTTCCAAATATTTCGCCTTTTCAATTTTCAATTTTCGACTTTCGACTTTCTCGATTTTTCAGTTCTTCAATTCCTCAATTTTTCGATTTTTCAGGTTTTTGATTTTTTGATATTTCAATTTTTTGATTTTATAAAATTTTCAATTTTTCGACTTTGCTGTTTTGACATTTCGATTTCTCAATTTTTCAATTTTTTAATTTCTTAGTTTTTTAATATTTCAGCTTTGGCATTTTTCAGTTTTTCCATTCTTCAGTTTTTCTTTCACTTTTCAATTTTTCGAAATTTCAGTTTTGGGATTTTTCAGATTATTTATTACTCAGTTTTTCGATTTTACTATTTATCTATTTTCCGATGTTGCAGTTTTGCGTTTTTTCAATTTTTCTCTTCAATTTTACGATTTTCAAATATTTCGACTCTTCAATTTTTCAGTTTTCGACTTTTCTAAATTCTCAACTTTTCAATAAATCGATGTTTTGATTTTCCCATTTCTTAATTTTCGACTGTCTCGATTTTTCGATTTTTCACGTTTTTGATATTTTGATTTTTCAATTTTTCGATTTTTTAAGTTTGCAATTTTTCGACTTTGCTTTCGGGACTTTTCGATTTCTCAATTTTTCAATTTTTAATTTTTTAATTTTTCAGTTTTTAGATTTTTCAGTTTTTTCCATTCTTCAGTTTTTCTTTCATTGTTAAATTTTTCGAAATTTCAGTTCTGGGATTTTTCAGATTATTTATTATTCAATTTTTCGATTTTACAATTTCTCATTTGTTTAATTTATGGATTTCTCAATTTTCCGATGTTTCGGTTTTACGTTTTTCTCTTAAATTTTACGATTTTAGAATATTTCGACTTACCAATTTTTCAATTTCTGACTTTTCTAAATTCTCAATTTTTCAATAAATCGATGTTTTGATTTTTCCATTTCTTGACTTTCGACTGTTTCGATTTTTCAGTTCTTCAATTCAGTAAAATGTGGTAGGTAGATATAAAAGTTTTCGGGGCTGATTGCGACGACGACGTCTTCATTAGGAAATCCTCGTCTGTAGTTAAATTAATTAATCATTGCGTCAAAGAGAAAGTTTTCAAAAAGCACGGTTGTATGAAAGCTCGAAATGATTTATATGTAAATAAATGTTGTGTGAATTATTGAGGGAAAAGTAGTTTTAAAGTAATCGATCTAGGATTATATTTATATCACGTCACACTCGCTCCGAAAATCTTACTGATAAGCATTCGTTAGGAGCTCCCACAAATTGAAATAAGCCAACAAAGGGAATTTCAGGCACGTTGCACACAATTTCATGCAAAATTCAGCACTGTATTGAAATCCAGTAAGCGGACAAAACTGCAAAACTAGGTTTTCTGTGGGCAGATTCGGCTTCGTTTGGTTCTTTTTCCGGTCGCCTGCGATGCGAAAATCAGCGGGGATCGCGTGCCGGAGAAAGTTCATTAATAACATAAATAACTTTAATTAACACAAAATCCTCTTTATTTGTTTAATTTACGATCAACTCCTGAAGTAAGTTTCAACGTTGTAAACTCAAACCACTCGACGAATTACTCCTCTTCCATTCGCTGAGAGATTTCTTCAACATACCGGGAGCATATTTACTCAACGAAATTACTTTAAAATATTCTGGTTTTATTTTAATGGGGTTTTGTGGAAAATATAGTTTGCTATTACGTACGTATCTACATATTGGGATTACATTTTTTGCAACAAAATTTATGAATAAAGATTACTCGATGTTATAAAAACATGTCGGGGATTGTTGCTAACTCGGAGTAATCAAACGTGAGCAAAAAGTTTGTGTAGGAGAAATAAACTGAATACGAAATTAGAAACACGGTGTAATTTATTTAAATTTTATACTAATTTAATTTTAGGCGAGATGTTTCAGGTATTAACTGTTTGAAGGTGATGGTGAACATGAAGATCAAAAAACGCTTATTTACAATGTTGGATTTTCCAAATAGGTTAAAGCTTTTGCACTTTAAGTAATTTCTGATGTGACAGAAAATGACAAATCGATGGCACGCATTTCCTAAATTTCTGACGTAACGCAACGAAAAACTTCGATAATATATTAGTTCGCGCAACAGGAAAATGAAGGAGGGTGAAGGTGCTGATACAGTGTAATAAAAGTAAATTATGACTGGGGAAACTTACACTGAAGGGACTATCTAGAAAAAATAATTATTCGCGGAATTAATCGTCTGTGCAATAGAGTGAAACATGGCCCATTAATTACAAAAATAAAAAGGAAAAGAACGTCGAACGTCTAAATCTTGCACACTTTTTATCGGGGAAAAAACACAGGGAAGTCTTTTCCGAGAATACAATTCCGACTTAACAAAAATATGTGTCGATGCGTTTTCGAATTATATCGAATAATCTCGGATCCAGGGTCGCATTAACACTAAATTAAACTAGCTCTAACCACCTGCCTTCATCCAATGAACAGTGCGAACGACACGAGAAGATACGTGACACGTATTAAGAGATTATGTGTATTGAATTAACGGAGACAGGACAGGATTCGCATTTAGTTTGTAATTGGTTTTAACATCCCGTCCGTTCACCTCTTTATCTAATTTTGGAAATTTCATTATAAGCTGGTGGCTGGATATTGACGGTTAAATCAAGACAGTGTCGAATTGAGGTCATAGTTTGGGTATTATTATTACTACTATTATTATTTTTAATTATGATAACGCTACCAAGAAAAATAAAGCTAGTAAAAAATTGTGGAAGGTTATTTTGATAGAACTTCCCTCGCCTTTGAAGTATGGTACGATAAATTCCGCTTCTATAAAAATTGTGAAAACTGTTGATTTTCATTTTTGATCCATACTCAATTTTTTCCCAAAAACATCATAAATTTGAAGAAATTCGCCGAGAATGTAAGATGACAGACAAATTTTGACTTTTTTTCAAAAATCTGGATGCTAAAGGTAAAATTTCAACACGGATTCATAAATCACACATGCAGGAATATGTCATTTTATAGAATTTAAAGAACATTTGTTCGCCAGAATTCTAATATGACGTCATAATTTTTTGGAAAGCCTTAAATGAACAAATTTTGATTAACGATTTAACATGCTTATGATAATTTTAAAAATACACATCCTAACCGGTTCCGATCATAATTTCTACGGAAAAAATTGCTTGGTCGGACTTCACAACGAATAAGTGAACATTTTGGTTAATTATTGACATGCAACTAATATTTGTTTAATTTAGAAATAATGTTTTAATTATGTTTAGTACTAGCAAAATTCTGTAAAATAACAAATATAAACTTTTGCAAACGTTGGGAACTACTTTGAATGATTTTTTTTATCGATGTTTTAATTTTCCCATTTCTTGATTTTAGACTGTTTTGATTTTTCAGGTTTTTGAATTTTCAATTTTTCTATTTTTTGAGGTTTGCTTTATCGACTTCACCTTTTGATTTCTTGATTTCTCAATTCTTTGGTATTGAATTTCTCAGTTTTTGGATGCCTCAGTTTTGGGATTTTTTAAGTTTATCTATCATTTTTCAATTTTTCGAAATTTCAGTTTTGGGATTTTTCAGTTTATTTATTATTCAGTTTTCCGATTTTACAAAGTTCACAATTTTTCTATTTCACTATCTTCGACTTTTTGAATTCTCAATTTTACGATATTTCAAAGGTTTTGCTTTTTCAACTTCACTCTTTTGACTTTTTGATTTCACAATTTTTCAGTTTTTTAATTTCTCAGTTTTTAGATATTTCAGTTTTGCGATTTTTCAGTTTTTCCATTCTTCAATTTTTCTTTCATTTTTCATTTTTTCGAAATTTCAGTTTTGGGATTTTTCAGATTATTTAGTATTACTCAATTTTTCGATTTTACTAGTTCTCAATTTCTCAATTTCTCGATTTCTCAATTTTCCACTGTTTCAGTTTTACGTTTTCAATCTTTCTCTTAAATTTTACGATTTTCAAATATTTCCAATTTTCAATTTTTCAATTTTTGACTTTTCTAAATTCTCAATTTTTCAATAAATCGATGTTTTGATTTTCCCATTTTTTGACTTTCGACTGTTTCGATTTTTCAGTTTATTAATTCTTCAATTTTTCGATTTTTCAGGTTTTTGATTTTTTGATTTTTCAGTTTTTCGATTTTTTAAGTTTGCGATTTTTCCACTTCGCTTTTTTGACTTTTCGATTTCTCAAATTTTTTAGTTTTTTAATTTTTCAGTTTTTAGATATTTCAGTTTTGAGCTTTTTCAGTTTTTCTTTCATTTTTCAATTTTTAGAAATTTCAGTTTTGGGATTTTTCAGATTATTTAGAATTATTCAATTTTTCGATTTTACAATTTCTCAATTTTCCGATGTTTGAGTTTCACGTTTTTTCAAATTTTCTCTTCAATTTTACGATTTTCAAATATTTCGCCTTTTCAATTTTTCAATGTTTGACTTTTCTAAATTCTCAATTTTTCAATAAATCGATATTTTGATTTTCCCATTTCTTGACTTTCAACTGTTTCGAATTTTCAGTTCTTCAATTCCTCAATTTTTCGATTTTTCAGGTTTTTGATTTTTCAATTTTTCAATTTTTTAACGTTTCGATTTTTCGACTTCAATTTTTTGATTTTTCGATTTCTCAATTTTTCAATTTTCCAATGTTTCAGTTTTACGTGTTTTCCAATTTTTCTCCTCTTCAATTTTACGTTTTTTAAATATTTGTTCCTTTTTTAATTTAACTTTTATAAACTCTCAGATTTTCGATTTTTCAGTTCTTCAATTCCTCAATTTTTAAGTTTTTGATTTTTCAATTTTTTAAGGTTTTGATTTTTCGACTTCACTTTTTTGACTTTTTGATTTCCCAATTTTTCAGTTTTTTATTCTTTAATTTTTCTTTCATTTCTCAATTTTTCGAAATTTCAGTTTTGGGATTTTTCAGATTATTTATTATTCAATTTTTCGATTTTACAATTTCTCAATTTTTAAATATTTGGTTTAATAATTTTTTAAATTTTACTTTTATAAACTCTCAGTTTTTCGATTTTTCAGCTTTCAGTTGTTAAAGTTTTGATTTTTCGACTTCACTTTTTTTGACTTTTTAATTTCTTAATTTATCAATTTTTTAATTTCTCAGTTTTTCGACATTTCAGTTTTGAGATTTTTCAGTTTTTCCATTCTGCAGTTTGCTATCATTTCTGAATTTTCAATGTTTCAGTTTTACGTTTCTTCAAATTTTATTTTCAATTTTATGATTTTTCAATTTTTGACTTTTCTAAATTTTCAATTTTTCGATTTTTAAATTAATCGATTTTTCCATTTCTTCACTTTTGACTGTTTAGATTTTCCTGTTCCACAATTCTTCAATTTTTCGATTTGGTTATTGATTTTTCCATTTTTCGATTTTTTTAGCGTTTCGATTTTTCGACTTTACTTTTTTGATTTTTCGATTTCTCAATTTTTAAATTTTTTTGATTCTTAGTTTTTGAACATTCCAGTTTTGGGATGTTTCAGTTTTTCCATTCTTCAGTGTTCAATTTTTCGATATTTCAGTTTCGGGATTTTTCGATATATTTCGATTCTTCGACTTTTCGATTTTTGACTTCTGGATTTTTCGATGTGTCGATTTTTTTGACTTTTTCGTTTTCGATTTTTCAATTTTTCGATTTCTCGAGTTCTCAATTTTCCGATGTTTCAATTTTACGTTTTTTCAATTTTTGTCTTCAATTTTACGATGTTTAAATTCTGCGTTTTTCAATTTTTCAATTTTTGACTTTTCTAAATTCTCAATTTTTCGAGTTTTCAATTAATCGATGTTTTGATTTTCCCAATTCTAGTCTTTTGAATGTTTAGATTTTCCTGTTTCTCAGTTCTTCAATTTTTGGATTTGTCAAGTTTTTGATTTTTAATTTTTTCGATTTTTTTAGGGTGTATTTTTTTGATTTTTCGATTTCTCTATTTTTGAATTTATTGGATTCTCGGTTTTTGAACATTCCAGTTTTGGAATTTTTTAGTTTTTTCATTCTTCAGTTTTCAGTTTTTCGATATTTCAGTTTCGGGATTTTTCAAGATTTCGATTCTTCGACTTTTCGATTCTGGATTTTTAGATGTGTCGATTTTTTTACTTTTTCGTTTTCGATTTTGCAATTTTTCGAATTTAAATTTTAGATTTTTCAATTTTTTAATTTCTCAATTTTTCAGTTTCCCGATTTCTCAATTTTCCGATGTTTCAGTTTTCGATTTTTCTAAATTCTCAAGTTTTCAATAAATCGATATTTTGATTTTCCCATTTCTTGACTTTCGACTATTTCGATGTTTCAGTTCTTCAATTCTTCAATTTTTCGATTTTTCAGGTCTTTGTTTTATCAATTTTTCTATTTTATCAGGTTTCGATTTTTCAATTTTTTAGATTCTCAGTTTTTGGATATTTCAGTTTTGGAATTTTTCAGTTTTTCTTTGATTTTTCAATTTTTCGAAATTTCAATTTTTATCTTCTTCAATTTTACGATTTAGAATTTTTTAAATTTCATGTTTATAAACTCTCAGGTTTTTCAATTTTTAATGTTTTGACTTTTCGACTTGAGTTTTTTGACTTTTTGATTTCTCAATTTTTCAGTTTTTTAATTTCTCAGTTTTTAGATATTTCAGTTTAGGATTTTTCAGATTATTTATTATTCAATTTTTCGATTTTACAATTTTTCACTTTTTTAATTTTTCGATTTCTCAATTTTTCAATTTTTTGGATTCTCAGTTTCCACAGTTTTGGGATTTTTCAGTTTTTCTTTGATTTTTGATTCTTCGACTTTTCAATTTTTCGATTTTTAAATTTTAGATTTTTCTTTTTTTTTGATATTTTAATTTTTCAAGTTTTAAAATTTTAAATTTTCCGATTTCTCAATTTTTCATTTCAGTTCTTACATATTTCAAGTTTTCGAATTTTTCAAATGTTTGATTTCTTAATCTTTCGATTTTTCGACTTTCCGGTTTTAGATTTCAATTTTCGTTTTGTTAAATTTTCGATTTTTTAATTTTTGAATTTATAACTTTTCGATGTTTTGTTTAACTTTTCGTTGTTTCGATTTTGACCTATTTTGGTTTCTCAATTTTTCGGTTTTTCGACTTGAGGACTTTTCGATTTCTCAGTATTTCAATTTTTCAATTTTTCGAATTTCTTAATTTTTTGATTTCTCGATTTATGCCGATTGAAATGTTTGGATGTTTTGATTGTTCAATTTCTCGATACATCAGTTTTTCAATTTTTAACTTTTCGATTTTCCGAATTTGATTTAAGAAAATTGATTTCTCGATGTTGTTTGGTTTTTAAATTTTAGATTTTGAATTTTACATTTTTTCGACTTTTGGATGTTTTGATTTCTTGACATCTTGGTTTTCGATTTTTAGATTTTTTTCAATTTTTCAGGTTATCGATTTTTCAAATTTTCGATTATTTTAATTTTTGATTTTTTTCTCAGTGTTAATATCATACAATGTATCGAAAATAACCACAAAAATTGTCACTAAAAACATTTAAAAATTCATATAAAGTAGAACACAATGTTTCCAAAATCTAAAAATAGCACACATTTTTCCGAAAAAAATTTTAACAAGCAAATTTTGACGCTGAAGTGTTTTTTTTTTAATTTTGTACAAAAGCCCAAAGTCAGTGCTTTCTATCTGGATCCGCTGGAATCATGGTCAAAATCTTTTTAAAAAATAACCTTAATATTTTTTTTTTTATTTAAATAATATTTACTACTGGTGTCCCGGCGGCACAATCCGACACTGAATCAGGACGAATTATTTTGTCCTTGGAAATAATGTTAGTTATTAATTACAGCGATTAACTGCGTGGAAAACAGTGGTTGCATTTCTACTTTATTAGTTAATATGCCATATGCACTCGTGTTGTGTTGAATGAAATCGCGTTTAATCATTCGTATTAAATAATGTGATTGATGCATAGTGCACTATAATTTCAATTACGTGTTGTTGCACATGCACCTTTGATGTCTCCATCGCTTTATTCCCGCAAATTTATTTTCAAATAAAGTAATATCTTTCACATAAAAAAGTATCCCATGTTTTTTGCAACGCTAAATATTTTTATTACTCGCTCGTGCTATCGACAGAACGCAATTATTGTTTTTCAACCTGTTCAAACATTCCGAAAAACCCTTAAGTAAAGCAAAAACTTCGCCAACAATAAAACCTCTCCGCATTTAGGTAAGATGTTTACTCGGTCGTTTAAAGAAGAATATTCGATAAAACGCGAACAAAAAACAACTTCCATAATATAGTTTGATTGAATTCGTCGCGTTCTGTATTTTTCGTCACTGAAAGGCTTTGCCCGCGAGATATGCTGAATTGTGCAAAAGCTCAGGACGAAACTCAATCACGGCTAACTTGTTTCTCTTCCTTTTATAAGTCTCAAATCCTCCGCAAAAGCGTAATATTCGTGAATCTGTATGATTACGTGATGTCTCTGAAAGATATATCAGCAACTCCATGAAAGGTTGGCCAAACTTATGAGCGCTCTGTTGACCTACGAGCTTTACTTTCCAACTTAATAGTGGAAACCGCCGAGGTTTACAAGGGATGAAAACTTGTTTGTGAGGAAATGTCAGCATATTTCTTGGTTTGAAAGACGGGAGCGAAGAAGCGGGTTTGTTTTTACTTCCAGAGGCTACTTTCACATTTTCTGGATATCGAGGGAAGTTCCGTCGAATAACTTAGAAAAAGGTAGTGCAAGACGAACTATTTAATTTCCGTAATAAACTGCTGCAAGATGCAGCGTCAAGCCTGAGGGACTGCGACAAAGTAAAAGGTATTCAGGATCTAAGAATAAGATCAGGCAATCAGCCAGGACGTCTGAAAGCTCGACTTTCCTTACGAAATCATTTTGTCTCTGTTAAAAACAGACACCGGCAACTTTTCATCATACTTCTAAGACTGAGTAAGCTGCTATGTGGGATATGATTAAAGGAGGTTAGATTAACTTCGACGGCGGAAAAAGCTTATATTAATTTCTAGAGGTGATTTTTCTTTTGATTGAATGTGAGAACTAGAGCAAAAGAAAATTTCAGTAAATAAAGATTTGGGATTATATGGAAGTTGCGGGATGCAGCAATGTTTCGTATAACTTTTAGAGAGGTTTTAGAAAGGGATATCTCGGTTATATTTTGTCTTTTTTCGCAAAAAAAAAATTGTATTACTAGAAGTGGTTTGTGCCAAGCACGTAGTTTATTTTTTCGCTAAATCAATACAACACAACATAAAAAAACCGGTGGGTCATCGATGTCTCTCAGAAAGTTTATTTGATAAAAAGTTTTAATCAAACTTTCGAGTGGGTCAATTTTGCGTAAGATGGACTGTGTCTGACATAACATAGATTATTTCGTTTCGTAACTTACTCCAACTTTATTTGAAAACTTAAAAACTTCGCTTGATAGGACACTGGAACTTGTAATATCAAGGCGTTGTGTTACAAATTATCACCAATGTAACTCACTTAACTGCATAAATTACCCCAGATGAGTGCTCTCGTGGTATAATAAATACCTTCATTAATAAATTCTAATTAGCTAAAATTAGACCCTTAGTTTAGAAATACGTGTCAGGTTCTAGCGCTTTGAAAAATCGTTAGCTGCTATAATTTGTAGCGCCGGTTTATATAGCCAGTCCTTTAAAAACGCATAAACCCTAAAGGGCCAACTATTACCCCCTTTTTACGGCAGATAAGAAATAACATATATTTTAGTAGTTTGTTGTAAAGGGTCTAGCAAAGCCATAAAAATAGAAGCGGAGATGAAAACATGAAAAACGATCCTTCACGGAATTCGCAGTGAGGTCTTACAAATCCGCTACACCGCAAAAACACTCTTAATAATGTTGAAACTTCGCTTCACTTTGTGGATTTGAGGGCGTTTGGTTGCTTTAAAAAAGTTTTCTCAAAAATGTCACTTTAAAAAGGTGAACTAATTAGAAACAACAACGCATTGGACAACGTTTCATAGTTATTTTATTAATTATGACTAAAGAGCGGATTCAAGGATAAATAAGTATTTTCGTTTCGGTGTAGGTTTTGATCATGAGTGCCTTTTTTGCATTTTTTCGATCTATTTTACGTTTTTCAGCTTATTTTGTTCTATAATCTGAATTTTCTGTACCCCTACACACATGTTTTTCTAGGAAGAGCTTTAATGTGTTAAATACACCAAGCCCTCCTACAACTTTCTTTTCGAGGTCTTTTCTTGTATTAGTTAGTTCGTGTTGGGTTTTCGTAAAGTGAAGTTCAAAAATGTAAAAAAGTGTTTTAAAAATTGTTTATCATCTAGTAAAGTTACGATTAGTGCTTTTATTTTACTTTTTCACATCCTAAATTCTATTATAAGTTTATACTCCCACTCGACTGAAGAACATAATTAGCCCCGCCCACCCACCCTGTCTCCTTTCCAGTGATCTTATACTGAACAAAAACAAAATTAGTCGTTAGAATAAGAAGAGGGGGAGGTGGGCGGGGCTAGTATTTGCTAAGATGAGACTGATTTTGGCAAATCACATACCCTCTAAGAAAATAGAGGGCGGGTGGGCGGGGCTAGTACTTGCCAAGATAATACTGGCCTTGGCAAATGAAATCCTTTTAAGAAAATAGAGGGCCGGTGTGAGGGACTCGACTTGCTAAAATAAGACTGATTTTAGCACTTTTGACATTTTCGACCATTTTTCATCTACATATTTCCGAAAATTAATTGAAGACATTTTCTTGTAGATTTCGATATCCAGAAGTCATTTTCGGTTTTTATATATTTACACAAATGTTTAAAATTTAATCAATTGGGACAATAGAAAAGTCAAGTCGGGTTAAGAGCATAAAATAAAAAATAAATTATATAGCAAATAGTATAACAAAATAAGTTCCTATTGGTGTTTTTTTTTTACTTTTTTCACATCCAAGATTCTATTATTGGTTTTCACTGCCACTCGACAGAAGAAAATAATTAGCGCCGCCCACCCACCCCGTCTCCTTTTCAGGGATTGATTTTCTGCAATCTGGATGAAATGAATGACCTTAAACTGAACAGAAATAAAATTTCTCATTAGGATGAGAAAAGGGTGGGTGGGTGGAGCTAGTACTTGCTAAGATAAGTTTGACTTTGGCCAATAACATAGTCTCTAAGAAAATAGAGGGCGGGTGGGCGGGCTTAAAATTTGATATGATTAGACTGTTTTTGGCATTTTTGTTATATCCAGAAATCATTTTCGGCTTCTATGATTAGTTTTTCCTCCCACTCGACAGAAGAACATAATTAGCCCCGCCCACCCACCCCACCTCCTTTTCAGGGATTGATTTATGAAATAAAATTAGTCGTTGAGATGAGAAAAGGGGGAGGTGGACGAGCCTAGTACTTGTTAAGACAAAACTAATTTTGGCAAATCACATAGCTTCCAGAAAAGAGAGGGCGGGTGGGCGGGGCTAGGTACTTGCTAAGATAAGACTAATTTTGGCAAATCACATAGCTTCCAGAAAAGACAGGGCGGGTGGGCGGGGCTAGTACTTGCTAAGATAAGACTGATTTTGGCAAATGATATACTTTCCAGAAAAGAGAAGGCGGATGGGCGGGGTTAGTACTTGCTAAGACCATTTTTTTAGTTTTTTACATCCTTTATTCAATTATTAGTTTCCACTCCCACTCGACAGAAGAACATGATAAGCCCCACCCACCCACCCTGTTTCCTTTTCACTGATAGATTTTATTCGATCTGAATGAAATAAATGATCTTATACTGAACAGAAATAAAATTAATCGTTAGAATGAGAAGAGGGTGGGTGGGCGGGGCTAGCCGATTAGGTAAGAGTGACGAATTTTTTAGTTCAATTTTTTCAATTTTCAGTTTCTTCAGTTTTTCGATTTGTGATTTTTCAAGTTTTCGGTTTTTTTCTCTTTCGTCAGTATGTATACACTGCAATTTTTCGATTTAAAACTTCTCTCGTTTCTGTTTTTTGTTGTCTTTATTTTTTCAATTTTTTGGTTTTTCAATCTACTGACTTTTTTTTCTTTTTTTAGGATAAAATTTTAGAATTTTTCAATTTTTCAATTGTTCAATTTTTAGATTTCATAATTTTTCCTTTTATCAATTTTAGATTTTTCAGTTCCCCGATTTTTCAATTTTTCGTTCGTTCAAATTTTCGATTAGCTATTTCTCGCTTTACTTTTTTATTTTCTGAATTTTTACCATTTTCCTATTTTTCAGTGCTCCGATTTTATAATTTTCTGCTTTTTTTTTCAATTTTTCGATTTTTCAGTTTGCTGATTTTAACTTTTTTCACCGTGGAATTTTTTAATTTATAGATTTTTCAATTTTCTGATTAGCAATTATTGGATTTTAAAACTTTTCGATTTTTAATTTCTGAATTTGTCGAGGTTTAATTTTTCAATTTTTCGATGTTTTAATTTTAACGATTTTATAATTTTTCAGTTTTTTAGGGTTTTCCAATTTTTCGATTCATTATTTTTTTTCAAATTTTTAAATTTCTCGAATTTTCGTTCTTTCAGTCCTTCGATTTGCAACTTTTCGATTTTCCAACTTTTTTCGTTTTTCGATTTGCAATTATCGTTACGGTTTTTTATTGTCTTCATTTTTTCAATTTTTCGATTTTTCAATCGATTGATTTTTTCTTTTTTTCATTATGAAATTTTTGAATTTTCGAATCTTTCGATTTGCAAATTTCGGGTGTTCAAATTTTTAGAATTTATAATTTTTCGTTTTATCAATTTTACATTTTTCACTTCTCCATATTTTTCAATTTTTCGTTTCCACAGTTTTTAGATTTTACAATTTTTCAATTTTCACTCACATTTTTATAATTTAATTTTTTCAATTTTCCGTTTCTTAAATTTTTCGATTTTTTGGTTGTTCAATTTTTTGTTTTTTTTTTGTTTCTTCAATTTTTATATTCTCCAATTTTTCGATTTAAAATTTCTCTAGTTTTCAACGTTCCATTATTCAATTTTTCGATTCGTAAATTTTTCATTCCTTCAAATTTTCGATCTCCTTTATTTCTCGTTCCAGTTTTTTTATTTTCTTTATTTTTACAATTTTTCGATTTTTCAGTGTTCCGATTTTATAATCGTCCCTTTTTCTTTCTCAGTTTTACGATTTTTCAATTTTTAGATATTGCAATTTTTCGATTTAAAATTTCTCTGATTGTCAACTTTTAATTTTTCAATTTTTCGTTACTTCATTTTTCATTCCTTCAAATTTTCGATGTGCTATTTCTCGTTTCGGTTTTTTATTTTTTTTTATTTTTACAATTTTTCGATTTTATAATTTTTCGCTTTTTCTTTTTCAATTCTTCGTGTTTTCAATTTTTCGATTTGCAATTTTTCATTTCTTTTATTCAATTTTTAATTTTCCAATTTTTAGATTTTCAAACTTTTCGTGTCTTGAATTTTTCGATTTGCAATTATCCTTTCGGTTTTTTATTGTGTTTATTTTTTCAGTTTTTCGGCTTTTCAATCTACTGATTTTTTTCTTTTTTTAGTGTGAAATTTTTGAATTTTTCAATTTTTCGATTTTTCGTTTTTTAGATTTCATAATTTTTCCTTTTATCAATTTTAGATTTTTCAGTTCCCAGATTTTTCAATTTTTCGTTTCTTCAGTTTTTAGATTTTGCAATTTTTCGATTTAAAATTTATCTAATTTTCAATTTTTCGATTTCTTAATTTTTCGTTCCTTCAAATTTTCGATCAGCTATTTTTCGTTTTACTTTTTATTTTCTGAATTTTTACCATTTTCCTATTTTTAAGTGCTCCGATTTTATAATTTTTTGCTTTTTCTTTTTCAATTTTTCGATTTTTCAGTGCGCTGATTTAAATTTTTTTCACCGTGGAATTTTTTAATTTATAAATTTTTCAATTTTCTGATTAGCAATTATTGGATTTTAAAACTTTTCCATTTCTAATTTTTGAATTTCACGAGGTTTAATTTTTCAATTATCAGTTTTTAAATTTTTCCGTTTTCCAATTTTTCGATTCATTTTTTTTTTTTCAAATTTTTAAATATCTGGAATTTTCGTTCCTTCAGTCCTTCGATTTGCAACTTTTCGATTTTCCAACTTTTTTCGTTTTTCGATTTGCAATTATCGTTACGGTTTTTTGTTGTCTTCATTTTTTCAATTTTTCAATTTTTCAATCTATTGATTTTTTCTTTTTTCCATTATGAAATTTTTGAATTTTCGAATCTTTCGATTTGCAATTTTTGGGTTTTGAATTTTTAGAATTTATAATTTTTCGTTTTATCAATTTTAGATTTCTCACTTCCCCATATTTTTCAATTTTTCATTTCTACCGTTTTTAGATTTTACAATTTTTCGATTTTCACTCACATTTTTATAATTTAATTTTTTCAATTTTCCGTTTCTTAAATTTTTCGATTTTTTGGTTGTTCAATTTTTTGTTTTTTTTTGTTTCTTCAATTTTTATATTTTGCAATTTTTCGATTTAAAATTTCTCTAGTTTTCAACTTTCAATTATTCAATTTTTGGATTCGTAAATTTTTCATTCCTTCAAATTTTCGATCTCCTTTATTTCTCGTTTCGGTTTTTTATTTACTTTATTTTTACAATTTTTCGATTTTTCAGTGTTCCGATTTTATAATCTTTCCTTTTTCTTTCTCAATTTTACGATTTTTCCATTTTTAGATTTTGCAATTTTTCGATTTTCAACTTTTAATTTTTCAATTTTTCGTTTCTTAATTTTTCATTCCTTCAAATTTTCGATGTGCTATTTTTCGTTTCGGTTTTTTAATGTGTTTATTTTTTCAATTTTTCGGCTTTTCAATCTACTGGTTTTTTTCTTTTTTTTTAGTGTGAAATTTTTGAATTTTTGAATTTTTCGATTTTTCAATTTTTAGATTTCATAATTTTTCCTTTTATCAATTTTAGATTTTTCAGTTCCCCGATTTTTCAATTTTTCGTTTCGTCAGTTTTTAGATTTTGCAATTTTTCGATTTAAAATTTAGCTAGTTTTTAATTTTTAATTTTTCAATTTTTCGATTTCTTAATTATTCGTTCCTTCAAATTTTGGATCAGCTATTTCTCGTTTTGCTTTTTTATTTTTTGTATTTTTACAATTTTCCTATTTTTCAGTGCTCCGATTTTACCGTGGAATTTTTTAATTTATACTTTTTTTTCAAATTTTTAAATTTCTGGATTTTTCGTTCCTTCAGTCCTTCGATTTGCAATTATCGTTACGGTTTTTTATTGTGTTTATTTTTTCAGTTTTTCGGCTTTTCAATCTACTGATTTTTTATCTCGTTTTTTAGTGTGAAATTTTTGAAATTTTCAATTTTCCGATTTTTCAATTTTTAGAATTCATATTTTTTCCTTTTATCAGTTTTAGATTTTTCAGTTCCCCGATTTTTCAATTTTTCGTTTCTTCAGTTTTAGATTTTGCAATTTTTCGATTTAAAATTTATCTAGTTTTAGTTGTTTATTTTCTGTATTTTTACAATTTTTCTATTTTTCAGTGCTCCGAATTTATAATTTTTTGCTTTTTTTTTCAATTTTTCGATTTTTCAGTGTGCTGATTTGAACTTTTTTCACCGTGGAATTTTTTAATTTATAGATTTTTCAATTTTCTGTGTAGCAATTATTCAATTTTAAAACTTTTCGATTTTTAATATTTGAATATCTCAAGGTTTAATTTTTCAATTTTTCGATGTTTCAATTTTAACGATTCTATAATTAGTTTTTAGGTTTTTGCGTTTTCCAGTTTTTCGATTTATTATTTTTTTTCAAATTTTTTAATTTCTCGAATTTTCCTTCCTTCAATCCTTCGATTTGCAACTTTTCGATTTTGCAACTTTTTTCGTTTTTCGATTTGCAATTATCGTTACGGTTTTTTGTTGTCTTCATTTTTTCAATTTTTCGATTTTTCAATCTACTGATTTTTTTCTTTTTTTCATTATAAAATTTTTGAATTTTCGAATCTTTCGATTTGCAATTTTTGGGTTATGAATTTTTACAATTTATAATTTTTCGTTTTATTAATTTTAGATTTTTCACTTCCCCATATTTTTCAGTTTTTCGTTTATACAGTTTTTGGATTTTACAATTTTTCGATTTTCAGTCACGTTTTTATAATTTAATTATTTCAATTTTCCGTTTCCTCAATTTTTCGATTTTTTGGTTGTTCAATTTTTTGGTTTTTTTTTTTGTTTCTTCAATTTTTATATTTTGCAATTTTTCGATTTAAAATTTCTCTAGTTTTCAACTTTCAATTATTCAATTTTTCCATTCATAAATTTTTTGGTTGCTCCAAATTTTCGATCTCCTTTATTTCTCGTTTCGGTTTTTATTTTCTTTATTTTTACAATTTTTCGATTTTTCAGTGTTCCGATTTTATAATCTTTCCTTTTTCTTTCTCAATTTTACGATTTTGCAATTTTTCGATTTTCAACTTTTAATTTTTCAATTTTTCGTTTCTTAATTTTTCATTCCTTCAAATTTGCGATCTCCTTCATTTCTCGTTTCAGTTTTTTATTTTCTTTATTTTTATAATTTTTCGATTTTTATGTGTTCCGATTTTATAATTTTCCTTTTTCTTTCTCAATTTTACGATTTTTCAATTTTTAGATTTTGCAATTTTTAGGATTCATAATTTTTCCTTTTATCAATTTTAGATTTTTCAGTTAATAGTTCCCCGATTATTCAATTTTTCGTTTCTTCAGTTTTTAGATTTTTAAATTTTTCGATTTAAAATTTATCTAGTTGTCAATTTTCAATCAGCTATTTCCCGTTTTGTTTTTTATTTTCTGCATTTTTACAATTTTTCCATCTTTCAGTGTTCCGATTTTATAATTTTTTGCTTTTTTTTTTTCAATTTTTCGTTTTTTCAATTCTTCGATTTGAAATTGTTCTTCTATCTTTTCAATTTTGAATTTTTTAATTTTTCGATTTTTCAATTTTTCGTTTCTTCAGTTTTTAGATTTTGCAATTTTTCGACTTTCAATCTTACGACTTTTTTCGATTTAATTTTTGGGATATTCTGTTTCTTCAGTTTTTCGATTTATGATTTTTCAAATTTTTGTTTTTTTTTGTTCCTTCAATTTTTATATTTGCAATTTTTCGATTTTCAACATTAAATTTTTCAATTTTTCAATTCCTTTATTTTCATTCCTTCTAATTTTCGATCTGATATTTTCCGTTTCGGTTTATTTTTTTTATTTTTGCAATTTTTCGATTTTTTTATTGTATTTTTTGTTTTTTCTTTTTCAATTTTTCGATTCTTCAATTTTTCGATTTGCGATTTTGTTTATTTCTTAAATTTTTTGATTTTTCAGTGTGCTGATTTTAATTTTTTTCATCGTGGAATTTTTTAATTTATAGATTTTTCAATTTTCTGATTAGCAATTATTCAATTTTAAAACTTTTCGATTTTTAATTTTCGAATTTCTCGAGGTTTAATTTTTCAATTTTTCGATGTTTCAATTTTAACGATTCTATAATTTTTCAGTTTTTAAATTTTTGCGTTTTCCAATTTTTCGATTCATTATTTTTTTTCAAATTTTTAAATTTCTCGAATTTTCGTTCCTTCAGTCCTTCGATTTGCAACTTTTCGATTTTCCAACTTTTTTCGTTTTTCGACTTGCAGTCATCGTTACGGTTTTTTATTGTCTTCATTTTTTCAATTTTTCGATTTGTCAAACTATTGATTTTTTTCTTTTTTTCATTATGAAATGTTTGAATTTTCGAGTCTTTCGATTTGCAATTTTTGGGTTTTCAATTTTTAGAATTTATAATTTTTGGTTTTATCAATTTAACATTTTTCACTTCTCCATATTTTTCAATTTTCCGTTTCTTCAATTTTTCGATTTTTTGGATGTTCAATTTTTTGTTTTTTTTTTGTTTCTTCAATTTTTATATTTTGCAATTTTTAGATTTAAAATTTCTCTAGTTTTCAACTTTCAATTATTCAATTTTTCAATTCCTTCAAATTTTCGATGTGCTATTTCTCGTTTCGGTTTTTTATTTTTGCTTTATTTTTACAATTTTTCGATTTTATAATTTTTCGCTTCTTCTTTTTCAATTGCTCGTTTTTTCAATTTTTCGATTTGCAATTTTTCATTTCTTTTATTCAATTTTTAATTTTCCAATTTTTCGATTTACAAACTTTTCGTGTCTTGAATTTTTCGAAATGCAATTATCCTTTCGGTTTTTTATTGGGTTTATTTTTTCAATTTTTCGGCTTTTCAATCTACTGATTTTTCTTTTTTTTAGTGTGAAATTTTTGAATTGTTCAATTTTTCGATTTTTCTATTTTTAGATTTCATAATTTTTCCTTTTATCAATTTTAGATTTTTCAGTTCCCCGATTTTTCAATTTTTCGTTTCTTCAGTTTTTAGATTTTGCAATTTTTCGATTTAAAATTATCTAATTTTCAATTTTTCAATTTCTTAATTTTTCGTTCCTTCAAATTTTCGATGTGCTATTTCTCGTTTCGGTTTTTTATTTTTGTTTTATTTTTAGAATTTTTCGATTTTATAATTTTTCGCTTTTTTTTTTCAGTTGCTCGTTTTTTCAATTTTTCGATTTGCAATTTTTCATTTCTTTTATTCAATTTTTAATTTTTCAATTTTTCGATTTTCAAACTTTTCGTGTCTTGAATTTTTCGATTTGCAATTATCCTTTCGGTTTATTATTGTGTTTATTTTTTCAGTTTTTCGGCTTTTCAATCTACTGATTTTTTCTCGTTTTTTAGTGTGAAATTTTTGAAATTTTCAATTTTTCGATTTTTCAATTTTTAGAATTCATATTTTTTCCTTTTATCAGTTTTAGATTTTTCAGTTCCCCGATTTTTCAATTTTTCATTTCTTCAGTTTTTAGATTTTGCAATTTTTCGATTTAAAATTTATCTAGTTTTAGTTGTTTATTTTCTGTATTTTTACAATTTTTCTATTTTTCAGTGCTCCGAATTTATAATTTTTTGCTTTACCTTTTTCAATTTTTCGATTTTTCAGTATGCTGATTTTAACTTTTTTCACCGTGGAATTTTTTAATTTATAGATTTTTCAATTTTCTGATTAGCAATTATTGGATTGTAAAACTTTTCGATTTTTAATTTCTGAATTTCTCGAGGTTTAATTTTTCAATTTTTCGATGTTTCAATTTTAAGGATTTTATAATTTTTCAGTTTTTTTGGGTTTTCCAATTTTTGATTCATTATTTTTTTTTCAAATTTGTAAATTTTCGTTCCTTCAGTCCTTCGATTTGCAACTTTTCGATTTTCCAACTTTGATCGTTTTTCGATTTGCACTTATCGTTACGGTTTTTTGTTGTCTTTATTTTTTCAATTTTTCAATTTTTCAATCTATTGATTTTTTTCTTCCTTTTATTATGAAATTTTTGAATTTTCGAATCTTTCGATTTGCAATTTTTGGGTTTTCAATTTTTAGAATTTATAATTTTTCGTTTTATCAATTTTACTTTTTTCACTTCCCCATATTTTTCAGTTTTTCGTTTCTACAGTTTTTAGATTTTACAATTTTTCGATTTTCAGTCACATTTTTATAATTTAATTTTTTCAATTTTCCGTTTCTTCAATTTTTCGATATTTTGGTTGTTCAATTTTTTGTTTTTTTTTTGTTTCTTCAATTTTTATATTTTGCAATTTTTCGATTTAAAATTTCTCTAGTTTTCAACTTTCAATTATCAATTTTTCCATTCGTAACTTTTTCATTCCTTCAAATTTTCGATCCCCTTTATTTCACGTTTCGGTTTTTTATTTTCTTTATTTTTACAATTTTTCGATTTGCAATTTTTCATTACTTTTATTCAAATTTCAATTTTGCAATTTTTCGATTTCCAAACTTTTTTCGTTTTTCGATTTGCAATTATCCTTTCGGTTTTTTATTGTGTTTATTTTTTCAGTTTTTCGGCTTTTCAATTTACTGATTTTTTTCTTTTTTTTAGTGTAAAATTTTTGAAATTTTCAATTTTTGGATTTTTCAATTTTTAGAATTCATAACTTTTCCTTTTATCAATTTTAGATTTTATGTTCCTCGATTTTTCAATTTTTCGTTTCTTCAGTTTTTCGATTTGCCAATTTTAGTTTTTCGATTTTCAACATTAAATTTTTCAATTTTTCGATTCCTTTATTTCCATTCCGTCAAATTTTCAATCTAGTATTTCTCGTTTCTGGGTATTTTTTTTATTTTTACAATTTTTCGATTTTTTATTGTATTTTTTGTTTTTCTTTTTCAATTTTTCATATCTTCAAAAGTATAAAAAGATATAAAAATGCGACCCACTCAAATTTCTAATTTAAAATATATATACTTCTTTAACATAGTGTGATATTGAGAGTCCCCTAGGTACAAAAATGAAAAATTTTTTTGCTAAAAATTTAGAGAAATATCTAATTTATTATGCAAATTTTTTCGTGCCTAAATCACCAGTTTTATCGCCTACTTTAGCTTTTTTGGCCTAAAATCCTCTCTTTACTAATTAACAATAACGCATAGAACAACATTTGTGTTTATTTAAGGGTTCAAAAATTCTGTTATAAATTCACTTCACCAGTTATTTTACTAATTATGACGAGTCAATTTTGGATGGCCCCTGACCCCGAATAAAAAAGTCAAGAGGTAATTCCCGTCCGGCGTGCTCTTAACCACGGTTAAGCCTTGTCGAAATTTTTATTTGCCTTATTTATTTAGTCGGTCCGCCCCGTCTACAACATTCAAAAACGTAATTAACTTTATTGTCAGTCTGCGATAATTCTGTTTTTGGCGTTCCGCGATATTCACCCTCTCGGTGAAAAGTCTGCTATTGACGTTAAGTGACGCGGACTAATCATAATCGAGTAAATTCTTTCCATAATTGCTTTAATTTCGACAGAATGTGAAACTCGCATCGACGTGGATTAGTTTAGTTTGGTGCAGAGTGGCGTGAAGCATGCCGTAAAATTTTACGCGAATTTCATCCCCCACAAACTTTTATTTTTTTCATAGTTACGATATTGTGATGGCACCCGATACCTTTATCAATATTTACAAGATGTTTTTAAGGTTTTGTTACTATGCGCAATTTTATTCAGGCGCACACAAGAGTCCACGATCGTCTTGGGATTCGAATGGGTCTATTCTGGAACTTTTTAAACCCTCTTCTTTGGCATATTTATGGCCTTGCTAAAAACGCAATTCCGGGGGGCGCAGGTTACCTGGTGCGTTGTTTTTTGCAATAAATAAACATTTTCCGTGTGGGGGAGTTTTCGGGTGAAATGTCGTCCTTGCAAGGAAACACGCGCCATTACGGGTTCTAATGCAGCGTTATGGCCCGGCGGGTTTTAAGTAGCCGTGTTTTATTTAAATTTGTCGGTGCAGGGAAGTCGAAGTGTCTATGTCGGACGAGAAAGGAAGCGGAATTGCAGATGCGCGCAATTTGCATTGTAAACAAAATTAAACATTGCTAGGACAAACAAATCAACTGTTTCATTAGGATGCTTCACGAGCTTGTCCAATTTGGATATTAATGACGACTAACTTGTCACACGATCTGCTTAAATTTTGTTTCAGGAACTGTGCTTTCGACAGTCGGTTAAAGTTTAGGAGTAATGAGACGGGAAATTATCTCCAGCGAACTCGGAAAGCAAATATATCTGAAGTCTTCGATTTTGCGATAGTTGTCAAAATGCAATTATTTATGGCTTGGAGTTATAAATATTTTAAAACTATAAAATTCAGTTAAGAATTAAAAAATTGGTCGAAGGTTATCTCGACAGAAATTCCTTCGCTCCTAAAATACCGCTTCTTTGAAAAACTATATTTTTTTAATTTTTGTTTTCTCATGACTCTATAAAGTTTTTTTTCTTTTCTTTTAGTATCCTCAGTTTTTCGATTTGCAACTTTTCACGTTTTCAAATTTAAACTTTGTTTTTAAAAATTTTCGGTTTTTCAGTGTAACAATTTTATAATTTTTCTTTCTTTTCACTATTTTCAATTTCACATTTTTATAATTTATTTTTTAATTTTTCGATTGACGATTTTTCTATTTTTAGTTCTAGGTATATATTGCAATTTTTCGACTTAAAATTTCTCGTTTTCAACTTTCAATTTTTCATTTTTTAGTTTTGCAAATTTTTCGTTCCTTTACATTTTCGACATTTCTGATTTCTCGTTTTTCTTTATTTTTGCAATTTTTCGATTTTTCAATTTTCCGATTTTATAATCTTTTCTTTTTCTTTTTCAATTTTACGTTTTTCCAATTTTAGGATTTGAAACTTTTCATTTTTTAGTCAAATTTTCGATTTACATTTTTCATTTCCAACTTCTCGTGTCTTCAATGTTTCGATTTGCAATTATCGTTTCGGTTTTTTTATTGTCTTCATTTTTTCAATTTGTCAGCTTTTCAATCTACTGATTTTTTTCTTTTTTTTTACTGTGAAATTTTTGAATTTTTCAATTTTTTAATTTACGACTCTTCAGTTTTCAATTTTTCGATTTTCAGATTTTATAATTTTTCATTTTATCAATTTCAGATTTTTCAGTTCAATTTTTTGTTTCTTCACTTTTAAGATTTTGCAATTTTTTCGATTAGTTAATTTTTTATTTCTTCAAATTTTCGATCTGCCATTTCACGTTTCGGTTTTTGTCTTTTTAATTTTAGAATTTTTTGATTTTTCTTGTTTTCAGTTTTTCGATTTGCAATGACCGTTTTGATCTTTTAATTTTTAGATTGTATAATTTTTCCTTTTTTAGTTTTAGATTTTTAATTTTCCAATTTTTCGATTTCTTAATTTTTCATTCCTTCAAATTTTCAAACTATTTCTCGTTTTAGTTTTTTGTTTTCTGTATTTTTACAATTTTTCCATCTTTCAGTGTTCCGATTTTATAATTTTTTGCTTTTTCTTTTTCAATTTTTCGTTTTTTCAATTCTTCGATTTGCAATTTTTCTTTTATTCAATTTTAAATCACATTTTAGGTTTTTCAATCTGATTTTTTCTTTTTTTAATGTGAAATTTTTTAATTTTTCCATTTGTAATTTTTCGGTTTTCAATTTTTCCATTTTTTAATTTTTCAATTTTTCGTTTCTTCAGTTTTTAGATTGCAACTTTTCAACTTTCAACCTTACGACATTTTTCAATTTAATTTTTTCAATATTCTGTATCTTGATTTTTTTTTTTTCAATTTTTATATTTGGCAATTTTTCGATTTCTTTATTTTCATTCCTTCAAGTTTTCAATTTAGTATTTCCCGTTTCCGGTTTATTTTCTTTATTTTTACAATTTTTCGATTTTTTTATTGTAGTTTTTGTTTTTTCGTTTCTTCAATTTTTCGATCTGCGCTTTTCCGTTTCGGTTTTTATCTTGTTAATTTTTTCAATTTTTCGATTTTTCAGTGTGTTGATTTTAATTTTTTCTTTTTTCATCGTGGAATTTTTTAATTTTTAGATTTTTCAATTTTCTGATTTGCAATTATTAGGTTTTAAACTTCTCGATTTTTAATTTTTTAATTTCTCGAGGTTTAATTTTTCAATTTTTCGATGTTTCAATTTTAACAATTCTATAAAATTTTCAGTTTTCAATTTTTAGAATTTACAATTTTTCGTTTTATCAATTTTACATTTTTCGCTTCCCCATATTTTTCAATTTTTCGTTTCTACAGTTTCTGGATTTTACAATTTTTCGATTTTCACATTTTTATAATTTGATTTTTTCAATTTTCCGTTTCTTCGATTTTTGGTTGTTCAATTTTTTTTTTGTTTCTTCAATTTTTATATTTTGCAATTTTTCGATTTAAAATTTCTCTAGTTTTCAACTTTCAATTAATCAATTTTTGGATTCGTAAATTTTTCAATCCTTCAAATTTTCGATCTTATTTATTTCTCGTTTCGGCTTTTTATTTTCTTTATTTTTACAATTTTTCGTTTATTTATTCAATTTTTAATTTTTCAACTTTTCGATTTTCAGTTTTTCATTTCTTCAGTTTTTAGATTTACAGTTTTTCGTTTCCAAATTTCGATTTGCAATTATCGTTTCGATTTTTTATTGTCTTTATTTTTTCAGTTTTTCGGTTTTAAAATCTAATTTTTTTTTCCTTTTTTTTTTAGTGTGAAATTTTTTAATTTTTCAATTTTTCGATTTTTCAGTTTTTAAATTTTATAGTTTTTCCTTTTATCAATTTTAGATTTTTCAGTTCAATTTTTCGTTTCTTCACTTTTTAGATTTGCAATTTTTGGATTTTAAATTTCACATTTTTATTATTTAATTTTATTAATTTTCGGTTTCTTCCATTTTTCTATTTGCGATTTTTCGATTTAAAATTTCTCTAGTTTTCAACTTTCAATTTTTCGATTCGTAAATTTTTCATTCCTTCGAATTTTGGATATTTTTGATTTCTCGATTTTCTTTATTTCGACAATTTTTCAATTTTTCAATGTTCCAATTTTATAATCTTTACTTTTTCTTTTCTTTTCAATTTTTCGAGTTACAGTTTTTCATTTCCAAATTTTCGTGCCTTGAATGTTTTGGTTTGCAATTATCGTTTCGGTTTTTTTGTTGTCTTTATTTTTCCAATTTTTCGGCTTTTCAATCTACTGATTTTTTTCTTTTTTTTTTCACTGAGAAATTTTTAAATTTTTCAATTTGCAATTTTTCGGTTTCCAATTTTTCGATTTTTCGATTTTCAGATTTTATAATTTTCCATTTTATCAATTTCAGATTTTTCAGTTCAATTTTTGGTTTCTTCACTATAGATTTTGCAATTTTTCGATTTTCAATTTCACGAATTTTTCAATTCTCAGTTTCTTCAGTTTTTCGATTTGCGATTTTTCAATTTTTCGTTTTTTTTTTTTTTTTGTTTCGTCAATTTGTATACATTGCAATATTTCGAATTAAAATTTCTCTGGTTTTCAACTTATAATTTTTCAATTTTTCGATTCTTTAATTTTTCATTCCTTCAAATTTTCAATCTGCTATTTCTCGTTTCGGTTTTTATTTTCATTTTTAGAATTTTTCGCTTTTCCATTGTTCGATTTTATAATTGTTCGCTTTTCCTTTTTCAATTTTTCGTGTTTTCAGTTTCTCGATTTGCAATTTTTCATTTCTTTAATTAAGTTTTTAATTTTCCAATTTTTCGATTTTCAACCTTTTCGTGTCTTGATTTTTCGATTTGCTACGATCATTTCGATTTTTATGTCTTTATATTTTTCGGTTTTGCATTTTTTTTTCTTTTTTTTTTTGGTGGAAATTTTCCGTTTTTTCATTTTTTCAATTTAGGATTTTTCAATCTACTGATTGTTTCTTTTTTTTCATTATGAAATTTTTTAATTTGCGAAGTTTTCGATTGGCAATTTTTGGGTTTTCAATTTTTCGATTTTTCAATTTTTAGAATTTATAATTTTTCGTTTTATCAATTTACCATTTTCACTTCCCCATATTTTTCAATTTTTAGTTTCTACAGTTTCTAGATTTTACAATTTTTCGATTTTCAGTGTCACATTTTTATAATTTAATTTTGTATACATATTTCGATTTTGTGTTTGTCTGGTTGTTCAATTTTTTGTTTTTTTTTTGTTTCTTCAATTTTTATATTTTCTCTAGTTTTCAACTTTCAATTATTCAATTTTTCGATTCATAAATTTTTCAATCCTTTAAATTTTCGATCTTTTTCATTTCTCGTTTCGGTTTATTTTCTTTATTTTTACAATTTCTGATTTTTCAGTGTTCAGATTTTATAATTTTTCCTTTTTCTTTCTCAATTTTACGTTTTTTCAGTTTTTGGATTTAAAATTTTTAATTTTTTTATTATTTTTTTTATTTTTCAACTTTTTAATTTACAGTTTCTCGTTTCCAACTTTTCGTCTCTTGAATTTTTCGATTTGCAATTATCGGTTTTTTATTGTCATTATTTTTTCAATTTTTCGGCTTTTCAATCTACTCATTTTTTTCTACTCTGAATTTTTTCAATTTTTCGATTTGCAATTTTTCGGTTTTCAATTTTTCATTTTATCAATTTCAGATTCTGCGCTTCAATTTTTCGTTTCTTCACTTCTTAGATTTTGCAATTTTTCGATTTTCAATTTCACGAATTTTTCATTTCAATTTTTTCAATTTTCAATTTTCAATTTTTCGTTTTTTTTTGTTTCTTCCATTTTTCGATTTAAAATTTCTCTAGTTGTCAACTTTTAATTTTTCAATTCAATTTCGATTCTTAATTTTCCGTTCCTTCAAATTTTCGATGTGCTATTTCTTGTTTCGGTTTTAATTTTTTTATTTTTACAATTTTTTGATTTTCCAGTGCTCGATTTTATAATTTTTGTTTTCAATTTTTCGTTTTTTCAATTTTTCAATTAGCAATTTTTTATTTTTTTATTAAATTTTTAATTTTTCAATTTTTTGATCAAACTTTTTGTGTTTTGAATTTTTCCAATTTCTTTTTTCACTCTGAAATTTTTGAATTTTAGAATTTTTTCATTTGTAATTTTTTGGATTTCAATTTTTCGTTTCTTCAGTTTTTATATTTTGCAATTTTTCGATTTTCAACTTTAAATTTTTCAATTTTTCAATCCCTTAATTTTCATTCCTTCAAATTTTCAATCTGCTATTTCTGGTTTCGGTTTATTTTCTTTATTTTTACAATTTTTCGATTTTTTATTGTTCCAATTTTATAATTCTTTGTTTTTTCTCTCTCAATTTTTCGTTTCTTCAATTTTTCAAATTGCGCTTTTTCGTTTCGGTTTTTATTTATTTTATTTTTTCAATTTTTCCATTTTTCAGTGTTCCGATTTTATAATTTTTGTTTTTTTTTTCAGTTTTTCGTTGTTTCAATTCTTCGATTTGCAATTTTTCTTTTTTTTTTAATTTTGAATTTTTCAAATTTTCAATTTTCCAACTTTTCGTGTCTCGAATTTTTCGATTGTAATTATCGATTCGGTTTTTTATTGTCTTTATTTTGTCAATTTTTCTATTTTTCAATGTTCTAATTTTTGTCTTTTCTTCACTGTGAAATTTTTAGATTTTATAATTTTTCGTTTTATCAATTTTAGATTTTTCAGTTCCCCGATTTTTCAATTTTTCGTTTCTTCAGTTTTTAGATTTTGTAATTTTTCGACTTTTTTCAATTTAATTTTTTCCATATTCTATTTCTTGTTTCTTCAATTTCTATATTTGGCAATTTTTCGGATTTCCAACATTAAATTTTTCAATTTTTCGATTGCTTTATTATCATTCCTTCAAATTTTCAATCTGGTATTTCTCGTTTCGCTTTATTTTCTTTATTTTTACAATTTTTCGATTTTTTATTGTAATTTTTGTTTTTTCTTTGTCAATTTTTCGTTTCTTTTTTTCACCGTGAAATTTTTTAATTTTTAGATTTTTCAATTTTTTGATTTGCAATGATTGGATTTTAAAACTTTTCGATTTTTAATTTTTGAATTTCTCGCTGTAAAATTTTTCAATTTTTCGATGTTTCAATTTAACGATTCTATAATTTTTCAGTTTTTAAGTTTTCGAGTTTTCCAATTTTTCGATTCATTAATTTTTCAAATTTTTAACTTTCCCGATTTTTAATTTTTCAATGTTTCAATTTTTCCAATTTTTTAGATTTTTAATTTTAAATTCTAGATCTTTCAACCTTCTAAATAAAAATCTAAAAATTGGAAATCAAGAACTTGTAAAATCGAAGACACTAAAAACTGAAAATCGGAAGATTAAAAACTGAGAAACTTAAACATCGAAAAAGTGCAAAATCGAAAAAACGAAAATTTCAAAATCGAAATACTGAAAATTAAAAAAATTCTAAAAAATTGGACAATTGAGAAATTCAAAAATTGCAAAATTGAAAAATTTAACAATAAGAAAACCCATGAATCGAAAAATCAAAGACTGAACATTTGGAAAACTGAAAAAAAAAATTATAAAATCGTAAGAAATATGGAAAAACTAACCGAAATGAGAAAATTATAATATAAAATCGGGAAAATGAAAAATAAAAATCAAGAACTTGAAAAATGGAATACTTACTTACCCGTGAATATAGATTATCATTATTATAGCGACATTAGGTTTTGTGGTGTGCTAATATCTGCATCAAAGAATGTTATATTTAGTTTTAGTTTTGGTTTTATTTCATGTACATCCTAAATTTTTAGTTATAAGTTACTTAATGAATTGCTTTATTGTTTTATGTAATAGGAGTTTCTTTCCGTTAATAAACTATTATTATTATTATTAAATTGAAAAATCGAAAAATTGAAAATTGAGAAACTGAAAATTTAAAAATTGAAAATTAGTAATATCCAAAAATTGCAAATTGAATAATTGAAGAAAGGAAAAATAAAAAAATTTAGAAGTCGGAAAATTGAAACATTGACAAAATTAAAGTTGAAAGAACGGAACATCCTGATCCTGATGCACGTATAAAATTTGACAATATAATGGGTCCAGTAGTTTCGGAGATTATCTGTTTAATAAAAATTCGAACAGACGGCAGACAGACAGACAGACAGACAGACAGACAGACAGACGGAAACGGAAGACCTATTTCTTTATGCTACAGGGGTCATGAGATATCGAAGACCGTGTTTCAATTTAAAATAGCTGAAAGTAATAAAATTGTCAAAATAATTTATATTTGACAAAGGCGAACTTATCTGCAACATTTTCAACTTTCCCATACATCTCGTGTTCACTGACATATAAACTCAGTAAATGACACGAGCCGGCAATAAACAAGATCTTGCAGCCGAGAAAAACTACGACAAATTATCCGCGTCAATTTTCCGACCGTTTGAACAACAGATTGCGATAGAGCAGTCAAATGCATCACAGGCAAAGTAGGCCGTGATGCGGTAGGCTGAAGGGATGAACAAGAACCCTTACCGTGTTAAATCACTGAACACTGCGATTAACTCCATAAATCAGTGTTAGTAACATTGCGTGGCGCATTTTTATAGACCCATCCCGTTCCTCAATGCCTCCGTAATCGAATTTTTCGCAATTACAGCAAAATTTATATCGATGCCCTATCGAAGATGCCCTTATTAATGCAAATTAACCGCCTACAACGAATTTTGTCTAATTTAGCCGAACGAGCTCTTAATGGGGACAATTTTTAAGCGGAATGATAATGAAGAGAGATAAGGTGCCGTTTCCTGAAATGAAAAATGGTAATTTCGCACATCGACAAGGGGGGGGAGACAATTTCGAGGGGCGCAGTTAGCTAATGCGGAAGGGGATGGTTATTGTACGAGAATCTCGCTAAGATTTTGTTATAATATGACAAAAAATGTAATAGACCAGAATTGAGCGAGCTCGTTTATCACGAGTGGAAGTGCTTTCAAAAGTAAAAATCTATCTCAATAATTTAATAACCGGAAGGATTTCTGTTCATAAAGCAGCATTAAAAAGGACTACAAAGCAACTTTGTAAAAAAAATATATAAATTTACCTTGTTTTTTCAAGATAAAAATAGCTTCTTTCACCCGATACACTCAATTGAGTCTGTATTTTGAAAGCATTCTTTTTAAAAAATAGCAGCCGATCCACTGAAATCAATATATTATAAAAATTCCCGCTGTAGCAAAAAACGTGGCTAAAGAAACACCTCAAAAGCTGTCCTTTCGCGTTAGTTATGGCTTTCGAGTCTTCACACTGTCAAATTAGTTCCGATCGGATAAACCGAAAATAAAAGATCTCTCTTTATTTGCTACAACGTGTTCTTAACACT